>NC_136110.1:11587168-14382724 GCF_965212315.1 Lampetra planeri
GCCTGTATACACGTATTTGGAGTTTGCATGTACTCGTGGTCGCGTGGATTCTTCTCCGGGTCCTCCGGTTTTTCCCTCCACATTAGAATCCACGTGCATTTAGAGCAGTGGTTCTTACCCTGGGGTGCACACACCCCATGGGGGTGTGAGGCATGGCAAAATTTATTAAAAAGGTAAATCATCACAACACAAATTAAGCACGGGCACATAAGTACAACTATGTTTCATCAAACCCTTTATATTATTAACATACATTGTTGTTTCAGGATTGAGAATGAAAGGGATGCAAGGCTGTAGTAAAGGTAAAAAAACACCGATTTCGAGTATTTGGCTGCGATACATTTTCACGTGATGATAAGCCACTTCGTTGAACTATCATTTGTGACAGCCAGGTCGCTTCTGAAAAAGAACTACATAGCCCAGTGGGCCTTAACTGGGAAGATTAAAAAAAAATGCTTCCTAAAAAATTGGTTTAGTTTCGTTTAAGTCAAAAACAGACTTTTATTCGATAAGACGAGCAGAATACGTTACCTTTCAATCATAGAGCCATCTTGGCAGAATACAGAGGAAGGTGTTTCCTGAAGACCATCCTGCTGAAATTTGAGGATCTTCCTGAAAGAAATGGAACACACTGAGTCAGCCTATGGGAGACTAGAGACAGAATCAGATGCCACATGCCACCGATATTCATAGCGTACTCTACCATGATTGTAGTAGAGTACACTAATCACAGCTCTATTCTATTCTTGCGTATGGTAATATGTGTAGGACCTAAATGCCAATGTTGAGGTCTCCTAGCCATGGGTGGCCTTTATGAGAGAGTTGGTGTAGTTTTGATATTCCTCTGTTAAAGGAGCACAGACTCCAATGGTTTACTACATGGCCCATAGTTTGGGTTGCATGGATATCATCACACTGTGGTCACTATTGCCACCACACACAGACTCCTGGCTCAGCCCTACAAACTAGGCAAGTGCTGCATACATACATAGACATATATATATGCATATACGCATACTCAAAAATACAATGATCTGCCATTCACAACAAAGATTGTAGGACCCCATTTGTTAGCTATGTAAGCGTGTAGGTGTAAGTGATGTTACAATGACAAAGACCTCCCATGTAGCCTTTAACAGACTGGTGGGGCAAGTGCTGTTCATTGCACACCACGGACCAGGAGATCATAAGAATGCAGCACCACTAAACATCCAAGGGGCCAGAAATAGTTTGTGAACCTCATTCTGACCAAGAAGCTACACGTATTCCAACTGGACCCTGAGGCCACATGTGATAGCGTAATTCTGAAAGACAAAATGAAGCTCGCACTCAAGACTCAGATACTGCTAAGTGATACCAAACTGAAGCTTTACTCAGCAGAGCTGATGAAGTCCTTGGGCCTTTTCAAGACAGAGCGTCTCATACGTGGATAAACGTAGAATGCCTGAGTTTGAAATCATAGAAGTCAATCAGAAACCGCCGCTGCCTGGTTCAACATGCGAGCACCTGGAACTCATCCGGTTCACCATCCCAGTGGAGCCGGACAAGGTGGATAACCAGTGAAATGGGCCCCTGACAAAGCAGCAGCTGATCAGTGCCTGTGAAGACGTGTTCAGTAGGCCAATGGAATCCATTCCAGGGGATGTCCATATTGAACTCGATCCAAGCATTCCACCATGTAGAATGTGCCCCGTGCAGAGTGCCAATTGCCGTCAAGCCAGGGGTAAAGGCACAGCTGGACAAGCATGATGGCCACATCACATCGGATGGCCACATCACATCGGTGAAAGAGCTAACCGACTGGTTAAACATGATGATTGTGAAGAAGCCAGAAAAGCTGCGGATCTGTTGAGATCTGAAGTGCCTGAACCAAGCACCGCGGAGATCTCATGACATCATCCCCAATACACGAAGACGTGATGTACAAAGCTACCCAAAGCACAGTGGTCATGCTTGTTGACGCACGTGAAGCATTCTTGAAATGCAAATGAGATGAAGAGACGCAAATGAAGCTGCACAACAACCTTCTGGACCCCCTAGGGCAGGAAGCGATGACTCCAAACGTGTCATCGCTTCCTGCCCTGTAACCAGGGGTGGTGTATCAGCGCAAGCGGCATGAGCTGTTGGCTGGGCTCAGTGGAGTTGAGCCAATAAATCTATTAAATATTTTTTTGTTTTACCAGGTAAGGCCCACTGAGCTATGTACAGAGGGAAAAAAGTATTTGATCCCCTGCTGATTTAGTACGTTTGCCCACTGACAAAAAAATGATCAGTCTATAATTTTAATGGTAGGTTTATTTGAATAGTGAGAGACAGAATAACAACCAAAAAATCCAGAAAAACGCATGTCAAAAAAGTTATAAATTGATTTGCATTTTAATGAGGGAAATAAGTATTTGACCCCTCTGCAAAACATGACTTAGTACTTGGTGGCAAAACCCTTGTTGGCAATCACAGAGGTCAGACGTTTTTTGTAGTTGGCCACCAGGTTTGCACACATTTCAGGAGGGATTTTGTCCCACTCCTCTTTGCAGATCTTCTCCAAGTCATTAAGGTTTCGAGGCTGACGTTTGGCAACTCGAACCTTCAGCTCCCTCCACAGATTTTCTATGGGATTATGGTCTGAAGACTGGCTAGGCCACTTCAGGACCTTAATGTGCTTCTTCTTGAGCCACTCCTTTGTTGCCTTGGCCGTGTGTTTTGGGTCATTGTTACGCTGGAATACCCATCCACGACCCATTTTCAATGCCCTGGCTGAGGGAAGGAGGTTCTCACCCAAGATTTGATGGCACATGGCCCCGTCCATCGTCCCTTTTATGCGGTGAAGTGTCCTATCCCCTTAGCAGAAAAACACCCCTAAAGCATAATGTTTCCACCTCCATGTTTGACGGTGGGGATGGTGTTCTTGGGGTCATAGGCAGCATTCCTCCTCCAAACACGGCGAGTTGAGTTGATGCCAAAGAGCTCCATTTTGGTCTCATCTGACCACAACACTTTCACCCAGTTGTCCTCTGAATCATTCATATGTTCATTGGCAAACTTCAAACGGGCATGTATATGTGCTTTCTTGAGCAGGGGCACCTTGCGGGCGCTGCAGGATTTCAGGCCTTCACGGCGTAGTGTGTTACCAACTGTTTTCTTGGTGACTATGGTCCCAGCTGCCTTGAGATCATTGACAAGATCCTCCCGTGTAGTTCTGGGCTGATTCCTCACCGTTTTCATGATCATTGCAACTCCACGAGGTGAAATGTTGCATGGAGCCCCAGGCCAAGGGAGATTGACAGTTCTTTTGTGTTTCTTCCATTTGCGAATAATTGCACCAACTGTTGTCACCTTCTCACCAAGCTGCTTGGCGATGGTCTTGTAGCCCATTCCAGCCTTGTGTAGGTCTACAATTTTGTCCCTGACATCCTTGGAGAGCTCTTTGGTCTTGGTCATGGTGGAGAGTTTGGAATCTGATTGATTGCTTCTGTGAACAGGTATCTTTTATACAGGTAACAAGCTGAGATTAGGAGCACTCCCTTTAAGAGTGTGCTCCTAATCTCAGCTCGTTACCTGTATAAAATACACCTGGGAGCCAGAAATCTTTCTGATTGAGAGGGGGTCAAATACTTATTTCCCTCATTAAAATGCAAATCAATTTATTACATTTTTGACATGCGTTTTTCTGGATTTTTTTTATTGTTATTCTGTCTCTCTCTGTTCACATAAACCTACCATTAAAATTATAGACTGATCATTTCTTTGTCAGTGGGCAAACGTACAAAATCAGCAGGGGATCAAATACTTTTTCCCTCACTGTAGCTCTTTTTCAGAAGCGACCTGGTCACAAATGACAGCTCCACAAAGTGGCTTATCGTGTGGAAATGTATCACAGCCAAATACTCTAATCACATGTTGATTATAAATGTGGAGGGGAAAACTGGTGAACCCGGAGAAAAATCCACACGATCATGAGGAGGACATGCAAACTCCAAATATATAGGTGTCAGGGTCGGGATCAAACCCACGCCACCATGGCACCAATAGCAGATGACATTCTCACTATTGGATGCAGGGATACGGACGATGAAGCAGAGTGTGACTACGATAATGAGCTCCAGACACTCAATGATCAATGCAGGCAAGCGATGCTAAAGCTGAGCATGAACGAGCTGCAATTCGCAGTGAAGGAAGTCAACTTTCCTGGACACATTCTGTCCTCATAAGGCTTGAAAGCTGACCTGGACAATATTAGAGCTAGTGTGGAGATGCCAGAACCCATTTATGTGAAATTAGTGCAGCGATTCATTGAGTTCGTGAACTACCTAGCCAAGTTCATGCCACACCTCTCCAGAGGTGCGTGAACCAGTTGAGAAGGCTCCTGGACAAGGATGCAGTCTGGCACTGGCTTCCGTAGCATGATCAAGCGGCGCAGGAAATTAAGCACCTGGTCACAGTTACGCCAGTGTTAAAGCACTACGATGCTACAAAGCCGTCACAATAAAGAGCGACTCAAGCACAGTGGCCTTGGATGCTGACTTATTGAAGAAGGACAGCCCATCGCTTTCCCATCAAGGGTGCTGACGCCAACTGAACAGAACTTTGCAGACTGAAAAGCAATGCCAACGTATAGTGCTCACCGGCCAGCAATTGTCTACAAACCAGGCCCGGAGATCTACATCAGCAACACATGCTCAGCAGAGCAACAGGAGCAGACGGGATGTCCAGAGACGTGTGTGAGCCACACACAATTTGCAGTACACAGCAAGAGCAAAATGACGGGGCGCTGATCAATCAGGCGGAGCACATGAATGTCAAGAAACCGGCGGCTTTGCCAGATCGTGCGGCATACTGCGAGAGGTGAAGGTCTGAAAGCACTGAAGTCCGTTGTTCTGAATTGATGGCCAGGGGCAATAGATGACATGCCTCATTTTCAGAAAATATTGGTTCTTCAGAGACAAATAACCATACAGATTGGGATTCTGTACAAAGAATTATCATACCCAAGTCACTGCGGCCAGAGACGTGAGCACGTATACATTTGAGCCAGGTTGGAGAAGCATGCTAAAGGTGGGCATGTGACACCCTGTACTGGCCAAACACGCAAGGTGAGATCACAGACTTTTCCAGAAACTGTTCTACCTGCATCAAGTATGCACATGTGCAGCGGAAAGAAACCACGATGTCGCACGGGATACCAACACGGTTCTGACAGATCGTCAGCATTGAGTCATTCAATGACGCCGTGGACTTCTGGGAAATTAAGTTGCTGCCGGACTTGTCTGCCAAGACGACGGTTAAGCGGGGCAAGGCGTGGCGCAGTCGGAGTGCCGCTGCCAGCCGGAGCGAGTAAATCACGGACAATGGACCCCAAGTTGCGTGCCATGGAATGAGAGTTTTAGCACCGTCACCTCATCCACACACCACCCGCAGGCAAATGGCACAGCTGAAACCGCGGTCGAGATAGTGAAGAACCTGAGAGCAATAAAACTTACAGTGAGGGTGAAGACCCATAGAAAGCCATCTTTCATTGGAAGAACGCGCCAACAGAAGGAATCCATAGCAGCCTAACAGAGCACCTGTCGTCTAGGGGGGGACCCCTGTGTGGTGTGGTACCAGGTGGTACCAGAGAAGCCACAGCAGAGGAAGTAAACTGCCAAAGCAGCATACAATATATCTGCCAAAGACCTGCCTGAGCTGAATATTGGTGATCCCATCTGCACGAAGTCACCGCCCAGAGATAGAACAGGCCGCTGGAAACTGGGTGGCTGTGTGAGGAGAGCTGCACTGCACTCGTACCTTGCGGATGTCGACGGAGCCCTCTACCGTCACGACCGGGTCGCTCTGCGCATGGCAGAGGGGCCAGCTATGCGGGACTTTTGTGAGCCAGGCCACGTGCACGAGGCCAGCGGAGGTGGCACGCAGGACCCGGGCCAAGCCGGGAGAGCGGAGGATTTTCAGCAGACGTGGCGGAGAGCGGCAACCACGAGGAAGCGATCACACCGGTCAGCATCCGAGTGCCCAGTCTGCCAACCTGGAGAGATTCTGGCAGCCAGCCCACCAACGGCCGCACAAAGGTGTCCTGTTTATTCGCGCAGCGGACAACTTTCAGAGCCACTGGAGTGGCTTGATCTCTAAGAACTCATCACGTTGGACATCGTAGGAAGGACATTTCATTGAGTGCTTAATTTGACTGTTTAATAGGAATTGTTCTCGAAAAGTTGACTTGTCCTGAAATCTTCTAAATGTTGTTTAGTGACTGTTTGATCCGTTGTTTTAATGTAAATGGTTGTGTTCATTTGAAAAAGGGGAGATGTTTCAGGAAGTCATATCACGTCATGGTATTATAAGATTGACATCGTTCAGATGATTTTTGGTCAGATCGCATGAATATGAACGTGTCGTTAACCCACCACCACCTGGCACAGCCAATTAGTAAGGTTTGTCACGTAAACAAAACATGCTAATTCGTTACTAGTTTAGCACACCGGTGTGTTTTGCAGAGTAAAGCCACAACATTTACAATTTCAGTACCATGACGTTTCGCCAGTAATTACAACCAGCCTCATCAGGTGACAGCCAGAGTTGTGGAGAAATCCTCCAGTTTGTGTCTTATATAGAGGGATGTGATGTCGTTACTTGCGAGCCAACCAGGTGCAAATGCTAGAGGGGGGTTAATGTACGCTATGAATTACAATAGATATTCATTACCGGTTGGGTTATTCATGGGGCAATCAACATAAATTATGCATGCCCACCATGCATGTAGATCCTGCCATTTTTGGGCGAAAGAAATCGCAATACTAGCTCACATGCATAACAGGTTGCTATAGCTGTCGTCGTGTTGCATGCCTTCATTGGCGCTAAACATTAAAGCTGAGACTTGAGTCTGGTGTTGTTAATCTCTCATGCATCTATAACACTGTTGGCGAGAATCTATTGAGGCTGGCTCGATAAACAAGGGGGCGGTGTAGACAGAACTACACCTGGCTACCGTTCGTCTCGTACATCTCGAACCAGACTTGATTCTGCTGTCGTTAATATCTCATTCATCTAGAACACTGTTGGCGAGGATCTACTGAAGCCGGATCGATGAAGGGTAGCTAGATGTGGCCAAACCCACATCTGTCTACCCTCCGTCCCTTCGGTGCTGATTGTGGTACACACGTACACGGGATATTCGTTTAAGCTGATGGAAGGGAAGTCCCAGGCCCAATTCAAATTTCCTCACCACTGATGTCGGCTGTGGCCAGGAATTGAACTCAGTTTGCCCGGTTCTGAACGCAGTCCACTGACCACTACACTTCCACTACCTACAAAGTGATATTTACACACACACACATATCAGTATTCAGGCATGAAGTCCTGGCATCAGATTTTCATTACAGTGGTGTAAATTTGACCTCACTAAAAAAAGCCACTTACCTTCTATCTCTGCATGGATTTAAAATGTTGTACAATACAAAAAACCGAAGGTAATTGTTTTTAATCAAATTAAAAATTAAAAATATATACAGCGGGCATTCTCACAGCCGTGACACTGTATCTATCACGTTAGGATTCCACTTCACTTGCGCCATTCGGTGGGGAAAGGCAACGGCAATAATGCTCCAACTAATACAGGCGCTGCCTGATGCCTAGTGTCTCTGACTTTGGATGTCGTCCAAGCAACCTGCGTACACAATCCTGACACTCTTGGCATCAGCAGCCGCAGAGAGGGCATCTTCACAATCAACACGGATTGTTGGCCCACACATCTGGGCAACGTTGTTTGTCCAACGGGTTTCAACCGCATGACGGATGCCAACGTTTCCTCAACGTTGGCATATTTGCTGGCTTTAGCGCAAAAAAAAATAAAAAAAACATCCCAACATAAGCTGCAGGGAGAGACGCTGCTTTGTTAGCACATGCCCGAAGCGCTATAACGCGAAGCTAAATGCTTCCGCGTGTTTAGAGCTGTACAGTATGTGCATGCACTCCCAGGACCAAATCACCTGGAATATGCTGTCCGTGGTGGGATTTTGCCTGCATCGTGCTGGGGACAGGCGATTGCCATGCATAACAGGTTGCTATAGGCTTCAGGGCAGCGGACGGCAATATAGCGATGACACTTCCATGCTCTCGCATCTACACTCCCCGCCTTCGTTGACGAGAATGGTGAATATATATTCTTGGTTCCTTCGGTAAAGTCACGTAGAAGGGAAATAATAAAATTAAACAATAAAATTCTCACGACGTTTCGGCCACAACGCAAGCAGCTGAAACGTGAGAATTTTATTATGTTTTATTTTTATTATTTTATTATTTCCCTTCGACGTGACTTTACCGGAAGAACCAAGAATATGAATCCCTGCAGTCACGAAAGCTTTAAATATAAATAGAATGGTGAAGTATGGTCAAAATAATCCCCACGATCTGCAAAGGTGTGGAGAGGCCCTCATCCAGCAGTGAATGAGTGCACATGTGTTACATGTGTGTATTGCACGTGTGTGTATTATATGATGTACTTAAGAGCGCAACACCTAATGCACAGCCAAAAGCAAAGTATGCATATTCCAGTATGACAAAGTGAAAGGCATTGCATTAACACGCAACATCATAGAAATTTCATGAAACAGACATTTCGGCTGAAATTGCTGCACTACAATAATGCCAAGACAGCATCAAAAGGAACAGCAATTTGCACACGCTCATTCAAACATTAACCAACAAATTGGCATTACAGTACATATGTACAGGTGTAAAAAAACAACAATACGACTGCACACATAATGTGTTTTCTACTCGTCGAGTCTACAGCATGTGTACCCAAAGACAAAGATCCCCCAGCATTGCCCACGGAAGACTCTTGCGTTGAGTGTTGTTAGCGAAAACACTTGGTGAGGCACAGGACAGGCGGGGCAATACGCGTGAGCAATAACCCGCGCAGAGTTACGGGTCCAGTGTTCGATCGCCCCCAAACCCACAAGCCTCCCTTCACCAAACACGCCATCTCACTCACCATCGCGTACACCATCGGATATGGTTGCAACGCCAAGGCAGCCCTGCAAGCCGGAGAAGATGAAGAGACAAAGTCACGGTCCGACGTTCGCTAGAGCCGGAAGAAATTGGAGCGGTTCGCTCGCTTGACCCCGACGCCACCACCACCACACACCACCACACCACCACACACACCACCACCCACCACCACACACCACCACCACACACACAACGGCACCGTTAGAAAGACTGCAGTCAGCAGCAAGCAAGCAGCAGCAGTGTGAGTGAGCCAGCAGCCGTGACGGCCAAGGTTTTAACTTGCCCCAGTGGTTTGTGTTTGCTGCGTCTCGTCCTCCCCCCCTCTCCCTTCCTCCCTCAACTCCCCCTCCCATCGCACCACCGCTGGTACCAGCCCACAATCGTCCCGCCCCATGAATGAAAGCACCGAAACCCTCTTCCCCCCCACCCCTCTCTTACCTTGTCAATTACCAGCGACAAATCCCGTGCCATGCCTGCAAGGGAGCCACTTCACCCGGTAATAAAGTGTCGCCCTGCGAGGTCGCACGTACAGTGGTAGTGCTATTACCTATATGGTGGGCATTGTTAAAACGTCACTTGTGCCGAGCGCATTCCTCTTTTGTTTACGTTTGGAATGATCCACATTCTGAGCACGCGCCTTTCCCATAGATGAAATTCTCGCGCGCGGGGTTCCGTTTGCTCGATTAAAACATGTCGATTGATGCACCTTAATATACATCGATACGTATTTAAAACAATAACCGAACATCGGAATTATATTGAGAAAGTTCCATCGTTAACCGGTTCCTTTTATATTATTTTAATGCATGGGAAGAAAACTAAATATGAAATAATTCACACAAATACAACACCCAAGAAAACAAAACTCTTGACTGTTGATGATGCTAGTTGTAATTACTGGCGAAATGTCGTGCGCGAATTGTAAATGTTGTAGGTTTACTCTCCAACACACCGGTGTGCTGTACTAGTGTAATAAAAGACTTGACCACGATCTCTGGCTCAGTGTCCTTTATTCGGTCCGTACTGCGTTCCCACACGGCTGTCTCTCTTATTCTCTCTGTGCTGGTTCCGATGTCACTCCAGTCCACATCAGCAGCCCCGCTGCTGTTCTTGTCGCTCTTGCAGCCCCACAGCAGCTCCGCTGCTGTACTCTCACACAGCTCCCTTGGCTGTTCCTGCTGCAGCTCTGACAGCCTCGTGCTGTCTCGCCTTCTCGTCGCTCCTGCGACTCTTGGCAGCCAC
The DNA here is from genome assembly GCF_965212315.1 of Lampetra planeri. Classification (NCBI taxonomy): domain Eukaryota; kingdom Metazoa; phylum Chordata; class Hyperoartia; order Petromyzontiformes; family Petromyzontidae; genus Lampetra; species Lampetra planeri. Next base: position 11,597,411 of record NC_136110.1, read on the forward strand.
CCCGCTGCCCCTCACACACAGCCTTACTGCCTATCTCTATCTGCAGCTTTACACCTCCCAGTAGCTCCCTACTGTTCCCAGGGTTGGCTCCCGCTTCTGACGGTGCCCCCTCGGCTCGTACGCCCGCGTGGCCCCACACCTTTCCATTCACACCCCGACTGCCTTCTCCTTCCGGTTTACCCGCTTAAGGACCCCCTACCTTTCACCCACGTCACCTGGCTCCGCCTCCTCGTGACGTCACATCCGGAAGGTCGCTTTCGCCCGCATTACACCACCCTCCCCCATAGAAAAAACCCAGCCGACCTCGGCTGAACAACACCAAAGCGTAATGCGGTGAACCGACCTTCCCCCTTAAAGGACACTAAGCATGCAATATAACAACAAGAACAACACACAAGTAACATCGACGAACGTACGAAAGCATGCGATAAATACGACGGCAAGAACAAGAACAATAACAACATACAATCAACGAAACGTAAGCGATTTGGAACGAGTGCGGGTCGCCGGCCCGTCCCGGACGGTCGGCGGCCCACTTGTAGAACGGGGACGCGATGGAACACGAGAAATGACAGGGGGTAATTCCCCTGCTGCGATTGGAAGTCCACCGACATCTCGTGTCCCTGACGAATCAGTCTTGGTCGTATTCCGCGAATGCGCCTGCAGCGGGGTCGGAAGGGTCGCCGGGCTTGAAGGTACCGCAGCCCTGGCAGGCGCCCTCCGAACAGGCCCACTCCTCCCCCGCGGTGTCACGGTCGGCCTGTCTGGAACAGGTACGACAGGCGCTCCAGCAAGATCAATGGACGCAGGCGGGGAAGAGTCAGAGTCAGCAGCAACAGACCCCGGCAAGGCAACATTGGGAGATGACGCATCACGTAGGGGAGCAACATATGGTTTCAACCGCGACGTATGAACAAACCAACGGCGAGAACCAAACTGAACGCGCGCCGACTGTGGATTGGGAACCTCAATGAGGCGCACAGGACCATGCCAAGGTTTGTGCAATTTAGGAGAGGTCCCCGGCCGCACCTGCGGGCAATGGAGCCAGGCCAGGTCTCCCACCTTCCAGGGGCACTCCCCCTCAGACCGCCGAGCATACCGCTCGTTCCGGGCCTGGGCTTTGGCCGTAGCCACGCGGGCGTTTTCCCGCGCCTCCGTAACCCGGCGAACCGTGTCCTGAATGTATTCAGGGAGTGGTTTACGAGGTCCCTTCACCCCAGTACCCAATTGCACATCCACCGGAGGCACGTTTTCCCGACCATACATAAGGTAAAACGGCGAATACCCTGTAGCCGCATGGGGCGTCATCCTGTACGCCGAAAGCACTCCGGGGATGTGCAGATCCCAATCCGATTGCTGTTCACTCACAGTATGGCAAAGCATGGCAGACAATGTCCTGTTCAGCCGCTCAACCATACCATCCGTCTGCGGATGGTATGGAGATGTCCGTATCTTCTTAGTCCCAAGGCCTGCGCACACTTCAGCCAATAATTTAGAAGAGAAATTTCGGCCCTGGTCCGTGAGGAGTCTCTCCGGCGCCCCCTTGTCCATAATGTACCCAAACAAAAAGGCGTCGGTGATGGCCGCGGCCGACTGATCGGGCAACGGCCAGGCCATCGGCCAACGGGAGAGATACTCAACCCCTACCAGCAAATATTTATTTCCCCTCGCCGATGGTGGGAAGGGTCCCAATATGTCCAGTGCCACCAATTCATTGACTCGAGACACCTGAATCGACTGGAGAGGCGGCACGTAAGGATGTTTAGGCGGCTTACGCCGGGCGCATTCAGGGCACGCGCGCACGTGCCCTACGACATCTGTCGCCATGCCGTGCCAAAAATAATGACGTTGTAACGTCAACAAGGTCTTCTGCACCCCTAAATGCAATAGTGTGTCACAATGGAGAGTTCTAATCAACTCAAATCGCAAGGACGTTGGTACCACCACACGCCAGCTTTCCTGGAACCTTTCCTGCCACATAAGCAGACCATCTCGGAGAGCGGTTCGCGGCCCCACAGCCGAACTCGGACTCCCATTGTCCCTCATAGACCGCTTCCGCATGGACAACAACGACTCGTCCATCATCTGTTCCCGAATCCAGACAGACCGCGGCAGATTCAAAACCCCATCAGTCGGTCCCGGTTCCATCGGAGTATCCGACTTCCCGACGGCCAACGTAAGCGGCTGAGGGGGGTTCAGAATCGGCGAACACCTATGCGTCCCCGACGCACATTTACAAGGGGCGCGCCCTGGTAATCTGGAAAGTGCGTCAGCGTTCGCATGGCGCACTCCCTTCCGATGTTGAATTTGGAAGGAAAATTCCTGCAGCGTGTCCAACCAACGTGCCCACTGTCCCGATGGCTGGTCCATTTTAAGTGCATATTGCAAGGCCGCATGATCCGTACGCACAATAAAAGAACGACCGTAAAGGTACGGTCGAAATTGCCGTAGGAAAAAAACAACCGCCAAAAGTTCTCTACGAGTGACACAGTAGCGTGTTTCCGCAGGCGACAAGACTCGGCTACCATACGCCACGACGCGCTCTACGCCCCCTTTAGACTGTGATAATACCGCCCCAATACCTGTGTCACTCGCGTCCGTATCAAGAATGAAAGGGCGATCAAAATCGGGATAATCCAATGTCGGGGCCGTAGCCAATAGATCACGCAGACTCCGAAAGGCCGCCTCTTCCGGCTCTCCCCAAACAAATTTCCGTCCTTTACCCGTAAGGAGATGCAAGGGCCTCGCAATCGTCGCAAACCCCGGCACAAATCTTCGGTAATACGAGGCAAATCCCAAAAACCGCCGAACATCCCCTACAGAGGCCGGAGTCGGCCAATCCTGGACACACGCCGTCTTTTCCGGGTCCGTGGACACCCCCTCTGCACTCACAATGTGCCCCAAATAACGGACGGACCGTTGCAGTAGGTGGCATTTCTTTGGTTTGAATTTCAAATTGGCAGAGCGCATCCTCGTGAACACTGTCTCCAGCCGCGTTAAATGTTCCTCAAATGTGCGGCTGAACACAATAATATCGTCCAAATATATAAGACACGTCTCCCACTGCAACCCCGTCAAACGAGCTCCATCAATCTTTGAAATGTAGCAGGGGCCGCATTCAATCCCATCGGGAGGCAGTTGAATTGAAATAACCCCTGCGGCGTACGGAATGCGGTTTTCTCCCGTGAGGACTCGTCAAGGGGAAGCTGCCAAAATCCCGAAGAGAGGTCCAGTGTGGAAAAGAACTTAGCCCCCGACAATGCGTCAAGGGAGTCGTCCATACGCGGCAGGGGGTACGCATCTGCCACCGATATCTTATTCAATTTCCGGAAATCGACACAAAATCGCAAGTTGCCATCCTTTTTCTTAACCAAGACCACAGGAGCGCCCCATGGGCTGTTAGATGGCGATATAATGTCCGCAGCCAACATGTCTTCCACCGCCCCCCGAACGTGTTCTCGCTCCGCTGGACTCATCCGATGCGAATTTAACCGAATAGGGGCAGCGTCGCCCGTCTCAATGTGATGGGAAAGCAACGATGTGCGTCCCAAATCCAAATCGTCGGAGCTGAACACATCCGAATACATCAGCAACAATTTACGCAGCGCATCACGTTGGCCCACGGACAGGGAAGAATTTTCGTCACATAAGGTAGCGATCCAACGATTATCCGAACCCCTTGGCTCGGAAACACCAGCGACCACTCCCCGGCGATGCGGACAATCGTGCGTCGCAAACGCCGTAGTGGCATGTGCCACAACCGTACCGGCCGGAACACGGATGTTTTCCACCCCCGCATTAAGCACCTGTAAAACCGGTAATTGATCCGGCCGGACGATGGTCTGTGCCCCAACTAACGCCAATCCCGTTGTTATCGTGGCGGATGGTGACAACAAGACCCCTTGTGCTCCCAGCCGATTGGGCAGGGGCTTCCGATACCGCAAGGGTATAAGCATCTGTGAACCAGGTGGGATGTCCACAGATGCGACGGACAGCGCCTGCACCTGTACGGCCGAAGCAGGTCGCCCCCAGGGCGACGGCAGAAACGAGATTCGACGGCCCCCCGGCAATTCAATACAATTCTCATTGATTTTAATCAAAATGGGCATCTTAGCCAAAAAATCCGTGCCTAGTAAGCAAGGAACCGCCAAAGATCTCGATATTAACACAACGCCCGAAGCCGACACATCCCCTATAGATATCTTAGCATCCACCTGGCCCACGATACCCATACTACCCCCGTTCGCAGCGACGCAAGACCCATAAACCGGACGCACAGCCCCCGGCGGAATGCCCAACAGATGGAAAATGACATCCGATATAATAGTCGCAGACGCTCCCGAGTCGACCAAAATGCGCACGTCCACACCTTGTATGGACCCCGGTACAGTGGACGAACCCGTAGCGGCCGCGACAACTCTCCGTGCCAATTTGCGCCACTGCGTAACTGAATGACAAGGCCCCGTCGATGGCCTTTCTTTAACAACAACAATAGGATCGCGCAACAAAGGTGGTGGGTGAGGTGTAAAGCCTTGCCGAGTGTCTGGTGCGTGCCGACATGCCTGTTTCGGAGGCTCCTTGGTCGGCTTGTCCGGTGTTGTGGGCTCCTGCTGCGGCGGACCCGGGAAGCGGGCCCAGCAATCTTTGGCGTAATGGCCCCTACGGCCGCAGCGGAAGCAATCGGCCTCGTTGCTCCGAAGCGCAGGTCTTGCATCCCGGCGGCCCCGTCCCGATGGCGTAGCGCGCGGCCCCGGCCTTCCGCGTCCCGACCATGGAGAGGAGGCAGCCGTCAGCTCCTGTGGACCCCGCTCATCCGGCACATAGATCGCCCTTGTGGGGTCCCACCCCATCGCGCCTCCTTCCTTGACGGGCCCACCCGTCCATGCCGCCACTTGCTTCCAGCGACGGAGATTAAACTGCGCATCCAGACACTTTGCTGCCGCCCGGGACGTGAGCTTCTCATGCCCACACACAGGCATGGGGATCCCCAGATCCCGAGACAGCTCCAGCATTTTTCCCAATATGAGAGGCTCGAGCAGATCCTGTGGCGTGTCAGGATATGCTGCCATGGCCAGCTCCAACACCGCACCCCTGAACGCCACGGGCGATTCTTCGGGTGCTCGTTGTCGTTGAGCGAATCGCCGATGCGCGTCGTCAGGTGGCTCATAGGCGTCGGCCATTTCCTCAAAAACTCCACATAAAGTCTTCTTCTTATCGGCCGTTATGGAACGGAAAAATCGAACAGATTCGTCGTCCAGTAGAGTCGGCAACACTTCCAAGGCCTCCGCATCGGTCCATCTTGCTGAACGAACCGCCGCCAAAAATCGGCAGGCGAAAGCGCTCCAATCGCCCCCGATAGAGAATTCCTTAACTGTAGTAAGGTGGCGACTCCGACTCCTCTTTACGCCGTCTTCCAATGATGGTTGTTCTGGAGGCAAATTCAAAATGGCGTCGGCCCGCGGCGTGGCCAAGATGGCGGTTTGGCGCCGCGGAGCGCGCAAGATGGCGTCTTCTTGCCGCGTGGCCAATGGCGGCGGCAGGGCAGGCAACGTGGCGGCCCGTGGAGCACCTTCTCGTTCCATCGTCGTCCTTGGCGTAACGAGGTGACATAGATGCGCCAGGACGTCCTTGAGTGTCTCCAGTTGTTCTGCCACCTGTTGCCATCTTTGGTCAGCGTCCGATGTTGTTGACGGACCCGCCATCGCGCCGACATCTTCCACGCCCGTCCCCGTGCTCGCCTCAGCAGGGCTCTCCTCCACCACCCCAGCAGAATCCGTGGTCGGAGGGAATTCGTCGTCGTCGGACGAAGAAGCCGATGCTGGCGCCGGGGGAATTTTCTTCCTCACTTGCTTAGACATGCCGTTTCACTTCTGACCCCAGTGTAATAAAAGACTTGACCACGATCTCTGGCTCAGTGTCCTTTATTCGGTCCGTACTGCGTTCCCACACGGCTGTCTCTCTTATTCTCTCTGTGCTGGTTCCGATGTCACTCCAGTCCACATCAGCAGCCCCGCTGCTGTTCTTGTCGCTCTTGCAGCCCCACAGCAGCTCCGCTGCTGTACTCTCACACAGCTCCCTTGGCTGTTCCTGCTGCAGCTCTGGCAGCCTCGTGCTGTCTCGCCTTCTCGTCGCTCCTGCGACTCTTGGCAGCCACCCCGCTGCCCCTCACACACAGCCTTACTGCCTATCTCTATCTGCAGCTTTACACCTCCCAGTAGCTCCCTACTGTTCCCAGGGTTGGCTCCCGCTTCTGACGGTGCCCCCTCGGCTCGTACGCCCGCGTGGCCCCACACCTTTCCATTCACACCCCGACTGCCTTCTCCTTCCGGTTTACCCGCTTAAGGACCCCCTACCTTTCACCCACGTCACCTGGCTCCGCCTCCTCGTGACGTCACATCCGGAAGGTCGCTTTCGCCCGATTTACACTAGTAACGAATTGGCACGTATTATTTACGTGACAAACCTTACTAACTCGCCTTTTGCCCGTCCAAGGATGGGTGTAGTAAATCTGAAACTTATGTAGGGGTGTTACGGAGGGGCTGTATACATAGGATCACACGGGAAACAAACACAGTGGGCGGGGCTTCGTGAGTGTACGGGGAGGTGCTCTCAACGACGTCCGCACAGGGCAGCCTGGGGGGCTGGCCCCACCCCTCAGCGGGGGGTTTTGATATAAAAGGGGATGAGCCGGAGAGCTCGGGGAACAATGTTAAAGCTTAACCAGTGAAGACCGAAGATCGTCTAGCTAGAGCCCTGGACTCCCCTGGGTCGCCGCCCTTGTCAGGGCCGCGCAGGACCGAGCCAGCGGCGTGGTCCCGAGAACCAGAGCTAGTGCTCTGGGACTCCGGGTACCGTAGCCCGACTTACCAGTGTCGGGCCAGACAGCCTCCCCTAGCCCGTTAGTGGAGGACTAGGAGGTAGGTCAGAGATAGCTAGCAGTGTATTCCCAGCTAGCCGGGTGAGGGGGCCGATACCCCCTCCAGTGTTGTATGTCCGCGGTTGTGACAACTGTTGTGGAATAAATACGTGTGCCTCAACCCCGGCGTCCAAGAGTCCTCAACGATATTACACTTGCAAGCGAAAAGCAGACTGCGACGTGATATTCATTGCATCCATTCGTGTGCAATTTGTAAGGCCGCGATGACACAGACCTATTTCAGTTAAAGGTTATAATCTCTTGATTATCGTGACATTTTTTTTACTTTGATGTCTCAATAGTGGAGATCGCGTGACGTGAGGGTTCTGCCTTTGTAGTGAGGGTTATAAGTTGACGCTGAGGAAGGGGGAGGAGGCGCCTCGCCCCCCCACCTATGTGGAGTGACGTCAACCACAAATTAATATTAATGTTGCGGTTTCTATTTGGAAGATGTCACCTCTTCATGATTATTAATGTGGGTGGCTGTTCGATTCGGAGTGACGTCACCTGTTCATGAGTATTAATGAGGGGGGCTGGCCGACGTGGAGTGATGTTACGCGCGGGACACACAGACATTATTGGCTCATTATAGTAGTAAATTGGCTGTGTCGGGTGGTGGCGGGTTTAACGACACATTTATATTTACGCGATCTACCCCAAAAACCTATTTTATGGATAATATTGGTCGCGAAAGCCCACTACGTGTTAAACTGAACACACTCAAAACATTCCCAGATCAAACACCGACTTGTAAGTGGGTGTCTCACTGATAGTGGCTCCATTTTTACACCCACCACTCCCCAAATAAGTCACTGGACTGCACATGTGTGTCTCCCACAACTAGAAGGATGCGCATTGAAATCGCCGTTTGGGGTCGACTCAGCCCAACATACCCTCCAGGGTCGATAAAATAGACACCACTTTGTCAACAGTGGTTGTCCTATGGTTAGACTGGCTCCTGCCAGAAGAATGTGGAATGTACACCGCTGGTAATTAAATCAGTGGCTCAAGGCTGCCAATGGGGTTGAGCACAGCCCTGCTATACTAATTTCATCAGGCAGATAAACTTTTGCCTTGACATGTGTACTGAGCAACTTTCGAGACATGACGTGTAGAGATCTCCTTGTTTATTTCTCACACTTTACAGGCAGAATCACTGAGTGACATATACACTGTGCTACGTATAGCTGATCCACTCATACAGCCCCATCACCGGCGTCTAACTATATAGCTGGCTGACTGATACAACGACGACGACGATAGGAACCGTACAGCGGATCGGCCATACGGCCGGACCATGAAGAAGAGATGACGGCGAAGACAGCGACGACAGCCAGGAACCGAACCACCACAACAGCCCCGAACCTCTGGTTGCGTCACCCTTTTATACTCCTCGGCGTGGCCAAGCCCCGCCTCTGGCCACGCCCCCTTCTAGAACTCTCGTGCAGGTTCCAGGAATTTCCAGACTGATCCCCGCCTCTGACCTTTAGCCCAGTTACACCCCCCTTATGGTTGGCAATTATATAACACACCCATACCCGTAATGATCAGATTCAGCTGCATCATACTAGAGAATGTAACTCCAGAATTACAATTCTTCAGCCAGCTGTGGATAGAAAATGGCTGCGAATAATGCACATTTCAACCTTTTTTTAAGTTAAAATAGAAAGGTGCTCTGAACGAGAAATGTTTTTTAGGCGGGACTTGAAGATCCCAAACGAACCGGACTCCCTGACAGCCATCGGCAGAGAGTTCCACAGTCCGGGTACCACAGAAGCGAGATGTTAATTACATTGCCTGATATGGAAGAGGTCGTGGGTTAGATCCCGATCCTCATCCCTGTATATTTGGAGTTTTCATGTTTTTCCCTTGGTCGAGTGGATTTCCCCCCTGAGACTTCTGGTTTTCCCCTCCACGTTAAAAAAAAACGTGCGTTTCGAGTATTTGGCTGCTTCTTGGTTCTTTGGGTAAAGTCACGTAGAAGGGAAATAATAAATTAATAAAAATAAAACAATAAAATAATAAAAATACAACATAATAAAATATTGTATTATGGTATATTTTTATTATTTTATTACTTCCCTTCTATGTGACTTTACCGAAATAACCAAGAAGATGAATCCCTGCAGTCACGAAAGCTTTAAATCGAAATATTTGGCTGCTATAAATGTCCACATGTTAAGCCACTTCGTAGAACTATCATTTGTGATAGCCAGGTCGCTTCTGAAAATTAGTTTGGTAGCTTAGTGGGCCTTACCTGGTAATATACATCTTCTTGGTTGAAAGAACCAAGAAGATGAATCCCTGCAGTCACGAAAGCTTTAAATGGTAATATACAATGTTTAGTTTAGTTTTAGTTTAGACCTCATAGTTCTTGTTGGAACGCAGGGACTCAGCAGCAACACTCAAATTTATGGAGGTGTAAGGTAATTCAGGGCCTTGAATGTGAGGAGGACCTTTAATTGAATACAAAGGTGATGTTGTGTTCTGAACACGGAGTTTGGGACATGACCCGAACTCCTGTTTTTTACTGAATGTTTGGAAGCTATGCCGCGAAAATTATATTTGAAAGATAAATAAACAGACTGTCTACAAAACAAATATTTTTAGTCCATTTAACTCATTGCCCGTCTGGATCTAGCAGCCTTTGTTCGAGCAAATGAATCTTTGAACTTATGTCGTTATTGCCAAGAACACTCCATCAACGTGACAGGACTTTGTACAGTGAAACTTCTCCAATTGCTTAAACATGAAAACTGTGGACCGATTTCACCTCCTGCGTCACATCAACAAGGCTGAACTTTGTTTTAACAGTGAACAGCCAATTCCATCAGCACAAAGCATCATACAAAGGTGACTGGGAAATACAACATTTAAGATAATATAAATGAGATCAAGAGGGACGGAATGAAATGTGTGCTGTTGTTTTAAAGGGAGCGATGTGTTTTGTGTGAGAAGGTTGTTCACTTTGTAAGTGATGTGTGGTGTTAGAGTAAAAACAGCATATGCAGTGTAACTTCATTACAGTGCATTAAGTGATAACCTGTTTTACATTTTTAACATGTGTCATGCCATCAAAACATGTGTTTCCATGATACCTACAACACAATGGAACGTAATAATGTACATTATTAAACGCTGACATTATTTTGGTAGTGGTCACAGAACAAACACTGGTGAATGTTTCCTCAAACACAGGCATAATGTGTAATTGTTCACTTTATGACAGCTGTTATGGAGTCATGGTCAGTGCACTCAACACCGTGCCAATTTGAGAGAATGTACGTCCCGCAGAAATGGAAAATACAACCACGATCACAACCACCACCAATCTCTATAGAGAATTACTATAGTTAAACATTACCTAATGAAAAGCATAAGTAAAAAACAAAAGCTTTGTAATATTCTTTTCAAGAGTCAGCAAGTTGTGTGTCATTATCAAGTTTCGTATTTAAAAAAATTGGTAAATGTAGCAGAAATGGAATAATCCACTCGTTGCGGGATCCCTTCAGAGCACAGCGATTCAAAAACCCTGAAGCCAGACTATACAGCAAGCAGAATTTCGTAAAAATCAAGCAGAAATCTGTAATATACAGCAACAAGAAATATGTAAAAACACATCACCCACCACTGGTACAATGACAGCACCAGTGGGACCATCTAGACAAGGGTAATTTCACTGACTCGCTAAACATTTCGTTCATAATGTGACGCAAATGCATCAGTTTGCAAAGTTTTAAACACATCCGTATATTTTTTTTGCATGTATTAAAATATTAATCTTAGCCTTAGAGTTAAGGGGCCGTCCATAAATGACGTCACGCACCTGGGGGGGGGGGGGGTCAGACATTTGTGACGATGTGTGACGAGGGGGGGGGGGGTGAGAAATGTGACGTCACATGAAAATGCGCAACTTTAAATTAATACAGACAACACGTTCTACTTAATTAAAAATACTTTTTAATAAATGTTTTCTCGTACAACATCAGAGTGCAGCGCCACATTAAATACGCACTACAATGACAATAGTTTAAAGCGATTTGAAGTATGTTTTATATTTGGGGGGGGGGGGGCAGAGCTTTGTGACGTCATATTTGAGGGGGGGTCTGACTTTTTGTGAGGCCGTGTGACGAAGGGGGGGGGGTCAAAAATCGTCCAAAATCGCGTGACGTCATTTATGGACGGCCCCTAATCGCGGCAGTACCAACATCAGCATTTTCCTCCCCTTGTGTTGATTGTTTTTTTAATATGCATGTATGTTTGTGGATTTTTTTTTCCCCAACCCTACGCTGTACTGCTATTGGCCGGGCTTATCCACCACCCACTTGTCCTGCCATGGAGGCCCAGGTGACATCTAAAGGTGGCTTTCCATTGGCTGCGAGCACAATGGCGCCACGCCGGAAGACATTCACTGCGCTGCGAACATAGCCTCAAAGTGATTATTAAAAGGCTCAGCACTGCATCGCCTTGAGGCCAAAATGTGTAATGGGATAAGTGCGCATCAAGATACAAAGTAGTTTATATGTAAGCCTTGGTGTTGTTTTCAATAAGACATGGCCAAATGGGAAACACATGAGAGTGGGGTGGATTGACAGCAGTTGTTGAGGCTCTTTAGTGTCACAACATAGCTTCTCCATTACGTAAACGAGATGCCCATTTTGGAGGGAAATGTCATTGTCGCTTATAGTTGCCGCTATTTTTGGCACGTTCAACAGTAATCATAGTCCCTTTGGCAATGCATCATCTGTTTTGGCGCAAAATTAGAAAACACATTTAATTGAAACGTTATGACAAAGAAGTCACACGAGCCTATGGATATTACCATGTCAAAGCACTGACACGGCCGGATTAATGTCTCTGGGTTCAAATCTGGTCATTAATTCATGATATGCCAGGTTCTCGTGTGTAGCCAGCTGATGGTTGCGGCCAAATCAACAATTATTTTTGGAGAAAAAAACCCCCCATAATATTACATTTTGTCGCCTAATTTGGAATATTTAAGCTCTGAGGTCTAAACATTTGAGGTTGTTTTTAATCACGGGATGTAGCCCAATATAATTCACAACCAATAGTGAATATAAGAAGCTGTTGAGATTTGAACAAAAGTCCTGAAATGTATATTTCGGGACCATTCCCTCGTGCAAGGGGGTACACTGTGATAGTTCAATTGGAAATTGATTTGCCTTATTACAATGTATTTATCTCGTAAAGATATTTCCACTCAAGATTTTATTTTGCAATGTAGTAAGGTCGAAGCCCCAATGATCGGCATGTGTGGAGGCCACTAACCCGCAGTAGACTATTATTGACTTAAAGCTTTCGTGACTGCAGGAATTCATATTCTTTGGGTCTTTCGGTGAAGTCACGTAGATAGGTTCAAATTAATAAAAAATAAAATAAACAAAAAACTACGACGTTTCGATGACAACACAAGCGATCGTCATCAGGAGGAAAAAATAGGATGACGATCGCTTGTGTTGTGATCGAAACGTCGTAGTTTTTTGTGTATTTTATTTTTATTAATCTGAACCTATCTACGTAACTTTATCGAAAGACCCAAATATACGTATTTGAACAGATTTTTTTTTCAGTTTAACTGTTATATTATAAGCAATATTTAATTGTCTTGAATTGTATTGTTATTGACTTAAAGCTTTCGTGACTGTAGGAATTAATATTCTTTGGGTCTTTCGGTAAAGTCAGATAGATATAAAAATAATAGAATAATAAAAAAATCAAGACGTTTCGATCGCAACACAAGCAATCGTCTTCAGGCGAAGAAATACAGCAGGCAGACTGCTGAGGCGGGAAGAAATATAGCGAGAGGGCTACTGCAGCCATAGGTTATAAAGGTTTGAGATTAGTACAACCCAAGGGCAAGTGGGCGGGGCTAGAGAGGGAATTTGCAAGTAAATATAATATCGCAGTGCTAGGTATACCTCGGCCATGGGGTTACATTAACAGACTGACATGCTAATCTCTAGCAATACAGCTATCTTCACAGTTATCCTGATAGTTTTTCACTTCAAAAAATTGCAGCATCCATAATAGTTTTTTGTTTAGATCGCGTAAATATAAATGTGTCATTAAACCCACACCACTCGACACATCCAATTAGTAAGGTTTGTCATGTAAACAAAACATGTCAATTCGTTACTCGTTCAGCACACCAGTATGTTGGAGAGTAAACAACATTTACAATTCGAATATGACGTTTCGCCAGTAATTATGATTAGCATCAGGTGTGGAGCCAGAGACGTGGAGAAATCCTCCTGCTTCGGTCTAAAACGACACATTTATATTTAAGCAATCTAACCCAAAAACCTCTATTATGGATAATATAGGTCGCAAAAGCCTACGTGTTGAACCAAAAACGTAGCAGTTTACAAATTGCTTCTGGTTGGAAAAAGCCTCTTTATGCACTTGGTAGCTTTAATCTCTTTGCCGACTCTCGGCAAGACATGGAAAATCGACGTTTTTTGGCTTTGCCCTGCCTCGTAAACCCAACAAATGGCTGTTGACTCTTTGGCAAGCAGTGTTCACCAGATGGAACTCATTTTAGCAACACCCAGTGGAACGATGGGTTAAGTTGAGCTTGACCGTGATATAAACTCGTGACCTCGCAATCACAAGGCTTCCACTGATATAGAGTGCTTGGGAATTTCAGCAAAAAAAATCGAAAATACGTGCTGGGCTCCCCGCGAGGTTTTTTTTTAACGCCACGTACATTGAAAATATTGTGTCCGCAGTTGAGACAGATTTCTGTGCAGGGTGATGGTGTGTTCAGATAGGCGTCAGTGTGTGTTTTCTTTCGGTAAACGCTGTGTGTTATTTTACCATTTCGACCCCGTTCGAGCAGAATATCCAGAAATGGTAGAGTTCTGTCAGCTTCCACTTCCATGGTGAACTGGATAGATGGGTTTTGCGAGTTGAGATTATTGAGAAATTCGTTAAGTTTATCTTTTCCGTGTGGCCAGACGACAAATGTGTCCAGACCACAAATGTGTCATCCACATATCTAAAACAAACAGAGGGTTTTAGTGTGCTTGATGCTCTTGCATTTGTTTCAAAATTTTCCATGTACAAATTCGCTATCACAGGAGACAAAGGAGAGCCCATTGCTGCTCCTTCCTTTTGTTTATAGAAGTCACCTTTCCACAAAAAATAGGTGTTCTTTAGACAGTGTTCAGGTAGTATTGTGTTATCTTTGGCTAAAATATGTTCGTTACCAGTGTCGATAAACTAGCCCGATTTTTGGAAAAACTAAAACATCCGAGTGAGATTTGGTACATAAAATACATAAACTAATATCTCGTACTAAACATGTATTACCAAAGCTATCAACAGAAGGTGTGTACCGGGTGAATTGTTCTTGTAGCAAATGCTATGTTGGTCAGACAGGACGAATTATCAGCACGAGACTAAAAGAACATCAGAAAAAATATTAAATACTCCCAAATGCAACTGTCAGCAGTAGCAGAACACGCATACCGATATTATAAGAGAGCGCCATCTCCTGTATTATTGTGGGGGTTACATTACCTATCATACAGTCCACGGTTTATCGAAAGTAGGGATTATATCTGGGGTAAAGGTGAATGGGCGGATCTACCAGGGAAGCCTCTGGAATGTTCCCGAAGGTTCCAGGAGGGGCGTGGCCAGAGGCGGAGCTTAGCCTCCGGGGAGCGAATATAAGCCGGGGGCACAGCAACGTGAGGGGTCGGTGTTTGAAGACCAAGAAGGAGCTCCCTGTCGCTGCTGCCCTGCCATCTCCACCTGCCACGTGGCGGCTCGACCTCCAGCCGCTTGCTAGCGCGCCGCCAGCCAGCGGCGTGTTAGCGAGCGGGGTGAGCGTTACGTGGCGAGAGCGGGTTGACATCCGCGGAGAGAGAGGTGGCCGTACCGAAGATTATTAATAAATACTTGAAGTTACTTGCCGTGTCGGAGCCACTCATTACACCAACAAGGACACACTTGTTTTTGATATTGTTGAAGTTTTGTGCAAAACTAGTTACTACTGGCCAACACTAATTCGATAATCTATCGAAATTTAGAGAAATAAAAAAAATATTGTAACCGTTCGGATAGCTACAGGCTTAGTGCTGCTTGGAAGCAAATCATGAAGTAATACACTATAACTTCATGCCTATACAGGTCACCATAGTCAATGGTGATTAACTGTGAGTAGACAACAGATACTGCGATTTTTGTGCACACAAAAAGGCTAGGATGTACATAGCACGCATGTGTACGCATAATGTGTGTCGATTACCATATAAATAACCCAACTGGTAATGGATATCTATTGTAATTTATATGCATACATTACCCCCCCCCCGCCCCCCTCTGGCCTTTGCACCGGATTGGCTCACAAGTGACGACATCACATTTATCCCTCTAAGAACGAAACAGCAGGATTTCTCTACAGATCTGGCTGTCGCCTGATGATGCTAGTTGTAATTACTGGCGAAACGTCGTACTCAAATTGCAAATATTGTGGGTTTATTCTCCAATACACTGGTGTGCTATACTAGTGACGAATTGGCATGTTTTGTTCACGTGACAAACCTTACTAATTGGCTGTTGGAGGCGGTGGCGGGTTTAATGACACATTTATATTTACACGATCTAACCCAAAAAACTTTCATATTGGTCGCAAAAGCCTACTAACGTGTTAAACTAACAAAAGATACACTCAACAAATTAGTATTTCTAGATTTCGTATTGAACACTGCCTAATATATAAAATATAGGCGATGTTTTGGTCTCTGGCCCTGATTTATAGCACGCAAATAGATAGGCTAGAGAGATAGAGGGGTTACTGAGAGTTGGGGACTGCAATTTCCCCAAGTATAAACATTTATATACAGAGGACTGCAGAGCTTGGGCAGAATTTCACACCGGCTCCACGTGTGGCTGCCTTCCCACTTGTCAGTGGTTCCTCACTCCTCTCATCGAGAGTGAGCGAACGCTACACGCGTTACAAGTTCAAATAATTACTTTTACTAAAGGGGGCCTGATAAAAAAGTAAGATGTTTCCTGATCACCATTTATTTACTTAATAGAATACTGCATATTTTTTTTTTATCAAAAGGACAAAACTATGGAGACTAAGTTCTTATGCTGAAAAATTATTGTTTTCATCAGTAGGCTAAATAATAATTAATATATTTTTTAATCAATTAGATTCCACTTGTAATGTGCAGTGCAGAAAATAATGCCAAGAAAAACCCTCTCGAAAATGACATCAACAAACTAATCATCCCTCTCTTAGTTTACTGAATATGTTATTGAAGAGACACAATTGGAAAACACAACAGAGTACATATGTACATCCAGGGAGATTATTGAAGTTGGACCGTGATCAAAGTAATGACATAAATAGGCGAGGTTAAAGGTGGATGGAGTGCTTTTGGAAAATCGAATTTCATGTTCCTAGAGAGGAAAATTTTAAATCAGTGCACATTACTACCCACTATAGAGTACACACAGAGGCATGGAGAGGTGCATGTGTTTACTTATACGCTGGCCACTCAGGTTCCTGGGATTTAAACCCCGGTTTTCAATCTTCTGGGCTGGTTACTTTGATACAAGTAGAACCTCAGTCTTCTGGAAGAAGAACGCAAGTTCTTGCACGAATTCAACTATTGCATTATAAAACCACGTCGGTCCATAATACGATTTTCTAACTACCGAAGAGAAACTACGACTAACCAATTTATGTGTTTTCTGGTTGTACTGCGAGTTATCTGGCGCGAGGTGCGACGTCATGCAGTCATAGCACGTGGTCGACTGCAAAACGCATCAGAGATACACAGCACAGCCGCGTAAACCGACGCAGTGGTCATTCACTTTCAATCTGGCTGTCCAGATTAATGTTTCTCAAGTAGCATTGTTTTGAAACGTGGCAATCTTGCACAGGTGTGGCCTGTTGACGACCCATTGCCACCGGGCAGCACAATGTTATGGATTTGAGTAATCTTCAGACAATATGAGACCTAACAATCGGCATTTGGCAGGGCATGACGGATGCTTAGCTTGTATTATTATTTTTGCTTCTATAGCCAGCCAGCCACTATTTGTTTTGTTTTAAAGCAACAACTCAAAAAGGTTATGGACTTTATTCATAGGCTGAAACATGCATCATTACAGGTACATTTCTCGTCGCGAAACAGTATTCAAAGTGGAGCGAAGGAGGCCATGGGGTTGAAATTGCTCTGTTTGAGCGGCAGTGTTCACTGCTAATACACGCGGATCTATAAAACCGCATTCATCCGTGTTGGCATCGTCGTCACCAAAAGATCTACTAAATAGAACGAAAATGCGTTTCTACCCCCCGCCCCCGCGTTACACAACCAACTCCTTCTAAGCACGGTTAACGCACACTTGACCCATTGCATTACGGAATACAAACGCCAGCAGGTAAACAACACCCAAGCTTACGAGTCACACCAACACAAGCTCCGTTTCAACTTGTAACTGTGGTGCCACAGCGACGGGGCCGCTCGGCCGAGCCAGGGAGCCGCCCGGCTTCCACCGCCGCACTGCCCCCCATCACCCCCCCCCACATAAACACGCACCCGCACCCACGTAGGGCCTCGTGGTCGGGTCACCTACCCTGAGTTTTCACCCGAGGGCCCCCTAGGGGGGTTACCCCACGGTTTCTCAGGGCCAGGGAATTGGACAGGACCCTTCCCAGGCCAAGTAACACTGCGGCGCCGTGGGCGGATTTGAGATCGCACGACCACGGCGAGCTCAGAGAGCCCCGCAGTTAGAAACGCATACAAACACAAACACGGGTCAGCAAGGCAGATAGCTGGGATCAGGACCCGGGACGACTGATTGGTCGAAAGTTCAAAGGCCGGCGGGATCGCAAAAGAGCGGGAAATCCTAGGCTCAGGATTGGTCGAGAGACCAAGGCGGTCGGGACGGGGGCGCCTAGCCTTTGATGTGAATAGTTTAAAAGAAAACGCAGGGGCAGTAGGGAACTCTCTTCTTCTGGAGTTTGGACACGGGGTCAGCGACGAAGGAGTCATCGGGCGAGCCGCTAGATTGTCTGCAGGACGATCTGAGCGCCGCAAGGTCACCAAGGACTACAGACGGTATCGTGTTGCGCGCCTTACAACACCTCAGAGCGGAGGGTAGGATCCGTAGGAGAGGGTTAGTTCGGGGTAAGGACGAGTAGGAAAGCGGTTTAGCAGAGAGCGCAGCATAGAATAGGGCTACACGGCACCAGAGTGTGGGTTAGAAGCGCCTTGCTGTCCCGCACACACACACGGGTGGCTCGGTTGGTTAGCAAGGGCTAATAAAATCTCGAGCGTAGTAACAAAACCGTGTTGTTGGGTGTTTTTGGAACGTGGTATTAGCGTGCACTGCATTCGCGAGTGTGTGGTCGTTGTACGCATAAAGGCCGTGGTCTCTGTACGATTGTGCGGGTACGGAGGTGTGTGCGTTAACGCCCGGGGAGAGCACTTTTGGTGTGTTGGCGTGACTACGCAGCCGTGTGAGAGGAGAATCGTCCTTGTACGATATTTGTGTTGACGTGCACGCGCGAGTGGGGGAGGGGACGAGTCGTCGTGTCGGCGTGTGCCCCGCTTGCGTGCGCTCGTTACTTGCGTAAGCTCTCGGCGTGCGTAATCGGCGTGCCCAAGGTGCGCGATCGTAACGTGGGCGGCCAGCGCAGCGCAGAGCGGCGCAGGAGTGGGTATCGCGTGTGGAGCTGTACGCGTGTGTGCGCGCACGTTCACGACGTGTGTAACACAGGTGCGCGATCCTAACGTGAGTGGTCAGGGTTGGGTGAGTGCCGTGCAGAGCTGTGTGTGGGTGTGCGCGTGCGTGGTTATCCATGCCTGCTACGCGGACCCGCGGTGGAGGGGAATCCTCGGGTGACGGCTCCCACACCCTGGGTGAGGAGCCTAGCGGCGGTTCGCTTAGCAGCGGGGGGGCGATTGATGATGTTAGTCCGGCCGTTAGTATTATCGAGGGAGGGATCTCGGGGGCTAGCGACCCCCACAAATTGGTGTCAGAAGCGGTACGGACCCCCGCGTTACCTCACGCTAAAATAAGACTAATATTTACCGGCAGGGGGGCCCCTTCGTGGAAGGCATTCGCCCGCAATCTCTTAGGGGCTAAGGAAATTAATGGATGGACGGACGTGCAGGCAGTACGTCAACTTAATATGAATCTTGATGGGCGGGCAGCCGATTTTGTAGAAGCGTTACCCGCGAGCGCACAGACACAGCTAGAGGAGCTGATGCGCCGACTCGATCAGCGTTTTGGCACGCGTGACGAGGAGGAAGCAAAATCGGCCTTAGAGGCGCGCCGTCGCCAACCTGGCGAAGATCTCCGTGATTACGCCGAGGATGTGCGCGAGTTAACAAAGATCGCACGCCCGGGGTACGCAACTGAGGTTATTGAGGAACTGGCTGCCGAGAAAATCCAGCGGTACCTGTCTCGCACGGCGTGGTGGCAGCCAGACATGAGCTGCCCACGTCTTCCCTTTAACACCCTTGTCGAGCGCGCACGTAAGTGTGAAAGAATTCACAGCGAACGCGCGCAGCTCCGGGGGCTGGGACGAGAGCGCGCCATTGCGAGCCTGCTCTCGGAAGACGAGGAGGAGGAACAGGAGCTCGCGAGGACGGTAAGGGGCCGGGAAAGAGAGCCTCCAGTGTCCCGCGAGACAACCCCGGGATGGGTTGCCGGTATCCAAACGGGTATAAAGGATGTCTCCGGCCAGGTAACCCAGATAGACAACAAGGTAAACCAAGTAGGTGAGGAAACGAATAAAAATATGACCCAACTGCAATCCTCCGTTGAGACCATCCGATCCGAAATGGGGGACCTAGACTCCACGGTAGGAGGGCTAACTGGAAGGATAGCCCGACTAGAAGCAGAGTATGAGCAACAGCGCACGGGGGGAGGAGGGAGTGGGCAGAAAGTTCGCCACAGAGCCGCCACTCCTCCCAGGACGTGTTATGTGTGCGACCGTCGAGGGCATCTCATGAGGGACTGCCCTCAGCTCGCCCGTGCGAGGCCGATGCATAGGTCAAACACTAAGCCCCCCCTAGAGAGGGGACCACCGGGGGATGAAATCGACGTAGACCCGACCCAAACCAGCTGTAATAATAATGGCGAGCGAGTGATCCATAAACAGGTTACAACGACAACACCCAAGGGCGCAGGGACCTCGGGCGATTGGCTGCGGGAGCTGGTGGCAGGGATAACGGGAGCCACGTCGCTGGTGGAAGGCCAGGTGAACGGGCAGCGCACCCGGATCCTGTTGGACACGGGCGCCGTGGCCTCTCTCATGAGCGCCGCGCACTGCAGCATGCTCGGGGTGGACGTGGGCTGCCTGCAGGCCCCGGATCGCGCGCTGCACACGGCAAGCGGAGCCGGGATGGGGTTGCTGGGGAAGGTCTCCCTCGAGGTCCGTCTAGGAAACCAGGTGTGCACACAGGAATTCTACGTTTCGAGTGTGTTGTGCCACGAGTGCATTGCAGGAACGGACCTCCTGGAAAAGTTGGGACTTAACGTACAGCCCCGGCAACGATGCGCTACGGTGGAGGGCAGCGGGGAGCGGATTCCGTTCCTAGGACAGGAGCCGAATCGCCCACGCTTCACACCCGTGGCCGCTACGCTGGTGTCGGCCGTCACCATCGGGCCTCTCGCCGAGATGCTGGTGCCAGTGGCAACCCTCTCCACCGACCCAACCCACCGACCATCGGGCGAGGTAATGCTGACTCCTCACCCGGAGTTGGCATCGCGATACGGGGTGGTAGGGTCAGCCACACTGGTAAACGCAGATGGGGGCCGGCTGTTTATACGTGTGTTTAACCCACACAGTACCCCGGCAATGATACGACGACGCACCCCGGTAGCCACCGTACACCCCCTGCACGCTCGCCACTCGAACGACTCGGTGTTCGCACTCTGGGCGGAGGACCCTGGCCGCCCCGAGGACAGCCAGGATCTGGCCTGGCGGGTCGGCCCGACCCCCCGAGCCGAGATTGTTCCCCTGCAGGATGCGTTACATGTGCCTTGGGCAGCCTTACCTAAGGGGGAGGCCGATCAGCTGCGCGGGTTATTGCGGGAGTACGCCGACGTGTTCAGTGAGCACGATTCGGACGTGGGCCGGACCGACCTGGTCAAGCACCAAATTGACACAGGTGCAGCCCGACCCATCAAACTCCCTGCATACCGAGTGGGCGCGCCTGAACGGACCCAGATCAAAGAGGCAGTCACGGATATGCTACGCGATAACATAATCCAGCCCTCCGCGAGCCCTTGGTCTGCCCCGGTGGTACTGGTAACGAAAAAGGACGGATCGACTCGGTTCTGCGTTGATTACCGAAAATTGAACGCAGTCACCCTCGGCGACGCTTTTCCCATCCCACGCATCGACGACACCTTCGACAGTCTCGCAGGAGCGCGGTATTTTTCCACCCTCGATCTGGCGTCCGGTTACTGGCAGGTGGAGATGACGGAGGAGGATCGGCCAAAAACAGCATTCACCACCCCGATGGGCCTGTTTGAGTTTCGAGTGTTGCCGTTCGGACTCACTAACGCGCCCGCGACGTTCCAGCGGTTGATGGAGTTGGTGATGCGGGGCTTGCAGTGGGAACAGTGCCTGATTTACCTGGACGACGTAATAGTGTTCAGTAGGTCGCTGTCCGAACACTGGTCCAGGCTGCGGGAAGTATTCCAGCGACTGCGAGCAGCCCATCTCAAGCTCAAGCCACGTAAGTGTTACATTGCGCAACGCGAGGTGGGGTACCTCGGACACCGAGTCAGCGAGGCAGGGGTGAGCACCGATCCCGAGAAGGTGCGTGCCGTAGTGGATTGGCCGCGGCCGAGGAACCTGACGGAGATCAGGTCATTCTTGGGACTCGCCACTTATTACCGTCGATTTGTAAAGGGATTCAGTGAGATTGCACGCCCCCTCACCCAACTCACCTCCCCTAAGAACCCCTATCAGTGGTCGGAGGCCTGCCAGACGGCTTTCACCACACTCAAAGACCACCTCACCCACACCCCCACCTTGGCTTTTCCAGATTTCACCACCGATTTTATTTTGGACACTGACGCCTGCAGCAGTGGGCTGGGCGCGGTGCTGTCGCAAGTGCAGGGTGGGACGGAGCGGGTCATCGCATACGCCAGTCGGACCCTGAGCGGGGCCGAACTGAACTATTGTGTAACCCGTCAGGAACTGTATGCTGTAATTTTCGCGTGTAAACAGTTCCGACCGTACTTGTACGGCAGGAAATGTCGTGTGCGCACCGATCATTATGCACTGCAGTTCCTCCTTACATTCAAGGAACCGCGGGGGCAGATGGCTCGATGGCTGGCGCAGCTGCAGGAGTACAACCTGCAGATCGAGTACCGAGCGGGGCGAACACACGCGAACGCGGACGCCTTGTCAAGACGGCCCGCGGTGCGCGCTGAGACGAGGGAGGGAGACGCCTGCCCGTGCTTCACGGGGGGACGCTGCCGCCAGGCAGCAGAACCCAAGGAGCGCGCGGAAACTAAACTCCCCCCCCCGAGAGAGAGTGCAGTGTGCGCCGCAGGAACCCCTGCAGAAGGAGCCCGGGGACAGACGGATCATCCCACCCCAACCGGGCGGATCCAAGAGGATGTCGGCTGCGCCTTCCCGGGCTTGGACGACGAGCAGCTGCGACAAACCCAGCAGCGGGATCCGGATCTGGCGGCGGTGGAGGCGGCACTGCGAGAGAGGAAGGATGCACTACCAGGGCCCTGGAGCGGTTTGTATGCCCGGTTGTGTGTAGAAAACGGGGTGGTGAGGGAACTGGCCGACGCTGGGCAGCCGGGGTGCATCTGCGTTCCCGCCCATGTGCGGCCCCAACTACTACGACTGGTACACGACCACCCGCTCGGGGGCCATGATGGGGAACGGCGCACCCGGGAGACTCTGCGTCGCCAGTATCTCTGGCCTAAATTAGCGCAAGATGTGGCCGCCTGGGTGCAGGGCTGCCGGGCCTGTCAGCAGTGTGGGCAAAAGCCGGCGAGGTACCAGGTACCCCTGAGGCCGTTCCGAGTCAGTCGGACGAATCAGTTGGTCGGAATCGACCTGCAGGGGCCCTTTCCACGATCCCACCGGGGCAACCGATATATTCTTGTAGCGGTGGAGTACTTCACCCGCTACCCCGTGGCGGTGGCTATCCCGGATAAAACAGCCCTCGTAGTGGCCCGGGCCTTCGTGGAAAACTACGTACTTAAGTGCGGGATCCCTGAACGAGTCATTACCGACCAGGGTAGTGAATTCGAGGCCGAACTATTCCAGGCGCTGTGCCGAGAGTTCGGGATCCAGAAGGACCGAACCACGGCATATCACCCCCAGGCGAACGGGATGGTAGAGAGGATGAACCAGACTCTGGCCGGGAAGCTTAAACGCATGGCGGCCGCGAATCAACAGGACTGGGACGAACACCTCCCCTATGCCCTGTTCGCCTACACCACCGCCGTTCACACATCTACAGGACAGACCCCGTTCCTAATGATGTTTGGTCGCGAGTCTCGCCTGCCCGCAGATCTGCTGTTCGGTGTCCCTCCGCCGCAACGGGAGGAAGGGAGCCACCCCATGGAGCACTTGCTGGAGACCCTGCGAGAGGCCAGGGGCCGAGCCTACCCGCACGGAGAGGCCGCGCACCAGCGGCAAGAGCAGGGCGCCCGACCCCGTATGGAGCCCCCCTTCTACACTGCGGGCTCCGAGGTGTGGCTGTACACTCCCCGCGTCGGTGCCGGACAGGTGGGGAAGCTGACCACCTACTGGCGAGGACCCTGGATTGTGAGACGGCAGATCTCACCATGGACGGTGCTGATTCAGGGAGGAGAGAGGGGCCGGGAGATGGTGGTCAACATCCGCCGACTGAAGCCGTGGCGAGCAGCCCCCGAGGGGGGGAGCCCCGCCGTCCAAGTACCCCGAAACCCCGGGGTCCCCCCACCCCCCGTGCCCGGGGGCCTCGCGCAGTATATGGGCCCCACGGAGCCCCGGGCTCCGAGGGGCCCCGGGCGGGGCCGGGGGCGACGAGGACGGCGACCCTTAAACCCCACCGCCTCTGAGTTTGTCCCCCAGCCCGCAGGTGCCGGAGACCGAGGGGAGCCGTTGGAATGGAGGAGGAGACCACCGCCGGAGCCCCAGGAGACAGAGCCGCCACCCCCGAGGCCAGCCACAAGGGCCGGGCGAATCCCGCGGACCCCGCGGCGATACCTCGTGGGGGCAACCCAGGCGAGGTGCTCCAGTCAACCCGGGACGGGGACTGGCACCCCGGGGGGCTATGTGGTGCCACAGCGACGGGGCCGCTCGGCCGAGCCAGGGAGCCGCCCGGCTTCCACCGCCGCACTGCCCCCCATCACCCCCCCCCACATAAACACGCACCCGCACCCACGTAGGGCCTCGTGGTCGGGTCACCTACCCTGAGTTTTCACCCGAGGGCCCCCTAGGGGGGTTACCCCACGGTTTCTCAGGGCCAGGGAATTGGACAGGACCCTTCCCAGGCCAAGTAACACTGCGGCGCCGTGGGCGGATTTGAGATCGCACGACCACGGCGAGCTCAGAGAGCCCCGCAGTTAGAAACGCATACAAACACAAACACGGGTCAGCAAGGCAGATAGCTGGGATCAGGACCCGGGACGACTGATTGGTCGAAAGTTCAAAGGCCGGCGGGATCGCAAAAGAGCGGGAAATCCTAGGCTCAGGATTGGTCGAGAGACCAAGGCGGTCGGGACGGGGGCGCCTAGCCTTTGATGTGAATAGTTTAAAAGAAAACGCAGGGGCAGTAGGGAACTCTCTTCTTCTGGAGTTTGGACACGGGGTCAGCGACGAAGGAGTCATCGGGCGAGCCGCTAGATTGTCTGCAGGACGATCTGAGCGCCGCAAGGTCACCAAGGACTACAGACGGTATCGTGTTGCGCGCCTTACAACACCTCAGAGCGGAGGGTAGGATCCGTAGGAGAGGGTTAGTTCGGGGTAAGGACGAGTAGGAAAGCGGTTTAGCAGAGAGCGCAGCATAGAATAGGGCTACACGGCACCAGAGTGTGGGTTAGAAGCGCCTTGCTGTCCCGCACACACACACGGGTGGCTCGGTTGGTTAGCAAGGGCTAATAAAATCTCGAGCGTAGTAACAAAACCGTGTTGTTGGGTGTTTTTGGAACGTGGTATTAGCGTGCACTGCATTCGCGAGTGTGTGGTCGTTGTACGCATAAAGGCCGTGGTCTCTGTACGATTGTGCGGGTACGGAGGTGTGTGCGTTAACGCCCGGGGAGAGCACTTTTGGTGTGTTGGCGTGACTACGCAGCCGTGTGAGAGGAGAATCGTCCTTGTACGATATTTGTGTTGACGTGCACGCGCGAGTGGGGGAGGGGACGAGTCGTCGTGTCGGCGTGTGCCCCGCTTGCGTGCGCTCGTTACTTGCGTAAGCTCTCGGCGTGCGTAATCGGCGTGCCCAAGGTGCGCGATCGTAACGTGGGCGGCCAGCGCAGCGCAGAGCGGCGCAGGAGTGGGTATCGCGTGTGGAGCTGTACGCGTGTGTGCGCGCACGTTCACGACGTGTGTAACACAGGTGCGCGATCCTAACGTGAGTGGTCAGGGTTGGGTGAGTGCCGTGCAGAGCTGTGTGTGGGTGTGCGCGTGCGTGGTTATCCATGCCTGCTACGCGGACCCGCGGTGGAGGGGAATCCTCGGGTGACGGCTCCCACACCCTGGGTGAGGAGCCTAGCGGCGGTTCGCTTAGCAGCGGGGGGGCGATTGATGATGTTAGTCCGGCCGTTAGTATTATCGAGGGAGGGATCTCGGGGGCTAGCGACCCCCACATAACACCGCCACACAGCATTCGCTCGCTCGCTCGCTCTTGAAGAGGGAGAACGATTCGGAGGCACGAGGAGCCACAAGCGAGCGGGAAAGGCAGCAGCCGCGCGATGAGCCGGTGCCAACAATTGCCCAAGCTCTTCGGTTCCCTATATATTAGGGTGTAATCGGCCAATTAATGAGTATCAATATGTGGGAGGAAACCGGAAAAAACTGACGCGTGCGAGGGGGGAACACTGTATCACACACGGATGGAACAGATGGGGGAGTCCACATTGGTCGTACCACCTTCTCCTGGCAAGCCAGGGTATCCAGGGGAAGGGAGTTCACGACATTTGTGTGATTCACCAACTCTCACCTCCACGGTGCTGGATCATAGGCGTGCGTAGCCACCACCGCCCAGCTGATAGTCTTCCACCATTCACGTGTCAAGGCCGAACCTCGCGCCTGCTTGTTCGAAACGCAACTTCCTTCTTATATTCTCACGGCTCACACTTTGCCCAATAAAATGTCTTTACATAATTAATTATCTAAGAGGGTGACCACCCAAGCCTCAGGGCAGCTTCACTCAAACCGAAGAAATATGAAACCACGATTTTGCTCACTCGGGGTTCAATGTATTAAGTGCTTAGTTGATTACATAAGTCAGCTTTGCAATGTAACACTTTACAGTTCGAATATTTCATGCCGACAGATTTCATCTGCCAAAATTATAATTTTGGGTGCTTTCTCAAGAACCCATTACAACCACAGTAACTCGTTTCAAATGTTTCACATGTTGACCAATCCCACAGCCACACTTGTAACCTCATCACGGATTCGCATTACCCATTGGTCATCCGTGGCCGTCAAGTTTGTGGAGAGAGCCATTCTTGGTGGTGAATATGACCTCTTGATTTGAATGCACCGGTGTCTGACGTACAAACTCACGCACGCCTTATAGATGGACATTTTTAAGTCGCACGTATTTGCACCGGACTAGATGTGCAAGGAAATCCACACATGTGTCGGCTGGGATGGTTTTGACACGTGGCACATGAATGTGTAAACACTTCTGGACAGTTACTATTGCTGGCATCTGATGACGCAATTATGTGGTTAACAATACATGGAACAAGTGTACTGCGTTAAAATGTTTTACCTTAAATATCATGTAAGGACCCCATTAGAAATCACATCATAAGATATAAACGCAATAAATAACTTGAAGGTGAGTTATAAACATACCTTTTAAACTACCAGTAGGGAGTTACTATACTCCAGAATGTTTCAATATTTCAAGATTTTTTTTTAATTTACAGATTACCAAGGTAGCACGTTACTGTACGGGTTTACGGCTGCACAGTTGACACAATGCAGAATTACAAACGATCAGCGTTAAACTGAGAGCAAAGAAATATCTCAGTTTAAATACACGAACGATGCGCGTCTTATCTTCGTCGATGCACGTGCATTGCCGGCACACTAAATGCCCTCCTGGCCGTGACACGCGCACCCCACTCACTGCACGGACACTCAAAGAGATGCTGGGTGTTTTTTTTTACGGCAGCGACTTGGAAAAGAGACGGCATGCACATGAAGGCTTTGCAAAGTCACGGTCTCAAGCGTCGTACTACGGAGGTGCATTACTATATATGTAACACACCGACGGATCGTCATACAACGAGTTTGCCTAGCTAACTGTTACTTTGTTTAAAAAAAAAGTTATTTTGGCGCCTCGTGTGTTGCCTAAGGTAACATTTTTTAAAAATATTTTTAAAAATATTTCTTTGTCCAGCGCCTTGTGACCTCTGTGTGAAGTCTTAAATTATTATTATGAATCACTATTAATCCAAATTATTAATCCAAAACTTATATTCAGCAGATAGTTTGCTTCATTCTTAAGGCCATAAAAAACCCTGAAATTAATAATGCATTGAATAATATAACTCAAATACATCCTAAGAGGTAAGTAGTGACATAAATCATACTTTCCAACTTATTAAACTTAGATTTTAACATTTCTTGAAAGGTTATAATGTCTTTTGAAATCCATGAAGGGTTACCACTTTGTTTTAGAACTATGGCCAGACATTTTCGGCATATGCCTGCCCAGTGAAATATATTTGCAATTTTCTGAATGTTATCAGTGTAATTGAATTGGTGCCATAACATCTTCAGAATGTATGGGGGCAGTTCCAACACAGACTTCTCAGATGTCTACATTCAGAAAACTCAAAAAAATGTAACTCACACATTGCTGTGAATGACACCGAGCAGAGCATAGCCCCAGCAGAGATACAATTTGAAACAGATTTTCATAAAGGTCCTCATCGGAATAAACTTGACGCTGAAGTGTATGGATAACATCTGCCGGAGCAAGTTTGAATACATTGGGGAAATATACCGCGCCGTGGTGCCGGAAACAATTTCTGGGCAAGTTTAGTTCATTAAAGACGTGCAAAAGGAATTCCAACGTTGTCTTTAGGTTTTGTTGCCTTGGCTGTTCAATTGCTCCAATTATGATAATGACAACACATCACGTTCTATCACAGTGAATACGTATATATATTTTTTGCATATTGTACCCAGTATTCCTATTGGACTTGCCGACATGTTTCTATTCGAATCGTCCACATGACCAATCCCCATGCTTGTGAGCCTTTGCTTGCACAAGGGAACGTTCAGTGCCATAATGTTCCGCATCAGCGGTGCCTAAAGCTCACATTCACACAATACATTGAAGAGGTCACTAATAAATATCCACTGCGATGATAAATGGGCCATTCCATATTTTCCCATTTTGCTTAATCAATCGTAGATGGCACGTGCAGACCATTTACTATTTTAAGCATCTTCGTGTTTTAGACCAGACTGTGGATAATGTTTACAACAAAAACCCACAGCTGACATTTATTTTGCGGAATTTCGCCATTCTGATTTCTAATGGTCCATTAAACAACGATTGTCTCTGAATAGACGATTACTGTTATTGCACAGCACACACTCAAATGCCTTGCTGGACAGGCACAACCATAAGAAATGTGCTCTGCTGAGAAATCTTTGAGCAACATCGCCCTGCCCAATGAATCCTCGTGGAAGCTTTAAGGACCGTCCGTTGATGCTTGTGGATGGCCATTCAACTTCAATGAGGAATCTGCAATTATCTGGTGGGGTTGTGCATTGACTTTTAGCACTTGAGGATGTATTGAAACAAGCATTGGGTGGTCTTTACACAGAAACATAGATGGTTGGTTGGTCTAAATATCTAGAATCGATGACTCAGTGTTCTAAGACACCACAAGACCAGGTTTCAAGACAAAACTGCAATCAAGCCAAAGCTGGGATCAAATTGCGTTTGGGTTTATGGAAATGTCACCAACATAGTAGCCCAATTACAATGCAGTATTTAATTACTGTACTCATAAAGCGTTTACGAGGTTGGCAATGCAACCGTCCACGAGAATTAAGCTGTCTGTGACAATCACAATGCGCAGCAATTTGGTCAGATGATACTGCACAAGTTTTTATTTATTTAATTAATCGCTGATGCGTACAGAGACTCCTCTACTTACGAACACTCGACTATGAACTTTCAGATATACGAACAAACCTGTTCGTATGTCATGTAGATGCCACATGATAAACCAGTGGCATCTGCAGAACATGAATCACAGTGGCATCTACATCTGCAGACCATGAAGAACCAGTGGTATCTACGTCTACAGGAGATGATACAACTTTGAAAGCCATTCCCCGTGTTTTGTGTACACGTTTGGAATCGACAGTAGTAAAGTTGGACTTACGGACAAATCTACTTACGAACCTAACTTGTTTGCAAGTAGACGAGTACCCGCATTGTGCAGAAGCAAGAGGATGTTAAACGGACGTTTCGTTCACCACGAGCCGCGCCTACATGACCCTCTGTGTGGTACGACGTGGCGTCATTTGCATGCAACGTGTCTCATTTGCAGCTGGCTGGGTGGGCATCCCAACTCTCCGCGACACTGTCGGTTGAAACCAGCCACGTGGAACCGTGTTTAGGGGCCGTCCATAAATGACGTCACGCGATTTTGGACGATTTTTGACCCCCCCCCCCGTCACACAAAGTCAGACCCCCTCTCAAATATGACGTCACAAAGCTCTGCCCCCCCCCCCCCCAAATAAAACATGCTTCAAATCGCGTTAAACTATTGTCATTGTAGTGCGTATTTAATATGGCGCTGCACTTTGATGTTGTAGGAGAACTACGTTCTCGTAGTTTAACGAGGAAGATATTCGGCACAGCAAAACATTCACATTCTCCAACACTCTCCAGCGCCTCCGAGTTCACCGATGCCAGAATAAAATTCTCGTTTGAGTTTTACGATTATTTCATGAAATTGCCAATGGACCATTACACGAGCTGTTGTGTGAGTGGGGTCAATGAGGGGGGGGGAGTCAGGTTGTGGGATATCGGACCGAAACGGCTGTACCAAGGGTGCCCATCGTGGTATCATCTTTTCTAACAAAAAAAAAGTGTAAATGTACAGCCGTGTACATCACGTCGATCCATTGGCGTGCACACACACACGCGCGCACGCGCGCACACACGCGCACACACACACGCGCACACACGCGCACGCACACACACACACACGCGCACACGCGCACACACACACACACGCGCACGCGCACACACACACGCGCACACGCGCACACACACACACACGCGCACGCACGCGCACTTGGTAGACTTCAGATTTTGTCGTGCGAGTTTCATCCCTCAAACTCCTCCTTTCCACACGTCCACCGTGGCACTGGATGACGCAGCGTGCCAGGCGTCCGCCAACATCTCACCTGCGATTGTTTGGAAAGCTTCTCTTGAGTGCCCTTGAACATCACTCGAGTGTTTCAGTAACAACAACAAAGCATATAAAGGGACGTGTTGCCACTATTGAAACTCAGTAGTTCAGAACCTGCTGTCTGATACGCAACCCGATGTCAATACACAGCTGAGTGAAGGCCTCCCCATGCATTGTCAGTAATGGGGGTTCTTTGACCATACTTCACCTCACTGGTCAACGCGAGATGGTCGGCTGGGGATCTTGGGCTGGTTCAGATATCATTCGTTACCGTGGCTGGGAGTCAAACTCATGGCGCAGTGCCCCTCTGATGCATTCTCACTGTATAATTACATTGGATTATACATTTATAGACACCGGATATCACCAGGATTTGTTAGAAGCAGATACAAACTGGCTAGTGTGATGTTAACGTCTTCCTCAATATGATTTTCAGATGCCTCCACCGATTGCAGGGACTTTCGGCAGTGTCTTCGGAGAGCCCGTTTTTTCAATTGTGTCTCAGATTTACCTCAAACTCTTACTGACACGCAAACCTTGGCTTGGCCAGCGGCCAGCTCCCTTGAGAGATAATTTTTTTTTACAAATTCCTAAATTCACACACATCGGTTATATTGTATCGCTAACAATGGATAAATGAACAGTTGGCGGACAAACATTATAAAGCAGGACTTGCTGCTTTAATTCTCTCGCCCTGCTGCTTCCACCAAGTCCAAACACAACCGTTGATTCGCATCTGCAAATCAGCTGCAAGGTCGAACGTCAAATCCCACAAAGGTCTCTCCGGAGCAGTGGCCCACCACCTCCCGGTGCATTCGCTCGAATGGATTAAAATGAACGCGTGAATGGGAAGTCAGTGGCACACGACTGGTTCTACATAACTGTTGAAGATTTTTGGATTGCAGCCATAATGCAGTGAGGTGTTTCAACCCCCCATTGCCGAATATTTCCCCTTCAGCAATTCCACGCAGTGCCCCAGCTGTACTTATTCACTCAGACGCTAATGTTTGGCTAAGAATATTAGGCTAATTTTGTGTTTTTTCTAGGAAATCCAATTAACCAGTTTGAGAAGGTACACCTAAGCTACTTATTAATGGAGTTATTAATTGATCAAGTGCTTCCAAGATACCAGCAGCTGTTATAGAAAGGAAGAAAACATCGATAAAAACGGTACCCAAGGTGCTTGTAATGCAGCATATGTGTGTAAAGTTAAAGTTGTATTAAATTTCATGAAGATTACCTGCTGGCACACATTGACAGAACAGCAGTGGCTTTCACAAGTACATAACTTGGAGAAATGAAAGCGGGATGGAATATATGAAAAAAGTAAACGACATCCATAAAACATTGCCACGTGTGTGAAATTGATTTCTGGGTTTGACCAGAGGTGGTTGGTGTGTTTCATACGTCTCTGGAGTACTGCACAGAACTCACATTGTGCATTGAGAAATCTGTGCCACCTCCCTCAGCCAATGTTTAAGGCATAAAGGACTTGAGTTTCTGTATTAGTGAACCACTTTTGTGTCAATTATTGGCAGAAAATTGCCAAATAGTCAGACATTCTAGATTTGAAATAGTCAGACAGTAGGAAGGCTTTGGCCATTTTCCCACCAAAAATGTTGGCAAAAAATATTCGTTGCACTCGCACATAAAGCAAACCTAAGTCTGGATTGAGGCCTACATTTTTTTCTTAATTTTATTTTAATGTGGAGACAATGTAGCTGGTTATCACAATTTATTTAAACATACAGTATTGGCTTAACATTTTGAGCAGATTTTTTACGTGTTTTCAAATAAAAGAGACATTTGTTAGGACTTTGCAATTCCTATACTCTTTAGGATAAACTATACAGTTCTAAAATTGGATCATGAAGCCAATTCAATGCAGGTACCTTAAGTCTAAATTAATAATAACATTATATATCTTGTAAATTATCCTTATCAGCAGCAATAACGCATTTCAGTGCGTTTTAGCTGTTGAAAAAACAACCCCATATGAACATTGGCTGGTTGATAAATTGGCACCTCAAATCTCAGGTGTTTCTGTTTGCAGTTGCCGACCTATATATTTCAACAAATGTGGAAATCATGTAGGCATCAGTAGTTTTGAGAAGTGGCCTTTGCCTCTTGTTCACACATGACCCCACGGCATGAAGCCAAATATTTTTTTCGACGAATAATTTACCGGTCCCCCAAGGGCTGCATGTTGAATGTGTCATGATGAACAAGGATGAGAAAAAAAAGTAATATGCTGTAAAACCAGTGGTTATTTTTTTTTGGCGTGAAACGAGACAGGATTGATGATCGTACAATTGACAATTTTGTCAACGAAAATAGTTTCAAATTGCGAAAAATTGATGTGCACAAATTCGATGTGCACAAAATGCGAGGTGCAAAGCATAAAGTGGTAGTTTTTTTTCCTTTTTGCAGTGTGTATACACAATGCCCTCCGAAAAACATGTCCACTTTATGCTCCAGCTCACATGGGTGAATATTTGCATATGGGCAAATGTATCATGTGACAGATATGAACTCAACATGAGGGCACTGAATGTGACATTTAAATACAGAAAAAGTTAGAAAATGGTCTTAAAACATGATTTTAACAAACGATGAAATCGATACTAAAATAACAAGTATTACATATAAACGTATCATTTATATAATACTGTTGGAATGTAAAGCCATGGGTGGGCCACAGGACCTAGAGTTTTAAACCAACAAGAGTTATAATATAGCAGTTTCCCCAAAGACTCTTTTTTAAAGAGATACACTTTACACGTTTGCCAGTTGCACAGAGTTTGGGGCGCTGGTGTAAAACACGAATGTTTCAAAATCAGTGGTACACTGCCTTGATTTGGCAGAGAAGCCAATGAGCCCTTTATACCCAAGTAGCTCTCCTGGATAGAGACATCCATGCCAGTCAGGCACTCTATATTGTTATTAGGGAGCCACTGGAGATGTGTACTTTGAAATATAAATTGAAAACTCATTTCTTTAGAGCTGCTTTTTGTGTTTAGTTTGTTGTCCTTCCCCACCGCATCTATCATTAGCACGGTTGGCTACGTACGGTGCGAAAGAAGTTCAACATACATACTCGACAAAGACAAAATGTGCTTTCACCAACCCGCACTGAGCAGTATGGTGCAGTATGGTAAAACAATCCCCCATCATGACTGCTGCACGTCAATGCTTTTGTTTTGGCCAAAGTGCCTTGAAAAAAAAGAACGTCGTCAAGCACTCACTTTTCAGGCACAGACAAACCTTCTTGCTGGATACGCGTTCGAATAAAAGCCCATTTGCTGCAAAACTGTAGTTAAATTATAAGTGTCGGACAATGGGATGTGATCTTAGAACACAGCACGTTAACCCAAACCGAATTCTCATGTCATGCACACACGGTTGATCTCTTTAATAATTTGTGATTTTTTTTTCACGGTCGCATTCCGATTGTGTTTTCCGCATCTTTTGGAACCCACGCAGAGTGGTGCAACTTATCCGTGTTAGAGAATGGCCCACGGAAACGGATATCACAGAGCTACCTCTGAGATCCCTTTTAGTGACCTCTGGTGCACACGATTAGAGGGGGCGGCACTTTCCCACTCGCCCTTAACACGATGATCAGAATATTTATCTATACTAGATGAATCCGATGAGCCATAAAGCTCTTTTTCACAGATGTCCAGCAGATAGTGTGGTACGTCACCCGTCGGTCAAAACGAAATTATAATTTCTCAAGAGGTGAAATGTAACCAAAATTAAGTGCAGCACCAAATGTAATGAGACGGTTTCTTCTCACCGTTGGTACAAAACCAATACTGTAAATTCGAATTCAAAATGTGGTGAATATTTCTCCTGCTCAGTGAGTCCTGCGCATGCACTAATTGTTGTTTTGTTCCAGGTAAGGCCCACTGAGCTATGCAGCTCTTTTCACAAGCGACCTGGCCACAAATGATAGTTCCACGAAGTGGCTTTCATGTGGAAATGTATAGCAGCCAAATAGTCGAAACGTGTGTTTCTAAATGTGGAGCGAAAAACAAGAGGACCCGGGGAAAAATCCATGTGACCACGGGGAGAACATGCAAACTCCAAATATACAGCAGGCGTCAGGGTCGAGATCGAACCCACGACCTCCTGTATAGCAGACAAGGTAGTTAACATCTCCTAGCCACCGTGGCACTTCCCGTGTAACAGAAGCAATCATCACGACCACTTTCTCACCCTTCTACGTCAGAAATATCCTGCAAAGCAGTCGGTCATCTATGGCAAGACAAAGAAATCAGACCTTACTCTTACTTTTATTCTTTATTATTGTTATCGTTATCTTTATACGAGCAACCACTGTTAGCATTCCTGCTGAGCATTTAGTAATTCTAAAGCTGTCGGCACAACTGGATTGAGTCTGCATTTGTGATCGGAAGCACGTTTCCCAACGAGAAGCATTGCCAATGCAATTCAGACGACATTTTTAAACGATGGGCAGCCTGGTAAGGGCACGGTGTGTTAATACTCATTGGGTAAAACTTGTATTTTTTTTTTAAATCATTAATCGGTGTGGTGGCATCAGTCTGTAATTTAACCTCTTGGAGGTGGGGTTGGTGGATAACACAACGATGGAACTTGTGCAAGACACTCCCTTTCTGGGCAATGCAGTGCATGTGTAGTGACATGAAATGGTTCACTATGGAGCATAGCGCTGGTTGCTGGCAGAGAAAGGGATCTGCGGTTGCA
The DNA here is from genome assembly GCF_965212315.1 of Lampetra planeri. NCBI lineage: Eukaryota > Metazoa > Chordata > Hyperoartia > Petromyzontiformes > Petromyzontidae > Lampetra > Lampetra planeri. The sequence goes on from NC_136110.1 coordinate 11,632,701, forward strand.
GCAGCCCTGTCTGTCAGCAGGTGACGTGATAAGCAGAAAGAGGGATGTAGGGCAAAGGTGATAGGGGGGGCACGTGAGGGAAGCCCGGGAACCCACTAGTAGGTTCTAGAAGGGGGGCGTGGCCGGGGGCGGAGCCAGGCCACGCTAGGAGGATAAAAGGCGACCCCGAGCGATGGTTCAGGGCTGTTGCTTGGAGTGGAATCCCGTCGGGCTGCTTGAGTCTTCGTTACCGTCTTCACCTTCTCGACGTTGTCAGTCAGGCAGTCTGTTCGCTGTCCTGACTGAGAGTGTAGTTACCCCTTGTACCCTGTGAAGAGTGCCTCCTACTCCTAGTGTCTCTGAGTGGATCACTACACATGCAATAAGCAGAGCAGTGTGTTTACGACAGACGATTTGCAAGAAGTTTTAGAAATTTAAACTTGTACATTTAGGGATTCCCTGGGAACTCCAGTTTCTTTCCACACACTCTTGAAGCAGTGCGATCCAAAAAATTGGTGAATACGACCTTAAAACTTTCACGATTTCCAGGGTTAACCAAACGTTGGTAATATTAACGTAAATCTTTCCCAAAGCGTGCGATGCAAGATCTGATCACATGACGAACCATGCACCAGCTGAGTTAAATGCTGCTATCGCCCCAACCAACGCGCGCATTATTCCAGGATAATAATATCGGTATAAAATTGCCCTTCCAGGCTGCAATATGCATCTGACAGCCAGAAAAAGAAAAAGCCACCGCAGCTTGTGGCGGGCAAACCCCTTGCTCATGCAGCAGATACAGACTCTATCCAGGCGCGCCGAGACAACTGAGAGATGGGAGTCACAATGGCGTGCGGGTGGGGTTTGTTGGGTTGAGGGCATTGACGGCGCTCGTGGCGGTCTTGGCGGTGGGCAGTGGCGGTGCCTCTGGTCGCCGTCTCTGTCGCTCTCTCTCTCTTTAGCCCAGGGAGGTGATGTTCGAGCGTCCCCCGGGAGGCGCCACGATACGGTGTCCGGTGCGACGCGGCTTATTGTCATCCACTTGGGCTCCTGCCATGAATGCGCACATGCACAAACGCAGCTATAGCGAACAAAAGAAGCACGAGATGCCACCGGGAAAGTTCTAAACTCATTAAAAAAAACTTTTATTTCACCAGGTAAGGTCCACTGAGCTATGTAGCACTTTTTCAGAAGTGACCTAACTATCACACATGATAGCCCAACGAAGTGGCTTATCACGTGGGCATTTATAGCAGCCAAATACTATAAATGTAGCTGATTCTAACTGTGGAGGCACCTGGAGAAAAATCCACTCGACCCCAGGGAAAACATGCAAACTCCAAATATATAGCAGGCCTCATAGTTGGGATCGAACCCACGACCTCCTGCACACCAGGCGAAATAGTTAACATCTCGCCACCGTGGCAAAATGTTAGCTAGGAGGTTTCATTTTGTGAGCGTTTAAGGCTTAAACTTGAATTGCGGTCACTGCCAGTGAGTAGGCCACTTTGAGTAAGCACAAGTACAAGGTCGCCTTATAGCGTGAGCTTGATTAGAGGAATGGGTGGTGGCATACATAGGCTCTCCAGCAGGCGCAGGATGGAGAGACTCTACACCGTAGCGAGATAGAGCTTGGACTCAACTTAATATAGTATGTAACATTCAACAGAAATTGGTGAATTGAGCCCAATACTTTTTTTTTTACATTTTTTACTTTTTTAACACGTGTAAATTGCGATTCAGGAAAATATTGTTTCATGTATCCCCCATGATATAATAGATGATATAAAAAAAAAAGTGAATTATAATCTGTGATAACATTAGCTTTCTTTAACGTGAGTATGATGTTGGAGATGGGATCAATAAACATGACGAGCATTTTGCTCTAACTCTCACGTCCTGTATGTAGGGGGAAATGTTGTAACGCCAATTGCTTAATTGTCCTAATTTTTGCATTTTCTCCAGCCCCTTGCAACTGCTGCAGGCAATTTAGCTGAGCTGTCAGTAGTGAATCTGAATATTTATACTGGAGAAATCCGATGAACTATGAAGCTCTTTTTCACAGATGTCCAGTAGAAGTGGGGGCCCAGTTCCCCCCGCCCCCTGCCGATGATACGTGGTCGACATGGATCAGCGCTCACCACCACTGGTGGCCCTGAACCAACGGTGGAAATTAAACATTCCTATGGTGGTGGGCAGTCTTCCCTCCAGCGCATGCACCGTTGGCGTCCCACAAGGTTGAGTACTCGTCTTATTGACCTCGAAGGAAAATAAAACCCTGACAAGGAGTTCAACTTAGACCATCATGATTGTGACTCAAGCTCTCTCTTTGTCACAGTGCCACCCAGTCGCTCACTACTGGCAAAACATACATTGAAATCACTGACTTAAAATGTAAGTCTGGCTCTGAGCATTTACATTCTGTCATTGTCCATGGGGATTTTGCTCATGTTTATAAGGCAACAATTAATGTAGCTCGCTGACCCGCCCCTACTGGACATCTGTGACAAAGAGCTTCATAGCTTCATCGGATTTCTCCAGGATAACAAAGAATCCGACTCAAATACACAGCCGTGGCAACATTCCTTTGCCTTTGCTGTTCATAATATTTGTATCGGGTGGCTGTGTCGGGTGGAGGTATGTATGTTGAACTTCTTCTTGGTTCTTTCGGTAAAGTCACATAGAAGGGAAATAATAAAATAAGAAAAATTAAACAGCCGTCCTCAGGTGAGGACGGCTGCTTGCATTGTGGCCGAAACGTCGTGAGAATTATTTTATTATGTTTTATTTTTATTATTTTATTATTTCCCTTCTACGTGACTTTACCGAAAGAACCAAGAAGATGAATCCCTGCAGTCACGAAAGCTTTAAATCGAAATTTATGTTGAACTTCTTACACAGTACGTAGCCAACCGTGCTAATTGGAGGTGCCGGGGAAGGGCAACAAACTAAACACAAAAAACAGTTCTATGAAATGAGTTTTCAATCTACATTTAAAAGTGCATAGCTCCAGTGGTTTCCTAATATTAGAAGAAAGAGCATTCCAGACGGCTGCAGAAGCGCATCTGAAAGTGCGCGATGCAGTGGCTGTCTTTGTTCGATGGTTAGCCATCAAACCCAACAAATTTTATCTTGATAAATATTGGTCGCGAAAGCCTACATGCTAAATCGCTGACCAGAAAACCAAAAACCCTGACCCTATTTCGTCACAAGGGGGCAGCGAAGGCTGAGCACAGGTGCAATTGGTACAGGTGCCCTGACCAGAGAGACAGAAGCCCCAACTGGTGCAGCTGCCCTTACCAGAGAGACAGAATCCCGACTGGTGCAGGTTGCGCAGGTTGGAGGCCTGGGAGGCGGCAGAGGCCGCCATCTGTCGAGTGGGCGACGTTTTGGCCGAAGCGGCCGGGGTGGCTGTGCGCGAGGACACGGTCACCTCCTGCACGGGGCCGTCGTACAGGCCCCGGGGGACGCCCTGCAGCTCCGTAAGCTGCGGAGAGGAAGAAGGGTTCGTTTGTCGGTGGGACTTGTTGTGGCATGTGCGTATGTACGTTGAGCTTCTTTCGTGCCGTACGTAGCCAACCGTACTACTCCCAGGTGCCGGGGTGAAGGACGAAAATTTTAACACAAAAATCAGTTCTAAAGATATGAGTTTTCAATATAGATAATTTAAAAGTGCACCATAGCTCCAGTGGCTTCCTAATATCAGAAGAGCATTCCAGACGGCCGACAAAGCGCACCTGAAAGGGCACGATGCGGTAACCGTCTTTGTTCGATGGCCAGCCAAAAGCCGCTGCTGCGAGGATGACCGGAGTTCGAGCGATGGTGGTTTATGCTCCTGGTGGTGGCCGCTGCATGGCCAAGCGGTGTAGTATCTGACTCTGACTCGTGGACATAGCGAGCACTAGGGGGTGCTTGTTTTGGTTCGGGGTCAGTGCCGTTACTGCGGCGGATGCCAATCTGTTCTGACCACAACCACGAGTGGCAACCGCCAGGTGTGTTCGTTTTATTTCCCGCAGAGGGGCAGTGGGCCGAGTGGCCCTACAAAGTGATGGAAACCCGCAACCCACGCGATCGGGATCAGTTGCAGGGGTGGGGGTGGGGGGGTGGTGCCCTGACACTGGTCAATCCAATTCCGTTTTTGAAAACGCTCCCGGCGCGTGGAGCGAAACGTCAGACGCCATGCCGCACGCAAGCGCGTGTTTGCGAACCGTAGGCAACGGAGGAGACTCGGCGATGCAAACGAGGGATTGGGGGAGGGGAGGTGGCACACGCACCTGGCTGCGCGCCTTGATGCGCTTGTACACCTGCTCGGGGAACGCCTTCCGCGGCACGAAGCGGCCGACGCCCTGCATGGCATGCAGCGTGCCGTCCTCCATCACGATCTTGCCCTGGCTGATGACGGCCAGCGGAACTCCCCGTACCTCCATGCCCTCGAAGATGTTGTACTCCACCGCCTGCGAAAGGGGACGCGCGTGCACGCGGGAGGCCCCAGGCTCAAGTCCGGACTCAAGATCGTCTCTTCTCGTAGTAACAAAACAGCACCAATGTAGTGCCCATGTGAATATATACTCGTCCTTTGTTCCCATGATGCACATGTGGTTGTAGTTATTACAAAGACGATTGCTGCTGCGTGACTGGAAGTTATTGCTAATTCCCATGGTTGGCCTCTGAGCTCCCATCGCTGTGAATAAAGGCAATGAATGATGATTGACATCACAATCCAGATTCTCAAGCATTTGGTTTCAAAGCTGTCCAGGGCCTAGTATACAAATGAGTTATGACTGCATAATATCTACTCTTTGAAGAGCAAGAATGACTTTCTCCTTTTGGGTAAAAAGAGGCCTTTGGAAATTACTCCAGAAGAAGTTATGTTGTGTATTACATTCTCTGATGTCACGACTGCATACAGAAGCAGTTGACAGATGGATATTTGTTTGACTCGCGATCATAACGCAGTGAGACATAACTGCAGTGAACATTGGTTCCGTCTATCACCGTGATCATCATCCCACTGGGGCTGCTAAAATTACCACCCCTCCCATGGCAAGTTTGCACACTGAGTGAGAAGAGAGCGGTGGTCACAGATGAACGAGGGGCTGGATCTCATTATAGGGTTGTGGAATAGGAAATTCTGGCTCCATACATCCAAACGAGATTGCTGAAATCAAAAGTTATGCATTCCAAATTGGGTCAACTCTGCCCATCTGACCCCCCAATGCCAACCAACCTTGCACCACTTCATGCAAACTCATCATCGATTGTCCTGTGATGAGACAGGCCACTATGATGGCATGACAGATGGAACACTGCTGTTGTCCCAACAACACGGATGAACACCTCCCCTTGCTCATTTAGGCGGGGTGATGCCTTAACCTGATTCTGAATAAAAATCTAATTCTTGCGAAACCATGACTACGGCGACGACGGGAGCGAGCATTTGAACGCGCGGCTTCACCTGGTGGTGAGTCTTGGCAGAGATGGTCTTCACCACGTCCGGGTCCCATATGATGAGGTCTGCATCGGAGCCCACTGCGATGCGCCCCTTGCGGGGGTACAGGTTAAACACTTTGGCTGCGTTGGTGCTGGTCACTGCGACGAACTGGTTTTCGTCCATCTTTCCGGTGGCCTGGGGCGACAGGACGCAGGGAAACGTGCGGCGATGCTCGTGAGCCGTCAACGTGAACCGCAACAAGCAACCGGCATCGAGACAACTGCTACAGCTACCGATGGGGCCACACATAGAGCCACCGATGGGGTTGCTGATAGAACCACAATCAGAGTTGCTGGTAGGATGTATGTATGTTGAACTTCTTTCGCACCGTACGTAGTTCATCTGCTCATCGGAGGTGCAATTGCTTATCCCAGGTTCAAATAGGGCCCAAGAGAAGATCCAAAATACCAAGCGGCTAGCAAAATCTACTTCCTATGACAATGACTTATTTCATGTTAGCTGCAGGGTTACCACCTCTCCTAGTTTTCCCAGGATCGTCCTCCTTTTGAGGCAGCAATAAGTATTCAAGGAACATTAAAAGTCCTGGTTTTTGTCAGTGCCGTCGTAATATAACACTCAAGACAATGCATTTAAAAGTAGTTATTTGCATCTTCTGCTATTATGAGATATTCTTCTTGCCATGACATGTTCCTAATTAACAGTGAAGTAGTAGTTGCCCACAGCTCTAGTCTAGGGAGACAATTAAAGTCTGGCTAGAGCTTTACAGTGCAAGTAATGCATGCCCAGGGAAAAAAACTGTTCTAGATGATATCACAAAACTGCTTTGAGTCTTGCGACTCAAACACGGAGATCATCGAAATGATAGGTTCGGTATCTGAAGCGATGACCTTAGCAGTTCAGTTATATAATTCAGTTGCTTAAAAAGCAATACCAAACGACACACGGTACTAACCAAAAACATTCGACGTAGAGAGCTAATAAGCGTATCTCTACAAGCACTTTCTCCGGCCTATACATCTGCACAGGGCTGTAAGCATGTATGCATGTGCTCTCCGTGGTCACGTGGGTTTTTATCCAGGTCTTCTGGATTTTCTCTACACATTTAGAATCGACGAGTATTTGTTTGCTAGAAATTTCCAAGTAAGCCATTTGTGGCCAGGTCGCTTCTGAAAAAGAGCTGTATCGCTCAGTTTGGCCTTACCTGGTTAAACAAAATTTAAAAAAATAGTTACATTTTCAACTTCTTTCGCACCGCACGTAGCCAATCGCGCTAGTCAGTGGCGGGTGGCTGGTGTTTGGCGTTAACACCGAGCGGTGAGTGTGTGCATGTGCGCGCAAGCGCTTGTGCCGTGTTGTCGAGGAACTCACCACACCCTTGTCCCACACGATGCTCATGCGCTCCTCGATGCCGTTGGTGCCCTCGGGGATGAGCGTGAAGTCGTCCTTGCCCAGAGCCTTCTGCGCGGTGCTGAACGTGCAGTGAGCGCTGCCCGTCACGTGCAGGTCCCCGCTGATGCGATGATGATGGTAATGATGGTGGTGGTGATGATGGTGGTGATGATGGTGAATGATGATGGTGGTGATGATGGCGCAGGGTAGAGAGGGAGGGCAGGGAGAGGGAGCTGATTAACAACGTCTTTACTGCACGGACACAAATGGGGATGCATGAAATTTTAAATCAACGTACACTACTTCTCTCTGCCTAGCTCTGTATTATTGTCTCCATCTGTCTGCCTCTATGAAATGTACACTTTGTCATTGTGACAACTCTAATGCACACTCGAGGTATACCGAATCCACCACTACCCCACCGGATGATTCGATGGCTTGTCATGATTCAGAGCCACAATTCAACTGAAGTATCAATACTTTCTTGTCCTGATCTGATAGGCGCGTTTGGATTGTTTCTTGTTTTTGCTCGGTCTCGTTTGCACACGTTTTATTCGTTTCATTCCCCTAAATGTAGCATAATCATATCATACGCACTCACTGCAAAGAAAAATGCTCATTCTTACACACGTGATTCAATTTGCATGTGTCTTAGCCTGAGCAATCAACATCATTAAATGAATCGATGCACCCTTCCACCCCGACTGTACACACCCTGGCGAGCGTGTACACACCTCAGCGGGCATGTACATACACCTCAGAATGGCACTTTCCTGTCAATCAGTCTGGGGAACCAGTGAGCCTCTTCTGCCTGAGGGATACTGTTCCTGCGCCGTCAAGAAGCCCATTCAGCGAATCTGAATCTTGATTTAGACTGGAGTATGGGCACGGGGTTAGTGGCTGTCTATAAATGACGTCACGCGATTTTGGACGATTTTTGACCCCCCCCCCTTCGTCACATGGCGTCACAAAAAGTCAGACCCCCCCCTCAAATATGACGTCACAAAGCTCTGCCCCTCCCCCCCAAAAAATAAAACATGCTTAAAATCGCTTTAAACTATTGTCATTGTAGTGTGTATTTAATGTGGCGCTGCACTCTGACGTTGTAGGAGAAAACATTTAGATTTAAAGCTTTCGTGACTGCAGGGATTCATATTCTTGGTTCTTTATTATTTCCCTTCTATGTGACTTTACCGAAACAACCAATAATATGAGAAAACATTTATTAAAAAGTCTATTTCATTAAGTAGAACGTGTTGTCTATATTTATTTAATTTTGCGCATTTTGATGTGACGTCACATTTCTCAAACCCCCCCCCCCTCGTCACACATCGTCACAAATGTCTGACCCCCTCCCCCCCCCCCCGAGGTGCGTGACGTCATTTAAGGACGGCCCCTAAGTCCGATTTATTAAGATTGGGCAAGGCAGCAACAACAACAAAGACAGTCCCAGACCACAACAAGATAACACACGGTCGTATTCCCTCAATAAAATGACACATTAACATTGATTTGTAAATATTGCGGGTTTACTCTCCAACACACCGGTGTGCTGTACTAGTAGCGAATTGACACGTTATTTTTTATGTGACAAACCTTACCAATTGGCCGTGTAGAGTTTAGCGACACGTTTATATTTACGCGATCAAACCTAAAATCCCCCCCCCACACCCACCCACCCCCTCTATTATGGATAACATAGAACTATCATTAACACTGAACTTATTCATGCCCTTCGACTGCCTCACGCAAGAGCGCCTCACCATGCGAGCATGGAGTTGAGGTACTCGGGCGTGGAGGGGTCGGGGCTGATGGGCGGCGAGGTGACGAACGCCGCCGCCTTGGCCCAGTTCTTGCTCCAGTAGTGCGAGCCCTCTGTGCCCAGGCTGGCCGTGATGGGCTCGCCGTACACCACCGTGCCTGCCGGGGACATCGATCAACGCGATTACCCCAGGACGCGCGGTGATGACGGTGGCGACGATGGGTGGCCGAGCGAGTGAGCGAGCGAGAGGTCAGAGAAAATTGACCTCTCCCGGACCATGTGCAAGGAAAGGTCGGAAGTTGACGAGGTGACACCTCATCGGATGAGAACCATTAAATGTTTGTGCGTTGAACTTCTTTCGCACCGTACGTAGCTAACCGTGCTAATCAGAGGTGCCGGCAAGAACAACAAACTAAACACAAAAAGCAGTTCTAAAGAAATTAGTTTTCAATATAGATTTAATTAAAGAGGATATTTGGCTCCCAGCACTGACATCATCATCAGCAGCAGCAGCAGCCAAGATCAATCCACCGCTGGATGAAGGCCTCCCCAAGCTGTTGCTATGTCTCACGATTCTGCGATGTAATGATCCAGCGATGTAATGATGCTGCGATGTAATGATCCACCAAGCGCATCCAAACGAGCCGACTTCATTGCTCCATCTCCCTGGTGGAGGTGCCCTCAGACGCATTCCATTCCTTGGCTACCATTCTATCACCATCCTTGATTTATTGGCCCTCATCCCTGCTAGCCACATGTCCAGCCCAAAGCCAACTCATCATCGAGCACTGACGGCTTGAGAGAAGATTTACAACCATATTTAAGTATCCAGGATCTCATTACTGGCCCACAAGGGCAGTTAATTGTGTTAGTCTCATGGCCAAATGGCCATGTGCTCCACATAAATGCGTGACTAATAGCTGCACCATTGGATAAAACATGAGAGTGTTCTTGTAAAAATCTTAACCATAGCTTGAGAGATATGCTCTGTGTAAATATAAAAGGGCTTCATTATTGATGTATTATACAGCAAATGTGACCAATAAACTGCAGGTTTAAGATAGTATTTAATTTCACTGTAAAACATCACTCGACTCAATCATCACCAACTGCTTGATCCGATTTTGGAATAATAATTAGGCTGAACTCATATATATAACATCTATCACACGGAATTAAACGCATTGATTAAAACACGATTCACAGTGGTTTATCATTCCCCTCCCCATACCATGCGAATCATGGAGGCTGTTTGACCAATAATTAATCAGTATAAGTTGGCCAGGTCTGGTTCAGATATTGCTCAGACAGCACAGGGAAATTTAAAATGTCTTTGGTGAGAAGAAAAAAATTGGGTCACCCTATATTGGAAGTTTAAAAAGAGGTAAAAGTTATAAAAACAATTATACTTTACAATACTCGACAAAAAAATATTTTTATCGCAATATGCTGCCCTCGCAGTCTATAACACCTGTTATAGGCTGCGAGGTGGCGGTCACCCATCCAAGGACTGTTCGGGCTCATGTCCCGCTTAGCTTGTGAGATCGGGTAAATTCTGGGTGATTTGGTCGCAGGCCTAGCTGGTGGGCAGCTGATGACTTCCCACCAGGTACCGGCTCTCCGCCTACACCATCCAGCACAGACCATCCTGGTGAAGTGTGGTCAAATAACTCGCATGACCCGCACGCCGTGGCGAGGCCCTCATCCACCAGTGGACTGACAAAATGGCCGTGCGGATGTGCAAGTAATCTATTTACAACAAAGGAATGTTTAGATGATGACGACGACGACGTAGATGATCTTACCCCTCTTCCTGGACAGAGCGATGACATCGGCTGCGCTGCGGCTCATGACCTTGGTGATGTAGAGGGGGCAGTTGGTTTGGTTGGCAATGGTGATGGCCCGGTTCACCGCCTCCGCCTCAACCTGCGCAGAATACGCGAAGCGCACCCAGCAACCGGCATCAACACAACTTCTCCGGCTACCGATGGGGCCACACACGCACAGAGCCACTGATGGGACTGCTGATCGAAGAGATGCTGATAGGATGTGTGTATACTATGTTGAACTTCTTTCGCACAGTACGTAGCCAAAACGTGCTAATCGGAGGTGACTGCTGTTAGATGTCACAAATTGAGCCGCGGATACGAACGCACTCCAGTTGTGCACTACACGATGGGCAGCGGAGGAGAGTGCAGCAAAATCCACTGTTGCGCTGCACTTCTATACCCCTCCATCTGTGCTTCCTACCTTCACCGAGCCGCACTGACCAGAGTGGTGAAGTAAGGTCAAACAACTCCCACGACCGGCACGGTGTGGGGAGTCCGTCATCCTATAGTGGATTTAATGGGCTGTGTATATACATGTAGCTCCTGGAATAATATAATTAAACATGTAGCATCGTCGATTCATCGATTATGTTGAATTATTACCTTCATGATACAAGCCTAAGATTACGTCCGACAATAAATGATTTAAGGGATATGTTAATCATATGCTGATGTTGTCTTTGGGCCAATGGAATGAACAGAACAGAAAAAGTGGAACACATTTTTAGGATGTGTTTACGATTTTCGGGTGAAATAAAATAAAATATTAAAATTGGATGAAGTGAAAAAAAGTTTCAGTTTGATCTGAAAGTGTGACATCACTTATATGACATCACTAAAAGCGGTTGCCCTGTGGAGATGTCACCTTTGATAGCATGAAGATACGTTCAATAACTACACCGTGTAAAAATATCCAAAAATCCAAAAAGCCAATAAGAGATATATAATAGTGCTTAAAAAAAACGAAATCTGAAACCCATTCCCTATATACATTACATACCTCTAATATATTAGAACATAATAAAAAGACAATACACATCAGATTGTCCAAATCAGACAAAAAGATTAGATATTTTTCGAACCCATACCTGACAACCTACACGGTTCACCTGTATATTTGAACAGGGAAATTTAGTTTTCAGGTCCATACAGCGTACAGCCGTTTCAATACGGGCAATTTTTTTAGTTTTTGTCTAATTGTTTGTGTTTCTTCCTTGTGATGGGACTTTGTAAGATGAACGATGATATTTAAAAGGGCACGGGGTGACCAATAAGGTCTGAATTGGTGTGTAATAAGGTAGGCACTGATAAGGGTATGCGAACCATAACACCAAATCTTGACAATTCATTGCATTGGTTATGGGTGAGACTAGGGTGGTAGCGGTGTGAGTAGTACAACTGATGCTACTCGCATTACTCCTGTTACTATAAAGGTTAACATAACTACTTTTACTCATGCTACAGTTACTTATCGTGCTATTATTCCGATTGCTACATATATTGTCATTCTAATGCTGCTGCTGCTGCTGCTGCCACGTGAAAGTAGGGAAGCGCACCTCTTCAGGCCGGCTCAGGACGTGGCCTTCAGGCCCAGTGATTTGCAGACCCAGGATCCTCTTTTGTTCCTGTTGGGGATGGATAAGAGGATGAGATCAGTCCTATTACAGATCAAGCCCTATTACAGAGGATACTGGTCAAGTTTCCAGACAGCACAGTCAACGAAACCGAAACTATCATATGAACAAAAGAACAGGATGGGCAGTCTATTCAGGCTTAAAGATACAAAACCTGCACAACATCATGGTAAGTACCCATCATGCCCCGCAAGCTCCACCACGGTAAATGAGTTTATAACAGGTTTATTCGGCTGATAGCATTAATTAAATCAAGGATGAAAAACAATTCACATGCGTGGTTTTTGTAATGTTTTACAACATGTGTTGGGCTTTGGCCTATTTAATTAGTGGCAAAGTTTACCCTCTGAGCTGCACACAACAATGATGTCAGAGTGAAAGAAAAACTATCGCGTCAACAAATAACTCAGGATGGACTATCACACGTGTCATCTAGCCTGCATGGCATGATGGGAAGTACAGTAAAACCTCGTTATGTTGGTATTTGAGAATTGGGGATAATGCGGTACGGCTGCGTTTTCGGCATATACGCTATATTGGTAATTCGCCATGAGCCGAAATTGCCCGACCGAATGGTCCAATTTCGGCATAGCACGTGGAGCGATGCCGTGCTCCACGACCAAAACAACGAATCGGTGGCGGCGCGCGCAATGAGCGTTAGTGCAGAGCCGTCGCTGTGGACTTTACCTTGCTTATGCACTCTTTGCAAGCCAACCCTCTCAGAAATGTCGTCTACATTTCTGGCTTCTTTAAACCCACTCAGGCATAAGCAACATTATGCCTGAGTCTCTGGATATTCTTCCACAGGCACCTCTGTCAGCAGCGAAGTGCCACATCAGCTGATGTCGTCTGACAGCGATGAATGTGGTGTAATAAATATTAATTGTTAAGTGAAAAATGTGACGTTTAAGTTAGTGTAATTTGGTGTGTAAGTTATAATTGAGTGATAAAGTGAACAGAGTGCATACTAAGTGTATTAAGCCCCCCTCCACAAGCTCTGTCAGCTACCACATGGAACTTACCACATCCTCCTTCTTCGCCTGCAGTGCTGGTTACTGTTGGTATGCGTTATTTTTTTAAAAAACACATTGCATTTGGGAGTACCATTGTAAATAATTCGCAATTTTGGATAATTTGGCAAGACCAGAGCCCCATATGTGTCGAATAAACAAGGGTTTACTGTACCCACGAGACCTTGCAAGCTCCACCTTTGTGCGTGTGAGTTTACAGCAGCCTTATTCAGCTGTGCTCAAAGCATGGTGACTGTATCTTCTTAGAGGCTTTTGCCACCACACAACCCCACTGAGGGCACATTTAAAAGTTGAAATCGCAGTGTGCAGTGGACAAATATTCGGAAGCCGCTGGAGCTATGCACTTTTAAATCTAGATTGAAAACTAATTTCCTTAGAACTACTTTTTTGTGTTTAGTTCATTGTCCTTCCCCCCACACCTCCGATCGGCACGGTTGCCAATGTACGTCTTGAAAAAAAGTTCAACATACGTACACACATACAGAAAGCGGAAGGCCCCACGTGCCTTTCCACACTTGCAGGTTCTCGTGGTGAGAAGAAGATCTGGGGTGCATACCCGAGTGTCCCTCGCTCGGAGTCGGTCACTCACCTCTGCGATGATGCTTCCATTCTCCGCATGCACCAAGGCAATGGCACCGAGGTCGCGGATGGCCGTGAAGGCTTCGTAAATCTATAGGGGGGGGGGGGGGGGTGAAGGCACGTGGTTTAAAATCTATAGGGGTAAAGCTATAGGGGGTGAGGGCAAGTGGTTTAAAATCTATAGGGGTAAAGCTATAGGGGGTGAAGGCACGTGGTTTAAAATCTATAGGGGTAAAGCTATAGGGGGGCGAAGATGTGCGTGGGTTTAAAATTGGCTTAATCGGTGAAACCGGTTTGTAATGAGGCTTTAAACAAGTGTTATTTTTTGTTCACGATTTGTTGAGTGAAACGTTATCACAAATTAAAATGCAGGAATGAATAGCGACACGTATTTTTAAAAGGAATTTTGCGTGAAATTATGGGTCACAATTCACTGCTTAAAGTCTCTTATTTCTTTTTTTCGAGAAAACAAATATTAAATTTGTAAAAACTTAACAATAATAACCTAAACGTACATGTCAGCGATTGTAAGTATACTGTTTTACAACTGAAGTTGTCCACACAGCATGACTGTTTAAAAAAAAAGCTAGGCTGTAATAGTACTGTGATATTAATAATCATTATCTGCTTTTATCGCTTGTAATTAATCAATTGGTAAAAATGTTATTGATACATTCGCTATAAATCCAGTGAAACATCATAATCTCTCTTTTTTCAAAGGAGGAACAGATTCACTTGGGGATCAAATAGCGAGAACGTTTTTAGCGACGTTCATTTCATCTCATCTTTGCCTCTAAACGTCTACTGCGAGGGTATCCTGGCAGGCTGTGCACGGGCGCACAAAAGTACCAAACGTGAATGCACCTGCAGTTGCCTTTGTCGAGCAGGGCGTGTTTGTATGCCTTGCGTGCACCTGCAAACGTGCGTGAATTGATGCCCTTACCGCCGTGCAAGCCACACGCGTGTGGCAACACATATATATATTTATATGTTTAACACGTAGGCTTTCACGACCAATATTTTCATAATAAAGGTATTTTTTGGAGAATTATTTTTTTTAGATTTAACAATAATAATCCGCAACATTTACTCTCCAACACACCGGTGGGCTGAAGTAGTAGCTAATTGGCACGTTTTGTTTACGTGACAAACCTTTCTGGCTGTGTCGGGTGGTGGAGGGTTACGACGCATTCATACTTACACGATCTAACCCAAACGCCTTATTAAGAATATATATGTATATACGTTACATATTTTGTGAGATGCTGTTTTTAGTTAAATGCACAAATTGAATTGGCGGCGGAGGCTCAGTAATAATTTTCTTTAACGGTCCTCCACTGAAATTAATGAACACCCCCAAAAGGAAATACCTCGGCATCGGTCAGCTGGTACTTGTCCTTGTAAGCCATGTACACGAGGAACGAGTTGACACCTTGAAAGAGAACGTCACCAACATTCAGCTTCCATCACCCCGAGTGAGGTGATTAATCTTGTCCTGAAGCCCTAAACCTACACGCTTCACAATGCTTGGCTTATAGCAGTGGAGTTACCAAGTTCGCTCACCTGGCAATGTTCAAGTACAGTAAACCCTCTCTCTATCCGCGAGGGTTACGATCTTGAAAAAGCTCGCGAATGAAGAATTCACGAATGCAGAAACCGTGTTCCAATGGGAAAATTGTGGTCACGTTCCTGGTACGAGTTAACATCGGGGGGGGAAACGAGAAATGTTTAATCAACATGATAACAATAATAAAATATAAAATATAGGCGCCCCTATATCACCAAGGCCAATGGATACGGCCATTCTCTTCGCATTTCCCCTTGAATTGTGGCTCAAAATAATTGTATTTCTGAAAGCCAACGTGTTGCTATGAAGAAGACCATCTCCGTCAGAAGGAACACAATAGGTGCAATACAAGAGTTTTAAGGGCTATAAATAAGGTTACTATTCACACGTGCCTGCACTAATTTGCATCAAAATACCATATTTGTCACATCCTCAATAATTTGGCTTTTCAGCGTGTAACGCAGTATTTCATTAATTCGATTTTTCAGTGCTTAGGCCCTCCATCTTATACGCTCACGACAGAATTGCTAAATTAGCGAGATGCCTCATCGCTCTCGTACACCAAAGAACCGACAAATGAGCTCACAGTGCTCTCTGCTGCACATGGGTAAGTGCTAACGAGCAGAACACCAATCTGAGGGGAGTGAGGTCGCCATGACTACCAGTTTATCGAATTCAGCTGCCACTGTGCGCGCGGCCTACTCTGCACACTTTCAGTGAGCGCACAGGAGGGATATTGCCTTCCCGTGCCATTATAATAAAAACAAGTATTATCATTACAATGCATATCGTTTCCATCTTCCGATTTGTATCTACACAGCGATTCCTTGATTAACGCGGTAGATGCGTTCTTGAAAATTTACGCGTTAAGCCCATGAAAAATAATGGAAAAATAAAGTTTGGCGAGTTTGGAAAGATACAATGTACGCACACACAGCGAGATGCGGGGGACAAAGAACTGAGATGAGGGTACGTCGCCACGTACCGTATCATTGCGCACGTATACCCAGAATTCCCACACCACTCAGAAACTGCATTATAATGATGCGTGTTCCACGTTATAACGTGGCGCGCATTACACGTTATAACGTGGTGTGCATACTACATTATAACGGTGTGCATACTTTATAACGGTGTGCATTCCCCGTTATAACGGTGAGCGTTCCACGTTATAACCGTGTGCGTTCCGAATTGCGTGAAAAGTGTTCCCTAAGCGAGAATTTACCGATCTGTACTTGAAAAATATTACAATTGTGTGGGAACCATTTTGGAGAAGAGTTATCATGGGAGCGCATGTCGAGTTGCCAAGAGGGCCCATGAGGGATATTTAAATTGATGGGCAAAGATTTATTTCATCCTCCCGTGCCTAAAAGTTGTGGGAGGAGGGAGCGGTAGCTGCCCTCCCTGACCGTTATGTTCCTATGTTCATGCCTTTCAATAACAATTTAAAAAAAATATACTTTCAGTGCTTTATATAAGGTACCATTATGTAAAATGTGTCATCATGAAGAGATCACACGCGTAGATATGCACAACCTCACATGTATACACACATATACACGTACATGCAAATAAGAAGCCACCTTTTGACATGGGAGCGAGTGCTGTTGGCGAGTAATTATTAAGTCCAACACAAGCCTTGAGAGACTTACACTTGCACAGACATAAGTGCGGATGAAACAACAACAACCGCCGTTCGCTACTAAGTGGCGGTGACATCACCACGGTGCTTGTGCCGGGCTAGGTGCACCTTGAGGCCACGTGGATTGTCGAACAAGTGTGGATGCACACGCCAAAACGCATACTTACACGCACGGTTGATAGGTTAACTTACTACTGTATATATTTTGTCTATCATAAGATAGAGTTAAATGCATTCCTGTGTGTAAAGCTCTTTCAGTCTGTGCATGTACACCACTGCCAGCTTAGCCCTAAATGTGTATGGCGACATGTCAACGGTGTGCTGCATGGTGGACATTGCAGGTGTTGGCCAAGTCAACACGCACAAAGGGACGGGCCAGATGTTTGCTGTCCTTCCCCCGCACCTCTGATTAGCACGGTTGGCTATGTACGGTGCGAAAGAAGTTCAGCAGACAAACATACAGATGTCGACAGAATGCCCCAGAGCGAGAGAGAGAGAGAGACAGAGGGAGATGGACAGTCAGAGAGAGAGAGAGAGGCAGCCACCTTTATCCTTGATGAGCGTTTCCATCTCGGAGCAGAGCTCACTGTTCCAATAGGTGAGCTGCACGTGCAGCGAGTAGTCGCAGCAGGCCTTCGCATCGGCCCACTCGCGCCACTGCTCGTACGCGCCCAGCAGACTGCAGCCGGGCTCCGGGATCACGTGGTCAACTGGGAATAGAAGGGCACGGCACAGGCGTGGGGGTGATTGACGTTCAACTTTGTTTCGCTTAACCAGTCGAAAACTCCAGAGACGAGCGTAGAGTCCAGTTTGTAAGAGTGACCCTGTGGGCATTCGTCTGCCGGTCGGGGAGGGGGGGGGGAATGCTGTGCGTGTCATCCTAATTGAGTAATTTGCGGGTATTTTTTTTTATCTGGCTAATTTGAGGCAAGCGTATGCTCTGGACGATGGCGGAGTGGTGGCACAATAGTTGGTTCTCTGCACCATGAATCCGTCGACCTGAGTCCGATTCCCGGCCGTGACCGACATCAGTGATGAGTGATAGATGCAGTTTCTGGGACACCCTAACGAATCACTCTTAACCAATTTACACTGACAAGTGAGGTAAATATATATTCTTGGTTCTTTCGGTAAAGTCACGTAGGTAAAAAAAATATATACCTTTTTTTTTACCTACGTGACTTTACCGAAAGAACCAAGCATATGGATCCTTGCAGTCACGAAAACTTCAAATCTAGAAGTGAGGTGAAGTATGTTGAAACAACCCCCGTAATTTAAATAGTGTGGTGAGGTTCTCATCCAGCAGTAGACCGAGAAAGGTCTGCAAGTTATCGTTATGCTCAAAACACATCGCGAATACACCACTGACCTGGAATTGAACTCGGATGCCTGGGTTCATAGCGCACACAGTTTGCGAACCACTTCGACAACTCTCCAAGCCTTGCTGCATGTAAGTACTGTATATTTAAAGTACTCTTTGGTTCTTTCGGTAAAGTCACGTAGTTAGAAATAAAATAAAACAAATCACGACGTTTCGATCGCAAAGATGACGACCGTTTGTGTTGCGATCGAAACGTCGTGATTTGTTTTATTTTATTTCTACCTACGTGACTTTACCGAAAGAACCAAAGAGTATGGATTCCTGCAGTCACGAAAGCTTCAAATCAAGAATATATTGAAAGTGTAAACGTAACCTTTTGTATACAGACTATGCTCGCGTACATTTATATAAACTGTGCTCATACAATGCATTTACACACTCATACACTGCACGCGAGTCTGTTGCCTACGTGTGTATATGCACACTTCAAACATACAAATTAAACATTTCCCACATACTGGTTTTAAGAAGACAAAGAGCTTTGTTATTTTTCCATAACCTGCGAGAAAACCAAAATATTTGCACAGGCTGGGGATACCACAATAATATTTCCCTTGCTTTGTGAAACCTTAATTGCACTGCATTCTTGGAAACTTATTTTTTTTAAATAGCAGTCCAGTAATTGAATTATTAAAAAAACATAGTCTTGATTTTATCATGGAGCCTACAACACATGATGCAGAATCCAAGCTAAACGTTGATTGAAATGTTTAAAGGGTAATGCGCTCTTTTTCTTGTTAAGTATTTTTGACATCGGGATGTTTGTGCCTTTCACCGTACTGGTTAGTGAGGGGCTGGTGAAAGCGGGGAGGGGGGGGGATGCCTGGGCCAGTTTTAAAGATCTCACTCACCACCGATGTTAACCATAGCCAGGAAATCGAACTTAGGTCACCCGATTCCTAGAGAATTGGGGCGCAAACCACTGTGCTACCAATCCACCCCCTGTGTCGTGATAGCAAGTAAACATCCTGGAACTCCCACGGTATCCACAGCGTGGCTTGTGCATCACGTCAGAACTACGTCTGGAGTCACTTAAATAAGCCCTGCCCTACACAACGCCAGATATGCACGTACCAGTGAACGTCGCTTGCTCAATGCGTCGCTTTTCGAGGGCCTCCTCTCTAGGTCATGTTGGTCACGGAGGTTGTTTGACCGTAGTTGACGTCGCTCGTCAGTGCGGGTTTGTGAAGTAGAAGAAGACGAAAGGGAGACCGTGACTGGTTCGTATATATGTTAGCCGTGGCCTGGAATCGAACTCAGGTGTCCGGATTTATATAGCAGGGTGTGTGAACCACTGCGTCAATGCTCTCCACACATTGGGACATGCTTTAGACGAATATTCAAAGTGTAAAATGAACATGTATAACATATGCTCATATACTGCATTCGGAATCAGTCTGTTCATACATAAATATTGGACTTCAGACATACACGTTAAACATGTCCTTGCACTGTTATAGACGTGGGAGCCCAGTACAGTACAACAATGGCTTGTGCTGCACTGTCCTCTGCTGGCGACGCATCCCTGCGGCAGCAGCCCACACCATTTGCTTCATTCCCAGATGAGTCGCCCATCCATGCTCGAGCCAGGCTCAAATCCAGCTTAGCTTTCGAGATTCGATTTGGTCATCAGCTGTATGAAATGGATATCCTTTACACTTTGTAAAAGGTGGTTTGTCATGTACCAATCTTGCTGTGGTGGACAGATGTTAACTCCCTCGCCTGGTATGCAGGAGGTTGTGGGTTCACTCCCGACCCTGACGCCTGCTGTATATTTGGAGTGTTCGTGTTCTCCCCATGGTCATGTGAAATTTTCTTTGGGTCCTGCGGGTTTTCCCTCCACATTTAAAATTAACATGCATTACATGTCCACATGATAAGCCACTTCATTAAGCTATCATTTGTGGCCAAAGTGCTTCTGAAAAAGAGCTACATAGTTCAGTAGGCCTTACCTGGTAAAATAATAAATACAAATGTTGAGTTTTTAGCTTAAATATATTGAGAAATGAGCGCTCGAAGCTAGATTGGTGTAAATTTAGTGGGAAAGCCAAATGACCGTCGTATTGAAAGTGCAGGTTTTAATCAAGTTGACTGCCTGGACCTGGACGGAGGATCTCAGCGGTGTTAGATCAGTGCCGCTGACATGGGCATTAGTCCACTGAGCCACTTGGTAATGGAAGTGGATATTTAGTTTGGGAGCTAAAGGACAGTGAAAGCACACTCCCGACTCCTCCAAAACCAACAGTGCCCCGTTCACCATCGGCGAACGTCACGACGACGAGCGGCTTACAGCACTTGACAAATATGCACGGGTGCCGTGCCGTGCAATCTGAAAGCAAGACAAACTGCAAAGCGCTCCAAAGAAAAAATATGAAAATTAAACCCAACTGGAAAGAATACCGCTTAAAATGTCATTCCGCACCCAAAAAATGAAAGTGTAAATCGCTTCTGAAACTGCGAGGGTTGTCGTAAAACCCTCCTCCACCCGACAGCCATTTAATGAATGTAATTGTTGTTTCCGCAGCCCCACTCATGGTATTGTTGGAGTGAAATCTCACAACATTTACACGGGTACCGACGTTTCGCTGGAGATTACATCCGGCATCATCAGGTTGTTAACAGCAGCTCGGACCTATTTTATTAATTGGCCGCGTTGGGTGGAGGATGGTTTACAACATGCATTTTTACAGACGACCAAACTCAAAAGATACCAATTACGAATCACATCGGTTGTGAGAGCATTCGTATAAAACTGAAACCAGGTAATTGTTAAAAACGTAGCAGCAAAAACGCGGAGAGTGAGAGACATGTAAAAATTAAGATTACCTCGCAGAACTCTTTATTGACACGGCCACATTTCAGGATGTGTTCAATTAAACAAAGTGAGAAGCATATTCTTGGTTCTTTTGGTAAAGTCACGTAGAAGGGAAATAATAAAATATTAGGCATTTAACAATAATATTCTCACGACGTTTAGATTGCAACACAAGCAATCATCATCAGGTGTGAAAACCACAGCAAGAAAAAAATTATATTTTATTGTTTAATTATTATTTTATTATTTCCCTTCTACGTGACTTTACCGAAAGAACCAAGAATATGAATCCCTGCAGTCACGAAAGCTTTAAATCGAAAAAAGTGAGAAGCAGTTAACCGGTTAAGAATTACTTAAGGTATTTAATTGTTTATCAAGAGATCTTATTTTTCACCGAAGGCGGCTGCGGTACCGGTTCACTTACTGATCATGGTGGTGCCACCAGCCAATGCCGCACGTGTGCCCTGGTAGAAGTCATCCATGGTGCTGGTGCCCAGGTAGGGCATCTGCAGGTGGGTGTGGACATCGATCCCACCGGGCATCACCATGCGTCCGTTGGCTTCGATGCTCTTCACGCCGCCTGGGACGATCAAGTTGTCCCCGATTTGCCTGAAATTCAAGAATTTGTTGGGGTATGAGACGTCTCCTTTACCAGTGGCAAAATATAGTAATAGGTTTTTACCCTTTCAACTGGTACAAAATCTGACACCTTTATACAAGAAAAGCTGTCTCGGGTGTGGACCAATCAACTTCAAGGACAGTGCATATCATTATCAGAGTTGTTTCTTTTTGTTTGCATTTTGACTGCTTGTGTTGTGGTTATTACAAACATGATGCCTTGTATAAAGGTGTCAGATTTTGTACCAGTTGAAAGGGTAAAAACCTATTACTATAATTTGTTGGGGCTCAAATGCCCAACTTGAGTACATGATAGTTTGAGCACAAGGCGAGTGTTAAGTCAGATTGTTTCCGTGCTCGAACAAAGCACTGGGCAACGATTGTCTCCACTGGTGGCCAATGGTGGAAACTTCCACACTACTTTGGCCATGGCCAGTCTTACTGAAAGGATGACCACTGGTGACTTGCCACAGAGTTCCACGTGTCTCATGCTAGTCCACGTCAACACCTGACAGGGGATTTGAACTTGATGCCAACTAATTACCTCACCACGCCAAACAACTTGTAGAGCATATTGAGATGGAGTTCAAATTCAGAGTTACATTTAGTCAATGCAACTGTATTCCTACTGCAGTGTCCGATAATTATTGACCGTGTTTGACTATCCCTTATGTGTACATACATACAATAAAGGTAACATTTTATCATGTACATTGAAAGCTTAATGTTATAACAACTGACCATTCAGTAAATGGTTTTTTTTTTCAAGCATAAATCTCCATGTAAAATTCCATCGCCCCCGCCCAAGATGATAGTTTCATAGTTATGTTACTAAATCAGGGCTATGCCATATTTGTGAGCTAAAAAGTAATCATGGTAATGTGGATAACTTTGCCATTACTGATTCCAAAAGGGCATTGCCATCATATCGACCCACTGCCACACCCTAAACAAATCAATTATGGCAAGAAGCATTTTCTGGAAATTGGATAAAACCACAATTACAGCCATCCCATGCCAACTACTCCTCTCTCTAAGAAATCAATGAAAGTAATGCGCACATTGGCAACAGAAACGAGAGCATTACCCTGTCAACTGTTGGCAGGGATTGACATTTCAGTTATGCAGGCGTCTGGATTTATGATGATAATCAGCCTTTGGGATGGACCAGGTAATCACGTCCTATTTTGTGTTTAACTGCATCGCCCTGCAGTTTACACAATGGCAGTGATTTAGTGCAGTGTGGCCTGATTGTCAGGTCATACTGGGACATTCTATAATCTTGGTACAGCTGCTGAGCTGCTGCAATGTATTTGTTTCACAAATCATATTGGATCGCAATTCGTAAAAAAAATTTCAAATTTAAATGCATTCACTTTACGTATTTTCATTAAAATCATACAAACGTCACAGTTATCGTTGTATACATATCCAAACCAATTTTTGTACAAATCACACATCCCTCGTGCAAAGTCTGCTTCTTCACGAAAAAAAATGGGTTCCCATGGCAACAGTGCGCATCGCCACGCGATGTCAGTCCAATTTGCATCTCCGTTTGTGCCGTCCAAGAGCCTTCAAGGTCACCCTTTTGTAGGAAAACGGGAGTCTTATAAAACGTCGCCACCGATTACTCAGAACAATGTGCACCGAGCCCATATGCGAGAGAGTCAACGTTACTCCTGCTCATTCACTTCCCCTCTTTGTCTTCAAACGTTTCACAAGCTTTAATGAAAATGAGGCCTGTAATTCTGTTAGCTTGCCTGCCCAAAACAAAAGTAGATGTTTTTTTTCAGAGTTTGTGCCCTGTATCCCATTGAGGGTAGAGCCTCACATGGCTGTACATACATTTTAGGCCATTTTATTCCTATAAGGATCAACGTCTCATAGACGCCATTCAGCGTAGGGCGTGGCTGCATTTCACTGAATCACCCAGCTCCAACCACAGATATATTTTATTGGGCGATTCATCTAAAAATAAATGACCGGCAATTCGAGAAAAATTAAAAAAAAAATTCCACGGTCCCGTGTTGGGTGTGATGACCTCATTTACCAAACAACTGTACGCATGTTTTAACAGGATAAAATGTTGCCAAGTAAAATTACGTTTTACCAAAGACATTTCTAAATGAAGACAATTGTGGGCTGAAATGTATCACGCAAAGGTGAAATTCAACGGCGATATGGGCAGTTGTCTTGTGATCCTTGAGGGTCACGGCAAAACAGCCATTGCTCACGTGATGCTGCTAAAATAAATCTTGATTCATTGAACATAGCGGCAATGACCGCCGTTGCTAAGCAACTGGGTTTTTTTTTGGAGCAAAGAGCAACGCCCATCTGTGACAGAAACGCAATCAATAGTTACTTTATCAAGCCATCCTCCACGTAAATGTCGGCGGTGAACGACTGGTCATCATTGATGATGCGTCCTCCCTTTATCAGCAGACGGTCACTCTGGAGGGGTCAAAGCGGGGCAGCACACACAGACAACGCGAGAGACACACAGCGAGAGTTTGTTTAAACGAGATGTCTGGGTGGCTCAGGGAACCAAAGCACCCACAACATTAGAGAGCAGTGAGACAGCACCTTGGAGATCACGTGTGTCCAAGCCCCTGGCCATCGCTATAATAAATAAAAGATCGGCATGTACATGGTGGCCCAATAGTCAGGACATATAGGGATATTTTAACACTTGCATTAACATATTTAAATTGTTTATTCTTTAAGTTAATATTTGATCTATTATGATGATTCATAGCTATTTGTCTTCTTTTTCTTGTGGGGGTCACCTCAAATCCGTCACTTACAAAACTGGACCAAGAACCCTGACTGAATTGGGACAAAACATAAGTGATGAATGTTCAGAGATTATGCCGGTTATATTTAAAAACAAAGTCAAGTCCTAAATTAATTTCAAAAGAGAACTAATGCATGCATTAATGTTAATGCAAGTCAGTAAGAACATATGCTTAAATAACCCTTTGTGACTTGATAAAATAAATTAAATAACCCTATGTGTCCTGACTTTTGGTCCACCCTCTATAGTGTTTGATAGTCTCATGCTAAATGTATAACTGTGCACCACAGAAAATTAGAATTTGCATTTCATTCTCATTGAACAAATCTTCGCGGGGCACATTATTCATCGTTGGACACTGAGCACGAACATCAAGAAGAAGCCGCGGTGAAAAGGCATGTCAAAAAAGATGGTTCACTCAGAATGTTGTCCTCCTGCCTCGCTTGCCCGTTCACTACAAGCACACGGTGAGGTTTTTGTTTTAAATGTGCGTGCAGGGTTTCTGAAATGGGGCATAGATGCTCCGCTTTGTGCCTGATTGTCAGCCGAGAGAATCGTTAAAGGAGAAAAAAAATGTATTAACCCTGCCTCAGATGAATCCTGTAAAAAAAATGCCTTCTGGTTTAAGACGCAATTTGTTTAACCGATTACATTTCAAATAAAGCACGCAGGAAACGTCGCATTTAATATATGCACCATTTTCGGAATGCATGAGGGATGGGTTGGTGTGGGTGAGTTTTTTTCTCCTTTCTAAATAGATCTCATCCGAGGTCATATGGCCAATCTCCATGACACCAAGCGCCCCCCTTTGGGCGTCACAAAAGGCGAGGCTGCCATTTTGAGGAGAGCCTTTGGATAGTGCCACGATCGCCACGACCGCCAACGTCGCCGTTATCACCGGGGCAGAAGGGAAAAAAAGAGACCCACCGGGTCATTGAGCAGGCTTCTCTCACGACAGCCCAACGAGACAAGCATGATGAGGCTGCGCTCATTCATTGGTGTTGTTGTTTTTAAAATCAGGATTAATAAGGAAACGTTTTCAGAGAGAAAACCGCCCCTGTCGTTCTGCACGGGGTGACAGCGGGACCTTGCGTTGCATCTCACACCGCATTCATTCGCAAGCCTTACACAGTATACATCTCAACATTTTATTTTTTATTAAAGCTACCGAAAGAAGTTACTTCATTATGATCAACCTGATATCAATCATGTGATTAATGCAGAGACAGGTGTTTTTTTTTGGGGGGGGGGGGTAGGGGGATATTTAGTTGCAATTGTTACATTTGCAAATTTGGATAAGACACTGGCATGCGTTTGACATACTCTTACAACCAACTGCGTAGATGTTTTAATGTTCACTTCACAGCAAAGAATGCAAATGAGGTACCACGCATATGCGGGGATACAACCCACCACTTAACGCAAACTGGTTCGTGTGGCATCATCCTCAGCCATGATCTATCCACCGCTGGGTGAAGGACTCCCAAAGCCGTCGCCATCTCACACGACCTGGCGAGGAGGATACCATCCCTGACACCATTTTCGTTCCACGTATTCAGTGTTTTTTTTCTCTCTCCACGTTTCCATCGGTCCATGTTACCCCAATCAATGTTGTGGTAGAGCGAACATCCGGAACATCCTTTTCCTCGCCTGAACAAAATATGTTTT
This sequence comes from Lampetra planeri, assembly GCF_965212315.1. Taxonomy (NCBI): domain Eukaryota; kingdom Metazoa; phylum Chordata; class Hyperoartia; order Petromyzontiformes; family Petromyzontidae; genus Lampetra; species Lampetra planeri. The sequence continues at coordinate 11,658,841 of NC_136110.1, forward strand.
CCTTTTGTAAAAAAAAGAAGCTAAATTCCACCATTAGTTTAACGAGAATGTGTCTTTCATGCATTTTGGTTCAATCATCCGTTCAAAGGGCTGCTAAGAGCTAGTATCCTCAATAAATACACAATCATAGTAAAAAACTAAAAACGTTTTATATATATACCAGACCTGCTACCTTCCGATTGCATGTTTAATCACGACGTAGCTGCGCTCATCCATCCTGCCAAGAAATCTACAGACAGAAGCTGTTGCTTAGTGCCGTGTAGCTACGTCAACAGGTATATGCAGATAATTTTACCCGCATGGGTGTCAAAGCAATTGCAGTGCTCACAATGCACCACGTGTAAAGGTGATTATTACCGAAATATGTTTTACCCCTCACTAATGACCGGGCCTCAAACGAGCGAAATCAATAGGGGGACACGTCCACATCACTACAAAGATTTCTCTGTGTGCTCTGTGCGTATGTATGTATGTTCAACTGCTTGCTCTATCTTTACATTTACTCTGCAGAGAACATACGTGTACTGTGTGCACTGTACTGCAATTCCTATGAGCGTGAACCAGTATATATCACAGCCCAATTATGAACTGTCAGTGTTTTACCCCAGCCTGTCATCACATAAGGGGTCCAGTGTGCGTCTGTCTGCGTAGGAAGTCAGTGTGTGACGCAGTATTGCCAGAGTAGTGCATTGCTATAAATGGACACATTTTCGTACAGTCGACAAATGCACAAGCACGGCTCGTTTGTCCACTTCTGGATGGGGAGTCTCCACACTGATATTTGACCATGCTTCACCACAGGTGTGTGGGTTGGTGCAGGTGTGTGGGTTGGTGCAGGTGCGTGGGTTGGTGCAGGTGCGTGGGTTGGTGCAGGGTGTGTGGGTGGTTCAGGTGTGTGGGTTGGTGCAGGTGTGTGTTTTGGTGCTGGGTGTGGGTTGGTGCAGGTGCGTGGGTTGGTGCAGGTGTGTGGGTCGTGCAGGTGTGTGGGTTGGTGCAGGTGTGTGGGTTGGTGCAGGTGTGTGGGTTGGTTCAGGGTGTGTGGGTCGTGCAGGTGTGTGGGTTGGTGCAGGGTGTGTGGGTGGTTCAGGGGTGTGGGTTGGTGCAGGTGTGTGGGTTGGTGCAGGTGTGTGGGTTGGTGCAGGGTGTGTGGGTGGTTCAGGTGTGTGGGTTTGTGCAGGTGTGTGTTTTGGTGCTGGGTGTGAGTTGGTGCAGGGTGTGGGGGTTGGTGCAGGGTGTGGGGGTTGGTGCAGGTGTGTGGGTTGGTGTAGGTGTGTGGGTTGATGCAGGTGTGTGGGTTGGTGCTGGGTGTGGGTTGGTGCTGGGTGTGTGGGTTGGTGCAGGTGCGTGGGTTGGTGTAGGTGTGTGGGTTGGTGCAGGTGTGTGGGTTGGTGCAGGTGTGTGGGTTGGTGCAGGGTGTGAGTTGGTGCAGGGTGTGAGTTGGTGCAGGGTGTGAGTTGGTGCAGGGTGTGAGTTGGTGCAGGTGTGTGGGTTGGTGCAGGTGTGTGGGTTGGTGCAGGGTGTGAGTTGGTGCAGGGTTAGGGTTGGTGCAGGTGTGTGGGTTGGTGCTGGGTGTGGGTTGGTGCAGGTGTGTGGGTTGGTGCAGGGTGTGGGTTGGTGCAGGTGTGTGGGTTGGTGTAGGTGTGTGGGTTGGTGCAGGTGTGTGGGTTGGTGCAGGTGTGTGAGTTGGTGCAGGGTTAGGGTTGGTGCAGGTGTGTGGGTTGGTGCAGGGTGTGAGTTGGTGCAGGGTTAGGGTTGGTGCAGGTGCATGGGCTGGCGCAGGTGTTTGGGTTGGTGCAGGGTGTGTGGGTTGGTGTAGGGTGTGTGGGTTGGTGCAGGTGTGTGGGTTGGTGCTGGGTGTGGGTTGGTGCAGGTGTGTGGGTTGGTGCAGGGTGTGGGTTGGTGCAGGTGTGTGGGTTGGTGCAGGTGTGTGGGTTGGTGCAGGTGTGTGGGTTGGTGCAGGGTGTGGGTTGGTGCAGGGTGTGTGGGTTGGTGCAGGGTGTGGGTTGGTGCAGGTGTGTGGGTTGGTGAAGGTGGTGGAATTTGCTGCACTGCCCTCTGCTGCCAACACCGCGTAACGACCACCACCCGCCTAACGCGCTTGGTGGTCGCTAGCACCGTGCGTGTGAGCACTATCCAGGCTCGACCTTGATTGGCTTACTCGGTGTCACAGAATCGGGTTCGTGCCGGGCGATTTCGCCATTACCTACACTAAGTAGGCAGCAGCACAACGCTATTGCAATATATTTATTCAGCAATGCACCCTATTGCGTATTGTATTAAAATGCCGAGCAATGTCGAGACAGAAATACATCCCGGGGGAGCACGCTGGACACCGATTCTCCCACTTTAATATCCGCGGCACAGCGGTGGATACGATGCGTATAACGCCGCTCACGCAGGGGACAGATACGAGACGACAACAACGTTCGCTTCGACGCGCGCTTCACGTGTCACACGCGCGCGTGCGTTCGTGGCCGACACACATACAAGATCGTGGTGCGCGCACGATGATCAATGGTCATGCTTGCTGACCACAAAGACAAAGATCCCCCGCGTAGCCTCAACACACCGTTGGGGCAAGTGCTGTTAGCGAGCACCTACGAAGGCCGGCCACGGGCTCGCACGGCACGCACGGACACGCCGAGACAAAGACACAAAGACGACGGAGAGAGCGGAGACGGAGGAACGCAACGGCGACACGCGCACGAAGACAAAGGCACACGCAGAGAGACAAACACGGCAGGGACAAAGAGCCCACAGTGACGGACACACACAACACACAACAGCACTCGTCATAAATTGCCACAAGCGACTGACAGCCTCCAGTTCCAAGCTCCCTGCGCTGTGCGTTCACAACACGGGGCAGCTGCAGCGAGGAGGAGGAGACGACATCAGACACCCACCGCTCGTCGACGCGAGCGAACCTTTAAACAATTACGTACGAGGCATTTACACCAGTCGCCATCTTTACCCCCCCCACCACCACCACCAACACAATAAGGACCCCCCCCCCAAATCCACCACCACCACAACTAAGACAATTAAACACGACGCTCACAATGTACACGGTGTGCGCGCGCGCGGAGTGCGTAACAACCATCACGCTACACGCGTGTCGTCGTCATCCCGTACCCCCCCCCCACCACATCCCTTTGCAAGTGTCGCTCACCGTTATGCGAGGAATGTTCTTTTTCCCTTGGTACGACATGTCGAGGAACAAACGCAACAGAATCTTGCGGCAATGATGCTTGCAGCGCTCCCCCCAGAAATTGCGTCGTCTGGCGTTTCTGCTGCTTCTTCTTCTTCCTCTAACCCCCCCCCCCAACATACACTTATATAATTATATAGCAAAAGGTCTCCCTCTGCGTGTGCGCGTGCTTGAGTGCGACGCGCGTGCGCGTGCGTTTATTTATTTATTATTTGCCTAACGCGCGCACAGAGAGAGACATAATGCGCGCAGCGAGCAAATCGAGCGCGCATGCAAAGTCGTGTCTCTTCCTCCTGGCGGTGAGGGGGGGGGTTCAAGACGGAGAGGAGAGAGAGAGAGAGGTGAGAGAGAGAAGGAAGAAGAAGCAGAACGACCAAAAAATTATGAAGGGAGGAGGAGCTTGACTTGCGTTTTAGCTGCTGCGTAATTGCATAGGGGCTATGTCCTGTTTTGTTACCGGGGTTCGCCAATGGGGCATAACAAAAGCGTGCTTTCTAACGCCAGATGCAAGGGTTCTCTCTCTCCCCCACTACCACGTCTCCCCCCCCTCTCTCTCTCCCAGGCTCTCCGACCCTCCCCCCACCCCGCCGTCCCCTTTCTCTAGCACCCCCCTGAAGCCCCCCCCCCCATCGCTCCCTCTGCCCATCGGGATTAGTATTGATGCCTCTCAAAGGGGGGCTGGCTCTTTGGAGCTCTCTCCACCCACACCGACCCAATCCGACCCTCCTCCATCCAACCACAGCGACCATCAACAACCACCACGGCCGCCGCCATCCCACTCCTCCTCGCTCTTTCACTGTGCTCATCAGCATGGGTGCAGCACGATCGTGCCGGGTGGCATGTGTGGACTGCACGGGCGAGTGGCTGAGCTTAGCAGTGGCTGGCATTGAGTATGCATATTGCACTGGGGAGACACTGCTCCTCCTGCTGATGCTGTCATCTGCTGTAACGTTCTGACCCCGTGCCCCTACTGGACATTTGTGAGCTTTATAGCTCATCGGATTCCTCCAGGATAAATAAATATTCTGATTCTGCTGTGCATGGCCGAGGAGGCGGTTGGTGCTGCATGCACAGAGCCGGCTCGGAATTTAAACTGCGCCTGCTCAAAAGCTGCACCCTCGCTCCACGTGTGGTTGCGAGGTGGTGCCTGTAGGGGGCAGTACAGCAAGTAGGGTTGCTGTGTCATGTGTGAGTGTCCTCTTCTTATTACGTGTCCGGGTTCTCGACGTTCTTCCCACTTGGCAAACGTAAACATGGACCTTATCACCCCAGTGTCGCTTAAGTTCTCCTCGGTAAAGAATTTAGATTCAAAGTTTGACCTCTTGCTTTGATATGGTGGATGGTGATGTAGAGGTCTCTTGACAAGGTGGCTATGGAGGCCAATACCAATGCAAGTATCAGAGCATAGAGTCAGTACTGCTGTGATACCGGGTATAACTCAAGAAGTCTCCAAGAATTCAGCCAGATTCTCAAGCGTAGTTTACTTGGTGCTCACAGCCCAGTAGTTTTTTTACTAACGGCATTAAGCTTTCAATTTGGTTATTCACATATGGCGAAAATGTTTCAGATCAAGGCCGCAGCCATGGAGTCAACATTGGGTGGAACGAAATCTTCCAGGGGGTCTGGGGGTCCCCCCCCCCCCCCAGAAAAAAAATCTAAATAAAAAAATGCATTTCCTGCACAAAATATTAAAAAATCACTAACACATAGGATGGATTTTTTTTTATTTGTTACAATAATGTCTAATAGTGTATTGTATTACATTGCTCTGTTTTTTATTTATTACCTTTTCTTGTTTCATTGTATGCAATGGCAGAGATTAAGGATTAATAAAGTACAACCATAACCACAATCATATAAACAGACATCTATTTTATAGCAATATATGGGGGGGGCATTTTGAGCGTATTTGAATATTGGGGGGGATGTGTGTCCCCCAATATACAATATAAATTATAATTACGGCCTTGTATGCGATGCATGAAGGAAATTCTGCAATTCAATTTGCACAGTCTTTGATCAGAGTCCGCTGTTCTAGTGACTCGACTCCTAGCTCTGTGATTCCATCTTCCATGGCCATTCTCTGACATCATATGATGGCTTTTATGACACGTGTTGACATCTGCATATCTGGCTATAGCATGCTGATGAGTAATAAGAGTGTGATACTTTTGCAAGTGTACTGTGTTCTGCAACTGCAAGTTTCAAGTGTGGTACTGTAATTGACTTTGAGGTCTGTCGCCGTTTTGGGAATATTTTCCTTGTTTTCAACTGCCGTTCACGAAATCAACAAATCACTTTAGCAAGATAAATACACGTAAGATATATACACATATATTAGCAATAGTATGTGTAAAACCTGCACAAAATATTGCCACCCTTAAAGGAGGGGAACATTCTGACAAACACACACCTCGAACGTTTGCAGAAGATTTTTCATACAAATGTCACGTGTCCATAATCATAATACTTAATAGAGTTGTTTTGGTTATATTGCGTAAATATAAATACGTCGTTAAACCCGCCACCACCCAACACACCCAATTAGCAAGGTTTGTCACGTAAACAAAACATGCAAATTCGTGACGAGTTCAGCACACCGGTTGTGTGTTTGAGAGTGATCCCACAAGATTAACAATTCAAGTACCGTGATGTCTCTTTACAACTCTGCCTGTCTGCCTCATGATGCTAGTTGTAATTAATTACCGGCAAAACATTTACATTGACGCGATCTAACCCAAAAACCTCTACTAATTATATTGTTATGGATAATATTGGTCGCGAAAGCCTACGTGTGAAAATTTCACGTTATGTGTTTTACAAAAAAATTTGCCTCGCACTTATTCACACTGATGAACGATGACCTCATCGGTTTTACACTGACTAGGGCAGTGCCAGCGTGCACGACTTTACGGAATGACGTCACCCAAGCAGACATTCCGCCTTTGAAAGAACAATGTTTCCCCTGCTAAAAAGAGACACTTGGCTATTCAGCGTGTATCGATATCAAGACAGTTTCGCTCGTTTGGTGCTGACCAATGCTGTTCATACCACCACACCTCTCTCGAAATCACTGCCGTCCTGCCATCAGTTCCCACAACTGCCTGATAGTCTGTCACAGACCCTTATGGTGTCCTCTTAAGAGTATCCAACCGCCTGAATTGAGGCTATTACTTATTTGGTCACCACCTCTGGTAAATATTGCAAGAAAAAATAAATACAGGCCCAACGGCAGGACAATATGGAGCCAGTAATAGGCAGTGAAGTAAGTAGGTTGTTGCCCTATCTGAGTAGAGTTAGTGTTCTTATCTTGTATGCATTGTTTTCATTCTGGCGCTCTGGTTACCTCCCAAATATCAAAATCCTCAATTAGGAATTGGGCATTTTTTTTGCATATTCAAGCCATGTTTTTGTACTCGCCTGCACACCGTTTCAAGTATTATCACAGGGTAGCAGCGGGTTTAACTTTCGAACAACGGACAGCAGTCACATTCAGGACACAAGTGACAGCAGAGTGCATTGTTCATTGCTCAGAGCAAGTCGGCACAACTTGACACGGAGACTTTAAAATCGGCACGCGAGAGGTGAGCGTCACGGCATGACACCGAAGAACGGGCCGGCAGGAGACAAAAAAGGTTGCGCGTTGTGGAATTGGCCAAACATTTGATGCGGAACTCTCCTGAAAATAGGTCTCGATGGTTTATCATGTTTTTTTTTATGTCCGCTGCCCCACATTCTGCCTCTTGTGGGGACAGAGGTGCGACTTTTAGCGACGTTTTCTTCTTTACGTTATCCGTTTAGGCGGAGTGATTGAACCGATAATTATCAGTAGGGTCATTGATTACTTTTATAATCGAATTGGCCACCTCTACGTGCGAAATTCCGCCGAAGAGACCTCACCAGATGGTACTCGAGAGATGACTGAGTTGAACGCAGTTGGGATTTAAACTGACAGTCTAACAATCGTGGTGCTGAGGTTAAGAAAAAAAACGCCACTTTTTTCAAATGTTCTTGCTGTGGATTTCACACCTGATGATGATTGCTTGTGTTGCAGTTGAAACGTCGTGAGAATTTTATTGTTTTATATTTTTATTATTTGATTGTTTCCCTTCTACGTGACTTTACCGAAAGAACCAAGAATATTAATCGTGAGCTCCCCTACACTACCGATTGAACTATGCTGGCCATTATTTAACCCGATGTCTTCTTTGCAAAGACACATACTTTCTCGATGGGCTGCCACTTTATCTGGTTTAAAATGTACGTACGTATACATGTTGAACTTCTTTCGCTGTCTGCCTGTTGTCCAATTTGTATTGAACTTGACACTGCTTAAAAGGGTGAGAGCCCTGAAGCCTGCTTGTAATTTAATTATTAGAACACAGCCGCATACAAATGACCATAATGTGGTGTAAATTAAAAATAGACAATGTCAACTGCACTTGTATATAATAATAAAAAAACACAGAACCCGCTCATTCTCGTTAATTCCTATAGCAAGCGTAAATTTAAATGCACAGCACCACATTCGGGAAGTAATTGATTTATACAACACGATGCACGAGTTCCGAACATTTACAAGGCAGGCAATGTCCGAGGTGAGCGTTGAGCGAGAGCGAGATTCCAAAACGGATTCTGAACATGTCCGTCGCGTCAGCAGCAATATCCAGATGAATGGCCGCGTTGAGAGTTCAGTGACTGTGAGCAAAATGTGTGAGAGCATATTTCAGTGCACTCACTTCCAGCTTTACTGAAAAGATGTTCCGAATATGTCCGCATGTGATTATGGATGAGTTGCCTTTTAATTTTACTTCCTTAAACAGCATCAATGCATCACCAGTATACCAGGTCACGTCTCTACGCTGCAGTGCTATTATTTCTGTTGTTGTTTCTTCAATATAACATTATCCCATATGTAAATTGGCAATTGTGATAAGTGTTCCACCGTCAAATCATTTTATTTGCACAGGGAGACAAGCGTGCGTGCCAATGCCTTTCTTAAACTCGCTGCTATAGTGCACAGACGTACATTCGTATGTGTGCACTCTATAATATATTTTAGCACAAGTGGGCCTCAGTGTATTAACTTGTTGACGAACACCTTTGCCTACAGACCATTCTGTCACAACTCTTAAAGGCCCGACGACATAACAATGCGCGCGATCGTGTGCTGCGTCACTGCTAAAAAGGCCCAAATCACAAAATTACCTTCGATTGGATTGAAGGAAAGTGCACGATTACCGGTCGCTACGTGTCATTGCGTAAGGACGGTTACACAATAAGCTCTCTCTTTCGAACGTAATAAATAATAAATATAAAAGTGGGTCTCATCTGGCTAAATAAAGCAAATTTATTCCCTACGTCTGATATCCTGCTGAGCAAGGGCAACTTTCTTCCCATCCACCTTGGGAATAATTGGTAAATAATACAATAGTAATGCTAACTTCTCAGCGCCTACCACTGTAAGTGTACACGTTCCTTAGTTTATTTTCAATGAGTTATTGTTATGCTGAGCGTCTACTGTGTCGTGTGCAGTACTTTGAGATCCTTGACGATAGGTGCTTTATAAATATAATTATTTTTAGAGAGCAAATGAGATTAACATAACATTGAACGATAACATAATGAGTGGTGATGCATGGCGAGGATGGTTACAGTAGGATAAGTCCAGAAACCCACCAACCTATCCCTACATCTATACGTAACCTAAATATATATTTTATTTACCAGGTAAGGCCCACTGAGCTGTATAGCTTTTTTTCAGAAGCAACCTGGCCACAAATGATAGCTCAACGAAGTGGCTTATCACGTGGAAATGTATAGCAGCCAAATACTCTAAATTCATGTTTCTAAATGTGGAGGGTAAATTTCACTCTACCACGGGGGAGCACATGCAAACTCCAAATATACAGCAGGCGTCTGGGTCAGGATCGAGCCCATGACTTCTTGCATTCCAGGCGAGAGAGTCAACATCTCACCACCGTGGCGCCCCAATCAAAGCCACACGTCTGTACCTCTGCATCCAATTACCGTTAAACGAGCAAATGTTATTTGTCCACATAAATAATTATCAACGTTGAGTGAATATATATAATGATCGTGACAGCGAGCTGTGGGGATGCTTCAGGGTTGAAGTAGTTTTGTGAATGTGAGCAGAAAAAATGTTCTAAGAAGATGAATTATGGCTAATTAAATATGTATTAGGTGTGTGTTGCACACATGTTTAGACCACCGTACAGTGCTCGGGCAGAGACCGCTCCCCACCCTCACAAACTCCTTGTAATGGTCTTGCCCCGAATTCCCTACTGATGATGCTTAGGAAATGAGGGCAGCTAAGGGAGGGGGCTTTGGAGAGAGTTAAAACGAGCGAGAGAAACAAGATGGGGACTGTGCCAATAGGGTAGACAGGGGACATTCACCTCTGTCCATCGGTTGTACACCAAGCACGTGTACATGGTGCTTGTGGACAGCTCTTTGTCCCGACAGTCTACGAGGCTGCGCAGAACAAGAGTTTTGTCTTTCGTGGGAAAGACATTTCATTCCGACCCCCCCCCCCCCCCCCGATGTGTTAAAGTGTAAAAATCAATTATACATTGGGGAAAAAAATACAGACCAACATTTATTAAGCATAGACATATTTATGGGCAATCAGTGGTCAGGATGTGTAAATATCAGACGATGGGACATTGAGCTGCTTACATGAGTCTGCGCAAGACAGGATATTACGTGCATCTACATAATAATAATGTGAATTGACTGGCATGCAGATTAGTGGGTTTGGCACAGCCTACCTATGTTGCAAGGTCAACTGAGACCGAGGAGGATTGCGCGTTTACATTTTCTGGTTACAATATCATTTTCATGAGCACTTTATTGCCTAGTAGACTTATGTACGTGCCCCCTGAGAAAGGCTGATTATTTATTAATGACCTCCAACTTTACATTAAACTAAAGCTAAGCAATGTTTATTGTTTCCAGGTAAGGCCCACTGAGCTATGCAGTTCTATTTAAGAAGCGACCTGGCCACAAATGATAGCTCAATGAAGTGGCTTATCGCGTGGAAATTTATATCAGCCAGATACTCTAAACGCGTGTTTCTAAGCGTGGAGAGGAAAACTAGAGGACCCGAAGAAAAATCCACTCGACCACGGGGGGGGGGAGAGAGAGAAAGAGACATGCAAACTCAAAATATACAGCAAACGTCAGGGTCCTGATCGAACCCACGGCCTCCTATATATCAGGCGGGGTAGTTAACATCTCATAGCCACCGTGGCGCCCCATTGTTTCTACTATCAAGGTGAAATAAATTCAACCCTCCTCCCCGTCATAATTATGGACTCTACATAATGCGCCAAATAACTAAATAGATTACATATTACCAAGTTAAATTAATAAAACTAATTTCATGGGTATTGGTAAAGATGACATCATTGATCTCGTGCTGTCCCCCTGTAAATTGGAGAAAGAATCTCAACAGAATCCCCAGCTGATGAAATGAATGCCATTAACTGAACAATCTCGGCGCATTCGCCGCTATGAAAAAGCGCACGCGTGCTTTGACTGGGAATATTTGCTCGAGTGGCAACACTTGGGAACGAGCAAGAGACGGAATCGACGGCGGCCAAGAACGGGAGCCGGCGATTGGGGAGCGTGGCATCAGCATGTGGAAGTCTTCGTCGTGGCTTATGGTGACAAAATGTGAACGTCAAAATCACTTAAACCATCCGTGCAGAGAACAACACTGACAACACAGTACGGTGCAGTCGTAACAATCATAGACCTTTACGCAGCAAGGCCTAATGCCGCAGATGGGGGTCCTACGCCGTGGTGTTTGGTAATTTCCTTAATGTTTTGCATGTTCTAAGCACAACAAAGATGAAATGCAGTGCCTGGAAAAAATCCCACGAATATGCTTGGATGACGTTCAAAATTTGCGCAGACAAAATCAGCAAGCAGCTTTCCAGACGGCACTGCAATGCCGTAGTAGGTGCATTACAGCCCAGCAGGTTGGGAGTGTCGCTCATGAAATCCGAGTGATCCACCCGGCGCATCTCCGCAGAACTGGACTACAGAGGCGTGCCCCGCCACACCCAGGCCACGATGCATTGTATTATGAAGCATGCAGCTCGGATTTAAAGTTAGCCCTGTTTGATATTCGGCTCGAAAGGCAGTGGCTCAAACGGCACCGGTCCGGTGGAGTGTTGATCACATAGACACGGGATCGTAGAAGTGCAGGAACAACAGCGGCTTTTGCTGCGATGCCCTCTGCTATCCACCGCACAACCACCGCGGTCAACAACCTATGACGCCTGTCGTGCACGGTGATCACCCATCCAAACATTATCCATGCTCACGCCTGCTTAGCTTACGAGCGCTGATAAGATTCAGCCTCATCGGGCCCACTTGTGGGAGATTTGCTCGACTTGTCTCTGCACTGTATACGTGCAGACCTTGCTTTGCTTTTTGTCTTTTAGTTTGTCATCTTCCCACCCGCGCCCCCGATTGCCACGGTCGGCTACCGTCCGTTGCGAAAGATGTTCAACACCAAAACATAGAGACCTCTAAAGTTGAGAGATGTTCGGCGCGTGAAATTGGTTAGTCTCCACGCAAGAGTCGGTTTCACAGATGCCGTGGGCGTGGGAGGCGGGGGAGTGTTGGCTCGTTTCATGAATTCAGTCGGGCAGTTGCCGCCGGGGTAGTAGCAGGAGGGATGGGGACGTTGTCAGGGTGTTTCAATCATTAACACGAAAATTGTAAACATTTATGTGGAATTGCATGGCATTGGACTGTGCCAGCATGAGACCATGAGAAATTCTCTAAATTGCATAATGTGTACAAATTGAAGGATTTACACGGCACATTACACAAACAGGGCCGGGATCAACCATACCCAGCACACGGTCTATAAATACTCAATAAGGAACCAGCTTAACACCACGTGCAGAAATCTCCTCACTAAAAAAAGACGCAGTGAGACATTCCTGAGGTTTTTTTCTTCTTCTTTCAAACGAAACGTTGTAAATACTGCAGAGTAAATCAAAAGCAAATGTGTGCAATGTTTTTTTTCTTCTGTGTGTGCCCTCATTATTAGCCGGGCTGAGACCAATGAGAGGACACGGCCATGCCTAACAATCTGTTTCACATTCGGTGATTTCCCGGTATTCGGCGAGTGGTGTGGACTTGGCGATCTCGAGCACGCATTAACAACCCACGCTGCGAGGCGCGCTTGCTAAGTGCGACTGTTAATGTCCGGAAGAAAGCAATATGGGAATGCTTCTCTGTTCCGGGTTGCTAATGAATACTGTCTGGGTCATGTGGGGCCACACACTTGGATACAGGCCCACTGCTCGTGCCACTCTTCCACGCTCATGCCATGGCTCCTGGGTTGACCAATGTCGCCCACTGTCAGCGATCATCCTCAGGCAACATTGGCCGGCCACATTTGGTTTGATAATGGCTATCTCGTTGTCGCGAATTAAATAATCAGAATGCCCTCAACATCTGTTGATTGGCGTGAAACGTTTTCTTTTATAACCTGGGACATCTGCGAAAAAGAGCTTCATAGCTCATCAGATTCTTCCGGTCTAAATGAAGATTCTGATATAAAAATGTGGGGTTCCCCTGCCCGTTTTTTATACGCGTGAAAGAAAACATTTTAAAATGTAAAGCGGCACTTTTAATACATGTTTCCAGCCACCGTGTAATGGTTTGCACACTGGGCCAGCATGTCAGAAGTCAACGTTCGACCTCCCGGAACGGCAGTTGAAACAACGGATACTTTTCATGACTCCCCTCGCCTCTGTCCACCCAGTAGCGTGTGATGGGGTAAAGTCTGACAACTCCATCTCTTCCAAGAAGTCTGGCAGTGTGGAAGAGTAGAGCAAGTTACCTTTAACGGAGCCCTCTCGGACTCTCCGTAGTCAGAGGTCCTCCTGCCACTTACTTTAAAAAAAAATAAGTGTACACTTTTTCACGAAATTTTTTGCTTAAGTATGAAGGTATGTACAGGGAAAGATGGTTTACAATGTCAGCGATAGGAAGGGTCATGTTCGCATGACCATTGCGAGGGAATAATGAGCACAATGCCTCCCAAGTCACCCGATATTGTCCACTGGTTTTTCTCGAGCTATCGCACGGCGAACAAAGCCTGCTTTTGATAATGCCTGGGCCACGTGATTTCCCACAAACCAAGCAAGTCCATCCCATCCCGGTGCACTCGTCTTTTTGTACATGTGAAACAAGTGTACCACACGAAGTTATGTATGAACACATGCATTTACGTAACACAAACACATCCAAAGACAAAGACCTCCCTTATAGCCTTTAGCAGACTTGGGGTAAGTGCTGTTTGCGAGCACCTACGACGGTCCAGACGGCACACAAAGGAGAGGGTGGCCAGCCCTATGCCCGGCCGCCTTTGTCTCCCGAGTGGGGATGTTTTACATCGCACCAGATACTCAATTGAGGCTGATTCGACCTAGGGGAGGCCCGAGACGAGTTCAGATATTCGCCAACGTCATTTATCGTGAGCAGAAATCAAACTCCGGTCGCCAGGTTCATAGCGCACCAGCACTAACCGCTGCCCCACCACTCCCCACGCATGCATGTAACACGCACACACATACTTACGTAGATAAATGTGACAGGCATACAACAAATATTCAAATTGTGTCACGTGCACATCCTGGTTCTGCAATGCGGGGACACGAGGACATGGTTTAAATGTCCACGTGACCACCAGGGCCCTCCCGAAGCTAATCGGTTAACCTGAGCAGTTTCCCAGGAACTTATTCGACGTTTACTATCGGGTAAAAGGGCCACGATTTCACCAACTGGGATGCCACATTTATTTTCGAACTTTTTAATCATTGCCATTTATTTACTTACAAATTGGACAATTACATTACACACGCACACGCGTAACAACGATTCCCATTTGGGTTGCATGGACTGGTGCCACGTGTACTGTTAGCGAACACCTATTAAGTACAACACCAGCAGACGAGCGCGGGTGTGTGCTCAGTACATATTGGTTACTACTTCAGGTGCTGATTTTAGGCTGAGTCTACCTAGCAAGGGGGTCACTGCATTATGTGCACTGACAACATATTGAACAGAACCTGGGACCAATAATATTATAAATGTGATGCGCTAATCACCATACATTTGATATTCATGGCTGAAGTTTTTTTTTTCCACGACCGGAGAATAAAACGAAAATCCATTGCTACGATATACCGCATACACTTCCAAGGATGTCTACAGCGCGTGCTTATTAGTAACCAAGGACACATCCATACTACGGACAAGGCAACTGCAGTGATTTTATAGTGCCACCATGCATCACCGATGTCTGCAGCAGCAGCACCAAAAAAAAGACATTTGTTCAGCTGCAGAGGATTACGGCAGCGCGAGGCTCTTGCACGCTTACTCGGAGTGAATAATATACAGACAAAATATCGGGCGCCATTGGTGTGGCTGGGTGGTAGACGTGGGGGGGGGGGGACTTGGTCGTAAACAAAGCACCGACGTTTATAGGGAGTGAATGCGAATGTCGTGCACCTGGCAAAGACACGGGTGGACAAGCGTCAAGGTAGATCCAAAACGATGCAGTATGAAAGTGGTCGTGCCATACACCCTTTCCGAACGCACGACGATTAAAAAACAAAAGGCAATATTCTAAATCTCGATTTAAAGCTTTCGTGACTGCAGGGATTCGTATTCTTGGTTCTTTCGGTAAAGTCACGTAGAAGGGAAATAATAAAATAATACAAATTTAATTATCACGACGTTTCGATTGCAACACAAGCAATCTTCATCAGGTGTGAAACCACAGCAAGAAAATTAGAAAAAGTGGCGGTTTTATTTTTATTATTTAATTATTTCCCTTCTACGTGACTTTACCGAAAGAACCAAGAATATGGCAATATTATACCTCACAGGCTGCTGGGGCAAGCGCCTACATTAGCTGGCACGGTGAAGTGAGTGACAGCGCAAAGCCACACCACCATTACCTTGCCCGTGTTAATGCTGACCCCACAATCATGGGGAGGCACAGAATAAAACGTGGTTCAAGGTTAGACACCAAGTGCTACCACTTTGTGTTTTTCATTGAAATCACCACCACCAACAACAACAACAATCACTATGTGGCGGTGATGTCACCACAGCGATTATGCCAAGCTCGGTGCACCTTGAGGCCACGCGCAAGGACAAAGATCCCCCGTATAGTCTCAACCCCCTGTTGGGGCAAGTGTTATTAGGGAGCACCTATGAAGGCCAGCATGGCACGCGAGAGGGTGGGTGGCCAGGACCACGCCCGGCCGCCTTTGTCTCCCCAGTGGCGATGTTTGCATACCACACCAAATATTCATTTGAGGGTGAGTCGACCTAGGGGAGTCCCAGGACAGAACCTGGGACCAAGATAAACGGCACTGGTGTTGGCCGTGAGCGGGAATTGAATGCCATGTTCTACACACACAACCATGATCACACAGCCGTGAACACACCCATACACTGACCCATGCATTGCACATCGCATGCAAGTCGTGAACGGCAGACACGCACCACATTCACAGCATGAAATAATTAGCCGACCAAACATGTCTGTGAAAAACGGAGTTGGGTCCAGGGCGATCAGCGCGTGCCATCTGCTGCAGAGTGCACGTCAAAGACCGGCATGCATTCATCTCAGGAGTTGTCCCCCTTATCAAGGAGTTAATTTTCGCCAGACTCGGTTTCAAATATGGAGATGCACAATACAATAATCTGTTCACAGTGCGCACGCACTGCACAAAGCGGGTCAGATTCATGCACAATTTCACTCGGCGAATCGCATTTACCAACACATGGCTACACACGCAGGGCACAGATGTTCCTTTAGCTTGCCGAGTCTGTCGGGGGGCCGTGTGTGCTGTTAGCAAGCACCTATTAAATCCGGTGCAAGCGCTCGAGTGCTTGTGGGATGCCACATTCATATTGGCCAAATTGTACCTGGTGGTTATTCGGGCTGAGTCTACCTAGGAGAGGGTCAGGCCTCTCTGCATTATGTGCCTGGTCAGGAATGTGATATTGGACCAGTGAGATCTGGCGCATTGCGCTAATCAGCACACACACGCTCGCGTGAACACACGCACCACTAACTACATTCATATACACAAACACTGTACCGTATACACACACAAAATACCACTCAAGAACGTCACGGCGTGTAAGAAAAGGCATAATATGAACCATTCACACACAGACACACACGAAGCACTCACACACTGACACAGTACGATACAACATCGGGCACCAACTAATACGTGACACCGCAGGGTAAGATACAATGACACACAAGGCAACGCACCTGCTTATAGCACAACAAAGACAAAGATTCCCCGTACAGCCTCAAGATCATTTTGGGGCAAGTGCTGTTAGCGAGCACCGATGAAGGGCCGGCACAGCAAACGAAAGGGCGAGTGGGCCAGCACCACGACCGGCCGCATTTGTCTCCCTCGTGGGAATATTTACGCATCGCACCAGGTCCTCATTTGAGGCTTAGTCGACCTAGGGGAGGCCCAGGACCGGTTCAGATAATCGTTGCTGATGTTGGGCGTGGCCTGGATTCGAACTCAGGTGGCCTGGTTTGTAGCGCGCTCACCGCAATGCTTGCGCTCTCCACGCGCCAGAGACACAATAACGCACAGACACAATAACAAAGGCACACACACACGCGCGCCTACTACCCCATGCACATTGACACAGTGACACACTTGGGTGCGGAGTCACAATACGACTCGCACAGAACGACACCACACTACTCACACACAAAAGACACAACACACAGACACGCAAAACACGATAACACACAGATCACACACAGGATATTCATAAAGGCAACGTTAACATCCTTTGTAGAATGTTAGGGAAAATGCTGTTTGCACGGAGGTCTTAAGACTAGTGGTTTAGTCAGGACCACGCCCGAACGCCTTTGTCTCTCCAATGCGGATATTCATGCAATGCAGCCCCATACTCGTTTAGGTATGAGTCGACCTAGGGGAAGCCCGTAACAGGTTCAGACACCCATTGTCACAGTTATCCGTGGCCGGGAATTGAACCTAAGTCCCCCGGGTTCATAATACAATGGGACTGTGCTACAAACCAGGCAACCCAAGTTCGACTCCAGCCAAAACAAAGACACAAAGACTCCTCCTATAACGTTATGTTTTCGCAAGTGTTGTGAGCAGCCATCTCATGTTTTCTCATCAGATACTCATTTAAGGCTGAGTCGACCCAGATATCTAAACCCAGAACCAGTTCAGATCTCACTCGCAAACCGATGTTAGTCGTGTTCCGGAATCGAACCCGGTTATTGAGTTTCGTAGCGCAACACGCTGACCACTGCACTACCGCCCCCCACTTACAGGCACAACAAAGACAAAGATCTCCCGTATAGCCTTCAACAAACTGTAGGAGCAAGTGTTGTTAGCGAGCACCTATGAAGGCCGGAACGGCACACGAGGGGGTGGGTAGCCAGAACCACGCCCGACCGCCTTTGTCTCCCTAGTGGCGATGTTCCCACATTGTACCAGGTACTCATGTGTGGCTGAGTCGACCTTGGGGCGACCCAGGACCAATTCAGACAACCGTCACTGGCTGGACAAAATACAAAGATCCCCCGTATAGCCTTAACAGACTGTAGGGGCAAGTGTTGTTAGCGAGCACCTATGAATGCGGGAACGACACGAGGGGGTGGGTGGCCAGCACCACGCCCGACCGCTTTTGTCTCCCCATTGGCGATGTTTACACACCGCACCAGGGACTCATTTGAGGCTGAGTCGACCTATGGGAGGCCCGGGACCGGTTCAGATAATCGTCACTGGTGTTGGCCGTGAGCGGGAATCGAACCTGAGTTGCTGGGTTCGTAGCGCAGCGCGCTAACCGCTACACTGCCGCTCCCCATACACACACACACACTCATCTACACACACTCATCTACACACACACATTCATCTACACACATCTACACACACGCATCTACACACACTCATCTACACACACATCTACACACACACTCATCTACACACACACACTCATCTACACACACACATCTACACACACACATCTACACACACACTCATCTATACACACATCTACACACACACACACACATCTACACACATACACTCATCTACACACACACATCTACACACACACATCTACACACACACTCATCTACACACACACACTCATCTACACACACACACAAAATCATCTACACACACACACTCATCTACACACTCATCTACACACTCATCTACACACACATCTACACACACACTCATATACACACACACACACCTACACACCCTCATCTACACACACACACACACACTCATCTACACACACTCATCTACACACACACTCATCTACACACACACATCTACACACACACTCATCTACACACACACTCATCTACACACACACATCTACACACACACTCATCTACACACACACACTCATCTACACACACACACTCATCCACACACACTCATCTACACACACTCACCTTCACGTCGTCGTCATTGTTCTGCAGCGCCTCTTTGCCGGTGGCCGCCCTGATCGTGAGCGGGTTGCCGCTCGTCGTGGTGACCCCGGGCGGACCGGGCAGCGGTGCCCCGCTCTCCGCGTCCCCATTGCCGGGTGCCGACTCCCCGCCGCTCACGCTGCCCGGCGGGGAGTCGCCGGACGCCGGCGAGCGCGTCCCGGACCGGTTCGGAGTCTCCGCGGCCGATCGTCGGCCCACGCTGTACGAGTCGAAGTCTATGGTCTTGTTCTCGTACGCGCCCTCCACTGTGCAGAACATGCCCCCGTACTTCTGCCGAGGCTTGGGACTGCCGGAGCCCAAGCGGCCGAAATAGACGGGCAGATCCTCGTCCTTACCGCCGCCGCCTCCTCCTCCCCCTCCTCTCCCTGCTGCTGCTGCCATTGTGCGCTTTTACTTGGTCTTCCTCTTGGTCGTTGGTGGTTGTTGTCCTCCTGCTGCTCCTCGCTTGTCTCTCCGCTTAATCTTCTTCTGGTCGTTGTCGTTGCTGCTGCTGAAGGGAATGGCTTTGGCTGGCTTCCTGCGCGCCCTTGTGCCGTGCCTGCGCTGTCTGCTGTGCGAGAGCTGCAAGGGAAGTGATGTTCTGAGCACAGGCGGAGCGCGCGGCTGTGTGTGTGCGTGCGTGCGTGTGTGAGTACATGCACGCGCGTGTGTGTACTCACACGCCTGGCCACGTGTGTACATACATGCGTCTGTGCGCGCGCGTGTGTGTGCGTACACTTATGCACGGGTGTGTGCGCGTGTGTACAGGCGTGCGTGTGCGGGTACATGCATGCGTCTGTGCACGTGTGTGTACATACATGTACGCACGTGTGTGTGCACTTGTGTACATGTATGCGTGTGTGCATACAGTACATGCATGAGTCTGCGCGTGTGTATAGGTACATTCGTTGTTTGTGCGTTTGCGCGTGTGTGTCCGTGCATGCGTGTGCGTACATATGATCGATGTGCATTCCATAGCTGCACTCACAAACGAGCAATGGGTACATGCATAGGGCTGGCCATACATGCTCTGTGTGTGTGTATTGCATATACTCGAGTAGCTATCGCAGGATACAACGACTGTTTTATAACAATGCACGGGCGCGCACACATCGCTCAGGCGCCGATCATTCATTCCCAAGTGCACTTGCCGCATTATCTCGCTTCAACGTGCACACGGCATAGACGTACGGTGCGAAAGACATTCAACGCACGTGCGTATCATGCATACAGTCACGAACAGAAGCATCCACATGTGCATATCCCGCGCGTATTGCAATGCATACACCCGTATACGCAAAGCTGCGCGCCTGTGTGTGTACACTCACACACGGGTCAGCGTTCAGTGTGCTCACCAACAGAGGTGTGAGCGTGTGTGGAGGTAGACGCGGTATAATGTGTGTATGTTAAACTTGTTTCGCACCGTACGTAATCAACCGTGCTAGACGTGTCGCATATATATCGTAGTATGTATACACAGATACATGTAGCAAGCACACACGGGCACGGATGTGTATGATATTCGGTACGGGTATGGTGTGCAAATGGAAGTATGCGCGCGGTACAATACCGTGGAGGTAGAGGTGTGTGCTGCTGCTGCTGTGTGCACACACACACAGAGCCGCTCTCCAACCCACGGGGGTGCGCGTCACACAAACCACCACCACCGCGACCAGCAGCAGCCTGTCCCACTGAACTCTGGCTGCTCTCGCTCAGGAAGGAAGAAAGAAAGAAAACCCCCCGCGTTTAATGCAGCACCATCGGCTGAAACCACACCCCGGACTTACAACAAAGTACAATGTAATGATTTATATAGAGAGAAAAAACAATATAATACGGGCGGGCCTGTGTCTGCCTGCTTGTATCGTTTGCGAGTGCGGCAGCGTGGAAACGCGAGGTTGGTGTGGAGCTGTGCGCTCTACGTGTGTCTGGCGTTTCGGGGGGGGGGGGGGGCAGCGTAAGGGGTGCTGTGCATGCATAAACAAGTCGTGTCTGACATATCGATTGTAACCGGTGATAAACCGAGCCCTGCAGGGAGGGTGGCAGCAGCTGCTGCTGGCCCCCCTCGGTCCCGCTATGGCTGGCGGCGCGATGTCGAGGTGGAGCTGTCCAATTCAGCACCCGCCGTCCACCCCCCCGCGCGCGCTAGCAGAGGGGCAGCAGTAGCAGCAGTAGCCACTGACGCCTCTAGCCCACGCGTTGGGAGAGTATGCGCGCGTGTGTGTGTGTGTTATTGGTCCAGTCATCTCGATCATCTCAGTCAGTCGACCCGTGGCACCTGGGTCTTCCCCGTGACCTCCTGCCAGCGGGCGTTCGACACTTCACGTGGCCTCAAGGTGCACATGGCCTGGCACAAGCGTCGTGGTGACGTCACCGCCACTTAGTGGCGAATGGCGGTTGTTGTTGTTATTGGGCCAGTCATCTCGGTCATCTCAGTCAGTCGACCCGTGACACCTGGGTCTGCCACGTGACCTCCTGCCAGCGGGCGTTCGACACTTCACGTGGCCTCAAGGTGCACATGGCCTGGCACAAGCGTCGTGGTGACGTCACCGCCACTTAGTGGCGAATGGCGGTTGTTGTTGTTGTGTTATTGGGTGCCGTGGTGGCCTCGGGCATAGCGCGACTCAAAAGGACTGCCCTCTTTAGGGTTGAATCATCCCAAGCGAGTGTTGGCCTTGAGGCAGTGTGGTTGTCAGCAGTGGAGAGACAAAGACGGCCGGGTGTGAATGCCGATCCTAAACAGCTCCAATTGCGCCGTGTTGGCTTGAAATCGGTGCTCGCTAGCCAGGCTTTTCCACAACCTTTATGTGAAGGACAAGTTATTGATTGTTTAGTTTGTATACTCCATATGCATTTTATCACCAAAAAGCAAACTCTATATATACTGTGGGTGTTATTTTCTTCAACAAAGAAACTAACAGCAAACTTTAATTAGGATGAAAATTATATTACGTCTGGGCCACAGAACTCCTTATAGCATCTCAATAGGTCTCACTCCCATCACTAGAGAGCGCTAAGTTTTATTTGTGAGTAATGCTTTGCCGCGCGCCAATAAGTATATATATTAAAATAATAAATTGTTATCCAAGAAAACAATGATTGTATATGTTGAATTATTATGCTGTCATTGTTGATAGAACTGGGACAATCGGCTGGCTGCACTTGAATATGGGTTAAGCTCGTTCACCTAGGCCAACTGAAACCCAGATTCTAGCTCAGGGTCTCAGTGTTGCTGGCTTAGTGCTCTGAGACAACCATTATCCACAGACACCGCAATTCTTATACATTAAATATTTGAATAAATCAAATTCTATGATACAATACTGCTTAACGCCCATGTTAATTTTCACGTGAGAAAAATTGTGATGATAAACAGATAAGTACAGTAAAATCTTGACTTAAAGCTTTCGTGACTGCAGAAATTAATAGTCTTTGGGTCTTTCGGTAAAGTCGCGTAGATAGGTTCAAATTAATAAAAATAAATATAAAATAAACCAAAAAAACTACGACGTTTCGATCACAACACAAGCGATCGTCATCAGGATCGATTGTGTTGGGATCGAAACGTCATAGTTTTTTGTTTGTTTCATATTTTTTTCGTTATTAATTTTAACCTATCTACGTGACTTTACCGAAAGACCCAAATAATAATCTTATATATTGTGAGAACGGCAAGGGGTTTACTTTTTCAGCATGAGAATATAGTGCTAATCCTACATTTAATGGCATTAGCTCGAGACTTTAACATCATTAGAGCCATTCAGGCGCTTTGTGACACATCTCACCATCTTGTGCAACAAATAATAATAATAATGAATGGCTCAGTGGCAACCTAAGCCATTCACGAATGTAGCTCTCATTCATTCGAGGGTTGAACACCTGTGATATAGCGATGGGTGAGTTAATGGCTTATACGGGGATAAAGCCAGTGCACGCATGTCTCTGTAAAACATCAAACAGGCAACCGCTTTACAACAAACTGCCTGTTGGAACAAGTGGGTTTCTGCACAGCTGTCTGATAATATATTGTATCCAAAAAAAGTGTCTCCCTGCTCGAGACGAATATTGGGGCAGCAATCATCTGCATTGGAAACATTGGGCCAGTGATGAAAATTCCACCATCCCATGCTGGGGAGCGCTATATGGACTAAATTACCACCGTCATTAGTGATTGGTGTTTAATACATTCATAGTCCAGGTTTTGTGGCACATGTCTGTAATCCAGCGACTTAAGAGATGGGGCTGATGGATTATACAGAGATGGGAATTGCATGAGATGCAAACCTGTACGGAAATGCGGTGCGCGTGGGATGCCGTGCACTAAGTAGGTATGTTATCAAATTAAATAGCTATTTTTAAAACCCTTATACACAGGAATGTTCTTGATTGAAACAAATTGAAACACTGTAACGATCAAAAGTTCACAAAGAGGACCCCCCTGAAGACAAACTCTAAAGATGTAAGTGAGGCTTTCCTGTGAAAATATTTACACATTTGTATCATGGCTTGACTTGACAATGATCTGTCTGAGTCACAATGGGGAGAATTCACAACCCACGGAGATTGACTTTAATAGGGGCAGACGCCGACTTCCAGATGGCGAACGTGAAGGTCAAGACGTGCTCCGCGTAGTGATCTTTCGCTTGAGCAGTGAGCAGTGGAGCGAGTACATGGGATCGGCAAATGAACGTTTCACAAGCTAGATGAATCACCCATTGTGGCTACATTGTTAGCCACCACTGTGGGATAGCGATGACACTAAAGTGAACTGTCATTGTCAGCTTTAGTAAAGGCCAGTTTTCTATTCGCCAAAGAGTGTTTTTTCGTGGTGGTCTAATGTTTATAACAAGACTCGCATATGGGCATAGAGAGAGCGTGCTTCAGACATTAACCTGCAGGGCAAAGAGCTCCTTGTCAGGGGCATTAGGCCAAATAGGTTTCTAAAGGCCCTCTCTGCATGGAGTTTAAGCATTGTTCTCTCATGCGACTTGCGTGTCCCTGGGCAAATTTGTTTCTGCCAACGCAGAAACTAATTTTCTCGTTACTGCCCACATACGAAAAACATTTCCTAATAAAAACAAACTGTGAAACATTCCAAGCAGTAACTTTAATATGTAGGCTTTCACAACCAATATTATGATTCATAATTTGTTTATTTTGGGTTAGATCGTGCAGGTATCATGGGAACATTTTAACCATAACCCTCCTCAAGCTGGCAAAACAGAAGCCTTATGAAAAGATGTTGAGACTTAATATATAGATTTTTGTAAGGTAAACAAATATTAATAAAAACCTTTTTACAGTAAATGTAAAGGTACCGTAGTTTGTACAATTTAAACGAACGATTTGTTTCATTGATATGAATAAATTGCTAAACAATGCAGCTAATGTCTATATTATGGATACAGTAGACATTTACATATTTTGAATCTAGTACAGTTGTATGTGTGCTCAAAACGAGTGAAATATGTTCTGCTACATCAAGCAAAATATAAATTAAGTTTCAACAGAAATGTAATACCAGCTCGATAAGTATGGTTGTGCTTTAAATGGCATGTAATGTATTCGTCTATGGTCATGCCCTTGCTTGCATAATGTATTTGTATATGGTCATGTATATGAATATGGGTATATCCTTGCTTGCATTCGAGAGCAAATCCAATTTCTGGGACATTTTTATTAAATCAGATATTGCTCGAAATGCTCGTCTTGTCTCTGGTCCTGTAGATGTTGCATGGTACAGCTGTCCAGGTCAGCCAACCTCCTATATAATATGTAGATAAGCGACACACTCACATATGCATGTAGCGTACTGATGAACATTTTACACACCGGCAGATTGACAGACATGCAAATTTTGATTGGCTTTAGCAACAACACCCGCATTTTAAATTGTGCACAATCTTAACAGAGCTACGAGTTCATCCCTCTAACAGAGGACCAAAACAGCGACCTTTTAATTGCAAGTCCAGTGTGCTAACCATTTTGCCATGCAAGCATCGCCTACCTAAATGAAATCTAATTTTCCTTTTTTTCATCTTTTTGTTTAAATTCGCTCTCCCAAAAATAGCTTTAATTAAAGCTTTTTTTTACTCGTAATAATACTTTTACTCATTTATCAAATCTCTGTTAACGGCGTGGGTCGCATAAACAGTACAGCAAGCTAGTAGTGCGACCGTGTTAAGAAGGTGTACAAACACTCGGGTGAGTTAGGGGGGGGGGTTGAGAATGCCAGAGTTGGTCTTCAACAAACTTTAAACAAATGTCAAACGTTAAAGAGAATGAGTAAAGATACGATCTGCTTTTTGTCTGTTAAGCATTTCGCACTCACTCTCAGCACCTGTGTTTGACGAGTGGCTGTGGACACCAATCGCTTAATTATATACATTATTATTTTTCTATCTACGTGGCTTTACCGAAAGACCCATATAATATATTAATTATAGACATGTTTGTACAAATATATTTTGACTTGTCTGAGATATGGGAGTATAGGGGGTGTATGGGTGTATGGGGGGGTATGGGGGTGTATGGGGGGTACAGAGATGTCCGGACATTGTGAATCACTCAATGCTGTAAAAGCGACGACAGGTTTGTCAGTAACTTTATTTTAAAAAAAAACAGCTTCAGTTTTAAATTATATATAAAATTTACATTTTCTAAGAATAAAAATACAGTCATATTTACAAGTACTTACACGTATAATACATAGATTCGTGGCTTTATACATCTGATAATCAGGGGTGACACAAGTGGCACACCTCCACGGCAGTGTGCTCATGCTTGGTCGTCATGCAATTTCATCAAAGAAAATAAATGAACACGTTTATTAATTTGAATTCACAATGTAGTTCGTGCCCAATTAAAATCTTAATTGTGGCACCAGTTGTTGTTGCGACAAGTTCAATGTGCTGTAGCAATCCGCAGTTCGTACTGCACGGACTTATTACGGAATTACGGCATGATTTATACTGAGACTGCATCTCAGGTGACAGCAATTGTACCATGGTTGAATTAAATTGAATGCCACTGAGTTGTAAGACTCTCTTAGAATAGGTACCCTGCGCCGGGATGGTTTGAAACCCAAACAATGTAAATAAATAACTGAATATTAAATGTTGAGTTTAAAGTTAAAATAGCGGATTAACTCGATGTCTGCAACAGACACAGGGCGTTTTGTTACCTCTGAAATCACGGTGGCTTCTGTGTTGAATGCATTCAGCCACTAAAAGGGCAGTTGTTGAGTTCCGTTAAGCAATCCCACGATGGATCGCGCACGGTGCAGTTTGCCGTTTCTGTTCGAAGAAGTTGCAGAAAGTGAGCAGTCCCAAATTGATGGCGTCCTCTGCGCGCAACCGCGGTTGCTTGAGGTTGCAGCAATGCTTCGTGCTATAGTTGTATGTTGTAATCATAACGACGCACACGATGCTATGAACGTGTCAAGAAAAATACGTATTGTTGTTGTTTTTATTCTGATTTACACTTGGATGAGTTTCCCATTCGAATAGATCTGTCGCATTTCAGTAACCCCAACTGTGAGCTCAAGGCGGCAGTCCCCATAAACCACGGGGACTTCACCCAACAAACGCGCGCTATATAATCAGTGGCATGACTTTGAGATGGTGCCAAATAGCCAACAAGGTGACCAATGCAATATCGTCATAAAGCCAACATTGTGCACTGTGTTATTTGACGTACACCTTGCTTCATATTCTGCCTCGGTAGGGTGACAATGTGCGCCAATCTTCACTCCTCCGCCACTACGGTCGTATTTTCCCACTAAGGAAATAAACTTTATTCAACTCTGCATCACGAGGCCATCCTTACAGAAGGCCATCACATCCAATTTCGTTTGGACAGACGCCAGTGATTTTCTGCATAATTATTACGGGGCCAAAGAATGGTTATGCATGACCCATGGTCACAGAGATTCACGAAAGGAATGCAATAGATGACTAACCACAACTTTACAAGGACTGCATTGTCGTCTGTGAAGTATTCTTTTTCTTACCGTGCATACGTTTACATTGTTACTCTGGCTATAATGTGAGACTGTGCAAGAATACATATCTGGCAAACGTATAGTGACTTAATAAAGAAAATAAAAAAGCAAAAACCCATGCATTGTAAAAGAATATCTTTAATTTACAAGGTATGTCTCATCATACAGGTAATCCGATGCGAATAATTGCATTGCCGTAGTTGTAAGTGGTATCAAACTCAGTGTGCAATTAACTCCATACATATGATATATGATTTGAAATCCTATGATTTAAAGTGGATACTGCGTACCAATAATGGTTTGCTGCCTTACATACAAAGTAGCCTTGCACAATTGTGCATCACTGTCTGAGTCTGTACCCTACACTGGCTTGAAAAGGCAAAAATGCTTTTGGGCAACTGAATTAAATATAAAAATGTAACAATGGTCATACATGTGTTTGCTATCTTAATTAGAGTTACCATATCCCTAACCCTAATGGAAAACGTAATTATTTTAATGCTAATCTTGATCTCTGCATGTAGTGATATGTGTGTGCAAAAACTCACAAATAAATCTTAACATGAGGTTGCTATGACTATGAAATCGATCAATGGATGCACTGTAAATAATGTGTATCTGAATTAGCCATCGATGTTTACATTATAACCTAAATTGGGGTGTTGAATGAATAATTATAGCAACATTGAAATGTCTGGAGTTTGATAGAGCTCACTAAAACAGCAATTCAGATAGTTTTTTTTTAACATGGACTATGCAAAGGTTTCAACAAAAGCTTATGGTAGCTCACAGAAGCATATTACACCTGGGAATGGCAAAACACTTAAAGGGCTATATTTAACAATAAGGCACTTGGGGCTTCAGAACCACTGCACAGAACAACAACAAAAAAGCCAATGTGCGATTCACAGAGGTGGGAGAGCTGTTACAGAGGTTAACTCACTGCAGAGGATTACAAGACCACTGGATCATTGGGCAGGGGGGAAGGGGGGTCATTCTGTCTGTTGTCTACCCTTATCTTAATCACCCACATTGACCCACCACCTTACACTGGATTAAACCTGCTGCAATGCCACCGTCTCCCCTTCCTTATTGATTACGGTGAAACCAAGGCAAATGCGCAAACTAAAACTGAAACATTTTTAATTGATTAATTTAAACATTGTATGGATTCGCAGATTTTTTATGGGTTAGCCGCATCCCATTGTGGGCATCGCAAATGCCACCGATATGACAGGTTGGCAACGTTCATCAGGTCAAATCCCGTCTTACAGACATTTTTGGCGGCATTGAACTGAATGTGGAAGCTACTAACAATACCGTTCACAAGAACAGGTAATTAATGTTCAATTTGCATGTACACATAGCGCCCTTTCGTCAATCCACTGCTGGACGAGGGCATCCCCACCCCCCATTTGGGTCGAAGGGGTTCTTTGACCGTGCTACCAACACGCTGGTCAGTGCGAGTTGGTGAAGGCGGGGAGCATAGAAGTAGAGTACAACAATGGATGTTGCTGCATTGCGCTCTGCTGCCCACCGCCTAGTCCCATCTACAATGACTGCAAAATGATTTCACAACAAGAGTTACACTGTTACATCGATGCTCATATCCCATTGGTTAAACTCCGCATATACATAGTTCGGACGCATACAAAGTGCCATACAGCAAGAGTGTTTCTACATACGCAATCACATATTCACTTATTGAAAAAAATGCGTAAGTGTGCGTCAGGTTAGCAATCACACTTGCAGTGCACATTCAACGAAGAAAACGTGGAATTGAAATTATGTTACAGGCTTCATTAAAAAAAATGCATCGTTACAGGAAAGAAAAAATGCGCTTTAATCATCGCTCACAATTTAAGAACATACGAAAAAAATGCACTTTGGAATCTATTGTGACGGGAAACCTGTAAATTTGAGCTATGCAGTACAGGATTTAAAATATTGTGGGATTTAGGGTATGACAAGACAGACAATGGCGTCCCTTTGAAAGCGACGTCAAAGCGGATTAAATATACACTTAGAGCAGACAATTCATTCTGGTCACTCCCCACAGAAATTACCAATTGACTATAGCAACCGTTTTGTAGACTCCATTCAATATAACAATAATGGTTTTGAATGCATTGGCTTTCTCCAAGTTTCACTGAATTGCAAGACTTTTTCAGAGGAATGCTGCATTGGGATATTAATATTGCCAGGAAACCAGAGTACAATACGAACGCCTAGCATATGACGGCATAGCACTCCAAGACACGCACCGATGCATTGAAGAATTCACTTGCTCCGCTGCCACTTCCTGGAAGCTGAGCGGGACAGTAGGAGTTCACGTGTAACTTTGTGTGTGCTACATTACAAGGCGATTCGGCCATGCGTTCAGCATTCTGTACATCTGGACTCAACTGATGTGGCAACGTTTAATTTGTCAACCAAAGTACTTGAGGGAGATGAGTATGTGGCCTTCGTTCGCACCGGACAGTGATATTTGCACTCGGTTTCAATGCGGTCAAAAACAACGCTCTCCTGACCAATAAGAGAGAATGAGTTTGTGAAATATTGAAAACGATTAGTTGCACCGACGTGATGTTAGACAGATATGAAAAAAATCGAATCGTTTTAAGTGAGACATTCATCCAGCAGTGTTGCTGACAAGATAATTTGAAAGTATTATTATTGAGCAAGTTAATTCATGTTTGGGGTGTTGGTGCTTTCATAAGGTGTCAGTATACTTTAAGCATGTATGTTGAACTTCTTTTGCACCATATGTAGCGAACCGTGCTACTTAGAGGTGAGAATATGGATGCACGCTTTCTTAAATATGTACAAATCACTAATTGTCCGCCAAATATTTCGATAATCACTATTTTATGAATCGCCAAACATGTCCTCGATGTTAAAGAATTCGTATCACGTGGTGAAAAAAATTCTGTGCCGTGACTCCTTCACTTCAATCGGCTTCTCATACCCGACTCCAGATGGCACTCTGTTGTGGCTTGTGGATTCGCCGCATGTCAATAATCAAGTCTATTTGTAATTTTCCTGCCATTTGGACGATTAAGTGAAAAAAGCTAAATTCAAATTTTCTGGCTTTTTCGTCGAATCATTGATGAAATGTCAATTTGCATGAATTCTAAAGTTCCAATGCAAGTTTTCAATGGTACTGGCCTCGTGACCCTACACTGGCATTAGCCTTGTGCCTTAATATTTTTTACATCAACCGACTACATCTACTGGAGTGTTACAGGACCTCTAATGGGACTCTCCATCCTGACAGCCTTTACCACAGGTCCAGAGGTATTGAACCACGGTCTCCGCTAAATCACACAGACCAAACATTTCCGCTGCATCAGCGGCACTCAACTTAAATTCAGCCACGCGGCCGCAATTGCGTTACCGTCTTAAATGGGCATGGCCTTCTTTAGCAAAAGCAGTGAATGTAATTTTGTTTTAGTGCACCACGCACCGATGTAAACGAATGGAATTGGACCATCGAAAAAAGATGAAAAGGCCCAACATTTAAGCGCACGTCAACGCCAACACTGACGTCACTGAAGGTTTGACTTTGGTCTTGCGAAGTGCGCCACTTAATTTGGGTAAATGTGTCAGCTACGCATTGTTCCCCCCACACAGAACATGTCCTGCTGCAAATCATTATCAGGAATATTATGAAATGTTTAGGCATGCACAATGTCATGCGGAAGAAATGTACTTTTAGAAAGTAGAATATCTGTTTTTCCATTACCGGTATACAACATGTAAAAGAGCACCCATTCTTAAGTCTTAAATATTACATCTCAACACGATCTTGTCTCAGCCAGAGGACAATTATATACTCAATACCATTGCAAAGCCACAAACTGTTACATTACATTGCAGTTCTACATTCAAGCACCATACATTCATATTCACATCCCACAATAAATGCAAATCATTAAAGTGTCGATGATTTATCTTCTGTTCCACGAAATATATTTTTAATGACTGCTTGCTCATCGGATTTAAAAAGAAATGTACATTATAATTACGAATAATTTGATTGCTCTTGCATGTCGGAGATATTTAGTTCATCGGCCAAGGCAGTCGATTGGCAGGGCGCGTTTAGCGTGGTAAAGCGTGGGCACGGCCACCTTTTCAAAGACGTCTGGCTAGCAGGCCAAATATCCTAGAGGGGCTCTTCTAGACCTCCCTCTCGTAGAGGCGCTTCCGCCAGCAGTGTCAAGAACAAATTATTTCAGGGCTGCACCCTCGCCGTTAATTAGGCAAAAAAATGTGTCATAACACTTAGAAATGTGTTTAACTATTAACAACTTGTTGACTACATGTACTGAAATAGAGGGAAGGTAAGAGTGACCAAGGTATGGACATCTATCTCAATATTCAGTGGATCTTTCATGACGTGTGAGCGCGACATTACATCTGCCTTGAGGCTGGTGTCGGACACCGTATCTTTGTTGAAATGAAAAAAAAAATATCTACTACGAATATGATTTTGATTCTTGCTAGCTCAGTTGTTATCGGCCTACTTAATATTTTCCACCGAAAGGCAGTTCATGTTGATTTTCTTTTACTAAATAGCTGCTTTGCTACTGAACATTGACAGGAAAGCACCTTTCCGCCCAACCATAAATGATGACAAATATATTGGTTGAAATATAAGTCCTCAGCGTAATGTTTTTTTTTGAAGTGCTAACTTTAACAAAACATCGGAAGCAAAAGCTATTCCACTCAGCCTCGTAGACTGTCGTGGCCAGGTGCTGTTAGCGACTACATACAGAACTCCAATCACCCGCCTTTGTCTCCGCAGCTATTCACACATCTCACAAGGTACAGGCACTCGTCCACTTACAAACGAGTTAGGTTCCAGAGGTCTGTTTGTAAGTCCAACTATACTCCTGTCGATTCCAAACATGTTGTACGGCACGTACACTAAAGACGGGAAATGGATTTAAAAGTTGAATAATCTCCTGCAGATGTAGACACCAGTGATGCTTCACGTTCTGCAGATGTAGATGCCACCACTGCCATCTATTTCGCGGAGCGGTTGAACTTACGACTCTCAGTCCGAACAGGCAACTGGACATACGGACAGGTTTGTTCGTATCCCTGATAGTTCTTAAGTCGAATGTTCGTAAGTGGAGGAGTCCTGTACTGTATTTAATGGCTTGTACGATTGCCACTGGTGTCCATGTACAACACTCGTGCACAATTTATAATGCATCCAATTGCCGAACTTTAAATGTACTTTAAATGCTTCAGTGAACAGTTAGAAATGGCCTCTATTTCTCCAAATACGTTTTAAATGACCAGCATCACCGTGGAACTGAACAAAACCATCTGTGAAGAATAACGTAAAATTTTTACGTGGTTTTTGAGGTTCCAGTTCATTTGTATTTTATATTCTCCAGTAACAAAATAATTACATTTAATAAGAAATGTGACAATCTGTGGAAACCTTGGGCAAGTGGTATTCACGGCTAAAAGAGTAAAATGGGGAAATGTATAAACATTTGAAAAAAAACAGCAATAGAAACTAATTTTCAGAAATAACACGTAATAATACCAGCATTTAGGGCTTCACATCTGCATTCCATAATGTACTGTATATCAAAAACTAAAGAATGTACACTTGCTCATTTTTAAAATAACAAGGCATTTCATATTGGAAGTGGCATTTCAAATACATTACACCAAAGGATTAAGGAACAAAATAAAATGCAAATATGAACGTGAAATAACCATTTATCCAAAATGTAGGGATAAAAACTGCATTTACCCTTCATTGCAAAGTAAAAAAAATCTATATTTATGAGCTCTTTATTGGACTCTTGATGGGGTTGTAAAAACTGGCATTTGGAAATAAAAATATGGGATGATTATGCAGGGAATTAAATTGACAATGAGCACTCATGCCATTATCTGTAAACGTGTGCTGATCATTTCACATATAAACTATGATTGGGTGTGCGATTGAAACCCACATTAACCCTCAACATCAGGATGAAATGTAATTACATTGAACGCCGATTTTGAAGTGCATACTTACATGCCATTCAAAAACTGTTCCATTGGTTCGACGTTAACTTTCCAAATGAGTAATTTATACTTTTCGCTTGCGCCAGAAATCCCAGCTAATAGATACAAAGCCGTAGCCGACAAATTCTCATTAGTGCCTCCCAGAACCTTAGATGGATACATTCTCATGTCACGTCATGTATTTAATTTGTTCTTTTCAAGCGGAAAGGTTCTTTTGTTTTTTTGCTCTATTGTAACACGCGCTCACCCCCAAATTATGCTTCATTAAGAAGCTAAAGAGATTCCACCGAGTCCCCCTTTCATCGTTATGTTTAGCTCTACTGTTTGAGCATCATTCACCTGAAAAGAATGATAATTACTACTTTACCATAAACCTCTGTGGCAAGCAAGAGAAATGGATAATGGATTCCCAGACCTTCTCAAATATTTATCGGCGGCATTATTAGGCGCGCGTACGGGAGGCTGATTTTATACAAAAGGGAGGCTCAATGGAAAAAAAAAACAATCATTTCCCGCAGAGATAGCACGAGGAATGTTGAATATGCCTCGCCTTGTACAAGCTCAACATGGACAACCGTGGTCCTAGGCGGAGATGAGTAAAAGAGCAGGTTTATCCTGTGGCGTCTCGGAAACACCGAGAGACTGACAAAAAAAAGATCAACTCTGCTCGTCTTGAAGGGATCATCGGCCTCAAAGGAATTCACTCGAGCACTGTCCTCAGCCATTATAATATCAGCGTGGGACAGAAGACACGTGTTAGCATTTGCTCGTGTTTGACACTTGTTAGCACCGTCCTGTGCGTGTGTGTGCGCGCGGACGTCCAGCCTGCTAATAGCACATTTCGCATAGTCCCAGTTGGATCAGAGTGGCATCTTCGCCTTTTGTTCGTGTCTGGGTGTGTGTACACGCACCAGCGTGAGCATCGCCTAATGGGATTTTATACGTGTGACTGATGCATCGATTTGAGATTTTTGACACATTAAAGAACACATTGACACATGGATGATTAATATAACAGGAGGCTCTTTTGAATAATCTTCCCTGTTTACATATAGAGAAATTAATTTATTACCATGTTTAGCTGCTTATCCGAAGCTTCTTCTGCACATGTAGAAATGTTAATAATAAAAATAGCGGATAAAACACAATGGCTGCAGGAAAACTACACATTGCGCAACTTGGGAACCAAGGCTATGGTAATTAAATTTACATCATTTTTACTTATGTCAAGAGATTAAACATGAACTGTTCTGCAACTCTGCAATGAGTGACTCAGAGGGGTAGCGAATGTCCATTTAAAATAGCACAAGTGGTGTTTTTAAATCAACATATTAATGTGAATCTGCATAACATTATGGTATTTATCGTATCAAAATATTTGGGGAAAAACTGTCAGTTAAACCTCGATTATACTCAGAGCCAATTGCATTCTAACAACAACAAAATATGACGACGGTAAGACTACTTTTGTGGAAATTTTACCAAAATGCACTTTTGTATCATGCAGGTATAGCAGCTTCCGTTCCGTGTCTTGTCGTTTGTGGTCATGTGATCAGAAGGCTGCTATGAAACAAGAACGGCGATATTTACCAAAGGCCCACAATTATGGTTGTTTCTTTAATGGTCGTTTCAGATCACATTCAGAACATGCATTTCTTAGTCGAATGCTTCACGAGGCCTAGTTCAAGCGTACCCGGATTCACATTTGCCCCAGATCACGTGGTTCCTTGCTAAGAGATAGTAAAAACAATTCCATATGAAATAGAAATATATTTATGCAGCCACAATGGCAACGTATCAAATAATGCACTCCGTTGTGTGGAACAGTTAAGGCTGCAAGGGTTCGTTGAATAACAGTCTGATTCTTAGCCACCAGCCTTGGAAATGATGGAATTGAAGCTTTGAAAAGATACTGGCTTAAAAGGACAAGGACGAACGCCAAGCCTTTCCAAGGCCCACTGGTTGCTAAGGACACAGCCCCCTTGCAGTAGGCCACAGCTGAGAGCACCCGTGTATAGATGCGTTCTAAATGTTGACGCTAAAGCTCTGCTTCGTGTGCTGCCCTATTCACTAACTGCTTGCGTTCCAGTTTTCTGGAATTTGCTTGTACTGAGTAAGCTGTCAGAAGCGAGTAATGTGCTACGACTAAGCTGCATCTTACACTTTTCATAACGCTTCACGCAGTGTGTGAAACTGCACGTGTGAGCCCTTTGTAGACAACTTAAGATTACCATTTTGCTAATTCGTTGTTTTTAGCAGGGCTATAACAATTCCATGGTCTGTTCTTGGTTTGTGTTGTTAATTTGTCGGGCATTGTTTAATTTCGTGAATATGTAATGCATGCTGTTTAGGGATGTGTGTTTTGTGCATAAAGTAGGGATTTAGATACATGTATTATGTACAGTATTCTATATAAAATTACCTGTAATTGAATTTCAATATTAAAAATATGCGTGTGTATAGAGATATAGGCCAATGTTGTAAAATGCACCATTCATGACATTGATCTTTCTAATGCAAACCAACGCTATGATTGTATTAAACCAGACTGACTTAATTACTGCACAATCTAGCCTGAAAACTGTTCAATAAAATAATGCTTCTCCTAAGACATAAATCCAGACACTTCTAAAAGTTCACATATATCCCAAATGAGAAAAAAACATGCCTACACGGTAACGTTTTCGTTTTTACAGGCAGATAGAAATATAAAACGCTTTCGAAATGGAACGTTTAAAACGCGGTGTCTGATAGGCACACGGCCAGAAGAAAGACATCAGATTCCAAGTAAAATATGAAACTATATAAAAACGTTTTGTTATTATTTTACCAGGTAAGGCCCACTGAGCTATATAGCTCATTTTCAGAAGTGACCTGGCCACAAATGATAGCTCAACAAAGTGGCTTATCATTGGGCCATTTATCGCAGCCAATTTCTCTAAACGTACATTCCTAAATGTGGAGAGAGAAACCGGAGGACTCGGAGAAAAACCCACGCGACCAACGGGGACAGAGACACGCAAACTCCAAATATACAACAGTCAGGCTCGAACCCAGGACCTCCTGCGGATACCAGGCGAGGGAGTTCACATCTTGTTGTGATTTAGAGGACACGACAACCACTTTGACACTCGCGGCTGTTGACGGACGATCTCTCCGGAGGACGCTGTCATGGGCTCGGATTTTTACGGTCCTTGCTTCGGAATCAGTTCTGCAACAGACGCGTACACGTTCACGACACATTGGCGGTGAGATTTTCTGACTTTCAACATTCCACGGTCTTGACGATGCAGCAGAAGAAACACACACACATGGTTCGCGCAATTGTAAACAATCCCCCCCCCCCGCCCCACCGACGATAACAAGAGCAGAAACATTAGGGAGAAATTAAACACACACTCACCAAGTTGGACATTGATTCGACCTCGTGGGCCTCTGTACTGTGCTGTGAAGAAGGGCCATTGCCCGAAACGTCGTCTATGAGAAACGTTTCCTTTTTAAGGAGGCGTTATTGACAAATGTGTTGAGCTTTTTTATAGATATATACCAAGAACTGGGTTCAGTAAACAAGATTGAACGTGGAGGTTTTATTACAGTGATACAATACCCATTAACAGTGGCACCGAATTCCCTCCTTTTGTATCTGTAGTCAAGTTTAGTCAACTTTGAATGACCCAAGACACATAATGGTCAACCACTGCTAACAGCTGTGCACTATCGACCCAAATGACCATGTTCCATTTGGAGACGTGGACCGGGTAACATCCATTAAATTAAAAACCGCTTTATTATCCCGCGTGATTACGAGAGAGACCAATTAAATTGCACGATCACTTTTGCGAACAGAGGCATCAGAAGACGCGAATAAAAGCGACTGTTCAGCTTTAAATACAAATTTCCCAGGAACTATATCGGTGACGTGGTGCCGAAGCACAGACTGAACACGCTTCACCACCTTTTTTATGAACAAAGACTGCCCTTGTCTGATATATGAACACCATCGGCTAACATTTCCACGTGTCTCTGTGCCACATGACCATCGCTTTCGATGACCAAGAAAATGTTTGTAGGTGGAATTCTTGATAAATCGTGAGCAATGGAAAGATGATATTGAGTGTTAATTTACTAATAGGGGGAGTAGGAACGGCACACCGCTTTGCAGTGAGTAATGTGAGCTGTTTAGATTTCGGGAAAAAACAAAAACATTCTCACGATGTTGATGCTACAAAGGCTGCCATTGCACAGAGCCCGGTTTAAACAAGATGCTTGCAGAGATCGCAAACCTGGCTGGGGCTTTTTCAGTTCAGAAGAAAAAATGCGTTAATGATTTCACCGATATCAATTGTAAGCGCTGGCTTTTACACATCACATCAAATGAGCAAAACTGAGCATTTCACTTTGATCTCCGCACGAGAGCAGCATCTGAATTATCCGACATCTGAAGATTCTAAATTCTGATCTGCAGGCATTAACGGCCAGCGCTGTACCTGGATCTCACAGAGGAATTATAGATTATTGCTGAGCAAGTGATCGCGGTGTCAATTGCCGCATCGCGCCGCGGAGAAAAGGACTTTCTCTCTCCTGCTTTCACCCATGATCATTATGCCAGTTGTGCTACTGGCAGAGGAGGGAGTGAGCGGTGGCTCACGATTGGCTTGCCGCCGACTGCTGGGCTTGAAAGGCTGGCAGGGCGCCGTGGTAGTGTTCCGTGGCGATTGTGGCGAGTGTCTCGCGCACGACGGCTTGACAGATGGCGAGAAGGCGAAACGCCCCTGTGACTAATGGCGACTTGCGTGAAAGGAGCAGCGGCAGGGTGACTCCTCGGCTTTAGTCGCACGCGCTAAAGGAGCAGCAGATGTTTTAGCCCGCTTGATTCTCATAATGAAGGCCTGTTATAAATAAACGCGCAAGTAACGCGTGCGTGCGTGCGTGTGCAATGGTGTAAATTAGTGTAACCCCGATGTGCCGCGGAGGAGGTGTGGAGGTGGGGAGGAGGCACCACAAAACCCAGCAAAACAGAGTGATTTCGAGGCACGGCTACCATCCGTGGTGCGTGACATCAATTTCAGACGCAGAAAGCCCCTTTCACCAACTTGCACTGGCAAAACTTGGTGAAGTATGGTCAATTCCCTCCCATGACCGAAATTTGTGCTGGGAGGAGGCCTTCTTCCAGAGTTGCATTGACAAAGGGCTGTGAATTATTGATGCTTAAAATGTTTTAATGTATTCTTTATCCACTGCACGACATGAACGCGATGTTTCCAACTCACCACTAGATAACCACAGACTCGTATGTATACAGATATAGAATCTTATTCACGTCTCGCCTGCTCACTGGGTTATGACCCTGTCCTTTTAAAAGTGGAGCTGTGCCATCTGGCTGCGCGGGACAAAGCCCTTGAAAGGAGGGGTGTTGAGTTATACATCGTTCCCCCAAAACTGGTCGGTTGGTGGGTGACTTTTGGTGTCCGAACATCTGCGGTGGCACTTCTCTGCATCTATTCAAGACCCGAACAGGAGGATTTCTCCACAACCCTGGCTGTCGCCTGATGATGCTGGCAGAGGCGTAGCTAGGGGGGGGCAGGGGGGTACATTTGTCCCCGGGCGCCAAGGTAAAGGGGCGCCAAAATGAGGCTTACAATGTTACATTATAACTTATTGCGGCGGGCGCGGCAGCCTGAAACTACTGCACAAATCTACACCTCAACCTAAAAGTTTATATATCCCGCCACACACAGCCTACATGTCATGTAATTACATTTTGGTACGCGCGCCTATTAAGAACTTACATGGAAGAACGTCCCAAACAACAGACAGGTGCAGTCTTTCAGCCTTAGTCACTGGCCTGCTTATTGGTGGCAGAAACTACGACGGCCTGAAACACACTGGAGTGCACGATCAGAAGCTGTTAAAGCTATCTATGAAGAACTGGATGAACTAGTAGGGCTGCTAGACAAATTATCGGAGGACATAACTATGACGCCTGAAACCAGAAGTGATGCAGAACAGTTACAGGCATGCATATTAAATTTTAACTTGATAGTTTTACTACATTTCTGGAACGTCATTCTTGGAAAAATTGATCATGTTCAGAAGCGCTTACAGGATCCTACTATGAATTTCACGGAAGCAGCAACTGATCTTGAATCTTTGGAGCATGAATTTGTCAAGCTTCATGATGATTTGAGCCAAGTTGCTGTAGAAAACGCCAAAACAAGATGCACAGCCTGGGGGATCGATGTGGACAGAAGAATTAGGCGACGTCGGAAGATGCTAGGAGAACTGGCAAGAGATGCAGGACTTTCAGCAGAAGAAGAAATTGTGCACGTTATGAAGAGCATATTTTATCGACTTCAACAGGAGATGTCAACACGGTTTTTACGACTAAAAGACCTGAACACAAAATTTGGATTTCTGCTGGACGTCAAACCTCTTCTATCTGACACAGATGTCGTTGCAATTCGTCGAAATTGCACAGATTTTGTAAATTTCTATGACACCGACATCAATGGCCACGAACTTTTCACAGAAATTGGAGATTGCAAAATGCTGCTCAGTAACCTGAATGAAGTTCTACCATAAACTCCTTTGGATCTTCTTGGTTTTATTGTGTTTTATGGAGACGACATATTTCCGAATTTCACTGCAATAGCAGTTTCAATTGCAAGCTGTGAGCGGTCGTTCAGCAAATTGAAACTTATTTTGTCGTATTTGCGTGCTTCAATGAGACAAGATCGTCTCAGCGATCTTGCTCTTCTTAGCGTTGAAAGAGAAACATTGTAAAAAACTGATTTTGATTACGTGATTGACCAGTTTGCGACAGTGAAATCAAGAAAAATTAATCTTTTGTAGACTATGTCAACGAGTCTACGACAGTGACTGAGTGAGCCATGTAATATAATTTATATAAATTTGCTTCTTTAAATACAATGTTCAATTAAAATTTAAATTGTAATTCCTTATTCGATGTAATAGGAAAATGTGATAAAACGGGGGGGGGGGGGGGCGCCAATTTTATAGTTCGTCCCTGGGTGCAAAATATCCTAGCTACGCCTCTGGATGCTGGTTGTAATCACCGGAAAAACGTCACGGGACTCGGATTGTAAATGTTGTGGCTTTACTCTCCAATGCAGCGATCTGCTGAACTAGTAATGCATTGGCACGTGTTGTTTACGTGACAAACCCTACTAATTGGCTCTGTTGGGTTGTGGCGGGTTTTAACGGCGCATTTATATTTAGGCGATCTAGCCCAAAACACCTATATTATGGATGCAACTTAATGTTGGATGTCTCTGCAACCAGAGACGTCCACATAGAGGCTGGCAATTCGGCAGCGCCATTGCAAGAGTTCAACTCCCATGAAGCTTAGAGCGCTGAATGGAGTTCAAAATAACCCACAAACACCTTGTGAAAGACGAAATGCAGAAGATCCCAGGGTATGATCTTCCACGAAGCTCATGGTCCACCCGAAACCGCATCCACTGCACAAACCATGCAGATGCGGATACCTGATGCACAAATGGTCATAAAGACCATGCAACATATACCGACGCAATGCCAGATCCACAAATACGAAGGAGACATCACAGCGATACACGCTGCTGCTCCTAGCGCGATTATCTGGCTTGACCACCTTAATGTGAAATTTTAGTTGTTGCTCTGCATCTACATCAGCCATACCAAAGAAGACGATTGAAAGAGCAATTTTGGTCAATTAGGGCGTGGACCCACCTTTTTAGTGAGTATATATTGAGGCTGACACCAGCACACGATGGCAGTGGCGTGACTGACATACCCCACCAGATGCTCATTATTAGTCTCGGGCAACCAAGTAGAATCCCAAGCCAGGTTCAGATTCCAATTGAGCCTGTCGTTACGCACGGCTAAGATTTGGCCCTGGTTTGTGAGCACTATAGCGCACTGTGTCCACCGATGTGTGTCCCCCCCTCCCCCACTGCTGTTCCCCCTCTCAAGATACGCACACTGACATACGTAACAACACTTCAGAGCTGGGTTATATTAAGTGAACACTGCCCAAACAATTTCAAGTCTAATTGCGCAACTGATTACGTTTTAACAGGAAAATAGTTGGGTGAGGGGGAAGATCTGTCCTCCGTTCCCACGTGCGACGCTGGACGGGAGGTGATGGGTGGGGCTTGATGACGTCGTTGGTGTCACCGGGCGCGTCACGCTGGCCGTGGTTTTGTGGGGGGTTTCCTGCCTTCGAGAGGCTGGATGCACGGGGCGGAGGCCACTTTTTAAAGGGGCCGAGTGGTGGACCATGGAAACTAGCCGAATATAATGTTTTGGTTGATTATAATCAATAATTATCAATAATAGTTAAGACGAATAATTGTTCGAATAATTGTTCGTCTTAACCGCAGAATTGTTCCAGCTTCAAGTATATATCTTCTTGGTTCTTTCGGTAAAGTCACGTAGAAGGGAAATAAAAAAATAAAAAAATAAAACATAATAAAATACAATTCTCTGATGTTTCGGCCACAACGCAAGCAGCCGTCCTCAAGTATATATGCTACATAAGACTAAAGCAACAGGTAAGCAATGTTACAAATCTGAAAAGTAAATAAAATTTCGTTTATAGCATTATGGTCATTTTTTATTCGTGTACCTTTTAAACAAGACTGCTAGGGATCATATTCTCTTCCCCGAGTCTCATCGGCAAGGTGACGTCTCATAAATCAATGCCGGTGGATACCCTGACACGGGCAGAAGTCACTCACACGCAACGAGAGGCTAAGAAAACAGAGCTGTGGTCATGAGAAGCAAATGCTTGAACAAACTGAGGCGTGGCTCGACTTTGTCAACGCCCTGCCTACTCATTTCCAAGGCCCCTTTTATTGCAACGTGTCACAAAATAGCTTCACATCCACTCTCGTTCAACGCGTTAAAGAAACTCAACGGCTTAAAAAGTGGTCAGACTTACATACTTCAGCTTTGGCTAAATACT
The DNA here is from genome assembly GCF_965212315.1 of Lampetra planeri. Lineage (NCBI taxonomy): Eukaryota > Metazoa > Chordata > Hyperoartia > Petromyzontiformes > Petromyzontidae > Lampetra > Lampetra planeri. The sequence goes on from NC_136110.1 coordinate 11,700,626, forward strand.
CCCCCCCTTTTTGATATCAACGGGGTCTCACTTGGGTCACATAAAATATGCTAAATTGAACAAACCCTACGACAATGTTTTTTTACACTATGGGAACCTCATTTGCCAGTAAAAATATGATAATTAGTTTTCTACCCTTCTATCTGGCAACAAAACTGACACCTTTTTACAAGGAGTCATGTTTGCATAGACCGCAATACCTGCAGTCATAATACAAACAAAAAGACGTAACTCTGATAATGTGCACTGTCCTTGAAGTTGATTGGTCCACACAGTCCACACAGTGCACATTATCAGAGTTATGTCTTTTTGTTTGTATTATGACTGCAGGTATTGCGGTCTATGCAAACATGACTCCTTGTAAAAAGGTGTCAGTTTTGTTGCCAGATAGAAGGGTAAAAAACCAATTATCCATGTTTTTTTAATTCTGTTAGTATACGTGAGCCATGATCAATCCACTGCTGACGCCAACGCTCATGGAGTAGCAATCCACCAAGCACCTGCCCACCGTGGATGTCCTCTCAGGCGCGTGCCCTCCCTCGGCTGCCCCTCTCTCGTTATTCTCGACAAATATATAAACACAATTTTTGTTTTACCCGGTAAGGCCGACTGCGCTGTATAGCTCTTTTTCAGACGTGGCATGGCGACAAATGATAGCTCAACAAAGCAGCTTATCGCGTGGAAATTTATAGCAGCCAAATACGTGATATGTGTGTTGATTCTGAACGTGGAGAGAAAAACAGGAGGACCCGGAAAAAAATCTACGTGACTACGGGGAGAGAGAGACACGCACTCTAAACATACAGCAGGCATCAAGATCGGGATCGAATCCATGACCTGCTGCATACCCGGCAAGGGAATTAACATCCCGCCACCGCAGCGCACCTGTATGAAAGTGTTACCATGATGCCGTGAACCGCTTGTTGAATTGCTTTGCTATAAATTAATCTGATAAAGGGTGACAAACTTCATTCTGGAAAAGGTGGACGTTTTGCGCAGATGTGCGACGATGTCACCGATTTTTTTTTTTTCCGCAGAAGAAGTGGGACGCCACTCATTCAACTCCCATGGCGATGGCGGCAATTAGATTACAAAAAAAGTAGGCGTTCAACTATGCAGCCCTCACTGTAAATGGCGAAGAAGACGAAGAGAAAGACACACAGCAATTAGAAGCAGCAGACCCATTTTGGAATAGAGCCTGGCAAGGAGACACATGTGCCCTACAGCGTCGTCTTTACAACGACAGAAAATACTAAAGAAGATGTATTTATTATGTTGAGGGTGGTTTAGGGATTTATGATACAGTATTCATACAGGGTTCGCGTACATTTTATATGGCAAACTACTGCTGCGTTGATTGCATTAATGCATTGTCAAATTACGTGAGCTGGGGGGAGTCATGGCACAGCGGTTAGCGCACTGTCCGATGAACCGTGGCAAAGCATTTCTTGTGTTCCTGGCCACGGCTAACATCCTCGGCCTCTCTCTTCACCAGCCCACATTGAGCAGTGGTGGTGAAGTATGGTCAAGCAATCCCTCACCCATCGTCCAGGGGTGGGTCGGAAAACAGGCTCTAAGTTATCACTGTTACATGACCTATAAAGTGTGCCGATACATTTCTGGACCTTTGCTTTGAGACCGGTTGTTAAAGCTGCCATATGGGGTAAATTTCAACTGTTATATCCATCCGTGCGTAGCTGGCGCCTACAAATCGACTTGCAATAAACAGTGCACGCACAAACACATATATATCAATGCAATAAAGCAATTTGTGAATAAAACCTTGTGGACATTTAGATTCATGAAGGAGGCCTGAAATAGGATTAACATTTGTGTTTGTTAAAAAAAAATGTTTTAAGTGTGCAGGGAATGTAAGGGGGATGGGGCGGTCAATTCGGTCTACGCGCGAAGGGCTCTCCAAGCGCTCTCGTAATCCCCGATGTTCTGTGCAGACGCCACTCCTATTATGGAGAGGCACCCGTTAGGGCCATCAGTCACGCGCCTCCAGTGTTGACACTAAACATGCTTCACCTGGGGTTTTTGCAACGTTTAAATTAACAGCTTGTCCGATGAATCGACCGTTTTCTTAATGCCATTCTCACACACTATCAGGATTTAGATTTTATTTTTGTGCGAAGATTTTTTTTCTCTCTCCAGAATTTGGAAAGTGTAATGGCGAGAGCGTGATGTCGGTAGCTAAGACGGCATAATTATTTCCTTCTCTACGAAAGAAAACAAAATGAGGTTTTGAAGACCAGACAATGAACACTGAAGATTATACATCGGCCTATTCACACTCAATAGTTCGTTTTTGCGGACGATAACTCAATGTAATAATGGGCTAAATTGCGGTGATCATGAGGCCAATTTCCATTTCACACACGTCTAAAGGTCAGTACCAATGAGTTGGTCAAAGTGAACCTCAAAAACCACCAGAAATTCAACAACAGATAACATAGCACATGCTGGAGAAAAATAAATAAATGCTTAAATCGTTGAACATCAGGGCAGTGAAAACCTATTTCTAAACAACTGCCGCACGTTCGAAAAACCTTATGATTGCCTCTTGTAAATTGTGAACTCCACATTTTTTTTTCAAATGAGGTTTGATCGTCTACAGTGAATCGCCGACTTTTTCTTTCCTTATCTCACAATTTGAATCGTTCATGCCATGACGCTGGGACACAAGGGGGCCTAACTTTGCGAAAAAATGTGAAGCCTCGACTCCGATCGTTGCGCGAACGAGAGACAGCGCTGACTCACGGACGCCACTCGGCGTTCGTGGAGATTGCGTCCTGTCAGATCCACACGAGAAGTTCACGCACAGCAGAGCTACGCGAACTGCATCGTGAAATAAATGCAGCCTAATTTTCATTGTTAGCCCTGCTGCGTTTCCCTTTTAGCACGTACATTGGCCTCTGGAATGAAATTCACACCGCTCTTCCTCTGAGCGTCATGTAACACGGACAACACACAACATGCTTGATTATGTGTGTGGGCGAATCAGGATCATGCTTAAAAACACACACACACGGTCCACCAGAGACCAAATCACATAGCCTGAGCCAATAAACCATCCAATTAATATACCACTACTGCCGGAGGCAGATTATGAATCCTTAATTGGATCCTTCTAATAAAGTCTGTCTCAGCGTATGTCTGTTCGTGCTAATTTAGAGATTTAAAAAGCTGGGTTGTACACGGGGCAACGATGGACAAATACAGCCCCGCTCTGCTCAAGGGTGCTTCGTCAGTCGCAGAGTCCAACTGAACTGTCCATGCGCAGCTGCCTGCTCTCAAAGTAACAAAAAACATCCTGCGTAACCCACTCGACATTCTCCATCCACAGATACATGCCCAGTATTTTACGTAGTGTAAATGTTGTACACAGTACCCACATATACAATATATTGACTCTATGAGCCTTTACCAAATGTAGTGAATCCCAGGGACGTAAGATACATGGATGACTGTCACCGGATAAAGGCCAATGATTCGCTGCTTAGGGAGAGTTTATTTTTGGGCCCTTTACCAGTTTCCATGCAAAGAGTCCAGTGTAACGACAAGGTGTGTGTTGAGCGAACCACAGTTGTTAGCAGAGGTGTGGACTCGAGTCATGTGACTTGGACTCGAGTCAGACTCGAGTCATGAATTTGATGACTTGCGACTCGACTTGGACTTGCATAACAATGACTTTGTCCCACCTATGAGATGTGGACTCGAGTCATGTGACTTGGACTCGAGTCAGACTCGAGTCATGAATTTGATGACTTGCGACTCGACTTGGACTTGCATAACAATGACTTTGTCCCACCTCTGGTTGTTAGTAGCCGTCTTACTTATTCCTACAAAAAAAATCGATTCGCTAAAACTTTGCTTGGTAAAAAAATATTTTTCGCGTTGCTGCTCCACGCTGCTGCAATACTCTTGCCACGCATATTCAGCTTGGTTCCCTCCGTTCACCTCCGTTACCCTCTTTATTTCGCGATTAGACCAAAACACAGCGCTCAATTGCACCTTAACGTCTTCTGGCGCCTCTTCCTCCCATAATGTATGCACTGGTGTTTTTTATTTGAGTGTTTTTATGTCACTCTTAGGCTAAAATATAGAGCTTACGCACAACTTGTACCGAACTTTTTCATATTCCACAACTTGCGCGACCGTTAGATCCCTCGTTTGCTATTTGAGCAACATTACTTAAGGATCCTGTACCTGTTCTCTGCAATTTTCATGTTTTTGTCTCTGTTTTGTTGTTGCTGTTGTGCTCACGCACCGCCTGAAAAATATCCGGGCAATTGGATAAACAGCATCATCCGTACAACAAATCAATGCAACTTATTACAAGGAGGCATTACATGGGAGCCTCTTCAGCTAAGTTTTTCGAATGATCAGTTGAAGACAGCAATTATGGTGATCCTGTTAGTGCTACATCGCCACCACAGGCACCAGTATGAAATGGAAATATGGAAGAAGTAGAGAACTTTGTGGAGGTATGAATGTGCACACCACAGGATGTTGGGGGGCTATGGGTTAAACGCGCCGTAATGATTTGAGCTGAAGCTGCACATTTGGGTGTTACGGGGAGATTTCCAAATGTTGCTTCATGAATGAAGGAGGTTGTAAGAGTGAGATGAAGAGATGTCTGGCATTAACAGGGTGGATTTTGTGAGACTATATGCATCACTTTAGAACAGAACAGAGGCCAACATTATTACTAGGGAGTTGATTTTGTTGTTTTCGGTTTGTAACTTCCCACTACTAGGCCAAGACCTCCCACATGTCATTACATTCCCTATGTTACCCAGTTTCTCCCGTGTGTGTGTGTGAGGCTGGAGTAATGTTTCGCAAAAAAGCATGTTTACCTTTGAATAACGGTATACGTGTATGTACGTTGAACTTATTTTGCACCGGAAGTAGCCAACCGTGGCTATAGGAATGTCATGGGCAGGAAAGGTCAAGCAATATAGAGGTGCACATTGGAGCGTGCCAAGAAAGTACAGTAATGTAGAATTAATTAAGAAATGGAAGTTGCAAAGGAAGGTGGTAGACGTGTAATAAATGAAGGACAGGCTATCGAGACAGCCACTGGAGTGGAACCAGGGGGTTGAGGTCTGAGGGAAAGAACTAAAACCAGGCGGTGAAAAAACTCCAAGAGCAAAAACTTTAGAGACAACACGTCGCCAACTGTGGGACATTTTGAGGATTTGGTAGAAGGAATTGGATTGGCTCTGATGACCTCTTGAAGGTTAAGATTGTTTGCTGTTTGGCACTATTTAGATTAAATCCTCAAAATTAGCATTGCCTGAAATAAATGCTACACAAAACTGGTTGACATTTTTAGTGCAGTCATTGGTGACTGCACTGAGATCACAGAAATTGCTACACTTAATCCCAGGAGGATTCAAACACGCGATGGCTATGGTGCTGGTTCGGGATTCTTACATGGGCATCAAACCCCTGAACTGCCCTGTCATCAACAGAAGACATGTTTATGCACTTAACTTCATATATAACTTCATAGTGCAGTATGTACATGACCATAATATGCAATTCAAATCGGGAGGAGCGTTCCAGACGGCCGAATAAGCGCATCCAAAAGCGTGCGACGTGGCGACTGTCTTTCTTCTATGGTTAGCCAAAAGCCGCTGCGAGGATAACCGGAGTTTGCGTGATGGTTTATGCTCCTTCACAAGATTAGTGAGGTATTGTGGTTCACTTGTGGTAAGCACTTTGTGTGTAATGAGTGGCATTGGAGTAATGGCATTGGAGTAATGACGTTGTCACAGCCCAGAGCTAAGAGCCCATTAAAGGTGTGGCACGGCACATCCAGCGGAGAGATGAATGTGCTTCATAAGGCATTTTAAAAGCCTATGGCAGTGTCATACGAGATTGCGAAATATTCTTAATGCCCTATGGATTATATTGCCACCTAAGTCTGCCCCTATGAGGCGAGGAAAGCAAGGACAATGCTGATTTTGTTATTCTGATGATAACTACTTTATCCATCTGTTGGTCTCTCACTACGTCTTGCTATCTCTGTCTCTGTAACTCCTCTCGTCTGTTCCATATTGTTTCCATTCCCCTCTTTTTAATACACTCGCCTAACTCCACCAGTCTAACACTCAAGCCACACCTTAATATATGTAAGTTACGTGTGTACCGGGGCACTTGGATCTGCAAGTTATTGGCTGACAAACAGCTCCGACAGCAAGGCCGGTCACTCTCTAGGGTATGAAACGTGACTAAACGTTAAGTCACCAAATTTGGCGTGGTGATGGCTTTCGACGCGTTAATCCGCCGGCCTTAAATGAGCGGACGTGAATTAGCCAGAGCGAGGACACATTCCTTGGCATGCCCCCTTAGTGGCTGGCAGATCACAAAAAAATGCTCCTTCAGAAAGAAAGTACATTTAATAAACACGCAAATCTTATAACCTAGGTTATCGCGTGTGCGCCTTCACAGGTGGAACTGCCCAATAAACGAAATGGGAAGATTGTGTGTGTACATACTAGATTGTGGCTTATAATCCTCAGACGAACCAAAACCAAGTTCCCCACCTTGTTTAAACGACACTCCTCCAACATATGACTGACTCTCGGTCTGACGCATCGACATTCGATAGTGTTAGCAATAGACGACCTTAATTTCATACTTCATACCATGTGTCCGGAATGGCACATCATAATCATGATCATCATTATTCCTCCAAGTCTGGAAAAATAACAATCATTTGCTCAGGATGTACCACTTGGTGTTTGCCTGAATGATGCCCACAATCTTCTGCCTTGCCTCTGTTATTCTCTGCTCTAAAGAAGTGCCACTGCCTGGCGAGCGAGCACAGTGTGGGCGTGGCGGTGGCTATGAGATGTTAACTACATCACCTGGTATGCAGGTTGTTGTGGGTTCAATTCCGACCGTGACGCCTATATATTTGGAGTTTGCGTGTGTCTCTCAGCCTGGAGTTGTGTGGATTTTTATCCGTGTCCTCCAGTTTTTTCCTCCACATTTAGAATCAACCTCACGCGTTTAGAGTATTTCGCTGCTAGCCACTTTGTTCAGCTATCATTTGTGGCCAGGTCGCTTCTGAAACGAGCTAGATAGCTCAGTATGTGTGGTTAATGCAGTTGATACCTTACAAAAGGTATCTGGTGTTTGAACATCTTAACGCCTCCTGTTTTATTGGCAGAAAGGGTAAAACCTCTTCTTATTTTTCATCACTGTAGAGCCTGTGCTTTGTAAAGGATTGCATTCCCGTACGATCGTCGTTGCCACGCATCACGTTTGGTGGTGTTGCCTCTTTGACCAAGGACTTCTGTCCCCACGTAACTGTCCTGCAGAGAGGGGTTTTTTTTACCAAAAAAAAAAGGACCACAGCACAAAGCTGTGAACAGTTGCATGAATGAACGCCCCTTGGATCAACCCTAATACACAATGCCACCTTGTAAATGTCACGATGCCCCTGCTGAGGCAAGAAAAAACAACGTATTGTTATTAAAGCTACATATATTAATTATATTACATAAGCTGTCACAGTGTAGAAGTTAGAAGCACACTGTGCTTCCAGTCCGGAGGTCGCCGGTTCGATCTCCTGGCACGGTAGCTGAATAGATGGTGCAAGCTTCTTAAATCCCCCCTCCTCTGTCCACCCAGCAGTATAAACAAGTGGGCCGCAGTTAGATTGGCTGATCTCGTAGTGGCGGGATAAAGTGTGGGTAGTCCCACCTCTACCAAGATATCTGGCCAGCATGAACGAGTAGACCAAATACCCTCTACTAGGGGCTCTCTAGAGCCCCCTCAAAGGGAGACCGTCAGCAGTGTGGGTGTGTGGAGCAAGGTGCATTGTTTGCCTGACGGCCCTTTGATTGGTGTAGACCTACTGCCGGTGTCGTTGTTTTCCCCTACATTAACATTAGCTGCCCCGCCCATGCTGCTGACACAATTAGGCTACGCCCATCTTTAAACCTTTAGAAACAGTTTGCCTTTAGAGGCTAACCCCCTTTTCCTGATGACGACTGCTCTTTTTGCGATAGAAACGTCGAAGTAAATTTAAAAAAAAAATTGAACCTATCTACGTGACTTTACCGAAATACCCAAAGAAGATGAATTCCTGCAGTCACGAAAGCTTTCAGTCAAGATTTTCCTGTAGTTATCTGTTTATCATGACAGTTTTTCTCATGTGAACATTAACATGGGCGTTAAGCAGTACTGTATCATACAATGTGATTTATTAAAATATTTAAGGAAGGTAGGCTAATATTCAGGCGAGCAAATTTAGAAATGAACTACCGTAATTTATTAGGGCTAATATATTTTCACAATAATAATAAACAAGCACGTAATATTACTTATACAAGCTATACAATTTTTTTCCCCATTGAAAATAATGTGCGTGGTGATTAATTTGGAGCTCTTAAGATGCTTAGGTCTAGCGCTGAAAGGCTGCAGGTGGCCTGGCCAAATGCCTTGGGGGCAGATGCCCTCTTCCTCAACCTAACAGCCCCACGCTCTCTCCATGGCACGTGCAAAGACAAAGAACCCCCGTATAGCCTTAACAGACTGTTGTGTCAAGTGCTGTTGGCGAGTAGCACCTACAAAGGCCGGCACGGCACACGAGGGGGGTGGGCCAGCACCACTCCCGGTCGCCTTTTTCTTCCCAGTGGCGATGTTTACACATTTGAGGTTGAGTCGACCTAGGGGAGGCACAGGACCGGTTCGGATAATTGCCACTGGGTGCTGCTGGCCGTGAGCGGGAATCGAACTCGGGTTGCAGGGGTTCGTAGCGCAGCGTGGTGCTAAGCACTGCACTACCGCTCGCCACAATGTTTCACGCCCTGTCACACGCAAACACACGTCCTGTCACACACACAGAAACACACGCCCTGTCACACACACACAGGGCCTGGTCCCCCCCCCCCACGCTCAGCCCATCAAAGTATTCCCGTTCCAGTCTCCCATCTGCTGGGCTTCTTAAAAAAGCCTTCACAGGGAGTTGAGAGAGCTCTCGTAGGCATCTGCAGGACACCGCTGACCACTAAACGAGGGGGATATCGTATTCCCTGGCTGGCTGCGAACTCCCTTGATGAGATCGAACTCATGTTTCCATGAAACAAAATTTGCAGTGCTGTGTTGACCACCTCCCCCTCACCACTCTAACGCCTTTTAGCTGTCCCAGGCAAGGCGCGTCTTTCTGGGCAGGTATATGTGGGAAGTCCGTGGTGATTTTTAAACGAATGAACCACAATACCTTGTTACCATCGAACAAAGACAGTCACTGCATGGTGCGCTTTCAGATGCGCTTTTGTCTGCCGTTTGGAACGCTCTTCCTTGTCTGACCATACTTCACCATGGTGGTCAGTGGGGGTTGCTTTGCAATCAGAAGGATAGGTTTTGTGGTATAGTGTGCTAACCACTGCACCACTGCTCCCGCCAATGCTTTTTTCAATAACACAGTACTCTTTTTAAATGGGCTAAATCTTAAAAGGTAAGACTTATTGTGTTGTTGGCCTTTTGTTATAATTAAAACGATAAGGCCATGGCAACAAACCCACCACAGATGGCAGCTGCCTCTCCAATCAAATGCAATGAGAGAAAATGTCCGCGCTGCATTATGGATACATCTCACGATACCTCAGTTGTGTTGCGATGCATCCATTGCTTTTTCAACGGTGATACCTTTAGGCGTAAATATATTCCACCTGAGCGTGTATCATTCAATATTTCGTCTCAGTCTGTCCAATATATTTTTCCAGTTGACAAGGCCGTTGTAGTTGACTAAAGGAGGATGTTTACTCTCTGGATCTCTTGTTCAAGAGAGAAAACACAGTTTGAGTGAAATTCTAGCAGTCAGTACCAGTTTAAAGATCAATTAAAAACAGCCCAGCCCAAGTTTACTAATTCACCTCTGCATCCACAATTCCCTTTATTTCAAATAATAACCCATTTTAGGTACTGGTAGTATGACATTCACCGTAATGATGCAAATCACGCTGTTCGGAAAAACAAGTGGCCTTTTTGGGTGCCGGAAGAAGTTGCCGAAGAAAGAAACGCGTCTGAAAGTGTTTCCGCTGATGAGATGAGGCCACAAGATCAGCTTCGTGTGCCAGGTGCCAGGCGGATTGTTCGATCGCAGGGCAGTGACAGATAGTGCTGGCTTGGGGAGGAATTCATCCAGCAGCGGATGGACCATTGACAGTGCCGGATTAAGCTAGTGCGGAGGCCTGTGGCATATGTTATAAAGGGGCCCTAAATAAAGTAAAAAATACAAATATTAAAACGCACATTTTTTTACGTGCATAGTTATTTGTATTTTTTTCATTTGCTATACAGCCAGATAATACGACAAATCGCTAACCTTAAACACCCAGTCGTTCATAAAAGTTGAAGGCAGTATAGTACTATAGTAATAGAGCAAGTGCAGAATGACTGAACTGGAATTGATAGCTTGAAAGTATTTAGCGCGGGGCCCTTGAAAGTGCGGGGCCCGTCGCATATGTAGCTACTACATATGTAGCTACTTTTGCTGCTAGGATAATCCGGCACTGACCATTGATGATGAGTAATACAACAAAATTTACATCCCCCCCCCCCCCGCTAAAAGTCAAAGCAAAATAAACAACTCTCCTGGCCTATGAGTGTAGTACTTGAAAACTCATTTTTAAACGAATTTATTTGGAACTTGCTTTTTGTGTTTAGCTTGTTGTGCTTCCCCCGCACCTCCGATTAGCACAATTGGTTGCGTACGGTGCGAACATACAAACGTTTATTATGAATACAAACTTGTCTAAATACGTGCACATTAACAAAGTGTGCCCATTGCAGGGCACACGCAAACATACACAATGGTGTCCATTGTATGTCTGCACAGGCCATACAATAGCCTAACGGCTGCACTTAGCAGGCAATCATGCAACTGTCGAACGGTTTCACACTCATTTGGAATCATCGGTCTGACACGCCTGTGACTTACGAACCCAATGTGCCTCAGAACTGCAATGAAAAAGACGCCTGATCCACGATGTGTGCAGAGCTACGAGCGGGCCAGGGACAGCCGGAGGGCCGTGGAAGCAGAAACGACTGCACTCACACTCCTTGCTCGTGCGCGGTGCCCTGTGATGTGGGCCATGGTGGCGTTCACCTCCTGCCGATGGTAATATTCCCGAAATAAAGAGATCGTTTTTTTTGTCTTCTTCTCATTAGTTGACTGCAGCTAGCTTCAAGGTGCCCTTCATAGAGACAGTCGATAAATGCAATTAGAAAAGTGCTCCGATTGAGACAGAGCGAATGGCAGACTGCCCCACAGGTTTATTTTTAGAGTTAGCCACGGTTCAAATGAAGACGCTGCACTTGCTGCGTTTCGTTGTGCTGCTGCGCAGCTCTCCGATGCGTTTTTCGGGTCGTACCGCGTGCAGCTCGGCGCGATGTCCGACGTTCCGCTTCGCTCGCTGCCGGGAGCTTTTTCAGTCTTGAATTCGGAGTTCCCAGCACGTGGAGCGGAACGTCGGACGCGAGTCGCTTGGCACGGTGTCCCGAAAACGCATCCGGGAGAATGTACTGCACTGCTTTGAAAGATATACTGCCTTACGCAAGCCATATGAACTAAGACTAATAAAGATAATGTAGGCACGTACTGAGGTGTCAATCAAAATCGATTCTTATGCTCATGATACATGTGTCGGCATGGGTGTGTGTGCAGAATATATCACTTGCATACGGGCTCAACTGAACCAACTCGTAGATGCTTTGCAAGAAAAATAAAATTAGTGAATACTCTGCATAAGAAAACGATGAACGCAAATGAGACCATGAAATAATAGATGTTCCAATTAAAGAGTTACCTTAAATAGTGATAATTTAGTGAATCACTAGGGGAGAGTGGGGAAAGGGGAGGGGATGGGGGGGGGGATAATATTTCACTGGGGGGGAACAAAACTATCAACACTTTGGGCTTCATGTAATCATTATTTCTCTGTGACTGTGTTAACCATCGGGACTCCCTTTAATGAAACACGCTTGTAACCCAAATAACCAACGACCCATGTATACTGTTTGATGAAATGACGTTCATTTTCTAAATGAATATCTAGCAAAGACGCGATGGCAACCATCTCGCTGCGCTGTCGCGCTCGTCGTTATGCGGGCCGCATTTCAACGTCGCCACGATAAATATTCACGTTGAAATTGAGCCCACGAAAATTGTGGACTGCGACCACGGCCGACACAGTAACGGTGATCTTTCAACTTGAGACGGTTGGAAAACACCTGTGAGCTAACAGTGCCATGTCCAGACTACCGAGTGAACTCGACAGAGATCCATGGATTCAACCCATGCGTACAGCCGAGATGAAACGATGTTGTCTCAGTGCAGTAAGTTTTATTATCTCAAATGACCACCGATGGTGCTCTTAAATCCGTTACAGAAATGGTTTTGCACTGAATTATGATCAGCGGCAGCAGCAGCAGCACCTCGAGAGGAGACCTCCGAGAGCTCCCTCTCAGGAGTGCCCTTCTGTCAGCAGTGGCGTGAGCAAGAACTTACAGGGCTGCACCTTTTACCTTGATGATCAGCTCAGAATTTAAGAATTAAAAGTCAGTGTCAAACAGGCAATGCAGCAGCAGTCACCTCCATTTGTGTGTCCAGGTCCCCAGTAGAACATTTGCATTGATTGCTCAATGGATTTTACCTGTGCAAAAAATAAAAGCTAACCTAACCCGAAATAAAAATGGCACAATCCTATGACATGGACAGGTCCACACCTCCGATAAGCACGGCTGTGTACGTACGGTACAAAATAAATACATCGTACATACAGGTCTTCTAACAAGGCAGTGCTCATTTCCATTAGCCCTGCAAAGACAAAGGCCTTAATCTACCCCAGAACTAAATTGAAACTCAGCATTCTGGCATTGTGAGTCAAGTGCTCTGTGCATGGTGCTGCCGGAGTAAACAACACATTCCTGCGGAGGGAGCTGGTAGGAACGTTGGGTTGCTCGGTCAATGGCCAGGGTCAATGGCGGCGTGGTGTATTCCGCAAATATGGCCGACTGTGAGGGCGGGCACAAGCCGGCGTGAGTAGGTTAAACGTTGAGTTTTATAAGGGCACCACGGGGTGACCAGCCCCTCCCCTCCCCACCCAGCCCCGCCCCTCCCACCCCCCACCCAGCCCCACCCTCCCCACCCAGCCCCTCCCCACCCTCCTCTCTCCACCCAGCCCCACCCCTCCCATTTTTGAATTCACGAAGGACGGACACAATAATCCCCTGTGGGCTGGTGTAACCAGGAGGTTCCTACCAGTATAAATCACCTGAAAGGTGAGTGCAAAACAATATATATGCTTATCCGCAGACCTGAAGAAACTGCAGTCTGGTGTTCGTGAGATATCCCTAAAAATGTCAGACAAAGGAGCGAGACTGGCGGGTCATTCTGTATTGAGGATTTTGGCTCTGTCATCTGGAAAGAGATCAGGAGAGGATTACAAATGCACTGATCTATGCCTGTCTGGATGCCAAAGGCAATGCCATCACAACAAGCCACTATTTAGCTGAGAAAGAGCCTTTTTAAGAGGGCCCTGCTTAGGAATAGTTCCTCTCCGAGTATGTGTGTGTGTTGGAGTTAACAGGAGCGACCGGGAGGAAAACCAACACTTACAAGGCAATAACACTCAACGTTCACGCAGAGAGGTCAACAACCGACTTGCTGGACTGCCTTCGGCAAATGACCTCGCCATCCCTGCGTATGTACATCTCGTTCAAACGATGACGATTAAGGCTACGATTTGGAAAGGTAATTATGCAAATCTTTGTCAAATTCACAGCCGGGTGCAGGGAAAAAATATATATGATTTGTGGAAACGTCAAAGAATGATGTGGGATGGCGCCCCAACTCATCGGTAGCTTCATCGTTTTTCTTCTAATTTTTTTTTTTACATTTAAACTATCAAGAGAATCACGTAGTTTGTATTTCAAATTCAACGCAATTCAAGTAATGAAGTATATTTTTTTCCATTCTATGCACATCGATTCAAAGCGATTGAAATATCCTCTGCGCTGTACACACCAACACAACGATCCCCCGCATAGCCTTAATAGACTGTAGGGGCAAGTGCTGTTAGCGAGCACCTATTAAGGCCGTACACACCAACACGCACACACATACACACCCCTTAGTATGGTCTGAAAAGACAATTTGGGAATATGCTGTTAACAAGCACCTACACAGGCGGTTAAGGTACAACACATGAAGACCAAAAAAAATTAGCAGTAAATCTGTAGTTTGGAGCAAATATTGTACGAATAATATGCGGTTGTAAGTGCTTCATTGCATGACTCTTCTTTTTGGAGGTCACGATGACCCAACCGCCGGTCAAGCGCATAGGTGGCAGCAGCAGTAGCTGTCTCCTTAAGCACTAATCTTGGCAAACTGACAGCTATCGTGACTTGGTTATTTCGGTAAAGTCACGTAGAAGGGAAATAATAAAATAATACAAATAAAACATAATAAAATAATTCTCACGACGTTTCGGCCACAACGCAAGCAGCCGTCCTCAGGTGAAGACCAGGTCTGTCGGGGAGACAGTGTCTGTCCTCAGGTGAAGACCAGGTTTGTCTCCCCGACAGACCTGTTCTTCACCTGAGGATGGCTGCTTGCGTTGTGGCCGAAACGTCGTGAGAATTATTTTATTATGTTTTATTTTTATTATTTTATTATTTCCCTTCTACGTGACTTTTCCGAAAGAACCAAGAATACAAACTGCCAGACGTTTATTTCAGACACGGGGCTCACACAAAAGTAAACAACAGGATTCATCACGCAAGCCTCGCTGGCTATTAACGAGCACCTGTTAAGACGCCAGCGTGATGCATGGTGTCACGAAGTAACCGAATTCTTTCGTGGCCACCTTTTGTCCGATGTTCAGTGCTGATGCTTACCGCATTGCACGTGGTGTTTATTTGTGGGCACGCGTTAACCCCGTGCAGGCATAGGATGATGACTGCCTGCGCACCAATCGTCACTCGTACTTTGTGTGGCCAGAAACTCCGCCGAAGTCGACGACACCAATTCTCCGCATTTGCGCAGTTGTCCAAATCATACACAACCGACCGCTTACGCTAACGCGTTGATGGGCGAGTGAATGAACAAAAAAAATGAATGAACGCACGCGGGGATGTGTGAGAACACTCCGCTGTGGTAGGTTCTGAATTAGCATTCGCGGATGGGGCGGAATGCCTCGATTGTGCGTCTTTTGAGCGCGTACACAATCGACGCAGAGGGCTCAATGGGTGCGAGCACCCACCCCCGTCAGCCCGGGCGTGCGCGCCACTTGGCCGCAGATCAGACGCAAGGAAGTCTGGGATGACATCACCAGCACAGCGCTCCTGTGCACCTACTAAAACAATCCTTTGCCCGTTATTTTTGTACCGGTATTCTGAGAAGCCCAATACACGAGGAGGAGGGGGGAGGTTATTTTTAATTTTTGTTCAACAACGGAACGCTGTTTGTGCGGTCGTTTTGTAAACAAGTGACGTTTCATTGTGACGAGACGTTTTCCCCATTAAAGGTCAGAATACAATCCGGTCCCAAGACGTCACCTGCTCCTCCTGTGCCCCCAACTGTCAAACCGTGTCATTATAATAATAATAGGGTTTTCCCCCTTTTTTCTGGCAATAAAACTGAAACCTTTTTACAAGGATTCATGTCTGCATTAACCACAATACTTGCAGTCAAAATGCAAACAAAAAACACACTTTGATAATATAATAGTTTTCATAACATTGCTCTTCACTCCCCCAACATCCCATGAAAACATGACGATTAAACAGTTGGTATTGGTCTGAGAAGAATTATTTAGATTTTTTTCCTCTCACAATTACACGTTACATTTATCAGGCTGGAATTAAAATGTAATGGTCAGGACAAATTCCACGAAAGCCAGCTCATAAAGCCCGAGGGTCACTTTGCACAGGTGCCCTTTAACATATTCAGTGTGGCCTGGTTACCCAATGCCTCAACATGAGTGGGGGGCCACTCTCACTCGCGTCCCAACAACAACAACGACGACGCATGGAAGAAGGTGTGGGGAGATATTTCCTCCAGAAGACTCACCAAACTGCGCGTGCGGTGAAATGCAAAAACCATCAGGCGTGTAGTCACTGACGGCTGCCCAATACAACACGCGTGGTCTCGTGCAACAAGCGGGACTCGACTCAGCGAGCCCGGATGCCGTAGGATATCTTACAACACTTAAAATACCATTGTAGTTTGTTGATTTTGTCAAACGCCATACGAAAGACGAAGGGTAACACAACTAAGAGCATCATCTATAGTGAGGCTGACGTTAAAGAACCCGCTGCATCATTAGCATTGCTTGGCAGTGTAATTGGTGAAATCTCCACTGAATAATAATAATAATGTTGTTTACATTTGTATATAAATCGCGTCGATCATGCAAATTGAATCGCACAATCGCTGAGACAAGGCAGTCAGATGGCGAGCCGGTGTCTACAACAGCCCAAGTCGTGCAGATCTCTGCATATTCTTTGGTTCTTTCGGTAAAGTCACGTAGATAGAAGAAAAATAATAATTATAATAATTATAATAAATGAAGTGACTAAAAATGATAAAATATAAATTATGAACAACAAAAAAACACTAATGTAGACTCTAGCCTGGTTCTTAATCGGAATGAGCATATTGGCAGTTTATGATGTAGACTGTAGCCTACTTAATACGTTTGGTGAGTGTACTGGCAATCTACAATGTAGGCGTATTTTTGGTTCTTTCAGTTAAATTAATTTAAAATAAATTTACAGCCTTAGCAGTTGTGCGGACATTTCCTGAATGTAACCACACCCTCGGCGCATTAAAACGGCTGCCTCTGTATATGGTTGCCTCTGCATGAGAAATCCAGAGGCAGCAGAAACGACGCACGGCTACACATCAGGTGAGACTGAAACACAAGAGGCTTTGGCGTCACGGTGTAATAGGGGCCGTCCATAAATGACGTCACGCACCTAGGGGGGGGGGGGGAGTCAGATATTTGTGACGATGTGTGACGACGGGGGGGGGGGGGGGGGGTGAGAAATGTGACGTCACGTCAAAATGCGCAACTTTAAATAAATATTGAATTGATATAACAACACTAATTGTTATAACAACACTCCTACAACATCAGAGTGCAGCGCCACATTAAATACGCACTACAATGACAATAATTTAAAGCGATTTGAAGCATGTTTTATTTAAAAAATGGAAATATGGTTTTGGGAGGGGGGCAGAGCTTTGTGACGTCATATTTGAGGGGGGGTCTGACTTTTTGTGACGCCGTGTGAGGAGGGGGGGGGGTCAAAAATCGTCCAAAATTGCGTGACGCCATTTATGGACGGCCCCATATTCCATTGCAATCACCCACATTTGTTAAAACCTACATTTGAAGCCATGCAAAAAATATAAATATGGGTTATAGTTTTTCATCACAATTGCTGAGCAGTGGGCCAAAGCAACATGCGGCCAGCAACAGACAGCACACTTGAGGGTATAACAGATGTGTTCATCCGTGTCTTGATATGATCAAGGTTATGAGAACGTGGAAAGGGTGATGATCGGAGGGGATTCTAAAGTCAGGGAAAGACGCAGAAAGAGGAGTGCAGTGACCTGCAGTGTGGTGGTTTAAATCTAGTACACATGAGACCAAATGGGCAGTCTGGTATAACGAATCCTCAGCATCGGTGGAGGAATCAAAGACTGACGTTTAGGGGAATACTGATCACAGTCGTAGCCATATAAGAGTGATAAAGAAGAAACTGACTGATGGCGATTAAGGGACTGGAGTGATATGAAACATATCAGGGGGCGCTACGGTGGTGAGATGTTTACTACCTCGCCCGGTATGCAGGAGCTCGTGGGTTCGATCCCGACCCTAAAGCCTGATGTATATTTGGAGTTTGCATGTTCTTCCTGTGGTCGCGTGGGTTTTTCTCCTGGTCCTCAGATTTTTTTCCTGCACAATTAGAACTGTGTGCTTAGATTATTTGGCTGCTATTTATTTCCACATGATACGCCATTTCGTTGAGCTATCATTTGTGGCCAGGTCGCTTATGGAAAAGAGTTGTACAGCTCAGTGGACCGTATCTGGTAAAATATATTTTTTAAAGATTTTAGTTGAGTTTGTGGACGGGATCTTCAAGTAAAATTTGAGGGATTGCATTGACAGTGGAATAGAAGCAGAGAGAACACACAGTACTTGTCCACCAGCATCATGAACAAGCACCGCCTTGTGAATGAAATGTCCACAGCGAGCTAGTGTGTCAAATATTTCTCCACTCTGAATAAGGACCATTATCCAATATCTTAGCTTATGATATATTTATCGGTTATAAGGCAGGGTTTGTTAATAACCAACTTGTGCTTGTATGTAAAATGCTTTTATTATATATAGAAGAGGAAAATATATTTCCTCTTTAGATGAATGTTGGAAGAGCTATGAAATGCATCACATTTTTGTTTTCAATTAATTATTCATGTTGTCTTTATTTAAAACAAACGATGTGGCCAGGAGACATTTTTAATAATTCAGGTCTTCACCCTTCCAGGTTTTATATATGAAACTGCTGTGGATTGACACCTGCCATATGAATGTGGAATTGTTGCTAGATTTGAAGCTTTCGTGACTGCAAGGAAATATTCATACTCTTAGGTTTTTTCGGTAAAGTCACGTAGGTAAAAATAGGAAGGCCTGCGTCTACGTGACTTTACCGAAAGAACCAAGAATATGAATCCCTGCAGTCACGAAAGCTTTAAATCACAACGTGTCTACAAACTCCAAATGAGCATGGGGTTGTGTTCAAGTCCTGCGATGGCCCTGAGCCAGTGGTGAACAATTCCACACTCTTAGGTTTTTTCGGGAAAGTCACGTAGGTAAAAATAGGAAGGCCAGCGTCTCGAGAAGCTGTGACTTCTTGTCTCGTCGTCTGTTAAAAACTCTAACAGATAGGTGAAATTCCTCCCCACAGAGGGTACTAATTCTAGATTTGAAGCTTAGTCACGAAAGCTTAAAATCTAGAATTAATACCCTCTGTGGGGAGGAATTTCACCTATCTGTTAGAGTTTTTAACAGACGACGAGACAAGAAGTCACAGCTTCTCGAGACGCTGGCCTTCCTATTTTTACCTACGTGACTTTCCCGAAAAAACCTAAGAGTGTGGAATTGTTCACCACTGGCTCAGGGCCATCGCAGGACTTGAACACAACCCCATGCTCATTTGGAGTTTGTAGACACGTTGTGATTTAAAGCTTTCGTGACTGCAGGGATTCATATTCTTGGTTCTTTCGGTAAAGTCACGTAGAAGGGAAATAATAAAATAATATAAAATAAAACAATAAAAAATTCTCACGACGTTTCGACTGCAAGACAAGCAATCGTGATCAGGTGTGAAATCCACGGCAAGAAAATTTGAAAAAAGTGACGTTAGAAAAAACCGCCAGGTTTTTGTTTTTTAATGTCTTGCTGTGGATTTCACACCTGATGATGATTGCTTGTGTTGCAGTCGAAACGTTGTGATAATTTTTACTGTTTTATATTAATATTATTTTATTATTTCCCTTCTACGTGACTTTACCGAAAGAACCAAGAATACGTTGTGACCTCTTTTTCAAAATAGTATTCAACAATGCCCATCCTGTCATGGGAACTTCCTTCCAGTATCAAAGGATGAAAAATAAGAAGAGCTTTTACCCTTTCTGGCAATAAAGCAAATGTTAAGATGTTCAAACATCAAAGAGAAACCTTTTGCAAGGCATCAAGTCTGCATTAACAACATATACTTGTGGTGAACATGCAAACAAACATGCTCTGATAATATAATGCCCATCCTGTTGCATGCTTTGTGAACTTTTGGTGTGGATCTCATAAGAACAGTCCCATAACCTCGAAGTTGGTGAATCATGAAAGAAAAAACGCCATAACGCATGAGAGACATGCATGAGACAATCCTCCTGCTTGGTAGCAAGGTGCGAGTAGGAATCTGGCGGAACGTTTCCCATTTACTTGCAGAACGATATCAGCGGTCGTCTGCTTGTACGCCTGGGATTTCCTGAGGCACACAAAGACTCACAAGTAAATCAAATATCGAACGATCCCAAAGTATGGCCCTTTACGTGACTCATGGGACTCAAATGCACTCCAAAACAGAGTGCTTTAATCGAGTAAACATTCAGGCAGGTGGCACAGTAGTTAGAGCGCATGGCTCACAAATTGAGATTGCAAGTTCAAAACCTCTTTAGGATTTGCTTCGGCCCAACATCCTTCTAGGGGTACTACATCAGTACCTACCTTTGGGAAATAAACCGTGGTTTTCCTATGGCTCGACTAGCTCCAGTCATGGAAATGTGGAATTGGCCCAACTGCCTCAGGGCCGCCAAAAGAGATGAGCACCGCTGGGAGACAGTGCCATCAAAATGTTGTGTTTAATTTCACCAAGTCACCGTGCTTAAAAACATATGTGCATTATATTTGTTGCAATAGTGTATAAAATAATTGTGCTTACAAACAAAATCCACGTTGTAACATTATCGTAGTATTCAGTCGACTGTGGCACCGCATGAAATGCACTTTACATTTACAGGTTGCACAGAACAATGCACTGACAAATTCCATGAGTTGGAATAAATGTAGCTATGTCACAAACAGGCTAGGACAAACAATGGAAGGATATGAGTCAAAATCCCAAAGCTAACATCTGATGACCTCGGAGCCAGAGTCTAGCACAATTAAATATCATACAGTACGACGTGCGTGTACACATACAAATACTTGATGTAAACGAGCTGAGAGCCAATTGATCTAACATGTCGCTTTCATCACCATCATCATTTATTATTTACACCACGCCTACTATACGGTGCATCTCAAGGGGCTAAGAAAAATCTGGGATAAAATACGAGGAAATCAAGCATCCCAAAGTCAACGTCTCCATTCTCGAAATGGCTTTCGATGTTTTGTATCTCCATTGGCCAATGCAAGCCATTATGGATGTATATGATATATGATCAAATAATAAAATTAATAAACACATTCGTCAATAACGTTGCCTTCAAAAGAAAGGTATATACGAGGCGACGTTTTGTGCACAGACACTTCTTCAGAGCACATATTATGTTGGGATGAGTTGACCCCCTGCCAGATTTCACACGCACTCGTGTACGAGGTGGAATGAAGACATAAAAACAGCGAGTTTGTTTTCTCTGTCTGTGAAATAAAAGCATATCTCGAGTTTCAGCTGAAAGGCCTTCCCAAGGAGAATACAGAGGAGTAGGATGAGGGAGTCTTAAACAAGCTTGCTGTGTTTGTTACACAACTGGACCGCCAGTTTGGGTGATTAGGAGAATACCACTGAGGTGTAACGAGCCTACGCATACATGGTGTATATATGTACCATATGTATGTATGTTGAACTTCTTTCGTACCATACGTAGCCAACCGTGCTAATCCGAGGTACGGGTGAAGGACAAAAAACTAAGCAAAAGAAGCAGCTCTAAATAAATGAGTTTTCAAACGAGATTTAAAATGGCATAGCTCGAGTGGCTTCCTGATATCGAAATGAAGAGTGATCCGAACGGCAGCATGAGTGCATCTGAAAGCGCGCGATGCGGTGAGCATCTTTGTTCAATGGCTAGCCATAATACGCTGCTGCAAGGATAACTGGAGTTTGTGTGATGATGGTTTATGCTCCTTAACGAGATCAGCGAGGTATTGTGGTTTATTTGTGGCAAGAGGCACTTTGTGCGTAATGTGTGTGATATGTAGGGGGTTACATTTAATATACTGTACTGCAAATATGTTTTGATTAGAGCAGACTCACATTTTAAAGGTTGCGACCTAAAACATAAGCTGGGGGTCAACTTAGCCATGCATACCTCCGGGATTCATAATATAAACAAACCTTGTGGGAAGTCCAGAGTGGTTGTCCTATACTGTTAATGGCCTCTGTCATAGGAATGTGGATTCGCCAACACTGGCTCAAGGCTATCAATGGAGATGAGCACCACACTCATGCTTCCTTGGGCATAAAGACATATATTCTGCATGTGTGCATTCCTAGAACATAAACATCAATGATTCGGTTGAACCGTAAGCAAAGTTTTCATTGCTTAAACATGACCAAGCCTTAGGCTTTCACAAAAACATAGGCTGAGTTTTCTCCGAGGCCCTTGTGCGGAGGCCAAGGACCGTGATTCAAGCGTGGTGTTCAGGCAAGATGTTAGGGCTCACATGGCCCTTTGGGCCTAGTGGCAGGCTGACCAAGGATTTGATCCCGAACCTGTACCAGAATCCCTGATAGAATCCCATGCAAATAAATGAAGATTTTGATATGAAAATGGGAATTCCTGCCGGAAACCTTCCAGCTCGAATACACGCATAACGGCACCCCCTATTCTTTGCCAACCCTTTGTGAAGGTGGCTGGCTCACGGTATAAATTATGTTCACGTGGTATCCACGTGCCTCTCAACATACCCACAATAACATGAACACTGCATTTATGAACAAAGGATGTGAGAAAAAAAGTCAAAGAAGCTCACTTTCCTATCAATTTGTAATACGATCCAATCGTGTAATACTTTAATGAGACCCACTGCAACTTGATTAATGTTACCGCTCTTGTATCTTTTGTCCTTAACACGCACGTATTTCCACCCTTGCATCACGCCGCAGCGAGCCACAATGTCGCTGGGGGCACTTCAAAGATTCGCGACGGCTTCCCCGTTCAATCAGCAATCGCGTGAGTGTTCCTTTTGTCCTGTCACAATGGTCACGTCAACAAATTGTCAGTTGAAAATGTCAACCGTTGTAAGGTGGCCACCAGATGAGCTGCATATTCCCATCACTTTCACAGCAAATCATATTTACGGTGTTATCCGTCATGGGAATTGCTAATTTGGGACCTCTTATGTCCAGCAAATAATGTCAGTCATATTTTTACAAATGTATATATATATTCTTTACTCTTTGTAACCAACACGCGCTGCCCACCAAGGTGAATCATGATCAAAGGGCTGTAAAAGATGTTGACCATCAACTCGCTTCATATCAATTTTTATTTGACAGCGATCGTTGTGCATGCACGCTGAATTATGTACTGTACTACGCATTGATAGGTAAGCGTGGATATATATTAAATGTTGCACATTTAATATATATCCACGCTTACCTATCCCAATTTTTAGGCCCAGCCCGTCACTGGCCACGCTTACCTATCCCATCACGAGGGAGAAACACAAGCTAATAGACAAAAAAAATGTGTCCTCCCGTATTGAAACGGTTGTACGCCGTATGGACCTGAAAACTCTATTTACCTGTACAACAATACAAGGGGTAAACCGTATGGGTTGACGGATATGGTAACCCTCCCTCTTCCATCCTGTACGTTACACTTGCCAGACATATCACACCCTCCTCAACCGTGTCTACCTCATAAACAATACTAACTCCAATACCGTAGTAAAATAATAATAATAATAATCACTCTCACCTGAAATGCCTCTCCACTTGTACTGTTGCTAGCTACAAAAAGGCCAATATGTTTTACGATGGCCACCCCCTGTGCAATTGTAAAATTGGTATAGCTATTGCAATCTGTGGCAATGTCACCTAATCGTTGGCATTAGTGACATCAACACATGGCGTTGTGTATCAGGCACACAATCAACCAATCTTTCTATGAGTCCAAGCACAGGAGGACATTGCAGTGGAAGCTTTTACTTAATTAGTGAGTTGTTTTTCTGGTGCACCTCTTTAGCTGCACGACGAACTGGTGGTGTGAATGAACTCACACGTGCCTCTGAATGACAGTGGATATGACAAAGTGATTCTCTCAATCCATTCCCAGCCTTTATTTCAAACGTTTAGCCTTTTGCAAGCCTCTTCGCAATCCACAGTCCCTCTGTGGGGCTTTCTGTCAGGGTTAGAGTGCGCCGCTCAGGTTTCAGTTCGTGTTTGCGCATAAGTGGGATTGTCACCTCTTCGTATCGGCACGCAGCTCATTTATTATATGGCATGGATATTACAGCACCCATTGCCCCATTCAATCGAGTGGTGGTTTCTGAAACCGTGATATTTCACACACACTGCCCCACATCGGAATACATTACATATATAATGCAGAAAACAAAAACGTGCTTCTTTTTTTGAAATTGATACCAAGACAACCACAGCAGCGAATATATCTGTGTAGGTGCAATCTGCACAGCCAAAGTAAGTCATCATTGCATCCCAGTATCAAATCAATATTCCATAATTCGCTAACATCAAGTTAACTGTATACAATCACAACATTACCTATCCCATATACGAACGAGCGTTATTTAAGAGTGGTTTGAAATGTGATTCTTTCCTGCCCGGACTGGCCAGAATGTCAGCAGTCCGTAGCGAAAATTCCCGGTGGGCCAGTTCATTATGAGGGCCGGTGGGCCAGTCTGCGTGGGGAAATTGCAAATGTGATCAGAGTAATAGAAAATATATATTTTTTCATTTAAATATTTTATTACCTGGAATGTGTACACTTCATTGCTTATTTACACCCTCAGTTGGCATTAAGTCTCCCAGATATTTGGTAGCCCGAAATATTCTTCATTTGTTTTTTGGACCCAGCCCAAATGGGCTAATGAGATCGTACAGAGAAAAAATCAAGCTCTCACATTGTCACATCGCAATATCTAGCTATTCCTTAGCCCGTATTTGAGCCAGGTGTGTTTACAAATTCCTGGGCCAATTTTTAGGCCCAGCCCGTCACTGGCCACGGCTGGGACATCAGTAATGAGTGATGCCTGGACCATCCCTGGGCCCCCTTCTTATCAACCCCACACTGAACAGCACGGTGAAGCATGGTCAACCCCCTACAAGCCCTTTTCTCCAGCAGTTGGGCTGTAAATTATAACTTTATTTACGTTCACCCATTGTAAAAAGGTATCCTTTTATTACTCTTTGGTTCTTTCGGTAAAGTCACGTAGAAAATAAAATCAAATAATAGAATACGACGTTTCGGTTGCAACACAAGCAACCATCATCAGGTAAGAATGAATAATAAAACACAGACACGGGAACAGCATAGGCAGACACACATTATGTGTCTCTATCTCTCTGCACGTGTGTCTGCCTATGCTATTCCCGTGTCTGCGTTGTATCATTCATTCTTACCTGATGATGGTTGCTTGTGTTGCAACCGAAACGTCGTATTCTATTATTATTTATTTTATTTTCTACGTGACTTTACCGAAAGAACCAAAGAGTAATTCCTGCAGTCACGAAAGCTTCGAATCTATCCTTTTATTGTACAATGTATAAATTCTCTATTTTGCATAATTGTGCTTTATTTGCATTGTTAGTTTTTTTTCCGCACGCATTATTTGTTATCGTTGGTCTGTCTGTGAAAAGGAAAGGATGTCTCGTCGGTTCTTCTCAGAGGCGTTAAACAAAAGGACAAAAAAGGGACCTTAAATGAACCACGCAACGCCGATGCTGTCTGGACACACCCAGCCAGTGTGCGTCAGTGTGGGGGAGAGGAGGCAGTGTTTCACTTGGTCATTTGTTACAATCTATATATTTTTTTAACGATCAGTGCTGCGTGAGCAAAGCCAGCCGTTTCAGGGTCCGCTGGGAGCGATATCCGGTCGACCACACCCCATGCAGATGGGGACCGCAGTACGGCAACCACACACACACTTCTCCCATCTCATCGCCATGTCCGCTGAACGATTGGTGCGCAGTCACCTAAAGTGTGTGTGCGCGAGGAAATAAACACGATGGATGATTTTTAAGGAACGCTTTTTTGAATAATGATAAAAAAAGGCATTAGCCTATCTGGCAATAATACAGGAGGTCATTCGATATTCAAACACCAAATAGACACCTATTAAAAGGCATCAAGTCGGCATTTAACCAGAATTGTGGTAAAAATATAAAAAATATTGATACTGGCGAAAGGACCCCATGGATAGAATGTTATTTCGAAACAAAATAATTCATGAAATGCCACTGCAACTTAAAGATTCTAATATAAATGCATTCGGAAGGCCATCCACTAAGCTATATGTATCCTGTGAAACAAGTAAGATTGTATTCTTGATTCTTTCGGTAAAGTCACGTAGAAGGGAAATTAAAAAAATATAAAACAATAAAATTCTCACCACGTTTCGACTGCAACACAAGCAATCATCATCAGGTGTGGAATCCACAGCAATCATTTATTTATTATTATTTTATTGTTTCCCTTCTACGTGACTTTACCGAAAGAACCATGAATATGGATCCCTGCAGTCACGAAAGCTTTAAATCAAAAAGTAAGATTGTATCGGTGAACGTTGAAGCCATCCGTTTACATGGGGACGTCGGGCGCGGAGATGGAGTGATGGAATCTGCTCTTGTGCAGGTGCTGGGTGGATTGTTACATCGCGACATGGAGGGAGATGGCCACAGATTGGGGAGGCTTCATCCAGCAGTGGTTTGACCACGGTTGATGACGACAATGAATATTTTAGTAATTGAATAAATATTAACGGAACACCAAAACATTTTGAAATGTGTAAGAGATTAATTAGAAAGCTCTTTTAATTGCGCAATGTATCACGAAATTAAGTTTTGTCAAGGCTTTTAATCAACGTAAAAAAATGTTGGGCCGCTGCCAATTTAATTACATCGAATGTAACATGCGTAAAATGCCTCAGAATAGACAAAGGCTTCACAAAAATTACAATAACGCCACACTGTGAGAGATCGGAATGTATAGAGATGCCTAACCGTCGATAAGGCGACAACAGTCCAACCTTCAACATCACTCACTGAATTACCTGTGTTGATGATAAAGAGTTATATTCAAATTAATAATTAATGCGAATCGATTACCTAACCTCCCCCTTTTTTTAGCTCTGATTTCAGTTCTCTTTCGCAATACGTGAAGCGAACGCATACCGTAGTGCACACGTCTAAACATACAAACATCCCCTGTTCGGACTTGCACATTCATCGGGGCGACGGGCTGAGTCTCGCAAGCAGTGCCATAGCAACGCAAAACATAGCGGATAAATGTGACGACTCTTTCTCTCTCTCTGTAGCTGTTGTGTACAGTTTTCCAATAAAGGGGTCAACGTCTCACGCAGTGTTCTCCAACAACGCCCCCCCCTCTCTCTCTCTCTCTGGGGCCCAGGGCAGCCACTGCCTGCCTCACTACATCACCACATTCCTTCCTACGTTCACAATTAAAATATATACATGGTTTGCGCCTTTCCGGATGAACCAATTCTCTCCTGCACATCATATACGCCGAGCCCCTTTGGCCACTCACGATGGATTAAGCGGCCTGCTTTATACGTTTTGTATCGCTCGCCGATGTGTCTTCTTATTGTGCCGCGTGTTGATGTCCGACGTTTCACAGCACGTACGGGGAGCTGCTTCAGGAACCGACTGCGAAGATGGATGAGCTCCCATCGCGTGGAACGAAATGTCAGTCACGATGCCGGACGACGCAAAGCAAAAACCCAAAAACGAACCCCGAGGAAGCCTCGAGCGCAAGAGGCGAAACGTCGGACATCATACCGAACAACACACGGCTCAACCTAAAAGAACAAACACGTCGGAGAGCTGTACAGCCCAACCGCGAAAACCCACGCGAGTCGGGCCGCTGCGTTCCACTTACAAGCGGCGAGCACTGCAGTGGAAACCGCGAACGTGGAACGGATGACCGTGGGGTATTGATACCGCGCATCGCTGTGAAACGATTTTTCACGGCAAGCGACGCGATGTCCCGCGATTTGTGCAGAGAGCACAGCCAACGTTAACAAGGGTACGTACGCTGAGGCTATTAAAAGCGTGGGTGTGTGCGTGTACGCGCGTGACGAGCATGACAACTGATGTCTGTATCCGACACGGTTATTCAAAGGCATTCAAGGTGGGGTGGCGCACGCTTGCAATACATTGTCTTGAGACGCGGGGATGATGGATCGTGTAATTATGCGCTCGTAGAATTCACGAAATTATCCTGCTCTCCTCCCGCATACGCAAATGTAGCTCCACAAACCCGCCTTGAACAATGTTGAATTTATCGATCAGAACGATTGGGATTCACAGTATTTATCTTGGAAATCGGCAAGAAAGGTACAACACGTTTTATCTTACGAAAGGAGGCAGGAATAGGGAGATACTCTTGGTGTAGCACTAATTCGTGCCCAGCAGCGTACGACCGACATTCCTGCTTTTGTGGCCAATACTTTTTCAATTTAGAAACAACCACCATAATGATAGCAGGACGACACGAACTCCCTCCTGGAGCCCTCTCGTGGCCAGCAGACCTCGACAGAATTGGAATCATAATCTTTATTTAGACTGACATTGGAATCTAGCTCCTGAACATTTTGCCATGGGCAGTAATACAATAAAATTAGTCTATTTATTCAATATTCCCCAACTGTTGGTTTATAATAAAACACCGATGTGCAAATCCTGATTTTTTTTTTAATACAGTACAGTATACAATTCCTGTTATACTGGTAGGAACCTCCTGGTTACACCAGCCCACAGGGGAGGGAGGGGCTGGGTGGGGAGGGGAGGGTGGGGAGGGGCTGGGTGGGGAGGGTGGGGCTGGGTGGGGGGTGGGAGGGTTGGGGCTGGGTGGGAAGGGGCTGGTCACCCCGTGGTGCCCTTATAAAACTCAACGTTTAACTTACTCACGCCGGCTTGTGCCCGCCCTCACAGTAGGGCATATTTGCGGAATACACCACGCCGCCGTTGACCCTGGCCATTGACTGAGCAACCCAACGTTCCTACCAAATCTCTCCGCAGGAATGTGTTATAGCGGGTCATCTGTGTCTGATATAGCCATCGGCGTGCCTTTAGAAAACGAGACAAAATAAAACAAAAGTTAATAAAATGAAGGAAGTGGCAAGTTGGTGAAACAAGATAACAGTCCCTCCTGCCAAAGATGCCGGCCCTGCAGGTTGAATCACACAGCCCAGCCAGCACATTCATTCGCCGGCAAATAACAGCTGCTACGTATCCTCTCTTCTGCCCCCCCCCCCTCACATTGAACTGTCATTGTTTGGTTTATGTGTGTTAATTGTGCTATTAAAGTGCACGTAGCCTGGCACAAGCGCTGTGGTGACGTCACCACCACTTAGTGGCGAATGGTGGTTGTTTTTGTTATTGTGTCTTTGTGGGCTATTGTGCGATTGTGCATTATTGTGTTATTGTTTTACTTGTGTTCATGTGTTATTGTATGACTAGTTGTTCGCAAAAGCATTTCCAGCCTTCGGCCAGGAAAGTCACAAAATTTGCACACGAACGACGCATTCCTGCAAGCACCCGATGCTCCGTTTAGAAGTTTAAAATTATATTACTCATCATAGAAAGATAAATTTGTGCGCTTACCAACGTAATCGAACGTCTGTCCCTGCGACATGTTGATAGTGATAGCGTATGCGAGGAGAATGGGAAATTGTCGTCGTCGTTGCAAAACAAATGGCAAAGTCGTGTCGGTGGGGGCCAAGTCGATGCAGATCGATTCCAACGTAATCGAACGTCTGTCCACGCCTCCTTCATGGAAACGACGGGAAGTGCAGCGTTCAGCACAGATAAAGTTAGGCGTGTATATATATAAGATTGTGTTATTGCTTGTTATTGTGTTACTGCGTGGTATTGTGTGTTGCAAAAGAAGTTCAACATGCATACATTGTGTTATTGTGGGTTATCATGTGTTATTATATTACAAAGATTCTGATTCTGTTATTGAGTGTTATTGTGAGTTAATGTTCTCCCACCGTTGTCCTGCTGATCCTGTTATTTTCGCTTTCAGATGCAGTTGCATTTACTCACTACGTTAATATGAATCCTCTCCAACCCCAGATTACTGCAAAGAGACATTCGTGACCTTGTGACGTCATTCACAACCAAAGATCACGGAGTTTCTAGAATCTTAGCAAGAATCCTGCATTTGAAAATTTGCGTGCAATCAACTTGCAAACTGCTAAAGATTGCAACTGAAATAAAATGGAAAAAGAAAAGCAGATAGTGAATTGTAATGGACAAATTCTTGAAAATGACACAACAATAATAATAATTTTTTGTATATATAAAACACAAAGAATGACTGAAATGTCATGTTCCCTGGCTATTGCAGTGCTTTGCTCCTATTCTAAATATGTCTACAACTAGTTCGCTGTAACAATCATTACTTTCAAGTATTAGCACTTCCACATTTCAGTACGGCTTACTCATGACATTGCTCAGTTGGTAGTACAGCAAAGCTTGTAATGTTTAGGACATGAGTTTAATTCCCAGCCAGTGTGGACTCGCTCCCAACACTCTTCCAGGGGCCTGTCAAATTAGTACCGCGTGGTAAGAACCACTTGGTGTTTCGCCAAAGTGTGCGCTAATGCCAGACTCATCCCCACAAAAGGAACTCTCAAGAATGTCACGGGGCTGCCAAACTGGATGAGCAATGCCCAAGCCTCGTCCGAGCGGTGTGACACTTGAACGCTTTGCCCCAGTTTTATAACGAAGGAGACCAAGCGACGCCGTTGGTCCGCACCATGACGCAGAGGCACCAGAATGAGTGAATGCGCTGTGACCCCCAGAAATCGGTCGGAATGTGAAGTTGACAAAACCCGCCGCATTTAGCATTCGCTGAGTCCAACGAGTGGTGAATAAACGGAGTGTCGTGTTTGACGAACCATGCATTGGCTTGCGCGATTGCCGTCCCACACTCGTGTACGGAAACGTTGGATGGGATGTTTTGCGCGTCCCCGTGATCCGCTGCGATAAGTTTCCACCACAGCGTGTGATGAGTAGAATCGGAATCTTTGTTTGGACTGGAGGAGGAATCCGATGGGCTATGAAGCTCTTTTTCACAGATGTCCGGTAGGACTGGCGAAAGTAGCTAAAGTGGAACACACTGACGATGCGGTCTTAGACGAGCTTAGTGTTAAATTTGTCATTTCATTTGCTTACCAAGAGTTGACATCATAAATGATCAAATGTATTGCACTTCGTTGCTTTTTCTAGCGTCTTTTGGAATAGTTTACAAAGTAAATGAAACGCACAAAATATACACATTCATAGTCGAACGCAATAGTTTCCCAACAATATCTGTATTTGCTAAAAAGATGTATTGAAGCAATGTACACAGAATATTGCAGTTCCTTTCATACAAATTTGCCCATTGTCAATCCACTGCTGGATGAAGGCCTCCCCACACACACCATGTTGGGAATTCTTGACCTTACTTCACCACACTGGTCCGTGCGTTGTTGGAGGAGGGGAGCGGAACAGCGGTGCAGTGCTTGGTGCGCTGTGCCGTGAACTCGCCACCTGAGTTCAATTGGTGGCCACGGCTAACGTCGGCGGGGAGATACATCTTTACTGGGACTGGGCCCCTCCTTGCCAACCTTCACTGACCAGAATCATGAAGTATGGTCAAACAACCCTCAAACTAAACTATTTTTTACTGTACCAGGTCAGCCCCACTGAGCTATGTAGCTCTTTTTCAGAAACGACCTGGCCACAAATGATAGCTCAACGAAATAGCAGCTTATCACGTGGAAATGTATAGCAGCCAAATACTCTAAACGCATTTTTTTTTTATGCGGAGGGAAAAACTTGAGGACCCGGAGAAAAATCCACGTAACCACGGGTTAAACATGCAAACTCCAAATATGCAGGCGTCAATAATGCTACTTGGTCCAAGTAGCAATTCAATGACATATTTCTCTAAATACTGTTGTCATTTCCACGTAAACACTAAGTGACACAACAACGGGCACACAGACAGGACGATGTTGTTGCTGCCGGCCGTGTTGTTTAAGACACTAATTCAATCAGGCTTCTTGGCCTGGTTTCTGTGCCACAGCAGATCAGCCAATGCTCATACTCTGTGTGCGTGTGCACGCAGAGCGATTGCGGCAGACATCGCATTGTCTCCTTACATTGCCCTGGGTGTTATCTGCCTGCTACCATTATTTCTTCATGGTGGTGGTGATGGCGGGCAGGCGGTCAGGCAGAGGGTTATGTTGGAAGTCGGGCTATAATGTATTGCAGACGCAGGAGTAACTTGGAGGATTTAGATGGTTTGTTATCTTATAATCTTATCGAGATCTATACGGCACCTTTACCAAGGTGCTTCACAGCGATTATAAAATTGTACACAGCTGCATGATAGTGATTTGAAATTAAGAATTGGGTTATTGTAAGCGGCGGTGTAGTTTGATGACAGGAAAACAAGGGGGATTGATAAGAAGGGGTTGGGATACAGGCCTGGTCGTAGCTGGGGTGGGGGGCAACAGAAAGCTGGGGGGATGAAAAGTAACGAGACATCATTGCATTGGGAAGACAAAGGGGGTCAAGCGAGTGGCAGGAGCCAGGATAGGGAAGGGGGTTTTGCGGGGTACTCGACTCGTGTATTATGTGGATTTTTATAAACCGGGTAATCAGAAACATTGAAGGCACTGGTGCTGGCGAGAAATGTCCCACCGCTTCCATTCCTCTGTCGGTGTGGAAAAATTGACAATTTGCTTGAATCTTTTAAAATTTCTGATATTTGTGCAGACAGGTTCACTTCTGCCTGGCGTGGCAATCTGGACTTGATTGCTGGCATCGAGGTCACTCAATGGTCAAATCGAGCAAAGCTGTCAGGGAATCGCCACGACCGGTGGCTGGGAGCGCGGGCGCGATTGGTGCCAGCTCGTCTGGAAACACGGACCAAAGGGCCGTCAAGCAATGTAAAACAGGGACGTGTAAAATCGCATTATAATAGACGCAGAGCTTTTGTGAGACGGGCAGTCATCAACTCGCTCATTCCACCTCCGATTAGCACAGTTGGCTACGTTCAACGTACATTCATCGTCAATGAGGGATTCTTGACCAGGGTTATGTAAGTCTTTAAGTGGCAGCAGATTTCGTTCGCAGGGATTATTAAAGGTCAAAGTGAGGTCCACAACGGTACAAAAAGGCAGGAGAGTACAGGACGTAATGGGTTATTGGGCCAAAATGATTGAGAACGTCTGCTCTGAGAGACAACATGTTAAGCCACACTTTCTATCTCTTACCAATACTGTATGAAGCAATGTTCCAGCAGTGGTTAATGTTTATTTATGTCCAAAGTCTTAACTGATTTATAAGTACCGTTAATATGTTAAAAGTAACATTTACAAACATCTTAGACGAATGAATTGTAAGGAACCACCATTTCCCAGAACAATAATTAATGTAAGTTGGTGTTGGTAAAGAGAGACCGAGTTTCGTCACTCCACCAGTAATTTGTGGTGTCATCTTCTGGTGCCATTCCCATGCATGATCACGTGATGATCTGCCGACTGTAGGAACTCCAAAATGTGTTCTTTGCCTAAACACCACCCCAACCCCTATCACCACCCCTACCTCTGTCACCACCACTACCACTACCCCAACCCCTATCACCACTCCTACCACTACCCCAACCCCTATCATTACCCTAACCCACTATCACTACCCCACCCCTATCACTACCCCTATCACCACCCCTACCTCTATCACTACCCCAACCCCTATCACCACCCCTACCCCCATCACTACCCCAACCTCTCCTTAACATCTCCCGCCTGTTCCCCCATCACCATAACTCCACCGCCACTTTTAATAACCCCCCCCCCTCTTTATCTCAACCACTATCATATGAACCTCAGGGCGGTGCCAAAATCGTAATTCATTAATTTATTTTTGGCGACTCCGTCCCACCGCGCACAAACACCACGACCCTTCTAGCGTGGATCGTTCTGTTGTCGTGTCGTGTCGTGTCCAAGAGCAGCAGCGAGGATGAATTCTCAGAAGAAACAAAACTTTGAAACTTTGTTGAGCGCATCGTGTAGAGCTCATGGAGAGGAATAGATCGCCTTGTCGTTCGCCTTCAACAAACAAAATGACGTCGCAACGCAGTTTATGCGAGAGCCGGGGGCTTATGGGACCCCGGGGTCCCGCCATAAAGTTCATATGTACCGTTAATATAATTGCGATATCAAATACAGTATAGATATTGTTGCAGCATGTATTATTCGTGTGGTTGCAACAGTGATACCGTACTTCATTCCTCTGATTAGCGATATCCTGTTGTGCTACGCTTGAGATAAAAACTGTTTTCCTATAAGTTGGCCTTAAAAATCATTAGTACATCCACAAGAATAACGAAATTCAGATTTTCTGGTTACGGCAGCATACACTCTGCTATACTCTTAACATAATTTCCATAATTATTGTGCGAAGCCAATTTTAGATTAAAATTCTGACAATGATACAAACCCACTCAAATATAACCACCAGAAAGCCCTCCTTGGCTAAACAATGTCGCAATTTGCAGTTACTGTGTATAACGAAACGAACTGAAATGAACTACAGTGCTGTACTTCATTATGTATCTATTTCATTTTTCAACCTAACTTTTAACCAAAATTATTGACGCCGACTCATTATTTAGAAGCCAACACCTTAATGTGCTTTTTTTTTACAGCCCTTTACATTTTAATTTTAACTTGGTTGCCGACACAAAGCAGAATTTTATCGGCTGCCACGCTGCTCTTGAGTCATTTGAAGCCGCTCACGTCCACGCCTCATTACGCTCCTGTCAAATCCACGCGGCATTTTCTAAATTTGCCTTTTGCGATCAGCGGCGTTCGGCGAACGCCAAAATGAATCGCTCCTCAGTTAATTCGTGCTTTTAGAGTCAATAACGCATTAAGCTACCGACCGGCTGGGTTCCATTGTCTCGTGAATCTTCGGTTAAAGCTGCGCGCACGATACTTTGCTGAGCATCGCTGATGGAAAGGTGCTTTTGTGTGAATGTTATTACGCGTTGAAAGGACATTTTAACGGTAATTAAACTAAATTTATGCCAGGAAAATAGGCGTTTTTAAAGACTGTAAATAACTGCTGTGATCATGGTCAAAATAATGTATCATAATAAAAATCTTTAATGGCAGAGTATAAAAATGTATTTAATGCCTCAACATTACAAAGCGCAGTCTTGCCAAGCGGATCACTTGGGGCAGCTCTCTGTGCTGCACGAGACGAAAGCCCTGGCCTATCACGATTAGGCTTTTCCTATAATCCTGTACAATATTTGGTTCAACGTAGCTTTAAAATGTTAACACCCTTTACTGCTGCGTTTGAAACAATTGTTTTTGGGTCCTGATTAATACAAATATGAGTGGCATGAATATTCATCTGCTGATCCACATTTTACTCACAGTCATTTTACCTTCTGCAAGTTATACACTGAAATACATGTAACTTAATTCCTTGTACAACAATGACTAGAATATGACTTTAGTTACTGTTACACGGAAAACTGCATATTTAATTGGTAAATGTATTTGCTAGTGAACCAGTAAACACTGCTGGATTTCCATTACCACTGAGAAGTCCCATATTCCCTGGGCAATTACCAGAGTTCTCCCTGCCACAGAGCAGGTTTTGAAGCCTGTGAATACTTGTCACTGTGTGCAAGTGTCATGGCCTAACTTACAAACTTGAAAATGTCCCAATTTGAAAAAGGGCTTTCTTTTTCGACTTTAAGCTTTCGTGACTGCAGGAATTCATATTCTTTGGGTCTTTCGGTAAAGTCACGTATATAGGTTCAAAGAAAATAACAAAAAATAGCAAAAAACTACGACGTTTTGATCGCAACGCCAGCGGTCAGCATCCTGATTTTTTCGTTATTTTCTTTGAACTTATCTACGTGACTTTACCGAAAGACCCAAAGAATATAGGCTTTCTATTTAATTACTGTAAACTAAACTAAAACTATTTAAATTTGACCAAGTACGGCCCACTGAGCTATATAGATGTTTTTTAGAAGCGACCGGGCCACAAATAGCTTAACGAAGTGGCTTATCATGTAGACATGTATAGCAGCCAAAGAATCCAAAGGCATGTTTCTAAATGTGGAGGGAAAACCCAGAGGACCCAGAGAAAAATCCACGTGACCACTGGGAGAACACGCAAACTCCAAATATACAGGCGTCAGAGTCAGGATCTAACCCACAACCTCCTCCGCATACCAGACGAGGGAGTAAACATCTCGCCACCGTGGCGCCCCTAAACCCTACGATATCGTTTATAGGGGCGAGAAAGCATTAATGGCAGTGGGATTCACGTATACTATGAAGGGTTACCGCAGACCCTTCTGGACTGAAGAGAAGAGGAAGACTTCATGAGAAGTCAAACAGTGATCATCCAATGCAAACAATGCGCCCCCCCCCCCCCCTGTGGAAATTTGGAATGTTTACCCGCTGACTCGGGGCTCCCATTGCTCTATCGAGCACGGAGACATGTTGACTTTTAGGGGCAAAGTTGGGTCTCTTTCATGAGAAGTTCAGCAATTGCTGGGAAATTCAAGAAAAGTCATCATCATCCATGTCTATCCACTGCCGGATAAAGGCCTTCCTC
The DNA here is from genome assembly GCF_965212315.1 of Lampetra planeri. Classification (NCBI taxonomy): domain Eukaryota; kingdom Metazoa; phylum Chordata; class Hyperoartia; order Petromyzontiformes; family Petromyzontidae; genus Lampetra; species Lampetra planeri. The sequence goes on from NC_136110.1 coordinate 11,737,073, forward strand.
GACACACTGCCACCCTCAATCACAGTCCTGCAATGCCACAGTTCATATCACTTCTGACACATGGACTTATATCATTGCTCCATATCCACAGTGGTAATTATATTAGGCACATTCTAGCCTTTCGCCGCCATTCTGTCATCAGTCTCTTTCATCCGCCACCACCCTTCTATAGATATCCCCTGCAGAAGCCTATTGACAAGTCCTGACAAGTCCATGTGATGTCTTTGATTTGCATTTGTTCTCCCGTCCATGACTTGCCTTTTCAGGCTCATGGTGTCATTTATTCCAAGCAAGCATTTCTCGATTCTTATCTGTGCACTTCCCAATTTTTTTTCGATCTTGTATTGCCAGTGTGTATGTTCCTCGTCCAAACGTAATACCAAAAACTCAACCGCGTTCTTCAATAACACTGTGGCCTTAAAAATGATAAATATATGAGAAGCAACATTTTGGGCAATGGCCCTTCTTTATAGCATTGTGCTGCCCCAAAACGTCACCCCTCTTCTACAGTTGAATTTTAAGGCCACAGTGTTTGGAGTTGTTTTGTTACTTGTGCTGGCGCATCACTGCCAACGCGCTATCACCAACATCGTAGAGCAATACAGTCGTGGGTAATATGCACTGATTGAAAACTCTTCTTAAGGCACAATGGCTGCGGCTTTTCACGATTCGGTGTCCCCCAAGCACTCCGTCGTGCTCTTCTTCGACTCTTTATTTCATAATTGCATCTACGAGACATTTTTGCCAGTATCAAAATGGTGAAAACTTAAGAAAAGGCTTTACACTTTCTGACAATAAAAAAGGTGTTAAGATGCTCAAACACCTAATGGCTACTTAATGCAAGGCATCAAGTATGCATTAACCACACATAATTGTGGGGAAAACATGCAAACAAACATGCTCTGATTATATATACGCAGTCTTTGAAACTGATTGGCCTACACCAGACAGCCTTCTTTATAGCTTTGTCTCACCATCAGTGTTAGACCTGAGAATGCCAAAAGACGAACAGTACAAAGGCAATGCAAGCATCAGAGTATGAATAGCTTGGGTTGAGCAGTTATCTCTATGGGACCTCAGAATTTTGGTCACAATGTCTTCAATAATTGTGCTAGATATACATATGCTGCCCTTTTCTGGTTGTGTCTCCACAATAATTACTTTTAAATAGTTTCGTAAACATAGTACAATTTACGAACAACGCACACACAGCAGCATTATTCGCTGGGCTAAAAGGGCATGCGAATGGTCACGTTTCAAACGTGACGTCCCTGTTTAATTTGTGATCCCGTGGCAGACAGCAGAGAGCGACCTGAATGCCGTGGGTGTCTCGGACAAAGTGTCCGTCTCTTCACACAGCCTTTTAACACTCCACCAGCTGCACACAGCTTAAGCTGCGGTCGTGCGCTCCGTAATGAGCAGCTGCACTCTGGATCTCCCCTTCATCGGAGTTTGTATGACGACTGCCACTGGGGATTCTGGGAGAAGTTCTGCAGTGTTCCATTCCAGAGATGCTTGCCATCGAGCTGTGTCGCTCCGCCGAATGTAACGCAGTTTTAGATAGAACACAGCCTGGCTCTAAACGCAGTACAATGTGGGTTGCTTTGTTTATCCTGAACTCTTCTCGTATGACTCATTTGAACAGAGGGTCCCCTGCTTGGGGATGTTTTGAATTCCTTTTATTACTGTGGGAGAAAGCTGCGATCCCAGGAGTATGCATGGAGGGTCCAGCAATGAGAGATCCCTGGTGTTAAAATTGTTGGGACCCACTGTCCGTCTCAGCATCAAGAGTGAAAGTAGGCTTTCCCGGTTATGAGTATAAAGCGATACTCTCCAAAAATGCCCAATGAGGTAAAAGGACATATCAGAGCACGCAGCCAATGGCACTGAGATCTTGTGTTCAAATCCTTACAGCCACCACCAAGGGGTTGCTCTCAAATTCTAAGGTCATGGGTCACATGGGACCCTCCGTGGCTTTGTACTCTGGGAACAGCCAGTAGAGGAGATTGGGGAGGAGGACGGGTGGGAAAATGAGCGAGAGGAAGGACATTGTAAGAGTTGGCTATTTTTGTGTGGGTCTGTGTGTCAGTCTCTGCGTCTCTGTCTGTCTGTCTCTCTCCATACATCTTTCCATTTCTGTCCCTCTCCCTCGATTGGTATCCAACTGTGGCTCTGTGTTTCTGTACCTGTCTCTTGCTTCATCTGTGTCTGCCTCTGTTTGTGTCTGTCTGCACAGAAGCCCATTTCGTACTACACACGGCCCTGCGGACTGCATTTGCAGACTCCTGCAGTGTCCATTTGTTCTCTGTCTCTGTGTTTGTATCTCTCCATTCTCTCTTAATTTTTCTGTTTGTCTGTATGTATGTGTGGTAGCGTCAACGTCACTTAGTGGCGAATGGAGTATTGGTATATGGGGAGTGGTAGTGTAGCGGTTAGCATGCTGCGCTATGAACCCAACGACCCCAGTTTGGTTCCCGCTCACGGCCAACACCAGTGGCAATTATCTGAACCGGTCCTGGGCCTCCCCTAGGTCGACTCAGCCTCAAATGAGTACTTGGTGCGGTGTGTAGTAAACATTGTCACTAGGGAGACAAAGGCGGCCGTGCGTGGTTCTGGCCACCCACTCCCTCGTGTGCAATACCGGCTTTCATTTGTGCTTGCTAACAGCACTTGCCCCTACAGTCTGTTAAACACAGTTCAACATACATACAAGACAGTCTGCTCAGGGTCTCACCTAAATGCCGAGACAGCTCTTTGTCTGGGGACTGCAACGTAAATTTCACAGAGCTTGCAAGTGGCCTTGGGTGCTGCAAATGCACCCACTATTGCGCTCAACTCTCAAGCGTAGTGAATTGACATTCACAAAAAAATTACATTTGTCATTTTATGCTGACAGGCAATACAGCCTTGCTCAGCATTGAGTCGTGCATCTTTAAAGCCAGTATATCCGGTCTAAGTAGATGATATCCATGTGAGACACCCTCTTACCGGGCAGCAATGTGCCTTTTGGAGGCAGTACAGCAAGCAATAATAATGATGATTAACTCCGTTTTATAAAAGCGCCTTTCAAATTGGTGAAATCAAAGCGCTGTACATTAGTGGTAAAAAATATCTCTTTTAAACCTTACAAAAATAAAACGCTGAACAACCAGTAAAAACCCAATAATAATGCAATAAAACCAAAAATAGAAACATCGGCAGAGATTGAGGTAGGTCAGGATGGTCCATTTTTTTTTTGCATTCTCTCAAATGCACACTCCAGACACATTCATCCATTCATCACGCATAGTCAGCGAAGGACCGTTGGCGCCTAACGTGTGACCCCTTGCGACAGCATTCGCATAAACTGCTCTTGCTGTCGTACACCGGCGTGTCTGGAGTGATTTGTTTAATCCACGGATCACGATGTGGGGGGGGGGGGGGGGCGACGACGGGACTGACGTCATTCATTTGAGGGTCGCTGTTCTCACTTCGAACGTCAACCACCAACCCAAGTGCAAAATTTTCTGGAATTTGCGCATCAAGACGGGCCACATGTCCACTGCAGATTCCACAAACGTCAAATCGAAATACCTAACACGAGGTACACTGAACAGACGTCACAAGGCAGGATCCTCCTGAACGCGAGTCTTCAGACCCAGTGATGACAGCATTAATAATGGGGTGTCAAGCTGCACCTCAAAATCAGAATCTTTTATTTATCCTGGAGAAATCCGATAAGCTATGAAGCTCTTTTTCACACATGTCCTATATAGCGCATGAACACAAGAAACGAGTACTCTATTGAACGAAGCTGGTTTTACAGAGTTGGGTCAAAGAGTCTCAACACAGCAATGGCGTAGAACTTATCTCTCCTGCTGAACCCGAGCCACTGAACTTTCCACATCTCTGTGGTGAAAATGGATCTCTCAAGAGGGTGTCTACCACTGGAGCTTCCACACTGTTGGACCTCCGTTTATTGAGCCCAAACGTATGATGGACTGTCAGCCGACAACCGTGATTTGGACTCGCAGTCATTCCACTGTGGGTTGACTTCCTCAGCCACAGCATCGAGCAGCCAGATATCTTCATGTGAATGGGCAAAGGCGATCCCCGCACCTCCGATTAGCATGGTTGGCTAAGTACGGTGCGAAAAAAGTTCAACAAACATACTTTCTGGGATGCATCTGAAAGGGGCCTCGGGATGAGTGCCGTTGTTGTCAGGAATAAACTGTACACCACTGCACCACCGCTCCCCACAGCCATCACCTGACTCTCAATTATGTGCTTCTGTGTTACCGTACATTGCCCGGACAGCGTGAATGTGCACCTGGCCAAAGCTGTGAATGTGTAATCGACGATCTTTCCTTTTTTTACGAAGTGCCGCTCCGAATTTCGGGCAAACACGAAGCGTTTGCGCGGTAGTGAAACTTTACAATGCCCAACGCGTGGGAGTCGTTTTATTCCCCCCCCCTCCCTGCTGCCCCCCCCCCCGCACCCTAAAGGCACTAATAAAGTGAAAATGTCAACGCGCACCCCTTCGTCAAAGTGCCAGCGTTGCCCCGGCGACACGAATGCAACCGGCTGAGAATTAAAGACACTCGCGACTGCAGGGTCCCCTTCACCAGCAGCTGCACACACTTCACCACAGGACATCAAAACCGCTGAAGTGCAACATTAATACGTCAAATCGTTTGAGTCTCCGTGAACAGTGACAGCGAGAAATATTTCCACGTCTGACATTGCCATGTAACGGAACAGCCATTGATGACTGTACGTACATGAACAATCACGGTTGAAAATGTGTTAGGTTCAACTGTACTCGTATCTCTAATTTGTTTCCTTATCTATTTTTTTAAATTGTGTTAGTACGTTGAACTTATTTCGCACCGTACGTAGCCACCCGTGCTAATCGGAGGTGCGGGATTCATGAACCGTTAATGATCCAATTGTCACCGTTGGAGTCTCCACTGCGCTACGAGGTAAATGGGCATCCTCCCAGACATTGCAGGATCACGCCGTGTGAGGGATCAGCCTAGGAACGACACCACAAAGTCACCGCTGTGTGCCACTCGATCGCAGTCCCATCGAGAGCGCAGCGCGTCATGGCATTATCGCTGTCAAAAGCCAACATTGGCTGAATTAAGTGCAACATTAAATGTGTACGTCAAACGTGTTTTGTGGCCATTGGTTACTGAGATGGTACGTTCAAATTTAATTCAAGTATTCATAATTATCAGTGGCAGTGACTATCGCTTTGAAGGCTGCAGTGGCCAGGTTGCTCTACTGCCAACAGCCAATACGAGCCGGCGATGGGAATGGTCTGTGCGCACACACAACGCACCATCTGCTGGACGTGCAAGGTATTATTGCTGATTCAACACACGTCCTGCATGATTATACAGGTAGTCCTCTAGTTACGATGGAGATGCGTTACGACGACCCCATCGTAAGTCGAAAATATTGTAAGTCGAAGATGGCCTAGCCTACCCAGGAGTCTTAAAGAATGGTGATAATTTAGCAAAACAGAGCAATTTATCGTGGTAACCTTAAAATGAAATCGCTAAAGCTACGTATCATATCCTTGGTTCTTTCGGTAAAGTCACGTAGAAGGTAAATAATAAAAGAATAAAAATAACATTATAAAAATAAAACGTAAAAACATTATTTTATTATTTCCCTTCTACGTGACTTTACCGAAAGAACCAAGAAGATGAATCCCTGCAGTCACGAAAGCTTTAAATCGAAATTATACGTATCATACATATGCATTGAACGTATCGTAACGTAGCATATTGTACTGTACTCACCAAGATTCTGTCCGTCGTCTGCATACTTGAACGATGTTGGGTTGTTGATGGAAATTTTGTCGTATGCTATCGCAATCGTAAGATCTAAATATCGTAAGTCGGAGCATCGTAACTCGGGGACTACCTGTATTAATAAATGCTCTGTAGTGGAGTTGGCAGTGCCCCGAGCATTGCTGGTTCTGCTGTAGCTCAGCTCCAGGGACCCCCAGCTCCAGTTTCGGAGACCAACACCAACATCATCCACAGCTGTGGGGCTCTTTGGAGCTGCAGCCTGGTCAATCCTACTGTGCAGGCCTCTCATCAATTCACAACTGGATGACAGCCTCCCCCATACCGTATCAATCATGGGAGTTGTCGGTATTTCTGTTGTGTTTGGTAGAACTGTTATTCACGAAAGGCTCCTGATCGCGCTAATAATTCACGTCTTGACATTGTTGTTTATATTTAGAAGTAATGATGCAATGTATTATGGCGCGTGACAAAATTTAACAGGAAATGTAAATTTGGGATTGGCATGGTTTGGGTGTAGAAGTGTACATTTGTGTGAGGAGGATGGAGGCAGGGTAAATACATTTTACCCCATCATAGAAAAATGGATGAGTGCACAGCTGACTCCATAGAAACAAGAGGAACAGAGTCTACCAAACGTACACAAGCGCGGATGTGGATTACAAACATTTACATTCACTTACAGGGTGTTTATGCCAGGCATTAAGAACCCTTGTGACATAAATCACAAGCTCATGCCACTGTGTATCTACGCTTCAGAACATTTAAAAACTATCAGCAACTGCGTCACAACAGCCTCGTGAGGTAAAAACTAGACAGGCCATATCCTCCACATCTTGAAATAAAAACATTTTACGCTCATATTTGAAAGAGTTTGTGGTGCGACTTGTATGTGGGCCTCTATAGCCACCATGGCCACCATTACGCGCGTGAGCAGATTTTAATAACTTGATTGGAACCCCTGAGTAGAGTCACCAACTTTATTGCTACCACACAGTCACTTCAAACATACGGTACTATAATCTTTGTATTATAATACGCACTATTTTGCCAGTGTTCTATTTCCTGAACTTTATATATTACACCGTGGTTTCCTGCTCTCCCGGGACATAATTTTGTGGAAAAATATCGTTTATTTTAATTCCCCCAATGTTTTGGCCTCTGTTTTACTTTTCAGACCATCTTGTACTCCAGTGAATGTGGTGATGATATATGACTACAAATGAAATTACACTTCGTGCTGGGTAATAAGCCCTTATATCGGTTATCAGGGGTTTGCCTTTGACCAAATTATCCCAAAGCAGGACATGGCAAATAAATGATTAACACATATCACCGCAGTGGCAAGATGTTAACTACCTCAACTGCTGTACAGGAGGTCTTGGGTTCAAACCCGACCCTGATGCCTGTATATTTGGAGTTTGCATGTTCTACCTGTGGTCGTGTGGATTAGAAACACGTGTGTAACGTATTTGGCTGCTATAATTTCCACGTGATGAGCCACTTCGTTGAGCTATCATTTGTGGACAGGCCGTTTCTGAAAAAGAGCTACATAGCTCAGTGGACCTTACCTGGTTTTATAGTAGTTTATTTTTACAATAGCAAGAGAGCAGGTAAAGTGGCAGTTACCTTCTTGTGAAGTCCCAATGGCTCTTGCGATCCGCTGCGGCCATCGCAAACCCATCTTTTGCGTGACCACTCGCCAGGTTTCAGGCAGCCTCCACTTCCTCTCTTCCCAGAATGCAGACTGAGCACGCTTCTCTGCAACGTATCAGTCCTGCTGTCAAGAAAACAATCGTTTATAAGAAAACCCGGGAAAACTTTGCAGCTTCTAAAGACGTATTCAGAATGGTTTAGGTTTCATTTTTGGCCACGGGTAAATTCCACTGCGCAATAAATGCTCATTTTAGATGGGGACCTGGTTCCAGAAACCTGCTTAAAGCAAAGAAAATGGGCACAATGTTGGACATCATTCTGAAAGGCACGCAGACCAGCCCGAAAACACACCGTAGACTTATATAGCGCAGCCTACGTGGTCGCCTGACATGCAATATGTATAACGTTAGGTGTTAAGTACTAAACACATACGACAATTGCGATCTTAAGTGTAGCAGTAATGTACAGTCACCTGGTCTTGTTGCATTTGCAGGCCGGTGTCGCTGTGAATAGCGGCCGTGTGTGACCCTCAAAAGGTCTCGTCCTCCTTGCGTTTAGGTCCTATAAAAATGACTCCGGTGTTTTTTCTCGTTACGTTTAGGCCACCGATTAAGAAAACTGTCGTGTCATTACGTCCTGTCTATTTATACATTGCATGAACGCAACCATTTGATTTTAATTGTCAAACTTCCACCATCGGTTTCTACGATGGCCAGCACAGCAGCAATTGCCATGTTCTCAAATAAAAATGTGGATCTGATTAAATCTACGGATCATTTGCTTTCTTGCGAAAAATCAAGTGGAGAAAACTATAGCAGCAGCATTGCTGTTTTGTGTTGGAATAGATATATTTTTGTAAAGCTTTTGTGTCATTGTGTATCTTATCACACCACTGTTTTTTTCTTTTTTCAAACAATTATAAGGTAGATCGATTCCCGGTTGTCCGATAGCTCCGCTGCATTGACTATGTGCACTCTTGTTTTACGTAGAAAATATTTATTGATCCTCTCCACGTAGCACGAACGGTCGCTGGAAGCCTTGCTCCTCGGTGTGGTTGAACAGCAAAGTGTCTGCAGTGCTTGCATTGCAATTTCAGCCGAAAAAAAGATTTCAGTTGAGCTTTCGATTCAATTTCAAAACTATTTCAAACAGTACATCTCCTCTGCAGCAAGCTTTCAAAAGCACAATGGCTCCTACTTCAATAACAAACGTCTTATTTCCAGTTTCAGAACGAGAAACCCTGTACTCCCAACTTGCACACTCACAACACGACACGTACTATAAAAACATTGTTCCATTCGACGTTAAACCTTCGGTCTTCTGCACTGTCCCGCTAACCAGTTTGTGCTTTGGCATTTTTCTCCGACGTACTCTGTGTTTTTACGTTTAGAGTCTGCTATCGGGCCATTCCCCCTCCCCCCAATCATGCTCGTAAGTTGCAAAGCCTTTCCCTCGGCCTCCTAAATGCTTCTCAGGGTTAAGGCAAGGCGATTTGTGGGGCTGATTGATTTCGCTCTGGGTAAGTGATCTCGTTCAAGCATTAGGCTCTGCAGGTGTGGCAGGGTTGGCTCAACATCTGAAAGAAATAACAAAAATAGAGGATAATGGAATTGTCAATTACCTTCCACATATTGTCACATCAATCACGAGTGGTCTGGGAGATCTTTCTATGAATATTTTTTTACATCCAAATCTCATATCAAAACAAAGTAATATTTTTAAAACTCATAGGTATGTATGTTTCAATAAAGTGATCTGTAACCACAAATGTATGCATGTGTGTTGAACTTCTTTCGCACTGTACGTAGCCAACTGTGCTAATCGGAGGTGTGTATTTGGTGAAATTATACAACATCGTCATGTATTTACCCACGTGGAAATCACTGATATTCGGTATGTCTTTTACTATGGTGACCTGTATGCCACCTTTATACCAAGAGTTAATTTATGCTGTTGCTGTAATACTAAACATAGTGGCGAGATGTTAACTACCTCGCCTGGTATATTTGAGGTTGTGGGTTCGATCCCGACCCTGACGCCTGTATATTTGGAGTCTGCATGTGCTCCCCGTGTTGGCGTGGATTTTTCTCCGGGCCCTCTGGTTTTTCCCTCCACATTTAGAATCAACATGCGTTTAGAGTATTTGGCATTCTTAAACGTATACACCATAAGCCACTTCGTTGAGCCATCATTTGTAGCCAGGTCACTTCTGAAAAAGAGCTGTATAGCTCAGTGGGCCTTACCTGGTAAAATAAAAAAAAAAGTTTCATAGTTTTAATATTACCCGACGATGCAAGTTAGTAGTGTGCTGAACAATAATTATGAAGGCTGCGAGTTCAAATCCCAGTTGGGGGTCAATTCGGACACGTTTGGCCCTCTGAGGCTGATCAAATGAGAACTGTGAAGTCAGCAGTGGTGGTCGGAGGCTCAGCGTGTAGAATCTCCACGTGCCAATGTGTAGATTTCCATTGCTGCCAATCCAATATGTCACCACAGCTTTCAGTGCGACGGTGGCTCAAGGGTAACGATTCCCGAGTTTTGGCCAAGGCCAATATCGTCCAGGTTTAAACTACAGACAGCCACTTGTGTGGTTCACCTCGTTCACTCGGTTTTCAAATTAAGTGAGATGATTTTTCGATTTAAAGCTTTCGTGACTGCAGGGATTCATCTTCTTGGTTCTTTCGGTAAAGTCACATAGAAGGGAAGTAATACAATAATACAAATAAAACATAATAAAACAATTCTCACGACGTTTCGGCCACAACGCAAGCAGCCGTCCTCAGGTGAAAACCAGGTCTGTCGAGGCGACAGCGTCTGAATGAAACAGCACATGTGCTTGGAGCATATATATAAGCTGGGTTGGAAGGGGGGAAAAGGGCGCCTTGACGAAAGAATATGCATATCAAGAGGCATTTAGCATGCCTGTGCATAATGCGTAATGCACAGGCATGAGCAGTACTAATCACACACCTGCATTTCCCATAAATATGCTAAATGCCTCTTGATATGCATATTCTTTTGTCAAGGCGCCCTTTTCCCCCCTTCCAACCCAGCTTATATATATGCTCCAAGCACGTGTGCTGTTTCATTCAGACGCTGTCGCCTCGACAGACCTGGTTTTCACCTGAGGACGGCTGCTTGCGTTGTGGCCGAAACGTCGTGAGAATTGTTTTATTATGTTTTATTTTTATTATTTTATTACTTCCCTTCTACGTGACTTTACCGAAAGAACCAAGAAGAAGTGAGATGATGTTTATACACGAAAACAGAATGTACTCTTTTTTTTATTAAGTTTGTCTGAGCTTTATTCTGAGGCTAATAATTACTTTGTTGGATGACTGATGTGTCTTAAACCCACTCTTTACATAGTATTGGTGCTAGGTGTGGAGGTGCTGCCCGTTCATTATGGTAAATGCCTATTTATTCAGTAACCCAGCACGTTTCATTGCTGGCATTTCCCAATGGTCGTCACTGACATTCTGTGATAATCTGTTTAACGTGGAAGTTACAAAATGATTTCAGCATGGCATGTTACATCATGCCATATCTGTGATACAATTGGTGATTAAAATGAAACACGTGTCTTTAAAAAGCATCGGAAGCAGACATCGGCACGTTAGGATTTAGGCAGGTTAATCGATTGTATCCTTTGTGTTATGAGAGTAATGCCAGTCTGTAGAACATAGACTGAGCATTCACTTCTCTACCATTGCATAGCTTCATAAAGATGACACAATTAATACAGCCCTTGTTCTATACACTCCACAATTCATTGCTTTCAAGTACACGAAGTGGCCTGTACTTGACGAGCCAGGGATGAGGCATGAGTCTTCATTTGCGCACCAACGGCCTCAAAAATGCTGCCTCCTCAGTAAAGTTTTGAGACGCTAACACGGCTCCGTGTCTCCAGCAACTTAATATTCTGCCCCACAATCCCTCATTACGTGACACGCATTCGTCAGAAGATCCAGCACCGCAGTGCTGCGCATTGTGCTTTACATGGGCCCTGCTTTATTGTACTCGGTTTCGTTCGTAAAACGAGCGCCCACAGTTAATGCCCCCTATCAATTACTATGTTAGCTTAACTGCACTGGGCCGCATCTGATGCTGTCATTCAAATAATAAAGGCAGCTTGGCCGGAATAGAAAAACTAAAAACTGAGATTTAGTCCTTGTGCCGAGCACTACGTAGATGACAGTCTTATTGATGAATCATTGGTTTTTTTCTTCTAAACAGAGACATAATGATGAGGCTGGCCGTTTCCTTAATCAGCATCGCAGTCACATGGAAGCGTGAGAAGGCGTGACCCGCGCTGAATGTGAATTGGCCCTCGGACCCGTTCTATGGGTGGGCAACCTCAACCAGGCCATGAATTTTATACAATAATTGCAGATTAATGTATTACAAAACCAGAGAGTGGTAATCAGATGAAAACCCCAATTAAACATTACCCTCTAACCATTAATCTGTCTGGAGATTGACATTTAGCATGATCCCGTTTCAAGAGTAAGCAACATGAATTACGTTCTGCAACATGAATTACGTTTTGCAACATGAATTACGTTTTGCAACATGAATTACGTTTTGCATAATGTCTGGCTTAACATGCTGCTGCATCGCCCACCAATCAGCATGCTCATCAAAGAGCCAGTTTGTACAAAGTCGATGGTTCTATTGCCAGTAATTTATGTAAGAAATTAACAAATGTGTCATCTCCCATAAAGTGAAGATTAAAAAAAGTAGTCATGTCATTACTAAAAGTAGGTGATTGTATGCAGTTACAATATCTCAAATCTAATTGAACTATAAAATATCAACAAATCAGAGATCACTTTGAAAACTTTGGGTCTCCCAAGATCTGGTGTGGTTAGAATCTCGACTCACAGTCAGAGAGCAAGTCCAAATCTCAGGTCAGGAGTCAACTCAGCCGACCATTTATCTGAACTCAATAAAATGAGAACCACTTAATGGGAGGTTAACAATGGTTTCTCAAATGGGAAGACTGGCCCCTGCCCTCGTAATGTGGAACTGCCACCAATTGCTCTTGATATCTGTCAGAGATGAGCAACACCCATTAACTGTTCCAGGAGACACTGACTTTTTCCAGTGTAAAAATCCACTCCACGGTCTTCCTAGCAAAATACTAAATGAATCTTAATGGGCCTCATCCAGTTAGATAAAGGACATTTAGCTGGATTTGATCTGTTATCAGAATTCACAGAGACAAACAACATTTGTGGTCCTGATGATGCGTTTATATATGGTGTGTGTGTGACAACAGCTTAACCTAAAACATAGGTTTTAGTAGCCAATGCAATGCTGTATATTCTGTTGTTGGGTTAGGCCTCGTGGTAGTTTTATACAAAAAACAAATATTGAACAAATGTGGAAGGAAGTCAAGACCTGAATGAAACTAAACTATTTAAAACTTTAAACTATCAATCTATTTTTAATTTTAGCAGGTAATGCCCACTTAACTATATTGCTCTTTTTCAGAAGCGACCTGGCCACATATGATAGCTCAACGAAGTGGCTCATCACGTGGAAATATAAAGCAGCCAAATACTCTCAACGCATGTTTCTAAATGTAGAGAGAAAAACCGGAGGACCCGGAAAAAAATCCCCGGGGAGAACATGCAAAACTCCGAATATACAGCAGGCGTCAGAGTCGGGAACGAACCCATAACCTCTTGTGTACCAGGCAAGGCAGATAATATCTCACCAACGGGGCGAGAAATTGCGCTGTGTGCAGTGTGTGGATAAACGTGGCTGAGGGGTTGCGAGTTGGGTCTTAATCTCACCGATTCCATCCTTTGAAGAGCCTTCATGACCAGACAATGAATGCTAAGGAGAAAAATAAAAACAAAAAGAAGAACTAAAAAATATAAATTGGAAGGGGAAAACAAAACAAACGGACCAAAGGAAGCACAAGGAATATATAAACTCATTGGCTTGTCTTCACGTATTCAAGTTCGTCATTCTGAAAGTTTCGCCATAAAAATAGCTGACTTTTTTTTAAGTACTTTTACTCTGAGAAAAATAAATGTGCTAATACCTAGTACAGTGGTTAAAGTACTAGACTCATAGATCTGATGAATCGCATTTGGGAGTCAATTCAGCCCATCGTACCTTGGGTCGGTAAAATAAGTACCACTCTATGGGCCATGTTATTACCGTTATGCCCACTACCTTCTGGCCCTTCCCAGCAGAGTACAGCTGGCATGCTGATGAGCCCATATGATGGTAAAATACATCCATGTCTTCCACATTGCGGATTGCTTTACATACTTTTTTTAAAGCCTTTTAGGCAAACGTTAGGACAGAATTTAGTTTTTCCTTTTAAGTTTGTAAACCTTAAATTTTGATTTAAAGCTTTTGTGACTGCAGGGATTCATATTCTTGGTTCTTTCGGTAAAGTCACGTAGAAGGGACATAATAAAATAGAAGGGACATAATAAAATAATAAAAATATAAAACAATAAAATTCTCACGACGTTTCGACTGCAACACAAGCAATCATCATCAGGTGTGTTGTAGTCGAAACGTCGTGAGAATTAAATGTTTATATTTTTATTATTTTATTATTTCCCTTCTACGTGACTTTACCGAAAGAACCAAGAATTTGTAAACCTTGATTAAACATTATGACAGACTTTATACTTTTCAAAATGTACAGTCCCGTTTCTAAGTGTTATAATTATCACTGGCACAGGTAGGTTGTTACCTTTTCTTCGAGCTCCTGAATTTGCCGTATCTGACGGTCCAGCTTATCTTCAAGGTCTCGTATCCTCTGCAGGAACCCACATTGACAAGTGGCACAAACAACAGCACTGCACGATTACATCTAGGGCTAATACAAAGCCAAGTTGGAGCCCTGAGTGTGGAGATTAATCTTGTGCGAGCAAACTTTCCATCTCCATCGAGGCCAGGTTACCAATGAATGGTCTCAGGCTCAATTAAACTCAACCCAACGTTGTTTAAAAAAAAACACACGCAATATTGTCTCCAGCACTGCATGATTGAGCAAACTGAGCCAGCACTACTGAGATCCTGGATTAAAATCCCATCATGGGAGGTTACAGAGCAGGTGGAAGCAGAGTAAAACATTGCACTCGTATGAAAACGCTTTATTTTATTTTACTTTCTCTTTTCTTGTGACGTTTAACTTGTTAATTAAAAAATCTAATGAGACAAAATAACCACAATACGACAATATCTTGAAAAACGGAGGGGAGCATTATCGTGGCCCTTGTATCGTAGCATCACCATGTCGCGGCAACCCCAAGGCGCGTCTGTGCACGTGCTTGCACGTGTGTACATGCGTGCATGCGCCTGGGGAGCGGTGGTGTAGCGGTTAGCCAACACCAGTGACGATTATCTGAACCGGGCCTGGGTCTCCCCGAGGTCGACTCAGCCTCAAATGAGTACCTGGTGCGGTGTGTAAACATCACCACTGGGGAGACAAAGGCGGTCGGGCGTGGTGCTGGCCACCCACCCCCTCGTGTACCGTTCCGGCCTTCATAGGTGTGCTACTCGCTAACGGCACTTGCCCCAACAGTCTGTTAAGGCTATATACGGTGGATCTTTGCATGCGCCTCATACGTGCGTGTCTGTGTGCGTGCGCGCGTGCGCGCGTGCGAGCCTCGTACGTGCAGGGCTTGGTGCAGCAGCTCCATGCGGTCGCGCAGCACCTGCGCGTCGTGCTGCCGCGTCTCGTTCACCACGAGGCGTCGCCACTGCTCGGCGGCGCCGCGCAGCTCCGACAGCTGCCGATCGCTCGGCTTGGCGCAGGCGCCCGCCTCGCTGCTCTCCTGCTGCAGCACGTGGTACAGCGTCGCCTCCAGCTCCAGCACACGCTGCCCCGCGGGACACGGCAAAACGTAAGTGCGACAGGGGCCGCGGTGGGGGCAACGGAGAGGAAGAGATGGCTTCAGCAACACTCGTTTTTTTTAACTGCTTTATGTTTTTAGTTTGTTGTCCTCCCCCCCGCCCCCGTACCTCCGATTAGCACGGCTGGCTACGTACGGTGCGAAAAAAGTTCGACAAACGTACTTTCTGGAATGCATCTGAAAGGGGCATCGGGATGAGTGCCGTTGTTGTCAGGAATAAACTGTACCACGTGTTATGATTGGGAACTATACACGTACATTTAGTATTCGCGCTACCATTGTTGTCTATCACAGAGACAGTCTGCGGTAGTTGCACATGAGGTTTCGGACAAGCAAACTAATCAGCAATCCAAAATCAGCTTTAACAACTCAGTGAGACGTTTAGTGCGCGAATAGAACTGATGACAATGCTTTGGGAAGTAAATCTCGATGCCTTCAACCACAACAACTACATGAAGGGCATGAAGGAACTTGTGTACAACAACAAAGCACAACACCACAACTAATATTGGTAGGAACCTCCTGGTTACACCAGCCCACAGGAGATTATTGTGTCCGTCCGTCGTGCAGGGAGGGGCTGGGTGGGGATGGTGGGGAGGGGAGGGGTGGGGCTGGGTGGGGAGGGGCTGGTCACCTCGTGGTGCCCTTATAAAACTCAACGTTTAACCTACTCACGCCGACTTGTGCCCGCCCTCACAGTCGGGCATATTTGCGGAATACACCACGCTGCCGTTGACCCTGGCCATTGACCGAGTAACCCAACGTTCCTACCAGCTCCCTCCGCAGGAATGTGTTTAACAGGCATGGTAATACCATGGTGAAGACGATACTTATTAGTTACATTACTCTTTGGTTCTTTCGCTAAAGTCACGTCGAAAGAAAATAAATTAAATAATATAATACGACGTTTCGATTGCAACACAAGCAGTCGTCATCAGGTAGAACTAAATTTGAGAGACACGTGTGTCTCTCTCCCTGTGTGTCTCTGTGTTGTCTCTCTCTGCTTGTGTGTCTGTCTGTGTGTCTCCGTGTCTGTGCTTTGTCTCTCTCTCAAATTTAGTTATGACGACTGCTTGTGTTGCAATCGAAACGTCGTATTCTATTATTTAATTTATTTATTTCTACGTGACTTTACCGAAAGAACCAAAAAGTAATTCCTGCTGTCACGAAAGCTTCAAATCAAGTTTTAGTTACATTATCTCACGTGTGTTAATTGAGCAAATTTTACGCGAGGCTTAACCTTTCCTTCACACACGTAACCTCCCTTGTGATCGGCGATCACTCCAGAAGACGATGTCCCAAAACTACTAGTGGAGTCGCTTCAAAGGGCATCTCTTACCCAATAGAGACTGCTTTGCTCCATGTCATTCAATAAAAATATTGATAGACTTTAGTTGCCAATGGTTAGGTTGCATTAAGCAAACATCTGAACTTAATATGACCTGCTGAGACCATCAACGGAGTAATCAATTTAACAGAGTGGATCGATCACCAGTGCATGATGGACCCAAGGGTTGCGTTGTTTTGAGTTTATTTTCCACAACCAAATGCGGTGACACCAACCTCCCACAAGCAAGGGGCGCACGAGAGCACTCACCATCTGTGCCTGATCCAGCATTTGCTTGCGATAATCCAGCTCCTCCTCCAGGTAGCCCTTCTGCTTAATGAAGAGCTCCTGCGATGGAAACCAGAGGCCAACGTTCAAACAAGAACACACTTTGCTCAGTTTTGGTGTTTCCAATTTAGATTTAAAAGTGCATAGCTCCAGTGGCTTTCGAATATTGGAAGAGTGTTCCAAATAGCCACAGCAGTGGCTTTAGCCAAAAGGCAAAAGCCACTGCCGTGAGGATGACCCGAGTTCACGTGATGGTTTATGCTCCTTGACGAGCTCAGTGAGGTATTGTGGTTCAAGCAACCACAATATGTGATGCAATGTACTGGCTCAGTCAACCCATGGCACCTGGGTGTGTTCCACGACCCCCTGCCAGCCCGGCCATTGACACTGCACGTGGCCTCTAAGTCCACCTAGCATGGCACAAGCGCCGTGGTGACATCACCGCCACTTAGCGGTGCACGATTGTTGTTGTTGGCTACCATAGAAATGTTGCAATGTTCCGTTTGTAGAAACGTAAGCGGCTGACCCCATAGGGAACACAAGACATTTACAAAGTTACTTTGATGTAAATTGAAAAAAGGTAATTGTCTGACAAAAATATTAGTATCATAATCGACAAGAGTAAATCAATGATTGCAGGGACCATTTGAAACTTGCCACGGTTGAATTGTAAAACTAACTGTACAAACTCCATATGAAACGCAAGCATTTTGCATATATCCACGAAGATGCATGCATCTGATTTAAACGAACGTTTAATTCCAGTAGAAAATATTTTCTTAAAAATCTGCCCAGATATTTTATTATTCAACTGTAATGGGAGTTTTTTGCCACTGCGTCTTATTTTCATTTCTCACTTTTTAGCTTCCTACGTCGAAAATGTTACGTAATTCACAATACCTTTTCCTTCTCCAGGTCAATCATTTTCTGTTGCAGGTCTGCCTCCTTCCCCTCAATCTGCTTCAGGAACTGCACAGAGAGGATCAAACGGTGAAGTGATGGCTCAAAGAGCAAAAGGCAGACGGCAAGAGCGAAAGTAATTTATACTGAGCAAGCAGAGCTGCTTGTCCGAGTTCAAAAGCCACATTCTCTTCAATCAGATTTCATTTCAACACCAATTATTCGTATCCAATTTGGCAGTTGGTCAAATCACGACAGGGGTTACTTTGAAGATGATACCACAGAATTGTGTCACTTCAAGAGACCTCTATTCGGCCAAACTAAATGGACCGATAACCTCTCACAGTCTATAACTTCTCCATATTAGCCGGGCTTGTGGAACTAAAGGAAACACTACTTTTTGGGTGATGAGTTTTATCGTCATATTCTAGGCGAGACCACCAAATTGTTACGCTTGAGGACCAAGTTTGAGGAACAAAATCGCTCCTCGGATTCAAATCCAGTTATCTCAATAGTGCTGGCTCAGTGTTATAATAATATTGTAGTGACACAAATAGGGTCACTACGCTGTTAGCGCCAGCCACTAATTCGGGAGTGCCGCTGAGCGCCGGGAACCTCCATAGGAGGCTTGAGGGACACGTGACCGGGAGCCGGGAGCTCCTGACTTGATACCGCAGCAGGGGGCGTGGCCGAGGGCGGAGCGAGGCCGCGGCCAGGGAAATAAAGGGGGAGCCCCGAGAGGGATCGGGCCTCGTTTGTGGGGATCAACTTGGGAGCCGTCGCTCTTCGCTCCTCGTTCGCCGTGAAGTCTTAGCTGTGACCGGGCGACGTACTGTACATTTGTTTGTCTGAGTCTGCGTCACGCGACAAGTGCGGGACTGACCGCCTTAAGTATGTATGGTGAACTTCTTTTGCACCTTACGTAGCCAACCGTGCTAATCGCTGGTGCAGGGGAAGGACGACAAACTAAACACAACAAGGAGTTATAAAGAAATACATTTTTGATCTAGATTTAAAAGCATATAATGCCTTCCTAATGTTGGAAGTGAAGAGCATTCCAGACGGCCGCAGAAGCGCATCTCAAAGGGCGCAATGCAGTGACCGTCTTTGTTCGATGGCCAGCTAAAAGCCGCTGCGAGGATGACCGGAGTTTGGGTGACGATTTACGCTCCTTGACGAGATCAGCAAGGTATTGCGGTTCATTTGTGGCAAAGTAATAACAAGGGGGTGGCGATTGGCGACCTGCCGTGAGTGCCGATTGACGCAAGTTGAACCGACTTCAGTCGGCGACCGCCTGTATAGCAGAATTAGCTATGGGATAAATTCCACACTGTTGAAAAGAATCTGTTCAAGCCGCTGCAGGCACTTTAAACATTTAATTACACGACTTAATTATAGTGCATGTATGTATCTATCTAAATGTGAGATAACGTTTACCTTATCGGCCAGAGTAAGCACAACTCGGGCATGGATAATGGTAACCTGTTCATCATTTGATAGATTCTGTAAGATAAAGCGAGACGTTACATTTTTAAAAATATGTTTTTAAAGCATTTAAAAATAACAATAAAAAGGAACACACCATTACTTATAGTGAAGAACGTCGAGAAATTTAGTAATTTATTAAGGAAAGCATCACTGAGTCTCAAAATATTCCTCAAAGGGTCCTGCATTGGGATGTTGGGCAAATTCCTAACTTAGTGTTTTCCATGTGGAAATAAACCTTGGAACCCATTGAAAACCCTCATCACACGTAACTCCAAATCACTTGATGTAATTTATGTGCCACCATGCCCGTCATTGTTAAACCGTGCACTGCAATGAGGATTTGCCAAAAGGTTTAAAAGAATATTCGACAAAACAAATGCATAAGCATTGAAGCAACACCCCTGCCGGAAATTTAATATGCAAATGTATAAAGACGTTTTCATTATGTTTGAATGCGGCAAAACTATTTGTATAATTTTAAAGTCAACACCTTTATCATCATTATCATCTGTTCCTTCGAGCAGCTCATTCGTGACAATAGGGCTGGGTAAATTTCCACTGCGATTTTCTGTCTTTAGCAGGTATCACCGCTTCGCTAACTCTCAATCCTGTCTCTTTTAGATCATTTACCACTGCATCTGTTCGCATGGTTTCATATCTTCCTCTACATATTTCTTCTTTCCACATATGTGTTCAGCTGAAACATTAAGATATTTTAAATGTCCCGATCCAACTTTGTTTTAAATGTGTATTGTTCAATCTATGTAATGTACACTTCAGACAAATGCTGAAGATATACCATGATGGGCCTTGGACATTGACAATAATCACTTCTTAGTTTAAATCGTTTTTAGGCTGGAGGACGAATGTTGACCCTCTAATTCAATGCACATTCAAACCACTCGTAAGAGCATTTCTTATTTGATATATGCTAGAGATATATCTGTTATATAAAGATCCCCTGCATTGTAGGTTGTGTGGCATATATTATAGCCAGCAGAGAATATGTGGAGGTGGTGTGGCTAGGTTTTTCGGTCGTAAAACACATACGTACTGCGAATCATATTCTGGGAAAGGATAATAAATTTGAATTACCATTGTAGCTGGCCATGATATACTCGGAAATAACATTTGATCCGGTATAAATTGAAGCAGTAAAAACCAAGATCTCACGAACCAGGGCCTAAATAAAGAATACTTAGGAATACTAAAAGCACATTTACAAAAGCATAGCAGCCACTCTAACATTACATTTAAAAAAGTACAAAAATAAAGTTATAAGGTGGACATCATTATTACTCACCCCATTATCTCCCAAAATGTCCAGCTTCTTCATCAATTCCGTTATGGTAATGTCCTAAGGGCAGAACAATAAGATGACGTTTCATAACTTCATGCAGTATTCATGGAACATATTAAACTACCTGTAGTTAAAATATCAATCTTTATTTTTTTTCTGTGCTGTAAATTAACGTTATAACTTTGCGCAACCGAATATATCTGTGACGTTACACATCTAGTTTTGGGAACAACTCGGAGTTATTTAACTGGCAAGAATATTAAAATAACGTTATGCCCAACAGCCTTCCAGAACAATATTTTTGAAATTTTGTGTTTAAGCAGCCGAACACTTGAGCAGCTCCGACTTTCTAACCCTCATCAGCAGGATTACGGTCTGCTAACCACACAAAGGCTGCTAGATTGCCTTGGAATATTGGAATGAGCATTCCACCAGCATTGTGGGACTCAGTGCAGTGCAGCAAAATTGTAAAAAAAAAATGTATGCACTGCTTTACTGGGGGGGGGGGGGGGGCGGAAGGGCGCGGTAACATAAATACACATTTTTGGGTATAGATGCCACCTTTTGTGAAATTCCACAATGAGAAAAGACACTGGTGTGGTAAGATGATTCTGGAATGGAATTAAATGCTCCATCATTTGATTTCCTTAAATGCAGAAGGCAGTGCCTGGGTAGTGATCGGTGAAAATGTTGACGGTTAGCACGGTTGGCTACGTACGGTGCGAAAGAAGTTAAACATTTGAAACAACATTTCAATTGAACGTGTCTGCGGGTTAATGCGTCGATCACAGTCAACACGACGACAATTCCTGTGTTGCGTATCTGCTGCATCAGAATCGTTACTATCGAGTCTCGGGGGCGGGAACGGCGCTCACGTGGGGAATTTGCCAGGGAAGGTCCGAGGGGTTGGTGCGACATGGTAGATGCTGCTACGCGCCGGTTGGACGTATGCTCCCACACTCGACTTGAATCTGTGCAGCCACCCGTTTTCAAATCGGCTTCACGAGTGTGGCGAGTTTACGGTCACTGTCTGGTCAATAATAAAATAGTAAGAATGATTTACAGCCCTTTGCCAATCCACTGCTGGATTAAAGCCTCCCCATGCCTTTCAATCGCGTGGGTTGTTTCATCATACTTTATCATGCTGGAGACTGTGGGTCAGTGATTGGGATTCCCAGACTCCCAACAGAAATCCAGTTCAGGTCAGCAGTGGGTGTATAGTAGAGTGCGCGAACCACTGCACCTCAGCTCCACCCCTGGTCATCAATGTTGGCCCAAAGAATGTGATGTCATAACTTAGATAAAAAAAAATTCACTTTGTGTGTTCTTGAGTTGAGTCAACCCGACACAATTCTAGGCGCAACATTAAGAAACAAATCGTGTGGTCGACTGCTCTTTACAGAGCACAAAATAGTCATGAGATTCAGAATCTTGATTTAGACTGGAGGAGAAATCCGATGAGCTATGAGGCTCTTCTTCACAGATGTCCAGTAATGGCGGGTCAGCAAGTTACAAAAGCTAACAATACAAAAAAAACGATCGGAGTGCAAAATAGAGAAAATGGCTAGTCACTAAAGGCAAGTAAAACATTAATCGAATATTTATTTAAATCAGATTGATCAAGATAGGGCAAGGGATAAAAACCAACAAAACAGTCCCAGACCACACCAAGATAACACACAGTAGTAGTCCCACAATAAAACGGCACATGAACATTGAACGATCGATAAACAGGTATCGGGCGCTGCTCAAGAACGCACAACTGAAGCGACTCGAGAAGTGACGTCGTGGTGTCATCGTCCAGGGACGTTCGAAGATATTTGGCAAACGGATTTTTGACGCGTCAGCTGGCGCCGATGGCACGACCGTGACGCAAACTGACATCGCGTCACAAACACAGGTCTCACCGCCATGCCCTCGGACGTGCAGAATTGCTGCAGGGGACTTGTGCCCTCAGGGCAGGGTACCGGCGTGAGAGTGATGGATGGCGAGGTGCGTTCCCTTTCCTGCAAGGAGAGGTAGGCACAGTGGTCACCACCGTGTCACTGTGAATCAATGCTGCAGAGAGTTGGCATCGTGGTTAGCGTGCATGTATTCGCTTGAATCAATGTATTTGTAAATTGTAATTCATAGGTACAGTCTGTTCTCTTACGATGTGGTAATCCTGAAGAACACATGTAAAAATCGCGTTATAATAAATAATATATGACATAGGGTAAAGCACAGTCCGCAATAACTCGTGAGATGTGTACGCAGGTCGAACAATGACTGAGACGCGTGGGTAACATCTAGAAGCATCCAGCAGCATCCCACCTTGTGCGGTGCTATGGAGAGGCAGCCGATCAACTGCTTATTCCTACTCACGTGACGTAGTTCTGTTTGCTCAATCGCATTATATCCGATTCGCATCGGCATCATAATAAATGTGTTCCCGAATACATTAATCGCGTTATATCCAATTCGGATTATGAAAACACGCACTCTAGGAGACTGCACTGCCATGTAAAGACGACACAAGTCACATGACACAGCACTGACTTGACGGCAGTCCTGTTCAACATGTGCATTGCATGGTCAGCAGGTCAAGCCTAGCACCCCTAACGCGACAAAAATCGGCACCAGGTTCCTAACGACTGCTAACAACCCAACTCTGTATTTCAACCACTATTATCTTCCCTACAATTTTATAATCATTGCAAATCACCTTGGACTCACGCGCAAAATCCATCTTTATAAGATACGATAAGTGTGTGTAATCAAGATCTAATGCTCAACGTAAACGGCACAAGACGTGTTAGTGTGCCCAGCGAGTTATAGAAAATGCCTCGCAGAATTACAGACAAATTGCCGTGCACAGAAATAAAACGTAAAAACACGTCTGGAGGTGAGGATGACATTTCGCTGCAGATTCACTCTCGAATTGGCACTCCAAAATAGAACGGCCTGGGAATACCAAAACCCGGGTCGTCGGCAACCCTGGTGGGTGTTCAGCCGTTATTGGGGTGTGAACTCACAACCTTACGACGAGGAGTTCCTGCTCGCTCGACTAACTGAGGTGCGCGCATCTCCCGGCTTATTTAATTTAAGCACAACAGTGAGCTCACGACGGCGGCGACGACGGCCGCGCGACAAACCTCCAGTTCCAAGATGCGAAACTCCAGCAGCTCGTTCTGGTCTCGTACGTCTTGGATGTCGCGCTTCAGGCGGTCCTCCTCCGTCTCCAGGCTCCGGATCTGCAAGAAGGGAATCGGGTGTTTCTCCTGTGAGCTTCTCCTTGGAAGCCGCGCATTATGCCGATTCGGCGAAGGGGCTCCCCGATGCGATTTCGTGTTGTCCGATGTCTCGTTTGACGTGCCGGGAGTTTATTTATATTATTATATGGACTCGTCCATCTGAACTGCCAAGTCGCTGTCCCTGGTGCTAACGTTAAGAAAAAAACGCCACTTTTTTAAATTTTCTTGCTGTGGTTTTCACACCTGATGATGATTGCTTCTGTTGCAATCGAAACGTCGTGATAATTTTATTGTTTAATATTTTTCTTATTTTATTGTTTCCCTTCTACGTGACTTTACCGAAAGAACCAAGAATATGAATCCCTGCAGTCACGAAAACTTTAAATCAAAATTTGAATTAAAAATATACAGGGTGCTTAACAACAAATGTTAACACTTATATGGGACTATCGTTTTTAATGGAAAAAGAATGAATAATACACTGTAATAAGTGTATTATCGCCATCATTGCCGACACATGCCTCACGCCTGGAATCTTCTACAGGTGGTCTCCAGAGGCCAAATAAACATTTATTGCGGTATTGTTGCAAATTCTCCGAAGTGTTAACATGTTTTTGAAGCACCCTGTGTATATAAGAGCCCGGTATAGACCACGAAGCGCAACGCAGGGATGAAGGTACATAGGTGACGACTCCTCCGCTCCTGGTTTTAGAGGAGATGGGAGTCACTGCCCCACCCAATTGGGGACCGCGAGCGGGGTATGTGTTGTACTTTCATGTGGAGAAGGGAAGATGAGGGAGGAAGAACTTAAGTAAGGGAATAGAGGGAGCAGGGGAAAGAGGGGTGGAAGCCTGGAGCTTCTTTAGCTCGCGGACCGAAACGTCGGACATCGTGCTGAACAACACGGAGAGCTGTACAGCACAAGCCTGCAAACATGCAGCAGCCCCCCCCCCCCTGCATCCCTCCTCCCTGGCTCCTCCCCCCCTCTTACCCTATATAATCGCTTGTCACAAATAGCTCTCTCTACTCACTACAGTAATTTTACTGTTGCTGTTCCACCTGATGACAGAAGCTTGTGTTGCCTCCGAAACGTCGTGATTTAGTTTAGTTATTTTCATTTTATTATTTTTATTATTCTTTTAATTTTTCATCTACGTGACTTTACCGAAAGAACCAAAGAGTATATGCAGCAGCATTGAATGTAAAAGAAACCACAAGGCAACACATTTACGTTTCGCCCTCCCCTCTCCCGCTATTGTGAGATATTGTTTGTCCCATGACATATTCCGGTGTTTTGTAGTGAGAGGTGACAACGCGAGACGTGAGACAGCCGCGCGATAATGAGTAGGGGGTTCTGTCCGACGCTACACCATGTGACTGGAGTCTACAGGCCGGCCACAAGGAAAGTGCGCTGAAAGCCAGATGACCGTACAATAGTCTACCGGCTTGCTCAAGCCTTACAATGCTTTATAATCGCCTCTTAGAGCAAAAAACTAAATTTCAAGATAGTAATGACTGGCCAAGAAAGATTTAGTTGCGTGGCAGGGCAGGAGCATCTGGTTGGGCTGATGTAGTAGTAGTATCTCCAGTTGTCAAACTGCTGTGTGCAATGGTTTACGCACTGGGTCAACAATGCAGAGGTGGCAGGATTATTCTCCTGGCGCAGCGGCAATATAAACGGTTACACCCCCAGTTTCGGTCGATCGACAGGTCAATTGAGAGCCAAAGGGCTGCAAGGCTGCAGCAAAAATTCCAGAGACATCTGTTCGGTGTAGATGGAGTGGCAAAATAGCCTAGAGAGCAGTGGTTATTAACCTGCACTGCAGCCTTGCACCCATTTGGTTCTCAATCGTAAAAAAGTACAATGTTCATAAATACACAGGGGTTTGATGAAACAAAGTAGTTGTACTTACGTGCCCATGCTGAATTCGTCTTTCGATGATTTACCTTCTAAAATAATCTGGCCACGTCTCGCACTACCAGGGGGTGCGTGCATCCCACGTTATGAACCACTGCTCTGGAGGGAATCCCGAGAGCTCCAGCAGGTGGGAGGCTCTTTCTCCCGCGGTCAACCGCATTGTGCGCTTTTCAGATGCGCTTCTGCGGCCGTCCGTAACGCTCTTCCATCCCATATTAGGAAGCCACTGGTGCTATGCACTTATAAATCTAGATCGAAAACTAATTTCATTCGAACTTCTCTTTATGTTTAGTTGTCCTTCCGCCGCATCTCCGATTAGCATGGTTGGCTACGTACGGTGCGAAAGAAGTTCAACACATACATATAAAGGTAAAAGTACATCCTGCAATTACATGCCCATGCCACTGCTGGTGGAAGGGCCTCCGCTAGAGGCTTCCCTAGAAATCCCACCTCAGGGGTATTTTGACCTGCAGCATTTTTTCCACGCTGGCCAGACATTTTTGACGCGGTGGGAGAGTACTCACACTTTAGCCCACTACACGTGATCTGCACCTCTACCTTGATAGTACTGCGATCGTGACAGTAGGTGAACGTGTGGTCAGTGCAGATGCACACGGGTGCAGCTCAAACATTCGCACTTATCTCAATCACCTTTTCAACCAGCTCATGGTTTTTCCTATAAAGTTCTTGTTTTTCTTCAATCCATTTAATTTCCTGCAATATAACAAAACAAAACCCACGTAAATTACACGTTATTTACTCCGAGAACAAGATGTTTTTCCTTGCGGTAGACTATTTTCAAGCACTGATTTTCTACAACAAGAAACTCACGTTTTTACATCCGCTGTACACTGGCCGTAAGTACGCGCTGTGCCGCGAGCAATTTTGATCAAATTGCAGACAACCTATTGTCCTCAATATTGAGCTGCTGTGTAAACCTTCATCGTTAAAGTGGAACACATCAACAGCGCAAGCATACTGTAATTGCAATATATTGTCGTATGTGAAGGCGCAAGGTTGCATTGCTCACAAAGGTTTCTCACAAAGAACGGGGAGCTATGAATTGTCTATGGCTGGATATAAGCGCACCTTATATAAGCAGGGTTCTCATATAAGCAACATGGGCTTCCATGACACTGGTGGGGAGGGAGGTGGGATCGACGGGTAACGTCTTGTACAAGCACATTGTGTCGGGCATAAACACACGAGGCCTTACAAGGCCGTACCTCCGATTAGCACAGTTGGCGAACGTAAGGTGCGAAAGAAGTTCAACATACATACGTACAAGGTCTGTGTGCGTAACCAGCGTCCGCTGTCTTGGCTTTAACCAAGGAAAGTCCTACCGAGTATTTGAATGCTCTATAACAGGACATCCCACCTTTGACTACTCAGCCAATTCGTTTTTTGACAGTTTTGCCTTCGTGACAAATTTTGCATTCCCTTTGGATAAAACCCTTGCGGCATAACAACAACAACAACAAAAACCACTCCAAACTCCACGCTTGCTGTAATGCCCCCCTCGAGCCCCCTCTTTCCCCACGTGTTGCGTAACGTGCATACACCATCGCTCACCTCTTTGTGATCCGCCAACCTCACCGCAAAGTTAACCGATTAGAGACGTCGCATATCACCCGCATCAACAGACATTTGTGGCGATGCCCAACTGTGACTGTGCTCGCTGTTATGCCAACTACTTTATAATAAGGTTTATCATTTGACAAAATCGCAACCCCTACCATAATCAAATGTGTAAAGTTGCAATTATGAAATCAATTAAATTGAGCGATTAAATGCATTACTTATGAGTTTGTAAACGTTAAGTAAACTACGCTGTAACTCATAAAGATTAGTACTATGCTGAACAGGGAAAGTAGGTATTACGTGTATACTTTACTAACTTTGAAATAACATGAGGCCAACGTGATGCAAAAGGTGACTTGGGACAATAATTGTCACTCAGGAACAAAGACCAACGACATCCAATTCCAAATGTTGAAAAATTGCCCTCCGATGCGTTTTCGGGTCGTCCCGCGTGTGATTCTCCACGATGTCCGACACACAGCTCCACCGCGCTGCGAGCTTCCTTGAACAAGCGTCCAGAAGAAGCTCGCAGCAGCACGCGGAGCGAAACGTCGGACATCGTGCCCAACGACGCGCGGCACAACAGGAAAACACCCTTGAGAGGGCCGCTCAGCACGACCACGAAGTCCCACCCAGTAGGGAAATCTGTTAACGTCAAGTGACACTGTAAGTACAACCAGCCACTGTAGCCAACTTCTTCTTTCGTACGGTTGATGTAGATGCAGAGCAACAACTACAATTTCACATTTAGGCGGTCAAGCCAGACATCCGCGTCAGGAGCAGCGGAGTGTATCGCTGTGATGTCTCCTTCATATTAATGGATCGGTGCATTGCGTTGTTATACGTTATACGGTATGTTTCAGATGATCACAGTCGCACATTGGGGAGATTTTAATTCTCCATTTGTGTATCAGGTATCCGCATCTGCCATGGTTTGCGCGGATGTGGTATTGAATGGACCATGAGGTTCGTGGAAGATCAGAACCAGGGATCTTGTGCGTTGAGTCTTTCTGTAGCCAGCTGAAGGGAGGTGATGTGCTGACCTGCCAATACTGGACATCCGTGAAACAGAGCTTCATAGCTCACCGAATTCCTCCTCCAATCTAAATAAAGATTCTGATTCTGTTGTGATGCTCATAGCAGGGCCAGAGAGGCGAAAGGGAAGACACCTCACCTTGCCCTGCCCGTGCTCCATGAGGACCCTCTCCAGATCCGCGACCTTTGCCTGCAGGTACATGAGCTCCTCGTGCATCTGCTCTCGTGCCTGGACATGAGCACGGACACAAAAAATTCCGTGGGGCCCCATCATCACAAACTCCACACTTGCTCTGACTCCTACTGGAGCGTGTAACGATGGGGCCCGCACCAAATGCTTCACACGCGCTTTGGAGCAGTCGGGCAAGGACAAATGCGCTCACTGCCGCAAGATATGTGCAGCGACCGTACGGCAACATTTCATGAAAGGTCGATGGAAGAAATTAAAACTGTAGTTATGAATGAAAAGTTAAACATCTCTGATTCGCGAAAACAACACGGTGATGGAAATGAGCTCAAGGATGTGATTGAAGAGCTTCACAAAGACGGCTGCGAAGTTGAGGCTCAAGAACGATGAGATGCAAGTAAAAAGTAAAGGTACGAGTTTTGCAAAACGACTGCAATGAGAGACGTAATAAGTAATATTTAAAATACTTTTTTAGAAACACGCTGTAATGAAATGTACCGTACGAGTAATGGCAGAACTCCACGACTCCAGGAAGTGGCCGCAAAGCTTGCGATAACGTAGGGGGCCGTGGTCATTTACAGCCAACATCAGTTGAGCGTGGACAATTAGAGCCAAGCCGAAACATAACATAAAAAAAATTATGTTTAAAAATATCTATTTTAATTTTTAATGATAGAATATAGTATTGTCATCAGTATCACATAAGTATACCAAGTTTGCAGTCGATACCACATTGAGAAGTGGGTTAAAATTAAGTTATGAGATTTGAGGATACGACGACAACAACAACAGACAGAGTGAGTTAATAGAAAGCGTGTAAAAAAAGAGCGATGCACGGATCGTTGGGGAACAATAGCCAATGAGAGACACCATCAAATTTCCCGTTCAGGAATGTAAGTAGGATTTCACAGAACACATCGCTCGGACGAATGGTGGCTGATGGCCAGGACTAGTCACAGAGCGGTAGTCAAAGGAGAACACGTGACAACTCCCGTGACCAAAACGAATGGGAAAGCCTTCAATACATTGCTGGTATTATCAAGTAACAGGTAAAATATTATAGTGTAATAAGAGGGGTAGAAGGTATCGGTTAGAAGTAAAAACTATAAACATTTTTTTTATCTACATCATGGGACCTCCTTTGCCAGTACCAAAATATAAGAATATGTTTTTCCCCTTTTTTTCTGGCTACAAACCTGACACCTTTTTACGAGGAATCATGTCTGCATTAACCTCAATACTTGTGGTCAGAATGCAAACAAAAAACATACTCTGATAATATATACATGGACATATTATCAGAGGATGTTTTTTTTTACATTCTGACCACAATAATTGTGGTTAATGCAGACATGATTCATTGTAAAAGGTTTTAGTTTTGTTGCCAGAAAAAAGGGGAAAAACCTGTTCTTATCATTTTTTTTACTAAAACTATTTTTTATTTTACCAGTTGGTGGCCATGGCTAACGTCGGCGGGGAGATACATCTTTACTGGGACTGGGCCCCTCCTTGCCAACCTTTACTGACCAGAATGATGAAGTATGGTCAAACAACCCTCAAACTAAACAATTTTTTACTTTACCAGGTAAGCCCCACTGAGCTATGTAGCTCTTTTCATAAGCGACCTGGCCACAAAGGCGCTCAACGAAGTGGCCAATTACGTGGACATTTATAGCAGCCAAATACTCGAAACCAGAGGACCTGGAGAAAAATCCACACGACCACGGGGAGAGAGATCCCTACCCTAACAAGTGTTAGGGTGGGGATCGAACCCACGATCTCCTGCATACCGGGCGAGGGAGTTAACATCTCGCCACCGCAAGGCCCAGAAGTACTGTTTGTAGTCATGTAACAGGCTTAATGAGTGGCTGGGGTATCATGTAGTACTAGATGTCAAGTCGTGCATGCGTGGTAAAGCCTGTCGTAGTAGTAGTAGCTGCCTAATACCTTGGCATCGTGCTCTGCATCCAGGGACCCACCCACTTGTTCCTGGAGCAGAGCGTATGCCCTCTGGAGGGCCTGGTACTCCCGCATGAGCTGCTGGAAGCGCAGCTCTGACTCCCCCTGCACCAGAGACTGAGCACAGCGTACGCAACATACACACAACATACACGCAACATACACACCGCGTATCAACACAGCATACACAACGCACAACGAATGCACAACACAACGCATACACAACATGCATAACACATACACAACATACACACCACACACACTTGACATAACCAACATATATATCGTACGCAACATACACAGCGCACGCACGCATACACAGCGTATGCAACATACACACAACATACACACCGCGTATCAACACAGCATACACAACGCCAACGCACAACGAATGCACAACACAACGCATACACAACATGCATAACACATACACAACATACACACCACATACACATGACATAACCAACATATATATCGTACACAACATACCCAACGCATACACAATGCATACAAAACACACAGAACAAAGATGAAGATCTCATGTATAGCCGACAGTGTACAGACTGTCGGAACTGTCAGCAAGCACCCGATGAAGGCCGACACGGCAAAAATTGGGGCAGTGTGGCCAGAAAAACTCCTGGACCCCCTTTTTGTTTCCCTGATGTGAACACACGGCACCAGGGACCGATTTAAGGCTTAGTCAACCTAGGGGATGTCCAGGACCGGTTCAGAAAATCATCACTGATGTTAGCCGTCGCTGGGATTCAAACTGGGGCAGTTGGTGTGCCAACCACTACATTATTGCAATTCCAAAAAAATGTTTACGTCCGTCTGTCTGAGGGCACGAACATGCGTTCATGAACACGCGTTCATGAACACGCGTTGATGAACACGGCACAACCCCTAACCCAGGGGTCCGAAACCTTGCGGCTCCGGAGCTGCATGCGGCTCTTTAAGGTAACCGCATCGTGGCGTTAGTCACCACGTTGCATTGCGGCTCTTGAAATATGGAGGGTTTCTTTTTTTTACCGATTTCGAAAAAAATTGGCTCGATCTTGTTATTTTGGTTTACTGACCCCTGCCCTAAACCCATCGCAATAAAACCCACCAGAGCTTACTCACCACTAGTGCTCAGTCAGCGAGGGAACGAAAACTCTTTTCTAATATAGCATAACATCGTACTGCATACCAGTGTGAATGCAAGCGCGTGTCTGACACACGTGCACATATCTGAGTGTGTGAGGGGAGCGGTAGCGCAGTGGTTAGCGCGTTGTGCTACTACGAGTTAGATTCCCGCTCATAATCAACACCAGTGAACTGGTTCTGGGCCTCCCCTAGGTCAACTCAGCCTTAATTGAGTACCTGGTGTAATGGCCACCCGGGCGTGGTGCTAGCCACCCACCCCCTTCGCGTGCCGTGCAGGTCTTCATTAGTGCTACTCGCTTTTAGCACTTGCGCCAATAGTCTGTAATGGTTACACGGGAATTATAATTTGTCTTTGTACGTATGCGTGTTTGAATGTTTTTGGTAAGCACATTTCTTCGTGCAGTCAAATCGCCGAACTGAATTTAGAGGCCGTTCTCTTGCTGGATGGACTTTGCCGCCCAGCTTTTATTTCAGCGCAATTCCAAGAACAAAATAGCAACATTCGCCACACCTCTTGTTCTGTGATTTGCAAAAAAAAACCCACACAAAATGAAAACCCAATGTAATTTTGCTTCTATTTAGTTACTCATTGAATATCTAATTTACGTGTGAAGACATGCACAGCAGATGAGTTCATTTGCTATTTATTATTCGTCCTGAGCTGCAACGTTTACAGCTTGAGCCGTGCTTTGACTTTCGCGTGCCTCCATTAATTGTGTCCCATTGTGTAAGCGATCAGCGCACTTGGTCGCCACGTCAATCTCCTGGTGCAGAAGTTGAAACAATAGCGCGAGTTTCTGAAATCTTCCCGCCTCTGCCCCCACTCAGCGGTATAAATGGATAAAGCGACGGTCAACGGGCAAGCCGTGTCTTCCGACCTCTTCCAAGACGTCTGGACAGCGTGGAGGAGTAGACCAAACACCGCCTTGAGCGGCTCTCCATGTATGTATGTTGGACGTCTTTCGCACCGTACGTAGCCAACCGTGCTCGTCAGAGGTGCAGGAGGCGAGTGGAGGCTCTTCTGGCAGCAGTGGTGTCAGCAAGCAATTGCAGAGCTGCACCTTTGCCTTATACGCCTTCATGACAGTGATGGTCAATGTCACTTAGAGGTGAATTAAAAATACGACATGTTTGGTTTTGTTCTTTCGTTAACGAGCAGCAAGGAAGAAGTCGACATTTCCGTTGGAATGCCCTTCTGCGAGAAATAATGAGGTTTACAACGTCTCTGGGGAAAAAAAATGCATGAAAAAATTATATTTCTAAAATCTGCCTTTCCTCGGAGCAAAGAGAGAGAGGAGTATGAAAATATCGTGCCCTACGTTTGTGAATGGAAATGCTCAATTGTGGTGGCAAAAAATATATAAGCAATTGGAGACTATCGTATTTACAAATCAACTTTTATTCTCTCCTAATTGTCAAGTCTTTAAATTTTAACTTAAAACTTTCGTGACTGCAGGAATTCATATTCTTGGTTCTTTCGGTAAATTCACGTAAAAAAAAAAAATCTTAATTTCAATTTATTTTTTTATTAAAAAAAAGATATTTATTTTTACGTGACTTTACCGAAATAACCAAAAATATGTCAAGTCTTTGTGAGTCACCACATGTTTCAAAACATTCCATCAACAAATAAAAGACTCAATCATCGTCTCTCTCCCTCTCTGTCTGCTCTCGGCTCTGAAGATAATCCATTTCTTGCTGTATTATATTTAAATACATTTCCCCAGAGACGATGTAAATGTTAGAATTTGTAAAAAAAAAAAGCCACTTCGCCGAAATTTCGAGATATTTTTTCACTCACTGGCAGGAAAAGGGAAAAACTCTGGTGGTGGTGGTGTATCTAAATTCACGTCTAAGTAATAACTTAGCACGGTCTCTAAAATGTTATTTAAAGCTTTCCAATGATCTATGGAGCATCGGGCAGTCCTAATCAATTAGACGGTCTCCAATCCGAAGTGTGTAGATTATTCCTACATGTTACGTGAAGACAAATATCTCTGCTCTTCTCACCATTGACTCCGTTCTTAAACACATTCATAAAACACATTCCTGCGGAGGGAGCTGGTAGGAACGTTGGGTTGCTCGGTCAATGGCCAGGGTCAACGGCGGCGTGGTATATTCCGCAAACATGGCCGACTGTGAGAGCGGGCACAAGCCGGCGTGAGTAGGTTAAACTTTGAGTTTTATAAGAGCACCACGGGGTGACCAGCCCCTCCCCACCCAGCCCCACCCCTCCCACACCCCACCCAGCCCCTCCCCACCCTCCCCACCGCCTCCTCTCCACCCAGCCCCACCCCTCCCATTTTTGGGTGCACGACGGACGGACACAATAATCCCCTGTGGGCTGGTGGAACCAGGTGGTTCCTACCAGTATTAATCCCGGTCATGACTGCCAGAAACCAAGCCAATGCCCCCGCCGCTGTCAACCCAGCAGTATAAATGGGTAACAATCGCAGCGAGTCGATCGGCCGGTCGTGTGCGGTCTGGTAAAGTGTTGGGTAATCCCACCGCTTCGAAGACGCCTGGATAGCGTGGAAGGAGAGGCCTAGTACCCTCTGCAGGGACTGTCTATAGCTGCTTCTGGAGGCCCTTCAGCCATTCTCTCGATTGAAAACTGTTATTGTGTTTAAGTTTGTTGTCCTTCCTCCCGAGCAGCTCCGTTTAGCACGGTTGGCTACGTACGGTGTGAAAGAAATTCAACACACTACACTTTTTGGTATTTTACCAGGTAAGGGGGCCCACTGAGCTATACAGCTCCTTTTCAGAAGCGGCCTGGCCACCACTTCGACTTGAGACCCCCCCCCTCCCGAACAACCCCCCCCCACCGCGCCGCACACCCCCCCACCCCATCCCCCCGCCCCATCTTGCACCTCCACGTACCGCTCGCCCCCCCGCCCCGCCCCCGGCACCCCGCACCTCCCCTGCCAACTGTTGCTAGGCGTGGCCACACCACACCAACAGGAGGGCCCAAACACGCGAATTGCAATGCCCACTACACAATATCAAAAACACACACTCGCGATCCAAAACTTACGCTTCGTATAACGGAAATTATTGTGATTATTATCAGACATGATTGCACAGTATGAAGTAATTTATTTTAAAAAACAGGATTAGTGAGAACCAGTGAAGGTAAATAATTAATCATTTGTAAAATAAACCTTAGCAACCCATTGAAATCATTAACAGGCCATAATTGTATTTTAGTATGCATTATAGACGTAGCCAATGTTACATCTTAAATCGTGGGCTGGGTCAAGGCCATGTAATAGCCGAGAATCAAAATCAGACTCAACAGTTTGCAGACGCAACACACAACTCATCAGATATTATTTAACTATCAAATACGTGAAGATTGGCTGAACTTTCAAATCGCCCGATGATGCTGGATGTAATTACCAGCGAAACGTCGTACTCAGATTGTAAATGCTGTGGATTCACACCTGGGGGCTGAAGTAGTAACTATTTGTCGCTTTTTGTTAACGTGACAAATCCCTTCCTTGATTGGCTGTGTCGGGTGGCGGAGGGTTTCGACACATTTATACTTACGCGATATAACTCAAAAGCCTTCAATTTTGATTTAAAGCTTTCGTGACTGCAGGGATTCATATTCTTGGTTCTTTCGGTAAAGTCACGTAGAAGGGAAATGATAAAATACTAAAAATATAAAACAATAAAAAGAACCAAGAATATCAAAAGCCTGTATCATGAATTGGCTAAACTCTATGCATGAGTGCTGTGTGAATGTAAAATTATAATCCAAATCTATTAAAGTTACTAAAGACTGAAAACAATATAATGTGAAACTGGGACTGCATAAAACCAATTTAGAACAGCGTTTGCACGCTAAGTTAGTACCTCAGCCTCGTTTTATTAACCGAGTTGCCAGCCTTAGTTGAAATGTGCAGCATATTTATTAAGGTAAAATCTGTAAATGCATTGCTTATTATTATTTTCAGTGAAAAATGAATGCCATCGGAAAATCTACCTTTCCGATGGCGGGTTAATGCTTGCATGAGATTAATGAGTCACCACCACTGAGATCCTCAGGTCAAATCAATCAGCTTGTTGGGATTAGAGAGAATTTATCGTGCAGTGAGTTCAGAGTATTATCCTGCTAACCAATGACTGATCACACAAACATTCATCACGTGAAATTAGATTTTGTGCTTAATTCAGCTTAACCCAACTCTTGACAGCTGCAATAGCTGGAGAGAGTTTTGGAACAGTGCTCAACTGACGGTCAGAATGTTGTTAGAATTCCCGCTGGCGGACAATCATCCACATGGGGTCATAAAAAACAGGGCGAGATGTTAACTCCCTCGACTGGTATACATGAGATCGTCAGTTCAATCACGACGCTGACGCCTGCATATTTGGAGTTTGCATGTTCTCCCCATGGTCGCGTGGATTTTTCTCCGGTTTTCCCCTCCACATTCAGAATCGACGTGCGTTTAGAGAATTATAGGCTGCTACAAATGTCCATGCGACAAGCCACTTCATTGTGCTATCGTTTGTGGCCAGGTCGCTTTTGAAAACAAAAACTATACAGCTCAGTATGCCTTACCTGGTAAAATGTATATAATTTTAAAGATGATAGTGTTGTCTTCTTGGTTCTTTCGGTAAAGTCACGTAGAAGGGAAATAATGAAATAATAAAAATAAAACATCATAAAATACAATTCTCACGACGTTTCGGCCACAACGCAAGCAGCCGTCCTCAGGTGAAGAACAGGGCTGTCGGAAAGACAGTGTCTGAATGAGCACCACCATCTTGGCAGCGTATATTTAAGCTGGGTTAGAGGAAGAGAGAGCCTTGACAAAGGAATTTGCATATCAGAAGAATTTAGCATATTTATGGCAAATGCAAATATGGGATTAGTCACTACTTGTGGAATGTGTGGGGGGGGGTCTCAAAGTCATATTATGCTCGTGTATTATGTAGGATTAGCAGTAATAAAGGGAGGAAGTAGAATTAGCTTGGTGGTGCTCATTCAGACGCTGTCTTTCCGACAGACCTGTTCTTCACCTGAGGACGGCTGCTTGCGTTGTGGCCGAAACGTCGTTAGAATTGTATTTTATTATGTATTATTTTATTATTTCCCTTCTACGTGACTTTACCGAAAGAACCAAGAAGATGAACCCCTGCAGTCACGAAAGCTTTAAATCGAAAAATGACAGTGTTGTGTCTGTTGGCACACGTACGTCTTCGATGTCGTCGTCGGGAGTGCCGGGCGTGCGGTCGGTGGCGTAGGAGAGGGAGGAGGCATCCGAGTCGATGGAGACCTCCTCATCATACCCAAAATATGTCTCCACAACCGGCCTCTAAACTCGCGGCAGGGCAGGGAGTCCAACGGGAGACAACAAGGTGCAGTGGCACGGCACATTAGCGCTCAATCAACGACAGACTCGCCTTGGGTTATGCAGAGGCCGAATGCAGAATTCACCAACAGCTGTGTGTGACCGAAGGATTGAACTCACCCGGGTGTCTTATTTACAACTCATCACTAATGGGGAGGGAAATTAGCGAAACAACCTAAAAATATCAATGGAGGAACGTCTGTGCACAGACTCACACAAATGAAGAAATGCAAACCACACGAACGGAGAAATATAAGCGAATCCCTGCTTGTATAATACCTCATTTCGTCATTACCCTATGTTTCTATTATGAACCGTCTTCAAATTGCTTTTCTTTGTAGTTTCGTACTCAGGTTTAAGATTTAACCAACTAAGTTTTTTCAACATTACACAAGATATACTTGAACCATAGCACGAAAAAAACCGAAACCTACTGCTTGGATTTGTGTTGCTGCCATCATATGAACACATGTGGCAATGTCATCGCATACCTTGTGTGTGTGTGGTGATGCTTGCAGATCGGGTTTTGATTGAGTCGAACAAGTGTAGCGGTTCGCGCAATACGCTACGAACCCGGCGACACGGGCTCGATTCCCGCTCACGGCAAACACCGGCGACGATTATCTGACCCGTCCTGGGCCTCCTCTAGGTCGGCTCAGCCGCAAATGAGTACCTAGTGCGGTGTGTAAACGTCGCCACTTGGGAGACGGCCATCCACCCCCTCCTATGGCATGCCAGCCTTCATAGGTGCTCGCTAACAGCACTTGCCACAACAGTTTGTTAAAGCCTATACGGGGGATCTTTGTCTTTGTTTAGTGGTGATGCTCGTAGATCGGGCTCTGATTGAATCGACCAAGGAGCAGTCACGGATGCCTGTTGGTGCACTTGACAACACAAAATGGGTCCATTTGCAATCACTCACGCAGGGCAAAATTGCTCATATCCGCCATTTAAACTTAACAATGTTATACATTCCAAGGGCGGTCCAATGTCCCTGAGAGAATGCGTTTATATAGTGCATATATGATATATACTAGGTAGATAATATTGTATAGCACAGGCTATAAGATCTTCCTGATGAGTAATACTGCCTTATATATATAAACAAAACATCAGTGGGATGGCAAAGGCCGTTTTCAGAGGAGAGATAAAGCAACCAGCCCACTGGGACTGACTTATGGTTCTAGAAGACAATTTACAATCCCGCAGCATTAAAACCACTCTTTGATTATTCTTGATTCTTTCGGTAAAGTCACGTAGAAGGGAAATAATAAAATAATATTAATATAAAACAATAAAAATTCTCACGACGTTTCGACTGCAACACAAGCAATCGTCATCAGGTGTGAAATCCACAGCAAGAAAATGTATATTATTTTATCATTTCCCTTCTACGTGACTTTACCGAAAGAACCAAGAATATGAATCCCTGCAGTCACGAAAGCTTTAAATCTAAATTCACTCTTTGATTCTTTCGGTAAAGTCACGTAGGTATAAATAACATAACACAAAGCACGACGTTTCGATCGCAACACAAGCAATCCTCATCAGGTGGAACAATCAGAGCAAGAAAAGATGGACTACACATTTTTTCTTGCTGTGGTTTTCCCACCTGATGAGGATTGCTTGTGTTGCGATCGAAACGTCGTGATTTGTTTTATTTTATTTCTACCTACGTGAATTTACCGAAAGAACCGAAAGAACCAAAATAGTATGGATTCCTGCTGTCACGAAAGCTTCAAATCAAGATTAAAACCACTGTAGCATTATCCAACTACAAACTATTCAAAGTGTTTTTTTGAGCTCTCCCTGACTCGGTCCAAAATGGTGTTCATGATGAACGTGGCGCCACGTCTTCTCTCTCAGTGCCAGCACGTCACTGCTAGCACACGGTTTTATTTTAATGCGTTGTACCGGTGCAGTTCGATACGTTCCATCAAAATAACGAGACATGTATGTACGCTTGTTGAACTTCTTTCGCACCATACATAGCCAACCGTGCTAATCGGAGGTGCGACATCCCAATGTTGGACTCTTCTAAAACAGAGCTAAATGTCTCAGTGAGGCTTTCCTGGATAAATGAATTCGAAAAATAAATAAAAGTGAATT
Source organism: Lampetra planeri (assembly GCF_965212315.1). Lineage (NCBI taxonomy): Eukaryota > Metazoa > Chordata > Hyperoartia > Petromyzontiformes > Petromyzontidae > Lampetra > Lampetra planeri. Next base: position 11,776,247 of record NC_136110.1, read on the forward strand.
CTAATTTTCCAGGCTAAACATTTTTTCCCGAATTCAATTTCACCGGAAAGTTGTGGCCTGTAACACCAATGCCACTGAGTAGTTTTCATTGGCGTCATTGGAGGGGAGAAAAAACCCATCTGAAAAATGCCGTGGAAACCATAATTTAGTCCTGGCACTGGTTTAACACTGGATTTGCCTAAGTGAGACTGTGGCAGAGTGATAGCGAACATCTTAACACCTGTTTTATTGCCAGAAAGGGTAACATCTATTCTTATGTTTCATTATTTTTGATACTGGCAAAAAGGTCCCGTAGATATGCATACTGCTGCCAACACAGTATCACCGTTCTTATAATTACAACCCAGATCCCAAGTACATGCATGTCCCGTACTTCTCATTTAAATAACCTATCGGTACTTTTGAGGGACACTGCTTGACAGCGCAAACCGAGTGCGTAGTTTGCTTTGTCTGTGTTGACGGCCGTTCTAAAGTTCAAATACAAACGTGTGGTCCTTGGTGGATGTGCCCACACGATATGAAGCAAAAGAACAAAGCATTATCTTCACTAGACTGCTATATTTTAATATCGCTTGATAAGCTAAATAGTTGATCATGAACTATCCACAAATGGCTCATTCACCGAGATGTGATATTGGAACTAAATGAAAGTATTTTTTTGTTAGTCTGGATTTAAATATCATCATCAATAATATACAATTACATAATAAATTTCTGCATGATACAGAAATTCGCATATCCGATTCGCTGAGGACTGAGGCCCATATAGTCGGATATGTACAAATATAACCCGTAAAAACAAAGTTTTTCACTATAAATCCTTTATATGCATGGCATCGGTTTTATTTTATTATTCATTTCTGTTTTTCTTGAGTAAGAGTTTCATTTTTATCACATTGGTATTTTAAATTAAATATTACATTTTTTCCCCCTAAAAAGTGGAAAATTTAGGAAAAAATTTTCACGAAAATACATTGTCACGCACAACGAGTCTGTGTGCAAAATGTCAGCTCGATTGGATCACGGGAAGTGGGTTAAAAAACGACCGAACGATTTGCACGGTCGTAAGCGTGCAAGCAAGCAAGTGAACTTAATATAAAGGATTTAAAAAAGTCAGCGATGTGAACGTACAGAGAAGATGACCGCTGCACAATGCACAGATGCTTCGCTGGGTGTGGGCTACTAATTGGTCTGAGGCTGATGCGTGATGGCCGAATATCCAGCATTGTGCTGGATACGCCGTTCATTTGAATTTTGAAAGGGCGAAGCAAATTTGCCACTCCTAAAATGTTGCATGCGTGTACAATTCCTCGCACAAATATATTCATAACGTGCTGCCACTGTGGTAAAGATAAATGAATTTGGAAAACAATCTTGCACGATAAAAATTACACAGATTAACATATTTTTTTAACAAGAAAATCATATTAAACCTTAAATTTGTATATACACACACACAATATACATGCAGAATACACACACAATTACACAGATACACTGACACAAACACGTGTTATTGTTGTTCAATAACATTTCCTAACATGTCAAAATAGTAAAATATGTCCTTTGAAAAAAAAATTACAATTCTAGCCTCATATATAAATAATGTATTCGCCTTCTATCTGAATATATAATGTATATATAACACGTACATTATACATGTCACATATTCGCCTGCAGATGCGACTGCCTTGACCGTCCACCAGTGACACTGACGCAGCACAAAGCAGTCGTGTATATGCCGCATACGCGGGGGTTAATTCGTTATTTTTGTCGTTGCAATTATACAAACGCGATTATTCACACCAACAGCACTGAGCAGACTCTCAAGGAAACCCTTCGGCGAGGTCATTCGCAAAGCAAACGCCGCAGCAGCAAACTTCATTCATCCGCGTATGCTCGACGAGTTAGGAGCCTCGCATGTCTATACGACAACAAACGTTCGGTCCCGAAGTTATTGCAAATTCGCACGAAATTAACGCGACAATGACGACCGCTGCAACGAGAGCGCGTGTCTCTGCGACAAAGCAACAGATCGTCCACTCAAAGCAACGAAAACAGCAGTGATGAATATATATGCGCGCGCATTAGAGGCGACAGGTGGTCTTTTACCGTCATGCTTGTATGTCATTTCCTGGCAGCCGGAAAAGTAGAGGCAAACGAGCGTGCACAGGGTGAGAAAGAAGGCAAAGTAAAGCGAAAGGGCAAAAATCTCCATTGTGCCCGCGACCGCCGAGCGAAGGCTCTCAAATCAAGATCCAAACTTCTCCTCTCTCTCCTCTGTCTCCGATCTGGAAGCGGCTTGAGGCTCAGGTGAGGAACGTGACTGCGCTACGATCGCAAAAAGGCAAAAGGAATTTTTTTTTTTTACGCAAAGTGAGAGATGTTCCCACCCAGCTCGCGGGGAACGACACCAATGAGAGAGTGGTGAAGCGTGATGACACAGCGACGTCTCGTCGGGAAGGTGGGGTTGTTGGGTTTGGGATGATGGTAGGGGGGAGGGAAGCAATGTGGGGGGGGAGGTTTGCTGTTGAGTCGTGGGAGACGAGCGGATTATTGAGGGGAGGGGGGGTGCGCTCCGCGGCGTGCGAGCCGTGCCGTGGTTACACAACGAGCACCGTCGCACGCGGGGGCTGCCCACGTGCCCCTCGCGTGCATCACTGGGTTGTATGTTCAACTTCTTTCGCACCATATGTAGCCAACCGTGCTAATAATGATTGTATGTTCAACTTCTTTCGCACCATACGTATCCAACCGTGCTAATTATGATTGTATGTTCAACTTCGTTCCCACCATACGTATACGAGCGTGCTAATGATAATTGTATGTTGAACTTCGTTCTCACCATACGTATCCAACCGTGCCAATGATGATTGTATGTCTGTATGTATGTCGAACTTCTTTTGCACCGTAGGTAGCCAACAGTGCTAAGGATGATTGTATGTTTGTATGTATATATATTGAACTCTACACGCCGTGCTAGACCGGGACCAATATCATCGTGAAGTCGCACACGCCGTTAGGCAGCACTAAAGAAGAAGAAGATATTGAACTTCTTTTGTACCGTACGTCGCCAACCGTGCTAATCGGAGGTGCGGGGGAAGGACAACAAACTAAACACAAAAAACAAGTTCTAAGGAGATGCGTTTTCAATCTTGATGATAAGAAAAATTGCATAGCTCCCGTGGAATCGGAATAAACAGCATTCCAGACGGCCGCAGAAGCGCATCTGAAAGCATGTGATGCGGTGAACGTCTTTTTCCGATAGCGAACCAAAAGCCATTTAAAGCATCTGTGCCATAGGAGACATCAAAATGTGCATGCTGACAGCCACATTTTACAGCACGAAGACAAATATCGCTTACTAACTCTTGTTTTGGTCAAAACTGGACGGGCGTTTCCCCATCGTGAAGTTAAACCCAGAAAATGTGATACTGCTTTGGAAGTGGTGCACAAGCACAAATAGCAAAACACTCAACACGTTTGTGAATGTAATAATAAATCGGTGATGTTCTGGGCAATGATCCTTCTTCCTCCCTCTGCTATGAAGAAGGGCCATTGCCCGAAACGTCGCCTATTTTATATGTTTTTCCTCCTTAGGGCGATGTTATTGATGAATTTGTTGAGTTTTCGTTATGTTCATTTTGATTTTCATGTCATGCACATTATTATCATATTAAACAAATATGCAATTAAATCAACATCTGAACTGAGCTCAAACAAAACGAGCTCGACTTGATGACAGTAATGAAACATTATATTATATTATATCGTATTAATGAATCACACTTCATCCAGAACAAATCGGACAAGATGCACAAATATATCTCCTGCGATTTTCCATCAGGGGTGGGGGCACTTGACTCATGAGCGCTGTGGTAACAAGGACATCATTCCCCCAAAGCATCTAAATCCATGGCGACCAATTGCCGTGAGACCACCAGCAATAGCTAACACGGCAGAGGCGCACTTGGGATTGGATTTCAAAGGGTCCGCGAATTCGGTCAGTGATTGTTCTCAGCAGCGCGAACTGAAGTGCAGCACAAAAGTCCACGCCGTTTGGAGAACGGGCAAGACGGACATCGAGTGTGTGATCATCATTTACTTGAGGAGGCCAGTCCAAGTTAGAGGATTTTTGGTTTTTATCCTGGTAGGATTGAAATAAAAACCATCAACACAACACACGCATAGGCATAACGAGGCAGTATCTTCTTGGTTCTTTCGGTAAAGTCACGTAGAAGGGAAGTAATAAAATAATGAAAATTAAACATAATAAAATAATTCTCACGACGTTTCGGCTACAACGCAAGCAGCCGTCTTCAGGTGAAGAATGAGACACTGCCAAGCTTGGAGCTTATATATTTAAGGCGCTCTTCTTCCACATCCAACCCAGCTTATATATAACCTCCAAGCTTGGCAGTGTCTCATTCTTCACCTGAAGACGGCTGCTTGCGTTGTAGCCGAAACGTCGTGAGAATTATTTTATTATGTTTTATTTTTATTATTTTATTACTTCCCTTCTACGTGACTTTACCGAAAGAATCAAGAAGATGAATCCCTGCAGTCACGAAAGCTTTAAATCGAAATTTAACGAGGGACTATTAAACCCTCACCGATACTGTGCCAATTCCTCTCCTCGTGGAAGTCCCATGGTGTGAACATAGACTGCTCAATGAGCCCCAAGCACAATTGAGATCTTAATTTTTAGAACTTTCGTGACTGCAGGAATTATTATTTGGTTCTTTCGGTTAAGTCACGTCTAAAGATAAAATAATAAATTAAATTAAATAATAGAATGATATTTTAAATAAATTAAATAATAGAATTATTCACAATTGAGATGGTGGAGAAGAGACCGGCAGCATTGGATACACAATTCCACTGATACACCATGTCTGGTATCAGTCTCAGATCTCTGGGATTTCTATGCAACCCTAAAGGCCAGACTAACTATTAAACAAAACACACACACAGAGAAGCAGATCCCTTGTTCAGATGTTCATCCGATGTGACAAGGTATGTTACGAGGCACCTGCTGATGGCTGTAACATGCATGAGGAGGTCGACTGACCAGTATCATCCCCAGCGCTGCGCCAGGCACCTTCCTTGAGGTTGAAATCGCCTGGGAGAGGCCCTGGCCAGGTTTAGATACCAAATGCCACGAATGCGATGCACAATCGGCAATCCAACATGAATGATATTGCAATTCACTATTCACTACATCAACGAGGATTTGTAACGCGAGGGAGCATTTTGAAACCACGACAGTCAATTTGGGTCAGCCACAAAATCAAGCACTGCATCAACCCAAACCAGGTTTATAAAACGCCCGGGTTATATACAGTATGTGAACACCATTATAATGATTCACATGCCTTTTCGTTTGCACTGTCGGGACTCGCATTTAGAACGTGCGTTAGAAACTCTAGAAACGCACGTTCTAAATGCGTTCTAACGCACGCGCGTTCCTAACGCACGTTCTCGAAACACTACCGTATTACAGCGATAACTGCAGCGTCCCTAGCAGCATCGGTGGAGGTGCCCGTGTGATTTCATTAACGGACAACCACAACTGGGCAATTGTTCATCCACGCTTTGCTACCGCTCAGCGTGGATGAACAGACCTCAGGTGGTGTTGGAGGATGGCTGCTTGAGTGCATCAAGAGCCCATTGTCAGAATGCTCAGCCAAACACCACTGATATCCTTGGTCCAAATCCCAGACTTTCACCTGAGAAAAAAACATTTTAAAAAAACATCTATTGCGAGTACAGCATTCCCTCGTTATTCGTGAGGGATACGTTGCGGAGATGCTCGTGAACAGTGAATTTCGGAGATAATTATATTAGCCTATGAAAACCTATCGTTTTAATGAATAACCTTAAATAAAACACGTAAAATAAGCTATTAAATATACAAAATTGTAATAGCACGTAAAAAAAATGTGGTAATAATAAACATAAAGTAAATAAGAATAGATATAAAATTATTCAATGATTGTTAATACATTTAATTACCTTAAATTATGCTACGCATCATCACTTTATCTCATCACTTTCTCGCATCACATTTTTTCTCATCACTTTATATCGCATCACTTTCTTTTTCTCTCTCTCTCTCGATACAGCAGTCGTGCAGTTCCAGATGTGATTCGCGGATTACCAGCATCGCGAATAACGAGGGATCGCTGCTGTACAATTGTCCGAAAAATAGACTGCTAAAAAAGTTAAATTTTGACTTAAAATTTCCGTGACTGCAGGAATTCATATTCTATGGTTATTTCGGTAAAGTCGCGTGGATAGAAAAAATAATAATTATAAAAAATATCACGACGTTTCGATCGCAACACAAGCAATCGTCTCCTGATGACGATTGCTTGTGTTTTGCGATCGAAACGTCGTGATATTTGTATTCTTTTTTTATTCACTTTATTTTATTATTTCATTGTTATTATTTTTTATATCTACGTGACTTCACCGAAAGAACCATAGAAGATGCTAAAAGGTTGATTTTGTACTTAACTTGGCGAAGCTGAACTCTGAGCAAGCTCGCAAGAATAACTCAACTGGACACCGCTGCGTGGGGACTCGCGGCTGTGGCGCTGTGCGTCTCTCTCTCTCGTGTTTGTATCAGGATGTGTTGTTCGGCACCACGTCCGCTGTTCTCATCCGTGTCCTCAGTTTCTGAAGAAACTCCCAGGATGTTGGGGGTGGGGTGCGAAACATCGGACGTTGTGCCGAACAACGCGCGGTACGACCCGGAAAATTCATGGGAGAGCTACGCAAATGGGCAATTTCAACCGCTTGTACGATACGTACGGTGCAGTGTCATAAGTATGAAGAATCGCAAGAAGAATTACTACCTTTTTCACTGTAACCGCCATCGTAATCGGCATACTGCAGCCAGCAAGTGACAAGTCTCCAGATGCTTGAAATAAAACCTCTTCTGTTACTCCCACGGCCAGCTTAGCGCCACTCTGTGAACGTTGTTATCACCTGGCTATGGAGTGCCTTTCAAAGCCATGACAGCCGATTCTAAACCCCACTGTCACTCGTCCACACAATGCCGCTCGTACACACAACGTCGTTTGTACACACACATACACTTCAGCGAAAAACTCTTGTCACGGTAGAAATCCTCCGGAGCAATCCACAGGACGCCGGTTTGACCTTCTGGCGTTGGCGGCAGTTGGAACACATTTCTGAAATCCCCACCACCACTGTCCACCCAGCAGCATTAATAGGTGCAGCGCAGTGAGTGGATCAGCACGTTGTGTGTGGTGGGGGTAAAGTGTGGATTATGGGTACCATCACCTCTTCCAAGACGTCTAGCTGGCTAGCATGGAAAAGTAGGCCAAATACTCTCGAGAAGGGCTCCGTAGAGGGCCTTATGGTGGAGGTCATTGTGCCAGTGGCGGATTGAGAACATAATTTGCGCCACGGTGGCGAGATGTTAACTACCTCGCCTGGTATACAGGAGGTCGTGGGTTCGATCCCGACTCTGACGTCTGTATATTTGGAGTTTGCATGTTCGCATGGTCGCGTGGATTTTTCTCCGGGTCCTATGGTTTTTCCCTCCACATTTAAAAACGTGCGTTTAGAGTATTCGGCTGCTATACAATTCCACGTGATAAGCCACTTCGTTGGGTGATCATTTGTAGCCAGGTCGCTTCTGAACAAGAGCTGTCTAGTTCGGTGGGCCTTACCTGGTAAAATAAAAAATAGTTTCGTTTTTAGTTTAGTACATTTTCACACACACAAGATCTCATGTGTATAACCATCACACTCTTTTGAGCATATAATGAATACTCATAGCTTCATGTTCTATTCCCATCAATATTTAAAAACCAGACTGACCCTGTCCGCAAACTGGACAAGTGGGCTCAGCCCAGATTCCGTTGCAGCCTGACCAGGCCAAGCGAGCTGTAATTATTCAGTCCACACGGCGCACTCGAGCTCATAATCACGAACGAAACGTCGCACACAAATTGTAAATGTTTTGGGTGTACTCTCCAACACACTGGTGTGTGTGCTGAAGTAGTTAATAATTAGCACGTTTTATTGAAGTGACACCCCCTACTAAATGGCTGTGTTGGGTGGTGGCGGTTTAACGACGTATTTATATTTACGCAAAACCCTTTATTGTGGATAATATTGGTCGCGAAAGCCTACGTGTTAAATTGAGTAGCTTATTTAGTCCGCTTTTAGCCAAACCTTCCTCGGAACCTCTCGTCGTGTCACGGGGTCGACATGGAGGAGACGAGTGTCGTTGATGGTGCCTACCAAATCAGGTCAACGTCAGGGCCACGTTATTATTTATATAAAAAACACAGATGTAATAGTCGTTAGCATCGTAATGTATAAAACAATCCATGCGTGTGTTAGGCCTTGTTTAAACAAAATTATGATGATGATTGCTTCCATCTGGCCGTGGAGGGAAGGTAGTGAGAGAGGCGGGGCGGCTGCGAGGATGGGGGGGGGGGCCAGGAGCCGCGCGTTGGGACGTCAGGACATCGGTGAAAAAGAGCTTCTTAGCTCATCGGATTTCCCAAAGATAAATAAAGATTCTGATTAACAATTACGGACCCAAGCTCTGCCATCCGTTCCAGGAATGTCCCAAGCATGACTTGAGTCTAGTTTCTACTTGTCATGCTAACGAAGTATTAAACATACGGATCGGTTTTTTTTTCAGGTGGTTGAATAGGACCTTTTAGTTACCGTTTGATGGAAGAAAAAAAAACTAGATAGTTAAAGGGCTTGGCTTGTAGCTGGGGCAGAGCTGGACATCGTCAAGCTAATTATTGTTCTAGGCATAAATCAACGTAAAGTGAACCGTTGGGTGGTTGCTCCTTCTCCGTTGCTGCCCTCCCCTGTTTAGAATCCCCTCCTCCTGATTGTCCACACTGCAGATTCCCTCTGACTCGTCGTTACGTCCAGACTCGTGACCTCCCTTCTCCCCTCTCCCCTCTGATGACTCGCTATACATTGACGAGCTATTGACCAGTTCTCCCACCTCTCTATCCTTACTAAACTTTTTTTATTTATTTGACCAGGTAAGGCCCACTGAGCTGTATAATTCTTTTTCAGAAGCCACCTGGTCACAAATGATAGCTTAACGAAGTGGCTCATCACGTGTAAATGTATAGTATCAGCCAAATACTCTAAACGCGTGATGTTGATTCTAAATCTTTCTACACCTCCATCCAAATCATCACTCCTGTCTGTTCCCCCTGGTTGCTTCATACAACTGTAGTGTTGTGAAATACGTGGTGCACACTGGCAACCGAGGATAAGCACGTGCGCGTGTACAACACGTGTTGCACGGGCAAACCGCCACCCAATTTGGGAGAGAAGCTGGTGCAGACCAGGTCGGCCCGGGGTTGCACGCTGACACCGGAGGTGTTGCCAGGGAGCCGTGCGATAAGGGGTGATTGATGGCCTGACAGACAACAGCCCGTCTGGCCCTAAAGAGGCACAAGGGATATAAGGACGGGCGTGAGAGCGGAGCGAGAGTTCGTGTTGCTGGGGACAAGAGAGAGAAGACGTCTCACCGCTGCCGCTCAGATCGGGAACGGACCTCTGCGTGAGCGCTACTGAGTGCGAGCCTCTGCGTGAGAGCTCCTGTGTGACAAGTCTTGCGTGTGGAGCTGCCGAGAGCGAGAACTGCTGTGTGCAGGTTAGCGAAGTGTAACGTAGATAAGAGTGGGAATTGGTTAACAGAAGTGACCGTATAGACAGTGATAGCAGTGCCTACAAGTGGTGCAAGAATAGGCTAATAAAGTGTAAGCAGGTGACCTGTTACAACCTGTTAGTCTGAGTGATTTTACAAGACACTACACAACTATTGATACACAACGTTGAAGGATTTTGTTCATCACGAGGGTGTTTGAAATGGCATGTGTGACGATGTCAAATCTGCCCAAGTAGATTTTTTTTGTTTTAATTACGGGTTGTGACATGAAATAAAATTTAAATCGGGTCGCAGGGTTCATAGCGCGTTGCACTAACCTCTCTGCCACCACTCCAACCCTACTTATTTAGGTGCATTTATTTATTTGTCTGTATGTACTACGTATGCTATGTTTATACGGTTGTCTTGTAACGCTATTGTACTTAGATGCTTGATACATGCAAATTATTGCAATTATTGTTTGATATACCTCATTATGGCAATTAATAGGATCTCCTTATGGGAGAAAGTAAAACAATATAAATAATTCATTTATGACACTTATTCATATAAATCCAGACTATACTAGAAAAGTAGATTAACTACTGTACAGTATTCCATATTTCTTTGCAGTAATTGTGTGTATGGAAAAAAAATCATAGACACTTGTTCCAATTCTATATAGCTGTCATATATATACAAGACCATATAATTTACCAAGACAATTAGCTGACTCGTTTAGAAGGATGCTGTGGGGGTGTTAACGTCCTGTGTGCGATGGACAGTGTACCTTCAGTGGCTGACAACCAACAGGCAGCTGTGAAATTCAAAACGGTGGGATCCCATCCCTGACTCCTGCTACAAGCGCTTTAAACACACGGCTACCTAGGGTCTCTCCATCCGAGCTGGCGTGTGTAATGAGGTCCCTAAGGAGGGAGGCACTGAAGGTCAGACAAGCCGGAGCTTGTTGACGAAAAACACAAGACTGGTGGAAAGCCAAGAACAAAAAAATCCACAGAAGCACTGATGTTCCAGACTTTGGAGAATGAAAAATGAAACAATAAGAGGCAAAGAAGCCTTGCAGGCCCGGCTTGGAATGGTTCTCTTTGCTACTCTTAGAATTCTTAATAGGATACCATCGCGACTTTGGAATGTTTCCTGGATTGAGGTGGCTGGGGGCGAAAATAACGTTAGACCACTTCTTCTTTTCGTTTCGTACAGTTAACGTAGATGCAGAGCAACATCTACAATTTCACATGCAGGTGATCAAGCCAGATAACTGCGTCAGGAGTAGTGGAGTGTTTCGCTGTAATGTCTCCGTCGTATTTGTGGATTGGGCATTGCGTCATTATATGTTGTACGGTGTGTTCTGGATGACCACAGTAGCACGCTGGAGAGTTTTAAATTTTCCATTTGTGCATCCACATCTGCCATGGTTTGTGCAGTGGACGCGGTTTAGGGTGAATCATGAGCCTCTTGAACCACTAAATCAGCACCGCTGAAAACTGGGTTCAAATTTAAAACTATAATCCAAACTATAAACTATTCGTATTTTACCAGGTAAGGCCCACTGAGCCATATCGCTCTTTTTCAGAAGTGACCTGTCCACAAATGATAGCTCAACGAAGTGGCTTATCACGTGGAAATGTATCACAGCCACATATTCTAAACGCATGTTTCTAAATGTGGAGGGGAAAACCTGGAGGACCCGGAGAAACATCCACGTGACCACGGGGAGAGAGACACGCAAACTCCAAACATACAGGCATCAAGGTCGGGATCGAAACCACGACCTCCTCTATATCAGGTGAGGTAGTTAACATCTCGCCACCGGGAAGCTACCGATGATTATTCCACTTGGTTCTCAAGTATAGTATAAAAATGTGGTTAATCTCTTGGTTTTGGCATTTTCCAGCTCTGTGAATTTTAAATGTGAGTTTGATTGGCATGCGGTAAACACTCTCTGCAATGTGGATGAAGAGGCCTATTTTAATAATTTTATTAGTTTCCATCGTTTGGTCGTCATTCTTCCAGACAAGGTGGTGTACTCCTTGCTGCAAGAGTTCCACGTGGAAATATGTTCATCTCGCAACAAGATGTTGATAGCCCAATTAGCATATAATGGGGAGGTAAAAAAAAGTAATTTACACTGAATTCTACAAATACTGAATGTCTTTGTTTTAAAAATACTGTTCTTCTAACGTATTCCGTGATGTTTAAATTTGCATTATTCATTAAATTATGCGAGCACACTGCATGTTTGCGATCAAAGGACGAGGTTACTACATGTTGCCAACTGTCAATTATTTTGTGGAAAGCATTAAAGTGGATAATTCTGAAGAGAAATACATTTAAAACGTTGTATTGTGAATCCAATTTTTATCGTGCAGCTCTCCGATGGCGTTCTGGTCGTGCAATGTGGTCGTTCGTCACGATGACTAACTACTAACTTTCTCTCCATGCGCTGGAAGCTTCTTCAGTTGTTTAAACAATATTTTATCAGATGCTGTTTGCCGCCACATTTACAGAGATTATAGTTTATAGGAGAGGTTTGAATATGTAATTTTAGAAATACAACTGCCGATGGTACTCGAAATCTCTGCAATAGAAGTACTAAGAAAAACATATTTTTTATTTAGCAGGTAAGGCCCACTGAGCCATATGGCTCTTTGTCAGAAGTGACCTGGCTACAAATGATAGCTCAACGAAGCGGCTTGTCACATGGAAATCTATAGAAGCCAAATACTCTAAACACATATTGATTCTAAATGTAGGGAAAAAAAACAGAGGACCCGGAGAAAAATCCGCGCGACCACATGGAGAGAGACACTCAAACTCAAAATATACAGCAGGCGTCAGGGTCGGGATCGAAACCACGACCTCCTGTATATTTCTTTCTGACAAAGAGTGATTGAGCTCAGTGCGCTTTACCTGGTAAAATAAATAAAATAGTTTCGTCTTAGTTTAAAAGCTAGCTGGCACGTTGCATAAATCAAGAGTTACAAGAACCCAACCGCTAACTCAATTGCAAAAGGTCTCGGTGATGAGCTACCTCTTCAGTGGCATAACATGTGTCAATTTCCAGACTTGAGCCTGGTAGCGACCTGTACGTGAATTGCAACGCAACGCCTCTGCGTCTGAATTAACCTCTTCACCAACCATAACGGATGCACCCCTCGTGCGCTTTCGCAAATGTTCTGGAATGAATAGCGCGAGTCCACGGACATCAAATGATTCTCGGCAGGCCATACCGCACTACACTGGGCCTCGGGGAGTTCCCGCATGCTCATTAGCCTGTGATTATACACAGCTCGTGCTATTATTTTTTTCACCGCATCACAGAGTGTGCTTTTTCCTTTGCATGTTTATGTGGTTTGCTCCATGCTGTGCCCAGGAGCTTTGAAGTGGCATTACACCATGGTAATAGAAGCAATATCTTACGATAATAATAATTAATAATTTACAGCTGAACTAATGTCTCTCCAACACCAGATATCACTTGCCACGGATGTCCGCCGTGACCAGGAATCAAACGCACATCGCTGGGTTCGTAGCCCGGCACACAAACAAACGAGCTCGGGCTCCCCAGGAAATTGACACGTTGAATGGCAGAGTGGCACTGTTGTTATTCCATACGTAATAATAATATTCTACGATAATAATTTACAACCGTCCGTCAACCAACTGCTCGATACAGTCCTTGACACACCATGTTGGTCATGGGGACGTTTTGACCAAACTTTACCGTGCTGTTCACTTCGGACTGGTGAACGGTATTGCTATGTATTCATACAGTACGGTATGCGACGGGATATGTTTAATGTAAACTGGACAGCAAACTTTCCACGAGAATACACATTCATCAGACTTCGGTAACATTACCGTGTGCATTGAAACTACAACTCAACTCATGGTCGAAGGTAAGTATGCTGTCAAGAACATTTTTACAAGTATTGTGGCATCACCATCATCATCGTCGTAGTCATCATCGCCATCACCTACGGGAATTGTCCATTCGTTTACGGAACCTTTCTTCCATGACGTGCAATATTCAGTAGCTTGTTCCCAGCTCTGGTGGCCTTACGATGAAAATAACACCACATATCTTTCTTTGTTGTGATCACTTTGCTTTTTGTGCTTTTTGTTTTGGTGCCATTTCTTTGTTTATTTTATTCGCTGACTTTGCTTGGTTGTAGGGTTTTCATTTGCTTGGTATGTAAGCGTGTATTGGGTTTCTTTCGTGTCGTAAGGAGCTCTGGATAGCTCCTCCAGAAGGTATTTGGCCTACTGTTCCACACTGGCCAGACGTCTCGGAAGAGGTGGGACTGCTACCCACACTTTACCCCACCTGCCGATCGACCAACTGTGCTGTGTCCATTTATACTGCTGGGTGGACAGAAGGCGAGCTGGTGGGGGGGAGGGGGGAGGGGTGCTCATTGTTGCAACTGCCACGCCGGGAGGTCGAACATAGCACGGCAACTTGCTAAAGCAGGCAACTGTGGACCCTCATCCATCCTCGTATGATCCACCAACCCGGACCTCAAGAGTCTCCAAATTAAATTGTCCATCACCGCTATAAGAAATGCTACTTACTTTCAACGGGCGAAATTATTTCAAACAAGCACAACTGATTTAAAGCTTTCGTGACTGCAGGGATTCATATTCTTGGTTCTTTCGGTAAAGTAACGGTGACTTTTAGACCGCATTCCATTTACTTCTCCCCCCTCCTCTTTTCCGAACATAGATGGACTCGTCCATCTGACCAACTGCCAAATCGCTGTCCGTGGTGCTGGCGTTAAGAAAAAACCGCCACTTTTTTAAAATGTTCTTGCTGTGGATTTCACACCTGATGATGATTGCTTGTGTTGCAGTCGAAACGTCGTGAGAATTTGTATTGTTTTATATTTGTATTATTTTCCTTCTACGTGACTTTACCGAAAGAACCACGAATATAAGCACAACTGAATTGATAAAAAAAAAATTTAGATTACTGTATAATGAAGCTAATTCACCACAGAGCATGATACAAAAGGAAATACAATTATCAGAGAAGATAACCCGCCATAAAACGACCATTTAGTATGCCGCACAGAAACGCAGACACCTGTGCAGACAACCTTAGTGTAACCTCAAAAGGCTTTTCGTGCTTTCGTTAATGATGGCATTGCAATCCTACATAGCAATGAGCCTCAGCAGACCATGAAGCACCCTGATGAATTATGCAAAACTCCGCAAGTCTGTGCGCAATTAATTCGGTGCAGCCAGCCGCTGGACTCACTTCAATTACATGGTGTGCAAGGCTCTGTGCCGGTAGGCCGAGCTGTAATGCCGACACATCAAAGAGGTTTCCGGGTGGCTCGGGACGGGCTAAATGTGCTCAATCTCTCATCCTGCAAAAGAAACACCCCGGAGGACTTTGAGCTGCGCATTAAATAAAGTCCGAGCAGCACTGAAATTGAAATTGGGAAGGGAGGTAAGAGCGGCTCGACAACTGAAAAAAGTTAAGCAAAATTTGTATCATCTCCATCATCAGCCATGATCAATCGGCTGCTGGATGAAGGCCTCCCTCAAAGCCGTTGCCATCTCCCAAGGCCCCCTGCGAGATCTGACAATCCACCTGACGCCCGACGGAGGATGATTTCATCGCCCCGTCTCGACGGAGGATGTTCTCTCTATCGTACGACTACGAAAGGGAAATTGATGCAGTCCTTCAAGCTCTCACAAACCCACGGCCGATATGTTCATTACATACAGTTTTAAAACATTACGCTGAGGCCCATCGCCTGCGCATATCACGGTATTTAAATGTCAAACATATCACCTTCTCGCCATGCTCTACCTTCCACAAAGCCTCGCCTGTCTCTCTCCTCTCACTCCCCCTTCGTCCTTGGTCCAAAATGCAAGCACAGTCTCGCGGCAAAAGCACTTTCCATTTTGTGCAATTCTGTACACCTCGGTGGGGGAATAAAAAGGCTTTTCTGGTTTTTTTGTTAGATCTTTTTTTGTATTCCTATTTATTATAGCACAAATGTGCTGTGTTGTTGGGGGGGACATCATGAAGTGAAAGAAAAAAGATATCCTCATGAAAATCCTGCAGTATGCACAACATCGCACATTGCGTCGGCGAATAGCAACACATGATCACGCCACGTAACTACTTTCAAGTCCATTTTGCTGGGCTACTCTGACCAACACAAAACAGTTCCATCATGCTGAGTGCAGAGTGATTTGCCACCAATCATAACCCACCGTGTTTACGTCTACGTGCAGTGCTCACAGTTGAGCTGGGTTATTTGTGAAATAATGGTTTCCATCCATGCATGGGTCAGGAGGCCCCAGACTGAGGGTTGGCGAGGGTGGTGTTTGACGGGCAAGGCGAGAGGACACATGTGGAATGAGAAGCTTCAATGCGATGGTCGGGTAGGATAAAAAAAAATGGGGAAACTAATCAGACATTATAAATGTGTATTAATGTAGAATCGTATTCTGGCATCCATTTATATCAAAACTTTGCTGTCAGTCAAGTCACATCACGAAAGATGGCCTGTTTTGGTTACTCCCCCAAAAACAGCGGAACATCATGTTTGCCAATAAATGATCTTGAAAGGATAATGGCAGCAAATAAAATCTCCTGGGGTCTTACCAAGCCCAATTGATCTATGCCAGGGGGTCAGAAACCAAAATAACAAGAAAGGCCATTCATTCCGAACTCAGCACAGAACAACTCAACATTTCAAGAGCCGCAATGCAGCGTCAACGACGTCAGGTTGCCGGCCCCTGCACTAGCCCTGAGTGTAAAAAGGTTCAGCATGCATTGATCATTGATTAAATGTTACAAATATAGCTCTCGTAGCTGACCAGAATCATAATCAAGTGAAACATCACATTTAAATGACAATTGTTCGTGCAGTCAATTGTGACAGGAGATAAGGCAATCATATTCGACGATCTGAGCAAAGATTACTCATTACACTGGCATAGTCGTTAGCCCTTTGAACCATATAACCCCGTTGCAATGTGAAAGTCGCCAGATGTAAAATGAGAGTACAAAACTAGTGAATCGTGCAGATTGTCATCACCATAGCACTGGTAAAGGAACTAAAGCCAATGCAATGTTATGAAGAAACCATCGCAGAAGTAAATGTGTTAAGCTAATAATGCAGTGAATGTTAAGTAATCAGATTTACCAGTCAGACCTGAATTTGACATCACATGCTGAATAAAACCTCAACCAGCTAGGAAAATACATATCTGCACAACCCAAATCTTATTACAAAACCAATGTTCCAGGTTAATGACCCCATTTAGTTCAGAATGTCAGTATTTATACATCTCCACTGTCTTTCGCAAAGTGAAATATTCAATCCATCATGTAATGGACACTCCTGTGAAATGTGTTTAGGCTGTACAGAATCTTTGAAAAATACTAGATGCCTTGCTAAAGGAGGTCTCATAGTGTAAATGCTTACCCCGAGCTCTCAATACTGTTTTTGAGTTGTACACCTTTTGGCGTCATCTTGTCCAACACCAATGGAGACTAGGCTCTAAGAAAAGCTGTCTCGGGTGTGGACCAATCAACTTCAAGGACAGTGCATATCATTATCATCATCAGAGTTGTTCCTTTTTGTTTGCATTTTGACTGCTTGTGTTGTGGTTATTGCAAACATGATGCCTTGTATAAAGGTGTCAGTTTTTGTACCAGTTGAAAGGGTAAAAACCTATTACTATACCTGTCATCTCGTTGTTTAAACATGACCTCCCCTTACATAACACCCAGCATCAATCTCCTCCCTGAACTTTGACTTGAAACGGGGATAAAGGAGCCAGATGAATGTTGATTTCCATTTGTGTTCAGCAATTGCAAAGTGGAGGAAGGGAACAAACTCCCTGCAGTGCAATACATCAACAACTGAATTGGAACCAGGCACATGTGTTTTTTTCACATTTATTCATAAAACGCATAATGACCTCTAGTCGGAGGTGGATCATTTAGAATTTACTGTAATCAACCAGTTTACATTCAGAAATCACCTTCATTTGTTTTGTCTAGCGGGGAGTTGTTGCATTTGCACTGCGTACAATGTTACTGTGACAGTGTGTAGTAATGTGCGGTAAAATAATAATTTTGCGAGCATGAAACGTTTTAACACAGAGGCTTTCGTGATCAATATCATCCATAAGAGGTTTTTTTGGGTTAGATCGCGTAAATATATAAATGTGTCGTTAAAACCCGCCACCACCCGACACAGCCGACTAGTAAGGGGTTGTCACGTAAACAGAACGTGGCCAATTCGTCACTAGTACAGCACACCGGTGTGTTGGAGAGCCAAGCCACAACATTTACAAACTGAGTACGACGTTTCGCCAGTAAATACAACTAGCTTCATCAATAATTACATAGATGTGTGGGCCACAGGATAACCATTCCTCAAATTAGGACGGGAAAATCCGTGGATAATCGCGGATAACAGGAATAGGGCTGTAGATAACACAAGTTTTTTGAGACCCTGCAGCTTCCGTGGATAATGAGAGTCGTGGGTAATGATGAGTTATCTATAACAGGAGCTCTACTGTCTACAACACCGAAAATGGATAATTTGCTAAGCATATCATCAACGCCAGCGATTATATTTCATTGCAGGCACAGTTAAACATTAGTTGCAATCACCCGCAGTAATATCTCCCTGCAGACGAGATTCAAAAATGGGTGACATCATTGCACAATTAACATGCCAGTGTGCGATACATGACACGGGTGTCAGACTTGGAACCTTTGTGTTGCTGACTGGGTCAGGTCTCTGTCAAGGATATTCTCCGCAGGAGTACCGTCACTCACCTTGACGGGCTTGAGGTCTTTCCGGACCGGTTTCACAATGCGCATTAATTTTTCTCTTTCCTGAAACAAATTTGAGAGCGGAGCAGAACAAATACATTCCAAACCCTTGCAAGACTTCTAATTCAAGGCAAGTAAGACTGACGTGTTCAAGAACCATTCGTTGTGCTAAATACAAAGTCTTTAAATATGGCTCGGACTAAGGGGGCGAATACAATGCCTCTATTAGTGCAAAGCCAGCCCCACTGAGAGACTGAATTGGAATCTCAGACATATAAAAACTAGGTTTTTCATTTTCTTGGTTCTTTCGGTAAAGTGACGTAGAAGGGAAATAATAAAGTAATACAAATATAAAACAATAAAAGTATCACGACGTTTCGACTGCAACACAAGCAATCATCATCAGGTGTGAAATCCACAGCAAAAAAATTTTGATTTCACACCTGATGATGATTGCTTGTGTTGCAGTCGAAACGTCGTGAGAATTGTATTGTTTTTTCCCTTTTCCCTTCTATGTGACTTTACCAAAAGAACCAAGAATATGAATCCCTGCAGTCACGAAAGCTTTAAATCAGGTTTTTCATGTTTAGTGAGTTTGATAAACGAAACAATTTTATTTCACCAGGTAAAGCCCACTGAGCTATTAGCTCATCGCAGTGGCAGCCAAATAGTCTAAAACGTTGAGGGAAAAACCGGAGGACCCAGAGAAAAAATCCAGGTGTCCACGGAGAGAGAGACCTTGTGAACGCCAAATAAACAGCAGGCATTGTCATGGTCGGGATCGAATCCACGAGCTTCCTTCGTACTAGGCGAAAGACATGACAATAATTGCTTAAGATGGGTAGAGAAAGTCAACTGGCCTTTAGCATTGTTCACGGCTCTTCTCTGCTTTTATAACTGTCCCAAATATGACTATTTCACATTCCTATAGCAGGAGTTATTTTATATATTTATAAATAGTTATCTAATGATAAAATTACTCCTGCTATAGGCTTCCCACTAAGCGGTAAACACTTTATCTACCCAAAATATGTGATAGGCTGCATTGACTCCTGAACGGGAAATTTAATTTTAACCTTCCAATTTCAAGATTGGTTCTTTGCACAGCACTAGCTGACTGCACACAGTACGCACACAGCATGAACTGATGAAATCAGCTGATGTGCAGCTGCAACAGATACATTTTTCATCGCAGAACCATGAGAAAGGCCTTCATCCAGCAGTGGATTGATCACGGCTGATAATAAATGAGTGTTTTCTGTGGCTAGCAGTATGACCTGTATTTGGAAGACACACAAAGCAGGTAGATTATTTGCCTTCCAGAGTCATTCCTCAAAATTGTTACGAGGCTTTGTTGATTACAGGGAGATGCAGAGAACACCATTTATTTTCCTTTGTACGAATTTGATGGCAAAAATCCGTTATTTATTTTGGAATTACACCAGCTCTGAAGGAATGATTTGCAGGCAACGAGAGACACACACAGCCCATCGACAAATATAAATCGGCCTCACTGTTAGGTAAAGGCAAAAGTGCAGCACTGAAATGTCTTACTCACAGGACTGCTGGAGGAAGGGCCTCCACTAACGGGAGCTCTAGAGCGCCCATCTTAAAGCAGATGTCCTACCTACTCTTCAAACATTGACCAGACGTTTTGGAAGAGGTGTAAATACCCATACTTAACCTGGCCTGGCAAACGATGAACTCAGAATCAGAATATGTATTTATACTGGAGGAATTCGATGAGCTATAAAGCTCTTTTTCACAGGTGTCCAGTAGGGGCTTGGTAAAACATTACAACAACAAACAATACAAAAACATGATAGTGCTGCACAGTGTAAGAAAGATAAAACAAATCACCCAAACACATATAAATAAAAACTAAACCATCCCCATCCTACCAGGCAAAGCCCACTGAGGTATTCACTTATTTTTCAGAAACAACCTGGCCACAAACGACAGCTCAGCAAAGTGGCCCATCATTTGGACATTTATCGCAGAAAAACTATCTAAAAAATCTCAATGCACGTTTCTAAACCGGAGGACCTGGATTAGTACACAAAAACGCGACGTGCGTCTGCTGCCGCCGCTGCTGTGCGAGACCGCGTGCACGACGCAACTCGGCCGATGGCGCCCACCTGGTTGAGGTCGTCGATCATGTTCTGCTGCTCGATGACCTGCATGCGCAGGAACTCGATCTCGCGCTGCTCCTGCGACTGCTCCAGGTCGTTGAGAGAGCTTGGCCTCCTCAAGGCCTCCTTGGCTGTACACCGCTGCTTCTGCGCGACGACGGAGGTTTAGATCGCGTTCAACGTAAACGTGTCGATAACCCACCACCACCGCCGCCACCTCAACACGGCCGATTAGTACGGGGGATGTCAAATTAACAAAACGCGCCGAGTAGCGGCTACTTCAGCACACACCCTTGCGACGGCGAGTATGCCCACAACATTTGCAATGGAGTTGCCGTGACATTACAACCAGCTTCATCAGGAGATTTGACAAAATTGTCAAGATGTCTTCCTGCTTCCGGTCTTAAATAGAGCAAGATTACATCATCACTGAGCATATCAGGTTCAAAGATCAGAGGGGGGATTATTATAATCAAAATACATTATCATGGATTATATTAATCTGAAAATATGCATTACATATTTCCAGATGGGCTAATCACAGTTAATCAATATATAATGTCTAGAATAGACGTGCAATTAAAAAGGTGTATTAATTAAGAATACGACACATATATATTCATGTTATCTAACCCGGAAACCTTTATTATGAACAACATTTGGTCGCAAAAAACCACGTGTTAAATCCCTGTTCCAGGTGACAACAACTCATCACATCTGTTAATGGCACTGCGGCCCACAAGAGGAAACATGATTTTAAAAAAATAAGCGAGTTTTTAGATAGAGAAGCCAGAGAGACTTGACTGAATAATAGTTGGAGAGTGCATTCCCATTCCTTGTGAGCCATCAACCCTGCAATGCAAGTCAAGGTATTGCGGGCGTGTACCACTGCACCCAGCACATGTGTCTGTGTTGAAAGCTTTCTCTGGCTACAGACATGATGAAATATTGATAAATGCGCTCTGATTGCAACCAGGATGCCAGGCCAGAGGTTCTATGGTGATATGAAATTTGGTCAAATTAAGTTCGAAGTTCAACATGAATGTACATGCCGATGCGTGAAGTGAACCTGCTCTAACTGTGCAATGTCACATCAACTACAGTGGTACCCCGGAGATCGAACTTAATTAGTTCCAGAAGGCCGTTCGAACACCGATTTGTTCGAACACCGAATTAATTTTCCCCATAAGAATGAATGTAAATGACATTAATTGGTTCCAGACACAATAAATATCTCATTATAAAGCATTTTTACACGAAGTTTACAGTAATTACGTGCATAAAAGCAGACAAAAAAACAACAAAAACAATAAATAAATGGAATAAATGAATAAATATATGGAATAAATGAAACAAATTAACATTGAACTTCACTTTACCTGTAGTAAGGAGAGTTGATGGCTTGAGTGGAAGGTGGTGAGGAGGAGGAGGTGGTAAAACCTTTGTCTGGGCAAGCGTCATGCACGCTGCCCATACGCGTCTCAGCCGTACAGGTTCTTTCAAGTCGCGATTGCCCGTTCGACCTCCGAATTTCGTTCAGTTTCCGGGGCAAAAAATGTTCGGAAATATCGTTTGAACACCAATTTGTTCGAGTTCTGGTGCGTTCGATCTCCGAGGTTCTACTGTATCTGATTACAGTTACCTATCTTTATTCTTCAAATTCAGCGATTGGTTCCCGTGACAACTAATTTTCTCACCATAGGCTGGCATTCTTGTAAGGAATACCACCAGCATCATACCAGGAGAGGTATTCTCTGTAAGTATTCATGTCAAGGCTTCCAACTCTCAGAAGACGATATTTTGGGCAATGACACTTGCTCATTGGAGAGTGCGGAGGGCATGCTAATCTAGGGCACCATGGTGGTGAGATGTTTACTACCTCACCTGGTATGCAGGGGGTCATGGTTTCGATCCCGACTCTAACGCCTGATGTATCGCGTTGATTTCCTCCGGGTACTCTGGTTTTTCTCTCCACAATTAGAAACGTACGTTTTAGAGTATTTTGCTGCTACAAATTTCCACGTGATAAGCCACTTCGTTGAGCTATCATTCGTGGCCAGGTCGCTTCTGAAAAAGCACTCCATAGCTCAGTGGGCCTTACCTGGTTGAAATAAAAAAATAACTAGTTTATAGCCTCTGCTGGCAAGAAGGGCTATTGCCTTAAACATCGTCCGCGAGATATTTCTCTCCCATTGTGGGCAGCGTTATTAACGTCGCGTGTTTAGTTTTTATTCGTTTGTTCGCTCGCTCGTTTGCTATTTGTGCTCTGAGCACCGCTGCCGACTCGGCGCGGCAAATTGTTTCCTTCGGTCGGTTTCTCAGCTGTGAGGGCCTCTGTTCGGTTGCGGTTACCATCTCGGAGTTCTCCCTCGTGAGAAGCTTCAGCTTGTCCTCCAGGCGCTGCAGGCCGCAGTTGAGCTCGTCGTTCTTGCGCGAGAGGCGTTTGTTCTTTTCCATGAGGGGCCGGCACTGGCTCTCCGCCTCCCGAAAGCGTTTCAGCTGCTCGCGGCAAAACAAGCACACGCACGCAAGAACACAACGCTATTTCGTAGTTCTCATATTTCGCCTGTTATTACCTTTAATACTGTGTTTTAATTGTGTTTGTCATATGGTAAAATGACGACGCCATTATATAACTCCATCGGGCGACAGGACGTCATGTTAGGGAATTGCCATTGACATAGAGTACAGTGAACTACTTCTGAGTCACTTAAAAAAAAGACCTCTCTTACCCGGCACTGGATGGTGTTCCTTCATTCTCTGTAAAAATGGTTTGCCACATAACAGTAATCTTCTTCTTGGTTCTTTCGGTAAAGTCACGTAGAAGGGAAGTAATAAAATAATAAAAATAAAACATAATAAAACAATTCTCACGACGTTTCGGCCACAACGCAAGCAGCCATCCTCAGGCGAAGAATGAAACACCCCAAGCTTGGAGCGTATATTTAAGCTGGGTTAGAGGGGGGGGAGGTGGGAAGAAGAGCGCCTAAACAAAATAATTTGCATATCAAGAGGAATTCAGCATATGGAAAATGCGTAGGAGGTGGGCGGGGGGGGTTCCAAATCAATACTATGCCCGTGCATTATGCAGGATTAGCAGCATCAAAGGGGGGGGGGGAAGGGGGGGAGCATTAACAAAGGAAAGGAATGTTAATAGTATGTAGCTGTAGTTACTAAACAACCACGTAAAAAACTACAGTATAAACTGCATGACAAACTAAAGTATAAACTACATAGCATCATCAGTAAACTTACTATACTCTACAATAAGCTGAGTTACTAACAGTAAGTAATACATGAAAAATTCTACGTTGTAAAAAATTATATAATATGCTTCCATCTAAACTTTATTCTCTTACATCACACGCGTCTATACCGTACTATATACTTCCATAGGCAAAACCAACATTAAATTACATACTGTATTGCTATAAACCACCCTATACCTTATACATTTTTAATATAACACTATGTATTATTCTACCCACCCTAATGTGTATCAAAATGGTTTATTACGTCCTTCCAGTGATTGCTAAGCCAGAATCCATCTTCTCGGTTAAAATTGTCTCTGTGTTTGTAAATGTGGATCGCCTCATGTACGAATCTCTCATGATAGCCAGATGGCTTGCAGAGAACCTCTGTCTTGGAGAAGTCAATGTCATGTGAGCCCACTGAGTTGTAACAGTGATCTGCCACGGCTGAGGTGTTTGTCCTACAGTGTTTCAGGTCAGCTTTATGTTCACGGATGCGGTCCGAGACATGTCGTTTGGTTTCCCCAATGTAACTGCTACCACAGAGGCAACTTAGTTTGTAGACACCAGGGTACTGTATGTCTGGAACCACATCTTTTACAGACGGTACCAGATCACGGATTTTATGTACTGTGTTGAATCGGACCTGGATCTTGTGTTTAATCAGGATTTTGGAGATCTTTTTTGTGACCCCAGCAATGTAGGGTAAGGTGATGGTCTTGAAAGGCTCCTCAACAGGATCCTTCTTGGTGGTTGGAGTGATGGCTTTGCGGATTGTGTAGTCGGAGTAACCATTAGCCTTAAGAGCTTGGCGTACGTGTTTGAGTTCACTGGAAATGTGTTCATGGTCGGAGATGCATTGGGCTCTATGATATAGAGTCTTGATGAGGGAATTCTTCTGGGATGGATGGTGGTGGGAATCCGGTTTTAGATAAGCATCCGTGTGGGTGGCTTTCCTGTAGACAGAGTGGCTCATTGAACCATCAGGTCTCCTTTTGATTAGGACATCCAAAAAGGGTAGCTTGCCATCATTTTCGACTTCCATGGTGAATCTGATGGCTGGGTGTATGGAATTGATATGGTCGAGAAATTGGTCTAGAGCAGGCCGGCCATGTGGCCAGATGACAAAAGTGTCGTCTACGTACCTCTTCCATAAGGTCGGGCGTAGAGTGGCAGTCTGGATGGCGTCCGTCTCAAATTTCTCCATGAAGATGTTGGCTACAACCGGAGATAAGGGGGAGCCCATTGGGGTGCCCTCAATTTGCTTGTAGAAGGTTCCATTCCAGGTGAAGTATGTATTGGTTAAGCAGTGTCTCACCAGGAATGGAACCTTCTACAAGCAAATTGAGGGCACCCCAATGGGCTCCCCCTTATCTCCGGTTGTAGCCAACATCTTCATGGAGAAATTTGAGACGGACGCCATCCAGACTGCCACTCTACGCCCGACCTTATGGAAGAGGTACGTAGACGACACTTTTGTCATCTGGCCACATGGCCGGCCTGCTCTAGACCAATTTCTCGACCATATCAATTCCATACACCCAGCCATCAGATTCACCATGGAAGTCGAAAATGATGGCAAGCTACCCTTTTTGGATGTCCTAATCAAAAGGAGACCTGATGGTTCAATGAGCCACTCTGTCTACAGGAAAGCCACCCACACGGATGCTTATCTAAAACCGGATTCCCACCACCATCCATCCCAGAAGAATTCCCTCATCAAGACTCTATATCATAGAGCCCAATGCATCTCCGACCATGAACACATTTCCAGTGAACTCAAACACGTACGCCAAGCTCTTAAGGCTAATGGTTACTCCGACTACACAATCCGCAAAGCCATCACTCCAACCACCAAGAAGGATCCTGTTGAGGAGCCTTTCAAGACCATCACCTTACCCTACATTGCTGGGGTCACAAAAAAGATCTCCAAAATCCTGATTAAACACAAGATCCAGGTCCGATTCAACACAGTACATAAAATCCGTGATCTGGTACCGTCTGTAAAAGATGTGGTTCCAGACATACAGTACCCTGGTGTCTACAAACTAAGTTGCCTCTGTGGTAGCAGTTACATTGGGGAAACCAAACGACATGTCTCGGACCGCATCCGTGAACATAAAGCTGACCTGAAACACTGTAGGACAAACACCTCAGCCGTGGCAGATCACTGTTACAACTCAGTGGGCTCACATGACATTGACTTCTCCAAGACAGAGGTTCTCTGCAAGCCATCTGGCTATCATGAGAGATTCGTACATGAGGCGATCCACATTTACAAACACAGAGACAATTTTAACCGAGAAGATGGATTCTGGCTTAGCAATCACTGGAAGGACGTAATAAACCATTTTGATACACATTAGGGTGGGTAGAATAATACATAGTGTTATATTAAAAATGTATAAGGTATAGGGTGGTTTATAGCAATACAGTATGTAATTTAATGTTGGTTTTGCCTATGGAAGTATATAGTACGGTATAGACGCGTGTGATGTAAGAGAATAAAGTTTAGATGGAAGCATATTATATAATTTTTTACAACGTAGAATTTTTCATGTATTACTTACTGTTAGTAACTCAGCTTATTGTAGAGTATAGTAAGTTTACTGATGATGCTATGTAGTTTATACTTTAGTTTGTCATGCAGTTTATACTGTAGTTTTTTACGTGGTTGTTTAGTAACTACAGCTACATACTATTAACATTCCTTTCCTTTGTTAATGCTCCCCCCCTTCCCCCCCCCCCCTTTGATGCTGCTAATCCTGCATAATGCACGGGCATAGTATTGATTTGGAACCCCCCCCGCCCACCTCCTACGCATTTTCCATATGCTGAATTCCTCTTGATATGCAAATTATTTTGTTTAGGCGCTCTTCTTCCCACCTCCCCCCCCTCTAACCCAGCTTAAATATACGCTCCAAGCTTGGGGTGTTTCATTCTTCGCCTGAGGATGGCTGCTTGCGTTGTGGCCGAAACGTCGTGAGAATTGTTTTATTATGTTTTATTTTTATTATTTTATTACTTCCCTTCTACGTGACTTTACCGAAAGAACCAAGAAGATGAATCCCTGCAGTCACGAAAGCTTTAAATCGAAACAGTAATCTTATGAAATGTATAAAATGTAGCTCTCAGAGGTGGTGTAGGCCTCATTAAGTTAGAATCCAAACACAGTACATTTTTTTGTACCTACATTCGTGACTGTTTGAAGACCATTAACTTGCTCAACTTGAAAATCTTGCAGTAATTCCAAACTCAGGATCTCCACAATGTTGGCTCAGTGCACCGACACAGGCAGTAGCTGTTGGGCCCCTAAGCTACTGTAACTCTGTTCGTTCTTATGGCAGCTGCATTAGTGGTGAGCACAATCGCCATTGGCTCACTTTGCTATCCTTGGGAGGTGGTCACATCAGAATCAGTATTTGTACTGGAGGAATCCGATGACCTACAAAGCTCTTTGTTCACAGATGTCCAGTAGGGGCGGGTAAGAACGTTACAACAACAAACAGTACGAAAACATGAGAGTCATGCAAGGTCCAATAAAGGTAAACAAATCACCCAAACACATAATTTAAATGAGTAGGTCATGGTGTACCACCACAAACCAAATCCAGTATTCAGTTTTTAAAATGATCTGCAATGAGAATTATGGCAAATTGACTTCACATATGTTAATAAAATTATCTAATTACATAACAAAAAGGTTATAATATATAATTATTTCAGTTGCTATTAAATACGATTAGCAACATATTGGTGAATTGTGAAGAGTCGAAATACTTGGAGATATCTTTAAAATATATCAAAGGTTTTTGTCATGACAATAAAAATAATGGATATCAAAAGTAATTGACTAGTGGAGCAGATTAAATATCCGACAGCGGGGTAAACATATTTGGGAAATATTTTGACAGAAGATGCCAGATGGTCGAAAAACATTATAACAAAAATTACCAAGTATGTATATTGAACTTGTTTCGCACCGTATGTAGACAATCGTGCTAATCAGAGGTGCGGAGCGGAGGCACGACAAACTAAACCAAGAATTAACATTTAACGAATGTCACCATGAGGGGGTGACGTTCATTAAAAACAAGGCGCTGCTGATAAGACGGTTGAGTAGAGAAATAAATTAGGGGCATGAGCATAGAGCAGCGACGTTGTATTCAGTAGAGACGTGGACACTCGAGGAATAAAAGGACGTCAAAAAAAAACCTGTAAAGTTCCAAGACGTGGTTTGTGGCGTCAAAGTGGAGAGAAATCATGTGGAGCGAAATAAAGAAGGAAAGCGCTACGGGAAAGGACGAGGGATAGGGCATGTCGACCAGGAGTCTGATTGGAGCAATTCAAAGTAGACAAAAACAACTCATTCTGGTTTGAACATTTCTATAAGCCTGTGAAGGTTTGCTGAAGGAAGCTCTAGAGCAGTGGTTCTTAACATTTTTTCTGCAGCCTTGCACTCCTTTGGTTCTAAATCAGTAATAAAGATATGTTAATAAACACATGGGTTTCATGAAAAGTTGTATTTTTGTGCCCGTGCTTAATTTGTGTTTTCGATTATTTACCTTCTAAAAAAATCTGCCATGTCTCGCACCCCCAGCAAGGACATCTCGCACCCCAAATTAAGGACCACTGCTCTAGAGGGAATGCTATTCAGAAACATGCCAAGAGGTAGCAAATAGGAAGGCAGAGCTCGACAATCTTGAGGAATATACAATTAAATTAAGGAGAGCACAGATCGTATACGATGGAGGAAACGTGAGCTCAGAGAGAAGAGCTAAGGAGACATAACACGAGCAAAAATAGGTTGCACCAACAGAGGGCATCAGCTATCCGTGTCCTTGATGATTGTCTATCTGGGGAGGTGACTGTAGGGGTAAAACCGGGCTTGCATCACTTTCGGATGAACGCGGCCCTTGTGTTCACACCCGCAGAAGAATGACGAAAAAAATCAAGCAAGCAACAATCTGGTCACGAAAACATCGCCATGGCACCGACTCGCACATTGCAGGCGGCAACGCCAATTAAAGTGGCCTGACTTGCAGCCAGCACGCGGCAGTGTTGCTGATGTTTAACCTTCAACGGAAAACAAAGAAGACGATTTCACATTGCTGTCTGCGGATAGGCTCGGCGCAAAACAAGCACGATTCTGGATTTGCGCTCCAGCACACCGGTGTGCTGTACATGTAACGAATTGGCACGTTTTGTTCACGTGACATTATTTACTAATGGGCTGTATCGGGTGGTGGCGGGTTTGCATGCATAGGCCTTTGTGTCTCGAGAGACAATTCTTTTGCGCCTTACGAGGTCAGCTGTAGGTTTTGCAGCGCCAATCCTTGCCACAACAATTGCAAGTGAATGCGGTGGCAGCTCCAGAGGTGTTTGTTGCTTTTTCTTTACGTCACTCCCTCTTGGTCTGCCAAGCAATGTGTCTTTTCTCCTCGCCTCTCCTGAGGATTGTTTTCACAGCCTGCTGCCAGCTGAGTCCCAGTCATTTGGGTTGATGTCGCAACTCTTCATGTCCCGTTTACAGACATATTTGAAGCGCATGACTGGGCGACCAATGACCCGTGTGCCTGATGCCAGCTCGTCGTACGAGACATCCTTGGGTATTCTGCCATCCTGCATGCGACACACGTGTCCAAGCCATCTCAGGCGCCTATGACTGAGTAGAGTGTACATGTTGGCCAAGTTGAAGACTGAGGTGTTGGGAATGCGAACTTGTCATCTGATACCGAGGATACGCCTGAGACATCGGAGGTGGAATGTGTTTAGTTGATGTTCTTGATGGGCGTATGTTGTCCAGGACTCAGACCCATAGAGGAGGGTGCTAAGGGTTTAATGACACAACATTTATATTTACGCGATCTAACCCAAAAAAACTGTATTATGGATGATTATTTACATTTTGGAGGACATAAGCTTCGAGAATGTTAAATCCCCTTCAAAAGATCATTACCATCAGACACTTCTCATTTCTATTGGCGGTACAGTGTTGAGCCAAGAGTGCAATTTTCCCATTGCTGTTTGAAAGGTCTGACCCCTTCGGAGGATTGCCTACCCATGACCTCCAACCAGATGATGGAACAGTGCTCATGCTTCAAACTGACACGGGAGTTCCTATGAGGAGGGCGACATTACACGAGCACAGGGAGGGCATTTGTCTAATCACGCGTGCGGCCTGTCGCACGGCAGTAAGCTGTACACACACTGGCGATAAAAGTCGCGAACGCTCCGATCGATAGAACAATTCCACACGTCGTACGCGCTTACGGGGGACATTGTAAGTACGTACGTTGAACTTTTTTCACACCGTACGTAGCCAAACGTGCCAATCGGAGGTACGGGGGAAGGACAATAAACTAAACACTCAAAGCCGTTCTAAAGAAATGCGTTTTAAATCTAGATTTAAAAGGGCATAGCTCCAGTGGATTCCTAATATCGGAAGGAAGAGCGTTCCACACGACTGCCAGAAGCGTATCCGAGAGCGCATTGCAGTGACCGTCTTTGTTCGATGGCCAGCCAAAAGCCGCTGCTTCGAGGATGACCGGAGTTCGCGTGATGGTTTATGTTCCTGGGCGCGATCAGCAAGAACTTCCACGGATCTTGACGCTCCGATTTCAACCACAATGTGTGCACGAACAGTCCGTTGAGACAGAAGAGGAGCTCCGGACACTTCATATGGCCCTTTATCGGCCTCTTTCGGGTGCAAGCGAGGTTCGACCCCTCTCGACCCTCTCGACCCTCTCACAACTCGCAACCCCTTCACACGCCGCGCGTTGTTGTAGCCCGTGCTGTTCTCTTCACCGTGGCAATCAACCCTCTCACGAGGCACTCTTCCAACGGGCAGGGCGGAGGGGGGTGATATCATCTTAATGCTCCAGTCCCTCATACACAGCCAGTTATCGGCTCCACGGTTCAAGGATTCAATCAGAGCGTGCGTGGTTCAAAGTGGGGATACGTGGATCGCACGTGACCGAGTCGCATCTCACATCGGTTCAACGTCCTTTCAAAAATGGCCATCTTCCCCCTATTCAAACGAAGGTGTCAGAAGAATTGTGGAGGACGGCGTGGATGTGACGAGACCACGTGCATCAATATACGTCGCTGCCCATCGTCAGCTGCTTCCGTGTTTCTCTCACTTTCATTCGGATGACATACACGTGCGTCACCGGGCCATGCGGGAGGGCGCGTGGCACAGACTGGCGTCAGCTATCAGAGAGTGGGGTCGTGTTGCCACGATTCTCTGCGGGGAGTGCAATGTCTTTAAAAACAGCGGCGCTATGCCTCTTTAAATACAATTAACGCCGAGCAGCTTGCGCGTTCCAAGATTCAGCGGTGTACGGGACACCCACAGCGCAACTTGCAGACGTCTCGGAACGGGAAAGGGTTAACTTTTGTTACCTCGTAATTTTGACAATTGAATAAATCAGCCCATGGGCCATAAAGGCCACGTGACATTTCCCCGATCCTGTTCTATCACCGTGCAGCATCACACTCCTAGAATGTTTCAGTATGAAGACAAATATCCCTCATATAGCCTTCCACAGACTGTTGGGGCAAGGGCTGTTCAGCTAGCACCTATAAAGGCTGGCAAGGTACACAAGGGGGTGGGTGGCCACCACCACGCCTGGCTGCCTTTGTCTGCCTAGTGGCGCACCAGGTCCTGTCCTCATTTGAGGCTTAGCTGACCTAGGGGAGGCCCAGGACTTGTTCAGATAAACGTCACTGGTGTTGACTATGACAGAAAATCGTACTCAGGTTACCGGGTTCGTAGCGCAGCACGCTAACCACTGCGCCACCGCTCCCCCACCATTGTATATACGCTCGCACACGGACAGACCCTGAGGGGCCCTTGGAATACATTTTAAGATTATGTACATTAAAGACAGGCACTTGAAAGTCTGCCTGGGCTCCATGGTGCCCTTAAAGCTTAGCACTGGGCTCTCATTATTTAAGGCTGAGATGACCTGAAGTGCACCCCTTACTGCTGTGCACTGTGGGCAATTAATTGTCAATTATTTTTTTCCCAGGAAACTGAGTGTGAATTTAGGACAATAGTATTGCAGACTGGAAAAGATAATCCTGCACATGAGCACACCTTAAGGCTGCTGGCACGACGCATTAGGGCGGTGGTGTGGGCAGAAACACGCCCGGCCGCCTTTGTCTCCCTTAGTAGTGATGTTTACACTCCACACCAGGTACTCATTTGACGCTGAGTCGAACTATGGGAGGCCCAGGACAGGTTCAGACATTCGTCACTGGTGTGGGCCATGAGCGGGAATCGAACACGGTCAATTGGGGTGGCAACCCAGTGCGATAACAACGACACCACCGCTGCATTCATTTGGCAATAACATGTACCAACGCACAGAAATACAAAGATCCTTTGTGTTAACTATCTAGGCCTTTGCTATTATTGAGCACCTACTAAGGCTGCCATGGCAAATGAGGAGCGGAGTGGGGTGTCAGCACCACGCACGATGAGCTGCCTTTGTCTCCCCGGTGCTGCTGTTGATGACATCCTCAGGCTGAGTCTGCTGCTACTTTTATTTTTCCAGGTAACACCCGCAAATGAAAGCTCGACGAAGAGGCTTATCACGTGGACATTTATAGCAGCCAAATACTGTACTCTAAACGCGTGTTGATTCTAAATATGGATGGAAAAGCTGGAGGACGCGCAGACATATCCATGCGAACACGAGGAGTGGAGACACCGCAAACTTCTAATGTACAGGCCTCAGGGTTGGGATCGAACCCACGACCTCCTGTGTACCAGGCGAGGTAGTTAAAATCTCCCATGCAGGTGCCAAATAACAACATGTTTCTTGTATTGTGTAAGGGGTGTGTACCTACACTTTACCCTAGCACACGCACACAGATGGGCTGCAGATTGACTAACCATGGTGTACCACACACACCGCTGGGTGGAGAGAGGCAGGGGGAGTTTAAGAAACTTGCTCCCATTGTTTCGACAGCTGCCATCAGAGTTTCAGGTCCAGTGTACAAGGACTGCATTAACTACGGAAACTAAGACGCGCAAGAAATATCGTGCTCAGGGTGTAATTAAGTTGAAATTGATTTGCGCAATTTTTACGTTTATATATTTCACTCATTGCTGGTTATGTGACCCTTTCAATAAATCGGTTTCTTAAAACAATAACTAAAAGACAAAGATTCCCCCGTATAACCTTAACAGACTGTTTGGGGCAGGCGCTGTTCGTGATCACCTATGAAGAACGGCACAGGTGAGTGGACAGCACCACGCCCGGCCGCCTTTGTCTCCCTAGCGGCGACATTTACACATCGCACCTGATACTCATTTGAGGCTGAGTCGACGTAGGGGAGGCCCGTGACCAGTTAAGATAATCGTCACTGATGTTGGCCGTGAGCGGGAATTGAACTCGAGTTGCCGGGTTCGTAGCGCAGCACGCTAACCACTACCACCACCGCTCCTTAGAACAAGTGCACGCGCACACATGCACTTGCACACACACGCGCTTCCACAGACATGCTTGCACACACACCGACTTGCACACACAAAGATAAAGATCCCCCGTATAGCCTTGACAGACTGTAGGGGCAAGTGCTGTTAGCGAGGGTTCATAGTGCAGCACGCTAACCACTACACTACCGCTCCCCATTGCACACACACACACGCGTTTACCCACACACGCGCGCTTACACAGACGCTTGTACACACACACACGTGCGCGCGTGCTCTGTGGTTTACATCAACGAGCGCGGCAGTGTTCTCGTATCAGTATGCAAACGCCGTCATTGTCATCGATTGAACATTAAGTCTCATACATCCTATCGCAGGAGGAGACATCGCAGTGTGATTTGTAGCGTCTCGCGCTCATTTCCTGCGGAATTCAATGTCACCAGGGCATTATTAGCTTTGCGGGCGGCAGTCCTAGCCAGTGCACGCGTTCCATGATTGCAATCAGCATTGCAGTATTATAGACATTCACAGGATACGGCCAGCGTACATATTCTACAGCTACGAAGCAAGCATTTCTGAATGTATTACTTGTCTAAACATGCTTTAAGCTGAACCAGCACAGTAAATCTCATCGTCCACCCTAAATAGCCGAGTCACCCCATGTCTGAGTAGACCGTTGCTCACCTCCATTGGAGGGCCAACATCAGTCTGGCGAATTCCACATTCCTATGGTAGGGCCAGTATACCTTTACAGCAACCATTGTTGACTTCTTAGAAAGTTATACCGTATTTCCCAGTAAACGGGAAATGTTGGCCCAAATTGTACACGTTTACTGGGTTACTAACCATAAAAAAAAATTACGGTCTGAGTTGAATCCCATTCTAAGGTGCCACCCAGCCACACAAATCAGCAGAGTAAAACTCACGACCATGCTAAAGTTATCTCAGCTCAGAGGGCCACACAGAGGAGACCGAAAAATGCAACACAAACCGCAAATCGGTATTTGAACTTCCAGCCTGATGATTGTAAGTCAAAGAATCCACCACGGTGCCACTCAGCCAGCCATACGTAGTGTTCTAAATAATGGTTCATTTGTTTAAAAAATAAAATCTGTATGTTTATTCAGGAAAAAAAAGATTCAATCTCAAGACCTGTTCAGGAAGGTTCTAATGAACGGATTTCATTTATTTTAAAGTCTAGAAACTTGGGTGGCAAAAAGGCACACAAATTAGTAGTTTATTCCTAAAAACTCTACAATATAAAGTCAAAAATAAACGGCTGCACTGCCTCCTCGAGACACCTCGTTCCCCACAGCTGAGCTGTGTCAATGATGCTCCATCTTTGTGCGATGCATCAACTCCTCCTTCAGTGCACTAAAGTGGAGGAATGCTCCACCAAACCTAATCTTACGTCATCATTGAGCAGTACATGAGTTGTTAATGTAATGGCCTATCACCATCATCATCACAATTGTCACCCTCTTCGATTGCCACTGGTGAGTGAAGGCCTCTTCATGCCAGCACCATCCCTCACGGTCCTGCAATTGCATAATACATCTCACTCCTGCACATGTCATCATCACGTTGTCCATCTCCTAGGATGATGACCTCCCTTGCGTTTGGAGTCGGTGATCCTTCGGCATCTTATGAATGGTTATTACTGGTAGGAACCACCTGGTTCCACCAGCCCACAGGGGATTGTGTCCGTCCGTCCGTCGTGAATCCAAAAATGGGAGGGGTGGGGCTGGGTGGAGAGGGGAGGATGGGGAGGGGCTGGGTGGGGAGGGTGGGGCTGGTTGGGGAGGGGAGGGTGGGGAGGGGCTGGGTGGGGACGGGAGGGTGGAGCTGGGTGGGGAGGGTGGGGAGGGTGGGGCTGGGTGGGGAGGGGTTGGTCACCCCGTAGTGCCCTTATAAAACTCAACGTTTAACCTACACACGCCGGCTTGTGCCCGCCCTCACAGTCGGCCATATTTGCGGAATACACCACGCCGCCGTTGACCCTGGCCATTGACCGAGCAGCCCAACGTTCCTACCAGCTCCCTCCGCAGGAATGTGTTGAGTAGGGTTCCTGTGAGTTTGCTCGTGACGTATAAGACCTTGGCGATTGCCAGCACATGTACTGATCTCATGGCTCCACATCCATGGTGGTTGTCCTCTTTGCCATGTTCTCTCCTGTAGTTCAACCCTTCTGGCAATATGTCTTGCCCAAGCCCACTTACTTTAATGGCCAATACAATGTTCATGACTTATGTTTGTTTCCTGTTTGTTGATTGGGTCGTTGAGCCAGGCTGGGTCGAGATTTGGCAAGGACATGGCCCCACGTTTCACCCAGGCAACCGGAGACCACAGACTATTGATATGTCTTGACTTGGCACTTTAACAACAAACAAACTGCATATATTTAAACACACACTTAAAAAAAAGTCTAACAGATATATAATTAAGAATGAGGATTGAAATAACGTTATTGGAAACGTTAAATTGTATCCATAATTATGATACTCTCTGGGACACTATTCCAATATCGAACCATGTGTTCCTCTTTCTCTCCTAAGCCGGCATCTATCCATGCTTCTTTGCACCCTTTGCTGCTTTTGTTCTATTTTTCTTTGTCTGTTTCCGTGTTCATGATGTAGACGCCACAGAGGGTAAAGTTCGTAATTTCCTCTCAGACACATGACTATGTTGCTTTTCATTATCAAAGGCAGTTTTTCAAAAGCCCCCATCGTACATTATTCCCTAATTACAGAAGTCCATTGGTTCATCACGGGCGATAACCCGATATAAATTGATACATTATTATAGTACATAATATGTTCTAGAAAATGAAACATTTAGAGGCAGGCATATCTTGAATAAACATGTTTCTCTAGGCGGCAAAGAGTGTCTATAATAATGTAATCATATTTTCCTCGAAAAATGAAGATGTCTATACCAGCATTTAATTAGATCAGGAATTCAGTGTAAATGTTCTTGGGCGCGGGCAGTATGAGATTGTTTTATCCAGGTGGGATTTTATCGCAAATCAATGGCACGCATCAGTATTCTGAGCTGTACGTTTGGAGATACAATGTCCCTCATTATCGCACAACACATCTGGGAAAACGAGTGCAAACATGGATATTAAGTGATGGCAATTTCAATCGACAGATATTAAAATAATAGCGACCAGACCGAAGCCAAGTTTTGTGCTGTCACTTGTTGTGGGCGATTCATTGGCTATTTTTCATTCAATATATCGGTGCATCACATTGACTCTAGTCCGTGAATTGTATCCAAAGTAACGCTAATGTCAAAGAGTAAATTGGGTTTCCATTAAAACGTTCATTACAACTGTTGTGCATGGTTAGTCAATTTAACACGTAGGCTTTCGCGGCCAATAGTGTTCATAATAATGTTTTGTGTTAAATCGCGCAAATATGTGTCATTAACCCTCCACCACCCGACACAGCCAGTTAGTAAGATTGTCACGTGAACAAAACGTACCAATTAGTGACTACTTCAGCACAAGGATGCGATGGAGAGTAAACCCACAACATTTACAATTTGAGTACAACGTTTCGCTGGTGATTACAAACAGGTTCATCAGGCGATTTGCTAGAATTCTGGTTGGAATCACCAGCGAAACGTCGTACTCAAATTGTAAATGTTGTGGGTTTACTCTCCATCACGCCCATGTGCTACAGTAGTAGTGAATTGGCACATTTTTTTCACGTGACAAACCTCACCAATTGGCTGTGTCAGGCGGTGATGGGTTAACGACACATTCATATTTACACAATCTAACCCAAAATCCTTCATCATGAATGTTATGCATGGGTTTTTGTGACATGGCACACATTTTAATTCTTAATTTTCTCAATCCCAAATTCACTGAAATTGCCACGATTTCTTGCGACAGCTAATGTTGTTTTTGCTTTCTAAGGTCCTAATTTAATTCAGCGAGCAGCGATTCACGAATCACAAACAATAACCGCTGCTCCCTGATTGAGCTGATTTATTAATTGTTTCAGCCATCAAGTCAGTCTCCTACAGGAAATGTCACCAGGGCTCAAGGACATCAGCCAAACTGAATACATCTAATCCGAAATCATTAGTGAAAGCTCTGCCTGCCGAGGGGATGCATCGTCAGATCATGCCACGGAATAAAAAAATAAATTAAAATATATTGACTTGGCGATTAGTGACAGCCAATCAGGAGAGCCCGGTGTAATCCCATCTAACCCTGCTTCATTTGCAGCGGTGCTAATTTACGGACCGCGTCTTCACGAAAGTCATATTCATCTCCCGATGTGCAATGCAGAGCAAGTCAATGTATTTACGCGTGAAGATGTGATACCTTGAACCCAATTTTCACGAGCTTTACGATATAAAAAAAAGTTGAACAGACTCCCGATTGAGATGACAAAGCATCAAGCGTCAACGTAGATAACTGTTAACATGTTTACGTTTAAGACATTGTCTATAATTAACTTTTTTTTTGTTTAAGCATGTATAATTTATGATATGTAAGCACTTTGCTGCCGCTGTTGTCTTGCAGGGCTGAAGTCGCGCTTGGAAAAGGGCTGTGTAGCTAAAAGGGCTTATCCAGGGAAATAGACTTCTGATTCTGAATGCAAACGACCTCGTTAATGTATCCCCTTGCATTTCGAGCCTCTCACCACCGCTCTGCATTGCTCAGAGCTGACAAGTGACAACAAAGCGTATTCTTCCCAAAAAATGCTAAACTATTCTGCAAAAAAAATGTTGAACAGTGAACGCTAACACTCAATTAGGGTGGAAATAGTACATATGCATTAGGATTTACATAGCGTCGACATACAACTACATCTCAAAACCAGGCGAACTGTCTAAACATTAAAATATACAATCATGATCAGCCCACCTAATGTTTTTTTAAGCTTAGGTACAGCTCAGGTACAGCTCAGTACATCAACAGTCTCCCAAGTCGTAAGTTGAAACCGTGAGCTCAAATTTATTTGAGATATACGTTACGAATCCCTCTAAGGTCAGTCAAATGAGCACCTGCCATAGAAATATGGAATTTCCACCATTGTCTCACAACTCCCAACACAGATGTATATATGTTGAACTTCTTTTGCACCATAGACAACCACGTGAATCGGAGGTGCGTAGGAAAAACAATAAAAACAGAGATGACAATCACCAAACAGCACGTGACAGAGCATCGTGAGACCGACGATTTAAATGGCCGCTTCCTTCACAGTCACGTGCAGCCAATGACGTAAGGGAACGTCATCACATGGGTTTCAATAATTACCAACGCAGCAGCACTGTGTCATCGATCATCAGCAAGGCTCAATTTCTCACACGGTATGTAACGTTGATATAGGCTCGCTTGGTGCAGGGGATCATCGGCGTAAGGCACTACCACGAGAGTAGGCGTGCCTGTCAATAATAACAACCCGATCTCTGGTCGTGTGGATCTCTTTCCGGGCCCTCCGGGTTTGTCCCCTCCACATTTAGAATCAACGCGCTTTTTAGAGTATTTGGCTGCTATACATTTCCACGCGATAAGCCACTTCGTCGAGCGAACGTGTGTGGCCAGGTCGCTTCTAAAAAAATTACCTATATAGGTCAGTGGGCCTTACCTGGTAAAATAAAATTGATATTCGTAGTTATATTATTATACCCGATATTACTATGATATAGATGTTACGTCAACGTTTCATGCATTTAGGGGCCGTCCATAAATGACGTCACGCGATTTTGGACGATTTTTGACCCCCCCCCCCTCGTCACACGGCGTCACCAAAAGTCAGACCCCCCCCCCTCAAATATGACGTCACAAAGCTCTGCCCCCCCCCCCCAAAATAAAACGTGCTTCAAATCGCTTTAAACTATTGTCATTGTAGTGAGTATTTAATGTGGCGCTGCACTCTGATGTTGTAGGAGAGATTTATTAAAAAGTGTATTTAATTAAGTAGAACGTGTTGTCTATATTTATTTAAAGTTGCGCATTTTGATGTGACGTCACATTTCTCAACCCCCCCCCACCCTCCTCGTCACACTTCGTCACAAATGTCTGACCCCCCCCCCCACCCAGGTGTGTGACGTCATTTATGGACGGCCCCCCTTTGTGAGTGCGGTGCCGCGTGCGTGGAAGCGCCTCCTCACCAATTCGTTGCGTTCGTCCGAGAGCAGCGTGTTCCGATCCTCCAGCTTGCGCACGACGGAGCCCAGCTCGGCGATTTTCATCCGAAACCTCCGGGCGTCCCTCTCGTCCAACTGATGCTCCTGGAACAAAACCCAACTGCCGATATCCGTCTCGCAGAAGCAGGGAATTTGTGGGGAGGTGGTGGGGCGGGTGGGGGGGCGGGTGGGTGGGGGGGGGATTTGACGGGGGGCCGCGTGACCAGAGAGGCTCAAACGAGAAACTCGACTGGGCGCGAACTTTGCGAGCAGCGCCGATTTCAGAAGACCCATTGAACGCCGTCGGGGGAAAGTTAGAATCTTTAGACCGCAGGATGAGGAATCCGATGAGCTATGAAGCTCGTTTTTGTTACCCACAGATGTCCAACGAGTTACAACAAGCAAACAATACCAAAAGAAACGATAGGAGTGCAAAAATATCGAAAATGGCAATCAAGTAATTAAATATGAATAAATGATAAATGCCAAC
Source organism: Lampetra planeri (assembly GCF_965212315.1). NCBI lineage: Eukaryota > Metazoa > Chordata > Hyperoartia > Petromyzontiformes > Petromyzontidae > Lampetra > Lampetra planeri. Next base: position 11,816,218 of record NC_136110.1, read on the forward strand.
ATTTTTAAATAAGTCCGATTATACCAAGATTGGGCAAGGCAACACAAACAACAAACAACACAGCCCAGACCTCGCCAGGATAACACCACACAGAAGCAGAAATCCCTCAATACAATGGCACGTCAACTTTGAACAATCGGCACACAAGTAATGTTTTCAATCACAATTTCAAATGTGACTGTATCCAGCACACATTTGTATATGGATGCCAAATACCTTGAAATGAACGAAACGGCCATTAAAAAAATGTGTTAGTCATTTGAAACGTAACAAGTAAACCCGTAAAAACAAAGTTTTTCACTATAAATCCTTTATATGCGTGGCGGCTAGAGTCTTCTCGTCCTCTGGCTTGAGATGGCTGCCACCTATGGGTCAGATGATTGTCTGCCAGTATTAAACAATTGGTAATTAAATATTGAATTTGTTTTCCCTAAACAGTGTAACGTTTTGGAAAAAAATTTTCACGAAAATTTATTGTGACACACAACGAGTCTGTGTGGAAAATGTCAGCTCGATTGGATCACGGGAAGTGGGTTAAAAAACGACCGAAAGATTTGCACGGTCGTAAGCAAGCAAGCACGCAAGCAAGCAAGCGAACTTAATATAAAGGATTTAAAAAGAAACAAAAATATTCATAAAAATGCAATGTAACTCATACTGTGAAACCAATTAAGTGCACAGTACGCTTAGGTATACATTTATAAGTGCAGTCGTATTGAGTGGTGGATAAAATGTTGCGAGCGTGAGGCCTGAAATGAACACCAACCTAACAACGGCAACTTCCCACGCCCATACGTAGGGGATGGGGGTCGCTATTGAAAGACAAAGCTGAATCCCAGGTTCCTGAGAGTGCGTGCATAAGTATACAACTTATATATCCCATTCCCCAAAAAAATGTAAACCACCCATTGAACACAGACACACGCGGTGCGCCATGGCCTCGTGGTAGCGCATTCGCCGCTCGGTGCACAGGTTCACGGTTCGAATCCGGTGGCTGCCCTGATTAATACTGCTTGTTTAATAACCACACTAATAAATCTTGCTATGCGTCGTCTGCTTCGCAATGGACATACAAAAAAATCACCGGACAGTAGGCCACATTGTGCCGGCATCAGGGTTCAAATTTAACTACAAATTTCTCAATAGCAACATTGCCCTGCTATTTGCAGGTTATAATTAGTATATATTTGGCATTCCCATCCACTGTGTTTTCACATATTATTATTGTAATATTATGTCCACCTGTATGCATACCTTATTGTTAAATATACGTTTAGTATACAGAGACGATGACATATATACACACACACACATGATACATAGGTACTTCTACAATGCACATGTACAAATGGGGTGGAAGAAGTGAATTGGTGAATTAAACAGGAGTCATTGCTGTGCCGGAGGGCAGGGTCTGCGTCGAGATCATCGCAAGGTCCTACGGATCCCTCCATTACATCTGGAATGTTCACCACTGGCTCAGGACAGCATCGGTGAACTTTGTCCACTTCCCACGAGTGTGGGAGTGAAAGCGTGACGTGGATATTCACCCTCAGGGGGCTTCTCCAACAGTGAGAGTCACCTTTGTAATTTGTGTAATTTCCATGACCCCCTTTTTGGAGTCCTAAACAAATACGATTTCTAATGAACCCTCTGACTCTCTCCTCACCAGGTGCTTGAACGTTTGAGAACGCGGTGCTTCCATATCTGAGGAGACTGTTGTAAGATTTAACAATTGGCCTGGGACGAGTGGGAGACACAAAGAGGGCTCACAAATAAATGTTTTTTTTCTCTGTCACTTCTCCAGATTATTTTGGTGGCCGATTAATATAATTGGATCGCCCTGTGTATGGCTTTACACCACGACTTGTGATAGAAATTCCCCCCCAAAAATATATATATTTTATTATATAACCTCGAGCTCAAACCTCAAGCCCACAGTCAAGAACTTCACCTCCTGAGTATACAGGAAACCAAGTTCAAACAATTCACGTGAATTATAAAAAGGGGCCTCTGCTTTACTACCTCCTATTTAATGCACTCAACTGACAAGCCCAACTACACACAGGAACATAACGACAATTCGCATTATTTCATTTGTTTGTACAAAAAAACTAATTAAAATCAAAGTGAAACAAAGCACAAAAAAATAACACATTAGCACGGTTGTTCAAAGGACGCTGAAGCGCACCGAGTTGTATAAAAAAACGATTTACCTATGAAGGTAAACGTAACGGAGACGTTTTAAAATAATTTTGACTAGCAGGTCGAAGTATTTACGAGCTTGCAACGGCTTTGAGTTCAAATTGTATCCCTCCGAGTGACGGCGCGAGGTGCAGGGGAGGCTCCCAGGCTCGATCCGCTTGCAAATTAATAGTCACGAGTGGTGTTCCATGCAGACGTCCGAACAGCAGAACGTAATCGTAACAAGGATAACAACAATTATAATTTATACTACGGCAGCAGTGAATCCTTGCCGCGAGTGAAGAGGCATGCACGGGTTGCAGGATGGTGAAGCCAGACGCAAGAGAAGCTCATTGTGCCGTGTCCACAAACGGGATGTTTAGAATGTTCATCGGCAGTGGCGGCCGGTGGGTGAATGTATAAACACCGTGCTGACGGGGGGGCACAGAAGTGTGCGGTGGGGGAGAGGGGAGCGGGGGAAGGAGGATGGAAGGAGGGGGGTAAATCAACAAGGTGGTCCAGATGTCTTGTGATCCACATTTAATAATCTAAAACGTAATATTTTTTAAAGTAAGGTTTATTTAAAGCGGAAATGAATATGCGAAGGAAAACACAATTGGGAGTCACAAGACACCTGGAACACCCTCTAGTTCATCATGGTTATCTTCTTCTGAAGAAGTACCTCTAGCAGAGCCATCCCAGGGTACGGCGAATCTGGACGACTGCCCCGGACCCCGCACGTTGGGGGGGGGGGCTGCACTTTGGTGCCAGATGCAATACTTCCGGTTTAGTGTAAAGGCGTTCTGGGGGGGATTTGTCCCTGGTCCTGCACCCCCCCCCCCCCCCCCCCCCCGATGACCGATGGACGGCCCTTTCGGCAAGATTGCGCGTGACAGGCTAAACTTGAATATCGCGGTGTCGTGAGCCACGCGACAGCTCCGGTGGTGGTGGCCGAGTTGCTACTCTCGAGGTTTCTCCCTGTGATGCGTTGCGTCGGGGCGAGAGCTACTTGGCGATGCGTTCCACCGTTTGGTCACCGTCTCCACGCTCACCATCGTTTCGAGGGTTCGTTTTCCTCTTTTTTTCGTGTCTCACGGCTGTGGCATGGCCCTATCATCATCACGATCCATGGACAAACAGTCCCGTCGGTGTCCACTGCACATTTCGTAATTTGTTTCTAGTTTCCTCTGTCTCGTGCCAATATGCTCAAGTCGTGGCCACATCTTTCTGGCACAAATCTCTTTTTGCCGCCGTCAAGCCATTTCTCTGCGAGGTCTTCCTCTCCCTCCTGGCCCCACCGGCCCATAATAACGAGCGGCCGCTGTTCATGAGCGTATTTCGAGTTTCAGCTAAAAGCCCCCATGAAATGTTGGATGTTGTTGTTGTTGCTGTCAATTGCCTTAGGATCGTCGAAGCGGAGAACCGCTGTCATCCGTTGTGAAACCCACCGTTGCTGGCAGCAGAGTATTGTGTCACTTTAAATCACAACACGAGAAGGAAAACCACAAAGTACTTCCAAAGGTGCCTCATCGATCACATCAATAACACAGCACTCCTTTGTACGATGCATGAGAGTGGGTCGATTCTTCACCGTACGACCTGGGGTAAATCGAATTATAATTCAGCAAAACAGTAATCTGCACAGTGGATATTGGTGAAAAGTGCAGGACTTAGAAATACTGTACACGTGAGGACTCCAACTGCTTCACGTGGCCACCTGGCACTCAACAATCTTTGATGCTGATCAATGAGCCACCTAAATATTACTCTCATACATTTTGTTCGAAGCACGTGACATTACTACTTTTGTGAATTGGCAGCAGTTCGGTTAAGTTCAATAACGAAAAAGATGCCAGTTTACTCGCTCTTGTATTTCTCCACAATAAACTACAAGGCAAGTGGAGACACTAAACTAAACAATGTATTTTCTTTTACCAGGTAAGGCTCACGAAGTTAGGTAGCTCATTTTCAAAAGCGACCTGGCCACAAATGACAGGTCAACGAAGTGGCTTATCGCGTGGAAACTTTTAGCAGCCAAATACTCTAAAGGCATGTTTCTAAATGTGGAGGGGAAAACTGGAAGACTCCGGAGAAAAATCAACGGGGAGAACGTGCAAACTCATAAATAATCAGGGATAAATAATGATGTAAGTCTGCGTGGCATACTTTGTTTACCACTTATGGCTCGAGCCCAGGGGCCGCCCTGGTTATTATCTTATTTAAAAAATTGTATAGCGTGCCTTAGCGCAAGACGCTCTAACTAGTCTAAAAAGCGTTAACAAAAGTCGAGTGATTTCGAGGGCATGGGCCAAGGAACGAGTGACCGTAGCAAAGGGCACGTGGGGGTCACGAAAGGGCTAAAGGGGAGGGACGGGATGGAGTGGAGGGGCGAGGGGAGGGAAGCCGAAGGGAATGGGCAATGGAGAAGAGGTGAGCTTACTGTCGGTGTATTCACCCTGCTTCACAGTGGACAGTAAAGATCATGTGACATTATTGTGAAGAGAGAGAATAGGCTAAGTGCGCAGGCCCAATTTTGACATTTAAAAAAATATTCGCAAACTACTTAATGGGGTAAAAATGGAAGCTGTATTTGTCTGTGAAACATAGTAGCTTTATGACAGCCTTGAACTATGAAATAGCGTTAATGCGAAATTTACCAAATTTCTGGAATTCAAGTGGTCTGATGTGGCTGCAGTTTTGTACGAGACTCATGTATTTCTAGAAAATACAACAAGACACTTATCATCATGAATAAACATCGTCGTCCAGCATAGACACGGCACAAACATCGCGTTCACGGCACGTGGAAACAATACAGAGCAGGGAAGCATGGCACCATGGGAAACCAGGCATGCATGGAAATTGAATCGAGGATGAAACAAAGTGCAATATGTGAAACACAACAATTAATCGAGTGTGAGAAAGAGTCGTGGGAAAAAAATATCTGCTGGTCATAGCCAAAAAGCCACGAGTAATTGTCTTCCAATTATTTGTGAGCTCTAGTTTTTGTTTCATGTTCGTGTCATTGTATAACGTGACAACTTATGCAGCATCAATACTGGAATCCACTGTAAGAGTCAAGTCAAATTGTCCACCCATGTTAAAATGAACACGGGGCACTACTCAGCTCTGTTGGCGACCCAAAACATATTGCTGAAAATTCCACATTCATATGGCAGGGATCAATTTAATCACATGACAACCAGTGTTGACTTTGCACAAACAGGTACTCGTTTCATTGACCATTGAGCGATGGGCTGAGTTAGACCCTGACTAGGATTTTAACTGGTAACCATTTGATTGTAGAGTATTGTAAATCCAATGCGTATCTGTGGCCAGTACTTACTTTTACGTAACACGTAAAGATAACAAAGCCAAAGATTCCCCCATATTGTTGGGGCAAGTGCCATTCACGAGCACCTATGAAGGCGGACACGGTACACAAGGGGGTGGCCAACACCATGCCCGGCCGCCTTTGTATTCCCAGTGATGACGTTTACACACCGCACCTAGGGGAGGCCCTGGACCGATTCAAACATTTGCCACTGTTATTGGTCATGAGCGGGAATTGAACTTGGGTCGACGGGTTCTTATTTAAATACAGGCCAGGTTCAGACACCATTGTCCAATTGTGCACATGCTGCGGAATTGCAAATGGGTTACTGGGATTTGTAACGTGCGTGGTGTGTTATAATCTCCATACAAACACATACCGTGACACACACACATACGCAAATACACACAAACGCCCACTCGTTCACACTCAGAGATGCAGGCCACACACAGCCTCACACTAACTCGACAACAACCGCCATTGGCCACTAAGTGGCAGTGACGTCCCCACGGCGCTTGTGCCAGGCTTGGTGCACTTTAAGGCCACGTGAAATGCCGAAGGGCCAGGTGTCATGGGTTGACTGACTGAAATGACTGGCCGATGTACCACCTGATCCCCCTACTATGCCAATTTGCTGTGTTTTAGCCACGTGGCGCTCCGCTCGTTGTTGTGAGCTAACACACACACACACACGCTTTTACAGGACATGTTTGGTTGTAAAAAAAACATTGCCAGGATATGTATCGTGTATCATCTTGTAATATTAATCGGTGGCATTCCATGCCTAGGCCAAACTATGCCAAATGCACACAACGCTGCTAGTACAATGGAAATTCCATTTAGGAAAACTATTTGTGTTGGAAAATCCAACGAGGTTTTCCCTGCCGAGGATGATATGCTATTTCCTTGCAATAGGCACTGCATTTCCGAATTGTGATGCTCGATTGTCTCATGCTCACGTTGTAATACCGAGTGCTTAATGTGAATACTGCGTAGAAATACGCTAGCTGTGGTGCTGCACCCGTTACTTTTATCCACTACCAGCCGGATTGGCATTGCACTGAATGCATCTTAATCAAGTGCAGCGACACCCTTGCGTCTTTCTGTACGCAATATGCCCGATGGTCGGTCCCAATTTGGACTCTCCTGAAAAGATCATGTGTTGCTAAGTGAAGCTTTAACTTGCGACGGATCCTCACCCCATCTGACAACAACTGTGAATAACAAACACAGCATTGATATCGGTGTCCTATTTTCACGCTGTAAAATGTTACGACGTATTTTATGTCGACTATTAATAGATATATCTATCTGTAATATGTTAAAATGAAGGCCAAGTAGGGTGGGATGGTCGTCGTGAATGAATGCCAAATGTTGCCGCTTTTATTTAAGCTTCAGTGCAGAGAACTGTGGGAAGCCAACAGTGGGCGAACTTGTCGAGATAAATAGACTGGCACCACCAGAGGAATGTGGAAGTTTTCACCGCTGGCTCAGGGCTGCCAACAGAGATGACCACCAAAGACAAATACCCCCCCCCGTATAGCCTGAACAGACTGTTGGGGCAAGTGCTGTGAGCGAACACCTATGAAATCGGCACGGCACACGTGGGAGGGCCAACACTACGCCCGGCCGCCTTTGTCTCCCCAGTGGTGATGTTTACACACCGCACCAGGTACGCATTTGAGGCTGAGTCGACCTTGTAATTGCTCAGCTCGCTAACCGCTACACTACCGCTCCCCACCACCACACACTCATTTAAGTGCTATACATTATTAATTGAAGGCTTAGTAATCCGATCAAGTATCACGATAAAGACGGTCGCTATATCGAGCGCTTTCAGATGCGCTTCTGCGGCCGTCTGGAATGCTGTTGCTTCCGATATTAGGAAGCCCTTGGAGCTATGGAATTTTAAATCGTCTGGATTGAAAACTCGTTTCTTTAGAGCTGATTTTTGTGTTTAGTTTGTTGTCCTTTCCCTGCGATAAGCATGGTTGGCTACGTACGGTGTGAAATAACTTTACCATATATGCACACATACTATGAAACTCATTAATTGGCGCAATGTTTCATTGCACTCTGTCTACTGCAGCACAAAATAAATGTGCATATGAACAGTTCTGAATGAATGAAAATAAATTGCCAATTATTACGAAATTTGAATCTAACCAAATTCTCACGAGTTAATGCTGACAAAGCACACATTTTAATCGATATCTATAGTTTATGCAAAGTCTTAAGCAGCCATTGTTAATTTTTTTTCACAATCAATTCCTCCAAATGTGCCAATATTGCATGAAAATGTTTAACATAATTGTACCATCATTAGTAGCCTCATGTTATCACAGATCTTCCAGAGCTGGGTGAACATTTGTGCAGTAATTCGGTAAAGGTGACAATGCTCGGTTTTTTCGATAAAGTCACGTAGGTAAAAAAAAATAATAATACAATAATAGAAAAAAATATATATTTAGAATTATATTTATAATTTTATTACTGTTATTATTTCTATTTTTTTTCTATAATTTAAATATATTCATTTTATTATTTATTTTTAACCTACGTGACTTTACCGACAAAACCTAAGAGTATGAATCCTTGCAGTCACGAAAGCTTCAAATCTAGAATTTGTGCTGTCCGCCTTTGGGCGTTCTCTGGTCTAACACTGGTGGTGAGACAAGACCATGAAGAAGGATGTCTCTGGTGTAGGCCAATCAGCTTCAAACACAATGCACACATTATCAGAGCATGTTTGTCTGCATGTTTTGCCACAATTATGCGTGGTTAATGCAGACTTGATGCCTTGTGTCAGGTATTTATTTGGTGTTTGAACATCTTAACACCTGTTTTATTTCCAGAAAGGGTAAAAACCTATTCTTATTTTTCATCCTTTACATTTGACCACACGATGGCTACACTTGCATTTGGAAGCGTTTCGTTAGAAAACAGCGAAGCGCAAGTGCGTGCATGCTTCATTTGTTGAAAGCGAAATTATGGCCAACTCCTAAAATAATCATTAATTCAGCTCAAGTTAGTAAACAGATTGTTTTATATTTGTTGATTGGATTTGTAAAAAAAACACAAAGTGTTCTCTTAATGGGCTGCTCCCTGCTGACGACTCGTCTGTTGTTCCCAAGCGCTGTGCATCTCCGATTAGTAGATTAGTAGTACGTGCAGTGCGAAAGAAGCTCAGCGTACACACATACGTGCCTACTTTTTGCAACGTGATTTTACATCGACTGGGTTTGCAGAGTTGAGACAGACATTATGGGCAGAACTCCTACGCTGAGCAGAGCATTCAAGTGTATTTAGTTCTAACCAGGCGAGAACTCAAAGAGACGGGGATAGTCTCATTTGCCAGGGATACCTGGGGCATTAGTCTGCCAGGAGGGGGTGATGATTGCTTTGTGTACAGTCCAAATTGAGTAAAGTAAAAAGTGTGTCAAGGATGGTTCTGGAAGATTACATCACTGTTCGTTCTGGCAACAAGCATCCCTTATAAAATACTGCTTCACTCCATGTCAACTGATATCTATATATGTGCAACATTTAATAACATCAGTGGAGCTAAGCTAGGACAAAATGTGAAATCCTAAATGTGAGGTTTTTTTTTCTTCGGACAAATCATTAGTGGCCGGGCTGAGATCAATCAAACGAGCAAGACAATCACCTGGTTTGATCCCAGGTGGCTTTGTCTGGATTTGAGACCTGGATCCTCGGTAGCCACAGCTGGGAGCTCCTCTAAAGGTAATTCACGCTTCCCCGGAGCGGAAAGCCACCTCCTTCCGGTGCACAAGTGCAGCCCCCGTGCGGTTTAACATCCCAGCTACCTTCATCTCGTGCATTTGGCTGCCTGGCGAATTTCCAAATTAACATCGGGAAGGAAGAAGGGGGAGAACAAAAACAACCGCCCTGGGATCATGAACCCGCTGGAATGGTGACGAATGGCTTCGCGATGGAAACTGCGACGCTCGCCCACCCGGGGGACCCCGTTGGGGCGCAGGGACGCGCGGGACACGGAGACACTCGCCAAGATTTCACTGCCGCCGTTCTCTCCCGAGAGAGGAGGTGCCGCGAGAGATCGTGCGAGCGAGATCGACGTCTTACAGGGGGGCTGCCTCGCGCCTGCTCGCCGGCATCCCCTGCACCGTCGGCGGCCGACGGTTGCGCCTCCTTCCTGGGGCTAGCCAAACGAACCCCCGCGCGTCTGGAGGCGCCCTCCGACCCCTCAGCCTCTCTGGTCGCCGTGCCCACCGCCGCCGCTTGGGGCGGCGTCCCCGGCGACAGCGCCGCTTCGTCTGCCGCCCGCCCGTCGCGCGGCTGAGTCTGCAATAAACGGCGAGCAGCCTCCACCTGAGCGCCCAGATCTCTCTCCAGCTCACCCGCCGCTCGCTCCTTGGAGCGCAGCTCGTCCATCTATAGACACACGGGGGTGGGGGGGGGGGTGGGATGGGGTGGGACACGCGCGCGCCTTTACTGAGCCGGGAGACCTCGCCGCTCGGCTCGACGTCCGTCATTGGAGAGAAGCAGCGTATTTTGAAACCACCAGGCAAGCACATTGGGACGTTTGCACGTCAGTAACGTGGCCACCCCCCTGAACGAATGTCGTTTGGAGACGATATGCGGTGCAGCAGGATTGAGGGAGTGTGATTAAACCTGGGGATGTCATTGAGCCTGCAAGAATTAAAACGTCACCCAGGACACCCTTCAAACAAGATATTTTCAATGGATATTCGAGATCGAAAAATAATTATATTCCTTACATTAATTTCCAGCAGAATTAACATCTATTTTTTTATTCGAAGGCAGTGTTTATAAACAAAAGTTGTGCAGTAGTTTAGGCCGTGCTTGTACACCACGGTCAATTCAGCCGTCAGATTTACATCAAGCGTAAAAAAATATAGGGCCCACAAGGGCATCACGCCAAGGGTGACAGTGGGACTTTGTCAGAACAAGGAAATCTGAATGAGAATATTTAATACTGCAGGAATCCGATGAGCCGTGAAGCTCTCTTTCACAGATGTTCAGTTGGGGCGGGTCACATCAAGTTACAGTCGGGTTCGTGACTATATATATTTGCAGCAGCAAAGTGACTCTCACAGCTTTGCACTAGCTTCGCACTCAACTGGAATTGTTCACCCTGCTGCCTCACAGTGCGTGCAACAGGCCTCGTCCCATCTCCCACGAGGACCCCAGTTACACAAAATAGCCAATAGGGGGCAGCACTGCCAAAAGGTAAAATTAAATTACGATACCGCATCACGTTGGCGTTTGGCCACGGAATGACTGTTGCACAGAACACCCGATTGGCGTGTTACTGGTGGCAGCAAGCGTTGCTTTTTGCAATATGCACTTTTTCACCTTTCACGTAACAACCCTGCCTCAGCGACAACACAATTTTCATGTCGGTGTGGCACCGTCAAAACCAAAAAATGTCACTTGTATTCTTGGTTCTTTCGGTAAAGTCAAAGGTGTGAAACCCCAACTGTGGTTTGCACACCTGATGATGATTGCTTGTGTTGCAATCGAAACGTCGTGAGAATTTTATTGTTTTATTTTTTATTATTTTATTATTTCCCTTCTACGTGACTTTACCGAAAGAACCAAGAATTTGAATCCCTGCAGTCACGAAAGCTTGAAATCGAAAAATGTCACTTGTGTTCAGCTTTCTCAGTTCTCCAGTATAACAAGTATTCTGATCCCAATAGTGCACGCAGCCTGCTCACTTTCTATACATTTGTGTGTAATTTATGAGGGAATGTCCCATCATTTAAATCGGGTGATGGAGTGCACAGATAACATGGTTACGTGATACGTGTGTGATGATGTATTTTGGTTTTGGGATTATACGCCACGGTCCATAGGCCTCACGCTTACTGCATGCCATGGAAAAGCAATACAGGTATAACAATTCTAGATTTTAAGCTTTCGTGACTGCAAGGATTCATATTCTTAGGTTTTTTCAGTAAAGTCACGTAGGTTAAACATCAAAATTAATAAAAATAAAATAAATATCACGACGTTTCGGAGGCAACACAAGTCTCCGTCATCAGGTGGGACCGTCACAGCCAGATTAGCTGCATCAAGTGAGGCAATGATTCAAGATGTAATCCCTTAAAAGCAAGTTGATACGTTCCATTGATTGGCTACCACATTCTGATGAGCTCCCCCCCCTCTCCTCCCCCCTCAACTTGCTTTTAAGGGATTACATCTTGAATCATTGCCTCACTTGATGCAGCTAATCTGGCTGTGACGGTCCCACCTGATGACGGAGACTTGTGTTGCCTCCGAAACGTCGTGATTTTTATTTTATTTTATTTTTATTAACTTTTATGTTTAACCTACGTGACTTTACCGAAAAAAACCTAAGAATAGGTATAACAATGCAGAGAAATAACGATGTGTCTGACCACTGTAACATCGAGCTACTTGGCTTACGGCTGTGGGAAATAGCTTCAAACATAAAATATCGATGTAAATATTCCAGGTACTTTTTTAAAACGTAGGTAAAAATTAACAATGATACACATTCACGTTGTTTAGTATGGTGTAAATAGCAACCTTTGTGTACCGATGTATAATGCAATATAAAATAGGTCTAAATTGATATTACCTACATTTTAAACGTGGAAGTAAAAAAAAAGATACTAAATTATCTGCTGGGAAAATTATAATTGAGTCTTCAATATTTATTTCAGGATATTCACTCTTGAATTGTGAGTTGAATAGTGGGCAAGTAATCATACCCCCACCGTGTTCCCACCAGTGATTCAACCATCTGCCAACCTTTTAATTAAAAAAATAAAATTTTGCCTGCCTGGTTTTGTCTTGTTTTTATCGTCTATACTGATACACGTTTTATTTTGTTGTACACTGACAGGAAATTAGCCTAAACGTATATTTAGCATATCATTTGCATACTATTTACATCAATCATAGATTCATAAATGCACAATGCGCGCGGAGAGAGCCGAGCTTTTGCGAACACGCGATGACGCTGGATGCCATCTCCAGCAAAGCATCGTACCACGAAACTGTCAACGTTGTGCTTGGGCTCTTCAACATTCCTCGAGTTTGCTCAAAAAACAAATCATCGGATGCAATTGATACATTTGTCCCACGGTAGTGACGTCAATATTTGATTGGCCCTGTCAGACGGTGGATGGTTATGTTAAAACCAAACGACATTTTACCTACACGACGATCTCACCCAGGGGTCGGCAACCTTGCGGCTCTTTAAGGAACCGCTTTGTGACTGTTATTCGCCACGTTGCATTGCAACTCTTGAAATATTGAACAAAATGTCTCTTGTTATTTTGGTTGCCGACCTTCGATCGAACCCAAAATAAACTAACTATGAAGCACAATTCAATGGATGTATTGTGAGCCTAGTGAACGCCTTTTGGAGCATTTTGGCATTGAAAGGAATACTGCATGCCATTCAAAATATCCATGCATATGTGGGATGAACATTCAAAATGCTACAAAAGCAGGCTTCTTATTGTACTTACAAAACTAAAATATGTTTTATTTTTACCAAGTAAGGCCTACTGAGCTATATAGCCCTTATTCAGAAGCGACCTGACCAGAAATGATAGCACAACGAAGTGGCTTATCACGTGGATATTTACAGCAGCCAAATACTCTAAACGCATGTTTCTAAATGTGGAGGGATAAAACCAGAGGACCCGGCATAAAAAACACGCAACCACGGGGAACATGCAAACTCCAAATATACAGGCGTCATGGTCAGTTTCGAACTCATGTCCTGCTGTATACCAGGCGAGGGCATTAACATCTCGCCACTACGGCGCCCCTGCCCCGTCCAGATGCACCATCGCCTTGCAGCTGTCATGCAAAATCAAGCCTTCTGCTTTGTTCCATTTATAGTCCTTGCTCTTACAAATCCCCAAAATAATGGAGGGTATTCAAAACACACAGTAGGAACATGCACAACATGCAACATTTTTTTTTGCTGCATCGCAGGGTGCAGCAGAAATTTGCCCACACGGATAGTGACGTCAAGTTGCGTGCCATTTTGATTGCCGGGTGTTCCACGGCAAATAAAAAAAACTTGTTAGAGCAGGTGAGAATTTGGTTCCACGCAAATGTGAACTTTTATAGATAGAGAGAAAAATAAAAATATCTATCAGAAAAGAGAGGACAGAAAGCCAGCGTAAGAGACCAGAGTCAGTTGAACACGGAGGCTTTCGCAGCAAACTAAGGACAACAAACTAAACAACAGGAAAAAAATTCCAATGTATGTCGATTAACTGTGACTAACCCATCCGATAACTTCATATTCTCAGATTAACATGATCCACTGTAATTCATATGACCACATTAACCCCCCTCTGGTCGTCGCACCTGACCGGCTCACGGTGATGACATCACCATTGCTCTATTTAAGACCGAACCAGGAAGACTTCTTCACAATTCTGGCAAATCGCCTGATGAAGCTGGCTGTTGTAATCACCAGCGAAACGTCACAGTACTCAAATCGTAAATGATGTGGGTTTACTCCTCAACACACCGGTGTGCTGAAGTAGTAACTAATTGGCACGTTTTGTTTACGTGACATTCCTTACTAATTGGTTGTGTCGGGTGGTGGTGGGTAGAGAGACACGTTTATATTTACGCGATCTCACCTAAAACAAACCCATCTTTGCAGTGTACGTTACCCACGTGATACAGTTGACCGTAACATGTTGATGGCAATTATAACTGCCCTCACAATGCAGTTCGATCCACTAAACATTCCAAACTATAATTTAAGAGGTTTGCTGAGTCTAATAAAACAAGACTTCTGAAATGGTTTAATATTTATAGTCGAATGCATTCTCGCAAAAAATATCCTAGATATCAAATTGTGAGCAAGAAATTGTGTTGTAAAGGCTGTTGCACAAAAGAGATACGTCTGCAAAGGCCAACCTATCTCTCCCTGGTCATAGGTGATTATCTCTGCATCTTTTACATGTGCCCTGGCGATTCAAATGAAATGTAGAAATGTTATTCTCTACAGTAAACGTTATATCCATAGAGCATAATTTTGAATATAGGCAGCATCTCAATTCACACACTTTAGTCAGCAAAGAGGTATCTGTATTGCTCGAGTAAAGTTTTCATCTGCTTTTGAAATGTTCAGTCAACCACGCATACAGCATTGTTTAGAGATGCAAATGCCAGGTTGAAATTCTGATGCCCATTATTACATGATGCACAATGATCGTTGTCAGTGATAACCTGCATTCCATGGGAGACATTGCTTTTTTTCGAGAGTTTCAGAAACCGAGAATCAACATCTCTTCAATTATATTCCCGTATAGCGTCATGCACACGTGACTCTTTCATGTCGTAATATCTGATGCAGCCATCCCAAACAGTTTGCATTTTCAATTTGAATCTCACCTTCGTGCCGTCAGCCATCAGAAGCCCCCCTTGTTCAAACACCACACTTCAACGTATTCATATGAACTTGTACATGTTAAAACGTTAGATTTGACACATTTCATTGAATAGTTTCACTGCCTAATTAGTGTTTTCGCTGGTGATTGTATTTACATGTACATTGAATTGCAGCACGTAGTCACACATGCCACAGTAATATTACTAATGTATTGGTCGCTGTTTGGCTGCCCCTATAGTCGAAGCACTTTCCCAGCCGGTGTATTAAATGTTCAAATCACACTCAGCGTCCACTCAGCTCACCATCTCTCTGAGGCAGAAAACATTAGTACTACCACTTTATGGGAAGTCAACAGCAGTGGCTTGAGCAAATAATTATAGCCACAACGCCTGAATACTTAAAGAGGATGAATGATGCCTCATCGTTGATATCGGCATGGAGATGCTGCCATTTCATTACTTCATCATATTATCAGTAACGTCATGGATTACAATATTCAAATATATATTATCGAATATTTTAACTCTTTTACATTTTGAAAATGCTATTTTAACAACATGTCTTCACCCAAATGGAAAAAACGATTATGAAATTGGGGAATACATTTATTCAAATTAGGAAAATAAAAATGTATTCAACATTTTGATCGAAAACCCAAGTTAACAACGTAGCAGGATTTCAAAAGGGTGTTGAGTCACGAATAATTGACTTAAAGCTTTCGTGACTGCAGGAATTCATATTCTTTGGGTCTTTCGGTAAAGTCACGGAGATGGTTCAAAGAAAATAACCAAAAACTACGACGTTTCGATCACAACGCAAGCGATTATCGTCAAGAGGAAAGATGGTTGGCTCTTTCCTCCTGATGACCACCTACGTGACTTTACCGAAAGACCCAAAGAATATCACGAATAATTATTTTCAAATTAATATTTTCCGCAATTTCTTTGTTTTACCCGGAAAAACCTCTCACTCGTTTTCAAAAAACGTTCCACAAGAATGCCTTGCTCGTGTTATTTGGTCACTTCCTCTTTGAACGCAATTGGTAACTGGCAGGAAACCACTGTGCATGGAGAAAATCA
Source organism: Lampetra planeri (assembly GCF_965212315.1). Lineage (NCBI taxonomy): Eukaryota > Metazoa > Chordata > Hyperoartia > Petromyzontiformes > Petromyzontidae > Lampetra > Lampetra planeri. The sequence goes on from NC_136110.1 coordinate 11,832,215, forward strand.
ACTCTTGTGAGGGCGCGACGCTGAAATTTTGGCACAGATTGACACCGTAACGTCTGCAACAGGCCCACTCTTTTTTTCCCAACAGGTGGATGTCTCAAATCAGACTTCATCTCTGTGTGTGTGTGAGCGACCAAGGTGTCTTCCCGCTGCAGACTACAACAATTTGCTACTTACACACAGCGGATCAAAAAAGAACGTGAATAAAAACACCCTTCTGAACCGTAACGCACACCCAACTCGAAAGCGAATGTAGAAATGTATGAAATACTGAGTTTTGCAAAAATGTAAACGTGTAGTTTCTTGGTAGCATGAGATATCATGTAGGAGACAGTAGTGACAGATTAAAACACAGGAAGGTGACTTGCCTGCCACTAATAAAAATGTAGAACAGTTGACCAACCGTAGAACACCATCATGATTGGGAACGAATAAAATAAAGCTCTCCATAATTTAGGTCGTAAAATGTTGGACCCACAAAATGTCACTTTTATGGGCACTCTACCACATCCTGTTCACTGACAAGTGATAAAAGATCAAGATGTTCTCTGCATTGACTCATAGCCATTATGAACAGGAACCCAGCCAAATTATTTTACCCTGCCATGAAATGGCATGACCCCAAGTCCACCCGTCGCCAAAAACCCAGTGGTATTAAAACATCTGAATAATCTTCCCGCCTTCCTTCAGAAAAAAACATGAAATTGCATTCTCCATACACAAAAAAGTGTATCCAATGGAATGATGCCCATTTCCTGCGGCAATCTTCACAAAGGAAATGCAAAGCGACAGAGGTCACAGGTTTTCCTGTAATTACCGGCGTTGTGGAATCATTATCATCCAAACCCATGCATGTATTTTTTTTAATAACAAGCTGTTGGCTGCATAGTGCAGATAATGGCCAGAGCCATCTTTAAATATCACAACAGACAGCCACACAGAGGGACTGATAACGATGTCACGTGTGCATGGACATCCTGGGGAACGCAATCACACGTCAAGACAAGTGGAATTCACGTGAACAGAGGCAGGACAGAAACACTCTGACATGCCACAATCAAACGCCATGTTCTGTGTGACCGCCACTGGTGACGCAGATTCACATTCAGCAGCTTCCACTGTCTCTAAAAAATACCAACTGAGAGTGTCAATTAAAAGGCAATGATGGTTACATAATTCAGCATTTTGTTCACGTGGAATGCACAGGAGACGAAGAGGGCATTTAGCAGCATCGCCACGGTGACCCATAGCACATTTACAAATGTCACACGTATTTATGACCGGGCCAAGGTAAGGCACCCACATTTGTAAATATAACCACACCCAGAGCATCACAGAAACATTCCTACAAACAATACATAGACAGTACAATTGGGTGACAATGAAAAACGTCAAGTTAATGGACACATAGCAGCACAGATTATTTTTTCAACAAGGTACATGCTACCTAATAATGTTTACAAGCTGCATGCTGCCGAATGTACATTGATCTCCGATTCATGAGTAATTGTGAAAAATAGACAAAATCATGCATAGGGAAAAATGAAATACTTGCAATAAATACTGAAAGGAGTGTTCATTTTGTAGATGATCAGAATTTGACGAATAATTATATATATGAGTAAAGTTTAGGTCAAATCAAGTCTAAAACTGCAATCGCCAATTGTTTATTATCAATTCGATTTAAAGCTTTCGTGTTTGCAGGGATTCATCTTCTTGGTTCTTTCAGTAAAGTCACGTAGAAGGGAAATAATAAAATAATAAAAATAAAAGATAATAAAATAATTCTCACGATGTTTCGGCCACAACGCAAGCAGCCGTACTCAGGTGAAGACCAGGTCTGTCGGGGAGACAGCGTCATTCAGACAGCGTCATTCAGACGCTGTCTCCCCGACAGACCTGGTCTTCACCTGAGGACAGCTGTTTGCGTTGTGGCCGAAACGTTGTGAGAATTATTTTATTGTTTAATTTTTATTATTGTATTATTTCCCTTCTACGTGACTTTACCGAAAGAACCAAGAAGATGTTTATTAACATTCACTCTCTAAGGTCTGGGTGTATTTCATAGAAAAAACAATAATTAACAAGGTTTGTTCACCACCATCAAGGTCAATCTACTGCTGGCTGAAAGCCTCGCTGGGACCGCCACCACCGCCGCCATCGTCTATGGCCTACGGCCTTGCGATATGACGGCCGATGCACAAGTCCTGATTTCATCGCGTTCCATTCCTTGGCTGCCACTCTGCCAATTATTTCTCTTGAGACCATCGGCCATCATCCCTTCTCTTGACACGTCCTGTCCATGCCCAGCTTTCTTTATGCTTGTAATTTTTCTCAATAATCGCTGTATGGTTTATAATACATGTAGAAAAAAATAAAAAATTACAAGAATACATTTCTCTCTGGGTTTTTAATAGACTGACCAAAATAAGCAACAGATATTGCCGATTTAAAAGCAGAAATTCTTGCTCAATTATGACATTTTCATTCCGTAACTTTTGATAAATAAATAATTGCATATTCGTTTGAAGGAACGTTAACTTTAGATAAAACGTAGCCAACCGTGCTAATCGGAGGTGCGGGGATGATGGAGTGGCAGTCACAGGATGGAATGTGTGTGCGAGGATGTCCACCAAGGAGACTGAGAAGGAGTGACAGACAGAGGCTTCAGTGTGTACAAGAGGATATGCACAGGGGAGTTGGAGTGATGAAATCAGCTCATGTCCAGGATCATGAGAGATGGCAGCAGCTTGGGAAGGCTTTCGTCCTGCAGTGGATTGACCATGGCCGATGACAATGAACTTTCCATGCTCATATTATACCAAATGGATCCATGTATTGTCTCGTCGTGACATTTTAATCAAACTTCTTTAAACGTGCTCTGTGCATTGTTTTATTTGGCTAAGCACATTTTTATTTCTTGTGAATATTTTTTGTTCTTCAAAGCTTAGAATGCCTAAACCCACAGCTAACCATCCTAATTTATCAATCTAAAACACACAAACATACAAAAACATTCCTTCTGAGGCAAAACTTACTTGTGTGCACCTCCTGAAGGTTTTTGTACTGGGTGCATTGCTGAATATTGCCAGCTGAAAATGAAAAACATACACGCTGGTGAAAATGTTCATCAGCCAATCCAATACAATCCCATACGACAAAACACATGAACAATAGCGTAGATTGCTCTAACACAAAACGGCATTTTTAATTGTCTCTCTTAGGTGTTAAATTATCTTTTACCTGAATTATGCTTCAAGAATTATGGCCTGGTGTTGAGAAAACCCGTCATGGAATCAGAGGAATACATGGAGTCAGGGTCCACAAATATACAAAACCACCAACCCATGTGGTTAATCCAATCGGCCGCTCTCAATATCACATGCGAGGTTCCAATACCAACTGCCAGCGATGTTATTATGCACCTGGGATAGGGATCGAACCGATGTGAATGAGGTGGAAATTGAAACTGTTACTTGGAGTGAGAGTATTCAGGGAAGGAGATAAAATCTCATCAAAATCCTAGGTGGTGGTATTAGAACATTTTCTCCAGGTAATGGATTAGAGAAATAAAGGCACACAAATGAATGGACAGTCGATTAACATATCTGAGATTTTCTCACGAAAGTCATTATAACAACATCAATGGAAATTAATAACAGGAATTTATTGAATAACTTGTATTGAGTCTTAATAGAGATTCTTACAGCTTACAATATATGCATTGAACCGCGTTTGTAAAAATCGTCGCTTTTCTTTTCCTGCAATTTGTGCGTAAAGATTTCACGCGACCCTGCTGCAACTACAGGCCACTACATTAACCTCGCTGTAAAAAGGGGAAAAAAACACATAAATCTTGAATCGAGCTTCGATCTGAAACCCCGACACCGATTGAATTGCAAAGGGGAAGCAAATCGCGAAAACCTCCGCTCGATGGCACAACGCTGGTGAACGTGGCTTTCCGCATGTCAACAATCTGATATGACACATCTCGAAATGCAAGAAGACTCTCCTCTTATACGCGGTGGCTCCAATGACACGGGGCTATCTGCAATTTTACCTCATTTATTTGTAGGGAGGGGGGGAGGGATAATCAAGGATAATAGGAATAATAGGGTCACGGATAATAGTTATCGTGGATCCACATGCTCCGTGGATGATAGGAATACTGGATAAATCGTCCAGTATTGTCCTTTGCAAGGTATGCCAAGTTGGTTCTAGATTTGAAGCTTTCGTGACTGCAAGGATTCATACTCTTAGGTTTTTTCGGTAAAGTCACGTAGGTAAAAAATATAATAATAAAATAAATAACTTTGGCTGTGACTGTCCCACCTGAAGACGGAGACTTGTGTTGCCTCCGAAACGTCGTGATTTAATTTATTTATTTTAATTTATGATTTTAAAAAATATATATTTTTTGATCCATTTTTTTTACCTACGTGACTTTACCGAAAATACCTAAGAGTATGCCAAGTTGGGTTGCAAATTATATTTCCAATTATTTTTTGATAGCCATTGGTGACCAGGCTGAATCCATTATATATGCAGCACCCGACATCCTTGCTTGATCACACACAGACGGCCACTCACATTCACACGAAGGGGGTCTCAGTGCTCCAACGTGACCATGAGCCCCCATTTTACACCTGGACTCTTCACAGAAAGCCCATTCACAAAACGCCCATGAATAGTAATAATAATACAATTAATATATGTTCAGTTAGCAGGAAATAATTGTGGAAAGAATGTAATTATAGTTATGAGCCTCCTCTGTGATACGTGCAGTAAACAGTGCTAATAAAGGCATTTCACGGTGTAAACAGAATTAACATTTTCGACACCTATTGCTATAACGATTAAAAAGAGATTGTTGCAAATTCAGACACCAGTGAATTGACCTGCTCTGCAATGGTCCATCACTTGACCTCCCTCACCTGCCCCACCAATGGAGTACTAATGTGCACGTTACAACGATTACCGTGACATCTACGATGCAGCTAAAATGTTTTCAGCACCGTTGCTGCTCATTCCAGTGCCAGTTAGCTGTTTGACCTGCAAACTCTCCTTCTCGGCACTTGAGAAGTGATTGTGTTCTCCAACCGATCTAGACGCTCATTAAAAGGACTACAATTAATTTTCCTGGCTGGTTGGTGGAAAAGCAATTAACATGGCCTGCATTAATTGTACACGTGGAGCCTACGGGAGCCATGGGCGAATTTAATTGGCCCCTCTTTGGAGAGAAAACGGGGAGTGAGTTACCACACCACACATTAACGGTCTACATTGTAATGAGCGATAGTGTCTTTTGTTAAAGTTTAATTCGAACAGAGGCAGGCGTAGAAGGCAATCGAAAAGCTTTGAGTGAGTAAATATGAAAATGGAATCTCGCCTAGAGAGGTGGCATTCTCCGCATGTGCCATACTGGCATCTTATTCTTGGTTATTTCGGTAAAGTCACGTAGAAGGGAAATAATAAAATAATAAAAAATAAAACAATAAAATTCTCACCACGATTATATGAATCCCTGCAGGCACGAAAGCTTTCAATCGAAAAATACTGGCATCAATTGCAGAGTTGTTACATTCGTTTTTTTAACAGGGGGTGTAACGGTGGCGAGGTGTTAACTCCCTCACCTGGTATTCAGGAGGTCGTGGGTTCGATCTCGACCATCACGCCTGTATATTTGGAGTTTAAATGTTCTCCCTGTGGTTGCGTAGATTTTTTTCTCTTGGTCCTCCGGTTTTTCTCTTCACATTTAGAAACACACGTTTAGAGTCTTTGGCTCGTATAAATTTCCACATGATAAGCAACTTCGTTGAGCTATCATTTGTGGCCAGGTCGCTTCTGAAAAAGAGCTATGTAGCTCAATGGGCCTTACCTGGTAAAATAAAATAAAATTTGTTTTTATAGTATTACCAGTAACCAATTTGGGGGGTGGGGGTGGAAACTGTTACTGGTTTTCTGCACGTATAGAAATTCCAAAAGGAATAAACATGGTGGCGTGTGTCCACCTGCAGTGTAACAGCGTAACTTACCGGGCCTTGCTATCCAGTTGGCCAAGAGTTATTTATTCCATCTCCCGGCACAAATGAATCACACAATACCTCGCTGATCCTCATCAGGGGGCATAAACCATCACGCGAACTCCAGCCGTTCACGCAGCAGCATTTGGCTAGCCGTCGAACAAAGACGGGCACTACATTGCGCGTTTCCAGATGCGCTTTTGCGGCAGTCTGGAATGCTTTTCCTTCCGATATTAGGAAGCCACTGGAGCTATGCACTTTTGAAACAACTAGTTTGAACACTAATTTCTTTTGAACTGCTTTTTTGTGGTTAAATTGTTGTCCTTTCCCCACACCTCCTATTAGCACGGTTGGCTACGTATGATGCGAAAGAATTTCAACATACATACGAGTTGACCTCTGTTGAACTGTCTAGAGTAGGCTTGCTTTCGTGGGATTAAGGATAGAGAAGGGTCACGGTTGCAGTCACGTGCAAAGTCAATTCGACCAGTAAAATGCTAAGTCAAAAACCTGCATCCTGAAATTGAACATTAACCTCCATCCTTACATTGCACGGTTTGAACACTGCTCACGCTATGAAGGGCATTTACACGCCGTGTTGTGTTCAGGCAAGTGTGTGTAGAGACCAGGATAAGCATGGGGATAGCCGGCAGAAGAGGGTCATTCTCATCGTTTGTGGCGAGTCGTGCCCCAAATGATTCAATGCAGGCAGATGTCTCCATTCACCTCCGCAAAAGTGCCGCCCACAGGAATCAATGAAAATTATTTTCACACCAACTTTTAAAGGACAACTCTTGAAGTATCCTCCCAATTAAATTCAAGGTAGTGATGTGGTTTTAAAACTTTAAAGCAAGGGCCAATTGAGATTCCTCGGTAATCTATTTTACAAAAGGCACACGTTTCAGACAATAGTGCACTACGATAATTGTGTGCCTAATAATATACTTACATTCATTGCCACCCATATTTATTTGCCAGGGAGAAGTGGCACAGTGGTTAGCGCACTACACTTTGAACCCTGTAAACCTAAGTTTCATTCCGGGCTGCAGCTATAACATCAGCGGCAGGTCATGTCTAAACCGGTCCTGGATGCCACCTTCACCAACATCCGTTATCCAGCGTGGTGAAGTATGGTCAAATAACCCCCATGACCGACAAATCATTGGGAGGCTTTCGTCCAGTCTTAGAATTAATGAAGGTGGTAAATTGTAATGTAATGTGTATCTGACGCAAGACCTATACATATGACGTGAGATCTATATCTGATGCTCGATCTGTACTCGACAATAAATATCGACCGGATGTTCTACCCGACGATAGGTCTATACCTGACACGAGATCCATTCCTAACTACAGCACGCTTGGTGATGGCTATAAAGGTTGCAATATCTTTACATCATCATGATGACAGCGAAGCTACTGCATTCTAATGTCTGTTGCCATTACACCACCCGCGTGTAATACCAGGTTTATACAAAATGTTTGAAGAAAAATGCTTTTCAAATAAATGGAAAAGGAGAAGAATTAAACCGTTTATAACGGTTATTTATTTCTTACTGATTTATTTCCTTCAATATTTCATATGGCACTCTGCCGTTGCAGTCTATTTACTTTACAGCTGCCAAATGGATTCCGTGCTCACTTATGTACGACACTATCATATGCTTGCACTGCAGAATTATGCATTAGCTTTACAGTACTTCGCGTGTAAAAGTGCAAACAAACTGGAGCGGAAGTGGAGATCCAATGCACAAAGGGAAACAACAAAGCAGTGACAACTATAGATGACGATAAATATTTTTTGCAAAATATTTATCGTTAAAACATAGAGGTGCGGGCCCCCCCCCCCTCCATTTGCTCGCTCACGCCACTGCTGACAGAGGGGCCTCTACTCGGGGAAGATTTACAGAGCCTCTCAAAAGGGGTATTTGGCCTCCTCTTCGCCGATCGACTTTGGTGTGTGCACCTGTTTCGGGAGACCGATGGTGGCTAGGCACATGGCAGCCTCTAAACCAGCGCTGTGGAGGGCAGTGAGGGTTGGTGAATCGCCGCGCAGATGTTATGAAACTCCCTTCCCGCGGGTGTCGAGCAGGTGCCATACCCTGGGCTCGCCAGGAGAAGGCAGTACAGCAAGTGGACTAATAGTCATCTTGTTTCCATGTGTACGGGGGATCGAGTGTTGCCCCTTTGCACGCCTTCTCTGGGTGCTCCGGTTTTCTCCCAGGTGTATAAACGCTCACCATTAATTTTCAAAAAAACTTCTTGGAATAAAAACGCAACGCAAGACCCTCCGGGATAAAAAAAAAAGTCCTACGACTCAGCATTACTTTCCTGGATAAGTGACCGAAACGAGTAATTAAACCGGTGGATTGCAAATCCATAGTGCTAAACATTACACCATGGCAGCATTCATTCCTTCTATTTCTTATCATTTATTCCTCCTTTTTCATCAATATGTTCAGGTAGAGCACCCAATCTCATAAAACGTGAGTTCAAATCCTGGTTGGCCATCGACTCAGCCCACGACCCCTCGAGGGTTCATCAAAATGAGTGCCTAGAAATTAAAATGAACAGCGGCCGTTAAATCATTGTAATGTGGAAGTTACACCACGGGTTACCCATGAATACGAGACCCTCCAAATGGCTGTTCGACTTTGACGTGAACTTCCATTATGTTACACTGCACCTCAATTCTTACAGACAACACAATAGTGAAGACCGATTAATATGCAGGAATATCACCGTTACCAGCCGCGGGTCAATCGAGTGCTGGAGGAAGGACTCCCTGAGCGGCCACCTTATCCCATTACCTTGCGATGTTCTGATCCGATCAGTACGTGCACACACGCTGATTGAGTTGCTCCATCTCCTCTGGTGGGTGTGCTCTCAGGAGCTGTTACATTCCTTGGCTGCCACTCCGTCATCATTGGTAACCGTGGGCCATCGTCCCTCCTCGCGATACGTGCTGCCAAAGCCCCACTAACCTGACCCAAAAGTTTGAATTACGTCATTATCCGGCGGTATTAAGAAAGTGTGAAAAGCAATACCCAAATCTCTAAATGTCCCAGCGATAAACGACGGGCAGTTTATATTTTTATTTCAAAACCTCCTCTGACCTTGAACCTGTTATGCCCCTGCATCCAACTCTTTTCAGGCTCAAAATTACTTATAAAGACAGCTACAGAACAACAAACTCGTGATTGTAATGGTACAATGGTTGTCGGTGCACTTCCCTGTGAAAACCGAAGACCTGAGTTCGATTCCTGGACACGGCTAACATCAGTAGCAGGCGATATCTGAACTGGTCATCGGGTGCCGCTCCCCTTCGTCAACCCTGGCTGCCCAACACGGTGACGCACGGTCAAACGAGCTCCGTGACTGACGCAACATGGGTGGGCCTTCATACAGCAGCGGCCTTTTGACAAGAAGGCACGTTCAATTGTTATCGTCGGCTTGCAGTCGTGCAGAGCGCACGTGCCGCGCGATTGCGAGCGCAGCATCGGATCCCAACGATAACGTCACCGGCTGCCGTTTGCAGCCACTGTTCGCGAGCAGTGGTGCTCGCGTGAACGTGTGAACGTGGCACGCATAAACAATAATGCCTGTGACTTTAGCCTGGCAGACGGCCTCCCCGCGGGAGCAACGCACGGTGCAGTGTAAGAGCGCGTTTAGCGGCAGCTCCGAGCTAAGCACGGCCACTGACTCCTTGATAGATGCGCCCGGCTGCGACTCCCAGACGCTCGGGGGTTTGTTGAGCACAAAGCGAGCCCCCCGTGTTTTTTTTTGCGTGTGTATGTGTGTTGTGTGTGGGATTTACAGCTCGCAGGGATGACTTTACACGCGAGATCCGTTACGCACTTCACACGCCTCAGCCAGAAATGCCTTACACGGGGGGACGGGGGTGATTCTGCAGCGCTCTGCCAAGACTGAGTCACCACTCGCTCCGCTGCCCCGATTCTGTCTCCATTGCAGCTAAAATCCTGCAGTGTGGGACCTGACTTGTGCACCTTCTTGTTGGTGTGGAAAAAGATTGGGACGCTACCGAAATAGCGTCGCACTAAGCGTGGAAATCTCGCTCCCCCCCCCACCCCATGTAAATATCCGCGAGACGTGTACCACTTCACTCCTCTCACGAATGGATGAACGGTCTCCTAGCTTGACTCCTCTTCCGATTTGTATTGTGTTACTTTCTTTTTTGTAATATGAGCGCCCCCATCCATCTGTTCCATCTATTCCAAAGATTATTTTGATAATGTTTTTTGTGCAGCCCAGGTTAGCACAGTAAAAAAAAAACCAGCTTGCTCACAGAATAATTGGTAGGCGTGTAATAAGACCATTATTTGGGTCCCAAGGATCTCCGTGAATAATTTATACACACGCGCTAGAGGCTAGCGGATCTGTTATCCTTCAAATAGGTTTCACAATGTGGCCTACATCTTGCTACCACTTGTGATTTACGCTTCAGTTTATATGACTTCGTAATCTTTTTAACAATTTGGGCATAAAATTCGAGTTTGAGACAGCGGCTACTCCACAGGGAATGGTCACGTTTTGGAAATGATGCCAAAAAGCGTACTATTTTCAACATCCACTTAGCAAAGACAAGATCATGCGCTCTTTTGTAATTCTTCACAAAAATTTCAAAAGCAACTGCAGACATTAAACTATAACTAAACGTTTATTTTATTTATTTCACCAGGTAAGGTCCAATGAGTTATATAGAGCTTCTCTTTTCAGAAGTGACCTGGTCATCACAAATGATAGCTCAACGAAGTGGCTTATCGCGTGGAAACGTAGAGCAGCCAAATACTCTAAACGCGTGTCGCTAAATGTGGAGGGGGAAAACCAGACGATCCGTAGAAAAATCAATGCGACCACAGGGAGAACATGCAACTTCAAATATACAGGCATAGTCGGGGTTGGGATTGGACCCACGACCTCCTGCATACCAGGCGAGGGAGTTAACATCTCGCCGCTGACTCAGAGCTGACATTTACAATGCCCACCTGTTGATGCTAAACAAGAACCCTCTGGATGGGCAAACGAACGGTAGAAGACCACGTTCCATGAATACTCGAGTGCAAGGCATGCACCATATACGTCAAAGTCTTCTGCTGCAGTTTCTCGACGAGCCCTGGTGGCATCTTTTGCCCATGCAGAACAAAAACCTCTTTGACCCCGCAACTTCTTGACAGCGAGTGCCACTGAAACGTCTCCCCTCCCCCGCCCAGTGTTAACAAGCGTCTGTGTCGCTGGAATTCAACAGCATGCGCTGCATGGGACCACACAGGAGTGCCATATAGTGCACCAAGAGCCTCAGCGACAAGCTGCGATTGTCCAGTCAATGGGAAGCTGCACAGGATTGTGGGTCTTTACCCATGATGCCCTGCTGCCTGAATCTGTTATTACACAGCAGCGTACATTTTCAATGCGATGTCATCAGTTGAGATTAGCAAGACAGTGCTGCGTTCCTTGTTGTATTTATTACCCACCTAAGGGTTTTTTTTTACCGATGTTTTGTCTCTTTCTGATGGTACAATTGCACCATCGGCTTAATGTCAGGAGATGAAACATCCATTTGGAACTCTCGCGGAACGGTACACAGCCAGTGTGTTGGAGGAGAGTACAACACACTGAATTATTCACACATTCGATTAGCACAATTGGCTACGTACGGTGCGAAAGAAGTTCAACATACATACGTGAATGGAGTGAGGTCACCAAACTACAGGTGATCTATTTCATCCACATACAATTGGGTGAAATTCCCCATGCAACCATAAACAGAGGAATGTGTATCGAATTGCAGTTAAACGAATATATATTTATTTACCGGAGCTGAAATGTAGCCAAATTAAGACAAAATCCCATGGGGAAAAAATCGCGCTAAAATGTACCAGGTTGTCATACTCTTTGGTTCTTTCGGTAAAGTCACGTAGGTATATAATAAAATAAATCACGACGTTTCGGGCGCAACACAAGCTTTCCCACCTGATGGACGCTTGTGTTGCGCCCGAAACGTCGCGATTTATTTTATTTTATACCTACGTGACTTTACCGAAAGATTCCTGCAGTCACGAAAGCTTCAAATCAAGATTGTACCAGGTTTTGTTTTGGAAATCGTTGTTCACTCGTCTGGTTTGGTCACATGCGGCTGCTGCTCAGATCCACACCAAAGATCCCAGTAGTGCCAGCCACCTGACCACTTCAAATGTCCTGTGTAGCCATTGGGTATTAATTATATCGCAGACCTTCCGAAAGAGTCAAAAGAGAGTTTGAGGGATTCAAATCGACGTGGATGAATGCTGAAAATGTTTGCATTTGATGATGCCATTCTAGGGCAGTTGATTGATATTTTAATACGTCACTTGGTTATTTTCCACTCAGCCAATAGAGGTAATCTGTGCACTGCCACTGGGTAAATCTAGCATCTGGTACCCCTTGAAACGAAGACAAAGATCACCTCCTAGGCTGGATACACTGCTGCTGTTCGGGACCACCACTTAGGCCAGTACAGCACACAAGGGGCTAGTGGGGCCAATACCACATATGGCAAGATTTGTCCACTTACTGCTCACATAGTGTATTGTGGGGTGTATTAACCCAGGGAGGTTCATGCAAATTTCAGATTTAATTTGCCCAACAACGTGTGAATCGCCTGGAATTGAACCTGATAATGAATCGTAAAGATTGCAATCATCAGCTTTTCACTGACACACAGTGATACCTCCTATAATCACCCAGGAATGTCTCTTCACATCCCCCCCTCATTAATATTCATGAGCAGGTGACGTCCTCCAAATGGACACCCCCCCACCCCTCATCATTAATAATCATGAGCGGGTGACGCCACTCAACATGAAGAACCCCCCTCTCATTAATAATCATGAGCAGGTGACGTCACTCCACATCGAACAAGCCCCCCTTATTAATAATCATGGACAGATGACGTCCTCCAAATCGACTTCCCTCCTCCATTAATAATCATGAGCAGGTGACGTTACTCCACATGGGGGGCGAGGCGCCTCCTCCCCCCTCCTCGGCGTCAACTTACAACCCTCACTACAAAGGCAGAACCCTCACGTCACGCGATCTCCGTAACGCTATTGAGACATCAAAGTAAAAAGGACGTCATGATGATATCCTTAAAATGAAATAGGTCTGTGTCACCGCGGCCTTGCAAATTGCACAGGAATGGATGCAATGAATATCACGTCGCAGTCTGCTTTTCGCTTGCAAAAGGCTAGTAAATACAATTGTAGTGACATAAAATTGGCCACTACGTAGCATAGCGCTGGCTGCTGTCAAGGAAGGGGATCTGCAGAGTGAAGCAGCCCTGACTGACAGCAGACCACGTGACAGACCCGAGAGGGATCCAGGGGAAAGGTTACGGAGGGGACATGTCGAGAGCCCGCTAGTAGGTTCTAGAAGGGGGGCGTGGCCAGGGCGAAGCGAGGCCACGCTAACAGGATAAAAGGGGACCCCGAGCGGGAGATCGGGGCTGTCGTTTGGAAGTGGGATCCCCTCGTCATCGTCGTCGCTGTTGAAGATCGTCGCCTTCGTCGCTGTCGTCGTCACTTGATAATTGCGCTGCTAGACGTAGTTGGCTGTCTTAGTTCAGCACCGTCAGTGTCAGACGGCTAGCGTTGTGTTGTAGGTTAGCAACCAGTGTAGAGTTGCGTTTATCTGAGAGACAGAGCGTTGTGTAACAGCAGAGAGTGAGTAACTGTGTGCTCGGGTTTAATTAAAGAATTGCCTCCATTAAGTTACGTCTCCAAGTTAGTTACTACACGTGTATACAAAATAACGTGTGTAGGCTCAATCTCGAGTTACAGAACATACTCAATGTCAAGAAGGGCGACGGGTGTGCTACAAGTAAATGTATGCATATTTCAATGCTGTCAAAGGAATTATTTATTTCCCGGGTCTCTCTTACAAGAAGGCTGTGGTATCTCAATGGCCTTTCGTATTCTTGCATATACTGGTATATCTACTAAATTGAAATCGTAAAAAACTCCTATCTGAGCACTTTCGATTTTAAAAGTGAACAGAAACGCTCGTGGCGTAATTTCTCGATGAGGTTCTCTGCCTTTGCTTTAACTGAAGTTAACTGATGCACAGCAACTGCAGCAAACCACACGTATATTGAGAGAGAAAAATGGCACTGGGTACATCCCTTATGACAAAAATAACTATAGCCAGATACGGCAATTCTATTTTTTTAAGGACACAAATTTAAGGACTATCTTTTTTTTATTTCCATCTCCGTTCGACCTATGTTGTCACGGGAGTCGGCACCAAAAACCTCGGCGACAAGCTGCGATTATCCAGTCAATGGGAGGCTGCACGGGATTGTGGGTCTATCCCATGATGCCCTGCAGCCTGAGTTTGTTATTACACAGCAGCATACATTATCAATGTGGTGTCATCAGTCCAGATTAGCAAGACATTGCTGCATTCCTTATGTATTACCAATGTTAGTCTTTTTAACAATTTGTTATCAGCTGGTTACATCGATATCATTGTTATGCAATAATGTCATAGATTTTAGGACATGTCTGAGAGAAATACAACTCGAAGTCCAAACCAAAGAAGTGTAATCGTTTGAATTTCACTTATGCAATTGACTTCATGCGTTACTAATCTCTCTAATGTTACATAACTCCCGTGGCATTGTGCTTGAGACGAAAGCAATTGAAGACACTGACAGATGGACAATGTGTATGCTGGCGGGTATTGTGCCACTTACATTACACAAATTGCCAGACGCTAACATCCATGCGTTAGAGAATTACGTAACCCTTGCGTTACTCTAATTAAGCGACACTACTCTGGGTCCGTTCCAAAATATAGTTTGCTCTGTTCCTCGATCCTGTGCCAATTTGTGCAAAGTTAGATCGACTCTCCAGCGATTGCATACAATCTCAGAACACGTGGACACGCAGACGGAAATTATAATGCACAGACCGGCAGTGCACGTCCAGAAACACTTTGATAATATGGTCACGTGTTCAAAAGCAGTCGCCTGAAAGTCTCCTCAAAGAGACTTGAAAAACGAGGTGTTCGCTTCAAAACCAATAGACGTGACTGGGAAATTCGTGTGGCTTCTAGTCGAATTAAATCCGGTGTAAGTCGTGTGCCTCATCCCATGCCCATATTGCCAAAGCATGTGACGCTATGAAGGTCACGACGTACTGTACGCAGATTCGTGCAGATAGATGGGCTGCATTGATGCTGGAGCGTAGTACATTATACAGCAATGTATTTCGCTGCACTGCCCTCAACTGACAACGTAGCCCCCCCCCCCACCCCCCCCCCCCCCGTATATAAAGGTGGTCTTCTCTCATTCAAACACTATCCAGGCTCATTTCTGTTTCGCTTCCGAGGTGTAGCAAGGCCCGGCTCGTTCTGCACGCACGCTGCACTGACAAGAGCCCGTTATTCACGCCGATCCTCACTCCTTATATATTGTTTACGTGCCAATATCGCCCTCAATGAAGTAGGCATTGGTGTTTTAATAACCGTTCCCACACTCAGCGAGGACAGAGAAACAAGCACTGTACATCCGAGCATTAATGTTGCTTATTACATTTACAGGATGGAGCTTGCTGGCCATCAACTCGATGACAATAACGACAAGTGCAATAACGACAATAAGAGGTGATCTTATTGCTTCGGGGCGGCATTTCACAAAGGCATTCAAGTTCAAGTTCATTTATTTGGTATAGCCCTGTGAGCCAATCGGCTCTTGAATCGGGTGCAACCGCAACAAACAGAAAACAAAAACATGAACAAGAAAACATCTTAAAGTGACTATGTGCAAACAGAAAATCCAAGAAAGACAGCAAAATATTGCAGAAAAAGCACCGTACACCAACACTCCATTTCCTGCGATGCTAAAGTGGAAGCTTCCGCTTAATAACCATCCTTGTTAATTGCCGAGCCTCCTTTTCTGCATTGAAGTAATTGGCAAGTTTTGGTCTCTTAAGTAATTGTTATAATTAAAATTAACCAATGCACCAGTTGTAATACTGTGCCAAAAAGGAGTGGTACGAAACACTAGAGTGCATTGGATGTATTTTGGAGTCCCGTGTATACGTATGTTCAATGCAATAATCTCATGGAAATACGTTAATAATGAGGATCCTGCACGGATGTAATAGTTGGCACACTGGACTTGCAAATACAGATGTCAAAGGTTCGATTCGATCTCCCGGTGTGGCGTTTGAAAGAGTGGAGCAAGTTTCTTAAATCCACACCACCTATGCCCACCCAGCAATATAAATGGATTCACAGACCAGTCAGTCAATTGGGCAGGTCGAGTGTGAGTACTCCCACCTTGACCGAGACGCCTGACCAGCACGGAAGAGTAGGCCAAATATGTATGCACTTTGCGCAATTTTTTGTTTTACCATAAAAATGATTAAGCATTAAAGTGCGCCCCTGGTCAAGCAATCGAAGGGTTGTTACTCATCTCTTGGAAAATCCTGAACCAGTGGTGGAAATTCCACGTTTCCATGGGATGGGTCAGCTCAGTAAATGTGGAACGTGGTGGCAATGTTTCCAACCGCGTGCCGACGTTGCATGTTTGCTGGGAGTTTCTTCTACACGGGGTTACCAATGTTAACTTACTACTCAAGAAAAAAAACATTTCCCAACAGCATGAGCACCAGCACATGGAGCGATGAGATCAGTCCACGTGCAGCAGTCGTGTCACCAGACTGACGGATGGTGCCACCTTGGGTAGGCTTTCATCCAGCAGTGGCAAGCAGAATAATAATAATAAGAGCCATTTTTTTTTCTAATTCGGTAAAAAAAACTCAATATTTAAAGAGCCGCAATGCACTGTGGTGAATACAAGACGGTAGATCCTTAACATATAACTTCACGAAGCGGCCCTTAAAGAGTCGTAGGTTGCCGACCCCTGGTTTAGCCGAACACCGATTGGGATTTGAACTTAGAAAAAACTCAGAACCCTGAGGTTACAAGCAAAGCACTCCAGCCACTCCAACCACAATGCCACTCAGTGAACTCACTGCAATATATTATCGTGCAATAACTGTACTGTACATTATCATTCATGAAACCCCATTCGTGGTACTGTATTCATCTTTATTAGTAAGCACATTCAAATAGCATAATCCTATGTAATCACTACTCAGATTGTATTATACTTTCCTATATGGTTATGATACGTGGTTTGCGTAAGGTTCATCATACGTACTGCGTAACAGAGCGCTAAGCCCATTGTAGGAATATGGACCAAGGCCTGAACTTCAAGGATGCTTCGTTGCTGTGTAAGTGTAGTGGTGATACGCGCTGGGGTAGGGATCGTGTGCCAGTGCGTAGTGATTGGCTGTGTGTGTTGGTGACGCGCGCTGACGGTGAAGGATCAGGGGTCAGCGCGGGGTCGGGGGTTATGAGGCAGTGATTGGTTGGGTATGAGTGACGCGCGCTGACAGCGATGGGATCCTGGGGCAAGCGCGCAGGGATTGGTCAACTAAGGGGGATGCTCACGTCGAGGTCCGCATACGCTCCGTCTCCCGTGAGCGGGGGCTATATAAGGTGGTGCGCACAGGCGCACGGGGAGCGAGTGACCAGCGAAGACTGAAGACGGAGGAGGAAGAGATAGGGCCCTGGGGTACCTAGTCCCGCTGTCCTGTAGGGGCCGGGGCTCTGTGTGACCCAGAGGCGGAACCCTGGGATTTGGGGCCGAGCGTCCGTGAGAGGGCCGGCCCTTGGGACTCAGAGGTTGTGGCCCACGCCCAAGCTGGGGTGGGCCTGTAGGCTCCACGGACGTTACGGGGCGGAATGCAGTGTGAGCCATAGTAACTACACGTGTCAAGTGAAGTGTGTGTAGTCAGAGGCATAGTAACTACACGTGTCAAGTGAAGTGTGTGTAGTCAGAGGCATAGTAACTACACGTGTCAAGTGAAGTGTGTGTAGTCAGAGGCATAGTAACTACACGTGTCAAGTGAAGTGTGTGTAGTCAGAGGAATAGTGACCACACGTGTCAAGTGAAGTGTGTGTAGTCAGAGGAATAGTGACCACACGTTGTATCGTGACAAGTCAAGGTTTAATAAAAAGTGTGCTACCCGTCAAGTGGTTTCCTGCCGTCATTCCAATACTTCAACTGGCGTCAGAAGTGAAACAGTCTTCCAGGCATGGATACAAGGAAGACCCGTCGGACTCACGGGATTGACCGCGAGGATAACCTTGACGACTCGGGCCAGCTGGCATCGGGGGGAGAGGACAAAGAAATGCCGACGCCGCAGGATCCGCCGAGGGCGCCGGACGAGCGCCTGGGGACCGATGCCGTACTCCGCGAGGCGCACTCCCATCTGGCAGAGCTGCTGCTCGCCGCCGCGTCCATCCTGGCGGAAATCAGCACATCGGGAGGAGCGGGGACGTTGGCGGACATTCAACAGGGTCGCCCCGCAGATTCCCGCCAAAATGACTGGGCGATTCCCGCCATTTCAACTGCGCGGACATCTTTTGGGGGGAACGGCGAGCACCACGTGGCGGCGGTTCTCCAAGCGCGCCCGCTTACGTCATAAACGCGTGCTGCGGACCGCCATCAGCCACCCGCCATTGGGGCCGCCATCTCGCACACTGACGGTGCGGCGGAGAGGAACCACGAGGCAGAGGACGACTTCATCTTTCAACAGCGCCTTCCCACATTGTCAGCCTTCAAGGCGGAAGGCGGGGACTGGGGCGCATTCCAGCGCAGGTTTCTGGCGCATCAGGAAATGTCCGCCTGGTCCGATGCTACGGCGCTGCGGGCACTGCCTGCCATGTTGGACGACAACGCGCTCGCGGCCTTCACGTCCGCATAGAGGTCGGACCGCTCCACGCTTAAGGCTGCGCTGGGTCTCATGGCCAAGGTCTACGGACCTCCCTCGGCGTGTCGCCATCACTTTTACGCCCGGCGGAAGGCGGACACGGAGACCGCGCTCGCCTACCGCACGGCGTTGTTGGCTCTCGCCGACGCCGCGTTCCCTCGTATGGACGAGGAGGGCCAGGACGCGATGGTCTTGGAGCAACTGCTCAAGTTGGCGCAGGACCTGGGGGTCCCCATCAACACGGCCGACGAGGTCGATATTTCTTCTTTGCGGGTCGCAACAAGTATACAGGCGCACGAGGTCCTCCAGCGTAAACAGGGGGTCGTCTGCAATGCTGCCATGGCCTCAGCTCCGGGCCCGGTGGTCACCGAGCCCCAAGTCGTCAGCCCACGAGAGGAGGCGTTCACCGCGGGACGACCAGGGGACTGGAGGTCGGGGGGTCGTTCGCCTCTGCGATCGGCCCGCAAGCTGGAGCAACCGAGATCTCCGACGACCCTCATCACGTGTTACAATTGCGGCCTCCGGGGCCACGTGGCGTCCGGTTGCCGCGCTCCACGTCAGCGCGCCATGGGACCTCGGCTGGACGACGACCAAGGCCCCAAGTCATCCCTACTAACCCCGGCAAGTCGCGGCGCTTCACATGCTCGGCCTACATGCACGACACACATGGGCCGTCGCGTTGCGGCGGAGGAGAGCCGGTTATGGATCGGAGATTCGGTTCGGCGAGGGGGGTTCGTGCGGGACCGAGGGGACATTAAATGGTCGGAGTTGGGGCACAGGATAGTGGCTACGTTGGCGGGATCATCGGTCGTTACGGGATTCATTGACGGGGTCGAGGTCAGGGTGTTAGTGGACATGGGGGCGTCGGCGACTATTATATCGGACCTCATTTACAACATTCTCCCCGTCCAATGTCGACCTCTACTCCCGGTGGACGTGCCATTTTACGCGGCTAATAGGGGCTCGTTGGGCATTGTCGGTCAGATTAGGGCGTCCATTTGCATTGGAGATATCAAATTGTCGGGACCCGTTTTCGTTTCTTCTTCCTTGGCGGTTCCTTGTCTGTTGGGCACAGATTTTTTGGCTAAAATGCCCATTAAAATTCTCATCGATCAGCGTTGCATTGAACTACCATCGGGTCGCCGTATTTCATTTTTGACGAACCCTACCGAAATTCGGACGGCGTGCGCTACGATACAAGCGCTGGCGACACAGACCGTGCACGTGCCCCCGGGTTCACAGATGTTAATTCCCCTCCGGTTGAGGAAACCATGGGTGGGGGAGACCTCGGAACAGAGCATGCTTTTGGGTCCTTCAAATAGGGCTGTCGGAGGTCTCGATTTGTCGGTGGCTCACACTTTGGTTCGGGTTGACAAGGACCCGTTCGTGATGGTTTTAAACGCTGGGTCGCGGCCGGCCGTTATTCAGCAGGGCACTGTGCTAGCTCACGCGGCACGGGTCCCTGCGGAAGAGCGGCTGGTTGCGCATGTTGATCCAAGCCCGACGCAGAACAATCCAGTGAGGGAGGACCTTGAATGGGTCGATTCGCTGTGCGCGGACTCGAACGATTTGTCAATGGTACAGTTGGGTGCGCTGCGTGCGTTGCTGATAGAATTTTCTGATGTGTTCAGTAAGCATAAATATGACATTGGGTGCACGGACCTGATGCGCCACCATATTGAAACAGGCGATGCGGCACCGGTCAGGCTAAATCCCTTCCGGCTGAGTCCTGCTGAGAAGGAACACGTTCAGTCGGCCGTCAACGATATGCTGGCGGCCGACATTATTTCGCCTTCTTCCAGTCCTTGGAGAGCACCTATTGTGCTGGTTAAAAAGCAAGACGGGTCCTTGCGATTTTGCGTAGATTTCCGTCGCCTGAATAAAATCTCCGTGGCTGACGCGTATCCGCTCCCCAGAATGGACGAGTCCCTCGATGCATTGTCTGGTGCGCGATATTTTTCTACTCTTGATTTATTATCGGGATTCTGGCAGCTGCCACTCGACGACGAGTCCAAACCTAAGACAGCATTTCGGACTCCAGGGGGCCTATTCCAGTTTAACCGGTTACCCATGGGACTTCACTCCGCTCCCGCGACGTTTCAGCGCCTTATGGAATTGGTTTTGTCGGGCTTGCAATGGGATACTTGCTTGATTTACCTTGACGATGTCATTGTTTTCAGTAAAACGTTTGAGGAACACCTCCAGCGATTGAGAGGGGTGTTCTTGCGAATGCGATCGGCTAAATTAAAGTTTAAACCGGCCAAATGCCACCTTCTTCGTAAGTACGTGCATGACTGGAAACCAGGCGATAGGGCCTGGCTGCACTGCCCTCAGGCACCTTTGGCTACGTCGCCTAAATTGTTGAAGCCATGGCGGGGACCCGTGGAGGTCGTGCGGGTTGCACGCCCCCAGTGTGTTCAAATAAAATGGGGAAAGCGCCGTTGGTACGTCCACCCCTCCCGACTGAAACCGTTCTCGCCTCCATATGGCCTCCCTTTGTGTCGTGAGGGCCGAGCATGTGACGTGACCGATGACCCAAGGGGGGAAATGTCTCCGCCTAATCCTCACATGTCTCCGCCTGATCCGCTCCCAGGTGTCTCGGAACTGACAGCTGCCGACCACCGGCGGCCGGATCCTCGCGGCGCAGCCGGTCCTTCCAGGCCCGATCCGCACCGTCCAGGGCTGCCGGAGCCACCGGACGGTCGTCAGCGTCCCGTCCCATACGATGGACCGGCCAGGCGGACTCGCGCTAAGTCGCGCTACTTTTCATGACCAACCGAATGAGGAGCCGATGCGGCCGGAGCGCCTCGTCACTGCGTTCCTCATCCGCTCGACCGCTCTATCACCCCGGTGGAGGAGCGAGCGGACGGGGGAGGGATCAATAGTCACAGAGACACTGGACACGTTCATTTTCTGGGATTTGCTTTTAGTGTGTTGTTCGTCGGGCTGTACATAGCTTGTTGTCTAGGTGTTGTGTGTTGTTGTTGACTTTTATTGTGTTGGTTGTCGGTTTGTACATAGGTTGTTGTCGGGTGTTGTGTCGTTGTGTTGTTGTTGTTGCGTTACGGGGCACACTGGGGGGTGGGGTTTTTGTTGTGTTGACATTGTGTTGTGTTGTTTAGCAGCCGGGCCGGCTGCGAGCTATGTGGGAGGGGGTGATGTAGTGGTGATACGCGCTGGGGTAGGGATCGTGTGCCAGCGCGTAGTGATTGGCTGTGTGTGTTGGTGACGCGCGCTGACGGTGAAGGATCAGGGGTCAGCGCGGGGTTGGGGGTTATGAGGCAGTGATTGGTTGGGTATGAGTGACGCGCGTTGACAGCGATGGGATCCTGGGGCAAGCGCGCGGGGATTGGTCAACTAAGGGGGATGCTCACGTCGAGGTCCGCATACGCTCCGTCTCCCGTGAGTGGGGGCTATATAAGGTGGTGCGCACAGGCGCACGGGGAGCGAGTGACCAGCGAAGACTGAAGACGGAGGAGGAAGAGATAGGGCCCTGGGGTACCTAGTCCCGCTGTCCTGTAGGGGCCGGGGCTCTGTATGACCCAGAGGCGGAACCCTGGGACCCGGGGCCGAGCGTCCGTGAGAGGGCCGCCCTTGGGACTCAGAGGTTGTGGCCCACGCCCAAGCTGGGGTGGGCCTGTAGACTCCACGGACGTTACGGGGCGGAATGCAGTGTGAGCCATAGTAACTACACGTGTCAAGTGAAGTGTGTGTAGTCAGAGGCATAGTAACTACACGTGTCAAGTGAAGTGTGTGTAGTCAGAGGCATAGTAACTACACGTATCAAGTGAAGTGTGTGTAGTCAGAGGAATAGTGACCACACGTGTCAAGTGAAGTGTGTGTAGTCAGAGGAATAGTGACCACACGTTGTATCGTGACAAGTCAAGGTTTAATAAAAAGTGTGCTACCCGTCAAGTGGTTTCCTGCCGTCATTCCAATACTTCATAAGTATTCCTCCACAACTGCGCGTGGGATTGCTGTAATCCTCGTCGTATCTTAATCGGTCTGCACAAATGAGCCGCAAATTCACGTAAGCACCAACGAAGCGTCTAATTAATGCAGTGCAGCACACGCTACACACAAAGGCCCCATACACACAGCCAAGTGCTCACGTTTCTCCTTAATACGGCACTCGTACCCACCCAGTTAATCGACAAAGGTTAATGCGCTTTGGGAAGATCTGCCAAGTTCGGCTATTAAATGAGTCTGGTTTGTTAATGGGTACCAAAGAGAGTGCGAGTAATAAATACAAGCTCACGTCAACCCTGATTGTTGCGCACAGGCGATCGTGGCGACTGATTGCATCGTATACATACATCTCAAACGTGGCGACAGTGCCGTCGCGTGACATGCAGATCCCATCCTAAGAAATACAATTGAAACTAAACTACTGACTTAACTATATTCTTGGTTCTTTTGGTAAAGTCACGTAGAAGGGAAAGAATAAAATAATATATATATAAAACAAGAAAAATTCTCACGAACGTTTCTACTGCAACACAAGCAATCATCATCAGGTGTGAAATCCACAGCAACCTTTTTTCAAATTTTCCAGCTGTGGATTTTACACCTGATGATGATTGCTTCTGTTGCAGTCGAAACGTCGTGAGAATTGTTTTGTTTTATATTATTTTAGTATTTCCCTTCTATGTGACTTTACCGAAAGAACCAAGAATATGAATCCCTGCAGTCACGAAAGCTTTAAATCAAAATACTAACTAAACTATTTTTTTCTTTACAAGGTAAGGCCCACTGAGCTATGTAGCTCTTTTGCAGAAGTGACCTGGCCACAAATGATAGCGCAACGAAGTGGCTTATCGTGTGGAAATAACAGCCAAATATTCTAAATGCGTGTTTCTAAATGTGGAGGGAAAAACCGGAGGACCCGGAGAAAAATCCAGGCACACCACAGGAAGAACACGCAAACTCCAAATATACAGGCGTCAGGGTCGGGATCGAACCCATGACTATCCTGTTTACCAGGCGAGGTAGTCAACATCCCACCACCGGGGTGCCCTAGCGAACATCCGTACAATTACGAGGAGTGTGTTACTGTGTAGACTAGGTGGATGCGGTGGTACCGTAGCTGTTTGTCACCTCGGCTGTTTGGCACTGCGGCTGATTAGCACACAAGCTGTTCTTCACTGTGGCATAACGATGGTGTTCAGCGATGGGTTTCACCCGCAGTTCAAAATGTTGGTCTGAGCTCTGGAAAAGTCGCCTGCTGTGGTGTGAAGTGAACTGTGAAAAAATTGTACGATCGCTCATTTACGATTGAAGTAAGGGTCAAGGAGTTTGTAACTATGGTCATCACCGTTAAATGGTGCATTTTGCCATGTGCCGATCCGTTGTATTACATTCCGTTGTGTTTGTGCAGTGAGAAGATGGAGATAATTGCGAAAATTGTTCTTTGCAAAAGGAAGAACATATTTTATATATACTGTGTACTGAAAAGCAAATATAGTAAAATTCACATTATTTTAAATTCCACGCACTTAAAACTCCTCTTAATCCACCAAAGGCTCTAACAGTTTACATTAATGGTTTTTTTTCAATTAAAGATCTTAAATTACAAATTATACGACTGTGTATATGGTCAGTCATTAAACTTATCATTAATGACGCAGTTTTATATTAAACCCTTAACCTACCCGTGACACATGATTTGCAAACGAACGCTGATGGTTCATTAGTTTGAGTCAAGGTCAACAGGTCATCACACCCAATGCCGTTGACGTGGTCACCGCGTCTCGCCATTGCTTCCTTCTGCAAGGCCCCAGGAGTCGTTGCAAAAGTCGACAACGCAGCCAGCGCTGCAGTCGATGTATGAATGTTCAACTTCTTTCACACCGTACATAACCAACCGTGCCAATCGGAAGTGCAGTGGGCACCTCTGGGTTTACCCATCTCAATAACATGCCCTTCTCCATCCCGTGCCAGTACCACAAAAAGACAAAAACAAAGACCCCCCGGATAACCTGTAACAAACTGTTGTGGCAAGTGCGAGCACCTATGAAGGCCAGCACAGCACACGAGGGTGTGGGTGGCCAGCACCACCCCCGGCCGCCTTTGCCTCCCCAGTGGCGATGTCTACACACCAGGTACTCATTTGAGGCTAAGTCGATCTAGGGGACCGGTTCAGATAATCGTCACTGGTGTTGGCCATGAGCGGGAATCGTACTCGTGTCACCGGGTTCGTAGCGCAGCGCGCTGACCGATACGCTACCGCTCCCCATACCACACCCACAGCACACTCACTCCTCCTACTGATTAGCAGAGCCAACGGTGATCTTCTGTAACCCACGTGTGAGCCTCGTGCGATACGGGCAGCGTGGTTTCGGGGTCTCCAGCCCGAAGACAACAAATGAGTTACCAGCTCACGTTCGGGATCCATCCCTGAGCCCGAGGCAGTTTCGCCAGAGACTTAAAATGGCGTTGTTCCGAAGAGCTCACTAGCTGTGATTAGTGCGCATTGACGATGGATTGGGCTCATAAGAGTGCGCGATAAGAAATGCACGGACTCACTTACTCCCTCTACACTACCATCTTGCCATCTTCTCTTGCAAACGTTAATAGTATCCTCCCCATGAACCTGTATTCCAGGATATTTGTTTCGAGTTGCTTTGCTGACTGGCCATCTATCTATCTTGACCTGCGTATCACGGCAGACACCACTCCGGCCCCAAACACCCATATTTCAACACTGGCTTTGAGGCTTCTACTCGTGTACATTGGCTTGCTCAGTCCATAAACAAACGTACCCTGCTAATGCAACGCAGCTCTTGACCCCCTTCTCACAACCACCTCTTGTGCATATTCTTAGGTTTTTTCGGTAAAGTCACATAGGTAAAACATTAAAATTAATAAAAGTAAAATAGAATAAAATAAAAATCACGACGTTTCGGAGGCAACACAAGCTTCCGTCTTCAGGTGGAACCGTCACAGCCACGACAGCTGTATCAAGTAAATGAGAGATTGCAGGAGCTACCACTCCGTTTATATAATGGTTGGAGAAGGGGGGGGGTAAGGGCCAAGTACAGCACACTTTTTATTCATATGGTAAGGTGAGGCTTAAGAGGGTGAGCCTTTGTTATGGAAAGGTACGGTTTGTGACTCAACCTGTGACAAGGAGAAAACAACTAAACATGGTAAACCTGTAATAGTTGTCTGTCAAATATGATTGGCAAATAAGTATAGTTAAATCTTTTTTGCATGGTTAATCACATCTTTCCAATGATTACTCAGTTTTTGTTAAATTTTATTCTATTTTACTTTTATTAATTTTAATGTTTTACCTACGTGACTTTACCGAAAAAACCTGAGAATATGAATCCTTGCAGTCACGAAAGCTTCAAATCTAGAACGTATTGTGCACTTAACTACGGCACTGTTGTGCATTGTAACTTGCTGACCCGCCCCACGTGCCGGACAGCTGTGAACAAGAGCTGCATAGCTCATTGGATTCAAATACGGATTCTGAAATTACTATCTTGGCATGTGGAGCGGTGGCACAGTGGTTAGCATCGCAGCGCTATGAACCTGATGACCTGGGGTCAATTCCCGGCCCAGGCTAAAATCAGTGGCGAGAGGTATCTAAATCATGGGTCCTCCATTTGCACAACCGATCTAACAAATCCCACGACCAACACGATGTGGGAAAGCCTTCATCCGGCAGAGCTGTGATTTATGATCGTCTCCCAGCGGGAATAAGGATTGAAAAACTACCCAAACACACAATTTCCTCTCTCACATCCATATTCTTGCACCCTGCTGGTACCGGTGATAATGGTGAACTGAATAACTGAAACGAACTTGATTTGTCTCAAGCTCAAGTTGTGACCACATTGGTCAATGTTTTGTAATGCGGGCATAAACGGCCTCGCGGATATGACATCATGGGGGGGAGGAGTTAGGTCACGTGGGAGAGAGGGGTGAGGTCTTAAGGGAGAGATACCGGAAGAGACGGGGGGAGTGTGGGAGATAGAGTTAGAGTGAGGCCACGCAGGGCGGAGGTCGGGGAGTGGCGAGATCGCCACACACACGCAGAGTAAGACTTGGCACCGTCGGCCAGCGGTGACCAAGCGCGGAGGAACGACGGGCAGCGGTGGAGCTGCAGTGAGGGCAGCGGTGGAGCTGCAGTGAGGGCAGCCGGAGGACTGCACAGGGGATCTGCAGCGGAGCTGCAGAGGTGTGGAGGCTACGGGAGCGAGAGTAGCTATGGAGCTGCCAAGGGGAGAGCTCTGAGCGAGGGCCGTGTGGGACAAGTGTAAGAACCCGAATAAAGGACAACGGAGACAGACCCAGGATCGAGTCCTTTATTACACTGGTGTCAGAAGTGAAACGGCATGTCAAAACAGCTCAGAAGAAAGAATATTCCTGCGCCATCATCTGCTACATCTTCCGACGACGACGACCTTCCTCGGGCGGTCGACCTGCCTGCGATGGAGGAGGAGATCCGTGCAGGAACAAGTGGGGGTCCGGGAGTCCAAGATGTCGCCGCGTCGGTGGACCCGTCTGCACCAGAGGACGCGGATTGGCGATGGAGGCAGATGGCGGCGCAGCTGGAGACACTGAAAATCGTGCTCGCGCAATTGTGCGAGCTCGTCACGCCGAGGACGGCGTTGGGGAGAGCCGATGGAGGTCCGCAGGTCGCTGCCTTGCCTCCGCTGTCGGCGCCATTGGCCACGCGGCAAGAAGACGCCATCTTGGGCGTGGCAGGAGAAGAACGGCGGGAAGCCGCCATCTTGCGCTCTCCGCGGCGAGAGGCCGCCATCTTGAACACGTTGCGATGCGACGCCATTTTGAATATGCCGCCTGGTGAGTCATCGGCTGAGGACGGTGCAACAAGGAGTCGCAGTCGTCATCTCACGACTGTTAAAGAATTCTCCATCGGGGGCGATTGGAGTGCTTTCGCCTGCAGATTTCTGGCGGCGGTACGCTCAGCAAGGTGGACGGACGCTGAGGCATTGGAGGTTTTACCGACTCTTCTCGATGACGAGTCGGTGAGATTCTTCTGCTCTATAAAGGCCGAGAAGAAGAAAACATTGAGAGGAGTTTTCAACGAGATGGCAGATGCATATGAGCCACCGGATGATGCTCATCGCCGGTTTGTTCAACGTCAGCGAGCACCCGAGGAGTCGCCGGTGGCATACAGGGGTGCGGTATTGGAGTTGGCCATGGCTGCATACCCGGAGACGGAGCCTGACCTGCTCGAACCTCTCATCTTGGGTAAGATGCTCGAGCTGTCCCGGGATTTGGGGATTCCTATGCCGGTGTGTGGCCACAAAAAGCTCACATCCCGGGCGGCCGCTAAATGTCTTGATGCCCAGTTCAACCTGCGCCGTTGGAAGCAAGTCACGGCGTGGACGGGGGGGCCCATCGTCGAAGGAGGTGCCGCGGGTTGGGATCCCAAGAAGGCGGTGTACGTTCCTGACGGGGGGGGCCCGCAGGAGCTGACAGCCGCCTCTGCTCAGTGGTCGGCCCGCAGTACGCCGGGGCCGCGATCTGCGCCGCCGCCACGGGAGCGTCGGGACGGGGTGCCTGCGGCGCGGCGCAACAACATCGACTGCTTCCGCTGCGGCCGTAAAGGCCATTACGCCAGGGACTGCTGAGCCCGCGTCCCGGGTCCGCCCCAGCAGGAGGCCTCGTCAGCGGACGTGCCATGGAAGGATCCTCCAGGACAGGCAAATCAGTGCGCACCAGACACCCGGCAAGGCTTGACACCTCACTCATCACCGTTGTCGTGCGATCCGGGTGTTGTTAATAACGGGGGGAGGCCATCGACTGGGCTACGTCGCTCGGTAACGCAGTGGCGTAAATTGGCACGGCGGGTCGTCGCGGCCGCTACTGGTTCGTCCACTGTACCTGGTTCTATACAAGGGGTGGACGTACGTGTGTTAGTGGATTCCGGGGCGTCCGCGACCATTATATCGGATGTCATTTTCCATCTGTTGAACATCCCACCTGAGGCCGTGCGTCCGGTTTACGATTCCTGCGTCGCTGCCAACGTGGGTAGCATGGGCATTGTGGGCCAGGTGGACGCTACAATATCTATCGGGGGAGTGTCGGCCTCGGGAATTGTGTTAATTTCGAGGTCCCTCGCGGTTCCTTGCTTGTTGGGAACTGACTTCCTGGCCAAGATGCCCATTCTAATTCGAATTAATCAAAACTGCATTGAATTACCGGGTGGGCGAAAAATTACATTTCTACCGTCGCCCTGGGGGCGACCTGCTCCGGTCGCTCAGGTGCAGGTGCTGTCCGTGGTATCTGTTGATATTCCACCTGGCTCACAGATGCTTATCCCCTTGCGATATCGAAAGCCTGTACCTGGTCGTCAGGGTGCAATTGGGATTTTGTTGTCGCCGTCCGCCACTATAACGGGCGGAGCGGCGCTCGTTGGGGCGCAAACTATTGTCCGGCCTGACCAGCAGCCGTTTCTGCAGGTGTTTAATGCAAGTACCGAAAATGTGTGTGTGCCGGCTGGTACGGTTGTGGCACATGCCACTACGGCGTTTACGGCACAAGATCATCTGGGCAGCCAGGTCGTGGTTGGTGGTGTTTCAGGTCCTGGTGCCGCTTATAATCGCTGGATCGCCGAATTGTGTGGAAAAAATTCTTCCCTTTCCGGTGAACAACGTTGTGCGCTTCGTAAATTATTATTGAGTTATTCTGATGTGTTTAGCTCTGACGATTTGGACTTGGGACGCACCTCGTTGCTTTACCATCATATGGACACAGGGGACGCTGCCCCTATTCGGTTAAACTCGCATCGGATGAGTCCGGCGGAGCGAGATCAGGTTCGAGGGGCAGTGGATGACATGTTGGCTGCGGACATAATATCTCCATCTAACAGCCCATGGGGTGCGCCTGTTGTTTTGGTTAAAAAGAAGGATGGCAAATTGCGATTTTGTGTCGACTTTCGAAAATTGAATAAAGTGTCTGTGGCAGATGCGTACCCCCTGCCGTGTATGGACGACTCCCTCGATGCCTGGTCGGGGGCGAAATTCTTTTCAACGCTAGATCTCTCTTCGGGATTCTCACAGCTTCCCCTTGACGAGCCCTCGCGGGAGAAGATTGCTTTCCGTACGCCGCAGGGGTTATTCCAATTTAATTGTCTTCCGATGGGGCTGAATGCTGCCCCTGCCACATTTCAAAGGTTGATGGAGTTGGTGTAAACGGGGTTGCAGTGGGAGACATGTCTGATATATTTAGATGATATTATCATCTTCAGCCGCACATTTGATGAGCATTTACTGCGGTTGGAGGCGGTGTTCGCCAGGATGCGTTCCGCAAATTTGAAATTTAAGCCTAAGAAATGTCACCTACTGCAACGGTTCGTGCGCTATTTGGGGCATATCGTAAGTGCGGACGGGGTGGCCACGGATCCGGACAAGACAGCATGCGTCCGTGACTGGCCAACCCTGGCCACGGTGGGGGATGTACGTCGCTTTTTGGGGTTTGCCTCATACTATCGGAGGTTTGTTCCGGATTTCGCGACAATCGCGAGGCCCTTGCACCTCCTTACGGGTAAAGGAAGGAAATTTGCTTGGGGACCGCCGGAAGAGGTGGCGTTTCAGGGCCTGCGCGATCGACTGGCTACGGCACCGACATTAGATTATCCTGATTTCGATCACCCCTTCATTCTGGATACGGATGCGAGTGACACGGGCATTGGGGCCATGTTGTCTCAATCAAAAGGTGGTGTGGAACGCGTGGTGGCGTATGGTAGCCGGGTTTTGTCTCCCGCAGAAACTCGCTACTGCGTCACACGCAGGGAACTTTTGGCTATTGTTTTCTTTCTCCGCCAATTTCGACCGTATCTCTACGGTCGTTCGTTTATTGTTCGCACGGATCATGCGGCCTTGCAGTATGCTCTTAAGATGGATCAACCATCCGGCCAGTTGGCGCGGTGGTTGGACACGCTGCAAGAATTTTCCTTCCAAATTCACCATCGGAAGGGGGTGCGTCACGCGAATGCGGATGCGCTTTCTAGGTTGCCGCAGCGATCCCCTTGCGCGTGCGCGTCGGGGACACATAGATGTGCGCCGATTCAGCAACCCCCTCAGCCTGTTGCGTTGGCGGTCGACGTGCCTGAAGCTCCAAAGGAGCCGGGACCGGCTGATGGGATTCTGAATCTTCCAAGGGCTGTGTGGATTCGGGAACAAATGTTGGATGGTTCATTGGTCTCATTACGGAATCGGACTGCGAAGAAGAGTGGGGGACTGGATGGTCTGCTGATGTGGAGGGAAGGGTTACAGGAACGCTGGCGTCTGGTTGTACCGCATCCTTGCGGTACGAGTTGATTAGGACTCTGCATGGGGACACGCTTTTACATCTGGGGGTGCAGAAGACCCTATTGACGCTGCAGCAAGACTATTTTTGGCACGGCATGACAACGGATGTCGTCGGTCACGTTCGCGCGTGTCCCGATTGTGCCCGGCGAAAACCACCTAAACAACCATATGTGCCGCCCATACAGTCTATTCAGGTGTCTAGAGTTAACGAATTGGTGGCGTTGGACATTTTGGGACCCTTCCCGCCATCCGCTAAGGGAAATAAATACTTGCTAGTTGGGGTGGAGTACCTCTCCCGCTGGCCGATGGCCTGGCCTTTGCCTGACCAGTCAGCGGCGTCTATCACAGACGCCTTTCTATTCGGGTACGTTATGGACAAGGGGGCGCCGGAGAGGCTCCTCACAGACCAAGGCCGTAATTTTTCTTCTAAATTGTTGGGGGAGGTGTGCGCGGCTCTTGGAACTAAAAATATACGGACATCTCCCTACCACCCGCAAACGGATGGTATGGTCGAACGGCTAAATCGGACTTTGTCCGCCATGTTGTGTCACACCGTGAGTGAAAAACAATCGGATTGGGATTTGCATATCCCTGGGGTACTTTCGGCATACCGAATGATGCCGCATGCGGCTACAGGATATTCGCCGTTTTTCCTTATGTATGGTCGCGAGAACGTGCCGACAATGGATGTGCAGTTGGGAACTGGAGTGAGGGGACCTGCTAAGCCTCTTCCTGATTACATTCGGGATACCGTTCGCCGGGTTACTGAGGCACGGGAGGGGGCCCGCATGGCTACTGCCAAAGCCCAGGCCCGGAATGAGTGGTGTATTCGACGCTCGAAGGGGGAGTGCCCCTGGAAGGTGGGGGACATGGCCTGGCTCCATTGCCCGCAGGTGCGGCCAGGTACCTCTCCTAAATTACACAAACCATGGCAAGGGCCGGTTCGCCTCATCGAGGTTCCCAACCCACAGTCTGCGCGTGTTCGGTTTGGATCTCGGCGTTGGTTCGTTCACACGTCGCGCTTGAAACCATATGTGGCCCCTCGAAACGATGCGTCATCTCCCGATGTTGCCTTGCCGGGGTCTGTGGCTGCCGACTCATCCTTGCCTGTGCCTGTTGACCTTGCAAGAGCGCCTGTCGTGCCTTTTACAGACAAGCCGGCCGTGACATTGCTGGAGACAGGAGACTCTGCTCGGGGTGTGCCTACCACGGCTGCGGGGACTCCGAGCCCCGCCGCCCTTCCGACCCCGTCGCAGACACGATCGCGACGCACCCCCGACGCTGGGCCTTCAGGGACACGAGACCGGGACGTTGACGGGCCTCCAATAGCGACAGGAGGACTTCATCCTGTCGCTCCTAAAACCCCGTCACGTTCCCGGTCTGCAGGAGGGCCACCGCCCGTCCGGGACGGACCGGCGACCCGAACGCGCTCAAAGTCCCTTACATTTCGTTGAATTTTACTGTTGTGTTTGTTGTTGTTGTTATATTTATTGTATGCTTCGTTGTCCTTGAATGTGTGATGGTTGTGTTCGCTCGCATTACTTGTCTCGTTATTGTTCAGCCGAGGTTGGCTGGATTTTCTCTACGGGGGAGGGTGGTGCAATGCGGGCGTAAACGGCCTCGCGGATATGACGTCATGGGGGGGAGGAGTTAGGTCACGTGGGAGAGAGGGGTGAGGTCTTAAGGGAGAGATACCGGAAGAGACGGGGGGAGTGTGGGAGATAGAGTTAGAGTGAGGCCACGCAGGGCGGAGGTCGGGGAGTGGCGAGATCGCCACACACACGCAGAGTAAGACTTGGCACCGTCGGCCAGCGGTGACCAAGCGCGGAGGAACGACGGGCAGCGGTGGAGCTGCAGTGAGGGCAGCGGTGGAGCTGCAGTGAGGGCAGCCGGAGGACTGCACAGGGGATCTGCAGCGGAGCTGCAGAGGTGTGGAGGCTACGGGAGCGAGGATAGCTATGGAGCTGCCAAGGGGAGAGCTCTGAGCGAGGGCCGTGTGGGACAAGTGTAAGAACCCGATTAAAGGACAACGGAGACAGACCCAGGATCGAGTCCTTTATTACAGGTTGATGATTTTTAAACGACACATTTTATGTTTCTGGAAGAGGGAGTAGACGCATTTGATAGGAGAGAGTTAAATTAGATTAATTCCAGGCCTTTTCGATATTCCACACTGCATGTCCTAGATATGTCCATTATATATATAAAAAATAATAAGTTTGGTAGTTGTACTCGCGATAGTTATCCCTTTCTAAACAGTCCCCGAGCTGTGTTTGATGGATAGGAGTCACTAAATGCCACTGTGGTCATGGTGGCTGATGACCAGCCTCATCCGTGTCTCTGCGTGTGTGAGAACGCACGGTGTTGCGACGCCTGCGATTCACTCCGCGAAGAGTCAAGCGCCACGCTGCCTCTGTTTATTTCCTTCACTGGGTTACATTGCGTGGCATCTAAGCGAGACAAAAAATAACCTCCATTCATTGTGGACACCAGGCCATAGCAGAAGTGCACCTCTACCACGTCAGTATTCATGAAAGCAACAAAAAAAGTCACCTTGCATAACTACAACAATGCACGGTGAGCTGATAAACAAGTTTCTATTTCTTTCTGTGTACCTACAGAAGTAACATTGGGAACTGGAAATCATAGAATTACGTTAAGTGGTACGTAAAATATTCACTTTTTTCTGTTGTGTGGTCATCAATTTTGCAACTGAGGCTGTAAGTTGATGGAGGCAACAACGAGACAACTGAGACGACACTGACGCTATCATGTGAGGAACTATGCGACATCAGGTGTGCCCTATCTCATCAAATCTCAGAAGCTCAGCAGGGTTGAGCCTGGAAAGTGTTGAGATGGGTTATCACCAGGCACCAACAGGGCTTACTGGAGTTGCGTGGTGGACAACAGACGGCAGTGCGGCAAAATCGATTGGTATACTGTACGTCTCTGCTCCCACGTCTGAGCTCCCTGCATTTGCCAACCTGCAGTGACCAGCATGGTGAAGTATGCTCAAATATTCCCCATGACTTGCATGGAAAAGGGAGGCCCTTCTCCAGCAGTGGATTTACAAAAAGAGCTGTCCTTGAACATGGAAACACAGGGCTCTTTCGCAGGTTCCCAGTGGTGCCAGCTCAGTACTCAGACAAGGTAAAGCATCATCCCCCTGGGTGAGTGGGTGAGTGCTGATGTGAGTGAATGAGCGTGTGAGTGGCTGGGTGAGTGCATGAGCGATTGGCTGAGTTGCAGGGTGGGCGAGTAGGTGAGTGAGTCAGTGAGTGAGCGGCTGGGTGAATGAAGGAATGAGCATATTATTGGGTCTTTCGGTAAAGTCAAGTAGATAGGTTCAAAGTTATTTTCTTTGAACCTATCTACGTGACTTTACCGAAAGACCCAAGAATATGAATTCCTGCAGTCACGAAAGCTTTAAGTCAAGATTTAAGGAATGAGCAATTGGCTGAGTGAGTGGCAGGCTGAGTGAGTGGCCGCCTCCTTCCACCACCCAAGCCGTAAACGCGGACGCACCAGGTCATGCGTGCACACGCGCGAGCGAGCGAACGCGCACGAGCGAGCCAATGCCTGCGTGCGTGCGTGCGCCTGTGCGCGCATCGTACCAGGCGGCGGATTTCGCGCTCGCAGTCACGCTTGACGCGCGCCATCTCGTCCTGGTGCAGGTGGTGGGAGGCGCGCAGCTCGGACGCCTTCTGTCGGTCGGCCTGCAGCACGGTGCCGAGCGTCTCCTCGGCGCTGCGCCGCGCCCACCTCAGCTGCTCCACCTCGCTCTGCAGTCGCGAGCGCTCCGCCTCGAAGGAGCGCCGCGCCTCCTCGCGAGCCTCGCTCAGCATCGCCGTCCGCGCCTGCGGCACGCGCGGGCGGGCGTGCGGGCAGGCGGGAGCCGCGTGGGGGGGTGGGGGAGAGACGAGCGGAGCCGGTGGCCCGCGGTTGTGCTCCATTATTCATTTGCTCGCGTGCCACCCTTGCTCGATCGATCAATCGATCGAGCGACCGACGCGTTTGATGAACGAACGTCAGGCCGTTGAGACAATTAGCGCCTCTTCGTAATGCAGAGACAAGCGGCGGCGTGCCATGTCCGAGAAAAATCACAAGCGGCAATATTCAACGCGTGCACAAATCGTTTGTGGCCAGGGCTCTTCTGAAAAAAGAGTAATATAGCTCAGTGGGGCCTTACCTGGTAAATTAAAAAAGAGTTTTTAGTTCAAACGCAAGTGTCAATAAATCTTCTGCATGTGTTTTTCGGGTAAGCGCCGCGTGTTTTGCTCCACGGGCTGCGAGCTTCTTCAGCAACTGAATAATGTGACAGTTCTTGAAGAAGTGCCGCATACACACGACCTCTAAACGTGGCAGTCTCTGGTGAGTGTCCATCACGATAACTCGAAGGCCACGTAGGAAATACTACAAAAGCCTGCTGTCGACTATGAAAAGGCATTTTTTTTCAGTCAAGACTGATGCAATCATCACAGCTCTCTCAGACCAATGCCTTAACAAAATATATCGACAAAAATCAGCAACAGCTACACTGAGAGTACATGTATAACGTAAGAAAATGTTTAATCTGAAGAGGAGTCAGGAAAGCAGAGGTATAAACATTTTGAGTGAAAGCGCTCAACATATCTGAGATGTCATGACGACGAAACCATCATAACCTCCAACGCGAATGAACCGCCGGCAATGTTCGAGTAACTTAACTACGAACAAAATGAATGTCGTTCACAACGATTTTGATAAACAATTGGAGATGTCTGTCAAGAGGAAAAAAAATGCGCAAATGTGACAATATACCAGATTGAAGATGGATGTGCTTATAAATAGAAACCTGCAGATACTGGTATATATATTCTAGATTTGAAGCTTTCGTGACTGCAAGGATTCATACTTTTCGGTTTTTTCTGTAAAGTCCCGTAGGTAAAAAATAAATAATAATAAATAAATAATATCGCATAATAGAAGAAATAATAGAAATAAAATAATAAATTACGACGTTTCGGAGGCAACACAAGCTTCCATCTTCAGGTGGAACCGTCACAGTACGATTGCTGTATCAAGTAACCAGTATATATACAAGGTCGGGTTTCTTGGGACTTCTCTGTACTTTATACAGCAATTGTGCTGTGACGGTTTCACCTGAAGATGGAAGCTTGTGTTGCCTCCGAAACGTCGTGATTTATTATTTTATTTCTATATATTCTTCTATTATTTTTTATTTATTTTTTTCCTACGTGACTTTCCTGAAAAAAACTAAGAGTATGGTATATATATAATCTGCAAGGTGTATGTACATATATAATCTGCAACATCACTATGAAAGATCTTACATTCTAACAGGAAATATAATATTTATGCCATTCAATTAATTATATTTTTTCATACATTAAAATGCAAGTCATATATGGCTCACTATTAAACATGTAATTACGACCGTCAAAAGCATATAATTCGTTAATCATGTGCAAATAAATATATTATTAAGTTGTTGAAAGCTAATTCATTTATTAAATCTATTAAACGAATAGGTTGTTGCAAAAAAGAATGTGATTAAATGAAGAGTGCCAACTGTTTGTTGACTAGAAAGCATCGTGTTCAAATTCGTATTTATATTACACGCAAACCCATTGATTAATTAGCGTAAACATCATGTAACGTGCACTTAAATAAATTCACGTATTTCTACGTGAGGTCTGTTAAAGAAGGGAACCCTCTCACCCCACATACTCTGTTTCTATTTCCCCTATTACAGGCAGCTACGTGAATATTCATAACAAAGGTTTTGGGGTCAGATCGCGTTATTTAAAAATGTGTCGCAACCCTCCACCACCCGACACGGCCAATCAGTAAAAAATGTGTCACGTTGACAAAACGTC
This sequence comes from Lampetra planeri, assembly GCF_965212315.1. NCBI lineage: Eukaryota > Metazoa > Chordata > Hyperoartia > Petromyzontiformes > Petromyzontidae > Lampetra > Lampetra planeri. The sequence continues at coordinate 11,869,249 of NC_136110.1, forward strand.
AATAAGTAACTTCTTCAGTAACTTCTTCAGTAACTAATTGGCGTTTTGTTAACGTGACACATTTTTTACCGATTGGCCGTGTCGGGTGGTGGAGGGTTGCGACACATTTATATAAATATATAATGAGCCAAGAATGTCTGTGTGTAACGCACGTGACGTCACTCCGCGTCGACCAGCCCCCCTCATTAATAATCATGAACAGGTGGGGTCCTCCACATGTACCCCCCCCCCCTCGTCATTAATAATCATGAGAACAGGTGGATTTTGACACTAATGCAGAAAAAGGTTGAGCGGAAAAACATTTTTTTAACGTTAATTCGCTTCAAGTTTGACGTTTCTTTATTGTGATTCAAATAAATAATTATACACAGCAACAAAGTTAATTTCGTGCCTTTATTTATTTCTTCAGCGCTTGAAACAAAACGTAAGTCTAATTTGTGCTTCTAAATTATGATAAAATAGACATTTCTCCATGCTTTTCCTGATATTGTATCTAATTCCAATTTATTTCAACCCCAGTGAGCGAAAGCAGAAGATAATAAAGTATCAGAGCAGTGAGTTTGAACAAATGTTAGGTCAGTTAAATACAGCGCAACAGTGATATGAAGTGAGGTGTTTTATGACGTAGTTTTTTTGCAAGAATCACTGCCATTAATACAGTGCTACAGTGAAATGCAGTGAAGTGTTTGATGACATACTTTTGTGCAAGATTCACTGCCATTAAATTTACACAAGATACAATTATACTCTGGTCAATTTTTTCGTAAAAATTACAGCTTCCGTCCTAGGACGGACAAACAAGCTAGTTTATAATAATGCGCTCTAACCCAAAAACCTTTATTATAATTAATACTGGTCGCGAAAGCCTACGTGTAAAACTATATGAATATTATCGCAATCAGGGCCGGAATAATGTTCTTGTCGGCCCCTAGGCACTTCTGTTTCGTAGGCCTTCAGTGATAAGTCTCTACGGTTGGTGCTGCTGCTGCTGCTGCCCCACGTTACTACTACTGCCGCTGTCACTCGCTTGATTGTGCGGGGAAAAAAACACCATTTGAAGACGTTATTGGTAATTTTGCAATGAAATAAATGGAAAAGTTCGTCTACGGTGTTAATTCCTCTCTCTCACCTAATGAAAAAAACCGATTGACATTGACATGACTCTGCCTCTTTGTATAAACACTGTTGCCTATCCTTGCTGTCTAAATATATAAAAGATGGTCAACATTTTTTGTCGTAGGCTCTTCATTTTTCGTAGGCACTAGGCAGAGTGCCTACAATAGGCAATTGGATAATACGGCACCCTGATCACAATCCATCATCAAAGTCAGTTTTGTAAAATTGCACGCAGCAGCAGCACAGGAAATGCATAGGTAGGCATCCCGCACGGGGCGAAATAACTCTTTCCGCGTTTTACAAACACGCGCCAGGCTGCCATTTATGTATTTATTTATCCGAGAGCAAACTTAGCCGAGCATCCAAATGCAGAAAGTAAACATTTTAAGGGCGGGAATCGTGGCGCCAATGGTAACCCTTGTGCCTCGGGAGTAGAAACCATTCCTGCGTAGAGTTTGTATTCTCTCCCCCTCTTCTGCATGCGTTGTCTCCGGGTTCTCCGTTTCACTCGCAAAAGATGAAAAACACGCACAATGAAACTCGACTTGACCAAGCATCCCGATGCTGAAAATTTACCCGCAAAATACTCAATTGGGATTGGGCAGGACCCTCCTTAAAAAATGGCTTTGGGCTTCAGTGAGGCTTTTCTGAGCAAACAAACGTAATAATAATAAGAATAATTAATTCATTTATTAAGTGTGCATATGTTGAACTTATTTCGCATCGTACGGAGCCCACCGTGCTAATCGGAGGTGAGGAGGAACAAACTAAGCACAACAAGCAGTTCTAAACAAATGAGTTTTCAGTCGAAATTATTTGAAAGTGCAGAGCGTTCCAGACAGCCACAGAAGCGCATCCAAAAGCGCATGATGCACCAAGGTATCAGCCAAAGGGTGGAAGAGGAGGCCTAAAATACTGTCTATAGGGGGTCCCAAGAGCTCCCTTTGCAGGCCTGCACCTTTACCATTTAAACTGAGCAGGCAAACGTTTGTAAAATATACCGAGACTAGCGCTGCCCACCTACTTGCGTGGGATACAATTGAACCCTTTCCCGTTCCGAGACGTCTGCAAGTTGCAGGGGTGGGTGGTGTCCTGTTCACCGCTGAATCTCGGTATTTTTATTTAGAGAGGTGTAGCGCGGTTGTTTTTTAAAAACATTGTACTGTACTCACCGCAGAGAACTGCAGTGACACGACCGCACTCTATGTTAGCTGGCACCAAACTGTGCCACATGCCTTCCACATGGCCTTATGGGAGTCTTGGTACCAAGGTTTAAGTGAATTGAAAGTGCTATGGATATCTTTTAAACCCCTTGAAATATAAAAAAAAATATTATTCGTGTCGACATATCGGCAAGCTTATAAGCAACTATTAAGACATCCAGCTAGACAAATGTTGGAGGTAAATACTCCTTGATGACCCTTGATCTACCCTTGTCTTCATATTAAATCTGACCATAGAAATATGAAATGGAAGGCGTTACTCGTTTTCCAGTGGTATTCGCTGACTACGTGCCAGCAGTCATCGATCATTGCCTCCTGTGTTTGAGCAATGAAGTGCAAGGTGTGTTCCAATGGCACCCTCGTGTACAAACGGCCGGTTATTGGATGTTCCGAGACGTTGTTTCGAAATTTCGGGGTCAAAATGTTGGAAATTCACAAAAGGCGCAGTTTTTATTGTGGTCGTGTCCTCGGCAAGAGAAACATTTTTGGTCTTCCTCCGTCGTTTCGTGTGGGAGACGCAGAGCGTGACGGACGGACACTTGCGAATTATAATAATTACTTTTGGCTAACCATCGAACAAAGATGGTCGCTCAATCGCACGCTTTCAGATGCGCTTCTGCGGCCGTCTGGAACTCTCCTCCTTCCGATATTAGGAAGCCACTGGAGCTATGCACTTTTAAGTGTAGATTGAAAAACTAATTTCTTTAGAACTGCTTTTTGTGTTTAGTTTGTTGTCATTTCCCCAGCACCTCCGATTAGCCCGGACGGCTACGTACGGTGCAAAAAAAGTTCAACATACATACATGCATAGCGAACAAGGCAGCTAACAACGCTGTGAGTGGCTTCGGGTGATCGGGGAGAGAGAGCGAGAGAGCGATAAGCTCGAGGCGCTCGGTGAATTGTCGCGAGCCGGTGGGAGAGCCGCCAGCAGGGGCGAGCATACCTTGTCGGTGGCGCCGTCGCGCAGCGCGCTCACCGTGGCGTGCAGCCGCTGCACCTCCCCGTCCTTGATGCGCGTCAAGCGCAGCAGCTCGGCCTCGTGCTGCCGCAGCAGCGCCTCCCGCGTCGCTTGCGCCTCCCGCGCACGCTCCTCGTGCAGCCGCGTGCGCAGCTCGCTCACGGCCGCCGTGTGCCGCCGCTGCTCCTGCTCGCGTGCCGCACGCACCTCCTGCACCTTCTCGCGCTCCAGCCGGCTCACCTGTCCGCACGTCGCAAGAATAAAGACAAAGGTGCCACCCCCGTGTACGGGCTTAGGTATCGCCACCTGTCCTGCTTTGCCCCAGGAACGACCTCTCTCGTGGGAGGGGGCCTCCCCAAGCATTACGGGTCACGGGAGTTATTTGGCCAATCTTGCTGGCCAAAAATTATTAACCTTTTCAGGGACCTCAGCAAAATTTATACACATTGGAATGACTGGAAAGGTGATTTGGAGGCGTCACCACTGTTGCACTGCAGGGACACAATGACGCTGCCGCGGATGGATGCCGCAGCCTCATGTGAAAATTCGATTTCGTCGATCAAAAAGTGTCCACAATTTGTCAGTTGCGTTCACGCGAAATTTCATAAACCGAATGTTCCGTAAATCGAGGGATAACCTGTACTCTCAGTTGACGAGAATGGAGAGGATAATGGTCAGCATGGTCCCCACCAGGCCAGTCGTCGCAAAGTCCGCTGTTTGGATTCTGTAGGCAACCACAATCGCACGTGGAGGAAGAGTCCACTTACCGGGTAGAACTCCAAGAACCACTTCTTGCCAATTACAGTGAATATGCCATGACAAATGTAGATATTCATTGCACGGTTCCAAGTACTGTACTCGTGTGACATTTTTTTTTACTGTTTTTACAATTTGTATCAGCCATAATAGAGGGGTTGTTTTTTTTTACATGATCTACGCGATCTAACCAAAAAAAACTCCTCTACTATGGATACAATTGGTCACGAACTCATACATGTAAAATATTTTTATTTAGGCTTAAGGCAACCTGGGAGAAGCCCCGAATATGTTCAGAAGCCAATTTCCTATGGAATACATGGCCATAAATTCTACCTGTGATTATTGCACTCGACTATCACCACTGCTGCCCTCAACAGACTGTTGGGGCAAGTGCTGTTAGCGAGCACCGATGAAGGCTGGCATTGCGCACGAGGGGGTGGTGTGCCAGTACCACGCCTAGCCACTTTTGTCTTTCCAGTGATGATATTTTACACACCGCACAAGGTACATATTAAAGTTGAAATGACCGAGAGAAGACCCAGGAACAGTTCACATAACCAAAACCGATTTTGGCCATAGGAATTAAACTTGGGCCGACCGTCTTCTTGGTTCTTTCGGTAAAGTCACGTAGAAGGGAAATAATTAAATAATAAAAATAAAACATTATCAAATAATTCTCACGACGTTTCGGCCACAACGCAAGCAGCCGTCCTCAGGTGAAGAACAGGTCTGTCGGAAAGACAGCGTCATTCAGACGCTGTCTTTCCGTTGTGGCCAAAACGTCGTGAGAATTATTTTATTATGTTTATTTTTATGATTTTATTATTTCCATTCTACGTGACTTTACCAAAACAACCATGAAGATGAATCCCTGCAGTCACGAAAGCTTTAAATCGAAATTGGGCCGACCGGTTCGTAGTGCAGCGCGCCAACTAACCACTACACAACCACTCCCCCACACAAACACAGCGCTGGAGCATGTACCATCCCAATAATGTTGCATACAACACGCTTAAATCTTCAGTCCAGCAAATACGACGCTCGGTATCGTATGCATCCCACACACGAAACGGCTAACACCAAAACACCCCCACAGCGCACAGAACGGTATTTCATTTTCACCGATTTTTTTTCTGGTGGAATTCCCAAAAGGGATTGCAGATGCTGTTTTCCACACGCGTTGACGTAGAATTGCCAACGAGAATTTAGGTCGGCAAATTCACCGCCCGAAAGGCTTCGGCTTTATTGCTGCGTGAAGCAACGTTATGGGCCCCGCAATGTATCCACACGTACCCTCCCGAGATTCGCTGGACATGTGAAATCATGGAAGCTCTATTGTGAGCCACCTTAGTTTATCAGCATATTGCAGTTTGGGGTGCTTTTCTGACCCGCAATATGTGTTGTATTTAACAGCATTATCAAAATATATTACCGACGCTACAACCCACGAATGCCTTTTTGCAAACATTCTAAACACATGTTTAGAGGTGATAGGGTGGCCAAGAGACGTGTAGCAATGCACGTGTCAGCCCTACCTATCAGCACCACCAGTCCCGTAGCATAGGGGTGGCTGAATGGGGCTAGCCCCCCTCCCCCCCTAATTAGGGCTCTGCCACCCTCCTCGATGCTTTCATACTAAAGTCATATTGGGCTGTGACGTGGCCCAGTGATTGCACGTTCGTATGTATGTACGAATGTATGATGAACTTCTTTCGCACCATACATAGCCAACCGCGCGAATCGGAGGTGTGGGGGAAGGACAACAAACTAAACACAACAACAACAACAACAAACTAAACACAACAACAACAAACTAAACACAACGACAACAAACTAAACACAACGACAAGCAGTTATTTTGGCCCAAGTCGGCCATTGTGTGTCGGGATCAAGGTCCATATTTGCCAAATGTTGTAAATTACTGACAAATCGCTTCATTGGGAAATGTAAGGCCGGCCCTCCTGGAGAGAAAAAAACTGCCGTGGGAATCAGTGAGGTTTTACTTGGAAGAAAACATTGTAAGCGCAGGAATAATTTCGATTTAAAGCTTTCGTGACTGCAGGGATTCATCTTCTTGGTTCTTTCGGTAAAGTCACGTAGAAGGGAAGTAATAAAATCATAAAAATAAAACATAATAATTCGCGCGGTTGGCGATTATTATGTTTTATTTTTATTATTTTATTACTTCCCTTCTACGTGACTTTACCGAAAGGACCAAGAAGACGCAGGAATAATATTTATAATACAAACTGCTAAATGAACGCTCGACGAAAGCAGATCACGTCGTTACGTATTCTGTTGAGCGTTGTCTTTGAAGTTTGATTAATACTGACTGGACATGCCCCCGCCCCCGCCCTTCTTTAAACACACTCACAATGCAAGATCGCGCATCACTGAGAATCTCAAGTTCACATCCTGGGCTCCCGTCCGCGTTAAACCCACGTTCACCGTAACTGCTGTTGCAGAGGAGGGCTTCCCCGTACGGAGGCAATGCCTCAATCTGCACAGGCGATGCAGAGAGAGCAACTCTCGAATAATTCTCATTTGGTCGGGACGAGAAAAGTGAAGGGAGTTGTGGGAGATGGGGAGGTGAGCGGGAATCGGTATGTATTGGTGCTGCACGAGAGGCATTCATTGGCCAGCTCTAACAGTCAAGCTAAAAAAACATTGAGAGATTTTGTTTTTTATTTGTGTTATTCTTTTTATTTGAAGCTTTCGTGACTGCAGGAATCCATACTCTTTGGTTCGTTCGGTAAAGTCACGTGGGTAAAAAAAAAAATAGATCACGACGTTTCGATCGCAACAACAAGCGACCGTCTTCAGGTGAAGATTATTATATTTTCTACCTACCTGACTTTACCAAAATAACCAAAGAGTATTGTTTTTAATTTCAAAGCAACGCGAGCCCCCCGTTTACACATCACCGACCACAGAGGAAGAAGGAGGGGTGGGGGGGGTGGCAGAAATCCCGCAAAGCAACCCCCCCCCCCCAACCCGATATCGACACCGGCTGGGCTTGGTGGAGTGGGCCGGATTGGGTTCACTGCCTCACCCAGCTGGGCAGTCTCGAGAAGAGAAGTGAACGTTTATATGGGGGTGGTGAGATGTTAATTACGGGAGGTCGTGGGTTCAATCCCAAGTCTGACGCCTGGAGTTTGCATATCTCTCTCGCCGTGATCGCGTAGATTTTTCTCCGCGTCCTCCGGTTTTCCTCTCCACATTTAGAATCGACATCACGCGTTCAGAGTATTTGGCTGCTATAAATTTCCACGTCATAAGCCACTTCGTTGACCTGTCATTTGTGGCCAGGTTGCTTCTGGAAAAGAGCTGTATAGCTCAGTGGACCTCACCTAGGAAAAATATAAATAGTTTCGTTTTTTAGTTTAGTAATGGAGAAGATGGGAAGGAGGGTACGAGGGGTGGGGGAAGGAAAACTGTAAGGAAAGGGGAAAATGGAAAGGCACGTAATTAAATAATAATGTACACGCGACGTGTGAGCCTGTGAACTTACGTCCCTCATTCAGAGATATGTTAGCAACGAAAAACAACACAAAGACAAGTCTCAATGTAAAGTATCGTGGTGATCTCTGCGTTCGTGTGTCCGCACAGTTGGCACAGCAGGGGGTACAGCTGGTGCATCTTGCCAGTCATCTCAGTCATGTCACCACCTGGGATCTATACCGTGACCTCCTCCTGCCTGCAGCGAGCCTTCGACACTTCACGTGGCCTCAAAGTGCACCTGGCCTGGCACCAGGCGCCGTGGTGACGCCAAAGTACTGACCGCCCTGAATATCTCCTACTTTTAAGTAGGAATCAGCTGATGTGATGCAAGTGGAATACGCCCGCTGGTTTGTAATGAAATCAATTCTGTAAAACATGAATTTCAAGACAGCACCATGCTGTTCTTACAGACATGACAAGAAAACGGCTAATGTTCTCGAATGTAAATACGTCGGCTGCAAATAGCCGGAGATGCTGCACTTAAGCGTCTGACTCATTGCGCGTTCATGTTGCTTGACCTTTCTGGAAAGAATTATGTTTCGGTGGAGCGTGAGAGTGCATATGTGAGCAGAGCGCGTGGATGTCGTCTGGATTGAGAGCACTGCCAGACGGGGCTACTTTGCACTCAATTACCACCCTTTTAAAAATATTTTTTTAAGAAAACGGTTGGAAACACGATAGAAAAAAGATCACGGTGTATTCAATAATGCGTGCTCTCCAACGCGCGTTTTGTCTTCACCAAGCGATAATAACGGCATCACTTGCGCTAGGAGCGGTACGTCCGCGATGTGACCCTTTTCTGTAGGGCAATTCCAAAATAGCGACGAACGATTCTTTCTACTGCAATTCAGTTCATATTGGATCATCTTTACGAGAGTTACCGCGCTCTCTGCCGCTACAGACGGGCAGATCAAATGCATTAACGACTTCGAGCTGACTTGGACAGCGTTACAAATCAATGCTGTGCGCAGAGGTTTCGAATCACGTGACAGACTTGGGATTGAAACCTCGAATAGGTTTGTGATCGAATAAATATGCACACAAACTATAAGACAAATATACAGTATGTAAACCAATCACAATCAGCAGTGAACAGCTGGTATTAATTTCAAACTAGGAAGCACATAATTAACAATGATTATTATTGATTTCCCAGCATCATGCACTTGAGCAACCACATGGATGAAACCAACAAGAGTCGGGGGGGGGGGGTGACTGGCTAGGTGAGGTGATGCGTGCCGTAATCCACTGAGGAGGAGGTAGGATTGGTGATTCACTCGCATCGGAGTGATTCCACATCCCTCCTCCCCTCCCCCCGCACTCAATAATCACATAATAAGACAAACTGTAACAATTCGATTCTAGAATCATTTCTATTTGTCTCATTGTTCATGTCTTCTTCTTGGTTCTTTCGGTAAAGTCACGTAGAATGGAAGTAATAAAATAATAAAATAAAACATAATAAAATAATTCTCACGACGTTTCGGCCACAACGCAAGCAGCCGTCCTCAGGTGAAGAACAGGTCTGTTGGGAAGACAGCGCTGTCACGAAAGCTTTAAATCGAAATTTGTTCAAGTCTTGTTTGTATTGTTTTTCATTTGCTTTGTCCCAATTGCACACTGCTGGCTAATCAATGAACCTAAATTAATGGGTCTCCACTCGAGGAAGCTCTAAAACAAAAATCCATCGAGAGCGTATTTTGCCTACTCTTCCACGCTGGCCAGACATTGCGGAAAGAGTGGGAGTACCCACCGCACATGATCTGCCAATGCACTGTGGAGTACCCATTGATATCCCTGGGCGAATAGAGGCAGTGTTTTTTTGTTTGTTAATGCCCCTTGTTTACCTGCCACGCCGCGAGAATTAACCCAGTGACATCTGGATTGCGAGTCAAATGTGCTCACCATCACACCATGGCAGCAGCGCACTTGCACATTCATTGCAAATAGTCAATTATTATACATATAAATAGGACACCGCGGTGGCGAGATGTTAACTCCCTCGCCTGGTGTGCAGGAGGTTGTGGGTTCGATCCCGACCCTGACGCCTGCTGTATATTTGGTGTTTACATGCTCTCCACGTGGTCGCATATATTTTTCGCCAGGTCCTCCGGTTTTCCCCTCCACATTTTAAAACACGCATTCAGAGTATTTGGCTGCTATAAATGTCCAGGCAATAAGCCACTTCGTTGAGCTATTATTTCTGGCCTAGTCGCTTCTGAATCAGAGCTAAGCAGCTCAGTGGGCCTTAGCTGGTAAAATAACAATAGCAGAGCGAGTGTAAGAATTGACACCATAGGTGATCAAAATTATGTGTGCGTAAAATACCCACACTCCTGGAAATCAAGATGCCCGTACAAATTGCTGATCCATTTGTGCAGAATTTGTATGCTCTCAATCACAAAACCCTCAATGGCAAATGGCCAAACTCCCCAAGCAGCTAACGAAAGAAAAGGTTGTGGTTCTCAGACGGGCTTTCATTCATCAGCAATTTAAAAAGTGTCCTCTTCGACTTAAGTCAGAGTGAGCTTTTGTTTGGTACCACATCGAGACAAGTTGATATCACATTTCATGATGATATTCTACTCTGGGTTGTTTGCTTTTCAAATGGCGACGGTGAATCTCAACGAAGGCAGGTGCAGTTTTTGTTTTTTACATTTGTTCTAGTAATTAAAAGCAGGTGCAGTTGTTAATTTGTATTATAACTGTTGTGATAGACAAATTAAACATTTCGGGCCAATTTTCACGTTCATTATTTTTGCCATCTGACGCCGCCACAGAGCCCTGCGCTTGTCAATGCCACCAGCACTGACCCGTTGCATTGGACGGCGCAACGTTGTACTCAACCGCAGCAACGACTGGGGCGGCTGCAGCGATCAATCTGTCGAACCCTCTGCAAACTACTCACTCGTGAGGAGACTTAACCGACTTAACTGCTCCTAGCGTGGTCTTCCCGGCAAGTTGTTGCACCGAGATATTTCTTCCCGTAAACTTTTGCCACGCACTACCGCGGCAAATCTCGAGAGTTCATGCGAGACAGAGTCCCGCCTGGTCTCTTGTTTTCTTTTATTTCGCCGCATCTAACGTTGTAATAAGCGGTCTCTTGAAAATCTCGACACTATGCAGAAGCATGAATCGCATGTTCCCCCACGGCAGGAAACTATTGCGCCCCAAACACTCCAGCGTTGAGACAATGTTGGAGCTCTCCACCAAAAGCTCCAAAAATGATGTTTGAACCGAGGCCGTCAAGTCACGATTAAACCCAAGCCCCGCAGGTATTGTCATGGTTTTACTGACTTTAAAAAATATATTCGGCCTCACTCAGCTCTAAGAACTGAATGTAGGTGGCGTTGAGCAACCTTTCCTCGTAGGGCATGAAAGCGAGCCCTCCAGTGTTGGGTAAGAAGGGTCTGCTTACGCGTGCCCCGTCTACAGATAGAGTTGCGTGCTCTCATCTCTGTCAGGTAGTCCTCTGGCCTGATGTGATGCTGTTCTGGCTAAATAAGGTCAGGCAGAATGCCTTTTCACCTCATGAAACGAGTTATAACAGACAATGTCTTCAAGTGGGTGATTAAAATGTACTGTTTCAATGCTCGATTAATAAAAAAATAAGTGCTGCTCCGCTGCCTTGTAACGATTGACATGCAGATAGATTCCTGTAAACAGCTCCTCAACAAAATGTTGACCTTTCGGAAAACATCCAACAGGCATTTGACACTTTCGACTGATCGAGAGAAATGCCAGAGTGGTTAAATACAACAAACATCATCTTCTGGTCAATGCAGTCAACCCCAGTTTAAAATCAATCAGCAGGGGCAAAAGCAGTGAAAGATCATTTACACAGCGAGTGACAGTGTAAGGGATCTGGAGTGATCAATGCTGCTCCCCATGTCTTGAGTGTCTTCTCAATGATCACCAACGACGCGTCAGCACATTTACAGATTGCGCGAGCGCATTCAATATACGTGTTCATTTCACGAGAATCTGCTTATATCCCCCGAAAGATGTATGGTGGCACGAAGACATATGTTTGCGCAAAGCATTCCAGAGATTGGTACCAGAAAGATGTGGCACTACTTGACCATATTGGCACAAGACGGAGGAAAGTGGAAACAAATGATGAAATGTGCAGCGGACACCCTACAGGCTATCTGCCCAGGGATCGTGATGACGATGATGAAGCATTCCACATCATCAGAGAGTGAAACCGCGCTCCACCTCGTTGCTGGAAAGAGGCCTCCTGGCAAGGTGAGCCCGGCGCCACGACTAGATCTGACGAACGGCTCGGACGACCGACCAGACCGGTGCCTTGACGGGGGCCGATCGATGTCCGCCGTTCGCCCGCGTCGACAGAGACAGCAGCGGGAGGGGAGTCCTCCGTTCTCGCGACGTGGCCAAAAACAGACGGAGGTGTCTTCTGAGCGTACGACGCATCGGTGGCAGGGAGACCGCTCCTCGACAAGAGAACAGACGAACCATCCGACGCCAAGAAGCTGTTGCTGCGAGGCCTGCAGCCCGTAGAGCGAAACATCTCCAAGCCGGATTCGGGTAAGCCAGAGTAAGCCGGTGAAGGCTACCGACAAAAATAAATAAACCAAATAAACTCCGACCGGAACACCGTGCGCATGCTAATGAAGGCGCGTGTGCTAGACGGCACGAGCGTATGTGCGCGAGAAATCCTAAACCTGCAAACAAATCGTTTGGCGATGCTGTTACTGCTGCATTGGAAGCGGCACACAAGCAACAACGAAACATTCAACACGTGCGTCAAAATATCACCGCTGTAAAAGTAAAAACATATCTATAATAGGCGACGTTTCGAGACATGGCCTCGTCGGGCGATGCGCTCTATGGAAGAAGGGGCCATTGCTCGAAACGTCGCCTATGATGAATGTTTCCCTGTAAGGCAGTGCTACTGACGAATGTGTTTTTGTTCAATATATTTACAGATACTGTGCTCATCTGTGATGCCATGCGCATGAACACCGCTCTCGTCCACCGCTTTTCTAAGGCTCTGTCTCGTGCTCACTCTCTCTCTCTCTCCCACGTTTGACATTTATTCTACTTCTAATTTCTTTAAATTAACACTTGCCGCCCGTGGCAATCAGGCTATTGGGTCCCTCCACAACCTGAAAGGCTCCCCCACCAATGAGTCCGGCTTTGAGAGGTTATCCCGTATGTAAATAATAATCAGGCGGCCCTAGCAAGAATGATATTTCGCCGTGTCTGCCGACTTTTAATAGCAACACCCACCTATGCTTCCCACGCACGGTCGACACGGGCCTAATCCGAAGGTAATTTTACTGGGCTTAGCACCGAAGGCAATGCAAATACATTCGAAGAGGAGTCGTAGCTTTAAAAAACGTTCAACCACGGAGCTGGCTGGTGATCCCTGCTTACGACTGTAACAAGGCACTGAGTCAGCACAGTTGAAGTCTTGCATCCGAATCCTCGGCCGCTATCTAAAATTAGAAAAAATCCTTGAGCTGTGAACTGAATTTTCTGGTCTCAATCCACCACCTTTGTGAATATTGGCTTTGTACTCGATTCAATAAAACGCAGGCATATTGGCGCATTTACGACGTCGGCACTTGGAAAGACAGCTGCCTCTTCGGCGCAGCCTAAGGGCTCACCGTCTGGTGGGCCGTGCGAGGCGCGTTGGTGACGAATGTTATGCCTCATTCTGCGTCATTCTGCAATGCCCCAAGGTGGGATAGAAAACATGGAGAGATATATTCGTTTTATTCCGAGATAACACAATTGCGTCTGATAACACAATTGAGAAATTACCACTTCAAGTAAAGTAACCTCTTCACTGCTGTTCTCATCTCCCATGACGTGTTAGAATATACTGCTAGCCGTGCCCTTCTTCTCACAAACAATATGACAGGGCGCCACGGTGGCGAGATGTTAACTACCTCGCCTAGTATACAGGAGTCCATGGGTTCGATCCCGACCCTGACTTCTGTTTATTTGGAGTTTGCATGTTACTCGTGGTTGATCCCTCTACATTTAGAAACACGCGTTTAGAGTATTTGGCTGCTGTACATTTCCACACGATAAGCCACTTCGTTGAGCCTATCATTTGTGGCCAGGTAGCTTCTGAAAAAGAGCTGTATCGCTCAGTGGGCCTTACCTGGTAAAATAAAAATAGCCTAGTTTTAGTTTATGTCACGTACCACATTTCCCATGCTCCCAAGCGTCCAGTACAAACCCCGTCTAATATTGATAAGCATTCTGACTCCCCCCGATGTCCCTTCTCTCGCAAGAGAAATAATTCCTCATCTCAGCATCATGGCAAATAGCCATTCATGGAAGATAACTCTCTATCCTCTGCTGCTTTCTGTCGTCTAGTTCTCACCTCTTCCTAATCTTAACTTCACACCTAAATCTCACTCCCACCTTGGGTTTCTTTTCTCTACTGAGAACTTGCAAAATCACCAACAATGAATATGAAAATTCCTGTAAATTTCCATCCTATCTCAAAACCTATTTTTTCTTGGTAAAGTCCTACAAATGGTCATATTGTCCCACCTCTTCAACCATCTCTCCCTCCAATGTCACCATGACATAGCACAATCTCATTTCTACCAAGGTCATTCTACAACAACTGCTCTCCTACATGTGGTCAATGACCTTTCTTCACACTGCGGCCTCAACGCTACTTTTATCACCAAGACCATTCCAACCTCCTTGAGCATCTCCATAACTAAGTATCTCTCTCCTGGATCAGCTATTACCTCCTAAACTTCCCAATCGGTAATTTTCAAATGAGGCCTATATTTATCTCAGAAATCTCAGTACTTTGGTGTACGATCAAGGTCCCTCTACTTTGCTCAATGTATCTCCTCCCACCAAGCAAAATCATCTCCTGCAGCTTGAACATCAACCTGACGACACCCAGGTCTACATTTCCATAGCGACCCAGCATCACTGTTGCCATTGATCCCAAGTTCTCATTCTCTTCCCACCTCTCTCAGCTCTGCCGGATGCCCCTCGTGCATCTGTACAATATATGTCATGTCTGCCAACCCGGTTTTTACTCATTTATTCCCTTCCACGACCACAGGCAGATGACTCTTTTTAACTGTAAAAAAGTGCGGATAATAAGAAAAAATGACTTGTGCTGCACCATGACTTGCAGTGAACAGGGTGATGGGATAAGAGAGGTTTGACTGCGACTGCGACTGCATCATACAATACCTACATAGATGTACCACACACACGACTATCACACTTGTTTTCACCCAGGAGTCTCAAATCTCTTTCAGGAGGGTCCTGCCAAGTTTTCAAAGTAGGGGCGATGTTGCGCCCCCCCCCCCCCCCCCCGTGTAATCCCAATTGAGTAATTGTCACCATTTTAAGATAAACAGTATGGCCAATACCAGTTACATTTACGCACCTCCAATTCGCACGGTTGGCTACGTACGGTGTGAAAGAAGTTCAACATGCATACGTATGGAGTTTTGTTATTTGTGGTTGCTTTGGAAACCAGATAACCGTGGAGGAAACCCACGCAGATACGAGGGCTAACATACAAACTCCACGCAGACAGGCCCCCAGGTCAGGAATCAAACCCAAACCCCCTTCTTGCTGTGAGGCACACGTGTTCACCACGACGCCGCCCTGCTGCCCATGACTACACGTCTTAAATCCAACTGCCTCGTTCATTGCATCACCCTCATTATGCTTCACCCTGCCACGACTGTGGAGCCGTCTAGAGGCACACGTGTACCAAGACTAAATTCATCTTCTTGGTTCTTTCGGTAAAGTCACGTAGAAGGGAAGTAATAAAATAATAATAATAAAACATAATAAAATAATTCTCACGACGTTTCGGCCACAACGCAAGCTTCTTCCCTTCCCTTCTACGTGACTTTACCGAAAGAACCAAGACGATGAATCCCTGCAGTCACGAAAGCTTTAAATCGAAATTCAAGACTAAATTGTGATTTTCACGTCCTCATTGGTCATCAAATGAATCCTCCAGGATCATAAATTCTGCTAACAACACATGAAGGCATCGTGGAGGCATAGGCCTCGAAGCCCTGTCGAACTAAATGGATATTTCATGAATATGGGTCGAAAAAAGAGCGCGATTTGACTTGGGACAGTAATAAATCAAACATAAGCAACAGCACGGAGACCAAGCATTACTCTTCAGGATCATGCAGGCATGAATGCTTAACTCTGCAGTTCGGCCAAAGTCAATCCATCACCTGCTTGAGTAATTATTCTGCCGAGGTCCCACAAAGGTCACCGAATAATCAAACTTGCTGCCAGTGCATCGCATGAACGCAGCAGCCGCTGTGCGCCGAGCGGGCAGAGTCGCGATAGAGGTCAACAAACATCACGGCGCAGCACAACTCTGATAGTGCGCTGTCTGTCTTTGAGTTGTACGCCTTTTGGCGTCATCTGGTCCAACACCAATGGAGACTAGGCTCTAAGAAAAGCTGTCTCGGGTGTGGACCAATCAACTTCAAGGACAGTGCATATCATTATCATCATCAGAGATGTTTCTTTTTGTTTGCATTTTGACTGCTTGTGTTGTGGTTATTGCAAACATGATGCCTTGTATAAAGGTGTCAGTTTTTGTACCAGTTTAAAGGGTAAAAACCTATTACTATATTTTGCCACTGGTAAAGGAGGTCTCATAGTGTAAATGCTTAACCCGAGCTCTCAATACTCTGATAGTGCGCTGTTTTTGAGTTGTACGCCTTTTGGCGTCATCTGGTCCAACACCAGTGTAGACTAGGCTCTAAGAAAAGCTGTCTCGGGTGTGGACCAATCAACTTCAAGGACAGTACATATCATTATCATCATCAGAGTTGTTTCTTTTTCTTGGTTCTTTCGGTAAAGTCACGTAGAAGGGAAGTAATAAAGTAATAAAAATAAAACATAACAAAATAATTCTCACGACGTTTCGGCCACAACGCAAGCAGCCGTTTTCAGGTGGAGAACAGGTCTGTCGAGAAGGCCGAAACGTCGTGAGAATTATTTTGTTATGTTTTATTTCTATTACTTTATTACTTCCCTTCTACGTGACTTTACCGAAAGAACCAAGAAGATGAATCCCTGCAGTCACGAAAGCTTTAAATCGAAATTGTTAATTTTTGTTTGCATTTTGACTGCTTGTGTTGTGGTTATTGCAAACATGATGCCTTGTATAAATGTGTCAGTTTTTGTACCAGTTGAAAGGGTAAAAACCTATTACTATATCACGGCACAGCCTTTAGCAAAAAGTCCCTCGGCTTTTGCGAGAGGGTCGACGGGGTGTGGTTGAAGGCCGCACGCTCTCTCATCGGTGTCTGTAAGTGGACCGTCAGAGAGAGAAGATTTTTTTAGATATTTTTTTACAAAATGGGTGAGTATTATGAACACCTCAAAAGGCAGGCTGTGCAAGTTTGGATAGTTAAATTGTGAATTCTTCGCACACATGGAATACTACGGGAAGATAAAACTAGCTAAATGAAGCCGAGACGAGCGGAGAAACACAAAGTTGTTTGTAAATAAATCACAATTACACTTTAGCGAGGTGTGATATTGATGAGAATGGGAGTAATAATAATAACTAGGTTAAAGACATAATTCCAAGTGTTAAGAAAAGTACGTGTGTTTGGGTAGGGGATGTCGCTAGAAGCGATTATGGCAGATGGTTAAGAATAATGACAGAGCGGAAGCCAATGGATGGAAATTCGTCCAACGATCATACGGAGTGATAACATCAGCTCGCCAATAGCATAAGATGGCCTTCATCGAGCAGTAGATAGACAATGGCTGAGAGATGAAGGTAATGTCATTTTTGTTTGGCCATTTAAACTAGTATCTCACACTCAGTTTAACACGTAGGCTTTCGCGACCAATATTATTCATAATAAAGGTTTTTGGGTTAGATCGCGTTATTTATAAATGTGTCGTAACCCTCCACCACCCGACACGGCCAATCAGCAAAAAAGTGTCACGTTGACAAAAGACAAATAGTTCACTACTTTAGCCCACCGGTGTGTTGAAGAGTGAAACCACAACATTTACAGTTTTTGAGTACGACGTTTCGCTGGTAATAACATCCAGCAGCATCGGGTAATTCGCCAGAATGGTGAAGCCCTCACTTGCTCCGATTCACACTGTCTGTTGACATGATTTGTGGATGCCCATTGTAGGACACTTACAAGTGATGCTGACAAGGTTGGGTCTCATATGTTACCTTCTGCCCTCTTTACCTATGCGAAGGATAACAACCCTAGTAATTAAAAATTAATCATCCTTGTAATTTGATGATATACACATGGGTTCACGCATGAAGTCCCCACTAAAGTAGGGACTATATCCCAAGGGGTATCATCCTGGAAAATTAACTAATGAGTTTAGTTCATTGTCAATTAACTTCTAAGTGAGACTCCAGAAATTAGAGTTCCCAGTCCAAGGTATTTACAATTCCCTCCACTATGTAGAAAAATGCATTCATGAAAACCTTTAGTTATAAAAAGGTGAAAGGCTGCGGAGACAATGCTTTAAGAATGCATATTAGGAAGTCAATATATTGACAAAATATGTATTTACACATTCCTGCGGAGGGAGCTGGTAGGAACGTTGGGTTGCTCGGTCAATGGCCAGGGTCAACGGCGGCGTGGTGTATTCCGCAAATATGCCCAAGTGTGAGGGTGGGCACAAGCCGGCGTGAGTAGGTTAAACGTTGAGTTTTATAAGGGCACCATGGGGTGACCAGCCCCTCCCCACCCAGCCCAGCCCCACCCCTCCCACCCCCCACCCAGCCCCTCCCCTCCCAACCCCACCCCTCCCACCAAGCCCCACCCTCCCCACCCAGCCCCTCCCCACCCTCCCCACCCAGCCCCTCCCCACCCTCCCCACCCAACCCCTTCCCACCCTCCCCTCCCCACCCAGCCCCTCCCCACCCTCCCCTCTCCACCCAGCCCCACCCCTCCTATTTTTTGATGCACGACGGACGGACACCATAATCCCCTCTGGGCTGGTGTAACCTGGCGATTCCTAGCAGTAGAAACTGCTTTGTGTTTAGTTTGTTGTTGTCCCCCCCCCGCACCTCCGATGAGCGTGGTTGGCTATATACGGTGCGAAAGAAGTTCCACATGCATGCATACACACTTATGCAAAGCATTATGTGGATATATGTGGCTCTTTGATTCACCCGAATATTGGTGAAAGGAACCGGTGTCTCCCATGACAGAGACTGTCAAATGTGTCTTATGATGGCTTGTTGGCCAATTTTTTTGTTGCAGTTTTTATAATGGAGTGAGAGAAATAATAATTTACTTCATATGTCACGGTGGTTTGGCAATATAGCGAGGGAAACTGCCGTGATGTCACGGTTTCAATATCTGGGACCTGCGATTTAGAGGTCGCCGGTTCCATCTTCCCGCCGTGACAGTCGAAACAACGTGGCAAGTTTCCTAAATCTCCCCACCACTGTCCACCCGGCGGCGTAAAGCAAATGGGTGCAACCAGTTAGCCGAGGGGCAGGTCGCATGTGGCCGAGTGAAAGTGTGGTGGGTGTACTCCCATCTCCTCCCATGCCTCTGGCCAGTGTGGAAGGGTCGGCAAGATTACACTCTGGGTGGGGGTGGTGGTGGGGCCCCCTCTCGTGGCTCCCTCCAGTGGAGGCCCTCTTTCGTCAGAAGTGGCGCGAATGAGAGATTGCAGGGCCGTGCATTGGCCTCCATACATCTATTAAGAGTTGCTGCTCTTTTCAACGGTTTTACTTCACTTGATTCCTGTGTCGTGCTCAAACCTCTTCAGCAGTACTCAACTCAACCCAATTAGTCTCTATGGTTAAGGACATGGTACTATCTCCTGATGACATCCTCGTCAGCTTTGATGTAGTATCTTTGTTTACCAAAGTCCCAGTACCGGACACCCTAACAATAATTGAGGACTTAGTCCAACATGGATTGAATTCTGATGCACCTGCGCTGGTTAGGCATTGCCTCACCAACACCTATTTTACCTGGAATGGCACCTTCTACAAACAGAATGAGGGTACCCCTATGGGCTCCCCTTTGTCACCAGTTATAGCCAACATATTCATGGAAAAGTTTGAATCAGACGCCATCCAGACATCCACCCTGCGTCCTTCCCTGTGGAAGAGATATGTGGATGACACTTTCGTCATCTGGCCACATGGCCTCCCAGCATTGAACCACTTCTTGGACCACATCAATTCTAGACACCCATCCATCAGATTCACCATGGAAGTGGAGAAAGACGGTAAACTACCATTCTTGGATATTCTGTTTGAGAGGAGTCCTGACGGTTCCTTGGGACATTCTGTCTACAGAAAAGCCACCCACACAGACTCCTACTTGAAACCGGATTCCCACCACCACCCATCTCAAAAGAACTCTCTCATCAAAACGCTAAACCACAGAGCACATGGCATTTCTGACAAACACCACCTGACCGGTGAATTAAGACATGTACATCGGGCCCTCAGGATGAACGGATACTCTGACCGTACTATCCGCCAAGCTGTCTCTCCCACCACACAGAAACAGCCACATGAAACTCCGACCAAAACCATCACGTTACCATACATAGCTGGCGTGACCAAAAAGATCTCCAAAATTCTAAACAAACATAAGATCCAAGTCCGATTCAGTACAGTGCATAAAATCCGTGATCTGATTCCATCTGTGAAGGATGTCGTTCCTGACTTACAGTATCCTGGAGTCTACAAATTGAGTTGCATTTGTGGTGATTGCTACATTGGAGAAACGAAACGTCATGTTTCTGATCGTGTCCGCGAGCACAAGTCAGATCTGAAACACGGCAGAACTGATTCTTCTGCCGTGGCCGATCATTGCTACAACTCGGTGGGCTCTCATGAAATTGTCTTTTCCGAGACCAAGGTTCTCTGCAAACCTCCCGGCTACCATCAAAGGTTTGTACACGAAGCCATACAAATATACAAACACAGACATAATTTCAACCGTGATGATGGGTACAAACTTAGTAATCATTGGAAAGATGTTATCAACCACGCAAAAAAGACTTAATCACAAATTTTTGGACCATCTTATCTGACAGGCACTATTTTACTGTACTTTACCGAGTGTTAACATCCCCAGTTATTTTAACAGTACTCTCTTCATTGTTCAGCCAGCATTGGTATAAACATGGGCATTTTCGTTCTTTTGTCTATCATGTGTATCAGACCCCCCCTCCCCCTCTCTCTCCATTGTGTTGGCGTGTGCAGTAATTGGCCGCTTGCGCACAAGCGCTTCCACGTCCGTCGCCCACCCTTTTGGCCTCGCCCCCCCCGCCCCCCCTCCCTCCCGATACGTTCCATTCATTGGCTACCATAGTCTGATGAGCTCCCCCTAAGTTTGTACCCATCATCATTTTCGTTCTTTTGTCTATCATGTGTATTAGACCTCCCCTCCTCCTCTCTGCCCATTGTGTTGGCGGGTGCAGTGGCTGGCCGCTTGCGCACAATCGCTCCATTGTGTTGGCGTGTGCAGTAATTGGCCGCTTGCGCACTAGCGCTTCCACGTCCATCGCCCACCCTTTTAGCCTCGCCCCCCCTCCCTCCCGATACGTTCCTTTCATTGGCTACCATAGTCTGATGAGCTCCCCCCTCCCTCTCCCTCCCCCCTCAACTCGCTTTTAAGGGATTACATCTTGAATCATTGCCTCACTTGATACAGCTAATCTGGCTGTGACGGTCCCACCTGATGACGGAAACGTCGTGATTTTTGTTTTTATTTTATTTTACTTTCTACGTGACTTTACCGAAAAAACCTAAGAAGATGATTCCTTGCAGTCACGAAAGCTTCAAATCTAGAATCAAAATGTTGGCTACTTCCTGTTGTCCAATCAATTCCAAATTTTGCACACGTACTCAGATCCGGTGACAACGCATGCCTGTATCAAAATCGGCATCAATTAATCAATTAATTCTAGATTTGAAGCTTTCGTGACTGCAAGGAATCATATTCTTAGGTTTTTTCGGTAAAGTCACATAGGTAAAACATCAAAATTAATGAAAATAAAATAAAAACAAAAATCACGACGTTTCGGAGGCAACACAAGTCTCCAATTTTGATGTTTTACCTACGTGACTTTACCGAAAAAACCTAAGAATATAATCAATTAATTCGCTACTTTAAAGCAGTTTACATTTTGTACGAACGCCTTATTATTTATATATATTTGTGTAGGTAAAAAAACGCCGCGGTGCCTAAACTCTCGAATCGCCTGCATCGTGTGAACGAGGTACGGAAGTCGTCAATTAAGTCAAGTAAGCGTTGACGTGGGAGCAGGCACCGCACCATTGACGTACTTCTCGAGCGTGAGTTACACGAAGTTGTTAATAAAACCGTTGGGTTTTTTTTACTTTTTTTAAGGAGTTTTTTTGTTGTTCTTTAAGTGTCACTCAACAAGAGCCCGGCTACAGAGCACACACCGGAGGGGAGTTGGAGCGGCTCAGAAACTCCGCGGACAAACGCCCCCCAGGTAAGGACTCAGTGCTCCTGGGGTTTCAGGCAGGAAGGGGGAGGGAGAGATTGGGCTCACTGCCCCGCCCAGGTGGGCGCCGTGAGCGGGAGCATGAGGGTTCATACGGGGGGAAAGATCTGGGGGGGGGGGGAATCTGGAGGGGGGGGGAGATCTGGGGGGGGGAACTGGGGGAGGGGAGAGAGATCTGGGGAGGGGACGACAAAAGGAAACAGGTATGGGGGGGTTATAGAGCGCTACTTTTTTCGCAAAACACGTTCCTTCGGAGTGGGCAGGTAGGAACTTGATTGGACAGCGCATTCGTGCACGACAGACACATATGCACGACAGACAGACAAATAATCCCTGGTGGGCAGTGTGGAACCTGTTGTTCCTACCTGCATAAAAGATCACTTGACTTGAGGTAACCAGGCAGCCAGCCAGGTAGCCAGCCAGGTAGCCAGCCCCTTGCTTAGGCCCCTCCCCTGACCTCCCCCCCCCCCATATTCTTAGTCCCCTCCCCTGACCCCCCGTCCCTGAGGCCCCTCCTCTGACCCCCCCCCCCCCCTCAGGCCCCTCTCCTGACTCCCCCCTTCCTTAGGCCCCTCCCCTGACCCTCCTCCCTTAGGCACCTCCCATCTCCGTACCCGGCAGTAGGTCTCCACCAATCAAAGAGCTGTTCATATTATATATTTATTTATGCACGACAGACAGACAAAAAAATCCCTGGTGGGCAGTGTGGAACATATTGTTTATCTATATATATAAAATCGCAAATCTGTCTGTCTGTCTGTGTGTCTGTCTGTCTGTCTGTGTGTCGCCGGACCATACGCAGTTTCATTGGACGACCGGCGCGGACCACGGCGGTTGCTCCTGGCAACGGGTAGCGACGCATTCGCTGCGGGGTGGACGCCATTTTTAATTCCCGTTAAAAATATGCGCACGCATTAACACGCGACTCTGAGGTAAATTCATCAAAGTTTCACGTCCTCTTCACTCCCCCCCCCCCACCCCAATGTGTGCAATTACTATTATAGGGTCGGTAGATAATAAAATTATTGCGATTAGACAGTATTATTGTAGCGCGGGGGGGGGGGGGGGTAACGGCCCCAGTACCCAGCCTCAGCCGGTTGGGCAATCTAGGCGAGGCCGGAGGCTCTGCACGGTACTAAGCCTCGACACCCCACCCGTGTCAAGCGACGACTTTGTGGTATAAACTCGATATACCCAGCGTTGCCCGGGGGGAAAATACATTTAAAATCTTCTGAAAACTTTCAAACATTACATTCCAATGAAAAAACAACTGTGTAATTACTTTTAAACCCGACGCGCCAAGAATCGATTCTTTAAATGTTGACTGTACAAACAGTCATTAAGCTGGGTGAGCGTACTGGCAGTCTATAATGTAGACTGTAGCCTGGTTATTAAGCTGGGTGGGTGTACTGGCAGTCTATAATGTAGACTGTAGCCTGGTTATTAAGTAAAGTGAGTCAATTTGTAACACGTAGGCTTTCGCGACCATTATTCATAAACAACGTTATTGGGTTTAGATCGCCTTATTTATTAATGTGTTGTAACCCTCCACCACCCGACACGGCCAATCAGTAAAAAAGTGTCACGTTGATAAAAGACTAATAGTTCACAGCTTTAGCCCACCGGTGTGTTGAAGCGTGAAACCACAACAATTACCATTTCAGAGTACGACGTTTCGCTGATGCTGGATGCAATTACCAGCGAAACGTCGTACTCACAAAATTGTCTGTCCGTCTGTGTACGCTCGCTTGCGAGGGATTTGCCGGGAGGCACGTCCCATGCCCCGCGATGGGAATAGGCATGTCAGTTTTTTTATCCGTCACCTTTAAAGTGGTTAAATTATCGATTTAGTGTTATTCAACTTTATTTATTTATTTCATCTGTGTATATATGTAAGGTTATTAAGAAATATATTTTTCACCTGGGCAACGCCGGGTACTTCTGCTAGTACCTGTATAATTCTTCACCTTACTCCTGCTTGCTAATCTTTTTCTCTCTTTAAACAATTCCCCCCCCCCATGCACGATTGTAAATCTGAAGAAACCTAAATCGCGCGTAGTTTATTCTTGCAGCACCCCCGCGTCTGGCTCTTCTTTGCTTCGCGGCGCTCGGCCAACTATATAATTATAATTCATAACTATAATTAATATATGTAATTAATAACTATAACTAATAACTATCCTACCCGGGGATTTGCGCAGCCACCCGAGCGAGCGCCGCCTCGCCCGACGGCATCCGTCGGGCGCCACTTGAGATCAGAAATTTGAATTGCAAAAAAAAACACGGCAATCAGGGCCCTCAGCCAACGCGTAGAACGGCGCTGATTCACCGCAGACGTGGTGGCATTGGAGAGCCGAGCAGCAGCGCATTGCGCGGGGTAAATCACGCCGGCGTGCAGCGTTTTTTTGCGCCGACAATAATGGCTAAACATGCCCATTAACACTGCCCCCTTTTTTCGAAGGATTAATGCAAGCGTCACATTGTCTTGATCATTTCAGTGAAATTCTAATCCCACGCGTAGTTTTGATGTTGACCTCCGCTTTCTTACTCATTCTCTCTCTCTTTTACTGTTTCAGCCACGTGGTAATTTGTGGATGTAAATGACAAGTGGGCTGTCTGTCACGAAGCGTTATCACAACCCCGGATGGAGTTACGATTCACAATAATGTAGGGCGCTATGTGCCATGGTTCAAATACAAACATGTAAACGTCCCACGAAATACCGTGGAAAGGAAAATAACTACGCTTAAGTCTTCAAGGTTACCCTGTTGTTCAAGGTTATCCAGTTGCTTAAGTCTTCAAGGTTACCCGGTTGTCCACTGCTAAATAAATGATAAAGCAATTTTATTAATTAAAGAAATTGATTATTTTTCATATATAATATCTGTCACTTTTATCATTTTCAAAGAGCTTTTTAGCTCGTCGGATTTCCTCCAGAATAAATAAATATTCCGATTCTTGTAGGTCCTCTTACTCTTTTTCATGGCACATAATCACTATGCTGATTCGTAATTTAGATGTAATGACATATTTGAACGCAGTGTTTCAACGTCTCTGCAAATTTAGCATTTATTCCAATTAACACTAATCATGGGGAAAACATCGTCAGTGTGAGCTCCGCGCTCCTCCCCAAGGAGAGCTCCGCTTTAAATGAGCTTGGAGTACGGTGTGTGTGCACACGTTGTTGGTACACATCTGTACTCCAGGGCTTCGGACGCAAGGATTGGTGGATCGCCATGGGATCGTGGTTGTGGTGGGTGGGTAAATCACCATCAGCTACAACAGCAACATCATTTTCAACAACATTACGTGTCTTTACCATCATCCAACATCGTGTTTCCCTACCAATGTCATCATAACCGCTGCCACTTGTGCCGTCATCATCATGTCCGTTTAACACATAGGCTTTCGCGACCAAGTTTTGATGTGACTTCTCTGTTCACGAGGGTTCCAGTCAACGAGTCAATTAAATTACTCGACACTCTGGTAAGAAACAAAGGTTTAGCCAAAGATATCCCAAGACTAGTTGAACACTGTCTAAAGAACACATTTCTTGTGGAAAGGTGACTTCCATAAACAAAAGGAAGGAGCAGCAATGGGCTCTCCTTTGTCGCCTGTGATAGCGAAATTGTACATGGAATATTTTGAAACAAAAGAAATAGCTTCAAGCACACTAAAACCCTCTTCTTGGTTTAGATATGTGGATGACACATTGGTGGTGTGGCCACATGGCAAAGATAGACTTAACGAATTTCTAAATCATCTCAACTCGCAAACCCCATCCATCCAGCTCACCATGGAAGTGGAAGCTGACAGAACTCTACCATATTCTTTGGGTCTTTCGGTAAAGTCACGTAGATGGTTTAAATAAAATAACAAAAAACTACGACGTTTCGATCACAACACAAGCGATCGTCATCAGGAGGGAAGAGGCTGATCATTGTTTTAATGCAGTGGGCTCACGAAAAATTGATTTCTCTAAGACGAAGGTACTTCGCAAACCCACTGGCTATCAACAAGGATTCGTTCATGAAGTCGTCCATCTATACAGACACAATTTCAACCGAGAAGATGGGTACAAACTTAGCAATCATTGGAAGGACGTTATCAACCCACCTATTACCAGATTATCCGGAATGCGCTTGATCCTGTCAGATCTCTCAGAAGCTAAGCAGGTGTGAACCTGGGTAGTGCTTGGACAGGTGACTGCCATGGATGACGGGTTGTTATAGTATTTGGGTCTGTCGGTAAAGTCACGTAGATAGAAATAAAAATATCACGACGTTTCCATCGCAACGCAAGCAATCGTCATCAGTCTTTTTCTTCCGCCTGCTGACGATTGCTTGCGTTGCGATCGAAACGTCGTTATATTTGTATTTCTATCTACGTGACTTTACCGAAAGACCCAAAGAATATGAATTCCTGCAGTCACGAAAGCTTTACGTTAAGATTTGGGTTGTTATAGATCATAAACTGTGGTGCCGCATGGTGGACAGCAGACGACAGTATAGCATGATCCATTGTTGCATTGTACTTCCAAGTTCCCGCGACTACACTCCCCTTAATAAACCCGTGACGAGGTTTGGTAAAACAACCCTCACTCCAAAACCCACATGGCGTGGAGGCCCTCATCCAGTAGTGGGTTGACAAAGTGCTGTACGACACCTTGCATGATTTATATGTTTAAATTCCTTCGCACCGTACGTAAGCTAACGTCTTCATAGGTGGCGTGGGAAACAATACGTGCACACATTTCATTGTCTAGCCTTCCCACCACCAAGACCTCACTCACCTCTGGAATACCTCCTCGACTTTTCCTGAAGAAGACAGCCGCACCGACCACGTGCGTCATGCGACGACTACGTTGTTTCAAAAGTGAAAAGGTGCATTTTAAAAAGACATGTCGTGTAAATCATACACCGGTCACACGCGGCACTGCTATTGTTGACAAACTGATGGGTAGATTGTGTACATTATTCCACTGGCCACCAATTCGGGATGAGAAATTGTCGAAGGATAATTATGGGTTTGGAGATACTGCCTTGATTCCGTTGATACAGGCCATCGCCCATAAGCCCTCACGGTTCAGACCACAACTCGCAAGCCACGCTCGCTCACATTCCATTACCTCCCGCTAAGCCAATGCTGTCTGCATCGCAATGTTGTGATTGCCATGATCTTCTCCCCCAAGGTATCACCTTGCCTGCAGTGAATCTGGTGTTCACCTCAGATCGGCCCAGACTGCTTAAAGATGAGACGTTTTCATTATTAAATCCACGGCCGCAAGCGTCAAGCGCTATTAACTCACGAACTATTTACATTTTACCAGGTAAGGCCCATTGAGCTTTATAGCAATTTTTCGGAAGCGACCTGGCCACAAATGATAGCTCAACGAAGTGGCTTATCACGTGAAATTTTACAACAGTAGCCAAATCAACGCATTGAGGGAAAACCGGAAGACCTGGAGAAAAATCCATGCGACCACAGAGAGAATATGGACACTTCAAATATGTAGGTGTTAGGGTCAGGATCGAACCCATGACCTCCTGTATACCAGGCGATGGACTTAATACCTTGTCACCGTGGTGCTCCTTTTCCTTTCAGCTTAAGTGTCTACGATCACCAGAGGTGGTAGAATGTATTCTTAAGTCATCTCGAATTCTGTTTCTTAACCTGGACACTACCCACACGAATTTAGAGGCAATACTTATTCCCGATGCATTACTCACCGTCAGGAAACGACAGTCACGCTCTCTTGCATCAATCCCTCTGCTTCCACAAAACATTTATCGAAGGTAATTTGATGATGGTTGGAAGGGGTTCACCCCAAAATGTTACGCGTTCACGACCTGTGTTCCTCTCGCCGATGTGTGTAATATTAGGTTCTTGAACAATAACCAATAAAATAAAGATAAGTTGATGATGCTGCTTCATTCGCCATGGTGTACAAGCACAAATAACGACAACAAAAGATCTCCATACATTCGTCACTGACACTGTGGCCTTGAAAAGGAAGAATAAGTAATGGGTGACGTTTTAGGCCACGGCCCTTCTACAGAGCACATGAATATGCCGAGATGTGCACCTTACAGAGGCGCCTTTCATCGCCTCAAATGTTTTTGTTCCACCTTCCCCCGCGTTTCACCGTGGACATTGTTGCCATTAACACCGTGCTGGCGATGATCTCATTTGAGCAAATCCACAGCCTGTCGCAGGGATTGGTCGACACAAGGCGTGATTATAGAACGCGAGGATGTATTTCTGTCCTAACATTTCGAGATAACCCTTGCGAGTCATCGGTCAAAGGATGCAATGCGTGTGCGTTTCATGCACGAATGCTTGAAACGCGACGCTACATTATTCAGTTAGCAGCTACAATGCAGTAGGCAATTAAAGCAACATTTCGGGACATTCGTGTTTATAACGCTTGCCACTCAAGCCAACGGTTTGAATGCAGTTCTAAAAGTGACATCCTCGGACAAATGAGCCGGCGGACAAAAGCTGCCACATTTTAAATGCAGCAATCGAACCCAACCGGCTTTGTGTTTTCATCGACAGCACACTCTGGGTACACGGCCCTGCCCCTTCCACAATCCATAAAGCCGTTTGAAGTCGTGGACGTGAATTCGATGGGTGGGAATTTGTCACGGACGGAGGACCAACAGCTCCCGTCAATGTGCGAGATGAACGACAGCACCGGATCGTTCAGGATGGCGCGTCGCTGTACTCAGGAAACATTAAGCGCTTACCACCACGTTGTATGTATGTCGAACACTTTTGCACCGTACGTAGCCGACCGCGCTAATCGGAGGTTGCTTTCAAAAGACGGCGAAGATCCCCTTTCTACAGTCATCCCCCCTTTAAAAACAAACCGGACGTTTGACCGGCACGCCACCCCTACGTGAATGGGGCTGATGTCCC
Source organism: Lampetra planeri (assembly GCF_965212315.1). Lineage (NCBI taxonomy): Eukaryota > Metazoa > Chordata > Hyperoartia > Petromyzontiformes > Petromyzontidae > Lampetra > Lampetra planeri. The sequence continues at coordinate 11,898,226 of NC_136110.1, forward strand.
CCCTTCCCCTGCCATCATATGAATGGATCGCGTCCGGGGGTTTGTTCGCCTCGCAGATGTCTCTGCCCGGCTGTGTTTTGCCACCCAGCGCGTTGCTGCTGTGCTTACTTTCCTGTTCACAATAAAAGGCAAATTGTAAACATAAATAAGACTACGAGGAAGTAAAGGACTTAGCATCGACGTGAAATTACTCGCATTTTTTTAAATGACATTTCCACGAGCGCTAAAGAACACTTTGCCCACCCGGTCCGTGCCTGCGCGCACACACGCGAGAGTGAGGCGACATCGCTCCTCGTGCTGAAAACAAAAACGATCAACACAGCACTCGATTACTTTCAATGAGTTCCTTTGTTACAGCAACGCTTTCGGTAACGTTTATGTAAATTGGAATGAAGGGGTTTCTATTTCAGATGTTTAAGCCCTCGCATTCGTTTTCTGAACTTATTTATTTCCCTCCGGTTACATGATGAGGAATGTCACGATGCTCTGTCGACTCTGCGCAGGTTTCACACCGTCGCTCGCGCGTCTGTTTGTATTTTTGCTGTAATTTTTGTATTGCCGTTGTGACTTTGTGTATGGCCTTGTCTCACCAGTGTCAGACCAGGGAATGGCAAAAGGCGAAATCAGTATCAAAGACGTTGCATATATTATATTATAAGGGCATGTTTGTTTTGCGTGCTTTTCCACAAGTATGTGTGGGTTAATGCAGACTTTGATGCGTTGCAACAGGTATCTATTTGGCGTTTGAACAACTTGACACCTCTTTTATTGGCAGAAAGGATAAAAGGCCTCTTATTTTTTAAATAATTTTTGATACTAGCAAAAAGGTCCGATAGATGTAACTGTCTGACCCACCTTTACTGGGCATCTGTGAAAAACAGCTTTATAGCTCATGGGATTCCTCCAGCAGTCTAAATAAAAAAATCTGATATTGTGATTCTGATAACGTCACCTCTGTTCGGCAATTATCTTCAACCTACGTGCGTGCGTGTTCCTCCTCCTATCTCGTAATTAACTTTAAAGCACGCATCTCTCCAACGCTCCTTTTGCACAATGTTCAGCTTTTGTTCAAATGTTTTGGTTTACGTTCACGGATATGATCCATTGCATCAACTGTAAACATTTATATATTTTTTCAGGCACATTGGTAAAGTAGCTCTTCGCTATTGAGCTCAGAATTCAAAAAAAACTTCAACCTGGACTAGTCCACCTCTTCATTTAATATTTTTGATCCCGGCCTACGTTCAATAGTTGCCCTAGGTACACACACGGTGATGTTTTCAAGTTATATGCAGTACATGAAATCAAATATCACCTTAATGATCTGGTACGGCATGAATAATTAAACGTATCCATTTACTAATGTAGTAGGCATACATTACAAAGACACACTACCTCTGAGGACAAACACACACGTCGGAAACCATTATCATGCAGCATGTGCATGCTTGTTCTTGCTGGATACATTTTCAGATTTGGTTTAACGAATGGTTTCTTTACTAAGTTATTTCCCTCTCCTAGTCGAAGCAGCGCAATATGATTTAAGGCACATTTAAGATCCGTAGGGCTCCCGCTCATCAGAAACATAACAAAGCAGCTTTAGGATTAATATATTAATAAGGCTTAGTACTCCTGTTACTGCCCGAGGTTCAGAAGACCACACGATACTATTCTTAACGACGTTTGCTGTACTACTGCAAAACTGGTGTTCCTTGAATGAACCTGATTGGAAGTGTATTATTTAAACTTTGAAATATGAATGAGTCACTTACATTGTGAACAACAATCATATACTGAAAACGGTATCTATATATATAAAAGGGAAATTTGTGAATATGTGCGTCTGTTCGAAATGTTTAGCAAACTTCCCAACATGCAATGAACTTGAAATTTGGCGTGTGGGTAGCTTCCAGACTGTACACAATACGAACAGTATAAAAATATACTTTTGTATTTTGGGGGGGGGGGGGGGGGGCGCGCAATAATGGATATATTTTGCACAGAAAGTGAGTGGTGACGTCACATCTGTGATGTCACCCGCATGCGGCAGCGTGACGCAGTGTGTCTGCTGACGTCACGCACCCCCCGCCCCACACCCTCCGCGTAGGCCGTGTATTAATCCAAGACAAGAATCCAGGTCCCGGGCGAAGCCGGGTAGTAAAGCTAGTAGTGTATAAAGCACAAATGCATAACTTTGTTTCTCACTTTTCAGCAGTGAGAAAGGAGCGCTGACAAAAATAGAATTAACATGTTCGGTATATCTTTCGGAAGGTAGTAAATGAATGGTCTGTGACCACAACTCCCAGAAAATTTAGATGGTAAGAGGCATTCAACAATACGTAGATTAATCGATTAAAATAATGTATTACGTTTATCGTACAGGCATTAAATTGTGCGCGTGCGTAAGAACTCAGAGTTTATGATTTACGTAAATTGGATGTAAATAATAATCCAATGAAGCGATTATGCCGTAAGACAAAGTGGTGAAAAGAAAGATTAATTAAAAACAACACAAACGAGACGGCAAAAGAATGACGGAAATAATTGATTATTTAACTATTTTAATTATTAAGCAATTACTTGAATGATTAAGCATCTTGAATCGATTTTTACTTTAACTATATTAATTATTGAGCAATTACTTTCATTACTAAGCATCTTGGGATGCCATGGCACAAAATAACGACAGCTCAGTGGGCCTTACGGGCTGTTCATAAATGACGTCACGCACCTAGGGGGGGGGGTCAGACATTTGTGACGATGTGTGACGAGGGGGGGGGGGGTTTGGTAAATGTGACGTCACATAAAAATGCGCAGCTTTAAATAAATATAGACAACACGTTTTACTTAATTAAATAGACTTTTAAATAAATGTTTTCTCAGACAACATCAGAGTGCAACGCCACACTAAATACGCACTACAATGACAATAGTTTAAAGCGATTTGAAGAAAAAATTTGGGGGGGGGGACAGAGCTTTGTGACGTCATATTTGAGGAGGGGTTTGACTTTTTGTGACGCCGTGTGACGAAGGGGGGGGGGGTCAAAAATCGTCAAAAATCGCGTGACGTCATTTGTGGACGGCCCCTTATATGGTAAAATACCAAAAATTAGGTTAGTTAATTAACATAGAATCTTGCAAATCCCCATTCTACTGTATCGTGTTATTTGCAGTGACACATGCACCAAATATCAATACACTTTCATGACTTGGACAACAGCATTTCTCCACCATTAACAGCGCACATTTCTCACTGTAATGGGGGTGCAGTTCACAACTAACAGCATTGCTGAGGGCCTATTGACCCATAATGCATTACATGTGGGCCCTTACCCTAGCAGATCATTCAATTGGACAAAAAATACAAAGATCAGCAGTAGGGACAAAATTTGATTAATAAAAAAAAACAGGAGAAGGTTGTTTTGCTTCCCCGCAGTCTGCACACAGACGCGCAAATGCCTCTTTAGTGAGTTTGTTAGAATTGCTAGCACGTCCGTATGCTTAGCAGCAACAGCACAGGGCCCAAAAACTAAAATCATTTTACGCACAAATTAAAATCGGAAAGCAAATTCTTGGATGCATCCAACTTGGCAAAGCGCTGTCGTACAATTAAGCGGTACAGTCATTTGCGTGTAATTTATAAAGCTTCTCTCGAGCATGGAATTATCGACGTGGCACACGCAATTAGCCAATTTGAAGTTGGGTATTTAAGTACGGCAATTGCAATATTAAAAAAATGCCTTCGTGTAATTTGTTTTCTTTAAATTCGCTCTGAACGATCGCGTTTACTTTTTGTAACAAAACTAAATCCGCTGCGTTCGAGATGTATCGCCGGAACACAACGTGGACCTGACCTGAATGGCAATGAAGTGGGGTGGGTCCCAGTGCCCTTGGAATGGCCTGCCATGTTACAGGCCATAGAAGTTGCTATAAAGGTAGAGACTTCGATGCCATGATGATGATTAGAGTGCGTACATCTTTCAATTAGTTAATAAATTTGCAGCTTTATGCTTGAGAAATAATTAACACAATGCTAGTTTTGATCGTGACACAATATCTTTGAGAGATCCATAATAGAAGTTATTTTTGGGTTCGATCACGTAAATATATAAATGTATCGTTAAACCCTCCACCATCTGACGCAGCCAAGGAGTAAGTTTTGTCACTTAAACAAAAATGCCAATTCCCCGAGAAGATTATGACATCTTCAAAAACGTGAATGTTTGTTGTGAAGGAACCCATAACCCAGAAAATTTAGTTGTTTGTCTTGCAGATACGTAAATACACTGTGCATCCCGGGCTCTCTCACACACGAGACACTTTATGCTTTGCAAATTGAGAGAGAGAAAAAAACTTCTAAATAACAGACGGCTATGCCGTCCTAGCCATCGAGTGATGTTGCGGCATCGGTGCGTTCAAACGTAGAGATGAGACGCGATGTGACAATTTGCATCGCGAGTTTCAACGTCGGCGGCGGCGGCAACGTCCCCTCGGGCACGAGGATGACAGAGGCCTTGCCGCAGATGGTGGAGGCATCGGTACGTCCGGAGAAGGCTGAACAGGCCGATCGCAACTTTCAAGTACATGTTCTCATCGACAACGCTCCATAGTTGTGTCAGACGTGCAGCCTTAGTGGGTGCATTGCCAACAGTAGAAGAGCTGCTTGTGCTTTGGGATTGTATCTCGCTTTGCATGTAAATCATTATATTCTTGCATATGGCAGCGGTATATGGTCAGGAGCTGAATTGCCAATGCCGAGGTCCGATGGCCATAAGAGGGCTTCAGGAGAGAGTTGGTGAAGTTTTGCGAAACCTCCGTTGAAGGAGCGCAGACTTACAGTGATTTACAGTCCAAAGTGTGGGTTGCATGTCCACAGTCACCACGACTGTGGCTGAGTCTTTCATTATCCATTCGTGAAGGAGATGTGCTCATCGGCCTGTTGATATTCTGGCGCGGCTGATGGTTACACCGCCGGTGTCTTCGAGGAATTGTCAGAGCCAGGAGGTGCGATGTGTGGGTCTCGAATGAGGAGTTTATTCTGGACGTCCGCGTTGTTCCACTCGGTTCTCCAGCCTCCTGTTGGACCTGGGTGAGATGCTAGGACGGTGACAGCGACACAATCCCAGAAGGGGGATCTGGGACTTGGGTCGTCAGCAAGGAACATTGTTGAGGTGTTGGTTGATGATGGGTAAAGGTCGTTGTCGTTGGCAAGAAAGTCTATAAACTGCCTTACAGTTTGCATGTCTCTGTGGATATTTGGTGGCAGAATGCTCGCTGGAACATGAAGCCAGGGGATCGGTGTCGGTTGCGGCGTTCCCGTTATGAAGCGCATTGCCTTATGTTAATTGTGCACCTCACAGTTTCGTGTACTGGAGCGCAGTGACTCTGCCACTGAGTAGATCAGTGAGAGGGTGGGCAGTTCGCAGCTCAGGTGCCCACAGGTGCCTGATGGTGATTCATTTTCGAAGGAGCGCCCTTTTCTCCGGGGCGTCTCAGAGAGAGTGATTAACATCACATTTCATCTCAACCTTTTGAAAGGGGACCCCCCGTGGCAGCTGTCCCTGTGGGCACAATGTGACTCGAGCCCACAATTGGGCATTAGTCTGCCAGTAGGGGGGCGATGATTGCTCTACGTAATCCCAATTGAGTAACTTGCAGGGACATTTATCCGATTTGGACCATACATCCCTTAAAAGAGGTGTTACATTGAGTCAAATATGAAGCATCCACATCTAGCATCCAATCTGGATGTGAAACGTTCAACAGTTATCTGCATTTCCTTCAGCCAAATGATGAGTGTGTGTGTGTCATGCCAACAATCTGGATATAAAATAAACTGACTGAATTTTCACCAAATGCCACTGGTGAGAAGCGGAACTGGGAATTCAACGCAAGTCACGTGATCATAGCTGTAAGCCTTTCCACACGGTGCTAACACAATAAAGCTCCTTTATAAGATCCACTTAAAATGGCGAATTTAGGTTATGTCTGGGCAAAGCGGGCCTCGGGAGATGAGTCTGTTAGCATTCGTGATGCCTTTTCGTGCCGGTCTGCATCTTCCAGTTTATTTTTAGCTGCTGCTGCCGCTACACAGAGGTCAGCCTCACACAGTCGTGGGGGTCACGAATGAGGAGCCTTCAGCGGTCGTGGCTTTATAAAAATATATATAAAAAATAAACACAGAAGTAGCTCTCTTACACATTGGGGGGGGGGGTGGGATACCCCGCCAGATCTAAGTCCTAATTTCCCAACAAGCAAAGTAACAATGCGGTTTGGGGACTGCAGATTGAAAGTACGCAGACATTTGACAGATCAAATATAACTTCCATTTTTGAATGCAAGGTCACGGGAGGTTGCGTTGTGTGATTTTTTCAATGCTGTCACTTCATTGGCTTCGATATTTCACTTTTCCCCATTTGAAATGAGCTCTTCCATCCGCTCATAAAACCTCTCGTGGTGTTGCTAAATTGCAGCCCACAGCTCAGTGGCCAGTGAAATAAGAAGGGCTCACTGAATAGTGTAAACTCACTTGCAGCAACATCCAAACACTCAACGACATGGGTGTGTGTCTGTCTGTCGTGACGGGTACCGCAAGATCTGACCATGTCCGTCGCAGTGCTCGCTGAGCTGCATTGGCTTCCGGATGCTGAACGAATACACGATAAGGTCGGACTCGTTACACGCAAAGTGCTTGCCACAAATGAACCGCAATACTTTGCTGATCTCGTCAAGAAGCATAAACCATCACCACACAAACTCCGGTCATCCTCGCAGCGGCTTTTGGCGAGTCATCGAACAAAGATGGCCACTGCATCACGCGCTTTCAGATGCGCTTCTGCGGCCGTCTGGAACGCTCTTCCTTCCGATATTAGGAAGCCACTGGAGCTATGCACTTTTAAATCCAGATTGAAAACTCATCTCTTTAAAACTGCTTTTAGTGTTTAGTTCATTGTCCTTCCCCCGCACCTCCAATTCGTGCATTTGGCTACGTACAGTGCGAAAGAAGTTCAACATACATGCATGTATCTACCGTGCCAGCCAATAAGGTAGATTACAGTTGTACTATCAACATTACGCTATCAGGATACATCTAACTGGCAGTGGATCACGCCAAGTCACGTGGCAGCCTTAAGACAACATCACACTTCAGTATCCACACTATGTGGCTCATATTCTATGTTCAGTTTTATTTGTATGTTTTTTGGTGATTTGTTTACCTTTCTTGGACTGTGCACTACTATCGTGTTTTTGTATCGTTTGTTGTAACATTCTTACCCGCCCCGACTGAACATCTGTGAACAAGAGCTTTGCAGCTCATCGGATTCCTCCAGCAGTATAAATATTCGTATTCTATATATATACGCATATCGAGGTATCACCGCATTCACTTCGAGGCGCTTGCCGGGCCTTGTCGAGGGCCGTGGGAGTCTCACTGGCAGAGCCGCCAGTGGGGGTGGCACGTGCCCTCCCAATGATCCAATATAAATCCATAATTTCGATCGGATCATTGGGGTTTATTAGTAATAGATCTGCATTTTGCGACCCCCACTGCCACTGTGTAGCACATAATTATGTTCCAAGGACTCTATGAGTTGATAGGACAATAGACCGAGTCCATAATTGGCAATAAGTGACGGCAAAGCAGTTATAAGTGACTCACAGAATTGTGCGCAGTTGCGTATACAGCACACGACTTCCCTGAAGGCAATCACCTTCAGCGAGCGCGATGCCGATCACACAACACGGTTCGAATTCGACCCTCGATCGATGGCTGCGCCATCGCCGCACACGCGTCGAATAAAAGGCAAGGGACAAGTCCTTACTTACTAACAACTCCTTACTTACTAACAACTCCTCTATCATTTTTCATTGCTGGAGGGGTTGCCCCCCCCCCCACCTGAAAATCCTGGCTCCGCCACTGGTGGGAGAGCTGCTGGGGTAGCGGCAGAGTCAGTCGCAGGGAGCGGAATTAGCTCCCTGGGAGGGCTCCAGCTGATTCACATCCACAGCAGCTAAGAGCGCCGTCCGTGCACGGTAAGTGCACATGCGGGTTTTTTTATGTTGCACCTTGATAATGCAATTTATGGAATGGAAATATCTCACTTGTAATGGTATTTCGACGAAATGTGAGGAAGCCTTTTAATGTGCCAAAGGCAGAACATTTACAAATGGAAACAAATTTGGTTCGTTAAACCAATCGCTATTTAAAACATCTTATTACGAGTGTTAATATTCATTCGTTCGTTCGTCACAACAACACAGGCACTCAACAGCAAGACAAAGATCCCCGTTATAGCCTGCAACAAACTGCTGGGGCAGGTGCTGTTAGTGAGCACCTATGAAGGCCGGCACGACACACGAAGAGGGTGGGTGGCCGCTTTTTATTTCTCTATTGGCAATGTTCGCACATCGTAGCAGGTACTCATTCGAGGCTGAACCGACCTAGGAGAGGCCCAGGAGCACTTCAAATAATATAATCATCGCCGGTGTTGGCCGTGAGCGAGTTTCGATCTCGGTCCACAGGGGGCCGTAGCGCAGACCGCTAACCGCCGCGCCACCGCTCCGCACTTAGCAGCGCACCTGCGACCCAACACACGAGGCGATGCGGTGGGACCGACTTGGACTCCTTGTTGCTGAGATCATCAGCGTGGGCGTCGAGGCGAGCGAACACCCCCCACCCCCTCACCCCCTCAGGGCAGTAACCGCCGGGTGGACCGCGTGGGATAATCCCTGCACCGACTTCGCACCCAAGTGGGCAGCAAGTGCTCAGGGTCCACATCCTGCGCCACGTGGCAGTGCTTCACAGGAGCAGTGAGCTGCAACTCCTGCGGCTGTGGCAAGAGGAGACCGTGCGACGACCTCGTCGTGGTCTTCCCCGCTGCTCGAGGGAGGCCCCCCCTGCACTCTGCGCGAGACCTCGCAGCGGGTGACCGTGGTGGCGAGATGTTAACCACCTCGGCTGGTGTACGGGAGCCACCTCTAATTTCTGAAGAGAGTTCCCACTTTTGGATTCGAGACGGGACACCACTCACCAAACAGTAGCTTACTGTTCAAAATGGCGTCACATTAACATTGCATTTACAGCAGGTGGCATTGTGGGACAAAGAAAAGTGACAAGGCAGCTGTTCCAATCACAGCACTGCCCCTCTGGAATCTGGAAGCTGCAACTGTGATGCACACTGACCACTACGCCACTGAGATGCTCATTATTCAGGCTGGACACATCCCAAGGTCGTAGAGCTCATCTACAGGGGTGTCCAGTCCTCGCCTCACCAGCAAAGTGTTGGTTGTGGAGATTGCCTGATGAACTAGCAGAGAACACCGTGAGCTCTTCCCTCCGTGGGTCCCAGAGGATTGACCTCTGCATCGATAACCTTCCTCACAAGCAGCTCGTACGTTCAGATTTCCACAGCTTCTCAGTTTAAGCAATGAACGTTGAGCCTCTTGGCCCAAATGTTCAACAAAATAATCCCAATTTTGTGTCGACACGCATCGCCAAGGAGTCTTTGGTGTTCGCGGATACTAAACACAAAGCATTAACGCCAGGCTTTAGATGATAGAATTCCTGCAGAATAGGAAATGCAATATACTGCATGCCTCTTCTAATGGCACCCGTCACCTCAAGGACAGACAGACCCACTTCAGAGGTCATGATAATATCATCTATTTTGGCAGGTCCTGCATTGGGGTGATGGATTTAACTGCCCAATGCACTTTCTGGACCTGGTTTTATAACCTGTTGGGCTCTGCTTGGTCATGCACCACCGAAGCATTTATTTCTGCCAATAAAATAATTCATTCATGCAGAGCAGCAAAAGACCCTGGGCTGAATTTACTCTTGTCAGTTTAATATCAAATAGACATGTTCTAGTAAAATGCACAGATAATGTTTTATTTTACAACGTTCTTTACAGATTGTATTACACCGCTTCTTTGATTCCAAGGTACTTATTTCTATGTGATGGGACTTTTGAAGGGCTTTTAAAAGTCTTGTACAGTTTTTGTTTCAAAAACCTCACCAGGATTTCTGGTCGTTGCGACAAAAAAAAAATATCTATAGAACCACACGACATGCATTTTTAGATATTTGACAATGTTTTTTTTTACATTAGATTACCAATATTATCCCAAATTGTGCTATTAAAATCATGCCATAGACAGAGAAGCCGTCCTTCTAAAACTCGTTTAACCTGCACAACATCGTGTCCAGGTAGCAAGGCCCAGGTAGATTAAACCACTGAATTGCTTCTCAAATCACTCCCAGAGGCCTCCATTCCCATTAACGCCACGTGATGAGTGGTTTGCCACATACTCTTAGGTTTTTTTTTGGTAAAGTCACGTAGGTAAAAAAATACAATTAAAATTAATAAGTCTCCGTCATCAGGTGGGACCGTCACAGCTAGATTTACTGATACTGATACAGTAAATCTAGCTGTGACAGTCCCACCTGATGACAGAGACTTGTGTTGCCTCCGAAAAGTCGTGATTTATTATTTTATTTTATTTCTATTATTACTTTTATTAATTTTCATTTTATTTTTTTACCTACGTGACTTTACCGAAAAAACCTAAGAGTATGAATCCTTGCAGTCACGAAAGCTTCAAATCTAGGTTTGCCACATGCCACACATCTCGTAAGTATGGCATTTTTATTTTGGCCCTCAGAATTTTGCGAGGACAATTTAAGTGAAAAAACACAGACCTTGTACAGTGACCCACACTGAAGTTGAGAGCATCATACGTGGATGAGGAAATCCAGGGATTAAAATCATTCTGTCATCTTACTGCATTGGCCACGCTTACCACAACGACAATAATTTCTGATTAACATCAATTATAGAACGATTTCTAAGTGACTGAGTATTGCACCAACAGGTGATGTCCTATTTCCTGTGCAATTTTTGATGGCCTCGAGTAGCAGATGGTAAGGTTTAAAAAACAAACTGTAAATGAGGCTTTAAAATTTGTTTTACCAAAATTGCACGTTGAATAGGACATGATACTGGTCCTGTTGGTGGCAATAGTCAGTCGTTTGCACATCGTGCTAGAATTAATATTTATTTTTACCAAAATTGCACCGACGTTAGTTGTAGAATTATAAAAAAAAAAGTATCTTTGCTCACTGAAAAAACTTATGTATCCATTTTTGTTAGTCCCATGATGCATCTCACCCAAGGGAGCACAGGTGGTGCATCTGCCAGTAATCTCAGTCACCCCATAAAACCTGGGTCGGTCCCATGACCTCCTGCCAACGAGCCTTCGACACTTCACGTGGCCTCAAAGTGCACCTAGCCTGGCACAAGTGCTGAGGTGACATCGCCGCCAATTAGTGTCCAATAGCGGCTGCTGTTGTTGTCACACTATTACAGTGTGTGTACAGTGTGTTGAGATGCGTTTTACGGACATTCGCTATAACGTATTAAACTTATTTATGCCCAGATCCCATCTTACCTCGCCGTGACGTCCTCGAGACTTACGAACTTTACCATCAAAATCCCAAAGTGTTACGTTTCACGGCGCCATTCATGCGTCAGGTGTCCTGAGGCGCCCCCTGCTCCAAGCGTGAGCATCCCTGACTGGCTACAGTCTATTTTCTCGATTGAAAACTCACCTCTTTAGAACTGCTTTTTCGTGTTTACGTTTGGTGTGCTTTGCCCCGCACCTCCGATTAGCACCGCTTGGCTACATACGGTGTGAAAGATGTCCAACATGCACTAAAATGCAGACGCTATGGACATCCAACTTGTATTACAAATTTGTACAGGCCTTGATTCAAATCCAGGGTCTCTGTGGCATAGGCTGAGTGCTCTGGCAGGGGCATTAGCGTCAGTAGAGACATCAATCTTCCTCTACGTGGTATATACCCTGCACGCCTGTGATCAGTTATTGTAATAAGAGTTGATGTGACTGAACATTTTTACATTTTGGCCAACGGGAATCGATTCAACATTGACTATATCGTAGATGGGAACCGCAGACAGCGCAATTCTTCACGGAATGTTAGATCCAAATTCTGTTGAACCTGACCTTCGCCTAGAAATGTCGCAATAAGTGTACGGTATGGCAAAACTCAATTGTCCCCCAAGTGTAAAAAGCCCTTAAGTCGTTTCAAGTGATCAGTCCTTGCATCGTCCCACCCCCTTATGTCAATACGCCTGTTTTTGGTGCAATATTCCCGTTTATATCGTTAATATTTTCCATGTTTGATTTTTATGCATTTATTTTTTTCCTGTACCTCCGGCGCGTTCTGTTTCGATGTCGCCGGTTTCTCTGTACGGATCACTCCGATGTCATTGTTCTTCTTGTTCTGTCCTCAGGCCCCAATAGATCCTCCCTTGCAAGCGAGAGCTGGGTAACCGGCAGCACGGGACTTTCCACGTAACAAACATTGATCGACTGAATGACGCAAGCCATCCCGAAGAATAAACACAACCTCATTGTGCAATCTAATAGTAATAATACTACTGTACCATGTAATCATTTTCAATTCACTCGATGGAACCAACCCCCTAGATAAAGTACAATTCCCTGGGCGAACTAAACCCAACATTTTAAAATGTGTATTGCCGAACAAAATACCGTGTGTTCTCATGTTTAACGAATCCCGAGACACGCCAATGGCACCGTGCCAGCAATTTGGAAACTGCTTTCATAACCAAGGGTTTTGTATTTGTGCCAGAGTAACGTGTTTTGTTCATTTAAAATAACAAGACAAACAGAAGCAAATGCCCATTGGAATATGCTGCATTGCATTTGCTATGATGCTAAACCTATCAAGCCTTATTAGCGACTGTATTTAATATAATTAGGCTGTGTGCATATTATATTGCCTGTCCAGTGGAGACTCGTGCAATGCATAGTCAACAATATGAGAACAGACTGGGGATGAGGAATTTGAAATTTGAGGACAGGATCACTGAATTGCTGATACACAGAGTGAAATAACCTTTTGTTTGAAGATTAGGTGACTAAATTATAATTATTATTACCAGCCATGATCTCCACTGTTGGATGAAGGTCTCCTCAAGCCTCCACCAAAATTAGAATGCAATTTGTTATGGGGAGCGGTAGTGTCGCGGTTAGCACGCTGCCCTACGAGTACGATACCCGCTCACCCGCTCACGGCCTACATCGGTGACGAATATCTGAACCGGTATGGGGCCTTCCCTAGGTCGACTCAGCCACAAACGAGTACCTGGTGCAGTGTGTAAACTTGGCCACTAGGGAGACAAAGGTGGCCGGGCGTGGTGCTGGCCACCCACCCATTCGTACCATTACGGCCTTCATAGGTGCTGCTCGCTAACAGCACTTGACCCAAAAGTCTGTTAAGGCTACACGGGGGGAACTTTGTTTTTGTTTGTATTCAACTGGCAGCAGTATTTCTAGTATGTGTGTATGTTGAGCTTCTTTCGCACCGTACGTAGCCAGCCGCGCTAAACGGACGGCGCGAGGCTCTCGCTCCTGCGAGCGAAGCACGACGGAGGAGTCGGTGCCAGTCACGGTAGCGGCTGAGAGCAATCGAGGGAGAGGAGCCGAGGTGCCACGCCGCCACTGCCCGCGAGAGAAGCCGCGTCGCGGACTTCCACGGCCGGGAGAGACGAGGTCAGTGCGGCTCTCCAGCGCGTGTCGGTGACGACAACAGCCGCCGTGAGTGTCCACCACTCCGCCTCGTCGAGTGCTGCTGTTGCTTGTAAACAAATGTGACCGGGCCACGGTTCCCACTTGCTAAGGGTCTCTTCTCTCGACTCGCTGTACGTACGTGTAGTGCCGTAGATGGGCCACACTTACCGGCAGTGGTAGAGAAACCCATTGCATATGTACGTTGAGCTTCTTTCGCACCGTACGTAGCCAACCGTGCTAATCGGATGTTGGCGAGTCGCTGCGTTCACACACGTGCACATGCACAGCCCCGTTTTTGTTATTGTAAATCCACTGCTGGATGAGGTCCTCCCCAAGCCTTGCAGGCCGTGAAACTATTTTTAAATCATACTTCACCACGACGGGCAGTGGCGAGTTGACGGCAGGAGGAGTGCATGACAATGGATGCTGCAGCCCCGCCATCCGTGCCGATGAGACGCATGTCTCTTGCTCAAGATGGTCACAGATTCAAGTATTGGCCAGGCTCAAAACCCTGCTGAGCTTCTGAGATCTGATGAGATTTGGTTGCATTCTGGGTGATTCCGTCCGAGGCACTAATCACGTAAAACGATTAAATAAAAGCATCCCAGTTCTCCCTCTTGTATTCATCAAGGGCGAACATTAACATTCGTGTGAGATTTACATTGCATAGATATTAGCAGTCACTTAATTGAGCCTGGTAGGGTACATTACTGACGCGTTTTCAACGCAGGCAATTGAAAAATGTGAGGTGCATGAAATTTGTGTCACTACCGATATGCGAGGGGATGTAGGGTAAGTGCAAACTTTAATGTTCGTGTAGATCCAAAGACGGTGGAGAGATAGAGCGTGTGTTTGGAATAGGCTCGTTAAGTCATTAAGCATCGTTTTTAATCTCCGACAACCGCCAGAACTGCTATACTCACATTCGTTCCATTGCTCTTTGTTAACGTTGATGCATTATTCACAATATATATGTTTTATTCCCCAAATTTTAGTAACCATCATTGAACATTACCTGACATTGGTTTGTGCCTATTAAAGGCTTTTTGTACGTGGACTTTACAATCCAAACCTATCTACGTGACTTTACCGAAAAGCCCAATAATAATGCATATGCTAATACAAATAAATCCTGAGTGAGTAATTAATACACCAAGATATAATTCCCATACTGATCAATGAGAAATATTACCATGTACAGCATATTCTTGGTTCTTTTGGTAAAGTCACGTAGAAGGGAAATAATAAAATAATATAAATATTATAAATATAAATTCTCACACCTGATTATGATTGCTTGTGTTGCAGTCAAAAACGTCGTGAGAATTTTTATTGTTTTATATTTATATTATTTTATTATGTCCCTTCTACGTGTCTTAACCGAAAGAACCAAGAATATGAATCCCTGCAGTCACGAAAGCTTTAAATTAAAACATGTACAGCGTTAAATACTATGACCAAATTACCCAGAACACCACGCCCGATCTCATCAGATATTGGAAGCTCAGCAGATTTGAGCCTGGATAGCCCTTGGATGGGCAAATGCCATGCATAAAAAAAACAGGTGTGACCGGATGCTTAAGGGCTACATTGTGAGCAGATGGCAATGCAGCAAAACAGATGTTGTATTGCACTATGCTCCAATGCCATGCTCCCCACCCACACTGGTCTACACTAATCTGCACTGGCCAGCGTGGTGAAATTTGTTTAAACAACCTCCATGACCCCTTGAAGGGTCTAGAGGCCTTCATCCAGCAGTGGGTTGACTAAAGGTATGTGTACGGAGAATATTTAAACGTTCCCATATAGGCTGGAACAGTGTTCTTGTATTTAGTCATAGCCTGTAGGTTCAAATGCAGAACAGCACTCACGTCCCTTGGTTGTGTTGAGCCAGTGGTGGGGAACT
Organism: Lampetra planeri; assembly: GCF_965212315.1. Classification (NCBI taxonomy): domain Eukaryota; kingdom Metazoa; phylum Chordata; class Hyperoartia; order Petromyzontiformes; family Petromyzontidae; genus Lampetra; species Lampetra planeri. Next base: position 11,913,752 of record NC_136110.1, read on the forward strand.
TCACGTTCTCTTGTCAGGGACCAGTCTCCCAATGGGAAGCCCCTTTTGAAGTTGCACAAAGCGGTGCAGTTGCAAGAGTGTCACTCGTATCGCCGATAACCACAGAGTCCAAGGGCCAAGTCGACCCCCAGGCCAGGATATGAACACAAACTGTGATTGGTGAGAGCACAGCTGCACGCAACAGAGCGAAGGTTCCACGATAGCGAGATGTTAGCTACCTCGCCCGGTATGCAGGAGGTCGTGGGTTCGATTCCGACCCTGATGCCTGCATATTTGGAGTTGGCGTGTTCTCCTAGTGTTCGCGTGGATTTTAGTGTGTCTGTCGCATGAGCCAAGTAACCCTTTCTTAGCTGAATTTCTTTGATTGTTTTCTTCTCACATCTCCTATGAATGACGATGCCCGGATGCTTATAATGAGCGCTCCTTGGCTGGATTTGTATTATTAGTCTTATTGGAACACCGTGTACAGATCCCAGAATAGTTCTTTCACGTTAATGTCGTGGGCATTATTCATGTTGAGAATGTGTACATAACCACTGCAATATTGCCGTGACTTAATGAGCATCATGATCCTGCTAGAGCTGGGCAAGGTGTGTCCATCTGCCATCCTTGGCTTTATTTGGAGAAAAAAAACTCAACACATTCATTATGACCTTAAAGAACATGTATATAATTGTCGACGTTTTGAGCAATGACCCTTCTTCATAGCACTAGAAAGGCCAGAGGCATAACAAGAGTTAATAATTGTTGGAAACTGCAGTTTACATGATGGGGCCTTTTGAGAATTCAATAAAAAATGTGATGATCAGTTTTTAAATCGGCATATGAATAGTGGCATATTCTATTCTAACGTATGGCAATGTATTCAGGAGCTAAATGCCAATGTTGAGGTCTGCTGGCGACAACGAGAGGGTTTCAGGAGAGTTCACAGCGAGATGTTAACTACCTCGCCTGGTTTACAGGAGGTCGTGGGTTCGATACTGACCGTGATGCCTGCATATTTGGACTTTGCATGTTCTCCTCGTGTTCGCGTGGATTTTTCTCCGGGTCCTCTGGTTTTTCCCTCCACATTTAGAAACACATGTTTAGAATATTTGACTGCTATACATTTCCACATGATAAGCCACTTCATTGAGCTATAATATGTGGTCCGGTCAATAAAAAAAACATGCTTATATAGCGCAAGTGGGCCTTACCTGGTAAGATAAAAATAGTAAAAACAAGAGTTTAAATATTCAACAAGGTTGATACTCGTGCACCTCACGAGGAGACTTCAGTAGCTAAGATGAAGGCCGAGCAGCTACAGCTGTCGTCTGGTTTCTGTTGAGGTATTTCTTTTAAATCTCGCAGAATTAATTCAAATTGTAGGGTTGACATGAGCAAAATAGTATTGCATAGACGCTTCAGTCCATGGCATATGTGATAACACAAGGCTGTCCTATGGGTCACAACATGACACTAATACGTTAAACCGCATACTGTCTGGATCTACGCATTCTCCACACGGTGTGCGAGTGTGCATGTGATCTCTACGTGGATTTTTATTTTTTTCATTAAGACTCAGAAAATTATCGACGGGCCAATGTTGTGCCCAACACTTTCCACATTGCTCCTCACAATCCTGCAAGAGTCCACATCACCAACCCTCATGCACACAGATCCCTATCCTGTGTGTTACACTCACTGCATAGCGAGTTGCACTGTGCACAGGAGCCTTCAGTACAAACACTCCTCCCAGATGAGTAATATTATACCACACAAATTTAAAAAAATACTTATGGAACCAAGAAAAAATCTATATACTTTTAGACAATATACTAACAATATAGGATTACATTTCACAAGGGTGCAGTACAACAATGCGATTATTTTTTTTCATGCAATAAACTCGAGACAAATTATTTCATGGAACCACAGTGATTGCCGATTTGATATCCAAATACCGTTTGTGACATTTTCAAAAACCAAGTGTGGGCAAAGATAAGTAGGTGCCGTTTTCCGTTTACAACATCCGTGCAGATATGAGATGTGGCAATTGACATTGGCAGACATTTGTCTATCCCACACTGAACAATCACGCCTCAACATCCTTAGCATCCACTCGTCAGCTTTCAAACGCGCACGCCTACATGCACGGTGAAGGGCACAATGACCACTAAGCCAATCAGTCAATTATATTAAGTTCAGGCAACTTAAACTAACAATGGCAAGTTCGTTATTTTTCGGACAGTGAAATTAATACGGATTGTCATCGCGCGCTGTTGCATCACATGTGTATCGCACAGTTTCGAGGCATGGCCATTTGGAAATCCGTACAGATTGGGAAATGCAGACGTTTTCCAAGAGCAAATTACGACTGTGATCGCGAAAATCGACGTTTGCGGTTGCTCACTTAATGTTCTGTAAACATGAGATGTTAATCGTCTTGGTTCTTTCGGTAAAATCACGTAGAAGGGAAATAATAAAATAATAAAAATAAAACATAATAAAATAATTCTCACGACGTTTCGGCTGCTTGCGTTGTGGCCGAAACGTCGTGAGAATTATTTTATTATGTTTTATTATTATTTTATTATTTCCCTTCTACGTGACTTTACCGAAAGAACCAAGAAGATGAATCCCTGCAGTCACGAAAGCTTTAAATCGAAATATGAGATGTTAAAACAAAAGTTTGTGAGTTGCATGACGACAACAATACACCACTCAAGACAATGCTTATCGCGCCTCCAATTACCACGGTTGGCTACGTAAGGTGCGAAATAAGGTCAACATGCATGCATACATACTCAGAAGAGATTATTACATAGCGATCATCCCCCACCTACTGACAGACTAGAGCCCGATTGCAGGGCAGGTTCTGAGTCACCTTGTGCCCACAGGGACAGCTGCCACGGGGGAGGGGGGGGTGCTCTTTCAAATGTGTGAGATGAGAAGTGATGTAAAGTGCCCTGAGACGTCTCAGTGCGTTGGGCGCTACATCAAAAACAAATCATCAATTGAGGAGGAGGTCCCCCCCCCCCCCAGGCCACCGCCTCCGGCATCGTGAGATTATTCCTCTTCCCGTGAGAGAGGTGCGGGCTCACCTTGCTGCGCTCCTGCTGCAGCTCGATCTGGATGTCGGTCAGCTTGGCCCTCAGCTCCTCGTTGGCGGTCTGCAGCGAGTGGATCACGGCCTCGGGCTTGTCAGGCCGGCCGCGCCCGGCGGCCCTCCGCGACATCGCAGGCCTCCTCCTCCTCTTCACGGCAGCGTGGATCCCTCCAGCGCCACGGCTGTCGCTCGAACAACAGCGGCGCTGCCTCCTGACCACCACCACCTCCTTCCCCACCGTCGCCTCTCTCGATTAAAATCCGGGTGGGAGGCTCGCGATGCTAAACCTCGCGCACGGCCGCAGACGACGAGTTGCGTTCACCTTACATCGTTCAGAGCCTGCGGGGCAGAGGGAGGAAGGACGAGGCAATGGGAAGTTGTCGAATGGATTCGGAGATTGATTGGAAGCCGTGGAGAGGAATGGAGATGGGGGCGGCTGCGGAGGAAGGTGGTCGAGACGTAGAAGGGAAGCGAGATCAGAAGCAGGGAGAATTGCTCGAGATTTATTTTTCACTCTAGGGACGGAACGATGCACCGATTTGATCGATTGTTTTAACATTGATCTTTAAGTTCCGCGACGCGCGCATATGCAATCGTGCGCGTGAGAATCGATGAGGTTTTTGTTGTATATTGCGATGGGTTGAAGTGACTCCCACAGCCACTAGCGGCCACTACATTCGCCACAGCGTTAACAAAAACGAAAAATAACAACCCGTTTTATAACTTGAGCCGTGACACACAATCGCGACAATTTATCAAATCTTCGACAAGCCAGGGGGTGGGGGGGGGGTGAATTGTTACGCTCCTCCAAAAATAACCCCCCACCAACGCGGTATTTCTGCAAAGGGCGGCGGTGTGACGCCACAGACACAGGCGGTGTGACGTCACAGGCGGTGTCACGTCACAGGCGGTGTCACGCCACAGGCGGTGTGACATCACAGGCGGTGTGACGCCACAGGCAGTGTGACGTCACAGGCAGTGTGACGTCACAGGCGGTGCATTCAAACAGACGAGCATTCAGGCACGTTCAGCCGTAACTCGGGACACTGACGACGGCGTTCGGACACGCCGCCGGGGAGGCAGACAGAACGAAAATATGAATACAAATGAGAGCAACATGGAGTAGAGAGAAGGAGGAGGCGCACACGCACGGCGAGGAGCGGTGGGGGTGACATGAGAAACGCATTCACCACAGCATCTCCACCGCGTCTCCGTGGTTACCGCAGCCGGATATACAGTATTCGGAGATGCATTATTGTTCGACGTGCCCGATTTGGAAATTTGGATCAATATTATTCGTTTAAAAAAACTTTTTTTTTAAAGATAATTGCCATTGAACAACTCACGGAGGAGTGCGAGAAATGCGTGGACGGTGACCGAGAATGAATAAATGTTGAAAGGCGAGAAGGAAATTGATAATTTACGACGACGAGTTGCTCGCGCCAACGTGCTGTCAACATTCGAATGAAAAAAAACAACAGCCTTCAGCACACGATGAACAATAATTGGATTGAATTGTCATCTCACGTTTGTTTGAAATTCAATCGCGAGCTCGAGCTGATGGATAATGCTCGACGATGATGACAACAATGGGCAAATTATAACAACTGTAGTAATCTGGACTATAACAGTGGTGCTAATTATATATTACATTATCATCGAAATAGCAATGCTGACTGGCACAAGGAGAGTGAAAATGATTGCCCGAGAACCATTACACTGTGTGGGTGCTGCATCAGCATTATGGTAATCTATATATAAAATGCAATTTGGTTACGAGGTCATAATAGTCATTTCACATTTGTATAAAATACAGTACATGACAAAACCTCAATATATTCCAACAACAAAGCAATTATGAAGCAATAATCATGCCCGTGCCAAAAATGTCAAAACACAACGAATAATATTTTTCCCCAACACTGTTAATATTTCAAAATATACTATAACTAAAAAAAAGAAAAAAATTATTTAACCAGGTAAGCCCCATTGAACTATAATGTATTTTTCAGGAGCGACATGGTCACAATTGATAGCTCGACGAAGTGGTGGGTTATCGTGTGGAAATTCATAGCAGCAAAATACTCTAAACGCATGGAGGGAAAAACCGGAGGACCCGGAGAAAAATCCACGCGACCATGGGGAGGACACGCAAACTCCAAATATACAGAAAGCGTCAGGGTCGGGCTTGAACCCACGACCTCCTGTATACCAAGCGAGGTAGTTAACATCTTGCCACGAACTCTCTCCAAAAGCCCTTTCGTCGTGGCCAGCAGACCTCGACATCGGCATTTAGCTCCTGAATACATTACCATACGTTAGAAATATGCCGATTTAAAAACTGGTCATCAAAAACTTTTTTTAATTGAATTCTCATCAGGCCCCATCATGTAAACTGCAGTCTCCGACCCTTATTAACTCTCATTCTCTTGTCTCGCCTCCCCAGTGCTATGAAGAAGGGTCATTGCTCAAAACGTCGACAATTATATACTTGTTCTTTAAGGTCATGATGAATGTGTTGAGTTTTTTTCTCCAAATAAAGCCAAAGATGGCAGATGGACACACCTTGCCCAGCTCTAGCAGGATCATGATGCTCGTTAAGTCATGGCAATATTGCAGTGGTTATGTACACATTCTCAACATGAATAATGCCCACGACATTAACGTGAAATAATTGTTCTGGGGTCTGTACACGGTGTTCCAATAAGACTAATAATACAAAGCCAGCCAAGGAGCTTTCATTATAAGCATCTGGGCATTGTCATTCATAGGAGACGTAAGAGGAAAACAATCTACAATTATGCTGAATAAGAAAAAGGTCACTTTGCTCATGTGAGAAACAAACTTACGGTTTGCAACGACATACAGATTAAGTGGTGTGGTTCAATGTATAAGCTAAATGTAACCATTCTCAAGAACATGCATAACTCAGAGTTAATTGATTGTGATGAACCACGTTATTTGATGCATGCATTTGCAGTACCATAATATATTTGAACAGGCGCCATTACATTCCTTCAACAAGCACAGAAACTAACGGTTTGGTATTTTATTTGCTGAAACAGCCATTTGTATTGGCCTTGGAGGTGTATATCATAAACACACACCCTGATTAATTTCCTGATGTCCGTCCACTCGAGAAAACGTGCATTCTTGGTTGAGGCGCATTATAACATAGCTGGGTAAACTTCGCCACCTTCCATTGCATTACCCACAAGTCACAGGAATCACATTTCACAGCTGAATGTTCCCAATCAAGGCCACATTTACAAGTCACCACGCGCACGTAGAGTGTTTGCATGGCTTTCCATTCATCACCAGGACCCGAGTGACCGTCGGCAGCCGACTTGTCTGGACTTAATTTTAGAACTTTCGTGACTGCAGGAATTATTATTTGGTTCTTTCGGTTTAGTCACGTCTAAAGATAAAATAATAAATTAAATTAAATAATAGAATACGACGTTTCGATTGCAACACAATCAATCATCATCAGGTATAATGAAATAGCGACATAAAATCTAACCAGAAAACTATAGACAGACATATTAGCTGACAGATATTACCAAGATACATAGCGAGAGCAACACAGGTAACAGAGAGGGGTGATCATCTCTGTGGGGTGGCCTTAAATAGACAGAGGGGGGGGCGGAGGCAGAGAGAGGGAGGGGGGTTAGAGAAAAAATTAGCATATCAATTGGTGCTACAAGAACGATTACACGGCAAGCAAGCCTGAAAATCAGGAGAAAGACACACTAAAATTAAATAACCTAGTAAAATATCGAAATGTAATGTAATACAACACAGAGGGTCGGTCAACACACAATTAACGCATAGCCTGGTTAATTACGTATTTCAAAGATTGCTAAGTTAGAATTTGAGTGTGAACATTCTAAAGAGGACACAGGCAGAGAAAACAAGTCGCCAGAGAGAGAGAAAAAAGATAAGCTTAAAACTTCCCCGTAGAAGTGGTTCAATCTTAATTTTAGAACTTTCGTGACTGCAGGAATTATTATTTGGTTATTTCGGTTAAGTCACGTCTAAAGATAAAATAATAAATTAAATTAAATAATAGAATACGACGTTTCGATTGCAACACAAGCAATCATCATCAGGTATAATGAAATAGCGACATAAAATCTAACCAGAAAACTATAGACAGACATATTAGCAGACAGATATTACCAAGATACATAGCGAGAGCAACACAGGTAACAGAGAGGGGTGATCGTCTCTGTGGGGTGGCCTTAAATAATAATAATAATAGTAATAATAATTCCTGCAGTCACGAAAGTTCTAAAATTAAGATTGAACCACTTCTACGGGGAAGTTTTAAGCTTATCTTTTTTCTCTCTCTCTGGCGACTTGTTTTCTCTGCCTGTGTCCTCTTTAGAATGTTCACACTCAAATTCTAACTTAGCAATCTTTGAAATACGTAATCAACCAGGCTATGCGTTAATTGTGTGTTGACCGACCCTCTGTGTTGTATTACATTACATTTCGATATTTTACTAGGTTATTTAATTTTAGTGTGTCTTTCTCCTGATTTTCAGGCTTGCTTGCCGTGTAATCGTTCTTGCAGCACCAATTGATATGCTAATTTTTTCTCTAACCCCCCTCCCTCTCTCTGCCTCCGCCCCCCTCTGTCTATTTAAGGCCACCCCACAGAGACGATCACCCCTCTCTGTTACCTGTGTTGCTCTCGCTATGTATCTTGGTAATATCTGTCTGCTAATATGTCTGTCTATAGTTTTCTGGTTAGATTTTATGTCGCTATTTCATTATACCTGATGATGATTGCTTGTGTTGCAATCGAAACGTCGTATTCTATTGTTTAATTTAATTTATTATTTTATCTTTAGACGTGACTTAACGGAAAGAACCAAATAATAATGACTTGTCTGGACGTTTGTGCAAAAGATCTTCAAAACTCATCGGATTCCCTCCAGTCTAAATCAAGATTCCGATTCTGATTATTTTAAAAACATAGTCACTGGTGCCATTAGTAATCACTGTTTTGGAAAATGGGGGGTGGGGGGGGAACCCATGACCTAGTTTGCTCATGTGTGCGGCAATCGCGATTCTTTGGGGCAGACGCAGAACATGTTGAAAAATGAACAGGAAAAGGTCAAAGCGATTTCCCACTCAAGTGAGTGTGAAGTTGCTCATCTGATAACAGGAGCGAGACAGTGGTGGAAATTCCACATTATCATGGCCAGAGATAGCCACCTTCATGGCGTTGAACTCACGAGCGTTCTTTGGCCTAACACCGGTGAGACAAGGCCATGAAGGAGGATATATCTGGTGTGGGCCAATCAGTTTCAAGGACAATGCATACATAACACTGTGACAATTTTTTTTGTTCCTGGGTAGTAAGTGTTATTTCCTAATTGCAAATGCCTCAAGAGTACAGAAAATGGCTATTATTCCCCACAAACTTTGCTTTTATGACCAGGACAGTGATATTTTGAAATTTACCTATTTTCCAGAACATTCCAGATAGATTCAGTGCTGAGTACACTTTGAGTAACTTCTAGAACATTCTAGAACTTTCAAGTAATATAAATAATAGTATAAATACAGGGGCCTTAAGCCCACCAGTTCAGTTTAGTTCCAGCTGCCTAAGTGGATACATTTCTGCATTTTTCTGAGATGGCATCAAGAGGCTGCAAGCATCCGGCAGACGCATTTTGCTATGTCTGCGGCCAATTTATCAAGACAAGAGCGAAAAAGTACTCTGTGGAAGCATCGGCTAAGATGTGTGAGGCCGACAAGGCATATTTCGGCATGCCTGTCAGGGATAAAGCCAAACCCTGGGCACCTCATTTCACCTGCGAGCAATGCAAAAAAACTCTGGAAAGTAAGATGGGCAATTGTTGCTCGGAATTTTATGTTATAAAATTTATTACAACATTTTTAATTGTAAAAGTTTTTAATTCTAAAATGTTTAACAATTTTCAATGTTATTGTAAAAATATATCATATATGAAAAATGTTGCGAGAACCTCTTACACATTAGTCATGGGTGAAATAAATGTATTTTTGTAGAATGGTACAGAGGGGAAAAGAGAGCCATGAAATTCGCTATCCCAAGAATTTGGCAGGATCCCACTGACCACTCAAGCAACTCCTACTGCTGCATAGTAGACCCTTCCAAACGTGGGACTGGCAAGAATGCACCTGCTATCACGTATCTGGACCTTCCTTCACTAATCGCCCCGGTGCCACACTGCCATGAGCTCCCTGTACCCACTCCTCCGGAGAGAGAGCAGCCGTCTTTAGAAGATAGCAGCAAGTCAGAGAGCGAGGAAGACGTTGTAGATCCAGATGACAATTTCAGAGGTGGAGCTGAGAGAACCCATACTAACCCAACCAAAAAGACCTCAACGACTTGATCAGAGATCTTGGTCTCACCAAGTCCAATGCCGAGCTTTTGACGTCTAGGCTCAAGCAGTGGAACTTGTTGGATGAAAGTGTGCAAGTCGCAGATCAGAGGAAGCGTCACCAACCTTTTTGGAGCTTCTTCACCCATCAAGATGGGCTCTGCTTCTGCCACAATGTGACCAGTCTGTTCAAAGCAATCGGAATCGCCTGTAACCAGAATGAGTGGCGCCTCTTCATTGACAGCTCATCCAGGAGCCTCAAAGCCGTGCTGCTCCATAATGGTAACAAGTACCCATCTTTTCCCCTGGCTCACTTGGTGCACCTCAAAGAGGATTACAACATCATCAAGACCTTGCTGGACGCCTTAAGGTATGATGAGTACGATTGGGAGGTCATCGGAGACTTAAAAATAGTGTCATTCCTGATGGGTCTCAAAGACGGTTTTACCAAGTTTCCCTGCTATCTTTTGCCTTTGGGACAGCAGGCAGACCAAGGTGCACTACCACAGGCGGGACTGGCCACAGCGGACCGAGTTCTCTGTGGGGAGGAACAACGTCAAGTGGGAGCCACTGATGGACCCCAGGGAGGTGCTGATGCCACCACTGCACATCAAATTGGGCCTTATGAAACAATTTGTCAGAGCTGTAGATAAGGAGTCAGCAGCCTTCAAGTACCTTCAAGACTTCTTCCCTAAGCTGTCTCAGGCAAAGGTCAAAGCCGGTGTCTTCATCGGAGCACAGATAAAGAAGATCCCGGAGTGCAATGAATTCCCCAAGAAGCTCACTAGTAAGAAGAAAGCGTCTTGGAACAGCTTTGTTGCAGTGGTTCATGACTTCCTGGGCGATCACAAGGTCGAAAACTATGTGGAGCTGGTTGAGACTCTGGTGAATAACTATGGCACAATGGGCTGTAGGATGTTCCTTTAAAGTCCATATCCTTGATGCTTATTTTGATAAATTCAAGAACATGGGAGCGTACTTGGAGGAGCAAGGTGAGCGCTTTCACCAGAATATACTGGACTTTGAACGCCGCTGCCAAGAACAGTATAACGAGAGCATGATGGGAGACGACATTTGGGGGCTGATTCGTGAAAGTGATTTACAGTATAATCGTAAATCTCGAAAAACTACTCACTTCTAAATCTTTTGCAGTCATTTTTGTATTACTTTAGTATGAATACATGTAAATTTTGATTCATATGTTATTTTTATATGACTTTATGTGAACAAAAAATTCGCCCGTTTTCTCATTGAAAACAGGTAAATTTCAAAATATCACTGTCCTGGTCACAAAAGCAAAGTTTGTGGGGAATAATATCCATTTTTTATACTTTTTAGGCATAAACAATTACGAAATAACACTTACTACCCAGGAACAAAAATTGTGTTACATAGTGAATTATCAATGCATGTTTGTTTCCCAAGATTTACCATAACCTGCAGACTTGATGCCTTGTGGTAGGTGACTATTTGGTGTTTGAACATCTTAATGCCTCCTGTATTTTTGCCGGAATGTGTAAAGTCTATTTTTTTCATCATCTTGATACTGGCAAAAAAAATGGCCCCATAGATACAATCTTCCCAGTTTTTGGCACCTGAAAACCCCGGTTCTTCTGGGAATCCATGTGGACTGCATATCCATGTGGTGCAGAAAGCATCAATAATAAAATCTCAGACAGCATATTGAAGTGAATTAACCCTTTCCCGTTACGACGTACATGTACATTGTTGGAACGGAACCGGAAGAAAAACTTAACACAATAAAATAACGTTGTCAGTACCGAGGCTCCCGCGAGGCCATTCGAGAGGGCTTGACACAGTTTGGCGCCATCAATCATAGAGTGCGGTCGTGTCGCTCCAGTTCTCTTCGGTAAGTACGATGTCTTTAAAAACAATGGTGCTACGCCTTTCGAAATAAAATTTACGCTGAACATCTTGTACATTCCGATATTTAGCAGTGAACGGGACACCCACTCTGCAACTTGCAGTCGTCACGGAATGGGAAAGGGTTAATTCACTTGTGTGTGCGTCAGCTCAGATGAGCAATACCAGAGGGAGATTTTAAGCTTTTCACAAACTGGAGCCATAGGCCACCATTGCTCCTTTCTAACCTAAGCACGTATTATGAGATGATGTTTTATTTTCGTATGTTCAACGTTATAATGCAATAACTTGAGGGTTACAGCTTCAACTGATATGGGTTGATTGGTGTAGCAAGTTATTGGGGACATAAGAATGAAAGTTGACCATCTATAATATTGTAATCTAGTCAGCAGCTTCAAAAGTTCCAAAACGATGTATGAGTGGTAAACTCAACACCACCACTGCAGACCTATTTCACGCCTGTTCGGAGCCCCAGTTTGAAGATCAGGCTGCTGAGTGGTGCTGTAGTAGCACGAGACTACGTGCGATTCTGAGTGTAAATCCTTGTGTGGGTTCAACTCAACATCTCATCCCTCCACGGTTGATAACGGACATACTAACTTTGTATGAAGTCCAGTGGCTGTCACAAGGATAGAGTCAGATCCAGCACACTGATCACATGTTGAAATGCAATCAATGAAATTGAATGCAAGTTATGTCCTATATTTCATCAAATGAGTACCTCTTGTTACTCAACCATTTTATTTTTCTAAGAACTCAGGATCTACAGTGTTAAAAAATATCTAAAGATGTAAATCACCTACTTGGTAATGCCATGACTATGTTTGTGCATTGAACTTCTAAATAAGTGTTCGTCATTGCAAGGCCCACCGGCCACTGGCGGCCCCAAGTGGCCTTTAGTGCGGCTCCTGATGTGCGGCCCACAACACAACATGTGAAAACACCCCTCATCATCATGGTGCTGCTGTCAAACCCCAATGGTTTCAAATGTGTGGCCCCCCTCTGAAAATCAGTAAAGAACACTGTCCTAAAGAATATCAGAGGTCAATAGAATCATGCCGATGTATTATTTATATCACGTCTCCCATGTGGCACATCTCGATGCAAGATGAAAGGGGCATTTAAGATAACACTGTAATGGAGAAAATCCATCACTCCACAATGAAGTGATTGCAAACCAAATAGAATGGACAAAAACAAAGCGGCATAGACAATATTTGCAAACAAACGTGACTACAATTTTAAAAGCCAACCATGCCAATCGGAGGTGCCCGTTTCACTCGCTCAAGGAGCGCAATTCCAGCTCAGACCTCGTTCGTCCAACGCTCTGCACGCAACAGCACGCGATTCTAACAAAAACGACGACGGAGTGTGCCGCGAAAACCATTTACCTGGGGGCCGTCAGGCAGAGAGGCCCTCCCCATCAACGACACGCGGCCTGGCGCGGCTCCTCTTATCATCGCGATGCGGCGCCACCGTCTGGGTGCGCGCGCGTGCACGTTGCGTGCGAAACCACGTGAAACCCTCCCGGGACGAACGAGCGAGCGAGCGTTTCTTCCATTCGCGCCGTCACACCGAGGTGCCCAGACAGAAGGGGCGAGATTTATCGACTAAACGCAGAAGTGACCTTCGTCGTGTTTGCCGTTGTGGTCCGAGTGTTTTATCGCGGAAAAAAAGTAACATCTCGGAGGGCAAACTGTCGGGAAAAGGAGTAAAAAAACTAAAACTTTTTATTTTATCAAGTAAGGCCGACTGAGCTCTATAGCACTTTTTTTCAGAAACAACCCGCCCACAAATAATAGCCCAGTGAAGTGGAAATTTATAGCAGCCAAATACTCCAAGAGCATGTCGATTCTAAATGTGGAGGGAAAAACCGAAGGACCCGGAAAAAAATCCACGCGACCACGAAGAGAACATGCAAACTCCAAATTTCCAGCAGGCGTCAGTGTTGAGATCAAGCCCACAACCTCCTGCATATCAGGCGAGGAAGTAAATATCTCACCACCACGGTGTCCTATTCATACGTATAAGAATTGATTATTTGCAATGCATGTGCAAGTGCGATGCTGCCGTGGTCTAATGGTGAACACATTGGACTTGCAAGCCAGATGTCACCGGTGTAAAAGCTGCGAGCACGAACTGCAGGTGCGTTGGGTAGCAGCGAGGGTATCCTATTTCCAAAGCCAGGTCACGATTCCCAAAGCCCATCGCCTCAATTTGCTTGCCAACATTAACAATTTGCACTCACCCTTTACATTTTCTTATACAAATACATCACTACGTACGTATGTATATACACTCACGCAGAAAGATATCAAGTTATGCCGGCACAGGAAACCGAGGCAAATGCTGTTCGTGAGCAACTATGAAGGGGTGGTGTGGCCAGCACCATGCCCGGCCGCCTTTGTCTCCCTAGTGGTGATGTTTTTACACCACACCAGGTACTCATTTCAGGCTAGGTCAACCTAGGGGAGGGCCCAGGACCAGTTTATCCATCACTGATGGTGGCCATGAGTAAGAATCGAACTCGGGGGGTTGGGTTCTCAACGCAGTGTGCTAACCGCTACACTTACCGCACCCCACTATACTACCATACAAAGCCAATTCACCAAAAAAAACATGCAATTGAAGGTGGCTGATAACTTACTGTAATTGAAAGGACTGCAACTGAGCATTGTTGATGTTGTGATCCCCACAGCCCCCCAGTATTTTCTGATTGAAATCACCACTGCACAAAATCTGCTCAAACGTAGATGTTGGGCTGACAACACCGTAGGGATTGTCTTTTAACAAATGAACTGTCACCCTCGCATACAGCATCATCGCCAAAGTCCCAAACGTAATTTTAAAAATCACCCGTGAGAAAAAAAATGTCAAGACGTCACGGACAGTTGGCAAGGCGCCAGGATTGAGACGTGCCCTGACCTTTTTCCGGGCCAGACGTGAAGTCGAGTTTGGACAGCGGTTTGATGCAATACGCGTCACAAGCCAAGTCGGGGAGGAGGGGGCGCATCTCACCAGCCGGCACTCCACCAAGTTATAGATACTAGCTTTCCTCTTGCAGGTGAATCAAACTAACAACAACGACAACGTGAGTAAATAAACCCACTCGTAACCGAAGTTACGTCACGCGTATCTGCAGTAGCAGCACAAAGGATATGACCGTGAATAATTATGAATTTTGGGCGGTAATGACATTGGAGCACTACACCAGAGACTGGATTCAAGTGTCAGGAGGTCATCTGAGGTTGTTCGAATACAATTTCACGTCGAGTTTTATGGTCTTGGTCCACGAATTGAGAGTCCAAGCAAAATAGCATTTGAGAGACGCCTATTGTTAGTTGTGCCGCAGGGCAGTAGTTTTCCAGATTGATCCCCCGTCTCTTGTTTATTTCAGAAGCCCTGCTGCCTTGCGTTTTTAAGCAATATCCCGGAATATTATCCTCCTCAACACGCGATTGTTTAACCCAGGTAGGAACTTGAGAGATAAGAGAGAGAGAGAGAGACACACCAAGGCCGTCTCGTTTGCAAGGAGTGATCTGGGTCAAAACACAGTCATAAAATAAAAAAAAGTAAAGCATTGGGAAAAATATAGCAAAATCGGGAGCAAAAACAACAACGCAAGCTGCTGACAAAAAGATGGCGACTTTTCTTGGTGTTGTTATTTATTGATGTCCCTGAATTGTGGTGTAAATTTGAACTTTTTTATATATATAAACCGTCAATAACAACAACAACAACAACAACGGGCTCCCCGGGGCTTTAGCAGCTGCAGCCCAACGCCTGCCTCGTGCACCGAGCGTCTGCATCGTGGCACGTCGGGGTCTTAAATTTGTCAACGTGCCCTTGCCAGGGGAACTGGAGGCTGTAAAACACACACGCGCGCATGCACGCGCGCGTGCACGCTGCACACACTGCAATGTGAATTGCCCGTCAAACTGGCACGGACAAGAAAAATAACACAACGCCAAGCGCAGCATACCCTCTCTCTCACGAAAGAGCAGATTAAAGTGTCCAGGCGAGCGTGAACTGCAGGTCAAAACCAACCACATTCTCACATCACGGCTGATTTTAAATACGGCAACGGCGGTACTGTCCTGAGGTGTGACGAGGCCTACGTCCAGGATTGCGTTGACATCGGGGTTGTCAACTGCAACTGCTGCGTTTTACAGAATGGATGCTGCATTGTGTGCGGACAGGACATCTCTGTGAGCAAGTCGTAGGACTCTTATTGGACATAATATACAGGATGAAGTCTCAGCCAATGCATTCTGGATAATTAACCCTTTCGCGTCCCAATGACGTACGTGCACCACATGGACATTCAGTCCACAGGGATTCCCTGGGTTTGTCAAGGTGTCAAACACTGGGACATTGCATCTATGGTACAAATTTTTTTTTTGCTGGTATGAAGATGTTGAAAAAAAAATTGGCTTTAACCTCTCCAGCAAGGAAAAGGTGTTAAGAACGGAACCGGAAGGAAAACTCAAACAAAATGTTGTTATAGGTACGGATGCTTCCAAAAAAGCCATGCAGGGGGGGCGTGTGGCACAGTGTCGTGTCGCTACGGTTCTCTGCGGTGAGTGCCAATGTTTTTTAAAAAATCCAGATTTGAAGCTTTGGTGACTGCAAGTCACGTAGGTAAAAAATACTAAAAAATAAAAGAATAATAAATGAAAATAAATCAATCCGGAGGCAACACAAGTCTCTTCAGGTGGGACCGTCACAGCTAAATTTAGCTGTGACGGTCCCACCTGAAGATGGAGACTTGTGTTTTTTTTTCACCGAAAAAAACCTAAGAGTTTAAAAAAAATCGGCGCTACAGCGGTGAACTAGATGCGCGTGTTGGGTGGGGGAGGTGGAAGATTGCTGCAGTGGGAGGGGGGGGGCAAAATATTCATTGACAAAATATACACAAGCCTCACCATAAGACTCTGGGCTCATGAATAGTCAAATAAATCGCCGTGGCGGATCACTCTCCAGAGATGGACACGTCAGCCGCCAGAAAATCCACTGCGTACATTCATGAGCTGCGCCCCCCGGTGTGTTCTCAATACGCCTCCGCACTTCCTTCCACAGGTGACGGCGACACCCTCGTGCTCTGGCTAAAAAGAGTGATTAAAACACGCGTGTCAATCGTGTGATCCAAGCAGCTGAGCTGAGACTTTGACTATCGTTAGCTGCAGCAGCAGCAGCAGCTCCGGTCAACCCACTACTGGATGAAGGATTCCGGAAAATCGTCGGCAGCTCCCGCGGCCATGCACTTTAGACCCGGTTTGTTTTTGAATAATGAACGGAATACTCCCCATCATGGCCTGCAAAATGAAATATATATATTTATAATATGCGACATTGTTGGCAATGGCCCTCCTTCGAAGCACGTGAAAACGATGGACGGCTGTCTAGACGTCAGCAGTGTTATCTCAGTAACTCTGGCGTTGGCAAATGGCTCCTAAAGCGGTCCAGCCACTTCTTGAAGCTTTTATTTTCAAAAGTGCATGAATGGCGTGGGAAGCTGCAAAAAAAAACACTCATCACCGCAGCACATTGACCAAGACCAGGGTGCAACACTTCAGAAAGCTGGGATAGAATATGGAGTTTATTGATTTGGTGTTCGGACAAGGACTGTGATGCTTTTATCCGAGCTTGGCCTGTCCATGAGTCATGACTAATGCTGATGCTGTGGCTGTTAGCTCAGAAAGGGAGAGAAAAAACACTGAATCTCAACCCGAACCTTCACCTGCCACCCCTCAATCCACGCATTGGCAATGCAAGAAGTAGGAAGGAGAATCTTCTTGGTTCTTTCGGTAAAGTCACGTAGAAGGGAAATAATAAAATAATAAAAATAAAACATCATAAAATACAATTCTCACGACGTTTCGGCCACAATACAAGCAGCCGTCAGACGCTGTCTTTCCGACAGACCTGTTCTTCACCTGAGGACGGCTGCTTGCGTTATGGCCGAAACGTCGTGAGAATTGTATTTTATTATGTTGAATTTGTATTATTTTATTATTTCCCTTCTACGTGACTTCACCGAAAGAACCAAGAAGATGAATCCCTGCAGTCACGAAAGCTTTAAATCGAAATTTAGGAAGGAGAAATTTACAAAAACAATGAGCTCATAAGGTTGAATTATGGAGGGGGCATTAATCGGAGCTCATGCACCCAGCACACCGGGGGAAGAATATATGTTTTTGTGTTAAGTTTGTTGTCCTCCCCTGCGTCTACTAGGCTAGGTACGGTGCGAAAGAAGTTCAACATGCATACATTCGTCCATACTATCTCTGCCTGTGGCAGCTGTGGCTTCAAGTCACTTACTGACTCCAGTCTACGAGTAACACAGATAATATTCAGTGAGGAATTAAGCCCTGGAAAAAAGTGATCTTTAAACGGTACTTTTTTAAAAATCCTTTATATTAAGTTAACTTGCTTGCTTGCTTGCGCGCTTACGACCGTGCACATCTTTCGGTCGTTTTTTAACCCACTTCCCGTGATCCAATCGAGCTGACATTTTGCACACAGACTCGTTGTGCGTGACAATTAATTTTCGTGAAAATTTTTTTCCAAAATTTTCCACTTTTTAGGGAATTTTTTTTTTCATATTTAATTTAAAATACCAATGTGATAAAAATGAAACTCTTACTCAAGAAAAACAGATATGAATAATAAAATAAAACCGATGCCACGCATATAAAGGATTTATAGTGAAAAACTTTGTTTTTACGGGTTAATTTTTTTATAATTCACTGTCACATGAAAAAAGGTATCCGGTTAGGATTTTAATAATCCAGGCAGGAGGTGCTGTCGCAGGAACTCTCAGCCGCGGGTTGTAAGTGCTGATCATCCCCCAGGGAAACTAACATTGGTCATCCAATGGAGACATTGACCCCCTTAATGGAATGTGGAAATACCAGCATTGGCTCAGGGCTACTAATTAACAAAATTACCACCCGCATTTGAACATGGAGAGACATTCATCGTATTCAGCAGTCACAGTCTATCCACCGATGGATGAAGGTTCTCCCCATGCTCTCACTAACCCTCTTGGTTCAGTGCTGCCACCATCCATCTCACCGATGCACATGACCTAAATTAATCGCTCCATCTCCATCGTGGTCATCCTTTTGAAAATTTTCTCTCCTGAGGCTCCCATTCTTTCACCAGTCTCGTCCATAGACCATCGCACTGTCTAGCGATGTAAAAAGACAACGATTTAAAATACATGTATTGCATTTTCTTTGGTTCTTTCTGTAAAGTCTCGTAGGTGAAAAAAAAAGTAAATTAAATCACCTACTTCAGCAATTGTTTCTTGCTGTGGTTGTCCCCACCTGATGATGGACGCTTGTGTTGCACCCGAAACGTCGTAATTTAATTTACTTTTATTTATTTTTATTTATTATTTTTCACCTACGTGACTTTACCGAACGAACCAAAGAGTATGGATCCTTGCAGTCACGAAAACTTCAAATCTTGAATGTATTGCATTTGTTATTTTCTGTTAACAATATTTAGACTTCTACAGTTTAAAAGTGCTATCCAATCTGGTGTTAAGAAAATTGCCTAAGTAAGATAATAGTTGGTCATATTCTGAGATGTTGCCAATACTGTATATGTTAGAAGCCACGCCGCCTCTGTGTGTACGCTTGGTAGTACAGTCCATCAATCCTACGCCTGGCAGTCTGAGTGTTTGTGTCTCTGTAACAGCTGCCTGTGGGGAGCGGTGGTGCAGCAATTAGCGCGCTGCGCTATGAAACCGGCAACCAGAATTCAATTCTCGCTCACGGCCAACACCAGTTAGGATTATCGGATTTGGTCCTGGGCCTCCCTTAGGTCGACTCAGCCTCAAATTAGTACCTGGTTACGGTGTGTAAACACCACGACTAGGGAGACAAAGGTGGCCGGGCGTAGTGCTGGTCACCCACCCCCTCGCGTGCTGTGCCAACCTTCATAGGTGCTCACTAACAGCACTTGCCCTAAGTCTGTTAAGACTATACGGGCGATCTTTGTCTTTTTTGTGTCTATGTGACAGCTGCCTGTCTGTCACGTTATCTTCCCGTCACTGATGTGTGTCTGTCTATATACGCATCTGCCCATGTGTTTACACTTGTATATCCACATTTTGCAATTTTCCTCTCTGCCTATCAGTATGTATGGTCACTTGCCTGTACAGACTTGAAGGACCAATTTAATCAATTCAATTACATGTCCTGCACTGTATTCAATCTGATGACAGCTCAGAGCCACGCTGTAGCCATTTTTGCGTGTGGGAACTGATATTTTTGGCAATTTATCAGTCGGTAATTTAAAATGTAACCGATGAGATCATACAAAGTGCATTATGTTTACAAAGTCCATTATAATGGCCATACAAGTAACTTATCCTGCCTTGGTGTAATGGTTGGCACATCTAACTTGCAATGCAGAGGTCAATCAGGTCGATTCCACTTTCCCCCGCCCTCTGTCCACCCAGCAGAACAAAACGGGTACAACCGCAGTTAGTCGATCGGCAAAGTATGCGTGTGGTGGGGTAAAGTGTGGGCACTCCCACCTCTTCCAAGGCGTCTGTCCAGTTATCGACATAGTAAGATAAAAAAAAACACCTCGAGAGGAGCTCTCTATAAGTACCTCCAGATAGAGAAAGGCTATTCTGCCAGTGGTGAGCATAGGCAAGCAATTGCAGGGCCTGCACCTTTATCTTCCTCCTTTGCAGTAACATCTCGCCGCAGTGGCGAGATGTTAACTACCTCGCCTTGTATACAGGAGGTCGTGGGTTCGATCCTGACCCTGACGCCTGCTGTATATTTACGTGATCTAACCCAATAAAAATTACGGATGTATATTTGGAGTTTGCATGTTCTTACTTTGGTAGCATGGATTTTTGTCTGGGTCCTCCGGTTTTCCCCTCTACATTTAGAAGCATGCATTGAGAGTATTTGGCTGCTGTAAATTTCCACATGATAAGCCAATTCATTGAGCTATCATTTGTGATATCCAGGTCGCTTGTTAAAAAGAGCTTTATAGCTCAGTAGCCCTTATCCGGCCAAATAAAATACAAATTTTAGTTTAGTGTCAGAAATTGGCAGGTGGCTGCCTGAGCCAATCCGAAGCTCCGTCCATACTGGTGCCGCCTCAGACACTGCCCAACAAGGCTCTCTAATTGGGCCTCAAACTCCTTTCAAACCGACGTGGTATGAAAGCATCCATCTTAAAGTGCCCTCCTTAATACAATCCCATTCCTGAGTGATCAGATATGGTGCTCCTTTGGCTGTGGTACAAGCAATCAGTAGCCTGTGCACATGAGTTCTGGCATTTCCAGACACGAGCTGATATATTGCCCTGTGAGGCAGGATTATGAGAAATAGTCAAGAGTTTGTGGGAACAAGGCACTAAAACCAAATTCATGTACTTGCTAGAATTGCCTGAAATTCAAAATGTTGAAGAATATATTTTAAAAGTCAGTGCACGCATCAAAGAGTGCTGCTGTCTGTTGATGGTTTCTGAGCTGGTAGGTGTAAATTCCACATTATTATGATGGGGACCAGTCTGCCCAGAGCACAACCACGGTTGACTTTCCCACCAGCTGTGCAATCTCGCCACATGTGCTGCTCGTTGTGCCGACTCTTGAGGGATGGGTGGGCCGAGTCAAATCTTGGCGAACATTGAAGAAAAAAATAATTCCACAATTCGGAGCCTGATACTCCGCCAACTGAGGAATATCTTGACTAAGTGTTGTTTACGGTGATCATAAATTACAGCAGTTAAAATTACCGTCGGAAGGACAATCTAATTTGAAATAAAATACGGTCATTACGCATTGTAGTGCAAACAATGAAGACAATTACCGTATGAATTGTCACCTGTGACAAGATGAGAACGGATATGTTCTGCCCCGTTTCAAGACGAGCGCTTCCTAAATGTGCCCGAGAAGAAACGCAGCGATGAGGATTGAAGTTGGCCGCTCATCGTAGAGCTATTGCAGGCATAGGTTTTGCATGTATTGCGCAAACGACGGCAAGTATTTGCAACTGAAAGTCCCTTTCACAGAGAGCAGTTAGTAAATCGTCCCAATTAGCACCGTGGCAGTACATACGTGGAGGTTGCCAACTCTGACTGAAGCTATTCCAGGAGATTTTTTAGTTTTTCCAAAATGATGCAATATCATCATACATGGTAGTACTTCTGGATTACATCACGTATTGTGTCATTGCCTAGCCAAGGGAAAGAAAAAAACGCAATCAGATGACACCGTTAATGCTTTAACAACAAATGAACTTCTGTACGAATTTTGTACATTCATTATATTAAGTTTTTTTCTTAAAATATCCCATCAAAATTTCCCGGATTTATTTCAAATCGTCATGGAAAGGTCGATGCCAATTCCGGTTGAGACTCCTTGCCAATCCGGGATGGATACTCAATCCTATGCGTCGTGCCAAATTCATTTTGCACATTTACTCCATTGCACGTCCAGTGTGAATGTTCGTATGCACCTGCAGGTCATCTCAGGTAAGTTAACTCGAGACACCCAGGTCAGTATAATCTACTCAGCAAACCTCTGCCACCCGACATGCCTGCCCTCTCAAATCGGACCAAAGGTCAGAACAAGGGCAATTGGACGCTTGGTCATAAACAAGGCCGATTTTACGAACACATTCCTGCGGAGGGAGCTGGTAGTAACGTTGGGTTGCTCGGTCAATGGCCAGGGTCAACGGCGGCGTGGTGTATTCCACAAATATTCCCGACTGTGAAGGCGGGCACAAGCCGGCGTGAGTAGGTTAAACGTTGAGTTTTATAAGGGCACCACGGAGTGGCCAGCCCCTCCCGACCCAGCCCCATCCTCCCCATCCAGCCCCTCCCCACCCAGCCCCTCCCCACCCTCCCCTCCCCACCCAGCCCCACCCTCCCCACCCAGCCCCTCTGCATCCTCCCCTCCCAGCCCCTCCCTCCCCACCCAGCCCCTCCCTGCACGACGGACGGATGGACACAATAATCCCCTGTGGGCTGGTGGAACCAGTGGGTTCCTACCAGTATTATTTAGAATCTGTGGTGAGCGAACTGCGCTACGATACCAGCAACCCGGGTTCAGTTCATCAGCAAGGTGTAGGTTGTATGATAACCTGGCTTGGGCCTCCCCTAGGTTTACTCTGGCTTAAAGAATTGGACATTGTGTGTCAATATCAACACTGACGATACAAAGATGACCACGCCTTTTTGGTCGTCCCAGTGCAGGCAAATGTGTCATTATGTACCTAAAGAGGTATAGATTCGTGATAATTTCCTCATTCTACAGGTATAACATTCAAAAACTAATCAATCAAGGAATGCAATTGAAAGTAAATAATTATATAATTCCACTTTTGTACATTTATTGTATCTTAAACAACCTTTACATTTCATCATGGCCTATTAAAGCAGCCTCCATTCATTTTAATGGCAATTCAATTAAATCCACGACTGCAATGGCCACAACGAGATGTGAACTGAGCGGACGAAAACTCTGGTCCGAAACAGGCTGCACTCGGAGTGAAAGTGAATGGCGGTCACTCTAACTGACCCTTGGTTTTGCAATTCAAACCGTGGTAGCATTTCAGATTTTTTTTTCACCATTTAAATGCCCTCCATTCATTTAAGATGCTTACGGAGCTTCCCATTGCATTTTTAGTACCGCGACAACGTTACTCGAACATAAATCGTTATCACGAATACTACGGTCGGAAGTTAGACCTCGCTAAGAACAAACGCGTGACAGGGACTTTATCGCGTCTCGGTAATACCACGTCAAATGGAACGGCTTTGCACATTTCCTTCTGCCATTAAATGCCCTGCCCTTTTTTTGCTGCTGCTGCTGATGCTGCTGCACAAGAGCTGTGCAGGGAGCACAGACACAGCAATAACCCCATGCCTCATGGCTCATCTATGTCAGCAGGGGCCCTGCCACCACGCCTCCCTCGTGAAATCACCTAGAGCCGCCTGCTGTGGCTTCGTGGCGAACGGTGATTTATCCAAGTCACATAAACACGTAGAAACTCACGACCCTTGCTCGGTGGCCACATTTGCCGTGGAGCATTAGCATGTGCTATATTTTTTTACATTTTTATAACACTGTACAGTGTGTATGAATTGAACCCAATGGGGGTTTTTTTTCACTTCTAGCAGGCCGTTGACAAAACATTATTTCCTGTCGTGAGAAGGACCACCCAGACACCCGTAATTATATAGACAGGGAAGGTTTTTTTTCTCATTTTGCATGTTTTTATTGCCATCGGTTTCATAATTATTATTAATCGGGATATGACGTCAACATATTTGGTGGTGGGTTTTCTTTTTTCGTGAATACCTTCATGAAAATTTTAACAACAAATGAACAGTTGATGATCACAAGAAGTAGTGATGGAACTGAATGGGGAGAGGAATGCCGGGCCAATGATAGCGAATGACGCTTCCATAACGCAGTTCAATAAACAAATAAGAAATGCAGTGAAGTTATATAATAGGCCGGGAAGAAAATTTAAATGGAGTATTATTAATTCCACTATTACAGTGATTTTTTTCACTAAATAAATATTATTTACCAACATCACACTGAATGGAGTGCTAATGTCAAGTGATCCCAATCACGGATTTTGGACGAGTGGCATTATTTTGAAAGCCAGAGGAATGACAGCAAGGTGAGTATGCCCGTATACGTATTCTAACGGGACGAGATAGAAACCAAGGGTTATGTATACAGATGAGATACAAGAGAGAGGTAGTGGAATAAGTATCTAGATCAGATAGAAGAGTGTATCAAGTGAGAGAGAATGAAATCAGAGTTATATTGTGGGAGAGATGAAAACGAAATGTATGCATTCAGATAAAGGAGCGATGAGAGGAGATCGGTCAGAATTGTATTCAGAGAGACAGAAGAGAAAAATGACCAAAGACAGATGCATTTAGATAAGAGTGAAGAGATGATGGGAGTTTTTTCGACAAGAAAGAATACTTATTCAGAAAATTAAAAAAAAGAAACTGTAGATAGGAAAGTGATGTATTCATTATATTATTTATGACATTTTGCAATAACCAGGGCACAGTCATTGAGATAAAATGCTCTTGCAAATAACATCTGGCAACCCACCTGTGTGTTTTATATATGCCCAACTGCTGATGAAAGCCACACTATCGCAACGGACCCAGCCTATACGTGTATAAACAAATAGTTGGATAGCATTGGCCTGGAAAAAAAGAATGAGAATAGAATAGAGATTCTATTCTCGCGTATCGCAATATGTTCAGGAAGCTAAATGCCAATGTCGAGGTCTGCTGGCCACGACCAGCGGAGGTCTTCATGAGAGAGCTCGTGTCGTCTTGGCGAGTCCCCCGTTGAAGGGGCGGAGACAACAGTGGTTGTACTATATACAGCATATTCTTTGGGTCTTTCGGTAAAGTCACGTAGATAGGTTCAAAGAAAATAACAAAAAACTACGACGTTTCGATCGCAACACATCGCTTGTGTTGCGATATTAACGTCGTAGTTTTTTGTTATTTTCTTTGAACCTATCTACGTGACTTTACCGAAAGACCCAAAGAATATGAATTCCTGCAGTCACGAAAACTTTAAGTCAAGATTTTACAAACAGCAGTTTGAGTTGCGTGGTCACAATCGCAGTGCTGTGGCTTGTCATTAATGTTCCTTTATTGAAAGGAGATGTGTGTTGATGTCCCGATGAGGAGAGAGATGTAACAAGAAGAGTCGCCTCATGTGACGATGAAAGCTGGCATGGAGGGCATCCAAGACGTTTGGAGCGTCAGACAATCACCGTTATGGGTTTTCATCAACGTGGGGTTTTTTCCATTTTCAAGCTAGCCATACGAAAGAATAAGACGATAAAATATAAATATGAAACTAGTTAATTAACATAACCAATTGACAGTTATCATTTCTGTTGCTAAAATAATACAGTTAAACTTAATTGTAATTAAAAGGAATGCAATAGACTATTCAGCTTGCATTTTATGTAGCAAATCACTATTCATCCATACAGTAAAAAAATGGCTGGATATTTGCCAGATACAGTATATATTCCAACCAGCTACTTGGTGTACTCCGATTTAAAATACTACTGCGTGTTACTAAAAGCAAATAATGTAAACCTCAGCATTGTCTTAAAGCACAAGGATGTTTCCCATGGCTCCCCACACAGTGGTTGCTTATTTTAAGTGTAACCACGTATGATAGCCCTAAATAACATTTGCCAATTGATAAAGTGGAAATGTTTCCATCCGTCTGCCAGTGTTTATGGAGGAGGGGGGGGAGAAATCCAGATTGAGATCATCAGAATGGTCTGGTATTTATCAATGACACATTGCTATCAGCACAGCATGGTGATGTAGCTGAGAGTCAAAGTACACACAATAAAAAAATGATTGCCTATATACCATGAATCAAGGAGCCAAAATTGCTGCCAGCAATTCCCAAAACAAAAGGGGTTCATCCATCTCTGTGTACCACGGAGGTGTGGTTCTGTGTTGTCAGAATGACAATGCCTTGGGGCTGCTTTGCTAAAAATACGAGAGCTTTGTTTTAGACTGGAACAATTTAGATACGGAGGGAGATTAAATATCGCAGTCCTCTAACCAGACATAGAATTGGTATGCTCCGTTTACAGTGCTCACATTGGCATCCATTGCAGAGCAGTTCTGACGAAGCCACAAATTTGAGGGGAATAATAATTTTACCAAGCTAATATCCCCGAAATCAGAATAACAAAGCTGTAATGCACTGATGATTCCCAATGAGATATAGTATTATAAAAGGTACTGCACCACGTTTCATATTTGGTTGTGGAATTTAATATGGCCACACTTGCAGATTATTAATGCAGATTGTGTTTGTTTACGTTTTCAAGCTACAGTGGGGTTTAACCCATGACGCTGAATTCATTAACTTTCTTACAACCTAAGAAATACCAATTTAACATGTGAATCTTATGGCGGGACCCCGGGGTCCCGAATAAACGGAGGTCAAAATGGTAATACATTAATCTATTTTTGGCGACTCCATCCCACCGCGCACACAAACACCGCGACCCGCCTGTTGTCGTGTCGTGTCCAAGCGCAGCAGCGATGACGAATACGCAGAAGAAACAACACTTTTAAACTTTGTTGAGCGCATCGTGTAGAGCTCGTCGAGAGGAATAGATCGCCGTGTCGTTCGCCTTCAACAGACATCAAATGACGTCGCAACGCAGTTTATGCGAGAGCCGGGGGCTTATGGGACCCCAGGGTCCCGCCGTAAGGTTCATTTGTTCGTGTCAGGAACTAAATCTTTGTCTGATATTGTAGTGTGTTAAAATGGGGCAAATCATATGGCTCCCAGCTTCAGGAAATGCAATTTAAGAAGGCATATCATTTACGATACACATCACTAACAGATCTCGGTTGCAGCTTCAAAACTGTGGACATTAGCATCGCCATTACTCACCTCCATTGCCATAAAACATTCATTATTTTGTTTAAACAAGAACGCCCAAAAACCATTTGAACATCAGTATTTCTCTTCAGCACATTGTGCAGCCCTAATTATTGAGAACCCAAAACTGCATTATTATATTTAAAAAAAAATTATACTGTCTATCTGTAATAATGAAATTAATCTCAATGGCCTGTCATCTGGTTAAAGGAATGTGTTAACTGAGAATAAGTGATAATTGGTTCTTTACCCTTCTATCTGGCAACAAAACTGACACCTTTTTTACAAGAAGTCATGTTTGCATAGACCGCAATACCTGCAGTCATAATACAAACAAAAGAACATAACTCTGATAATGTGCACTGTCCTTAAAGTTGATTGATCCACACCCGAGACAGCTTTCCTTAGAGCCTATGACGCCAAAAGGCGCCTTTTGGCGTCATCTGGTCCAACCCATATGAGACTAGGCTTTAAGGAAAGCTGTCTCGGGTGTGGATCAATCAACTTTAAGGACAGTGCACATTATCAGAGTTATGTTCTTTTGTTTGTATTATGACTACAGGTATTGCGGTCTATGCAAACATGACTCCTTGTAAAAAAAAGGTGTCAGTTTTGTTGCCAGATAGAAGGGTAAAGAACCAATTATCATATTTTTACTGGCAAATGAGGTTCCCATAGTGAGAATAAGTGATCAAGGGTGCAAAGAGAAAATATAATAGTCCAAGATTCTTAAAATATAAATATATACGTTTATTCAACCGCATTTGCACTTAGGCACAATGCAAAAGTCATACGACCACAAATATGCGTTTTAAATGGACGAGAAGTGATTTTTCATTGCAGTTTGGTAAGTACAGTACATACAACTGCACAATATGCCTGTAGTTAAACGTCATTTGCAATCAGATCCTCTGCACAAACGTGTGGATCGCCAAATTAACATGCAATCGCTGATGGGGACGTAAAGCGTTTAGGGGCCGTCCATAAATGACGTCACGCACCTAGGGGGGGGGTCAGACATTTGTGACGATGTGTGACGAGGGGGGATTTGAGAAATGTGACGTCACATCAAAACGCGCAACTTTAAATAAATATAGAATTGTTATAACAACACTAATTGTTATAACAACACTCCTACAACATCAGAGTGCAGCGCCACATTAAAGACGCCCTACAATGACAATAGTTTAAAGGGATTTGAAGCATGTTTTTTTTTCAAAATGGAAATATGATTTTTGGGGGGGGCGGGGGGCAGAGCTTTGTGACGTCATATTTGAGGGGGGTCTGACTTTTTGTGACGCCGTGTGACGAGGGGGGGGGGTCAAAAATCGTCCAAAATCGCGTGACGTCATTTATGGACGGCCCCTTATTATTAAACGAGGTAAACACAATTAAACCCACGAGCACAACAAACACTCTTCCACTTTCGCTGTCGTTTATCGAGGGCCCTAGCAACACCCCAGCCACTGCTCCACATACCAGATCCTGACACACCGCTAGGCAGGTATTCATCAGCAGATGACAAACGTCCTTCTCCTCCATCCTCCCACTTATGCACAAGCAGCACCCATTAAACGCAGAGCAGCAGCCGGTAGCAGGAGACACACTGTACCAAAAATGCAATTAGTGGCAGCAGTCCAAATCGATGAGGTTAATGCAGCAGCGCTGGGAGGAACTTCCTGCTCATGCACCTTTCACAATTTTCCTCGGAGATTGCAAGCTCGTGATGGTTTGGCTCGATGGCTATTCAGTCTATCTCTCTCGTCTCTGTGTGTGTGAGAGAGAGAGAAGGAAACACATCATTTCCTGGAGAAACTCCCTACATGTTTGCAAAAATTGTAAAAAAAAAAATGACACACACGTAGCCATCGCAATCCTGCTTGCTACACTGCCCTCTGCAGGCACTCTTGATGCACAAGAATAAAAGTGCCTTTAAATACAACTCGCTCTGCGGACCACGTAGAAGTGCCAATATGCAAAGATGTACTATAACATCTAAACATGCCCTTGTAAACCTGCGCACATGTAGTGTGAGTAGTAATCTAAATACGCCATCGACTTCATACACCAGATTACCTCCCCCAATATTGTGTTCTCCGTATACGATGCACTTCAATCACTGGCATGCGCGCGCGCGCACGTGCAAGCAATCGCACAGCTCAATTAATGGACATTTCTGCTCTCAAGACGAAAAGCATTACAATTTAAAAAGTGGTGCCTTGAAAAATCTGAGGAGATTATTGCGATATGAGAAGGCGGTGGTGGGGATGGGTGGGTGGGTGGATAGGTGGGGATGGAAACAATATCATTTCCCGAGTCAACTGCATACGCCACGGGCTCGTACAAACACAAAGTGACCCCGCGGTATCATCATCACCGAGCGAACAAAAGGGGTACGGCGCTAATAGCCTGCGATGTCATCTCTCAACAACAACAACCGCCATTCGCCACTAAGTGGCGGTGACATCACCACGGCGCTTGTGCCAGGCTGGGTGCACGTTGAGGCCACGTGGAGTGTCGAACGCCCGCTGGCAGGAGGTCACGTGGCAGACCCAGGTGCCACGGGTCGACTGAGATGACTGGCTGATGCACCACCTGTGCCCCCTACTGTGCCAACTTGCTGTGCTTTAGCCACCCAACAACAACAACCACCACGCCAACCACTGGCGTGGTGGTGAGCATGACATCCATTCACAAGGGAGATTGTCATCAAATCTTGCGACACAATCGATACTAGATGCATACAATGACACTCAAATACTACGGGTTTTTTGGTGAATAATTATTCAAGATTTTACGTAATTTTCTGGAAAAGCCATGTTCTTCAATGCTGTTTAATTCTATTTTTTGCACGAGTGCTGGGCATGTCAGCGGAATATCCATTTAAAACATTCACGTGTGTGTGTTTAGAACCCACACCGCCAAAAATAGAACGATAAATTATTCAACGACGGGTTGAAAAAAAGTAATTAAAAAAATGCGACCTCTGTTCATTGGTTGTCACTGGTCTGCTCGAAATAGTCGGTTAAAGACTAAACAAACGAAAGCCCCTCGCAATGTCTCTCACAAATCAGCCAGATCGTGTCCGCTGTAACCAACAGCAGCTGAGTCGAGCGTGGCACGAAATCTGTTGCTATTTTTGGTCCTTAACGCGCGTTTAATTCTCACCAATACACGACATGTACATATCACCGTAATTGTATACTGTACTTGGCAATGGTGAAAACGTGTGTTAAATGCAATATGTAATCATTGGTGAAAATTAAATAAACGTTAAGAATCTAACGTAGCAACAATTATCATGCCCTATATATACACACACAATGCTGCCCATTTAATCCACGCGATTGTTAAAGGAGATGGGAGCCGTGGTGAAGGCGAGCTCAGTTGCCAGACACACTCGCCCTGGATCCATAAACCACTTTGGGTGAAGAAGGCCTCTCCGTGGCTTACCACGTTGGCCGCACCACGCGAAATGAATCCACGTTGCATTGGGTGGAACGCGAGGCAGTGAAAATATTTTAGTTTGTACCCACTGCTGTTTGATTTTCAACATTAATGTATCACGACGTTGCTGTTCAATGTACGGCTGTTGGCGTATTGCACCTAAACATTTCAAATGTAGTATACCAAAGTAGTATATATTTTTTGAAACGCATCCTTGATGCAATCCATTGTTTGTTCACATTGTATAAAGACAGTGAGCGTAAGATTCAGTGCACTGGTGTGTTTACATAATTAATTGCCTTAAATGGAATGGATGTATACGTCGATGGTGCACATTAATAGCACGTGAAAGTAACGCCTTCATAAGAATGCCACCTTAAAGAAACACAGATCAATGACACGTACGATGAATGCATTGCACGCGGTAAGACAGTTGGATATCTCGACCACAGGATGCGTACAAGAAAGACTCTTGCACATGGAAAAAAAAGTGAGTTGAGCAATGAGGCGGTGATCATCCTGTTCGCAGGCCCGAGCCCGTGGTGACAATTCCACATTCCTATGGCGGGATGAGTCTATCCAAAGATTAACCACTGTTGACTTCCCCTGCAAAGCGATACTTATTTTATCGACCAGAGGGTGAGAGAGATTGATGGGCTGAGTCAACCACCGGAGCCATGATTTAAACTCGCATCCCTCCGAGTGCGAACCGCTTGCTCTGACGCTGAACCACCGTACACAGCTCTCGGTCAAAATACGATTGCACTGCGCGTACGTAATTGAAATGCGTTTCAATGCGGCGTGCTCGACTATATTTCACGGTACAGTCCTCTCAGATCGGGCGACAGGCGACGGCTGCTGCATCGAGCATTAAACAAATCAGCAGGAACTCTTGCGCAACCAGACACACAACTTGCACGTGCAAAGTCAGCCCGCGCGCATTCCATCATTATTAGGCAGAAGCGACACTAATGCATCCCTCTGTCGAATCAACCGCGCCACCCCCCTACAACGGGGGGAAAAAACAACAACACCATACTAATCAATATCTCCCTCCGGAGCGAGGTCTCATTCGTATCGGGCAGCGGAGCAGCAGCAGGTACCGGGAGAAGAGATGGCAGAGAGAGAGAGAGAGATGGAGGCGAAATGATGAGAAAGAGAGACACACACGAGCAAGGGTTGCAGCTCATTGACCACGCTGCCTGCGTGTGGCCAGGTGTAGCGGACCTCACCTGTGCATGCTTCCCTGCGCCTCGGAGCACGAGGGGGAGGTGTGGGTGGGTGGGTGGGGAGGGAGGGAGGGGCCCGGAGAGGGAGGGGGGTGGACGGATGCGTGGCCCCTGGCTCCTCGCGGTATCCCGGCTCCTCCGCCTCTGCGCTGAGCCACGGTCGCATCAGCAGCAGCCCCCCGCCGCATCTGCCTCCCCTCTCCTTCCACTGACGTCAGCGGCAGCATCACAGCATCCAGTGCTGCACTCACCCCGCTCCCTCTTCTCCCTCTCTCTCCTGACTCTCTCTCTCTCCCCCTCTCTCCATCCTCTCCCGCCACACGATTCGTGTCGGGCGTGGTGCTGGCCACCAACCCCACCTCGTGTGCCGTGCCGGCCTTTTTCATAGGTGCTACTTGCTAACAGCGCTTGCCCCAACAATCTGTTAAGGAATTATCCTTTGTATGTATGCGCGAATGTTGAACTTCTTTCGCACCGTACTTAGCCAACCGCGCTAAATCGGATGTGCGGGGGAAGGACAACAAACTACTACTATACAGTAGTTTGAAGAAACGAGTTTTCAATCTGGATGATTTAGAAGTGCATAGCTCTCCCGTGGCTTCCTGATATCGGAAGGAAGGAGCGTTCCAGACGGCCGCAGAAGCGCATCTGAAAGCGCCGCGCGATGCGCCGGTTGACCGCCGTCTTTGTTCGACGGCGAGCAGCCAAAATATAAATATGTTGCTGCTGCTGCGAGGGATGACCACCGGAGCTCGCGTGACCGACGGTTCACGCTCCTTGACGAGGCCAGCGAGGTGATGATGTCGTGTGCTTCATCTGTGGCAAGGAGCAACTTCGTGTGTGCGACCTCATCAATGAACTCGTTCGGCAAGCGGGAGCGAGTGCAGCTGGGCGAGCCCCCGGGCGCAGCACACGGTCGGATCTTGCAGTGCCCGTCTCGACCACGTGCGACTGAGAGCGTTGTACAACGCTGCAGCGAGCGAGACGGCTCTCTCTCTTGCTCTCTCTCTGCTATGCTCTCTCCCTCTGCTATGCTCACGCTTTCTCGCGCGCTCGTTACGCCAGAGGTCGTGCAACCAAAAATGACAAGAAGAGCCATATTTTTTTTTAAAATCAGTGAGAGAGAGAGAAAAAAACAACTCACTACATTTCAAGAGCCCAAATGCACGCGAATACTGTAACGTCACCAAGCAGTCCTTTCAGGAGCCGCATGCGGCTCGGAAGGCATCCACGTTTTTACAACCCTCTGCGTTTCGCTCTCGTCCTCGCTCTCTCCACCGTGTATTGTTAACAAGGCCTTATTACAGTATCGCGTTTTTTCTGCCCAATTGCATAATAGACTGTGTGTGTGTAGCTGCCGTGTCGTCTCTCTGTATTCGCAGTCCACTTGCTGTCGATCTCAATTTTCTACCGTGTGTGTCCAAGGCTTCACAGTTGATATCTTTAGGTTTATGGGTCTCGGCCGTCTAGTGTTCGTGTCGTAATATCCTCGCGTTCTGTGTCTGCCTCGTGTTGAGCGAGACGCGCATCAGAACGAGACACACCAAATACACTCATCAATGTCTCTGCGGTGGGTACCATCTTTCTCCCACTCTGTGCCCCACTTCTCGACACTCGTTACCGTGTGTCTTCAGTCTTGAACGCGCGCCTCCATCTCTGCATTTTAAATCGCACCCGATTTACATATCGCGTCATTTCTATGTATCTGCATATGCAGTGCTTTATACGGGTTAATGCATTATTTATACAATTCGTACAAATATAAGATTCGTTAAAATAAATAAATGGTATGGGTGCCCCTATCCACGATGACTCCTCGGGTCAACGTCAGTCCGCCAACCATGTCAGAAGCTGGAGATCCCATTGAATATGGGATCGGCGAGCAGAGATTTTGCAAGCGGTGTCCCGTCGAAGAATACACAACAATATACTCCAGTGTGCGTGCTATGATTTTAAGCGACCCGTATATCTGGAACTCGCCGAACGCTTTCCAGCCCACTTAGTGTCGCTCAGCTGTTTAAAAGCTTCGCAGGGTCCTGCGCTCGCACTAAGTATAGCTTCATGAAATTATCCAAAATAACCAAGTTAAGGGTTTTAAAAGAACATTGCATATCCACCACACAGCCTCTAACTTATTTAATGCGCTTTCAGTGTGCATTTTGTTCCCTCGCTCCACTGCAGTTTGTATTTGATTCCACTGCAGTTGAATATTAATACTTTGCCCTTAAAATTATACATTAGAAAACAGACAAAAATTGCGTTCGCAAAAACACAGCATAAACGCCGTTCTTCCAAGGTCATCGTAATTTTTAGAGACATGAGCCTGCGACAATAAGCAATGCACATCAACAGATGATTCATCATCATCAGTGCCGGATTATCCTCGTAGCAAAAGTAGCTACAAATGCTACAGGCCCCGCACTTTCAAGGGCCCCGCGCTAAATGCTTTCAAACTATCAACTCCGGTTCAGTGATTCTGCACTTGCTCTATTACTATAGTACTAGACTGCCTTTAACTTTTATGAATGACTGGGTGTTTAAGGTGAGCGATTTGTCGTATTATCTGGCTTTATAGCAAATAAAAAAATAAATTTACATTACTATGCAAGTAAAAAATGAGTGTTTTAATATGTATATTTTGTGAATTTTGGGCCCCTTTATAACATATGCTACAGGCCCTGCACTAGCTTAATCGGGCACTTATCATCGTCATCGTCCTTTCAGTCCTAATTAAGCAGTGAATTATGCTTGGGTTATCCCAATACAATCTGTGACCGGACCACTCAGGTATAGCACAAAGATCATTATAACCGACTGTAGGACCAAGCGATGTCAGCGAGCACCTCTTAAGGCCAGCATGGCACACGAGGGAGCCAGTGGCCAACATCACGTCTGGCCGTCTTTTGTCTACCCAAGTGCTGATGTTTACACACTGCACCACGTCTTCATTTTAAGGCCGAGTCGATCTAGGAGAAGCCCACGAATGGTAAAAACATTCACCACTGTTATTGGTCGCGAGCGGCAATCGAGCTCGGGTCGTCAGGTTCGTAGCGCAGTGCACCAACCACGACACGACTGCTACACGTACGTACAAACACCAACACATCTCTGCCAAAGGACAAATTTGTCCTCATTCCTCATATGCTTGATGGTACTATGCCACTCCACACAACCACTGCTCCATCTCGGCTGGTGACCAACGCACTCTCTTAAAGGATGTCGTCGGAGGGTTTTGCTCGCTCGACAGAAGGGGGCTGCAGCGTTCTCGCCGTTGATTCTGCCGCAAATCAACAAATGTCTTGGCGGCAAGCGAGACGTGGCCATTTGGCTCTCGCGGTCGCCTAACATCACGGAGCGTCAACAACTCCAACACTGGGAATTCGGCGGTGCGCGGTGACAGACTGCATGGGTGAAAACAATTGTGGGGGGAAAACATTCTGGGCCAGGAACCAGTCTTTTGAGGTCCCTGATGGGAACAATTAAGGAACCTCTATCCACTGCGTTTATGTTGCTACATTAGCAGTAAAAAAAAAAAAGGGAAACACTGGTAAGTGGTCTGCCTATTTAATAGTTAATCTAGGCCCAGAGAATCACTTGGGAGGGCCCTACAGCCCACAGGAGGCCACAGCAGCTGCAGATTTAGCAATTAAAACAGGTTTGCACATCTTTGTTTTACCAACCCAGTGGCAGTCAAAGGGAGAGGTGTGAAGAAAAATTGTTTTCATTAAAATGAAGCAAAGAAACGTTATTGTCTGTAATGCTTTCGCCTGTATGCGTCGCAGGCAGCCTCGTAAATAAATCACACGCAGGTAATTACTGTGTAACTCACCTCTTTTGTTGGGCATTTAATGGTCATTGTTTATACCTTTTAAATGCACTACACTATTTACTTTTACAAGGTCAAAATTGACTTAATGTCTGTGTTGAAAGAAAATCGTGGACCCACCAAGAAGCCCGAGGTATATATATAATTTAAACACATCACATCCATAGGGACCGTCCATACATGACATCACGCGATTTTTGACGATTTTTAACCCCCTCCCCCTTCGTCACAAAGCTTTGCCCCCCCAAAAAAATATAAGACATGCTTCAAATCGCTTTCAACTATTGTCATTGTTGTGCGTATTTAATGTGGCGCTGCACTCTGATGTTGTAGGAGAACATATTTATTACAAAGTCTATTTAATTAAGTAGAACGTGTTGTTTATATTTATTTAAAGTTGCGCATTTTGATGTGACGTCACATTTCTCAAATCCCCCCCCTCGTCACACATCGTCACAAATGTCTGAACCCCCCCCCCCCCCCAGGTGCGTTTTATGGACGGCCCCATCATATGAGATGCATGATTCGAACAAAAACAGCCCATGACACCACAGTGAGAGGGTCAAACATTTAAATAGAGGTCTCCCAAACACCATTTGTAGGGACCCATCATAGTGTGATGGGTTACTTGTTCGTAATTTATTTGACGACCAAATATCTGGGAGGCTCAACCTTGAACTTTCGGTGGACTGGCAGTCTCCCTCCATAAGCTCCGCCCACTTCACATGGCCACGCCCACTCGACCACTAGCCCTGTTGGCCCCATCGACTGCTCATCGGCCCCGCAATACTCGAACAACAACAACAACCGCCATTCGCCACTAAGTGGCCTGTGCCAGGCCATGTGAACTTTAAGGCCACGTGAATTGTCGAACGCCCGCTGGCAGGAGGTCAAGGGACGACAGACCCAGGTGTCATGGGTCGGCTGACTGAGATGAGGAGTCCCCGACTTTTGCCCCGTATCACGAGTCGAGCACGAAACCATACATGTCAAAAGGAGGACAAAATCCCGATTTGCACCAAAAGCTTCGCCACACCACACACACGTGTGCGCGTGCGGCGTTTCCGAAACCAGGAACGCTTTTACTTATTTACCAAATATCAGCTGTGTGCAATGTGCAAATCAGGCTAACCTAAACTTATATGGCCAAGGTGAACGTGTAACCAACTGGGTTGCAAGGCAAAGCACCGGG
This sequence comes from Lampetra planeri, assembly GCF_965212315.1. NCBI lineage: Eukaryota > Metazoa > Chordata > Hyperoartia > Petromyzontiformes > Petromyzontidae > Lampetra > Lampetra planeri. Next base: position 11,950,252 of record NC_136110.1, read on the forward strand.
GGCTTTGGAAACCAGCGATGTAAACACAGGCTGCTTGTTCTCAGGTTGCTATGCACACAACGTGCCAACAGAGAGCATGCACGGTTTCCCGAGATTTCTTCCCAAGGATGTTTTGTGTCCCAGCTGTTTTTTGCATTTTAGATCATTATCGTTTCATACGGACGAGTACGTTGTAATATGGTGATCGCATTGCTTTGGCGCTACGAATGTTTAAAAACGCCAGGGAGTAACCCATATATTTGTTTATCGAGTAATTATCTAATATTGCCAGCACTTACTTTTTTTAGTTCAAAGACAATGAAGCAGCCGATGCAGATGCAAAATTGTGTTAATGTACGAACATCATGAGGGAACGTTAAGCAATGAGAAGATTAACATGCCCTCAAGCGGTGATTCCATATTCCGGAATGCGTTCACGTCTGAAAAAGTTTGCAGACTAAAGTTTCAGATGATCAAACTCAGCAGGTCATGTTTGGCTTTAGCACAGCGTTCCCCACACTCCCTGCTGTTACACAGAGATGCCACCGCCGCGCACTCATGGATATTTCTCACGTAAAAAAAATGTGAAGGATGCACGAGTGCTTACCTGCCATACACATCACTAAAGATGGAGAGTAAAGAATATACTCCATTCTGACCACGATAGAGCAATGACACTGATAATTGTATTTTTACCCTTTTATCTGGCAACAAAACTGACACCTTTTTTTACAACCAATTATCATATTTTGCTACTGGCAAAGGAGGTTCCAATCGAGCAATAACACTGTTAACATGTGGCACACTATGGCAAGGGAAATAGAGTCAAAGATATGCAGACAGGGCAAGTGCCTGAGGAAGAGAAGGGCTGCCAGGACAGAAGTCCCCAAGGCAAAGACGGCACGGCTCAAGATCAGAATCAGAATGATGATTTAGACTGGAGGAATCCGATGAGTTATGAAGCTTTTTGTTTACAGATGTCCATTAGGAGCAGGTCAGAACGTCACAACAAAAAATACGATAGGAGTGCAATGTATAAGAAATGTAAGAAAATCACTATGAATAAATATATATCTTCTTGGTTCTTTCAGTAAAGTCACGTAGAATGGAAATAATAAAATAATTAAAATAAAACATAATAAAATAATTCTCACGACGTTTTGACCACAACGCAAGCAGCCGTCCTCAGGTGGAGAGCAGGTCTGTCGAGTAGACAGAGTCTGAATGATTTCAGACTCTGTTTACTCGACAGACCTGAGGACGGCTGCTTGCGTTGTGGCCGAAACGTCGTGAGAATTATTTTATTATGTTTTATTTTTATTATTTTATTATTTCCATTCTACGTGACTTTACCGAAAGAACCAAGAAGATGAATCCCTGCAGTCACGAAAGCTTTAAATCGAAAAATAAATATATAAAATAGAATCAGTATATAAGTTTAAATGTCATCAATAGAACAATTCTCATGTTTGGGCAAGGCAGCAAAACAACAGAAAAAACAGTCCCAGACCACCGGAAGACAACCAACAGTCCCTCAATAAAATGCCACATTCAAATTGAAATTTCATGACGTGCAAATGCATTTGTATCTAGAAGTAACATTCTGCTACAGGATATTTTTGGAAGATTTACGATGTTAAGGGAGGAAACAGGGTTGTTCCAAAACGTTGTTCTGCAACGGCAAAGGTTTCTTCTTCTTCTTGGGATAGTTAAAAGGCAATTAGATGAATGTCTGGGGTTTCTTTGGTTTGACAGTGGAGTTAATTAATTCGCTAATTATAGCGCAGATTTGCCAATAAGGATTTCATGGATGAACAGGGCCCAATGTAGATTTATTTTTGCATCAAGTGAGTTGACTGGGAGTAACCCCCAGATATGAAGTAAGGGGATTGGTGAATGAGCAGACAGGGATGAGAGGAGGGGGGAGGAATGGGAGAGGGGGCTGCGGGGATAAAAGCGGACGTCGGCAGGATTGAAGGGGAGAGAGAGCTCTGGATGTACGGAGGGAAATGTGTCTGGAATAAAAGGAGTGGTATCATTTCCTGTCTCTGTGTCTTGGTGAGGAGAGTGACCGCTCCTCTGTCAATCCAATGCTGGATGAGGACCTAACCACACTAACAGTCACAAGGTTTGTTTGACCATACTTCACCATAGTACTCAGTGTGCGTCTGTTAATGGGGTGATGGGAACGAGGACCCGTTCAGATATCCCAACCTGCTGATGCTGGCTGGGAATTAATCGCAGGAGCCGGGTTCATCGCGAGGTTTGCGTGCCACTCTCATCACCACCCCACCACTGTGAGGAAACGGTACACAGTATAAATGTGTTTTTTTTCTGCTTTTTTGCTTAAGGTTTTTTCATTTCATCACAGTTACAACCAAGACAGAATTTGCCTCAATTACAGAAACTGTCGAGTAATATTTATTGAGAACATGAAAGCTATTAGGCATGTGAAATGACAAAATTATACATTTATTTAAAAAGTCCGACCCGCACATTCAACTGATGTTATTGTACAACACCTTTTGTCTTCCACAAATAATACAAATAATTAATTTTTAATTAGTACACGCTGCTTCTACATACAGAATCAGGTGCTTATTCTAGTCCGAGTTGGCTGAGAGGCCCGATGCTAATTCGGATACCAATTGCCACCGGTGTTGTACAAAATCGCCAGGCTTTGAACTTGGGTGACCAGGATGGAAGCGCACTGCGCTACCCAATATGTCACTGCTCTCTACAAAGACAAAGATCCCCCGTATAGCCTTACCAGACTGTTGGGGCAAGTGCTGTTAGCGAGCACCTATGATGGCCGGCACAGCACACGAGGGGGTGGGTGGCCAGCACCACGCCCGGCCGCCTTTATCTCCCTCGTGGCAAAGTTTTTACGCATCACACTAGATACTCATTTGAGACTTAGTCAACCTAGAGGAGGCCCAGGACCGGTTCAGATAATCGTCACTGTGGTGTTGGCCGTGAGCGGGAATTGAACTCGGGTCGTCGAGTTCGTAGCGCAGCGCGCCAACCGCTGCACCACCACTCCCCACACACACACGGGTACGCACAGTGCGCTATCCAATATGTCAATGCTCCCTGCACGCACACACACACATACGTTAAACCAAAATGTGATCTTCGTCACATCCTTGAAAATAGCCTGAAGATATGGGCACTGGAAGAAGAAAAAAATTGACTTAGCAAGGCTGGCATTTTGGAAAGGCCAAGTCGTTATTATTGAAAGAAAACAGTGGGGAAGAAGCACCTATATGTGATATTTACCGCCTTCTTTAAAGCTTTCCATGAGGCCAGGTATTTAACACCACCTAGGGCTAAGGCCCACCTTCACAATGGGGGCACTGCATAGGGATTCACCATGGATTAATTTACCATACTACCTTCACTTATACTATTAAATGAACAATTTATCGCGGTTGGCTACGAACGATGCAAAATAAGTTGAACAAAGTACATACATTACTGATACGGAAAATCCCATCATCATCTTTGTTATCAGCCGCACTATCTTGACTGCTGGATGAAGGCTTCCCCAAGTCATCACCATTTCTCACAGTCCCACGGCGCCGGGTTCGAGCAACTCTGCTCATCTTCTGTCATCTGTCCATCTCCTTGTTGGGCCTCCTCTCAAACATCATTCGTCCTTTGTATTGCCATTACATCACCAGTCTCATCCATTCGCCATAATCCTTTCCCCCCCCCCTCCGATCCTTTGTCATGTTCTATTCACTGCTTGACGAAGGCCTCCCTACATCCTTGCCATCACTCCAGGTCCTGCAATATTATATGTCACTACAATACCTCTCGCATGATATCATTGCTCGTTCAATTTCCTTTCAGTAGAACTCCAAAAATACGTCCGCCAATAATTTGCGAACGCTCAACATTATCGGCGTAGCCACGCGTTGTGGCAACTTCCGTGATGCAAGCGGGCAAAAGCAAAAGTTTTTTTTTACTTTTCGCAGATTTAATCATTTTTGTTAGAGGGGGTGACCAAAAACTTCTGCCCCTGAAAGACCACCGACACACTGCGATGAGAATTATTACGATGTGTTAAAGCCGGTCAGCTTCGAGGGCAAACATTTCTATCGCGGGCAATCGCAACACAGAGAGACAGAGACGACGAGGCAGAGCGACAGAGGGAACGGAGTTGCAAAGGGACAAACGGTGATGTAGAGACAGATACCATTACATTAGAAACACATTCTCTAGAGTGATTGACGGCATGTCCATTATATGACGGCATTTTCTGGCATGCGTGTTATACGCGTTATAGGATGCAAAGTTAGAATTATTATATGGCTCGTGACAGTTTGTTCGGCGAACTGCCTTTTAAATAACCCTCAAGCAATTTTTATTAGTTGAAGGGCCTCGACGCACGAAAACAAGACTTTTAAAAGCGTGAACTACGTAGGTAAGGTAAACTGACATCGTGATGATCGTCACATCGTGAAGTTGTATGTGTTATTGTATTCTAAAAAATCATATCGCAGCAATGCCAGTCGTGATCTTCTTCTCCCTATAGACGATGCATATATTATAATCAGAGAATGTTTGTTAGCATGTTCACCACAAGTACGTGTGGTTAATGCAGACTTGATGCCTTGTGCAAGGTTTCTATTTGGTGTTTGGACATCTTAACACCTGTTTTATTGCCAGAAAGGGTAAAACCTATTCTTATTTGTCATACTTTGTTGCTGGTAAAAGGTCCCATGATATGAAAGTTTTCTCTCTGTGAGTTTAACTATCTTACGATACATCGGGACATGAACCCGGTGCCACATGTTCGCCTAAAACAGGGGTGGGGAACCTTTTTTCTGCCAAGGACCATTTGGATATTTATAACATCATTAGCGGGCCATACAAAATTATCAACTTAAAAATTAGCCCGTTATATTTGGTCAAACATTTAATTAACTCACCCCTAATGTGATGGCTGTAACTGCTTCCCTTTGGTGAAGCGTGTGATGTTAGCTGGTATTGATGATGTTGCTACTCGCAACTGTTTTTCCAGGTTTGCTCCTAGATTTATTGAATTTCGAGTCCCGCCTGCGGTTGCCTTGGCAGGGCCACACCAAATAATTTCGCGGGCCTCGTACGACCCGCGGGCCGGACGTTCTCCACCCCTGGCCTAAAATGACGCCACCCCCTTTCTGGATCTCAGCAGCGGCCTCACTCCACGCCACAAATACAAAATGAAGGCGAGAGATGGAAGCGAGTCCGGACTGCGGCCTACGTTAAAAATAAACATCTCATACAGCGAACGAGCCTACCGTCGAAGCTCACGGTTTTAACCTTTCACGCCACCAATCAACTGAATCAGGACCGGGCGGGCATGCGGCCGATCCGGCCACCTGATGCACAAATGACGCATCAAAGATTCGGCGGCCTGCGAGTGCGATGACGAATCCCAAACCATCAACCCACATTGTACACAGCTGCGGTCTTTACTCCTTTAAAGGAGGAACGGACGAGACCCACTCTGCGTCTGAACAGACAATTGAGTGGATAACAAATGTACAATTATATCTTTAATCTGCTGCCATGAATCCCTACGAAATAAGAAAACTGCTGTAGAAAGGCAGTTTACTGTGTACTCTTAGGTTTTTTCGGTAAAGTCACGTAGGTAAAATAATTAATAAAAATAAAATAATATTAATAATAATAGAAATACAATTATAAATCACGACGTGTCGGAGGCAACACAAGTCTCCGTCATCAGGTGGGACCGTCACAGCTAGATTTGCTGTATCAAGTGAGGCAAAATTCCGAGAGACAAGTCCTTAAATACAAGTTAAGGAGGGAGGAGGGGGGAGGGGGTTATCTGAATGTGGCAGCCAATGAATGGAACGTGTTGGGGGGGGGGGGTGGGCGGGGCTAAAAGAGAACAATAGGTGCACATGTTGTTGTTTTACCCGGTGTTGGTTGACAATCCAAATACAAAAAGGAGAGTACTGTTAAACGCTGGGGATGTCAACACTCGGTAAAGTAGAATAGTACCTGTCAAATAAGATGGTCCAAAAATGTGTAGTTAAATCTTTTTTGCATGGTTAATAACATCTTTCCAATAATTACTCAGTTTGTACCCATCATCACGGTTGAAATTATGTTTGTGTTTGTATATATGGATGGCTTCGTGTACAAACCTTTGATGGTTGCCAGAAGGTTTGCAGAGCACCTTGGTCTCGGAAAAGACAATATCATGAGAGCCTAAGAGTATGAATCCTTGCAGTCATGAAAGCTTCAAATCTAGAAAGTTTACTGTGCATTGAAAAGGCACAGGGTCTACAAGGTAAAATGATATTTCTTGCACGAGAAACAGTCCAGGTCTCTTCATAATTAAACAAAATTGGGTTAGATAGCGTAAATATAAATGTGTGTCGTTGAACCCGCCACCACCCAACACAGCCAATTCGTAAGGTTTGTCACGTAAACGAAATGTGACAATCAGTTGCTCCTTCAGCACACCGGTGTGCTGGAGAGTGAACCCACAACATTTACAATTTGAGCACTGTGACATTTCGCCGGTGATAACAACCGGCTTGATCGGGCGATTTGCCAGAATTGTGAAGAAGTCTTCCTACTTCCCGTCCTAAATAGAGCACAGTGGATAACACATTAATATTTACATGATCTAACCACCAAAAAGCCCTTTATTTGTAATATTGGTCACGAAAGCCGACGTGTTAAACTGTGCAGGTTTCTTGTTTCGTGATTTTTTTTTCAGGTTCTCATAATTTGCACAGTGTTGATGTTAAATGCCTCTGCATTATTATCATTATTAAGCAATGCATGGTGACTGCTTAGGGATTAAATCAGAACCACGTCATTACGACAGTGGGCTAAGGCGGGTGAAAGTAAAAACTCACACTCAGCCGGATTCAAAATAATTTAACAGGGAGCTGATGCCACCGTGTGTTATATAAATCGAAGTTCACTTGTAAAATAAGACTTTTACCCTTTTTTTGCAATAAAACAAATGTTAAGATGTTCAAACACCAAATAGAAAAATTTTGCAGGAAATCAAGTCTGCATTAACCACACGTACTTGTGGTGAACATGCTAACAAACATGCTCTGATTATAATCTATGCATTGCCTTTGAAAATGAACGGCGCTTATGATTATGTTGAGTTATGCATGAATACTTTTGACATTAAGGAATTGTGAAATATACAAACCTTTTCTTACACATCCATAGCCATGTGGTTAAAACTATCGCGATCCTATGGGGATGATTATGTGGCTGAGTGGAGTAATCACGATTGAGACAGGCTGTACTGATTTCACGTGGCGACATGACTTCGTTAATAAAACACAGGGACGTGCGGTCAGGGGAGGCAGGGGAGGCAGAGCCTCACCTATCATACTCCAATGAAAATAGCTGTTACAAAAAGTAAAAAAATATATATATATGAAATAAATATTATGATATTTGCACTGATTTGTGTTATAAATGTAATTTCTGTACGATTCCAATCATTTTTATAGTCAAAATCGCCAAATTTGCGGAGCTCCGCTGCAAATACAGGACGAGACAGGAGGTGAGGCAGCGACGAGCTCAGCCTCCCCTCTGATTGCGCAACCCCTCAGTAACTGGATGGAGCGCGGGCAATAAGCGTGTGCCCGTTACCATCTCAGTATGTCACCAATGTAATGTTTGTAGACCCCTTCATTTCATGTCCTCGCCTTCCATACTCTAGGTAACTTATTTCACGTATGTGTATAAAGATATTTAGGCTCGCTGGTCTCGTCATGAAACTGCAATGAAAAAGCACCAGGGGAGGCAGCTATCACATCTGCCTCACTGAGGGGGACGTGTCTAACACGCCCCCCTCAGTGAGGACACGCCCCCTCCGTGAGGCCACGCCCCCCTCAGTGTGTGAATCTGGCTCTGACACGAGCCAGTGCCTCCCCAGCCATTTGACCTCACCGCACGTCACTGATAAAATATATATGTTGAACTTAGCACCGCATGTTGCAAACCGTGCTAACCGGGGGTGCGGGGAAAGGATAACAAACTAAACACTAAAAAACTGTTCGAAAGAAATTATTTTTCAATCCAGATGATGTGAAAGTGCATAGCTCCAATGGCTTCCTAATATCGGAAGAAGACCGTTCCAGACGGCCCTCAGAAACGCATCTGAAAGCGCGCGATACGGCGACCGAAGCCAAAAGCCGCTACTGCTGCTGCGAGGATGACCACCGGAGTTTGTGTGATGGTTCATGCTCCTTGACGCGATCACCAAGGGAAAGTGTAGCAAAAGCAAGTGAGATACCAATTTAGTCTGTTGATAATACGCAAGTATGTAACTGTTGACAAGTAGAGGCAAAGCCCTCATCCACATTAATGCGAATGATCATATTATCCAGCAAAATAAATGCTCTCGTCTGTATAATTAATCACGGATAAAGACATATAGCAAGACGAAATTATCATTCCATGCCTTTTTCACGAATAATTATTATTTTTAAAAAATATGAAATTTATGTGCGTTTGATCCGCAAAAGGAGGGAATATGAAGATGCAGAATTGATGACGATGGTGGCAAGAGCAAAATATGATCATCTATCATCATCATCTCCATCCTTTGTCATAATCATCCTCACCTGTGGTCCATTCACCGTGGCATGACGGCCTCCCTCTAACATCGCCATACCTCACGCTGCCGCGATGCCATAATCGCACGACAATTGAAATCACGCCCGACGAGACGAACCTCCGTGGAGGAGATGGAGCAGTGCGATGAAATCGTGGCGGCAGGAGTGGGACGATCCCGGAATCGCAGCACCGCGACATGGCAAGGCCTCACATCAAGCAGTGGACAGAGCCTGACCGACGATGGAGAATTTGCAGTCAGGTGTTGAGGATCCCACACACTGGTCAGAGAAGCGAGCACGCTCCCACGAGGCAGCGTCCTTCGTACGTCTGTGAAAAGAAGAGCTTTGTAGCTCATCGGATTTTTCAAGTATAAAGATTCTGCTTTGGATAATCCCACCGCTCGAGACATAGGTTAGCTGGAATGTAATTCGCAACATGAGTCTTCATGACTTCCTGACGTCATTTTTCGATTTAAAGCTTTCGTGACTGCAGGGATTCATCTTCTTGGTTCTTTCGGTAAAGTCACGTAGGAGGGAAGTAATAAAATAATAAAAATAAAACATAATAAAATAATAAAAATAAAACATAATAAAATAATAAAAATAAAACATAATTAAATTTCGATGTAAAGCTTTTGTGACTGCAGGGATTCATCTTCTTGGTTCTTTCGGTAAAGTCACGTAGGAGGGAAGTAATAAAATAATAAAAATAAAACATCATAAAATAATAAAAATAAAACATGATTAAATTTCGCTTGAAAGCTTTCGTGACTGCAGGGATTCATCTTCTTGGTTCTTTCGGTAAAGTCACGTAGGAGGGAAGTAATAAAATAATAAAACTAAAACATAATGCAATAATAAAAATAAAACATGATTAAATTTCGCTTGAAAGCTCTCGTGACTGCAGGGATTCATCTTCTTGGTTCTTTCGGTAAAGTCACGTAGGAGGGAAGTAATAAAATAATAAAAATAAAACATAATACAATAATTCTCACGACGTTTCGGCCACAACGCAAGCAGCCGTCCTCAGGTGAAGAGACGTTTCGGACACAACGCAAGCAGCCGTCCTCAGGTGAAGAGGACGGCTGCTTGCGTTGTGGCCGAAACGTCGTGAGAATTATTTTATTATGTTTTATTTTTATTATTTTATTACTTCCCTTCTACGTGACTTTACCGAAAGAACCAAGAAGATGAATTCCTGACGTAATGTTATATTTGGCCACCCCTGATGACAATGATGAGCACCACAATGTCAACACGTGCCTCTGGACTTTGGTCTTTCAGCTATGTTTTGGTTTTTGAATATAAAAAAAAACTAACTAACGTAGAAAACGAATCACTCGACGCAATATATCAGCGGTGGTCAACTGGTTTCTCCCGAGCCGCGTGCGGCTCTTCAGCCCACCACACGTGGCTCTATCGAGGAGGCATAACGTGGGACGTACCATCACAGTAGCGAAGAATAATGAATGTCTCCCGTGCTGAGCCGAAAACTGCCAATATATATACACACATATATAATATACATAGCATATACACTTGGCTCTTTGGGGCCGTCCATAAATGACGTCACGCACCTAGGGGGGGGGTCAAACATTTGTGACGATGTGTGACAAGAGGGGGGGGGGTTGAGAAATGTGACGTCACATTTAAATGCGCAACTTTAAATAAATATAGACAACACGTTCAACTTAATAAAATAGACGTTTTAATAAATGTTTTCTCCTACAACATCAGAGTGCAGCGCCACATTAAATACGCACTACAATGACAATAGTTAAAGCGATGTTTTTTTTTTGGGGGGGGGGGGGGCAAAGCTTTGTGACGTCATATTTGAGGGGGGGGATCTGACTTTTTGTGACGTCGTGTGACGAAGAGGGGGGGGGGTCAAAAATCGTCCAAAATCGCGTGACGTCATTTATGGACGACCCCTTTGCAGAACTCATGGGTATCTTTTTGCCTCTTGGTCTTGTTCCAGGTTGGCCACCCCTGGCGATATCTTTACCACTCTGCGTGTCCACCAGAGGGCAGCAGCGTATGTCCCACAAACAGAGAGAGAGAGAGAACATTTGGCGCTCCTTGTTGTCCCCGCTCGTTGTCGTGCGGGTCCTGCATGTCACATTGTCAGCCGAATTGATGTCGTGAGTGATTGTTGCATGAGAGAGAGGGACAGTGCCCATTCAGGACAGCATTCACACTCGAACCAGACAACCTCCCACACAAACCCAGAACTCCACACGTCCCTTCAGTCACACTGCCTTAACATGTGATATATAATAGGCGACGTTTCAGGCAATGGCCCTTCTTTATAGGGCCATTTTTGCACATTGATTTACGTGCTATGAAGGGCTTTTGTCCGAAACGTCGCCCATTGTGTAGTTTTTATTTTAACGCCGCGGTGTTATTGATGTATGTGTTGAGTTTGTTTTAATACTGTATCGTGCTTATACACAGCACAGTACTGCTGCAATTCCAATTTACATCCGTTACTAAGCCACATATTCCCACTGCTCGTGGTGGAGTAAATCGTGCCGCAGCCCAGCTCTGTAATTGTGTAAACTCAGCAACGTGGGGAGGGGGGGGGGTTAGCAAAAGCAGCAGATTTTCACATTTTCCTCAACTCGCAAATTGGAGCCCCCTCTCTGAGACATCCCCCGATGACGCGGGAGCTCAGCCTCCCAGGGTGCACCTCTCATCGCACCTCATTCCCTCATTGCGCAATACTTTTGTTATAATAATAATCATCCTCCTGCCGTGGCACACCACCCATCAAACGGCCCCCTCATCTGAATGTCAGTGGGACTCCACAACATTTAAATACAAGAATGTGTCAAGTAGTTGCTCTCAAAGTAGCATTGATGACAGACAGGTCCTGTCAGTGCATTGCCTAGGGCAGAGGTTCACAATATTTTCGAGTCGTGCTGACCCGCTTTTTCACGGACCACCACACGCTACTCCGAGTTCATTGCAATTGTACATTTTGGCTCACCAGGGGTTCGCGGCCCAAAGGTTAGGAACCGATGGCCTAGAGGTCCCCAGATTTAAACTGTAGACTACTATCTTGTTTTTTATTTTAGCAGGTCAAGGTAAAAAGGTCCCCAGATTTAAACTATATCTACCATCCTGTTTTATTTTTTCCAGGAAAATGTCACTGAGCTAGAAAGCTCTTTTTCAGAAGCGACCAGGTATATCACACATGATAGCTCAACGAAGTGGCTTATCACGTGGACATTTATAGCAGCCGAATGCTCTAAATGCGCGTCAATTTTAATTGTGGAGAAAAAATCCAGGGAAAGAGAGAGAGACACGCAAACTCCATATATGCATGCATCAGGATCAGGATCAAACCCACGACCTCCTGTATACCAGGCGAGGTAGTTAGCATCTCACCATCGCGGTGCTCACAACATAATTAACTTTAGTGGCAGGTCCAAAGGATGAAGAAGGGGGGGGGGATTAAACCGAGTTGCACCCATCTCTTGGAGGAATTGGATTTTCATCCAAGAGCTCAATTAATTAATACGTTTCTCGCTATGGTTACATTTTCAAAGGGTGCAATTAGTCAATCAATTACTTCCTTTAAAATATCATGCCTTACGTTAAACAGTTAACACGTGTAGCTGATTCGCACGATTAGCCAACACGTACCGAGACGTTGGGACGAGTCTCCGACTTGAACGCTTGGCGTTGATGCCGGGGGGATGGAGGGAGATGCCCCGCTTGCAGATGAAGGGCCATATGCAAATGCGCCCAGTGTGATGGATTGCGGTCGCCGTATGCAAATGTACGACCCGCACGCAACGCGAACCGTCCCATGGTTTCTGAAACCGCGCTGGACGCAGAGCTGCTGACACGCACGCACGCACGCGGTGCCACACAAAGCCTGCAAATTGGTAAGAACTCGCAGAGAGACCCATCTAATGGGGATTTGCATTCAAGCTGCTTAATGCCTTAGCATCTCAAAAACTGCTTACATCATCTCAACTCATCCATTGCATTGCTCTGAGACAGTCTAACCTATGGGGACCCCCCAGTGGCAGCCATCCCTAAGCAGCAATGGCCTGTACATGTGTGAATACTCCCACAGAGAGCCATCCATAGGGAGTAGCATTCAAAGGCTGCTTAATGCCTTAGCATCTCAAAACTTGACTTAAAGCTTTCGTGACTGCAGGAATTCATATTCTTTGGGTCTTTCGGTAAAGTGACTTAGATAGACGGCCGCTTGTGTTGCGATCGAAACGTCGTACTTTTTTGTTATTTTCTTTTAACCTATCTACGTGACTTTAACGAAAGACCCAAAGAATACGTCTCAAAACTGCTTACATAATTTCAACTAATCCATTACATTTCTCTGCGGCAGTCTTGCCTAGGGGGGTGCCCAGTGGCAGCCATCCCTAAGGATAAATGGCCTGTCGATGGGTTGGCACTCGCACAGAGACCCATCCATAGGGATTCATACTCTTAGTTCTTTCGGTAAAGTCACGTAGGTAAAACATGAAATTAAAATTAATAAAAAATAAAAACAATAAAATCACGACGTTTCGGAGGCAACGTCGTGATTTTATTGTTTTTATTTTTTATTAATTTTAATTTCATGTTTTACCTACGTGACTTTACCGAAAGAACTAAGAGTATGAATCCTTGCAGTCACAAAAGCTTCAAATCTAGAACCATCCATAGGGATTTGCATTCAAAGGGCGCTTAAATGTCTCTACGTCTCAGAGCGCCTTGCAACGGGCATTGGCATGCAGTCTTAACGGTCCGTTACAGGGACGGAACGGGTGTCTCCTGCATATTGAGAGGTTGCGCTTCATGAAGTCAAACACGGTGAGTCCACAACCTCAGACTTCAATATAAAATACACAAAGTCACCAGCAAACAAAAGAAAACAAACGTTACAAATCGTTACAAATCCACGCGCTGTGGCGCTGAAAGCACCGCGCACAATACAAAAGAAAATTCACGTCGTGGTGGTGTCATCGCGCACGCCACGGTGACGAGCGAGCGCTTCAGAAGGTGAACATGAGGGTGCCGTCCACGCTGGTACAGAGGGCCTTTCAGGCTCCCCAGCGTTCGAAGAAGACGTGCACATCACCGAAATGTGTGTGGTATGCGTGCTCAGCCGGAGCCGCGCCTTAAGCAGGCCCCTGAACACTGGAAGCACAGAGCAGCCGTCAGTGTCACCCTCCAGCAGAGCGCGTGGCTGCGTGTGAGCTGCGTTTAGTGTTTAGTTATCCTCCCCCCACCGCACCTCCGATAGTTACCACGGTTGGCTACGTACGGTACGCAAGAAGTTCAACATACGTACGTGCATAGACGCGGGTCACGCTGTTGTCGGGATGCATGAACGGTGACAGAGTACAGCTTGGATACGAGGCGGCGCTATGCACAGGATTGTATCACCATGCACTCGACGGTGTTTGCATGGTTCGACGTTTAACAACCACACCCTCCGTCTCCGCATTTTCACCACCGGGTGTTCGCATACTATGTTTTATTTTTATTATTATTATTACACGCTTTTATTGAACTCACTCTGTCTGTTGTTGTTGTCGTATCCTCAAATTGTGTAACTCAATTTTAACCCACTTCCCAATGTGGTATCGACTGCAAACTTGGTATGCTTATGTCATACTGATGACAATACTATATTGTATAAAAAAAACATATTTTTAAACATTATTTTTTATATGTTACGTTTCGGCTTGGGTCTAATTGTCCACGTTCAACTGACGTTGGCTGTAAATCACCAAGGCCCCTTACGTTATGGCACGCTTCGGGCCCACTTCTTGGAGTCGTGGAGTTCTTCCATTACCAGTACGGTACATTTCATTAAAGCGTGTTTTTAAAAAAGTATTTTTAAATGCTACTTATTGTTCCCAAGCAGATTCCGCTCTTAGGTCGGCATACGCCTGCGGCCATATTTAACAACATCGATTCGTGTTTGCAAAGGTTTCGGATTCCTTGCCGTGATCGTATTTTTGTGTCGTAGGAACCGTTCTTTGGTTCTTTCGGTTAAGTCACGTCTAAAAATAAAATAATAAATTAAAATAATAGCGACGTTTCGATTGCAACACAAGCAATCATCATCAGGCATAAAAGACATAGCAATAAAAATCTAACTAGAAAACTATAGACAGACATACAAGCAGACAGACATCACAAGGACACACAGAGAGAGGACACATATCGGCACAGAGAGAGGGGTCGTTTCTGTGACGGTCCCTTAAATATAGAGAGGGGGGGGGGCGGGGACGGAGAGAGGGAGGGGGCAGAGAAAATTAGCATATCAATGAGTGGACGGCAACGTGTTGCTGCTGCGCAAGTAAGATGACTTGCGCAGCAGCAACACGTTGCCGTCCACTCATTTATCAATGAGTGGACGGCAACGTGTTGCTGCTGCGAAAGTGTTGCTGCTGCGAAAGTAAGATGACTTGCGCAGCAGCAACACGTTGCCGTCCACTCATTGATAAATGAGTGGACGGCAACGTGTTGCTGCTCCACTCATTGATATGCTAATTTTCTCTGCCCCCTCCCTCTCTCCGTCCCCACCCCCCCTCTCTATATTTAAGGGACCGTCACAGAAACGACCCCTCTCTCTGTGCCGATATGTGTCCTCTCTCTGTGTGTCCTTGTGATGTCTGTCTGCTTGTATGTCTGTCTATAGTTTTCTAGTTAGATTTTTATTGCTATTTATTTTATGCCTGATGATGATTGCTTGTGTTGCAATCGAAACGTCGCTATTATTTTAATTTATTATTTTATTTTTAGACGTGACTTAACCGAAAGAACCAAAGAATAATTCATGCAGTCACGAAAGCTCCAAAGATCGTAGGAACCGTCTTTACTTCAGTCGCTGCACTTTTCGTTGCCTTTGCCATGTTGGTGCACCTCCCTCCCACGCCCGGGGTTACTCTTTGCAAGATGAGGCTCATCCGTGGAATTCCCTTCAGTCAGTACCGGATTATCCCAGTTGCAAAAGTAGCTACTACATATGTCGCTACGGACACCGCACTTTCAAGGCCCCGCGCTAAATGCTTTCAAGCTATCAATTCCGGTTCAGTGAGTCTGCACTTTCTCTATTACTCTAGTACTATACTGCCTTCAACTTTTATGAACGACTGTGTGTTTAATCCCATTGGAACCTCATTTGCCAGAAGAAAAAATGTGATAATTGTTTTTTTTACCCTTTTATCTGGCAACAAAACTGACACCTTTTTCAATCAACTTCAAGGACAGTGCATACATTATCAGTGTTGTGTTTTTTGTTTGCATTACGACTGCAGGTATTGTGCTCTATGCAAACATGACTCCTTGTAAATAAAGGTGTCAGTTTTGTTTCCAGATAAAAGGGTAAAAAAAACAATTATCATGTGTGTTTAATGTTAGCGATTTGTCGTAATATCTGGCTGTATAGCAAATGAAAAATTACTATTACTTTACTATGCAAGTAGAAAGTTTGTGTTTTAACATGTATGTGTTTTTGTATTATTTAGGGCCCCTCTGTAACACATGCTACAGACCCCGCACTAGCTTAATCCGGCGATGCCTTTAGTTCACCTGGTTCAAACAAAACACATTTGAAACTTGAACTTACCGACAAAATTACACATCGGCCCCCCGGAACAGAACATAAATTATTCTGTTAATAACTCACAAGAGTTTGTCTACGCCAATTCTCCTTTGTCCACTTGTACAGCAGCCGCCAGAGAAGTCTGCTGCACAAGTAGTTCACTCTGCACAGAGGCCAGAAGGAGGGAGCAGATAAAGACGTACAAAAGATCGGGAAAGGGGAGCCTTGAAACTGTGGATTATGGTCAAAGCGTGACCTTAATCCACGCTTGCATGGTTGGCAGCAACTGCTTAAGTGGGGTAACAACAAACCGCTTGGGATTGTTGTTAGCTGTTGTGACGTCTCTCGCTTAGCCCTTTGACGATTCGTCAAACTTTGCTCCGATTCCCCCCCGGGTGAGTGATGAGGCAAGAAAGTCCAAGCCAACGGGACAGGTCACTGCCGTGCAGCATCGTGCGTGGCAACACGCAGCACCAACTCGCCTGTCGTCTGACGGAAAATACCAACAAGTGAACAATCCATGAATGTTCTTCTTCTTGGTTCTTTCGGTAAAGTGACGTAGAAGGGAAATAATAAAATAATAAAAATAAAACATAATAAAATAATTCTCACGACGTTTCGGCCACAACGCAAGCAACCTGAGGACGGCTGCTTGCGTTGTGGCCGAAACGTCGTGAGAATTATTTTATTATGTTATATTTTTATTATTTCCCTTCTACGTGACTTTACCGAAAGAACCAAGAAGATGAATCCCCGCAGTCACGAAAGCTTTAAATCGAAATGTAATCCATGAATGGCTTTTTTTCATGTCTGTTGTATCTTGGCAAACGTATTATCAATTATATTATGAACAATATATTACCTATATCATGAGACCTTTTTTTGCCAGGATCAAAGTATGCTGCTCACCCCGTGCTATAAATGCTCTGATATGTGTGGCATTGTCTTTGTGCTGTTCGTCTTCTGGCGTTCTGACGCTGATGGTGAGACAAGGCCCTAAAGAAGGATGTCTCTGGTGTAGGCCAAACAGTTGCAAAGCAATCCCCATATATTGTCAGAGCATGTTTGTTTGCATGTTCACCACAAGTACTGTGTGGTTAATGCAGACTTGATGCCTTGCAAAAGGTTTCTATTTAGTGTTTTAACATCTTAACACAACTCCTGTTTTATTGCCAGAAGGGTTAAACCTATTCTTATTTTTTCATAATATATGACCTAAAGGGTAGATTCAATCATTGACCTGTTGTCGTTTGCACCGGATTTTCTCGTGTTTTGCATAAATGTTTCGCTGCAGAAAACGCATTCTGGTAGAAGTGAACATTGGCAAGCGATTTTCCGTGAGTGAGCAACAGACAGCATGACTTATCACTCATTACTGCTCCACTCTATGTGGAGCGTTTTTTTATTTAAATAGTGTGAGATTTTAATGAAATTTCATCTCCAGTTAATGTAAAGAACAGTATAATTTGATACTTTTCCTATAGACTTGTAATATTACTTCCATTTTCTTTTAATGTCTGGGATGTACATTTTTATTTTTTAAAGAGTATTTTTTTTCTTAGGTTTTCTTTTTTAATCAGCAGGAAGAATGAAAAACGAATATTTTAAAAAATATTGCATATCTCACAAATATTTCACGCGGGCGAATCATAAAATGGAAATGATTAGCTTCACTCGGACAGCTCGAAGCGAGTTGTCACACATCTTGCCGAGCCACAATTGATCCTCACCGCCACACTGACTTCATGGAAACTGCCCAAGTGCATCGTTGAGCTGTGAAGAGAACATCAAAAACTCTGTTCAGTCATTTGCAAGAGTCGGTCATATTCTATCGGGGGTGTCATATATCTACCCCAAATGACCATTACCCTCAACTAAGTTGTAAATTGTAATCAATAAGGGTATACAGTATATATATTCCAAAGTTTAATTTGCAAAATAGATCAAACGGGCTTTCACTTTGACATTGAATATTTAAAGTCACAATATTTTAGGATCAATAGCAACAGACTTTTGTATTATTACGGCTAAGCTGTTACATTTCATACAATGTGTGTGGGTTTACGGATATTTAATATCGGATTCTAAAAGTGGCCAAACACTACATTTCGTGCATTATTTTTTTATACATATACTAAGCCTGAAAATGTATGCGTTGCAACTGCAGAATTCCTGTTAAATCCGAGTGGGATGGAGCTGATGATGAAACCCAAATCTCCAGACAAACAAAACTCCCACCCCATTATCTCTCCCCAGCATACCCGGCCACCACCGCCAGTAAAGCTGCCACTCAGCACCAGCTAAGCATTCCCCCTTTGCCTTTTCGCGCAATGTTCAAATATATCGTTTTGTTAAAATTCAGTCAATGTAAATCTGCTGGGTTTTTTGTTTGATTCCGCAGACTGGATAGTCCGCCGATCAGCATGCACCAACGTGCAGCCACTTTGCCGAGGAATTTACACATCACACCGTTTGCTGTAACATCAATCCCAACAATTCCGGTGATGTCAATCGAAACAGCGTTGCTATAAATATCCCACAATGCTGAAAAAAAATTTGGTTTTAGCCTTTTTTGCCAGAATACTGGCAAGATATATCCCACGATGTTACACGAATAATTGCCATCACCTGTGCAGCGCCACACACAACCCATATTTACACTTAAAGATACGTACGCGTGTTGAACTTCTTTCACACCGCGCGTAGCCAGCCATGCTATATTCGGAGATGCGGAATAACAGCGGCAGTAATTGATCACAACGTAAACCGTTGATTTGGTTTAATAATAACTGGATGGCCCACTCTTGAGCGTCAGCAGATGAAAGAGGAGCCATTAACGTGACATCCATCGCATGAGAGCGTCACCTTGCCAGCGGGAGTTCATGGTTCACAGAATGCCACGACCTGGGGCCGTATCCCCCGTCTCTGCACATGCTCACCTCGCGCGAGACTGATCGCCGTCGACATCGCAAGACGTTCTTCAAGTGCGCCATTAGTTCACCAAATTGAATCCAGATTACAAAAGTAACGTAGAGTGCAGGGTGCTTCACAAAAATGTGAACACTTACATGGGACTGTCGTTTTTAATGGAAAAGACGTGTGATACACTGTAACATGATAACACATGTGATGTTAATAGCTTCAAAAAGTCAAAGAGTCTCCGCTTGATCGCCATCGTCGTCAACGCGTGCCTGGAATCTTCTCCAGGTGGTATCCGGAGCTCGCAGGCACATTTATAGTCGTATTGTTGCAAATTCTCAAAAGTGTTCAAACAAATTAAGCACCCTGCATATCCACACAGCTACTTGCATGCGATATACATTTTAATTCTGTTATAGAGCTATAAAACGTACCTTTGGCAGGAATATAGTCCTGCCTATGCTTATCGACAGAATCTGAAAAGATTTTATGTTTTGTGTCCCCAAAATGGAGGGGTTAATTATTTTGTATTTTAAACAAAGGCCTATAAAAGCTGACATCTAAATATTTAGAAATCATTTCGTTAGCACTTACGATACAAAATCTGAAAGAAATTCTGGCAAAATCCATGACGAAAATGACCGTACCGGTGCAGCATGTGTTTGTATGGAATGCGATCAATTCCACGCTATTTAGCACACTGCCAACCGCTGTGTTAAATGTACATGCGTGTTGAATGAGTTACATATGTTAAACTCGTATTGGATGAGTGAAGATTGCTGATTTCTGTTGCGTGTAGTCACTTTAAGATGTTTCTTGTTCATGTTTTTGTTTTGTTGCGGTTGCACCCGAGTCAAGAGCAGCACGGCTCACAGGGTTATACCTAATACATGAAAATGAAAACTGATGCTATTTCAGACGTATGGCTGTGATGCCACTTTCTGTTAAAGTTAAATTCGTCCTGCCGCCCACTCTCATATCCGGTGGCTCGGAGATGTTAACTCCCTCGCCTGGTATGCAGGAGCGCGTGGGTTCGATCCCGACCCTGACGCCTGCTGCTGTATATTTAGAGTTTGCATGTTCCCTCCATGGTCACGTGGACGTTTTGTCTGGGTCCTCCGGATTTTCCCTCCTTATTTAGAATCAACATCGCGCGTTTCGAGTATTTGGCTGCTATAAATTTCCACGTGATAAGCCACTTCGTTGAGCTATCATTTGTGGCCAGGTCGCTTCTGAAAAAGAGCTACATAGCTCAGTAGGGCCTTAGCTGGTAAAATAAAACAAAAATATAGTTTCATCTCTTTAGTTTTAGTTTCAAATTGTTTACGTGGTGCAACGCTGTTACTTTGAGAAGACTGTAAGGTCTTCCAAAGATATTTAATGGAATTGCATGACATTACCACCTCTTTTTTTTTATTGATGGACGTTTTGAGGTTAAAAAAACACTGCCGGTTTATTATTAAACTTCCACTATTTTGAGAGGGGGGTTGTATATTAAGAATTGTGTA
The DNA here is from genome assembly GCF_965212315.1 of Lampetra planeri. NCBI lineage: Eukaryota > Metazoa > Chordata > Hyperoartia > Petromyzontiformes > Petromyzontidae > Lampetra > Lampetra planeri. The sequence continues at coordinate 11,970,846 of NC_136110.1, forward strand.
GAGTATTGCAATTCAACGCCGGTTCCCTATTTTTATACCCATCTATAAAAGTGTTATTTTCATATAACGCATTAAGTATATACGCATTTGCTCTTAAAACTGTCGGTCATGTCCTACTTGATCATAGCCCGTGTAGTCGCGTGTGAATTATTCATGAGTTCGGGCAAAGATAATATGAATAAAAAGGTCCTCAATACAGTCATTTATTTTGTCCTCCCGACCTTTGCCATATCGCGCGATTATTCACCGACACACGAGGTACATAACATTACAATATACGATAGTCTCAAACGAGAGTTTATTGAAATGCAAAGTATGCGCAGGTTATTCGCCATTTAATTTGTATGTGATCTATCGTTGGGTGTTTTTTTTTTTAAATGAGAGTAGAGACACATTGAGGTCAGTGTTGGGACAATATGAGCTCTGTGTAGACACTCACCCGCTCTGTGTGCAGTGGGATTGCAGCATCGTACTGGGGAACGGCCCTGAAAGATTATTCCACGGGACAATTTAATCCCAAAACATTAATAATTTACATCTTTATTTAATTCACAACCGGAATGAAGGTCTGACCGTGCCGCTGTAGGTCACCGGGGGGTTTTCTTTTAAGATCAAGTTCATTTTGTTGAACCAGATGGGAACTCCAGAGATCAGGATAGCCTCATTTGCAAGGGTGGTCCTTCTTGAAAACTTCTTCTGCACCGTATGTAGCCAACCGTGCTAATCTCAGGTGACATGTAAAAGTGTTCTCCCCTCACGTGTGTGGAGTTTCTCTCCTCACCCTGGTTCCTGGGTGAATACTTCACCACGCTTGTGAGTGCGGGGGGGGGGTGTGAAGGGGGAAGCACAGGACTTGTTCAGATATCACTCACCACTGACAATAACCCTGCTCAGGAACCCAACTCGAATCACCCTGTTCGAACCATTGCCCCATCCCTACACTGTATGTGCATCACCTACGATACGTTATTTATGTATTCATCTTTTGGTTTTTGTATTATTTGTGTAAGGGACTCGCTCATTGATGTGCAGCGTTGTGGGATACAATTGCATGAATGACGCTCTATAAAATACATTATTATTACTATTATTTTACAATCTGTACCGCAAGTTTAATTCTGTAAGTGGAATAACACCATTAACTTACCGCAATTGAGTTCATCTTGGGTGAAACCCAAAATGCATATCTAGCATCGCAGCTGTGCTGGCCTAAGTGCTATGAAACAGGCACAGTACAAGCTTCTCTGAGCCATCAAATAAGCCATTCGGGGATGGAATGGCCATTTGAAGGCCAAGGAGTACAGATTCTATTCGGTGCGTCCTTTGACGCAACAGGCCAATCAATACTCCTTCAAATGCCTGCAAAATGATATAAGGGTGTCTCTTACACACTCATCTCTGGGTTCGACTCTTAACTCTCAGACTGCATCATGCATGTGTCCTTGCATCGATGCCCATGTTTCCCAAGACCCCCAACTACAGCAATCTCAAGTTGTTTCCTCCTCCTTGGTAAAAAGAAAATCACCTCCTGATTTAATATAATGCTGACGATGTTACAGCTCTACATATCCATTGATGCCACAGATCTCAATCTGTTTACTCTCGCATCGTGCCTTGATGGAGTCTCATCCAGGATCACCTACCTCTGCCTGCGAGACTCTTCACGACTTCATCGTATCAACTCGATCACCGGGGAAACTCTCTCCTCGGTGAACTCCCCAAAACCTATGAAAATGTACAATAAGTTTTACCCTTTCTGGAAATTAAACAGGTGTTAAGATGTTCAAACACCAAATAGATATCTTTAGCAAGGAATCAAGTCTCCATTAACTACACGTACTTGTGGTGAACATGCAAACAAACATTCTCTGATAATAATATATGACATTGTCTTTGATACTGATTGGCCAACACCAGAGACAGCCTTCTTTGTGGCCTAATGCGACCAGTTTCAGGTCAGAGAACGCCAAAGGGCGAACAATCCCCAAAACCTTCAACTTAAAACTTCAGATAATCGAGAATGCTTCCATCGGAATTCTCACCAGCAAAATACCCAGGCTGAACCCTGGCGATAAACAGTAACACAAACCCTAATATTGTAGATCTGAACAACCGCTAGTTGCTGTCCGTGGTGCTAACGTTAAGAAAAAAACGCCACTTTTTTTCAAATTTTCTTGCTGTGGTTTTCACACCTGATGATGATTGCTTGTGTTGCAATCGAAACGTCGTGATATTTTTGTTGTTTTATTTTCATTATTTTATTATTTCCCTTCTACGTGACTTTACCGAAAGAACCAAGAATATGAATACCTGCCATCACGAAAGCTATAAATCGAAAAATAAAAATTGTAGATCTGGTGCAGAATCTTCTTCTGTTGTACAGCAGGAGGGGGGTAAAAAAATCAGTGTCTGAAACGTGCTATTATAGTTGAATGCTACGGTTTTTTGTGTGTGGACCAATCCCAGGAGGCGGTAGTCGAGGCTGCGTGGATGAGCGGTGACACCGCCACATGATGTTGCGTGCGCGCGCGTTGAACTTCTTTCGCGCCGTACGTAGCCAACCGTTGCTCGTCGGAGGTGCGGGTCCGGCGTGTAGCGTCGACGACGCGGTTGATGATTTGTACTTCACCGCAGACGCGGCTCGCCCCGTGTCTCGAGGGCGCGCGTCTCCCACGCCGCGTTCGAGGAGCGCGGCGATGTGGCGAGCCCCGCGGTTGTCGTGGGAGAGGGAGAAGCCCTCCTGCCTGCACAGTCGGGGGAGGCCTCAGTGGGGCGCTGTGCTTCTCGTGTGTTATTGCCACGCGCATAGGAGAGCTGAACGAGTTGGGGAAAATATCTAATTGCGATTTTTCTGACAGATATAGCGATTTGATTTGCGATTTTAAAAAATGCTAAGTCAAGCTTTAGTTCAATATTCACTGTGTAATAGATTTAAAACATGTGATGGAGCATCACCACATGATACCATCAAACATGTGAACTGCTCTATATATTCTAATGCAAGGATGAGAACTTAAATGATATGAATTGCTTCCAACATGTATTTATTAAAATGTTTTAATTGAAAAAGAACAATCAAACATAGAACAATTGCGAAGTTAAATAAATAGATTCTAATAATAAAAAATGAAACAATTCCAATAAGAAAGTAAGAGGACTTTTCAAATCGCAACAAAATCGCAGCCTTTGCGATTTGCTAATTGCATTGTTTCATTTCAATTTAAAGCTTTCGTGACTGCAGGGATTCATATTCTTGGTTCTTTCGGTAAAGTCACGTAGAAGGGAATAATACAATAATAAAAATAAAACAAATAAATTCGCACGACGTTTCGATTGCAACACAAGCAATCATCATGTGTCAAAACCACAGCAAGAAAAAAAAACGCCACTTTTTTAAAATTTTCTTGCTGTGGTTTTCACACCTGATGATGATTGCTTGTGTTGCAATCGAAACGTCGTGGGAATGTTATCATCTGGCCACATGGCCGGCCTGCTCTAGACCAATTTCTCGACCATATCAATTCCATACACCCAGCCATCAGATTCACCATGGAAGTCGAAAATGATGGCAAGCTACCCTTTTTGGATGTCCTAATCAAAAGGAGACCTGATGGTTCAATGAGCCACTCTGTCTACAGGAAAGCCACCCACACGGATGCTTATCTAAAACCGGATTCCCACCACCATCCATCCCAGAAGAATTCTCTCATCAAGACTCTATATCATAGAGCCCAATGCATCTCCGACCATGAACACATTTCCAGTGAACTCAAACACGTACGCCAAGCTCTTAAGGCTAATGGTTACTCCGACTACACAATCCGCAAAGCCATCACTCCAACCACCAAGAAAGATCCTGTTGAGGAGCCTTTCAAGACCATCACCTTACCCTACATTGCTGGGGTCACAAAAAAGATCTCCAAAATCCTGATTAAACACAAGATCCAGGTCCGATTCAACACAGTACATAAAATCCGTGATCTGGTACCGTCTGTAAAAGATGTGGTTCCAGACATACAGTACCCTGGTGTCTACAAACTAAGTTGCCTCTGTGGTAGCAGTTACATTGGGGAAACCAAACGACATGTCTCGGACCGCATCCGTGAACATAAAGCTGACCTGAAACACTGTAGGACAAACACCTCAGCCGTGGCAGATCACTGTTACAACTCAGTGGGCTCACATGACATTGACTTCTCCAAGACAGAGGTTCTCTGCAAGCCATCTGGCTATCATGAGAGATTCGTACATGAGGCGATCCACATTTACAAACACAGAGACAATTTTAACCGAGAAGATGGATTCTGGCTTAGCAATCACTGGAAGGACGTAATAAACCATTTTGATACACATTAGGGTGGGTAGAATAATACATAGTGTTATATTAAAAATGTATAAGGTATAGGGTGGTTTATAGCAATACAGTATGTAATTTAATGTTGGTTTTGCCTATGGAAGTATATAGTACGGTATAGACGCGTGTGATGTAAGAGAATAAAGTTTAGATGGAAGCATATTATATAATTTTTTACAACGTAGAATTTTTCATGTATTACTTACTGTTAGTAACTCAGCTTATTGTAGAGTATAGTAAGTTTACTGATGATGCTATGTAGTTTATACTTTAGTTTGTCATGCAGTTTATACTGTAGTTTTTTACGTGGTTGTTTAGTAACTACAGCTACATACTATTAACATTCCTTTCCTTTGTTAATGCTCCCCCCCTTCCCCCCCCCCTTTGATGCTGCTAATCCTGCATAATGCACGGGCATAGTATTGATTTGGAACCCCCCCCGCCCACCTCCTACGCATTTTCCATATGCTGAATTCCTCTTGATATGCAAATTATTTTGTTTAGGCGCTCTTCTTCCCACCTCCCCCCCCTCTAACCCAGCTTAAATATACGCTCCAAGCTTGGGGTGTTTCATTCTTCGCCTGAGGATGGCTGCTTGCGTTGTGGCCGAAACGTCGTGAGAATTGTTTTATTATGTTTTATTTTTATTATTTTATTACTTCCCTTCTACGTGACTTTACCGAAAGAACCAAGAAAATGTTATTGTTTTATTTTTATTATTTTATTATTTCCCTTCTACGTGACTTTACCGAAAGAACCAAGAATATGCATTGTTTCAAATTGCGATTAATCGTTCAGCCCTAGTGCATAGCCACGTCCACGATGGCGTCGAGCGAGTGCCGGTGTCGGAGGCTCGTACTCGTGCTGAATGGCATACCCAGTAAAAGCATCGAGTCTCACACACTTGGTGCAATACGTGGTATCGCGAGCTTAAGAATTGGTGTTCGCCGATTAATCGATGCACATTTCCACCCTGGATGGAAATAGTGGTGGTGACGGTCGCAGTGTTGATATATGTGAGGAAGCCACTGGAGCTATGCACTTTTAAATCTAGACTGAAAACGATTTTCTTTAGAACTGATTTTAGTGTTTAGTTTGTCGTCCTTCCGCCGCACCTCCGATTAAAATGGTTTGCTAAGTCCGGTGCAAAAGAAATTCAACATACATGCATTCAAACTACATCTTCTGCTTTTAGAAATGGGCCTTCGTGAAATTCTGAGCATGACATAAATAAAGCAGACAAAACACACACACGCTGGGTTATGACATGATTGTGGACACCAAGGAAGCAAAGCCGTGCATATATTTGAAATCTCCAAGCATGAAATTAAATTTCCTTGCGGCGACGAGGCATGTAAGAGGCTTGTGGGCAGGCGTTGCCATCCTCTGCTTGTACTCTTCCGTGGTCGTGTGTACTGTTGAGATTTTGCCAGGTGAGAGAGAGAGAGACTGCAACAACGGGAATTTAAAATGATTCCCTTTTTCCCCCTTGGTAAACCAATTAAAATAATTCACAAACCCAGTTCTAAAATTGATGCCTTCAGTTATTATGTTTTGTAATTCACGCAATGACATGATGATGATGATCATGATTCGTTCATTGTTAAACGTGCGGTTGGTTTTCTCCAGAAGCTCGTGTAACATGCTCGTTGTGATAACAGATTATGAAGTCATAACACATTCTTATCACAGCGAAACCTCGCCACGTTCATCTTAAAATGCTGATTGACCAAAACTATCAAAAAAAGCAGGACCATCCTGTAAGTAAAGTCGAATTATTATATATTTTTGCTGCACAGTATTTCAAGTTATTAAGTCGTGTGGCAACATGAACACACGCACTTTCAAACCCGCCAGCGTGACGGTTTGGCACCGATGGAAATACAGCACTGTACTGTGCATCTGGGCTGACACGCGCAGCGCGCACACATAGGGAGTGGGATAAACTCTGGGATAATTACCAGCTAATTTATTTTTAATGAGCAGAAATTCAAGTTTAAAGGGGGGAGGGATTAATTATTTATGGGACAGCATGAAGTCAAACGAGAGCAGGCAGAAACAGGTTGTGCAATAACTCTGACTGCACATCTGCAAAGATGATGGTTTCGATTTTAATTTGTGTCCCAGGGATGCAGTGATATATTGCTGAACGTGCCTGCTCGATCGCTGGCCCGTTTCATATATCCCCAACAACCCAACTCCACTCTTCCCCCAACCATCAAACCCAACCACGCTTCCTGGGACATGAAATTGAGATAAGTACGGTACGTACGTATGTTGCACCTCTTTCACACCGTACGTAGCCAACCGTGCGAATTGTAGGTGCTGTGATGTATGTATGTTGAACTTCTTTCGCGCCGTACATCGCCAATAATGCTCATCGGAGGTGCGGAAAGGAGTTCAACTTGAGGTGGCTTCCCCTCATCTTCCTCGGCAGTATTTTTCAGGTCACATGATCACGGGACGCGCTTTAACATCAGGCCCAATAACGTGGACAAGTCCTGCGAACTGCATTTCGAACTCGGACGTGGATGCATGATTGCAAAACGCAAATTTCATGCGGACAAAAGAAGAAGAACACATTATTCCACATTTCTTCAGAAGAAAAGCATCGAGCAAAGGGTAGCGCAGCAATTAACGAATACTGCAACTGGTATATATATTAGAGCCAAATTTGTATCCAGCATTAAATAGACGAGTCACTAACGTGGGTGGGCATGTACAGTACAGGGACTCCTGTACTTACCAACGAGTTAGGTTTCAGACGTCTGTTCGTAAGTCGATTTGTTTGTTCGTATCTATGAAAGTTCGTAAGTCGAGTGTTCGTAAGTAGAGGAGTACTTGCATATTAAATTCCAGTCGTAGTCAGCATTAACTAGACGAGTCACTAACGTTAGTGTGAATGTATGGTATTTCTTTTTAATTATTCATCACGCGTTTAGCCTTTTTAGGGTCACGCTGACATCGTGCAGAGTTTCTTAAAGGTCTTAGGTTCATCCGTCTCTTCCATTTACGAGCGAATTCAATCCATTTCACAACATTCGAAGGAATGGCAAAAAACTGAAATTCTAATGGTTCATGAAGAATGGCGCTGAACAAATCACGATCTGGTGGACCGGCGAAGACCTTGAGACAAATTCTTTGGAAGATGCGGTCTCACATTGGCTCAGTGAGGGTGCCATGCGGCCGGATAGCCAGCCACAAATTGTGATAAAATTAACAAAGATTCCTCCTCTACCTCCCCCGTATAGCCTGTAACAGACTGTTGGGGCCAAGTGCTGTTAGCGAGCAGGACCTATGAAGGCCGTCACGGCACACGAGGGGGTGGGTGGCCAGCACCACGCCCTTGCCTGATGTTTACACACCGCACCAGGTACTCATTTGAGGCTGAGTCGACCTCGGGGGAGGCCCAGGACCGGTTCAGATACTCGCCACCGGTGTCGGCTGTGAGCGGGACAAAATGGACACGAACACCGGGAGGAACGATGCATTATTGTGCAGGCATGTGTCAATGGGACTTAGGCCACCGCGTTCACATTGTGCGCGACTCCCTGCAAGCCAACAAGAGAAATCACAACGTGCAGTTGTTGTGGTTGTTGCTCGGGGGGCTAACATCTATCATCGCCGCGGATGTTGGTTTCAGTGTGCCAACAGTGAAGGCTCAAAGCTCTGAGCCAACTGCTGTGGCTATGATTACATTTTCTAATTGTCTGTAGTCGTCCGCGGACATTGGAAGAAATACAATCGTCCATTAAATGTCCATTAGCTGAAATTAAATTAGCTACAAGCATGGCACATGGCCCATACACGAGGTGAATTTAACTTCTGAAAAATGCATAGACGGTACCTAAGAGCTGACAAAACATGTTTTCCAAACTGATGCTCACTCAAGGCAAAGTAATATTTCAAGTTTAAAGTGTCAATTGGCTAACCTTACAAATGTCCAAACTCGTATGCCTGCATACAGCTAGTTAAACATAATAATTACTCTGCTTACAAGTAAAATAAAATGTTATTATATGGAAACATAGACATTGTATGGCATGCAGTTCTTAAGACTATGTCCTAGCCCTTTAATTGGCCTCGTTAGGATTTCCAACAAGCGAGTTTAGTTATCTCGTTAAGCCTAGAAAATATTGTGTGAGCGAAATTACATCCGGCGACCCGAGTTCGATTCCCGCTGACGACCAATAACAGTGGCGAATAATTTAACCGGTCCTGGGCCTCCCCTAGGTCGACTCAGCCTCATACGGGTGCCTGGGACTGTGTGTAAACATTGGCACTGGGGGAGGTTCTGGCCACCCACCCCTTCGTGTGCCGTGCCGGCCTTCATAGGTGCTCGCCAACAGCAGTCTGTTCAGGCTATACGGGGATCGTTGTCTTTGATGTGCTAGGAACCGGGTGACTCGAGTTGGAGTTTTCCAAGGCGAACACAAGTGGCAAGCGGCTTAAGAATTATTTTCGAGCCTTAAATGGGTGCCTAGTGCGGTTGCGTGCATGCACGTGCATTCCGCATTCTTGAAGGCAAGCCTTGCTGGATCACGTAAAGATTTATAAAACTCGCTGGGCTATGAGATGGCCAGAAGCAAGTGCAGAAATTGAATTCTTTAATATCTGCGTATGGGCTGTGCGTATCCCCTCAAGCCGTGGGTTCTCTAGGCACGGCCAGTTTCCTCCCACGTGCAACACATCATGAAGAATGAGGTCTTGAGACTCAGCGAGGCCTTTGGTGATAACACTGGTCTCTGCCGCGTCGTCTTTGACTTCATCATCATCATCAGCAGCAACAGCAGAAGCAATCACTGTTGCACGGTTGTCACCGTAGTTCATGAAGCACATCTTCGTCGTCAGCATAATTTAATCAATATCCTTCCCCCGCACCTCCAATTAGCACGGTTGGCCACGTAAGTTCGACGTCCATACGTACAGCTCATGCACGGGATCGAGATGGATCGTGACATCGCAGGGCCGTGAGGAATGGTGATGGAGAGGCCTTCCTACAGCACTGAAGGGATGAGGGCTGATGATCTAAACAATCAATTATCGGCATTGCTTTATATCAATATGCTAATAAGAGTTTTGTGGAGGGAGAAAAAAACTAATTGTAAAATTTACGAAGCTATTTTCCTGCAGGTTGCAATAAACCATAAAACAGTCATTAAACTGATGGATATCCAGATTAGGTCTGGGGGCTGCAACAATTTATGAAGTCTAATAATTAAACACCGGCCAATTTTATTGCTTTTTTTGCCGCCTGTATATCGCAAATTTTTTATTGCATTTAAACGGGCCAACTAAAAACCTGCTCGGCAAGACGCACGTGCCTTTGTGTCGCGTGTAGCAACTCGGATCCTTGATAATAAAGCCGACGGTCAGGCACTGTGGCATTAATTGAAGCGCAGGCAAGGCGAATAACGTAATTACTACCCGTGTAACATTCATTACAAAAACACAATTTACATGGGCGAACACGTCTAGCTCTCTGAAGACAAAGAGAGAGAGAGAGCCACCCTGTGACCCTGTTTGAATAAAGTATGGAATCGCTGAACCGATTAAGGGCTTGTGCAATCAATATCTGTTATTCCTCCGCGACATTTTCCATGAGATAATAAACAGCCGGATATAAAATGAAATGTTCAGTTTCTATGCGGCAGTTATCGCACTGCGCTGCAAACCCGGTGAACCGAGTTATATTCCTGCTCGTGGCCAATATTTGTGACGAATGTCTGAACCGGGTTCCCGGGCCTCTCCTAGGTCGACTCAGCCTTAAATTAGTACACTGTACCTGGTGCGGTGTGTAAAACTAAAAAACTAATTAAAAACTATGAGCAATTTTTTTAAATCTTGCCAGGTAAGGCCCACTAAACTGTGTAGCTCGTTTTCAGAAGCGACCTGGCAATAAATGATAGCTCAACGCAGTGGCTTATCACGTGATGTTGATTCTAAATGTGGAGGTAAAAACCAGAAGACCCGGGCGTGGTGCTGGCAACCCACCACCTATATCTACGCTCCAAGCGTGGTGGTGTTTCATTCAGACGCTGTCCCGACAGACCTGGTCTTCACCTGAGGACGGCTGCTTGCGTTGTGGCCGAAACGTCGTGAGAATTATGTTATTATGTTTTATTTTTATTATTTTATTACTTCCCTTCTACGTGACTTTACCGAAAGAACCAAGAAGATTAACCCACCACCTCATACGCCGTGGCACCCTTGATAGGTGCTCGCTCACAGCACTCGCACCAAATATTTTAAAGACTATATTGAGGGGCGGTGAGGTGGGGGGATCTTTGGCTTTGTTAAAGACCACTAGCAGCAGCAGCAGCAGCATCTGTGTTGGTATCTAGGCTTCCGCCTGAAAATTGCAAATGTCTTTACACACCTGGCTAACCATCCTCATCCACACCGCATCCAACTGCAGCACTGTGGGGTGAGACATTCATTTTTAGATCCCTACCCCCTCTCTTTCCGCTTCATATAACCGCACGCACTTCAGCAAGACGCTGGCCTACTACTTTCGTCTGATGACCTGATTCCAACTCTGTCACAGACACCTGAGAGCCTTGACATGAATTATAGGATTTTTTAATGACTTCAGATTTTGTCCCAGATTCATTTTTGGACAATATTCCTTTTGATGGGTTTTTATTTGTTTAGTTTGCGTACAAAAACGTTGCAATGCCTCCAACGCCAAAAATTCAGCGGATTGTCAAAGTGACGCGTTTCAGACGTTTTGTCACGATGTCAATCTGGCCCTTTGTGATCAGCAAAACATGCACGTGGCCCCACAGTGTACCTCCAATTCCAGCACCTCCGGTTAGCACTGTTGGCTACGTATGTTGCAAAATAAGTTAAACATGTACATACGTATGGGGGAGGGTGGTGAAGGGGAAGCGGGGGCAGAATTTCAGCGGAGAGAGTTGGAATACTTTGTGCCGGTCTTGAGGAGATGAGGTTTGTCAGCTATAGAACGCAGTGAGCATGGATAGTGGAGGAGACGCAGGGGTATTGGATATCGTTGGTCGATACTCAAACTGCAACTAAACAGTCAGTATCAACACCAGTGAGCAATTTTTAAACAGCAAAAATCGGGTTATCGGCTTATGGACAACCTCAGACCAATAATTCTCAGCGGCACATTTTAAGCGGCAAAACTCTGCACCGCTCTCTCAACTTGATTCATCTCGATGTAGGCGCTCGCTGCCTGAGGATGCCTCCAACGTGGGAGGCGACGCGTCGCGAAGGAGAAATGAGCGGCCCTCGCTCGCCACGGCTATCGCGACAGAGTAGCCTCTCTTTTTGAAAAAGCAAATGAACCTCATGTCGGGACCCCCGGGGTCGCATAAACCCCCGGCTCTCGCATAAACTGCGTTGCGACGTCATTTCATGTCTGTTGAAGACGAACGACACGGCAATCTATTCCTCTTGACGAGCTCTACACGATGGGCTAATCAAAGTTTAAAAGTTTTGTTTCTTCTGCGAATTCGTCCTCGCCGCTGCGCTTGGACACGACACGACAACAGAATGATCTGCGCCAGGTGGGTCGCGGCGTTCATGTGCGCGGTGGGACGGAGTCGCCAAAAATAGATTAATGTATTACCAATAGATTAATGTATTACCATAGATTAATGTATTACCATTTTGACCTCCGTTTATTCGGGACTCCGGGGTCCCGCCATAAGGTTCATTTATTATTCTCATCAGCAAAAGGCAGCTCAGTTAAACAACGGCTGGCCTGTGTCATACGCAAAAGAAGACTTCGCCTTTACGATTGAACTGTTTAGAGATAGAGAAAAAACAAATACCGGTACGTGAATGGAGTTATTTATTGGGGGGTTATTCAGTGGTGCAGCTCTGACGCCACTCCGCTAGAGCACACGAGGAGTTTAAACTGCATCTCCGTTTCTCGCACGGTTGGCTACGTACGGTGAGAAAGAAATTCCACACACATACATACGCCGTAGCACCTCCAATTAGCACGGTTGGCTACGTACGGTGCGAAAGAAGTGCCACACACATCCCCACGTGAATGCGTTTCTCTGAACAAACCAGGAAATCGTCCGTATCAATCGTTCTTCGCTTCAACTGCAATCCGGCCACAGATGGAACCCAGGTGGCGCGAGACTCGAACTGCCCCTGGGCTTCCCTGCTCACCAGCCTGCGCTGCCCAGCAGTGTGATGGAGTGAGGGGGGGCAGCTGGGCCTTCATTTCCAGCAGTGCATTGGCGAAGGGACAGAATTGTTGTTGTTTTGTATCGTTAATGGACATCAGAGGAGGCGTCAAGGGGCCGTCCATAAAGGACGTCACGCACCTAGGGGGGGTCAGACATTTGTGACGAAATGTGACGTCACATCAAAATTCGCAAATTTAAATAAATATAGACAACACGTTCTACAACATCAGAGTGCAGCGCCACATTAAATACACACTACAATGACAATAGTTTAAAGCGATTTGAAGCATGTTTTATTTTAAGGGGGGGGGGGGCAGAGTTTTGTGACGTCATATTTGAGGGGGGGAGTCTGACTTTTTGTGACGCCGTGTGACGAAGGGGGGGGTCAAAAATCGTCCAAAATCGCGTGACGTCATTTATGCACGTCCCCTAAGAGACACCTTCACGGCATGCTGCATCGTACCAGATACATCAAACCCAACATTTCCGGACCATTGAACATGGTTGTCGAATCGCGTTGCATTTTAACAAAAAAACACAACGTAAGATAAGCTCACACAGCAGCAGCGCCTCTGTCCACAAAGAGGTCACTTCCCTCGCCGAGCGAAGGGGCCCGCACGAGCGGCGGTGTGAACCTGAGCACACCGCGCCTCACTGAACCGCGCAATGTGTGCGCCTTGTTGCCCCCCCCCCCACCCCCCCCCCGTGTAAATTCTGATAGGGCGGACAATGCGTGGCTATAATCAATTGCAAAAGGTTGGCACAACTGCGCATCGTAAACACTCGCGTATGGCGTCACCAAAAAAAGTGTAGAATTAATGGAGGTGGAGGCCAAGGCGCAGGCCCTGCAATTGCTTCCTCATTGCGACTGCTGGCGGAAGAGCCTCCGCCAGGAGGTGCTCCAGAGGGCCCCCCCCCCCCTCTAGAAGGGGGCATTTGGGGCTCGACTATTCGACTCTGGCCAGACGTGCAGTCTCTTCTACTATAACGCCGCGTGTTTTCAGAACGCGAATGGGATACAACGCGACGGATGTATTGGGGAACACGTTGCTGACGAAGCGGATGCGAATTGGATATAACGCGATTGAGTGAACGGAACTACGTCGCGCGAGTAAGCGGTCGTACGGCTGCCGTCGATGTAACGTCGCACAAGGCAGCGGGATGCTGCTGGATACTTCTCGATGCTACCCACGGGCCTCAGTCTTTGTTCGAGCTGCGTACCCATCTCACGCATTATCGCGGACTGTGCTTGACCCTATATTATATATTGTTACGCGATTTTCCCATAACGCGGTGTTCTTCAGGAACGCAACTACTACCGCGTTATGGGAGAACAGACTGTGATGAGGTGGCAGTACCCCACAATTTACCCCAACACCAACACGTGACCCCGCCGATTGACATTTCGAGCGTGTCCACGTGTAACTACTGAGTGGACAGGGGCAGTAGGGGGTCTAAGAAATGTGCCCATTGTGTCAACTGATTTGCTTACCTTTTTCTATAAATTATCAACTTAAACATTAGCCTGTTATATTTTAATCAAACATTTAATTAACTCACCCCTAATGTGATGGCTGAAACTGCTTTTCTTTGGCGAGGCATGTGATGTTAGCTGGTATTGATGATGTTGCTACTCGCAACTGCTTTTACAGGTTTGCTCCTAGATTTATTGAATCTCAAGTCATGCCTGCGTTTGCCTTGGCAGGGCCAGACTTTACCGAAATAACCAAGAATATAGGGCCAGACAAAATTATTTCGTGGGCCTTATACAGCCTGCGGGCCGGACGTTCCTAACCCCTGCTCTATGTCATTTCTGTCAGGCAATACAGGTGATAGAAAAGCGGAGCTGCGTGGTCACGAGTGTTTCTGTGGGAGCGTGATGATTCAGATCGGCAATGCCATGCACTTATTAAAACCCTGAGAGCTCGAAACCTGCGACATTCCAGGATTGATTTCCAGGCTGCGACCAAATTATATAAAATAAAAAGTAAAAACTCACATTCGTCAGTAACACTGCCGCAATGGAAAATATATGGCAGGTGATGTTTCGGGAAATGACCTTTCAATATGGAAATATTATTTGAAACTTACAAAGTAAGGCCATAGCACGAATAGCAAATTGACTTATCGGACAAATAATTGAGATCAGAGAGATGGAGTGATTAAAGTTTGGATATCACACTAAAAAAACAAGTTTTATTAATTTACATTTCAATGATAGAAAATTATGTATTGATCTCCAACTGTGTACATTTTTAACTAAATAAACTCCATGAAATATAACTGCTGTCTGTATTATGATGGGAGTCTCAACGCATGATTAGTATAAATCTCAGTGAACCAGCATCAACATGCTCATTTATGAATCCCACGTTTTTCCATTAGACCTGGAACGATGAGTCGAAAAGGGTTGATCTCTGAACTAGAAAATTGTAATCGACTACTTTGTGGTGTATTCCTGACCCCATTAAATAATCGCAACCCCCACATCCTTCCTCCCGAAGGCAGGAAACCCCCCACAAGCCCCGCCCATCACCTCTCACCCAGCGGCCGAGGTGAAAGTCCCCCCTTCCCCCACAACTAGTTTTGTGTTATACTGGTAGGAACGAAGTGAACCAGCCTACAATAGATTATATCGTCCGTCCGTCTGTCCGATGTTCGATTAGGTGTAGCAACATCGCCCCCTACTGCAAACACTTGGCAGGACCCTACAAAAACCTTTAGACTCAGTGACGCTTTCCTGGCTAAACAAGTGTAACATTCCCTTATAATTCCCTGAGATAGTTTTTTAATTCCCTGAGATAGTTTTTAATTAAAACATTTAAATTAAAAATTAACTCACAGCAGCCTAAAGCCTACAGCTAGGCCTAAAGCCTAGAACTAGGCCTCAAACTCTCCCTTCGTATCGTATTTGTTCGTTCCTACCAGCCCACCCCGCAGGGACCTGTTCCAGTTCTTCAATTAGTCCCTACGTTGTATGTATGTTTTACGTATGTATGTTGAACTTCTTTCACAGCGTACGTAGCCAACCGTGATAATCAGAGGTGTGGCGGAAGGACAACAAACTAAGCACTAAAAGCAGTTCTAAAGAAATGAGTTTTCAACCTAGATGATTTAAAATTGCATAGCTCCAGTGGCTTCTTAATATCGGAAGGAAGAGCGTTCCAGACAGCTCCAGAAGCTGACCTGAAAGCGCGCGATGCAGTGACCGTCTTTGTTCGATTGTTAGTAGCCAAAAGCCGCAGCCGTGAGGATGACCGGAGTTCCCGTGATGGTTTATGCTCATTTGTGGCAACCATTTTGTAATCGAACCATCAGTAATCGATTACATAAATCATTAGATAACCAAGTTCTAACATGAGCTTTTCACTTCAATAACGGAGAATCAGTGTCATCAGCCTCTATTCGCAATATGGACATAGAGCTCCATTCCCTCCATAGACATAAGCTACTGCTGCTGCTGCTGATTGCCATCATGTCTATGAGCATTGTTCACTTTGCATTCGAGAAAAGCCAATGCCGAGGATGAATCGTCCGAACATGAATGTCTGACCCCAAGACGGAAGCTTGTGTTGCCTCCGAAACGTCGTGATTTATTATTTTATTTCTTATATTATTATTCTTCTTTATTTTTATTATTTATTTTTTCCCTACGCGACTTTACCGAAAAGACCTAAGAGTATGAATCCAAATATACAGCAGGTGTCAGGGTCGGGCCGGAACCCACGACCTCCTGTATACCAGGCGAGGTTGTTAACATCTCCTAGCCACCGTGGCGAAAGTGGAATTGCTTTTGCTCATTTGATATACAGTACATAATTAGAAATGAGGATGCATTATTAATTTGTTATTAGTTTTGATAAAACCACAACGTAATATATTTTGTAAATAACTATTTTGTGCAATATTTCTTTAAGAGGCAGATCTGTTACTCTTTTGCCAAAAACGCACAGCAAGAAAGCCCTGACATTGTCGAACACAAAGAAAATCCACAAAACTCTCGGTGGTTTATATGGATTTCTGTTTTTAACGCGAGTCTGTGCAAAATGATGAACATGCACAGATATAGAATTACATCAATTGTAGGTGCAAGAAAAAAATGAAACAAGTGTGATCATGGTGCTATGGAATACAGATGGAATGAAACTCATTTGTTCTCATTCTCTCGTACAGATATAAATTGCAGTATTATCAATCAACAGGTATTTGTTCTATAACCATGTGAAGATGCATCGAGGTTCTGTATTTTTTTTAGACACCTGCCTAATCACATTTACACTGCATAGTCAGTGATTTTTTTTTCGTGCGTAGAATTTCCACTGACTTCTTGATTGTAGACGTCGTAAAACATCTCTACTCTTTGATTCCCCGTGGGAACTTTTCGAGTGAATGCATTAAATGTTATTGAGCCATTGACTCCATGATAAAAAGCTCAAGGGCAGGTGTTTCCTGCCCGTGAGCCTGGCCATGTTTCTAAATATTACCCTCGTCATGCGATATTATATATATTTTTGGTAGCAACACTGTAGAATTGCAAAATAACTCATTCGGCTATAAAAAAAAAATGCACCACATGGTTCACAGCGCAACGTGCCACAGCGCTGAAAACAGCGGACGTGTAAACGCGTGGTGTGATATTTCAGCCACTGTGGGACCTACAAAAGAAGGCCGATTTCCAAGCACAAATAAAACAAAAAAATACACTCGACTGACTGAACGTTGCTCATGCCCCTGTTCCTTCATGGTAGCTAAAGCGCCAGGTAGTAAATTTCTCTAAAAGATTACTGTTCAGCTCGGTGCCAGCACCTCTACGAAGAAAGCTATTCCCCAGTGCGAGCATTTCACATCACCCCTTAATGGAATGGAATGTGTCTACAAATCAATTCCAATGCCCGTGCTCATGTAATGTATGGAACCAGCGTGGCTCCGTAATAAGCATGAACAAATTGGGGCACTTCGGAAGGCTTGAATGTGCCAAACGGTCAGCGAGTGCAGCACTGTCGCTTTGCACGCAATCGACTGAGTCTGAATACACGATCAGTCGTGATTTTTTTGGAGTGAGTACGTAAGCCAAGATGTATATACCACGTTAGGCTGGCAGACAGCGTAAGCACGTACCTGCACTCCTATCTGTTCTATGGTCTTCGGGCACGCGTTTTTTTTTTAAGTTGATGGGAATTTTCGTTGACGCGAATATTAGCCCGTTTTAGCTGCCAATTCTACAATGCAAAACCCGTGTTTGTTCAATTAGTGGTCGTGTCCACCGTTGCATGGAGATGCCATGACATATGCACCGAATAAAAAACAACACTATCAGTCAGTTTTGTTGCCAGATAAAAGGGTAAAAAAAACAATTATCATATTTTGCTACTGACAAAGGAGGTTCCAATGGTGTAAATACTTACCTGAGCTCTCATACTCTGATGGTGCATTGTCTTTGAGTTATGCGCCTTTTGGCGTCATCTGGTCCAACACCATGTGAGACTAGGCTCTAAGAAAAGCTGTCTCGGGTGTGGATCAATCAATTTCAAGGACAGTGCATACATTATCAGAGTTGTGTTTTTTGTTTGCATTCCGACCGCAGGTATTGTGGTCAATGCAAACATGACTCCTTGTAAAAAAAAAAGGTGTCAGTTTTGTTGCCAGATAAAAGGGTAAAAAACCAATTAACACTATCATTGTCCATTTTATATTTCAAGTGCTGTCAACGGGATGTTGATCCTAAACTTACTATGTGCCATACAGGGCCCACCATTGTGACCTCTACTTAAAATACAATCTCAAATCACTTTATGCAAGAAGAAATCTATACTGGGCCCTGTTCATCCCTAAAATCCTTATTGGAAAATCTGCGCTATACTTAGGATCCGGCTGCCCCTATCCTGGATTTACCTGCAGAGGCCAGAGGGTCACAGTTACACACCAGGTCGACTGTTCCGCGGAGGGGAGAAATGTACCTCGGCGGTGGAGAGACGTTTCTCAACGTTACGGTTAGAATCTTTACAAAGGCAATAGCAATGCTAATGATGCTTTGAAGCATTCGTGACTGCAGGAATCCATACGCTTTGATTCTTTCGGTAAAGTCACGTAGGTATAAAATAAAATAAACCACGACGTTTCTGGCGCAACACAAGCACCATCAGGTGATGACGGACGCTTGTGTTGTGCCCGAAGCGTCGTGATTTATTTTATTTTATAATGATGCTTCCTGTTTGAGTCCATTGAATTACGTTTGCCATAATTTCACAGTGCACGGGAAGCGGCGTGGAAGGAACTTGTCAGGGCGGGGCAAGAGGAATGCGTGGCGAGGAATGAGACGCGAGCAGGTTGGACCAGATGCTTCAAGCGTCCACGTGGGAGCTCCAGTTTCACGGCAGCTGGGCAATTACCTCGCGAATGTGTTTTTATTTGTGTCTGAATTCGATTGAATTGTTTCGATTTGATTTCACAAATTTCACGTCAACGTTCACGACAATGAGCAGCAACCTTTTGTTCGCTTTGCTTTTGTGTAAACATCAATAAAAGGGAGTTTTGTTCGCGGTGGACATTGCTTGTCACCCGTTCTGTTGTTTTTTTAACCCTCTGGCGGTGGCAATCCTACTTGTCAGAAGATGAAAAGGCTTGCAACCACCATCACAATAAAGAAAATAATCTATAGCTGTGGCATTTACAAACAACTATGTATTCTCTTGACTTAAAGCTGTCGTGACTGCAGGAATTCATATTATTGGGTCTTTCGGTAAAGTCACGTAGATAGGTTCAAAGAAAATAAGAAAAATAACAAAAAATACTACGACATTTCGATCGCAACACAGGCATCAGCTACACAAGCAACAGCTACACCGTTCACGTAGGATCTGAAAAATGGAACATCGTGGTGTCGTAAATAAAACAAAATGATACGCACCTGAAAAGTACCGTGTGTTTAGCATTGGTGTAGCATATTCAAGGATCTTCTATTTAACAGCATGTTGCTACCAACGCAATTGCTGTTATTCAGAGCATAGAAATATTAGAAAGCTCATCTTATTTAGTACACGGAAATACAATGGACATTGAAAACAGGAAAAAAAAGTTTTGTATTCACCAGTTAAAGCCCACTGAGCTGTCAGATCTTTTTAAGAAGTGGTTTATATCATCATCATCATCATGTGGGTATGTATAGTGGCAGCCAAATAGTCTAAACGCGTGACGTTGTTTCTAAATGTGGAGGGCAAACCCAGAGGACCCGGAGAAAAATCAACGCCACCGCCACGATGGGGAGAGATAGCATGCGGCCTCCAAATATACACAAGGCATCGTCAGGGTCCGGGATCGAACCTATAACCTTCTGCAGATCAGGCGATGGAGATAACATCTCGCCATCTTCTCGTCGCAAGAGGTTCCCATTACATTCACAACACATTTACAATTCAAACCAGGACTTTTTTCAAATGCATTTAGAACACAGTAATTACGATAAATATGTTCTTATTTATATCATGATAAGCCATGGTCCATCCACTGCTGCATGAAGTTCTCTCCCCCCACAGGAGTCATCTCTGACAATCAGGCAATGTAATAGTGCACACTTACAAGCAATATAGTAGCTTCCACCAATGATTGTAAACACGGTAAGTTACAGGAGCAGCAAACAACTTTAAACGACTAAAAATTGACCCATTGTCTCTGAACATTGGCATTCTATATTCATTGTACAACACAACGCAATGTTAACGGGGCACAACAACAAAAACGTGCAACCGCGTGGTACAATAATCCATCGGCCATCATCGTTATGCCAAACCACCAGTTCCTGAGGAACTGCTACCATTGTGCGTGCGTTTCGTTGAAAACTTTTCGTTTTCCCGCCTTTGGACGAATATTCACGTCGCGATGCGTTGGTCTTCCGTCGGTTGCTGATTTGAATCACTGTCGTCGAGAAGAAAGTGGCCGAGGTTTTGTTTGTGTGCGCGCTCGCAAACCTCAATGTTGTGTTTCGTGTTTAGGGGTTTTCATAATCAACGTTTTTGGGTTTAGATCGCGTTATTTATAAATGTGTCGTAACCCTCCACCACCCGACACGGTGTGTTGAAGCGTGAAACCACAACAAACCACAACATTTGTGGTTTCACGCTTCAACACACCGGTAGGCTAAAGTAGTGAACTATTTGTCTTTTGTCAACGTGACACTTTTTTTGCTGATTGGCCGTGTCGGGTGGTGGAGGGTTACGACACATTTATAAATAACGCGATCTAAACCCAAAAACGTTGATTATGAATAATATTGGTCGCGAAAGCCTGCCACGTGTTTAGGGGTTTTGTTTGGCGTGGCCCAGGAATGGGTCACACGCAGCCCCCACAATGCTGACTTGAACACTCTCGCTCGGACACTGAAACACGCAACGCATAACATCCCTGGGTTTGATCTTCCACGAAGCTCATGGTCCACCCTAAATCGCATCCAGTGCACAAACCATGCCAGACAGATGCGGAAACCTCACGCAGCACAAATGGCAAATGAAAAACTCTCCAGGAGCGTGCGACTGTGGTCATCCAGAGCACACCGTACAACGTATAACGACGCAATGCCAGAGCCACAAATACGAAGGAGACATCACGGCAATGAACTCCTCTGCTGCTGCTCCTGACGCGGTTATCTGCTGGCTTGACCACCTGAATGTGAAATTGTAGTCGTTGCTCTCCATCGACATCAGCAGCCGCACTTAAGAAAGAAAACGAGCGCTGCTGTGGAATCAGTTTTCTCGATCTGCCAACTGCCTCGATATCAATTGAACACGTAATAGGCTTTCACGAACAATATGATCTGTAATAGAGATTTTTGTTGGGTTAGTTCGCGTAAATGTGTGTCATTGAACCCGCCACCACCCGACACAGCCAATTGGTAAAGTTTGTCGCGTAAACAAAACGTGAAAATGAGTTACTAGTTCAGCACACCGGTGCCTTTCAGAGTAAACCCACAAGATTTATAATTCGAGTGCCGTGACGTCTCGCAGGTGATTACAACAGCCAGCCTCATCAGGCGACGGCCAAAAATTGTGGATAGATCCTCCTCCTGTTTCGGTTTTAAATAGAGGTGGGGGTGTGATGTCGTCACTTGTGAATCAATCGGGCGCCAAGACCAGAGGGATTTGTGTGTCAATGTCCACGTCTCGATGTCAAGTCGGCCGTGACAATAGCCGTTGTGTATTTGTATCGCCCCGCTTTGCCCTTTGCACTTCCCACCAATGCACACGGCAGACGAGTCGCAGTGTTCCGTCCCTCTCTTTAGCCGCAGGTTCACTCGGAAATCAGCTGGCCCACGTGCGTTTGCACCCACCAACAACTGCCTAGAAATCCGTATGGTGACGTCACAATCGCCGTCGTGTTAATTACCATTTTTTGGGGGGCAAAAGCACCCGCGTCATAGGTAATTAATTAATAATATCGCTATTTGCAGTGTGTAAGACTTTGTCGAGTTTATTGCAGTCTTTCACTACAGTATTTTGTTAGGATCAAACATTTTTTACGAGGGTAACTTTACACAGAGGACCATACAATGATCGTGGGATGCTGTATATATCGTCACTCCACCCCCATAGTTGTGGAGAGAGTGAAGAGTTTCCCATACCTGGGCAGTGTGCTCATGACCGGCTCCAGTTTGACAGCAGAGGTTTCACTCCGAATCATTCGAGCGGGATTATCTTTTCATCGGTTGCGTAACGCTGTGTGAAAGCTACCTGGTCTGTCGCTCCGCACGAAGCTTCAGGTCTTCTCGAACCACAATCATCCCCTCCCTTCTCTACGCTTGCGAAACGTGGACCCCCCCTAATGGAACATCTTCGCCGGTTAGAAACATTTAGGCTGTCCTGCCTACGATCCATCCTGGATTTAACCAGGTTGAATTGTGTGAGCTCACATATCCTTGAAAGATCTGGACAAAGCCCTATCGGTGAGCGCCTCCTGCAGGCAAGGCTTCGTTGGCTGGGTCATGTAGCCCGCATGCCCAGCCACCACATGCCTAAACAGCTTTTGTTCGGCCGGATCGAGCGGGCTAAACAGACGCGGCACGGGCTAAAGAAGAGATGGAGTGATGTGGTGCAGGAGGATGTGGAGCTCAGAGGACTTGCCGATGACTGGTACCAGCGGTGTCAAGATCGGCCTCTGGAGGAGGCTCGTGAAGGACGCTGCTGGGCTGTTGGAGGCAGTCGCCCTCCAACAACAATGGAAGGGGGAGAAGCGACGCTCACAACAACGAGCGGAGCGCTGGATGGCTAAAGCACAGCAAGTTGGCACAGTAGGGGGCACAGGTGGTGCATCAGCCACTCATCTCAATCAGTCGACCCGTGGCACCTTGGTATGCCCCGTGACGTCCTGCCAGCGGGCATTCGACACTTCACGTGGCCTCAAGGTGCACGTAGCCTGGCACAAGCGCCGTGGTGACGTCACCGCCACCTAGTGGCGAATGGCGGTTGTTGTTAAATCGTCATATCGAGGTATCCCATTTTGCTAAAAATAAACAAACGGGTCCCCCGTGTCGCCTCTAACAACAGACCGATGGGGAAAGGCAAGTTCTGTTAGCGAGCACCTATTAAGGCACGGGGTGGGTGGCAAGTCCCACGCCCGGCCGCCTTTGTCTCCCCAGTCTTTAGGTTTACGGTACTCGTTTTTTTTTAGACCGAGTCGACTTAGTGGGGTGGCGGGGAGGTGGGGGGCCCAGGAAAGTTTCAAATAATTGCCCGTGAGCGGGAATGGAACCCGGGTTCGAAAGCGGAGTGGTGCGCGTCAACCACTGCGCCACCGCTCCCCCTCCACGCCGTGGACGAGAGCCAGCCGGAGACGTGAGTCGCCTTCCACGCGACTCTGCACACAGCCCCAGGAGCCATGTGACATTGCCTTTGCTCGTACTACCAGTGCCGGATTAGTAGCTACTACATATGTAGCTACATATGTAGTAGCTACTACATATGTAGCTACTACATATGTAGTAGCTACTACATATGTAGCTACATATGTAGTAGCTACCACTTTCAAGGGCCCCGCGCTAAATGCTCTCAAGCTATCAATTCCGGCCCAGGGATTCTCTGCACTTGCTCTATTACTATAGTACTATACCGCCTTCAACTTTTACTGGGTGTTTAAGGTTGGCGATTTGTCGTATTATCTAGCTGTATTGCAAATGAAAAAATACAATTACTTTACTATGCAAGTTAAACATTTGTGTTTTAATATTTTTGTTTTCATTCAGGGACCCTTTATTACATATGCTACAGGCAGCACACTCGCTTAATCCGACACTAGCTCTGACTATCTATGCTGTTGCTGTATCTGCACACTGGAGTCAACACTCGTGACGCGGACCCCCCCCCCCCCCAAGGGAAAAGTGCTCGCGCCCGTACTAAGTCCGGCACGAGCACACGAGGTGGGGGGGGGGGTTGGCTCTGGGTGGCCAGTGCCACGCCCGACCGCCTTTGTCTCCCCAGCGGAGGGCTTCGTGTTGCTGTTGGCGAGGACCAGTGCCACGTGGCAGCAGCAGCGGCAAGCGGCAAGTCGCCCTTGGGGCGCACTGAGCGACCCGGAAACAAACACCGACTGGGTGGTGCAGCATCACTGCAGGAGGAGCAAAGAAGAGAAGCAGCAGCATCATCAGTGTCAGTGTTTATCAGCGGATGAGGCCCGCGCTTTCACGTCTCTCTCTCGAATTTGCGTGTCATCCTTGCGCAGGGTCCATGCTAATTTTCTCTGTTTCGTTCCAATCTTAGTAGATGTACTGCCGGAGCAAGTCTCTCTCTCTCTCTCTGCCTGTGGGTGACTGCTGCCTTCCCGGACTTGGACGTCAACACTGCTGCCCATACTCACTGCTGCCTGCTACTCACTCATCCTCCTCTTCATCCTCCTCATCCTCGCTGCTGCCATACTCTGGGCTACAGGCTCGGCCGCGTTGTCACCCCGCAGGTGACCGAGGCGGCGAGGGAACAACTCCGCCGACACGCCGCCGTCCTGCGCCTCCTCCTCGCGGTGCACCTAGCCTGGCACTGAGCCACGATGGGGACGAATCCCGAGAGCGCGGATCTCCCTCCGGCCACCGACACAGCAGGTTCACAAGTTCGGCAGCCAACACTGCGCCTTGTCACTGCGTCTTGTCACACAACGATCCCCTCCCCCCCCCCGTGTACACTTAGCAGACTGTAGGGGCAAGTGCTGTTGGCGAGCAGACACGTGTGAAGGCTACCGGCACTGTGGCACACGAGGGGGTGGGTGGACAGCACCACGCCCGGCCGCCTTTGTCTCCCCAGTGGCGATGTTTTTACGCATCGCACTAGGTACTCATTTGAGGCTGAGTCGACCTAGGAGAGGCCCATAAACGGTTCAGATAATCGTCACTGTGGTGTTGGCCGTGAGCGGGAATCGAAACCGGGTAGCCAGGTTCATAGTGCAGCGTGGCGCTAACCACTACACGAGACACACAAAGACACACACACACAGAGACACACACATAGAGACACACACACAGAGACACACACACAGACACACACAGAGAGACACACACAGAGACAGACACACAGACACACACACAGACACGTACGCGTGTGCCGCCACTGTTTAGTGGGGGCCTGCGTCTTCATGGCCCGTGTACACAATCGAGTGCAGTGCAGTAGTTTGTTGGGACAAGCAATACGCGCGGCCCCTAATAGTGCGTTGTGTCAAACAACTCTTGCAGTGCAGTACTGCAGTGTTCACCGCATCACGTCTATGTTACACGGCCACACACACACACTGCGTTTCTCGACGCTGTCGTTGTGTGTAGCCTACGACTGGGATGGATTGTCACAATCAGCTGTTGTTATCGATGAGTGCAGAAAGATGAACAACGCCAATGTGACTTGATAACTTTGACCGGTGGCTTCAGTGCACTCGCATCTCAGTGTGCGGACATCGTCTTGACCAAGGCCATGGCCATGGAGTCAGCATTGGGGGGGACCAAATATTCCAGGGGGTCTGGGGGTCCGTCCCCCCCAGAAAAAAAATCTAAATTTTAAAACTCATTTCCTGGCTAAAATATAAAAAAAATTCACTAACACATAGGACGGACTTTTTTTTTAGAGTAATGTCTAATAGTGTATTGTATTACATTGGTCTGTTTTTTTATTTTTTTACCTTTTCTTGTTGCATTGTATGTACTGGCACAGATTAGGAATTAATAAAGTACAACCATAATCACAATCATATAAACAGAAATCTATTTTATAGCAATATATGGGGGGGGGGGGGAATTTTGAGCATATTTGAATATTGGGGTGGATGTGGCCCCCCCAATATATATTATAATTACGGCCTTGGTCTTGATACTGGCCTCACGCATATACCGACGACACACACACGATGCACCCATACCCAGCACTTTGTGTGTGTGCACACTTCATGCTGTACACCATCGGATTGAAGCCTTGTACAAGCGCGGCCATCATAGCCCTCCCTACACACCGCAGCAGTGGCAACAGCGTCTCTTGTAGCGACTAAAAGTATCTGTTACGACTCGGCATTACATACACATGGGCATTTAAACTGCACTGTGTTTGGTGTCACATGCACACCCAGGTCGCCACTATAAAATGAGACCCATTATCTAAACGGGTCTCTCTATCTATCTCTGCCAAGGGGAATGCAAAGTCGAGAGATGTTTTTCTGTTCCCCATTTTCCACGTCCCGAGTCGCGTCTGTCGTGATCCAAGCCCCGCAGATGCACAGACCGCACCCCCCCCCCCCTCGGGTGCTGCATTGCAGTCGGGCCTGTGTCGACTTGCACGCAGAGCCAGCAGACGCCACGAAATAAATAGACTGTGGCTGACCCCACCCCACATCCCCCATCTTCCCAGCCATGGGTTATTATTGTTTGCAGTTGTAAACTTGCGGACACGCCCGTACCGGGACACCCGTGGAACAAAAGAGCTTAGTAGCTCATCGGATTCCACCTACAGTCTAAAGAATGATTCGGATTGAACTCAAAACAAAATATGGGTTGATCCATATTCTACCAGACAAAAAAAACCGCAAAAACCCTCAACCTATTCGTCAATAACACTACCTAAAAAAATATGTACTGTATATAAAAGGCGACGTTTTGGGTGATGGCCCTTCTTGTTTTTGTGTTAGGCCGTAGATAATTAGTTTTTTGTGAAACGTGATATTAGGAGGCAAAGGCATCCACTCACCCACCAGCTTTCCCCGCCAAAAATGCGTTGAACAGATTTTGTACCGGTTCATATAAATGTTCAAAAAACAGGGTGCGATGTGCAGTCGTGCAATGAAAGCAACACGAAGAGAGATGCTTTTTAGGTTTAATGTCACTCAGGAGGCAAAGGAACCTCCTCCATATGAAGTCATCTTTCATATAAAAGTCGTTTTAAAATGGGAAAAAAATGCTGCCTTTCAATCGTTCACGCCACTGCCGGCGGAATTACCTCCACTAAAGGAAGCTCTAGAAGGTACGGTATTTGGCCTACTTTTTCCACGTGGGCCAAACGTATTGGAAGAGGTCACAGTACCTACGCTTAACCCCGCAGCACACGACTTGCCGAATGAACGTGATGCATGAGAGGAATCTACAGGTAGCATTAGTAGTTGTGCAGCGGTTCACTTACCACCTTGACTGCCGCGGTGGCGAGATGTTAACTACCTCGCCTGGTATACAGGAGGTTGTGGGTTCGAACCCAACCCTGACGCCTGCTGTATATTTGGAGTTGGCACCTTCTCCCCGTGGTCACGTGGATTTTTCTCTGGGTCCTCCGGTTTTTCCCTCCACGTTTAGAAAACATGCATTTAGAGTATTTGGCTGCTTTAAATTTCCACACGATGATAAGCCGCTTCGTTGAGATATCTTTTGTGGCCAGGTAGCTTCTGAAAACGAGCTATGTCACTCAGTGGGCCTTACCTGTTAAAATAATGTAGAAGAGTTTAGTTTTAGGTTTAAATTTACGGTCACCAATCCATTTCAGAATGAATTGTTTTAAACGTTTTGAATGGTTTTTTAAACGTTTTTGAGTGTACAACGTTTAGTTGGTTATCAAACAAAGCGCTTGAGTAATTATCGTAGAGTCTAGCAAGGGCTCATTATGATCAGAAAAATCCAGAATCGGAGTATTTTGTTATTCAGTTTGACCTATGTGTTACATATAATCTTGAACCTCGGTCAAACTACTGACCAAAATTGAGAAAATGCAGGGGTCGAGGAGTGGCCAATGGGAGAGGGGCAGGGCCAATTGGGGAGTGGGTAGAGGTGATGGGCAGAGAGGGCAGGGCCAATTTCTAGGTGAGTGACATCTTGTGAGTTGCATGTGACGAATGAAGTTCCCATGCATAGGATAGGGCTACCCTCTAGTACTGTAGAGGCGGTCACGACACAACGTACCGGAGAGTGCTGTGGAGTAATCAAATGAGTGGACGATGATTTGGAAATAATTCTCCGTCGGATATCTAATTACATACATGACTGGGGACCACGTAGCAGCTGGTGCAACTATCCCGACCCTGACGCTGTATATTTGGAGTTTGCGTGTCTCTCTGTCTGTGGTGGTGTGGATTTTTCTCCAGGTCCTCCGGTTTTTCCCTCCACATTTTGCATGTGCTTCGAATATTTGGCTGCTATAAATGTCCACGTGATAAGCCACTTTGTTGAGCTATCATTTGTGGCCAGGTCACTCCTGAAAAAGCTTCGTAGCTCAGTGGGCCTTACCTGGTAAGATAAAAAATAGTTTATAGTTTCATGGCATACATCTCAAATTGTTCTGCGGAAGAAGCTCTCTCGCTTGTGCTCCTTGTTTCGCTTGATGCATTTCAACTACGTGCTTTGTGACTCGCCGAATTCTAGGTGGCACACGGATTCAATGTTCTGCAAAAGATGGACCTCATTTCCAGGGCCCGGTTGACACCTTGCGTTGTGTGGTCGATGCCGTCTGTAGGGGCGACTCCTCAGGGAGAACTTGAGCGGCCCACGATGGAGGGCCTGCTCCAGCGAGCCAACGAGCAAGATGGACATGCCCAAATAGAGGTGAGCTTGGGCTTGGAAGGGACATCACTGCATCATGGGGCACCAAGGTGGCGAGACGCTAACTACCTCACCTGGTGTGCAGGAGGCCGTGGGTCTGATCGCGACCCTGACGCCTGAGTTTGTGTGTCTCTCTCTCTCTGTCTCCCCGTGGTTTTTCCCTCCACATTGAGAAACATGCGTTTCTAGTATTTGGCTGCTATAAATTTCCATGTGATAAGCCACTTCTTTTGGCTAGCATTTGTACCTAGGTTGCTTCTGAATTAAGAGCTATATACCCCAGTGGGCGTTACCTGGTGAAATAAAAACGTAAGTAGTTTAGTTTAAAAACAATTATTGTACATATTTTGATCTATTGATAGTCATTATGGAATCAAGTTTTCTTACAAATCATGCTCACATTCAGAAGGGCGTAACGCCAAGTAATTGAACGCCGCACGAAGATGGCATCCAGGGACTTCCGTTGTTGGGATTGGTTGGCCGCGTCGCAGCCATCCGGTCAGCCAGGTGGTCACGGTGCACGCACGATGGGGGTGGAGTCACAGCGGCTCTCAGCAAGGGGTCGGTTTGTCTTCATTTTGTTGGCCAGCCACCGTTTTTTCCCACTGGGTGGCACGGTTTTCCATTGAACTTCATCCAACCGACTCACAAGAAAGAACAGCCTAAGTGCGCGCGCGCGTGCCTAACGCCCACTCGCGCGCGTTTCCAAACTCGCACAAACTTAGAAGGTTGCCTCGGCCACCACCGAGGCTGTTTGGGACGGCCTTCCGGATACGGATGAATGTCCCCCACTATAGTAGCTCAAATTTCACACTTGGGATGTTATCCTGGCCTTGGTTATGCTTTTGGGTTCTGGAGATCGGTGTGGAGCCCTTAGGCCCCATCACTCCCCTCAAACCCAATCTCCAGAGAGCTCCACCTTTATCACGAAAGTGACCTCTCGCACCACCTCCACCGTCCACCAGATGGGGCACCCCACGTCACCTCGCCGCAATTGAGCACTTTGCCAGATGTATGTATGTTGAACTTCTTTCGCACTGTACGTAGCCAACTGTGCTAATCGGAGGTGCGGGGGAAGGACGACGAACTAAACACAAAAAGCAGTTCTAAAGCAATGAGTTTTCAATCTGGATTTAAAAGTGCACAGCTCCAGTAGCTTCCTAATATCGGAAGGAAGACCGTTCCAGACGGCTGATGACTCGCCAAACGCCGCTGCGAAGATGATCGGAGTTCCCGTGATGATGGTTTATGCTCCTTGACGAGATCAGCAAAGTATTGTGGTTAATTTGTGGCAAGCACTTTATGTGCAATCAGTGCGACCTTATCATGTATTTGTTCGGCAACCGGAGGCCAATGTAGCTCAGCGAGCACACGGACGGACACAGTCGGATCTTGCAGCGCCCATCACGACACGTGCCAATAACTCAACACCATCCAAGACTACAGTTCACCAACGCTTCACTCACCTCCCCCCCAGACGGAAGGGTCCGCTTCAACACGTTTGGCAGCACACAGTCGCACCACTTCCTTCTTGCCACAGCGGGCAACGCATAGCTGTCCGCCTGATGATGCTAGTTGTAATTACTGGCGACACGTTATTGCACGGATTTAACATGTTTTCACTTTATCAAAGTTGAACCAAACAAGTTTAGGATGGCTTTGTTGGTTGACATTTATTTTCAACCAGACAAGATCCCTTTGAGACCGGAAGCCTCTTCCTCAAGATCTAAAATAATTTATAATTTACAGCACCATGTTATTCCGTAAGCCTCCCACATATTTTCAGTCATGGGAGTTGTTTGACCATACTTCACGATGGTGGTTGTGAAGAGGGTATCCAGGAGCAGTTAAGATATTGCTCGCAAGAGGCATGACATGATGAATCCATATAAATAAGTTTACACTCATGGTACATGCCTTAAATCTCACGCATAATACGATACTTTTGTACAAAATTGTGTGATATTGCTGCATTAAAGCTAGAAGTACAAAGATAACCGTTGCAAAAGAGACAGAAATTCAATAAATAACACATGATGAGATGGTAAACAGCATCATACAAAATATAACTGATTCTTGAATGCCTTGTTGACATTGAGAATATTTGTTCGTAAACATGTGAATTAATCTGTCTTCATTAAGAGAAAAAAAACACGTACCTTGAATTGCAGGCGCCGTGTTATCCATATAGAGGGTTTTTTGGGTTAGAGCGTGTAAATGTGTCATTAACACACCCCCACCCGACACAGCCAATTAGTAAGGATCGTCACGTGAACAAAACGTGCTAATTAGTTACTACTTCAGCACACCGCTTGTGTGTTTGAGAGTAAACCCGAGTTAACAACACATTTATATTCACGCGATCTCACCCAAAAGAATATACGAAATTACGGTGAATATCGGTCGCAAAAGCCTACGACTATTGGCTACGTGTTATACTGGTAGGAACTTCCTGGTTACACCAGCCCACAGGGGATTATTGTGTCCGTCCGTCGTGCAGGGAGGGGCTGGGTTTAGAGGGTGGGGCTGAGTGGGGAGGGGAGGGTGGGGTGGGGCTGGGTGGGGAGGGTGGGGAGGGGCTGGGTGGGGAGGGGCTGGGTGGGGAGGGTGGGGCTGGGTGGGGGTGGGAGGGGTGGGGCTGGGTGGGGAGGGGCTGGTCACCCCGTGGTGCCCTTATAAAACTCAACGTTTAACCTACTCACGCCGGCTTGTGCCCGCCCTCACAGTCGAGCATATTTGCGGGAATACACCACGCCGCCGTTGACCCTGGCCATTGACCTTGCAACCCAACGTTCCTACCAGCTCCCTCCGCAGGAATGTGTTACGGTCGGCCGTCGCATTGTTTGCACTCTTCCTCTGACATCGACCGTGAACTTCGCGATGTTCACCCCAGGTGGCCAAGCACTACTTGAAGAAGGCGGTGGAGTCGGGCAACGAGGATCACAACAGGACTGCCGTCGGGTGGCTGATCAAGGCGGCCACCGAGGGGAAGAAGGACGCCGCCAACTTGCTCCAGCAGTGCGTGCGGCTCAACAAAGGTGGCCACGCGTCACGTCACGAGCAAACCCCCGTTGGCGTTTCTCCTCCCACGTGGAGAGGAAACACACACACACACATTGAATAATGAGTTTGATTGATTAAATGATTTTTATTTAAAGCTTTCGTGACTGCAGGGCCTTTATAGGTGCTCGCTAACAGCACTTGCCCCTACAGTCTGTTAAGGCAATACGGGGGATCTTTGTCTTGTCTTGTACGTTAAACGTCTTTTGCACCATACGTAGCCAACCGAGCTAATCGGAGGTGCAGGATAAGAGTTACGTAGGCAAATATGAAAGCAACATTATTTGAAGTTACATTAATGTTGCCCAACCTGATTCCTCTTCATAAGTGTCACCCCGAAGAGGCACAGTGTGGAATTTAGATTTTTGTAAAAAATGTAAGTTGTTTTCTCTCACACGATCGGTGATTTAGCGGTATAAAGCAAATCATGCGTCCTATCTGGAACCTCCTACAGCAGATAAGCCACATGTATGTATGTTGAACTTCTTTCGCAACCGTACGTAGCAAATCATGCTAATTGGAGGTGCGGGAATGGCCAACGTGTAGCGGGCACGGTGTTACATCGTGTGACAGTTCACTAGTGGGGGAGTGGGAGGGGGGAGCTATTACATCATCGCTAGAATGTGAATTGTTCGGTCTTGCCGAAGAGTAGCAGTGTCACCCTGTGCTTGTAACCCTAACACGCCCGTAGGGTTGGGCCCTGATTAAGAAATCGCTATTTGACGGCCCATGTGTTCCACAAAGTGAAACAACACCAATTTGTGTATTCTATATATGTATGAAATACAAAAAAACATTCAAAATGTTGTCTAGCCCGACTGAGAGGTTTGTTTTGCCTCTTTAGTCACTAAATACAAAGAATAGTCTTGAAGTGTCCAGTGTGTTGACCACTGCATCGCGCTCTTTCAGGGGCCTCTGGAATGCTCTTCCTTCCGATATTAGGAAACCACTGGAGCTGTGCACTTAAAAATAATTTCCTTAGAACTGCTTTTCGTGTTTAGTTTGTGGTCCTTTCCCCGCACCTCCAATTTAGCACGGTTGGCTACGTACGGTGCAAAAGAATTTCAACGTACGTACGTACGCAGTTCCAAGTGACGGCATGAGATGAGGCGAGGCGAGGCGCTTGTGAGTTGTGCGGCTCACCTGTGTCCCTCCAGGTGAGCACACATGTACTGCGTGTGCACCATGCTGCTCTGCTGCCCGCACGTGGCCACGTAGGCCTCGAGCGACACGGCGCTGGACATACTCGTGCACCCGGACACTCAGAGTCACGACCCCCCCAACCCCCCCCCCCCCTCCCCCTTGTCGTCCAGTGGGGTCGGTGCTCTCGGCTGGACTGACACATCTCCGTCACATTATCTCCTGATTTACTCGCTGTTCATTCTTGTTCATTTCTGCAGTCGCCAACCTCGTTCACAAGTTCCTACTTTGGGAATCGGTCCCTGCTTTTATGTGAAGGCCTGACCACTGTTACAGAGTTTGGAGACGCAGTTGTGGGAATGACGCCATGTAGAATTTAACAATTATTGTAATTGTTATATTGCGAGTAAAATGCTCCTCGCAAAAATTGCTCAAACGAAAACGTTATCTATTCGTCAACCAAACATTTACCCGCTCCACGTTTTGCCATCACCGTTGAGTGGGACGTTACACTGATGGTTATGAGGACGAAGCGGTTGGTATATGATCTAAATGTTAATTTCTCTCGGAGCCTTAAGACGTCTGAATGCTTCAACGTCAAATGTGGCTGTAATTGCACCTAACGAATGGTGTTCTGCCTATTGTGCATGTCTCCCTGGGGTGAACTTTTTTTTCCATCACATTAATACAACGTGACAAGTCTGCTGTGGCCATTGCCAGTGATGGGATTTAGCGGAATTAATGCGTAAAAGAAACGGGTGGCTTTAAACCCATTAGTGGACTGTGGCGGCAGAGATTGCATTGGTTACAGTGTATACCAGAGGCAATTGAGAAGATGTTTGTGATAAGTACTAAACAAAGTAATGAACGGATGCGGTGAACCGTTATACATGGAGCTAACTCATGCACACCCAGTTGTGTGAAAGTATATACATGTGCAATAAATGGACATACATGTTTTTGTTCAGTGATGCCAAAAGATATTTTATAGAGAACAATCATTTTATCTGCACTTCCAGTGAGAAGCTCACCAAAACCGTCACGGTGATCGTGATGAGCAGCACAATTAAGGCATTTGTGCTTAGTAACTTAACCATGTACATGATGAGCAGAGCACACCTTTGCCAGAATATATCAACAGTTATACCGTGTCCCTTGTCACGATTTACCAGGTGCCGCTAAACACCAAATCCACACACATTGTGCATGACGCACACTCGGTTCAAGTCCTCATTTTAGTGTCTTTCTGAAATCGCACAAAAGCTGCCGGTGCTTCGGCCCCTTTGTGCGATACTTGTTAGCCCAACAGCGCCGTTCTTAAGCCTGCGGCGTGTGTGTCTGTGTTTAATGAATTACGTGTTAATTATATAGCGGTTATATTGACGAGCAGAATGGCAGCTGCTGTGGCAGAGGCATGATGGGTTATTGTCCTCGTGAGGGAGCGGAGGAGCCGTTTGTTCTGATTGCCCCTAAACGGAGCACGCTTAACCCTCGGCGAGCACACTCTGTATGCCTCTATGAGCTCCGCGGGACATCGCATAAATCAGCGCAAGCCTCCCCGTTGAATACTTCAGTAAAAAAAATTGCTTGCCCACATGTGGTATGTGAAGGGGCAGAGGCAGGATTTATAAATGCTGGGGGGCACAGGGCAGATCAAGATTATTTACGTGTGATAATATGCGACTGCCTGTATTAATTAATCTGCGTGTTTGTGTACACACACACTGAATGTAAAGTAGTGGGTAGCGGAAATGTAATGCCTAGCGCAGAGCAATAAACTCTTGGCAACCTGGGCAGAATTCCTGGTATTGCCCTCAGTGTTTATTTCATCATCAATAACCACGGTATAGTGATATCGTGACGCAGATTTCAGTATTTGGCCCTTTCAATTGAGCCGATCTCTTTTCTCGATTGCTAGTTCGGCAACTCCGTGTGATGCACTCCTGAAACCGGAGACTCGCGTTTGATCGCTGCAGAGATCGACAGTCCCACTCCTTCCGCTTACACTGTTAACACTGCCTCACCGAGGCCAACGATGTCGTTATTTATCTCTCTCGATTCCCTCTCCAGTTCAGCAAGGTTTGGTTCTTCAGATAGAGCACGTGCTTTGTATGTGTCGTTGATTGAATACGATAGCAGTTTGGAAAACGAGAAAAGAACAACAAAAATGAGTGAGAATAAATAATCGGAGAGCAATATACGTAATTGAGGACATTGTGGCAAGCGGTTGGAGGCATGACAGCAGTGAAAAGGAGGTTGATGATTGGCAATTCACAGATGGTCGGCTTCATGCAGAGATATGTAATTCGTATCTCATGACAGAGATAGACTTTTACAATTAGTGGAGGAATGTTATGCAGATCTCTGTAGCAAAAGCAATCGTATCCCAGGATTCACACTTTTATCAGACAAAGAAGAAAAATGACCAGATATTGTAATTGAAAAAGTAATCACTGCCCATCTCGGTATGAAAAAAGGGAAAGATCCTGGACCAGATGCTCCGAATAAGCATCTTCAAGTAAGTGGGACCAGTTGTTGGAACATCATAAACAACCCTATTTACTACATTTTTACACAGAAATTAAATATGAGAATTGTGGAATAATTCCTCATTAACTATTCGATACAAATAGGGATGCTGAAACTGACTTAAATTAGAGACCATTAATCTCTTAATTACACACACATATATATAATTTCTTAATAAATTATTGGAACCGGAATAATGGATACATTAGAGGCCAACCTACCACGTGAGGAAGACGATTTTAATTAGAATATATTTCTATCAGCAACCACGCAGCATAGTATAAATCTTATTCTGGAAGGAACTCGTGAATATCAATTATCATAACGCCGAGCGTTCGTAGACTATGAGAAGGCATTTGACCCACGGTGAAAATTGATGCAGTCGGTCTGGTACAAAACAAATCGTTATTCTATCCTTAGCTACAAACAAGCCAATCGGGATGTCGTTGTGGAAATGCTAACGGAAATGCACCATCATGTTTACTTCCCGTGCTATTTTATCGCGATGATCCGTGGAGTTTAAACCCACTCTCTCTCTCTCTCCGCTGAAGCCCTCTCGTCGTGGCTAGCAGACCTCTCGACGTTGGCATTTAGCTCCTGAAATATTGTTGCCACGCGCAAGAAGAGAATAGAAATGTCATTTATCCGCTTTGTCGCACGTGACAAATGATGTGATATGCTACCGAATTCATTGATTTCTTTTACAAAAATTAAATGTTATAAAATGTTAGGGCCAAATATTTGCTAGTGTTCAACGTAAAGCAATTATGCCACATATGGAAAGGCTAAACAAAAAAAAAACATCGTCATTAAATTACATTTAATAATTACATTTTTAAAGAAGTCGGTGTATCAATGCTGACCTTCATGGTTTCGGTGTAGCCATGTAATTTCTGGCATATGTTGGGAAGCCTGAGGGCTTAGAGAAGTGGAATCGTGAAATATATTCCCAATAAAGGCGAGCTTATGGGCTCAGACACCGCAGGCCTCCTCTGAATCCAGTGCAGAGTCTAGTCCTTTCATCTCGAAAGCCATCCTACGTATGGCTGCATATAAAATTAGTCCTCATTATTCACTCGGTCTCCTATTGACCGATATGTCAACTAGAAAACGTCTCTCTCGTCTCCAAATACCCTTATCTTGCCTATTTAATTTCATTTGCATACAGTCCATCTATCCCACTCCAAAAAAATATCACTGCCACCTCTCACCCTCGCATCGATCTAGATTCTACACATCAGGAGGTTGTCACTTATGGTCTGGCATGGCCTTCACAATGCCCTTTGTGTTTAGAATGTTGCGGTATATTTACATATAGTACGAATTTTAATGCTATTGATAAGTGCATTCATTCATCAGCAGGCATTCCACCCATACCCAAATATTTTGTGATAAACGGGCAATCCCAAAAAAAACGGTTCAGTTTTCAAACCAATGGTGTTTTCTCTCGCCTGTATCGCTTCGATGTGCCGTGATTGATGGGGGGACGGGAGGGTGGCATATGCCCTTCATGAACGCAGATGATGCGAAATGAGGTAAACGGCGTGTTCCTGTTTGCAGGTGTCACGCGGCGGTGGCGTTGCGGGCGCCGCGGTCACATGAAGAATAGTGGCTCACCGTTAGAGTGGCGCGAGCGTTTGCGCTTTAATGAAGCCGGCTTCAATCAAGGCGCGCGTGCGCGCGTGTGATATTTAAACCAGTTTTAATTGATATTTAACCTTTAGCCTCAGATCTTTTTTTTTCATCTCGTTAATGGACACGTGATATAATCGAGAATAATTGGAAGGTAAAATGTGAATAGCGTTGTTTCAAATGGAATATGGAGGAAATGTGCAAAAGGTTTTGTGCTCCCGGGTCCTTGTGCAGAGCGATGTTTTTTATAGGTCGCTCTGACAGCAGTCACGATGTCACATCATTGGACCTTCTAGAAATGACAACATAAGCCACGGCCTTTCACCCTTCAAGAGTATATATTATCTCAATCTCTGACGTGTAAAAAGCTCTTTGTGCAGCTCCGCAAACTAATGAGCAATGTTAAATTTATCCTTCTGCCCAGTAAGCCATCGGAGGGAAGAGACCAATATAAATATCAATATAAATTTAATTGGGCTTCTTTCGTACCTTCATGATGGCACACTTCTGTGGCCCGGTGCCTTGAACGGTGGGACTTGGTGGATAATCCAGAGATGAGATGCCTGGGAAGGGTCAATACAGTAGGTGTTTGCACAGAGGATCCACAATTTGGGCATTATGCCCTCATTTTGGGTGCCACGGTCGTGGGTTCGATCCCGAACCTGACGCCTGTATATTTGGAGTGTGCATGGTCTCTCTCTCTCCCTGTGGTCGCGTGGATATTTCTCCAGGTCCTTCGGTTTTTTCCTCCACATTTAGAATCGACACGCGTTTAGAATATATATGGCTGCAGTAAATTTCCACACGATAAGCCACTTCATTGAGCTATCATTTGTGGCCAGATTGCTTCTGAAAAAAGCTGCATATCTCAGTAGGCCTTACCTGGTACATAAAAAATAGTTTTTTATTTTAGATTTGCATTTCACAACATTTTATGGTATCATAACTTTAAAGGGACATTTTTACGCCTCCATTTTTTTCCTCCTCGTATTGTACGTCCAACGACGTTTTCGTCTACGTGTGCCGCCGCAGGCATTTGCGCGGAGAACGCGGAAAAGGCGCGCAAGCTGGCGCAGGAGACGGACTTCGAGCGCTCGCTGCGCAAGGCCGCGCGCCGCATGGCCGCCTCGCTCAACCCCAGGAGGAGGCCCCAGCGTAGCGCCGCCGCCGCCGCCGCTCCGCCTGCCGACTCGCCCAGCACGAGCGAGCCCGCCGACTCGCACGCCGGTGAGCGCCCGCGCGTCCTCGCGGCCTTAAACCGCCGGCGGCTTCGCCGGCTGCGCGCGGGCGTCGTCTCCGTCCGTTGCCTTGTACACCGTACCGTCGACCGCTGCTCTCGGAAAAAAAATAATAATTAGGTTCTGGAAGCTGGTGCTGGATTCTGGATTTGCATCCGTTTCTGATCATTAATCGGTGTTCTCCGCTACTAACTTTCACCAGCCTCATTTGGAAACAAACATTTTTGGAAACAAATGAGGCTGGTTGTGAAGATCAGTGGGGAGGGGGTGAGCGGTAGGAGGCGAGAATCGAGCGGGAGGTAAGAGTACGGGGCTCAAATGAGACAATGAGAAGACGGGGGGGGGGGGGCACAGGGTGTGAGCTTGAGAACAGGCAGGAGGGTGCAGGGGATTGGCGAGGGATAAGGCGGCGGAGGGCTGATTGCTTCGTGAGCTCGGAGTGGTGGGGAAATGGGCTGGTTCGTTATCCCCAAAACGCTGGCCGCGTCGCACAACTGCAAATGAACAAAGAAGCGAGTGCAAGTCCGCTGTTGATCACATGGGCACGTTAGAATCGGAATCTTTTATTCTTTGACTGGGGGAGGAATCCGATAAGCTATGAAGCTCTTTGTTTCCCACATGTCCATTGTGGGCGGGTCAGCGAGTTACAACAACAAACACAATGCAGTACAAAAACACAATCGGAGTGCAAATTTGAGAAAACGGTAAGCAAGTCACGAAATATAAGTGAATAAACAAATAATTATTTCTATAAGTCAGATACATTAAAATTGGGCAAGGCCGCAAAAACAACAACAAAACAGTCCCAGACCGCACAATGAAAACACCCACACAGCAGTAGT
This sequence comes from Lampetra planeri, assembly GCF_965212315.1. Lineage (NCBI taxonomy): Eukaryota > Metazoa > Chordata > Hyperoartia > Petromyzontiformes > Petromyzontidae > Lampetra > Lampetra planeri. Next base: position 12,009,836 of record NC_136110.1, read on the forward strand.
CCCTGAATAAAGTGGCACATCAGCATTGACCTATCGATACACAGGTAGCTGAAGCGCAGTCCGTCGCACGCGTGCTTGCCACCTTGACACTGCGCACGCACTCCGCGCCGTTGTTGGGTTCTGACAGGAATTGTCGCGTTCACACACCGACGCGTAATGTTGCTTACAGTGCATCGTATCCAGTAGCCCTGGGGCTTCCCCCGTTCTGCAGTATTGCGGATCGCAGGGATATTTTTGCGCGCGAGCGTCGGGGCCCGTACGGTGGGTGATGTCGCGCACGGACGGCATCTTCCCCGCCGCAGAAGCCCGCTGACTGTAGAAGGGAACCTCTAAACGCTCTACTGGCAGAGGTGCCCTGTGTCACGTGACCCCGTTACAATCGTCGCTTTTCTTTCTGCGCCAAGCCGTTAGGCCGAGAAGGGGGGGGGGGTGTCTGTCAACTCTTGAGGAAAGTTTGAAGATTCACCCCAGGGCACACTCGGTCACATCCCGAGCCACTTGCATTCACGCTCCGCTCCGCTTGGCACACGTTGGGAAGATTCATCCGAAACGCCACCCAGTGCTTGAAGCCTCAGCAGTGTCACCTGATATCAACCTTTGTTCTTCAGTGGGAGAGGGGCAATAACTTTGCCCGAGCAGTGGTAGAGTCTTCCATGTGAGTTTTGCTTTACGTGCTGGCGTGCCCCAAAAGCTTCTATATGCCACACCCCATGGGCATAGGGAATTCACTCTTAGCCCAATGGATTGCCAATTAGCATGGTTGGCTACGTACGTTGCGAAAGAAGTTCAACATACGTACATACATCGTACAGGGCTCCTGTTATTCGTGAATTTGCATCTCCTCCCTGTGAGCCATCATCTTTACCACTGGAAAATAAGGCGCATACAGTACGTCTAAATATCTCACCTTGTTGGAGGCCGTGGGGGTGGCCTTTTGTAGCAGCAGCAGATTGACGGTGGCTGTGCTGTCAGCCAGGTGGTGCTCATTTTAAAAACATCACGCCAATGTTGAAGCATCGGACCGTGTTCGTTTTCGAATTCACAGCTGTGCGTGCGTGCGTGCGTGTGGTCGCAACCCCCCGGCGCGCTACCGACTGAAGTGTGGCCGAACGACATTTGTTCTGCGGGCGACGGCACAACGCTCCCAGGTTACCCGCGGCAAACGCCTCACGCGCCCGCCGCTCGCAGAAGAGATCTTCAGCAGCGCCTGATGTTAGCGGTGTTGGAATACGCATATTTATAAAAAGCATAACAAGCGAATTGAGGATGACGCTTCGTATATACTGCGAATGAGATTTCATTGTTTTAAGGTCACAGAAGCAGGTTTGTTCGCCACCAGCAGCCAAGCAGTTGGCTGCCTGATCGCGCTGTGCACACACACACACAGTGGCCAACACCGGGGAATAATTCCGTGATTTGAATTCACGGCCGGTGACATTTTTAGCAAAACCACGGCGCGGCCAATTTACGACATCAGCCCATTTGCACGCTGAGATTTATGCACGTGGGCCGGCGGAGGTATTAAGGCGTACCCGGTAAGTGTCCGCATTTTTAATTGCTTCGTCCATCCGATGCCTTAGATGTCCCCGAGGGAAACGGGGAGAAGCTTCGCCAGCATTTGGCACCCAGTGTCTGTGCCGCCGGCCGAAACGCACCGGTCTGCGCTTCTGGTGAGTGTAGTGCGAGGAGCAGGTGGCGGGAAGGAGGGCATGCGCATTAACCCCACGGTCGCGAGATGTGAACCACCTCACCGGTATGCAGGAGGTCGTGGGTTCGATCTCGACCCTGATGTCTGCTGCATATTTGGAGTTTGCATTTTCTCTCCGCGGTCGCATGGTTTTTTCACCGGATTCTCCGGTTTTTCCCTCCACATTTAGAATCAATATGCGCTTGGAGCATTTGGCTGCTATGAATTTAAACGTGATAAGCCACTTCGTTGGGTTATCATTTGTGGTCAGGTTGCTTCTGAAAAAGAGCTATATATTTCAGTGGGCCTTACTTGGTAAAACATATCTATAGTTATTTACAAAGTGTACACGTAAATTGGCACGAATGTTCTATTCCTGGCCACGGTAAAAACCCACCCATAAGGGAGAATGGGTAACGGGCCTCTGCAATATTTCGCGGAGACGAAAGTACGCATAAATCCGAGCCATTGCCGCTACCCTGAACCTAGACTTCTTACATAAACCATGATCACAGTCGAAACTGTGTCCTAAGCACCGTCCCTAATGCCAATGCTTACTCCACACGTAACCTTGGCCTTACCCCTAACACTGACTTTTGCTCCGACTCACTTCTATTCATTGCCTAACCCCAAACTAACCATAGCCTTAGTCTTGTATTCCAGTGAGTTGGAGGCAAGGTTGGTGGCTCATGCAGAGATGGAACCATGACGTGGTGATACCAGCCTCTGCAGCATTGAAGTGCCTGTCGGGAGCAGCGCAGCAAACGGGTTGCTGACATTTGATCGTGCTGTGTGCGAGTCTTCTCACGTACAAAGTGCTTTCTCTGGGTACTTGGGTTTTCGTTCCTTGTTGCTAGATACTCAAGAAACGAATTGGGCAAACGTCTCACGCAGTAGGCTCTCTGTTAACTGTGAAGCTCTCTTGGGCAAAGATTTTAAATGATTATATTTTAATAGCTAACAGTCCCACCTACCCAAGTGCTAATCCTAACACTGACTATAACCCTAAACTCCGGTCCTACGCTAAACCATGAAGAATACGACGCGAGATTACAGGACTGTCCATGCCAACATTCATTAACATGACAATGAATGCCATCATTGTCCGTGTAAAATAATAACTACGCAATTAACATAACATGTATGTTCACGTGACAATTCACCGAATGCCACTGATGGTCATGTTTAACAATCTAAACTCTATAATGAGTTGATGACATGGTGCCAACATTTATTGTGATTTATTTAATTTCCTAGAAAGCACGTAAGCTTGACTAATCAGATTAAATAGCAGCTCATCAAAAACTCAGTTCTGGCATTCGGAATGTTTGCCAATGTGTGTGGAAAGGAGCCCAAATGCCCGGAAAAACCCACACGTGTAGTGGGGATAACCCTCAAATGCCGCACATGTCAGAAACTTGCTTTTGCTTGCTGCAATATCTCCCAACAGGCACGACCTCACTGCCCATCAGGTGGGTACCTCACACCCCACGACTCCATCTTTGTGTGATCCACCAACCCCACCTCGAAGCCATTGAATTCCAGTCGTGCATCACGCACCTGGAAGAGCAGCGTGTCGGTGCAACGCCTTTATGGCGTCGCCCGTAAAGTAGCGAGCGGCCGTATTCGGCGTGGAGATTTTATTTTCGTCGACAAATCTTGTCACTCAAATGCGCCGTCATCATTAAAACTCAACGTACGGTTAGACAATTATAAACGATGAGAAATAAATAAATATATTTACTTACTATCTCCAGTGTATGTGTGTGTCATGGCCCTAGCTGCTGTGTTTGTTGGGTACACTTTGTAAATGTTCAGCTTGGGCAATGGCGGCACAACTGCGAGTTTAATGTGGCACCCACACCTCCCATCTATCACGCTGAGCTGCGTTTATTCCCTTAGATCGGCCTGCTTTGTGACACAAGTCAAAGCGTCACGAGCACTAAAAGAAATGTGTGGTTACAATGAGCCGAGCTGGGGGTCTTGAGCCACTGGCGAAGTTCCACTTCACTACGGCGTGCACTGCACTTTGATGAGAGCAACTTCTGCTAACATGCCTGGCGAAATCTCACCAGGAAAGCCAAAATCAGAATCAGAATCTTTACTTATCCTGGAGAAATCTGATGAGCTGTGAAGCTCTCTTTCACAGATGTCAGAAAGTTACAACAACAAACATTATAAAAACCGATAAGTGGAATGTAAAGCAAATAACGAAAACAACAAATATTAAATAAAGTATTTAAGTTCAAATTGCATAAGTTCACCAATTCCCAAGCTTAGGCAAGGCAGCAAAACAACGACAACAACAATGAGTCCCCAGACCGCGCCAAAACAACACAGTCCCTCAATTAAATTGCACATTCAACTTGCACTAGCGATACATGGGCAAGGATGAAAGTCACATTGGCAAATGCAGTTGTACCCAGCACTAATCTTCCGCTTCAGGATATTTCTTGAAGCAAGGTTAGTGCTGGAGCAATGCTCGACTGAGTCGACCCTGGATTCTCAAGCTCCCAGTCCTGAGTTTTTACCCTTCGTTGTGATGGACTCGTCGTGGATACATTCCAATGGTTCTGTACAATTACAAATGTGCTCAGTGCTGCAATTTTAATCCGTGCCAACATTGAGTCTCGCATAACGTGGTCTGCATGCTGAATCTGAGTGGTGGCATGTTTTGGTAAAAGTAACCGTAGGATACGTCATGTTGAGCCACAGTCATTTAATATGATGTATGTATCTTCTTGGTTCTTTCAGTAAAGTCACGTAGAATGGAAATAATAAAATAATAAAAATAAAACATAATAAAATACTATTATTTTTATATAATATTATTTTATTATGTTATATATATGTTTTATTTTATTATTTCCATTCTACGTGACTTTACCGAAAGAACCAAGAAGATGAATCCCTGCAGTCACGAAAGCTTTAAATCGAAATTTAATGATGTATGTATGTTAGACTTCTTTCGCACCGTACGTAGCCAACCGTGATAATCGGCTCCCAACCATGGTGCACTCATGGTTGGGGGCCAGTTTGATCTCGGCCGTGATTGGCACGAGGCACCGAGGGGTAACGTCTCGGTTGCCGCTCAGCCCAGGAACGGTCCAATTGTGTGCTACGGTCATTTGTATGGCACGGGGTCCGTGGGCTTAAGTCACCATGCCCCCCGCCCCCCTCCATACCCTGCATGACTATGGGTGAAAAGTCATGAAATTAAACAAGTTTTAAGATGGGTTTTTTTTACACAGGATTGGTTATTATCACTTCTGCAATTGTTTCTTGCTGTGGTTGTCCCACCTTATGACGGACGCTTGTGTTGCGCCCGAAACGTCGTGACTTATTATTTTATTTATATTATTATTTCCATTATTTATTTCTATTATTTATTTTTACCTACGTGACTTTACCGAAAAAAAAACCTAAGAGTATGGTTATTATCAGTAAAAAAAAAAAAAATTCCCAGCCATGTTTTAACACAAACACCAAACCCAATCCTGTGTAAAAACAACCATTCGTAAAACTTGTTTCATTATCGAGCATGGCTATGGGTGAAAGTCAATCCTGCGTAAAAAAAAAAAATCTCGCTGGGAAATCGAAGTCGGCAAGCGACGCAAGGGCATCATCCTACCTCTGCGTGGACACTGCGATATCTCTTATCGACGGGCTCCGGATGCAAGCCTCAGGTCACACCACGCGGCGCGGCTTGAGGAATGCGGTCGGTGTTTCAGGTGCCGGCCCTGGTGGCGAGGGCTGCCATGGGAACTGAACATCCGTGGGGGAATAAAAAACAAAAAGAGCTTTATAACTCATCGGATTTCTCCGAGATGAATAGAGACTCTGTTTTCTGAAAGCGGCAGGCCCAGCCGGCCCAGCCCACGTCTGGTACCAAGGCAGCACGGCCCCCCCGGCGGTTGTGGAAACGTGACGTGGAGGTGTTTTACGCAACAGCTCACAGGCCTCATTAGAGCCCAAGGGTCTAATTTTCAATTTAAAAGGCAGCATTGTAAATCCTCCCGTGATAAAACGCCACGGGATGTTAAATGCACCTGATTTAGCATTCACAAGTGGTTCCCCTGTAGAGGAAGTGAACATTTCCATCGTGACATGCATGTACGTATGTTGTAGTTCCTTTGCAACCGTACGTAGCCAGCCGTGCTAATCGGAGGTGATCTCCGGTTCGTATTCGACAGGCTGCTCGCACAGCAGCCACCAGACTACATTCCCACACTGTTTTCCATGTCCCATCAAGCATGAAAACTGTACCACTGTCTATTGAGATTTAGCCTCAGACGCCATGCTGATCATCTGTAATATATATTTGATTTATATATATTTAAGTACATAAAATTAATGTGATTTTAACACGTAGGCTTTCGTGACCAGCCAATATTATGGATGACCAATATCATCCATAATAAAAAAAAAAATTGGATTAGATCACGTAAATGTATTTACACGATCTAACCCAAAAATAAAAACAAAAACTATATTACGGAGAAATGTGATTGTTAAAAACAACATTGCTTATTGTTCACAGTTACATTTATGAGGTGTTTTTTGGGCCACTTCTCGGTGACCTGACTGAGCTTATCGTTTTCTCACTGCACGCGAGTTCCTGATTTGGTGTCACCGTTTCGGTGACAATGCAGAAAGGATCTGGCAGCCATCTGAGCTACCTGAACTACGCCGTCCTTTTACCAGTTAACCAGATCATAACAAAAAACAAAGACTTGCCATGTCCTTGAATTAAAGCATTCATTGAAGTTCAATAGATTGAGGTTACACTGATGGCTGTAAAAGTGTTGAGTGAAATCGCATGCCTTTCAAAAATGTGTCTTGAAAGGTTGAAAGTCTGCACCGTTTCAGCATCTTTATGTATGTTGAACTTCTTTCACACCGTACGGAGCCAACCGCGCTAATCGGATGTCCGGGGGAAGGACAACAAACGAAACACAAAAAGCAGTTCTAAAGAAATGCGTTTTCAATGTAGATGATTTAAAAGCGCATCGCTCCAGTGGCTTCCTAATATCAGAAGGAAGAGCGTTCCAGACGGCTGCAGAATTGCATCTGAAAGCGCCGCGGGATGCGGTGACCGTCTTTGTTCGATGCTTAGCCAAAAGCCGCCGCTGCGAGGATGACCGGAGTTCACGTGATGATGGCTTATGCTCCGTGACGAGAGTCAAGTTGTGTGTTCAGGTCCCCAGAGCCTTCGCCAGGTGTTCTGACGCTCGGTGCTCGCACAGCTGTCTTTGTGATTCCATCTTTAGTAAAATCAAACATTTCTGGTGCTGCTGAAAGACTTAATTCTACTGTGAGCTGCTGCTGAGGTCATCTTCCTGAGGGTGCCACGGTGGCGAGATGTTAACTACCTCTCATGGTATACAGGACGTCGTGGGTTTGATCCCCTGACCCTGACGCCTGTATATTTGAAGTTTGCTTGTCTCTCTTTCCCCAAGGCCGTATGGATTGTTCTCCGGGTCCTCCTCCCTCCACATTTAGAAGCGTGCGTTCCGAGTATTTGGCTGAAATAAATGTCCACGCGATAAGCCACTTCGTTCAGCTATTATTTATGGCCAAGTCGTTTTTGAAAAGTAACTAATAGTTCAGTGGGGCCTTACCTGGTGAAATAATAATATTTTAAATTTCGATTTAAAGCTTTCGTGACTGCAGGGATTCATATTCTTGGTTCTTTCGGTAAAGTCACGTAGAAGGAAGTAATAAAATAATAAAAATAAAACATAATAAAATAATTCTCACGACGTTTCAGCCACAACGCAAGCAGCCGTCCTCAGGTGAAGAATTACTTTATAGTAATTTACTTACCTTTCTTATACTTTGCACTCCTATCGTGTTTTTCTATCGTTTGTTGTTATAACTTTCTGACCTGCCCCTACTGGACATCAATGAAAAAAAACTTCATAGCTCACCAGATATCTCCAGTATAAATGAAGAATCCGATTCTTTTGACCAAATCTAAGATCAACAATTTTCGTTCACGTCGTTTGCGGTGCAGTTATTGAAGGCTCGGCTGCTGACGTCGTCAAACTTACCGGATGTTTGTGTTCACCGTCCCCTCACTTGTTCCGAGCGCAACATCTCGTGAGCGATGGCTCGCAACCGTGGCAAAGAGAGCGGCGAGCATTCACTCGCTCGCTTTGACCCCAACAAAGGTCGCCTTTGGCGTCGTCGCCATCTATCTCGTGCAATTAACGACAGTGCTAGCCCTCGTTTCGTACTTGTTGAGCTTTGGATTGTTGCGTGCCAGCTTCTCATAAAGGTTAAAATTTATGATCTCGCTTGTAATGAGCGAATGTCAGCGGCTGAGGTGCCCTCTAATGAATTGAGAAGAGATTGATCGTCGGTCGTGCCTGAGTGAAAGCGTAAGTATACTCCGTCCGTGAGGGAGATAAGTGAACGTTTGATTGTTGTAACGTGAATAGCATACGAAAGACCTTGGGAACTATTTGAGGGGATTACGCGAATGTGCGTATAAGGTGACCCGATTGAGAATGATGAAAATCTATATTTTTTTAATGCATAACCCTGACTGTTGAGTGAATGAACACCCTAATTTGTGAAAATGGGAGTGGGTGAGCGAGTTAATGGACACATTAGGTAATTACTTAATCAGGAAGATAATTAGCAGTCGCCTTTTCATCCCGACAGACGATGCTGGTGAAGTAACGGAAGAGAAGAAATTCGACAGGCAGCGGAAAATCCTGCGAAGATTCATGAGTTTCCAAGGTATCGACCTTCACCGGACACCTCGTATCAACAAAAGCCCTGTACCGGCCCGATTCTGACTAGTGCCGTAAGCTGCATGGCCGCTGTGTAGCAGTTCCATTCTAGAATGTAACCCGTATCCCACATTCCCTCTGCCGATGACCGCATTGCTGGCAATGCGCACCCCCGATCTCAATCTTGGGGGGACGAGCGTGGACAACGCTTGGATGGGTGGCCACCAAGCAGCACAGACCGGTTTGTCGTAGACGGCTGTGAGTCCGTGCTGCATGGTGGGCACCAGGGAGGTGGTGCAGCAAAATCCATTGTTGTGCTGCACTGCTAAGCTCCTGCCTCTGTAATGCCCACCGTTCGACGGGTCCGCACTAGCTGGCTGTGAAGTGCGTAAGGGCGTGCCGTGCGGTACTGGTTGGCCTGCACATGCTGGAGGAGGAGGAGGCTGTCACATGGCTCTGTAGTTACGTAGGCCGACATCCACGAACAGGACATTAAATTATCTATTTTTCTTGTTTATTTGGTGCCCTAATTGTGTGAAAGTCACGTGTAAAAGCATTTGCTGAATATAAACTCCGCTTTGACCCACACACGGCATGGGGAGGCCCACATCTAGCAGCATGGCTGTTCATACGGAACAGATATTAGTAACAGACGCGGCATATTCATAATGGGGGGAATTCACACGGTGTACGCATTTGTGGCTTTTCGATCGGAAAAATATACATCGCGTGGCAAAGAATATCCCTTTTGACCGTCCAATGGCGACCGAGCGGGTGCGTGTGTCCGACTCCTCCACCGGGGATGGTAGATTGCACGCAACCGTAGCCAGCCAATCAACGTTCATCGTCTCCTGCACACGATGCCCTCTTACACGATGGTCATGTCGGGGGGGGGGGGGGGGGTGGATGAGAAGCCCAATGTTTCCGGGACATGGACACGATTTTTGGACTGCGCGCAGGCATGGCAACGGGGACGAAAGATCTGTGCACGGACGACCTCCTGGACATGACCAAGGGCTACCTGAGCGGCGCTTACGCCCGGCCGCCCATTCCCCTGGTTGCTGCCGGGGTGGACGAGCCGGAGATGGACGGACCGCTGGACGGGTCCCAGCCGGCGCTGCTGCCCTCCAGGGACAAGGTTGGCACCGTGACACGTTGTGCCGCCAGGCGAGGCTCCACAGGAGCTCAGTCGGTGGTGGTGTTGCCCGTTGTGTGTGTGGGTGGCAGCGGTGGCTCAGCGGCTCGTGCGCCGCACTGTGGACCCGGCCGCCCTCGGTTCAATTCCCTGCTCGTGGCCAACATCGGTGGCGATTTATCTGAACCGCTCCTGGGTCTCCCCCCTACCACACCCCCCCCATGTCGACTTGACGTTGTAAATGAATGTCTGATCCGTGTGTAAACATCCAAACTGGGGAGACAAGAAGAAGCTGGGCGTAGGGCTGGCCACAACACTCTCATTCGCCATGCTGGCTTTCACTGGTGGCACTTACCCCAACAGCCTGCAGAGACTGTACAGGGGGATGGTCGTCTTTGTTTATTCGTACGTTCTGTTATTGCCGCGTTACCATGCTATCACTAAAGTGCGGCGAGTTGAGTATATGCTGTGAAGTTGTACATGCAAATTGAAGAATCTAGTTTAATTTAAAATAAAGTCGATACTTTCTCTGAATTTTAAGAATCAGAATCTTAATTTGGACGAGAGGAATCCGATGAGCTATGAAGCTCTTTTTCGTTGGTACTGCACCTTCTTTCAACCGAGATTCTATCTTGTAGTCGCTGTTCGGTTTAAATTTTTTTTTATATTGCAATGATTAGCTGCTGTTGTATGAGAGTAAAATCCGGTGCGTTGAATTGTGGAATAGCTGGTTTCTCGCGACATGCATCCTCCATGCCTGACAGCTAAATCCTCTTAGAATGACGTACGTCAGGGTATCTTGCAACTTCAGGCACGGTGAACAAAAATATGAATTTACCTCGGCAGATAGAGGGGAAAAGAGAAAGAAATATATATTCAGTTTCTTGTTTTCTTTTTCATAAATGTTTGCGAATTCGCAAATTACGGGGAATCTTCCAAAGTTTGATGTTACATATTTAGAATTTCGAAGATGTTTAAACAAATTACGTTAATCTAAACTGTATCGCATTAAATTCAGATGTGCATGAAAATAGGTCAATAACACATGGATATACCAAGAACTCTAAATGTGAATAGTGTTCCGTTAATCCAACCACCAAATACCATCTATTGGAATTTATTGCATTCTTTTGATGTACTGTATCTAATGAAGTTAAGGAAATCAATAGCAGTGGATCTTATTGCGGTGCTCAATCAATTTCGCCGTTATTTTATTTCAAACTGCCGGTGGCCACATTTGCTTACCTTGCGCGGGGGGTGTTCTAACAAAAGAACGCTTCCGTCGCCAGATGAAGTTTTATTCCAACCGGAGGCCAGCAGCAGCAGCAGCAGGACTGCCAAATCTCCCATTCCGTCACCACATTACCACCGGTGGCCCCTGAGCAGGTGCTTAGCCAGTTTCTCCACAGGCCCACCGAGCGTTCACTTCCCTCACAGGGATACTCGTTGTGTGTTTATCCCAGAGGGTAGTGGGGGGGGGGTCTCCGTTCCACGATATTGGAGATATTCTTCGCCGGGCTCGAACTCGGCGAAATAGGGGGAAAGGGTAAAATTGATACGTTGCCATTTTGTGGATGTCACCAATTAATTTTCACACGTGCAGAATGGACCCTGCTGTATTGACCAACGGATCAAACTTCACGTCCCTTGAACACTTCGTTGACGGACAGTGGCTTTCACTCTTGTCTCTCTTTTATGTACAATACAAAATATATCTTCTTCAACGGTCGTGATCAATCCACTGGTGGATGAAGGCCTTCCCAAATCTACCTCGCACGTGCATGCGAGCTGAATAATTGCACCATCTCCTTGGCACGTGCGTCCCCTTGGATGCGTTCCATTATATATCTTCACGTTAAAACAAACCGTTAATGACGTGACTGAACTGGTTGGAAAATGTGCAACTAAACGTGATGGGTTATAGTGAAATTTGGCATGTTTGCGTACGTTAATTTGTTATAAAAACCAATGTATTTGCTTTCCTTACAGCTCATGCAGTACCCACTGCAGGCAGTGCTGGAGGTGAAGGACTATGTGGTGGAAATGGCCTCCAAAGTGGGCATGCAGTGGCTGCAGGCCGCCCTCCCGCTCAACCAGATCAACACCATCATCTTCTTCTTCATTCTCAGCAGCCTCACCATCGACTTCCTGGGTTTCATTATCCCACTCATCATCTTCTACCTTGCCTTCGTTTCTATGGTAAGGTCATCGCGGGCTCAGCGGGCCCTCCTGCAAGGCATTTTCTGAGTTTGTGTCCCTCTCAACAGCTAAGAGCTTCGTTCTATAGCTGCTGCTGCCTCTTGCCTTCTTGCAGAGCATTGGGCCAACACTGTTGTTGCAATCCTGGGTCTGAATTCCAAGCAGGGACCTGAGATTAAACCAGGTTGTCAATAATGGCGAGTTCATAAACTCGGCTTTGTGTTCGGTGCTTGAGAAGAAGAATAAAATATTTGTTGTTAAAGCTCTCATGTCATTAGTGCTATCTTTAACATCACACTCATCTATCTGATACATAGCAAACATTTCTGGTAAGACAGTCCCTGTAAGGTTCACAAAGGACATTCACAAGAAGTAATTTGCCAATGAGAAGGATATTCTCTGTCATGAGAAGCTGGATAAATTTGAATACTTTACCCACAAAGCCTCACTGAGCCTACATGACTGTTTGGGTGAATTTAATTGATGACGTTTTACATTGGAATGCCTCGGGAAATCTCACGCACGTGAGGAGTGAACACTGCAACGTTTGTACCAATTGGCCATGAACCGACTTGCTGGACCGCCCCTTAAGAGGCACATCACTGCCTAGCCAGTGCGTTATTTCACACACGTTGTGGTTCTACCAACCCTTGCGTGGTCTACCAACCCTGATTTCCAAGTGACTTAATTACAGCTTTGTGCTACGAGTCTAGACACGTTTTTGGTTAGACAGACCCACTGATGATTTCAGGTGAAGGCCCGTAAATTGTATTCCAGAAGTGTTCCTCTCTATGCTCATGATGGCATCAATGAAACTATAAAACTATTTAAACTATCTTTTATTTTACTCGGTAAGGCCCACCGAGCTATATAGCTCTTTTGCAGAAGCGACCTGGCCACAAACGATCGTGCCATGAAGTGGCTTATCATGTGGAAATTAAAGCAGCCAAATACCCTGAACGCACGTTTCTAAATGTGGAGGGGAAAACCGGAGGACCCGGGGAAAAATCCACATGACCACGGGGAGAGAGACCATGTAAACTCAAAATATGCAGCAGGTGTCAGGGTCGGGATCGAACCCACGATCTGCTGTATACCAGGCGAGGTCGATAACATCTCACCACCGCGCCGCCACTGCTTGGCTGTGGTTGGTAAAAACTCGTCATGAATGTAAAAACAAAATCGTCGGTCACCTTCCAATTGTGCCGACGCTGCTCTCTGGCCGTCTTCGACGTGGACAGGTGATCTGCACACTGCGCGTGGTGCAGCTGGGCAAGGCGTGGGAGGAGTTCCGCACGTGGACCAACATGGTGCTCGAGTACGAGCCCTGCCTCGATGTGGCGGAGGCCGAGGCCCAGTTCGGCTGGTCGCACCTCGAGCCCTACCTCCACTTCCTGCTGTCGGCGCTCTTCACCGTCCTGTCGTACCCGCTGGCGGCACGCGCCTGGCTGCCCTGCTCCGAGCTCGCCGTGCTGTCGGCCGTGCTGGCCATCGCTGGATATTACACGGGCACGGGGCAGGCGGGACGTGTCCAGACGCATGCCCGCAATGCCCTCCTCGCGCAGGTGCGTCGGTCCACTGTCCACTCTTAGAAACTAAACAATGTTTTATTTTACCAGGTAAGGCCCACTGAGCTATGTATGTATGAATATTGGACTTCTTCAACATCCTTTGCACCGTACGTAGCCAACCGTAATAATAGGAGGTGCTATGTAGCTCTTTTTCAGAGGCGACCTGGCCACATGATAACTCCACGAAGTGGCTTATCATGTGGAAACTTATAGCAGCCAAATGCATGTTGATTATATGTTGATTATATGCATGTTGATTATATGTGTAAGGGAAAACTGGAGAATCCGGAGAAAAATCCACGCGACCACGGGGAGAGAGACACACAGACTCCAAATACAGTGATCCCTCGTTTATCGCGGTTAATGGGGACCGGAACCCCTCGCGATAGGTGAAAATCCGCGAAGTAGGATTGGCCCCCTAGGAATTTCCGTATATGTGTGTGTGGGTACCAGAATGTTTAAAATATGTATATTTATACTTTATATATATATATATATTTTACTTAAATCTATTTAATTATAAAACATTAATATTATACATTCACTCTCTCTCTCTCTCATACGATACGTATTATGGTGTTCTACACTCACCAATGACAGTAGTATCTTGAGACTTGACTCCAGTAATGACGACGACGATGACAATGACGATGACAATGACGACGATGACAGACCTGTGCAGTTCGATGAATGTGATGATGAATGATGATGATGATGGTGTTACTGCACAGGTATAATGAGGCCTTTAAATCAGTTCGAAAAATCCGCGATGCACTGAGGCCGCGAAACTTGAACCGCGAAGTGGCGAGGGATTACTGTATACAGGCGTCAGGGTCGGGATCGAACCCACAACCTCCTGTATACAAGGTAAGGAAGTTAACATCTCGCCACCGTGGCATCCCTCAGATGTTGGGCCATCGAATGGGAGCTCGCCCATCGTGCTGTCATAGATCACTGCACAGGTGCAGATCCTCGCATCAAAGAGCACTGGTGTGTTGTAGGTTAGTGCATTGCGCTAACCAAACTGGCGGCCTGCCCTGGATTCCCGGCCATGGCTGTAACGTCAGTGGCAGCGAATATCTGAACGGGTCCGTGGCATCCCTGAGGAAGACTCACTCCTAAATGAGTACCTGGTGCGGTGTGCAAAATATCAGCATGGGGGGGAAGACAAAGGTGGCCGGGCGGGGTTTGGACCAACCCGCGCCCCCCTCATGTGCCGTGCCAGCCTTCAAAGGCGTTCCGTATCAGCGCTCGCCGTGCATTGTCAAAAAATTGTAAAGAAAGAATAATTGTTATTTCTCTCTTAGCTGGACTTGAGTTGTTCTAAGAGGAAGATTGTTTACTTTTGTCTCGTATTATATACAGTATGTGCTTTGTGCTTGGTCCCACAAAGCCCACATGCATATTGTAAATAAATAAATGATCGTGTATCTAACTTATACTGCCTTTACAAATTAATAGTATGTTCAAAGTTACCTCAGGCACTGTTGCCTCAGCTTTTCCATTTCAAACTAACATCAAGGAGCGATGTCAGCTTGCCCCTCTAGTTCCAAGCTCCCTGACTCATCATTAAATTACTCCAGAAGGCAAATATTTGCATTGAGTTTACATTTTACCCCAATAGCCACCTGATTAAAAACAAAATACTTTCCCTCCAATTGACCAGTCTCAAGTCGACCATTAACAATGCGGTTTCAATTTCCAAACTTAACATTGTGGCCCGTTGCCTAGCAACAAGGTTGCCTAGCAACCGGTTGTTTATGACAACCGAGTCGTGCTTAGCAACGCAGTAGCAACTCGTGCCACGAGATGGCAACGTGCGATTGTAGACGATGCAACATGTTGGCACGGAGAAGGCCCCATCAGCGCTACACATTCTAGATGCCTCCGCGTGTGAACAAGTCTTTCAGAACATCTCCAGCGGGTTGCCCAGGCTATGTTAACGATGTTTAGTTTCAAGAGTGGCAGAAATGTATTGAACGAGATAGGCTATTGACGTTGTTATCCAGTGGTCGGCCATTGTGTGTCAGTAAATTACTCCAGAAGGCAAATATTTGCATTGAGTTTACATTTAGTATGCAAGTCCTGACGGGGAGTCTCATTCGGCTGGCAGGGTCCACACGCGTTCCTGAAGGGCACCGCGTTATGTAACAATCTCGTTATAATAAATAATATCTAATAGAGAGTAAAGCACAGTCGGCGGTAACACGTGAGATGCGTACGCAGGCTGAACAAAGACTGAGGAGCGTGGGTAGCATCTAGAAGCATCCAGCAGCATCCCACTGACTCGTGTGATGATGATGCTACACCGAGGCAGCCATACGACCGCTCATTCAATGGAATTATATCCAATTCGCATCCGCGTTATAAAAACTTTGTTTTCTGATACACTCATCGTGTTATATCCAATTCGCGTTACGAAAACAACACGCAGTGTTATAGGAGAACAGGCTGCGCTTGTATTACAGCGCTGTAAGACTACCGTCACGACCTTGTTAGTAAGAAAAACACCGTCTTCTGGCAAGTCAACAAGAGTTTTTCTTCGAAGAGACTGGTCATCGGGTTTATTTGAACCATTGATGAGCACTTACACAAGATTTTTTAAGCAGGCAAAGACAAAAACGCTTTCCAGGTGTACATCGTTGTGTCAGTGTAGATCAGTGTAGAGTAACAGACCACGACATAGATAATTTGGTCCACATAATCACCTATGCAAAAAACTATACGTATGTTGAACTTTTGCACCGTACGTAGCCAACCGTGATAATCAGAGGTGCGGGGAAAGACAACAAACTAAACACGAAAATTAATTCTAAAAAAATATCTCCAGTGGCTTCCTAATATCGGAAGCAAGAGCATTCCAGACGGCCGCAGAAGTGCATCTGAAAGCGCCACGATGCGGCGACCGTCTTTGTTCGATGGTTAGCCAAAAGCCGCTGCTGCGAGGATGACCGGCGGAATTCACGTGATAATGGTTTATGCTTCTTCACGATATCAGCATGTACAGCATGGGCTGTTAATACTCGTGCATGCAACCGAAAACATAACTAAACAACCGAGGCTGAAAGATGCACTTTCAAGAAAACAACGGCCGCCGCCACCTTCCCACGTCTCTTTCGTTTGCCGGCTGCCGCGCTCCGAGCAGGTGGCCATATCAGCCCTGCAGGGCCTGGCCTCCCTGCCCACCGAAGCCCCCCTCGCCTGGCTCCTGCGGCCCCTCGGCGAGAGCCACCTGACGCTGCCGCTGGCGCTGCCGTCGCCGAGCGTCGCTCCGTCCCTCGCCCCCTCGCTCCGCCTCAACCTGGGCCTGCCCGCGCTGCTCTACGCCCTCCTCGTCTACTCGCTGTACCGCGTGGCGGCGGGCGCGCGCGGCGGTGGCGGGGGCGGCGGCGGCGGCTACCGGGGGGCGTGCTGCGCGCTGGCTCCGCACGTCGTCTGCTTCGTGTGGTGGGAGCTGTCGGCCGAGCTTCTCTCGAGCGGCGCGACGCCGCTGGGGCTGCTGCGCGCCTCCGTGGGCTACGCGCTCTTCGTGTTCGCGCTGCCCGTGCTGGCCGTCGGGCTCTGCGCCGCCGCCGCGTTCCACTGCGTGCGCTGGCTCGTGGCGCTCGAGTTCGCCAAGGTGGGCGTCACGCTGGCGCTGTGCGCCGTGCCCGTGCTGCTGCGCTACTGGAACCGCGCCTCGGCCGCGCAGACGCCCAGCCCCGGGCACACCTCGCCCGTCAGGTGCGTGCGTGTTTGCCGCTGTGCCGGCCTTCATAGGTGCTACTCGCTATAACGGCACTTGCCCCAACAGCCTGCTAAAGATATACGGGGATCTTTGTCTTTGTGTTCACCGCCTTCACAGGTGCTACTCGGTAATAGCACTTGCCTCGGCAGTCTGGTAAGATTATATGGGGATCTTTGGCTTTGTCTTTGTTCACCACTGGGGTGGGAGCAAGTTGAAATGTTTTGTTAAATACGTTCAACAGCAATATGATTTCACTAGCATCAGGCTTAGTCTCTGAGCCATACCAAAGCACACGTATTTGTCCTTAAGTTTTCACTCTAACAAAGGCTTAGAAACTTGGACTGAAGCACCCTTAGAATTCTGTAGGTTCGTTGGAAACACACTAGGCTTCTTAAATTAAAATGAAACACCGTTATTACGATTCCTGGACTTAAGCTGAGTGGTGTTCAAGCCCGAGGCTCGCAAAGGCAGATGCACGGCTGCCTCATGAGTACCAGTTGACACCCAATGTAAACGCCCTAGAGCGGTGTCAACAGGTATAAAACGAACCAATGCAATCTCTCTAAACCAGTGAAAAAATCCACTGTAACGCATCAACCAGTGTAAACGCTCCGCGGCTGTAAACTAAGCCAGTGTCATCCGTCTAAACCGGTACAAACTAAACACAGCTTGTGTGCGAGCTGTCGGCTAACGACCAATTTTGCACTAAAGTCAGCAGGTGGCATAAACACTTTTTAGTTTTTAAACTCATTTCCTAGAATTAAGCATGATGAAACAAAGAATTGTTGAATTGCGCAGCTTCTCGTACCCTAATACGCGAGTGCTACATGTCGTTCCGTGTGCTCAATCCACGCTCTGTGCCCCATCCTCAAATTAAAGGCAGATTTTCTTGGTTCTTTCGGTAAAGTCACGTAGAAGGGAAGTAATAAAATAATAAAAATAAAACATAATAAAATAAAATAATTCTCACGACGTTTCGGCTACAACGCAAGCAGCCGTCTTCAGGTGAAGAATGAGACACTACCAAGCTAGGAGCTTATATATAAGCTGGGTTGGAGGTGGAAGAGCGCCTTAACAAAAAAAGAATGTGCATATGAAGAGGAATTTAGCATATTCATGGAAAATGCGTAGGAGGTGGGCGGGGGGGTTTCAAAGTCATATTATGCCCATGCATTATGCAGGATGAGCAGCACCAAGGGGGGGTGCAGGGAGTAGCATTAACAAAGGAAAGGAATGTTAATGATATGTAGCTGCAGTTACTAAACAACCACGTAGAAAACTAAAGTATAAACTACATAAAAAACTAAAGTATAAACTGCATAGCACCATCAGTATACTTACTATACTCTACAATAAGCTGAGTTACTAACAGCAAGTAATACATTACAATTCTACGTCGTAAAAATTATATAATATGCTTCCATCTAAACTTTATTCTCTTACATCACACGATAATATACCGTAATATATACTGCCATAGATAAACCCAACATTAAATTATATACTGTATTGCTATAAACCACCTTATACATTTTAATATAACACTATGTATTATTCTACCTACCCTAATGTGTATCGAAATGGTTTATTACGTCCTTAATTTAATGTTGGGTTTATCTATGGCAGTATATAGTACGGTATATGCTCGTGTGATGTAAGAGAATAAAGTTTAGATGGAAGCATATTATATAATTTTTACGACGTAGAATTGTAATGTATTACTTGCTGTTAGTAACTCAGCTTATTGTAGAGTATAGTAAGTATACTGATGGTGCTATGCAGTTTATACTTTAGTTTTTTATGTAGTTTATACTTTAGTTTTCTACGTAGTTGTTTAGTAACTGCAGCTACATATCATTAACATTCCTTTCCTTTGTTAATGCTACTCCCTGCACCCCCCCTTGGTGCTGCTGATCCTGCATAATGCATGGGCATAATATGACTTTGAAACCCCCCCCGCCCACCTCCTACGCATTTTCCATGAATATGCTAAATTCCTCTTCATATGCACATTCTTTTTTTAAGGCGCTCTTCCACCTCCAACCCAGCTTATATATAAGCTCCTAACTTGGTAGTGTCTCATTCTTCACCTGAAGACGGCTGCTTGCGTTGTAGCCGAAACGTCGTGAGAATTATTTTATTTTATTATGTTTTATTTTTATTACTTTATTACTTCCCTTCTACATGACTTTACCGAAAGAACCAAGAAGATGGATCCCTGCAGTCACGAAAGCTTTAAATCGAAATTTAAAGGCAGATTGTTGGAGAGGATTTCCTCAGCTGATACCCGTCCAGCTAATAGCAATCCATCTCAACTGACAATTATTTTTCTAAGTCTATGATAGATTATGTTTATTTTCAGAATAGCTATATAATCACGAACCACATTCTTACGTTTGTATTATTTTTTTGCCCTGTTCAGCTCTGATGGACACAATTCGTGATTTGATATCAGACTCTTGACATGCAATGAATAGCACGTGATCGGGGCTGGATCGGTGAAGCCTATTAATGGAGTGCCGCGGTGACGAGATGTTATCTCCCCTCACCTGGTATGTAGGAGGTCGTGGGTTCGATCCCAACCCTGTGACGGCTGTGTGTTTGGATGTGCTCCCCATGGTCGCGTGGATTTTTCTCCGGGTCCTCCAGTTTTTCCCCTCCACGTTTAGAAACAATCCTTTAGAGTATTCGGCTGCGATACATTTCCACGTGATAAGCCACTTCGTTGAGCTGTCATTTGTGGCCAGGTCACTTCTGAAAAATAGCTACGTAGCTTAGTGGGCCTTACCGGGTAAAATAAAAATAGCAGAAAAATAGTTTAATATGGCAATATAGTTCTGCAGTTTAATGTACCAGAAACATTCTCTGATGTTTGTGACCGTCTCCTAAGAGTTCCAGAAGGACAATTCTTCACTTTGTAGCTCAAGCGAGAGCACGACTGGGATATATTTGTTATCACGATCATTAATAAAAAAGAAAAAAACTGTTTCTTTTCACAATGCCATACGAAAGAAGAAGTTGGACAAATTAAAAAAGATACCCTAATTTTTATTTCTGTATGAAAGTCTCTGCATAATTCACTGGTTATGGTGTCACAATCGGTTGTGAAGACATGCAGAGGACCGAAATTCCATGCATGCCCGGTTGTCATAGGTGCCTTTAGCGCTATGTGGTGGGCGGTGCAGCAACATTCATAATTGATCATAGGTTTTTCCCTTCTTTTCTGGCAACAAAACAGGTGTTAGGACGTTAAAACACCAAACTGAAACTTTTACAAGGAATCATGTCTGCATTAACCACAACACTTGTGCTCAGAGTGCAAACAAACATCTTAATACTTGTTTTACTCTTTGGTTCATTCGGTAAAGTCACGTATAAAGAAAAGAAAATAAGTAATAGGATATGACGTTTCGATTGCAACACAAGCAACCGTCATCAGATGTGAATGAATGAGAAAACAAACCTAATATAATGAAATGCAACACAGAGAGTCGGCTAACAACAGTTAACACTTTACCTGATTGATTACGTTCTTCCAAAGATTGGTAAATTTGAGAGAGAGACACACAGACACACAGAGAAACAACGCCTCTGTGTCGAGGCATTATATAGAGCGGGGGGAGGGGGGTTGGGGCAGAGAAATTAGCATGTCAATGAGAGCGGTCGGAGGAGAGAAATTGGACCTGTTGCATTGCATTACATTTCTAAGTTTACTATGGTTTTTTTCTCATTAATTCATACCTGATGATGGTTGCTTGTGTTGCAATCGAAACGTCGTATTCTATTATTTACTTTATTTATACGTGACTTTACCGAAAGAACCAAATAGTAATTCCTGCAGTCACGAAAGCTTCTAATCAAGTTTTTAGCACTTTGCTTTGTTTATGTTTATTTATAGCGACTCGCTCACCTATTCTCGATCTTGCACTCGTATCGTCTCCCGTATTGCTTTTTAATGTAACTTGCTGAGCCGCCCCCTACTGGACATCCGTGGAGAAGAGCTTCATGGCTCATCGGATTCCTCCAGGATAACTAAATGAATAATACCGATTCTGGCTCAGGCTCATTCTCTTCTGGCTGACAACGGTGGCGGCTCTGAGTTTCCTGAACGCCACGCGGCTGGAGCGCACCGCGCGGCCCTACAACTCCCCCGTGTCGCTCGAGGCCTACGTGGCCGCGTGCGGGCCCGACGCCTGGCAGCAGAGCAGCATGGCGCACACGCAGTACATGTGCGCTCACCTGGAGGGACACAGGTGAGCCGTACAACTCACAAGCGCCTCGCCTCACCTCATGCCGTCACTTGAAAGTGCGTACGTACGTACGTTGAACTTCTTTCGCACCGTACATAGCCAACCGTGCTAAATCGGAGGTGCGGGGAAAGGACAACAAACTAAACACAAAAAGCAGTTCTAAAGAAAATTGGAAGGTGAAACGTTCCAGATAGCCGCCGACGCGCATCTGAAAGCGTGCGATGCAGTGACCATATTTATTCGATGGCCAGGCAAAAGCCGCTGTGAGGATGTATAACAGCAGCTCCTAAAGTACATCACATGTACAATGGTTTATTATAGTGCTGCAATATATCCCCGTCCCCTACAAATCAAAACCCTTGCCTTAATTATAAATGCTGATAACACTGGACTTGTTCCGAACAATACCCAACACCCCTAAATTATCTACTAATCCTAACGGCAAGTGTGAACCTTACATCCTCCAATTAATAACACTAATCTCAACCCGTAATGTCACCTATGTTTACAACCTTACTTACAACTGCTACATACGATTCTCTCACTCACAACTCCCATTAATGAATCCAATCAATTGCGTCTATCGTTTAACCCGAACCAAGAACCGCAAAGCCCTTGGCATCCCTGTCTTATTCTTAGGTTTTTTCGGTAAAGTCACGTAGGTAAAAAATTCAAATTAATAAAAGTAAAATAAAAATAAAATAAAAATCACGACGTTTCGGAGGCAACACAAGCTTCCGTCTTCAGGTGGAACCGTCACAGCACGATTGCTGTATCAAGTAAGAGGATACAGCAATCGTGCTGTGACGGTTCCACCTGAAGACGGAAGCTTGTGTTGCCTCCAAAACGTCGTGATTTTTATTTTATTTTTATTTTACTTTTATTAATTTTAATTTAAGAATATGAATCCTTGCAGTCACGAAAGCTTCAAATCTAGAATCCCTGTCTTAGTCCGAGCCTCAAACCCCTCGCCCTGTCGATGCCGCGGCTTCTTCCCAGAGTGACGTGGGTGGGCCAGCTGAAGCAGGTGCGCATCTTGGAGACGGAGAACGCCCTGGAGACCTTCCTGGGCCTCCTGCCGCTGCCCGTCGCGCGCTGGATGCGCTGCGTCTATGGCGATAAGTGAGCACCTGCACCCACCGTTGACGTCATCCGCATGGGCATCCATAATAGAGGTGTTTGGGTTAGATCGCTTAAATATATAAATGTGTCATTAAAACCCGTCACCCCCACACACACAGCCAACGAGTAAGGGTTGTCACGTAAACAGAACATGGCAATTCGTCACTAGTACAGTACACCGATGTGTTGGAGAGCCAAGCCACAACATTTACATTCTGAGTACGACGTTTCGCCAGTAATTATAACCAGCTTCATCAGGCGATAGGCAGATTTGTGGAAAAGTCTTACTGTTTCGTTCCTTGTATAGAGGCGTAGATGTGGTGACCACGCTTCTGCCCTTTTGCACAATGTGGGGGGGGGGATTACTGAGGCCACGTACATTATGCATGTGCATTATGCGAGCCCTTTGAACTTGTCCTTCCTGTCTGAAGGACAAGTCCAGAATGGTCCTGAGCCAACACCGCTCAGAGCTGGGTTGTAGTCCGAGCTCTCGGCCACCTTGTGTTCAAAACCATCCTCTCAAGCGGAGTGAATTGATGATCTCATCTCGGTCGCCAGAGCCTGCATTCAAAATTTGATGTAAAAGTATGGATTTTCACTCAATTCAATCCTAGTACAGCTTTGGTGGTCTTAAGTGTATGCACATAATGGCATATTGATGTTTGGAAAACTGCCAAGTTTTTTAGCAAGGCCTGAAGGAGCATTCTTGTGCACTTTTAAGAGGCCTTTTAAAGTCACACCATAAATAGCTTCGTGCCATCTTCCGGTTCTGTTAGCATAATGTGAATGCTCGCCTCGTGAAACTAAATCGGGAGCACAAATTTAGACACGTTTGGCGATTGAGTCCCAAGAAATGTAAAGTGTTTAACACGTGATCAGAGTTTTATGGGCTTGTCACGTAAACGAAATGTGCCAGTTAGTTACTACTTGAGCACACCGGTGTGTCGGAGAGCAAACCCACAACATTTCAGTACCGTGACGTTTCGCTGGTGGTTAAAACAACCAGGCGATTTGCCAGAATTCTTCGTGTCAAACAGACCGCCGACGTGTTCAGCCGTTTAAAACGTGCAACGTGCCGAACCGTGCCCGCGCGCCACCTTCCCCCCAGGTACCCTCCGTGCAACAGCACCGAGCGCAAGCTGACGGCGAGCGAGGAGCGCCTGTGCCGCACGCCCCTGCCGGCGCGACACCCGTGCCACCTCAAGCGCCTCGACCGCTACAAGTTCGAGCTGACCCTCGTGACCCTGGGGCCGGGCGCCGCCGACTCCCAGCGCGACGTCTACCTGCGGGGCGGCAACGAGTTCCGCGAGCTGCTCCTGCGCGTGCCGCACGGCAGCAAGGTGGAGGTGAGCACGCGGCTCGAGGGGCCCGGCCTGGGCGCCAGGTGGCCGGCGTTCGACCTGCGGGCCGCGCGCTGCCTCGGCTGCTCGGCGAACGAGGGCTGGGAGGAGGAGGAGGAGGAGGAGGGAGGCGCTGGGCCGGCGCTCGGGAGGCGATTCCTCAAGGTGGAGTACGACTGGTGGAGCACGGCGCTCAGCGGAGTCAAGTTCGCCTTCAATTTCTTCTTCGCGCCTCTGCTCAGCGTCGAGCTGGACTGAATCGCTGGGGTGACAATGGTGTCTGGAGGGGCTCGTTTGCTGCGAACGGGAATGCTGTCCCCGAGCGCGATTGGGAAATAAGCATTGTGTTTGGATTAAAAATGTGCGTTGCAAAAGTGCGCCCACCCCCCGATTTTGTTGCTGTTTACGCACAGTTAGTTCTGTTTTCGGTTACTGAGGCGTTATTATTCGGTACGTAGAGAAGTTTGCACGTCACTAAATAGGTCATTTCCTGTTATGTCAACGGGTGTATTTTCAATGTTTTGCCATTATTGACAACGTTATGCCGTTTGTCAATGTCGTCGCTGCAATACCAAAATAAAGCAATGACTGTAAAGCTGCCAAGGGGTTTACTAGTTCCCTTAAGCTTGATATTCAACTGGGAAACCTCCCCACACACAATATCAGCCGAGTCTATAAAAAAATTCACTTCAAGCCTAAATAATATTTTTAATATTCAAAGCAAACCTGTGAACACCGTTATTTGTGCGCGACACATGTTGAGGTGAACTGCGAAGGTGGCAACGCCACGCTGCAGAACTAACCACACCGTCACCGCTGTGGCGAGGTTCACAGCTTGCATGAGGCCTAGCGAATTGCCCGCTGTCTGTGCGATGCCCGCTGTCTGTGCGATGCCCGCTTGCGTTGGCTGCCCGCGTGCTGTCTACGGCCTTCG
This sequence comes from Lampetra planeri, assembly GCF_965212315.1. Classification (NCBI taxonomy): domain Eukaryota; kingdom Metazoa; phylum Chordata; class Hyperoartia; order Petromyzontiformes; family Petromyzontidae; genus Lampetra; species Lampetra planeri. Next base: position 12,034,541 of record NC_136110.1, read on the forward strand.
AGATGCGTTGATTACACTGGTCAACACACTTTTTCGTATTTTCCCCTCATAAATAACACTGGTCAACACACTTTTTCTGGCACAAGGTATTCCAATATTGCATTTTCAATAAAAACTGCAGAAGAAAAATATTAAATAAATGTGGATATCTACATAAAATGATAAACACACTATCCTAAAAATACAGCACCATATTTTAACACTAAAGCAGTCACTGACTCGCAACAACTTGCAATCATAAGTGACAGAGTTAATTTCGGGTAAAATCAATGAAAATGGGGTATGCCGATAGCATAAAATGAGATGTGATAGAGCAAATCTGCGATAAGATTTGGAATCGGCACCCTGAAATTAGTCTAAAACAGCTGCAAAAGTCCAGGCCAGAATTTTTTTTTTTGGTTGACCAGTGTTATCCGAGCACGCCCAGTGCTGTAAACGACGTGAAGGTCTTTCCATGAACCCACGGTAAGCGCGGTGTATTTTACACATCTGTCCCTAGGCCGGTGGCTGCTTCACGGTACATTACCTACTAACAAATGGATCGTGAAATGCACGAACATGTAACCCCATATTATCCCGATAAGAGTGCGCCCGCGTTGCATGCATATGAATCTATAAATCAGGCCACACAGAGGGGGAGGGGGTCTGCTCGGCTCTGCATTGATAACGTGCCAGTGTGTGCTTGGAATGTATAATTCTAGTGCACAATAAAGGCTTAGGATTGTGAAAGTGTATCACACCGACGGTGATGTAAATAGCACGAATCTTGAATTTCATTTAGAAACAAGCGTTTTAGAGTATTTGGCTGCTATACATTTCCACGTGATAAGCCACTTCCTTGAGCTATCATCTGTGGTCTGTTCGCTTCTGAAATAGAGCTATACAGCTCAGTTGAGCCTTACCTGCAAAAATAGATAGAGTACTTCAACCGCGAGGATGGGTACAAACTGAGCAATCATTGGAAAGACGTTAGTAACCAGGTAAAGTCTTAACTGACTGTGATGTTTCCATGCTACCTGCCTATGTCAGCTGTTATTTCCGACTCTGTGTCTCTCTCTCTGTGTCTCCCTCTCATCATGTGTACCTCTTGCTCTTAGGGGTTTTTTGTTCCTGTTGCCCGGCTCTCTGACATTGACATGCCAATCTTCTCATTGGCACACCTCCGGTGGCTGGGCCGTCCCACATTGACATGCTAATCTCTCACATTTACAGCTTCAAATCAAGATTTACGTACAAATTCCTTCTCTAGCTCCGCTCACTTACCCTTGGGTTGGGGCCCACCAAAATCCTACATAAACTCTCGTTGCAGCAGCTCTTTCTCCTACGTCAGCAGTCCTCCTGCTGTGTTTGTTTCGCACCTGATGACGGTTGCTTGTGTTGCGATCGAAACATCGTGATCTATTATTTTTTCTACCTACGTGACTTTACCGAAAGAACCCAAGAGTAAAGCTCTTTTTCGCAGATGTCCTGTCGGGGCGTGTCAGAACGTTACGACAACAAACAGTGCAAAAAAAACGATAGGAGTGCTAAGTATAGGAAAGGTAAACAAATCACTTGAAAATGTACAAATAAAACTACATTATTATTTTTATCTTACCATGTAAAGCCGACCGAGGTATTAACATATTTTTCAGAAGCGAACTGGCCACAAATGATCGCTCAACAAAGTGGCTCATGTGGAAATGTATAGCAGCAAAATAATCGATATATCAATGCATGTAAACGTTAAACAGAATGAATACAATCCGCTTGTGTCTGTCACGTGTTCTTATCTTGGTTTTCACCCACGATGCACGTGTTGTACGGGTTTCCCTCGTCATTCACGAGCTTGCTGTCTGCGGTTTTGGTTGTCCGTGAATCCCATCTGGAACTTTACACGACCGCACGGAGAGAGAGAGAAAGAAATTGATGAGCTAAAGTGATGAGAGAGAATGTGATGCGAGAAAGTGATGAGATAAAGAGATAAGACGTAACTTATTGAAGCTTTAGAAGCATCTGCAGACGTTGCTCATACGATATACACATAGGGCACTATCATCCGCGGCATTCTGTAAACGATGTTTGGCTTGACGAAGAATTGAGTGGCGATGTTTTCAGCAGTGTTCTAAAGTCCTCTGTAGCCCCCCCCCCCCCAGATGCTATGGGCCTGGTTGTTCGTGACTGATACCAACATAAAATCATCCCTTCAGCAATTACTTAACAAATTATGCTCGACAACCACGTCACGTTCTAAAATATACACGAGACGCATACATTAAGAACAGGCAGGAATCTCTTCTTTCAATGGACACTGCAGGGATATCTGAGAAAACGAATATGCTGGGCCAGCAATTGGTCCCATTAATCATGAACTAAGGATTAAACTTTGAAATTGATTTACTCTGCGGCTCATTAACCATTAAACATTGTCGCTCAGTGCATTTGTCCGCGAGCCGGGGACGAGAGCGGTGTGACAGTGGAGGGGTCTGCACAGAGCAGGGGACCAGTTGCGGATGGTGTCTGGGGGCCTTGGGGGTGCTGCCCCCATCTAAGATTGAATGTTAAACTTGAAACCCGTTTGGAAAAAAAACCCGAATAGAAACTCATCACGAGTGAGGAGGATGCGAGCTTCCCATTGGCCGGTCTAAGGGCGATCTCAGGGACGCCTCGACCAATCACAAGTCGCCCTGCTTGAGGCTATTTTGCATTCCCCCAGTCTATCCAAACGCCCCCCCACCCCCAAGATTCAGTGGCCCGTGGTTGATCCCAACATGGACATGTGAGGGCTCTGCTGATGAGTGCGAGACCTTAAACTCATCATGCGTCCCTTACCTCTCGTGATCTTGCAATCGAATCCACCGATATCATCCAACACCACACAAGCCGATTCATTTGCTCCGTCTCCTCGGTGGAGCGGTTCCTCTTTGAACGCGCGATCCATTCCGAAACCCATGGGTTGCCAACGCTGTTTATTATTTTTAACCTATCAACCCCTCGTAGCCAGGACGTCCACATTCTTTTTTTAATCAACAGTTTGAAACGATGTCACTAAGCCGTGTCTAATCCACGCGTTCCTCTGTCCGCCTCGGTGTCATCATCGCAAGCGGACATCCTCCCCACGCTTCTGTGCGCACTTTACAATTTTTGTGTGTCTTTGTCTCTTACGTCTCTTGGTGAGCGACCCTTGTTCGTGAACCTGGGAGTAACTCTACCACGCCCTGACGACCAGAACTTGTGTCGGCACACGGTCACGTTCACGTTTCATTAGCAAGGCGGTAGCCCGGCTCGGCCGTGGAGGGGAAGCCGCAATCGAGATTGGAGAATGTTCAGAGTCGTTCGAATTGACGTCGGAAGGGCCACGGTCGCACTCTTTGGTAGCAATGCTGCCCGGTCTGGCCTATAGGACTTGTCCCACTGAAACCAAACAGAGAAACCCTGACCCACACTGTTGCACTCATGCATGGTCATCGCATCCGCCAGTGGTTCTCAACCTTTGTTTGGCTTCCTGTGACCGCTTCTTGAATTTAGTTTCAACCTCGTAACCCCCCTTGTCTGACCCAACATGGTTATCAGAGAAGAGAGGAAAAAAACACATGTCCAGTATGAATAATGAACATCAATATTTTATAATAATTGTTTTTTTTACCCTTTTATCTGGCAACAAAACTGACACCTTTTTTTTACAAGGAGTCATGTTTGCATTGACCACAATACCTGCGGTCGGAATGCAAGCAAAAAAACACAACTCTAATAATGTATGGACTGTCCTTGAAATTGATTGGTCCACACCCGAGACAGCTTTTCTTAGAGCCCAGTCTCACATGGTGTTGGACCAGATGAAGACAATATTTTAACCAATTATCTATTTGCGCCCCCCTGAGCTTGATAATGTAGTTAACGACTCCGAATGATTCGATTTGTATAAAAAATAGTGTTCATTGGAAGAATTCGAGTTGTGAATATAAATGGCATCTTCAGTGGGCATGCACGTACTTCTGTGTTGAACACTCGTTGCAGTGCAGGTTTTTCTTTTTAGGATTTCAACAATCCCAATGTTGGCATGAGCTGCATTTGTGGCAGAATGAGGGTGGTGCACAGCCGGGAGATGGGATATCCACCCATAAAGGGATCACAATGGAAACCCTATTGAATGCCCTGGGCTGGTGTGGCTGTAAGCCTGGATAAGGATATCTCGCCAGTTATCTGCGGTATTCATTACTCTGCTTTGACCCCACATTTGCACCACAAAAGACAGCAGTGGGTGTCCGGTGACCCGTGCTGATATAGAAATCGCTAAAATCACCCCCCCCCCCCTTCTCTCCTCCCCGATAGGGGAACACGTGACCCCTCTTAGTTGATTCATCACTTTAATTGATGCAACATTCTGCCACGTATTTTTTTATTTTCCGTTGCTATGCTTTCTCCACATTGCTTACATGTTCATGACTCTACAGTCGATCGTAATGAATGTAGTGGAGCTCTGGGCCTGCCTCTCCAATCCTTTGTCCTATCCTAACTACAAATCATATCGCACGCAAGTCAATCGTCATCGCGCAGCTGATAACATTTCCCCCCCCCCCCACATCATCATTTTAAACTCGGGACCAGATGTCTACCTCGTCTGCTTTCCGGGCAGAGTCGTCGCGGAAACTGCATAGGGGCCGTCCATAAATGACGTCACGCACCTGGGGGGGGGGGGTGGGTTAGACATTTGTGACGAGGGGAGGGGGGGTTTGAGAAATGTAAAGTCACGTAAAAATGCGCAACTTTAAATAAATATAAACACGTTCTACTTAATTAAATAGACTTTTTAATAAATGTTTTCTCCTACGACATCAGAGTGCAGCGCCACATTAAATACGCACTACAATGCCAATAGTTTAAAGCGATTTGAAGCATGTTTTATTTGGGGGGGGGGCAGAGCTTTGTGACGTCATATTTGACGTCATTTATGGACGGCCCCATATCCGTGAGAGTCGCGAGCGAGCGATCGAGCGGTGTCGCAGTCTATTCCGAGCACATCGAGCGGCGTTTCGAGCTCTTCCTGTGCACCACCAACCCCCCCGGGTTCGAATCCTTGCGGCATCCACTCGCACTGCAGAGTCAACGGTGGTTGACTCCGACCTCCGCCTTCACGTCAAAATGATCATCCCCGAACCGAACCGAACGTGCTACATGGCCACAGCACAGCCACTGGGAAGCTGACGGGAAGATTGTCGCGCATGGCAGCCTTCAAGCCCCCCGCCCAAACCCCCACGTTTGTTCTGTCAGCCAAGCACAGGCTGTGAGGATGGACAAAGCCAGCGGTGTTGCCAGCGGTTTCCCACCGTGAGGTGGTTTATAAATGTGTGGAATGAAATCGCGCACGAAACACGTTGGTGAATAATCACGTCACAATCACGTCGCAATCACGTATGAATCACGTCATAATCACGTATGGATCAAGTATTTATCACGTAATAATTATCACCTAATAATTACGTATGAATCAGTATGAATCACGTATGAATCATCACGTAATAATTATCACGTGTGAATCATGTAATAATGATCACGTATGAATTACGTATCAATCACAATAATCACGTCATAATCACGTCATAATTATCACGAAATAATAATCACGTCATAATCACGTATGAATCACGCATGAATCACGTATGAATCAAGTATTTATCACGTAATAATTATCACCTAATAATTACGTATGAATCAGCATGAATCACGTATGAATCATCACGTAATAATTATCACGTGTTTAAGCATGTAATAATGATCACGTATCAATCACATAATCACGTAATAATCACATATGAACACGTATGAATGACGTAATAATCCCGTATGAATCACGTAATAATCATGTATCGATCACATCATAATCACGTAATAATCACATATGAACACGTATGAATGACGTAATAATCCCGTATGAATCACGTAATAATCATGTATCGATCATATCATAATCACGTAATAATCACATATGAACACGTATGAATGACGTAATAATCACGTGTGAATCCGCCAATGTCAAGTAACTACGATGGCATTGAAATCTATACGGTGTCTGCGAGCGATGTAAAAGACTTTTCTACACGAAGTGGTCGTCAACAATTTGGTGGTTTCCAAGAGTGACCAGCGAGCTCGAACACATTACCCCATGGGTGAAAAAATAAGAATAGTTTATTTTTACCCATTCTGGCCATAAAACAGGAGTTGTGTTAGGATGCTCAAACACCAAATAGAAACCTCGTGAAAAGAATCATGTCCGCATTAACCAAACACACTACTTGTGGTAAACAATACATGGCTTTGTCTTTGGAACTGATTGCCATAGTCTCACTATCGGTGTGCAGAGCGTCCGCTGATTTTTTTATTTTTCAAAGGTTTTACTTAACTTGACTCCTATTTTTGTCGTCGTCAAAACTTGCAATCAAAATTTAGTCTACTTCCTGTTGTCCAATGAATTCCAAATTCTGCACATGGACTCAGATCCGGTGACAATGCATGCCTGTATCAAAATCGGCACAAATTAATTAATTAATGTGCTCTTTTAAAGCAATTAACATTCTCTATGGACGGCTTATTAATTACATATTTATTTGTGTGACATTGTGTATAAATCAGCCCCAAGTACTGTACTGAAGAAGCTTGACTCAATTTATCACTCGGCCTTAAGATTTGCATTGAACTGCCCATATAGGACTCGCCACTGTGATCTCTACATTGGGTCAAACTTAACATCTCTTAATGTTCGACGGTTTGTGCACCAGATCTTATTTATTCACGATGTACTTGCAAAAAAACCCGCAGACTACCTGCTGGATCTCCTCTCTGTTTAAAAAACAAATTTGACCTAAGGTCTTCGCTCCTTTGCCAGCTTCACATTCCCTATTGCCGTACAAATACTGGAGGAAGGGCCTTCGATATTGATGGCCCCAGGGTCTGGAATGCTATTGCCAATAAACTGCAACTTGAGTCACTACCTATGAGATCTTCACTCAAAACTGCTCTAGAGGAGTCGTACACCTAGCTGCCACTGCTATTCAGTGGCCTAAAATACAATAAAATGTTTCGCTCCGGATGACCGCTGCAAAGTATGATCTGTGTTTTGATTTAGTGTGCTGATCTTAAATGTGCATCGAACATTTTTGACACTCCGACTAATGCTCCTGCTGTTGTGGAGTGACTCATGCAGCCAGCTATGGCTGCAGGGTCTGGTGGTACATGTTGTTTATGTCGTTTATTGTGAAATCTCGGTCACAGTTCCTAATATCACTGTTACATTGCTTTTATGGCTTTATTTTGGCGATTTCGAAAAGTTTTTTGGTTTGGCAATGTTTGTTTGTTGTAGTACGGAGTTAGACTGATAGCCTTAATCTAAGTTGTCTTGTGGTTGTTTCTGTTTGACTTGCATCCCACTGGGATTTTTGCACACAGTGTTGGTGTACGGTGCTTTCCCTGCCATATTTTGCTGTCTTTTCTTGGATTTTCTGTTTGCACATAGTCACATATTCACTTTAAGATGTTTTCTTGTTCATGTTTTTTTTTTGTTGCGATTCAAGAGCTGAATGGCTCACAGGGCTATACCAAATAAATTAAATGAAACTGAAAAAAACGCCGTGGTCCCTAAACTCTGGAATCGCCTCGCCCAAGCAGCAGGTGCCACGTGTCTCTTGTTATCAAGATGTCGTCCACTTCCCGTTGTCCAATCGAGTTACAGTATTTACTTTTTAGTGCACTTTAAAACAAACCCGTTGTTAAAATTTGTTTTTAAAAGAGTTTATTTAAATTTCGATTTAAAGCTTTCGTGACTGCAGGGATTCATCTTCTTGATTCTTTCGGTAAAGTCACGTAGAAGGGAAATAATAAAATAATACAAATTTTATTCTATTTTTTTTATTTTAAATAAAATTCTATTTTTATTGTTTTATTATTATTTCCCTTCTACGTGACTTTACCGAAAGAACCAAGAAGAGAGTTTATACAGGTAGGAACAACAGTTACACACTGCCCACCAGGGATTATTTGTCTGTCTGTCGTTCATAGCCACGCCCTCGATTTGTAATTCATAGAGCGCTTCGGGCGGGCTCAGCACCACGTGATGCACCGCCCCACGCAGCTTGCGCCGCGTGACACGGATCGCACGAATGCGCTGTCCAACCAAGTTCCTACCTGCCCACTCCGAAGGAACGTGTTTTACTTGCAGTTCCGTGCTCCACCTTGGGCACATATGCCTCGCCCACTTCGTTTTGACACCAGGACACTTGTGCCACGCCCATTTCTAAACCTTTAAAAACAGTTGCCTTCAGTGGCCTTACCCCCTTTTTCCTCCTGATGATGATCACTTGTGTTGTGATCGAAACGTCGTAGTTTTTGTTTTATTTACTTTTGTTTTTCTATCTACGTGACTTTACGGAAAGAACTAAAGAATGTGAATTCCTGGAGTTACGAAAGTTTTAAGTCGAAAGTTACCAGCTAGTTTAGGATACCTAGCAAAAGGCAATCGGTCAGGTAGGGCCCCAATATTTGATTTGTCTGACAGGGTCGCACTTAGGCTATTGTATATCACGGCTCCCCATTGCCTCATTACATCATTACAAAAGCGGTGTTGTTCTTTTAAACCAGTGGTTCTTAACCTCTGGTGCGAGATGCCCTTTCTGTGGGTGCGAGACATATGTCAGATTTTTTTTTTAAGGTAAAGAATCGAAAACAAATTAAGCACGGTCACGTATGTAAAGTTAGGGTTTGTTTAATCAATCCCATGTATTTATTAACTTGCTTTTTTGTACCTAGTCAGAATCAAAGGGGTGCAAATGCTGCGGTCAAGATTAAGAACCACTGTTTTATACTTTCGTTAAAAAAAACATATCTCATGATGGTGGTGGAGGTGGTCAAGGGGAGCCCCAAACTCGTAGCTTTGTCCACCGGGTATGGGGCGAGGTGCGCCACGCCAGCCACGCTGCTGCCTTGAACGCATTCAAGAGGCACTGGACAAAACATCGACTATATTGTAAACGGGGTTTCTTTTGACGGCCGTGTTATTTGACGGATGCGTTGGGGTTTTATTGTTGTTGTGAGACGTGCTTGGTGCGCCGCTGCCAACGAAGTGTAACCCCAATAATTAGTTTTTTGTTATCTTGAGACAGATCTTTTTGTTGCAATGGATTAGCTTGGGGAAATAACCATTGCAAGCAACACCAAAACACGTTAAACACAATAAATATCAACGTATGAATTCACATTGCATTAAATCTGAATACAACTATTTATGTATCCATTATAAAATGACAACACGTAAATATAACAAAAAATTAAAGGTCCACACGAGTCCATGTGCTGTATGCCAAAATAAAAAAAAACTGCATTTGTCACAGCTAGAACATTACCGGTTCACGATTCTCAACAAACTCCACGGATAAGCAGTGGATTGCCAAAGGGAAGTAATACGATCATATGTAAGACTGGAGCGCTATTTTATATAGCAGACATCATCCAAGAAACGATGACCTCTTCTGGGCGCCGCGGTGGCGAGATGTTATCTCCCCCTCGCCCGGTATGCAGGAGGTCGTGGGCTCGACCCCGACCTTGATCGCCTGCTGCTGGACAACTTGCATGCTTCTCCCCGTGGTTGCGTGGATTGGTCTCTCTCTCTCCGAGCCCTCCCGACCGTGGCGCCCTTGGAGTGGCGATGGGGAGGCTGCTGCTGTTGCTGCTGGGGCCATGGCTCCGTCCACCGGCCGTGAAGAACCGATACGGTGCACAGCTGCAGGTGGTATGTGGGGTGTTTCTCTGGCCAGTCAAGGGGCCGAGGATCCCTTGGGCCACCCTTTCATCGCCCAAGAGAACTTTCAAACGTTACCCGCCAATTACACATTGAAATAAACATTGCCACCTCCTGCGAAAACTTGGCAGAACCCTCCTGGAAAAGGTCACGGGACTTCTACAAGGCTTCCCTGGGGCAAACAAGCGGAGGAATAAACTAATACTCAACTCATTTAGAGGTCACTTTTCAATATTTGTCATTCGACTACAAGCTATGGAGCAGCTCTCTGTACATCTGTGAAAATGAGTTTTAGACCTCGTCCGATTCTGCTCTTGTTGCTACTGCTGCTGTGTGGCTGGTGCACAGAAGGGGGTAGCAGCCTGGGGTGGTCTTGCCACCAGGCTATCTCCAAGTCAAGATGTGTGTGCTTTCGTTGACCCTTCGGTGCAGCAGTTGGCGCAAGGGAGGGAAGAGTTCACACGCGGTGTCGATATTTGACGATATCGGCATGGGTGCCGACGATAGAGGGGAGAAGAGAAAAAAACACGCACATGGCAGTGAGACACCGCCGATTAGCGCGGTTGGCTACGTACGGTGCGAAAGAAGTTTAACATACACACAAGGAAATACAAAAGGAGACACGAGGAGGAAAAAGTGAGGAGAGACATGGCTAAGAGACTGGGATCGGAGACGGGGGAGGGAGGGGGGAGACACACTGTGAACCCCCCTATCTCCTTCCATGACTTCCCTTGGGGAAGGGATGATAACCCAGCATTTAGGAAACACTGCTGTCACTGCTGTCGGGCACTAGGCAGGGTTTTTGTTGTTGTTGGTGTGATGAAGAGGTGTGACGCTTTTACAGGTGCAATGACAGCACCAGGATAGTCTTAACGAAGACACCACCTCTGCACACGTGGACAGCCACAGATGGTCACGGTCGGGGGGAAAATAAAACGGAAAGCAAGTGACACAAGTAAACATTCCTTACCTTGTGAAAATGCACGCACGTTTAGCCCCGAAGATGGAACAGTTTAACGTATTTGTGACAAATACACACACACACGGCCATACACATCAACATTGTCCATACGTAGCTGACAAAGACAATGCACTTATCAGTTAAGTCATCTGGATCATTTCCCATCGCCGCTACGGCATCTGCCATTCAACAACAACAAAAATGAGCACACATCCAATGCGCGAGATTAGCAATAGTAACTGGGTTTATTTCAAATTTAATTCCAGGTTGCCCAATTGCTGGACTACCATGTACATCACAATCTATGCTTGGAGGTGGGTTTGGTGGTGACAGGTAGGGCTCTTGATCTGGTGGCTAAAAGAGGGAATGTCAACCTTTGCATTAATAACCGGGGTGTGTGTGTGTGGATTTTCCCCTGCCGGCGTTTAGTGTAGTTTTTTTTGTGTGTTTCGTTTCTGCCACAGACTCAAGGTCGGGAATAAAAACGCCTCCATCCACAATCACCCGCAACCTTTGGAAATACAGTATGTTACAGTAAGTCAAAGATATTCACAGCAAAAAAAAAACATGATGATAAAATAAAGACAGTTACTGTGTCCTAATACATTGTCGTTTATTGAGGCAGTCCTATTACCTAGTGATTCTTTGACATAACACATACCATTTTTTTAAGAAAAGAAATGTACACATTCATTTATAATGTTTTCAGATTTTTTTTTCCAAGCATTTGGCAAGTAACAGTACAGTCACATCTTTATATTGACTTCTATACGCGACACAGCAGTGCTTACTTGGTTAAAAAGGTTTATTTAAACATTTTTTTTTATATAGACACTTAGGACGTCTGAAAAAAAAGTAAATGACTGTTTATTATCTCGGTTTCCCTCCCTCCCTCCCCCCCCGTTATTATTCCTTCCTCGTCTTCCCCCTATCCATTAGTGCTCCGCCAGTATATCCCCGTCAATGTTGCTGCCACAAGCATCTTACCCCGGCTCCACGGCCGAGCCGACACAATATTCACGAAATGTTTGCAACATGCAGGCGGCGTCTCAACATGGGATGGGCCACGTGTGAAACCACACGCATGTGACGTACGTTAGATAATGTATAAATAGTGTTTTCTTTTTGCCTCTGTGAGCCTTTCTCGGGAGAAATTGGTCGGTCAATAACAGTCCTAAAGAAGACCACATCAGAAAGAAAAACCAAGATATATAATATAGTCAAGTCAAAGTATCCCCAAGTTCACGCGAGCATTTAGGCAGCACTCATTCCCGTCGCCGGTCCTGAGCAAGTGGTGGAAATCCCATGTTCCTATGGCAGGGATCAGTCTCTGCATAGGATAACCACTGCTGACTTCATACCGAGTGGTGTAACCTCACCAAGGTGGTCATCGTATTTAGTGACCCCAGAGCGATAGACACAGTTAACCTTGGCCAGGATTTGTACACACATATGTGCATATCTTGTATAATATACACACGTGTACACAGCATGTACGTAGTCAACAAGAGAGTATACAACTTACCATGGCCCAGAAATGTATAAAGGCTGGGAAAATGTTAAAATAAATCTACTGGGAGTTATTCTACTTATTAGTTATTTCAATCATTTGTTTTAAAACAATCAATTCTGTTTTAACGCAAGGGTTACAACCTATGCAGAGCCAGCCAACGTTCATATCCGGCTCAAAACACATGCATGTGTGTATGTAGAGGCAAGCCTTTTAAGAGTGCCATGCAGGGCATTGTCATGCCCATCAACCACAACCCAACAACATAACAAACAAACAAAAATGTCCACGTTTTGAAGCGCCTATATGGCTGCAGCTCTTGACCACGGATGCCAGATGACCATCGCTGGAATGAATACCCAAAACACAGAAATGGAATGACAAGCAAATTAAAAAAAACACAGTAACGGCACATTTCTTAAACCCACGCAAACAGATGATACAGCCTAAAAAACAAAAGCATAATATAAGCATAATGCTTCCACACGTACTGGCTAGTGCCGTAAATTTACAGTACTGTACTGATCTTTTTGTCGTTAAGTATTGTGGAGTGACACATTTTTTTTGTGTGTAAATCTAATTGCACTGTCCATTTGCCAACTGGGATATCACACAACTGTCAGGTGAGACACAACACAGCACAAGCAGCTGACAGTTCTGGCTTTATTACTCTAACACAGGAGTTGTGTGTGTGTATTTTTTTTTATTTTTTTTCAGAATTAAGATAGACAACGCACAAACATTTGCATAATCCACAGGCTATGGTGTACAGTATTCTGTTTATGTGGAAAATGATATTTCGCTTTGTTCGTTAATGCTGCTTATATACGAGGGACCAAAATTATAATGTAAAAAAAGGGCCCAGAAAAAAAACTGATATTAAAGAACCACTTGTGCTGGACTGCCCCTCCCAAGATGTCACAAACGATGCACCCCCCCCTCCTCCCACCCCCCTATGCACCTCCATGCTGTTGAAAGACCCGTTTGTATGAAAAATTACTGCAAAATTCCCATCGCTTTCATCCCCCAGCAGGTAAAGGATTTTGGTATGGTTCGTTGATTTTTCTCTGCCCGATTCGATCTTTAAAGGGCCCAAATTTGGGTGCGACAAAAAGCAATTCAAATAACCTCTAAGGTACATTCAAGACATGTCCCCAATTCGTTTTTTTTTCTTTTTGATTTTATTTTAGGTCCTGTAAACAGTAAGCAACAAAAAAATGCACACTATTTAAAGTAATAAAATTAAAAAGACAAGTGACAAACATTACGTAAAACGTAACTTGTTAGTTTTTTTTTGTTTTAATCCCCTTGCAAGTCAATTCACAATTAAACCGTAGACGTGATATAATTATGTCAACCGAGACATCGCAAGACTGCAAGGGGGCGAGCCATATCCAACGTCAATGCACTTTTTTTTGTTTACCTAACGCGCTAAAACAAAAGTTATCATTTTGCGTACGTCACCGAAGAAAGCATTTATAATTTGGAAAAATCCAACAGCGAAACCGCGTCTGCTCCCCTCCCCCGCAAACCACTCCTCACGGATCATCGTGTGGCGCACGTGACCGCCGAGCCAATTCCTCGGGACCACGTGGGAGCTTAGCAGGTAAACTCACCTGGCACTCACGGCCCGCCCATCCCACAACTTTTGCCATCTCACCACAATTCGCCCCCCCCCCCCTCAACCAAGTTTTAGAGACAAACCGGTTCCAAATTTTTTGTTACAAAAAAACCGGCACAACCCGCGAGCCCAGGCAGCGGCGGGCAAGGGCCCCCCCGCCCCCCGCACACACGGATGCCCCCCACCCCTCCCCGCCCAAGCGGGCAACCTCTTGGCTAGGCACGCTTAACGCGCGGGGGCACAGCACCTCCTGCCTTCCGTGACCTCGTCCCAGATTCGGGGGCGCGAGCGTGCGCACTTCCGGTCGGGTGGGGGATGGGGCTTGGGGGGGCGTGCGGTGGGGGGGGGTTTGAAAAGGTTTGCTTGTGTGGAGAAAGGGCAAAGAGGACGGGGGGGGGGATGAATTGCAGGAGAGGCACAAGACGTGGAGGGGGAGAGGTGCGGGTGGGGGGTGGGGGGTGGGGGGTGGGGGGCGGGGTGGGCGGCAGCGAGGATCGGGGGTCAGGGGAAGGAAGAAGGCGAAGACGGAGGGGAGGAGGGGAAGGAGGAGGCAGGTTGTGTCTGCGTGGCGGGGAGGTGAATGGTGGGCTGTCCCTACGGCCGTGCGCACCCCCAAGACGACGCCGGGGGGGGGGACCCTCCCCCTAGTTGATCTTGTCCTGGAAGATGTACAGGTTGTTGGTGGCGGCCACGGCGATGATGTTTTCGCTCGGGTGCCAGGCCGTGTGCAGGATCTTGCGATTGAAGTCGAGGCTGTCCACGCTGATCTCGTCCTTCTTGCGCTTGCCGCCGCCCGCGCCGGCGCAGACGCGCCGCGGCTTGAGCACGGCGCGCGGCTTGCTGTTCTCGCGCGACGCCTCCAGCGTCACGTCCCGTCGCGTCCCTCGATCGAACATGCGGAAGAAGTTGTTGTACGACCCCGTCATGATGACGCTGTGCGGAGGGCAGGGGGGGGGGTGCAGGAGAGATGAGCGGTCACGCATTTGTTGTCTCCGACTTGAAATCGTCTCCCGTGTTCTGCTCTATCATTGGAATTTTTTTGGAGGAAGTTTCATCACTGGGTACACTCGAAATGTGCTGTTTTCGGCGGCATGCCATGCAACAAATAATGTAGACTCCCTCGTCCATTATCGCTTCACATACATCGCCACTGATAGGGCGTAAATTAGGCGTCATTTTTTTTAAATTCACGAGTCCCCCAAAGTGCCCTCCTGATCCAGCGCAAGGGCAGGGTGTGGAAGTGGAACGAGGGTGTAAAGTGGCAGCCATCACAGCCGTGCAGCTGTGCTGTCACACACACGCAGACACGCACACACACGCGCGCCCGCAAATTCGCATCTTCGGATAAGGCCGACAGCTGCCGAAAATAAAAGGAGCTCTCCTATTATCCAACACCGAACTCAAAATCTGCGCCATGTGTTGGAAACACGTTTGCCGTGTATATTGGCCATTGCTGTGTTATTGTGTATTTTGCGCCATGCTATATACACACACATACATTTCTAGTGCATTCATTTGTGCACGTGTGCTTGTATAGCAGCGTTAAATGCATTAAAGTTGCATGAAGGGTACATCTGGTACTCTATGTCGGCAATAACACATGTGGCGCGTAGGCCGCACCGCCCCCAAGAGATGCCCTCGCTTTATTCGGCAATGCCCTTGGCCGATGCTCGGGCTGTAAAAATGAACTGACGAATGATGTCAGCGACACTAAAATGCCCTCGCAACAACTGTGCATCCACCTTAAATAATTTAATCTCTTCATGAAGATCCTCCTCTAATCCTGAACAGACTTCTGGGAAGAAGGGGTCGACAACGCCACGGTTGACCGTCTTCATCTCCCCCCAAGTGCCAAGTTTGATTACGCAACGACAGGACCGCGTTACCGTGCCACTCGCCAGCAAAGTCCCCGCTGCCCACTCCAAACACGCGTGCGCAACATGCTCACAAGCACGCACATCCAGAGTCCCAGTGCACATCGACGAGGTCACGCTCATTAAGCCGTCTGCCCCCCAAGCCAGACACGAAAAACCGGCACTAACATCTGGGCCCTTGCCGGAGCACCTGTGGGGGCTGCCCCCCCCCCTTCCCCAGAGAGCTCGTTGGTTTACTCCTCCCGTCACCTGGGCGAGGCAGCTAAGGATCTGATGTGTGGTGTTGCAGGACAACAATAATGCAGGTGCTGCAGCAGCAGCCACACTCACACACGTGGTGGCCTGGCCCAATTAAAGTGACGAACAACAAGGGACACAGTGTGGATCGCGTGCGGTGGAGGGGCAGGAGCGAGCGTAATGGGAGCAACTGTAAGGGCACCATGGACACCGTCTTTGGGGCTCGTTCCCCACCAACATTTCTTACGACACATTACTCTGCTGTGTTTTTCGTACAGCACCGTGTATAACGCGCCCTTTCACCTAAGCGGATTTATTTACGTCTCAAAGGGTATGATTTGGCCTTTCTGATCAAGCAGGCGGACGGGGAAGCTACACGTTCGTCATTGTTAGCCGCCGGAATAGTTTTCAATCGGTCCGATGATTCAATCCCTGTAGCCGTCTGGTAAATTTGGATTTGGAGCGCCATTACGCGAGTTCACCGTTTGTTCTATTGTGGATATTAAAAGACCGTATTTGCCTCAACGTTTAATAGCACGGCAACCGTGAGCCCATGTAAATCCGAACCGTTACTAAATTACGATCGGTAATGTTTGAAAAGGTTATTTTCTCATTTGAGAAGGTATTACTGAAATTGAGATATTTATATAAACAAATTAGCAACACGTAACAGGCTTTTTGCTTTATGTGCTTATTTAATGCCCAACTCTATGGCAGGGCTGCCGCGGTGACGAGATGTTAACTACCTCGCCTGGTATATAGGCGGTCGTGGATTCGATCACGACCCTAACACCTGTATATTTGGAGTTTGCGTGTCTCTCTCCCCGTGGTCGCGTGGATTTTTCTCCGGATCCTCCGGGTTTTTCCCTCCACATTTAGAACTATGCGCTTGGAGTATTTGGCTGCTTCTAAACATTTCCACGTGATGAGCCACTTCATTGGGCTAGCATCATTTGTGGTCAGGTCGCTTCTGAATAAGAGCTATATAGCTCAGTGGGCCTTACCTGGTAAAATAAAAATAGTTTAGTTTATAGTAATAGTTAAGGTGAAGAAGTATTTGATTCACTGATGGTGATAAAACATCATATTTTATGTGTTACGCATGAGATTTTGTGGAAACAAATGTAACATTTCTATATATATGTATAGCAATAATCACAGCGTGGACTATATTTGTGCCAAATTCCACATTCCGTGAGGGCGCAACAACGCCACCCAAGGTCCATCAGGTAGATGAGGCGGTGTGTTGCCAAGCTCTCGTTCCCAATTGCCGTAGTTACCCCACGCAACTGACACACCACTGTGCCACGTGCACGCGCGCGAGCGTGCACGTGTGGCTGTCCCGAGGGGACCAACCTTCCATGGAAAACGTGGGACGACACCTCGACCGCCTGAGGACAGGGCCGGGGAAGAAGACGCTACCCACTTGCTCCACAGAAGTGGAGCGTGAGGAGCGGCCCAAAATGCGACTGTGGCCACCACCCAAGTCGGCGGATGGCCCCAAGCACCGAACTCCTGGCCCTAAGAGATCCATTCCCGGTGGCATCGCGACCACTCGCTCTGCCTCGTCACCTGAAGCCGGCGAATGGATTGCTAACCTCGACATCAAAACTATAACCAAGTCGCCGGCCATACAAAGAAGAAAGGCAGAGGAGGCTCGAGCCAGGTTCAAACGCCAAGTGACAGGTCTTGTACATGGCCGAGTATTGAATCTGGGTCAGGAGGATTCGGTTATGCGGTGACAATTACTACACCGCCACTCCACGCGCGCATCCTCGCATCACACGAAGACGTACTACCGCATTATATTCGAGCCAACACACGCCGGAGGCGCGATTTCTGCTAGAGAACCTTCTAAGCCAGGCGACACGCTCACACACACAACCCCTCATTAGTTATAAATAACCGTTGACAGTGATGGAAGTCATTGTATAATTTAGCCCGTTTATGTTTAACTGTGACGATGCAAATTAAACGACACAAAACCCACGCGCCATATTTCACCGTGATCTGCCGCAGTGCCGTGCGCTGTTCGGCGCGCGCACCGCGCCCAAAATGCAGTTCAATGTCGCACGAAAACCACGCACAGGGCAGCCCATTAAGCGCAGCACGCAGACAGGTTCTGCGTGCGTGCGTGCGTGAGAGATCAATGTGGAATTCCCACGGGCAGGACAGCATTGCCATGCAGAAACATTAATGTTGGGGTGTGATGAGCGACCGTGGTGGCTGTGTTCGTATAGCCACAGCGCGATCATTACATCTCATCCATGATCATCTCACGTCTTGTGCTGCAAGTACCGACCTCATCTGAATGAGAAATCTTATTCTCGGAGATAAAAGTTAATCAAATTATTTTAAATTATATAACTATACGCTTGATCGTGCATCTTTAATGACGAGATAACGGCGTTCTGGAGTGGCAGATCTAATGCCACAAAGGCACCACGTGTTTAGGCAAAAATTAAATTTACGTTAAAAACAACAAGTGTATTCTGACTCGGTACATGAACAATAACCAAACTCACGTAGTTGATTAATTTGAACACACAATTCAACATTGTTGTGACTAGGGTATGTAAAAATTAGTGAAGCTGGTTGTTCAAGGTTTGTCTAGATATACATTATTGAGAATGGTCAACGCCTTTGTCTTTGTTGCACTCTGCCTGCGTGCGGTGCATGCATAGGCGTGCATTTTTCTCTCATCAGGGCTGCAACTGATGGCCAACTGGCTCATGGATGTAATTAGCAGCGTCTGGATTAGTCGCTAGAAAGAACACTGTTGTACTCACTGCATGTTTCATTTGTACTAAAGCTTTATGATGGGGGTGAGGGTGCCCACTCGTCTATGCCATCGAATGCCAATATTAAAACCGCATTGCAATGGCGTTGATTCGCGGGACTGAACAGAACCTTTCTTTCCTTCTAAGTCCAAAAATAAAATGCTCTGCTCCTGTTGAAAGGGAACTCGGATTGACAGAGAATCAAGCAAAATCACAAGCTTTCTGCAAAGCAATTTCCTTCGCAGCACACGCGGTCCATTTTGTTTACTCTTACCAGATGGCAATGCGTGTAACAAATTACACAGTCATCTACTCAACTTGGCCATGCTAACATTTTTTTTCCCAAAAGTGGGCCCAGGTGACTTCATGTGGCGAATACTCTCGCTCTGTTTAACACGGAGGCTTTCGCGACCGATATTATTCCTAATAAACGTTTTTGGTTTAGATCGCGTTATTTATAAATGTGTCATAACCCTCCACCACCTGACACGGCCAATCAGTAAAAAAGTGTCACGTTGACAAAAGAAAAAATAGTTCACTACTTTAGCCCCCCGGTGTATTGAAGAGTGAATCCACAACATTTACAGTTTTTTTGTAAATGTTGTGGATTCACGGTAACTTCAGGGTGAGTGCTCAATGTTACAAGCAATGCTGTTGCTCAGAGGCTGTGTCTGCAAATAGAAGAGCCCATGACAATTAGCGATGCGAACTTTGATTAACACAATGCGTGTTGTGGTTTATTTTTTATCAGTTCCGCCAATCAAAACGCCAAAGACTTTGATCATAGGCACAAGATCCAAAGACAACCTTTGCTGCCGAGCTTTTAAGACAAAACAAAAATGTCGTGGGCTCGCAGCATATACCCAAAACAAAACCCGAACCTTAATGCCCGCGAAAAACCTTCACGTTGATAAATTTCACACAACAGCCGAGGGCTGCGTGGATTTAAAAAATATATATATACAAACCTCCCCCACACCTACCCCACAACATGTGTTCATATTTCCCCCCACCTCCCCCACAGATCAGCACCGTGACAGCTGATGACAGACGGGGCAGGCTGGTAAGACGATTACATGGCTGCGGAGGACACATTGACTGACTTGCGCAGACCAACTCGTGTCTCGTCTCACGGTGGTAGCTTCAACTGTCGGGATTTTTCTTTATCGCCTCCGTTAAGCTCCATTTATCCCCACCACCCCCGGAAATAACTCATTAACCAGAAAAAAAAGGCATATCACGCGGCTCAAAGCTGCCACCTCCACCAGTGTCAAGGGCTATTCCAGCAGGAGTCACAACGGCCTCGTGGCTTCTCTCTCCACGTTCACTATTCCACAACGATCGCAGCGGCGAATTTTTGGGCAAGCCATCTAACAAAGACGGTCACCGTATCGCGCGCTTTCGGACGTGCTTCTGCGGCCGTCTGGAACGCTTCTTCCGTGCGATATTAGGAAGCCAATGGGAGCTGTGCACTTTTGAATCATCTAGATTGAAAACTCATTTCTTTAGAACTGCTTTTTGTGTTTAGTTTGTTGTCCTTACCCTGCACCTCCCCCGCACCTCCGATTAGCACGGTTGGCTACGTACGGTGCGAAATAAGTTCAACATACGTGCATACAGACACAATCTCATGATCTCTTGATGCCAGTATTCACCATTTCCGTTAAAATGGAAACTTTCAAAGGTGATGCAGAGTATGCTTTTAGTGACACTGGTGAATAACAGTGGTTTTAGGGCATGAATGTAACTTTTTAAACTAAAACAATTTTTTATTTTACCACGTAAGGAGCTATTGTCAGAATCGACCTGGCCACAAATGATAACTCAACCAAGTGGCTTATCATCGTGTGGACATTTATAGCAGCCAAATACTCGTTTAAAAATGCGGAGCTAAAAACCGTAGGACCTGGAGAAAAATCCACGCAACCACGGGGAGAGAGACATGCAAACTCCAAATATGCAGCAGGCGTCAGGGTTGGAATGGATCCCACGGCCTCCTGTATACCAAGCGAGGTTGTTCGCATGTAAAGAGGCCACACGTTTTTATCAAGGTACAAAATTGGCCACGTAAATTACACAAAATGTTAAGCATCAATACAACTCTGCATCATTGAAAGCTGAATGCGAAACAACTACAGGAAATTAATATTTTTTCCCATTCAAGATGGAACCTTCCTAATATACAAGTCTTCATTTTGACACCGACTGCCTTTTTGCTGACGATGAGATGCATGTGGCATTGTATTAAGTCAGACCGGGGCCGTGGAAATGTGTGGTTCTACTCCCAAGATTTCACCTGCTCTCCCATCACCTCCATCAGCTGCCAAGAAGAAAGCAGCGCGATGTCACAGCGATTACCACGTCTCCCGAGGACTTCGCCTCCGCGCAGAGAAACCCACGCCTGGGTCAGAGCGTCCCAAAAGCACTTAAAATAACAAAGGCGCTTATTTTATCTCGACAAACAATTACCACTTTATATTACTATATTCCCACGAAGCAATTTTGTGGTTGTGGACCATGCCATAATTAATATTTTCATTAAATAATCAAGCAAGATGACAAAACTAGTACACGTCTAATCATGAATGTGATAAAAAATGTAATATCGTTACTTAATATCCATCAAGTGTTTATTCGTAAAAAAAAAATTTTAGGCTTAGATCGCTTAAGTATAAATGTGTCGTTAATCCGCCGCCACCCAACCGTCAATTGGTGAGGTTTGTCACGTAAACAAAACGTGCCAATCAGCTACTACTTCAGCCCACCGGTGTGTTAGAGTATTGCAGCCTGTGGGTATATTTTCAGCAAATCAGAGTTGAAGAACAAAAGCTGAAACAAGATGGCCAAGTTGAGGCAACCTACAATTCCAGTTCAAGAAAAATACAAAAAATAAGTAAAATAATGCAAAAGCGTTCATTGTATATGATAGGAGCATGTACAACGAACGATGGTCGCGGCCAATTTCCACCGACATTTGTAAGCTGCACCAGGAAGTTGAAACAAAGACGGCGGTGAGAGGAGAGCGGCACCGGCCGGTGCTGCCACCAGCGTGACGACATCAACAGCTTCTCTCTCTCTCTCCCTACTCACAAGAAGGCTAAATTGTGGCCTGGAAAAGAACACAATTGTGGTGCCAACACATTCTGTGCATCTGCTACGCAAACACAAATACATACAGCACACAGGCACGCTGCTTCTTTTATTATACATTCGAGTATTTGGCTGCTATAAATTTCTACGTGACGATAAGCCACTTTGTTGAGTTATCATTTGTGATAGCCACCGCTTCTGAAAAAAAAGCTACCTGGTAAAATACCAAAAAATCTTTCTTTTTATTTTATATTTGTAGAATGTGTGATGTAATCGGATGGAAACACAAGCCCAGGGAGCCATGACGTTTATCAAACCTCGTTACAGATGAGGATCACTATTTGAGGCTACATCATTGGCAGGGAGTGAAGCCCATGCTATTTTGCCTTTGCGCCAAACTTTTATTTAGCAGATGAAAAGTCTCTTATTAGACGAAACGTATAACAGCTTTGTTGTTGTTTAAAGAGGGAAGGGGGGTTGTTCCTTACCTGTCAGTGCCGTTCCATGCACATTCAAACTTGTCGAAGATGCAGTCGTTCTCGTACAAGGAGCACAGCTTGCTCCTCAGGTACTCGTGCACCTTTAAACAGCAGCAACATCAACAAGCAAACTCACTCAACAACGCCATCCCCCAGCCAGCAATTCACGGAGCGCTTCAATGACGATGGGTTCTTAAACAAAGATGGAGGCATGAGCTGACCAAACACAGTTTTATACACGAAATTATGGCCACTCCCAACTCTTAGTTTCGCCAGCTACGCAAGTGCCGCAGAGATTCAGCTAAAGCTGCGGCTAGAGACAGGTTCGCGTAGTCCCAATATACTTCACAGCAGAGTCCCGGTTCAAATTCCATTTAGATGGAAAATGTTCACTCAAACAAGAGGAAGTGTAATGCGGACACGCCACAGCGCGAGTTTTCTGTCGTCTACATAGCGGAGGATTATTCAGCTCCTGCCGTACACAATGGCAGAGCAAAGGGGCAAGCATCCTCAAGAGCGAGTTTTACACCCGAGCGTACAAACTCAACTATTAAATGATTTTTGTATTTTACCAGGTAAGGCCCACTGAGCTATTAGGTTCTTTTTCAGAAGCAACCTGGCTATCACAAATGATAGCTCAACGAAGTGGCTTATCACGTGGAAAATGTATAGCAGCCAAAATACACGAAACGCACGTTGACTCTAAATGTGGAGGGAAAAAACGAAGGATCCGGAAAAAAATCCACACCACCATGGGGAGCACGCGCAAACTCAAATATACAACAGGCGTCAGGGTCGGGATCAAACCCACGACGTCCTGTATACGAAGCGAGGTAGTTAACATACGCTGTTGGTGGTGCTCAAACGCCTTCTAAGCCAGGCGACACACGCACACACACATCCTCGTTAGGCATAAATAACCGTTGACAGTGATGGCATTCATTGCATAATAACATGCGTTTATATTATTAATATTCTTTGGCTGTTATACATTCTCATGATAAGCCACTTCGTTTAGCTATCATTTGTGGCCAGGTCACTTCAATATCTCAGTGGGCTTTACCTGGTAAAATAAAAATTGCTAAGTTATCTTTTTTTAGTTATTTGCTTACCTTACATGTACTTTGCAATTCCTATCGTGTTTTTGCCTCGTTCGTTGTTGTAAATTTCTGACCCGCCCCCATATTGGACGTCTGTGGCGAAGAGCTTCATAGCTCATCCGATTCCTCCAGGATAAATCAAGATTGTGACTCCGAGGTGCTGCCGAGTGCGGAGGGGTCTGAAAGGTGGCGGCGTACCTGGTACGTCTCGATGGGCCGGGTCTCCATGTTGAGGTCCCACACTTTGACCGTGAGGTAATCGCGCGTCATCATGTAGCGCCCACTGTGGCTGAACTTCACGTCGGAGATGGACGAGATGATCTCCGAGAAGAATGAGCGATTGCTGGGGTCCTCGGGCTCCTCAAACACTGCAGGGGTTTGCGAGAAGACAGCGAAACATGGCCACTGTTAACGTCAACTCCGGCGTCATTTCCATTCGACAGCAAGCGACGTCATTTTAACAGTCCGCGCTGTGTAATGTATAATCGTTACACAGCGGCAAGATGTTAACCACCTTCCGACCGATGTAAATTTGGAGTTTGCATGTTTTCTCTCCCCATGGCCGTGTGGATGTGTCTCTGGGTCCTCCGGTTTTTCCCTCCACATTTAGAATCCTGCGTTTAAGACTATTTAGCTGCGATGCATTTTACACATGATAAGCCACTTCGTTGAGCTATTATTTGTGTCCGGGTCGCTTCTAAAAAAGAGCTTCATAGCTCAGTGGGCTTTACCTGGTAAAAGAAAAAAAAAATACAAAAATTGGCGAAATTTCAAAACAGGAAAAAAATCTGTAGCAATGCCGTATAAAAGCAGGAATGGAACTCCACAGACGAAAATTCTTGGGAGACGTTTTGGGTGGACTGCTATCGAACGGTCAGCAACCCTCTTTATCAAATCCAAGTCCTCAGACAAATAAAGCAGTGGGTGGTGTCCCCGAAAGGGGTCACGGGAGGTCTCTCCCTCTGTCTGTGTCTATCTCTCCCCGCGTGTCTCTATCTCTCTCTATTCCCATGTCTCGTCGCCTCTCTCCCTCCCCATCTCTTATGCCTTCCCACTTCTCTCTCACCTCTCCTTGCCTCCCATGTCGTTCCGCTCCCTCATGTCGCTACCTATCTGCGTTTTGTCGCACCTCTCGCTTGTACCATGTCCCTCTCCCCACACCTCTCTTTGCTCACGTCTCTTCCCTCGTCTCTACTCCAGCCTGCTCTTGCGCCTTCTTCATCTCCTTGCGTCTCGTGCCTCTCTCCTTGTGTTTCCACTCGATGTCTCTCAAGTCGCACGTCTCTCTCATCTCTCGTGCGATTGGCTCTCGTCTGTGTTCATTCATGAGCACGTGTTTGCACACGAATTTGTGTCAAGTTGTGTGCTCACAAGTGCGTGCCCTGGTAGATGTAAGTTTTCCTAATGTGTGCGTTGGTATATATGTGTGTGTGTTACGGGAGCGGTAGTGTAGCGATTAGCATGCTGCGCTACGAACACGGCGACCCAAGTTAGATTCCCGATCACGGTCAACATCGGTGATGATTATCTGAATCGGTCCTGGGCCTCCCCTAGGTCGACTCAGCCTCAAATGAGTACCTGATGTGGTGTGTTAACATCGCCACTGGGGTGACAAAGGCAGTCGAGCGTGGTGCTGGCCACCCATCCCCTCGTGTGCCGTGCAGGCCTTCATAAGTATTCGCTAACAGCACTTGCCCCATAGTCTGTTAAGGCTATATGACGGATCTTTGTCCATGTCTTTGTGTGTGTGCACACACGATGTGGTGACATCACCACCACTTTGTGGCAAATGGTGGCTGCTTTTGTTTATTCACTTTTTAAAATGAGTTCCCAATTGAAAAAGAGTTGTAGAAAACCCAGGTATAGGGCATAAAGGACACCACCTCAATCCCAAATGGCTAAACCCTACCACTCAAGATTATAGAACTGGGCACAGGTAAAATGATCATTTATGGATTGGCCCAGAACTGTGCAACAAAAGCACATAAGGGGCCACGTACCTCACCCGTTGCATTCCATTCAGTAGCATCGATTTCCCGAATAACTTGAATGTCAATAACCATGCAATGTTTAAGAGCCAATACACTTAAAAAAAATAACATGTGACATTCATACATATGTCTGAATGGCGAGACACACTGCAATAACGTACACATCCTGAGGTTTAGTGAACCGCATGGGAAAGAAAGCAATTTCCTTGGACGTCAATGTCGGGTAACTTTTTATGAACCATTTACGTTGTTGGCATTACTCCCATTTGAATCTTGCCCACACACAAAACAACGCACATCGGCCCTTTTGCTCAGTCAAGAGGATGTGGAGGCAAAGTGCTGTCATAGCAATTGCTTACTACGGCAGACGTAGCACAAAGAGGGTGGGTGGGGTGGTGATGATGATGCAGCCAGGAGTATTGCTGCTCACCGCAGTGTGAATGCTCACAGGCTCCACAGCAACCACTCCCAAATCCCTCATTGACAGGTTGGGCGGCTCAAGGTCACAGCGCTAAGCAAGCACCACTCAGATCCCGCGTTTGAATCTTGGTAAGCCACCTGTGATGAAACCAGGCTCTCGAGTGTGGTGCAGTGGAGTTGACGGTCATGAATGACCGGGTCACCAATGAGAGCGCGACAAACCATCACGTCATCTTGTTTTGTACGCGTGGGTTTTATCCGGGTGCTGCGGTTTCCTCTCACGCACACCCTCATTGCTCCCATGCGCACTCTTAAAAAATTAACCCGTAAAAACAAAGTTTTTCACTATAAATCCTTTATATGCGTGTTCAATGGGCCACAACTCAGCCCACATTGGTCTTTGAAACGAGCGGCTAGAGTCCTCTCGTCCTCTGGCTTGAGATGGCTGCCACCTATGGGTCAGATGATTGCCTGCCACCATTAAGGAATTGGTAATTAAAAAGAAAAAAAATTTACCTAAAAAGTGTAAAATTTTGGAAAAAAAATTTCACGAAAAGAAATTGTCACGCACGAGTCTGTGTGCAAAATGTCAGCTCGATTGGATCACGGGAAGTGGGTTAAAAAACGACCGAAAGATTTGCACGGTCGTAAGCGCGCAAGCAAGCAAGTGAACTTAATATAAAGGATTTAAAAAGGAAGTAGCCCAAGCAGGGCTGTCCTAAAAGCGCCTTGGGGATCAGTGAGACTTCTCCGAATCAATAAATGTTATTGTTGTTATTTTTGGCTATCGCCTGATGAAGCTTGTGGTAATGACCAGCAAAACGTCGGACTCAAATTGTAAATGTTGTGGCACCACGGGGATGACCAGCCCCTCCCCACCCAGCCACACCCCTCCCACCCACCACTTGGCACCACCCTCCACACCCAGCCCCTCCCCACCCTCCAAATCCAGCCCCTCCCTGCACGACGGACGGACGGACACAATAATCCCCTGTTGGCTGGTGTAACCAGGAGGTTCCTACCAATATAACACGTAGCCAATAGTCGTAGGCTTTTGCGACCGATATTCACCGTAATTTTGTATTTTCTTTTGGGTGAGATCGTGTGAATATAAATGTGTCATTAACTCGGGTTTACTCTCCAACCCACCGGTGTGCTAAACTAGTAACTAACTGGCAAGTTTTGTTCACGTGACAACCATTACTAATTGGCTGTGTCGTGTGGTGGCGGGTTTAATGACATTTACATTTATGTGATCAAACCCCAAAACAACGTTATGGTTATTATTATTATTGTCATTACACTGCCACTGCACACGGATAGGACTGTAATGAAGTTCCAGGACTCGCTGGATCAAAGTTTGCAAATCACTAAACACCTCTCTCCACTTTCACACAAACACACACACACACATTTGTTCGTGCCTTCACCGTAGAGACATGCAGTGCGGCATTGAAAGTGGCAGAGACGTAGCCATCCGTCCATCCAACCCCGTCCGCACCCCTCCAGCTTGTAACAAATATCGACGCTATTCCGTGCCTCACTTATCCAAACTCTTCTTCTTCCACCATATGTCAATCTATTTTTCACTACGTTGGTCGCGAAGGCAAAACTGTTGCATATCACTTTGCGGCAGTGGCATGAGGGCTTCCAGGGTTCAAACACATGCAGTGTCCGGCACAGTTAATCCGCTGTTAAAATTCATCAAAGCCACGTGGCCGTTTAAGAGTACAAAACCAAATCGTCCCGTCGTGGACGCGAGATAAATCCGTGTTGCCGCCTCTCGCCTGAATCGTTCGGAACGAGGGGGTCAAAATAACAACACCGCACTTGAACAAGGAGCTTCTCAGTTCAATGGGCTTCACGCAGGGAAATAAACTTCTGATTCTGATTTTTAAACAGCTCATGAAAGTGAAAATCCAATGAACACCGCGTGATAACGTGGAGCGCAAAGAAAAAAAATGGGCTCGGAAGTTAAAGTCAAAATAAATAAGAGACATGCAAAACAAACCACGCCGAGACAAACGATGAAGTTGAGAAACTCCCCATTACACAATTATCAAAAACCAAACGAAGCACTGCTGCAGCAAAGGTGGCTATGACGGATGAGAAGCGATGCCTCTCGTTCATTGTCCCTGCACAGGGAGCTGGCAGCGAACGTACAGGGGATCGGCGAGCAAACGCAACGGCTTCTCGCAGTGGGAAGACCTGGTGGTGGTGGTGGTGCACATCTGTAATGCAATCACTTGGCAGAGGGGGTTGGTATAGGGGTGAGCGAGCGCATGCGACTTTGTAAGGTGACACCGAAATCGCCACCTCAGCAGAAGTCTCTAACCCAACAACTTCGACGGCGCGGGCTTCGTGCCCTGTAAAACCTGGTTCGTCACGCGCCAATCATCTTCTCTGCAGTGAAATTAACTTAAAGCTGGAGGTTTTCCATAAGAGGATTTTTATATGAATATATTAACCCCCTCCCCTTCGCACATGATTAGCCCACAAGTGACGACATCGCATTTATCCCTCTATTTAGGACCAAAACACAATTTCTCCACAACTCTGGCTGGCATCTGATGAGGCTGCTTGTAATTACTGGCGAAACGTCAGAGTACTCAAATAGTAAAAGTTGTGGGTTTACTCTCAAACGCACCGGTGTGCTTAACTAATTGGCACGTGTTGTTTACGTGACAAACATTATTAATTGGCTGTGTTAGGTGGTGACGGGTTTAACGACACATTTATATTGATGCGCTCTAGCCAAAAAAAACCTCTATTATGGATAATATTGGTCACGAAAGCCCTACACTACGTGTTAAGCTGGAGGTTTATCTGTGCAGACCGTCATCAACTCTGTACCTTTGACAGGCTGTGGATTAAACCCCGGCAATCTCAACGTCGCTGGCTCGGTACTGGCGATGCAGGCGGCATAGGGAAGCGCAAGAGCCGTCTTGGTACGAGCACCCCTTAACCGCCGTGCATCATCGACTGCGAGCTTCTCACTCGTTGAGCGCGACGAAATTGCATTTTTTGTTTTTTGCTTTAATCGATACCGAAATGAAGCGCGCACAGAGGAGAGCACGCGTTGTACTTTGACCACATCTGGTGCGTGTCTTGAAATAGCAAAGAACTGAATTAGTATGGCAAAGGGGGCAGACGCGACGGAAACGGCGGCAGACGTCTGGGCAAATTGGTTCAGTTTTCTCGCTCGCAAAGGGATGGTCATTCCTCAACACCTGCACGCCATGGGCTAACGGTGGAAATTCCACATTGCCAAAACGAGGGCCAGTACATTCATCGGTCAACCACCGTTAATGATGAAAGTAACAAGAATGACAAAAGAATGCAGCCGCACAGGCTGCCTTGGGACATTTTCAACCCAAGTCTTAGAATTATCCCAGTTTTTGGTGATTAAATTGAACCCTACAGGGCATGGCAGATACCGGGCATCATATGCAATTATAATTATGTTATTCACAATGTAATGCAATAACAATATAATGGCTATTTCAATTAGCATTGGTTTCGTAATTATAATTATAATTGATTCCACATTTGCTAACTGGTTTCCATCTTTGTTAAATATTTAGTTTTTAAAATAAATTTTTATCTTAAAGCTATTGGAGAATCGACATATAATTTCCCTGGAGGTAAAGGAAGATGTTGTTAGCTGCCATTGGGTGTCAGCCCTGGAGCGTATAAAGTCTTGTCGTTAAGCAGCCCCATCAAATCGTTGTGACCAATTTCCTTGCAAGAGACACTACAAACAGCACACCTAATCTCTCACACCCCTCCACAATAACACATTCTTGCATTATTTAATTTAACATTGAATTATTTAAACATCGCAAAGGGTTGGTCACAGCAAGGAAATGTTTTAACCCATCCTCCGAGCCATTTCGCCGTAAAATGTTGGCTAATTGTCACATTAATGAACAGCGGAGTCCTGTGTCTGATTTTCATCGGGTTTCCTCAGGACCAGCGGCTTAATTGTACGCGATTATAAGTGCTAGCCGAGTGCCTTTAAGGGTAATCGCCTACAATTCCACATGTGAATGTCACCGCTTGCTGAAAAATGCAAAGCCAACTCTCGAGATAAATCTAACCACAGCCTATGTCACTGCAGTCACACGTCCTTGCGACGCCTTCCTTGTGCCAAATCCCTCAGCTGGTGCAGAGTTGGCAGCCGACTTCCAAGATATGCTCTTAGAAGTCTTCCCCCGACTGGCTTTAGGCCTTCCCCACACTTGCCGACCACGGAATGTCACTCCAATGCCCTAACATGTCCAGTATCCCCTGCATTATTGAATACATTACCTTCCGTCAACACAAATACTCATCACACGTGGGGGGGGGGGGGGGAGGGAAGCACATGAAAGACCTGACACAAATGTGAAATGCTACACAAGCCAAAAGTGCTACAGCTAAGATGCGCAGCGCCGCTTTTCAGGTTGTGTCAATTCCTATCTGTTTTCATTATGACGTCTAGAAAACATTCAGTGTATATGGAAGGACAGGGCTGCTTTATATAACGATCTGATAAATTATCGTAGCAGGGAAGTACACACACACACACGCGATAATATTGCAGTGGTGAACAGAATGATTAGTTGTGTCACTTTTGTGATCGGGATTTTTAAATGACCAAATTGTTTCGAAGATTAAAGCCAGTGGCTATTACAGACTACTGGTTCGTATATGCTCCAGTGGACTAGCATGTCAATGTTTGACAATATTATAATTATCAATGTATTCAGGAACCAGATGTTCGGCGCAATAATTGTATTCGTCCATTTGGTAGCCCTCCGTCTTCAACAGCAGGAAAGCCAAGATGAATGCCAGTGGAGACCACTTTCTTTAATTTTCTTAAACGCTGCGAACGCCCACAAATCAATCTCCTCCTCTTGCCAACAAGCGGCGATCTTGCCCAGTGAGAAGCTACCATTTCCAACAAGGGTCAATCCGGCATTTTCACACACAAGCCTAAATTGGTAATGGAAGAAAAAAGCTGTTGAAATACAAAACGAAGTAATGAATAAAGGCCGGTGTAACCATCCTCCGGACATCCAAACCCGACTATCACTTTATTATCTTTGGCATTTTCTGGGTGATATCATTTAGGGGCAGCCGGTGAGAAGTGTGGCCTGGAGGCACTTGCTTCGGGGAAGAGGGTTTTTTTTTTCCCCACTGAGAGCCATCACCGCTACAACAACCATCGCAAGCCATTTGCGGGCCAATTACGGCTGTTGGCAATGAAGCACTCGGAGAAAAAGGGGTTTTGCGTCACCCTGCTTTCTACCCCGCAGACACACACAGCCACGCGTATGTTTCTCTCATCGTGATGAAAACTACTGTTCAGATTAAGACGGTCGCCCAGTTCCCCACCCCCACTCCATCTTTTTGTTGAAGTGATTGAAGACAACGGGGGGCCTCGTGCGCGTCAGTGTGTGTGTCTGTGTGTGTTTTTGTCTTTGTGTGTGTCTGTGTGTGGGGTGTGGTTGTGTAGCGGGTTAGCGCTACGCTGCGCAATGAACCCGGGGGACCCGAGTTCGATTCCCGCCCACGGCCAAGACCAGTGACGATTATTTGAACCGGTTCTGGGTCTCCCCTAGGTCAACTCAACCTCAAATGAGCACCTGGTGCGGTGTGTAAACATCGCAACTGGGGAAACAAAGGTGACCGGCCGTGGTGCTGACCACCCACCACCTCGTGTTTCGTGCCGGCCTACATAGGCGCTGGAAGTCAGCGTTCGCGCGCATGTGCGTAGTGAGGATGCGTGAAGCAAAAAGGGGGGGGGGGCTCACGTTTCGAGTGGCGGTCGCAGAGGGCCGAGGCACGCATGTCGCACAGCCGCACGGTGCCCTTGCTGCTGCTATAGACGAACATGTTGCACTGCAGCGGGTGGAACTCGGCCGCCGTGATCACCTCCGTCAGCTCCTCCATGTTCGCCGGCTTGATGTCGACAATGTCTTAGTCGGCGGCGGGTGGAGGAGGAGGAGGGGTGGGTGGGGGTTGGGTTGGTGGAGGTGGCAGTTAAGGTGCAAGCAACCGCTGAAACAACGAAACGCCGAACAGAACAGCGGCTGCTGGTCGCCTCTGGGTAGTTTGCGCGTTACCCCATAATCCTTGATGGTGTTACCACCTTAAGTTTTAAACACCGAGGCGAGGGTCAAAATCACACTGCCCCATCGCCAACATCGCCCTCGCCCAAAACTAAACTATTTTTTATTTTGCCAGGTAAGGCCCACTGAACTACGTAGCTCTTTTTCAGAAGTGACCTGGCTCAAATGACAACTCAACGATGTGGCTTATCGCGTGGAAATTTATAGCAGCAGCAAAAACACTCTAAACGCGTGATGCCGATTCTAAACGTGGAGGGAAAACCCGAAGGGGCCAGAGAAAAATCCACACGACCACACGGAGAGAGAACACCCAAACTCCAAATGTACAGGCATCAGGGTCGGGATCGAACCCACGACCTATTGCACACCAAGCGAGGTCGTTAACATCTCCCCACCGTGGACACCCCTGTGTAAGGAGAACCGGCTGGGCCAAGGCTGCCCCGCCAGGTGAAGGTGGAGGTCCACGTGTTTCCCCGTTGTTGGGTTGTGCACCATGCACCGCTCGTGTTATTTGGTACAACTGCAAACACATCGGAGAGCCATGCAGCACAACCGCGAACACCTGCGCAGAAGTCGTCAATGTTGGTGACGTTCAGCAGGGACTGATATCTGCCGTATAAATGTAGAATTCACAACACTGCCTGAGGGGCTGCCGATAGAGATGGAGTCATTTGGCGGGGCGACAAGATCCATCTGGGTGCCCTCTCTTACCGTTCTGCTCATTGCTGAGAGTTCGCGACCTCGATGATTAAGCTACTCCACTCTGCCATTTTGGGCTTTGTTGGAACGTTGCTTCACTGTCGTCCTGGTTACATGCACGTCACAAAAAATACTTGGGTTTCCATCTTCCTATGTCAGTGTGGACTGGCTTTTTCACCAAACCCTTTTCGTACAGCTTTGCTGGTTTCTCGCATAGTCTTCTCCAGCACCAGAGTCGAGATTCTGTGATCGTTCCCCTATCTGCTGCACGTGTGTGCATGTGCATCCTATTGTGAGGAGCGGTAGCGTAGCGGTAACACTGCGCTACGAACCCGGTAAAGCGAGTTCGATTCCTGCTCACGGCCAACACCAGTGACGATTATCTTAACCGGTGATGGGGCTCCCCTAGGTCGACTCAGCCTCAAATAAGTACCTGGTGCGGTGTGTAAACATCGCTACTGGAGAAACAAAGGCGGCCGGGCGTGGTGCTGGCAACCTATCCCCTAGTGTACCGTGCCAGCCTTCATAGGTACTCGCGAACAGCACTTGCCCCTACAGCCTGTTACAGGCTATACGGGAAAACTTTGTCTTTGCATCCTATTGCTCACGTAAAATACATTTTCAAGTCTCTCTCATTCAACTGCCCCTTGGGAAATAATGCACATGCGCGCACACACACACATTATTAAGATGAAAGAGCGCGAGTGAACACATGCGCCAATGGATAACCTGCGACGTGCAGGTACGGGAGCATTTGGTTTAATTGCTTCTGTATCACTCATTATTCATCTGCTGCACGACTGTGAACAACTAAACTAGCAGATAGTGCCTATGTAACTGACGAAAGGTTATTCGTGATTGATAATCAATTGAACAGTGAACAATGCTGCGCAGTATGAAACTGCTGGGCTTATAGAGATGGAGATGAAGCGGAATCAGCCAGCGTGTTGAGCGATGTATGTACGTTGAACTTCTTTCGCACCGTACGTAGCCAACCGTGCTAATCGGAGGTGCAGATGCTGCTGGTACCACATGTGAAGTGGCCGTGATTTCATGCAAGCCAAATATTATATTTTATGATTATATTTTTCCCCAACTATATTTGGAACTTATAATTGATATATTTAATTGACGGCTGCAACGACGGTGTGGGTAAATTTTTGGTCAAAAAAAACCTACTATTCTTTTTAGGCAATGTATTTGTTCTGGACTCAAATGGCTGTAATTTTCACTTTGCAGGTACCCAAACCACGAAGAAGAGGCGGCATGATTTTGTTTGAATCAGTGACAACATCTGATCAGACACCACAGATGGCACGGCGACTGGAATCCAACGTCGTCTCTGCAGACGCACTCCGCTGTGCTCGAACTGTCCGGCCATCAGCCCGATTGGGGTGTCAAGAACAGCACGAAACACCGGCGGGTGTAATACACCCTTCCACGATCCCCCGCAAAGACAAATATCCCACTGTGTAGCCTCAACGGACCGTTGGGGCAAGCGCTGTTAGCGAGTAGCACCTATGAAGGCCTACACGGCACACGAGGTGGCTGGCCAGCACCACGCCCGGCCGCCTTTGTTTCCCCAGTGGCGATGTTTACACACCGCACCAGGTACCCATGTTGAGGCCGAGTCGACCTAGGGGAAGCCCAGGACCAGTTCAGATCATCGTCACTGTGGTGTTGGCCGTGAGCGGGAAGTGAACTCGGGTCGTTGGGTTCGAAGTGCAGCGCGCCAACCTCTACGCCACTGCGCACGCACACGCCTGTGTGCGGTTTGCGTTTTGGCATTTGCTCCGTGGCCGCACGGTGATGTGCTCCCTGTCAGGATTCATTAGCACGGGAGGCGCAGGAACTGGCGGCCAATTGAGCGCACAATTCAGCCGCTCGGTTATAGCTGCACCTGTCAATCTGATTGCTGTTAAAATACAAATACTCTCATGTATTTTATCACCGACAAGGCAATGATTGCACGGTCGGCGCTCACCGTCTCGCGGTCTGCGTCTCCATGGCGACAGGCAAGAGCCAATACGCGTTGTGGTATCGGCGACTCTCAGTGAAAATGTCTACCCAACCAAATATTTCTCTGCGTATTCTAACCCAGTTCTCCTTTGCGAAAGTGATATGTTGCCTCAACGGGGTCCTCCCACAGTTTAAAGAATAGACATTGAAAATAATAAAAAAAACCCTCCCGAGACAGCTTATACAACCACAACAATGACGTCAACACCAACGTGTCTGTGTTTGAATTATCACAGAACTGCGAACGCACAATCCCAAGAACAGAAAACTAATACACAAAGCTCGCAATAATTCTTTATCAACCTCGATAAATCCGAGGTACAATGGGACCAAAAAAACTGGAAACGCAAAAAGCGCGTGGCAGCGTCTCTAAGGGCGCCGGTGGTTTCCACGTCGTTCTACCGCGACATGAATTATACACAGAGAGCAAGGCCACTCTCCTGCCTGCTATCGCACTGTACCGCGCTACAGCTGGAGGAGCAGGCCGTGTCATCCCAGCGATTGCAGAATGCTCGCACACTCAGATTGCACGGCTCGATAGAGCAAATCCTGCAGCTGCCTGGGACTGCCAAAGCGAGCCGTCTGCAGAAACGGATGATGATCATGACGACGACGATTCATATCGCACAGGGTGCGACAATAATGCACGTTCAGTTTAGTAGCGCGTCAGACGGCACGAGCGCACGACCAAGGTCATGGGCAAGGTGTGGGGGCACCGCGTAGCGCTGCCAAGACAGCCGACGTCGGTGGTGGCCCTGGCCGACCCGGCAGGCAATGCGCCTCGTCTTGTCCTCGCCTGGTGTCAGCGTGCCAATGTTTGAGGTCAGTTACGATCCCGACCAACGTCCGTGGGCTCTCAGCAGGCGTCCGCCCGCATGGTCAACAAAAACCTCTGCTGGACGCCATCTGCTTTGGATACCCTTCTCCCCTGGCTGGAGGGCGTCCCAGGAATGGGAGCGAATTGTTGACCTGGCCAGCTTTGTTAACGTTGCCGCTCGTCTGTGTGCGCGGGCCTTTAACTTACTGGCTTATCTAATTATACGAAGAGACAAACATCCAATATCACCGTGGAATATTAGAAAGCCGATGGCCACGTCAGAGTACTGGGCGAGCATTGCCGAGACCTTGGGTTCCAAGTCTGAATTTCCCCCCCACTCGAGATTAATTCGAGTTAATACCTAAGAAATGTGTCATGATTGAACCTCAATCGAGAAGTCATCGTAATCATGGAATTAAATAGTTTAAAAGTAATTACTTTATAGTGCTTCTAGTTTTCATACTGACTTTTAATAGAGAGTTAGGACGATACATTCATCTGCTACCACCTGCCAGAAACATTTCGCTGCACTTAACTGAATCTCATCACTAGAAATCACTGTCAAAACAACTTGTCATTGCTACGCGTGATATTGTGCAGAACTGCTGCCAAAAAAAGGGCCAGCTTAACCCCACAGATGGGGGTCGCGCTGTAGCCCCAGGGAGACTGGTGTCCGTGACCCAACCAATGAGCAGCTCCTAGTAATCCAGGCCAGTGACCCTCGGGTGAGAAATCCCTCATCAACTTACACCGCAGAGGAATGGCAAATCTGTTCATCTACAGCATATATACTGTTACTGTTTGTGGACAGCAGTTTGCAGTGGTTAGCATGCCGCCCTGCGCCATGCATCTGGAGATCCGAGTTTGATTTCAAGTCAAGGCCGACAACCGTGGCGAGGTATCCTGACGCGGTAGTGGGCGCCCTCCTCCAACAACCCGCACCTCCGAATTAGCACGGTTGGCTCCCAACGCTGTGAAACAAGTTCAACATACATACCAAAACCCCATGATCGATACCATGTGGTGAGGCCTTCATCCAGCAGGATATTTGCCAAGGGCGGTAAATGATAATTATTATAATTATATATTGTGTTTATACATGCAACGTCTGTTCATTTATCTGTCAGCTTTTGTAATTGGCCGATCACACGGTCTGTCGTCGATGATGGCAACACCTCGCCAAGGCCCCGTGCTGGGTGTGAACGAGCGCTCTGTGATTGTGGGCGAGAGAACGTCGCACCACGGCCAAAGGCAGCTGCCCTGCAGATTGTTGACGACGGGAAAGGGGGTGGGGGGGGAGATTTTGGTAATGGCAGGGTTATAGGCATTTAAATTTCCCAGCCAATTTCTAAAGGTATAATGAGAATGGCGCCGTTGGCATCGTTCTCGACTGTGAGCAGCTGGGATAGGGTTCGTAAGGGGGGAGGAGGAAGGATATGCACAGTGGTTTGAGGATTCCTGAGAAGTAGGAGGTTATGGGTATTATTTAAAACGAAACTACTAGGTAAGCCCCACAGAGCTACATAGCTCTTTTTCAGAAGCGACCTGCCCACGATTGATAGCCCAACAACAAAGTGGTTCATCATCACGTGGAAATCTATAGCGGCAGCCAAATACTCGAAACGCAACGGCGCCAAGGGTCGGGGATGGAAACCCACAAACCCCTGCATACCAGGCGAGGGAGTTAACAACTCGCCACCGCAGGGCCCCACGGTAACCACGGTAGCGAGATTCAGAGCAGCACTTCTCCACCTGTGGCACGCGGACCGCTAGATCCCCCGGAAGGCAGTGGGAGGTGGACCGCGGAACTGTTCATGACGCGACTTTTTACTGCACGGTGGTTCGCGAGATGTTTTGAGAGTTGACAGTGGTGCAAAGGTCCAGGAAGTTGGGAAACCGCTGCTTACGAGGGACTGGTCAGCAAGATTTACACGCAAAATTGAGCAGTTATGTAAAAATATCAGTCCCAACTGTGGCCGTCAAGCCTTTCATTCTAAAATTCAGCTCCTTTTCTCCAACTCCAGTATAGCCCCTCTAAACAGCACCAATCAAAACATGCTTGACTTTAATTTTTCTAACTATAATGAAAAAATGTGATTGCTTTAATCCTATCTCGTTAAGTGTATTTGTAACGGCAGAAGAAAAGAAAAAAAGCCAAGCAACTTTACATGCAAAAATACTTCTTCATATTCTTTGTTGTTTGTGCTTTTTGTGTGCCATTTCTTAATTTGCTTATTCACTGTTCATTTTGCTTGGGTATTAGGATTTTCATTTTCTCGGTGTGCTTGTTGGACTTCTTTCGTGTCGTACGGAGCCAACTGCGTACATGGGATTTGGTCCTTCTATACGATTAATGTACATCGTCGTGAGATGCTGTTGGCATGAATGATGACGTGATATAAAATGAAAGTATTATCTTCAGAAGGGTGACAACTGCCCCGAAAGACTGCAGGCACTGGGTGATGGCAGGCGGGGACATCTGCGCAGGGAATGGGAGACTTAACCGAGCGTGACGCTTAATGAAGTGGCTTGCGCTGTAAGAGCGGCCCCCATTTACGTGGCTTCCTGACCTCACCAAATAAAGGGCAACGCGTGTACTGGGCTGCTACTACACAAGGTCAAGGAAAAGAACGACAACACATCTCCATTAGCGAAGCAGCACCTGATATCCTTCATGGCTAGTAGCGGGAAGAAAACAAACCTTTGCTAAATAAATTAACAACCGTGCAAAGTTTGTGCCAATAATGGCCATCGATAAATATTATATACAAAGGGGCTATTAAATTTTCGTGACTGCAGGAATTCATATTCTTGGTTCTTTCGGTAAAGTCACTTAGCTAAAAATTGTTTTTAAATAATAAAAGCAAAAAACCCACGACGTTTCGATCGCAACACAAGCGGTCTTCATCAGGCGCCTGAAACGCCGTGAGTTTGTTGATGAAGACTGCTTGTGTTGCGATCGAAACGTCGTGGGTTATTTGCTTTTATTATTTTTATGTTAAATTGTATTATTATTTTTATTTTCTATCTACGTGACTTTACCAAAAGAGCCAAGAAAATGGGCTATTCCCATAATTTGGCCGCACAAATAAATACATACCGTGAATAAGCAAAGATAATGCACCGCATGCAGCGTATGCGATCTGGCCGGTGGTGGTGTGCACATCGGGCGGCGACTTGTACGGTCAGGAGATTGTGCTTCGAAATCGTGGCCGGAGAGCGACGTAACCTATCACGCCTCGCAGAGTCAATGAAATGAATGCTGCTTTGCGGAAGGTCACCAGCAGCGGTTGCGCCGAGCATTAAGCATCGCCTACCGCGAGCACGTCCAATATTCGGCAGCGGCTCAATGCAGCCATCGAGACCGAG
Organism: Lampetra planeri; assembly: GCF_965212315.1. Lineage (NCBI taxonomy): Eukaryota > Metazoa > Chordata > Hyperoartia > Petromyzontiformes > Petromyzontidae > Lampetra > Lampetra planeri. The sequence continues at coordinate 12,073,390 of NC_136110.1, forward strand.
CCCGGCTCGAAGCGGGGGAGGGGGGGCTATTTGTAAATGACTCGTACACGTGGAGATTTGATAAGTCCCAAGCACCGCATTGTATGGCTATTATCACATTCGTTACCATGGTGATTCTATCCAGCGGGCCGGGACTATGGCAACGCACACCCAGTCGCTTCAGAGAGACACGTACTGTGCAAAGCTCAAGGACTGAACCGTGATGAAACAGGAACGCCGGGACACTTTTAGCCTTGATTAAATAGTAGTAGCACTGAGCAGCCTTATGCACCGTGTTAAGTGATGCTATTACCAATCACCTGCGAGGGCTAGTTGGGTAAATGGCAAATGTGGTGGACCACGCATGATGATATTTCATCTGTGTCTCCTAAGTACTGAGGAGGTGTTAATGCGGCATGCTCCACAATGACATCTTAACAAAGGTTTTTTTTTGTCAGTTGAAGAAATCAACTCCTACTGATGTGCGTGGCCAGAAGTAGCTAGGTCAGACATCGGAACAACAGCTCACTGTGCTAGAATATAATCTTGCCACTCTCCGTGAATACAAACACACGCGACCTCAAAAATAAACGTTACATTACAACACCGTTGACATGAGCCATTGTGAGTCCATCGGCACATCTTGCCAGTAACAAGAGCAGCCATTGCATAAAACAAAGAATACAATCGGCAATCTACAAATCAACCACCAAAACGAGAACGTGTGAAACTGCCTGACAGACGCCGAGATCTGAAAAAAATATCTGGGGTTTTTTTGAGTGGAGGCGTGAAAATGCGCCGCGAGCAATTACCGACAAATAATCGGACGTGCTCGCGCCAGACAGGAAGGAATTAATGGCCATTCCGTCCTAGCAGCCACACTTCATAATGCCACCACGCCAAGGCATCCACCACCACCCCCCACTCACAGCAGAGGGAGTCCAGGGAGGGACGATCGTGCCCACCCAACAGCTCGCTCGTTTCGGCCGAGGGAAAACACCCCGTTGAAAAAGCTCCTCAAGACGTGTCCGCTCGGCAACAGCGTCGTTTGTTCGCTTGCGTTCCCTCGTGAAAGAAACATTCCCTGCATTTGTTGCGCTCAGATGGTTCTGAGCACTCTACCTCGATACAGGTGCGCGCTGTGCAGCGGTGCATGTTGCCGAGATGGAGACTTGCAGGTTACCTTAAAACTGAAGACCAATGATTAATAGATGGGGCTGAGACTCCGACAAAAGGAGAAAAGTTACAGTGGAATGCATATTAAATCCATAAACTTGCAATCGGGGTTGGTGGATGACACAAATATGATGCCTGTATGGGATCACCTCTAGTTGCCTCTGCGAGAATATATGGCCAATCATTTAAACGCCAGGGCCCTGCGTAACAAAGATGCTCTGCTTCTACTTGATATCTCAAAATTCGGCCCATTCCCAGAAACTTGCGCTGGAATGGTTGGGGTTGTGACATCTGACGACCTGGGGAATCCTGGGTAAGAGTCACGTGACGTGAAGTGGCTGGGCCACAGTACACAGGTAGGCCTGGAGGGTGACGCGTGGCGAAATGGTTTCACGTTAAACAAACTGCTCGAGCAGCATAGGACAACGGTGTTCAGAACACAAGGGAAACAACAACGTGTGCTGCTATAGGAAAACCACACCGCACGATATACGGACGTCGCATCACACCGAGTAAACAAGATGCAGTAAAAATGATAAGTGTTAGGTTTGAAATGTTCACTTGTACTGTGCATGGGCCGACATTTAATTAAGTTGTGTGCATCATAGGAGGTGTTGACAACATTGCTTCTTTGAGCACTGTGCTTCGTCTTGCCGACCCAAAAATGCACGTTCACAGAAATACACGGCTAATATGCAAGTTGGTGCTCCGGCAATCTTACGTGTAAAATATATTAACAACAACCGGTCTTGGCTTACACTACGTACGGTGCGAAATAAGTACAACCTACATACAAATATTCTCCATATGCACAACCCATCATCATCCTGTTCCTGACAGTCCTCGGACACCCCCCCGGACTCTCCAGCCCACTCCACTGCCTGACCTTGTCTGCCTTGCGCAAGCATGTGTTTCATCTGTTGGCTTGTGACCCCATCTCTCATCACACACCGATCGTACACGGTATTACAATGCCAAACCTTTGCCCCCTCAGACTGAAAATGATTACGATACGTGGCCGCATTTGAAGCATATATATAATATACAGCACTACGTATGCTTTTATTTTAATGCTAGTTTCACTTCACGTTTGTAAACTTGGCAGTTGTTAAAATCAAGCCTCCATCCTCACCATCCGGTGGGAATCTTGGGTGCAAGCCTCAAGGAAACATCAAATAATGCACGCCTGGCTGAAACATCTTTAGAGTGCACTGTACCGTGGGGACAGCCAGAGTAGCCTGTGAGCTTCACCCAATCACACACCCACGGTAGAAATATAAAAACACTGACCTCATTTAGCCACTGCCTGAAAAAGCCGACAGGACCGGCCAAGTTGCTTCGTCACTACCCGTGCAAACGGATGTAGGGTAACAGGCCACATTTGTGCCGCTGACAGAGTTTGATTTTCAGTGACGTGGTTTTCACGGCAGCACTCCAAGGATGATACCGTGTGTGCCATCAAGTCTACTGGACAATTTGTGAAAAAGAAAAGCTTTATAGCTCATCAGATTCCTCCAGTATACTTTTATATTCTGATTCTGATGTCAGGGAGAGTGAGGAAACCGTGTCCACAGCACGAGGTGGGGACTGTAAGCCTGAGGGAGGGGACGCAATAAAACATTGCAAATAAACCAAGGTCAGTTTGTGTCTCTAAAGTAGTATGTATGTATGTTGAAGTCCTTTCACACCGTACGCAGCCAACCGTGATAACTGGAGTTGCGGGGGGGGAAGGACAAGCGAAATAGAAAAAGCAATACTAAAGGAATGAGTTTTTCAATTTATGAGTTTTCAATCTAATTGGTTAATTAGATGCATAATGACATTTACAGTATATATTGCACTAGTTAATTTGGGAAAGAAAATCAGACATGTTTATTTTTATTTTATAAGTATGAGGTGAAAAGGAACATTATTCAGTAAGTAACAAAAATGTTTGCTTAAATGTACAAAGTACTGTGTAAAAAAACTTGCATGTTTTTGTTCTCCTTTAAATCTTGGCAACATTTTAAAAAAGACAAATTACAAAACGTTTAATACTAAAATGCTTGTTGTTGTTACTTTTACATTTTAAATAATGCATTTAAATCTATGGGACCTTTCTTGGCAGTATCAAAGTAAAAAAATAAGAACAGGTTTTACACTTTCTGGAAACAAAATAGGTCTTAAGGTGTTCAAACTCCAAATAGATACCTTTTGCACGGAGTCAATAAAAAAAGGCTATCCCTGGTGTAGGCCAATCAGTCCCAAAGACAATTAATATATTATCAGAGCACGTTGTTTGCATGTTCACCACAAGTACGTGTGGTTAATGCAGGCTTGATTCCTTGCAAAATATTTCTATTTGGTGTTTGAACACCTTAAAACCTCCTGTTCTATTACCAGACAGGGTGAAAATATATTCTTATTTGTTAGTTGTTTTCGACTCGAGTTACATTAACAGGCTAAATGTCTCACTAACACAACCACTAATGTGACGGTTTTCTTACATTGACATGCTAATCTCGCACAATACAAGGGCCACCTCCAGAGCTTTGTCGTCGTGGAGGTAGCTCAGCTCTCCGATCTTTCATTGACATGCAAATTTCATCACTAGCGCCGCCCACTTCGCTTATGACCCTTGGGCTACACCAATCTCAAACCTTTATAACATTCTGCCTCAGCAGCTCTCCTGCTATATTTTTTCACCTGATGACGATTTGCTTGTGTTGCGATCGAAACGTCATGATATTTTTTTTTATTTTTCTATCTTTGTGGCTTTACCGAAAGACCCAAAGAATATGAATTCCTGCAGTCACGAAAGCTTTAAGTCAAGATTTCTATTCCTATTTTTTATGCATTTAAATTTAAAAATTTTAATTATTCAACTAATTAGATTTTATCATATCGTGCAGTGCGATGTATCTCTGTATAGTCTAGATTTTTCTTGCTCTTTGCTTTGCACTCTCAGATATTTTCTTTTTAACCATTAGGCTTTCTCCCAATAGTTTTTATTGCTTTGTAGTTTCTGCTCTGTCCCCCATGAATTACTCTCCCCCACAGCTCGTAACTCCCCGCTGTATTCAGCAAATTAAATTGACTCTGCGCCACAACACAACCACCTGCACCAAACATGACACCATCCTCACCCTGTTGTTGCAGTCTCCATTCCTCATTGAGCACCTTCACCCCTCTAAGGCGATGTACACCTCCGCCATCGTACAGAGTCTTGACAATTTGCATTTAGACGCATGACACAACCACAAACTGTGCTGCATCGGTAATGGATTCGAATGAATTAACGAGGAATAGCGGCGGCTTACATTAATTGCAGCTCTGAGCAGTAGATGACACGGGCACTTTAGTAAAGTCAAACATAATAATATACAGCCCCTCTTGACAATCCACTTTCACACCATGTCGGTTATGGGGGTTGTTGTTTGAGCATACATCACCGCACTGGTGAAGGGAGGGGGGGGCACCCAGGACTGATTATCACTCACCACATGTGCGAGTCCTGGTTGGGAATCTAACACAGGCCGGCAGGTTGACCGCGTAATCGAGCCGACCACCGCAGGACCGCTCCCACTGCACGTTAACCAGCAGCCACCCCCGACCCGCTTGGCATCACTTTCCTGCGGTTCCTGTGACCGCCGGCGCTGCGGCTTGCACGGAAGGATACTGAAGCTGCGATCTGTGATCTCGAGGTGCCAGAGGTTGATGCGGAGGTCGTCTGCGGACATGTACGTCTCGTTGTCGCTGTTTACGGAGATGGAGTTGATGTGGTAGGTGTGCGCGTTCGCGAAGATGCGCCGTGGACTCGCCTCCACCATCAGGTCCATGGGCTTCAGCACAGGCACCTGCCAACGGGAGCGCGAGCACGCGTGGTTGGGCCCGTGCGAGCAAATGAACGGGCGCGGGGAGCGGTTTCAATCGCTGCGTGACATAACATCCGTCGCTCTGCGGCGTTCATCCTTCCTGACGTTTACCCGGGGCCAAAGGTTTACACGGAACAAACCTGCACGGGCTTTGACTAAAGCCAGTCTCAGCAGCACACAGTGGTCTCCTGAACCAATGCCACCGTGTACCTTGATGACACGGGCACGCGCTTGCGCGAGCTGTTAAGGGGACATCCCACACCTCCGATAAACACGGTTGGCTACGTACAGTGCGAAAAAAGTTCAACATACGCACGTACACATTTAAAACACATTATTTAATTATCATACGTAAGCCCAAACCCAAATCTCGTATTTTCACCAACCTTTTAGTTGAATATTACACGTAAACGAGGTCGTAAAAAATACACACGGCCAAGGGCATGCCCATGGAGCCACAATCACTCGGGTCTCCAGTGAGAAAGAGAGCCGCTGATTTTCAACGGCGCGTCTCTCCCCCTTCTAGCCGCAGGTTAGTGACGTTAAAGGCTGCACTCACACGAAGAGCTGTGATGGTGGTGGGGTCTCGTAGCCTCCCATCCTCCTCCTTCAGGTTGTAGCCTTCGGCTCGCTTGTCCCGCTCGCTTATCTTCCATAACTTGATCGTCTTGTCTGCGCACACACACAAACACACGCATGCACATGTCAGATCCCCCGTATAGCCTTAAAAAATGTTGGGGCCAAGTGTTGTTAGCGAGCACCTATGAAGGCCGGCACGGCACACGAGGGGGTGGGTGGTCAACACCACGCCCAGCTGCCTTTGTCTCCCCCATTGGCGATGTTTATGCATCGCACCAGGTACTCAGTTGAGGCCGAGTCGACCTAGGGGAGGCCCAGGACCGATTCAGCTAGTCGTCACTGGTGTTGGCCGTGAGCGGGAATCAAACTCAGGCCGCCAGGTTCATAGCGCGTGTGTATGTGTGTCTGCGCATGCACACCCACAACCGCGCACAGATCCCCAATTCAGCATTATAGATTGTTGTCGTGACAAGTGCTGTTCATGAGGACCTGTTGAGAACGCCAACATGGCACATGAGTGGGTTGGTGTGCCCAGTAATATTCAAACCCACCCAACCGTGGTCTTCCCCATGGTGATATATCCAATCTAGAGTTGATTTTTTAATTAACCAAAGTGAAAACTCAGAACAGGATGTCTCCTTTGCAAGAGTGACCTGGGTATTACCGTAATGGTCACTCGTTTAAATAAACGCTTGCCACTGGTGATATGCACTGGAAAGACTTGGACCCCAGTTGTAGAAATTGTGCGGAAACACACAGACCACTGCACCACCACTCCCCAAACACATAAGCATACATACAATATTTTGAGGCCTACTGGCCAAAAGTTTGGATATATTTTTGAATATCATAATTCGCGCATTTCATTTGCTAAAACCGACACATATATAACGAATCATACCCATATGCAGTATATCTAAAATAAGTAACATATCTTCAATATGTATTATGCATGTACTTACAAAGGTCACCCATATAGCCTACATAGAATGCTTGGGCAAGTGCTGTGAGCAAACACCTATCAAGTCCAGCATGGAGAACCAAGAGTTGACATGTTCAGCATCATGTGCAGCTGTCTGTCTCCCAGAGGTCGCAAACGGGTTTTGATTCCTTACCCGTACCCGGCCGCACCAGGGTCGCAAACGGGTACCCATACCCTACCCGATACCCGTACCCTACCCGATACCCGGCTACCCGTACCCGGCCGGGTATCGGATAGGGTACGGGTACCCGATTGCGACCTCTGGGATGAAGCCATGTTGTAGGCGCGGGTGGGTTGATTCTAGGAACTTGAATTGTGAGAAGAGACAAGACGTTGGGAAATGAGTGACAAACGGTTACTCATCAGTGACTCACGGCCTACCCGTACCCGGCCGCACCAGGGTCGCAAACGGGTACCCGTACCCGGCTGGGTACGGGTATCGGGTACCCGGTTGCGACCTCTGCTGTCTCCCCAGTGCGCATGTTTACACACCCGCACACTTCAGGTCGGATTTGCCCCGACCAATGTCCCGATATCACTCGCCACCGATGTTAGCCATGGTCAGGTGTGACACTCGGGTTGTTTGCTTGATAGCGCAGTGTGCTAACTGTTATGCCATGGTTCCTCCACACTTGTGTGAATGCACCATCTCCACACGCACACGGCGGTAAATTAAAGCCAGCTGGTGCCGATGCTCGCAGCTTGGTGACGTCCTCCAATTGCAGCGATTGTTTCCAATTTTCCCCAAGAAAGCTAAAAGGACGATCGCTGACAGTCACTTGTTATATTTACAACATGTCGCGACGCTAACCCAGGCTTAAGCAATGCCCAGGCAATACCAGCCTGCTTATACCAGAACTATAAGAACTGCTTTTTGTGTTTTAGTTCGTTGTCCTTCCCCCGTACCTCCGATTAGCACGGTTGGCTACGTACGGTGCGCGAAATAAATTCAACGTACATACAGCCAAGTCAACTTAAGAGCAATAAACAAATCGCTTCCTGATTAAATCGTGTGAATGCAATAAAAAAAATCTGGACGTGGCATCACTGCACAGCGGGTTTGTTCCACAAGACTATAATCATGAAAATAATAATAAATCCGATTTTACTGGTAGGAACCTCCTGGTTATACCAACCCACAGGGGATTATTGTGTCCGTCCGTCGTGCATCAAAAAATGGGCGGGATGTGGCTGGGTGGAGAGGGGAGGGTGGGGAGGGGCTGGGTGGGAAGGGGAGGGGCTGGGTGGGGGGGGTGGGGCTGGGTGAAGGGTGGGAGGGGTGGGGCTGGGTGGGGAGGGGCTGGTCACCCCGTGGTGTTCTTTTAAAACTCAACGTTTAACCTACTCACGCCGGCTTGTGCCCAACCTCACAGTCGGGCATATTTGCAAAATACACCACGCCGCCGTTGACCCTGGCCATTGACCGAGCAACCCAATGTTCCTACCAGCTCCCTCCGCAGGAATGTGTTTAACGGACGCAACAACTCGGGTGCAGCGAGTCGGCAACGCAAGTCGGCGGGGGCGGGGATCGGCCCACTTGACCCTCGCGCGCGCGGCTTCCCCGAAGTGTGCGTGCGTGGTGATGGCGAGCGTTTACACTCTTCTCCGCTTCGATTTCCACAGCGCACCGAGTAACCTTGGCAGAAGATTACACCACACAACGTCCAGTGTGCCGTGCAGTGAAACCGAAAGTCCATCAAATTCTCATCTTAGTCTGCATCTACATGAGCCGTATGGAAGACAAAGGAGGGGTCTGGAACCTTTTCCTAACTTAGGGCCGAATAGGCCCGGCAAATTCCATTGGCCACCGGCTACCAGATTAACACACGGCTCGGCGTTATCCAATAGTAATAACAATGTGAACATAATTCGTTAGGGCCTACCTTTACTGCACTAATGCACCTCTGATTAGTGCAGTTGGCTACGTACTAATGCACCTCCGTCTAGCAGGGTTGGCTATGTACGGTGCGGAATTTTAGTTTAGTTTTCATAAAGGAGCACGGATCTTCTGCGTAACAAATAAAAACAACATAATTATAAGTATAATTTTGTAGCTTTTTAATAATTTTTCACAACTTGTCGAAAAAAATACATTCCTATTCCTACGTAAATACAATTTTCAACGTATTTCCGGCAAAAAATATATATACGTATGAAAATTCTCTCTAAGAAGACCTATGACAAAACGTAGAAAAAAGTAACGTCACAACAGATAACGTGGCTCAGTTGCAATAGAGAGGTTGTGGAGGTGCAAAGAGATCCATAGCATCACCGAGACGCCCGTTGACAAAACAATTTATTACACAATTAAACACGAAAAATAAAAAATAAACGCTAATGCAGAGCAAATTGTTTAAGCTGTGCTGTCATTCTGAAGGCAAGAACATCAAAGCTAATGTCGTAGCTGACCAACACGGGGTGGGGGGGGGGGGGTCGCACGAGTTCGCCACTCAGGGAAATTAAAACCGTGCTCAATCCAGCTTTTAGTATTCAGAGATGTGCAGCCACTCGCACATTACCAGAGCTGCTCAAAAATAGCCGCCTGTAACGATGAAGGACTCGGGGGACATCCAGGGTACGCACGCACGCACACCCTCTGCGTCCGACCGCATTAGCTTAAGGTTACGTTTAAGCGCATTAGCACCCAGGGTCGACAGAGGGTGCCTCCTTCTGCGTGGACACTACTAAGGTCACCTCGTGAAAACATGTTTACATCCATTGTTAGATACTTATAGAAAAAAGTATTTTCATCATCAAAGTGCAAGAGTTGTCTGCGAGGGATGCTGCTGGGAATGTAGTGGCTTGTCCACCACAGATGCAAATCCAGAGGTCGCCGGTTCGATTTAAAACAACGGACAATTTTATTAAATGCCCCACGCGCCTCTGTCCACCCGGCAGTACAAATGGGGACACCGCGGTGGGGGTGAAGTGTGGTCCACGGCCATCCTCTTTCGAGACGTGTGGCCAGCGTGGAAGAGGAGGCCAACATATGCTTCAGCGGTGCTCTCTAGAGAGCCCTTGAGTGGAGGCCTGTCTGCAAGCAGTGGCGTGAGCAAGACATTGCAGGGCTGCACCTTTACATATATATTTACTTGTGAATAAATATACATGTAAAATTGAAAAAAATGTGGCCTGTTTAGTCTTAGCATGAATTTGTGGTGGTATGTGCACGTTTGAAATATATTTTTTTACATTTTTCTGGAATTTCAAATTATACATAAATTTAAATATTTAGACAGAAAAAGCTTTCTGCAATTTTAAGGCACAGGAGGGGGAGATGTGGGCAGAGGCTGTTAGGAAATTGAATGTGAATTATTCGTTGTGTGAGGGGAGACGCTGTCTCCCCTCACACCTGGTCTTCACCGACAGACCTGGTCTTCACCTGAGGACGGCTGCTTGCGTTGTGGCCGAAACGTCGTGAGAATTATTTTATTATGTTTTATTTGTATTATTTTATTATTTCTCTTCTACGTGACTTTACCGAAAGAACCAAGAAGATGAATCCCTGCAGTCACGAAAGCTTTAAATCGAAATTTAACCCACCGTTATTTGTACTTCTACGTTCTCAATGCTCTGCTGCCTGGCACCAGCGTCTCTCACCGATCAGCGTGATGGTAAAATAATAACACCCATGTCCCGCACGGCATGAAAAGACCGTCACAGAGCAGTAGATTGACAAAACAGCTGCACGTGCACGTCGAGTTGAATGTATATCGATATTTTTTTTATTTATACAGAGACCCAATCACAACACTGGGATGCATTAGGGTCCGGGTTCAAGCCCTGCCCGTGGCCCGTCCCCACCCGGCCTGCACACCGCAACCCCAATTGTTTACAAGTCGTGCAGGGGCGGCGGGGGGGGGGCATCGTCGAGCGGAGATTACGGTGAGCGGCGCTCCATATGCCGCGTGAGCGCCCGGCTTTGCCAGATTTATTCCTGCCCTCTCCAAGCGCATTAGGCGATTAGGGACTGGCGCAGCAGATGTCCCCCTAAAGCCCCACACGCCAAAACTGATGGCACACTTAAGAGCTTCATTTTTTTAACACGATTTTTTTCTTTTTACTACGGGAGACGGGCGGGCACGTACGAAGCCTCGAAGTGCACGCTCGGGCACATGGTCACACCTTGACCCGGCCGGGTGCGATGACGACCGCCTCTCAGCTTCCGAACGGAGCGCTCATCCTGCGCAGAGTCTAGGTCAATGCCAGCAACTGTGAAGCACGAAAATTATGGGTTGCATCATTAAATTGTCGATCTACATTCTCATGTCGGCATACTGTACTTCACGGGAAGCACTATCAAAAATCATACATTATGATGATGATGCTATATTTCGAGGAAGAAACAGACGTCGTATTAAAAGTGGAAGAACTCGCTGAGCTTTGAAGTTCTTTGTCACAGCTGACGCCGGGTCGGCAATGGCGGGAAGCATTTTTTTTTAACACAGGAAGTTACAAAGGTAGATAATTTAAAGAATCAAAGATAAAAGCGAGCAGCAATAGTTACAAATCAAAGGATCAGGAATAAATTGTTATGGGAATTTAAAACAATGCAACCGCACGCGATAGCCAAATCATGATGCCACGGAAAGAAATATTCGGGGAAAGTTCTCGGTTAGCATGCGGCAAAACATCACGTGAGAAGAACGATCTTGGAAGATGATACCAAACAGCTGGTTCTGTTCTCCTGAATCTATTGCTCAACCGCACCTCCGATTAGCACGGTTGGCTACGTACGGCATGAAAGACGTTAAAAATACATACAGAAAGAAGTTGAACATACAGACATACAACATCGGATGGAAGAGACCTCCCCCCCTCCCTTGACGCTCTGCAAGGCAAGGCGTGGTCACCACGCACGTCGGTAAAGATATCGGTAAAGATATCAATGGCTGCCCGAGCTCTTGATGTCACTCGGTTTGTGACACTTGCAAATGTCCATCGTTATCAACGGAACATACGTTTATTCGGTTTGTATAATCAAAGGATATGTTGTGTATTCGTATAAACTCAGAGTGCAACAACAACAAAAATCCTTCACCGACAGTGTCTTTATAAGTTGTACAACAAATTGGCCTTCATCTAATAAGATGAAGCTCCAATTTCTGCAACATAGACAACTTAGGATCGGGAAGGTTAAGTTAAATCGGCCAAGAACATAGGAGCCACAGGCAAGGCACGTTAATTGAGACGGGCGCGTGGTGGCTCAAAGAGAGAATGTCGCTTTGGCCGTAAACTTTTCCACAAACGCGGCAATATCAACACGATGCCAACGACACCCAGCCTCTCTCTGATAGAGCCGCCATGATTCGAAGCCGGGGGATCTCGGCCGAGCTCGCCGAGTGCTCTCACACGGACGTAACGTTACGCTGCCCAGGGGCTACCAGCTCCCCATCGCATTCAGAGGCGTCAATGGTGCGGAATCAACAGCGGTTTGTTATTTGCTCATTGCCGAACGAAGGGCGGAGGTGTAGGGAGAGGAGTTCAAGGACTGACTGATCATCACGCTGGGCGCCAGCGGCACCCCCACTGCACACTCGGGCGCTCTGCTCAACCGAGTGGGATGCAGGGACCCGCGGGAAAAGCAAGGCAGCTGCGTGGGCTCGCCGAGGAAGCTTCTCCCAACTGTTCTTAGCCTCCTCGCCAAATAGGTTCAACCCAGAAAATATTTATTTTTATTTTACCAGGTGTAAGGGCCCACTGAACGAAACAGCTCTTTTTTAGGAGCGACCCGGCCACAAATGATAGCTCAACGGAGTGGCTTCTCACGTGGACATTTAAAGTAGCAAAATACTCTAAATGCACATTGATTCTAAATGTGGAGAGAATGAACTGTATTTGTCTGAGGACTTGGATTTGATAAATGGGGTTGCTGACAGTTCGATAGCAGTTCACCCGAAACGTCTCACAAGAATTTCCGTCCATGGATTGCCATTCCTGCTTTTATACGGCATTGCTACGGATTTTTTTCTGTGTGGAAATTTGGGCAATTTATTTATTTACTATTTTTATTTCACCAGGTAAGGCCCACTTGAGCTATATGGCTCTTTTTTGAGAAGCGACCCAGCCATAAATAATAGTTTAACGGAGTGGTTTCTCACCCGGAAATTTAAAGCAGCTAAATAATCGAAACGCATGTTGATTCTAATTGTGGAGGGAAAAACCAGAGTAAAAGGCACACGACCACAGGGAGAAGATGCAAACTGCAAATATACAGCAGGCGTCAGGGTCGGGATGAATCCCACGACCTCCTGCTTACCAGTTGAGGGAGTTAACATCTCGCCACCAGCCGCTCGCTGCATCGGTGGCGAAACATCTCAATGCGGGACTCAAGAAAAAAAACACTTTTTAGACTCCTTGCGGCTTATAAGGCGAACCGTAAGTTGTGTTTGGGCAACGCACAGTGATTAAACATGTATGAAGGCCTTGCGAGGCACGATGCCACACAGCGCAGCAAGGCTACATACACCGTGATGGCTGTATTTCTGCGATTGCTTGCAGCTGTGGGCAGGGGACGACATCAAAAGCAATATGTACAGCAAGGATGGATCCGAGTCACAATGCCATCTCTCAACCAAAAGGAAACAGTTACTAATAACTATAAATTACTGGGAATACGACCAATATTAGATTACTTTTAATGTCCATATTATTCATTCAATTTTGTTCTCGTGCATAAATATTGTGGCAGAACTGAAGTGCATTTGCTTCTTGTTGCGGAGGTTCACGATTTGAACACAGTGGGCCACCCTGGCGAATACTGCCAGGGGGTGTATTATTGTGGACATTAAAACGATCCTGTGACATTATTCAAAAAGGGCGGACCATGTGTACTGCTTCATAATTCAGAGATGATACATTGCAAGGCCCCCCATGCACGGGGACAGCAATCAGTAGTACCTTGGCAGACTCCAAATATACAGCAGTCGACAGGGTCCCCTCAATGACAGCTGCCATTGGGGGACCCTGAGCTAGACTGCAGAAGGGCATTGGAAAGGTTGAGATGAGATGTGATTGATGTAAGGCGCGTTGGGTTGCTGAACCACTGACGCGCCATACGAATGCAAGTCCTAACCCTGTTGAGCGTTGTGCGATTGCCAGGGAAGATAGAGAATTTGTGTGTTCCTAACCTCCAGCTTGTTTTCACTCCTCTTCGTCATGAACTCCGATTAGCGCGATTGGCTACGTCGGGTGTGAAATAAGTTCAACATACGTACACACAACTCTCTATAATGAACTTTAAATGTCCCATTTCCTAAAAGCAAGTGGTGAATTTTGTAGAATGCAAAATGTTGACTGGCCATTGATGGTGTTGTATTACAACAGTAGGCCTTTAAGTTAGGCTTTCAAGATATATAGTGTACATAACAACCAGTGGTAGTAGTAATTCCCCTTGAGAAAACTAAAGAAAATTTGCATTCGCTCAATTTACATAATGGTTACACATTAAGTATTTGCTTTGATCCGATTAGCATGTTTGGCTACGTACAGTGCGAAAGTTCAACATACATACTAATGATCACTAATGATGCGTGTTAATTCTTTACATTAAGAGTCAGATGGGTTTATTTCAATTTCCACGGTGGCTTTTAGGAATAATGCTCCCAATTCAGTTCAACTCTTTTACAAATCACATAGAAAGATTAATTTATAATGTAAAAACTTAACCATTTTGACTTCTACAATGCAACTCACTACCTTCCTTTGCCAATACGGAGACAAATGCACTGGTGAATGTATAAACTATTTGCACCAAACTTATCTGGTTAATTCCACATTTAAATCTATTAAAAAAACCTTCGTTGTGACTTTTGGCTAACCACTGCATTGCACACTTTCCAATACGCTTCAGCGGCTGGAGCTATGCACTTTAGAATCTATATTGAAAACTCATTTCTTTAGAACTGATTTTGTGTTTAGTTTGTCATCCTTCCCCCACGCCTCCGCTTATATAGCGCGATTGGCTATGTACGGTACGTACAAACAAACCGTTGATTCCACATTGAGATCCATGCAATTTAAGTCGCACTTCAAAATCCTTGTGCCAACAACAACTGTCAAGCAAAGGGGCGTGCCCCACTTCTACCCAGAGTGCACGGGCTCCTCCTGCCAGCAGGGGCCAATAAATAAGCACAACACTGGCAGCCGCCTACACTTAAAGCTGGAGGCAGCATGGACATAAATCCAGCGGGAACGAGACCAACCCCCCCCCCTCAATCAGCCGGTGCTGGCCCAGTGCGAGGGCCGAGTCCCGTGCTTATCCCAAAGCCATTCCAACCGTGGTCGATCGCCTCGGTCGATGGCAGGCGGGCGGGCGCGCGCGGTAAGAGGGATTGCACGGCAGAGCGGAGCATCAATCCCACGATGCCAATTTCAGATTTCAGGGAGCTGTTTGGGAGGAGCCAGTGAGCCCGCGGATTCCGTGGCATGGTGGACGCCTCCGCCGCCCACCTCCCCGGCACAATCTGATTGACAGCCAGACGAGACGGGCGTGCAGGCGCCGCGGCTTCGTCCATTTACTAACACAATTTGTACTGGGCGCGTTGCCGACGCACGGATAGCACCGCGGTCGGCCATACGTTTATTTTTGCAGTACAGCACAAAATAGCAACATACGAATACTAAGATAATATTGATATTTTATTTTATCATATTATTATATGTTTTATTTTTATTACTTTATTATTTCCCTTCTACGTGACTTTACCGAAAGAACCAAGAAGATGAATATTGATCCTATTATTTTCTGTGTTATAGGGCACCACAGTGGTGAGATCTGAACTTCCTCGCCTGCTATTCAGGAGGTTGTGGGTTCAATCCCGACCCTGATGCCTGCATATTTGGAGTTTGCATGTTCTCCCCGGGGTCGCGTGGATTTTTCTCCAAGTCCTCTGGTTATTCCCTCCACATTTAGAATCAACAAGCGTTTAAAGTATTTGGCCGCTGCTATAAATGTCCACGTGATAAGCCACTTCGTTCAGCTGTCATTTGTGATAACTAGGTCAATGGGCCTTACCTGGTAAAATAAATAAAAATTTGTTCAGTTTTAGTTAATAGTGGCTGAATAGTCGAAAGAATGTGAAGATATTATTTTAAAAGTGTAAAGCATATGCACCCCCCTGTTAGGGTGTACAATTTTCGGATACTGTGCGGGATTGAACACCAAACGAGAAATAAAAGGGCTTATTGGCGTCAATTACACGCACCATGTAATAAAACCATCCGTCATTATTTGACATTAGGGTATTTACTTGCGCCAATTTGCTCCCTGCTCCCTGCGTTGTGCAGCCCTGGCTTGCGGACACACTGACACACCATGAGCATGTTGTTTCATGTGAAAGGTGCGCATGGCACGAGCGCGCTTCATTAACACAGCAGTTACCCATCCCAATGTAAACTAATATTGACCAACTTTAATTCGATGACAACATTCCGATACTGAAAACAGATAATTAACCTTGCTCTTTCCCCCTTGAGATGTTGAACATAGATCCACGCATCACACCAGCGCTCCGGTCAATACCAACACAAGCGTGAACATTCACTCTGGTTTTGAAATGCTCTCTTTTCAGTCAAGAAATGTTTCCAAGTTTCACCAATGCTGTTAAATTAGAGGGCATTTCATCAACACTTTCAAACAATATTTTCATGCATTATTATTATTTCATGTATGTATTGTGAGTTTCAGACACATTGTGAAGCCGTCAACATGAGAGACAAAGCGGTGGTACGCGGGTTACAAATTAATCAACACGTTCGCTTTTTGTTGTTACGATTTGGGTGATCATGGTGTCGGAAAACGTTACGTGAAAACCTCATCCGAGCAATATTCCTCACAGTATTGCGCAGTCGAGGTGCTCCGGTTCTTCTCCTCCACATTTAGAATCAAGGTCACATGTTGAGAGCATTTGGCTGCCGCTATAAATTTCCCACAAGATGATAAGCCACTCCCCGTTGAGCTATCGTTGGCGATGGCCGAGTCACTTCTCAAAAAAAGCTACGTAGCTCAGCGGGCCCTGAAGCTGGTAGAAAAGAAATAGTTCATAGTTTAGTGTAGTTTGGATTTACATTATTACCTCGTGATTACGAACCATGCTTATAACGGTCCCACCCCCCCCCCCCCCCATTCATTTTTGCAACTTTAACGAGGATACGTGTACAAATGCGTATTTACACAGAAGTGTGGCGATGCATTGTTGTTCACCATGGCTTTTTTTGCAAAGGCCCAGTTAAAATTTGTCAATAACTTCATTATAGGGAACACCCTGAAAGAGTAAACTTTGCGTTTTATTAATGACACCAATGTGTGCACATTCGCAGGGTTCAATGCCAATAGCCTTGTGGAAAGATTCAGATTGAGACCTTAAATATAAATGCAATGTTATCTGCAACCCAGGTTAGGAAGCCATTTGAGGTATGCACTTTTAAATCGGGATTGAAAACTCATTTTTTTAGAACAGCTTTTTATGTTTAGTTTGTTGTCCTTCCCCCGCACCTCCGATTAGCACGGTTGGCTACGTATGGTGTGAAAGACGTTCAACGTATATCCATCTCGATGCACTACAGTAACCAAAATTTACAGAAAGCGAACACGCACGTAAGGATATGTGTGTTTTTTAAGCCATCAGTTTCCTAGTGTCTTTTACTTTGCCAAGTGGACCTTCCCAGGGCCTCTTCATTTCCACTTTCACTTTTAGCAGGCCTCTTTAAATCTGAAGGTATGCTCTCTCAAAGCGGGCCACTTAATGCCGTCTTATTTCCACCTCGTACAACAGGCTCTTTCAGGTGACAATTACCACGCATACGGCAAAAGTGGCATATACGAACCTGGACTGGGTCATTCTTAAGTCGACAGCCTAACATGCAGCTGGTGCATGGTGCCGTTCATGCTCCTCATGATGAGCAAGCAAGGGTAGGCAACAGCAGCCAGCGGCGAGCGCTGCTGGCCCCACGATTTGTGCCAGGCCTATATAACAGGTGCTCAGCAAGCGACATTTGTCTCACCCCGTATCTACATGGCGCAACCCAGGTTATGTTTGAGTGGATGCCGGCAGAAGGCAGGCAAATTATTATTATGATTAAATACATATTTTAGAACGGTTTCTCATCTTATGATTTATTTTATTCACGACATATTTCTATGCTACAATACACCGACTGCGCGAGGTTGTGTTTTATTGTGCGCAGTTGCACTTTACTGTGCTCAATCAGTATTAGCCACCGAGGTCGTGACGGGGGTTGTTTTTTTTTCTATTCCCGTTGTTCTATACTTCCGGACCGTTCCTGTTCTGTTGTCATGTGCATTGATGCCCACTTGATCGAGGGCGATACGAGCACGTAAAATAAAGACTGACCGAGTGGTTTGTGCACAATGAGCGTGCGCGCTTGTGTGCAGATGTGGAGAGCAGTAAGTGTAGCGGTTAGCGCGCTGCACTACGAACCCGGCGACCCGAGTTCGATTCCCGCTCCCGGCCACCAACACCGGTGACGATTATCTGAACTGGTCTTGGGGCCTCCCCTAGGCCGACTCAGCCTCAAATGAGTACCTGGTGCGATGTTTAAATATCGCCACTGGGGAGACAAAGGAGGCCGGGCGTGGTGTTGGCCACTCACCCCCTCATGAAGGTCGACACAGCACACAGGCGCTCGCAAATAGCACTTGCCCAAACAGTCTGTCAAGGCTACATGGGGGATGATCTTTGTCTTTGTGTGTGCAGGTATAAATCCGCGTGCGCATCCACGCACCATTTGTGGAGAGCAGGAACTGGGCCGCATTCTGCTGCGGCAGCCACCGGATCTTGTTGATCTTCTCCTCAATCTCCAAGCTCTTCAAGTAGTCGAACTCGGGCTCGTGGCTCTGGAAGGTGCTGTAGACGTTGTACTCTCCGCGGTGCTGCGGCTGGTTTTTGCTCTGCGGGGAACCGGCGGTCGTTACATTTTAATATTCGCTTCTCGCCTTTGCGTTCAACCGAGGAATTGTTTGCAGCCTTTCATCCCCGGGTGTCACCGTTTTAGTGAATGTAATATTCTCCATTTTTTTTTTACTTGTCAGGGAAATGTTTCTACATTTTCTCATTTTAATAAATGTTTTCTTATTTAGCGACACGACATTTTGTCATGAACTTTGAAAAATGTCAAGAATCGTTTTCAGGAGCGGCAGAGACGAGCAGGCTGAAAACACTTTCCCGCTGTTGCCATTAACACAGTCTTGCCGCAGGGAAAAAGATGCAATTCATCAAACCGGTGAATACTCAAATACTTTAATAAGCAAATGGTGTGGGCGAGGTGGACAATCATGGGGAGCGCGGAAGAGTTTACTTCTATCTGGAGCCAACATCTGCCATATCAATGTTCTGCTTTCATTGGTTTATTTCGTATTTCCTGCTAGGAGCAGTGAAAATGTGTATTCAGATTATTTTATTCCCTTTGCTTTCAAGAGGCGGGCAAGCTGACATCAAACATATTAATTGGAGGCCAGAGCATTACAAAGAACAGTTTAAACACAAAACATGAGTACAGTATTTAAGCAACCAATGCTCCTACTCACCATTCAATAAAAGCTTTATAACTTTATTTTTAGGAAAACGTAACCACTATAATTTTTTACATTAAAGAAGTCAGGATTAAGTGTTTTTACTAGGCATGCTGCACTAAGTGTCATGTCCATGAGCAAATTACTAAAAGATAAAAAACTATTCTTTGGGTGTTTCGGTAAAGTCACGTGACTTTACTCTAAACGCATGTAGATTCTAAATGTGGAGGGAAAAGCCGGAGAAAAATTCTACGCGACCACGGGGAGAACATGTAAACTCCAAATATACAGGTGTCAGGGTCGAGATGGAACCTACGACCTCCTGCATACCTGGAGAGGGAGGTAACATCTCGCCACCACGGCACCCATGGAAAAAATATGTCGCTATATAAAAAAAAATTGTCCAGGCCAGAGCTTGGCAGGACCAGATCCCCCAGTGCTCCGTTCACCAGCCCAGTCTAGTCTCCCCCAGTGCCATGTACATTTTTCCAGATCAGTGATCGAGCAATTGGGGAGGTTATAAAAGGAATCAGATGTGAAGGTGCTGGGGGCCAGCCCAGCCCATGGAAAGCCAATATCGTACCTCCAATTAGCCCAATTTGCGACATACGGTGCGAAAGAAGTTCAACACACATACAAAGGAAATTATTAACAATGCTGGGCAGGCCCAGGGCTGAAAGATTTGTGTCGTATAATTGTAATTACAATGGTAGTGGGTAGGCTTTAGGCTTAGTGATAGCAAAGAATACCAACAGCTCTACAGCTTAGCAGGTAGAATATGATCTTTTTTGCCTAATCCAAGCAATCTGGCAGAGGCCACCTTAAGATCTGATAGTGTGCAACGGGTGAATGCAATTCACACCAAAATTGCACTTTTGTGACCCAATGTGACCCCGTCAGGCTCGTTCAGAGGACGGAGGAAAGGATTGAGCGGAGTGTGACAGAGACATGGAAGGTCTCTAAAAGACCGAGCATATTGCCAGGATTGGGTCTACTTGAGCGATCGGCACGAACTTTAGCCGGGCACAATCGCGGCCCATTAAACAACGATACCATCAGTTGGCTAACGCTAGAGCCAAATTTTGGTTCACCTTACCGTTGGCACACTTTAAATCTCACGCATCAATCAGCTCCGGAGCCAGTGGCCACGACGGTGGGCAACAAAAGCACAGCAAACGGGGTCACATCTCTGGCTTCCCCTCCAACGGACTTCTCAATTACTTGATTGAACCAGTCATCAAACTAATGACTTGCAACGTTAAATGTTTCATTATTCTCAGACGTTAAGCAGGTGGTGATGTCAAGTTATCTATAAAACCTGCAGGATTATTGCCCTTGACGACAGGAGTTTGGACGTCAAGATGGCAAGCTGCCTGGGGCTACTCGCGAGAACGAGGAGAGAGGGCCGGGAGGAGGAGAAGCCCACTTCTTGTTGCACCCTAGGATGAGTGCGTTCACCCTCGCTGGTACAAGCGCGTTGGATCCTGGAGCAAAAGTAGGGCTGCCATGCATTTTCTTTTAACTTGGACCAACGGAGGTGCCTAGTGAACCTGTCAACTATTAGCTGCAACACTGCCTGCATGCTCCATTCTCCTGGGAAACCAGATGTGCGTTGCTCCGCTAGTACGTTGATAAAGATCTGCCCAGGGTACGTACAAGGGCCTGTTTCCTTTCCCTGGCCTCTTCTCCAACTGCCTCTGCTGGCGCCCGATCTCAATCCCCGGTGGTGTCCCGGTTTGCTCCGGCGCAACGTTGGACTTCGTCACGGCGCCAGAGGTCCCCGGGCCCTCGTAAGCTCTCGAGGAGACCCGGGGATAGCGCGCGGCATCAAGGCCCAGGCCAACAATGGGCCCCCTCGGTCGTCGGGTGTCCACCACCCACCACCAGCCGAGAACCTCACGGTCGCTTGGGAATTGATGCACGACAGTTTGAACTTCATGGCGTTAAGTTAAAAGGTGAATCAGGATGGACGCAGGTCTCGGTCCCTTCACAGATGGCCTCTCATGGTGAGGTAGCAGCACTATGAAAGGAAGTCAACTGCTGCCATCCTATGAAGGGGTTCAGCATCACGGTGGCGAGATGTTAACCACCTTGCCTAGCATGCAGGTCGTGGGTTCGATCCCGACCCGAAAGCTCTCCCCGTGGTCGCGTGGATTTATTTTCCTCTGGGTCCTCTCGTTTTTCCTTCCACATTGAGAAACATGCGTCTAGATTATTTTGCTGCTATAAATTTCCGCATAAGCCACTTCGTTGTATGTATGTATGTATGTTGAACTTTTTTCACAATGTGCGTAGCCAACCATGCCAATCGGAGGTGCGGGGGGAAGGACAAGCAACTAAAAACACAAAAAAATGGAAGCTGAGCCATCAATTGTGGCCACGACGCTTCTGAAAAAGAGCTATATAGCTCGGTGGGCCTTAGCTGGTAAAATAAAACCAGCTTATAGTTTTTATTTTATAGCTCTGCCAAAGGGTGCTGCATTTCATCCACTGCCATGACAGCCGCAATGGGAAAACGTAAGTCGGACGAAAGCGTAAACAAGCGTTGGCCCGCTGTGTTTGTTAATTTCGCGCGTGCGCGGGCGGCCTCTCACCTCCTGTTCTCGCTGGAAGATCACGACGCGGCCACCCTTGTCTCCCGTCGCAAGGAGATCTCCCGTGTGGTTGAACTCTACTGTGGAGATTATGTCCGCTGTGGGCCACACAACACGGGAAGCAGAAAAACAAACGCTGCACCGTCACACCTGTGCACAGTCACATGAACACCCCTCGCCCCTCCTCCCCCCACAAAGACAAAGATCCCCCGTATACCCTTAACAGACTGTCGGGGCAAGTGCTGTTAGCGAGCACCTATGAAGGCCGGAACAGCACACGAGGGGGTGGGTGGCCAGCACCACGCCCTGCCGCCTTTTTCTCCCTGGTGTTGATGTCTACACATCGCACCAGGTACTCATTTGAGGCCGAGTCGACCTCGGGGAGGCCCAGGACTGGTGCCGATAATCGCCATTGGTGTTGGCCGTGAGTGGAAATCAAATTCAGGTCTCTGGGTTTGAAGCGAAGCGTAGTGCTAACCACTACACTACCCCCCCCCCCCCCCCCCACTCACACTCACTCGCTCACCCACCCATTCATTCTCTCCACAAGCCACACGTTGCACGAAATATCAAACTGAGATTACGTACAATTGCCATCAATATCATCACGAGACAGGTTATATAGCTTACTGGCAGAGTGCATTCACTCATGCAGCTGGCACAGATGACAGTTCTCACTGCTGAATGGGAACCTACATGGAAAATCAGCAACGTGTGCGATCTGCTAGAACAAATAATATTTGAGGCCCCATGGCATGATTCCTCCGAGTTGGTTATTGTGTATTCCTGTCACAGCCCGAGTTAGAGGTGGTGAAAATCAGCCACGATTCTGCAGAAACAAAAAAATTCAGAGCTTGGCCGAAATAAATATAATAAAAAAGGATTTTCCTCGAAAAAATAAACAATTCAAGGATCTTAATTTGACCAAACACCAAGCAAAGCCATCAAAGTACTTTACATCTTAAAATGAAAGTGTTACAATAACTTAAAGCTGTCGTGACTGCAGGAATTCATATTCCTGGGTATTTCGGTAGTCACGTATAGGTTCAAAGAAAATAACAAAAAATTACAAAAAACTACTACGTTTCGATCGCAACACAAGCGGTCGTCTTCAGGAAAAGGGGCGTTTAGCTTCCAAGGCAAACTGTTTATAAGGGTTTGAAATGGGCATAGCCCAAATGTCAGCAGCCAATGATAATGCAAGTGGTGGGCAGCCAACCCGACGGTGGTTGGTTTTCCACCAATCAAAGGGCTGCCAGGTGAAAATTAGCATGTTAATGAGAAATTAGCATGCTAACGGGAGATCGCAGATCCTTAACGCACGGGTCGGCGCGCGAAGAGGCTGTGTGTGAATCCTGTGAAAGCGCAATTTTGAAATGGGCGTAAAGCACAACTAACATCGGAAGGTGGTACGTTGGGAACATCACAGCCAATTATGACTTAAATTGGTTGATAACGTCCTTCCAGTCATTGCTGGGTTTGTACCCATCTTCACGGTTTAAATTGTCTGTGTCTATATATATGGATGGTTTCATGAACGAATCTTTGTTGATAGCCAGTGGGCTTGCAAATTACCTTCGTCTTGGAGAAATCAATTTCGTGTGAGCCCACCGCATTAAAACAATGATCAGCCACGGCCGAGGTATTGGTCCTACCGTGTTTCAGATCTGCCTTACGTTCACGAACACGGTCCGAGACATGTCGCTTAGTTTCCCCAATGTAACTACTGCCGCAGACACAGCTTAGTTTGTAGACGCCGGGGTATGTGTCTGCGGCAGTGACTTTACCGAAAGACCCAAAGAGTATGAAGACAAAGGAATATTACAATAACGTTTCATAGTGATGTCATTCAACTCTTCATGATAGGATTCAGAACTGTCGAAAGCATTCCACACCCGTTTTGGGCTTTCCCAGTCGTTATCAACGTGGTCACAGTGCCTCCCGAGGAGCTTTGTCCTCCACACCACCACTGTGAGTGACAGAAATCCGTGTCGTGTATTTAACGTTTGCGTTGTTCATGACGGGTATCCAGCGCAAGCGGGCGCCGCACACGTGGCAGTCAGCCCGCAACAGATGCCGGCGAACACCGAGACGACAGCCCTTTGAGGTCGAAAACCCAGAGGCATCTCAAACAATGCATCTTAATTGCCCATTTAAGATGTTGTCAAGCCGCATACAGAGCAGGGGGATTTCATGTAACACGATTTGTTGTTGCTGTTGATTCTTTTCAAGCAGTCAGAATGCAAGCGCCACACTGCCACTGGATTAACGCAGGCACACGGAAGCGCAGCGGACAATCCTTCCTGTTTTAATTGACAACGCGGGTTCACATCCAAGTGACTCGCACGCCCAATGGCATTGGTGGCAGCGGCGACGGCAGCACTCGGCGTTCGCCACGAAGTGGTGGTGGATGCTGTCGCGGTGCAAGCGCCAGGCAAGGTGAATTATCGAGCCCTGCGTTTGGGAGGCAAGAGGCTCGCCAAGACTGAGATCGCAAAGGGCCAGGCCAGAGGCGGGTGCCGTAGGTTTTTTCAGGTGATGCGAGAGACCAGCAAATGTGTTAATTTGAGCGTTCTATTGTCGTCATACAAAAACGGAAAGTGTCACAAAACTCTAATGACTAAAATAAACGAGGAATGAATAAGGGCGTTGAGAATGGGATATAAAAATTATACACATGCCACTTTATTTGTAGCCGTCCGAATTAAATAATTTTGCGATGGTACATTAGTTTCTAAAGCGCCCCGCTCTAAAATATATTTGAAAGATAAATTAACCGTACTATAAATAGTTTATTATGAATAACAATGATAAAAGATAAAGCTTCAACAATAAAATCTGACCGTAATGTCATCTGCCAATTTCATAAATGATCGATCGATTGACTTGGGAACGTATAGCTGCACCGTGGTATTTTCTGCAAATATTTTGGTCAAAATTGAACAAGTTGTTGCGAATCACGCTCTAAAGGTTGACACAAAGCAGTGGTGTTTTGTTTCGTGCACTGCACCGGCAGCGGCCTCCATTCGGTGCTCGGCTCAAAATAGAAAATGTCAGCAAATAGAAAGCAGGTTTCCCTACGAGGCTGACATTTAAAATCTACATCATGAAAATTCTTCATTTCTACGCTGTGATGCGGCCGTTGTTATTTTTAATTTTCAAATATCGCAAAATGTTTTTTTCTATTTGCATAGGTGACCTTTGCGGAAAATAGAATGATATAGGTTTTTTTTCAGTATTAAAAAAAGTTGACAACTGTTACAATTATCTTGAGGATATGAATGCCAATTTCTTCCCCTAACATTTTAAAATACCAACTTTGTTCTTGACGGTTTGACAGAAAGATGTAAAAAAACACACACCCATTATAGAAGTGTAAGATCGCTGAAAGTAATTTCACAAAAACATTCCAGAGAAAGATACTTTTTCAGTTACGGCACTGTCAAACGATGACGAGACACAGTGACAAAGTGCCTCTTTGCAGGGTTGAAACGGCCGGTTGCAGTAACACCACCAAGCGGGTCAATGGCTGTCACCTTTCAGGTGGGTGAGCAGTGACTGCCTTCACGCGGTCCACTATTAAGTGACTCTAAACTCCAAAGCGAACTCACGTCGTCACGTCGGCCGAACAGCAAATTCGTTGCAATATTTCAGATCTGTTCCGAAAAGCGATGCTCTGCCGACAGTTTCCCAAATGAACATCTACAACTTCCACCACGTGCACTACGAACACTGCTTATAACCTAAAATATATTGCAGAAGAAAAAATAAATAATTCTCAATGTTACATTTTTAAAGATGGCCATTTTCGTGGCTCTGCTCTGAACATTCCCTCTACCCCGCCCTCACCCCCCCCCGCCCCTTGCGATGAGACAGCCAGGTCTGGTACCCAAGCACGGCTGGGAGGAATCTGGCTGCTGCAGCGCCAGGCCTGGAGGGGTGGAGCGCTCGCCATCAATCAGCCCGGCGGCAGATGCCATCACGGAGGCACTGGCAACAAAAAAAATCGGTCTGCTCCCTCCACAAATTGCGCCTCTCTCATGGCGCCTGCTTTTACGACTCCGCGCGGAAATGGGAACATCGCGATGATTGAAAGCGAGTTCCAAGCGCAGAACCCGGAGGTTCAACCCCATCTGCTATTCTCCAGGGAGCCAAAGCACAGCACACAGCATGTCTCTCTTACTTGTAAAACTTTGCACCTATTACAGCTATACAGCCCACAAGCAGAGCCTTGCGTCCCGGGAAAACCATGAGACAATTCCCCGCGGCGGTACGGTGTTGGAGAAATATGGTGTATGCAAACTTAAAAAAAGGAAAAAAATTGTCTCCATATCAACACAACGATTGTACGTGTGATTTTACCATCTCCCAATCAAATTTCACTTTAAAGATCAAATGACCAATCAGTATTTACGATCTATTAATACGGTCAAACTAGATCAGTTAATCCAAGGTGCATTTTGTTTTAATTGAGCAACAGCTGCCACCACTCGTATGCATGTAGCCTTGGGACCAGGTTGAATGTGCAGATGGACGCATGCCATCACCTCACAAACACCGCAGCGTACAGCAAAACTCGCAAATTCCTGTCCTCTGCTCCGGAGTGTGCGAGCGATAAGTTCGACTACAGTGCACGTGTTCACGAAAATCTTTAAGTTTACTTTACGTCAAATAACAACTGTCGTACAAGCGCTTTGTTTTGCTCACGCATATGACCGAGACAGCTTTTGCATACGTATAGCATTGTTCATACTGCTCGTTCTGCGCACGTGTATTTGGTAAAACATTCTCTCCGCATTATGTCCATGAGGCTCTGCTTGCAGTAAAGTGGAAAGGTGAAGACAGAGAGAGAGAGATGTCATGCTGATATGTACCCACGACATTTGAGCCAAACCTTCGCATTGTTTCAACGCAACTCGATCAACAGAGAATGAGTTGAATGAACGGAGATTGCTGGGATTAAGACGCTCATAAGGGTGGTGGTGGGCAAGAGTGAGACATTTAAGAAAGGCGCAAATACATATTTACATACACAACAATTACAATGCCCATGTAAATCTGGCTCATTTCAAGGAAGGCTGCCATTCAGAACGATCCATCATCCCTGCCAATCGCACAAATGGAAAAGTGTTAAAGGGCCCATCGTGGGGACTAACGTTTTAAATTATTAATACAAACGGCTCCTCCAACGCACAAGGAAAAAGGATTAAGAAAGCAAATCAATAAATATATTGCCAAGTCTGCATATGAAACCCCACACAGCATATGACGCTACTTGATTTCATAGCTGCGAAGTGCTTAGGTGACCAAGCGATCCAACGCCGCGACGCGACGCACACGCGTACGAGGTAGAAATCGCGTGCACAAACACACGCAACGTATACACCAGCGTGCAACCAAATCGCACAAATACGAGACGAAAACGTCATGTGCTTGATTGAAGGTGCAGAGGCGATGCTGCTATACGACGCTGGAATATTGTGCTGGGATGCCCACTGCCCTTTGCGAAATGCGTGCGCGCGTCCTGCGTCACTGTCACGGGTACGGCATCGCGTCCTCCATCTTGTTTAAAACGGAACGACAGACTTTTGCGTAAATTGGAAAGATTCTTTTTTTGGTTCAGCATGACAAAAAAAACACCGCGAGCTGCACGACCGTTGCAACAATCTGTCAGGGCCGAGCGCAACCCACTCGCGCACTTATGCACGGAGCGAGACATGGAGATGTACTGACAAAAATAACGAAAGGGGGGTGGTGGCGGGAGGGCGCACGGGTTACTCGCCCCGTCAGAAGATGGGTTTACACTCCAACCCCCCCCACGTCGACCACTCCTCGTGGATTATCTAGCCCCCCCCCCCACCCCCAAGACGAGCGGAGGAGCCTGGGGTGCGGAGACGTCGTCAACACGATGTGTGGCATCACGGAAAGGACGCACGCTCCGCGAGAAACCCGAGGGGTGCGGGCGGGCGGGCGGGGAGGTCTGCAGGAAAAGGAACAGAACGGCGGGTTCTCTGCTTTCTTCGGTGGATATCGATTACTCTCGCTAACTGTGCATGAAAAAATCTGCGAGAAAAACAACATTCATAATACGCCTGTAAGTGTTGTATTAATAGAATAGGGACTACATGTATGTGTGTGTGTATATGTATGAATGGGGAGCAGTAGTGTAGCGGTTAGCGCGCTGCGCTATGAACCCAGCGACCTGGGTTCGATTCCCATTCACGACCAACACCAGTGACGATTATCTGAACCGGTGCTGGGTCTCCCCTAGGTCGACTCAGCCTCAAATGAGTACCTGGTGCGGTGTGTAAACATCGCCACTGGGGAGACAAAGGCGGTCCGGCATGGTGCTGGCCACCCACCCCCTCGTTTACCGTTCCGGCCTTCATAGGTGCTCGCTAACAGCACTTGCCCCTACAGTCTGTTAAGGCTATATGGGCGATCTTTGTCTTTTTAAGTATGAAAACAAAGATTCCCCCGTGTAGCCTCAACATACTTTTTGGTGAAAGTCCTATTAAAGAGAACCTGTGAAGGCCGACACGGTACACGAGGGGGTGGATGTCCAGCACCACACCCGACCGACTTTGCCTCCCTAGTGGCGATGTTTACACATCGCACCAGGTACTCATTTGAGGCCGAGTCTACCTACGGGAGGGTCCTGGACCTGGTCCAGATTATCGTCACTGGTGTTGGTCGCGTGCGAAATTGAACTCGGGTCGCCAGTTTCATAGCCCAGCGTGCTAACCGTGGACACTGTACAGTATATACACACCAACAATGTGTATTCAAGCTGCATTAAGAACACTGCTGTTGGTCCACCCTCCACTCCACAACAACGCTTTACTGAAATCTTTATCTGCAAAGTTGTAACCGGCACAAATATTTTTTTCTTATGAATATGAATTATTCACGGACTTTGAAAAATATCCCACTGTCCTTGGGACATGCATTACTGCCTATGTATAGAATATAATCGAAAAGCTTGCTATAGAAATGTGGTTGGTCTGAACTCTTGATCTATTCCTGTTTTACCTCGGAAGGAGCTGCATGAAGAGCGAGCTCACAGCCACGGGAAGCATTTGTGTCAAGTGGCACTGCAGGTAGTGGATGCCTTCTCAAAGAGTACATCTGCACTGTGTGCAATTTCACTGTCGTCATTAACAACAACAAAAAGCTAAATGGAAAAATTGTCAGCGACTACATTTTACTTGTACGGATGCGAACGGCGGCTATTTAAACGGACCTCCAAAAGGGTACATTTTCCATCACTCCACATCAGCTCTCTGCGGACGGGAACGGCGATTAGTGAGAGCAAATCGCGTTCATTCGCTCTGCAGACTCTCAACCCTAAGCGAGCCCCCCCCCCCCCCGAACACGATGTCTCGGAAAGTGGACGCGCCCAAGTGCAGTAATTGGTCTGCCTGGGATTGCCGGGTAAAGGGTGTCAAAGCCCTGGGGCTCGGCTCCGTGGCAGGGGTTGGGTTGGGGCGGAGTTGGCGATGCAACCCGAGGCCACACAGGGCGTTGTTTATTTGGAGGTTTGCAGCAGTTGATGGGTTTCGGACCTGCAGAGAGACCAAGCTGGGTGCTTAGGAGAGCAAAACAAAAATTTCACCTTTACAATGCACGCTCATGCAGAAAACTACTTACAGTACTTTAATGCGATTTGAAATATTGACACAATGTAGCAGTCTCCAAAATGTTATTATTTCACACAATTCACAGTGTGATGTTTGGTCCATTACTTTAAAAATGTTTGAATTGTAGGCGGAAACTGGATTACAGAGAAAGCACACACATGTACACTCAGAATCCACATCCAGCCTGTGGCTACTGATAACAGTGCTTGTATTGGTTCTGCCCCATAACATCCATTCATACGCGGCACAAGAATTTGCAAGTGAGGATCCCACTGCAGCTTTCTATGATGAGTGCGAAGAGCACAATACTTGCACGAGTCTGTACCACCGTAGGTTTTAAATAAAAGTCGTAGGGCCTCCCCTCCAAAGCACAGCTCATCTTCGTTGGAAGGTCCCGAGCAAGCAGTGGAAATTACACATTCCAGCGACGAGGTCGGTATATCTATTGGACAACCACTGCGATCATCCTTGAGACTGACGCTCATTACCGCACCTCCAATTAGCTCCGTTGGCAACGTAAGGTGCGAATTAAGTTCAATATACATACATACGTACGTCACAGCCTTCAATCAATCAAACTTAATTTCTATAGCACTATTCGTGCAAAAAATGCAACAATGCTTTACAGGCATGAACAACAAAAGTGAAATTGTAGGCAAAATAAAATCACGTTGTTACAAATTTCTAGCAAAAACATAATAAAAATAACACATCAAGAAAATCCTAATTGAAAGCAAGTTAAAAAAAAGTTAGTTTTTAGATGAATTCTAAAAGTGCTTAATGATTCTGAAGCCCTCAGATCCCCTGGCAGGCTGTTCCACAGGCGAGGGCTGTAAAAACTTCATTGGGGAGAATAAAAATCCTACAAAGCATGAATTGCCCCCTTTTGATAGACGACACCCATCTGGAGGACGCTTCTGCGTCCGCCTCGTGTCGCGGAGGAGCAGTGGGTACCGGAGTCCCCTAAGCTCGAGCGCTAAAAGGTGCAACGGAAGGGTCAAGACGAGACGTGAAGCAAAGTGCTCTCAGATGCCGGGGCATTTAAGCAAGCGCCCTCCAAACGCGCATCCCCAACCTCGCACCGTATTAGTACCATCCCTCATCATTTCCGGAGTGCATCTGCTCACGGCAACAATCTACGACGATAACAATATCCACGGCAGACCAGACACGCGCGGCGGTATTATGCCACATCTGCTGCAAGCGTGACCTTGCAACAACAGCAAGCTTGGGGCCGGCGCCATCTGCTCGCCATTTCCCAGCGACCCGCTCGCGACGGGCGCTCGCCACGACTCACCGGAGGCGGCGCACATTCAGGAGTCAGTAAAAAATATATTCCCAAGCACAAGAGCGGCCGGCCGCACTGGAATAAAAAAAAAATCGATTCTGAACGCAGCCATCGATTCGAAAAATCCAGAGGTTTCTTTAAGGCTGGTGCACCTCCGATCAGCACGGTTGGGTACGTACGATGCGAAAGTTCAATATATGTATGTACATATGGCACAGAGGGTGGTCACGATCAGCACGGTTGGCTACGTATGGTGCCAAAGAAGTTCAACATATGGCGCAGAGGGTGGTCAACAACGTCTTTATATCGAGACATTAAAATGTACACAAAAGGGATTTTTTTTTAAAATAACACTGGCGAGTGTTGGGCAGTCCTCGTGTATCCGCCGGTCGTCCCAAGCGAGCGTTGGACAATTACACATCCTTACGGCTACCGCTGCCCGTCCGCACTAATTGGTGTCGTCTCGCCACGTGACGCTCCCTTCACTGCCCCTCCGGGAGAAACGCTGGGGAGTGAGCCGAGCCGAGCCGACCCTGACCGAGATTTGAACCCATTTCATCACAGCTGGGAACAACTGTTGATTTGCCAAACAGGCAATCTGAAATTAATACTGTATACACCGATGACCAAATCAGCCGGAACCCACCCGATCTTGTCAGCTGTAGGGAGCTAAGTAGGTTTGAGCCTGGATAGAGCTTGGATGGGTGACCACGGTGCACAGGAGGTTGTTACAGGCTGTGGGGCTAAGTGGTGGGCAAGTAGAGGGCACTGCAGTCAAATCCATTATTGTACTGTATTTCTATGCTTCGGCATCAATGCCCCCCGCCATCAGCGAGGTAAAGTGTATGTCATGGGTTGGCCCTCATTCAGCAATGGAATGACATGTACATTTTTGATTATGGGGTTTGAATGAAAAGGCAGTGATTAGGCTCAGGGTACGAATACAATGGCACTGTTTGATGAAGCGACCAGCCACTGGTGAATGCTGATCAATCTCTACAGGACCATAAATCGGTGCACACACTACCATCCCACAGCATCTGTCATAAGCCATATCAAAGACTGCATTCAAAAGAAGCTTCAACTATCCCACATTTCGCTCAACACATCTCAGGAAAAAAAAACGGATTGCGTCATTTTGAACGCAAGAAATCATTGACAAATCGTGTTCGGTGAAATGGGCCAGGGAGACCGCTTTGCAGCGGTTTGCTCATTTACCGGGGAGGAGTGCCGTGTTGCCGTGTTGCCGTGTTGCCAAGGGTCAAAACCAATTGGACGCACGGGCTTGGCCAGAATTAATCTCAGCAAAAAACAGAGGCACGGTGTCACGTGATGGGCGAGGGCTAGCGGTGTCGTCCTCACCCTCGACCATTTAGAATCGACGTGCGTTTAGGGTATTTGTCTGCTGCTATGAATGTCCACGCGATGACGATGATAAGCCACTTCGTTGAGCTATCATTTGTGGCCAGGTCGCTTCTGAAATAGAGCTGTATAAGCTCATTAGGCCTTACCTGGTAAAAAAACTACTCTATGAAACTATTTTTATTTTTTACCAGGTAAAGCCGACTCATCGATATAGCTTTTTAAAGAAGCGACCTGGCCACAGATGATAGCAAGGAAGTGGCTTATCATTATTGAAATTATAGCAACCAGATACTCTAAACGCATGAAGTTGATTCTAAACGTGGACAGAAAAACCAGAGGACCTGGAGGCGAATCCACGCAACCATGGGCAGAGAGAAACACAAAAACTCCAAATATACAGCAGCAGGCGTCAGTGGTCGAGATAGAATCCACGACCTCCTGCATGCCAGGCAAGGGAGTTAACATCTCTGAGCCACCGTAGTTCGTCGTCAGTTAATAGTATCGGTAGGCCGAGGCTTGACCACACAGTGGAGCCCGGGTCTCTATGCTCCGATGATTCAGTGACAAAAATGTAAATCACGATCCAGCCCACCCGGCCTGCTCCTGCCTCCTACCCCTCTATCACCCCCCCCCACCACCACTGCTTTGCTCACTTCTCCCTCCCACCCCCAACACATCCTACTCACAGGTTTAATATCCGAGCCATAGGAACGGGACTGCAAAACAGCTCTGCTTGCTAGCTGGTGAGCTGTGCTTCGCTGCCAAAGCTTCTCCAAGGGCTTTACGTCCCAAAATGATGAGGATGATAATTTCTGCAGTTAGAATGGATTAAAAATGTTACATCTGGAAAAGTGATTATTTTACTCGTGACATTGGTGAAGAGAATACGGAGTAATAAT
The DNA here is from genome assembly GCF_965212315.1 of Lampetra planeri. Taxonomy (NCBI): domain Eukaryota; kingdom Metazoa; phylum Chordata; class Hyperoartia; order Petromyzontiformes; family Petromyzontidae; genus Lampetra; species Lampetra planeri. The sequence goes on from NC_136110.1 coordinate 12,106,278, forward strand.
AATGTTTATTCTATGGGTCTTTCAGGTAAAGCCACGTAGAGAGAAAAATAATAAAAAATATCTCGACGCAATCGTCTTCATTCACCTGAAGACGATTGCTTGTGTTGCGATAGAAACGTCGTGATATTTTTATTATTTTTCTATCTACGTGGCTTTGCCGAAAGACCAAAAGAATATGTATTCCTGCAGTCACAAAAGCTTTAAGTCAATAATAATGTTACGTATGTATGTTATATGTATCTTATACAACACTTGAAAAAAACTAAAATCATGAAGTTTAAAATCGTCAAAATCTAATTTTATATTCGAGTTGTTAACCTTCTTCAAAACATATTACAATGACCTCGGCTATAAAAAGATATTTGGCTGTATAAAACCACCAGATGTAAGTGATTGGATTTTGATCTCACGATCCCTGGCCATTTACTTTTAGTGGAAAGTTAAAGCCAAAGCCCACTCCATCCCACGAATATCCCTCATTAGGATGGAAAGTGTTGGAGGCCGTGGCTAAAATGTCCATTAGCGCATGCAACGAAAAGAAAAAAAATGTGCCACACACCATCGGGACAAAATCCCACAGTAAACAGGCGAGTGCACAAGCCCTACTAAGTGTTCTAGAAATATCTCATTCTCAGAAGGTGAAGGTAAATAAATGCCCGTGGCAGAACCAGTCATATCATATTTTCAAATCCATGGTGGCATCCTTGATTTTACAACATTTCCGAGTATAGCAAAGGGGACAAGTTTCAGTCCATTCAATGATGAACATGCAAGAAAACAACATTAAATGTAGTTCATTACTTCACGTGGCCTCTTGCAGCCGAGATTAACACTTATAAATGCGTCACATGATCGAGGTGGCAATCCGCATCTTATAACGGGGGAAGAGAAATAACTAATTTATGTTTTACTCTTGGCCGACTTAGCTCCATAGCTCTTTTTCAGAAGTGACCCGCCCACAAATGATAGCTCAACGTAGCTTTGGAACTTTGTGGTTGGTTTGCTTTGTCCCCATCTTCTGACATTGGCTCAGTCGTCGTATTTTTGGCGTTTCTCTTGTGCAGTTCTGCATCAAAAGCCACCACACAATTGAAACCGTTGGGTTTGACAGCAGCACAATGATGATGGGGGGGGGGGGAGGGGGGTGTTTTCACTATTTGTGTATTGTCGGGGGGGGGTGGCGCATGTCAGGGCCCACCAGTGACCGCCACTGGCCCCGCAGGCCTTGCAATGAAGAACATGGTTTGTAAAGGAGTTCACGTTGATACGTGACCCACCAAGCCAAAGGACATCAATACAACGGTTTCAAGGCCCCGCGACACAAAGTAGTAGTGTGCCTCCCCCTCACCACCAGTCTTAAATTTGGAGTCCGAATTCTAAATTGGAAAATTAGCCACAACTAAGTTTATGGAGATTTTCCATTCGTAATTAGTGGCGAATCTCATTAAGTCACACACCTTGAATTATTGAAGGACATTTAACTACAAAAGCACTTGGAAAAACGATGCTCAATATAGACCGACTTAAAACCCAACCTCACAATTGTCTCCATTTCCAATTATTTCATTTTTCCTCCCTCGATTTGAAGCCAACATGAAGCATTCGGCCATTTCATTTAACAATTTCCAAGCAGGACAACCAAGATATGGTAAAAAGGAATATTAAAGGATATTCATGAAGGATAGAGAGTTGGGGGGTGGGGGGGCATGTAGAGGGGGTAAAAGAGCTTCCAGGAGGAGCAGATGGATGACGGCAGAGGAGGCTTAGGGTGACATGAAGGGATCCCACTAAATCAAAGTGATGTGGGTATTTTAGGCCAGGGAAAGAAATAGGCAGAAATCTGCAGAAGCAATCATTTGGCACAATATTTGAACATTTAAACTCTGGATCATTATGGACGGATGTGTGTGTTTCAAGCCCAAATGAGGCAGTATTTGGCGAGATTCTGGAATCAAATCATGGCGCTCTCAGCAGAGATAAACAACGTCTCAACTCTTTCAGATGTGTCACCAAAGAACGTGCGGTTAATAAAACAATAAACGTTGGTTCGTATTTAATTTTGGCATGTTTATAAGAATAGGTTTAACCCTTTTTGGCAATAAAACAGTTGTGTTAAGATGTTAATACACCGAACTGAAATCTTTTTCAAGGAATCCTCCTATTTGTGTATTGTCGGGTTAAGGAGGTTATATATATATACTTATATAACCTCTAGATTTGAAGCTTTCGTGACTGCAAGGAATCATCTTCTTAGGTTTTTTTTCGGTAAAGTCACGTAGAAAGTAAAATAAAATAAAAACAAAAATCACGACGTTTCGGAGGCAACACAAGTGATACAGCTAATCTGGCTGTGACGGTCCCACCTGATGACGGAGAATTGTGTTGCCTCCGAAACGTCGTGATTTTTGTTTTTATTTTATTTTACTTTCTACGTGACTTTACCGAAAAAAAACCTAAGAAGATTATATAACCTCCTTAACCCCGGCATCTCTCCCACTTCAGTAAAAAACATTTCTTGCTGTGGTTTTCACACCTGATGATTGCTTGTGTTGCAATCTAAACGTCGTGATTAAAAAAAAAAATCGCCTACGTGACTTTACCGAAAGAACCAAAGAGTAAGGAATCATGTCTGCATTAAGCACATATACTTGCGGTAAACATGCCAACAAAAAAACATGCTACTGGCATGGGAAGTCCCATGATGTAACGCCTCATTTGCTCGCACTTAGCTGGCAGAGGGCACACTCATCTGTGTCGCCGAAGAGCATGGATCTAATGGTGAAAGGAAGATGACCCCTGAGTGATATCCCAATAATAAAGGGTGCTGCCATGTGCCTTCTAAGTGTCGAACGCCCGGTGGCAGGTGGTCACGGGGCAGACCCAGCAGGTGCCACGGGTCGACTGACCGAGACGACTGGCTGATGCACAACCTGTGCCCCCTACTGTGCCAACTTGCTGTGCTTTAGCCACCCGGCGCTCCGCTCGTTGTTGTGAGCGTTGCTCCTCCGCCCTCCGTTATTGTTGGAGGGCAACTGTCTCCAACGGCCCAGTAGCGTCCTTCACGAGCCGCCTCCACTGAGGCCGATCTTGACACCGCTGGTACCACTCATCGACATTACTGCAGCTAGTTACACACACACAATGTTTCTTATGGCAAGAGGCCTAACTCCAAGTCACCTGTACCGAGACACCACCGGGGCTACGGTGGTTCGGCTTGACACGAAGATGAGCCGATTCCCACAGCGTCGCATGATAATTTCTGGGGGGCAAATACCGAGTCGGCCGTCTACTCAGTAACAGATGTGACAGAGCCTGTGATGTACAGAGTCCACGTGGTCTCATATACAATACCAGCAGGAGAACAACTATTTATTAAAAAAAACGCATGGCTGAATATGCCATTTCACGCTGTTAAATAAAGGACAATGGTGGACTGCGTTCCCCATTTTTCACATTCAGGCCTACGTGCAGGTGGTCAGGCTTGATAATCAGGGTCATTAAAAACCTGAATCCCCGCCTCTTATCGGGTGGAAAACATCTTTGCAGTTGAATAACTGGATGGCCCAAAATGCATTCTGCCATTCGTGTCACATTTTCTTATTTGAATCAATCTTTACTTTCACAAAGTTATTAACGTAGAGCTCAGAGAAATATGGTCAATGCAAATTATATACACATTTACAGAGTTAAGCAAAGATAGGAACATTGGCAATGGCCTGTTAAATAAAAATGTTACAAAGAATGTAATAATAAGAAAACTTCAAATCTAGAATGTAATAATGATTGATCGATTAAAATGGATTCTTATGCTCACACCACGTGTCTTGAATCGTGAAGGAGCAATTATTTATGACGTGCAAATTGCACACAAATTGTATGCTCTCACATCGAGGCTAATGAGGGGGAAACAAAACTGAACGGTCGGGACAAAAACCAGACGGTCAAAGCAGACGTGATGACGAATATAAGAGCAAGGAAATAGGATTCTTGAATCGAATCAAGATCCTTAAATCGAGCCACTGTAAACGAACGTTCCACGTCTTGACAAGTAATGACATAATGGTCAAGGGGGGTGGAAGTTTTAGAAATTTCAGATTTTTGATGTATGCCTTCTCAGGAGCATGAATTGTTTATACTTTCAAGGACTAATACAGTCTCGCAGAACAAATCCGTATATCAAACATCTGAAAAGTTAAAAACTTCAAACCCCGCTGCGACCATTACACCACAACGTGTGGGGGGGGGGATAAGGCAATCCAAACTGCTGAGGAATTCGACGAACCGCCAACATGGTTTGCATTTTCGACGTTCTACTCCACACAGAAACTCGAAACTGTTTTTTGCCGGATAGCATAGCTTTTTTTAATTAAAGGATAAAGGCCGATGTTATTCAAGTTTTTTCATTTAATACATTTGCATTGTAATGATTATGAGGTTATGCAACTATATGTCCCCCGCCCCCAACCCCCGTGTGATACAACCAACGCACTGTCATTTGGTTTCACGATTCAAATCAATTGGTTATTTTGTATGTGAATACAGCGTCGCCTGTGGCTTCAGAAGGAAAATTTGAACAAACACACAACATTCCCCAGGATAAATTAATGCATTCTTGTACGTATGTATGTTGAACTTCTTTCGTACCGTACGTAGCCAACCATGCTCATCGTAGGTGAGCATGGTCCAGAAAATCAGAGGTGCGTGCAATCAATTCTTGAAAGCACAAAGCGCGAGGCCTACAAATCAATTTTAATCAACAAATGTTTGTTATAACAATGCACCCCGGAACAAATTTTTGTTTGAAGATTGTTTCATCTGCAGCCATTATTTATTTTATTCCGCCACTCAACGTATAACCTCAGCTCTGCCTTGCGAGCGGACTCTCACTCCGACGGACCGTCACGTGGTTACGACGGCCGCCACACACCGGGCGTACGACTCGCTGTAACACCGAGCGCGACAACTCGCCATCGCTTCCGGCGCCGTCGTCTGCCGACGGACGCCTCTGACGTTACGGAGGCGTGCCGCGTCCACGCGCCGCGCTAACGAGACGGCTCCTCGACCGTACTGGGGTCGCAAGGGGATAATGAGACGACGACGGTGGAGAGCGAAATTGGGTTACCGACCTGGGGAGCCGTACGGGAATCCAGACAACAACCTCTTATTTCCCTCCTCAATCTCGACACCGAGGCCCGAGCCATTACGGTGATTTCTCGATTGATTTGCCAATATATAGGATCAGCGGGCGCGCGACCAGAGCCAGCACCGATTTACCTTGCGCTCGAAAGTAAACCTCTGTGGTACGTTAATTGCTTACAGCGAAAATCCTATTTGACATGCAAACCCACGAAAGGCTCGCTAAGCTCTCAGCAATGTTTTTTAAAAGGCTCCAAAAACAAGTGAGCTGGGCCGAGACCAACCACCTTCGTTGTTTTGTATTTTTAAATCCTTTATATTAAGTTCACTTGCTTGCGCGCTTACGACCGTGCAAATCTTTCGGTCGTTTTTTAACCCACTTCCCGTGATCCAATCGAGCTGACATTTTGCACACAGACTCGTTGTGCGTGACAATTAATTTTCGTGAAAAAAAAATCCAAAATTTTCCACTTTTTAGGAAGAAAATTTTTTCATATTTAATTTAAAATACCAATGTGATAAAAATGAAACTCTTATTCAAGAAAAACTGAAATGAATAATAAAATAAAACCGATGCCACGCATATAAAGGATTTATAGTGAAAAACTTTGTTTTTACGGGTTAATTTTTTAAATGTGAGGGGAGAACACTAAAATAGCAGATAGGTCAACGCAACCTACTTGCTGCCCTGCCCCCACCCCTCTGGGCATCTTATTGGCCAGTAGGAGGGTGTGTCTCTCACCCAGATCATGGCTTTATCCCGACACGATCGACCAACCAGAACTGCTCATTTCCAGGCATGCACGAACGCATCGAATAACGCCCCCCAATAATGCACCTTGCTTGTAGCCATAGGATTAAACAATACGATTCATTGCGGTGCTGCATTTCAGACAAGAGGTTGGGTTTTCTTAAATCGAATTATGCACTCTCCAGATAGTGGGGTGGCTCGTGCCGCCGGTTAGACTGGGAGTCTGTGGATTGCAGAGAATTGCAGCCGCCTCATTCTGAGATGTGAGATGAGTTGAAAAGACTGTGTGTGTCTCGATGCTTCGCAAAAAAAAAGGCATTAGAGAGGACATCTGATGGCATCCGCTTCAGTAGTGTCGGCTTGCCTTTTACTCTCTCATGAATTCCCAGTGCAGAGCTGTCAGCCGAAATGATGCCTTCTTCTTCCTCCTCATCGCTCGCCGTTACAATTCGAGGCCGGCGGCTATCGATTCGTAACCACGCCGGTGCTGTTGCTTTAAACGCACAGAGTGGCCACGTATGAATACCCGTAAAGGGTTGTACAGCAATTAATGCGGATTCTTGACAACAACATAAAAAAGACGCACAATTGTTTGTTACTCCACTTGTTACGGCTCCGAGTAATGCTCCATGTCGCTTCCGAAAAATCTCAAAATGCTTTGGCAATGGCGCAGAGCACGAAGGATAAAAGCCCAAAACACATTCATCAAATGCACTGCCTTCGAAGGGAAAAATACACGATCAGCGATGCTTCGGGCAATCACGCTTCCTGGCCCTTCCTCAAAGCACTTAGCACCTACGTGGTCATTCTCATGGCACATGGCACCCATAGCACGTGGCACCGACGTGGTCATTCTCATGGCAAATGGCACCCATGTGCTATGGGGGGGGGGGGAGGGGGTGGGGCGGGAGAAAGGCCATTGCACAAAATGCCGCGTATTATGGATTTCTTTTCTCCGCGCAGTCGTATCCGCTCGTTATTCACGAACTTGCCATCCACAATTTTGGCTCTCCGCGAATCGCGTCCGGAGCTCTACACGACCGCATCAGGAGAGAGGGAGAGAAAGTGATGAGCTACAGTGATGACAGAGAAAGTGATGAGAAAGTGAGGAGAGATAGTGATGAGAGAAAGTGATGAGAAAAAATGATGAGATAATATGATACTATTGTGCAGCATCATCGTATTTTAAGGCAAATTCATTTTTTAAATAGATTATTTAATACTTTAATATTTATTTCATTTGTTTATTATAACCAACTGTTTTGTTCGTGCTAAAATAATTTCCATGTATTTTAATAGCTTATTTACATCCATTTTTAATGGGCAATTCATTAAAAGAAATAGGTTTTCGTAGGCCAATGTCATCCTCGAAATTTGCTACTCACAAACATCTCCGGAGCGTATTCCTCGTGAATACCAGAAACGAACATCGCACACTGCAATTGTGTCGTCAGACGGCAAATCGCGGAGGAAAGGTGTTTCTATCCAGAGTGCCCTTCAATCTGCACAGCACAATCTTCACAGGAGGAGGATGATGATGATGATGATACGCTGCAGAATGGCTTCTGATGTCTCCTGCTTTACCCGGTCACAATACGGTGCTCAATTTGGCGTCGCCTGAAAGCCAGGTTTTGACATGTGGCCCTTCACCAAATTAAGGAATCTCCAGTTGGGTTAGAACAAATTAACGTGAAAAAAGAATCGAAGTTTCGGGGCACTGTGTGCGACTGATCACACCGTGGATTGGCTGCAAGAACGAAGAACCAGGTTGAATAATGGGTGACACACAAAATGATAATCAGGAATTCAGTGTCGCAGATGTCTACATCCCCCCCCAAGCCACCTCAAACGCCAACATTTCTCATTTTACCGCACGTCAAGTACAAAAGAGGACTGCTTCCGGGCGTAATTAAAACGAGGCATAAGCACAAGACAGAAAGGGATTCATCTTCTTGGTTCTTTCGGTAAAGGCACGTGACTTTACCGAAAGAACCAAGAAGACAAGACAGAAAGTTGTACTTGGCGCTCGATGTAATTATTTGTACGTTGGCCAGCGCACAGCATTCCCGACTTACCAAATAAATCTGTAAATGCATGGCCTGCCATGTGTGTAACTTGCACTTATTGCCTTTTACTTCTAAACCTTAGAGATTTATAAGCGGCGCTCCTCCCATCGCTCGAGGGAAGAGGTGCGGGTTTCAGGAGCTTCCCGGGATGACGAATACAGCAGAAACACCGGCGGCTTTAAGACACCGTTTTTTACACTGCAGCACTCTTTGTGCATATATTTTTCTGTAATCAATAGCAAAAGGCAATGCCATGACAGCATCCCATCATCGACCCTTGCCCGCCCGCCCGGCCACCCACCCACCAAACCCCTTCCCAATGCACAAGGAAGAAGGCTATTTAGTATTCAATTAAGGTCAGGGCGTAGCTTATCTCTCTCTCTCTCTGCCCCCAATGGCCATTCATCACCAAAAAGCAAAGGCAATGAGGCTCCCACAAAAAAGAGTTACAGTTAACGATTCAACGAGGAAGAGTGGCGCAGCAGCAGCAGCAGTGGCCGCTGTGTGCTGCGGTTAACGTTTGACAATGGTTCTAAAAGACGTCGCAATCTTTTGCTTCCCTTTTAGGTATCTAATTTCTTCACAACTGCTTTTTGTATTTAGTTTGTTGTCCACCCCCCGCACCTCCGATTAATACGGTCGGCTATGTATGGTGCGAAAGAAGTTCAACGTACATATATATACTGTACATACATATGGGTCGCAGTCTGCAGGAGCTACGGGAAATGACCATTGTGTGTGCACCATGCGCTGCAAAGCGGGACGTTACAAACCCAACGGGACATTAATTTGCACCATTAGACCATGTCATAGGGTCACAGCCCCCAATAAAGTTTAGGAAAATGGTAAAGTGAAAATTGTATCCCTGCACAAAACAGATAATGAATCTTAATGTGGCTATCACTTGGTGAAATGAAGATGCTTAGTATCAATATGCTGTACGTTAAGATAAAAAGCACCAGCACGGACTGCCGAGAGGACAGGCATTCATTATGGTGATTGCAGCACACGAGGGGTGGATAAAGCCTGAGCTATGTGGAGTCACCGCACCAGTTACATTTTCTACAAATGGGAGGCCGTGTGCCCAGAGTCTGACACCAATTGCCACTTGTTTTGCAAGACCACAAATTAAATAATGCACTCGCCACTATTCAACTATCGCTGCCAAAATCTCTACGTTAACGCGCACAATATTCCATCCGAGATGTACCACTGATACAGCAGGTTTCTTAAAAAATCCCATGAAATTGCCATTACTTTAGATCTCAATGTAAAATTTCGAGGAATAAAGGGAAGCGTCGTAATCTTGTCCATGTTGAACATGACAATGAGCCACGCAGCTATAAATCTAGACTGAAAAATAATTTCTTTAGAACTCCTTTCTGTCTTTAATTTTGTTGTCATTCCCCCACACCTCCGATTCCGCACGGTCGGCGGACGCACGGTGCAAAAAAAGTTCAACATATATACATATAGATTGGGAATTCTAAATTTGAAGCTTTCGTGACTGCAAGGATTCATACTTTTAGGTTTTTTCGGTGAAGTCACGTAGGTAAAAATTGTAATTAAAATAAAATAATAAATCACGTCTCGGTTGGCATATTGCGCGCGTTCACGTAGTAATTTATTATTTTATTCTATTATTACTTTTAGTAATTTTTAATTATATTTTTTACCTACGTGACTTTACCGAAAAAACCTAAGAGTACAGATTGGGAATCTAGCCCTCCCTCTCTCCCTCCCATCTCTAAATGAACAAGTTCAACATACATACAAACTACGGGTTTAATATTTTTTTTAACTAGAGTGTTTCGTCGACTCCGTCTGCAAATCCCACGTGACCGACGCTGCAGCGAGCCGGCCGCCGTCGAGGTGCAAATTGAGTGCCGCGCGCACTCGCTCGAGCCGCCCGCTAAATTGCAACGAGGCTCATTTCCGCATTAAAGAACAAAGCAATATCCACCCTTCACATTCCACACCGCCATCGCTATCACTGGGAACCGTTTGAGCTCGTGCAGCCTCCTGTCGACACACAGAGAGACTGTGTACGTTGTAACAACCTAATGTGTGTGTGTGTAAGTATGTCCTATGGAGAATATTCCACTCTTGCATACATGTGGCAATTTGGTTCAGGAGCCAATTTCCATTGTCGAGGGTCTGCTGCTAGCCACGATGAGAGGTTTTCTGGAGGGAGAGAGAATGTGGTTTTGCTATTGCTCCTCCATCGAAGCGTCACAGACGACAGTGGATTAGTGTACGGTCCATCGTGTTAAGGATGGTGAGTGATAACATTTTTATTCGGTCTCCCTTTTAACGAGTCGACTTTCGTATTTAGTTCATCTTGCTGGGGGACATCTTGCCACGGTGGAGAGATGTTAACTACCTCGCCTGGTATACAGGAAGACCTTGGCTGGATCCCGACCCTGACGCCTGCTGTATATTAGGAGTTTGCATGTTCTCCCTGTGGTCGCGTGGATTTTTCTCTGGGTCCTCAGGTTTTACCCTCCACATTTAGAAAATGCATTTAGAGTATTTGCCTGATAGACATTTCCAAACAATAAGCCAATTTGTTGAGCTATCGTTTGTGGCCAGGTCACTTCTGAAAAAAGTGCTATATTAATGCTATATATATAGAGCTCAGTGGGCCTTACCTGGTAAAATCTAAATAGTTTTAGATTACCTAGCGACGTTCACGTCCACACTGCGCGCACGTAGCCGTGACTCGATAGGCTGCAGAACGAGCACCGTGAAGTGCTGCACCAAACATACGACCTGACACGAGTTTTCGGTATTTAAAAATATATATCCGCATTTGGAATTTGCCCACAACAAAATGCACGGTGAAAAACAAGAGGTGAAAATATGACGGTTAAGAAAGCGTGCTCTCGTGACGGAGACTTTCCTGACGAGGCGTGTGCATGAGCAACGATCGGTAATCAAACAGCGATGAAAAATCGCCTTGGAGTCTGTAAAATGTTAAGCTTATATAAGCGTTTGTTCCTTTCGGTGAACATTTAATTTATTTTTCCTGTCTTGAACCACGCCGTATCGGATGTGTTAAGACAAATGCACCCAAGTAGTTGTAATTAAAAAGCACTGCATAATCACGTTCTGTAACTTTCTTTTTCTAACGACCAAATAGACATCTATAAAAAACGAGCATTGACCATTCCACAAACTGCCCTTCACAGTTTTGCTGAAAGTGACACATCGTACGTAATTATCGTTTTAATTAACACAACTGGTGCATATTATTCTCCTGCCATCAAAGTTATGCAATTCATTATTACACTCTGTAAACGGTTAAATATTTTTTTTTTAACTCCTAAATCTCCATATGCATATTTTAATTTGAAGGACATTTGTGCAATATTATATAACAAGCATGTGATGCACGAGTTTTACTTTTAACACATTTTAACCAGATATTTGCCACGACATGCAAAATGTTCAGAATTCATTGCTGTCCGACAGTGTTCCAGGGGAGCTGCTGGGTGCAGAGCCTGAAGCGAAACATCGGACACGGTGCCGAATCAACACACAGAACCACCAGACGACACACATCGGAGGACAATTACGGCACAACCGCGGCAAACGCCCACGCCATAGAATCAAACGCACGTCACTTTGCCCCCGCCAGGAACTCATCATGTGCACGTTTTTCCCGTGCCTGAGTAAACGGCAATTCCAAAAGGACCCCGTGAGTTACGATGGAAGGAGGGAAAAAGCGGGGACGTGCCCAAGACACCAGAGCAGAAAATATTCCGCGGGACAGCTGCAGAGCGTCCAAGCGGCATGAAAGCCCCCCAGTACTTGTCCTTCAACGTGGGGGGGAGGGAGTGGGGAGGGGGGGGTCAGTGCAGTGACCTGGACCGTGCACTCACGCGTTCACAATCATAAACACACCCATGCTGTGTGTGCATGTTCACTGAGCGATGGGAGGGAGGCAGGGCGAGAGTCCCAATGTATGTATATATATTGAACTTTTTTCACACCGCCGTACGTAGCCAACCGTGCTAAATCGAGAGGTGCGGGGGCAGGGGGGAAGGACAACAAACTAAACACAAAAAGCAGTTCTAAAGAAATTCCTTTTCAATGCAGATGATTTAAAAGTGCATAGCTCCAGTGGCTTCCTGATAACAGAAGGAAGAACGTTCCAGACGGCCACAGAAGGTATAGAACAAAAACTGACAGCCCTGTGCTTGAAGTGCGTTAGGCTGGCACTGTTGTTATGCAAAGCAGAAAAAGGCCCCGGCAAGCGACCCAGGGCAAAGGCCACATTGTGCTGCGCAAGAATATTGGCCAGGTTTGTGGGGTGGGGGCGAATGGTCGGGAAACAAATGAAAATTAAAACCAATGTCCCTTAAAATTACACGGGAAGATCTTTCACATGCAGCGTTGCAGAAGGCAGCTCATGTTGTTTAATCCCCCTAGGAAATGACGAGGTGGGGTACGATGAATGATCAAACACTGTTTTTAAAGCTAGTTAATTATCACATAGTCAAGGGATTCAAGGGATCAACAAACTACTAATTTACTCGAGGAAACAATGGCAATGGTCTTGTGCATTATCTGCTGCCATGAGACAAGTGCATTTGTGCCACAGCTGCAGGTCCTCTGCCAGCAATGATCCACCTTGAGGCCACGAGCTTAATTATAATGATGATTACGCTTGTTAGCCGAGGAAAGCTACACTGAGTCCCAAGTCTCGTTTCCAAGAGGGGCCTGCCAAGCTTTCGCAAAAGGCGGTATATTGCAATGTGCAATTCCAATTGAATAATTTTGTAGATAATTTTACAAAATTTCAGCATTGGGGTGTTTGCCCAATACCAGTCGCATTGTACAGCGTGTTATTTTCAGATATGGGAGCAAACCAGAGAACCCCGCAGGAAACCCAAGCAGAACAGACGGAGAACATAAACCCCACAGAGAAAGGTGCCCAAGTTTGGAATCGAACCCAGGCCCTGCGTGGCAAAACTAAAACGAAACTAGATTATATTCATGAGGTACGGTCCACTGAGCTATATAGCTCTTTTTCTGAAGTGACCTGGCCACAGATGATAGCTCAACGAAATGACTTGTGGACATTTCTAGCAGCCAAATACTCTAAATGCATGTCTACAAATGTGGAGGGAAAAACCAGAGGACCCAGATAAAAATCCACGCGACTATGAGAAGAATATGCAAACTCCAAACATACAGCAGCGTCAGGGTGTTGGGATTGAACCCATGAACTCCTGTATACCCAGCGAGGGAGATAACATTTAATGCCACTGCACCACCAAGCGCACACTCGGAATTCGAAGTTTGTTTCACCACTCTTGTTTTCTGGTTTCTAATGTTAGATGCAGGCTTACCATTGTCTGAAGCAATACATCTCGTGACTGCTTGTGGTCACATCTTTAGATTACTCACAATCCTCTCGGGACAGCTATGCACATCTACAACTGGATTGGAATGTCAAGTTCTCCACAGACACGGGCTATTATCCTACGTGTGCAGCCCACCACTGAGTTACCTGTCACCGAACAGTTTCCATTTCAGTGGCGTTGCTTCACCGGTGTGTACTGCAAATACATCTCTGGCTGCGAATGCAGCCGCGGCTTCCTAAACGCCTCCCATCACATCTGCTCTCTCGTACACCCCACTCTTACAAAAAATAAAAAAAATAACAACGTCCTAGCAGCGGCAGCTGATGTTGTCGTTGTTCCAGGCAGGTTGGTAATTTTTAGAGCCAACAGCCCTTCACGGTGAGGGGGTGGAGGTAGGGGCCAGGCAGGTCGTCCAGAACGGGTGCGGACTGACGGCCTTGTCACTCACAGCTGATTGACGGCCTGTCACCAACGGCGCAGCCCCAGGCCTTGTGGCAGTTCCTTTTTTTCTCTCGATCGCTTCCCTTTTCCTCAGTGCCGCTTTAATTCCCGGGCGCTTTGCCTCATGAAAGCGGTTGATTTTATGTCGCTGTTAGAAGTGGCGGAGAAGGGGAGGAGGCAGGGAGGTAGGGAGGGAGGCGCACTCCCCCGATAGCGGAGGTGGCCGTGTGGCTGATGGATCGGCCGGTGGCAGTATTGTCCCCGCGTGTCGTTATTTATCTGTGACAGACCGGCGGCGGCCGCTGCACTAATGGAACCGAGCAGTGGCCGTGCGGCGCGCGTGCCGTTTTGGGTTCCACCATGAAAAAAATACTTCGCCTGGCACAGGATGCATCGCTGCTAATACCGCAAGAGAGATGGGAAAACACACACGTGCAGAGGAATGGTCATTCTCAAATTTACTTTTGGACGGAATTGCACATTGCATTCCATGAAAATCTAATGTACTGTGGATTCTGAATTATTGGCTGGGTGCCATTGTATGCATTATATACAAACTAAATTGTGCTGAAATAGAGAACTTACTTTGAGATGTCATTTTACAGAGCTCACTACGAATATGTAATGTGCTATGCAGTTTCAACTATAGGTTACGTCGTTTTACAATTGATACATTAGCATATGCTCAATCAGCAGAAGAATAACACCATTAAATGTTAAATTGTCATGGCAATAGATTTTTTTTTAAGTATACCAATTATTGTTGGAGTGAATTATCGCATCAATGTAGGCCCAATGTGGGCTATTTAATTGATGAAAGTGAATACATTTAATTAACTGGCCTATGGATTGTCCGGAATAATGTTTAATTAACATGAATGCTTCCCAGTCGCAGCAACCTTGGGCCGATTTCACCTTCAACGAGTCCCATCAGCAACGTGTGGCCAACTGCTCAATGCCACTGGGCACCATCACACGCTCTTGGACACCGGGTTTGCCCTTGCAAAATAATGTATGAGAACACAGAGGAGCCACGAGAGCTTTGAGAAAGTGAAATAACAATACAGGTGCTTCATTCTTTAAACGTGAATTACAAATGTAAAGAGTCCCAGTCGTCCAGCAAGCCTTGTACGGCGATTTTACACGCTGGCGATATCGAGTCTGAAGTGCTGGTTAAACATGTCAATATAAGGACCTTGATAAAAAAACAAAAGACTCAAAGCTTTCATAGAAAAATAATATAGTTTTATATTATTACTGAGGCTTGCATCAATTGGGAAAGTGATTCATTATCCCATTCAACAAGTATCTGGGCTGAATCACACCCTCGTTCTAACCTTTGGCACAACGGTAACAGTGGGGAATCATTTTGTACTAAGCCACCATCAATAATGGCATCACAACAAATGCCACTATAGTAAAGGAAAAAAATACAATTTGTGCAGGTGACGCATCTCAAACTCAGGCCAGCGAACAGCTCCTGGCAGCGATCAACATCAGTGGGAAACGAGGCCCGACGTCCGGCCAGCGAGCGGTCGCACCCTCAGTGCCGCGAGCAGCTGCAGCTGTGGACACGAATGCCCTCACGTTGTCCTGACGTCCTCGCCCTGATGCCCTGAGGCATGTGCCGTGACGCCCTGGTCCCCTCGCACTGAAGCCCTTCGCACGCAAGTGGTTTGTGCCAATATGAAGAAGCAGGTGGTGGGGGCAGGTTTCTAATAGAAAACTCATAGGTTCACATCTTCAAGTTAGGACAGCCATAAAATGTCCCGTTTTAAAATACAACAGCCGCCATTCGCCACTAAATGGCAGTGACGTCTCACCACGGCATCTGTGCCAGGCTAGGTGCACTTTAAGGCCACGTGAAGTGTCGAAGGCTCGCTGACAAGTCATGGGACTGACCCAGCCAGGTGCCACTGGTTTGACGGAGATGACTGCCATTTGTAATACTTGTGGCACCTAAAATAAGCGCGCACACACACAGCAGCCTCCTCTCATCTGTGACTTCTTTGAATGCGTGACCACCCCGGCCCCCCCGCTTTCCCTGCATCACCCGAGAAAGAGAGAAGTTTTACGGACGCACTTCTTTCAGCGACATCATCCGCCGCGCCATCGCGCGTCCCCCCCCCCCCATCAGTGTTCATCCAACCCTGGTCGTGCCCCTGCACGCACCGCCGCACACCCGATCCTCCGCACACCCGATCCTCCGCGTCACTCTCCCAGCCGCACGCACACCCCCCCCCGCCCCCACACCTCGCCACGCCGCCACCTCCCACCTCCTCGGGCCCCGTCCGCTCACCCCAAACCCTCATTACCATGTTCCTACTGAACCCCCACAGCCATCCAGAGGGTGCTGCCCCCCCTCCCATCCCCCAACCTCTCTCAGCCACCGTGGCCATCACCGCAGAGGAGCCCGCTCGACCGCTCCCTCCCTCCCGCTCCCTCCCTCTCTCTCGCTCGCCCTTCATCCCCTGGGCCTCGCGATCATTTAAAAGCCGGGTGCATTTAAGCGTACAGTGGTGCACGGCCACGGAGGTTAATTGTTGGAGGACAAAATACGGGGCCACGTCAGCGTGTTATCGGCGTTGTCGCAAAAAAACAATCGATTCCTGTTATTTTTTAGCCAAATTCGCGCAGTGAATATTGCCGTCGAGGCAACACTTGTAATTAGTTAATGTGCGTTCATATGTGCATGTGAGCGTGTGTGTATGCAGTGCGTGGGTGTGTGTATGTATATAACCATGACCCACACCACCCACCACCCCTCCTCTATCATTTCCATCCTGGCCAGGGGTTTCCCAAGGCGTGTTCACTGGAATGAGGTCACCGCTCAAATGTGACTCGCGACAGCTACAATCAGTGCAGAATGAAAGCGCCCGTCATCCCAACAGTGTTGTTGCGCATTAATAAATTACTGCATTACAAAATTCATTAAAGGCAAACGTCGCATGCCACTCTCCGGGCTCAGCGTGCCACTCCATGCTACGCCGATAGAAATGCAAATACTCCTGTAAATGTGTTAAAGAGTTTATAGTACTGACTGATTGACGGTCCACACAGACGCACTCTTGAGTGCTCCCTGTCCGTAAGGCACAGTAATAGATTGAGAAGTTGCCAACGTCTTTGCCTTTAACATTCTGGGCATTCGTGCAGTCTTCTAGCTGCGTAGAGCACACAGATGAGGCTCTCTGAGGGCAGAAATGAATCCCTCGCTACCTGTTCCGCAGGGCTATCCATACCTTTCCGGAGCACGATTAGTGTTTGTCCACTGGTAAAACACGACAGCTAAAGAGAGGCGTTTCAACAAAGAGAGGTTTCATTTTGACTTAAAACTTTGAGCTCTGTGGCGGAGCTGCGATGGCCTTCACACGTGTGACCATTTGCAAAGTCCGTAGCTGGACATGGCACGCTGATGAGCCTCTATGGGGGCGAAATGGAGCCGTGCCTCCCACAAAGCCTGTCATGTCAAAGACTAAGAAATAAATATTGAAATAATAATTTACACTTCTAAAGCGCCTTTCACCCACAGGTCACAAGGAGCTGTAGATAAAAAAAATTAAGGTAATAAGAAGTGTGACCATTAAGAGGCATGTGTTATCATTATCTATGGTTGTGTAACAGTAGTCCTGTTATTGCTGCTTTAGCGAGGCCCATGAGCAAAAGATCAAATAACCGCTGGTATTTTTAACTGGCTGATTTACCCATGAGGCCTGATGAGTCCAAACTACCTCCGTCTGGCCTTGATGAAACGTTGGGAAAGGCCTTGATCGTCTGCTTTGTGATGCCGCAGACCACAACGCCATGATTGTTATAGGCCCGAGTTACTGCTGGTGCTCATGGCTAACACTGTCGCACGCAGAGCGCTGGACCCTCATTCCTCTGCAGAGACAGAAACATTCACAATGCAATTTTGCCATTCGTTTGACCACAAGCCGAGCAGTAAACAGCAGGCACTCAAAATGCTGGCTCCCGAAGATGAAATTTGAAAGCGACGACAATCAATGCACGTCTGGGGTATAGCTTCTCCCATCGTCCGACCAGAGAGCCCTGCTTCCGATGCGCCGGGGGACTGCCGTCAATACGCGGATGTGAGGAGACATCGCACATCGATCCGCGGGCAGCACCCGTTCTCCGCGCGCACCGACGAATCAAGTCCCGGCACTGCCGAGACGGTCCGGGCGGTTCGGTGGCTGACGGTGTGCCGCGGTGAGAGTAAACCGAGAGAGCACCGGTAAAGGTCACGGGTTCCGATCCACAGCTCCCACCATGAGGAAAAAAGTCAGGTTCTTGAGTAGCAAGACGTGGAAGTCAATAACTAAACGATCATGGGTAAGGAAAGATCTCGCCAAGAAAGATCTCGCGCTTCTCCAACCGCAGTAATTTCATCTCCCGACGTTTTTGAACGCCAATCATGAGACCTCTCTTCTTGGTGAAGTCTTTATTTACCTACAATCGTTAAGATATCAAGCCAAAATCCCAAGCGCCATAACTAATTATGACGCCAATTAGGTATTTAAATATCTCAACATCATTTTATCATTCTAAAAGATTTCACGGCCAATTTTTCCTGAAAATCTCTTCACACGCAAACTGCCCCTGGTGCATCGTCTCATTGACATATGTACGTTAAACTTCTTTCATGCAATATGTATGCAGAAAACAAAAAAAATATTTTACTGAGCTGTAAAGCTCTTGTTCAGAAGCGACCTGGCCACAAATGATAGCCCAACGACGTGGCTTATCACGTGAAAATGTATCGTCGCCAAATACTCTAAAAGCACGTTTCTAAATGTGGCGGGAAATCCAGAGGACCTGGAGAACACGGGAAGAGAGAAAGACACGCAAACTACGAATATACAGCAGGCATCAGGGTCGGGATCAAAACCCCAACCTCCTGCATACCAGGCGAGGGAGTTAACATCTCACCACCGTGAAGAACTTGGCCACTATCTCAAATACCTTGGAGCAAAAACATATTTGTCTCCAAAACATGCCATACCATGAATACCACAAATACGGACCTCGTGACTGCAAGAAGAAGTATATTTGTGTGTCGGCCTTACAACAGCTCCGTCAATCCCGTTCCCTGCCGTATACATGTACGCTCACGCGCCTTCCCCTTTCATGCGCCTCGAACATTTCATTAAGTCTCTTTTCATTTTTTTCCAGGGTCATTACAGCATTCCGAAATGTGGCCACTTCAATTACATTTAATTAGCATAACAAAGCATGGCGAATGAATGCGCGCCACTGCACAAAGGGCGCATTAGGGAGGGGAGGGTGGGGGGGAGGAACATCCCCCCCCCGCCCCATCTCTCTCTGACCGCGGCTGAATGAAGCAATCTCGAATATGGAACGCTAACCTACACAGCGCGGCCCACCCTGCTTAATCCGATTGTTTGCAGGATGCTCTGGGTAATGCATGAGGCCACCGCAGATGATTAATTACCAGATAATATATGGTAATGCGACCGTGCTGAAGACTAACGGTAATGCTTAGACTCGCTAATACCCCCAGTGGCTTCAAAGATAGCAAAGAAACGCACGTCTCGGTGACGGGCAGGAGAGGAAGGGATGTGGCCAGGATGGGCGATCGCCAACGCCTATTTCGGAGCGCCGAGCTCGCAGCTCTGAAAAACCCAGGTTCAAATCGCAAGACACATCACAGAGACAACACCTAGTCGCGCTGTGCATCATGAGCTTGATGGTCTCGTAGCGGTCATCGCAAAATAAATAATCACCAGTTGCAAAAAATGCTGGTTTTGTGCTGGCAGGCAGGCGTACAGTGAATTACTTATTCATCTGCACTTCTGAACAGAGCTCAATTTAACGGTTTTGTAAGCCGGACCTTTGAAGGATACTGCACAAAAAGCCTGGGAAATTGATTCTGTCGTTCCACAAATTAACTTGTGTTTTCTACAGAGTTGGTAGTGGCCGTGCTGAATGGCATTTCTGGTAAAATAATAACAATAGTCAGCCCTCGGACAAATTATCTGCCCATGCCACATTCATCACGGGAGTTGTTTGATCGTAATTCAAAACACGTTGGTCAGTGCGAGATGGTGAAGAACGGGCCCAGGACCTGCTTGGATATCAGTCGTAAACAGACAATGGCCATGGCTGGGAATCAAACTCACGTCAAATGGTTCACAGTGCAGCGTTTAAAAACACGGCATTCTCTTGTGTACGGGAGTCAAATATGGGGGGGAGAAAAAGATTCAGTGGGAAGAAAGAGAAAAGATGATGGCGATTTTCACCTTTTGCACTATTTAGCTAAGACGTTAAGCCTCAATGGGGCCTGTGATACCAGAATCAGAATCTTTAAATATCTTGGAGAAATCCGATGAGCTATGCAGCTCTTTGTCAGCACGAGTGGGTCATAAAGTGACAACAAGCAATAACAGTAAAATAAACGATCGGAGTGCCAAGTATAGGAAAGGTAAAAACATCACAAAAAATTCACCAGCTAAAGCTTTCTTTTTTTTAAGTGACCTGACCAAAAATGACAGCTTAACCAAGTGGCTTATCCTGTGGAACTAAACAGCACTTGTGAAGGGGAGTGAAGGAGCATCTAGATTTTCAAGTCCAGTGAATGCAGACTGCGGGAAGAACATCAACGCAGATGCCAGCTGACGCCAGCATTGCTCTCACTAATTGCCTCTGCGGTGCGTGCATCTTGCAAGCTGCATAACTGATTTACAAAAGGTATCGTCTCAGTGGTTCGACATGACAGTCCACCCAGCAAAACATTACAGCTGTCCACCCAGTGACAAATTGTGTGTACCACGTTCACCACCACCAATGTCTCCAGTAAATGTCACTATATATATGTTGAGCCACTGATTGGAAAACATAAATGTCAATGTTTTTGAAGCCAGTAATATTTGCAATTACTGCAGACTTATTGTGACTAATCAACTACTTTAAGCAAGGTCTCGTTTGCAAGATTTTTTTTTTTATGCAGCATTGCTGGCACTGAAGGAAAACACAGGATTCCCACAATGCACCACTCTGTTGCGGTAAGGTGAATTTACAAACGAAGTTACGGAATGAGTAGCGCTTCCTTACGAATCATTAACGTTCGTGAGCGACTCAACTGAAAGCCAAATGACATCTGCGCGCGCGAGAGTGTCACATTTCTTAGCGTCCACTGCTCGCTCGCTCATATGACTCGACTCGGCTCGCACAGACAGCGGGGACTCGGAGGAGATTCCAGCGCGGCGGCGGTGTCGTCATCGTCCAACCACATCCACAGCGGCGAGCGAACCGAGCGAGCGCTGGCAAGCGCCAGGGCGTGCGAGCCACACCCACCGCCACGCCGTACGGTGCCTGCATTAGCGACGTGCCCCGCCAGTGAGGAGGCGGTTAATTGATGGCGGCGGACAAACGCACTCGGCGCACATCTCGGTGTCGGTTGGGAGCCATTCCCCCGGCAACCGTGGCCCCCACGAGGACCCCGCTAGCAGTTAAAGGTCACTCTAATCAACCCGGGCACATTGGAGGCCACGACTCCAACAGACATTGACTGATAGTCGGACGAGGGCAGAGAAAATTAAAGGCAGTTACCGGCACGTGCCGCTGAATAACATTCCCGCTGGCGAAACACGCTCATGGCGGTGGCTTTGTATTAAACTAAGGCCGCTTGCACGAGCAATTCGCCGTTTTGTGGCGCAAGCGGATTCACCAGATTCGTTTTGTTTAGCGATCGAGCTCATTTTTGGTGTCGCTGACCTGGCACGCGCTCGCACACACACACACCCGTAGACCAATCACAACGTGCACATGGGCCTGTGCACTCACAGGCCCATGTGCACCAATCTGTTGCGGGTACATCCCGCACAACCGCCGGGAATGCCCACGCTATCCCCAGACTCGGAGCTTTTGGCCTTCGTTGCTATTTCATCACGCATTTCCCTCTTCCCTCACCGTTTCCCTGACGATATTGTGACGATTCCTGTACGTTTATTAGGGGCTTTGAGATGACGTAATATATACGAGCGCTTATTCAATGGCAATCATTGTCCTCATCATGAGATGTGCCTATATTTGGCTTCAAGCTCCATTCACGTAAGAACTTGCTTTGATCTAATATTGTCGGGTGTGGCAGTGCCCGTAAGAATCACAGAGATCCTCAGCTAGGGTTGGTGGGTCATGCAAGGAGCTTGTGTGACAACCCGCCTGCAGGAGAATGGAGGTGCCTATAGGAGGCAGTGCAGCATGTGCATTTACAATCAAGGCAAATGTCGAGCTCTCTCCTGGTACTCCTGATAATGCGTCATCTCCTCTTACTCGAGACACAACTCTCGTAATGCAACGACAACTTTTTACTATTATATTAAGCAATGCATCAGTGAACCCTGCAACGTGGACCCCCACAAACGTGCAACCTCATAAGACATCCTTAAAGCTACTACTCCTGCTGAAGTCCATGTTAAATCCTGCTAGTTCCTGCTAGCGCTCGACAATCCCTGGGGAGCGTCTGTACCTCGGGCTGGTTCACCACGACCGTAATTGATGGCAATTGAACATTCATCGGGGGGCCAGCATTTACGTTTATCTTCGAGGCGGCGCACTGCTTAATATGCAACATACGCACACACGCGCATAGAGAGAGAGAGGGCCACCGCGCTGGGAATTGGAAAGACCGAACCTTCACTTGGTCAAACTCACTTTACAAGTGAGGTCAAACAAAACACACGTGCCGCAGTTACCCTCTCTGCAAGCTCGCTGCATCATGCTGCACATGCTGCGTGGGCTGCTTCATGCTGCACATGCTGCGTGGGCTGCATCATGCTGCACATGCTGGACATGCTGCAGGAGCTGCACGGGCTGCACAAGCTCGCTACACTCGCTGCACACTCTACACTAGACGTGCACGATGCAGCCGCTGTACATTCTGCGGATGCTGCACCCACTGTAGGGGCTGCACATGCTGCACATAGTATACAGGCTGTGCAGCGCCCACATTGTTCCAAGAGCATCGCTTCTCTCCCGCGATGCAAATTCGAATTTTCAGAGGCAATGTTTTCCTTGCAAGATCGACGCCGTCGGTTACCTGCTAAATTAGCATTTTAATATACAGCAGCGGCAATATTGAATGAATTATTTAGCAATGCCGCAGGGGCGGTGTGCATCGTCGGGAGTGGGCTTCTTAATGTACTGCGCAAAACGCACAGACACGCGCGCACACACACCGGTGCATGCACGCGGCCCAGAGATTGGCAACGTGGTACGTGAACCCACACCTCTGGCATCCATCAGCTTGGCGGACTCGTGCATATTTCATCTTTGGTTTGTTTTTAACGGACACGATAACGATGCTGTCACATTTCATGAATGAGCACATGGCTCACGCGGGGACAGACGCACGCAAACACCCCCCCCCCCCCGACCGTTGGGGAGGAACAGCGTCTCTGAAATTCCATGCGCCGGCACTGGGCGATTTATGTACTCAAAGGCGGCGCTTTCAAAGCAATTACCGCATTGCAGGCAGCTGATTACGACCCACCCATCTTCACGTATTAACCCCTACGACGGAGCATGTATGCACGACAATACGTGAGATTCATGCTCTTAAAAGATAATGCAACATTGGCCCCCATATATGGCGTTGCTGTTTCACAAACGGCGGGCGATGGTTCATTTGCACGCAGGAATTGCGCGCAGAAACATTTCCTAGATGCTGCGTTACACTGCGACTGCGAGCGAACAAGACAGTGTGTAAAGATCAACGAGGTTTCTCACAAGATATCTGCCATACTAGCGTTTGAATCAATCGAATCGCCAAAGAATGCGTCCAATCTCTTCCCGTTTTGTCAGACCTCGCTCAGGAATCAGCTTAGGGCTGGAATGGGGACACTGCCTGGGGAAAAGCATTTTTTTGTTACTTTGCAAATTTCGTGTGTCTTGCTTAAAATATTATTTTCCTTTAAGCGACCTAAAAAAGCTTGCTCTTATCTGTTGTGTGCAGCATGTGTTAAGTCTTGTTCTTCTTTGCAAGAGAAGCATGTTTCTTGGCAAGGAAGGCAGACGGCCTACATTAATGTCAACCATAAAATAAAAGTGTCCGCCCAGCTACCGATATAACTGTGCACATATTTTTGAGAGCACGATATGTAACTAGAAAGAAAGTACTAAAGAGAGAGAGTACGAATTAACGACTGGATGACGCTTGGCCTCAGTGCTCATTCTCGGGCATTTCCGTTCAGCTCCTCACAAACTGACGTACGTGCGTATGTACGTGCATTGAACGTCTTTCACACCGTACGTAGCGAACCGTGCTAATCGGAGGTGCGGGGAGGGGGGTAGGACAACAAACTGAAGACAAAACGCAGGTTCTAAAGAAATTCGTTTTAAAACTAGAAAAACCATCAGCAAACTCGCATGCCACCTGACTCCCTTTCCTACACTCGCCGCTGGCCCATCCACTGCCGAGTCCTTATGAGACCCACAAATCATCAATTGCTTCGACAGCAAGGGAAGCCATCCCCCCCCACCCCTCATACACACGGCACATCGTGACACTGGCGCATGCTATTTCATTTAGCCCGGCGTTGTCGATCGGTTGAAAATGGCGGCAATGCGAGTCACCCTGCACCCATAGGCCTGCAGCCTGCTGCTCATTTATAGCCTTGAAGCCAAGGAAACAAAGCCGCAAACTGCAGCTTCAAACGAATGTTGCAGGAAAGGATGATGGGCGTTGTGAGCGGGGGGGGAGGAGGCTACTGACGGAGAGCTGAGATGAGTTCTGCTGACATGCCCAAGGTTCTGCTGACGTAAACGCAACGATCTCGGACGTTCTCGGCTGATGATCCTCAGCGCAGTCACCCCAATAACTGCGGTGTAATCAAATGTTTTCCACTCAAACCAATTCAGTGCAGCCCTTTTGTAGCCAACGGACCAACAGCGGCAAGCGCAAATCACTCGTGTGTCCACAAGTGAAGCTAGCACAGTGTCAGGGTTGTCTAAGCCAAACCTTTATCGGGTGTCAGGTCAAGGCCTAGCACGCGAATCCCACATTGCCATACATAACGAGCGGCTCTGCAGTGGAAAAATCCCAAATGCCAATGGAGCAAATGGGATATAAAAGGAAACTGAAAGCCAATTTGATCATGAAACTTTGGGCTTGCATGAGAACAACGTCAACCATCTATCATGTTATAATTATTATATAGTACAATGCGAATAATGCAAAATCTGGTCGTGCAGGTACGCTAACCAGAAGCGGCACATTTTTATTATCTTACAATGAAACAAAACCTGATCACACTAAGCGGGTAGATTCGAGCACCGTTTGTCTCAAAAGGGAAATACAACACGAGGGTTTGTACCCACGAACACACGAGCCATTTCAGTGCGATATATTCCGCCAAAGCGTTGCAAGTCCGACAAGACTATTAAACGCGATCATCGCATCATGCGGAGAGACGAGGGAAGCCTCCTGGAGAGATGAATGAGACGGAGATGGTCGTGAACCCTCAAAAAAGCAACTTTGAGGGAGGTTTTGATTTAAAGCTTTCGTGACTGCAGGGATTCATATTCTTGGTTCTTTCGGTAAAGTCACGTAGAAGGGAAACAATAAAATAATACAAATATTAAACAATAAGAATTTGAGGGAGGTTTCGAGTAAATGTTAACAGGTAACATTTAAAGAGACACTTAACAGAGTTATGTCTTGAAGCTACGGGGCAATTGAGATGCATGTATGTATGTATGTGCTGGAGGAGGCTGTCACATGGCTCTGTGGCTTCGTGGGGCTGACGTCCACTCACAATAGATAACATTGACAAATATTTGTATTTTCTTGCATATCTGGCGCTCGAACTGTATGACAGTCACGTGTAAAAACATTCATAAAATTAATCAATGTACATTCAACTTCTTTCGCACCGTACATAACCAACCGCGTTAACCAGAGGTGCTCATAGCTAATCGGACATATATATGCGGTACAAATATTTAACAAAACAATATTATAAAGAGTTGCAGTATCTCGCCCTGTTGGAATGAACTATAGAATTCCCCGTGTTTTCCAAGGCGTTATTTTTCAGGTCACCGAGTGGGGCTCCCCGCGTGCCATCGCGTGACCCAAATTTCCTCCGCCGTGCGCTTCGCTGCTAAAGTTTGCGTATTTTGGCACAATGTGCTTTGATTTGACACCCATCTCATTTCACCGCGTCGGATTTACTCCCTCACCAGAAAATCCGAGCGCCTCGGAGCGACAGCACGGGTGAGGCTGTGCCTGCAGGCCGTGTTGGAACAAACAAAAATGAATGCATGCCCCAAGCGAAACCACAATTGCAAAAATGTGAAAATACAATTTGTATTCATTGGCCGTCAATAATAATACGGCAGGTTTGTTTAAATGCTACAGCAAATTAAACACTTCCCACAAAATTATATTAAACGATTAGATTCAGTCTATTAACGTGCTGTGCAAGCAAGTTGAATTGCATTTGCTGTGATGTGCATCGTTAATAACCATGGGTTGCTGCCAGAACAAAACCACAACGTCTGAATGCTGCGGGGCAAAAAAAAAGTTAAGCGTGGGCATCTGCAGAATTACGTCTGGCAACTTTAGAGTTTTGAGAAAAGTGGATGAACAAAGCACAATCTGGGGTCTGGAAAAAAAACCTTTGACAGCGAGTTGAGAGCTCATGATGGCAATTTATTTAGCATTGCAGGAGACGTCGCGGCACACGGCCAATTATTTGTTTCGTCGTTCACACCGTGGCGAGCAAATAGGTGTAAAATATAACGTTGGGTTCAAAATGTACTCCTCCGTTTGCTATCTGAAGGTTAGGATATGACACGCAAAAAAAGCTGATTCTGGATAAGAAAATGGAAGAAGAAGAAGTGAGAGAGCACCTGCCAAGTCTTCTCTGGGTCAACTCGGACTGAAATGAGCAACCAGTGCCATCATTTCTGTGGAGAAACGAATCAAGGCAGCCAGGAAGGTTCTGAAAACTGGTCCAAGAGCATGAGGATCGTGCCAGATGGCTGCACACGGATTCGAACCCACTACCTCTGAACCGAGAGACATGTACGTTCGTAGATTGAACTTCAATCGCACCGTACATAGCCAACCGTGCTCATTGCAGGTGTGCCGGACAAGGACAACAGACTAAACACAAAAATCACATCTAAATAAATGAGTTTTCACTCTAGATGAAATTAAAAGTGCATAACGCCAGTGGCTTCCTAACATCTGAAGGAAGAGCGTTCCAGATGGCCGCAGAAGCACGTCCGAAAGCGCCGCGCGCGATGCGGTGACCGCCGTCTTGTGGTTTATGCAAGGCGGAAGCGGTGCCCCCCCCCCCCCCCTTAACGGTACAAAACCTGCATGCCCCACTCACAACGACCAAACACGAGGCTCGTGCGTCGCGCATCCACAAGCGCACGCACGATTTAATTCGCGCGAAGGGGGCACGCAAATTCAGGGAATTTGATCCATAGTTAATTCTCGCTCTCGCTCGTAATTAAAAAATACCTCTCGGCCAATGTCGTCCGCCATTAGCCAAACGTTTAAGACGGCCATTGATCTTACGTACGTGCAGCATCGTGTGCGTGCTTTGGATGAGCTCACCAATGGAATTAATTTGCACTCTTGGTGTCAAAATACGTGGTTCTAAAATAGACTTTCAGCAATCGTTCGCTCATAAAGGGATACCGTGAAGATTGCATCACGTTCGTGTCTGGCTGGCCAGAGGCATCAATTAATGGAATAATTATAGCCCGAGAACAGCTCCCCGCATGACGGCTGCTGCGGAGAATCTGCAACGCGGCTCACTCTCTCTCTCTCTCATGATCACCATCAGACAGCGGATGCTCTGTGCCCACGCAGATAAGATGTTTACACGTGTCCAGTTAAGCGACATCTTCAGATGTAAAAAAAGAAGTGGCATCAAAATTGAAGCGCATACTAAGAGAAAATAAGTGAACTCTTGAAGCTCTTAAGAGTGCACACAATTCACCTTTGCCAAGCAACCAGATTCGTGCCCTGGGTTTGCGCGCCGCCTTTTAGCGAGATTGGTTGAGGCACAGCACGAAGTCTAAGCTTGCAAAACTCTCTTTCTTTATGGGGTACTTGGCCCATTTTGTGAATGTCATGAATGTGGTAGGAGACCAGGGTGCAAGGAAAACACACACGTAGCCGAGTCAAACACACACATATACTCTTATGTCTCTTACAAACGTCGTCACTGTTCCATCATGGGTGTCTTATGCATACAAGTCCCCTCTGCACAAGCCAATAACCCTGCCAGCAGTTCACCCCCTCATTAAAAAACTTTGCAGGGACTTCGAGAAAGAGCCATCAGACTCGAAACTAAACCATTTTTATTTGACCAAATAAGGCCCACTGAGCTACGCAACTCATTTTCAGAAGCGACATGGCTATTAGAAATGATAGCTCAATGAAGTGGCTTGTCAAGTGCCAATTTATAGCAGCCGAATACTCTAAATGTGGAAGGAAAAACACAAGGACCCAGATAAAAATCCACACGATCACAGGGAGAATGTGTAAACTCCACATATACAGGCGTCAAGATCGAACCCACGACCTCCTATATACCAGGCAAGGTAATTACCGTCTTCGCCAGCGTGAGACTCAAAGAAGCTTTCCCGAGTAAAGATGCGTCGTAATAATAATAAATATGTGTACTCTATAACACAATGCAAGTCTTCTTTTTTTAATATGATAGAATGGTAAGGGGTGGGTTTTCAAAAACACAATCAACACGACGGTGCTTGGCGCGCTAAATCGCTGGATCGGGGCCGCTGTGCACCCAGAGTGCTGCTCAAACCAGCGGACGGCATTAATATTTGAGCTGATTTGTGGCGCTTGCTTGTGGTGCAACAGCGCAGAACCTGTTCGCAGGAATCCATTAGGGGGGGTTCCCCCAGGAGCAGAGACGCCACTGCTTATACCAGAGGGGTCAGCAGGTCACCATCATCCAGGACAGAGGTAAGCAAACAGCCACGAACTATGGATGCGGAATGTATAAACCTAAATCTGCAGTGCCATCAACCCCAATGAAATTATACACCCACGTTCCAGCAATTTTCCGCATGAAATTAATGCGTTGGCTACATTTTTTGTATTATTTCAATGGCTGCGATGTAGCGATGTCTTCGTGGTTACAAAATTCACCAACGAGCCAGTTTTCCAGCAAGTTCACCGCACGAATTCTGCAATCAACCGCAAAGTGATTTTTGGCGATGGGTGTTGATAAATGAGAAGTGGAGACGTCACAGCGTCTCATGAAAACGGACATTTAGCATTTTTTAGCAAGTGAAATATGGTACAAAACATTTTACCGATCATGTAATGTTGTGTTTATTCCATTATCGAATGTTACAGCATTGGGCAAAAAAATACATTTTTCTTTGCGGTAAGGACTGGTTTCACGAGATAACAATGGGTAAATCAGTAAAAACCCACCTTTGCCCAAGCAAGAATCAATTGAGATTGATTTACGTATGTTTGTATTATTTCCCGTTTGCAATGAAGATATGCGATCCCCCCCTCCTTTCCATGACCGTGAGCACAGCTACTGCCCGGAAAATGCAGCCACCATGCGCTAATGCCACCCGACGCCCCTGGGCAATGGAGACTCCCCGCCCACCAACCCCTATCAACGGCAACACGGCTCTCGCGCGCGCGAGCGACAAACTAACCAAGTGCACATATCGATCGAGGCACGGCTTTTTCATCATTACGGATTCACAGCAGTGGAGCGAAATAAGATCCTGCCTCACAAGATCATTGCACCTACAGTCAACAACACGGACACCCGGCGGAGCTATATTCCCCGTAGATTGCAGGACTTGCAGCCCGATAGAAACTGTAGCGTCATGTAGAGCCCGAGCAGGTGCCTACGCGACACGTTACTAGCCAAGCCACCGAAACAGCAGTGCCGGGCATGTGGGGAGCACTACCGCGCGCACCAGGGCAAACACAAAGACGCAGTGACAAGGAAACATCACCAGCACCCATTGCGACTGCTGCATTTAAGGTATTCTGGGGTGCTGTTAGCGAGCACCAATTAAGGCCGGCATGGCACACCAAGGGGTGGGTGGCCAGGTACTCATTGAAGGCTGAGTCGACCTAGAAGAGGCCCAGGACAGGTTCAGATAATCGTCACTGGTCGTGAAAGAGAATCAAACTGGGGCCGCCGGGTTCGAAACGCAGTGCACTATCCACTGCACTGCAGCTCACCACTACACCACTGGTAGCTTCACACACACCAACACACACACCCACCCATGAACTAAAACAAAAATACTTCACATTCATTGATCAAAGACCTTGACCCATCCTGCTTCTCAAAAGGAGCTTTGGTATCTCAATGGCTCTTGCAGGGTAACATGAACCTCCGGCTGACAGATCCATGTATTGATTGACATATAGATCCCCCCGTCACTCCGATTAGTCACGTGTTACCTTGATGTCATGCTGCAATTAGTACTGTGCCTGGAGCAACGTGGGCACGTACGCACCTCAACTGTTGATTTTGAATCGGCATTCATTGGAATAGCGCAGGGGTGGCCAACTTGTAACACAGACCAAGAGTCAAACAGTGCCCATGAGTTCTGCAAAGAGCCAAGTGAATATACAAGTGTGTAGATGTTGCGTGAGAAGGAACCAGGAAACTCTGCTGCTGTTGATGCTGGAGCTTAGACCACTAAGAGATTGTGGGGAGGGCCTTATCAGAATAAAAATCTGAATATGTTATTGTACTGGAGGTATCCGATTAGCTATATGAAGCTCTTTTTCACAGATGTCCAGTAGGAGCGGGTCAGAACGTTTCAACAATACAAAAATAGGACAGTAGTACAAGAAAGGTAAACAAATCACCCAGAAATATACAAATAAAACTAATCCATTCCCATCCTTCCAGGCAAAGCACACCGAGGTATTAACTTATTTTTCAGAAGTGACCTGGCCACAAATGAAATCACAAAAAAACGGCTTATCATTTGGACATTTACAGCAGAAAAATTATCTAAATAATAAAAAAAACGTACATATCCAGGTACTCTGTGTTTTTTAACCCCCCTCCACCTCAAATCCCTCTATAAGCATTGGGTAGTTGTGGAGAGGCAGGAGTTATTGTACCTGGGCAGTGTGTTCATGGCCAGCTCCGGCTTAGCACAACAGGAGGTCTCACTTCAAATCAGTCGAGTTTGCATTATCTTTTCACCCGGCTGCATAATGCCCTGTGGAAATGGTCTGGGGGCCTGTTACTCTGCACCCTTCTCTGTGCTATTTAGTCCCAATGCGGCTGATTACGTACTGTACAGAATGGAAATGGAGCCCAGGTGGAAAAATGCTCAATGTTTTTTTTCAGTTATGGTAAAACTCTCTGCAGGCTACGCGATTCCGCATTTCACCGCTAAACAAAGGTAAAGACGACGTCGGGTCACGCGCGTCTTCCATTTGACAAACGGATTGATGAGAAGAAACGCTCAAGCTTCACTGGGCAACATCTGTCGCGAGTTCCAGCAAGAGTTACTCCATCATTCCTGGGGCATCGGAGACAGTGCACGGTCAAGTGGACGAGGACGCCGCTGCACACATGCTGGATGGCTGCTTCCATTATGGATAGATGCACCGTACGCGAGCCAACTTCGTACGATCCGAGTTCAAATCCCTGGCCTCGGGTCGACTCTGCGAGTCCATAATCACCACGCAAGGTACCAGGACTAGTGCGGTGAACACCGCCTGTGGTGGCGCCACCGCTGAGTGGGGGGGGGAGGCGATTATCACTGGGCAATGGGAAACTTCCTCCTCTGGCTCAACAGGCCACCAATGATAGTAACCACCAGCAAAACGCTCATTTCACCACGGGCATGATTTAGATTATTCTTTTTTACCTGTCCTGATAAAGAGCAAAGCCCCGTCTTGTTATACTAAGTAGTGACTGCATTTATCCCATACAGTAAATTCGCACGCTTGCACCGTCTTTTTTGATTTGCGTGCGTTCATGTCACTGCTAGACTAAAACATTTACAGCTTTCTTAACTTTTTTCTGGTGCCTCTTTGCTGTCATTTTCTTTGCACTGTGTTTTTTTTTTTATGCACGTATTGGGCGTTTCGTTTACGACCAATGAACACATCGTTTGTTAGTTGTGAAAATACCCCTTAAGGACTCTGGACCCGTTCTCGGCAACATTTGACTTGCTTTGTCTTTGTGTTATTGTTGCTGCTGCTGCTGCTTCATGCACCATCCATCTCCATTGGAAAACAGCCGGGGAAACTGGCCAAATAGGATCATCCGTGTAAAAAAAAGAAATATGAACTCAAACTTGAGTGACAATTCAAAAAGAGCAAATGAAAATACATACTGCCTGAACATATTTGCAATACTAGCAAGCCTACAAGGGCATCCATAACGTGAATGCAATTAAAGTGGCTTCATTCCCTACACAGACCAGAGATTTGTATTGGTCCCTTACGGACGGTGGTGCATTCATGAAGTCGTTAAGAGAATACCATTATAACCCCCCAAAATAAGTTTTTTGGTTATTGCAGATTCTGTAAATTATTTAAATGAAGAATAAAAGTACAAGGGAAAAGGAAGTCTGTGTAACGACTTCAAAGTAAAACGTCATAAGTGGCCCTCTCAGACGTATGTTTCCCAGCCATATTTTCTAAAGCAAGACAACCTTGGACTGGTTACATCCTCGGTGTGAATCCGCAATGCGTAGGATAGAAAAAAACTAACACTGGTGGGCCCGCATCCTATAAGCATTACCCGTTCGTGTTTTCAATGTAACTTTTGTCACACCAATGATGAATACACTGATGATAAACCTAAAACACACACACACCCAAACTGTGCTTGTTCCATCCCTTTTTTTTCAAAACATTACAATAATAACCAGTCCTGGGCACAAATAATGGTCCAAAACCACCATGACTGACATGGCGTGGGGGAGACCTTCGTTAAGCAAGTGAATGGACAAAGGGCCGTAAATGATTAAATTTTATATCACAAATACAATCCAAGAAGCAGTATGTGTTTGGCAGGCAGTTAATTTCAATTAACCACGACTTCTTATAACAAATGCACGATGCTGATTGCGCTCGTAAGAAAGAAACACAAATGACCAAGATGGGCCCATAATTCAGGCTTCTCTCGCCCGGAGGCTCTGGGTGGACAGGGCATATTGGCATGTGTAAAATCACCAGGGTGCACTCCGCCACAGCCTCAGGTGTCGCGTGTTGGCAATTAGCCATCCGTCTGCATCCCTGGGGTGAGAAGCACCGATTATGCATCCTTTACTTGTGTTTTTTTTATTTAATAGAGGAGTATCACGATGAGCAAATGCAGAAGCTTCTTAAACTCATGCCTCGACCTGTTTCCCACCAAGCCGCTAGATGTGCCCCTTGATGTGCTGCTACCAGGCCACTGGATGTGTTAATAATAATCTCTGTTTCAAGGTCTCTCTGATTGCATTTGAATGGGCTGTGTCTTAGGATGAAAGGAAATATTCTTTTAATTCGTTTTTATGCATTTAATTACGTGCCAAAACTTGTCCCCTAATACTCATATCTATATAAAGGGCTTGCCCCTGTCACGTGAGGCAGTCATTCTCTGTATAAAGGCCAGCTTTTTTGCAAATTACCACATTTCAGTGTCTTTATCGTTCACTTAGCAGAACACAGCATGTGTGGATTGCTTGGCACGTCTCGGTGTGCCGTTACAGATGACTGGAGGATTCAAATTGTAGACGCCACGCAAATTAGGCGAGCAGCGAGCACTCATCGTGCGGGCATTCACCAGATACGGCACAAACAAGGACACCTGTATTCACATAAAGTATGGTCTCTTATGACGCCGTAGTAGTTGCGTCCCTAAAGAATACCAAGTTATGGAAAAATCACGTTATCATTAATAATACGTAACATTGGGTAAAGCACAGTCCGCGATAACGCGTGAGATGTGTACGCAGGCTGAACAAAGACTGAGGCGCGTGAGTATCGTCTAGAAGCATCCAGCAGCATCCCGCCTTGTGTGATGCCACGCCGAGGTAGCCGTACAACCGCTTATTCCTACTGTTCACTCTATCATGTGACATCCAATTCGGGTTATGAAAACACGCAGTATTCTAGATGAACGGACTGCATAATCACACAAATCATACTTATTTCCCGACATTAAAAACGATCACAACACACAGATTGAGAACATTGCAGTTGATACACACGAACTAGAACAAGAGACATTCATTTACACACAAGTAATTTGCTATTATCCACATTGTTTTCAGATAAGAGGAGTTTTACCCGCGTTTAAACGTGGATAATAAGACGACCGAGAAGATTAACTTCTGGGAATATCCGTTCCACAAGTTCCATACAATCGTAGACTGTGCAATATATGCTATAACGTGCATGCAGGTTTAATTTGCACATGACTCAGAATCAGAATATATATCAATACTGGAGGAATCCGATGAGCTATAAAGCTCTTTTTCACATATTTCCAGGAGGGGCAGGTCAGAACAAAAACATGCCGAGAGTGCAAATTATAGGCAAGATAAACAAATTACATTAAAAATATATACAAATAAAACTAAACTATGCTTTTTATCTTACGAGGTAAGGCCCCCTGAGCCATTTGCATATGTTGCAGAAAGTGTACTCAAATAGTGCAATGGCAAAACATAAAGCATGCTGGCCAAACACGTCCACGGTAAAGTAACGTTACCCTTCCAAAACACTCAGCCCAGCGTGATGTGACATCGCAGCAAGTGAAGCCTTTGCGTAAAGGGGCAAGGCCACGCGAGTTACCACAAACAAAATGTCATCGGTCCAGTCCAGAGCACGTGGGCCACACGGTGATCTCCTAAGCGAATGAGCGATAAACCTACAAGAGAGTGCCCACCCACCCCAAATCCCCCCCCCCCTGTATAGCCTTCAACACCGTTGGGGCAAATGCTGTTAGCGAGTACCTATGAATGCCGACATGGCATACGAGGGGGTGGGTGGCCAACACGACGCCCGGCAGCTGCCTTTGTCTCCACAGTGGCGATGTTTTTACACACCGTACCAGGAAGTCACTGGAGGCTGAATCGACCTAGGGGAGGCCCAGGACCGGTTCAAATATTCGTTACTGGTGTTGGCCGTGAGCGGGAATAAAATTATGGTCGCCGGGTTTGTAGCACAGCGCGCAAACCGCTACACTACCGCTCACCCACCCAACCACCGACCCAACCACCCACCCAACCACCCACCCAACCACCCACCCACCCAACCACCCACCCAACCACCCACCCAACCACCCACCCCCCCTCCCCTCCCACTCACCTGCCTCAGGGCAGCAAGCACATACAAGGCTGTCAAATGAGCGAGTTGCATCCCGCCAATCGGCCTGATTAGGACACATGCAACTAAATGACGCATGCACGCCATCCTTTTTTGGGATGGGCAGCGGCATAGACACGGATGGGTGCGCGGTAATGTACGTCGCATGTTCTCTTCATTACCAACAAGATATTTAACGACATCATGGTTAATGGGCCGACACAGCTTTGCAGGGCCGGCGGAGCAGCCAATCGACAAGCTGCGGCCTTTTCGGTTTTATTTTTGCCGAAGACTATTTATTTTTAATAATCTGATATCATTGACCCTTTCAGTTAAAAAATAAAATATTTTGGGGGGAATTTTGTGACGAATTGAACAAATTTAAATTGTTCAGGTAGAGCAAATCCATCGAGCGATGGTCCACTTGACATTTTTATTTGCTGCTTTAAACCAAATTTTATTGCATTATCATTTAAATGGCAGTGAAAATGGTTGTTTGATTTGCCATGCAATTGACAATTTCATTTTTGTTCAAATAAACTAAATCGTGTTGTACTTTTAAAATATGCAGCATCTCCATAAGTGTCAAACAAACGAGTTGGAATCACTGAAGGGAGTTACAATTGTTTGTTAGCATGACACAAAAGATTACGAAAATGTCTAACATTTAGCTGATGAAAGTTAAACTTTATACATGAGGCTCCGCGACGTTTAAATAAGTAGATCCACGGTTGCCAGAGTCAAATAGTCAAATGCGAAACAAAGCTGTCGAGGGCAATGTTGGCAGAGACGAAAGGATAACATTCGCATGCTGGTGAATGTTCCTTCCTGTCAAGATTTGCAGCGAAAAAATGTCAGCGTCCCCCCGCGTCCCCCTCACCCAATAAAACAAAATTTGGAAATATGCTGAGGAAATGTGTTTTAGGTGTTAAGTCAAAAAGGGAATCTGGTACGAGATGTTTTCCTATTCAATTGACCACCTTAACCCTTTCCCGTTCCAAGACGCCTGCAAGTTGCAGGGTCGGTGGTGTCCCATTCACCGCCGAACCTCGGAACTTGCAAGCCGCTCAGCTTTCATTTTGTTTAGAGAGGCGTAGCGCCGTTGTTTTTAAAGACATTCACCGCAGAGAACTGGAGTGACATGACCGCCGCACTCTACGATAGCCGGCACCAAACTGTGCCGCCACACGTCCTCCCGCATGGCCTCTTAACTTCCAAATTCATTTGGAATCAATTCTGTTCCGATGACATAACCGTACAGAATCTGAACGGAATCTAAAGAAAAACTGATGACGTACACGTACGTCATCGAAATGGGAAAGGGTTAATCAGCATTTTATGGATAATATTGTACTCGTATATTGAACCACGCAATTATTTCACACATGTGTTTTAACTACGTATATACATGTTGAACTAATAATACATCTCAATGGTATGTTGAGCCCGCTCTACAGCCTAGAGCACCGGTTCTAAACCTGGGATCAGAATCAGAAATCTTTACTTATCCTGGAGAAATCTGATGAGCTATGAAGCTCTTTTTCACAGACGTCCAGTAGGGGCAGGTCAGAAAGTTACAACAAACAATACAAAAAACGATAGGAGTGCAAAGTATAGGAATGATAAGCAAATCACTAGAAATGAATAGGTGCAAAAGAAGTTAAACATACATACTAAAACTAAACTATTATTTTACCAGGTAAAGCCAACTGAGCCATCAGTTATTTAAAGAAGCGACTTGGCCACAAATGGATAGCTAAACAAAGTGGTTTATAATGACGTGGAGATTTATAGCAGCCAAATAATCGAAACGATTTATTTTACAAAACACTTTTTTGTTAATTGCATGGTCTACAAAAACAGTGAAGGGGGCTGCCAGTGATCCACAGGGTCAGAAAATATGGGAACCACCGGCCTAAAGGTCACCTCTGGGCCCAGTTTTCACCTCTATTTGAATCCCATCTGAGTAAACTTTAAACTATTTTTTTTATTTTACCAGGTAAGACCCGCTGAACTACATAGCTCTTTTTCAGAAGCGACCTGGCCACAAATGATAGTTCAACAATGTGGCTTATCACGTGGAATTTAATCGCGGCCAATTACTTTAAACAAATGTTTCTAAATGTAGAGGGGAAAAACTGGAGAAATCCACACAATCACGGGGAGAACGAGCAAACTCCATATATACAGGCATCAGGGTCAGGATCGAACCCACGACCCTTCTGTATACCAGGTGAGGTAGTTAACATCTCGCCACCGTGGTAGCCCAGATCACCCACCAATGCATCAGACAACGCATCGTTGCACCGGATGACACTGCGCGACATCTGACATGTGGTGTGGACAGAACAGAATTATGTATTTGGTACAGCTAGGTTTTACAGTGCTGCCCATGGGTTGAGAAAAAAAGTTATTCATCCTAAAATCCAATTTCCCTCATTTATTCAGGGTGAATGTTCATCAAAAGTACGGCAACATTTTTGTTCAAAGAAAATTTTCACATTTGGGATTTGGCAAATTGATTCGGCAGCCATATAATTCTATATATTTTTTTTTACAATTTACATCATAGTATATTTAATGTGCACATTACTAAAGACGTCGCATTTCACTAATGGAAGCAATTTCATTAAACATATTTCATAAAAAATACTCAATGGCACGGTAACCACTAAGATCTAATATCTTTATTGATGACGTAGCTTATACTGTACACATTAAAGTGCCCTATTGATTGAATGACTCACAGAAAACGTCCATCTCCCTTGGCATTCCAAAGTCGAGCATCAACATTTCATGTTGCAGAGACAAAGGTCCTGAGAGCATCTCCAACCGACTTCTCGAATCGTGCACCCCCCTCACCAGCTGGTTCCGGTTTCACAGACTCTGGCAGGGACAACGAGCTGAGCAGAACCTCAGTGTGCGATCAGAACTCCCCACTTTACACGTACAGGTTTCCCTTGCCTTACGCGGCAGACGCGTTCCAAAGAAAGAGAGCTCCGCCACACAGCGAAATCGCCGTGGCGTGGACCGCACTCACCCAGCCCACAATGCACCGCATGAGACGGCTACCTGCCGAATAGTACACACACACAGTGCTGTCCCACGTCCGACCAGAGCCGCATGCGCGTGAATTCAGACCGCATTGAATGGCGAATTTTGGTAAGAAATAAGTTGGCCGCATATACACGAAATCGCACAAAAAGAACCCGCTTAAAGCGTATAACACATACGCAGTAGGCTATATATCATATTACAGTGATACCTCGGTTCACGAACGCTTCTGTTCACGAACAACTCGGTTCACGAACAGAAAAGTTCATAAAAATATGCTCCGGTTCACGAACTCCGCTTCGGTTCACGAACAGGAGCCGCAGCCATTGTAATGCTATTTCCAGGCTGTCACGTGGTCGTGACTTCCTGTAGGAAGATCGTGGAGAGAAGAAGAGACGCAGAAAGGAGTACTGTGAGTACTGTGAAGACACTTTCAGTGACTTTTTGCTTTTTGGTGTGCTTTTTAGCACATACAGTACTGTACTACTGTACTGTACAATACTGTACTTACTGTATTGTACAGATCACCCGTTTGAGTGCTTACTGAAGTCATCTCAAGCAAGGTTAGTGTTCTCTCTTTATACATTACTATACTGTACAGTACTAATGTGTATTGTAATTTGTTTCATATTTGTGTGCTTCAAAAACCAAAAAAAAAGGTCAGAACGGATTAACCGGATTTACATTGAACCCTATGGGAAAATGTGCCTCGGTTCACGACCAATTCGGTTCGCGACCAGAGTCAGTTCACGAATTAAGTTCGTGAACCGAGGTATCACTGTATTCTCAGCATTCACGTATACTTTGCAGGTACTGTTTGTGTTCACTGTAACACACACCAAGGGGAAAAACACGATCATGACGATGAGGCTATGGAATACGTATTGACATGTTACACGTCCAAACCTCTGCTCGAGAGGCAGCAAGAAACACTAGCGCAGTGTGACGATGCAAGTGATGGGTTGGTGGATTATTATTTGTAGATAGATTGTGTGTGTGAGCGAAATCGGTACATTGGAACGAGCAGGAGAAGGTAAGTTTCGTACTTGTAGATGCTGCGTTTGTATGCTCTGCCTGTAAGTACGTATGTATGTATGTTCAACTTCTTTCGCATGGTACGGAGCCAACCGTGCTAATCGGAGGTGCCTGCCTACACGTACGCGTGCCTTCCTCGTGACTCCTCTGGCTTCTCTCCTCACAATTCAATTGGCCAAACATCTCAAACAGAGCCCTCCCGAGACTGTTGAGCCCCATTAAGGCTTTCCCTGCGCAAAAACAAAGTCGTACTCTATTTAATGCACTGCGCTATGAACCCAGCAACACGAGTGTGATTTCTGGCCATGGCTGACATCAGCGGGGAGTGATTTGTGAACAAGTCCGAACTGAGTGGCGTGGTGAATTATGGTCAAACAATCCTCGTGACTGACCCGGCACGGGCAAGGCCTTGATCCATTAGTGGATTGACAAAAAGGCTATCAATTATTATTAAATGGAATCATGATACTGTATTATTATTTATAAATGCTGATCTAACGAGCAAAGCAATATGGAAAATCCCCACTGTGTCACAGCTTCCAATGGAGATGAAAGCAGCCTCACACTCGCTGGAGCAGGGACACACCTTACCTTTGGCCGATTTGACTGCATTCATAAGACACCCACATTTCCCAGAAAGCCCTTGAGCCCTACCCTCACACATTCACCGGTTCTGGCTGAGTGTGGCCGAGCCGTCGTGGGCCCCTTCACTGAGGCACGGCACAGCGCCGCCCAGGCCACCAGCAAGCACAAAGACAAAGACCCCCCCCCCTCCAGCCTTAACAGACTTATGAAGGCTGGCACAGCACACAAAGGGGTGGGGCGGGTGGCCAACACCACGCTCGGCCGCCTTCGTCTCCCCAGTCCTGATGTTTGCACACCACACCGGGTATTCGTTTAAGGCTCAGTCGACCTAGGGGAGGCCCAGGACCAAATTCAAATATTCGCCACTTACTGGTCGGGAGCAGGAATTGAACTCAGGTTCATCGTGCAGTGCGCGAGCCACTGTGCCACGCACACTCACACAGGCGCACACGGGCACGCACAGGCACGGGTTATTATTAACACCAGCACGCGGACCTAATCAATCCTGCGCTAGGACTCTTCCCTAAGGCTACGTTTCCACCTGATTCACCCAATTATTCCGCTCCTCAAAAACATTATAAATTCCGCTGAGCCATCCGTCAATCACAAATTGTTTATGCCGCCACAAAACCATGGGCGCGCTTGCTTTGCGTTACCGGGACACCAAAATGGGAAGTTGAACTTCTGGTCTCCACCGTGCAACGCAAGACAATTTGGATTTCTGCAGCATCTAAACGCGACCGTATCTCACACAATGGGTGTGTCGATTTAACAGGGAGGAGAGATGCAATCGGTCAAAGCGAGATGAAACAATGGTCTTGAGCCTGGACTTGAACAGGGGAGTCGACAGCACAGGTGTGTGTATGTATGTACGCTGAACTTCTTTTGCACCATACGCAGCCAACCCTGTTAATGGGAGGCACAGGGGGAAGGATGGCTGGGGTAAGGGGGAGTTCTCCAACCATTGTGCACAATAACAGCCACAAATATTTTAACTATTTTAGGTTGCAGGCCTAAATAACATCGACATGTGCTCATTCTTTTTGTGGAGGGGTAACACATTATACAAATGTCGTGGTGTACAAACATGTAACCAAGCGATAAGTAAGGGGATGGTGGACCATGCAGTGGTGGAGCCAGCCTGGGACACTCACCACAAAGAATGCAGTACAGCAAGTAGTTGTTAGACCTACATTGTGCATAATTTAGCTGCTTTAGCCCTTAATGTGGTTTATTCCAAAAAAAATAATTCGAAGCAGGACCAAAAATTCTAAAGCAACATCCTCCTGAAAATGTGCCTTGAGACTCAGTGACAAGAAAACAACTATAATAATTATCACTGTTATATACCAATTTAAATCTGTTAATTGGATTTGCATAATGAGCCCTCTCCATTGATAGTTCCCTCCCTGCTGCGTAGTGAGCAGCCCCACTGTCTGGTCCAGGGCAGCCGTGTGTCCTGCTGCACCTCCGCTGTTTGGTAACACGCACACAAAAAGACAAAGATCCCCCGTATAGCCTTAACAGACTGTCGGGGCAAGTGCTGTTCACGAGCACCTATGAAGACCGGCACAACACACGATGGGGTGGGTGACCAGCACCACGCCTGGCCGCCTTTGTCTCCCCAGTGGTGCTGTTTTACACACCGCACCAGGTAGTCATTTAAGGTTGAGTCGATCTAGGGGAGGCACAGGACCATGAGCGGGAATCGAACTCGGGTAGCCGGGTTCATAGCGCAGCGCGTTAAACGCTACACTACCGCTCTCCACGCACACACACACGTAAAGAGCGAAGAGGGCATTGCTCCATCTCACGTTTAAGCGCCACGTTTTTAACGCTTCAGTGTTACGAGCATTTATACAACGTCCGTGCAGAGGTGCCTACTGTCAGAAACGATTTTTTTTAGTTTTACCAGGTAAGGCGCACTAAGCTATACAGCTCTTTTTCAGAAGCGATCTGGCCATACACGATAGCTCAACGAAGTGGCTTATCACATGGAAATTTACAGCAGCAAAATACTCTATTAAACGCATGTTGATTCTAAACATTGAGCAAAAAAGCAGAGGACCCAGTGAAAAATCCACATGGCCACAGGGAGAGAGAACATGCATATACAGGCACGCCAGGGTCGGGATCGAACCCACGCCCTCCTGTATACCAGGCAAGGGAGTTAACGTCTCGCCGCTGGTGTAAACCCTGACGATCTTTGGCAAAGACCACACGCGGCACGGCGTCGCGTCGCGTGGAGGATGTGACCGGCAAGCGAAATCAGGAGGCGCGGCGAGAGCGGTTGCGGCGCCACGTTTTCTCTGCCGGCGACCGCCCGGCCGTGCGATGGGCAAAAACCGCTTCCCCTGCCGTTTCACGGTGGCCTCAATCCCAGCAGCGTGGTGATCGTGGGATTAAAGCCCAGGCAACCGTGCAGTTCCGTTCGGAGAAGAAAATCAGGGCACATGAATAATTAAGCGTATAGCGCGTAAAATCTGTTTGCCACCTCCGTTATATAAATGGATTTCTCTGGGGGGGAAAAAAAACTGAAATCCGTGCAAAGCAGTTGTCATGGTTGCATCTGATGGCTGCAGTTTGTTTAGCGTAAATGAGTGTTTGTAGAACGGACTATCGCTTTTTCTACCCGGGGTTTAGGATTTTATTTAACGCATCTCGAGAATGCATTTTTGCACAAGTACCGCAAACTCGTTACCAAAAACTGGGTGTGCGTTTTCAAAACGTGCCAACAGTCCCATTTCGCTCTCGTTCATGAATTAGGGAGCAGACACTCCGAGTACAGCATTTTGCAAAGAGGAATCTGCAAGGACAACCACTACCACTCAAGATAATTAATAAGCTGAGCTTATTCACGATCCCCTTAACACTTCTCTATTCAGCTAACTGCATCCACCACTGATGCTTCAGAGCACCAGACGAAAAAACCTCGATATTAGGACAACACTGTTTCACCTCTGTTTCATCTCTGACCGGTGACACACATGGCGGGATACACTTTATAACTCGTAGGCTACGTGCGTACAAGATACAACACATTGTGAATTAGGCCATTGTCTCTTGCAAGACAGCAACGGGTAAACTCAAGGAGAGCTTTTGGCTACGGCAGGGCAAGCTATGCCCTGCTCTTGTGAATTATGGTACAGCGGCACTGACGTCCACTGTCCAGCGGAACACCTCAATTACTTTATTCCTCCGCAAAATTGAATAAAACAACAACTTGCAGCTGGGTGTCAATCGGCTGCTGCTGGATGAAGGCCTCCCCCAAACCATGGCGGTCATTGAGGGGGGTGATTCACCATACTTCACCACGTTTGTCAGAATGGGTCCGCGAAGGAGGGTCAGATATCACATGCCACCGACGTTAGCCGTGGCGTGGAACTGAACTCAAGTTGCCGGGTTCACAGCGGAGTGGGGGGGGGGGGCGAACCGCTCTATCCCTGCAGAGATGACCAGGTGATGACTGCAGTCAAAGCTTGGGCCAAGTCAAAACGGCTCAACAAGCTAGTCCTGCCTCACCTGAACCTGCAGCCTGACTCAAAAAGGTAAATATCTAAATGGTAATGGGGGGGAGGGGAGTTAATTACCCGTAAAGGTAAGCTTCGCATTCCCCACACAGTACGGTAAAACACTGACGCCTGATGGCCCGCACGCTCTCTGCTCGGCCCAATACGCACCGAATGCCCGTCGTCTGCCATGTCGACGTTTTTATCTCCGTTTCATTTCTGCCGTGGCCCACGCAGCACCGCGGATCTCTCCCGTGCAAAATAGCCCGGCGACCGGCTGAACGTGTAGCAAATAAAATAAACTTAGACCGAGTACGCAGTTCCATTTCTGCTGCTGTCAAGAATGTTTTATAGCTGCGCACCCCCCCCCACCCTCCTCCCCCACAATGCTGGGCAGCGTGTACGATAACACGCCCAGCAAATATCAATCACCACAAAGGTGAACAACGATGCACAAACACCAAATACAATTAAGTCAAAACAACAATAATAATGGCAAAGCGGGTGATATTAGGCAAAAGGCGATCAGATCTTATTTTGCAACGGCCAGCGAATCTCAAGAGGACGCCACTTATTTTCAATGCCGATTCATCGCGGTGAGCTCCACGCCCTGACCAGTTGGGAGAGACAACGGTTTGTACCTGAGCATTTATAAACAGCAAACCCTTCTCGAATCCATCATTTATATTTGCAAAAAAAAAAATCACACACTGGGAGTTCAAACGGTCACGGAAAGGTCAGCGAGCTTTGCCAGTGCCACTGGTGAAGGCCGTGGCATTCACCTTTGCCAGGTCCAGCAAATCGTGTCTCTAAAAGCCCCCTGGCCACCAACAGGCAGAAGCATGCGTCACAAGTCCTTAAACGGACGACAAATCACAACTCAATGCCCGCTGGCAGCCGCCTTTAATTGTGTTCAAATTGCAGCTTTGTAGATGAAATTTTTTTTGGGGAGCCCCCCCCCCCCACTTCGGGACAATGCGATGCGTTGTCAGCTATGATGCGTTGTCAATTCAAGAAAGAGCGTGCGTTAAATTAACGGTGCGGCGGCGTTACCACTGCTCTTCCAAAATAATAAAAAAAACGCCCAAAGCTTTTACTGCAATTAGAATACGCTGTCACGATGGGGGGAGTTCAATGCGGGGGTTGGGGGGGGTAG
This sequence comes from Lampetra planeri, assembly GCF_965212315.1. Lineage (NCBI taxonomy): Eukaryota > Metazoa > Chordata > Hyperoartia > Petromyzontiformes > Petromyzontidae > Lampetra > Lampetra planeri. Next base: position 12,150,696 of record NC_136110.1, read on the forward strand.
CTAAACGTTCAAAACATCGTTGGCACATTCTCCAGCATTGCTTTACCTGTCAATGCAATGGCAGAGATGCCGTCAAGCTGTTTTAGAAACTGCCCGTGGCTGTCGCTTTCCCTTCACGTCGCAAATGACGTTCGAATCCCGTGGCCTTAACGCGAAGCGGAATTCAGAAGCGCACTCCGTGTAGTTGACACATTAAGGCCCCTTTTACATCTGACGGACTACTTGTTTTGTTTGCAAGCACCTATAAAGGACCGCAAAGCGCAAGGGGCAGTGTCAGACAAGTTCTGCATGCAATCACTTTGTCGCTCCAGTGCTGATGGTAATCACACTGCACAGGGTAATAATTTTAGGCTGAGCTCAAGGGACATCAATTGTCACTGACGATGTATTCACCATGGTCAGGGGAAACAAAGTACAGCCGTAATGCAGCGTGGTAGCCAACATTTCACCGTGTACACACACAACACACGCACAGACCACACGCGCGCGTATACAGGTGTACTTAGGAATTCAAAACGAAACGTTCGTCTTCAGCAGACGACACTTATACGCCAAATGGAAAAATAAAAAATTTAATACATTTTACCTTCCACTTACAGACTGCGATGGAAGACAACACAAGTTAATCTTCTGCGCAGCAGTGACAGGCGTTACCGTAAGCAAGAATACAGCTCGCACGCGATGGCACAGGGCAGTGCACGCGGCTTACGCACGGCATGACCGTGCACGTGTGTGTGCACGTGTGTGAGTGCGCGCGTGCGTAGGTGGATATTGTTTCCTCCCCAACCCCACAAAACCCTTCACACATTCTAACGCAATGTGCTCAACATGCACCTGGTCGCCAGCAAAGCAAGGCAGACGCGGCCTCGCCATTCCCTGCAGCTCTCTCGTCTCACATCGCCTCTCTCCAAGGCTATTAACGACGACGACACCACCACCACCACCGGCCCCGGCAGGCTTACCTTCAGTGACATAGTTGTGGTTGCGAAGGAAAGTGCCGTTGATCTTCCTGCAGTCGATATCCTCTTCCATTGACGCGGAGACTGGGCGTCAGCATAACACGTCGCCGGTGTTATGTTGTCGGCGTTATGTTGTTGTTGTTATGTTGCGGTCAGTGCGTGAGCGTGACGAACGTGGCTCTCGGCTCAGGCCCGGCCAGCCCACATCCATGCTCCCGCAGAAACCAGCTGGGTACAGGGGGGCCCCCGCGGTGGAGGCACGGCGCGGCGCTCCTTCCCGCAGATTAAAACGCAGGAGCAATAATGACAGCAATTTCCAATAATCAAGGCAGGCAGCAAGCGGGCGTGCGGGCGGATAGACTGACGGATGGATGGATGGATGGGGGGCGACTGCCGACCAGAGTCGGGTGCCTTGCAGGGCCACACCTTGCCGGAACGAGCCGCGTTCCGTGCCAGGAGAAGCGCAGATGAAACGAAGTGAAGAGCGGATGGAAGGAGATAGAATGAGAACAGAAAATGCGGAGGAAGACGGCTTTAGAAAACACCTCGTCACTTGGTCCTCTGCTGCAGCGCAACTATGGGGTGGCGGGGGGGGGACCCCTTTGGGAAATCTTGGCTGAAAAATCTTGGTCCTCAGTGCAGACGCAGACGCGAGGTATCCACCTCCGGGCAGCTGGACATCGACGGACGCAGCAGCGGCAAAGGCAGAAGCAGCTCGGTGCTGCGTAATATCCCAGCAGCGGTACTTTCCTCCAAAGTGTTCACCATAAAGTGCTGGCGATGGCGACGTCGGTGGCAGCGGCAGCAGCAACGGCAGAGATGGCCTGTGGCAATTCGACAGCCGGCCTGGCTCTTGAGGGCTTCGACACCGCCACGCCGGACGTGCGAGAGGAGAGGGAGGGAGTGGCGTGCGGCCTCTCTCGCTCTACCCGCTGAACGCTCGGCTCATCCGCGAAAATAGGTGGAGGGAGGGGTTAGGTAACCCGGGTGACCGGCGAGGATGAGAGGGGAAGCTATTTACACGAAAATAATTAAATACAAAAAAAAATTCCCTGACTATACATCTTTAAAAAAAACTAAATCTTTTCCAATTGGCTAAAAGCTCATGGAAAATACAGACACACCATGACCGAGACTGCCAAGACGCCGTGGGCCGGATGAAAAAAAAACGCACGACCGTTTTAAAATGCAACGCACACGCGCGTAAACACGCGCGCTCTGCCGCTCGCTCTCTCGCACGCACGCAGAGCAATGCAACGCTTGCAGAGCGCCGCGCTGCGCTATTATGGTGCTGATGCCGTCTCGGAGCGAGCGAGCGGACTGCGCAGTCTGACGCACACGCCGCATAAAAAAAAGAAGGCATAAACGTGGGGTGGGAGGTATCCACTCTGCCAGAGCCAATGGAGAGCGAGAGCGTCATCTATCGGAGAGAGAGCGCTACGTAGATCAATGCAGGGAGAGGGAGGCACGGTTCGGGGGTTGAGGCTGGGCGGGCGGACAGTGGAGGGATCAAGCGGAACGTCGGGGCGATGCACAGGCCCACCATCCAGGCTCGGCAGTGCACTGCCATTCACTAGTGCGGCGTGGCACCTCACACACCCCCCCACACGGCCCCCCCCCCCAGCCGCCCTCCCCCCACACCACCCCTGCAATCCCCCCTCCTCTATTCAGCACTGGGTGGCCATAAAACAGGAGTCATTTACATATAGATTAAGTGCTGTATACATATCGGCACCGTGGTATCACATAATTACCAATTACATACACACACACACAATCAGGCTGTGGGTTTTGTTTAGTATTTTTAAAAGGTGTCATCAAAAATATTTCATAGCAAAGTTATTTATGGTGCCGGCACGGTAATTATTTTGCAAATGACACATTATTGAGGTTAAACAGCAAGCTGAAGAGGGGCCGGCCCATTCAGCGAGCAGCCACTTGGTATTGTGTCGCTGCTGGATCCCACATTGTATCACATTATACTGCATGGCGTCACGAATATCAGAGCCTCCAGACTTGGTAAATTAACTGCGCACTGTACGAATCACATTCATGGCTTAGTCTGGTCTCGCAGCGCAGGTATTTATAGTGAACCGTTAAGAATCTGGACAATGCATCGACTCAAATATATTCTTGTGGCTGACGACTTCAGGGGTGAATCCAATCGCGTGAATAAGCACCCGCGGTTTTATTTTACATGTGTCGTAAACGTATTCCCCTGCGCCAAAATCACCCGGAATAAATATGCCCACTCTCAACGGACCTCGGAAATTACGGAGGGTTCACACCCTGGTTAGTATCGGGAGGGCATGGGGCTGCGAGAAAACGGCAGGAAAGCAATGGGCTCAGACCACACAACGATTGTATGTATGTGGTGTGTCTGGACTGAATCTATCATTGGAGCTTTGAGTGTCATCTCCTCGCTTGAATGGCTTTCCTACAGGCACTCTGGATTCCTTTCAACAAGCTAAAACCCCTCATTAATCCCATCGAACCAACTTAAAATAAAAATTATTGAGAGGGCTTACCTTATTAAATTACCATGATTATATGCCGTTACATTTACGTGAATGAAGCATAAAGACTGTACGAATCAGACACAAAAAAAGAAAAACAATACAAACGGGAATCATCAAAACGAGATTGAAACATAATCAAAATGCTGAATCATGGCAAACCATTCCATGGCTGGATGGTACGCACCATGACGCCAAGACTCACTCAACACGTCTGCGGCTCCGAGTCTCGAAATTAAGAACCCTGAGAATCCCAAAATCAAGAGCGTCCTTTTTACAGCAACTCTGTTTTAGACTATCTATCAAATAACCCAATAAACTCATCCGCTGGAGAAATGCTCAGCAATCTTCCACCAAAAAGTTAAAAGACTAAAGAAGCCTCGCTGAACGCAAAAAACAGGGCTTTGAATAAATCAGAACATGTAAATAGAAACTGATAACCACATTAATTACTGTAATCGCACTTTAAGCATCTTACCACGGCGCCGTGTCTTAAGGAAGATTATAAATAAGGAGTTGTGTGGATGGCGGCACTGACGCGGCAAATGACACTGAGCACAAATCCAGTCTCGATTTTTGGCAAATTCAAGATAAGTCCCCGCTCTGCGTTAGCAACTGAGTTTACTGTGCAGGCAACACACGTACATGTGAAATGCCCTTTGTGCGAGCGCGGCACCAAAAAAGTCTGCGGACAGCTCGCATAACCATACAAAGAGCACACAACGCATATATATACACACACACGGCATGGTATACACAACCGTGTGGTTCCCAAAGTGCCTCTCGTACTACCACTGTGACAACGCTCGGCATGTACGTACTATTAATGCATCACGGTCGGGACAAAGATAGGTTACCCTCTGGTGGCCGCGTTTGCACTGTGCAGAGTCATGTTGATCTCCGACACAGGATCATATAACACACAAGGAAGTTTCCCATAAATCAGCACCTCTTGACCTAAAAGTGTCACAAACTTTCATTCACATGTGAAAGAAAAAAAAAAGCAGCATGTAATTGGTGATTGACGTCACTCAGGGTTTGGCGAGTGACACGAATGCGGTATTGGCTCTGCTGCCCTCCCACCACGAAACGGTGCCTGGTGGTGTGCAAGAGGCACCGGGCCTCTCCACATTTGAAGCCTTCGTTAACAAAACTAAAACAGAGCAGTTGGTACAGTCCATGGGAGAGCAAAACAAACTTTCAACGGCACCTATCAAATTTACTTTCCCTTTAGTTTTGGTCGGTGAACGTGTGTTTTGAGTCGATAGGAATTCTCAACGAACGGTGACAAGGCTCAGCCTAAAGCACCATCGTCTCTTTTTGTGCAGGACCGGCACGCAAACTACACGGGCTGCCCCCCACCCCAACAGGTTCACTCGCCACGACGTTAGAGCAACGGGAAGCAGTTACATGATGGTTGACCGACCGCTCGCTCACAGTGCGTACGGGACGAAACTCCTTCATGTGGTTCAACTATAAGTCAAATGAAGAAATATTTACGTCCATTGGCCTGTTGGCTTCCAGAAGAACATAAATCCATCAGGTGGACATTGATAAAGGAAGGAAACTCTGGACTGGTTTTAAAATGCGTCTGATCAGCAGTCAGGCATGTTCGATATTCTTCTGGCTTGCCAGATGTTATTGGCGAGAGCACTCGATCCAAACTGCGGGGATCCAGCGGGAGGGAGAGAGGGGTGTGAGTGCTACTCTGCTCGAGTTAGCAATTATGTTTCATATTGCTGGGAAATGAAATAAAAATCGCAGAAGAGGAATCGTTTCAGGTGACAGCGTCCGCACACTGCCAGACGATGGTGTGATTGTTAAAGCTCTCGTTCTTCACATTCTCCCCACCCCAACGACAAAGATCCCCCCCCCCGTATAGCCTCAACAGACGGTTGGGGCAAGTGCTGTTAGCGATCACCTATGAAGGGCAGCACGGCACACGAGGGGTTGGGTTGCCAGCACCACGCTCGGCCGCCTTTGTCTCCCTAGTGGTGATGTATACACACCACACCTGGTACTCATTTGAGGCTGAGTCGACCTAGGGGAGGTCCAGAACCGATTCAGATACTCGTCACTTGTGTTGGCCGCGAGCGGGAATCAAACTCGGGTCGCCAGTTTCGTAGTGCAGCGCGCTAATCGCTGCACCACCACTCCCCACCCCACACACACACACACAACGACCCCCCCCACCATTGCCTTAAAATACAAATTTGCCTTGTGAAACATACGATTCTATTCTATTTACTTCAAGCAAATCTTAAATTTTAAATACTATTTATATCCATCAACAGCAATATGCAGCGATAATGGACCATTGTTTCTAACGTTCATTGCAGCATTGCATGGGTATTCACCAAACAGATGTACTCACTAACTACGTGAACTTCCATGCGGTGGCATGCGGTGCCACTCCGGACAAAGGACATTCAATGAACTAAAGGGAACGAACTTGAGGGACACACAATGTCACGGTTGAGCGTGAGGCTCCTGGACAGTACCCATCGTCAATAAGTGCTGGTGTCTAACAACCACACTCTGCTCGCGATGATGCTGCCGTGGAAGAATCTGCACGCCATCATCATCGTCGTCATTTACAGGAAGCACACGTAAGTTTATTTACTTGGCTCTATGTTAAACTGCACATTTACTGTACATGTCATAAACCTCATCTTTATTTTCAGGTTTACTTTTACGGAGAATATATAGTACTGTAAACTACATGACTTTTTCCCCCATTCTATACATTTACTGTACAAGTTATATTTAATGCTATCGAGAATATTCATCACAGTTTCACGTGTTGGGTTGATGTAGGGTAACATAAACGTATTGGCGGTACACCGGTAGTGCGGAGGTAATTATAAATACAAAAAATTTTCGCAATAATAATTTACTTTCCCGCGATTCGCAAACCCGTGGTAAAAAAATCTTGCGGGGGTGGTGATGGTGCATCAAAAAATCAGTTCTCGTGATGTCGAAGCAGTCGGAAGACGAACGGCAGTTCAAATTTGGATTCTTCAACTGTTTGTTGAGGACCGGTGCGCTATGCTGCACCAAGTGTACCGCCAACGCGTCCATTTGGATTTGAGTTTGCGGATCGCGGATTTGAGGATAGCGGCTATTTTTTAAGAAAGTAACCCCCGCCGAGATGGGCCGAGGGTTTTGGTGGATTGTAATAAACATTCACGTAGAGCAGCAGAGCCCTTCGCCGTGCGCACCGCCAAGCTGATTGAGAGAGACAGACAAATGGAAAATCTAACGGGGCTCAAATAACACCGTTTAGTTAAAGCTGCATTTCCCTCAGAAATGTAATGGTGCATCGGTTCAATAAATTAGGGACAATTATTTTTGCAATTGCCTCATGGTGAGTGCATCAAACCATGCGCACGAGAACCATCCACTTTTGTAGATGTTGTATGTAATGGGTTCATCACATCACACCTGCAGTCACTAGAGGCAGTACATTCAAAAGGACAGGGCAAACCAAAAAATGTGTCCAGTGAATTGAATTGTGACCCTAAATCATGACAATTTGTTGAACCACGAAGAGATGAATGGTTACACATTTGCCCAATTCCTTGAAGTGCCACATTCTTTATGGCCTTTAATTGGTTTGCCCAGTGTCACGTGTTACTCTCGTGAACACAAACGTTCAAAACACATCACGACAAGGGGAAGCCAAATATCAATCTTTGTGCAATATCAGCTCCAGTGAATCCCACCATTGCTCTCCACTCCATACAGCTGCTATCTCGTGCAGCTGTCTTACAATCTGACAACTCCACAATGTCAGCTGTTGAAGCCTGCTGCTGCTGCTGAACCAGGCCATATGAATGTTCACACCTGCACAGCATTCCGGTTTTCTACCTACAGCGCCGCTCTCAACACTTTTAAACATATATTATTCAGATGCCCGTGCCCTTTCAAGTAACAAAGCAATACTTTAAATAGCAGGCAATTAAGCCAATCAGGCACAGCGGGGTTAAAGCACGGGACGTTTACCGCGTAGGTTACTACGCGGACCGTGTGCTCCTCTCCGATGCGTCCTCCGGTTGTGCCGCATGTTTTTTCGGCACGGCGTCTCCACGCCTCGATCCGGGGAAGTGAATCGAGCTCCTAAATAAATTCTCCCCAGCACGCGGTTGCAGCGAAACGTCGCGACCACCTTGCGCCAAACTACTCACGGCGTACAACCCCAAAACATATGGGATAGCTACAAAGCGGGGGGGGGAATGCGTTTTCATCAACTACAAAATTGCCATTAGGGCTGATTGGCAGCGCGCATTGCTGTATTGGCGGGTTTATTTTACGAGATTTCTGCATATTCCCAATGACCTTGCGCCGCCGGGATCCCTCGTGCAGCACAGGAATCTAAAGAGCTGACGGTAACAAATCCACGAGCCAGAACACGCCATCCCGTCACAGCCACGTTTAACCCGTTATCTTCATCGCCACAAAACGCCGGCATTTCTGCCACCCCGGGCCAAACAAATTACAGCTCCGGCGTTGTCTGCGGACCTCAAGGGGTTTTGGGATTAACACGTCGGCTTTCGCAACCAATATCATCCAAATAGTTACGCGATCTAACCCCAAAAAAACCTGTATTATGGATTAAGGGGTTTCTTTTCCCCTCTTCGGCCTTGACCTCAAATGAAACGAAATTGGAGATTATAATATACGCTACCTACTGTACACTTTCAATGGTTGGCTATGTATGGTGCGAAAAAAGTTCAACATACGTACTGTACAAGGGAGGGAAGTTTCTCTCTCTCTTCTACTGCTCCCACAGTCTGGCATAGCCTTCATGTTAATTTCTGCCTCCCTGTCTTTTTATTAATTTGAGAGACCCACTTGTTACATAACACATACTGTTTATTATTATGATTGTTATCTGGATACACACACCACACAGCACAGTATCAATTTAGCTACGGACAGCAAGTAACACCACTGTCATGTGTCCGACGGAATGAGGGCTTGGGTTGAGAATCACGACCCTACATACGTGAAACAAACACGCAAACGAAACAGGCGTGAGAGACACTGGTGTAGTGCGTCTCCACGTTACATAAACTCACTTCTTTAAAATGTTGCTGTCCTTCCCCACGCACCTCCGATTCGCACGGTTGGCTACGTACGGTGCGAAAGAAGTTCAACATACACAAACATACAGACAGGAGACGGGATCTTGCGCCGATGCGATGGTAAAGGTGGCATTGATACGAGCAATGTTGGACTTGAAGTGAAGTGGTGGGATAACGGAAGTGATGACAAGAACGAAAAACTTAACGATTGAACTATTTATTATTTTGCCAGTTAAGGCCCACTGAGATATACAGCTCTTTTTGCAGAAGTCACCTGGCTATCACAAATTATAGCCCAATAAAGTGGCTTATCATGTGGCAACATATTTAATAGCCAAATACTCTAAACGCATGATTCTAAATGTGGAGGGAAAACCGGAGGATCCGGAGAAAAATCCACACAACCACAAGGAGAAAGACATGCAATCTCTAAATATACAGCAGGCATCAGGGTCCGGATCGAACCCACGACCTCCTGTATACCAGGCGAGGCAGCCGACATTTTGCTACCGTGGCACCCACAATCTTGTTGTGTTATGATGTTACGGGTTGGTATGGCACCAAGGGGACCTTGGCTGATATCCATCGCTTGTGTGGCGTCTCTATCAACACCGATGCATTCCCCACTCTTCACCGAGACTGCGCCAGTGGACGTAACCCACCGTTCGAGAATCAAGAGAACGTTGGTAAGTCCTGCGATTTTAAAATATCTACATTATTAATAACGCTTTCGGTTGTTTTCCAAGCCACCCTAATGACCTGTTGTGTAGACTGGTAGGTACTTGCATGCCACGGAAAAGAAACACGGAACACTTGTGCTGACAGCTGATATATTTAATCATCTCCTTGTGCTTTGAAAGAACCACCCCCAGACAGGATCTACCTCTCTAAAAGCACTTTTTAATCAAGTAATATTTATATTCTTGGTTCTTTTGGTAAAATCACGTAGAAGGGAAATAATAAAATTATAAAAATTAAAAAATCAATTATCACGACGTTTCGATTACAACACAAGTGATCATCATCAGGTGTGAAAATCAAATTTTATTACTGTGGTTTTCACACCTGATGATGATTACTTGTGTTGCAATCGAAACGTCGTGAGAATTTTATTGTTTTATTTTTTCATATTTTATTATTTCCCTTCTACATGACTTTACCGAAAGAACCAAGAATATGAAGCCCTGCAATCACGAACGCTTTAAATCGAAAAGTAATATTTAGTTCTATGCCCGACTCATATGGCGTGCAACCAATACCATTGGGGATTCTGGGTTAGAATCTGCGCAGCCACTCGAGCCTGTATATGTGTGTTATGGTGTTCTCCCCGTGGTCATGTGGATTATTCTCCAGTTTTTGCCTCCACATTTAGAAACATGCGTTAAGAGTATTTGACTGCTATAGATTCACACGTGATAAGCCACTTCGTTTGGCTATCATTTGTGATAACCAGATCGGTTCTGAAAGAGCTACATAGCTCAGTGGGCCTTGCCTGGTAAAATAAAATAAAAGTTTAGTAGTTTAGTCGAGATTAAAGCAGCTTTGATAGCCTCAATCAGGAGACTAATTATTATTTCTCAATACCAGACAGTGGCAATTCACGACTGATCTGGCAATGCCCTGCTCTTAAGCAGTAATGGGAAAGATAGGCACCGAACAGATCACTCATGAGCGTAAGTGACTCGACAATGCACAACTTAGGTGCGGTGGTATTTCTGGTTCTTGGCTGTATGTTGAACTTCCTTCGCACCATACGTAGCCAACAACGCTAATCGGAGGTGCGTGGGGGTAGGATAACAAACTAAACAAAAATCAGTTCTAAAGAAATTCGTTTTCCATCTAGATGACTTAAAAGTGCGCAGCTCCAGTGGCTTCCTAATATCGGAAGGAAGAGCGTTCCAGACGGCCGCAGAAGTGCATCTGAAAGCGCACAATGCAGTGACCGTCTGTGTTGGATGGCGAACAGCCAAAAGCCGCTGCTGTTGTTGTGAGGCCAACGTCAACCGACATTCCCAAACACAACGTGCATGCCGTCACAGAAGGCATTAAAACTCTGCGTCTGAATAATGTTCTGACCAATGCAAATGAAATAAGAATTACATTATAATGTAATGTGTTTTTTAACGCTGTTTCATGTTACAATCAAGGGGGCAGTTTGTGAGCGAGTGTGCACCCTCTGCTGGCCTTACAGCTGCATTACAGTAACAGAGAATGCTTTTAAAAGGAAACAAAGTCCATATAACCGAAACATATCAATTTTAAAGTAAATTATTTTTTTAATCAAATATATCTTTTAATGCAATGCTAATGACACATGTGATGAGTTGGGTGTTGAAGTTGCTTTGCTTGTGCATCACTGCCAACGCAGTCTCGTCAAATCATTTGTGTAATGGAGGCAGTGAGAAGTTTGCTTATATTAACATTACTTTTCTAAGACGGTTTACATTATGGCTGCACGGCATGCGATCAAACGCTCGTCTATAACAAGGCAAAAACCTATTTAAGTTAAACGTCAATATTAACATTGTTTTCAATTAACCTTAAAACAAGCTGACAAGCCACTCCATTAAGGGAGACATTTTATTAAAGAGATTCCGAGGCTATGTTTAAAAAAAAAACCTTTGTTTAATAAAGCCCCTTTCATATTGAAGTATCTCAAAGCGCTGTACGTAAAAATAAAACTACTCGCAAATATAAAAAAGATCTAAGCGCAATAGAAAGCTGATAATAACAATATCAATGACGACTCTCACTTCGCTTTTCCGCCGTGGGCAAAATTAGTATCTCCCTGCGGAAGAAACCGAAGATGCAACCCCCAAAATTACGAGCGTTAACCGAGATCACGACTTCCTCCAAACTGGAAGGGTGGGAGGACGAGTGTTCTCCCTTTCGCCGCCGATCAGGAATTCCCGCCGCAGTTGGTGGCCGTAGGAAACAACGGATGATCTTGATGACCGAAGGAAGGGGACCACACGAACTTGGGGTCCCCCTGGCACCGGCGAATAAAACGATTCGGTTCCGTGCCACGCCCGGTGCCGCCTGCGCTTAACGGAACGACGCTCTCGATGGGGGCGATGATGCAGAGGGCGACCGCGTGTATCCGCGTTAGTCACGCCTGCATTTGGTGAAGACAAATCGGCAGAGATTGATGTAATTCTACACCACGATGACGAGATGTTAAATACCTCGCCTTGTATGCAGGATCGTGGGACCTCCTTTGCCAGGACCAAAATATGTGAATAGGTTTTTCCCCTTTAATCTGGCAACAAAACAGGTGTTAAGTTGTTAAAACACCAAACTGAAACCTGAATCATGTCTGCATTAACCACAGTACGTATGGTCAAAATAGTATTTTAAATAGTTTAATTTTGGTATGGCAAAGGATGTCCCATGACGTCGATGCTCACCCCGAGCTCTCATTACTCTGGTAGTGGCATTGTCTTTGTGTTGGATGCCTTTTGTCGTCCTCTGGTCTCTGGTCTAACACCGTTTGAGACGAGGCTCAAAAGAAAGCTGTCTCTGGTGTGGACCAATCAGTTTCAAAGGCAATGCATATATATTCGGAGTATGTTGTTTGTTTGCATTCTGACTACAAGTATTGTTGTTAATGCAGACATGATTCCTTGTAAAAGGTTTCAGTTTGGTGTTTTAACAACTTAACACAGCTGTTTTGTTGTCAGATAAAAGTGAATGTGAGAAATTAGCATGTAACTGTAAGATAGGAGAGCGGCCACCTCGACGAGGGCACGGAAGTGGCTATGTTCATGTGAGAGATTAGCATGATGCACACGAGGTCGCAATTCAGCACTCCGATTCATAAAGGGTGTTGTTCCGGGAGGTGCAATACATAGGACAATTTTTGTTCACACTGTGGATATCGTTGGCGTCAAGTTAACCAATGACAAAATCTATTTCAACGCTCATGGGTATGATACGCGATTGTATATTTATATGCCTTGTAACCGTGATGAATTAAATCCGAAATGTGCCTCAGAGGCACCACGTGAGGGTGAGGGGCCCTGACTCACTCGGGGCTGTGGGTGGAGCATAACGTTGGTGGGGGGGGGGTCAGTGGCCCAAATACACACAGGCTCATCTGGTTTCTCCCTCCACGTTTACAATCAACGTCACGCGTCTAAAGAGTATTCGGCTGCTATGCATTTCCACGCGATAAGCCACTTCGTTGAGCTATCACTTGTGCTGGCCAGGTTCGCTTCTAAAAAAGAGCTATGTAGCTCAGTGGGGCCTTACATGGTAAAATATAAATAGTTTATAGTTTTAGTTTAAAATTAGTTTATCGTGTGCACTACCATTCCCTGCCAAGTAGAGGCTCATTAACACCAGCGTCCAGCGGAGTGGCTGACGTGGGGGAGAGGGGGGGGGCACCTTGGCACAGACCCCTCGCGCGCTGGGCCCACGGGCTACACAACACAGAGCGCACCGTTTCAAGTTGGGGAAACAAGCCTGCAATAACCTGAGCTCGTCCCTGTGGCACCGTGACCTTAAAACATTCCCAGCACCTCCTCTTAAGATCTTTATATCGCCTGGCAAAGCACATCGCGATGGCACGATCGGGTTTGGCTATTCATTCTCCTATGCTCGCGTTCGCCATGAGAGGTTTCAAAACATCACAGGCTGGATTCGTGAGAATGATGTAATGCCCCACACAACACGCACACATCCAACAGCAACAGGCAACGGACCAAACCACTGTCCAAGCTAATGGGTCTATTACAGGGGGGGGGGAGCCGGATAAAGCGAGGCCCAATGGCTCATCTATCAATCACAGCTCTTAAGCCAGAGCTGCTGTCACGACAGGTCGATGGGTGGTGATTATTCCCTGGTTCAATAAACCAGAGAGCACACCTCGATACCACCGGGCGTGACCCCTTAACCCAGACCCCTTCTCCCCGCCCGTAACGCTTGACCCCTGACCAACAAAACGCCCCCCGCCGAATGCTGTCATAAAAATAAAAGGATGGCGTCTATAGAATGGGCGACTTGGTGAAGGCAGCAACCTGTGCTTGTAGATTGAATTCTGGTGGGATACACAGTGGGTACGCCTCGACTTTCCTGTAGCTAATTTGACCAGCGCGTGCGCAAAAGACAAACGGAACAGGATAGAGGCAACCGGCCGGCCAAGGTGTGAACACCCAAGTGTTCACACCTTGGCCCAAGACGACCCCGACCCACGATCGCCCACGCGTCTTATTTGGCTTCCTATCTGCGATTGGAAAATGCTGGGAGTTCGATGTGAAACGAGGGCAGTGGAGACACGAGTTGGCTCCGTTTGGACTGTGGCTCTCCACTGTGCCTGCATCACAACAGTGAGCCGTGAAATTCTTTGTTGAACGTCTTTCCGTTTACAGTTCAATTAGGTGTATTCAAACTGAGGACTAAATATGTACACAGGCTGTCAAAACTAAACACCAACCAACACACTGCATGATAACTTGAGAGTCTATGCCTGATCAGAAACAACTGGAAAAATATTAACAATGTCCCTGGTTTGATTCCTGATGAAGCACGTGATTAGCACGGTTGGCTACGTACGGTGGGTGCAAAGTGCCGGTTCATATAAATAAATATTTGCGGCATTGCCCACACATTTGTTTTACTGGTGTAACTTTACACTGAAACTGCCCACGATTAGCACACCCCCCTCCCCCCTCCATTATGGACGGTAAACAACAAAGTATGCTCGAGCAACGACGTGGCGGTGACGGGCAGAGTTCCGCGGGGCCAGAGGCATCCGGAGGGATCGACGTCCACCATCAGTTTTTCCCGCCCGTTTTGAACGCCCCGCATTTTAATTCGCGACGTGAGATTTTTTAAGCGAGCGTTTAAAGCAGTCACTCGAACCTGCTCGTCGCGTTCCGGCAGAGCCTCTTGGCTCCTCATTTCCATGGCAGTGTTATTTCAAAAGCGCCTGTAAGACAACTGACACATCACGTTAAGTGTGTGCATGCGTCACCGAGACGGCGCGCTCGTTCATTCTCGCAGAGAGAATATCTCAAAATAAAAACACGTTGGTGTTGCGGCATTGGAGAAAATGTACACGAGGCCTGTACGTCTGTATTTCTGAGGAACAGCCCATCAAGGTGTGTGTGGAAATTCAATAACCTGTCTAAACTACTTCGTTAAAGCATACCCAGCCGTGCTTCATCTCTTCAATGCAGATTCGTGGGTAAAACGACGAGCACCAATGCAGCTGTCCGTGAATCACAGCATTGCGGTGCAGAGGACTTGCCTGGACGTTCGAGTAAGAAAGCAAAGGCAAAGATCCCCCACCCATATAGCCTTAAACAGACTGTAGGGACAAGTGCCGTTAGTGAGTGCCTGTGAAGGCCAGTACGGTACACACGGGGGTGGGTGGCCAGCACCACGCCCGGCCGCCTTTTTCTCCCCAGTAGCAATGCTTACACACCAGGTAATCATTTGAAGCTGAGTCGACCTAAGGGAGGCCCAGGACAGGTTCAGATAATCGTCACTGGTGTTGGCCGTAAGCGGGAATCGAACCAGCGTCGCCGTGGTTCGTAGCGCAGTGTGCTGCTTACCGCTGCGCTACCGCTCTCCACGTGTAAGACAGCACACACCACAAGACATGTATTGTCCCCTATAAGATTGCAGTGTGCATAGCTTCCATTTCCTATGCCTGCCACAGTTATCATTATGCAATTGCACAAGCTTGCAAAAAAAAGTGCATTTTCTTGCACATTTAAAAAGAATGGCACTACACTTTTTTTCATGCAGTATGCAATTAGCTGGGTTCCTTTCACTAGTTCACAAACGAATCTAACTTCACACTGGCAGCAACATGTATATACATATATATCGTGTATAATTAATTCGCCGACAGATGTGAAAGTGGCTGAAGCTCTTTGACACGCGTACAGTATTGAATTGTACGCAGCGGGGAGGCAATTATAATTAGTGTCGCCGGCTCCACTGCCGAGAGGCGGCGAGCACGAACCACGGGCGCCAATTACCTACGGCAAACACGAGGGCCTCCTCTTTGCAGAGGTGCGAATGGAGCAACGCTTCCGACAAATGCATAGGGCCGCGGCCAGACGTCACAACATACTGTCTTTTATGTTTATCGGATCTGGCGAAGCCCGGCTGTAAGCAGTAATTGTAGATATAGGCACTGGGGCAGATCGCTCACGAGTGTACGTGGTTGGAGAACGCACAACCAAGATTGTGGTGGAATTTCTGGCTCTTGGCTGTCTGTATGTTCACCTTCTTTCGCACCGTACGTAGCCAACCGTGCTAATCGGAGCGGGGGGGAGGGGAAGGACAAACTAACACAACATTCAAATTTTAAATAAATTAGTTTTCAATCTAGATTTAAAAGTGCATAGCTCCCAGTGACTTCCTAATATTACAAGGTAGAGCGTTCTAAACGGCTGCAGAAAGTGCACACGAAAGTGCATCCGAAAGCGCGCGGGGATGCGGTGACCGTCTTTGTTCGATGGCTAACCGAGTTGACGCGACAGTGTCTGCTCCTCGACGAGATCAGCAAGGTATTGTGGGTTATTTGTGGCAAGAACTTTTTTGTGGAATGAGTGCAACCTCGTGTGTTCGTTCAGCAACCAGAAGTCAATGCAGCTCAGCGAGCACTGTATCCCTAACACCGTGCACGAGATGAGCAGGTTACGGACTGCTATGAAAGCGATTTCATGGGGTATAAAACCATATTTGTAAATATCCAGTGCTCCGCGAATCTCATTACGACATTTTCAACAGACCTGTTCTTCACCTGAGGACGGCTGCTTGCGTTGTGGCCGAAACGTCGTGAGAATTGTATTTTATTATGTTTTATTTTTATTATTTTATCATTTCCCTTCTTTCGTGACTTTACCGAAAGAACCAAGAAGAGACACGTAGTGAATGTGCACGCCAGATACGCTGTACCGCTGTTTGTCCGCCACGGCTAGGAATCGAAATCAGGTTACTAGGTTTGTAGCGTAGGACCGCGACACACATCTGTGCCCCCACTGCACTCGCATTACACACCGCAAACCCACAGCACTGCAATGGAGCAGCCCACTTTGTTGAATTCATCAAGCACATATACTGATGGGGAAAACAATTAACAAAGGCCTTTTGCAAAACACGCGCCTTTCAGAACACGAAGGAGCTATATCTTGCACTGTTTTTCACCAACGAGCATCTTAATGATTTCCATTTGCAGCACAGCTGCTTTCCTTGCAAACGGAACCTTTTTGCCGTGTCCTGCTTTAATCGGGGGGGCAGCTCTGGGTTCGTAAAGCACGGCAGCTTCGCAAATATCCCAATATCCAAAGTGCCCCTTGATCGTATCTCCCAGTAAGGGGGTGGGGTGGGGGGCAAAACGTTGCCCAAGGCCTGTCCATGTGGAATTGTAAATTTCAAATCGACTGTGTCAAATATATACACCAAACTGGTGATATATGGACAACGTATATGACACACACACACACGGACGCACAAGCGCTTCTGAGTAGACCTTAGTGGCAGCAGCAGCTCAACACGACAGCGGCCTCCACGAGTTCATCTCCGTCTCGAACACGCGGCTCGTGTGGTATGGCCAACGGCAGGGAACTGTTTGTTGTCCTTCTCCCGCACCTCCAATTAGCGCAGTTGGCTACGTACGGCGTGAAAGAAGTTCACCGTATAGTACATCCGTGCCACCACCCCCCTCGTGTGCCGTGTCAATCGTTAAAGGAGCTCGCTAACGGAACGCTCCTTGTGGCTAAATGGGGGGGGGGGGGAATCCTAGAGTAGATGCATAGCACATTCTAATCTATACGGCGTGAGTAAGTGAACTGCGGCAGCTGTGTGTGTGCGTGTGTGCGTAGCTCGTAGTGCAACATCGGCATTGATTGCTTTGTCAGGGTGACGGACAGCGGCGGCCCAACGAGACGCGTCACGAGCCTAATTTGCATCTTTATTCTTTAGACGGCCGAGCACAACGCCTTTGTCAATTTATCCAATTAACGACGGAATTGGCGCTTGTTCAACAAAAATTAGAACAGAGACATTCGCAAGCACGTCGCTGAGTCTCCTTTTGTGTGGAATATAAATGCTTTGTGGAGACTGGGAATATTTTTTTCTATTCTGACAAAAAAAATATTAATTATAAAATACTGTACACGCTATGTTTTTAGTTCAAACATATATGTAACTTATACACAAGCAAGTAAGCCTGGAATCAACCATCAGCCTAAGGTTCCATGAAAAATTGTAATTCTATTTAATGTGCAATGCGTTCTAAAGTAAACATGTATGACGCATCGTATGTATGTATGTATGTTGAACTTCTTTCGCACCGTATGCAGTGAGTGGAGCCAAAAAACGAAGGCATGTGTGTTCCTTCAAAAGGAAAGAAATGGCAACCTTTCAACCGGTGAACATTCTGCCTCCTAATACCGCGCGCACGACACACACACGAGAGAGACCTTGACTTTACGCCGAGTACTCCTCAGCAAGCCAAAGCCAGTCGCGCAACTGCCAACGCAAGAACGACGCCTGGGTGCTATGGGCAAGAGCAAACGCAAACAAACGCAGAGGCCAACGTTATAACAAGGTGGGGGGTGGGGGGGAACTATGAAAATAGCAAGCTGCAGCTTGCAGCGAGTCGCAAAGTGTCGCGGCAATTGTGAAGTGAAACGCGAGAAGCAGAGTTTCATCTCGCGTGGTCTTCCACGCTCAATGTTACAGGAACATGTGGCTGCCCCATCCACATTGAAGCACACCGATCGTCGCGGTACGCAGGTGAGAGCCACGGGCTTCAAACAATGGGGAGGGGGGGAGGGAGGGGGTCAAGGGTTAACAAATCCCACGGAACCGAGGATCGCGAATAATCAGAGTTATCGGGGCGGATAATTGGAAGTCTCTTGCAATTACCTTTGATGAACCTTGACATTCCCTCAGGAGCAAACACAGCAGCACATAGTGTGTACAAAGATAAGTATATTTTCCATAAGTTAAAGGTTTTATTGTTAATGTTTTTCAAAATTATATTTTTTGTGAAAAATATTTTATGTTTTGCTGTCTTCCGGACACCAAGTATAACAACCAATTTCAGGAATCGTGAAGGAGATCATAAAATGGACTTAAAATATCCGGGGTTTAAATTAACCTTTGGATTTTGCATAAATTTAGACTTGCTGGTTGGAATATGAGGAAAAAGTAACTGCAGCTACATATCAATAACATTCCTTTCCTTTGTTAATGCTACTCCCTGCACCCCCCCTTGGTGCTGTTGATCCTGCATAATGCATGGGCATAATATGCCTTTGAAACCCCCCCCCGCCCACCTCCTACGCATTTTCCATGAATATGCTAAATTCCTCTTCATATGCACATTCTTTTTGTTAAGGCGCTCTTCCACCTCCAACCCAGTTTATATATAAGCTCCTAGCTTGGTAGTGTCTCATTCTTCACCTGAAGACGGCTGCTTGCGTTGTAGCCGAAACGTCGTGAGAATTATTTCATTTTATTATGTTTTATTTTTATTATTTTATTACTTCCCTTCTACGTGACTTTACCGAAAGAACCAAGAAGAAAAAAAAGAATGTAATCTTAAAATTTGCATTTTTGTAAGTTAATGTTTCTGGCATGCCTCCCACGCTTCCATCTGTTCACAACCTTCTATCAGATCTCGCCACATTACACCATCCACCTCGCATTTCCCAACATCACGCTGCCCCATCACACCTCCTGCATCATGCCGCCTGTTTCCCAATTTTACATTTTCTCAAAAATCCTGAAGCGCGAATATCCTGGATTTCACGACTACCGAAACCAAATCCAATCAACACCTCTCTCACCATCTCTTTGTAATTCATCCATCGCATGTTACACTGCCATCGTAACACCACAGTAGCAAGATGTCAACTACCTCGCCTGGTATACAAGAGATCGTGGGTTCGATCCGGACGCTGACGCCTGCGTGTCTCTCTCCCCGTGGTCGCGTCGATTTTTCTCCAGGTCCTCCGGTTTTTCCCTCCACATTTAGAATCAACATGCATTATGGGAATTTGGCTGCGATACATTTCCACGTGATAAGCCACTTCGTTAAGCTATCATTTGAGGCTGGTCGCTTCTGAAAAAAAGCTCGAAATATCAGTGGGCCTGAGTAAAATAAATAAATAAAGTTTACATCGTTTCGTTTCCCCCTCCTTGTCATCACTTCTGTCATCCCACCACTCCACTTCACTCACTTAAAGTCCAACATCGCCCGTATCAATGCCAACTTTCCCACTGCATCGGTGCAAAATTTCCTCTCCCTTATGTTGAACTTCCTTTGCACCGAACATAGCCAACCATGAACAAAAAGCAGTTGTAAAGAAATTAATTAAAATCCCGATGATTTAAAAGTGCATAGCTCCGGTGGCTTCCTAAGACGGCCGCAGAAAGCGCATCTGAAAGGTGCGCGATGCGGTGACTGTCTTTGGTTCGATGGTTAGCCAAAAGCCGCCGCTGCGAGGAAGACCGGAGTTCGCCTGATGATCGTTTACGCTCCTTGACGAGATCAGCAAGGTGTCGTGTGGTTCATTTGTGGCAACCAAATGGCCCCTACCGACAACACTCGCCTCTGCAAAGCCCCTACCACAGGATACTCCCAGCAATTTGATTCTGGCTCAAAAGGATTCAGTGGCCTGAAAGGCCAGAACAGACCGCCAGCACGGCCTTCTCGGGGGAGCCTTGCCGTAAATGCTACGGGGAACCCAAATCGAGCAAGACTTTTGGAGTTGAGCTTTTAGGGGTTTTTTCTTTCTGCGCCGTCGCAATGACGCCGTGCAACTACCGGGTCCAGCGGTCGCCCCACGCCGCCTCGTTTGGCAAAAGCGGCTGCGCGGGGCGAGCAGCGAGCGCTGCCACCGACGGAGCACGCACGCTGCCCCGTGGAGCGATTAGAGCACTTAGCGGAGCACCATTTAATGCCCGTTTACGCGGCGCAAAAAGGGGCAACCGTCTAAAGCGTCACCAGGTTTAAGTTAATTTAGAATTGGCCCTCGAGTGTCCTCTTCCGGGGAAATTCGGTAACCTGATGTGATGCTCTGCTGAACGAAGGAGTTTCTCTTAAGGATGGGTTTTCACCTCACTCCTCCAACGGCACTGTTAGTATATAATTACTGACATAATAATAAGTAACATTCTACAAACGCATCCAAACAATTAACTACAAAAGTAATATAATTGGTAAGATGCCACACATGAACACATACCTCGACGGAACATCTTAACATTCCAATATTCTTTCAAAATGTTAAACACCAGTATCATTCTTAATTTGAAGCTTTCATGACTGCAGGAATTCATACTCTTTGGTTCTTTCGGTAAAGTCACGTACCATCACGAGGTTAGGAGCAAGTGGATGCATACAGAGAGGCCTGGTCACCATCCTCTTAAACCAGATTGAAAAACAATCAATATTCATGAGCATTTTTTTCCATGGAGATCTGGGACTCATGGTTACACAGGTGCAATTGTTCTTTGCGACTTAATGGCAGTTCACGCTCGTGTTTTGGATGATGGGCTCTAATAGTCACACAATGTTCTATTTTTGCTCACTTCCCCCCCCCCCCCAAATACGTTTTTAATTGTGCTATTAATGTCACATTATGAGATAGAAATCTTCCATTCCAAACTCTCACAGCAACACGATACCTTGCATCAGAGAACAGCCCGAAAGAACACAAACCACAGAAGAAGTTCTGAAATCGCTTTAACCCTTTCCCATTCCAATGACGGATGTGCACGTCATCAGTTTCACTTGCGATTCCGGAAGTAAAAGGCCGCGCGGGAGGTTGTGTCGCACAGTTTGGCGCCAGCTATCGTAGAGCGCGGTCGTGTCGCTACAGTTCTCTGCGGTGAGCGCAATGTCTTTAAAAACAATGGCGCGACTGCGCCTTGAAATAAAATTAACGCTGAGCCGCGTGGGCGATCCGAGTTTCGGCAGTGAACGGGACACCACCACCCACCCTGAAACTTGCAGACGTCTCGGAACGGCAAAGGGTTAATTAGATCTGACCCACTCGTGGTGGTTTATCTTTTTAAAGAGGGTTTTTGTCACGTTGAAATAAAGCCAATCTTCTCCAGTCCTCACAGTTAAAGTATGATCTACTCTCACGTAATGGTAGTGAGGGATATGGTGGTGGCAGATATTGCAGCATTAACTGAAAAAACTTTCATTCCAACTTTTTTTTTATTAAAAGTTAATACTGAGGGGAAAATGTGAAGATTTAACCGCAACATGAATTAAAGAGATCGATTGCTTGCACGGCCGAGGTTGTGTGTGTGCTGCACTTCGATAATGAAACTGGCTCGGTAAAACCAAGCAGGTCTGTATGGTCCCGACGATTACACAGCTCGAGGCAATTTATTTTTTCATTTCGTTTGTTTTCCCTCGAGACCCCTCACCCAGTCTCAAAAAACTTTTGCGTGAGGGTCCTGGCAATTTTCACAATGTGGGGGGGGGGGGGCATGGAGTGGGACGGGGACGTGGCGATGTTTCTACTCGTAATCCCCAATTGTGGCGATTTGTTAGGTACATTGTCAGCATTGGGATGTTTGTCCAATACCGGTTACATTGTTGTGGTTCTAGCCATGGGAGGAAGCCCATGCAGAGCGCAGGTGGGAGTGGGCAAAGAGACTCCACGCGGAAAGGTGCCCAAATCGTTGCACCTGATGAGTTAAATGATGACGTCACCCTGCTGCTGCTCTATTTAAGACCGGGAGCAAGAGCAGAGCCTCACCATTCTGGCGAATTTCCCGATGATGCTGGATGCAATTACCAGCGAAACGTCGTACTTAAAAATTGTAAATGTTGTGGTTTCACTCTTCAACACACCGGTGGGCTAAAGTAGTGAACTCTTTTGTCTTTTGTCAACGTGACACTTTTTTGCTGATTGGCCGTGTCGGGTGGTGGAGGGTTACGACACATTTATAAATAACGCGATCTAACCCAAAAACCTTTATTATGAATAATATTGGTCGCGAAAGCCTACGTGCTAAAGGTGCCCAGTTTGGAATTGAACCCGGTTCTCGTTCTTGCTTCGAGGCGCAGGCGTTACACCCCCCGCTGTGCCATCATCATCATCCTCCTCCTCGGTGCGAAAGAAGTTCAACATACATGCGTACACACATCCTGACACCCAAGTAACTTATATCGTTAAAATGTCCTTTTGGTTGAGAGTAAATGCTCTAATTTGGGATTGGGGTCGTGCTGCTTGCCTCACGTTGGCCAGCTAACTGCCAAGGTTGCTGCAGTCCATTTGATTGCCAACTTAAATCAAGGCACAACTTTCGGTTAACCCAACTTGAGAGAATACGCAGCAGCAGCCACGGCAATGAAGCCCGAAACGCCGTTGGTAACTGCCAAAGGAACTAAATGGCGCACTGCACACACTGCCGTGCGCCATTCAATTGTAATGAATTCAAGATTACAACACCGGTTCCAATGTTTAGTTTGTTGTCTTTACCCCCGCATCTCCGATTAGCACGGTTGGCTACATACAGTGCGAAAGTTCAACATACATACATAAATAATAATCAACCCCGTGCCCCCTAGTGGCCACATGAAAAACAAGAGAATGCATCTGTGCTGTGCATTTTTGCAGCCCAAGAGACAGATGGGCGCACAATATACTTACAAACTGCATTCATACTACAAGAGAGTTAACAAATGTACAATGTGAATGGAGTATTTACTTCTACAACTGGCACACAAGCGAACATCAGTGGCTGGCTGCAAAGGCCACTCACTGGTAGTCAAGCGTGCTCATCATTGAGCGGGTAAGTAACCATGCTTTGTCATTCAGCCAGACAGTTCAATTGTTAACAGCCATATGGTCGCTACCACAGGAAATTATCAAAGCGTGCTATCTTGCCGGAGAACGGCCATTCAAAGTCCATTTGACACCCCGAACCAAATGTTGCTCTTCAAGCACGCACGCAGCACACTTAAACATTTTCCACAAACAAACAGCAAAGCGGACGACAGATTCATAATCTTTCTTTATCCGGGGGAACTTCGATGAGCTGTGAAGCTCTTTTTCAAAGATGTCCAGTAGGGGGCACGGGATTAGAAAGTTACACGACTCGGCTCGTCCGAGCAGAGTATGAGAACTCTGCTCTTACAGGCGTCAGATTCCTCTGCACTGTCGTCTCACCCCGAGGGCAAAAAAGGATGACTCGCGAAGGACTCATCCATTGAACCAAAATGCAACAAACCCCTCATTAAAACAATGCTTTGATAACGTGGTGAG
Organism: Lampetra planeri; assembly: GCF_965212315.1. NCBI lineage: Eukaryota > Metazoa > Chordata > Hyperoartia > Petromyzontiformes > Petromyzontidae > Lampetra > Lampetra planeri. The sequence goes on from NC_136110.1 coordinate 12,174,515, forward strand.
ATTTTCCTTCATCGACACTGTCAAACTCCTCTCAGGCCCAGATGACACGAGAATTAAGGAGTTCTCATCAGTTTAAATAGCGGGATACGTTTGTGCTCGTGGAGACGGAGCGCTATAGGAATCCCTCGGATGTTACCAGAAGAAATACATAATTTTTGCGCACAAGATATTAAAAGTGCCAAAGTTTAAGGATAAAAAAAAACTCGCTAAGGTGCGGCCGCTAAAACTTCGAGCAAATGTCCCGCTTAAAAAAATACACGGGACTCAAACGAGAGAATAGAACGACTAAAAAGAATGTCGAGTGTACTTGCACTCACCTCTATTATGTGGCTGCTTTCATGACACCAATGCGGGATTACATACACATTGTAATTTCTGAGGCTATCTAGAGGCCCAATCAAATAGGTTTGTGTGTAATTTAGGGTAGGAGATTATTATTCCCGTTTATAAATATACAACAGCACTCGTGGGCAGCATTATTGAAACATAAACAACATGGGAGGGAGGCCGATTGAAAACCGGGAGAGAAGGACATTGGGTCGTAAACAAGGAAGTGATGTTGTCAGCTCCATAATTTACAGACAGTGACTGGGCCTTTGGCCAACGGGTGAAACCTGCATTTCTCTATTGAAGGGGAAACAAAACAGGTATCTACAATCCACAGCAAATGTTTAGTTTTCTACCCGAAGGTTTAAACTTTCAACGTATTAAAATCTGCAACTCGAGTACAGCTGACGCTAGTATTTTGCACTGAGGTTGCAGCGAATGCAAATAAAATGTCATTCTTCGTCAATAATGTGAAAGCTGTGCAGGCTGAAAGGGGACTTTTATTCCTCTCGTCTTTAGAATTCTTGGCAGTTTACCTTCGGTTTTTTTTCTACTCTCATTTGGATCACGGGGTGCTTCCATTGAATTGCAAAAACGTCTCGGTTTGGGCCCAGGCAGCATTTTCGTGGGCACTGCAAGGCTCTCAAACGTACGAGCTGGGAATTAATTTCTAAACTTGTGATTTTATTTATTCGTGTGCCCACGTCACGGTAAACGCACAACGCCACACGCTGTGATTGTGAAAGCGAAGAGGCATTCTCACCGTAAAGCGATCTTTTGAGTGAATATGAAATACTTATTAAATTATCTAATTAAATTATATTAAAAACACCATTCCTGCGAGTGATTTTAATATCTGGGAGGCACATTTGGACATTGCCATCTGCTGTGTGCAGGATGCTGCCACGCAGAACACACAAGAGGTGGCAACTCCAATGGAGCTGTTGTCGCGGTAGTTGATTTATAAAATGCCAGTGTCAGGGTATTGTGCCTGCAGCGTGGATACTCCAGAGTTCCCAACCTGAGCGAGAAACAACGAGAAATCACTTTCCGCTCCGGTAAATTTGGAGGGCCAATTCAAAGTGATCAAATTTCACACTGCAATTCCATTGCAGTGTGAAATTTGTTGTCGTCTCGGCTGTGCAGTTTCTAAAGCCGACTAGAATGTTCGCGTGTTAGTCTTCTTCTTTCGTGTGGCATGTAAGCAACAGTTTGTATCGATGTCATAGTTTAATATTAAGGTCCTCCGACCAATCCAAGGCGGCAGTAGATGCAGTACGGATTGCAGCAATACCACCATGGTGTGCATGGACGGCACAACTTGTCGGTGATGTGTTTGATGGTTTGGACTTTACTAACAGTATCTCCCATGCTGCGTCCGGTTCAGCGTGGTCCACAGCCGACGTGAGAGAGAGAATCACGGCACTTCCACGGTCGGGTCCTTAATGATGTTTTTATTTGCCACGTTCGTAGCCACCCCACCTTTCACGCCATCGAGTGCCGGTGTCTTTATTTTCAGCTGCCAGAGCGGCGGCGCGTATCCAGAAAGACTTCCTGAATTTAAGCTTAGGGCGTGGGAGTTCCTTTGAAATGGTCCAGAAGCCCATTTTTATTTAAAGCTAACTACAAGAAACAGCCAGTGGAAATAGTCAACACCAATGTCAACATTCATGGCCGACCCCCTTTGTGAGGACTCAAAACTGGTACGACAGGTGTATAGTTATCGTAAGGTCAAAAATAACCCAGCCAATAATTATAGACGCGCACAAAAACGAGGGAAGGGCAAAATGAGAATCAATGCTCAGCCATTACGCAGAGCAAGCACAGGCTTTATGGTCATTTAGATAGGACACTGATCCATGATACACGAGCTCCTGTCACTCGTTGCTCATGAGCTGCTGGGAAATCTCTTTTCGGCTAAATTTAATTTCAGGATCCCTTGGAGGCCTCACGGTCGATATGCGGGGGGAGGGCGGGGGGGGGCGAACGTTACGGACTGCACCCTTCCTGAGCAATGATACAACAGGAGGCGTGGCCGTCACGCTGCTAGGCTGTGACCACCACGGCCACGAGTGCCACACACACATTGCTAGGAGCAAGGAAGAACAACGGCACGGTTTTATCAGCATCAGTGGTTGTCCAAACTCTACTCCATGATCGCCGCGTAAGAGATAGGATGCGTGATTATTATTAAGTAACACGGTTATTCTACACATTATGACGAGAGCAGCAACTAAAGGAGGAAACACGTACAATTAGAGGCTGCCAGTTGGAAGATAATCTACAAACGGGAGCAAATGCTTTAGACAAAGGTTTATAACTCAGCCAAATTCATTTACAATTTAAGTGTTTTTTATAACTCTCACCTATGCTACTCAGGTCTCCCCTTTAAAAATCCTTGTCGTCTCAATGAGCACTCACCTGGCTAAAATAAACGGCAGCTTTACACTTACCTAACTCAGAAACAAAAACCTACAGGCTTGTTCTATGTTGCTTCAGAGCCGAGTGAATTGCTTTGTGTTTATCTCCAAACAACTCGTCAAGAGAAAGAACACGATAAATTAAGCGCAAAGTAAACATTTATTCGGTGGGGACATTTGTTTCTTCATCCATTTAATGGCGAACGGGCTCAGACCGTAAACGTCACTACAGATTTAAACCTGGTGTAGTAATCTAAGTGGCCACCAGTGACAGGACGCCAGGGCATCAGAGCCGTCGGCTCGGTGCTCCCATGCAGGCTGCGCATTAACACCCTGGGCCAACCGGTTAACGCAATCGAGCTTGCAAGTAACCAATATCCTTCATATTCCCATGGTGTGTCAACCTGATCACAGCATATATACGGAGGTAAATGAAAATTATAGCAAGGCCATCATTGCTATGTAGTGCTTTGGTGGATGTTGAACGTGCAAATAACGAACAAGGTCTGCCAACATAAAACAAAATAACAAGCAAACAAAGAATGCATCACTCGCAGATCATTAAAGCAGGCAGAATCAGTGCCTCCGTTTCAAGGGAAAGTTATTTAGACAGGTTCACACGACTGTCCAGTTCCAACAGGGGAAGAGGCTGGCAGATATTTCTAAATAAACTTAAAAGGTTATTTTCAAATGGTACATATAGAATATATTGGCACGTGCCAGGCATACACTCGGAAATTAAACTGTTATTTACAGGCAGGCGAGCGCTGACGGGGAAAATGCAATGGGGCTTGGGCATCACATTCACAGCAAACGGCACCCTTGAGTGATTCCCCGCAGATTGTAGTGTGATCTACTGTAGACATCTGCCCAGTCGCCCTTCAGACAACTGGAAGGTCACAGGGTTGAAATCTCCTAAGGTGATAGACCCCGTACATCATCCTTCCTGGGTCGATAAAATAAGTAACATTTGTGTGGTAGGTCAACAGTCATGCCCGCCATAAAAAAACGTGACATTTCCAACACTGGCTCAGGTCTGCCAATGGACAATGGTCTCGTCGAGGAGAGCCGTCTGGACAATAGTATCTATACAGCCACATTAGGAAACGTCAGCAATTTCTGCACAAATCCATGATGGGCGTTTTATCCAGTGACACGACAAATTGTGTTGCGTCACTGGATAAGATAATTGTGAGCAGACTCCAGTTGGAATTGTTTCTGATTATATTCACGCTATATATTCCTCGGACACAGTCAGAGGCAGCTGTCAGCTTTCTAGTGGACAGCCACACGCTGAAATATGCTGCCCAGGCAAGCGAGGGTCAATGCGCAAATTACAGCATGTGTGTTTCAATGCGCCTGCGTTGGGGCCTCCGCCCACAGAAGACAACACCCACAGCACTCACACCACCCTCACCACTCACACCACCCTCACCACCCGCAGCACCCTCACCACCATCACCACCCTCACCACCCTCCCCTACTCACCACCCTCACCACCATCCCCTCCTCACCATCCTCACCACCTCACCACCTCACCACCATCACCACCCTCAGCACCCTCAGCACCCACATCACCCTCACCACCCTCGCCACCCTCACCACCCTCACCACCCTCACCACCCGCAGCACCCTCACCACCCGCAGCACCCTCACCACCCACAGCACTTGCACCACCCTCACCACCCACACCACGAGCGACAGCAGCAGCAGAATAATCTTGGCACCAGCACCAAAATAGGCAACACACTGCATGCAAAATTGGCAATCGCATAGTGCACAGCGAGGCAGAAAGATAATCGTCAGAAGTGAATGTGTGTCTCTCAGTGAGATGAGGCTACTTCCTGAGTCGCACCCGAGATCGTTGGTGTTCAACTGTGGCAAGCGGATGGGTCTCAGCACAGCCAAAAAAGGCCTATACAAAACATAACGGTGTGAGGGTTTTGTTTTCCCGTCCGAGGTGCAGAGACGAGAGTGAGGGATCATGGGTAGAGGGCGGGGTAGGTCAGGTGGCGGCAGGGGCTGACTCAAAGGTGTGCCAGGAATTGCCGACGGTAAGAGTTATAAAAAGATTTCTGACGGCACTGACAAAGAAACAATGTAACAATTCACGAATTTGTTTTCTCGCGTTACTAAGCCGCTATTCTAGCTCCGAGGGCTAAAACGTAAAGCATTACTCTGAATATCCAAGTTGAGTGCTACATTTGCATAAGCCCTTCGCTTTGCCCATCTCTTACTGTCACTTAATTACAATGCAGCCTTTCAAATAAGACTTGTAAAGTGTAGCAGGATGTTACACACACAATGCGCATTCGAAGCACGACACCTCCTGAAGGACTATTTTAAGCCTTGATACGACATCCACGATGAAAGCAGAGGTTCCTGCAAGAGGCAGCAGAGCGAGAGGGTTTCTGTATGTCAATATGTTGAACTTATTTTGCACCGTACGTAGCCGACCATGCTCATCGGAGGCGCGGGGGGGGGATCAACTAAACACAAACATAATTAATGAGTGCTCACATGTGGGAAGTCACCACAGCACCCGGAGAAACCCCAGGCACCAGAGAAAAGGAAACCCTATATTCCACGCAGATGAAATAGGCAATGTCCACATTTTCGCTGCACTGCCTTCTCCTGACAGGCCAGAGAATGACAACTCAATGCCCACGAGAAGGGAGTTGGTCCCAAACCGTTGGACAATCCACCAAACCCCTCGCACCTCCACAGTGCTGGATTACTACAGGCGTGCACCACGACCGCCCGTGAAACAAAGTTGGTTGATGACAAAGACAAAATAAACACCTAAGGGGATAACGAAGAGGGGAGACCATGTTACAAAATCGGGTGCCAATTGAGTTACAGATGCAAGACACCCACGGTAACAGTGGCACCATATCACTGCCCATGGAAAGCAGTGGACAAATATAAATCAAATACTGACGGTGAACCCTCCACAGTTGATCTGAATCGCAATACACAAAACGCACGTGCATGTAAACACGTGTCTCCATTCCATCTCAAAAGGACTCTCCGCAGAGCACACAAACCGATACGTTTATCCGGCAACTGGATGAACTGCACGCAAGCAGGAGAGTGGGGGGTTTAATGCCGCTTCAGGAACGTTTAACGGAGCTTCGAGCAGCCCTTCAGCACCACGGACAGCTCTCCCGTGGATTGGCTCGCACGTGGAAGCCCAACGCGGAAGCGGCGGCTGGGAGCAAAGACTGCCGACTGCCGGCTGCCACCACCTAGCGGCTAGAAAGAAAACGCGGTGCGGCGCACGGGGACCACCACCACCACCCGCGCTCCGACTGCTCATGGCCTTTTGAGTCAACGCGGCACGCAGCCTTCGTCACCATTATCTTATTACCGGGATTTCAATTTCAATCAGTCTGTTATCAAATAAAATTAAACCTATCCAACAGAAAAACATGTTCACGTGGGGTAAATACAGAGTGTAGGTTTATCTGGATGTAATATTTTGGACAAATGATTATTTTTTCGGTAATAATTAAGTATTCCCAGGAACAAACATAAATCAGCTAATTAATAATGCACGCAAAGAATTTACTTGATGTCCCATATTCTATAAGCCTCCTGCAATGCCCACCTTCACTGGTGGATTTGAACCAGTACCAAGCATTCCACATTCCGCTTGCAGGGATCATGGTAACAGTGGTCTCACCAGCTGGTGATTATTTTACTGACCCCAGAGGGGGGATGATGATGATGATAATAATGGAGTTGAGCAACAATAGCCAGGATTCGACTACATTTTCTCACAATGCGGCTCTAGCAACTGAACCCTATCCTGCCCTAATCATAACAGAGAAGTTGACCTCTTAAATCAGTCTGCTTCACTAATTTTCAGGGGGGGGCACTTTTGCCAATAAGACATCATCAGTATGAGGATCCACCACACATTTGAAACCATTGGGGTTTAACAGCAACACAATGACGATGGTAGAGGGGGGGGGGTGTTTTCACATCCATATATTGTCGGGGGCCGCACCAAAGGCCACCAGGGGAAACCAGTGGCCCGCAGGCTTTGCAATTGAGAACACAGTCTTCGGTGAACAAAATACCCCAATAAACACAGTAACAGAGTGGGCCACTAAAATGTGGCCAGCCGGTTGCAAACCAAACCCATTGCGAGTGCAGTTTAAAGCATCCTTAATGAGCAGTCCTGCATACCCACAGGCAAGAGAATACGAAATGACGCATGAATGAAAGAGCTCTCGAGTGTGCATGGGAAATTGAAGCACTGTGCTGAATAGACCCTAAGTTAGTTGAGGATGGAGACTTGCAAGGCCCAAGAGAGCAAACGTTGTCGGAGCCAGTGGGGGGGGGGGGGGTCGGGTGGAACGCCCCCCCCCCCCCCCCAATGATCCAATCAAAATCCCTAATTTCGATCGGATCATTGGGGTTTATTAGTAATACATCGGCATTTTGCGACCCCCACTGCCACTGTGTAGCATATTATTATTACGTGCCAGGGACTCTATGAGATGATAGGACAATAGTCCGAGTCCATAATTGGCAATAAGTAATGGCAAAGCAGTTATAAGTGACTCAGAATTGTGCGCAGTTGCGTATACAGCACACGACTTCCCGGAATGCATTCGTCTTCAGCGAGCGCGATGCCGATCACACAACGCGGTTCGAATTTGACCCTCGATCGATGGCTGCGCCATCGCCGCACACGCATCGAATAAAAAGCAAGGGACAAGTCCTTACTTACTAACAACTCCTCTATCACTTTTCATTGCTGGAGGGGTTGCCCCCCCTACCTGAAAATCCTGGCTCCGCCATTGGCCACAAGGCACAAGGACAACGACAAACAGACACAGCCTGTCTGGTGCACCTCACACACGGAGAATAGTTACCTACGACAGAATAACTGAGACAATAAAAATTATTCTTGTATAACCAAGGCTACCCAGCTTCCGTTACCGCGTGGTATAATAAGTCAAAGGGCTTTTGCCTGGCTAAGTAACGGACATGAATAGGCATTCTATTACGTGGAATATTATTTCCAAGTTGGACCATATTTAGTCCTTGGGCCAGACCACCCAAGGTGGCAACACTTCAATGGTGCCATTTTATTTGTTACACCAACAGAAGTAAAAAAATACACGATAACCTTTCCAAATGAGCAGCTGTTGATTTTTTCTCACAGGAAACCTGTTTTTGCACCTATTGCAATCACGCCTATTTGCCCAGACGTTACAAATAAAACGTTCCAACACCTCTGCTGTTAATTAAGACAATAAATAATTTCCAAAATGGATGTTTGTCCCCAAGGCATGTATTTCATACATATTCTTGCATTTATGCACGCCTGTTCTTCTTCAATGTCAGTGACTTAGTGAAATCTGGAATTTCCTTCTGTTTCTCGCAGCTTGTTTGCTCATGATCATTTACTGGCTGGTGAGACAAGTACTGGTGGTTCTGCATTATTTCTGTTCAGTAAAGATATCTAAAGTGCTAACTTTACCCTCAATGTATTGTTAAAGTACCTGTTAAGATTAGTAGTTAGGGCCAGGTACTACAGGCAAAAATATAGATTTTTGCTCAGTTCGTCAATTTTAATGTTTTGCTTCTATAAATTGTAAACTTTCATAACATGCACATCATAAAAACGAACTATTTATATCTTATAAATACTCTTTGGTTCCTTTGGTAAAGTCACATGGGTAGAAAAAATAATAGATCACGACGTTTCCATCGCCACACAAGCAATCGTCTTCAGGTGGGAGATCGAAACAGGCTGCTGAAACAAGTCCTTATATATATAGAGCCGAGAGGGGGGGGGGTGCCGCATCGGGCAAAGAGGGTGGGGGGCTCGAGATTGTGCCCAAGCGAGTGGGAAATCCAAAGATGGTGAACGAACTGCGCTACCAGCTCTTCTGCACCAAAAGGGGAGAAGTCGAGTCCAGCCAGCTGCCACCATGTAGAGATTGTCTCTTCATGCATGTTCAACGAGCCAACTATCAGGCAGCAATCTGGAAATGCTGTCTGCAGGCTAACCCTGTGGTGCCAAGCCCTACTGAGTATGGATGGACAGACGATGATGGCAACTGGCCATTTACTGGGTGCGCTCCCCACCCGCACCAGATGTGGTCTTGGAACTGCTAGAATGCAAGTGTGTATGTTCATGCAAAATGCCAAGCTGCACGTGCCTGTCAAATGGACTGACATGCACAGACTGTGCAAGTTACAGACCTGCAGTAACCAAAAACTGCAGGATGACCCAGAACCTGACCTTGAACTCCGGAAGTCAGATGATGAGATAGATGAGCAGTTTGATGAGTGACACAGGGTGGTGATTCTGATGGTATTACTGTGGTAGTAGTGTCCATTGATTCTGGACTTGGTTACCCTTGTTAACACCATCTAAGTACACACAGAGCTTGATAACAATAATGTAACCTTCTTCACAAATACCCATCACTAATGATATATATGGGATTACATGCATCATTGACTAAGTGTATGCGAATGTCAATGTTTATAATATTCAAGTAGTTCCTTACCTCACTTTGTTATTCCTTATTATCCTGTGTTTCATTGTGTATTTAAACCAATAAAGACCAGTTTGTGACCTAACTGGCTTTGGTCGAGGTAGTTTTTCAGTAATAATGCCCATTTCATCGTTCCGGGCGCCTGTCATAGGGTATGGGTGTATAAAAGTCACGGTAACTACAACTAAGCTGCCACTCCGCAAAGGTTATCATATCAGAACATGTCCCACACATGTGGAGGATTACAACAATAATTACTCAACTTTGCCACCTCAGGTGGTACCAACAAGTGATTATTCTGGTCTGGGCCCATGGACTAATTGAGGAGGGCTCGCAATCCGCAGACTTGCTTGTCATGCCAATTCTTTATTCCTTGCCATTCTAAATCATGTAATTCATTCCTCACACGTCTTTTCCGAAATTTACTGCCAAGATGATAATGCTAGCTATCGTCGGATGTCAGAGCAATCTTACTAGTGGCAAAATAACCATTTTAGAAAGTCACCTGAAAATGTTCACATTTTGAAGATGGAAACGTATAATAATAATAAACAATTAGAAAATCAACACCACGATAGAGTGCAAATAACGTCAAAAAAAAGAAAGTTTCACCTGACAAAGGATAGTACCAGGGATATGCTCACTGTGATGAAAACTGTCAATGTCACATGCAAATCGGTCTGCAAAGAACAACAATGGGAACGAACGGAAAGCCAGCCGACCCGTTGACAACAGATTAGCAGCAGCAATGGGGCAAGCGATGGCTGCTCACACCACGGTGGCCAAGGCGCTCCCACAGGTGAAGGTTCACTCGAGCGAGGAGAGCCGTGCGGCACGTTCCTGTGCACAACGGTGAGATCCGGATCTCGACGCAACCTCGCCTCTCAGCTGCGGCCGCCCGCATTGCTGTTGTGTGTTTCTCAGTATTATCTCAACAAGTTAATCTGAGTAACTCTGCTGCATTATTCTCCGTCGCTTTATCCGCCACCTGTGACCGTGGCGTCCGACAGTCCCGTGCTGCCGTCAACGACCATAGATCAACAACAAATGAGCAGCTGAAGGCAATGTGGAATCGGGAGGACGGTCTCTGGTTACTAATGTCAGGATGTTCAACATTTAATTCCCTATGCGACCCCATCACGCGCGTACGTCAATATCCCACGTGCAACTTACCACAGCACTGATCTCCATCTCGGTGATAAATATCACGTGATATATATATCCTTGACATTAAAATGTGCACTTCAGTTAGTAGTTGACGTTCCAAGTGGACTGCGACCCTCTAAGGAATCCGTAGATCAAAAAAATCACTGTAGCCACGCCGGTAGTCAAGAGCAGTTCATGCGAACGCTGTCGCAAGAGATCACACGTTTGGCGCCAACTGTCCTTCGCTGACTGTGCGTGATGACCGAATGAATGACGTTGAAGATGATCCCCTCGCACTCGGTCATAGCCGTGATCTTGCCCAAGCATTACAGGTATCCTTAACAAGAAACGGTAGACACACTGTTCAGACATGAACCCCCGAATGCTAATCTTATACCTTACACGCATATCAACCGTTAAAAAAAAACACGCTAACATCTGTGTGATGAAGTGACTGTGTAGAAGGTGATCGTGTAAAAAAGAATAATTGACCAGAATGAGAAGACAACCAATACAAAAACAATGAAATCGTTAGAAAGGTGCGGATTAAGCGAATTTTAATGCTGGGTGCTGTTCGTAACGAGCAAAACGCTCATCATTATACCATGCGCACTTACCTTGCTGTATGGGACCTTGTGTATGGTACCTTGTGGTAAGGTAGCTTTGCTGTAATGCTGCAACTGAGCTGTGATGTTGACCCCTCACTCTTTACAAATACTCAGTGGTTTGCAAAAACCTGCCTCTCAATAGCCCCGTCAATATTCGCAAGGCGTTTTACACCACGTACACCCCACAGACGTACAACACGGGCAAACTGCTTTCACGGCTCAGGATTCTTTCGAGCCTCTCTCACTCTCCAACCTCACGCACTCTGACCCCATCTCGCCACCGCAGCCCGCACGCTCCGCTAAGTACTGCATTCTTCTCCAATGAACCTTCTCATCAAGGGAGGTCACCTCTTGCCTTCTTGCTGCTCCGAAACAGAGACCAGCTCCCTCTGCCTAGCCACCAGACCAGCATCTGATCTCCCATGCTTTAAATCTAACTCATTTGGCGACAACTCTCCGCGCCCATCTGCTCTTATTTCAGCGACTGCGCGTACTAGCGCGTACATATACTGCCCGAATTCTTTCCACAACCTCATTTAGTCACCACCCCAATTGTGTAGCAGCCGGTGTTTGAAATTAGTTGTTAATTTGTGCACGCATTAATCTGTGCAGCGGGGAAATTGGCAACATCTTAAAATAACTCACCAACAATTAACTATATTTGAAGATGTGTTTGGTCATTCCCTTTGGAAACAATTCCACATGTGCTTATATCAAAAGTGTGCTTTTATCAAAACTTGCGCTTTCTCCCACCCCCCCAACAGTGTCATGTAAGTATGTTGCTGAAGTTGAGAACTGTTCTGACATACGGTGTGCTAAAACCCAGACTCCACTGCACGAGCAGATGTGGTTATTTCATTGTGTATTTGAACCTTATAGCGGGACCCCGGGGTCCCATAAGCCCCCGGCTCTCGCGTAAACATGATATTATAATGTAAACAAAAACTTTGCTCTTTTTCACCAATGGGTTTGAAGGATGGTGGCAAGTGTTGTCTTGTTAAACAATGCCTTTAAAACTGAAAACTACTGACCTGCAGTCCCTCTATTTAAATACACTATCAAAACATTTATTTACACCCCTCTGTCAATCATCATGTTTCTCAGTGTGGATTTGTGAACACACTTTGTAAACAGAACATAAAATAGTACCCGTTTTCAATGCGTTGTTCATATTATAACAAGCGTTTATACCAATCTTACTTTACAGAGCAGTGGGTCACCGCTCCTCTTATCCGCAATTGATACGAGCAGTATGTGGGAGCTATGTCTAAACCGCAAAAAAAACTATCTGCACTAATGCATACGGACAAGAGAAGTATTATCAAACAGGAGGAATTAACGGTGCAACGCATCTCATCTGTTAAATATCTGCAGGTAATCCGGATTGTCATCGACTGATCCTGGCTGCAGACATTGGTAAGTCACAACTAATAATTAAGATAAGAGAGCAGTTTCACTGTTATGCAAACCGTGATGACAAATAAAGGACTTAAGTCGTGTAAGGCAGTTTGAGCAGCTTTGGATAAGACTTATGATCCTGCCCATACCCAAGCATGGAGTGCATTCGCTTGTTCACCTCTTCTGCACATTCGTCCTCGCTGCTGCGCTTGGACACGACACGACAACAGCACGATCCGCGCCAGGTGGGTCGCGGCGTTTATGTGCGCGGTGGGATGGAGTCGCCAAAAAATAAATTAATAAAGATTTTGACTTCTGTTTATTCGGGACCCCGGGGTCCCGCCACAAGGTTCAATTGTAGACACTACGTTATTAAAAGAGTGTCTGACATTGCATTGAAAATATTGTATACATCCACACACACACTCTCGCATGTCATCCAACGCAGAACCTGAGCCGTCAAGCAGATGGGGTTTCCGTTCGTGAAGTCTCACTCAGCCGCTCACAGCATACTCACAGACGTGCTTCCTCAACAGCTCGTAGACTTACCTAGAACGACAAAAACACAGAGGACCAGGGTGAGTGATGCACACGGTTAACCCTTTACCATTCCATGATGTAAGCAAGTTTCGGGGTGGGGTCCCGTTCACCGCTGAATCTCGGAACGTGCAAGCGGTTAGCATTCATTTTATTCACACTTTACATCATTGTTAGAAATAAATATTATGTCCGATCACCGCTAATTAATCCTTTCACGTTCCGAGACATCTGCAAGTTGCAGGGTGGGACCCGTTCACAACTGAATCTCGGAATGCGCAAGCGGTTCTCGTAAATTTTACTGAGAAATGCAGAAAACCGTAGCGACACGACCGCACTCGATGATAGCTGGCGCCACACTGTGCCACACGACCTCCCACACAACCTTGTGGGAGCCTCAGTACCGATAAAGTTATTTTATTTTTTCTTCCGATTCCGTTCCGATTGACGTACAAGTGCTGATATCGGAACAAATCGGAAGCAAAACGTACACGTCGGGGAAGGGTTAAGAACAACAACACACCAGCACTGCCTAACATCGGTGAGATTGTGTTATCTAAAACTCGCGATTCAAGGAATTGTCACCATTCAGGGTCATCATGAATCTTAAGAATCAATTTCCTTTATAACATTCCACTCTCTTCTCACGCGAGGCGATACACATTCAGGAGATAAATGCTAATGTCGACGCGGCCTGCGTGCCACGAGAGGGCTTCAGGAGAGAGTTTGCGTCGTTTTGCTATTTCCTCCTTCGTCAAAGATTTGGTTGGAAGACGGAGCCTTCTCGTGACCCACCCGTGACAGTGACGAGAGGGAGACGCGGTGGCGAGATGTTAACTCCCTCGCCTGGCATGCAGGAGGTCATGGGCTCGATCCTGACCCTGACGCCTGCTGTATATTTGGAGTTTGCGTGTCTCTCTCCCCGTGATTGCGTAGATTTTTCTCCAGGTCCTACAGTTTTTCGCTCCGCATTTAGAAACGTGCATTTAAAGTATTTGGCTGCGAGAAATGTACACGTGATAAGTCACTACGTTGAGGTACCATTTGTGGCCAGGTTGCTTCTGAAAAAGAGCTATATAGCTCGGTGAGCCTTACCAGGTAAAATAAAAAAGTTTTGTTTAAAATAGTTTAAATCGTTACATGCAATTATGTCACCTTAATCACAACTAATACCGTAATCTAGGCAGGAGGGACGTCATTAATTCAAATTATTTAACATTGTGGTGAATGTAGCGCCTATCGTGGCTGTGGGGATTATTCTAAACCTTTCCATGGACGATGCTGTACGCCAAAAGAAATTAACAAATTCTCACACGCATGACCACGCATGTATAACTGATTGTAAATTATTCATCCTATACATTCTTACATGCCTAATATGTGGGTTCTTTCTTGTCAGGTCACTTACATTCATGAATTTTTGTCAGTCGTACGTACCATAGAAGACGTGGTCAAATTCCAGATCAGAGGTCAGTAGGTCAAACTGCGTCCAAGTTAAGGGTCACACAGAAAGTTTCCCCTTTGTCGAGCACGCACTGGCATTGCATTTTATTCCAGATTCAGTTTTTGCTAAAGAAAAAAATCGTCAACTCTGGTTGCCTTTCTAATTTTATCAGAGAAAATTAACGGCAGCGGCGAGGGGAGTTGTCAAATATATAAAGCAAAGTCGAAATACAAAAAGAAACAACTGCAGCAGACTTTTTAATGAAAAGTGCTTCTTTAGTGTGCTCGTGTGCTCACACATTGCGCCTTGGCAGTTGGTAAGAGAGGTTTAGTTTATGGGTTTGGTCGCAACTCGGATCGTTGTCAGTTCATGTTCTCAGTGCCCGAGCTGCACACCCACCTGACGCTCACTCCTGCATATTCCCCAGCCCTCACCGCCACCACACACGACTGCGAGTCTTGTTTACTATTAACGTTTTACACAAACTGCCCACACCCCCCCACGCCCTCATTTCTGTCTCTCCAGATGCCAGTAAAATATGTTTTGGGTTACTGGCCGGGTTGGCTCTCCCGCACAAAATCACCCAGCAGCATTTGATTAGACAAGCAACCTACGGACCGGTCTCAACCCTCTCGTCTTATCAGCAGCAAGGCTTGTTATACAAATGCAGATATTATCGGACATGGCAATTTTTATCATTTTTTTAACAAGCTTGACTAAATTAATTAGCGGCAACCACTGAAGGCCCACCTCAGTTAGTGCTCTAAATCCATCTATTATGCAAAATAATACAACCATGATCATTAACAATATTAACACATGACCAAAAACTAACGTGTAGAGATCACGTGACCTCATTTGCCAGTACCAAAATGAGAATAAGTTCCCCCTTTCTTCTGGCAACAAAACAGGTGTTAAGATGTTAAAACACCAAACTGACCACAAGTATTGCGGTTAATGCAGACATGATTCCTTGTAAAAAGGTTTCAGTTTGGTGTTTCAACATCTTAACACCTGTTTTGTTGCCAAAAAAAGGGGAAAACCTATTCTCATGTAGAGGTTACATTTAGATAAACATATACAGTAAAACCTTGGATTGCGAGCATAATTCGTTCCGGAAACGTGTTTGTAATCCAAAGCACTCGTATATAAAAGCACTCGTATATATCAGTTGTGATCACGTGACGCTCAGCAGACAAAGCGTATGCACGTACTACTCGTATTGCAAGACCTTGCTCGTTTATCAAATAAATATTTATTCAAATTTTTTGCTCGTCTTGCAAAACACTCGCAGACCAAGTTACTCGCAATCTGAGGTTTTACTGTAGCCACTTAATTTTCGCCTCAAGAGTGCTTGCTCGGTTGCATTCAGCACCGACCACCCCTCTCTTTGGCTTCAGCACCCGCCCCGGTAATCTATCCGCGGGCGCACCGTGGGAAACATTTTGAATTTCCCACCGCGCGGACTTCGGGGGCGCTGAGCATACCAAAAAAAACACCGCACCCAAAAGGAGGTCTCTCAAGGCGCGGGGCTGCAGCTTGTGTGTGTGTGGTCACTGCTTCCCCTTCGCTGTGTTTTTCAGCTTTTCTCCCAATTTGTTGCTGTTGTTGTTTTCAGCCATTGGGGCCTCCTCCCAGCAAGACTGCACACACACGCCTCTTGTAGGTCAGGCGCAGGTTTTATGGGTCGTGGGCGCATCCAGCAGTGGATTGACACAACGGATGTCTGAAAATGTGTAGGCCAAGGCTTGCACTGCACTCACGAAACGACACTTTTTTTATTTTACCAGGTAAGGCCCACTCTTGAGCTGTATAGCTCTTTTTCAGAGGCAACCTGGCCACAAATAATCGCTCAACAAAGTGGAAATGTATAGCGGCCAAACACTGGAATCACACGTTTCTAAATGTGGAGGGAAAAACGAGAGGACCCGGAGAAAAATCCACACGACCACACGGAGAGACACGCAAACTCCAAATATACAAGCGTCGTCAGGGTTGGGATCGAAGCCAGACTTCATGTATACCAGGCGAGGTATTTAACATCTCGCCACAGTGGTGCCCCTGTAGATTGACACACACACTGTCGATGCTCTCAAGCATTAAGAGCCCACTGAGGCACCACATGTTTTGCCAGGGAGACGAGACGGATAAGGGTCGTAAAGAATGTATCCACCAGTAAAGGTTGCAATGTCTCAGAAGCTGATAGATACTCTGGTTCTTTCGGTAAAGTCACGTAGGTATAAAATAAATTAAATCACGACGTTTCGGGCGCAACACAATAAATCACGACATTTCGGGCGCAACACAAGCGTCCGTGCTTTCATCTGGTGGGAAAGCATGCTTTTCCACCTGATGACGGACGCTTGTGTTGTGCCCGAAACGTTGTGATTTATTTTCTACCTCCATGACTTTACCGAAAGAACCAAAGAGTATGGATTCCTGCAGTCACGAAAGCTTCAAATCAAGCTGATAGGTTATTTGTTTTAACCGTCTAACATCCCATCCTTTGCTTGCATCTTCCTACCGACATGATTCATGCAGATTTAAAAATATCTTCCCTTGCTTACCTCCTTCAATACACCAAGTGCTGCTGTTTGATCGGATCCAAGAGCCCAAATGGGCAACAGCTTGGTGGGATAACACTCACAGAAATGTAACCGATTTCACCGACACACCAACTGCAAAATACGTCTCAATATCTCTGTGATCTTTAAGGACAATAACAATCCTTTATTTATCCAGGCAAGTTTTCACCGAGTCTCAACAGTGGATTTTTTATATTCTGTAAATTCCGTTTTTTCTCTGCTATCTACGCAATATTATCCTTGCAATTAGATTGTTGGAGAAAAGAAAAAAAACCTCCGTGCCTATTTTATATGACTGTGTTGCGGTGCACGTATACTTTTCCTTCTAACTACGGGTTGCCAACCTGAAATGTTTGACAAGTACAAACATAGACTATCACGGCATGTGCTGTTGGCGAGCACCCATTATAAGGACGGCCAGGAGCCCTTGAGAGGACGGCGGGGCCAGTACCCGGTCCTGTTGCTCGTCTCATCATCTACGGCGCTGTTGCTTACGAAAGGCAGCGGGTGCTAATTTTAGGCGCACGCCATCAAGACGCTAAATTACCAATTGTGTGGGTGGGCCAAGGATCGGCGAAGAAGACCGATGGCATCGCAGCGCGGTGCCATGAGCCGTGGCGCTACCTTTATCGCACACGGTACCCGCCGATGGTGGCGAGATGTTAACTACCTCGCTTGGTTTGCAGGAGGTCGTGGGTTCGATCCCGACCACGAAGTCTGTTGTATATTTGGAGTTTGCATGCGTCTCTCCCTCCGTGGTCACGTGGATTTTTCTCCGGGTCCTCCGGGTTTTGCCGTCCACATTTAGAATCAACGTGCGCGTTTATAGATAGAGAGTATTTGGCTGCTATAAAATTCCATGTAATAAACCACTGTTGAGCGATCATTTGTGATGGCTAGGTCGCTTCTGAAAAAGTGGGCCTTACCTGGTGAGATAAAAAGTTTAGTTGAGTCATTTTAGTATAGTGGCGGCCTCATATCGGCCACAAGGTACAAGAACCCAAAAAGAATGCACCGAGCACGCGACTGAACTTTACTCTTGAGGTTCAGGTCACGTCTTACAATTGCACATCAATACAACGGATCCCCTGTGGGTGTGGCTAGCACCATAATCGGCCACCTTTGCCTCTCCGGTGCTGATGATGACACCACCACAGCAGATACTCGCGCAACTGCGCTAGTAGGCAGGGGCTACCCGCGTTAAGATTCCGGGCGCACGGCTGACATCAGTGGCGAGTGATAGTTGAATCACTCCTAAGTCGCCCCCGAGGTCAATTCGGCAGATGATATACATTTTAAAAAGCACAAAGACATTCGTACGCACATGCCATCGCAGGTGATCATAAGGGCCAGTCACCGGAAAGGGGGCTGGCGATAAAACAATCACTGCCATCTCATGGAACACGCCGCTTACTGCACATGGGCAAGCATGCCAAACGCCTCGTCTTGTAAAACTACCAGTTTACACAGCACAGGACCGTCACCACACTCACTTTGAACAACCTTGCATCAGCAAAAGGTTGATCGCCTTTTGCTTTTAGCGCACTGCGTTTGCGGGGTGTGTGTATGTATATATCTACACGCTGCCCCGCACAGATGCGTTTGTATTGAAGCTCGTTACGGCTTTAAAAAAAGAGACACCCCCCCCCCCCTAATCTTTTAGTAGAGCCGTTGCATAAACAAAGCACAACGCAGAGAAACAAACGGATTGTGATGGAAGGGCCGTCGTATCGGAGATCAAATTGTAAATAATAAATGCCGCAGCCAGGGGGGGGGGGCAAGCTGCGTCAAGTCTCGCTTGCACGACACAGCGCGCCTCGCTATTCGAGCGTAAAACGCGATCCAATTAAATTCCACAACAATTCAATCAACCGGGGGTTTAAGCAGACTTGTTTGATTACGTCTTACAAACATTCCCAAAAGCACGCTACGCGCGCCTAGTGCGCGAGATTATCCACGCGTAAATATACACCAGCACGCTATCACTCAACGCCGGTGACGTGTGTACGTATTGGTTTATAGTACCGTTCACATATTTAAATTATAACTATAAAAAGGTGCACAAACATCTGAATGCAAAACATCACTGTGCAAACAAGCACACAAACACACTCGGAGGATACGTAAACACAGATACCTACACGCGAGTAACATTTTTCCCACGGATGACAGGAGACGTGACCAGCCGAACGAAATCATCAATAACTTCTCCCTCTTTCCTCCTCTCTCCCTCGCGGCCGCCACGCACCCTCGACCCCCCCCCCACCCCGGAACCGACTGCAACGGGCGGCCAGAATCCACACCGAGCGAGCGCCCCCCAACATCCGAGCGCCCCCCCCCCCACGCGCCCCCCGCCGTCCGAACGCGCGAGCCCCCCACCGTCCCGCTCTCACCGCCGGCAGCATCGCCGTGCAGCAGCCCCCCCAGCGTCCCGCGGGAGCCAACCCCGACGGACACCGCCCTGCCGCCCGCACCTTGGCTGAAGCAGAGCGGCGAGAACGACGTGCCCACGGCGGACTTGAGCACGGCCGAGAAGTGGCAAAGGAAGCACTCCATGCCTGCGCGGGCAGGGGGGGACGGGGGAGCTCCGGGAGGGGCCGCGGGACGGACGCTCGCCCCCCGCCGCTCATTCCCGGTCGACGCGGCGCGTCGGGCCGGCTTCCCGCGCGCCGCTGCCCGCGGCCGTTATTTCACGCCGACCACGTCGGCTCCGTCGGCTCGGCACAAAGGGAGGCGCGGGCCAACATCGGCGCGAGGGGGGGGGGCGCGAGAGGCGCGGCGGCGCACGTGTGGCCGGTACAGTGCACGCAGCGGAAGGGGGAGTGTGTAAAAAAAAATCTCCGCATAACGCAGCGGCAGCAGCGGTGGTGGCGGCGGCGGTGGCGGCAGACGCCCTGGCAGCGTTTTGCTGCAGTGTTGCACTGTACCCGCTCGTTCCATTAGGTGAACTGCAGCCCCCCGATCAAATCAACGAGAACCGCGATGACGCCGAGCGCCACTGCAACATTGACAGCTGGGAGGCGTGCAGCCCGCGACAGGGCGAGACCGCTATACCGTGTGCGTCAACGACACCGACGGGCGTATGCGCGACGATTAAAGTGGCGCGGGTTATTCGATGCGCACCTGTTCCGGGGTATTCTTTCCACACCGCCGTTAAACCCATCGGTGCGTGCGACACATTTTCGCAGTGAGCGACGCGCATCTGAAGAGCGCCTCGCGTGGATGTGAATGGGCTGGGGGAGGGGTGAGAATGACAAAACAAACTACGGTGTCCTTGCACGAGCCGAGCAAGAGACTTATTCGGATCCCTTCCGAGACTGGCGGAGCACCATCGTGCCGCCCGTATTTGCACGCGACACCACGTCGCCCTCACACGGGGTTTCCCAAAACTTTACACGGCCGTCAGCAAACTGCGAAAGGAAGTTGGATTTTGGTAACACGCCCCAGGGGTTGCGAGCTTGTATTTTATGGTTGTGTCCCGAGTGATGTTACTTCGGGGATCTCTCAAAGGCCTCTTCACGGTCCCACTGGGGGTATAAAAACCCACGCTGTTCTGGCAGTTCAAGTTCATGTTTTAATAAATTAACCCGCATTTCCGGGAGAACATCCCACCCATCGCGCCGATGAATTTGCTGAGGACATGCCAACGGCGAACGCCAAAAAGAAACGCCACAAATGAATCGCACGGCAATTTAAATATTTCACGGAGTTGTTCGCCTGCTGCGTACGCAACAAATTCCGTGGGGGGGGGACATTTTAAGGTGAATTCAACGAAAAACGACTCGCGTTTGAGTATACAGCTATGATGAAAAATGTCAACTGGGCCTTACTTGTGGAGCGCGCTAGTATTGGGGCACTTTTTTGCATTCATAATAAAACGATTCCAAGCGAAATATAAGCACCCACCAAGATTACGCACTGTTATTGTAAGACAGCAAGCGAACTTTGTTTGGCAGTGTTATCGTTATCGTCAGCGTTAAATAACTAAAAAATGTTTTTTAAAACTTTAATCAAAGGTACTTTATTGTATAATGTAAGCAAACCAAATTAGTTTATTGGAAAACAATCCATCAGTGTCCTTATATTTAACCAGATGGCAACTCATTTACATTAATTACCTCTGAATAGGAGCAGGGACCATCATTGCCTAATGAAAACAATATAGACGTGGGCCATATTTACAACTCTGCCGCACAGGGCTATGAACCCAGCGACCCAAGTTCGATTCCCGACCACGGCTAACATCAGAAGCAAGTGACATACAACAAACCAGTCCTGGGACCTTCCTTCACCAACCCACAGTGGCCAGCATTTGTAAAATACGGTCAAACAAGCCCCGACGGCCGACAGATATGGGGAGGCCTTCTTCCAGCAGTGGATTAACCAAGGGCTCTTATTTCGCACCGTACATTGCCAACCATGCCAATCAGGTGCGAGGGAAGCACAAACCAAATACAAAAAAATAAACATACAATGTCTTAATCTTAAAGACAATATTGCAAGGCATTTATCATCATCCAGAGCAAAGGGCATGATTCAGCAATGCCGTATTCTCACTGTTGAGTGTTAAAACTGGCTCTGGGAACAAGCGTTACGACCACCGGTCTAACCGCATTATGACCGTCGGTCGAACCATCTTCCTAAGAGTTATTTTCATGCAAAGTATTTTGTGCCACAGTCAACAAAACCAACAACCAAAAATGCCACTGACTCCGTCTCAACGCAAGCGAACTTGGCCTACGTGAAAGAACATCCATGAAGCAATGCTCGAGTAGTGAACGAATTGTAATCACATGACCAGGCTACCTCATCCGGTTAAGATTGTTGCGTATTTGGCAGAATATAAGTGACAGTGTCAATGAGCTGCGTGTACTTAAGATTTATTTTATTTTTAAGTTGTAAAATGGTACAGTAATCTATCCAGTGACCAATATAAGACAGACCTTAGGCATACATTTTGCAGTAAAGAGCAGCTGTACTCCTATTGGCTGTGAGATGGTGACATGACCTCGTGTTATGCCCCCTTGCTGCAGAGGTTACTTTTGATGCAGCTCGGGCAATGTGTGCCGTCTGCAGCCACACGATTCACGAGTGTTTAAGTTTTTACGACCTTTGAATATCTCACTCGGTAGCTGTGCAATATTCCTTGAATGACCCTATTCTCATTGTCCGCAAAATGTATGTCTTTGTTTTGCTTTTGCTGCTGCGGCTCATGCAGAACCCACCACGGTTTCCCCCTGTAAAATAGCAGGGTAACTGGCTGCACGAGATCGTCCGTGTAACAAATAAAATAAAATGCACCCAGTGTCGGATAGCCTGTCACAACCACACATCACCACAAGTGTAACAGGATATGATGTCGCGCGCTTCACATTGCTGCGTGGTGCCACAGATCATAAGCCTCATGCCAAAGCATCGGAGATGACCCAACATGTGGGCGGGTGAAACGTGCCATGCCTAACCTGAAAGGCTGCATTGTTCTGTTACATGGGAAGCCCTGGGTTTAACCCTGGATCTCACAGCACTCAGTCAGGGTTGTGACACTAACTATTATCCCCCCTAGGCACAATAAAAACATTGTTCCCGCAAGTTAGTTTGTATTCTACACGCGATTCATACTTCATATAAGCTTTAGGCCGTACGATTTCATTTTCATCAGCACTTTTCCTCTTTTAACATCATAAAGTAATGCTCCTAAGTAGCAGATCTGACCAACAAGGCAATTTGAAGAGAAGTAAAAATAAAACGGTGAGTTAAACAGACACCTGCGATACGTGTCACCTCTTACAATTATGTTTAGTCAGCTCCATTAACCTACGCAGCGCTCACGCATCACTTCGCCTTGCAACAACCTTCAAAAGTAAGTCTGGACGCTGCAGACACAATAAAAAGCTGCTGTTTTTTTATGTTTGCTTCCATACCACAGCGATGACATCTCCTTTATCACCTCTACTTAGGACCAAAACAGGAGGAATTCACCACAACTCTGGCTGTCGCCTGATGAGGCTGGTTGTTGTAATCACCGGCAAAACACCGAATTGTAAATGTTGTGGGTTTACTCTCCAACACACCGGTGTGCTGAACTAGTAACAAATTGGCACCTTTTGTTTACGTGACAAACCTTACTAATTGGCTGTATTGGGTGGTTGGGGGCTTAACGACACATTTATATTTATTCGATCTTACAAAACAACCTCTATTATAGATTTGTGGGATTTCAGCAGTCTCACTCTAAATCCTGTGATCGGCCTAAATAATCTGGCCGAGCCGGCTTCTGCTACAGGGAATTTGTTTGGCTTTTGTCATGTTGGTGACCCAGGGCTAACTTTTGCAATTGAGTCTCCCATCCTGTTCTCTCAAGTTCTCACCAGGTTACAAGGAAAATAAACTTCCGTCGACACTCACGTGTGCATGCGACAGCGCATGCTGCACATGTGTCGTCGGTGTTTGTGTCCGTGTGTGTGGAGCGGTAGTGTAGCGGTTAGCGCGCTCCGCTACGAACCCGGTAGCCCGAGTTCGATTCATGCTCACGGCCAACACCGGTAACAATTTTCTGAACCAGTCCTGGGCCTCCCCTAGGTCGACTCAGACTTAAATGAGTACCTCGTGGTGTGTAAAAAATCATCACAGGGGAGACAAAGGCGGCATGGCGTGGTGTTTGGCCACCCACACCCTCATATGCTGTGCCGGCCTTCATAGTTGCTTGCCTCAACAGTCTGTTCAGGCTATATGGGGGATCTTTGTCTTTGTGTGCATTCTGCGCGTGTTTGTGCGAGTGGATATGTTTGTGCACAGGGACTGGCCTAGCCAGGCCAAATGAGACAGCAAAGCACAGTAGTGGTACTAGCAGCTCAGCCAGGCCCGGGTTTCCACAAGGCCAACTCAACCTAAACTTGTCACCAAACATACTGGGTAACAAATTAATTAGTTTCCTTGTGTTGTATTATTTGAAGAAGAAAAAAAACCTCTTCGGTTTGTACATTTTTGCATGCTTCGTTAGCATAAATCAAACACACTAATTATTATTTCCACAAATTATATTTTTACACGCTATTTGATGTACGTGTATAATCCCACGTAAATAATCCAAATCATATATTGTAATTTTGCCTAATGAACAGTAAACAGACGCAGATACCAGCACATAGGTAGTAAACAACATAGACATTGGATGCACCACATTGCGACAATTCATTCAGTGACGACGACACACTTACAACGAGTCCAAAGAACCCACGCCAAATACATGAGCATCCATTCAGTGGAGCTGAATGAGCTCTACGAAACGGTTGAAAATAATTAATTCCGCAGCGGGCACGTGGTCAAAGGCGTGGGTGGGCAGGCGGGCGGGCGGACATGCACGCTCGCCCGAATTGGAATTGGACGATCGTCGCGTGAATCAATGCGACCACGTTGCACACACGCAGTGCTGGGTGAGGATCCAAGCGGCACCAGGGCAGGGCACGACGGGGGCAGGGGCACCCCGCGCATTGCCAACACCGCCTCAACACGCACACAAAGACAAAGATCCCCCATATAGCCTTCGTAGACTGTTGGGGCAAGTGCTGTTAGTGAGTGGCAGCGCCTGTGAAGGCCGGCACGGCACCCGCAGGGGGTGGGTGGCCAGCACCACGCCCAGCCGCCAATATCTCCCTAGTGGCGAAGTTTACACAACGCACCAGGCACTAATTTGAGGCTGAGTCGACCTCGGGGAAGCCCATAAGCGGTTGAGATAATCGTCGCTGATGGTGACGGTGAGCGGGAATCGAACTCGGGTCGCCGGGTTCGGAGCGAAGCGCACTAACCGCGACACTACCGCTCCCCATTGAACTCAGACACATACAAAGGTACAGACAGCCCCTGTGTCAATCACAGCATGCGGTGTCATGGGAGTTATTTAACCTTACAGCGCCATGCTCGTCACTGCTGGTGGATGACGGCTGGCAGCATGTGCCGTGTGTGGGGTGCACAGAGGTGCAGCACGACAATCGGATTTTTCTGCACTGCCCTCTGCTGCTCACGATGTAGCACTGCGAGTGATCTCACCAGGCAACGTGTACCTCCATAAAACAGATGTGTTTTTGAGTTAGATCAGGAAAATATATAAATGTGTCATTAAACCCGCCACCACCTGGCGCAGCCAATTAGTAAGAACATGCTAATTCGTTACTAGTACAGCACACCGGTGTGTTGGAGAGCAAAGCCACAAGATTTACAACGTTTCGCCAGTAATTACAACCAGCTTCTAGCTTCATCAGGCGACAACTAGATTTGTGGATTAATCCTCCTGTTTAGTTCCTTAAATAGAGAGGTAGATATGGATGATACTGGTCGCAAAAGCCGACGTGTTAAACCAACGTGTACCTACATCTTTATTCTCAATAGTTTAGGGGGGGGGGTTGACTCAGGGTAGAAAGAAAAGTGGTTTGTCATGCTATAAACAACACACTATATGTTACATTTTAAATCACAGTTCCTATGATTACTGTTGTTACATTGTTTTTATAGCTTTATTTTGGTGATTCGAAAACATATGGTTAATCTAAATTGTCTAATGGTTGTTGTTATTGGCTTGCACCACATTGTGATTTTTGCACACGGCGTTTCAATAAGTTTTTTTGGAATATTTGCTGGTTTATTCCAGGATGTTTCTGTTGCGCGTCGTCGCTTTAAGATGCTCTGTGTTCATATATTGTTTGTTGCGATTGCACCCGACTTAAGAGCCGCATGGCTCACAGGGCTATACCTAATCAATGAAACTTGAAAACTTGAATGACACGACTGTAAATAGTAGTGACATTTGATCCTGTCTTTAAACCTCTTATGGCCAACGATTGTTTTGTTAATAGATATAAGCTAGTCATTAAACATATATTTGCTGATTTCCTATAGCCAGCCAGTTCTGTTTTACCAGGTTTAGCTTTCTTTTTTCACACTTTTGTCATGTAGGCCAGGCTTAGTCACTAACCGAACCTCTTCATAATAAAGGCTCAGTCTTTTGTTATGTAGCCTATTACCATCTACATGGCAGAGGCTCGGTCTCATTTGCAGCATTTGTTATGTAGGCTAGGCGTTAGTCACAAACCGCACCTCTCCATAACAAAGGCTCAGTCATTTGTTATGCAGTCTATTCTTAGTCTTAAGCCTCACCTTACCATATTAATAAAACGTGTGCCGTTCCTGGCCCTGCCCCCCTCAACCATTATATATACGGAGTGGTATCTCCTGTAATCCCTCATTTACTTGATACAGCTGTCGGGCTGTGACGGTTCCACCTGAAGACGGAAGCTTGTGTTGCCTCCGAAACGTCGTGATTTTTATTTTTATTTTACTTTTATTAATTTTAATTTTTTACCTACGTGACTTTACCGAAAAAACCTAAGAATATGATTTCCTATACTGTACTCCTGAATGAAAAAGGTGTCGAAAATGATGACTGCGGTGGAATTTTTCTTTGGATGCCCACCTTAAAAGGGGGCGCTCAACACGCCAGCTATGACCATGACACACAACCCACGTGACGGTGCATCGAGTGTGTCACGAGACCATCACGCGCGTGTGCTTCTCAAAGCCACGACAGGCACGCATTTAGTTTAAATAACATTAAGACCAAGGATCTCTGTGCTTCTGGATCGACGTGACCGACGCTGCAACCAGTCACGCATTCATTACTGCACGTCCCTTGATTCGGGTCCCGCGTCAATTCTCACATTATCACAAAGTGCTCACTGCAATGGCGTCACTTGCAAAAAGTTTATGTATTAAATTAATCGAACAGAATTATAAACGGCCAGCCAAGTGGCTGGCGCTGGTTTATGCCCCGTGTCAGAGTGATAAACGACAAATACTGAGCTCACAGTCCGATCAATCTCAGCGGTACTCTATGCGGTGAACGCGTACATGGTTTGTTAATCCCACAGATTGCAAGTCCAAATTCATTGCTCATTTCCACAGTGTCGTGAGCTCATGCGCACTGCAATACTTTTAGAATCTTTACATTCAGATATGGATCGCAGGAACTGTGTTGACAGGTCTTGGTGTGGAAACTCGGCAGCTTCCCGCTTGAATGCACAATGTGGGGCCCATTAGCAGCCCAAATCGGGGGTCTCACGCCTCAAGACATCCGCTGTTCAGTCAGACGGTCCCTGCATGGCACGCTTTCAGGTGGGCTTTTGCGGCCGTGTGGAACACTCTTCCTTCCGATATTAGAAAGCCACTGCAGCTATGCACTTTTAAATCTAAATTGAAAACTCATTTCTTTAAAACTGCTTCTTGTGCTTAGCTTGTTGTCCTTCCACCGCACCTCCGATAGCACGGTTGGCTATGTACGGCGAGAAAGAAGTTAAACGTATGTATACGAACTTACAATGGACAGCCCAGAGCACATTTGCAGAGATGGAGAGCCAATTAGTCACCTGACGTGGGTCGGTTGGCGCGGCAGACATGGAACCCCACTTAGCGCCGCTGTTGTGCGCCACAGCCAAAACACAAACATTTGCTGGGACACGCCGCATGTGACAGAGGGAGAAACGCTTCTTGCTAATTAGCAAGGTCCATTATTAAGACACCTTGGCAGCTGTGTCTAAATTAAGATAAAAATGTAATTTACAGTACACAATGGGCTCAAATTCGTACCCTTACGTTATGTACGCCTTACACCTTTTGCATTTTCTTGTTCGGCATAACTTTGTCAATGCAACCTCTATCACCAAAAAAAGTTTGAGAGATAAAATTCAATGTTTAATTGTACATATTTATGGGCACCACTTGCGTGCATTTCCGCATGGATTGTTACATCGCAGGATCGCAAGGGGTGATGGGAGGCCCTCATCCAGCAGTGGAATGACCAGGGCTGATGATGATAACTAAACAACTCGCGGTCAACAACGCTGAATTGTGTCCTACAGCAACATTTACATACAGCTATTTCACACGTGGTATGCATAGTTGCTGTGATTTCTCAAAGTATTTAGAGTAAATTCAAGAGTTGAATTTACTCTAAATACATTCAGACTGTAGCCTGCGGGTGCTCGTTTGTACGTCAATCATTGGAGGCGCATTTTTCAAACGCGTCAATAATTACAGGACAACGCAAGCAAATCCAGAGGAACTGAAATAAAATCTCACGGCGGTGCAATTAGCAAACCATTAGGGGGCGTCGGACCCCACAGAGTGGATGGACCGCGCAGTGGTTCCCCCTGCCGCCCCCACCGTGTGCCTCGTGGCAAGCGATGTCGTGGGATGTGCACGGCTTGTGGCGAGTGCTCTGCTCAGGCCAGGGTGTCGGCGACACGCGGGTCCGGAGCCCGCACGCGGCTCTTCAAGGAGCCGCTGCTTCGCATCGTCATTTATTCCGGACCGCCGTCTCTGGTGTTCACCACGGCGCACTGCGGCTCTTACAACATTCCACTTTTGTTACCGGATTCGAGAAGAAGAAAAGGTGGCTCTTCTCGTTATTTTAGCTTGGCGACCCCTGGCTCAGACCGTTCTACACAACAACCGCTGTATTAAACCTTCCCTTCCCATGGAACACGCACGCTGCCATATCAGTCGTTTTGGCCGGGTCGCCATTGAACGTGCGCTTCGGAAGACAATAAGCCTCGCCCGAAATCAACTCGCGTTGAGTGGGACAATGACACTTTATGTGCAAATGAAGACTATTTTTACGTTCATACATACGACTAATGATGTTGGGCACCGCTTATTATAGTAGTAATGTCCCTCTTTGTGTACGTATCTACGTTGAACTTCTTTCGCACCATACATAGCAACCCGTGCTAATCGGAGGGAAGACCAACATGCTCACTTCTGTTGGCAGCCTTGAAAGAGTAGTGGATAATCGACATTCCTATGGCCAGTGTCTCAATAACACAACCACTGTTGACGTCCCACAATAACGTTCTGGAATGTATTTAATCTCCAAACAAGTTCAAGGGTCACGTGAGTGCACCCCTGAGAGGAACTAACATCCTTCCCATTGTGTCTTGAACGGGTCACAATACTACCAAGCTGCGTATATAACACGGCACCAAAATTATTACAAAACTACTTGCATTTTTACACGAAACATCCTCATGTAAACGTCCTCATTGCACTTGTAAAGAAAGTAATAAAGGATTGCGCACAAAACCTCGGCTTAAGATTCATCTCAGATTGGTCACTGCTGCACCTTGGGGATTGACAGAATCTGTCAAGAAATTAGAACAGAAAGGCTCCATAAACAAATGGATTTTTTAAAATAAGTTTGGTCACGTAACCAAAACGTGCCGTTTAGTTACGAGTTCAGCACACCGGAGAGTCAACCCACAACATTTACAATTCAAGGACTCTTCAACACACCGGTGTGTGCTCAACTAGTAACGAATTGGCATTTTTTGTTTATCTGACAAACCTTAATAATTGGTTGTGTCGGGTGGTGGCATGGTCGAACGACACATTCATATTTACGCGATCTAACCCCAAAAAAAAACCTTTAGATGGATATTGGTCGCAAAAGCCTACGTGTTAAACTAGAAAGCATCCAGTTTCCTTAACATGGGTCTCTGAAGCAAAGCATGAGTGCACTCCGACAAATCCACTCCTGACAACATCATCGTTACGTAAGCATGCGTTAACAGCTGCACACCAAGCTCATGCGTTCACGGAATTATGCTTGTTTACCCCCACTGCAAATAACGTTTGCACACAAAACAGTATAAAGACCAGTTTCTGGAGCTCATCGTTTAAATATTCACCGTCACGATGAACTGCCGAGTCCAAACAAAGCTCGCAAAACACAAATTAGCAACCGGTGACGTGCGAGGTTGAAGTGCACGCGCACCCTTTTGAGATATTCTGCTCAGAGGGGAAAAATACAACTTGCGCTGTAATTCAGAGCTTTGAGAGCCAAGCGCTGTTGGCTTTTCATTCACATCTGCCCCGTATTATGTTCTAACTTCGTGAAGTGCTGCTTCTCTATGCACAACACTGGAGCCAACTTCCTTGTTTATCAGTTTGACAAACATTATTAACTAGCGGGAAGTACCCGGCGTTGCCCGGGTCAAAAAAAAAAATTCAAACCTACTCTTAAAAATCTAATAGCAGGTGGTACCTGCTATGATTACAGCAGTGCATACCGACTGTGGTGGTACCTGCTATCACTACAGTGATACATGCTGATTCGATATCAGTATTTATCGACTCTATAGCACAAAGTACTGACCTGACAGAGTGTCGTGGTGAGGCTTAGTCCTGTGCAGAGCCTCCGGCCTCGCCTAGATTGTCCAGCTGGCTGAGGTGGCACCTTGTCAGGCTGGGGCTGGGCTGTTACCCCTGACCCCCCCCCCACCAGCCACGATCTCCCCGGCCACTCTGCAGTAATATCTACGGCCTATAGTGGTAGCATCTACCGACTGTATAGTAGTAACTCTGCACGCATCGGGGTGGGAGGACATCACACAGTGAAAAATTTACCTGAGCGTTTAGCGTATTTTTATAGCAATTATAACACGAAAGAAAATGTCCCCCTCACTCAAACCGAAGGCGTGGAACTTGGCATGGGCCGTCCTCCCCACCCAAGGACGCGTGAGTTGGTATGGGCGTGCACAAGTCATAAATAAATAAAGCGCACAGAACTCGCACTAAATCGCTAATTAAACTAATTAAAAGTTGACGGATGTGAAAAGGGAATAGCGCTTGCTCACGGCGGGCCTTACGGCATGGTAAACCCCACACAAACCCACAGACAAAGAATGACGTTTATAGGTAAGATAGAAGATATTCAGGGTTTTTTGGGTTGGATCGCTTAAGTATAAATCTGTCGTTAACACGCCACCACTCCGACAGCCAACCAGTGAGGTTAGCCACGTAAACAAAACGTGCCAATTAGTGACTACTTCAGCCCACCGGTGTGTTGCAAGAGTAAATCCACAACATTTACAATTTGAGTACTGTGACGTTTCGCTGGTAATTACATCCAGCATAATCAAGCAAATTTTCCAGAATTGTTGACATGACAAACCTTACGTATTGTCTGTGTCGGGTGGCGGTGGGTAAATGACAAATTTATACTACGCGATCCTTTCTGTGTCCACATCGGCCACCACCACAACAGGAAGGGCCAGAGCAGGGGCTGCACAACGACCTCAATATGAACCGTGCATCTTTGCTAAATGTACGGGAGCTGAATGCGTGGTGTTCAAAGGAAGAAGACAAAAAAAACCTAGCAACATGGCTCCATTATATCTCTTGGGTTATAGTGGCAAGGGTCAAGCGAATTGTGTGATAGGGCCTTTACTGCCCAGCTCACAGAATGGGGCACACTTAACAAGCCTGAGTGACATTATCAGGGATCGAGAAATTCAGCTCTTGCCTTCCTCCTTGTGAACTGGCTCAGGTGACAGGCACCGGCTTTGCCTGCGAGCCCGAGCTTCACGCGAGCTAAGCGATACACACTCGCTTGCCAGTGAGAACAATTTTTATCCTGTTTGAGAAAAAACGCTCTGAAAAAGGCTTAATCATAATTTATGAGAATGTTATAGGAGCAACGTTCTAATTTCTCAATGAAATCACTACACGTTATGTTATGATCACCAGTTTTATCTGACAGAATCAGACAAAACAAACCGCAACATCTTAAAAAACATTAATTTGCACTCTAAATATTATACAAAAATAAGCAACTACTTATGATACACAATATAGAGGAAAACCCCACAGAATAATGATTTTATAGAAAGAGCAGGGATACTAGGAAACATTCTTCACTCGGCTTCCCTGTCGAGTGCCAATGAGGATTTGTGCATCGTGCCTCCAATTACGGGGGAGGGGGGGGGCTAGAAGCTCCGCCTCGGGTCTTCCAGTGTCCGGTGATGCACGCAAGGTGGGATTGATGATTGGAATGCAAAGGTAGCATAGAACACGCAATAACGCACCAGTGCTGGTCTCCCACCGGACCAGTTCTGCTGGGAAGCTGCATGTCCTGTGTTGCAACCCTTATGGTGCCGAAATCGATGGTGGTGATGATGATGATAATACATGACAAATGATGAAGCTGCGGCCAGAAACATTTCAAGTTCTCAATTTATCCACCTGCGTGCTTCACCTGTGACTGGGAAAACCTGAAATGGGAGTTAGTAGTACCTCCAACCATCCTGCCCCGAACTGGAGTCATGAACCACGAATTTAAGTGAGCCCCTATTTGGGATGGTTCATAGTCGCAAAAGGGCGAGTCGGAATTATACTTTGCAAAAATGTTTTACTGCAAATTACTAAAATGAGAAACCGCAGAAACCATCACGCCACTTGTGCTGCAAAACGTGTCGCGACTGGGTGAGCTTTTCTTGGGCAAATAAATGTGATTATAGAGGGTGGCCCAAAAAGTCAGGACACATTATTTGAAAACTGGCATGAAAACATTTTCATTGTTTAGTCTTCAAGTTAATGTGTTATCTATTTTCATTATTGTCTATTTTTCTTCTTCTCCTTCAGATTACATTAACAAATGTAAAGAAAATTTACCATACATACTACGAATAATAACACGTTCAATTAGAAGGCAGCTGTAATCTTAAAAAAAAAGTCCTAAATTAATTTCAAAAGAGAATTCATGCATACATCAATGTTTATGAAAGTCAGTTTGAACATTTGTTAAAATAAATATATCACTATGTAACTTTTGGGCCACCCTGTATAATAATAACCTGAGAGCCTTCGAACTAGAGTATGCTCCATCGACAGTCAAAAATACGTGCTGTGATCTTTCTGTGACAATTTAAGAGAGATGCAACAAAAAAACAGTTCTGATCTCTATAACTCAACCAAAAAAATTATCACTACATTCATGACAACGTCCCGAGTGGTCCCACGTAATAACTTTCACATCATGATAAGATGCCCTGCCATGACACTCCATCTGGTGAGATCACCGCATTGACACGATATTAAACTGTACGGGTAGTGGCGTCACTGCAGTCACTATCACGTTGTAATGGCACGCCTCGCCGTATCATCAATAATGTCTTATTGCCTCACTAATGGAAGTTCACAACTGGTGACTGACAACGTGGATTTATGGAGCATTAAAATACCAATTGCGTCTCAATACACCCGTACTAAGCAATGGGCAAGGTTTTTGTGTATATAGCGAGATAAATAGACAGCGAGTGATAGAGGGGGATAATTAAGGTGTTGAGCCTGGGCAGTATGGATGGCTGGGAGAGTTTCAGACTGAGGAGGGAGTATGAGACCACGAGGAGGGAGTTTGAGACCACCAGGGGGAGTTTGAGACCACCAGGGGGGTGTTTGAGACCACCAGGGGGTGTTTGAGACCACCAGGGGGTGTTTGAGACCACCAGGGGGTGTTTGAGACCACCAGGGGGTGTTAGAGACCACCAGGGAGTGTTTGAGACCACGAGGGAGTGTTTGAGACCACCAGGGGGAGTTTGAGACCACCAGGGGGTGTTTGAGACCACTAGGGGGGAGTTTGAGACCACCAGGGGGTGTTTGAGACCACCAGGGGGTGTTTGAGACCACGAGGGGGTGTTTGAGACCACCAGGGGGTGTTTGAGACCACCAGGGGGTGTTTGAGACCACCAGGGGGTGTTTGAGACCACGAGGGGGTGTTTGAGACCACCAGGGCAGCAGAAACAAAGGACACTCACTGAGCGATGGTTGATTGTGGACTCGATAGAAGGGCCTTGCTGAGATGGAGAATGTGTGGCGGGCAGTAGAGTGAGACGAGAGCCTACGTGCACTTCTACTAAGAACCGTGCAGTCTTTTGTGATGGTACAGAAACTGCGCTGCAACACAGCAGCAAAGCTGCAGTGCCAAATATTGAGCACTGCGCAATGCAGTAAGTATAGGCCAGCAGCTTGCACTGAAAAAATGCATGTCAAATGCATTTAAATGCTGTCGACAAAGTGAATGTTACACAATTGTCTTCCATCAGCAAGGACAACAGCCTTGCTTTGTACTCCGCATTTGGTTTCAAGGAATCGTAAAGTTGCAGA
Source organism: Lampetra planeri (assembly GCF_965212315.1). Lineage (NCBI taxonomy): Eukaryota > Metazoa > Chordata > Hyperoartia > Petromyzontiformes > Petromyzontidae > Lampetra > Lampetra planeri. Next base: position 12,208,493 of record NC_136110.1, read on the forward strand.
AAAAAACACAATCTGAGTGCAAAGGTTACAAACACAGCAGGAAGCAGGGGGGAGTTTGGTAAGCACGAGGGGAGAAGGGGGGTTCAGTTTTCCTTATCACTTTCACCAGGGGAGGTTCTTTAGCTGGCCATGACAATTACAACCTCCCACACGCGCTCTGCTGCATGCAGAGATGCAGTGCTAACCGTTGCCCTAGCATGGACTTCAACCTCCCACAATTTACAGTTGTCCCTGGCGATCCATGGCCATAGGCCTCGCGAGCGATACAATTGATTTCAACCCATTTCAATTAACTTTATTAAAAACAAAGCACACGACGACTGCGATTTTTTCACTTTTGCAGGGAAAGGCTTAAAAAGACCCTACATAGTTAATATATAAAATTGCACGCATCTTTGTTGTGGTAAAATAAATTCAGTGTAGTATCGTGACACCAACGACATACCTGATATTGAAAAAGAGTGTCATAAGATTGTTTAACGCCCATTTGTATGTCCCCTGCGTTGGCCGAGTGGACTATGAACCTGATCTCCATGTGGGTCTAAGACAGAAGTAAAAATCTCCTTAAAATTTGCAATCTCTGCCCTTTCGGGAACATTGCTGGCTTCTTTAACTGACCTTGGTGCTCTTTTCAAAATTATGAGGAGTCGTCAAAAGACGTTTTAAAAAAATGCCAGGGTCTAGAGTTTTACAACTTTGAATCCTTCTACCACAAGGGCCCGTTGGGAATCCAACTGCCAATTCAATGGCTCTCACTTCCTTGTTGAGCCGATCCAAGCCTGTAATCCATCAAAAACAGTGCAAACATCCAAAGGTTCTCAAAGGACCTCCCTCGATGCAAAAAAGCTGACCCACGAATTTGGGTGGTAGATTGTCCAAACTTTAAAAAAAAACCTAAGAAAGGCCACATATTCTTGGGATGGAGGAAACTAACAAAGCCTCTCACCAATAAGAAAATCTTTGTTTTCTGGGTAACGTCAAATCCCGTTGGAACGTGTAAATCATGCGGTTGTCACGCAAATAAGTGCCCTATCTGACAACGACCTCTCTAAAGCTTGCTTTGAACTTGCCCTGATCAGAAGGTAATCCAGGTACAGAAGACCATTGCTCCACACTGCTACCAGGACCTTGGCAAAAACTCTCAGGGAGGCCGAGAGATCAAGAGGAAGCACCTGAACTATCCAGTGCCTTCCCCCATGACATTGAACTGTAGGAATATTCGGCCGGCTTTGTTCACCGGGACATACAGATAAGGATCCTTGAGGTCAACTGACGCTAGCAAGTTGTCAATCATTACTGTCTTTACTATCGACAGCAAGGATTACGATCTTAAAACTTTGGTGCCAATGAGATGTTGAGTCTCTTCAGGTCCAGGAAAGCCCCAAAACCCTCAAGAGTAGAAAACCAAACCTCACTGTTCCCTTGGGACCTCTAAAATATCCTCAGTGGCCAAAAACATATCCATATTCCGATGACTCTTTGGGGCTAATGAGTTCAGGCGATAGATCGCGAGCCCCCCTTTGAGTCAGTTTCTGCTTCCTGGCACTAGATCTCTTACTGGCCCTGACCCAGAGGCCTTTCCTAGCCATGGCGCTAGGCCCCAAGACACTCCTCATGTAGGCGTATATCAACTACGTCAGGCAAGTAGGGATCACCAGCTGGTTTCCACGAGCTTTATAGCTCATTGGATTCCTCCAGGAAAATACATATTCTGATTCTGAATATTCTTTGTTTTCTGACGCCCCTCAAAAAACTACTCCCTCTGGCGCTGGTGCAATGAGGACCCTCGGACCCTGGAAGCTATGTCGGGTGGCCATCGCACACCCCCCTTCAATGCTGCGACGCTGCAGGCCTCAGGCCTCACTTCTCTTGGGGCCGTTGGCCTCCGCAGCTGCATTGTCTTCCGCGGGGACACCCCCGCTCACCCGGGGCTACCCATTCAGAGTCACCGCGAACTTAGGAACTGCTGAAGGGCTACTGCTTGCCCCCTTCGGAGCACTGGGACCCAGTCGTGCAAAGCTACCACGATTTTTACTTATGTGGCTATATGTCAAAATAAAAATAAGCCATCATCACTGGAAGAACTCTCACCCACTGAGGATGAAGAGTTTGAAGAATACTTTTGTGAGGTTGGTGCAGAGGAGGCCAAGGACTCTGAGGAATAACCTTTCTTGCATCTCTTGATCTCTGACTCTTTCCTTTTAGGTCTCTTCTTCTTCTGAGCCTCTTCATGCCAACTAATCTCTCACCTGTTCCTCATTGGCAAATCACCATCTTGTGGCTGATTTGCTCAACCGCCACAGACTTTTTGAATTGGCAGCCAAATGAAGAAGATGTTCGTGAGAGTACGGCTGTCGTGGAGGACTGTGGTGTTGCAAGACCGTGATAGATTGTGACAGGGTGGGTAGGCCTTCAACCAGAAAAAATGGCCAATGATGAAGATTAGTTTACATCATGAACTATATATGGGTTTTCACATTCAAATTCACTGAACAGAAATCTGCAAAACATGGCTTTTTCAAATTAGATAAAAAGAAATGCTTGGCTTAAACATCTCACTAAGAATTACATGGTCAAAAGTAAAACAATTTATATATACTTTTCAAAACAATTCACACATCTCCAAGCCTTCGTAGCAAATATGCAAAATTTCCTCTGGGGGAAAAAATTTAAACCACAGTGGTCCTAAAAGTAGCACCGTAAATCCCCTCAGAAATGAAAATTTTCAAAAAGCTCAATTCTTTCCATGCATGATATATACAGCAAGGACACTACGTCACACACCGAGCACAAACATTCTGCATAATTTATGCTGCTAATTGCATCTGCCAGACGAGCATGACTGGGTTTTTTTTTCCACTTTATGGTTTTAGTCGACACATTTACATGAGAAGAGAGCATTGATGATGTGCAAGGGCAGCGCCACTACCGGGATGGTATATGGTGACATGTCAAGGTGACTCGTGCAGAGAGCAGTTTAAAAATAGCTCCCCCTCCCATAATGCAGGACTGCCATTCAAAAGCAGCCTCCTTTGCTTAACGCCTCCAATTCATAAACGTGCGCGCAGAATGGCGAGTGTCCAGTTTGCACATAAACCCCATCAAATGTTTCACACCCACGCATTTGGATTCCTCTTCAGGCGTGACCACTTCTAATAGCCCCACCACCTCTGCAAAATAAACATATGTATTCTAATGTCACAGGCAGGCAGCTGTACAAAGACATGCCCTCTTGCAGAGTCAACGTGCATTACACGTGAAGGATGTACAACACGGAGAATCGCCATTTGAAGAGTGATGACTCCCACTCATTTTGATATCAATGATCAGATGATTATTTGTTTACTGACGTTACCTCTTCCTATGTATCTCTGTATAAGGCATGAGTTGAATGCGCCTCATGGGCCCAGGTAATATCTCCTGAGGATTCGGCAGGTATATCATTTTCCATTACAGGTCTGCTCACTACTGTAGTTATACACTTTTAATTCATCTACATTGAAAACTCATTCCTTTAGAACTGCTTTTGATGTTAAGTTTGTCGTCCCAACTCCTGCGTCTTCGATTAGCACGATTGGCTATGTACAGTATGTCCATACATGATGCACTTCACGGCATGACGTTGCTCAAACACCATTTCAGGATGCTGCAAGACTTCCTCTGGTACATATGTGCAGGCCTCAGGAAGTTTGAAGTGCATGTCATATCTTCCACGAAGATAAGCAATGGAAATATAGTACATAAAGCAGAGGTGTAGCTGTCAAAATAGTTTTTCCCCCATTGGATACTCAACAGACAATAATATTTAGCGCTCATTTGAAAATGCAAAAAAAGCTACCGATTGAACTATTCTAAATAAAAGATAAACTCTTCTATAGCAAGTTTCTCCATTGACTGCTGCCTCTTGCATTCGGGTGGTAATGCTGTAAAATTAAATGAAACGGACCCGCTTGCGTTCGGGGGGAAAAAAAAAACGAGTGACCTCTGAGACCTCCAACAAATCTGGCCAGCTTGGTTTAAAAAAATGTGGGTGAATGGTCCCGTACAGATGGAAATCCAATACATGCATGAACACTTTCTGCTCAGGGTGTCCACAGAACCATAACATGTATGAGACCCTTTTCGCCGATATTAAAAATGATGAAAAAATATAAATAGGTTTTACACTTTTTGGCAATAAATCAGGAGGTGTTAAGATGCTCAAACACCAAATAGACACCTATTGCAAAGCATCCAGTTTACATTAACAACACGTACTTGCGGTGAAACATGCTCTGATAATATATGGGCATTGTCTTTCAAACGGATTGGTCTACACCAGAGACAGCCTTCTTTAGTGCCTCGTCTCACCAGTGTCAGACCAGAGAATGGCAAAAGGCGGACGATACAAAGACAATGCACTAGCAGACCATTTATAGCTGGGGTTGAGCAGATACAAAATGGGACATTTTTGCCAGTCAGTATCAATGCATGAAAAAATTATAGGTTTTACCCTTTCTGCCAATGAAACAGACCTGTGGAACCTAACTTATTCGAGGGCAATTATCAAAAATTGGTCGAGTATCATAATAATTCAATCATGAACCAGACAAGACCGTGATGGAGTGCTTTTGACAAAAGTATATAGACAATAATAACAAGCCACATACCAATGTGCCCGAAGAAGGGACACTTTCAACAAGCTCATTACATGCCATGGACACGTGGATTGGAAACGGACTACGACAAAGAATAGTCGAGAAAATCCAATTGGGCTTGAGCAGAACACATTGCTTGAAGTGAAGAAAGGCGATGGATTAGACAGACTGGTGATGGGGAGCTTAAAATGGGGCGTGCGGCCGAGAAGGCCTCCAACTGCAGAGATGTGGGGAAATGAGATCAGCTTATGGACAGAAAATGGAATGTGGCATCGGGTTGTTTCTTAGCACGGGAGAGAGCCTTTACCAAAAGTCAGGTTAGTAAATTCCAACAAATATGGACGGCATAACTCGATTAGCTTATTACGCTCTCACATCCGTCATAACCCCGTGGAGCTTATATGAAATCAATGCTATTCCCCAGAAGCATGAACCACAGAGGACAAAGCCGCACTCATCCTAAGGTCAGATTGATTTTTATCACCTTATGAAAGGCAGTCAATGTTTTATAGCAGTGACCACTTTAACAGACATTTGCGATGTAACCCATGTATCCCACACACACACACATAGGCTCATGTGATTGCAAATCACCCTCTCTGGCTCAAGCCAAACTAATTCCAAGGCAGTGGTTACACCGGTTTCGTTATTATCCAAGTCTCATTATCTGCTTTTGCAAGAGAGAGAGATAGGGAGTACACACAGCCGTAAGTTTGTGGGTGGTCGGGTGGCCAATGCACTCAGCTGAGACAGTGCCCGTGAGGTTGATGGCTTTAAAATCAAAGCCCGCTGCGGAGAATTACTAAAACACATCTGCTGAAAAGTGGAAAGTTATATAATCTGGTCCATCATTTATTTTTGGGTTCAATTCATGAATCGCGATATTGAGTGCACACACCTAACATGTTAAGGTATAGATCCTGTGGACTCATTTCACAAGAGTAGACTTGTAATGTTTGTAATTTCATTGGCAAAATCTACAATGTAAAAATATAATCCGCAACTAAATGACAACAAACAATTGTAAAATACGTGACCCAACGTAACTTTAAACTTATTTAACTTTTTGTTTAGGAGTTAAAGCCCACTTAGCTATGAAGCTATTTTTCAGAAGCGACCCGGCTGCTAAGGATAGCTCAACTAAGTGGCTTATCATGTGGAAATTGATAGCAGCCAAATACTCTAAACGCATGTTGATTCTAAATGTGGAGGGGAAAAACGGAGGACCCAGAGAAAAATCCACACGACCATGGGGAGAACATGCAAACTCAAAATAAATAGGCGTCAGGGTCGAGATCGAACCAACGACCTTCTGTATACCTGCTTCGAGGTAGGATCTAGTATTGCCTGTGTAGCATCTCGAGATGTAGTCACATTTAGACGACACATACACAGATCGTATGACAAATTGTATAAATCTAAATGAGTCAAAAACCTACCACCACCCGACACAGCCAATAAGGAACGTTTCTGTTGGAGAGTAAACCCACAACATTTACAATTCGAGTATGACGTTTTGCCACTATATACAACCAGCATCATCAGGCGACAGCCAGATTTGTGGAGAAATCATCCTGTTTCGGTCATAAATAGGTACTATCCTTTCCTACAATTCAAAAAATACCGCGGCACAACTGGGACCATGCTGTTTGCATGCCAATGCGCCGTGGCACGGCAGTTTGTCAAGCGTTGCCTCTACATACAAACGCATGCCGTAATCTCAGAACACATTCAACAATGCCAAAAGTTAGTGACTTGGGCTCTTCTTGCAAAATATAGCCTATTATAACAGGCCTTTGAAGGACTGCATTCATTGATTTTTGGGGTCAAATGGGTCCCCCCGCCGGTACAATCATAGCAACAATTTACAGCAGTTTTCCCAGGAGGCACAGTTTTGCAAATAAATGTCCAGCAATAGAAATTCCCAAAAGGCCCACATTTTTCTCTTTCCCTCCAGCTCGGCAAAATTGACCTCGGTTAACCCGAGAGGCAGCACTGCTCGCAAGGGATGCTGGGCCTTGTGCGATCCCTTCTTTTACGAACGATGCGCAGCGGTGCTCCGTCACGTCAGTGGCAGGCGCAGCTCATATCAGGGAATTGGATTGTTATTTGAGAAAACAGATTATACAGTTCACCTATCAATGAGATCGGGCTTCTTCAGCGTATTATATATACAATCCAGAAAATCATTAAGGTTTTCCAAGATAAACGGATGTTATTGATCACTGCTGTTCATATGGGTCCTGTTATGCGTTAAACAATGAGACCTTGGCCATCTTGCATCGCTGATACAAATATATATATTACATAAAGGCTCAAAAGCCACATTTTATGATTGATGAAGCCAAATTGCAGTGAGATGCAAATATATGATGGTTGATCAGTATGGTCTTGCACTCGCTCGACTGCAAAGTATTCTATATTAATCATAATACAACGTAAACATTCGTATTTTTGTTAACATAGAAGTTATATTGTGACCAGGACACAAAAGATAAGTTAATAATCCACTCCATTAATAACACTGTAACAAATGTATTTATTTTTTGTTCCTGGGTAGTAAGTGTTATTTCCTAATTGCTTATGCCTCAAAAGTACTTTCAATGAGAAAACGTGTGCATTTGTCATTCCTTCACACAAAGTCCTGGTCACAAAAGCAAAGTTTGTGGGGAATAATTGGCCATTTTCTATACTATGAGGCAAAGAAATTAGAAAATAACACTTACTACCCAGGAACAAAAATCGTGTTACACAGTGTAATAATTGACGAAAAGGATCGTTTTACGTGACGTATTAAATAATTTTGCATTGAACTAGGGCCCACATCTTAAAAAAAGGATCCGTGCCTGTAACATTTGGCAATTGCCCAGCATAGATTCCAGCAAGGCTGACTGCTGATAAGGCACCATATGTCAAATCCAGGTCAGAGTTTGCTTTTACTGTATTCAGATAAAGGCTGCTGATATTATGCACTCCCAGAAGGTTGTGGGGCTAATGAGTTGCGTGAGAAATACTTGAATTTCTTTTACGTGGAGAAACATAAACGTGAAGACAGATTGTCTGATTATCTGCTGTATTTTAAGCATATGTCATTCTGAGAGTGGAAACGCCACGTCTGCATTACTCACTCTGAGACGATGCTCCACAGGTGCATGAGTCTTAAAAACTATACTGTTAAACTATTTTTTATTTTACCAGGTAAGGCCCCACTGAGCTATATTATCTCTTTTTCAGAAGCCACCTGGCTATCACAAATGACAGCTCAACGAAGTGGCTTATCATGCAGATATTTATCGCAACCAAATACTCTAAACATATGTTTCTAAATGTGGAGGGGAAAACAGGAGGACCCGGAGAAAAAACCCACGTGACCACGGGGAGAACGTGCAAACTCCAAATATACAACAGACGTCAAGGGTCAGGATCGAACCCACGACTTCCTGTATACCAGGCGAGGTAGTTCACATCTCACCACCGTGGCGCCCAGCGATCATGCACGGCTCCCTGCGCACCTCTCTTAGCCTTGTGCCCAAAGCAGTGCAATGACTTAAGCGATCGACAGGCTTTGTATTGAGCGACACAAGTCTCTCTGTATTGTCTCTCTGTCTCGTTAAAAGGCTGCAGCGTCAAGACCCCCACCCCGCCCCCCAAACCTCGACCCGTCGGCCATTCCATACGCACCATCAACAGCCCCAGCAGTGGCTGAGAGAGACGGAGGTTTTGTTGGCAAGCGGATGTTAAGAGCCAACCTGCTCCACAATGTGATGTCACATAAAACCAAAGCAAATTCGTACTCTGCTGTGTCTCTTAATTGTCTTATTGACAATGAGCATACCCCCCCCCACCACCATCCCGCAGGGAAGCAATCAATCTTGAAACAACGCATCCATAAACGCTGCAGAAGAACACCAAATACAAATGCCCTAAGTTTAATGTACTCTTCATTATTGTACGCATCAGCACAACGTGACATTTCATCGCACGTAATAAACACAAGTGTTTAAGTTGGTTCCCGTAGGGTTGTATGTGTTGGGGGCGTTGCGAGTGGTCCCGTTTAGAACTCGAATATCACGTGGTTTTATTTGAAAATGCAATTAGACTAACCGATGGGAATCATTTGTCAGGAAAATTGAATGTAACCCAACTAAGATCACTTCACATTCTGATCAGCTTCTTGGATATTACATGAAATTAGCTGCACATGTTACTGTAAATAATAACAGATGTTACCATCACAAAATAAATCTATGGTACTGTTTACTCAACAGCATTCAAGTAATAGGCTTATGTGCTGTTGAGTAATAGTATAACAGGGCATTGTGCATATACAGTATTCAAATCAATCCCAATTAAATGATTATATATAATGGATATAAATGAAATGTATATCGATCCAACAGACTCAGAATCCATCAAGTCTGTTCACATCTGCTGTGATTGGATTTAATCTAATTTGAAATCTGCATCCCGAGTGCCTGCCCAACAAGGAATAACTTAAAAATCACATTGACCATCGGAGCCATTGATGTACACGTGCCAAGTACTGGGTTACCTTGGGGTCCATTTAGTCAGGTTATCTTTACAGTTTAACACGAGGTTACGGCGTCCTTCAGAAACTTAAGTCACTGAGGTGCTTCTTCAGCTTACGGATATGATGTCAGCAGCTGCTGCGGCCTAGCACGAAGTTTGGCATCGGATTTCTTCTCAAGGCACACCGCGCGCAATGTACTGACGTGTGCTTAATCCTGTCCCGTTGCGAGATGACTGCAAGTTGTAGGGTGTGGGTGTCCCGTTCACCGTCGAATCTCAAAGCGCAAACGGCTCAGCGTTCATTTTATTTAGAGAGGCGTAGCGCCGTTGCTTTTAAAGACATTGTACTCACCGCAAAGAACTGTAGCAAGACTGTATGATAGTTGGTGCCAAACTTTGTCAAACACCCTCCCGCATTGCCTTTGTTTGAGCCTCGGTACATCTTCCGATACGTCTGAAGACGTACCGATAAAGTTATTTTACTTTAGTTTTTCATCCAATTCCGTTCCGATGACGTATACGTGATCGGAACAGAATCGGAAGGAAAACCGATGTAGTATATGTACGTCATCAGAATGGGAAAAGCTTAAAGAGTGCCCCCTTTTCACAGCCGAGTATAAAAGTGGGTCCAAGACAACTGTGATGAGGTCAGGCACAGCTGAGCACAAACGCACATCAACCCAGCCAGGAAGCATACAATCTTGAATTCCTTTCCAGTTCAGACTCCGCTTGCTTGCCCATCGCCACGTAAATAACCTCTTGTTGTAACAGCTCTCTCGCTGGTTCAGCAGTTTCACTGCTGGATTCTTTTTTTCCGCCTGAGGCCGACCACTTGTGTTGCGATCGAAACGTTGTGATAAATAATTTTTTGTTTCATTTTATTTTTCTACCTATGTGACTTTACCGAAAGAACAAGAGTAAGGAAGCATACATCCTGTAGGCACGCTGGGAGCAATTTGTGCAACGTGCCAGTGGCACACCACTGTCTGTGCTTACAAATATGTCACGGACTCTCTAACGTCTACTTGGCAGCAGAAGAAAAACTTCAAGAGTTACCCAAAGAAACTGGAGGTCTGCAAGAGCCCAAGTTTCCTTGCAGCAAAATAGCAGACAATACTCAGATCTGGTTATTTGTCAAACGTGCATCATCACGTGGCTGAAATATTATTCGATCACAAGTATCACTCGTTCAACCCCACATAAAATCTGTTTTTTTTAATGGCATTCGTGATGTAACCTGGCAGTTGATGGGTTCAGGCCATTAGCCAATACTCCAGGGACTTGGATCTGACTACAGCTGTTACAGACATGTCTTGATCAAATTTCCTGATGTGAATCCAAGCCCAAATCTTTTTTCAGGAATAGGTCTTACAATATGCAATCATAATAGTAATGAGCGTAATGCATTTATTCGGGAAAACCTTCACTGCACATCGCACTCTTTTTTTTTCGCATTGAGAGTCTCAAGAAACATTTTTAAGAGGGTTCATAAAAAAAACATCCCACTTTGGGGATGGTTTTCCAATTTCGATGCCTCTCCCCGTGGTCGCGTAGATTTTTTTCTCCTGGTCCTCTGGTTTTTCCCTCCACATTTAGAAACATGCATTGAGACTAATTCGATTAAATTGGTGCAATAAATGTCCAAATTTATAGACCACTTTGTTGAGCTATCATTTGTGGTCAGATCGCTTCTGAAAAATAAGTTAATGCCTCAGTGGGCTTTGCCTGGTAGGATGGGGATGGTTTGGTTTTATTTCTATGTGTTTGAGTGATTTTGTTTACCTTTCTTGTACTTTACACTATGATCATGTGTTTGTAATATTTGTTGTTTTAACGTTCTTACCCGCCCCAACTGGACATTCGTGAAAAAGAGCTTTGTAAAGCATCAGATTCCTCTGGTATAAATACTCTGATATTTGCATGTGGAAAGAAAACAAAGTATCCACGAGGAAACCTCCACGTGTATGAAAGCGTACCACTCAGGGGACGTCCACGAATGAGTTCAGCGAAGCACTTTGCCGTACCCCATGCCATACTCCGGCTCATCTCACAATCTCAGAATTTTCGGAAAGTTTCACAAATCTGTGCGGAACTCTACCAGCTGTTGTTGCCTCCGAAGCGCCGGACGGGCAGGTAAGTGCCACGAAGCTCGTCATCGGGAGGGGGGAAGAAAGATGTCACAAAAGCTTTTTCGGTAGAGTGCGGCTTCAGAGCGATGCCACGGGGAAACGGGCAATCCGAGACACTTGAGAGCACGTGGCTATCGGTTTTATCCAGGTTCATGCATGCAAGCATGTTAACAACTAATTCTACGCTGGTTTCAACTAATGACACCCCCCCCTCCCTGCCTGCCTATTCACCGAGCGGGCGTTTACCAGAATGAGCCACTTTGTGTAAACACAGCCCACAAGCACACAGATACACATTCCGTGATTTTAGTTTTTGACGCAATTCCATATAGCCTCTCCCTGGGCATGAAACATACATGAAGTCAAAATAATTTACCTGTGCCAAATGTTTCTAAACAGCGCGTACAGCAGTGGAGCCTAGTGACGTGCAAGCGACGCAGCAGATTTATCAGAAATCCAAACTCCGTTCTGTGGTATCACCTCCACACTTATTCCCCAACATGATGCGTTGATTTATTTCTGAAGGGACATTTCATCCTCATGACTTGACTTCCTTGACACAAATTAGCTTAAATTGCTAACGGAGGGGGTGGGAACGGGGACACCATAATTACGGACACCACGGTGGCGAGGTGTTTACTACCTTGCCTGGTATACAGGAGGTTTTCGGTTCCATCCCGACCCTGAAATCTGTATATTTGGAGTTTGCATGTTCTCCCAGTGGTCGTGTGGATTTTTCTCCTGGTCCTCCGGTTTTTTCCTCCACATTTATAACCGACACGCGTTTAGGGTATTTGGCCGCCGTACATTTCCAAATGAGAATCCAAATTCGTTGAGCTATCATTTGTGATAGCCAGGTCGATTCTGAAAACGAGCTATACAGTTCAATGGGCCTTACCTGGCTAAATAAAAAAACACATAGTTTAATAGCTTAATTATAATTTTAGGAGAAATTTCACAGCGTTGTTTATTAAGATGCAAAGCGAGTTCCATAATGGACTCTGGCCACCAGAGCCACCGTAAAGGGGAAGCAGAGCCATCTCAGATTTAACCGACCTAAAAAGCACTACAAATGTGGCACTCTCAAGCGACCATGAAATCTGGTGGTGAGGAGGAGGGGGTTGATATTTTAACTTGCCCTACAAAATCAGACGTGGCACCCCGTGAGAGTTGACGAGCGAGCAAGACCGTGCGGCTTAACATGCGATGTCAGATTACACAACCAGTGTGAGGTTTTTAAACGGCTCTTTCCAATGTCATTTTCGATTCATCTACCATAGTTGTGATATGTGTGGCCACTCCCACCGACTCCTCTCAGGCCGTGCCTCTCCGTACACCTGCCAGCGTGCGTTCTACTCTGCATGTGTGTTGAACTTCTTTAGCAACGTACGTGGCCAACCGTGCTAATCCGTGGTGCAGCAGGGGAAGGCCAACAAAACTAAAGACAAAAATTAGTTTTAAAGAGATGTTTTCAACCTAGATTTCAAAGGGCAGAGCTCTGCCGACACTTCCATGCATTTCTCAACAACCTTTACAGTTCTTCATTACACGTACTTAAAGCACACAAATAGCCCAAACCCCTACTCAACTTTGGAATGTGTAATTCATAGTCCGCGGCGATCGCCGTCGCACGCAGGGAGGTCATGAATTTTCAATGCCAGCCACAGCTTGACTCATCGCTATGTTTCGGGGACCATTAGCAAGCGGCTCGGCAGCTCAGGAATGACCGCACAGCGTTCCGGGAGGAGCACAGCGGCACCGATCCTGTTCCCCACTCTCCATGATACACGAGTCTCCGCGAGCTCGGCCAGATGTTAACTACCTCGCCAGTTTACGCAGGAGGTCTGTGGGTTCGATCTGAACCCCGACGCCTGCTGTATATTTGGAGTCTGCGTGTCTCTTAACCCGTGATCACGTGACTTTTTCTCCGGGTCCTCCAGTTTTTCCGTCCACATTTAGAAACATGCGTTTAAGAGTATTTGTCACTTCTGAAAAAGAGCGAAATAGCTCAGTGGGCCTTACCTGGTAAAATAAAAAAAAAACGTTATAAATCTTTTGTAACTGCAGAAATTAATATTATTTGGGTCTTTCGGTAAAGTCACGTACATAGGTTCTCTGAACCTATCTACGTGAACCTATCTACGTGAACCTATCTACGTGAACATATCTATGTGACCTTACCGAAAGACCCAAAGAATATAAACGTTTATAGTTTAATAGTTTCAGTACTGTGACGTCCCTCTCCAAACTAGTTTGAGTTAAACGTATTTTAGAACAGGCTTGGGTTGGCTTTAGTGAGTGGGTTCTCAGCCTTTTAGGGTATAAGCAGCCACCCCCAATCCATAATAATTATAATGCTACATTATGGTTAATGTTCGCAACGATTATCTTGGACCATAAATGAATGCAAACGACATCAGACGGCTAAAGCAACTGTTTTGCATCCAAGATAGCCTCAAAGGCAGGTGCCAAGGAGAGCCTATTAATAGCATACGGAATAATAATAATACATCAGGCACATGTGCTGACATTTTAGTTTAAGCAGGAGGTAATCCATAAACATTTTCACAAGGAAACCTTCCCATGGGAGACCAGCTTTAAGTCATGCACGCATTTATAATTACACCGTAAACTTCACAACGCAGCATAAAAGGGATATTTTGTTTCTCTCTCCACAGTGGCCTTCTGGGTGAGGGTTCGGGACAAATGCGCGGGTGGGAAGGCTTTTGTGAAAAATGATGACAAGTTCTTTATTTACTATGACCCGTGAAAATGGCTCACCGGAGGCCGATGATACGAGCCATTGATGACGTGCCTCTGAACACGTGTTAATCTCCTCGGCCCTGTCAGCTGAAAGGTAAAATACAAGACCTCTGCTAAAGAGAAACAGATTAAGTAAACACCAGTGCCAATTAAGTCAGCGATGTTTATTTTAAGTAATAGTCTAGTCGACGACAAACCCGTTAAGATTTTTTTAGTCAAGTCTTAGTCTGTGAATTGTACTTGGCCTTTCTCTTAGTCTGTTTGGCTAATGCCGTTCACTATCTCTTATTTATTAAATGGCTCTCTAGAAGATTATTTGGTTAAATTATGAGTCCGCATTTTTATTCAGACTCGTGAATTTTGTCTCACCAAAGTTAAGTCATGCTTCGATCTTTGGTGGGTAGTTGTAGTGATCGTCACGTTTGGTAATTTTCGTCCACTCGGTCAGTGTGGACTAACGTCGAACAAAACCAATTTGACAAATAATTGTCACTAATATTGACAAAACCAACAGTGGAAGTAACTTCATGGCCACGAGGCTTTAATCCCCAATATCATCGCAATTATCGTGAATGTCAGCTGTGAAATTTCCCCATGCTCACCCCGACCTACTTCAAAAACCTGTGCAGCCGAAATCATTCACGGCTCACCTGGAATCCAATTCCTCCGCTCCATCAATTATTTGACATCATCACGCAAGTTCTCGCTTGGCTGCCAATCCTCCTTAAAATTCTGTTTGACTCTTGTCGTCACTTCTGGCACCATGCTTTGATATAGTTCATTGTTGTGAACTGTATTGTTCAGTAGAACAGACAACTGTATATATAGTATCTGAAAGACATTAATTTGGCCAATGACTAAGATGCCAACATTTGAATGGTATGGACTTCAATTAGCCTCATCAGTATGGTGCTGTCTGTTGAACAAACACCACTGGAACATTGGCATACGATTGCTAACGTGAGCATCATTAGATTGTAATACTAACCTCACAACTACTCTTGTCACCAAGTGATTCTTAAAAAAATTGTTCATGAACCTCAGGGGACATCAGAAATCCACTGACAATGCTATGCCTATAAATACAATGCTAAAAACCCTGCACCTCCGTGGAACACCCGGAAGCTTGTGAAACCACGGAGTATGTGGCAACGTGTTATGGCCATGTGAGCGCCTATCACGATGTAATTAACACGAAGATCAAGAGGTCACGCTGCCCAATGCTATGATCTCGATCACGTCTCATAATCTTTCTTGCCACTGTGATGCAGTCAACACCTCTGATCCCACCACGTCTGCTCTTAAAATATCCCTCCATCTGGCTCGACATCTTTTCCTTGTTCGCTAACCCCTAGGGTTGCCACCGCAATTCCCGTCTCCTTAACCTGCCCTCCCCTCCATCCTGTATACGTGCCCCACCCATCGGACTCTCGCTTCCTGATTTATTCACGAGAATGTTTTTCCCAGCTCTGTTAACTACGCCAAAGATAACCTTGTTCGCCCGACTTTAAGAGTGTGTTAAGATTCAACGGCCAATTATTTCGGATTTAGAGCACTGCGAGGAAAACGTTAAGCTGTACGTATTAAAGTCAACTGCGACATACCAACCACTCACTGAAGTATGAGTTGTCATCTTGCACCCCAAAAATGTCAAGACAGTGCTGCTCACTACCATTTTCAAGTCAGTGCCCTTTGTTGAATGAACCAAGTCTGCCAAGAACATGGAGTTCAGCCATCGGCAGAGCTAATTTGGGTACCCTGCTTGTTATGAGCTACAAACACAGCTTAAATTTTTACTTAAGGAGGCCCCTCTTCAGACCTCAATCCAAACTAAGGCAGAAGTTAACATCCATACTGCAGTTTACACAATATGACGACAGTCCTTAGCAGGGTCGAAACGATGCATCCACGTACAGTTTAATCTCCTATAACGCGGTAGTTGCGTTCCTGAAGAACACCACATTATGGAAAATCGTGTAGTAATAAATAATATATAATAGAGGGTAAAGGACAGTCCGCAAAAACAAGTGAGATGCGAACGCAGGCTGAACAAAGAGTGAGGCGCGTGGGTACCATCTAGAAGCATCCAGCAGCAGCCGTATAACCGCGACGTAGTTCCATCCGCTCGATCGCGTTGTATCCAATTCGCATTATGAAAACACAAGTAACCGGAGAACAGACTGCATTGATGAAAAACAACTCTTAACCGAAAGGAAAGATCCTTCCAATCATGTTGGCAAGAACAATTTTTGAATGCAAATCATATGATCACTCTGGCAATTTTCTGTCGGTGAAAGGACTGACACGGCACATGGAGACGGGTAATGTGCGATGGAGGCAGAACGAAATTGACAAAACAGGACAAAAATAGAATGCAGGTGATATTGTAAAAAAAAGGGTAACAGAGGAGACAGTGCTGAAAAAATAAGAATAGGTTCTACCCTTACTGGCAATAAAACAGGTGTTAGGATGTTCAAACACCAAAGACACCTTTTACAAGGCATCAAGTCTGAATTAACCACACATGCTTGTGGCAAAAACTTGTAAACAAACGTGCTCTGATAATATATGCATTGTCTTTTGGTGTTTGAATATCTTAATGTCTCCTATTCTATTGCCAAAAAGGGTAAAGCCTCTTCTTTGCTGACAAAAATGTCCCAGTAGAAGACGGTAATAAAGTACAAAATATTCAACAATGAAAATAAAGAGTGCAGACAAAGGACAAGAGAGTGTAGACAAGATGATACAGGACACGGAAGAGTGGCCACAAGAAACATATTCACAGGTCGGAGGAGATACAAAACAAAGTCGAGGAAGGTGCAGCAAGAGACGTAACAGAAGCGACATGCAAACGCGACGGGCTGTACTCTAAATCCAGACGATGGGGCAGGAAGGAGACACGAATACTGTTGGCCAATGTCCAGTGAGAGTATATTTTGGCCGCTATTGTTACCTTGCAACCAATATCGAGGGGAATTAGGTTTTTTTTATTCTGTATTGTGCATCGCCATGACGAGTCATTTTTCGTCGCGCAATTTCAAGGCCCTGAACAAAATTCACGCCCACTGAAAATAATGTGGGTAACTACTCAATACAACGGCTGCGTCGAATAAGCAGGGTTTTCAATCGTACCGACGCTAGTCCACAGCATTAATATCTATATCGATATATAAAATTAAACCCCCTGTTTGTTTTAACTTTTTCAAACGTTATACACATCCACGTTCAAAAGTCTGAGGGTGTGCAAGCAAAAATAAAAGACTCTACGCCCTTGCGTTGCCGAGTTATGAGCGAAAAGCTAAAATAACGCATCTGCGGACTACAATAGATATCCTGGGTTTGGCGACTGTAATTAAAACAGGTTCTTGGGTGCAGCAAGCTGATGGGCCTCAACATGGTCACAAGCTTTATACATCAAGATTTTTTTCCCCCAATAAGTGCTTTAGTCAAAAAGTGTTGTAAAGTCTATGGAAGAAATAAAAAGGTCTAACTCCTTTAAAAATATATATATCCACAATGAGCATATTTGCACATCCTAGTTTTTTTATTTAAAGGACATATAGTTAATGTACAGGTAGTCCCCGACTTACGATGGTCCGACTTACGATATTTCGATCTTACAATGGCGATAGCGATATGACAAAATTGTAAAATATTTAACATTGCGCGCTGCAGGCAAACGCAGCAGCATACGAGGTACGATACTGTACGTTGGGATGCTGCCGGGATGTACTGTACGCATACAGTACGGTACTGTAAATTGCTGTTTTGCTAAATTGTCACCATTCTTTAAGACTCCTGGGTAGGCTAGGCCATTTTCGAATTACGATATTTTCGACTTACGATGGGGTCGTCGTAACGCATCTCCATCGTAAGTCGGGGACTACCTGTACATTGTCATGGGATGCAATTATTACAAATGATGCTATATAAAATGAAAGTATTATTAAGTCTTTATTTGTAAAAGTGGAATACAGGCAGTGCTCAACTTACACACACCTGAATTGTGAACATCACCACTTACGAACAACCAGCTTTCATGAGACGCGAGCTCGCACTTGCGAACTGAACCACGGAACGACTGTTCAGCGGAACGATCCTCCGCAAGATGGAATGGGTCACAGCAAACCCTGGGAGTGTTTGTGTGAAATTGTGTGAAAGTGTGTGTGTGTACGTGCGCGTGCCCCCGCCCCCGTGTGTGTGGGTAGCAGTAGTGCAACGGTTTAGCATGCTGTGCTACCAACCCAGCGACCCGAGTTCGATTCTCACTCACGACCAATACAAGTGACGATTATCTGAATGGGTCCTGGGCCTCCCCGAGGTTGACTCAGACTCAAATGAGTACCTGGTGCGATGTGTAAACATCGCCACTTGGGAGTCAAAGGCGGCCAGGCGTGGTGTTGGCCACCGACCCCCTCATGTGCCATGCCGGCCTTCAGAGGTGCTGCTCGCTAACAGCACTTGCTCCCACAGCCTGTTACGACTATATGGTTGTTGTTGTGGTGTGTGGGCGTCTGTGCATGTGCATGCCCCCGTGTGTGTGCAATTGTAAGGAATCATTTCACCCCTTCCGACAAGCAAGCCAGCATCAGGACCCTAGGTAAGTGAAAATAAAACAGATTTATTTTTGTATTCATGTTACTTTATTTTATGTTTTATTTACTATACAGTATTACATGAAAATGTACAATATGTATTCTTATTCACGAGTTTAACAATACTTGATTTTTTCTTTAACCGTAACACATTGTACATCACTCACCGTATGTGCATTTAAATATAGTATATCATTGTGTACCGACTTACAAACCGTTCGACTTACGAACGGGACTCAGAAACTGAACCCGTTCGTAAGTCGAGGACTGCCTGTAACTATAGTAAATTGCTCATGTTGTACTCCCGACATTGGCCAGTGGATGGCAACACCGACCCTCAAAAACAAGTTTTTACAAAGGGTACGCAAACTTTTTTTAATCCTGCTTCCAGTTGAAAACCCTAAAAAAACACATTTGGATAATTCATAACTATAAATATTGCTGTAAATTGCCAGTTTACTGCCAGGTGACCAACACTCTTCATGCTGCGTGATATACGAGTCACAGGAAGCCTTCCATTCAGAAGGAGCTCTGGGAGGTCATCTCCTGCAGGCTGCCTCCACCACAGTGTGTATGCGCACTGCTGGCTGAGTTCTGGCAAGGCATTTTGTCATCGCACGACATGGAATGAAACTCTTAAGAGTACAATTATAATGTACTGTAACTGCATTAGCACAAAACAAATGTGTTCAACTGGCAAAAGCTGCTAGAACAATTGCACATTGCAAACAGATGGAAAAAATGTCATTGAGTCAACAATATAGAAAATAATTACACTTGAGTGATTATGGTGATACATTTTAGTTCCAATTAGACAAGTCTACATTAAAAAGCACGACAGACCTGCGAACCTAAATCGGGAAAAATAATCCGTGTCTCCTTATCTCCTGAATTGGTATTTTTTTGTTATTTATTCCAATTGTTCCTGCGAAGTTGTCGCAGTCGTGGGTGATGATTGCTAGGTAATTTTAGTCATTCGTAGAGGTAATTTTTTTCAATTTGGAACATGATGCTGGCACACTATGACCTACTCTTTTCGTGCCACGGTGGTGAGATGTTAACTACCTTGCCTGGTACGCAGGAAGTCGTGGGTTCGACCCCTACCCTGATGCCTGCTGTATATTTGGAGTTTGCACGTTCTCCCCGTGGCTGTGTGAATTTTTCTCCGGGTTCTCTGGTTTTTCCCGCCACATTTAGAAACATGCGTTTAGAGTAAATTGGCTGCCATACATTTCCACATCAGCCACGTTGTTGAGCTATCATTTGTAACCCGGTTTGTTCTGAAAAAGAGCTATGTAGCTCAGTGGGCCGAACCTGGTAAAATAAAAAAACACAGTTAATAGTTTTAACTCTTGCGAATGACATCACGGGATCTTCAACGCCCGCTATGAAGCAGACGGGCACCAAGTTTAACGACAACATTCCTACATCACTAACTGCAAAACGTAGCGCTCAAAGATACTGAAATGCTCACTAGTTGTTGGAACAGATTTACTTAAAACCATAAACTATTAAAAATATATATTTTACCAGGTAAGGCCCAATGAGCTATATAGTTCTTTTTGAGAAACGACCGGGCCACAAATGATAGCTCAACGAATTAGCGAATTATCATGTGGAAATTTCTAGAAGCTAAATCTACTCTCAACGCGTTTTGAAACGTGGAGGGAAAAACTGGAGGACCCGGAGAAAAACCCCACGCGACCACGGGGAGAACATAAAAACTCCAAATATACAGCAGGCGTCAGGGTCGGGATCAAACCCAGCCTCCTGTATACCAGGCGAGGTAGTTAACATCTCGCCACCGTGGTGCCCTTAACCTGCAAGAGCATTTTCCCAGTTACAAGCCTTTTCAGTCAAAAGGAAGAACTGACGCGCACAAATTATGTCTGTAGCTACATGTCCATACACTTAATCACGTATCCATGCATGATACATATCAAACCAAGTTTCTCCTTACAACTGACATAAAAGCCCAGCAGATACACCCACCAGATCTAAATAGAAGCACTGGTATTTCCACGTACGTGTTATGTCATGTATTATATAATTAATATATGGATGCTCACGGCACGTGCCCCAACAGTGTGTTAAGGATATACGCGAGGGATCTTTGTCTTTGTATGCACCAAGTAATCCATGTAACTTCCTTGCAATGTTAAGCGAACAAGACAAGAAAAAGTATGGGGAGACTCAAGCGTGTTTTATCTCAATATCGCGCAGTAATGTCTCACCGAAATGTTATATTTTGTACGTACCTAGTAGGCTTATGACTCATCATAGACAACATTGTTCCAGGATTGTATTTCCACATTTTATTTGTACATTGCTATTTTAATGCCGGCATTTTGCTTAGTTTATTTCATAACACAATGCAATCCTTCATTTAAATCGGGTAACCCAACACTGGTTTATGGACACTTTATTTTTTACAGTCATATATCTCTCATTAGAAATGTATGGGACAGGGAGGGGGTAAATAAACCATTTGCTTAAAGTGGACATTTAAAAAAAACATAATTACGTGCTCCGATTTTCCTGTCCCCCCCCTCACACACGCATAAAAGCACGGTCGCCCTCAAGCAAATAGCAGCGAACATTGACGGCGTTTCACCGATCAAACAACGAATGGCACCAGCCGGGGGCATTTTACGGTCCAGCCACATTGCACGCAAGAACTCACCTTGCCAAAAACTAATCATATTGCAGTGAATAAAAAAAACCCTGAGCTTCCCCTCATGAACCTGAACGACTGTCAATGCGAGTTTTTCCGCGAGGCTTCTTCTCACGATGTTGCGACTGAAAGCCAACGAGAGCACAGATGGCCAACAGATACGGTGGGTGCAATTGAGTCTGAGGGTTATTGAACGTGGCACGAGTTAACAAATTAAAGAGGTTACCGATTGGCAAAAGGAAATTGTTTAGTGAAGGCGGGAACATAATTACGGCAAAATGTGCAAGGAAATCCTGTCTCGTTACCATTGCCTACATCTCTCAACGTCTCTTGTTGACGACGACAAAAAATTGAATGATTCCCGGATTGAATGTAATGTTGCATACCTCTCTTTTAAAACTGCAGCTAAACCGTGGCCTGACAGTGATCTGTGATCTCCTGCGGTATCATCGGTCTTCTCCGTTCAATTATTTCTAAAACACTCAGTGTACAATGACTTATTGAATCATAACTTCACTGGGTCTTGAACATTCACTTCATGGCATCAGAGCACTTTGGTTATAACCTATACAAATTGACTGGACCACCTACTTCAGGAGCAGAAAAAATAAAAATCTGATCCCAAATGGTCCATAAGACAACAACAGCAACAACGTCCGGGCACGTTAGCTGCATGATGGAAGGACATTTCACTGCAGCACACAAACCCATTTTGCGACCCCCACTGCCACTGTGTAGCATATTATTACGTGCCAGAGACTCTTTGAGATGAAAGGACAATAGTCTGAGTCCATAATTAGCAATAAGTAACTGCAAAGCAGTTATAAGGGACTCAGAATTGTGCGCTGTTGCGTATACAGTACACGACTTCCCTGAAGGCATACCTTCAGCGAGCGCGATGCCGATCACACAATGCGGTTCGAATGCGACCCTCAATCGATGGCTGCGCCATCGCCGCACACGCGTCAAATAAAAAGCAAGGGACAAGTCCTTACTTACTACCAACTATCATTTTTCATTGCTGGAGGGGTTGCCCCCCCCCACCTCAAAATCCTGGCTCCGTCATTGTATGTGTGTGTGTAAGTCCATGTGTGTGTGTAAGTCCATATGTGTGTGTAAGTCCATGTGTGTGTGTGTAAGTCTATGTGTGTGTATCTCAAGTCGATGTCTGTGTGAGTCCATATGCGTGAGTGTGTAGGGTGTTGTGTGTGTGTATGTGTGTGAGTCGATGTGTGTGTGTAAGTCCATGTGTGTGTAGGTCGATGTGTGTGTAGGTCGATGTGTGTTTCAGTCGCTGTATGTGTGTACGTCGATATGTATGTGTAACTCCATGTGTATGAGTCCATACGTGTGTGTGTAAGTCGATGTGTTTGTGTGTGGGTCAATGTCTGTAAGTGTGTGTAAGTCGATGTGTGCGTCTGTCTTTATAGCCCGGGCAACGCCGAGTAATTCCCGCTAGTTATTCATAAAGTACGTGCCAGGATTAAACTCCTCCCATTCGTGGGCAAAAACACTTGAGTCCTAATGGCTGACTTTTCCCAAGACCGTTCCTGAGCTTTGTTAAAATAAACGTCGTTGTAGTTGCTCTGCGACTTTGAAACTCTCCCAAGGATGATATGAAAATGATTCAAGCACAGCCAAAGTCATACCATTTTACAAAGATTTCAACCATGTGACTAATTATGTGAAAATCATATGATTGTATGGTCTAAAGAGACAAGTGATCATTGAATATGTTTAAAGCGAAAAGTGGTTTCACAGTTAAATTTTCACTTCCCTTCGGTGAACATTACGCGCCATACATTACATAAAGTGTGTTCTTGCTCCCACCACACTGGAGCTTAACATTAGTGTCATGTGATTCACTACATGGTGTGTGGCGACAGCTTTAAAGCAATTGGCATTGCCATCCCAACCCGGATTGGCTGCTGGCTCATTTAACGTTCCAAAATTTCAACCTCGCAAATCGTGGCATGTTCACGTCAAAACCCCGTGACATCACGTAAGTTGTTTAAGTGAGCATTGCATCCAGTTGCTTATGTTCAGTGAGTGATACCTTGCGAGCCCATCTTTACTGTCTATTGAACTGAATATCGGTCATGGAAAACGGTGAATTAGTTACTATGGTAATTTAACACACATTGCCTTGCAGGAATACTAACATTCAGGGAAATGCTCTACACAAGACTAAGGCTCGGGACCGAATGGAAAATGGCTGATGCTTCTGACAGGCGTGGCTACGAGACAACGGTGCCACTCGTGTAATGTCGATGTTTTGCAAAAAACCAGCAGTGCCGGCAGTGCGAGGAAGACCACCACCCGAATCGTCAGCTCACACTCATGTAAAGTGCGGAGATGTTTGCTGACGATGAGCGGTAAAAAAAAATGTAAAGCCCGACTTTCCAGACCGCTGCCAACTGCGCCGAAGGAAGAAAAAAAATTTGCTTCTTGTTTTGACAGGCACCACGGCGTACCGTCCGCACGTAGCAATTGCACCGCGCGGGTGAAGTCGCTGCCAACGCATGCAGCATTGCAGCCACTATCTCAGACACAAGTTCCTCTTACCCAAGACAATGCCGTTCCTCTTCGCGTATTTTCCTTGAATCTGATCCCACCGTGTAGCAGTTCCTGCCCCTCTACTCCTTCACTAGTTGCATTCCCACCCCAAGTACATAATTCTCCTCCAGTGTGTAGTTCTCGAGCACACTATGCAGCATTACCTATTGCCCTACAATATACCCACAACCCAACGACTCCTTTCCCCTGCAATGACCACCACACGCCCCCTTCCACTCCTGGCCTGACGCTCTTCTCTGTTGCACGATGCCTTGGGATGCAACAGTTTGCATTTTACATCATTTAACAGGTCCAGACAGATATTAATGATATAATTGTCGTACAATCCCATTTGTGAAATGTTTGCAAATAAATTACCGAATGCGATTACCGTGACGCCTTTTGACAAATTTTCATCTTGAGACCTTCGGTGAAAGGCGACTGTAGAAGCAGACCGAACAAACGCTTCATGGGAGGGGGTGGAGCCGTCGGTGAACGGGGGGGGGGGGGGGTCGCGATTTTGCTCACCTTCAGCGATGTCGTCATCGATGGCTCCCTTCACCTGGGCCACGCACCACTGCACGTCGTTCCCACAGACTCCTGCAGAGGCGCAGCCGGTGCAAGGGCGAGACAAGAGGCGAGTGGCGAGGGGGAGAGCAGGAGGAGAGAAAGAAACGCACAGGAAGACAGAGAGAGAGAGCCAGAGTGAGAGAGCAGCAGAGAAAAAGTTTAAGTTAAAAATAAATGCACCAGCACCACAGGGCACAAGTGTGCATGCTGCAGCAAATTAAAACGCACATCACTCTCATGTTTTTTAAACAGCATTTAAACCTAATTTTGGGTTCACCGTGTTTTTTTTGTTATATAGAACAGTACATAAAGATACGTTTATTACAGGTAATTACGAACAACCATCAACCAAATGTATGAGAACATGAATTCTCTATCAGGCCTGAGCACGTCACGAATGCATTGTAACACGTAAACAATGACCCCACGTTGCGTGTGAGGAAACGCGCTCTTGCTAAAAGAGTGATCCGTGATCGCAGCAGGAGGACGTGTGGCTCATGGAGTTGATGGCCGTGTCAGCGCCCGACCGAGCCGGCACCACCACAAACACAACAGCCAAAATCCCGGGCAGCCACAAGAAACAAAACCACGGCTTCTAGCGTGGGGTTACTTTAATGGGTTTCAGTCCCAAAAACCCAATTCCAAATGGTGAGTTTTTCCCTTAATTTAGCCTACGGCAGATCAAGAGGTCAAAATCGATAAGCAACACCAGAGAATCTGGTATATAAGCACACCTTATCTAAGCACACATTCGTGACAAATACAGTCGATCATCGATTATCCGGCGCACGATTATCCGGCAGCTTCCAACATTATTCGAAGGTCCCTAGCTGATCCGGCGAAACCAGCAAAACAACTGCAAATGTTGTAACCAGTCCGGCGATCGTCAAACACGTGGTTGTATCATGCAGAGTCATCGAGATTAGAGTGGTAAGTACGGTACAGTAAATACAGTAACCTTTTCCAGTAAGATATTTATTGTTGTCTATTTATATGTTTATTTATGCCAATGCCACGTAGAAAACACATTTAAAACACGTTTAAAACACAAAAATACATATACACAACACCTAAAACATGTGATGCAAAAATGTGCAAAAAAATATGTATTTAAATAATTATGTGATTTTGCAGCGTTTTAGAAAATCCGGGCCCCCTTCCCACTGGATAATCGATGATCTCCTGTGATCACATTCTCAAGGGTGGTGGGTTAAAGCAAATGGCAACTTGTGATTCAAGCGCACTACTTCGGATGTAAGCACACCTGGTCTTACGCACGACGGGGTGCAATATATAATCCAGCATCAACTAGATTGGATAACCAATTTGTAAGAAGCGCCATCCATTCCTGTTTAATGGAGAGGCCAAATAAAGGGACACCTATGAAATAATATCTCTGGCGTCCTTCCCAGTGTCATTTGCGATGCGACATCATTCACTTGCCTCGATGCAAATCAGAGGACGCCTCTTAACACCGTGCTGAATCTCCAGGAAATAACAACTGGGATATAACCAGTCTTAAAAATAGCCTACACACAGTGGAACTGTAGTTATCTGCGGTCAGGGGCCACCCGCCGATAACTGAATGAATACACGGGATGGACAGAAGTTGATCTGTTGGTCTATAAAACTTGGATGGCAGTTGCTCTGACCACATGCGTGACATTTGCCGAACACTGCACAGTGCAATGCGTAAAGATCTGAATATGCTGTGCTAACCGGCACTGAACTGCAGTGGAGTATGATCAAATAACCCCCACGACCCTTACGGCATAGGTAGGCACTCATCCAGACGTGCATTGGCATTCGTACATGTGCTGTGCATGGCTGTGAAGTACTGGGCAGGAGTGTAGTGCATAACCCCCGTACAGTACACCTATAATTATCTTCTACATGGCCCATGCCCTCTCAGCGCTGGCTCCAGATTCAACGATGTCTTCGCCACATCGGAGAACTGTGAATAATCCATTTTGTGTGTTGAGACGTACCTCACTGAACACACGCATGTGCTCCATGCACGAAGTGTAACCTGGCTTAGAGCACACACAGCTGGAACCTGGAGCCTACAGAATCCATGCCGTCTTTGGCCTGGCTCCACAATTCACCAAAGTATGTTCCATGCCAGATTTGAATTGCAAAAACGGGTACTTCGGTGACTGCAAAATAATTGTTTTGCGTGAATTAATGACTGCCCGTAATGGTTAAATCTCACACATATGAGCCACAGTGCATGAACAGAGGTACACTGCATACACAAACATGAACAAGTGCTGTGAATGCCAATTTGAAATTACGTTTTCAGACTGATTATAAACTACTACAAAATTACCAGAACCTGGAAATCCTTATAAATGTTCAGATTTAGTCTTTACTAAAATGCAACAAGTGAAAAAAAAATGGCAAATCTCTGCACACCTGATCCTGCCGATATGTCAGTGCCTCACCCTTGCCTGTCTGCAATGCAGGTAGAGATATATATATAAATCGGGGTTTGGAGAAACAATGCCAAAACTGCGTTTTCACAGTCTGGATTCTGGGCTCATTCCCCAAGCCTTCAGAGGCTGTATTCATCCCATTTTTAATGGGTGCCCCCACAGTTTATAAATGCAGACATTCTACATAACTGTGACAAAAAAGAATAGGTTTTTTTCCCTTTCTGGCAATAAAATAATAGGTGTTAAGATGTTCAAGCACCACAATAGATACCCTTTTGCAAGGAATCAAGTCTGCAATAACCACACAGTACTTGTGAACATGCAAAGAAACATTCTCTGCCTCAGCAGCAGACCATGCTTTCCCACCTGATGACGGACGCTTGTGTTGCGCCCGAAACGTCGTGATTTATTTTATACCTACGTGACTTTACCGAAAGAACCAAAGAGTATGCTCTGATAACATACGCATAGTCTTTGAAACTGACTGGCCTACACCAGAAAACATCTCAACACCTCCTGTTGTATTGCCAGAAAGAGTCAAAACCTAGTCTTATTTTTCATACTTCGATACTGGCAAAATGGTCCCATAATATTCTACGTAACTTCTACACACAAGTGGCAGTAGGGTAAACAGGCCATGTGAAACTGATGAGCCCTAATGAGGGTGAAAGAGGTATTCAGGTGGCAATTTACTTTGTTTGTACATGCAAGTCATTCACACCGATGCATTTCAACTTACTATCTTTTATATTAGCCGCGTTATTTGACAATCTCAAGCTAATGTTGGAGTGAAACCTTCCTCCAAAATTTGCAGCTAACGACAATGGTTTCATCAGTGTTGCTCCATTTACTAGACTGCTAAATAAATCTGCGTTCAAAATCATTGATATCGTATATATGCAGCAGCACTGTGATTGGTTGGATAAGGTCACAAGGGGTCATGGCAAACATTCAAAATGGAAGATTAATTTTCTATGTGAGGACAAGGATATTTTCCTTCAGAAAACTGGATTAACCAGTCTTTACAAAGTACAGTAAATAACACATACACACCTTAGTTATTTTCGTCTATATTCCTCTAAAAGGTATCAAATTTTTTCATAGCCTAAACATTGTTGATTTCTTTGTCTGGTTCCCTCCTTGCCTGGTTTAAATGATAGAGTTGAGATCTCTATGGGACCCTATTTGCCAGTATCAAAAATTATGAAAAAATCTAAATAGGTTTTACTCTTTCTCAATAGATCACTTTGCAAGGCATCCATTCTGCATTGACCACACATACGTATGGCAAAACATGCAAACAAACATGCTCTGACAATGTATGCATTGTTTTTTAAACTGATTGGCCTACACCAAAAACAGCCTTCTTCATGGCCTAGTCTCACCAGAATTTGTTTTCTTCATTGTTGAGATCTGTGTGCTGGCCAAGCCTGCCAGGGCAAGGAAGCAAAGTCTCAGGTAGTCCTGGCCTCCCCCCCCCCATTAATGATTAAACACACACAGGCCATACTTGAGAATAGCCCAGTATGTGAAAAAAAATTGCAAAATGTAAAAAAAATTACATGTTGCGCAACACTTTAAGACGGTGATAAAAGTGTGGAGTGAAAGTCGCACCTTGTAAAACTTCATCTTTGGCATAAAAAAGTGATTACATGGCAAATTCTTTGCAAGTACATTTACATTGCACACACTTTGGCAACAAAGAGAGCCATTTTAAGAATGACCAGGTCTCTCTTGCCAATAAAACTATCCTGGTCTCTTGACTCGGAATCACTGGTGATACACAAAATTAACTACTAATTACCACCATAAACCGCTAATGAAAACATTTACATGTTAAAACCATTTTACGATTCGTAGGTTACTTGAACATTTTATGCGGCATTCTGGCTTGGGTGATTGAGTTGCAAGGTTTTGTTAAAAAAAAATTGCATTGAGAAGTTCAAAATATTCCTATGGTAAAGCGATAGTCCTCACATACCGCTCGTATCAATGCGGATAAGAGGAGCGATGACCCACTACTCTGCAGAGTAACATTGGCATAAACGCTTGTTACAATATGAACAGCGCATTGAAAACGCGTACTATTTTATGTACTGTTTACAAAGTGTGTTCACAAATCCGCACTCAGAAACACGATGATTGACAGAGGGGTGTAAAAAAAATTCGAAAGTGTATTTAAATAGAGGTCCTGCAGGTAAGTAGTTTTCAGTTTTAAGGGCATAGTTTAACAAGACAACACTTGCCACCATCCTTCAAACCCATTGGTTTTTCTTTACATTATAATGTTTATGTGAGAGCCGGGGGCTTATGGGACCCCGCCACAAGATTTAAATATCGAAACGTCAATCAAAGCAATAAACTTCACAAACCGCGACGATATGGGGGAGGGGAGCGTAGCCTAAAAGTTACATTAAATGCCTAAAAATACTGTGCTTAACGCGAGTGTACAGCAGCATACGTTAACACAAATTATACAGGGTACAATAACATACAGTACACTATGAAAACATCACCAAAAAACTGAACATAAATAATATATTGTACTCTACAGTACCGTACATTTCTTTACGCGTGACGCAAAGTGGTTTGTGTACAGGGTAGGTGGAGGCGAAGGCTGAGAGGGAGGACGAAAAATAACGGACGGTGATGCTGTCAGTGACCTAAGTGTGGGTTGAGGCGACACAAATCAGCCAGCGGTGTTAATGATAATGCTGTGAAATGTGTGCGCAATTCATGCACTTTGTGTTGTTGAAAATGCACAACATATTACGTTTGTGGATTTCCCGTTGCTTCAACTTTGCTATACAGTGGCACATTACTCAGCCATGAAAATCAATCTCGCCCTTTCGGCTTCAATCATTGGGATATATATGGATGAAATTCGTCTTACAAATGTAAATTATTATTATACTGCAGAGGCTGGGAGGCCCGAGGCTAGGCTCCCATCCTCCTCTCTTGTCTGGACAGCCCGGCCAAAAAGAATATTAGCACAAATCTAGGCAAAGAGAGGCATCTGTCAGGCCTATGCATTTAAATTGAATTTTAGAGCAGTAAATAGGGTCAAAATGTAAAATACATGAAGCCCTCAATGTGAGTATGCTATAAAGACGGCTTCATCTAGATCTTTTTTTAGTCCATAACTGAATTTCGCCACAAACACAAAAACCCTCCATGTTAGACGGAGTATATCCTTCCCGTTGCCATGACAACTCACTGACATAATCTGGCCAATCAGAGCACTCTTCTACGTGCAACAAAATCCATTCTCAATGACACTTAACAAAGTTGTGCGTTGCAGACCAACGTGCGACTTAATTCTCCCCTTGTGTTGTGCAGCCCTTTATCAACCGAGCACCGTGGAGAGAGAACAAGACCGCTGTTCGTGTCACTAACGTTCACGATAATTATAACACTGGGCAATTAATGTCACAATCTACCTTCGTTAGCCAAGCTGACACCCAAACAACACACAGCGGATATGTTTTAAAGGCAGATCAAGGAGAGGTAAAGTCTCAAGATTGTTTTTGTTTTATATGCGAATATTTTTTTAATTGGCGACGTGCACATACATGGTATTTACGGAGCAGAATTCACTTTCAAATTATCAGAGGGTTTAACGTCCACTTTACAGCAGGCAGTGTTCTTTTGTCAACTCCACAGAGACTGTGGCCATCGAAACACAGGGCCTGACCATCTCCACACAGCAGCGAGCTCGCTGGCCACCATACCTCCCACGGGCACTATCCCGCTGATTCCATCACCTTGGTATGCGCACTGGCCATGTACAGTCCTTTTTGTACAGCCACTGCTGAATGATCTCCTCGTGCCGTGCGGGTCGCACAGGTTATTTGACTATACTTCACCATGCTGGTGCAGGCGGGGAGCAGACACGTTGGGGCGTGGTCTAGTACAATGGATTTTGCTGCACTGCCCTCTGCTGCCCAACATGTAGCCCCGCAGCAGCCTACAGCAACCTATTGGGCATGGTGGTCACGTATCCAAGGACTATGCGGGCTCAAGCCCGATAAGCTTCCAAGAGCTGATGAGATGGGGTGCACCCTGGATGATCTGGTCAAAGGCCATCTCTGTTTATAAAATCACGACAATTTTTAGAACGAGGTCTTCATTATTAAACGCATTTGTGCACGTATCAAAGGCCTCCCACGTGGTCATTAACAGCGCAATTTATTAACGTGCAAATTCTATAGGTTTCTCCAGTCACGCATGCTTATCACAGTCAAGGCCAATGAACCACAGGCTCCGCACGATTTCCTCGAAAGAGTGTAGTTTGCGGTGACCTGCACTGGCCAGCGTTCAAACGCGCAAAAAAAAAGAGCAAGCCAGACACCTGAGGTAGCAGACAGCAGTGAAGGCCAGGCCAATGAATCATCGTAAGTGCTCCAAATTCTGTCGCAACAGCAGCAGCGCAAACTCAGATTCCAGCACTTTTTAATGCACAGCCGAGTTTAAAATTTGTTTCAATTCGGTTAGACATTCTCCATGAAAGCCTGCGGTGTAGTTGTCTCCCAAAAAAAGATAGCACTAACTTTTAAGTGATACTGTATGACGTGTATAAATATCTCCCGATTTGAAATGCATGCTGCTACAGGGCCTCTCTTGGCATGTAAAACATATGATGGGTGCCACGGTGGCGAGATGTTAACTACCTCGCCTGGTATATAAGAGGATGTGGGTTCGGTCCAAACCCTGACATGTCTATATGTGGAGTTTGCATGTAACTCTTCCCGTGGTCGCGTGGATTTTCTCCGGGTCCTCCGGTTTTTCCCTCCACATTTAGAAACATGCGTTTGAGAGTATTGGCTGCTACTATAAATGTCCACGTGATAAGCCACTTCGTTGAGCTATCATTTGCGGCCAAATCACTCCTGAAAAAGAACTATATAGCTCAGTGGGCTTTACCTGGTAAAAGAAAAACAGTTTATAGGTTTTTTTTCATTTATAAGAAGCAATTTCTTCTCCTTTATTTTCATATGTCTTCCAAAAGATATGGTATAATCTAGTTTGTTCATAATCATCTTCCATAATACTTGTTTTAACAATGTAGTTGTTCAGAGTAATCTTACAGATGACATATCTTCCCATTTTAAAAGCAGCACACTCATAACAATATGTAACACAATTTTTGTTCCTGGGTACTAAGTGTTATTTTTTATTTGCTAATGCCTAAAAAGTATAGAAAATGGCTATAACTCCCCACAAACTTTGCTTTTGTGACCACGACTTTATGTGAACGAAATACATAAATGCACACGTTTTCTCATTGAAAAAATAGGTCAATTTCAAAATATCACTGCCCTGGTCATAAAAGCAAAGTTTGTGGGGAATAATAGCCATTTTCTATACTTTTGAGGCATAAGCAATTAGGAAATAACACTTACTACCCAGGAACAAAAAAGCATATTTTTGTTACAGAGTAATCATCTTCGAAAAAACGGCTCTCCACGGTATCATATTCTCCAGATAATAAACCAACGTTTATTCAACATGATCTAAAAGTTTCGAGTGTGTCTTACTTTGCGGTGTATCGTATCATCTGGAGATTACGGTCAGCATCCCATCCAAAAACAGAAGTGGTCATCACAGACTTTTTATTTAACTAGTGGCTACGTAAAATTCTCCATAGTTGCAAAGTAACACTTCAGTCTCAATTGTGAATCTGGCTATACAAATCACAGCGTCAATATTTTACCACCGACATGGAGTGCTCACAAGCAACCATCACTGTCGCTCATCTTGACTGCAATATTAACAGTGACTTGGCACGCAGTATCGTTTTATGTACGCATATATAAAAAGCAATCTCCGAATGCATTGGAACAAAAAAATCGGGCATCCATTTGTTTTTATTTACGTGAACAATAAATTAAATTATACATGATCACTTCTAACCCTCTGTAAATCCACTGCTGGATGAAGGCCTTCCCAAACCATATCGGTCATGGGGATTGTTCTACCCATACTTCACCTCGTGGGTCAGTGCAGCTTGTCTAAATGGTGGGCCAGGACCGGCTCAAGTATCAGGCCACAGACGTTAGCCATGGCCAGGAGTCAAACTCAGGGCGATGAGTTGTGAGCATAGTGTGCTGACCGCTGCCCCACCACTCAACCCAACATAGATTAACCATTCCATACTGAAATCATGATTTAATTATGCAGGAAAGTTACTTAAAAAACTAAAAAAAAATTATCGTTCCAATTCACGCCATTTGTTCACGAAAACATTTGTGTCTACGCTTGGTATCACATCTACACGACGAAAATAAGGTAGAGACCCTCGCCAGCTGTTTTTGCGGTAACAATTTTAGCAAGAACAATTTTTATTTTCAGAAAGGTACAACTCATTTTATTATAATCATTAGCTGACATGTGGCGTCGCATATACCAGAGATTTAACGAAAAATTCCTTACCTGTACAAAAATTTAATGATTTACTCCTCAAGTTATTAGTCCACATGAATACTTTGTGCAATGCTCTTTCATTTCAAATACCTGACCTCAATGTCAGAATTCAAGTGTGGCATCAAATAACCAAATCAATCCTTTTTTACGACTTCACGGTAATGCTTTAACTTTATTCAATCTATCGCTAAAAGTGTTTCAGGGTTAAACGACGCTGGACACAATGTGTACTGAAACACGGTAAACGCTAACGATACTGGTCTTCCTTACTGGGAGTGATTATTTTCTGCTCAATTGCATTCCAGGTGCTACAGATGAAAATGCCCCAATACAGCTACAAAGAGTAATTCAAAAATCAAATAACAAAAGTAAGTACTTTGTGGCAGCATAACCAAGACATTACATTTCTCTACTGTACTAAATAGTCACCAAAGGTATTAAGAACAATTGAACAGAGCACTGCACATAGGTATATGTTGTATATATCGTAGATGCACTGCAAGTTTGCATGCGTGCTCTTTGTGTGACTGCACCAACTTTGCGTATACCCGATCTGCCTTACACACAGCAGACAAAATGTCATTGGACTCTTAAACAGCAATGTCACTGCTCACAACTATTACCTACATTTTTGTTTAAATAAAAATGGCTAATTAATTTGCACATCACCACTGCCCTCCCCAGGTGCACAAAAAACGGCTCGTACCTCTCACAGCCTGTCCCATTGTGTCACATGAGCCGGCAGAGATCGGCGACACAAAGCACAGACTGCAGATCCACGCGCGCGTGTGTGCCCGTGGGAAGGAGGCACGACACGCCAGTAGTTTACAGGAACATGGAAAAACCTGATTATTTTTTACGACGAAAAAAGGCAGCGGAAACTGCCTTTCCGCAAATGCCATTTGTTGGGCCTGACTTTTAGGTTGAATGTCCTGCATGCGTGCAAAAAATATATAATTAATGTTGGGAGCCAGGCAGGATGGGCCGCCTCGGGACGTTTCTTTCCACCCACTACTATTCGGAGAGTCAATCGCTTGCAGTCAGAGTGTGTGCACGCGCTGATTTTCTGCCCATCGCAGGAGTTGCGAGAATCTCAAAGGCCCGAAAATGCTCAACACCGGCAACGATCAGTTGCGCAACGTAGTTGCATGCAAATGAATTGCTTAAACGCGGGCGCCTCTGCAACCATAGACGTTCACATATAAGCCGGCAATTCAGTTGCGCGACATCATCAAGAACGATTTGACTACATGATCTGATCAGTCACGTGCTGACCCACCTTTACTGTGAACACGTCGGTGCAGGAATTTAAAAAAAAAGCTAAGTTTATAACTTCACAGAAATAAATGGGTGGCTTTCCCCGCCCCCCCCCCCCCCAGATTTCAAAAAGTGTTCCCCATTCTAGAAAACAGCTGTGCTCGAGAAATGTCATGGCCTGTGAGTTGTGTTTTTTGTCTAAGAGGGGAACCTGAGGATAATACCACTCTCCAGCCATCATTACTTTGAACCTATCGATTAGCCCATGACCCAACTCAGGCATGCCTATAAAACATTCTGTACAATTTTGGTTGTGCCTTTCTTTAATAATTTTATCACTTAACATCTTATGTTAGACCCCAAAAGTAAATGCAAGATACCGGGGTATAGTGTACAGCATTTGTTAATGCTAATTTTTACGCTTCGCAAATGTTTGTATATATATTGCATCCATCAATTAAAATAGGGTTTGTGTGAATTGAGTCCGTACCACTTTCTGACGAATACAAACAGGCAGTTATATTTAATAAAGAGCCGAACATCATCAAGACGCAACGAGGACTTCACCCGACTCACCCAAGACCGGCACCGCGAAAACAATTGGTTCTAGATTAATTCGACGACGTAAGCTGATTATCGTATTTAAGGGACGGAGCTTTCAAACTAAATTCTTAACTGATTTTTTTTACGTCAAATTATGAAGTTCTACAGACATCAAAAACAGAGATTGCGATGTAGATCTTGGGAATACTGTTTCAGAAAAGTAATATTTAAAAATGTTTTTTTTAAACATGCTTTAATGAAATGTACCGTACTTGTAATGGCAGAACTCCACGACTCCAGGAAGTGGCCGCAAAGCTTGCCATAACGTAAGGGGGGGCCGTGTTGATTTAAAGCCAACGTCAGTTGAGCGTGGACAATTAGACCCAAGCCGAAACATAACGTAAAAAAGAGAATGCTAGATTTTTTTTTCATGAGAGAATATAGTATTGTCATCAATATGACATAAGTATACCAAGTTTACAGCCGATACCACTTTGGGAAGTAGGTTAAAATTGAGTTACAAGATTTGAGGATACGTCTACAACAACAACAGACAGTGAGTTATATAAAAGCGTGTAAAAATATCAATTTTGTAAATGCTAAAGTATTTTTCCACCAATACTGTCCTTTCAAAGTTTCATATTTAACTGGAAAAGAGCTTAAATTAGCCAACAGTTATCATGCACACATACCACTAGGGTAGACGTAAGTGAAGTGGTGTGCCTTGTATAGCTCTCATGTTATTTCTGCCATTTCTAAACACCACTCACAGAATTGTTTGTTGTCGTTTCTGAATATAAACACTCGCAGGAGGTCGAATACGGTAGAAGTAGACACTGCCGTCTTGACAAAAGGAACAAAACAATGAATCTGGGAAGAAACCAGAGGGTCTGTTGTGGAAGATGGTGGAGGTCTTCCATCTTCCAATACAGCGGTCGTAGTTACGATGACCCGGACCGGTCACTTTCTCAGACTCAACAATCTGTTAAGCCACTTATATTAATTGTTGTTATTATTCGTTATTTAACCATGACACAATTCCGGTGCATTATTTATTCATGCGCTTTAACCAGGTGTGACCAGTCAGAGAGTCATCATTTATTCATGTAATTAAATTAACTGACAGCCATTGAGATGTGTTATATCAGGTCCTTTATTTAACCGTAAGAGAGAGAACCGAGATTTACTGCAGTATTTATTATCGGTCTATATAAGGAACCATTGCAATTACCTATTCTGCCATTGCTCCTTTATTTAACCCACATGAGTGACGATACACTGATGCCTTGCTTTAAAGTGTGGAGCCCGGTAGTGTTTAATTATTACTTTAAAACCCCAAGGAGATCCATTTATTTCCTGACTGATGTCCTCTTGTTTTAACCGCCTGAGAACACTGTGAGGCAGCCTACCGCAGACACACCTGGAACGCAGTGCTTTAGAAGTGGGATTCGTGCATCTTGGCCACTAAGCACAAAAACGAAGGAAGTGCTGGAAATGACAGCGAAGCCAATTATATAATGGACGTCGGGAATATATCTAAGGGAAAGGAGGCGGAATGAATGAGTCAGGGGTAATACACCGATGCTGTTAAGTAGACAAGGGAGGCGAGACGTAGATGACTTGGGCGTGTTGAGAAGAGACTAAGAAGAAGATGTGATTAGAAGGGCATTGGAGATGCAACCAGTGAAGGGCAGGAGTCGAGGGAGACCGAGGGTAAGATGAAGGATCTGGCGGAATGAGATATGAGAACAGTGGATGTGACGAGAGAACAGACCATCTACAAGTACATTGAGAATTACAATGCGAATGGCTGACCCCATTCAATATGCAATTTTTGGCTTAGAAGAAGAGTTGGTACACTGTGCAGACATCTCATGCCTAGGACACATCTGTGCCATTTCTGTAAATCTGTGCAGAAAATAGGTTGCCGACCTATATTTGTAGATTTTCAGTTATCCCCGTATACACAAGGGTTTCCTACGGCCTTTCACTGGAGCTGAAAGAAAACGTGATGAGCCAATGTGTGTGTATCTTATTGCCAGAAGTTGTCAAATGTGCACAAACATTGAATCCGAACACATAAGACTTTCGAGAACAATATTATCCATAAGGATTTTTTTGGGTTAGATTGCGTAAATAAAAGTGTCGTTAAACCTGCCACCACCCGACAGACAATTAGTAAGGTTTGTCACGTAAACAGAACGTGCCAAATAGTTACTAGTTCAGTACACCGGTGTGTTGGAGAGTAAAGCCACAATATTTACAATTTAAGTACGACGTTTCACCGCTAATTACAACCAGACTCATCAGGTGGCAGTTAGAATTGTGGAGAAATCCTCCTGTTTCGGTCTTAAATATCGGGGTAAATCTTTATTCATACTGGAGAAATATAATGATCTATAAAGCTTTTTTCACAGACGTCCAGTACTTTCACAGGTGTCCAGTATTGTCCATTTAAACAGTGACATTGGATTGGAAACTTCACTTTACAACATCTTCCTTTAGCTTATTAGTTTTAACCTTCCTGCAAAATGTCCCAGCCTACAACCAGAAGGAAATAAATATGTTCAAGATGTTTTTTGAGTGAAAGTAGACAATACTTCTGCAAACTTTACACCAGATGCAAGAGAAGAAACCCTCCCCTAGCCCACCCCCTCCTAGGGGAGATGTAAGTGTTGTGACTCACAACATCTACAGACATGAGGCAGAGGCTTCTCCAGCGCGTGGTGCAGAACAAAAATCTAAGCTTATAATTGTGCGTAGCCACACAACCAAATAGGACTTGAGTCTGTTTTTTTCATCTTCTTTCCTACGGCTGATGTGGGTGCAGCGCAACGACTACAATTTCACATTCAGGTGGTCAAGCCAGACAGCCGTGTCAGGAGCAGCAGACTGCATCGCTGCGATGTCTCCTTCGTATTTGTCGATCGGTGCATTGCGTCGTTATACGTTGTATGGTCAGTTCTGGATGACCAGTTGGTCAATGGAGTAAGGGGATGAGCAGCATTGTTCCTAGAAGTTTTGAGCGCAAAGGCCGTCAGGACCAATTCAAGTGAAACATTCCAGAATTCCCGCAGCTACAAAAAAACGTTACTCCTGTCACATTCATCGATGGTGTGCAATAGAAGCTGCTAATCTGTAGGAACATACAAATAAGCACTGCTCTCTAAAATGTGTCCAGTAGAACCACAAAAAGCTCAGGGCAATCTGGTAAATACTATGTTCACTCACAAGCGAACAAGGGGAGGTGAACAGGTCGGGGGTAATATAAAACATACAGAATTCAGAGGGTTGAGCAATTCCAATTTTTGCTTGATTTTAAGTACGGTCACCTCGTTGGCGAGATGTTAACTACCTCACCTGGTAGTGGGTTCAATCCCGACCGTGGCGCATGTATATTTTGAGTTTGCATGTTTTTCTCTCTCTCCGTGGTCCCGTGGATTTTTCTCCGGGTCCTTCAATTTTTCGCTCCAGATTTAGAATCAACGTGTTTCGAGTATTTGGCTGCGATAAATTTCCACGTGATAAGCCACTGTATTGAGCTATTATAGCTACATAGCTCAGTGGGCCTTGCCTGGTAAAATAAAAAATCGTTTAAAATACATTACCATCAGTAAAGTTGGAAAACAAATGTACATTACCATTGCAGGATGCACAATTACACATTAACAAGATGTATTACGACTAAGTTATGGGCTCAAAGCCTGACTTTACCTCAGCAGTACTCATGAGCCAAAACGACAATCATTTGTGATCTGAAAACACTGCTTTGTGTTCATTTACTATCAACAGCCAATTATGCACCTCATGAAAAAAAAGTGTGCTGTACGGTAGTGTGAAATCCACTACACCCAGTCTCAGTGATGCTGCGGATATTAAATCTGAGCTGGACGTTGTTCATGACCGCAGTTGTACTGGATGTGTGCAAGACTGTACTTACAAATGTGAAATGTAATGCAGCCTATAGTGCATGGCATTGAACCAGGGAGCATACAGCACCAATCAATGTTTAGGTGGCCTCTCTTTAAAAAAAACAATGGAGCAAAAAAGCAAGCCATCTAAAACACCAAACAGTTTCAAATTTCATGTCACTGTGCTTGGGAATCCACGGGATATATCAATTTTCAATCAATTGCAAACGTAAAAGGCTTCATACCAAAAAAGTCCGGCAACATGAAGCCCTGAAATAAAAATGGACAAAACTCTCTTCTTTCTTTGCCCAGAAGAGTCAGTGTTCAAATATAAGCTGTCTGTACCATATGCTATTTGGGGAATTCATAATCTCCTGTTGGCAGGGATGCCCTGCTCTTCCTTGTCATAAACTTCGGAACACGTTTTGTTTTAAACAAAAATTACACGTGTTACCGACGCTCTTTTATTTTAAAGCAACACTTACGTAATGCACATAAAAAAAATCCAACCGTGCTTGAGAAGCACACATGGCTCAAACATTGGTTGGCTTTCGCCGCTCGGTGCCTCAACCCACAGCAATGACACGCGGCCGCAGCAGCTCCTCCATACATCACAGGGAGGGGGAGGGGGGGGCAAAACCACATTGTTTGGCACAGTCCTCTCACATGCTCCAGTAGAGTTCCAGAGTCCAACAGCACGAGGAAGCGAGCGGTTAACCTGAACCCTGACTTGCAGGCAAAGCGGGACATTGTTAACGGTGGATATCAATTATGGGAGATAGATCGAAAAGGAGGCTGCTCGTTTAAGACAATTACCTTTTAACCAGATAAAGCCTATACAGTCTGAAGATACTTTCCCAGGAGGATCCTTCATGGCATGTGTGGGCGCCAGTGAGTACCCGGAAGAAAAAAAAGCTACGCATACTGGGACAGTAACAATCAAGGTTTGCACCAAATATTGAACAATGCATGTCTGTACTGCCATATCCTGAAGGCCGACTATTGTACGTGGTGTTGGGTGTGAACATTGTGCAGACGCGACCTACAACTGTCGAATGTGGACCCATTCTGACGTGTTGTTGTTAGTTATAAAGCGATTAAACAGAATGCGGCGCTTGTGAGCCCACAGTGCTGTAGTAAGTCCACCGTTTCTCAACTCCACAGTCTTTGCAACCCCCCCAGAGGGTAGCTTTCCCGTGTGCATAAACCATGAGGTGCAATTGCGTGTGCGGTTAATAAATTGCACGCGAATTTCAAAGATGAGGAATGACGAAAAGGCGGTGCTGTTGGCGGTCGGCGACGATTGTGAGTTGAGAAACGATGCTGCGGTCATTGATACTTGTAGTAAGGGGTGGCGGGAGGAGCAAGTGCCAGTATTGTCACATCGGGTGGGTGTAGGGAATGAGAGTCAGAGGTGTAGGCACACTAAGATCTGGGCGTGGTAAACGACTGTACCGCTGAAGAGATGCAGCTTACAGCAGCAGCTGGTGGTGATGCTGAGAGTGATGGGGCTTGAGCGAGCGATGATGCTGTAACGTGAGAGGTGGAGGTGTAGTGTGAGTACAGTGTGCAGTGAGTGATACCCATAGTGAGTGGTTGTAGTGTGTGAAGCTGTAGGTGTGGCGCTGTAATAAGATGCTGTTAGTGGTGGTGCTGTCGTGAGTGATGTAGTTGTAGTGATTGCTGGTGCTGTCGTGAGAGCTGATAGTGTCCGTGAGTGTTGATGCTTAGCGAGTGGTGACGCTGTAGTGTGTGAAGCTGTGTGGTGGTGGTGGCGCTGTCGTGAGTGATGCTGTAGTGAGATGCTTGGAGTGGTGGTTCTGTCGTGATGCTATAGTGAGTGGTGCTGTAGTGAGTGCAGATGGTTTAGTAATTGGTGGTGTTGTGTTTAGTTGTGGTGTTGTTGTGAGTGGTGGTGTTGTAGTGAGTGGTGGTGTTGTAGTGAGTGGTGGTGTTGTAGTGAGTGGTGGTGTTGTGAGTGGTGGTGTTGTAGTGAGTGGTGGTGTTGTAGTGGGTGGTGATGTTGTAGTGAGTTGTGGTGTTGTAGTGAGTGGTGGTTCTGTAATGGGTGGTGGTGTTGTAGTGAGTGGTGGTGTTATAGTGGGTGGTGGTGTTGTAGTGAGTGGTGTTGTTGTAGTGAGTAGTGGTGTTGTAGTGAGTGGTGATGTTGTAGTGAGTGGTGGTGTTGTAGTGGGTGGTGATGTTGTAGTGAGTGGTGGTGTTGTAGTGAGTGGTGGTGTTGTAGTGAGTGGTGTTGTTGTAGTGAGTGGTGGTGTTGTAGTGGGTGGTGATGTTGTAGTGAGTGGTGTTGTTGTAGTGAGTGGTGGTGTTGTAGTGGGTGGTGGTGTTGTAGTGAGTGGTGGTGTTGTAGTGAGTGGTGTTGTTGTAGTGAGTGGTGGTGTTGTAGTGGGTGGTGATGTTGTAGTGAGTGGTGGTGTTGTAGTGAGTGGTGGTGTTGTAGTGAGTGGTGGTGTTGTAGTGGGTGGTGATGTTGTAGTGGGTGGTGGTGTTGTAGTGGGTGGTGGTGTTGTAGTGAGTGGTGGTGTTGTAGTGGGTGGTGATGTTGTAGTGAGTGGTGGTGTTGTAGTGGGTGGTGATGTTGTAGTGAGTGGTGGTGTTGTAGTGAGTGGTAGTGTTGTAGTGAGTGGTGGTGTTGTAGTGGGTGGTGGTGTTGTAGTGAGTTGTGGTGTTGTAGTGAGTGGTGTTGTTGTAGTGGGTGGTGATGTTGTAGTGAGTTGTGGTGTTGTAGTGAGTGGTAGTGTTGTAGTGAGTGGTGGTGTTGTAGTGGGTGGTGATGTTGTAGTGAGTTGTGGTGTTGTAGTGAGTGGTGTTGTTGTAGTGGGTGGTGATGTTGTAGTGGGTGGTGGTGTTGTAGTGAGTGGTGGTGTTGTAGTGGGTGGTGGTGTTGTAGTGAGTGGTGGTGTTGTAGTGGGTGGTGGTGTTGTAGTGGGTGGTGATGTTGTAGTGGGTGGTGGTGTTGTAATGAGTGGTGGTGTTGTAGTGGGTGGTGATGTTGTAGTGGGTGGTGATGTTGTAGTGGGTGGTGGTGTTGTAGTGGGTGGTGATGTTGTAGTGGGTGGTGGTGTTGTAATGAGTGGTGGTGTTGTAGTGGGTGGTGGTGTTGTAGTGGGTGGTGATGTTGTAGTGGGTGGTGATGTTGTAGTGAGTTGTGGTGTTGTAGTGGGTGGTGGTGTTGTAATGAGTGGTGGTGTTGTAGTGGGTTGTGGTGTTGTAGTGAGTGGTGGTGTTGTAGTG
Source organism: Lampetra planeri (assembly GCF_965212315.1). NCBI lineage: Eukaryota > Metazoa > Chordata > Hyperoartia > Petromyzontiformes > Petromyzontidae > Lampetra > Lampetra planeri. Next base: position 12,250,771 of record NC_136110.1, read on the forward strand.
AGTGGTGATGTTGTAGTGAGTTGTGGTGTTGTAGTGGGTGGTGGTGTTGTAGTGAGTGGTGATGCTGTTGTGTGTGAAGCTGTAGTTAGTGCTATCGTGATGCTGTAGTGAGCGGTGCTGCAATGAAATGCTATGAGTGGTGGTTCTGTCGTGAGTGCGGCTGTAGTGAGTGGTGGTGTTGTCGTGAGTGCTGATGATGTAGTGAGTGCTGATGGTGGGTGTAGTGAGTGTTGATGGTGGGTGTAGTGAGTGATGATCGTGGGTGTAGTGAGTGTTGATGGTGGGTGTAGTGAGTGATGATGGTGGGTGTAGTGAGTGGTGATGGTGGGTGTAGTGAGTGGTGATGGTGGGTGTAGTGAGTGGTGATGGTGGGTGTAGTGAGTGGTGATGGTGGGTGTAGTGAGTGTTGATGGTGGGTGTAGTGAGTGTTGATGGTGGGTGTAGTGAGTAATGATGGTGGGTGTAGTGAGTGGTGATGGTGGGTGTAGTGAGTGGTGATGGTGGGTGTAGTGAGTGGTGATGGTGGATGTAGTGAGTGGTGATGGTGGGTGTAGTGAGTGGTGATGGTGGGTGTAGTGAGTGGTGATGGTGGGTGTAGTGAGTGGTGATGGTGGGTGTAGTGAGTGATGATGGTGGGTGTAGTGAGTGGTGATGGTGGGTGTAGTGAGTGATGATGGTGGGTGTAGTGAGTGGTGATGGTGGGTGTAGTGAGTGGTGATGGTGGGTGTAGTGAGTGTTGATGGTGGGTGTAGTGAGTGGTGATGGTGGGTGTAGTGAGTGGTGATGGTGGGTGTAGTGAGTGATGATGGTGGGTGTAGTGAGTGGTGATGGTGGGTGTAGTGAGTGGTGATGGTGGGTGTAGTGAGTGGTGATGGTGGGTGTAGTGAGTGGTGATGGTGGGTGTAGTGAGTGGTGATGGTGGGTGTAGTGAGTGGTGATGGTGGGTGTAGTGAGTGGTGATGGTGGGTGTAGTGAGTGGTGATGGTGGGTGTAGTGAGTGTTGATGGTGGGTGTAGTGAGTGTTGATGGTGGGTGTAGTGAGTAATGATGGTGGGTGTAGTGAGTGGTGATGGTGGGTGTAGTGAGTGGTGGTGGTGGTGGGTGTAGTGAGTGGTGATGGTGGGTGTAGTGAGTGGTGATGGTGGGTGTAGTGAGTGGTGATGGTGGGTGTAGTAAGTGTTGATGGTGGGTGTAGTGAGTGGTGATGGTGGGTGTAGTGAGTGATGGTGGGTGTAGTGAGTGATGGTGGGTGTAGTGAGTAATGATGGTGGGTGTAGTGAGTGGTGATGGTGGGTGTAGTGAGTGGTGGTGGTGGGTGTAGTGAGTGGTGATGGTGGGTGTAGTGAGTGGTGATGGTGGGTGTAGTGAGTGGTGATGGTGGGTGTAGTAAGTGTTGATGGTGGGTGTAGTGAGTGTTGATGGTGGGTGTAGTGAGTGTTGATGGTGGGTGTAGTGAGTGATGGTGGGTGTAGTGAGTGGTGATGGTGGGTGTAGTGAGTGGTGATGGTGGGTGTAGTGAGTGATGATGGTGGGTGTAGTGAGTGATGATGGTGGGTGTAGTGAGTGATAGTGGTGGGTGTAGTGAGTGATGATGGTGGGTGTAGTGAGTGGTGATGGTGGGTGTAGTGAGTGGTGATGGTGGGTGTAGTGAGTGTTGATGGTGGGTGTAGTGAGTGTTGATGGTGGGTGTAGTGAGTGGTGATGGTGGGTGTAGTGAGTGGTGATGGTGGGTGTAGTGAGTGGTGGTGGTGGGTGTAGTGAGTGGTGGTGGTGGGTGTAGTGAGTGATGATGGTGGGTGTAGTGAGTGGTGATGGTGGGTGTAGTGAGTGGTGATGGTGGGTGTAGTGAGTGGTGATGGTGGGTGTAGTGAGTGGTGATGGTGGGTGTAGTGAGTGATGATGGTGGGTGTAGTGAGTGGTGATGGTGGGTGTAGTGAGTGGTGATGGTGGGTGTAGTGAGTGGTGATGGTGGGTGTAGTGAGTGGTGATGGTGGGTGTAGTGAGTGGTGATGGTGGGTGTAGTGAGTGGTGGTGGTGGGTGTAGTGAGTGGTGGTGGTGGGTGTAGTGAGTGGTGGTGGTGGGTGTAGTGAGTGGTGGTGGTGGGTGTAGTGAGTGATGATGGTGGGTGTAGTGAGTGGTGGTGGTGGGTGTAGTGAGTGGTGATGGTGGGTGTAGTGAGTGGTGATGGTGGGTGTAGTGAGTGATGATGGTGGGTGTAGTGAGTGGTGATGGTGGGTGTAGTGAGTGGTGATGGTGGGTGTAGTGAGTGGTGATGGTGGGTGTAGTGAGTGGTGATGGTGGGTGTAGTGAGTGGTGATGGTGGGTGTAGTGAGTGGTGATGGTGGGTGTAGTGAGTGTTGATGGTGGGTGTAGTGAGTGGTGATGATATTGTAGTGAGTGATGATGGTGGGTGTTAGTGAGTGGTGATGCGAAGCGAGTGACGCTGCTGTATAGACGCGGGTAGCGCTTTCGCGAGTGGAGGCGCCATAGTGCGATTGTTAAATGCATCTGTGCGGGTGCCAATCATCCTCATCCCAAAACTGCACGCACGAGCACAGAAAGCGACCCCTCAATTCCCTACAATGCATAAGCGCTCCCTCGCGCGCGATTCGCCCCGGCCCGTCACGTGACGCGCACTCTGACCAACCGGAGCACGCCCAGAGCGAGGCCTCCGTCTATCCGCTGTAGGGAATCTAGCGGCGTGGCCCGCGGGGCCCGAGGCCTTGTGGGAGGAAGCCGCGCCGCCTTCCTCGCCTCGCCGCCGCCGCCGAGGCGCGAGCGAAGCGGCCGCCTGCACCGGCGGCACAAGCAGGCGGCGGCCTCTAACGCCGACAGCCCGAGGCGACGGCGCGAAACGTAGTTGCGAGTTCGCAGAGGAGGCGCCCTTCTTTATTCTCGCGCGCCCCCACCACCAGCCCCCCCCCCCCGTGTATTTCCCGCCTCTCAACCACCACCCCCCACCTCACCCCACCCCCACGCGCCTCTCCTCATGCCGCGCGAAGCCGCGGACAGGGCGGAACGAGCCCGGGCCGGGCCGGGGATGCGCGCTCGCTCGGGCCCGCACGCCGACCCCGCGCCGCCCGCCTCCTCCTCCTGCTCCCCACAGCCGCCTTCCCCTTCGCGCGTGCGCTGCTCTCTCACCTGCCATGGCGTTGGGCGCCTCGCGCGGTCGGCGGTGCAGCGAGCGAGGGGCAGCGAGCGGGCGTGGGGGGCCGCACTTGGGGCTGGCGAGTCCCGCGCGGTGGGCAGCGGGGTGCGTGCGGTGGGGGGGGGCCGCCGCTCTGGGTCGACGCGCGAGGAGAGGGGGGCGGTCCCGGCAGTGACGTCATCGGGAGGTGCGAGGAGGGGGGAAGGGGCGTGGTCACCCCCGGGCTCAAAGGCGGGTGGTGACGTCGTTTAAACAAGGCGTGGCCTCGCCGGACCACCTGTGAGGGTGGACGGTTGGCACGTGACGTCATCGAGCTAGGCGTGGCCTCGGGGCGCGTCGGGGGACGCGTTCAAGCATTCTGAGCTTTAGAGAAATGACGTCATCGGACATGTTACATGGCCCGCTTGTCAACGCACCGGCTTTGTGTAGGAGGGGGCGAGGGATGGTCCGTGTCTTTGACGTCATTAAAGAAAGGCGTGGTGGGTTGAGGGGTGAATTGGCGGGGTTAGGGCAGTGACGTCAGCAGGCGGAGGCAGGATGAAGTTGAATTGGGATGGGCCCCACAGCCAAACGGCTGTGGCGCGTGACGCCACCGTGACGGGCGGAGTTAGGGTGGTGTGGGGGGAGTGTGACGTCATCGACGGGGGCGCGCGGCACTCGCAGCCGTTGGTCGACCATCCCCGTGACATCATTGCGCCGTGATTCGCGGTTTCGCGATGGGGGGGACGCGCGTACATGACGTCACGAGGTTTCGCGGGTAGCAGGAATTCAGGATAAGCCAGAAATGGCTTGAAATAAATAAATATCCTTTCAAGCAGAAACTCGAAGTTTCCAACCCGAACATTGTTTGCGTCAAAATTAATTTGCACGCGGTAGAATATGACATGCTGCAGTCAGTTCACATTACACCATACTCTTTGGTTTTTTCGGTAAAGTCACGTAGGTAAAAATAAGTAAAATCACGACATTTCGGGCGCAACACAAGCGTCCTTCTGCAGGTGGGGACAACTTAGCGAAAGCACACCGCTTAATTGTTTACCTACGTGACTTTACCGAAAAAACCAAAGAGTATGAATCCTTGCAGTCACGAAAACACATTACACCACGTCACAAACGTCACTAATTGAATCCAATAAAAAGTTTGAGTGCGGCAGGAATGTTTATGTGAGGCACTGAGAAGGATGACAGCGAACTTCAGATCAGGGTCCAAAGTTGCCACATTCTAAAATGGTCCTAAATCACTCAAATTGGATTTATACATAGCAAACATCAGCCTCCCCTACTGGCAGACTACTGGCCGTTTGCAGGCCAACTCCCGAGTCACCTTGTGTCCACAGGGACAGCTGCCGTTTGAGATGAGATGTGAAGCACTGTGAGACGCCACGGTGTATATGATGGCGATATATCAAAAAGCAAATAATTACCGTTATCGCTGTTAACTGTGGCTGGAGAGACGTGCAAGTAACTGGCTGTTGTTCCTCAGCGTGAACAGGGGTCCACTTTACCACGTGAAGTTTGCTGTGGTGTCTTTCCCCACATCTCCGATTTCCCCGCACCTCAGATTAGCACGGTTGGTTATGTAATATAGTAATTACGGCGGGAGATCACTTGACGGATAGCACACTTTTATTAACACCCACTTAACCACAATAACACGTGTAGCCAACTACAGCCTACGCTACGCGTTCCACCCGGCTACACACACACGGGCTCTCCAGCCCCGTAGCTTCCAGGGGAACTCACAGACCCACCCCGGCTGGGGTATGGGTCCCGACCACTGGGTCCCACAGCCGGCCCTCACAAGGACGTCCGGCCCCGGGTCCCACGGTCTCGCCTCTGAACCACACAGGGTCCCGGCCCTTACAAGGACAGCGGGGCTAGGGGTCTCAGGGCCCTATCTCTTCCTCCTCCGTCTTCTGTCTTCACTGGTTACCAACTCCCCGAGTGCTGCTGCACATCGCCCTATATAGTCCTCCGCTCCAGGGGGCAGGGCCTATGCGGACCGCGATGTGGACATCTGCCTGCGGACCGCGATGTAGCCACACCCGACACGCTCTCACACGATCCCCGCCCTTGTCAGCACGCACCGCCACTACACCACGCGATGTAGCCACACCCGACGCGCTCTCACACGATCCCCCCCTGCCAGCGCGTACCGCCACTACAGTTACGTACGGTGCAAACGAAGTGCAACCTACATACATACAAATTGAACACTGCTCAGCACTCCATGCATTTCCCATCTTCAATAGAGCGTCCGTCCTCTTGCACGTGAATACAAAAAAAAACGATGCTACACTTGTACCAAGTCTCACTGTCATACGATTTATTCCGTGATGATCAGAGGAAAGCATTTAGACTTCGCACTATGTTAGAAACTTGCTTATCACTCAATGATCAAATTTAGCAAAACACAGTGTCAGTTCTGTAATCAATAAATATGGAGAAATATATTTTGCATTTCATATATATTTTTCAGCGTCAAATGAACGTTTTCCTGAATATGGAATATATACAGTATTTATTGTCTAGATAACTTGGATGCATGTTTTCATGGAGGCTTTGTTTCCAAGCCCTCCTTATTCAAGTTGCCTCACAATGCGAATGCCAAATATTCAACTCCGGCTCTGGACTCCCGCGTAGATGAGGCACGACCTCATTATCCATTGAGCAGAGCAGCACAGGCTATTAAAAAAGTATTAAAAAAGGAACTAGGCCCAGGCCACCTCGGTGGTGAGATGTTAACGACCTCGCCTAGTATACAGCAGCCAGTGGATGTGATCCCGACCCAGACACCTGCTGAATATTTGGAGGTTGCATCTGTCTCCCCGTGGTCGCGTGGATTTTTATCCGGGTCCTCTGGTTTTTTCCTTCACATTTAGAATCAACATCACGCGTTTAGAGTATTTGGCTGTTATACATTTCCACATGATGAGCCACTTTCATTGAGCTATCATTTGTGATAGCCAGGTCGCTTCTGAAAAATAGCTATATAGCTCAGCGGGTCTTGGTAAAATAAAAACATAGTTTGGCAGTTTAATGGTCGTGAAGGCCAGTGTAACTTTCGTGAAGACGGATAATTAAAAATAACAACATCTGAGAGCCAGACATCGGACGAATATAAGGCATCTATTTACTGACGAGAACAAGCATGGATGACTACTACATAATAATAACAACAACAAATACCCTCAGGTATTCGCACATGATAGGGTCACAATGACGACATCACATTTACCCCCTCTGTTTAATACCGAAACAAGAGGAATTCACAATTCGGGCTATCGCCTGATGAAGCTGGTTATAATTACCAGCGAAACGTCGTACTCGAATTGTAAATGTTGTGGGTTTACTCTCCAACGCTGAACTAGTAACTAATTGCCACGTTTTGTTTACGTGACAACCCTTACTGATTGGCTGTGTTGGTTGATGACGGGTTTAAGGACATTTATATTTACGCAATATAATCCCAAAAACGCCCCTCGATTATGAACCTAATACCCGCTCGTTATCTCAATGCTGTCTGCGCACCGCCGTGGGCAGCTACCACGGTGCGTTCACCTTTTGTTGTTTGGGAACAAGCGAGGTTTTCAAACACCGCGAATTGAGAGCGAGGCGATGAATGCGGCGCTTTCCCAACACGGCCTTGTAGCATGCATTCGTAATGAGGCGCAAGCTGACCCGGATAATATTTCACTTTTGCTTTTTTTCTCTCTCTTTTTCATTTATCCACATTTGGGTTTTTTTTATGCAACACAAAAAGTTCGCACGCAAGGCGGTTTGTTACGATAGTGCCCGCGTCGTTTATTGACATTGCTTGTATATTAATCTCTTAATTGTAGAATTAGTAACTCGTTACACTTGCATGAAGTTTGGCATGGCTTTCATCGTGAATTATAGATGGTGCCTTTATTATTATTTTACTTTCTCTCGATATACTTGTTAAGTTGGAGAGTTGTTGTTTTTGTTGTTGACTGCGCCATTTAGAAACATGCATTGAGATTATTGAGATTATTTTGCTGCTGTACATTTCTACATGAGAGGGAACTTTGTTGGCCTATCATTTATGGTGGCCAGGTCGCTTCTGAAAAATAAGTTAATACCTCAGTGGGCTTTTCCTGGTCGGATAGGGATGGTTTAGTTGTATTTGTGTGTTTTTTAGTGATTTGTTTACCTTTATTGTGCTTTGCATTCCTATCGCGTTTTTTTACTGTTTGTTGTTGTAACGCTCTTACCCGCCCCGACTGAACATCTCAGTATAAATAGATATTCTGATTCTGAAGCATTGTGCCTCTGACTTGCACAATATCTTCACCAATCTATCTCCTGGCGTGAGGTCACGAGAGCTCTCGTACATAAGGCTACTTTTCAGGGTCGAACATCTTGTGACCTGGTTCCAAGAGACCAACATTCTGTCGAACCAAAATGAGTTTGCATTTGACGTCAGCACAAGACAGTTGCATTATTTAACCTTTTGCAATATCAGTAATTTCAGGAATTTTGAGCGAAGGGCTGTTGATAAAGGGTTGCAATTTTTTTTAATCGTCTAGTGTCATTGGAATCATGTTTTCTGGATTTCCAATCCAATTACTTGCCCCTTGCAGCCCACACCTTGTCTAACATACACAATTCACCCCCACCATTCATCCCATACGATATACCCTAAAGACAAAGACCCCTCCCCCCCCCGCATAGCCTCAACAGACTGTTGGGGCAAGTGCTGTTCGCGAGCACCGATGGAGGCAGACACGGTCTTCTTCATCGTCGTGTCTCCTGTCCAACCTGCACGGGTGTTTCCCAACATTCTGCACAGGACACCGCTTCTGGTGTCGGCATTGAGGGTGGGTGGCCAGGACCACGCCCGACCGTCTTTGTATCCCCAGTGGCGATGTTTACACACCGCACCGGGTACTCATTTGAGGCCGAGTCTAGTCGACCGAGGGGAGGCCCAGGATTGGTTTATATAATCGTCATTGGTGTTGGCCGTGAGCGAAAATCGAACTCGAGTGGCAGGGTTCGCGCTAAACACTGTGCCACCGATCTACCCCTACACCATCAACTACACATCCCTACAACTCTACACCGCACACCCTGCCACCATTTACCATCACACACCCTCGCATCCCTCATTCTATAACGTACACCTCACGCCACCCACCAAACACTTCTGACTCCACATCTCTCTCCACACACCTTCCACCCCACATCACTCACCCCACCCTGCCCACCCCTCCGATAGACCTATGGACTATTGGGGCAAATGATGTTAGCAAGCTCCTTTTAAGCCCAGCATGGAACACGAGAAGGTGATGTTGTCAGTAACACGCCTGACCACCTTTGTCTCCCCACTACAGATGTTTACACACTGGACTACAGTGCGGAGAAAAAGTTTGTGAACCCCTTAGGAGTTTTACATATTTTACATATTTCAAACCTAAAATGTTATTAGATCTTCATATAAGTCCTAATAATAGATAAGGATAACCTGGCTTAAACAAGTGACACGAAAACATGATACTCTTTCAACATTTATGTATCCTCAAATAATTCCACATTCAATAACCACGTGTGAAAAAGTACGTGAACCTTTAGATTCAGTAACTGGTGACACCCCCTTGAGTAACTCGGTGTTTCCTGTCACCGTTGGTCAGTATCTCTCACATCGGATTTGATGAATTTTGGCCCATTCCTCCTTACAGAACTCCTTCAAATCCGTGACATTTGAGGGTTGCCTTGCATGGACAGCTCACCTCAGGTCCTGCCACAACATTTCGATGGAGTTTAGGTCCGGACTTTGACTAGGCCATTGTAAAATGCGGAATTTGTTCTTCTGCAACTATTCTTTTGTAGATTTGAAGTTTTCGTGACTGCAGGAATGCATACTCTCTGTTTCTTTCGGTAAAGTCACATAGATAGAACCAGAGAGTATTCTTTTCTTTTGCAGATTTTTCTTGTATGTTTAGGATCATTGTCTTGCTGCAAGACCCACTTTCGGTTCAGCTTCAGCTCACGGACCGATGGCCTGACATTCTCATCTAGAATCTTCTGATACAATACAGAATTCACGGTTGTGTCAATGATGGCAAGCCGTCCAGATCCTGAGGCAGCAATGCAGCCTCAAACCATCACATTCCCACCACCACGCTTAACGGTTGGGATGAGGTTCTGTTCGAAAACAGTGTTTGGTTTTCGCCAAACATAACGTTTCTCATTGAGGCCAAAAGTTCTACGTTTAACTCAGCTGTCCAGAGAACATTGTTCCATAAGTCTTGTGGATCATCAGAGGGGCAGCAATGTTCTTTCTGGAGAGCAGTGGTTTTCTTCTTGATATCCTTCCACGAACACCATTGTTGTGCAGTCTGTTTCTGATCGTTGAGTCATAAACACTCTCATTAACTAAGAAGAGAGTGGCCTGCAGATCCTTGGATGTTTCTCTGGGGTTCTTTGTGACTGCCTTGATGATTTATTAGTTGGTTGTCGGGGAGGTTTTGAGAGGACGACCTCTCCTGGGTAGAGTGACTGTGTTTTTGAACATTCTACATTTGTAAATGATCTGTCTGACAGTGCATTGGTGGAGCTCCAAATCCTTAGAAATCGATTTTTAACCCTTTCCGGACTGATGAGCATCAATAACTTTGTCTGAGGTCCTCGTACACTTCTTTTGATCGTGGCAAGACTTGTTTCCACACACCTGTATGTTGAAAACCAAACTCACAAAGTTTCTGATCCTTATAATGGGCGGGGCCCCAAACTCACCCCCGAAGATCTACATAATAATTTAAACAGCTGATTCTAATTATTCCCTTAATTGAGATAATGAAACCAGGGGTTCATATACTTTTTCAAATACACTGAACCTTAATTACTGATTGTTTAATTCACGTATAATTTTGTTTCAAAAGACATGGAATTGGTGAATGTAACCCCTATTGGATATTTAAGAAAAGACCAGTTTTGATTCAAGAGGGCTATCGTGGTAAAACTATGGAATTTCCATAATTATCATTGGAGTTTACACACTTTTTCTCGGCACTATAAATACTGGACTCATTTATGGGTGGGTCGACCTGCGGAGGTCTATAACTGGTTCGTAACATCTGGTGGAGGCGAGATGTTAACTACCTCACCTGATATACAGGAAGCGTGGGGCATGCATGCATATTAATGCGAGATGTTAACTACCTCACCTGATATCAGGAGTTCGTGGGTTCGATCCCGACCCTGACGCCTGCTGTATATTTGCAGTTTGCGCGTCTCTCTCTCCCCGTGGTCGCGTGGATTTTTCTCCAGGTCCTCCGGTTTTCCCCTCCACATTTAGAATCAACATCACGCGTGTTAGAGTATATGGCTGCTATAAATGTCCACGTGATAAGCCACTTCGTGTGAGCTATCGTTTGTGATGGCCTGGTTGCTTCTGAAAAAAGAGCTGTCCAGCTCAGTGGGCCTTACCTGGTAATGTAAAAAAATAGTTTAGTTTTAGTCTATTCGTCACTCATCCGTGGTCAGGGCCGTCATCCTCAGCAACCTGCTGATTTGACGCTAACCAGCAGCTGGAAGACTCGAACTCTCCCTCCGGACAAGGCAGGCTGTGGTGGGCAACAGAACCAGAATCATAACATTTATTTAGACTTCAGAAGGAATCCGATGAGCTATAAAGCCCCCCCCCCCCCATGGATGTCCAGTAGTGGCAGGTCAACGAGTCACGAGGACGCAACTCCCACCGCTACCGATTTGACGTTGGTGGGCTGCCCATTCTTTAAATCCCACTTCGCGCGTACCGATTGTCAAAGCTCATATTTAGCATTCAATAACAAGGAAAAAACGCGGGAATTTTCACGAAGCGGCATTACGCGTGCTGACATTCGGGACAGTCAAAGAGTTTAACGCATCGTGAGCTTACCGCTGAACTCGGTAGGGTTGTTTTTTTCGAGTGCGCGATAGGCTACCCAGCAACCGCCAGTGATACCGAAGCAATTCAAGTACAGCACCAGGCATTCCCAGTTCATACGAGGCAGCCGCTGAGGCGTCATGTCGCATCATCAGGTTAATGTTTCTCAGAGATTCCTTCCTTGAGCAGCGCGGAATATTTCCGAAGCGTCGTTACACGGCTGAACGGGCAACGCGCACTCGTGCGCTTTGGATTCGGATCGTCGTCGTCATCATCATCATCACGATTCCATGGGGCAGATAGCCTCCCCCCGTAGGTGTTCCACTGCAACATTTCGTCATTTGTTTCCACGTCCCTCTCCGTCTTGTGCCAATGCGCCCAAGTAGTGGCCCACGTCTTGCTGGCACCAGTCTCTTGTGAGGTCGTCGCCAAGCCATTCTCTGTGAGCTCTTCCTCTCTTTATCTCCGGTTCCTTACATGTTTCTGAACAACAACACACGTGTAATGATCCTGTTGTTGTCCATCCTACGTGTGTCCAAAGAGTGCCAGGATTTAAATCGAGCGTTGTCAAAATACAACGGTGTTTGTGCTTGCTTTACAATCATCGTCGTCATCATCAGACACTGCTGGATTTAAGGCTCTCAAACACATTCACCAAAACTGTCGCCAGATGAGCACCGTAGACTCCGGGCTAAATGTATTTAAAGTAATTCAGATCTTTTGTAAGAGTTGTTTGCAAGTTTATTATTTTGAGAAATCACGATGCACATCACATGTGATATTTCTGCATGTAAATATTGCTGCAGACCACTATTATATGTTGTTGACTGCCAGTTGTTTATTTATCGTCGTCATCAGCCTTGGCCAATCCACTGCTGGATGAAGTCCTCCCATTATAGCTGGCGATCCTTGCGATGTAACACTCCACCAAGCCTCTGCACACGGCCTCGTTTCGTCGCTCCATCTCCTCGGTCGCACGTCCCCTTTGGATGCGTTCCATTCCAATAATATAATTGATTGATGAACATTTCTACGAGAGCGGGCCACGGCTACCGAGATGTGTAGCACGATCTGCACTAGGCTGGCTCCCTGTTACGATGTCACCATCATCATCAATGTGAGTAACAACATCATCATCTTCACTCTCCTCGATTCATCGCTGGATTTTTTTTTCATGAGCCTCAAGCACTTACACCACAGTAACCAGAATCGCACAATAAAATAATTCTCTCACCGAGAGATGCACACTACTGTACTAACGTTTATACTGGTAGGAACCTCCTGGTTACACCAGCCCACATGGGATTAATGTGTCCGTCCGTCCGTCGTGCATCCAAAAATGGGAGGGGCGGAGAGGGGAGGGTGGGGAGGGGCTGGGTAGGGAGGGGTTGGGTGGGGAGGGGGTGGTGGGAGGGGCTGGGTGGGGGGTGGGAGGGGTGGGGCTGGATGGGGAGGGGCTGGTCACCCCGTGGTGCCCTTATAAAACTCAACGTTTAACCTACTCACGCTGGCTTGTGCCCGCCCTCACAGTTGGGCATATTTGCGGAATACACCACGCCGCCGTTGACCCTGGCCATTGACCGAGCAACCCAACGTTCCTACCAGCTCCCTCCGCAGGAATGTGTTTTCGAAGGCATCAAGAGACTGTGACGTGTGTTTTACATTCCATAAACCAAAATGTGTTTAAGCACACGAACCCATGTCCATGCGCAGCCATTTGTCAATCTACTGCTGGATGAGAGCCTCCCCACGCCGAGCAGATTGTGGAGGTTATTTGACCCTACTTCACCGCGGCTGCGGAGAAGCAATTTATGATAAACATTATTATACGGTCAGTGCGGGTTGGTGAGGGTAGCGGCAGCGACCGTGGGATCATAGAAATGCAGTACAACAACGGGTTTTTGTTGCACTACCATCCGATGTCCAGTGGCCTGAGTTGCTGTGAAGAAGGTCCACTTTTATATTTTTCCTTTTAAGGCAGTGCTAGGTAACATGGAACGTCGGGCCAACGTTGCGTGTTTACTGTGGGGGGGGAGTGTTATTGACTAATATGTTGGGAAGGCCTTGCATTGGGTAGTCCTAACGATGGCTCAACTCGCAGTAACTAAGTGACTCTGTTTGTCTTCGCGGTGTGCTTGAGAAGGTTGGGGGGGGGGGGGTCAGGTTAAGGGGCCGTCCATAAATGACGTCACGCGATTTGGGACGATTTTTTACCCCCCCCCCCCCTCGTCACACGGCGTCACATAAAGTCAGACCCCCCTCAAATATGACGTCACAAAGCTCTGCCCCCACCCCAAAAAACATGCTTCAAATCGCTTTAAACTATTGTCATTGTAGTGCGTATTTAATGTGGCGCTGCACTCTGATGTTGTAGGAGAAAACATGTATTAAAAAGTATATTTAATTAAGTAGAACGTGTTTATATTTATTTAAAGTTGCGCATTTTGATGTGACGTCACATTTCTCACCCCCCTCCCCCCACTCGTAACGCATCATCACAAATGTCTGACCCCCCCCCCCCCTAGGTGCGTGACGTCATTTATGGACGGCCCCTAATTCTGTGCGTGGCTCAGAGCACTGAGCCCCTTCCTACTGCTGCATTCAGTCAGCTGCTTTAGATAAAAAAAAAACCGCATGAGTGGTAGCACGCACATTTTAATGGATCGGTCTGAGCAACAACGACAACAACAACAAAAACATCTCACCGAATAGAATTTGTCACGACCAGCATTCGTGCCACACCAGCTCTGAGAGCTGCATTTTCCTATCCAGTCCGTCCTCCTATAACGCGGTAGTTGCGTTCCTGAAGAACACCGCGTTATGGAACAATCGCGTTATAATAAATAATATATAATAGAGGGTAAAGCACAGTCCGCGGTAACGCGTGAGATGCGTACGCAGGCCGAACAAAGACTGAGGTGCGTGGGTAGCATCTAGAAGCATTCAGCAGCATCCCACTGCCTCGTGCGATGATGATGCTCGCGCGACGTAGTTCCGTTTGCTCGATCGCGTTCTATTCAATTCGCGTTCTGAAAACAACACGTGGCGTTGTAGGAGAACAGACTGTGCACTATATTCCATTATTTGCGTATGGCAATATGTTCAGGAGCTACATGCCTTGTTACGGTGACCAGACTGTAACGTGTTCAGCACGTCACATTCAGCGCAACTAATACCGGTCAGCTGGGCGAAATGGACGTCATTGCCTCGAATCCAGATATACGCTACGAGGCGACATTAGGCACGGAGAACACATTGTCCTGCGGAGGGAGCTGGTAGGAACGTTGGGTTGCTCGGTCAATGGCCAGGGTCAACGGCGGCGTGGTGTATTCCGCAAATATGCCCGACTGTGAGGGCGGGCCCAAGCCGGCGTGAGTAGGTTAAACGTTGAGTTTTATAAGGGCACCACGGGGTGACCAGCCCCTCCCCACCCAGCCCCACCCCTCCCACCCCCCACCCAGCCCCTCCCCACCCAGCCCCTCCCCAACCAGCCCCTCCCTGCACGACGGACGGAAACAATAATCCCCTGTGGGCTGGTGGAACCAGTGGGTTCCTACCAGTATAACAATACCGCTCTGCGCAATAACGCCCCGCGCCTGTGCTGCGCTTACAACGCAGCACGTGCATCGGAGAGAGTCGTTGAAAGACGAGTTATGCTTTCGACGACGTGCGAATCTCGACTACCGTTTACCCCATGAAGTCATTTTGACGTTGAAATATGGGACCGTTTTTTGAAGGCGGCGGTGTTGCATTACTACTTTGTCTAACTCAGGGCTCGGAAACCAAAATAACAAGTAGAGACGTTGTCTTCGGTAAACAAAAAAAGACGCAATACTTCAAGAGCCGCAATGCACGCGATCAATATGAGACGATGGGTCCTTAATAAATAAAATAACGTCACGAAGCCAGTTCCTTAAAGAGCCTCACGCGGCTCTCGACCCGCAAGTTTGCCGACCCCCGTGGTCTAAGTGAATATCTCTGGCTCGTGTAGCCCAGTGATTAGAGTGCTCGAGCCCACAATTGGAATAGCCGTGAGCTCAAATCCATGCGAGGAGTTGGCTTGCCCTGTTCTCTTTCTGAGGTTGTAAACAAACAAAATGAGTACCGCTCGTTAAAGGAAGCAAAATGCGGCTGTCCGAGGGAGGAGCTGGCTTCTGCCATGAGAATGTGGAATTCAAACTCTTGAAGAAGGCTGCTAAGAGGTGGGCACCAACTCAATGATTATTTATTTGAGCATGGAGACACGTGGGCATTTTAATGATGGCTAAATCCAAATGATGAAAAGCAACTGTTCTTTTTTTTTACAATTCATGATTTTAAATACGGTGGTCACCACATCGCGCGCTTTTAGATGCGCTTCTGCGGCCGTCTGGAACGCTCTTCCTTCCGATATTTGGAAGCCACTGGGGGCTATGCACTTTGAAATCTAGATGGGAAACGCATTTCTTTAGAACTACCTTTTATTTAAAGTTTGTTGTCATCCCCCCCACCTCCGATTACCACGGTTGGCTACGTACGGTGCGAAAGAAGTTCAACATACATACATAATTTACCAGTCGCTCTGTATTTACCGTGTGCAACTAACATTGAGCCTATGACATCAATCTCTCGGAATGCACCCGCCGACCTCATGAGATCTTGGAAGCCTGGATAATGCCCAGATGGGCGACCAATCTGCACGTCCGGTTGTTACAGCTTGCTGCGGGCCCACGGCATGAGCAGCAGGGCATAAAAAACAGCCATCGTTGTACTGTACCTACACGCTCCAACGTAATTATACTCAACAAAACTTTTTTACTCTGGCAGGTAAGGCCTACTGAGCGATATAGCTCTTTTTTCAGAAGTGACCTGGCCACGGATGACAGCTGAACAAAGTAACTTGTCATGTGGAAATGTATCGCAGCCAAATACTCTCAACGCGTGTTTCTAAATGTGGATGGGAAAATCGGAGTACCCAAATAAAAATCCACGCGAACCACGGGGAGACAGAGAGACACACAAACTCCAAATATACAGCAGGCGTCAGGGTCCGGATCGAACCCACGACCTCCTGCATACCAAGCGAGGTAGCTAATATCTCGCATTAATATGCATGCATGCCCCACGCCTTTACCAACCCACACTCACCAGCGTGGTGAAGTATGGTCAAATAATTCCCATGGCCCGCACGGCGTGGGGAGGGTCCTCATCCAGCAGCGGGGTGACGACGAAAGGGTCCCGCACGTGCACGCGCGCGTGCTCGTGTACCAACGTTGCATCTTTTGACTGCATAAGTTTGAGATCAAGACCGATCTTCTGATCGAAACGAAATTGTCGCCAGGCACGAACCCACGCCGCGCGTTCATGTCTTACCGATCGAGCGCGCCTCTGCACTCGGCACATTGCTGGCACGTGTCCCAGACCAAAGAATGGCTAGCGACCGCGTTGTCAGCCCAGCCACAAGTGCCCCCCAATAAGGGTCCTGTTTAATGTACAGATCCTCTGTCAACCCACTGCTGCATGAAGGCCTCACACCATGTCCCTTCACTGGCTCCCTGTCCGTACCCGGATTGATTTTAAGATTCTCTTGCTGGCATTCAAGGTCTTAAATGGACTTGCTCCTCCCGATATTAATGGCCTCATTCAGTCACATGTTCCATCAAGATCATGAAGATCCTCAGATGGTGCATTGCTCACTGTCACCACGGTCTAGGACACACACTTGGGGGTGACGGTGCCTCTGCAAATTGGAGCTCCTTGCCCCTTCGAGGTCAGGGGACTTCCAAGAAACTTTACAAATCTCCACTAAAAGGGTCTCTGTTTAAAAGCGACTTTCTCTCTCTTGAGATATTTTTCAAACGTCTTTCTTACTTCGTCTCTTCTTGGTTGATGTTAAACTATTTCCGCCTTCCCATGCACAGCGCCATGAGAACGATTGTTAAAGGGCGCGTTGTACATTTTGATTAGTATTCTCAGTTTGACCATACTTCACCACGCCGGTCAGTGCGGTTTTCTGAAGGTGAAAGGGAGGAGCGGGGTGGAGGGGGGGGGCTCAAATAACACTCGCCACTGATGTGAGCCACGGCGATTAATCGAGCGCAGGTTTGCTTGATTCGCAGCGCAGGGCGATAACCACTACGCCACCGCTCCCTGCCCGGTAGCCCTTTATACGTGCACTTTGCCAAACGACGTCGGTTGCTCTGCAGCAGCGTGACGTGACGTGGACACGGAGACCCACGCACAAGTCGAAGAGAAACAACGACAGCAAAAAAAAAGCATCGATACAAAACACGAATGCCTAAAACTTTTTATTTCATTGAAACCACAAAATAAAAAAATGCCGCTCCTAATCGGCTTCAAATTAATTCCCTCTTTTTTTTATAATAGCGGGAAAGAGGAGGAGGCGGAGTGTCTTAATTAGTGCGCCGTGCCTCTGCAGCAGACACGCGGCACCCTCCCCCCATGGAGCAGCGTCAATAATTTACGCGCCTCTCTCTCTCTCTCGGCGCTCTTTTGAAGGCGCGATAACCGCGCACCTTGCCGGCACATTGTGCTCGCGCTGGCAGATGAAAGGCCGAATGGCTTTCATATTCATGCCCTCTATGGCTTCCTGGAGCGTGGTGGTGGGTCAGAGAAGAGACACTCTCCGACCGGCGGCTCCCACCCATTGTCAGCGAAGCCACTGAGCGGTGCCGCAACTTTCATCCGCCAAACGGAGTCGCCCTTTATTATCCACCAATGCCTCGGAACGGACTGAGATGCAGGCGAGGCGGCACGGGTCACCAGCGATAGAACCGCTCCTTCTGACCACGGAAATATTTAACTATTTTTAAAAAAGAAACATTTCTAACCAGGTAAGGCCCACTGAGCTGTATAGCTGTTTTATTTCAGAAGCGACCTGGCTATCACAAATGTTAGCTCAATGAAGCGTGTGGACATGTATAGCAGCCAAATACTCTGAACGCGTGGCTGTTGATTCTAAATGCGGAGGGAGAAACCGGAGGACCCGGAGAAAAACACACGCGAACACGGGGAGAGAGAGAACACGCAAACTCCAAATATACAGCAGGCGCCAGGGTCGGGATCTAAACCCACGACCTCCTGCATACCAGGCGAGGTAGTTAACATCTCACCAACGTGGCGCAAGACTGCGTCCGCTCGCCATCGAGTTCCAAATCCTGGTTTTGGAGGTGGGGGGGGGGATTGACTCGGCTCATCAACGCTCCTTTGTCGATCAAATTAGTACCACTTTGTGGTGGAAGTCAACAACGGTTGCCACATGCAAGAACCTACTGCACCGTCATAGGAGTGTAGAATGTTCCACATTGGCTCAGGGGGCTTTAATCAGGGGATGAGCACTGCCTCCATGCTTATTTGAACAAAAACTCTCTTTGACTATTTAACTTTTTGCTATCTTTTAGGTACAAAAATAACACCACGACATCTACGTTTGTACGTATGTATGTTGAACTATGTTCGCACCCTACGTAGCCAACCGTGCCAATCAGAGGTGCTGGGGGAAGAACAACAAACTAAAGACAAAAAGCTAAGACATAAATACAAAAAGGGAAAAGGAATATCACACAACACCAGAAGAGGGGAGATCTGCATGTCGGCGTATACTGTTGAGTGATGGATTTTTACACAACTGACAAAAATCTATACGGATTTTAAACATATTGATGATTTGCAGCTTTCGTGACTGTACGAATCCATACTCTTTGGTTCTTTCGGTAAAGTCACGTAGGTAGAAAAATAATTTTATAAAGGATTTTAACATCCCAGAAAGACTTACAGATTTCCCAGGACAATAACATCTGTAAATGGCCGTAAAAACCCATCATAACAGAATAGCAGCATACTCGGGGGGTGGGGGGGGGATAAAAGTATCAAACAACACCAAAAAACGTATTAAAATTTTTATTTAAAAAATGTGTTAACAAAATCACACAGCCTTTGTGCATAAATAATCAGCAATTCTTTCCTGACTCATCTAAGACGAGAGAACCACCGTGCAGGTGACGTAAGACAAGAATAGAATTCATACTCTTTTGGTCTTTTGGTAAAGCCACTTAGATGAAAAAAATAATAAAAAAATATCACGACGTTTCGATCGCAACACAAGCAATCGTCATCAGGTGAAAAATATATAGCAGGAGAGCTGCTGAGGTATGTAAATGTAAGATTCACAGAGAGAGAGACTTTTCCATTTACATGCAAATTCCATCTCTAACCCCACCCATTTACCCTTGGGCTAAACCCATCTCAAACCTATATAACATCCTTATTTTTAATCTTGATTTGAAGCTTTCGTGACTGCAGGGATCCATACTCTTTGGTTCTTTCGGTAAAGTCACGTAGGTATAAAATAAATCACGACGTTTTGGGCGCAACACAAGCGTCCATCATCAGGTGGGAAAGCGTGGCCTGCTGCTGAGACAGATTGTTTTAAAAGGTTTGAAATGGGTGTAGCCCAAGGGTGATAAAGAAGTGGCTGGGCTAGTGATGTTAATGTGAGAAATTAGCATGTTAATGTAAGCTAGGAGAGCGGCCTCCTCGACGAGGGCACGGAAGTGGCTATGTTAATGTGAGGGATGAGCATGATGTTAATCCTTATTATTTTTCTATCTACGTGGCTTTACCGAAAGACCAAAAGAATATGAATCCCTGCAGTCATGAAAGCTGTTACTCGAGAAGAGAATTGCTGCTAAAATCTCGACGAACGTGCAGGGCAGACCTGAAGACAAACCAGACAGCTAAGATATCACATCATCTATGCGCGATGATGAAGGGCCATTGACATGTTTCTACCTATTAGGGCAGTGTTATTCTCACGAATGCGTTGATTATGTTTGTTATTTGTTCTTATGCATAAATTCCAACACTGCATCACATTTTTTTTGTTTACTGCATGGTCAAACATCGTACGCGAATTGTAAATGTTGTGGGTTTTCTTTCCATCACACCGGTGTTGCCGAACTAGTAACTAATTGGCATCTTTTGTATCCGTGACAACCCTTACTCATTGGCTGTGTCGAGTGGTGGCGGGTTAAACGACACATTGATATTTACGCGATCTAACAACAACAAAACAACCTCTATTATGGATAAAATTGGTCGCGAAAGCCTCCAACTACGTGTTAAATTTCGCTGTTGTAAAAAAAAACACAAACACACATTCTTCACCAAACGTGACGTATTGGGAGCGAAGCTGGACATGGCATCGTGAGAGACATTCACTCGGCCTGGCTCCAGCCATTGAGTGCGCTGGCCGTGGCCCGGGGCCAGCGCTTTTGTTCATCTCCTTTTGACAGCGGTCGACATTTTAATGCTGCTAAGTAAAATAGACGACAACAAAAACAACATGATTTCAGCTCACGTGCCGTATGCGTCCGCGACAATGGATTCTCAACGTCTCCGGAGAGTGGATGCGTAGCCTCTCGGGCTTGCAGTATTTTGAAGAAAGCCGAGTCTTCGGGGGGCGTGTAAACGCAACATAAGCGAAAACCTAAATATAGCACGTGTCAGAACAATATAGCTGCAAGCACTGGCCTGCTTCGTGTCTACGGCTACTCTTCGCATTGGTAAAAAGGTGCATGCCCTGCAATTGCGCACTCAAACCACTGCTGGCAAAAGGGCCTCCACTAGTGAGAGAGGTTGAGAGAGAGCCCTCTGTAGAGGGCATTTTGGGCCTATTCCCTTAATTTGTATTATGATGTTGCTCTGTGTAATAAAAATTGAGTCATTCGCATGACATTTTTTCAGCGTTGGGATATTTGGCCAATACCAGTTACAGTTTTTATATATTTAGCAATCGGAGGAAGCCGGACAACCTGGAGGAAACCCATGCAGATCAGGAGTGAGAGAACGTACAACATTCACGAGAGAGAGAGGCACACGAGTCCAAAATCTAACCCACGTACCTTCTTACCATTACGCAAGTGTTGCTACCACGGTGCCACTGTGCCACCATGCCGCCCACGACGTATAATCGTGAACCTTTGTACCACGTTCTCAGCTCCACGGTGTGTGTGTGTAGGGCAGTGCTCACGACTGTAAGCCAACGAACACACGAGCATTTCTCAAGAGTAAAAATTCGGATGAATGCTCTTTCCCAACCACATAAGTTTGAACGCTGAACCCGAGCCCAAATCTGTTCTTGCGTTGCATGTCAACCTGACCTCTGCTCACACGCACACACATTATCCTGTTTTGCATTCAACACACGTGCTGATTGGAGGCCATGAGCACACTGGATTGGATTAGAGCCCACGGATGCCCAGAGATGTGTTGCCCCCAACGCTTGCCAGGGGAGAGGCAACGCTGGGGTGGGGCACCTCCACACAGGGCCTGTCACCGACAGTCGTGCGGAGAGAGAATTGTTTTTGTTTTACCAGGCAAGGCCCACCGAGCTACGTAGCTCTTTTTCAGAAGCGACCTGGCTATCAGAAACGATAGCTCCAGGAAGTGGCTCATCATCACGTGTGAATGTATAGCAGCCAAATACTCTAAACGCGTGTTTCTAAATGCGGAGGGGAAAACCGGAGGGCCCGGAGATAAATCCACGCGACCACGGGGAGAGAGACATGCAAACTCCACATATAGGCATGTCAGGGTTGGGATCGAACCCACATCCCACGACTTGCTGTATAACAGGCGAGGTAGTTAACATCTCACCAAAATAACCCTGGCAGCCGCTTCGTGCAGCGGTACTCAACTTCTGGCCGGGCACGGCCCCAAAATCCTTCGAAGAGAGAGGAGGGCACAGGCTGCGGCATGGATACTGTGCAGGAGTTAGTTATTTGTTTTCGAACGTGCGCGGTTCAACGCCAACGCCACGCACGCGGCGCGCACAAACACGGAACGAGCGACTTGTAAACAAACCGAAGCGCGCGTCTCGTGTTATCGTCGCGCGAACACCCAATAGGGGACACCCGTCGGGTAGACAGTCTCTTCATTCGTATGCTGAATTGGGCATCATCAGCGCGGCAGAGGGCTCTCTCTCTCTCGACGGATGTCTTCTGTCGGATGTTTGTGTAAGAGCAGGAGCCGTGCAGACCGTGTGCTCAAGAGCGTCCACGTGTTTGTATGATGACAATTAGCGCGGTTGGCTGCGTATGGTGCGAAAGAAGTTGAACATACACACGTGAAAGTTCCAAGGTAGTCACTCCCATACAAAGCTATACAAATTGACAATATGCATCGTTAAAGGCCCTATTAGATATTTTTCAGCAAAAGGCTAATAATGTGTTCGAGCGCCATATATTAAATGTCCATACATTACATACATTATATACATTCCATACATTACAACTTCCTGCATAACTGTGGTGGCAGCACCTTCCCCTGTAAAGGTGTCAACGTGGAGCCAACATTGCCATGTGGTTGGAACAATACAACCAACGTTTTGTCAATGTGGGACAAACACTCCATTTTTGCTGGGTCTCCCTTACAAATTACAAACTAATATTTAACGTCGTGGAGAATATACGGTTTAAAAACACACAGCAGATAATACACCTCCTTGGGATATCTGTTCCTCAACAATAACATGCAACTTTATTGTACTTTTTATTATCCGCACCGCCTCGTAAAATCACGCACTCCTAATAGATCATAATCAACGAGATCATTATGCTGCGTTGAACATCCTTGTCGGGTTATATGGCGATTCTGTCGGTATATCGTATCTATCCGTTTCGAAAATATGGTATATAAAAAAAGAGTCCTGGCAAAATATTTCTCGAGTTAAAGGAAAATAAACACTTAACAGTAATTACATCTAACGAATATGACGGACAGAACAATATTCCACTTTGTAAATATAGTAAAAATATATACATTTAAATTATCTCGTTGTGCGCGCGTCTGAAATTGCGAATGACCAATGTCGTTACATCTTTTAGCTGGAGGGGGCGGGCGGGAGAGGGGTTACGCAGCATTAAAGCTGCCAAACTGGTTGTGCGTGATTTGTAATTAAAGCGGCAGGTAGGAGGAGGATAAGGCACGGGTAGGTTCTGCATGTGCCGGGGCATGATCCTGTGGTTTCTGGCCCCGCTGTCCGCGAGATCGCGCATCACCCGGTGCTGGCGTGCGCGACACGCGGGCACAGGGCATCAAGCTCAGGATCAGAAGGTGTATTTATATACTGGAGGAAATCCGATGAGCTATGAAGCTCTTTTTCGCAGGCCTCTCTCCCGAATAAATCGCAAGGGATGGGGGAATTTCACGAGGAGTTTTCCATTTTTTTCTCTCTCGAAAATTATGGGGGTTTTTTAATAAAAAAAATCCTCAAAAGCGATTCCGTATGATTCACGAAATTAACCAAATTGTTATTTGATGATGCCGCTGCTGCCGTCGCTGCTGCTGCTGCGTTGGCACAATTTACCAAAAAAAATCAGAAAGCACTCAACGTCAAGAACACTGCGTGGCCTTAAAATGAATAGAAAATCAATAGTATGCGACGTTTCGCGCAATTGCCCTTTTTCATAGCACGTGAAGGGCCATTTCCATTAAAAGTTTGCCGATTAATTATATTCAAGGGCGGCCCTAGACGAGCTGCCAGCAACTGCCGCCCGAGCTGAATCATACGATGGGTGCCCCTACCCCCAAACCTCAAGGGCAGATCAAGGCTGTTTTTTCAAGCGTATTATTTTTTTAAACAGAGGTGTAATTATTCGGTTTGTCCGTCCGTCTGTCCAACCCATCAATTCTCAGAAATGTTGCGAAATTAATTATAATTCAGCGTACGCACGGGAATTGAAATCATGACATCTTCGTTCTTTTGTTGTATTTTTTGTATTTGTATTCCTTTCCTAGAATTTGGCGCCCCACTTAACTTGGCGTCCAAGATGACCGCCCGAGTTCGCCTTCATGGACGGGCCACCCCTGATTACATACTTCCTCCTTCAAGGCCAACAGCAGTGCCGTCGACGAATGTGTTGAGAAAAGTTCAGGGTTGAGTCACGAGAGTCTGTCTGTCTCGTCACAAATGTCTAACCCCCACCCCCAGGTGCGTGACGTCATTTGTGGACGGCCCTTTAAGCGTTTTAATCGAGTTGGTGTAAATAACAAGCAATGCGGTTATTCTGCACGTGTATATTATTTATTCTAAGTTCTAAATGTGTACGGTACAAGACTAAACGCAGGCTTTATGTTGACGTAACTTTTAGGTTGCCGAGCTCAAATGATCGATGTGAAATACAATTGCAACGTTATGGGAGTGTGAATATCATTATCCCCACAATTGCAACATCACGATAATCGTCATATCGCGATAATCGCCGTATCGCAAAAATCGCAATATCGCGATAACAATATTGCGATACTCGTCATAACGTGATAATCGTCATTCTATGATACTAGCAATATCGTGATACTCGCTATATCGCGATAATTGTCATATCGCGATATCGATATTCCGTGGCGGGAAAACGGCCACGTGACGCGCCCCGGGACGTGACGTAATTTTCCCGCCATTTGGATCTCGCGCCCCCCCCGCCGGGTGTTTGTGTCGCCCAGCGTCGCCGCCGCATTCAACCAGAAACTCCCTCGCCACCACCACCACCACCATGCCCACCGCGGACGACTGGCTTCTCAACCCCCTGGGTCTCGTCGAAGGCTTGTTTGGTGAGTTCGCGCGCTCGCGGCGCCCGCCACGGGGAAGCGAGCGCTGCTTCCAATGCGCTTGCGGTGTGTGGGGCAAGCTGGCCGATAATTAAAATCTCACCCGCCACGCGTGGCCGACATGGTACGGTCCACCCCGGTGCCGAAGCGCGCCGGGCGGGGGGGCCTACCGGACTCTACCAAGTGCTTACGGGGTGTGGGGGGGGGGTAGCGAACGGCACCGTGGCGGGAAGTGTTGTGAGCCGAGAAAAGTGACCAAGACTTGTACAGGTAGAGCGATGTTTGCAGAGTTGGTGTAACGAAGTGTGTTTGTGTTAGTCCAGACTGATTTCAAGCATCGTCCAGGCGTGTTAACGAGTCGCGAAGCTTTGCACGGGACGATTCGATTAAATGAGAATAGGTTTCCCCCCTTTTTTGGCAACAAACAGCTGTGTTGAGATGTTAAAACACCAAAACTGAAACCTTTTGCAAGCAATCATGTCTGCGTTAACCACGATACTTGTGGTCAGAATGCAAACAAGAATCATACTCTGATTGGTCCACACCAGAGGCAGCTGAGGCACGCGATATAACCCGACCCTAATAGTTTACAACTTGACCCCAATTATGTATGAATGTTGGATTTCTTTCGCACCGTACATAGCCCACCGTGCTCATCAGAGGTGCGGGGGAAAGGACAACAAACTGAACACCAGAAGCGGGTCTCAAGAAGTGAGTTTTCAATCTAGATTATTTAAAACTTCACAGCTCCGGTGGCTTCCTAATATCGGAAGGAAAGAGCGTTCCAGACGGCCACAGAAGCACATCTGCCAGCCAAACGCCGCTGTTGCGAGGATGTTCACGCTTGACCATTAAATATTGTCACTCAACTTAAAGCATTCGGCACATTACCATTCATTGATTAAAGCACATTGATAAATACAATTATTTTAATCCTTGTGATTTGTTTTAAGATTAGAACGAGAGAAATATAAACTGAAACATCAAGAAGTTAAATCATCATTAACATGCCTGCTAAATAATTATTCGTGTGCCCGAGTCTGGGTGACAGAGTCTGGGTGACAGATCATGAACCCAATAGAAGTGTGAGATTGGTTCTCTTACCCATTAGACGTACGAGTCGGTGTTAGATGGGCCAAAGTTATGCAGTGATATTCCTGTGAAACTGCACCTTGAAATCAGCACAACTTTGATATTGTTACGTGTGATATTGACAAGGTCTGCGATATCCCCAACCTGACTACGGCTTGGGAGACTTTCAGGTACACGTTTCTCCAAATTATTGACAAACATGCTCCGTTGGTTAGATTTAAAATTAAAGGCAACCGCCCACCATGGCTTGATCCTTTGATTTTCTAAGCTCATGAAAACTAGGGACAAGGCTTGGGCATGTGCTCAGAAAGGTAATTTGGTCAATGACTGGCTAGAGTACAGGATTTTAAGGAATAGATGTGTCAAAAAAATACGGCATGCAAAAAATTTTACTTTTCCTCCACTTTCCTGGAATCACATGGCAACGCCAGGCTCTTCTGGAAAACAGTAAAATGTATCGAAAAGGCATCTAACACAGATAATCTTCCCGCTGCGCTTAACCGAAATGGGAACTTTTTCAGAGCCCCAAAAAATAGTTGACCATTTTTACCTTCATTTTTCTGAAGCTGGTGACCTTTTTGATAATGTATGGGGAGTCACCCCTGCTCATGCAATTTCCTACACCCCTGTCCAAACATTAAACGAATTTAGTTTCCAGCCTATCCACAAAAGTAATGTTCTGAAAACAGGACCCTGCGGGGTGGGCTGGTAGGAATAATACTAATACCAGTACAGGGATATCGACCGAGTATAGAGGAGTTAAAAAGGAAATGATTTGTGCATGGGGGGTGAGCGATGACGTCCACACCCCCCTCCCCACTGACCCGCGCGCCCACAGAGCAATGACGTCAACACCCCCCTCCCCACTGACCCGCGAGCCCACAGAGCAATGACGTCAACACCCCCCTCCCCACTGACTCGCGCGCCCACAGAGCAATGACGTCCACACCCCCCTCCCCACTGACCCGCGCGCCCACAGAGCAATGACGTCAACACCCCCCTCCCCACTGAACCGCGAGCCCACAGAGCAATGACGTCCACACCCCCCTCCCCACTGACCCGCGCGCCCACAGAGCGATGACGTCCACACCCCCCTCCCCACTGACTCGCGCGCCCACAGAGCAAGGATTGCAACAGGCGATATCATTGGCTGCGCCGGATGCGACGGCCATCTTGTTTAGTTCATTTAGTTAACGGATCGCAGGGGGAGCGGGCGGCCATCTTGTCGGACAGACGGACGGCCTCGCAAAGCCTGTCGCAGTAGGCCTCGCGAAGCCTCCTGCACTAGGCCTCGCGAAGCCTCCTGCAGTAGGCCTCACGAAGCCTTCTGCACTAGGCCTCGCGAAGCCTTCTCTGCAGTAGGCCTCGCGAAGCCTCTGCAGTAAGCCTCGCGATGCCTTCTCTGCAGTAGGCCTCGCGAAGCCTGCCGCAATAGGCCTCGCGAAGCCTGCTGCACCAGGCCTCGTGAAGCCTTCTCTGCAGTAGACCTAGCGAAGCCTTCTGCACTAGGCCTCGCGAAGCCTTCCCTGCAGTAGGCCTCGCGAAGCCTTCTCTGCAGTAGGCCTCGCGAAGCCTTCTCTGCAGTAGGCCTCGCGATGCCTTTTCTGCAGTAGGCCTCGCAAAGCCTGCCGCACTAAGCCTCGCGAAGCCTGCCGCACTAGGCCTCGCGCCGTGCTTTTCGTGCACAAATAAGGTGATTAAATGTATCTCGTCTCTGTGTTAATAAATGTATCTTGTCTCTGTGTTAAAAAAACGTGCTGCGTTTCAGTAAAGTAAATTTGAAGCGAAGTTTAAAGTTTCGCCGTGAGGTGCCGGAAGGGACGGCCATCTTGTTTAGTTCACAGATCGCAGGGGGAGCGGGCGGCCATCTTGTCGGACAGACGGACGGACGGACGGACACATTAATCTATTGGTGGTCTGGTCCACTTCGTTCCTACCAGTATAACTGTCCTACTTCAAAGGGTCCTCGACCAGAGTGGATCGTATTCCCATCTTTGCTCTGCTAACTGTTGGTCACCTAATATACAAACCTATAGCCCATATTTTCAACCTGTCCATCAAAGAAGCATCGGTACCTCGAGAATGGAAACATTCCTATGTTCGTCTACTTCACAAAGGGGGCTCTAAAGATGATCTCAATTTTGTCCCCGTTGATGAAAATTTTTTGAAAAATTATTGAACTACCAAATTAGTAGTTTCCTGTCCGACAACAATCTCTTACATCGAAACCAATAGGGGTTCTGAAAAAAATACAGCACCGCATTTGTTGCATTAGACTCTCTAAATCACATTTACAGTATCATTGATAATAAGCAGTACTGCACCAGTCTTTTTCATTACTTGTCCAAAGCCTTTGATACAGTCGACCACAACACCCTGCTTAGTAAACTAAGTTGCCTCCAGTTTCTCCAAACACGGAGTGGAATGATTAAAAAACTACCTCTCTTCTTGCACCCAAACTGTATTCATAGGTGGTTGGAGGTCAAACAGTGTTAAAATAACAAAAGGGGTTCCACAGGGTTCCATCCTCGGGCCCCCTCTTGCTCTCTCTTTATGTCAATGACTTGGACACTGACCTGGATCATTCCAGGGTAAATCTGTTGGCAGATGACACATTACTGATTACTGCTGGCCGCTCTCCGGTTCTTGATTGCTAAGCTCCAGGGTGATTTCAACAAACTACAACATCATTAAACTAGTCCTGAACACCTCCAAAACCAAGGTACTATGCTTCTCACCAGGACTAAAGCAGGAAGTAATTTTTCCCCAATTACATTCATTAAATAATTATCAAATAGAGCAAGTCAAGATCTAAAAGTATATTGGGGTCATCTTTGATTCAAAACTGAATTTTCAAGATCACATTGATTATATTGGTAAAAAGACAAAATAAAAAAATGGTTTTCTGTATCGACACAAGCACTGCTTACCCCCTATGTGTCCGTTTGGAATCTATACTGCCTCTACTTGATTACTGTGACATCGTATATAAATCAGCCCCCAGTACTGTAATGAAGAAGCTTAATCCAATTTATCACTAGGCCTTAAGATTTGCATTGAACTGCCCATATAGGGCCCACCACTGCGATCTCTACATTAGGTCAAACTTAACATCTCTTAATGATCGACGGCTTGTGCACCAGATCTTATTTATTCACGATGTACTTACAAAAAAATCAGCAGACTACCTGCTGGATCTCCTCACTTTTTCGAAGAACAAATGTGACCTAAGGTCCTCCCTCATTTACCAGCTTCACATTACTTATTGCCATACAAATACTCGAGGAAGGGCCTTTGCTGTTGATGCCCCCAGGGTCTGGAATGATATCGCCAATAAACTGCAACTTGGATCACTACCTTGTGAGATCGGCACTCAAAACTGCTCTTGAGGAGCTGTACACCCCTAGTTGCCTCTGCTATGCAGAGTGGAACGAAATCAAATGCATCGCTCCGGATGTCCGCTGCAAAGTATGATCTTGAGTTTTGATTATAGTGTGCTGATCTTGAAAGGTGCATTGAAAAAAATGTATACTCCTGCTGATACTCCTGCTGTTATGGAGTGACTCATGCTGCCAGCTATGGCTGCAACGTTTGGTCGTACACGTTACATATATCGTTTATTGTTAAATTTGAATCACAGTTCCTATGATCACTGTTACATTGTTTTTATAGATTTATTTAGGTGTTTTCGAAAACTTATGGTTAAGCCATGTTTGTTTGTTGAAGTACAGAGTTAGCCTGATAACTTTAATCTAAATTGTCTTATAGTTATTGTTTGACTTTCATCCCACTGGGATTTTTGCACACAGCGTTGATATACGGTGTTTTTTTCTGGAAGATTTTGCTGGTTTTTCCTGGATGTTTCTGTTGCACGTCGTCACTTTAAGATGTTCTTTGTTCATGTTTTTGTTTGTTGTGGTTGCACCCGAGTCAAGAGCCGCATGGCTCACAGGGCTATACCTAATAAATGAAACTGAAATGGGAAAAAAACTCCACAATTTGAACACGAGTGAAAGTCAAAACCAGCTATCATTTAGAAAACTATACAATTAGAAAATGTACGTGTTCGGATAAATTTATACTTTTGGAATGAATCGCATTTTTTTAAGAAAACTGCTTTCAGAATCAATCGTGCTAGTTTAATCACGAAATTGCACTGAACATGATGACTCTGTGTGGGGTAATATATGGTTAACCTTTAATTATGATTTGCTTCCCACACTGTTGATCACATCTGAACGCTGTGTGAGTTGGTCAAAAAAGCGTCTTTCGTGTCAATAATCCTGTGGCCCTAAAAGGATAAATATATAATAGATGATGTTTTTGGAAATTGATTTTCTTCAAAGCACATAAATAGCGAGGCTAGAGAGATAGTCGATACGAGTAGGAAGACTGCATTTTACACATCCATTGTGCAGTTGAGTGTAGTCTCCAACTCTATACCCTATGCCAGTGTGATATTTATTGCAAGGCCCGCGGGCCACTGGCGTCCCCTGGTGGCCTTTTCTGCGGCCCCCGACGTGCGGCCCCCGACAATACACGAATGTTAAAACACCGCCCCCCCCCCATCATTGTGTTGCTTTCAAACCCCCAATGGTTTATAATGTGTGGCAGCCCTCACACTGATGATGTCTTATCGCCTCCCTCTGGAAATTAGTATAGAACATTACAGTATTTCACACACATATACATGCCAGTATTTATTTTAACCACTAGATGGTGGTGATTCCACAGTTGAATGGCAACCAAAATGCTTGACGGCAGAGGAGTCCAAAGTTTGTATTGAAGGCCGGATTAGCTAACATGCTGAGCGGCAAGAGCCACGGTCATATACTATTGTGGAGAGATTAAATATTGACCTAAAGCTTTCGTGACTGCAGGAATTCATACTCTTTCGGTAAAGTCACGTAGATCGAAAAATAATTTTAAAAAAACATGATGTTTCGATCGCAACACAAGCAATCGTCTTCAGGTGAAAAAATACAGCAGGCGAACTGCTGAGGCAGGATAAATATAGCGGGTTTTTTTCATCTGAAGACGACTGCTTGTGTTGCGATCGAAACGTCGTGATTTTTTATTATTTTTCTATCTACGTGACTTTACCGAAAGACCCAAAGAGTGTGGAGAGATTGTTTAGAGAAGCTGAAACGAAGATATTAAGATAGGATATGTTTTCGAAAGAGAACACAAGAAAATAAATGTGTTTGTGGAATCGACCCCAATGTTCTAACCTCTGGGTCACCTCTTGACTTGATTTACTGTTGAAGTCTTCCACAGTGCACTCCATCTCTTGGCTACCACTCCATTAGTATTCTCGACCATTATTCTCGAGCTTGTATTTGCCTTAGAAATCACTATGTGGTATAGCAATCTGCACCAACATGTCCGTGTTTTTCCAGTATTCCCTCATTATTCACGAACTTGCTATCCACGATTTTGGCTCTCTGCGAATCGCATCCGGAACTCTACACAACTGCATCGAGAGAGAAAGTGATGAGAGATAAAGTGATCGGAGAGAATGTGATGAGATTTATTACTTACGTATTTATTTAAGGTAATTCCTGAAAAATAAGAGGTTTCCGTAGGCCAATATCATTATCCGTGAATTTGCTATTCGAGCATTTCCGGAACGTATCGCTCGCGAATAACGAGGGAATCTAACCTATATAATTATTTTTTTGTCTGTCCGTCCGTCCGTCCATCTGCGTACGCTCCCTTGCGGGGGATGTAACTCTCGGACCGTGGGGTTCGGCGAGATTAAATTTTGCAGGTGGGCACGCCCCCGGCCCCGCGGTAAACTTAGGCATTTCCGATTTTTCGTCTCTAAACTTTAAATCGGACCGATTATCGATTTAGTGCGATTTCTATTTATTTATATATTTAACGCTTTATTTATTTATTTACTCTTGCCGGCCGGCGCGGACCACGGCGGTTGCCCCTGGCAACGGATAGCAACGCGTTCGCTGCGGGGTGGACGCCATTTTGAATTAACATTAAAAATATGCGCACGCATTAACACGCGATTCTGAGGTAAATTCATCAAAGTTTCACGTCCTCTTCACTCCCCCCCCCACCCCAATGTGTGCAATTACTATTATAGGGTCAGTAGATAATAAAATTATAGCGATTAGACAGTATTATTGTAGCGCGGGGGGGGGGTTAACGGCCCCAGCACCCAGCCTCAGCCGGATGGGCAATCTAGGCGAGGCCGGAGGCTCTGCACGGTACTAGGCCTCGACACGCAACTCTGTAAGGCGTCGACTTTGTGGTATAAACTCGATATACCCAGCGTTGCCCGGGGGAAAAATACATTTAAAATCTTCTGAAAACTTTAAAACATAACATCCCAATGAAAATACAACTGTGTAATTAAAACTCTAAACCCGACCGCGCCAAGAATCGATTCTCTGAATCGCGAAAAGGAATCGAAGGTTGTAGATTCATTTAGAATCGCCTTATTTCCGTTTAATATTAGTTGGTTATAGAGTTGATATAAACTGCTACGAATGGGAAATATCCGGCGTTGACCGGGACTAAAATATAATTAAAAACTCCTGTAAACTTTAAAACATAACATAAGAATGAAAATAAAACTCTGTAATTAAAAATGGAAACCTCCTATGCGCCAGGAATCGATTCTTTGAATCGCGCAAAGGAATCATCGAAGGTTGTAGATTCCTTTAGGATCGCCCTTAACATGTGGTGAGGGGGAGAGTGGTGAGGGGGAGAGTGGTGAGGGGGAGAGTGGTGGTGGTGTGGGAGAGTGGTGGTGGTGTGGGAGAGTGGTGGTGGTGTGGGAGAGTGGTGGTGGTGTGGGAGAGTGGTGGTGGTGTGGGAGAGTGGTGGTGGTGTGGGTGAGTGGTGAGGGTGAGGTTGAGTGGTGAGGGTGAGGGTGAGTGGGGAGGGTGAGTGGCGGTTGTTAGTGGTGATTAGTGAGGGGTGAGTGGTGAGGGTTAGTGGGGAGCATGAGTGGTGAGGGTGGGTGTTGAGCGTGAGTGGTGAGGGTGAGTGGTGATTGTTGAGGGTGTGATTGGTGAGGATGAGTGGTGAGTAGTGAGGGTGAGTGGTGAGGGTGAGTGGTGAGTGGTGAGGGTGAGTGGCGGTTGTGAGTGGTGATTAGTGAGGGGTGAGTGGTGAGGGTGAGCGTGAGTGGTTAGGGTGAGTGGTGAGGGTGAGCAGTGAGGGTGAGTGGTGATTGGTGAGGGTGTGATTGGTGAGGGTGAGTGGTCAGGGTGAGTGGTGAGGGTGAGTGGTGAGCGGTGAGGGTGAGTGTTGAGGGTGAGTGGTGAGTGGTTAGGGTGAGTAGTGAGGGTGAGTGGTGAGCGTGAGTGGTGAGTGGTGAGCGTGACTGGTGAGGGAGAGTGGTGAGGGAGAGTGGTGAGGGAGAGTGGTGAGGGAGAGTGGTGAGGGAGAGTGGTGAGGGAGAGTGGTGAGGGAGAGTGGTGAGGGAGAGTGGTGAGGGAGAGTGGTGGTGAGGGTGAGTGGGGAGGGTGAGTGGTGGTTGTTAGTGGTGATTAGTGAGGGGTGAGTGGTGAGGGTGAGCGTGAGTGGTGAGGTTGAGTGGTGAGCAGTGAGGGTGAGTGGTGATTGGTGAGGGTGTGATTGGTGAGGATGAGTGGTGAGTGGTCAGGGTGAGTGGTGAGCGGTGAGGGTGAGTGTTGAGGGTGAGCGGTGAGGGTGAGTGGTGAGTAGTGAGGGTGAGTGGTGAGCGTGACTGGTGAGTGGTGAGGGTGAGTGGTGAGGGAGAGTGGTGAGGGAGAGTGGTGAGGGTGAATGGTGAGGGTGAGTGGTGAGGGTGAATGGTGAGGGTGAGTGGTGATTGGTGAGGGTGAGTGGTGAGGGTGAGTGGTGAGGGTGAGTGGTGAGGGTGAGTGGGGAGGGTGAGTGGGGAGGGTGAGTGGCAGTTGTGAGTGGTGATTAGTGAGAGGTGAGTGGTGAGGGTGAGCGTGAGTGGTGAGGTTGAGTGGTGAGCGGTGAGGGTGAGCAGTGAGGGTGAGTGGTGATTGGTGAGGGTGCGATTGGTGAGGATGAGTAGTGAGGGTGAGTGGTTGTTGTGAGGGTGAGTGGTGAGGGTGAGTGATGAGGGTGAGTGGTAAGAGTGAGTGGTGAGGGTGAGTGACGGTTGTGAGAGGTGATTAGTGAGTGGTGAGGGTTAGTGGTGAGGGTGAGTGTTGAGCGTGAGTGGTGAGGGTGAGTGGTGATTGTTGAGGGTGTGATTGGTGAGGATGAGTGGTGAGTGGTCAGGGTGAGTGGTGAGGGTGAGTGGTGAGGGTGAGTGGTGAGGGTGAGTGGTGAGAGGTGAGGGTGAGTGAGGGTGAGTGGTGAGTAGTGAGGGTGAGTGGTGAGGGTGAGTGGCAAGTGGTGAGGGTAAGTGGTGATTGGTGAGGGTGTGATTGGTGAGGATTAGTGGTGAGTGGTGAGGGTGAGTAGTGAGGGTGAGTGCTGAGCGGTGAGGGTGAGTGGTTGTTGTGAGGGTGAGTGGTGAGAGTGAGTGGTGAGGGTGAGTTGTGAGGGTGAGTGGTGATTGTTGAGGGTGTGATTGGTGAGGATGAGTGGTGAGTAGTGAGGGTGAGTGGTGAGGGTGAGTGTTGAGGGTGAGTGGTGAGGGTGAGTGGCGGTTATGAGTGGTGATTAGTGAGGGGTGAGGGTGAGCGTGAGTGGTGAGGGTGAGCAGTGCGGGTGAGTGGTGATTGGTGAGGGTGTGATTGGTGAGGATGAGTGGTGAGTGGTCAGGGTGAGTGGTGAGGGTGAGTGGTTGTTGTGAGGGTGAGTGGTGAGGATGAGTGGTGAGGGTGAGTGGCGGTTGTGAGCGGTGAGGGGTGAGTGGTGAGGGTGAGTGGTGAGGGTGAGTGGTGAGGGTGAGTGGTGAGGGTGAGTGGTGAGGGTGAGTGGTGAGGGTGAGTGCTGAGTGGTGAGGGTGAGTGGTGAGAGAGTGGTTAGTTTTGAGGGTGAGTGGTGAGGTTGAGTGGTGAGGGTTAGTGGAGAGTGGTGAGTGGTGATTGGTCAGTGGTGATTGGTGAGGATGAATGGTGAGTAGTGAGGGTGAAGTTGAGTGGTGAGGGTGAGTGGTGGTTGTGACGGTGAGTGGTGAGGGTGAGTGGTGAGGGTGAGTGGTGAGGCTGAATGGTGAGGGTGAATGGTGAGAGTGAGTGGTGAGGGAGAGTGGTGAGTGAGAGTGGTGAGGGTTAGTGGTGAGGGTTAGTGGTGAGAGTGAGTGGTGAGGGTGAGTGGTGAGTGGTGAGGGTGAGTGGTGAGGGTGAGTGGTGAGGGTGAGGGTGAGTGGTGAGGGTGAGTGGTGAGGGAGGTTGGTGAGTGGTGAGTTGTGAGGGTGAATGGTGAATAGTGAGTGGGAGTGGTGAGGATGAGTGGTAAGGGTGAGTTGTGAGTGGTGAATGGTGAGGGTGAATGATGAGTACAGTCAATATGCACTGCTGTTATCATACCAGGTACCACCACCACAATATGTACTCCTCTCATCATAGCAGATACCACCACAGCAGTATGCACTGCTGTAATCATAGCAGGTTCCACCACAATATGCACTGCTGTCATCATAACAGGTACCAACACAGCAGTATGCACTGCTGTAGTGATAGCAGGTACGACCTCAGTCGGTATACACTGCTGTAGCGATAGTAGATACTGCTATCGAGTTGGTAGATACCGCTATAGTAAATACTAAAACAGTCAGTATATACCGCTACAGTCAGTCAATACTGCTACAGTCAGTATATACTATTATACAGTCAGTACATACTACCACGGTGAGTAGCTACTAGAGTCAGTAGATACTATTATAGAGTGAGTAGATACTGCTATAGATTTTGTAGTTACTACTATAGTCAGTGGATACAACTTTAGAGTCAGCAGATACTATACAGTTAGTCGTTACGAGTATATAGTCGGTAGATACTACTGTAGGCCCAGTAAATACTACTATGGTCAGTAGTTATTACAGTCACTAAATACTACTACACAGTCAGTAGCTACTACTGGCTCAGTTGATACTACTGTACAGTCAGTAGATATTACTACAGAGTCAATAGATACCACTTCCTCTGTTGTATGTAAGGTGTTGTTAGTATATATACCTACGAGGGGTAAAGATATTTTTTGAGGGGGGGGGGAGACCGCAATTTTCGGAAACCTTTTGACATCAACTATTTACCCCACACTTTCTACAACTTTTTGGACTTGTGAAAGCCTCTTATATATTTGTTGGTGGAGAAATGTACAAACAGCCCACCGGGCTTTGACAATACCTTAGTATCTGTGTATATATATGTAAGGTTTTTAAGAAATATATTTTTCACCCGGGCAAAGCCGGGTACTTCCGCTAGTACTTTATAAACATGTACACCATCAACCACTGGAAGTCATTGCCCATTGGAGACGGAGTCTTCACGAGCGCTCTTAAAGCTAGACATCTCATTTATTTGTGTTGTTTTTCCCTCTCTTTCTCTGAGGGCTTTCTGACGCAAAATGAAGATGCCCTTAATATGTCTGGGAACAACATTTTTTTGCTCTAAACATCAGAGGTGGGACAAAGTCATTGTTATGCAAGTCCAAGTCGAGTCGCAAGTCATCAAATTCATGACTCGAGTCTGACTCGAGTCCAAGTCACATGACTCGAGTCCACATCTCATAGGTGGGACAAAGTCATTGTTATGCAAGTCCAAGTCGAGTCGCAAGTCATCAAATTCATGACTCGAGTCTGACTCGAGTCCAAGTCACATGACTCGAGTCCACACCTCTGCTAAACATGCACATTATGTCATTATCAGAGCCAACTGTATTGCGGGAGCCGGAGTATTAGTTAATAATTTTGTTGCTAGAATTGCAGGGTTTGTTTTTAGTTGCATGTATCAAGACTTTAGTGCCACAATGCGTGGTTTAGTGCCTTGTTCTTTCGCACCATCACTGTGTATCTCCCATTCTGATGATATTCCCATTTCTATGTAAGTTGAGGTATAGTATACATTCTGATATTGCACCAATTTTGTCTGAAGAGTGATTTTCATTTCATAATGGAGCACATGGCCCTTGGATGTGTCGGCCACAGTGAATTTTGCTCAAGTTAGTGGGGGGAAATACCGTATACCAGTATTTATTTATACTGGAGCAATCCAATGAGCTATAAAGCTCTTTTGCACAGATGTCCGGTAGGGGCAGGTCAGAACGTTACAACAACAAACAACACAAACGCACAACAGGAGTTTGAAATATAGGAAAGGTGAACAAATAAAACTAAACTTTGAATCTTGCCAGGGAAAGCCCACTGAGCTATTAGCTTCTTTTTCAGAAGTGGCCTCACCACAAATGATAGCTGAACAAAGTGGCTTATCATGTGGAAATGTGTAGCAGCAAAATAATCTAAATAATATAGACACAATACACACCCGACTATCCATATTGAACAATGGTGCAATACCTTTGTATTCTGTGAAGTGTAAATGGAGACACAGTTTATGCAACTTAGTCTTTTAAACGTGTAGGAGTGTGTGGCTGATAAGAGGATAGCATGAGGTGATTTTGAGCTAGGAACCTTGGTGGACAAGTTGATTTGGGGGCACGTGAGGTGTCCGTCCGTGAGTTACGGCCATCACGGGAGGAGATGACCCACTGTGACTTCGTCCTGTCATGTTTGCAGGTTTCCTGCTCGTATTCATTCTGTGCTTGAGGTTGACCTACTGTTAGTTTAACACGTAGGCTTTCGCGACCAATATCATCCATAAGAGGTTTTTTGGGTTAGAGCGCATAAATATCAATGTGTCGTGAAACCCACCACCACCCGACACAGCCAATTAGTAAGGTTTGTCACGTAAACAGAAAATGCCAATTCGTTACTAGTACAGCACACCGGTGTGTTGGAGAGCAAATCAGATTGTAAATGGATGACTTACTGTTGTTTTTATATGTGCCCCTATAGTAGGTACCATATAACTTCGTTACAGTAATTACCATTTAACTCGGGGCCTCTTGAATTGCGTAAAAAAACACTTAATCTAAGAGCTATTAAATCTTTGCTTTAGCCTTTTGTTGAAAAATACATTACCCTTGTGGTAATTTGGTCAATCAGTAATGGACTCGATCGGAGCAAACAGCTGCTCATGCCGAACGCGTGTATCTGTGCCAGCTGGATCACCCTGTTAAGATTGACTCTGCACGTGGATGAGAAATCCCGTTGTCAGCGTGCGCTGTCACAAATGCGTGCTGTCACATTGTGGCAAGTTAACTCTTTCCCGTTCCTAGACATTTGCAAGTCGCAGGGTGGGTCTCTTTTTCACCTCTGAATCTTTTCTTTTGAGAGGCATAGTGCCATTGTTTTTAAAGACATTGTACTCACCGCAGAGAACCGTAGCGACGCGACTGCACTGCACGATAGCTGGCGCCAAACTGTGCCACACGCCCTGCCACATGGCCTCATGGGAGCCTCGGTACCGATAAAGTTATTTTGTTCTAGATTTTCTCCCGGTTTCGTTTTGACAATTTACACGTATGTCATCGGAACGGAATCGGGGAAAAAAAATTGATGACGTACACCTACGTGCACGTTCGTCATAGGAAAGGGTTAGGGTTGAGGGATAGCTCCTTGTTCACTGTGTTGGGGGCTGATGATAGTGGCGCGTTGTGCATGTTGTTGCAGCCCAGCATGGCCCCACCGCGGACTGGGAGAAGATGGCCGTGAGCTACTTCGCCAACAAGCTGCAGGACGGCAGCGTGGCTGAGATGGTGATTGCTCCCCCCGCTATCCCAGCGGTTGTCACTCCATCCGCAGTGTCATCTTCATTATCAGTTATGTATGTACAGTCTGTAGTTGCTTTTCTGAAGAGCACCGTGTTCCGGAAAAATCGCATTATAATAGAGGGTAAAGCACAGTTCGCGATAACACATGGGATGCGTACGCAGGCCGAACAAAAATTGAGGCGCGTGGGTAGCATCTCGAAGAATCCAGCAGCACCCCGCCTTGTGTGATGCTACACCGAGGCAGCCGTAAAACCGTGTATTTCTATTCGCGCGATGTATTTCTGTTTGCTCAATCGTGTTGTATCCCAATACGTTCATCGCATTATATTAAATTCGCATTATAGGAGATCAGACTGTATGTATGTTGAACTTCTTTCGCACCTCACATAACCAACCATGCTAATCGGAGGTGCGGGGAAGGATAAATATATTGGGAGATAAAGACCTCGCCAAATCGTTGCCACATCTCACAATACGGTGTTGGTAGTAATCCACCGAGCACCTGCACGTAAGCAGATTTCATCGTGATATCTCACCGCAGTGGGTAGCTTCCGCTCCATCACCACGTAGCGCCACAGCCTGCCTGTGACCCCTGTTTGTGCTCGGTGGCCACCAATAGAACCAATGTGCAGGCTAGAACCTGCTTGGCTTCCGAGATCTCACGTAAGCACCTTAGCCACATCGGGCGCCCGATCCCCTGACGTGAATCCCGACTGCCGACCGTCATCCTTTCTAGCAACGCGTCCATCCCGTGCATCATGCAGCAATATTTTTTTTAATGCAGGACAGAAATCGCATTCTTTTGGTGATTCTGGAGGATTGGCAGTGCTGTTTCAATTGGCTGTGTCGGGTGGTAGTGGGGAAACGACACATCTATATTTACGCAATCTAACCCAAATTAAAAAAAACGTTATTGTTCGACAGACAAACGTTGCGGGGCATGGTGCTACCCCGCACCACCCACTCTCGCGCAGCGCTCACCGTCGGCACTTTCCGTCATGATTTGGCAGACGCTACGGGGGAATCGCATCTCTGTTTTACCCGTGTGCGCGTGCGAGCAGGTGCCGTCGCTCAATGACGTGCCTCTGCAGCAGCTGAAGTCGGGGGGAGTGGCGCGATTCCGCTGCATGGTACAGGACATGTTCGACCCCGAGTTCTACCTGCGAGTGTTCGAGGTGCTGGGGCCGGACGCACAGACCGCGGTACGCTGCACCATTGCCACCCCCCTTGCTCTCCCTCCCCCTGCCCACCACCAATCCCCACACCAGCCTCCCCTGTTTTTACCAAACCCCAACTATTGAGCTGTGCTCTCTGCCTATGATGATGATGATAATGTTACTACTAAAAAAATATTACGATTTTTTTTTTACCAGGTAAAGCCCACTGAGCTATATAGCTCTTTTTCAGAAGTCACTTGGCCACAAACGATACCTCAAACGCAGTGGCTTATAATGTGTACATTTATATCATGAAAATACTCTAAATGCATAGATAATGGGCCCTTTTTTGCCAGTATCAAAGTGTAGTGACATAGAAAGGATCACTACGGCGCGTAGTGCTAGGTACAGTAGAATGAGGGAATGCGGGTGTAGCAGCCACCACAGCATGTAATGCCATGCAGTGGGTCACTAGCGTGCGTGGTGCTGGCTGCTGGCAGAGAGGGGCATATGAGTGTTACCGACAGCAGAGTATAGCAGCTATCCTGCCAGCACAGCAGGTAATGCCACGTAGTGGGTCACTAGGGGGTGTGGTGCTGGCTGCTGGTGGAGGGGGGCATGTGGAGACATGGCACCCCGGCCGGCTGGTGAAGCACGTGATGGGCCGGTGTGAGCAAAGTAGGACAAAGGTGACCGAGGGGACACGGGGAGCATGGCCCAGGACCTTCTGGAGGGTTCCAGAAGGGGGCGTGGCCGAGGGCGGAGCCAGGCAGGTGTCACGTGGAAGGCGGCCCAGAACCTCCTGGAAGGTTCCAGAAGGGGGCGTGGCCGAGGGTGGAGCCAGGCCACGCTAAGGGGCATAAAAGGGAAGCCCCGAGGCTCAATCAGGGCTGTCTAAAGATGGAATGGAACCTGAGGTGCTACGTCTTCGTTTCTGTCTCCGTCTCCGGCGCTGTGGGTCAGACAGCATGTTGGCTGCTCTGACCCGTAAATAGTTATCCCGTGTGTGAACAGTGTTTAAGATATCTAGCGTAGAATAAACGTTGTTGCCTCCTAAAATAGTGTCTCAGAAGTGAATCACTACAAAAGTAGTGGCCTACACTAAAGACAGCCTTCTTTAGTGCCTAGTCTCACCATACTTTGATACTGGCAAAAAAAGGTACCATTTTGCAGCTGCTCACCCCGAGTTATAAATGCTCTGATAGTGCATTGTCTTTGTACTGTTTGCCTGTCGGCGTTCTCTGGTCTAACACTGGTGAGACTAGGCCCTAAAGAATGCTGTCTCTGGCAAATCAGTTTTAAAGACAATGCATATATTTATTTTTGCATGTTCACCACAAGTACTTGTGGTTAATGCAAACTCTGATTCCTTGCAAAAGGTTTCTATTTGGTGTTTGAACATCTTAATACCTCCTGTTTTATTGCCAGAATGGATAGAAACTATTCTTATTTTTTAATACTCTAAATGCATATTTATAAATGTGGAGAGAAAAACTGGAGGACCCAGACAAAAATCCACGCGACCTACAGGGAGAACACGCAAACTCCAAATATACAGGCTTTAGGTGTCGGGATCGAACCCACTATCTCCTGTATACCAGGCCAGGCAGTTAACATCCCGCCACCGTGGCATCAATAATAAAAAGAAAGTAATCTTTTACACTGCCATTAATAAAATTTGATAATTATTGACAACGTTTTAGACAATGTCCCTTCTTCTTGGCAGAAATATAGAGGTCAGAGCTTGAGTGAATAATCGCTTTAGACTGCACTATATGCACCATGGGGCTCTGATATAAATGTAGTTTAAAATTGACTGTAAGACGTTATGCTTTTACCAGCTCATCAATAACTACTTTTGGATATTTGCATGGTGAATATAATACCGTTTGTCGTATTATGTTGACAACAGTTGTTTTACTTGCAGTGGGACACGCGAGTGTACGTACATACATATGTTTAACTTCTTTCGCGCCATACGTAGCCAACCGTGCTAATCGGAGGTGCGGAGTGAGTGTGCACGATGCGCCGATGCCTTTGTTTACGTGTCCTATGTCTTTCCATGCGTTCCAGGTGCTGAGATGTGGAAAATATCGAGACATCGCAGCATGTGGCGTGAGTTCCTTTTTTTTACATTTTTTAATTAACCAGGCATATTTGAGTTGGTTGTTTGGTTAGCTTATTAGCAGGTTAAAGAACTCGTGCAGATGGACAGGTTCTGGTTTTGCCGGGCGGGGTCGGTGCACACCTGTAAACCAGCACTGTGGAGGCAGTGAGAGTTGGTGGATCACCGCAAAAGAAAGCTGTCCTTGGTGTGGACCAATCAGTTTCAAAGACAATGCATATATTATCAGAGTACGTTTTTTTTGTTTGCATTTTGACCACAAGTATTGTGGTTAATGCAGACATGATTCCTTGTTAAAGGTTTCAGTTTGGTGTTTTAACATCTTAACACCTGTTTTGTTGCCAGAAAAAAGGGGAAAACTATTTTCATATTTTGGTACGGGAAAAAGAGGTCCCATGATACTGAACTATAGTTTAACACGTAGGCTTTCGCGACCAATATCATCCATAATCGAGGTTTTTGGGTTAGATCGCGTAAATATATAAACGTGTCGTTAAAACCCGCCACCACCCGACACGGCCAACGAGTAAGGGATGTCACGTAAACAGTACGTGCCAATTCGTCACTACTAAAAAAAAAAGAACATCAGAGAAATATTAAATTCTCCCAAATGCAACTATCAGCAGTAGCAGAACACACGTGCCAACAAGGACACTCAATTGATTTTGATAATGTTGAAGTATTGTGCAAAACTAGCTACTACTGGCCAAGACTAATTAGAGAATCTATCGAAATTGAAAGAAATCAAAAGAACTTTAACCGTTCAGATAGCTACCATCTTAGTGTTGCGTGGAAGCGAATCGTCAAATAATACATTATTTAAATGCATGCCTACAAAAGGCAGCGTACTTCATTAGGGATTACCGTTGGAAGGACAAGTTCAAAGGGCTCGCATAATGCACATGCATAATGTACGTTGCCTCAGTCATCCCATCCCCCCCATCATTGCGCAAGAGCGCAGAAGGGTGGTCAACACATCTACGCCTCTATATAAGGAACGAAACA
Organism: Lampetra planeri; assembly: GCF_965212315.1. Classification (NCBI taxonomy): domain Eukaryota; kingdom Metazoa; phylum Chordata; class Hyperoartia; order Petromyzontiformes; family Petromyzontidae; genus Lampetra; species Lampetra planeri. Next base: position 12,293,539 of record NC_136110.1, read on the forward strand.
GTAAGACTTCTACACAAATATGGCTGTCGCCTGATGAAGCTAGTTGTAATTACTGGCGAAACGTCGTGCTCAGTTTGTAAATGTTGTGGCTTGGCTCTCCAACACACCGGTGTGCTGTACTAGTGACGAATTGGTACGTTCTGTTTACGTGACAACCCTTACTAGTTGGTTGTGGCGGGTTATAACGACACATTTATATATTTACTCGATCTAACCCAAAAAGCTCGATTATGGATGATATTGGTCGCGAAAGCCTGCATGTTAAACTGTAGTCCAGTACTATGGGACCTCTTTTGCCGGTACCAAAATATGAGAATAGGTTTTCCCCTTTTTATTGCCAACAAAACAGGTGTTAAGATGTTAAAACACCAAACTTAAACCTTTTGCAAGGAATCATATATACTGTACTATAGTGGTGATCACGTGGATTTCGGATTCACCGGATCCACATAGTTATTCGGTTTATGCACATGACTTGTAATAAACATTTCCAAGAATAACAATGTAATATAAATTGTTAGATTATTCATTTGAGCTTAAGGGGAAATCCATGAGTTATTAATGAATGTAAAAAATCTCAGGTGCTCGGTTAATCCGCAAATTGGATAAACCGCACGCGGATAATCGAAAGTCTACTGTAGTTGGCTACACGTGCATTTCCCGACTTCACTGATTGGTTGACCAGATACTAAGGGGTTAGGGTGGTTATCCTCTAGGTTATCCTCTAGGCCAAGAGGATAACTAGGCCAAGAGGATAACTAAATTAAAACAATAGATATTTAACTTAAATGCCACAGGCTGTCGATGGTTAGACTAAGACTACATCCCAACGCTGACTAAACACGGGGATGTGCATTGTGTGATTGCATGTTGATCCGATCGGAGCGGTTGTGTAGCGGTTAGCACGCTGTGCTACAAAACCCGATGACCCGAGTTCGATTACCTCTCGCGGCCAACACCAGTGACGATTTATCTTAACCGATCCTGGGCCTCCCCTAGGTCGACTCAGCCTCAGATGAGTACCTGGCGCGATGTGTAAATGTCGCCACTTGGGAGACAAAGGCGGCCGGGCGTGGTGCTGGCCACCAACCCCCTCGTGTGTCGTACCGGCCTTCATAGGTGCTATTCACTAACAGCACTTGCCCCAAAAGTCTGTTTGGGCTATACGGGAGGTCTTTGTCTCTTTGTGCCCCATGTCAGCCCCAGCAGCAAGTAAACCTGGAGTCGCCACGCAACGTCACGGCTGACCGGCAGACCTTCTACTGCGTGCCTGTCCCTGGGGAGGCAGCCTGGGTCAAGGAGATATCCTTCACTTGACACCGTAGTGGTGCCTGGGAGGTGCGGTGTGAATATTCACTGATGGCAGTGCAGGGGATGCTGAGCAAACCGTGGGGTGGCATAGTTATATGTATGTTAAACTTCTTTCACACCGTACATAGCCAACCGTGCTAATTGGAGGTGCAGGGGAAGGGCAACAAACTAAACACAAAAAGCAGTTCTAAAGAAGTTAGTATTCAATCTAGTATCGTGGTACTGGCCTCTGAGTAGAGTGCCATTTGTTTTCTACCCAGTCCCATGAGCAGAGGAGCAAATACATACTTGTGCTACCGCCTGCCTGGATAGTTGGTGTAAAGTTTGTATTTTTAACTTCCAACTAATATAGTGTCCAGATTGCCTCATTTTAACCTTTAAACTAAACCATTTTTTACTTTACCAGGTAAGGCCCACTGAGTTAGTAGCTCTTTTTCAGAAGCGACCTGGCCACAAATGATAGCTCGCCGAAGTGGCTTAATGTGTGGAAATTTATAGCAGCCAAATACTCTTCAGTGCATGTTTCTAAATGTGGAGGGTAGAACCAGAGGACCCGGAGAAAAATCCACACGACCACGGGGAGAACATGCACATACCAAATATACAGGCGTGAGGGTTGGGATCAAACCCACGGCCTCCTGTATACCAGGTGAGGTAGTTAACATCTCACCACCGTGGCGCCCCATATTGGCAGTCAAGCTTGGTTGCCTTTAAAAGTGTAAATTCGGCGATGCACTGTGCTGGGAGACCCTCATCCAGCAGTGGATGGACAAGAGGGCTGTAACGTGTGCTAAAATAAATTTCTTGGCGGCATTCGCCAACGGGCGGTCGGGTAAACGGAGAAGGACCTGTATAAATGCGTTGCATCTCCTGTAAAAAGAGAAACTGCAAATAATTCTTACATAGCGATGGACACAAGTTCGCACGGAGAGCGACGAGCAGAGCCACGGCCTCCACCTCGTACTCGGTGCAGCGCAACAAGCGAAGCCTGGAGGAGGAGGCCGAGTCGTCGCCGCACGCCCAGCACGCTGGCCCCGCCGGTAACCCACGCAGAGAATTCCACGCACCCCCCCCCCCCCGCCCCCATTGCCACGCACGGCAGCATCCCAACATTGGCAAGGTGTCTGTAAAACGTTTTCCTGCTTGGCTTGTGTAACGCATTTTAAATCGACGCCAAAGTCTGCGTGTGACACCTGATGGCGATTCTCTCCTCCGTGGAGGGTCAGGCCATCGGCGCCCAAATCATGAAATGTGTTCCAACTGTTAGTGACTTACTCTTTGGTTCTTTAGGTAAAGTCACGTAGATCACGACGTTTCGATTGCAACACAAGCAACCGTCTTCAGGTGAACAAGAGGGGGAATCTGCTGAGACAGGCTGTTTATAAAGGTTTAGAGATGGGCGGGTCAGCTAATGTTAATGTAGGAGCGAGCAAGAGAGAGCAAGTAGGAGAGAAAAATTTGCTTGTAAATGTAAGCTCGGCAAGGGCCGAACTTGGCTTGGGCCCGGAAATTTGCTTGTGAATCAGAAGAATTCCCCCGTCAAATCATTACACCATAGGGCCCGTTCCATCTGACCAGCACCACCTATTCAATGAACTGGAGCACGTACGCCAAGCCCTCAAGATTAATGGATATTCAGAACATTACAACGACAAACAAGACAAAACACGACATTGCATATACTGCATTGTGTTGGGGAGAGCAGTGGCGTAGTGATTTGCACACTATGAGCCCGACGACCTGAGTTCCATTTCTGGTCATGGCTATGAGTGATATCTGAAACCAGTCCTGCTGGGTCCTGCTTTCTCCAACTCAGCATGGTGAGGTATCGTCAAATAATCCCTACAACCTGCACAAAATGGAGTGCCCACCATCCAACAGTATGTTGAAAAAGGGCTGCTTACATGTGAACATTTCCATACCACCTAGGACTGACAACAGAAGTGAACATCGTAAAGTATGGTCCCCTACTGTGTGGACCAGTGTTCACTTGAAGAGATCTCGCTGGTAGTTGTGTAGTATCCGCTTCTCTAGGCCGTACTCCAGCGTGAAGGGTCGCACCGCTCTGATCCGAATGGATTCTCTGTCTCGTGGCATGACACCGACAGCAACTGTGGGGTGGCCCGATTAGCGCGGTTGGCTACGTACGGTGTGAAAGGAGTTCAACATACATACGTACGTACACGCAGATGGCAGTGTGTGCCTTTGAACAGACTGGCAAGGCTGTTTGTTGCGCGCCGCCTCCTGCGTCCAGGTGCCGCGGGGCTGCCCCTCAGCCAGAGCCCGCAGGCCAAGCGCAAGCAGACGCTCCGGGCACCTCCCGGCGGGGCCCCGGGTGGGTGCCTTCCCTCCGCCGACCTCAACTTCCCGCTGCCCGGCGAGACGGGGCCCGCCTGCATCGTCAAGGTGAGCACCGGGGAGGTTGGACTCCTATTCATACTCCACTGGTTGGCTACATACGGTGTTCAAAAGAATTTCAACATGCATACGTACGACCACCAAACGCACGAGTCTTCGTGGAAGTAAAGCCCGTTAAAAAAAGGTTAGAGGGGATGGATACCGTGAAAGGTTGTGCATTTTTTAAGCTGAACATTTAAAAAAGTTTGACATGTAGTTTGTTTACATTTTAGTATATAACGCGACGTGTGCCTTGGCGGTGTGACTTGAACTCCCTCGCCTGGTATACAGGAGGTCGTGGGTTCGATTCCGACTGACGGCTGTATATTTTGAGTTTCCATGTTCTCCCCGTGGTTGTGTGGATTTGTCTGCGGGCCGATTTTTCTCTCCACATTTAGATTAAATTTGCCTTAAGAATATTTGGCTGATATAAATTTCCACGTGATAAGCCATTACGTTTAGCTATCATTTGTGGTCAGGTCGCTTCTAAAAATAGCTATATAGCCCAGTTGGCCTTACCCGGTAAAATAAAAAAAAAATTTGTAAACAGTCATCACTTTGTGAGTGACGGCAACACCGTAAACCCGTAAAATGTGGTGGTGAAGCGCAGTGACATGCGGTCCCACCCCTGCCCGGGTTGCTTCTGCTTTGCAGGTGTACGAGGACTGGGATTCCATCAAGCTCAACGACATAGTGGAGGTGTTTGGAATCCTATCAATGGACCCAGAGCTTGGCCTGCTGCAGGATAGCAGGCAAGCGCACGCACCCTCGGTCGCTCGGTCGCTCTCACCCCACTGGTGCCCATCTCCAGCGAACAAAACTCTGGGCGGTGAGCCAGCACCGCTGAGACCCCCACCCGAGTTTAAGGTGGGGCAGCTGCCTGGGAATCAACCAGATTCTAAAGTATAGCGGCGCGATGTTCTTGCCTCGCTCGTCAATACTCTATGCAGAGCATGAAGGTGCTGCATCTAGCGTTGGTACCACGTGATGCCACAAGACTCTGCCGCCTGTAATTTCACAAATGTTTAGTTAGTTTTCGCTTTGACTCTGCCCAGTCTGTGCTGAAAGTATGTTGCTGCTGATGTTGAACACACTGAAAATGTTGACCCAAGCAATAATTCTCGATTAATCATGCTGCAGCCAAGTACAAAGACAAACATTCCTCTTATAGCCTGAACAGAATGTGGGGACAAATGCTGTTAGCGAGCACCTTTGAAGGCCGGCACGGCACACGAGGGGCTTGGTGCCCAGCTCCACACCCAGTCGGCTTTGTCTCCCTAGTGGCGATGTTTACTACACACCGTACCAGGTACTAATTCTAGGCTGAGTCGACCTAGGAGAGGCTCGGGATCGGTTCAGATAATTGTCATTGATGTTGGCCATGAGCAGGAATCGAAGTCGGACCGTCTGGGTTCGTAGCACAGTGCGCTAACCGCAACACCGTCGCTATAACCGCTACACTACCACGAAGTACGCGCACAATCGCCTGTGCACAGCGGCTTGGTTTTAAATCCAATGCAAGATTCCATTCCTTCCCATTCCACACCCTCATGCTAACTCTTCCCCACATGGCTCCCCCTTCACCTGGCCCCTTCATGTACTCTCCTGGTTCCTAAGACACGTGAAAAAAGAGATTCTTATACTACATACCTCCTGTTTGGAGTAGTTGATTTCGAACCATTGTGATCCACAAATTATTACCAGCTGAATTGTATTTTTCATTGGCCGATGAAATAGGGGCAAAAGATTGGAATCCAGACGGTGATGGTTCGTGATATCGGTACAGGCCCAGAACTTTGCAACGAGGTCTCGGAGTTCCGTGATTGAGAATATCTCGGCTCAAGTTTTGACTCCCTTTTCTGTCCCACTGCCGGTCTCCGCGCGCTTCAGCGGTGGCACGGGCGGCGCGACGGCGAGCGGTGGCACGGCGGACGTGGAGATGGAGACGGAGACTGGCGAAGCAGGGCAGGGGGACGACGGGCGCCACCGCTGCCCGCCGGCCTCGCTGGTGCCTCGCCTGCACGCGCTCACCATGCGCAAGCTGATGCACGTCAACCCCCTGCTGCCCGCAGACCTGCACCCCGGTGAGAGTGCCCGCGCCGTTCTCGCCGAGCCGTGTCATTGACGGTCGATCTGAGCTCGGTCGATGTTGACGGTCGGTCTGGGCGCGGCCGATGCTGACGCGTCTGCGGTGCCGCGCGTGTTTGCAGTGTGCGGCTCGCTGCTGGCGGAGGCGAAGTCAGTGCGCTCGGAGCTGCTCGGGGCACTGAGCCACGCGCTGCTGGGGGACGAGCTGGCCGCCGAGTACCTCCTGCTGCACCTCGTCTCCTCCGTGTGAGCGCTCGCCACCCCCTACGCTCACCACCCCCTACGCTCACCACCCCCTACGCTCACCACCCCCTACGCTCACCACTCCCGACGCTCACCACCCCCTACGCTCACCACCTCCTACGCTCACCGCCTCCTACGCTCGCCACCCCCTACGCTCACCACCCCCTACGCTCACCACCTCCTATGCTCGCCACCCCCTACGCTCACCACCTCCTACGCTCACCACCTCCTACGCTCACCACCTCCTACGCTCACCACTCCCGACGCTCACCACCCCCTACGCTCACCACCTCCTACGCTCACCGCCTCCTACGCTCGCCACCCCCTACGCTCACCACCCCCTACGCTCACCACCTCCTATGCTCGCCACCCCCTACGCTCACCACCTCCTACGCTCACCACCTCCTACGCTCACCACTCCCGACGCTCACCACCCCCGACGCTCACCACCCCCTACGCTCACCACTCCCGACGCTCACCACCCCCTACGCTCACCACCCCCTACGCTCACCACCCCCTACGCTCACCACCCCCGACGCTCTCCACTCCCTACGCTCACCACTCCCGACGCTCACCACTCCCGACGCTCACCACCCCCTACGCTCACCACCCCCGACGCTCGCCATCCTCCTACGCTCACCACCCCCTACGCTCACCACCCCCTACGCTCACCACCCCTCACGCTCACCACCCCTCATGCTCACCACCCCTCATGCTCACCGTTAAGCCACCACAATCACCATGACGCCATACAAAGACGGTCATTACATCGCGCGCTTTCAGATGCGCTTTTGCGACCGTCTGGAGCGCTCTGGCGCTATGCACTTTTAAAGCATCTAGATTGAAAACCCATTTCTTTAGAAGTGCTTCTTGTGTTTAGTTGGTTGTCCTTCCCCCGCACCTCCGGTTAGCACGGTTGGCAACGCACGGTACGAAATAAGTTCTTAGCGTGGCTCTCGACCACTGGTGTTACTGGATTAATATGGACCCACGCACACACACACCCATATACACATTGGCACTTGAGACGATCTCCGTAATAAGTTACCTCCTTGGATGGACACCCCCTTATGGATACCGTCGTGCGTGCTCGAGCAGATACGCCCGGCGAGACGTGATGCCGCTGGGCAAGTTCTCTCTGAACCTGAGCGGCTGTCCCTGCAACCCGGCCTTCACCCAGGAGCTCTACCTCTTCCTCCAGCAGCTCGTCACCACGGTAACCGCGACACACGCGACGTGGGGCCAAGCCGCTCAATCGGGCTTCGTTTACAAAGACACTTTCCTCCACGAAGTGGGCTTGAGTCGCACTCGATGGCATGTAGCGCAGGTGGCAGGGACAGCGGCTGTGTCACATTGGTAAATTCTGAGTTTAACACGTGGTGAGGGCTTCACTATTCTGGCAAATTGCCCGATGATGCTGGATGTAATTACCAGCGAAACGTCGTACTCTAAATGTTTTTATGTTGTGGATTCACTCTTCAACACACCGGTGGGCTAAAGTAGTGAACTATTTTGTCTTTTGTCAACGTGACACTTTTTTACTGATTGGCCGTGTCGGGTGGTGGAGGGTTACGACACATTTATAAATAACGCGATCTAACCAAAAACGTTTATTATGAATTAATTCTGTCTGGTGCGGTGTGTATAAAACATAAGCGTGAGAGCAAGGTGGGCGGGCGTGGTGCTGGCCACTCACCCTTCTCGCGTGCCGTGCCGGCCTGGATAGGTGCTGTTCGCTAACCGCAATTGCTCCCGCAGTCTATTTCTGCTCACATGGGGGGGGGGATCTTTGTCTTTGCGGTGTTTGTACACACACACACACGCGCGCGCGCAGTCTCACCGGCTGCCCATGTCGCTGGGCGCAATGAACGGCGCGCGGCTCGCCCCCTGCAAGGACTACGCGCAAAACCGCCTGCGCACGGGCGCCCTGCAGCTCCCCAACGGGGCCTCGCTCTTCCTCGACGAGACCGAGCTGCAGCCCGGGCAGCTGGACGCCACGGGTGAGCCCAGGCGTCAGGCCGCAGCCAGCGGGGGGCGTGGCTATCGAGTGTGCAGGCCATGGTGCAATTGCAGGATCGAACCCAATTGCACCATGGCTTGTGGGCCGGGGATCCAGACGGATCCCTGGCCCACTCCCACTGCTGCTGTGGTGAGATGTCAACTACCTACAGGAGGTTGTGTGTTCGACCCTGACCCTGACGCCTGCTGTATATTGCATGTTCTCCCCGTGGTCACGTGGATTTTTCTCCGAGTCAACTAGTTTTCCGCTCCACATTTAGAATTAACATCACGCGTTTAGAGTATTTGGCTGCTATAAATTGACACGTGATTAGCCACTTCATTGGGCTCTCTCGTATCACAACACCTCTAGGTGCAGCTGCAGCCTCTGCAGTGGCTTGCTTATGCCACTGCTGGCGGAAAGGGCCTCCGCTACAGAGAGCTCTAGAAGAGTGCGCGTGTGTGTTGGATGTCGAAATACGGTGGCAGACCCACACAGACTCGGCTGAAATGAATCACTGGGCAGGACCGTACCTGAGGTCCGACGAGATCGGGGTCCACGTTCCAAGCGGTGTGGTCGTCGGTTGCACGTGTGTTGTCTGCTAATATCCACAGTTGCGGCCAGTGGCCTAATGGTGCTCGTGTGCTCGTCTGGCAGGCGTACGCAACGTCACGGCGCTTGGGAACGTCATCTCGTGGCAGAAGGTGGACTACGACTTCAGTTTCCACCAGGTGGAGTTTCCGTGCAGCCTGAACGTGCTGGTGGTGTCCGAGGGCCGCTCCCTGCTCCCCGTGAGTCTCCACCCGCTGCTTCACCTTCCCCTCTCCCTGCGCACACCCCACACTTCCGGCTTGTAGACTTTGCAAACCGCTTCCCGATTCTGACACGGCCCTTAGGTGTGTACACTGCATTCACAGTGTACTCGTGTCTGTGTGCACCGTGTGCGTAGTCGTGTCTGCGTGCACCGTGTGCGTGCTCGTGTCTGTGTGCATCGTGTGTGTGCTCGTGTCTGCGTGCAACCGTGTGCATAGTCTTGTCTTTGTGCACGATGTTTGTACCTGTGTGTGTAACCCTTGGGGAGCGGTAGTGTAACGGTTAGCGCACCACGCTAGAACACCAGTGACGATTATCTGAACCGGTCCTGGGCCTCCCGTAGGTCGACTCGACCTCAAAATGAGTACCTGGTGTGGTGTGTCGTTAACATCGCCACTGTGGAGACAAAGGCGGCCGTGCCGGCCTTCATAGGTGCTACTCGCTAACATAACTTGCCCCAACAGTCTGTTAAGGTTATATGCGCAGGGGATCTTTTGTTTTTTGTTTCCCGATGCAGTCGGATTGCCAGATGCGCCTCGCGCCGGCGCCCGTGCCGGCCGACCCGGCCGCGTACTTCACGGCGCTGCGCGCATCCCTGAGCCCCGCGCTCCTCGACCGCGTCCGCTCGTACCTCACGCTGGCGCGCCTCTCAGACTACAGCATCGGTGACGAGGTGTCCAAGGTGAGCAGCTGCGCGCCCCCCGCGGTTCCCATCGCATACGGCCGACCGCCGGGTCGGCCTAGAACAGGGCTGGGACACATTTTTCCTCACCGATGGGGCCCAAACAAGATTTCAACAAAGGGCTTTGGCAGGCCACACAAATGGTCTGACGCGAGACTTTTCTCACGCCCAAACTGTATGCATTGACTGTGTGCTCGGAACTGCTTGAGAGACGGACTATCCCTTTCCCACTGGCACATCCGAGCTCAAAACAGCACGGAGCCCTCACGGTCTGGGGAGTTTTCCCACCCCATACGGCCGGTGGGTATGGGGGGACAATTGTGCATGGTTCGGTTCCGCGCCATCTCCGCTCGCATTTTCCAGTATTAAAAGTTTGGCAGGTGACTGATGGAGCCAAAGATTTTAAACGGTGTTGCCCGGTCTACAATATTCCTCTCTCGTAACCCAATTCACTTGGCTAAGGTGCTTGCAGTTATGCGTGAATATCGTTTGCCAGCCGTTTGTAAGTGGTAGCCCTCGTGTAGCCGCAGGCCGTATGAAATGCCCGTTCTCTAATCAGTAGGTTGAGTGAGCTCACAACCGAGGCCACGTGATCGTTTGGCTTCTTTCCAATAATTTCAGCGGGGAGCCGTGAGTGCGCCGAGTTCACTTTCAAATAAAAAATTACGATCTCTGAGTGCTCACGCTTGCAATCCCACATTTCAACATTGCCTTCAACTCACATGGCGGTCGTGTGCTTTTGCTAACGAGACAAAAAACTGCATCACAGTGGGCTCATTACCTAATACACTGAAGGAGAGTCAATGAGATACATATCTGTTGAATCACAAGAGATGTTTGTATTAGGCCACAACGATGTGGCTAAATATACACATAGTATACGTGTAGGATGCATTTTATAGATGCACGCTATGGCTCAGAGGCTGCCAGGCTCGGAGAGATTTTACGTTTCAGTTTCTGGTTACAAATAGAAATCAATTAGGTGACTTCACACGGACCATAATTCATAAAGATAATGGATCTCGGTAGGCTCTTCCCTGGCTAAATGAATGACATTTATTGATTCATGTCTGGTCGTTACGCATCTGTGTCGGTATAGTATTTCCCTGCCATGGCTAAAGTATAATTTATGATGTAATATAAAACCCTAACGTGTCCAGTTTCAGTAAAACATAGCAGCTGCTTACAGTATATATCATCGTTCAGACACGCACGCTTTTCTGATATTACATTTATTCGCACATTTTATACACAATTTCTAACCTACGTTATTATTGTTAATTCGTTATCATTTTCTCTAATTAATGTTTTAATTCATTGATAAGTTTCATTTTGTTTTGAGACGAACTTCGCGCTATTTATTTCAGGCGCGTTTCGCTGTGTTAGCGTTAATGATCAAAGTAAATTTGTGTGCATTAGAAAGTTGTTGGGGAGCGGTAGTGTAGCAGTTAGCGTTTGCTACGAACCCGGTGACCCTAATTTGATTCCCGCCATGGTCAACAGCAGTGACGATTATCTGAACCGGTCCTGGGCCTCCCCTAGGTCGACTCGGCCTCAAATGATGTGTAAACATCGCCACTAGGGAGACAAAGGCGGTCGGGCGTGGTGCTGGCCAACCACCCCCTCGTGTGCTATGCCATTAACAGCACTTGCCCCAACAGTCTATTAAGTCTATAAGTGGGATCTTTGTCTTTATATTAGAAAGTATTTTTAGTCGTGCTCTCAGTAAATAAGGACACTAACTGTATTCTGCTCTCAGTTTGTGGCTGCAATCCCATTGTGTGGACATCTGTGACTACTGGACATCCACTCTACTTCACACCGATTGGACCCCATGGCTGGACCGCAAGGCTGCGTAATCTGAACGCGCTGCGCGTTGTCAAATCCCAGGCCAGGATTTGTCGAGGGTTGAGTGAAGAAACTGAGTTCTGTGTACGTTCTGGGCACAGTGAGGCGGTGGCTCTCTGTGGACGGTCTCCTCCGCTGGGCTCTGCGAGTGTTGTGGACGCCCCCCACCCCCTCTCCCCCCTAACAGGCGGTGGAGGAGGATTTTGTCGAGATGAGACGGGAGGACCCTCAGGTCACGGGCGATGACCTGCACTTGCTGCTTGTCGTCGCCAGGTCTGTACCTCGCACGTTGTGTCTGTGTGCATACCCAAGCGCGTGGTTTAACTCGACTGCATTGCCATTGCTATCCCCATAAGACAAAGACAAAGCCCCCGTATAGCCTTAACAGACGGTTGGGGCAAGCGCTGTTAGCGAGTAGCGGCGCCTATGAAAGCCGCAACGGCACACGACGGGGGTGGGTGGACAGCATCATGCCCGGCCGCATTTGGCGATGTTTACACACCACACCAGGTACTCATTTTGAGGCCGAGTCGACCTAGGGGAGGCCCAAGACCAGTTGAGATATTCGTCACCGATGTTGGCCATGAGCGGGAATCGAACCCGCGTCGCCGCGTTCGTAGCGCAGCCGCACTAACCACTACACTGCTGCCAGCCCATAAGAGGGCGTGCTCGCGCATGCAATTAATAAGTTATTATAAAGGCGGTTGTCAGTACTTCAGCGAGCTGTCGGGTTGGCACAGAGGAGGGTGGGGGACGGATCCACGGCTGGTTCAGATATCGCTTAGCACTGATGTTAGTGGGGGCCAGGAGTCGCACACACGTGGACGGTCGGGTTCATAGCGCCCCTTGCACTGAAGAAATGACGACGAGAACGTTCCACCTACGGTCAAATTTGAAAATAAAGCCAGAAAATTACTGGCTTTAAACGAACGTAATAATCGTCGTCACCGACTGCAACAATTTGGCAGTACTCGCCTGAAAACAGGTCGTGAGAATCGGCGAGGCTTTCCTGGGTAAACAAGCGTAGTAGGAATAATAACAATGGTGACGGCTGAAATGTCCCAGGCCACCCAGCAATGGCCGCTTTGTTTACGTAGCAGTCACGGTGATCTTGATGCACTTAACCGAGCCAAGATATTATTGTGGGTTAGTGACTCGTGGCCTTTTGATGGTAAACGATCGCCAATCGTACAAACGTTGACTTGTGTGAAATCATCTTAGGTTTTTTCGGTAAAGTCACGTAGGTAATAAATAAATAAAAATACTAAATTATGTAAATAATAGAAATAAAATAATAAATCACGACGTTTCGGAGGCAACACAAGCTTCCGTCTTCAGGTGGAACCGTCACAGCACGATTGCTGTATCAAGTAACAGTGACCGTGTGACGCTGTGACGGTTCCACCTGAAGACGGAAGCTTGTGTTGCCTCCGAAACGTTGTGATTTATTATTTTATTTCTATTATTTCTTCTATTATATTTATGTTAAATTTTTGTTATTTATTTTTCCCTACGTGCCTTTACCGAAAAAACCTAAGAGTATGAATCCTTGTAGTCACGAAAGCTTCAAATCTAGAATTGTGTGAAATAGTCGCAAGTCGCCCATTGTACCCCATGCAGGGTTGCGTGAGAGTCATCTGCAACTGTGTAGTGGAGAGCGAGCGACTGTTTCAAGTAGGTTTTGTGTGAAATAGAAATGGGAGCAGACGGCACCCAAGAAGTTTGCCCCCTGAGGCTGCTCACTGACCGTGTGACGCTGTGCCGACTGTAGGAGTTACGGAAAGGTTTGTGCCTTCCAGTACCAACTTTGGCATATTGGTTGTGATATTTTTTTTTGTTGTTGTTTACATTTTGCTGAAGGAAACGGTTGGCGGAGACACGTGCGCTAATTGGTTCATGCAGCCAGAAAATAAGAGAAGACGTGAAAAGTAGCATCGATAAGGGTAAAGAAACCTGGATAGAAAAGCGAGAATCTTCATTTTGAGGAGTTAAATGTGAGAAATAAAAGCGTCATACAAATGCAGATAATTGCATTACAACATGAGAAGACGTCCATATTCCACGGGCTTGTACAACAGTGGTGGTGTTAATGTGCGTGAAGATCCCCGGTTTAGATTTTTCACGAAGCTCACGGTCCACCCTAAACCCCATCCACTGCACAAACCATGGCAGATGCGGGTACTTGACACAAATGGAAAATGAACTCGCCAGCTTGACTGTGGTCATCCAGAACAGACCCTACAACATATAACGACGCAATGCCCAATCCACAAATACAAAGGAGACATTACGGCGATGATACACTACTCCGCTGCTCCTGACGCAGTTGTCTGGCTTCACCACCTGAATGTGAAATTGTAGTTGTTGCTCTACGTCGACATCAGCCTTACGGAAGAATGTGCGTGCTCATGTGCATGCATGCTTGTGTGTGTGCGCGTAGGCAGCGATAGTGTAGCGGTTAGCGCGCTGCACTACGAACCCGGCGACCTGAGTTCGATTCCCGCTCACGGCCAACACCAGTGACGATTATCTAAACCGGTCCTGGGCCTCCCCTAGGTCGACTCAGCCTCAAATGAGTACCTGGTGCGGTGTGTAAACATCTCCACTAGGAAGACAGACGGCCAGGCGTGGTGCTGGCCACCCACCCCCTCGTGTGCCTTGCCGGCCTTTATTGGTGCTACTCGCTAACAGCACTTGTCCCAACAGTCTCTTCAAGGCTATACAGGGGATCTTTGTCTTTCCGACAGACCTGTTCTTCACCTGAGGACGGCTGCTTGCGTTGTGGCCGAAACGTCGTGAAAATTGTATTTTATTATGTTTTTATTTTATTATTTCCCTTCTACGTGACTTTACCGAAAGAACCAAGAAGATGAATCCCTGCAGTCATGAAAGCTTTAAATCGAAATCTTTGTCTTTGTGCGTGTTTCCACCGCCCCTGCAGGCTGCTGTCTCTGAGCGTGGGGCAGACAGGGCTGACGCGTGAGCGATGGTTGAGGGCCCAGCACCTGGAGGTGCAGCGCAGGCAGCGCATCAAGCGCAACAACCTCACACACGGGCACGAGCAGTGACCACAACGCGCGCTCACAGCGCAGCCTCCACGCTCTACACACACACACACCACGGACTCACGCACGCACACACCATGATACGACCTCGCGCTACGCATGCACTGCACCACACGCGTGCTTCACACATGTTCATGCCCGGCGCACACGCTACTCCCACACTGAATGACCCTCTGCTTTCGCTCTCTCGCACACACGCGCTTCAAACAAAGACAAAGATGCCCCAGTATAGCCTGAACAGACTGTTGGGACAAGTGCTGTTCGCGAGCACCTATGAAGGATGGCACGGCACACGAGGGGGTGGGTGGCCAGCACCATGCCCGGCCACCTTTGTCTCCCTAGTAGGGATGTTTATACACTGCACCAGAAACTCATTTGAGGCTGTGGCCCAGGACCTGTTCAGATATTCGTCACTGTTGTTGGCCGTGAGCAGGAGTCGAACTCGTGTCGCCAGGTCTATAGCACGGCGCATTAACTGCTACACACATGCTTCACGCACTCCACACATGTACGCTGAACACTCACATGCGCCATGCACACATGCTCTGCACACCTGACTCGGACGCTCTACAGAAGACCAAGATCCCCCGTATAACATTTTCCAGACTGCTGTGGAAAGTACCGTTACCAAGCACCCATTAAGGCTGGTGTGGCCAGCACCACGCTTAGGCCGCATGCTGCACCAGGTACTCATTTAAACGCCGTCACCACTGATATTACCCATTGCCTGGAAAATCAAACTCTGGGCGCCGGGTTCACAGTTGCTGACCACTGCACCGCAGCTCCCCACGTACGCGCCACACGCACGTTCTACATTCTCCATGCATTTGGCAATTGTGTGCAGCCCGTGCATTCGACGTAGTTTGTTGTCCTACCTCTGCCGCACCTCCGATTAGCACGGTTGGCTACGTACGGTGCGAAAGAAGTTCAGCACACATACATACCTCCGATTAGCACGATTGGCTACGAAAGAAGTCCAACATACACATACGTACACATGCCGCAACCTTCATCTTGCTCTTCACAACGTCCACATGCTTAGCAGGCCAAGCACAATCTGCCACAATCATTGCCTTAACGTTTCTTTTAGTTTTCAAATGACATTGATGTATTTTCTGCACGAAAAATAAACGCTGTTTGTGTATTCCGTTTGTGTGATGCTTGCCAGGGTTTTCTCTGTGCTTAAATATGCATTGTGTTTTTGTTGCTGCTATATATCCAGATTGTGTTGAGAGGTTGCAATCCAGGGGTCCATTTTTTAGGTAGCTATCAACAGACAGCGGTGTCGTGATCACCATGGAATAATCTCAGAGGGTTCGGGTCGTACATTTAGCAACAGTTGACACCGACTCATGTGTCCCAAGTGTGGAATTTCGCAAAGCAAAGCAGTCCAAGCCAATTTATCATGGGTCTGATATCAGCCTTGGTTCCCGGAGTAGCACACTAATGAATGGCTACTTTTGGATCCGCCTCTTTATCATCAACGATTGGGAGGCTTTGTCAGCGCGTTTTGCCTGTTCGCTTGGCTCGCCGTCGAACAAAGACCGGTCACCGCATCGCGCACTGTCGGTTGCGCTTCTGCGGCCGTCTGGAATGCTCGTCCGATATTAGGGAGCCCACTGGAGCTGTGCACTTTTAAATCATCATCTACGTTGAAAACTCACTTCTTTAGAACTGCCTGTTGTGTTTAGTTTGTTGTCCTTCCGCTGCACCTCCGATTATCACGGTTGGGTACGTACAGTGTGAAAGAAGTTCAACGTGCAACCAGGTGTGTGGGGTATGCGAGGTGGCCAGAAGATGGGAGTGTGGAGACCCCCCTCCACCCACATTTTACATTCGCGTTCTCCGTGGGTTCTTTGCACGTGTCGTGACTGTACTTGTCACTGTATGGTGCCGGGACTTGCGAAGTCACGGCCGGTAACGTCATTGCGGGCAGCCCGGGTTGCGGGCTGCAGTACCAACTCTAGCGGTGGTTGGGTGAGCGCTGGTTAGCACGGAGGCACCACGAGCAGTGAGGGAGCGAGAGTGAGCGTCAGCCAGCCAGGGTTACCCTGCGGCATGACACACTGGCTGACCTGTCGTCACGTGACCGGACGATACTGGAGGGGGGCCACCGGTTGGACGTGGGCCGAGGGGTGGTCACGTGGTTCCGAGGGGCTCTCGGGAACATTCGAGAAGGAGCTCGAGAAGCCTGGAAGGTGGGTGGGGCTGAGGGCGGAGCCAGCCCGGGAGCAGATAACGAGAGCTCCGTGAGCAGCTCGGGGTTCTTCTTCAAGTGTTGGTGTTCGAAGATCCACGTCGGGGAGAAGAAGCCTCCAGCCACGTGGTCCGGGACCCAGCTCGTGGTCCGGACCGGGATAGCGAACCGTGTCTAGTTCTGCCGTAGTGTGGTGAGATGGGCGTTCGAAACCCGAGCGTGGGTTGTGTTATGTTCGTGCTTTTATGTGAATAAATAGTGTTGCTCCAAAGATAACGTCTCCGACTCGGTTGGACTCACTACACACGGACTGGTTTTCTACCACGCAGGGCAATCTTTAAAACATATACATATAAAGTCTTTGGGAGCTCTTAAGTCATTCCTGGGTAATTGGAATTTATTTAAAATAATTCCAGGCTCCTAGCAGCTCTGCAATGGTCTGCCAAAAGCAACGCAGCGATGTTAAGTAGCAGAGGAACGTGAAGAATGGTACTCTTTGGTTTTTTTAAAATTACTGTATCAAGTGATACAGTAATTTTTCTGTGATGTTGCCACCTAAGGACGGAAGCTTGTGTTGCCTCCGAAACGTCGTGATTTAATTTATTTTATTTTTTACCTACGTGACTTTACCGAAAAAACAAAGTATGGACCCTTGCAGTCACGAAAACTTCAAATCTAGAGTTAAGAACGGTGTTTTGTAAGACAGTATCCAATAAATAAAACGCACCATACATTTCTAGGCGATGACGGTAAACGTATTACCTATTAGACTTTTAATAGTGTAGGGCTGTTACAGAGAGCCCGTTATGCATGGCAGCCTATGGTAAACAAACACAGTAGGTGGGGCTACATGTGTGCACAAGCAGGTGCCCTCTGCGACGTCCGCACCAGACACCCTGGGGGGTCGATTCGGTCGTTATGATCCCCCGGGGCCCCACCCCTCAGGGAGGGGTTGGGTATAAAAGGGGATTGTATCGAAGGGCTCGGGAGTGATGTTTAGCGAAAGAAGAGGAGGCGGAAGACGTCTGAGATAGAGCCCTGGACTCCCCCTGGTACGCCGTCCTTATCAGGACCGCGCAGGCTCGAGCCAGTGGCGTGGTACCAGAGCCAGAGCCAGTGCTGGTCTGGACTCTGGGTACCGGGCCCGACTGACCAGTGTCGGGCCAAGATAGCCTCCCCTAGCCCATTAGTGGAGGACTCAGAGGCAGGCTAGGGTTAGCTAGAGAGGTGTGTCCTCAGATAGACGGGTGAGGGGGCCGATACCCCCTCAAATGTGTATGTCACAACGTTGGTGTTAAATAAACAAGTGTGCCTCCAACTCCGGTGTGAACGAGTCGTGAGCGTTACTACATCTGGCGTCAGAAGTGAAACAAAGTACGAACATGGATACACGCCGGACGACTCGAGTCGGAGTACCAGGGGCGGAGGACACCGCTGCAGTCGGAGGGCCCGAGATGGCTGAAGATGCCATCGAGCAGCCGGGGCTGGGTGCATCCACGCCACAGCAGCTGGAGGAAGGGGAGCCGTCGACGGAGGGGCTGCGGCAGGCGCACGCGAAGCTGGCCGAGCTGCTGTACGCCGCAGCCGCCATGCTCGACAACATCACGCGGCTGGGGGCTGCGGGACCGCCACGAGGCGACAGCAGCCAACGACCACAGCGCCTTCCCGCCATTTCAACGGAGCAACATTTTGAAACTCCCGCCATCGCCGCAGCTGCTGTTGAGGGCGTGGCCGCTCTAAGCATCGCGTCCAACGGCGGGAGTACAGTGCCTGCCGCGTCACCACGGGTGCGACCGGCGATGCCATCGCTGGTTCGTGCCGACGCTGAGTTGAGTGAGGCGGACGAGGGAGTGCGTTCTTCCTCTGCAGCCGCTGCCTTACATCAGCGGCTACCTCCACTCAAGGAATTTGTGGGCGAGGATGGCGACTGGGGCGGCTTCCAGCGGCGCTTCCTCGCTCACCAGGAGATGGCACAGTGGACAGACGCCGAGGCTCTCCGCGCGCTGCCAGCACTTCTCGACAGCGACGCCCTCGCCACTCTAACATCGGCTTCGAAGGAGAGGCGCTCCACGCTGCGGAAGGCGATGCAGGTGCTGTCGGCGGTATATGGTCCACCATCGGACTGTCGCCAACTCTTTTACGATCGCCAGCGGGGGACGAAGGAGTCGCCCCTGGCGTACCGCACAAGCCTCCTGGCACTGGCGAAGGAGGCCTTTCCACGAATGGATGACGAGGGTGTCGACGCCATGGTGACAGAGAAGATACTTTTGCTGGCGGACGACTTAGACATCGTCATTGTCGCACAGGACGATGCAGAGATGTGCTCCCTCCAAGCGGCCCGTCTCCTCCACGCAAACCTGTCCTCTCAACGACGGAAGGCCAGCAAGGCGGCGAGCGGGCGCGCCGTCGCTGCGGCCACCCTCCCGGCGGAAGAGGTTTGCGCCATCAACCATCGACGGCAGCACGGAGCGGGAGCGCGGGAGGACCGGGCCGGTTCAAGCCGTCTACAACGTCCATCGTCGCCACCAGCGCTTCCACGCTGTTATAACTGCGGCATCCGGGGCCACGTCGCCTCGGGGTGCCGCTCTCCTCGGCAGCGCGGAACGACACCTCAACGGGACGCCGGCCCTCGTCACAAGCTCCACCATCATAATCCGGCGAGTCGCGGCACCCCTCATGTTTGGCCCACGCACACGCCCGTCACACACTCGAACACCGCAGCGAAGGGGGGGCAAATATCGCGTACCATGGCACCAACACGCACCGCTCTGGGTACTCACATTGAACCCAGCCAGTGGTCCGTGTTGGCCCATCGGGTTGTAGCCGCGTCATCGGGGTCGTCGGCCGTTGTGGGTCACATCGATGGGGTCGAGGTGCGCATCCTGGTCGATACAGGAGCATCGGCGACCATTATTTCGGAGTTGATTTATAACATTCTCCCTGCCCAGAGCCGTCCTTTGATGCCTGTTAATGTGCCATTCTTTGCTGCTAACGGGGGTTCACTTGGCATCATCGGACAAATTCGAGCCCAAATTTGTGTCGGGGATATTAAATTATCTGGGCCGATTTTTGTTTCCTCCTCGCTGGCGGTTCCGTGCCTGCTGGGGACGGATTTCCTGGCCAAAATGCCGATTAGGATATTAATCGACCAGGGATGCATTGAGCTCCCATCGGGCCGACGCATGGCGTTTTTGCCATCCCCCGCTACGAGCCGGACGGCGTTCGCGACGGTGCCGGCGTTCGTAGATAGAACGGTGCGCGTTCCTCCGGGGGCGCAAATGTTAATTCCTTTGAGACTTCGGCGGCCCTTCGCTAAGGGCATTGGGGCTCAAGGGGTTTTGCTGGGACCGTCTAGGGCCGGGGTCAGTGGACCTAATTTACTCCCGGCCCAGACCATAGTGAGAGGGGATGGAGAACCCTTCATCGCGGTCCTCAATGTGGGCTCGCAGACGGTGGTGGTCCCACAGGGGACCGTGCTTGCTCACGCAACGCCGGTGCCCTGTGAGGAACCCGTCGCGAGTCATGTCGGCGCTGCCCCTGCACCGCGACCACATTCAGACAGCGATGAAGGGTGGCTCGAGGCGCTTTGCGCGGGATCGACGGACCTGTCAAATTTAGAGCGCCAACGTCTTAAGACACTACTGAGGGAATTTTCCGACGTTTTCAGTCGGGATAAATACGATTTGGGCTGCACTCATCTGCTGCGTCACCATATTGATACGGGTGACAGCGCGCCAATACGCCAAAATCCTTTTCGGTTGAGTCCCGCCGAAAAGGACCATGTCAAATCGGCTGTTGATGACATGCTAGCCGCCGACATAATTTCTCCCTCCAACAGCCCTTGGGGAGCGCCGATCGTCCTGGTTAAGAAGCAGGACGGTTCGTTGCGGTTTTGCGTTGACTTTCGGCGCCTTAATAAAATTACGGTTGCCGACGCATACCCGCTCCCACGGATGGACGAATCGCTTGACGCCTTGGCGGGAGCGCGATTCTTCTCCACATTGGACTTACTTTCGGGATTCTGGCAGCTTCCTCTGGACGATGATTCAAAGCCTAAAACTGCTTTCCGTACTCCGCACGGCCTGTTTCAATTCAACCGGTTGCCGATGGGCTTACACTCAGCGCCGGCAACTTTCCAGCGGTTGATGGAATTGGTTTTGGCTGGATTGCAATGGGAGTCGTGCCTGATTTATTTGGATGACGTCATTGTCTTTGGCAAAACTTTTGAGGAACATCTCCAGAGGTTGCGGGCGGTTTTCCTAAAGATGCGGGCTGCTAATTTGAAATTTAAGCCCCAAAAATGCCATTTGTTACGCGAGTCGGTGCGTTATTTGGGGCACATCGTGGGGCGCTCAGGTATTTCTACCGATCCCGCCAAAACGCAGTGTGTAAGCTCCTGGCCGACTCCCACCTCAGTGGGAGAGGTTAGGAGTTTTATTGGGTTTGCGTCGTATTATAGACGCTTCGTCGCTAATTTTGCGACTATCGCCAAACCCCTACATGCTTTAACATCTAAAGGGGTTCGGTTTTGCTGGGGTCAGGAGGAGGAGGCTGCTTTTTGCTCCCTTCGGGATGCTTTGGTAAACGCTCCTCCCCTGATTTACCCTGATTTTTCAAAACCGTTCTTGCTCGACACCGATGCGAGCAACACGGGTATTGGGGGCGTGCTCTCCCAGGTGGTTGACGGCGTGGAACATGTGGTTGCGTACGGCAGTCGGGTGTTGTCTCCAGCGGAGCAACGGTATTGTGTCACCCGTAGGGAACTGTTGGCAATTGTCCATTTCGTCCAACAGTATCGCCCATATCTGTACGGTCGGCATTTCACCGTCCGCACAGATCATGCGGCACTGCAGTACGCCCTGAGGGTTCAACAGCCATCGGGACAATTGTCCCGATGGTTGGAGGTCCTCCAGGATTACGATTTCCAAACCACATACCGTAAGGGCGTTCGCCACACCAACGCGGACGCTCTGTCACGCTTGCCAACCACCTCCGAGTGTGCATGCCTCCTGGGGTCTGGACGTTGCAGGCCTCCAGGGGACACATCGGTACCTGTCTTGGCGGCCGCCAACGACGACGATGCAATGGTTCCTAATTCGATCGAACAGCAGGGCAAAGATTCCCTGTTGGGGTTGCCCGTCATTGAATGGGGGCGCCTCCAGATGGAGGATGTCTCCCTCCTCGGGTGGCGACGTCGCGTTGGCGGTGCGGCGGGGGGAAAAAGTGGTGGTTCCGACGCATGGGAAATGTGCCAAGGTCTGCTAATGCATTGGGACGGGAAGTCACGTCGACATCGGCTGGTTGTCCCTACTGGGTTGCGGGGTAGGGTGGTATGGGCCGCTCATGAGCGCCTCCTACACCTGGGGACCCAAAAGACTCTCGCCTTGCTGCAACTTGATTTTTACTGGCCTGGCATGACGAGGGATGTGGGGGATTTGTTGGGATCGTGCCCTCAATGTGCACAACGCAAACCGCCGGCACGGGAGTCTAACCCGCCCTTGCAATCGATCAAAGTGTCCAGGATAAACGAGCTGGTCGCTCTGGACATTTTGGGACCATTCCCCGCCACCCCCAGAGGGAATAGATATTTGTTGACGGGTGTCGAGTATTTTACACGCTGGCCTATGGCCTGGCCTTTGGCCAACCAGTCGGCAGCAGCCATCGTGGAGGCCTTTGTTCAGGGTTATGTCCTGGACAAAGGTGCTCCGGAGAGGCTGCTGACCGACCAGGGCAGAAATTTTTCCGGTAAACTACTCAGACAAGTCTGCGATCTCCTGGGCACAAAGAAAATTCGGACCTCCCCATATCACCCACAAACTGACGGGATGGTCGAACGTTTGCATCGCACCATCTCGTCCATGTTATCACAACAAGTTTCGGACTCGCAAACGGATTGGGACCTACAAATTCAGGGGGTCTTGGCGGCGTACCGGATGGCACCCCATGCGGCTACGGGGTTTTCTCCCTTTTACCTCATGTACGGCCGAGAACCAGACCCGCCTGTTCGTGCCCAGTTGCGGATCCCCGTGCCGCAGGGAAAAACTAATCTGGCTGACCACGTTAAATTTAATCTGGACAAATTGACCGAGGCACGGGATGCTGCAATGCAAAACTCTGACCTCCGTCAGAAGGCAAATGAGCGCCTCAGATTGAGTCGAGCGCACATGCTGCAGTGGAAGCCGGGGGACAAGGCATGGTTGCACTGCCCCCAGGTGCCACTGGCAACCTCCTCTAAACTTGTGCGGCCGTGGCGGGGCCCTGTGGAAGTGGTGGAGGTGTTACGTCCGCAGTGCGTGCGCATCAAGTGGGGGAAGCGGCGATGGTTCGTGCACCCCTCCAGATTAAAACCCTTCGCTGCGGTACACGACCCCACTTCACACGCGCGTGGCCAAACATGGGGGGGGTCGGCCGACTTGCTGGGTCCGTCTCTGTCGCTCTCACCTGATGCCTTGCCGGCTGTGCCACCTTCAGGAGCATCAGGAGTGACGGGCTCACGCCCGATCACCCCTCCTGCGGATACCGAGGGTCACGTGGAGTCAGAGGAATGCTCACCTCAAGACGGACAGTCGCCACCTGATGGTCCGCCACGCGGGGTTACCCCGTGTGAGGGGCCCGCTGCAAGGACGCGCGCTAAAATGCGCAAACTGTTGTGAGGCCGGAAAATGTGTACATAGCTGTTGTGTTTATTGGCTGTTGTGTGGATGGTGTGTTTCCCGCTCCTCGGATGTACATATGTTGGGTTCACCGTTTGTTGTGTGTGCGGGGTGGGTTCCCTGCTGGTTGTATATAAGCTGTTTTTTTACGGAATTCGTATTTATTCGGGGGGGTGCGACGGGTTGTTTCTCATCTTGTTGTTGTGTCTTGTTCTGGTTCCTGTTATGGTTCAAAAATAGTGAGGCACACGTCAGGGGGTGAAGGCACCTTTATTGTCAAATTTTGTATGTTGGCAGCCGGGACGGCTGCATGCTATGTGGGGGGGAGTGATGTAGGGCTGTTACAGAGAGCCCGTTATGCATGGCAGCCTATGGTAAACAAACACAGTAGGCGGGGCTACATGTGTGCACAAGCAGGTGCCCTCTGCGACGTCCGCACCAGACACCCTGGGGGGTCGATTCGGTCGTTATGATCCCCCGGGGCCCCACCCCTCAGGGAGGGGTTGGGTATAAAAGGGGATTGTATCGAAGGGCTCGGGAGTGATGTTTAGCGAAAGAAGAGGAGGCGGAAGACGTCTGAGATAGAGCCCTGGACTCCCCCTGGTACGCCGTCCTTATCAGGACCGCGCAGGCTCGAGCCAGTGGCGTGGTACCAGAGCCAGAGCCAGTGCTGGTCTGGACTCTGGGTACCGGGCCCGACTGACCAGTGTCGGGCCAAGATAGCCTCCCCTAGCCCATTAGTGGAGGACTCAGAGGCAGGCTAGGGTTAGCTAGAGAGGTGTGTCCTCAGATAGACGGGTGAGGGGGCCGATACCCCCTCAAATGTGTATGTCACAACGTTGGTGTTAAATAAACAAGTGTGCCTCCAACTCCGGTGTGAACGAGTCGTGAGCGTTACTACAATAGTGCTGTTTATCGCTGGCAGCTTGCCGTTATGGATCTGTACTTAGTAGTCGCGAAGATGGGAAGGAGACTGCTGAAAGGGGAAGGTTTCTTATACAGTAAAGTTGTCAAAAATGTATGTATGTAGAACTTATTTCGCACCGTACGTAGCCAACCGTACTAATCGGATGTGCGGGGGACGGACAACAAACTAAACACAATCCAGTTCTAAAGAAGTGAGTTTTTCAAACCAGGCGATTTTAAAGTGCATCATAGCTCCCAAGCGGCTTCCTAATATCAGAAGCAAGAGCGTTCCAGACGGGCCACAGAAGCGCCAGTGACCGCCATTGGCCAGCGAGCCCAAAAACGACAACAACAAAAGACGAGAGATGTAGATGCGAATCTTTGCCACATTTTGATTGAGTGTTTGTCGCGTTGGCGGTGATTTAAGCTGCCGGCACACACGGCGAGAGGGCCGCAACAGTCGTGGTTGTGAGCGGGGCAGAGGACGGTGCCGGATGATCGAAGCCAAAAACGTCCCGCGCGTCACGTCACTCCACATGCGGCCCTCCTCTCGTAAAATATGTTGTCGCTGCAATTCATTACGAACGCTGAGGAAGTTGGAGCGACTATTGCTGCCTTTGTAACACCAACCTTAACGCAAAGTCACATCGCACTGCATTTCTTGGCTTAATTTCCTTCTTCGCCACGTCTAACAAAAGGGAGGTCAACTTTATGCTTCCAAATTATGCTGAAATCAACATTTTTCAGCTGCTTTGCGGCCATTGGCTCCAATTACAATTGTTTGCAACTCCGGCGAGCTAAAAAACAACTCAACATCTTAGAGCACTGCACCTAAAGTGTTTGAGTGCCCGTTGAATAACAGTGGCACAGCGGCATTGCTGTGTTATCACATTGTTGCGTGCAACAATCACTGCCATCACTGCAGTCTAATGCTGTGATGTGTTTTATGGCTTCCTTTTGTGCTACATTAACTCACATTAATACAGTGCTACAGTTACATGCAGTACGCTGTTTTATGACTTTTTTCCCCCCAAAATATTCCCCCCCCCCATTACATTCATGCTAATTTATAATCGTTAACTACTGACGAAGAAACATGGAGTGGAAATGAAAATTTGTTTAGGCACAAGTGACATTTTTTCACGTCCATTGCCCTCTCTTTATCGAGAGCTAACCAGACAATGAATTCCACGCCACATCCCGCGGAATTTTCTGCCTTCATTTCTTTCTTCGCCACGTCCAACTAAAGCAAGGTCAACTTTAGGTTTGCAAATTATGTTAAAATAAACATTTCTCTGCTGTTTTGCCACCATTGCCTCGTATTCAAATTGTTTGCTTCTCCGGCGAGCTACAGCACAACATGAGTAAGTCTCAGAGCACTGCACATAAAGTAATTGAATTTGTTTAGGCGCATATTGCCCCTTCTTTATGGATACATTTCTCAGTGATTTTGCAGATATTGTATCGATTTACTATTTATTTCAAACACATCGACCGAAAGCAGAAGAGCATAAAGTATCAGAGCAGTGAATTTGAACAAATTCAAGGTCAGTTATATATATAGTGCTACAGTGACATGAAGTGAGGTGTTTGATGACGTAGTTTTGTGCAAGATTCACTGTCATTAATACAGTGCTACAGTGAAATGCAGTGTCGTGTTTGATGACATACTTTTGTGCAAGATCTACTGCCATTAAATTTACACAACTCTGCTCAATTTTTTCGTGAATATTACATTTTCCGTCCTAGGACGGGCAAAGATGCTAGTCTCTATCTATAAAAGGCTAAGGATGTCTGCAAGATCTCAGCTGGCTTACAAAAACCGGTTCCTGGATCGTCTGCTTCAACTCCGAAGACGAGACACGATGGAGAGGAAATATCGACAATGCATTTGTTTTAATAGTGACATTTTAGCAGCCTTGTAGTTGATCATCATGATTATCCGGCTGCTTCCAACATTATCCGGCGGTCCCTGGGATCGAAACCGGCAAAGCCGCTCCGGCGACCAGCACCGCGTGCGTGGAATATTAGATACGGTACATTATACACTACATACCATTTAAACAATACTGCACGTATACACATCACCCCATGCAGTCTTCAAAGACTGGAGTGGTAAGTACGGTTCAGTAAATACGGTAATTTTTTAAAGTAGGATATTTATTTTTGGATTGAAAGCTTTCGTGACTGCAGGCATTCATGTTCTTGGTTCTTTCGGTAAAGTCACGTAGAAGGGAAACAATAAAATAAAACACCTGATGATGATTGCTTGTGTTGCAGTCGAAACGTCGTGAGAATTTTGTTTTATATTTGTATTATTTTATTGTTTCCCTTCTACGTGACTTTACCGAAAGAACCAAGAATATGATATTTATGTTTGTCTATTTTATGTTTATTTAGACCAATTTAAAATAGTAAACAAATTTAAAACACTCCAAAAAGTATATGCACAACACCTAAAAACATGTTATACAAGAATGTGCAAAAAAACAAGCTATTTTAAATAATGATTAGTGATTATCAGGCGTCCCCGAATGATCGATCCACATTCCAGTACTTGCATGGCTCTTTCTCAAAGGCATGTACACTCCTTCGTGACAGCCAACAGTATATTCAGTCACGGCCATAGTTAATATTAACACACACATATATATAAACATCTGTTCCCGGTCAGCGTTCTCACTGGGATTTTGTTAAAGTTTCTGTAATCCCTTGCTCCTGGTGTGTGTGTGGGGGGGGGGTAGAAAATGTCCTAGTATTTGTAACTTTTGATCACCGGGGCCCTAAAATTAGCACTCGCCAATTGCAAATAAATCTTTCGCGCGGCTCAGGCGGCCGACTTTGTTGTCGTTATGCAAGAGGGTTCCACCTCATTTATGTTCAGTTCAAACTTTGCCTTCCATTCAGAAGAGGGCTTGGGAGAGACAGTGCCGTATTATCCATTAGGGCCGACGAAAACTATTTTTGACCATGAGGGCCGTCCAAAAATGACGTCACGCACCTAGGGGGGGGGGGTCAGACATTTGTGACGATGTGTGACGAGGGGGGGGGGGTTTGACAAATGTACTACAATGACAATAGTTTAAAGCATGTTTTATTTTTTTGGGGGGGGGGCAGAGCTTTGTGACGTCATATTTGAGGGGGGGGTCTGACTTTTTGTGACGCCGTGTGACGATGGGGGGGGGGGGGGCAAAATAGTCCAAAATCGCGTGACGTCATTTATGGACGGCCCCCAAGATATCAAGATATCGTATTGAAAATATTTATATATTCAAATTAATGAACGTATCAGCAGTAACGATATCTGTCCGGTGTCTGGACGAAGCACTGCGTCAAACAGGCGGAGTGACAGCGGCTGTAATAGTAGTGACATGGGGACAGCAGCAGTGCCAACTTGTAGAGAGTTATCACTGAAGGCCTACAATAACCTTCATCTGGCCCTAGAGAGAGAGAGAGGTATGCGATGACCGAGTGGAGATGGAGGCCGTGCAGAGATGGTGGTGGTTAAAATGGGACCTTTTTTTACCAGTATCAAAGTATGAAAAAATAAGAATTGGTCGTTAACCTTTCTTGCAATAAAACAGGTGTTAAGATGTTCAAACACCAAATAGAAACCTTTTGCACTGGTGAGGCTAGGCCTAAAGAAGGCCGTCTCTGGTGTAGGCCAATCAGTTTCAAAGACAATGCCATCTATTACACTGGTCAACAAAAAACGAATTCTGGCCTGGACATTTGCAGCTGTTTTAGACTAATTTCAGGGTGCTGATTCAAAATCTGATCTCAGATTTGCTCTATCACATCTCGTTTTTATGCTATCGGCATACCCCATTTTCATTGATTTTCCCGAACTTAACTCTGTCACTTATGATTGCAAGTTGTTGTGAGTCAGTGACTGCTTTAGTGTTAAAATATGGTGCTGTATTTTTAGGATAGTGTGTTTATAATATCATTTTATGTAGATATCCACATTTATTTAATATTTTTCTTCTGCAGTTTTACATTAAAACCGTTGGAATACCTTATGCCAGAAAAAGTGTGTTGACCAGTGTTATTTATGAGGGGAAAATACGAAAAAGTGTGTTGACCAGTGTTATCAGAGCACGTTTGTTTGCATGTTCACCACAAGTACTGTGTGTTGCATTGCCAGGTTGGAGGTCTTTGCATTGACAGGCTCTATGTCTTACTAGCAGTCACAGATGCTCCTTTTCCTCGATTTGGCGGTGAGCTCTCGTTTTTTCACGATACAATAGCCACCCCCAAAGCGTCAGGGCGTCCTCCGATCTTACATTTACATGCAAATACCATCTCTAGCCCCGCCCACTTATCCTTGGGCTGCACCCATCTCAGGCCTATATAACACCCTGCTTCAGCAGCTCTCTCGCTGTATTTTTGCACCTGAAGACGATTGCTTATGTTGCGATCGAAACGTCGTGATTTTTTTGTTATTTTTCTATCTACGTGACTTTACCGAAAGACCCAAAGAATATGCCACATACACACGCATACACCAAGAAACATGATGTTTGTGACTTTAATAATGCACTTGCAACAACAAAGCATTTATAACATCTACATCATTACATTCATATAAATAATACTGCATGTGTATATACAATATTTCATTTATGTTACGTACACACGCAAGGACTGGGCGTTTCTTCACCAAGGTGTTAACTTGGCATCACCCTGGATCGCTCAACCGAACGTAATGGTCAATGACGCCTACGTGGTGTCACGGGGTGTAACGTTGACGTGCCACCACTATACCCGCTCGGTTGAACGTTGGAGCGATGCGATGAGTGAACCGGCATCCTAACAGGGTAGGGATGGCACAAAGCCAATATCCCAGAATAAGAATATTTAGCTCTTTTTCACAGACGCCCAGCAGGCTCTGAAGCCACACCATGTGATTATTGGTGCACCACGTGACCATCACGTCCAAGTTCCACCATGGTACGCAGCGTTCACCGAACACACAACCCGGTGAACCCGGCCGTGTGGAAAATCTCCAGGGAAGTGGTGGCACAGTAAAGTTTGCACAATGCGCTGCGAACCCGGCTTCTCCGAGTTCGATTCCTGGTCACGGTAAACATCCGTGCCGAATTAAATCTGAATCTCCCACCCCACCCGCCCCACTTCACCATCCTGCACTGACCAGCATGGTGAAGTATGGTCAAACAACCATAATGGACAGAGCCGGAGGGAGATCTTCATCCAACACGAGGCTAGTCATGTCAAACAACTGCAAAGGCTGACGAGACTTGAGGAGGTCTTCATACAGCAGTAGATTAAATGTACAAAGTGCAATATTGTCGGCATAAATGCACGGACACAAATTTCGTTAGAACTGCTGTTTGTGTATAGTTTGTTGTCCTTCCCCCACACTTCAGATTAGCACGGTTGGCTACGTACGGTGCGAAAGAAGTTCTACATACGTGCTTACGTACAGCGCAGGTCAATGTTAACCGACTTTTCCCTTCGAATCACAAAATGTTGTACAGATAGTGCAGCAATGGCACAACCATTCCACAGTATGCGGAGCGTGTTGGGGAAGATCAACATCACCTTTAATTACTTCCCGCATCGTTCCCATGCAGGAGGGGGAGGGGGGGTAGTTCTCTCCCCGGCTGTGCCAATGTTGCGGCGCAAAATCAATTATCACGTCGGGATTTTTTCCCGTTCGGGATTAAAACGTCGTTCGGTTAACTTTTTGGAAAACGTTAAAACTTTAAATCCTAAAAACCACGTGTACATTTTTTTCTCACACGGAGAATGACAAAATGGCTTCGCACTCGCCGCGCACGGCGTGCATGCCGCACACAACGCAGTCCTTCCACGTGTTAGGAATTCAGTGCAGTGCGGTTTCGCCGGCAGCATTGGATGCATTGAACATACATACAGCACATATACTCCTGATCGGTCAGTCATTCACGACATTAACAAGTATCCATATCGTGGTATAAACGTTAGTAAAGCGGATTCGTGGTATTCTATTGTATTGGTGGCCGTCGGCTCAACATCCAGGTTAGGAAGGAACAATGCGACGCCCTCATGTTTACACCGTTATTTTCCCTGCTACTGTGCATGAAAGAGCGCCGGAATTGGCCTAAGGTGGCAAAACTTTGGTGATACCGATGTATTTATAGGGCTGACGTGAGTGAATTACTTAATAACCCGACTCGTTTCAAATGGTTATCGCATAATTCACTTTGATATTGGCCATGTAAAGAAATTGGAAATGCTAAAAGTTATGCCAACTCAAGTGGTCTTGACACGTGAAATATCTGTCAAGGGTCATAGACGATATTGCTGGGTTAGTCAGAGGCCAAGCACTTTTTTTCCCATGCAACCAGGTAACACTGAGTGCAATATTATATTATATTTTCACAGATTAATCTATTTCTTTGGATTTTACCCAAAATTTTATTTCGTCTATTTTAGATTTCGCTGGTGGCATCACATCGAGCCAGAGTATCCATTCGATGCTCTGACAGTGCAGTGCAACCCTTTGTTCGAGAACGCCCCGCAGAAGTTAATGTCACAGAGCTACCTCTGAGATCATGTGATCCGAGTGTTCCGCAGAGTGGTGGGCAGCACTTTGCCCACATCCACTGTGTAAGGGTAATAATGTTTGTGGTGTGGAGGTCAAACCATTTTCACTTTCAGAGATGGAATTTAGCTAAAGTGCAAAACCAAATTTGATGCGATGGCTTTTTGTGCCAGTAGTTGGTGACCAGCCCGAGATCATTCACTCACGACACTTGCAAATCAGGCTTCATCATAAGTGGATTATCAACTGTTTGCTCAGACTCCTGAGCCACCACATTCTCACAGCTACTTAGTGACTTAAGGTTAGTAATTACCAAAGCAAGCCCGAACAGTCGGCCTTACAACACCCTCTGATCTCATTACTTGTAAAATGAGGCTGCCAATTTAGTAAAAATCCAACGTGATTTCTCAGGTCTGCCGAGCAAAAGAAACCGTTTAACGCGGTACTGCGAGGTCAAATTGCATGAATTTACATTTGATTGCATAAGACAGTACAGTGCTTCCCACAATACCACCGTTGGTGCGTTTGGTGGCAGCGTGGAACTAAACCAGCATTTTAATCGACAGCCTCGCACCTACGCCGAGATTGAGCCCCACAGCCTGCGATGTGGTCACCAAAGCCCCCCCCCCCCCCCACCTTAGTCCATTATCCCTTAAACCGCTCCGTGGGATGCAGTCCCTGCTCGGGCCTGCGCGCTGCTCCCCGTGCCGCCGCCTTCGTCCAAGTCTACGTTTGAGATCCGCATGGAATAGTCGTCGTGCTCGGAGCCACCGCCGCCCGCGCACCAAACGTCCATGGGCTCCGCTGCAGCCGCACCGGCGCTCCCCGCCGCCTCCAGGGCCACCCCGCACGACTCCCCCCGGGGGCTCCGCTCGGCCGTCACGGCGCCGGCGCCGGCCACCGCCATCTCCACTTCGCCGTTCTCGGCGCTCCGGCCGCCGGCGCCGCCGGGGGACTCCGCGGCGGCCGCGCGCCTCTCGAGCGCGTCGAGGGCGCGCTGCACGCGCCGGACGCCCTCCTTGCGAGCGCGCCGCACCACCTCGTCGCCCGCCGGCTCCACCGAGTCGAGCCGCAGCAGCTCCTTGGTGAGCAGCTCCTCGAGCAGCAGGAAGCTGCGCTCGCCACGCCGGCCCGAGAAGGCCTCCACGTCGCGCTCCAGACGCTGCGCCGCCGCCTCCACCTCCGCGATCCGCCGCAGGCCCGGGTGCTCCGGCATCTTCGGCTCGGGAAGCTTCTGCTCAGCAGCTATCTCCTCGGGCGCGTTCTGTTGAGGCATCTTCTGTTGAGGCGTCTTCTGCGCGGGCATCTGCTGAGGCATCTTATTCTCAGTCGTCTTCTGCTGAGGCATCTTCTGTTGAGGCACCTTCTGTTGAGACATCTTCTGCTCGGGCATCTGCTGAGGAATCTTATTCTCAGGCATCTTCTGTTGAGGCATTTTCTGCTCGGGCATTTGTTGAGGCATCTTCTGCTGAGGAATCTTCTGCTCAGCCATCATCTGCTGAGGTATCTTCTGCTCAGGCATTTTCTGTTGGGGCATCTGCTGCTCGGGCATCTGCTGAGGCATCTGCTGTTGAGGCATCTGCTGTTCGGGCATCTTCTGTTGAGGCATCTGCTGTTGAGGCATCTGCTGTTGAGGCATCTGCTGCTCGGGCATCCTCTGTGGAGGCATCTTCTGTTGAGGCATCTTCTGCTCAGGCATCTGCTGTTGAGGCATCTGCTGTTGAGGCATCTGCTGAGGCATCTTCTGCTGAGGCATCTTCTGCTGAGCCATCTGCTGTTGAGGCATCTGCTGTTGAGGCATCTGCTGCTCGGGCATCTGCTGCTCGGGCATCCTCTGTGGAGGCATCTGCTCAGGCACCGCATATTCAGGCACCCTCTGCTTGGATGCCACTTGCTCGGGTGGCGGCAGGCCAGCCTGCGGGACGGACGCCACGCCAGGCGCCGGCGTGGCCACTTTGGCGGCCGCGGCAGCCTTTACCGCCGAGGCCACCTTGGCTGCCGAGGCGCCAGCGGGAGTCGCTTTGCCCACGGGCGCCGCCTTGGCTGCTGGCGTCATGCTCGGAGGCGCCTGTGCGCCGGCAGCAGGCCCAGGGACCAGCCAGGCCTGCGGTAGGGGCGGCGGCGGCGGCAGCAGTGGTGGCGGCGTTGCTTCACGCCGCCCGGTGCCCACGTCCGAGCTGGGCGCCGGCTGTTGCTGCCGCTTCGGTTGCTGCGGAGGTGGCAGCGGAATCGGCGCCACCGCTTCCACCCTCATCCCCACCTCCGGCTGTGCCACGCCGTCGGCCGGGCACCCGTCCACCGCTCCCTCGGCATCCTCCGCGGGCTGGGCTCGGACTTTGGAGTGGAGAGCTGTGTGGGCCTGGGGCTGCCTGGCCAGGTGCATGGCGTCCACCGCCCACCGCGCTCCTCTCTCCCTGTTGTCGCCGCCGTCGT
Source organism: Lampetra planeri (assembly GCF_965212315.1). NCBI lineage: Eukaryota > Metazoa > Chordata > Hyperoartia > Petromyzontiformes > Petromyzontidae > Lampetra > Lampetra planeri. The sequence goes on from NC_136110.1 coordinate 12,326,724, forward strand.
CGCCGTCCCCACCGCCGTCCCCGCCGTCAGTCTTCTCCGCCGCCTGCGCCCGCCCCGCCGGCACGTCCACGCCCTCGGTCTCCATGCTCTCGCCCGCCACGTTCCTCCCGCCGGCGGCCCCCACGAGCGAGCGAGCGACCGGAGGCGACGCCTGGCGCCGTCCCAGCACGCGGATCGGCACCACCCTTTCCGCCGCCCTCCCGCAGCTCCCCGCGGCCCCCGCGCCCACGTCGGTCTCCATGGGGCTGCTGCCGCGGGCCCCCTTGGAGGCCGCCGCCGCCGGCCCCCTGCCGCCGACCTCGTCCGGCCACGCGTCGCTCCGTCGCAGCGACGGGAAGGAAGAGGGGTGCAGCTTGTGCTGCGCACCGTCGTGCAGCCTCGAGTGCAGCGGCCCGTGGGCGGGCGAGCGCGACCTCGTGACCATGGGGTCCTCGTCGGGGGTCATGGGTCGGCCCGGGGGCTGGGGGCTGCTCGCGGCACGCCGCGCCCATAACGAGGGGCCGAAGTCGGGCGGGAACGGGGAGTGGCGGCCGCACTCCCGGGGCTGCTGCTGCTGCGAGGGAGGGAGAAGAAAAGGGTCGTTTCATTGGTGGTCCCGCTCGGGGCATCCACGGTGGCGAGATGTTAACTCCCTCGCCTGGTATACAGGAGGTCGTGGATTCGATCCTGACCCCGACGCCTGTTATATACTCTTTGTTTTTTTTCGGTAAAGTCACGTAGGTGAAAACAATAAAATAAAATAAATAAAAATGTGTTGTATATTTGCGTCTCTCTCTCTCCCCGCCTGTGGTCGTGTGGATTTGTCTCTGGGTCCTCCGGTTTTTACCCCTCCAGAATTTAGAATCGACGTGCTTTTGGAGTAGGCGAGGTATTTAACACCTTGCCACCGCGAGGCCCACATATACGTATGGACATGCCAAATGTCGCCGTGCGGTAGCTCATCCCCTCCACGTGACGTCGGGGTGGGGGGGGGGTAGAAACACACCTGCTGCTCGGGATCAGCCGCATCCTCGTCGTGCTCGGAGACGCCGGAGCCGGGCCGCCGCGCCTCGCTCGGCCCCGCGCCGGCGCCAGCGCCGCCCCTCCCCGCCGCGCTCCTCCTCTGCTGCGCCCACTCGGGCAAGGAGTCGAACCCAAATTCCGGGCCCCAGAAGGTCGTGTCGTCAAAGCCGCTCGGCCAGTCGGCGAACATCTGGGGCGAGCGACAGCAAAGATCGGGGTTAGCGACACGTTCGTCTCAAAGCACACCTCCGCTTGGCCTCCGATGAAGAAGCTCAACATATACACACACACGAACCTCTTTCGTACCGTGCGGAGCCAACCATGCTAATCGGAGGTGTCTATACACAGCATGCACGTACAAGGACAACCTTTCACCATTAAGCCTTGGAGACATACGAGGGTAAGCGCCCATAGTAAGCACCTAATAATGCAGACATACCTCAGGAGGTGGCATTTTTTTAGGATCATGTCCAGCTCGATACAAAGAGCAGGAACCTGTATTTAGGCCGTGGGGAGAGTTGCATCGTGGGCGCTACCCCCTACCACGATCTCACGCCCGGTGTCGGCAATTTATATTCAAGCCCGAGTCGGAGCTCTCCTGGGTCAACACACGTCCCCTCGTGCGCCTTCATAATCCCTACGGCCGAGGCGATGTGGAGTCACGTGATGGACGCTCGTTCAGGCAGAGCCCTGGGCACAAATGACCCCCCCCCATCAGGGTGGAGTCTCTCACCGCCATGGCCTGAGGGCCAGCAACAGGCACACCACGTGGGGAGACTACTCCACAACAGCGGTCGTGTTAACCCTCTCCCGTTCCGAGACGTTGCAGGGTGGGTGGTGTCCTGTTCACCGCTTAATCTCGGAACAAGCAAGCGGTAGGATGTCATGAGAGTAGCGCCGCTGTTTTTAAAGACGTCGTACTGTACTCACCACAGAGAACTGCAGTGACACGACCGCACTCTATGATAGCTGCCACCAAACTGTGCCACGTGCCCTCCCACATGGCCCTTTTACTTCAGATTACGTTCGTAATCGATTCCGTTCCGATGATATAAGCGTATGGAATCGGAACGGAAGCCGGAAGAAAAACTGATGACGTACGTCATTGGAATGGGAAAGGGGGTTAAAGAGACTGAGACTCGCCACAGCACAGTACAAGCTGGATATAAGCACACCTCTTTGGTCGAAGTTTCCCTTTGCCTTCCTCCGCCTGTGCAATGTGAGCATGTGTCGCTTATATTAGGACTGTCATCTATCCAGCTTCCATTGGTTATCCCATTTCCATCAGTGTTCATCAGGGCCCAGTCTCCACGTGCTCAAAAGAACACGATGGCGACTCTTTCGGCAAGCGTACGGCACGCACAGACATTGTCGCCTATTTGGCCGTGCGCTTCACCACCCGCACCGACTCAAACCGCGTCTAATTTTAACCAGTGCCAAGTTGTGCTCGGGAAATGGCCAGAAATGCCCAGGCTGCTTCCACTGCCAACTCTCGGATGCGCTGCGCCAAATTTAGATCGCCACGCGCTCCCTCGCTCCGAATTCCTCCACATACACATGCGCACTGTTCATCAGCAGCACACTCCACGGGACGCCACACACTGTCGTACACAAAGACAAAGATACCCCGTATAGCGAAACGGACTGTTGCAGCAAGCGCCGTCAGCTAGCACCATTGAAGGCCGGCACGGCACACGAAGGGGTGGGTGGCCAACACCTCACCCAGCCGCCTTTGTCTCCCCAGTGGCGATGTTTACACACTGTACCAGGTACTCATTGAGGCTGAGTCAACCTGGAGAAGGCCCAGGACAGGTTCACCGGTGTTGACCATGAGCGGGAATCGAACACGGGTCTCCAGGTTCGTCGCACAGCACTACCGCTCCCCACTGTGGTCCACACACAAGCTACAATCCCATCCAAACTCACACAGACCATAGGACACACAACTCAATCCTACTTGGCAGTCACACGCGCACACACACACCCTGTGTAACGCCAATGAGTCATTCACACACACAGACCACGGTAGGATGTCACACACACACGTACTCATCCCATGAGACACGCACGCTCGTACACACACCCTCTCTGAAAACCACGCGGTCAACTCTTCCAGACAACGGCCAATTGAACAGAGCCCCCCTGTGCCCAGGCTGCTGCAACAGCTGCTGCAGCCATGACCTTCTAAGGCAGCGCAACAGACAAGGTGGGGGACAGCATCACGGAATGCCCAGCGGAGGAGTGGCGGCGCAGTGGTTAGCGCACCGCACTACGAATCCGGGCGGTAACAACCCGAGTTTGATTCCCGGCCATGGCTAACATCGGCGGTGAGAGATATCTGAACCGGTCAAGGCCCCCCCCCTCTTTACTAGCCGCAGTGGCGAGATGTTAACTACCTCGCCTGGTATATAGGGAGGTCGTGGGTTCGACCCTGACGCCTGCTGTATATTTGGAGTTTGCGTGTATCTCTCTCTCCCCGTGGTTGCGTGGATTTTTCTCCGCGTCCTGTTTTTCCCTCCACATTTATAATCAACATCACGCGTTTAGAGTATTTGACTGCAATACATTTCCACGTGATAAAACACATCGTTTAGGATCCATTTGTGCCCCCCCCCTGCCACCTCTGTCAATTACCAACAGCGTGCGAGGCCTTCAACAAGCAGCGGATTGACAAAGGGCTGTCGATAACCAATAACTATTCCCCAACGGAGTTGAAATACAGGACGAGTCGCTGTGGCCACGGTTACACTATTGCCCCCCCCCCCACACATACACACGGCAGTTGAGACACAGAGGGTCTCTATGTGCGCGCTGGCCACCGCGTACTTGGCGGAAGGAAAAATCTCGCACATTCCCACCACACGAGACACTCGGATGTGAATCCTCGGCATCGGGCACACGGCCGCGAAAAAATGTGTGCACTTAAAGGTCTTGCTCGGTCAGTGTGGTGGAGAAAGCCCTCCCCATGCCCACGCCAGTCGCATGCTCCCCCTTTGATAGTTGCGGTCAGCAACTACCAAACGCGGCTCTTCTGACGCCTGCTGCATATTTGGAGTTTGCGTGTCTCTCTTCCTCTCCGTGGTTACGTGGATTTTTCTCCGGGTCCTCCAATTTTCCCCTCCACATTTAGAATCAACGTGCGTTTCGAGTATTTGGCCGCTATACATTTCCACTTGATGGTTAGCCACTTCGTTGAGCTATCGGTTGTGGCCAGGTCACTTCTGAAAAAGAGTAACAGTATGCAGCTCAGTGGGCCTTAGCTGGTAAAATATAAAAATAGTTGAATAATGTGTAGGTTAAGGGCCGCTTCGTGACGCTATTTATCAAGGACTCACCGTCTCGTATTCACCACATGCATTGCTGGCTCTTGAAATAGAGGGCTTTTTTTCCCAGCGAATAAAAAAAAAATCATGGCTCGATCTTGTTATTTTGGTTTACCGACCCATTTGGTCAACTGCGTCTCGAGGAGAGGCCTCGTCAAACCTGGCTACCACCAACTGCACCCCCCCCCCATCCTCTCGCTAGCCCCACACGCGCGACACGCGCCTGGCGTGTTAGTGGACGATGCGTTTCGACGGACCACGCGTTTATTGTGGCCTTCACGGGAAGCGCGCAAGGCAGCACGGAAGAGGCCGTTTGATCGAGGATAGCGGCCCATCTCGCCACAACGGGGACGGGTGGGCACACTTCCAACGTGCGTGGAACAGGGACCTCCCCCCTCCCGCCGCTGGTTTTGCTATTTGCGTGGTGTGTGCAGCGTGCCGATTGGGACCATGGGGTGGGCCCATTTAGGGTCAAATGTCCCACCGCCCCCCGCCCCATGCCTCGACCGCCACCCAGAAACCACCCCCACCAACCACACGAGTCGAGTGATCTCATGCGGATTAAGAGGACACTCTTCGTGCAGCGTTACCATATTCTCTGGATTAGAAGAGTCTACTCTTTCCAAAATTGTAAAGCAAAGTTTTGGGGGTGGGGGAGGTGCGTCTTATAATCCGGTAGTTGTGCATGTGACCCGTGGCATCTGCTAGGTCCGTCCCATGACCTCCTGTGTCCCATGACCTCCTGTCAGCGGGCGTTCGACACTTCACGTGGCCTCAAAGTGCACCTAGCCTGGCACAAGCGCCGTGGTATCGTCACCGCCACTTAGTGGCGAATGGCGGTCGTCGTTATAAATTGTATGTACGGTATGTATGTTGAACTTCTTTAGCTCCGTACGCAGCCCACAGCGCTAATCGGAAGCGCACGGTTGGAAGTGCTTCCTACTTTAAGGACAGTCTTATCGGTCCGGAGAATACGACATTTTATTCCATTCTTAGATAAATCAAGCATGTGATGGCAGCAGCCTGCCTATTTATGTTTCATACAGCTGGTCGTGAGTGAGTGAATGACTCATGTAGATGATCGCGTGTTCCGGAAGGGTCTGGAAAAATGTGAAGGCTCGTACAAATATAGTCGAGTCGATGTTTACGCAGTAACCAGAACAATCGGTGAATCGAAAATTTCGATTTGGGCCCCCCTCAAACTTTTGGGGACGCAAATAATGTTTTTAACCTTTTCTTTTTTCCACCAAAAGCCCGGTGGGTCGGAAAACCAAAGTAACATTTTTTTGTAATTCGGTAACCAAAACCCAACTTAATATTTCAAGGGGCGTGCAATGTACTGTGTTGGTGACTGTCACGAAGCAGCGGCCCTTAAAGAGCCACCGCATGGAGGCCGCTGCACGAAGCCGAATCGGGTCTTCATTCGGGAGGTCGTAAAGAGTGCTGGATCCAGATACAACATCAGATTTTCAGCTCCGAAAAGAAAGATTGGGGAGGATTTTGAGGCCCCTCAAAATTTAAGGGGATTGGGGGGACATGTGTGTACCCTTTTCACTTATGAAGCAAGGCCTACATCACTACATGGCGGAGTTTGTCGGTGGAGATTTTAGAAGCTTCGAACGGTGCCGAATCCAAACGTGACATAACGCTGAGTCTCCTGACGTTTGGACCGAGAGCATGGCGTTCACGAAGCACCTGAGTGTGCAGCAGGGGTATACACAGCGGCAGTGGAGCGCTGCGAACCCGGGGACCCGAGGTCCTAGGCCTCCCCTAGGTCGACTCAGCCTCAAATGAGTACCTTGTGCCGCGTGTTAACTGGGGAGACAAAGGCGGCCGGGCGTGGTGTCTGCTGGCCACCCCCTCGTGTGCCCGTGCCGGCCTTCAAAGGTGCCGCTCGCTTGCAGCCCTTGCCCCAACAGTCTATGAAGGCTATACGGGGGGCATATTTGTCTTTGTACACGAGGGTAACTTGTGGAGTGATTTTGGACTGGCCCACACCGGTTCGCGTCTCCTTGATTGATACGACCGAGGGAGGGGGGGCAGAGCACGACAGCTGCGGCCACACGCAAATGAGACCGGCTCACATCCCTGGGGTAATGGACACAACATTCATAAACACGCTCCCCCCCCCCGTTACATCCACTACTTACTTAGGGCATCCCAATACCACGTCTCTTTCTCACTCTCCTATAGGGGTCGTGTGCCCATACTTCACCACGCGGATTGTAGTGGGGCCTTGTGGGTTGGAAGCGCAAATCGTACCCATTACCGGCTCCTGATATCACTCTCCAACTGCTTTTGGCCCGTGGATGGGGAATTCGAACGGGTCAGGGCGATTTAGGAGCACAGTGCGCTAACCACTGCGCCACCGCTCCTCGCGCGAATCAGTGTTCACACTAAACTAATTGTATTTTACCAGGTAAGCCCCCACAAATAATATCCGAACGAAGTGGGGTATCGTCACGTGTACATTTATAGCAGGAGCCAAATAACTCCGAGCATTTGGTGACATCGATTCGACGAAATGTGGATTGGGGGGGGACCCAGAGACAAATCCACGCGACCTTGGGACAAGCGAGAGATGAAGACGACGCAGCAGCAACAGGCAGGCGTCGAACCCACGACTCTGGCATAGCAGGCGAGGGGGTTTACAAGTCGCGGCACCCCCCACGAACCGCAGGACACGACCCGAGACCCCGAGACCCCAGCTTTGGGGCAGACGACAGGGTCCTGGCTGGCCGCTGAGACCCCTTCACGAGAAACCCCTTCACGTGTCGCTACCCCGACACACACCTGTCAACCCCTTGTTAACACACCTGTTCAACCCCTTGCCAGTGCCCTACCTTGTTACAGCCCAATTCATCAGCCCTTAGTGGTCACCCCCCCCGTGACCTTATACATCTCAACGTTCATCCTATAAAGTCCCATCACAGGGCAGAAACACAAACAGAAACACAAACACATTTGTGTTTGCCCGCATTGAAACGTCTGCACGGCGCAGTCTGGACCTGAACAACTCAAATGTCCCCCGGACGACAAGAACACGGGATGGGTCGACAGCCTCCTCCATCATCACAGCCACACACCCGTCAACTAGAGACGGAGGTGCCAACAACAGCGAGTGAATGAACTCGTCAGGGAGTGGGAGGCAGGCAGGGAGAAGGGCAGGGAGTGGGGCAGGAGGGAGTGAGGCAGGAGGGAGTGGGGCTGGGAGTGAGAGAGTGGGGCAGAAGGGAGTGGGGCAGGAGGGAGTGGGGCAGGGAGCGGGGCAGGAGTGGGGCAGGGAGTGGGGAGTGGGGCAGGGAGCGGGGCAGAAGGGAGTGGGGAGCGGGGCAGGGAGTGAGGCAGGCACCTGCTGCTGGGCGTCGTCCCACAAGGGGTGATCCCTCAGCGAGCGAAACCCCTTGAACGGGGGCAGTCGCGCCATCGGCTGTGCGCTCTCCTCCTCCTCCACGTAGCGGAGAAATCGCGGCCGCGGTGCGGCAACACCACGCCACGTTGGGGATGACCACCGCTGCTGATGATGAAGTTGCTGCTGATGAGGGTGCTGCTGATGATGTTGCTCCTACTGCTGATGCTGCTGATGAGGGTGCTGATGAAGTTGCTGTTGTTGCCGCTGCTGATGTTGCCGCTGATGATGATGTTGCTGATGATGTTGCTGCTGCTGCTGATGAAGTTGCTGATGGTGCTGCTCCTACTGCTGCTCCTACTGCTGCTTTCTTCTCTTCTCGGCTCCACTCCGCTGCCCGCTACTGCCCGCGGGCCGCCCCCGGCTCGGCCTCTTTAAAGGGCAGCGCCGGCCCGTGACGTCATAAGGCGGAGAATCCCCCAGAAGGGGCCAGAAACCCACACAGCCCCGCCCCCCTCCTCGGCCCCCTCCCCCCCATCGCCCCGCCCCCTCGCCTAGTGCCTCCCCTCCCACCACGCTCCGCCCCTTTGCTAACCACGCCCCCATTACGTCACTCCCCCCCTCCGCCCCCCTTACGTCACTCCCCCCCCGCCGAATCCCCCCCCCCATCTCGCGCCGCTCGCCCCCCTGTCGGCGACCCCGCCCCGCCCCTACCGTCCCCATAGCCCATTCTAGAGATACAAAGGTCCCCTGTATAGCCTCAACAGGCTGTAGGGGCAAGTGCTGTTAGCGAGCAGCAGCGCCTACGAAGGCTACCGGCGCTGTGGCACACGAGGAGGAGGATGGGTGGCGAGCACCACCCCCGGCCGCCTTTGTCTCCCCAGAGGCGAAGTTTACGCCGTCCGGGAGGCACCAGAACCGGTTCAGAGAATCATCGTCACTGGCGTTGGCCGTGAGCGCGAATCGAACTCGGGTCGCCGGGTTTCGTAGCGCAGCGAAGCGCTAACCACTGCGCCACCGCTCCCCACGATAGCCCCTTCACTACCACCATCATCATCAACCGTGGCCTATGGGGCCGTCCATAAATGACGTCACGCACCTAGGGGGGGGGGGGGGTCAGACATTTGTGACGATGTTCTACTTAATTAAATATACTTTTTAATAAATGTTTTCTCTTACATTACCTACAACATCAGAGTGCAGCGCCACATTAAATACGCACTACAATGACAATAGTTTAAAGCGATTTGAAGCAAGTTTAATTTTTTTGGAGGGGGGGGGGGCAGAGCTTCGTGACGTCATATTTGAGGGGGGGGGTCTGACTTTTTGTGACGCCGTGTGACGAAGGGAGGGGGGGTCAAAAATCGTCCAAAATCGCGTGACATTATTTATGGACGGCCCCTTTGCTCTATCCACTGCTGAGCTGAAGGCCTCCCTCGAGCCGTCATCAGTCCGTCCATCCCCTGTACACGATCCGATCTCATCGCTCCATCTCCACCGTGTTGTGACCTCTCTCGTTCCCTGGGCGCTCTGTGGGCTGCTGCTGCTGCCTCTTGGCCTGACCCCTTGCGGGCAGCCCGCCTTTTGAAACAAGCCCCCTGGATTGAGTCCACTCGGTTCTTTCCATGACTCTTAAACTTCTGAAGCGCGGCGAGCGCACGCGGTCCCCGCTTGTTACGACGCCGCGTGCGTTCCTGGGGAACGCCGTCGTAAATCGGACCGTGTTTTTTGTTGTTCCAATAGACAGTGCCGGATTAAGCTATTGCGGGGCCTGTAGCATTTGTTGTTTTTATAAATAAATAAAATAAATATTTAAACACATACATTTTACTTGCATAGTAAAGTATTTTTTCATTTGTTATACAGCCAGCTAATACGACACATCGCTGACCTTAAACACCCAGACCTTAAACACCCAGTCGTTCATAAAAGTCGACGGCGGTGTAGTACTATAGTAATAGAGCAAGTGCAGAACCACCGAACCGGAATTGATAGCTTGAAAGCATTTAGCGCGGGGCCCATGAATGTGCGGGGCCCGTAGCACATGTAGCTACTTGTGCTACTGTGGTGTACACACAGCACGCACGCCAGTGAGCGACAGTAAACACGGCTGTGTGTGTCGGCAGCGTGGAAGAACTGGGGGGCAGTGGTCATCGAGAGGTCCATCTGGAAGCCCCTGGAACGTGCTGGTGGGTTCGAGAAGGGGGGCGGTGGCCAGGGCGGAGCGAGGCCACGCTGCTTGATGGTTACAGCCTGCCAGCTACCTTGGTTAGCGCCCATGATGCGAGACGGCAAGTGTTGTGTTCAGGCGAGCGAGTATCGAGTGTGTGTGGTCGAGATCGTGTGTGTTAATAAAAGTCGGTCCCTCCCCAATAATCGTCTCCGAAGTCCTGCACTACACTATACACTATTACACACTATACGGTACACTATACACTACACTACTATACACTATACACTACACTACTATACACTATACTATGCACGAATCTACCCTACACTATACACTACACCATCATACTCTGTGTTATTGCACAGGGAAATTTAGTTTTCAGGTCCATACGGCGTACAGCCGTTTGAATTCTGGCAAACAAACAAAAAATATCTTGATTTGAAGCTTTCGTGACTGCAGGAATCCATACTCTTTGGTTATTTCGGTAAAGTCACGTCGTTATTTTATTTCTAACTACGTGAGGTTACCGAAAGAACCAAAGAGTAAACAAAAAATCTATTTCTCGCTTGTGATGGGACTTTTCTGGATGAGCGTTGATATTCATAAGGGGCACGGGGCGACCAATCAGGTCTGAATCGGTTTGTAATAAGGTCGGGGTGCACTGATAAGGGGTTAACAAGCGATGGTTTTGTTAAAAGAATAACAACAGTAACGGGGGGAGAAAACTCCCGAAATCCACGCAGTTTATTCCATCAACTATTTTGTTTAAGTCAGAGTGTGTGTGTGTGTGTTCGTCCTACCCACTGCGATGTTTGTGTTGTGATGCGGCTCTCGAAATATTTTGATTCAAAACAAAATTGTCACTTCTCGTTCTTGTTTGAAAGGTTTTCCGACCTCTGGTCACAGTGGCAGGGTCAGAGTGGGCCCCCACCCCCAACGCACTCGCTTGTGGAGAGAGTCACGGGCGGTGAAGGATCATTGTCCGTGGCTCCGTGGAGATGGCTCAGTCGTGAGGGCTCTGCCCGGCTCGAATCCCTTCCTCCCCCCTCCCCTGGGCCCCACGTTGAGCCTATGTGGCCGCGTGAATCTGAATCTTTATTTAGAGTGCAGGAGTAGGAATCCGATGAGACATTGAAGTTATTTTTCATCTACACAGATGTCCAGTAAGGGGGGCACGGGGTCAGCGAAGTTACAACAGCAAACACAATACAGTGCAAAATAAAAACTACAGGGGTGAGAAATAGAGAACATGGTATGCAGATCACCAAATAATAAACAAGTTAATTGTGTAAGTGCGATTTATCAAGATTGGGCAAGGCAGCCACAAAAACAACAAACAACAGTCCCACACCACACCAGACAACACCACACAGCAGCAGTCGTCCATCAATACAACGGCACGTGAACATTCAACTATCGATACGTGCACGGGAGTGATCAGTTACAAATCACATTGATAAATGCGACTGCTGTATCCAGCAGAACGAAACTAAAACTATAAAAAACAAACTAGATTTTTGTGCTGGTTTAACACGTAGGCTTCCGTGACCAATATTATCCATAATAGAGGTTGTTGATTACCCTATGAATAACCTGATTGTCTCACAAGTGACGACATCACATTTATCCCTTTTTAAAAGACCGAAACAGGAGGGTTTCTCCACAACTCTAGCTGTCGCCATATGATGCTGGTTGCAATCACCGGCGAAACGTCACGGTACTTGAATTGTAAATGTTGTGGGTTTACTCTCCAACACACCGCTGTGCTGAACTAGTCACGAATTGGCATGTTCTGTTTACGTGACAAACTTTACTAATTGGCTGTGTTGGTTGGTGGCGGGTTTAACGACACTTTTATATTTACGCGATCTAACCCAAAGATCTCTTATGGACATTTTTTATTTTACCAGGTAAGGCCCACTGAGCTGTGTAGCTCCTTTTTAGAAGCGACCTGGCCACAAATGATAGCTCAACGAAGTGGCTTATCATGTGGAAATGTATAGTAGCAGCCAAATAGTCTAAACGCGCGATGTTGATTCTAAATGTGGAGGGAAAAACCCGGAGGACTCGGAGAAAAATGCACGCGGTCACACAGAGAGAGAGACACGCAAACTTCAAATATACAGCAGCAGGTGTCAGGGTCGGGATTGAACCCACGACCTCCTGCACACCAGGCGAGGTAGTTAACATATCCTAGCCACCGTGATGATGACGAGAGAGACACGCAAACTCCAAATATACAGCAGCAGGTGTCAGGGTCGGGATTAAACCCACGACCTCCTGTACACCAGGCGAGGTAGTTAACATCTCGCTACTGCGGCGCCCAATCTAATCTCCTGCTTCAGGATTTATTTTGAAGGAAGATTTAGAGGAGATCACGCCCAACCATTTGTTGATGCCAATCGGACCCAAGCACAAACAACAACAAACCACACTGTGGCTTCAAAGTAACGGGTATATAATCGGCGACGTTTCGGGCAATGGGGTTTCTTCACAGCACGTAAGTCATCGAGGTGGCGGGTGACCGGTAGTGTGAGACAGTCACTCCCTCTCTAGCCTCTGTGCTGTGAAGAAGGATCATTGCCCGAAACGTCGTCTATTACATCTCTTCTTTCCCCCCCCCCCCGCCTTTTAAGGCCACAGTGCCGCTCTGGACGAGTTGCGTTGTTGGGTGATCCTCTCGCGATGCGTTCGCAGATGTTGGCCGTGCGGAGTCGTGGTGCAACGACTTCCATTCCCGCCCACGGCCACCAACACCACCAGCGACGGTTATCTGAACCGGTCCTTGGCCTCCCCTAGGTCGACTCAGCCTCAAATGAGTACCATGGTGCGCGTGTGTAAACATCGCCGCCGGGGAGACAAAGACGACCGGGCGTGGTGATCCTCCCCCCCCTTCTTTGAAAGACGTTCAACGTACATATTGTTTGTGTTTTAGCTTGTTGTCCTTTCTCCGCACCTCCGATTAGCGCGGTTGGCTACGTACGGTGCGAAAGAAGTTCAACATACATACATGCGCGAGTGCCGCCTTCTCACAGGTGCTGCTTGCTGACAGCGGTGGGGGGGGGAGGGGACTTTTGTTGTTGTCGTGAGGACGGCACGGCACGTGGAGTCCTCGCCCTTGATGGTGGAGGCGGCGAGCGGGACACGGCGCTGTTCCTCGATCATCGCCACCGCGCTCCAGATGCACGCCACGCTCACGCTTGTCTTGGCACCTATGTGCCATCCTAAGCACGTGTGTGTGCGTGTGCTCACGTGTGTGTGTGTGTGCGCTCACGTGTGTGTGCATCAGCCAGTCATCTCGGTCATCTCAGTCAGTCGACCCGTGGCACCTGCTGGGTCTGCCCCGTGACCTCCTGCCAGCGGGCGTTCGACACTTCACGTGGCCTCAAGGTGCACATGGCCTGGCACAAGCGTCGTTAGTGGCGAATGGCGGTTGTTGTTGTTGTGTTCACGTGTATGTGTGCTCACGTGTGTGTGTGCTCACGGCCAAAACCAGTGACGATTATCTGAACCGGTCCTGGGCCTCCCCTTGGTCAACTCAGCCTCAAATGAGTAACTGGTGCGGTGTGTAAACATCGCCGCTGGGGAGACAAAGGCGGTCCGGCGTGGTGCTGGCCACCCACCCCCTCGTGTGCCACAGTGCCGGCCTTCACAGGTGCTGATCGCTAACAGCACTTGCCCCCACAGCCTGTTGAGGGCTTTACGGGGGATCTTTGTCTTTGTGTGTCAACGAGGGCATGGCGCAGCGCTGGTGGTGGTTGACGCTTCGGGACTCGCTTCACAGGCGGTGTGAGGGCCACAGCAGCAGCAGCAGTAGTCATGATGGTGACGGTGGTTGATGTATGTACGTAGAACTTCTTTCGCACCGTACGCAGCCCACCGTGCTGCCCGGCACCGTGAACCGCGTGAGACGTCGGGTGGAGGACGTCGTGACTGCCACGACCGTTCGAGTTATCGCCATTCCATAGCGACCACTGCTGTGGACAGTCTTGTTGTTGTTGTGTGGTGGTGTGTGAATGTCATTGTGGAAGCGGTGGGGGAATTCTATTTTTGAATATGTTCATTACCTCATTGGGCGTTCTTGTCGAGCACTGTGGGTAACGGCGTGCGTAATCCGAACCTCCGTCCTGTGTCTTCACAATCAAACAAGTGTGCAGTCCATCGGCATATCCTGGTTTTGCTGACCAACATTTTTAAAAATATTTTTTACTTTATTTATTTAAGGGGCGCCACGGTGGTGTCATGTTGGCTTCCTCGCCTCGTATTTGGAGTTTGCGTGTCTCTCTCTCTACCCGTGGTCGTGTGGATTTTTTTCCCTCCACGTTTAGAATCAACGTGCGTATAAAAATGGATTCAGATTATTTTGCTGCGATATATTCCCACGCGATAAGCCAATTCGTTGAGCTGTCATTTGTGGCCAGGTGGCTTCTGTAAAAGAAGTTAAAACCACCGTGGGCTTTACCTGGTAAGACAATAAAAAAGTTTAATTTGTATAATTTTTAAGTGATTTATTTACCTCTCCTATACTTTGCACATCGATGGTGTTTTTTGTATTGTTTGTAGTTGTAACGATCTGACCCGCCCCTACTCATCTGTGGAAACGAGCTTCAATAGCTCACCAGTGACGAGCCCTGGCATTGCCGATGAGACGGCGCAAGAGGAGTCGGTCAAAGTTTGGTTGCCTAAACGAAGGTTGCTGGACAATATTGGTCGAGAAAGCCGAATTGGTCGATGAATTGAAATGCATCCTATTTGTGTGCGGATACACAGGGACGGAGGTCTACTTATCTACAATCCAGAGAGTGGTTCGACAGTGGATATACGTAAATGTAGTTCGAGTCGGGGTGTTAGGTAAATTAAAAATGAATGTCTTTAGAACTGCTTTTTGTGTTTAGTTCGTTGTCCTTCCCCCGGTATCTCCCCTTAGCACGGTTGGCTACGTATGCACGCTGAACTTCTTTCTCACCGTACATAACCAACCGTAACTTAATCAGAGGAGCGGGGTAAGGACACACAAACTAAACACAAAAATCATCTCTAAAGAAATTCGTTTTCCATCTAGATTTAAATGAACGGCTACGTACGGCGCGAAAGAAATTTTACGTCAATAAACTTACACAGAGACTCACCCAGAGAGAGACTCACACAGAGACCCATAGTCCAGCGTCCTTCCCCCGCACCTCCCATTAGATAAACGGCGAACGTCCAAAAACCCAACAATGATTTGTGATGACACGTTACCAATTACTGTGTGTGCGCGCTGTTCTTAAGACGGCGGGTTACAAAACGTCTGGGTTGACGTTATTCATTGAGGATTCGTCTTCTTGTGCCATTGCGGCTCTCGAAATATTTCTGGGTTTTTTCGACCTCTTGTTATTGTGGTTGCCCACCCACTCTCAGACATCAACCAAGCGCTCGTGTGAAGAAGGGTGGTTGATAGAAGACGCTTGCCGTAGGGACATTTTTTTTATTATTTTTGTTTTACCAGGTAAGGCCCCACTCACCTATGTAGCTATGTTTCAGAGGCGACCTGGACGTAAAAAATGATAGCGCAACGAAGTGGCTTGTCGCAGCGTGGACATTTCTAGCAGCCAAATACTCTAAACGCGTGACGTTGATTCTAAATGTGGAGAGAAAAACCGGCGGAACCGGAGAAAAATCCACGCGACCACGGGGAGAGAGAGAGACACACTCAAACTACACATATACAGCAGCAGGCATCAGGGTCGGGATCGAAACCACGACCTCCTGCATACCAGGCGAGGTAGTTAACATCTCGCCACCCGGCCACACTGATCGTACGAGTGACCAATCCTCGCCGATGAAACACCTCTGCCACCCGGACCGTGCGAGTCAAACCCCCCGTATAGGTGGCAACCTTCCTCCTGCTGCTGCTGCTCCACGTCCCCACTGCACCAATCTCCACGTTGTGCACTCCGCGTCCACGAAGCACCGACTACGACACGCTGGGGCAGAGCCTATTCATAGCACACAGAGACAAAGATCCCCCGTGTAGCCTTAACATACTGTTGGGGCAAGTGTTGTTAGCGAGCACCTATGAAGGCCGGCACGGCACACGAGGGGGTGGGTGGCCAACACCACGCCCGGCCGCCTTTGTCTCCCCAGTGGTGATGTTTGCACATAGCACGAGATTCTAATTTGAGGCAGAGTCGATCTAGGGGAGGACCAGGACCGGTTCACAAAATCGTCACTGATGTTGGCCGTGTGCGGGAATCGAACTTGGGGCGCCGGGTTCGTAGCGCAGTGTCGCGCTAACCGGTACACTACCGCTCCCCACGCACACACACAACAACAACCGCCATTCGCCACTAAGTGGCGGTGACGTCACCACGGCGTTTGTGCCAAGCCATGTGTACGTTGAGGCCACGTGAAGTGTCGACCGCCCGCTGGCAGGAGGTCACGGGGCAGACCCAGGTGCCACGGGTCGACTGACTGAGACGACTGGCTGATGCACTACCTGTGCCCCCTACTGTGCCAACTTGCTGTGCTTTATCCACCCGGCGCTCCGCTTGTTGTTAACGTCGCTTCTCCGCCCTCCGTTGTTGTTAGAGGGCGACTGCCTCCAACTGCCTTCACGAGCCTCCTCCACAGAGGCCGATATTGACACCGCTGGCACCAGTCATCGGCAAGTCCACTCAGCTCCACGTCTTCCTGTACCACATCACTCCATCTCTTCTCTAGCCCGTGCCGTGCCCGTTTAGCCCACTCTATCCGGCCGAACAAAAGCTGTTTAGGCATGCGGTGGCTGGGCATGAGGGCTTGCCTGCCGGAGGAGCTCACCGATGTGACTTTGCCCAGATCTTTCAAAGATTTGTGAGCGCCTCACACAATCCAGCCTGGTTAAACCCAGGATGGATTGCAGGCAGGCCAGCCTAAATGTTTCTAACCGGCGAAAATGGTCCATTAGGGGGATCCATGTTTTGCAAGCGTAGACAAGGGAGAACATGACTGTGGCCGAGAAGACTTGAAGCTTCGTGCGGAGCGACAGACTAGGTAGCCTCCACACAGCGTGATGCAACTGATGAAAAGATTATCCCGCTCGACTGATTCGGAGTGAGACCTCTGCTGTCAAACCGGAGCCGGCCATGAGCACACTGCCCAGGTATGGAAAACTCTCCACTACCCCATCACCAATTGGGAGTTGTGGGGGTGTAGTGTCCAATGGTACAAAATACCCATGCAGGTGCTGAGTTTTGGTGGGGCTGATGGTAAGGCCCCACCTCTTAGTGGCAAGCTCCAGGTTCAGCAGCAGCGCCTCCAACTCCTCCTCTGAGTGGGCAGCAATTACCCGATCATCGGCATACATAACATGGTTGAGCAATAGGGAGCCATCCCTTGACCGCACCCAAGCATCGATCAGCCTCCCATTGTATCTGTACCAGATGGAAATTCCTTCGGTACAGCTATCGAAGGCTTCACGAACTACGCGGTCGAAATAGATGTTAAATAATGAGGGAGCCAGATGACATCCCTGTCGCACCCCAAGGTGAACAGGGAATGGCTCCGACTCCCGCCCACGTAGTGGTATTCAGGCCCGCTCACCATCATGAAGGTCCTTAATGATCGTAAGCAGAGTCAGGAACTCCGAAAGCACGAAGAACAACCCAGAGCCCAGGCCTACTGATGGTATCATAGGCCTTGACCAGGTCAATAAAGCAGAGATGTAGGTCTTGTTGGAATTCCCTACACTTCTTCTGTAGCAGACGGAAAGATAATATGGCATCTGTGCAGGATCGCCCTTTCCTGAAACCGCATTGGGGCTCCGCAAGCCTCTCCTCAGCGTGCCTAGCAAGGCGATGTTGAATAATCCTTGCCAGGACCTTTCCCGGCACACTGAGGAGTGAGATGCCCCTGTAGTTGTTACAGTATGTGCGGTCCCCCTTCTTAAAGAGGGGGGCCACCAGGGCACACACACACACGCGCACACACACACGCACACACACACGCACACACAACACGCGCACACACACACACGCACACACGCACACACACGCACACACGCGCACACACGCACACACACGCACACACACACGCACACACACGCACACACACACACGCACTGCAGTGCTACCTCTGCCCGCGAGTTTCTCGGCCCCTCTACAATCCTCTGGGGTCCCGGTGTCATCCAGGCGGGCCCAGAAATAGCCGCGCGAGCCCTTGAACACTGCCAGGCGCCGGGACAGCTGTCACGATTAGAGCCCAACCACAACCACCCCCAACCACCTCGTCCTCCCATCCCCACCCCCACCCAAGGTGGAAATGCTGGGAGCCTTGGGTTCGCAAATGAGAAAGGCTGGCGATTCGCACTCCTTGAGATTCAGTGAACTATTCACGGTTGGCATTAAATTGAATTTTAGATTTTGTTTTGTTTGTTTCACTGTGTCGTGAATGCAGCGGTCGTGATTGCGGCACGCTTCGGTGTGGGTTTCGAGTGAATAGTTTGTTGTTGTTGTTGCTGCTGGGGCAAGTTTGTAGGTTCCCTCTAACCTGCAATGCCCCCTGTGACCTGCGGTCGACGGTCCCGGGATGTGGTCGCTCCTCGTTGTGCCAGAGCAGCCAGAGCTCAGTGGGGGGGGGGGGGCTGAGCAGCCGACGCAATAAAGTCCGAGTGTGAGTCCTCGTCTCCCGGGTGGTTCAAGCGATCGCAGAATCCATATTCGCAAAAATTGGGACAAATCGGAACCAGAATCGTTGCTTTATCCTGGAGAAATCCGGTGAGCTTATGCAGCTCTTTTTCACAGATGTCCAGCACGGGCTGGGTCAGAGAAGTTACAACAGTTAAAGAAATGCTAAAAAAACCAGGAGTGCCAAATTATAGGAAAGGTAATCAAAGCACAAATAAAGTAGACGCATTTTTAAGGCTGTAACTTAATTACCGTTCTATAACTATAATAATAACTGGGACACTTTAGTGGAATAGTTGGCAGCTGAAAAGAGGGAAATGAGAAGCTAGGGACTGGGAAAGAGGAGAGTCAGAGGCGACAGGCGAAGAGGCTCAGAATAGCAAATCTCTGTCTACACAGCACGCAGCTACAGGCAGAGTCGTCCACAGGCGGGGGGGCGGGGCAACCCACACCACGTGGTGCCCCCCCCCGAAGTGCTACATCTGGCACTGTGACGTCGTCGAAGCGCGTGGCTCCTGCCCCCCCCTCTTACTCATTCAGAATCACGATCTTGATTTATACTGAAGGAATTTGAAGAGCTGTCCGCCTCTTTATCACAGATGTCCGGTAGATGTCCACGTGACACGATCAATTGGCCAGTCGGGTGGAGGAGGGTTTACGACACATTGTTCACAGGACCTAAACCAAAAAAATCACGATTGCAAAACGGTCGTGAAAGTCTTTTTGAAGCTAAAAAAAATTCCTTACAAATCCCGGTTGCAATAGCTCCTGCTAGTTCAGATCTTGCGCCGTTTAACCCAGGAGGTCGCCCCGATTCGTTTAGTACCCTCGGGACGGCTCTGGCTAAATGAATGTACAGGGGGTGCTTCAAAACAATGTGAACACTTCTGAGAATTTGTAACGATGCCACGAGAAATGTGCCGCCTCCGAGCTCTGGAGACCACCTGGATAAGACTCCAGGCCAAGCGTTGACGACGACGGCGAACAAGTGGGAGACTATTTGAAGCTGTTAACGTGACATTTGTTATCATGCCACAGTGTACAGGGTGTTTCAAAACGATGGACCCAATTTCAAAGATATAGCGATTTCAAATCGGCTCCATCCCTTTGAAACACCTTATATTATCCATGTTTTTCATTAAGAACGATATTCCCATATAAGCGTTAAAACAATTTTGAAGCACCGTGTATATATGTGTAATGTAGTAACTTGGCGGGAGACGACCTTACGGGTAGCACACTCTTTATTAACACCAACTTATATTACACGGGTGGCTAACTGCAGCCTTAACCCACGGGGTTCCCCTGGCTACACCCACACGGGCTCTTACGCCCCGTAGCTTCTCGGAACCCACCCGGCTGGGGTGTCCGTCTCGACTCTGGGTCCCACAGCCTCGTCCCACATGGACGTCAGACCACGGGTTCCACAGTCTCGCCTCCGAGCCACACAGGGTCCCGGCCCTTACAAGGACAGCGGGACTAGGGGTCTCAGGGCCCTACCTCTTCAACTCCGTCTTCGATCTTCAACTGGTTATCAACTCCCGGAGTGCTCCCGCGCGTCCCCCTTTATAGTCCTTCATGCGGACGTCGCTGAGAGCACCCACCCCAGTTGACCAATCACTGCGCGCTGCCCACGATCCTATTTCCCACCTTGTGTCAGCGCGCACAACCACACACCCCGCGCCGCCCCGTGATCTATCACTGTCGGCGCGCGTCAACACCACCACTACATCACCCCCTACCACATAGCTCGCAGCCGACCCGGCTGCTATAAAAAAAATTGTATAACCCCCCCCCCCCCCCGTGTGTGCCCCGTAACACAAGCAACAATCACAACAACACAACACAACAAGAACTCCGCCATCCGCAAGAATCAGAACATGCCACCGCAACAACAAGAACAATATGTACAACCCGGCGAGCGACAACAATAAATGTGTATGCAAAAAAAATGACTCGTGCAGCGTCCCTTCATTTCCGAGCGCCCCTTGAACGGGACATTATACCGGGCAGAAGGGGAACGCGGCGACGAGCTGCAACCTCGGGCCCCCCCTCTTTTTTTATTTTTTTCATGAAAAGTGTCGTGTCTTAGCACGAGTCCGCCTGGCCGGTCCGTCGTCCGGCACCAGACGCGGTTGACCGTCCGGTGGCGGCGGCAGTCCAGGAAGGCACGGGGCAGGCATCGGAGATCCGCGCGTGCCTTGGGGTTCCGGTTCACGACGGTCAACAGCCGTCAGGTCCGAGACACCTGGGAGTGGGTCAGGTGGAGACACGTGAGGATCAGACTGCGACACATCCCTCCCCGAGTCGACGGCCACATCACACGCTCGGTCGTTACGGCACAAAGGGAGGCCATGTGGTGCCGCGAAGGGTTTCAGCCGGGAGGGGTGTACGTACCAACGGCGTTTTTGCCATTTAATCTGGATATTCTGGGGTCGCGCAATACGCACGATTTCCACCGGTCCCCTCCATGGTCTCAACAATTTAGGGGACGTAGCCAACGGTGCATGTGGGCAGTGCAGCCAGGCCTTATCGCCTGGTTTCCAATCGTGCGTATACACCTTTCGTGCATGCAATCTTTCGTTAGCGATCTGGCGAGACCTTGAATTCAACCTCGCAGCCTCTCGCGCTTCAGCCAGTTTGGCGATATTAAATTTGATGTGGTCGGCCAATTTAGATTTCGCACGTGGCTGGGAAATCCCCAGTTGGACATCCATGGCCGGATCAGCCTCCCGCCCATACATGAGAAAAAATGGGGAAAACCCCGTGGCCGCATGGGGGGCCATTCGATAGGCCGCGAGTACCCCAGGTACCTGTAAGTCCCAATCAACCTGATCGTTGCAGACCTGTTGGCACAGCATAGAAGTAATCGTCCTGTTTAGACGTTCAACCATTCCATCAGTCTGCGGGTGGTACGGGGAGGTACGCACTTTCTTCGTACCCAACAGGTCGCACACCTCGCGCAACAAAACGCTCGAAAAATTCTTTCCTTGGTCCGTCAGCAAGCGTTCGGGGGCGCCTTTGTCCAAAACATAGCCCTGGACAAAGGCATCCGCCACTGCCGCAGCCGACTGGTTGGCGAGTGGCCACGCCATGGGCCATCGGATGAAGTATTCTACGCCAACCAGCAGGTACTTGTTACCCCTAGGTGTCGAGCGCAACCAGTTCGTTCGTGCGCGAAACTTGAATGGATTGTAGCGGTGGATTAGCCGCTATTGGTGGCGGTTTTCTTTGAGCGCACCCCACACATCCCTTGAGGATGTTTGCCACGTCGCTGCCCATACCCGGCCAATAATAGTCCCGTTGGAGTAGGGCGAGCGTTTTATGAAATCCCAAATGCATGAGTCGTTCGTGGGCAGCCAGAACGACCCTACCCCGCATAGCAGATGGCACAACGAGCGTATGACGCCGGGACATATTGTCCCACTTCATCAGGAGGCCCTGTCTGACCACCCAGGAACCGACCCGTGTCTCCCCCCCCCCGGGAGCGTCTGCCTTCCGACGCAACGTGAGTAGGGAGCTGTCGGCCATTTGGAGACGGCCCCACTCGATAAGAGGCAACACGAGTAACGAGTCCCCGCCCGTGGGAGCGGCGGGCGCGTCGACCCCCGGAGCGTCAGTGGCGGCGAGCAAAACTTCCGCGGGGACGGCGACAGGGGGTTTACACCGCGCCAATCCCAGAAGACATGCGCATTCCAAGCGAGGCGACAATCGCGACAAGGCATCCGCATTCGAGTGCCGCAATCCCTTACGGTAAATCGTCGTGAATTGGTAGTCTTGGAGGACCTCCAGCCATCGGGACAATTGGCCGGAGGGTTGCGCCACCCGCATTGCGTATTGGAGAGCCGCGTGGTCCGTACGAACGGTAAAATGACGGCCGTAGAGATACGGCCTGAATTGCTGTATAAAAAAAACGATCGCTAGCAATTCACGACGTGTCACACAGTAGCGTTGTTCCGCAGGTGACAAAACTCTGCTACCGTAGGTGACCACCCGTTCGACCCCCCCGACCACCTGTGAGAGCACTCCCCCGATACCCGTGTTACTGGCATCCGTGTCAAGCAGGAACGGTTGCGTGAAATCGGGGTAACACAAGGGAGGAGCCCGCACCAAGGCGTCCCGAAGGGAGCAGAACGCAGCCTCCTCTTCCGGCCCCCAGTGAAACCTTACCCCTTTAGCCGTCAAAGCGTGTAGGGGCCTGGCTATGGTGGCAAAATGTTTGACAAAACGGCGGTAGTAGGAGGCGAATCCTATGAAGCTGCGGACTTCAGTGACTGAGGTTGGCGTTGGCCATGAGCTGACGCAGTGCGTCTTAGCAGGGTCTGTAGAGATCCCTGAACGGCCATCGATATGCCCCAAGTACCTGACCGATTCCCGAAGCAGGTGACATTTAGCCGGTTTAAATTTTAATTTAGCGGAACGCATCCTGAGGAACACCCCTCTCAATCGTTGGAGGTGCTCCTCGAAAGTCCGGCTGAAGACGATGATATCATCAAGGTAAATCAAACAGGTGTCCCATTGGAGTCCTGACAAAACCAATTCCATGAGCCTCTGGAACGTGGCGGGAGCGGAATGTAAGCCCATGGGCAATCGATTGAATTCAAATAGGCCTCCTGGTGTCTGGAAAGCGGTCTTTGGTTTCGATTCCTCATCGAGGGGCAATTGCCAAAATCCCGAAAGCAGGTCAAGCGTCGAAAAAAACTGTGCTCCCGCCAAGGCATCCAGCGACTCATCCATCCTGGGGAGTAGATAGGCGTCGGCCATGGAGATTTTATTTAGGCGGCGGAAATCCACACAAAACCGCAAGGACCCGTCCTGTTTTTTAACAAGGACGATGGGAGCACCCCACGGACTGGAAGAGGGCGAAATGATGTCGGCAGCCAACATGTCATTAACAGCCGACTGCACATGCTCCTTCTCAGCTGGGCTGAGCCGAAAGGGATTCTGCTGAATAGGGGCCGCATCACCCGTCGCTATGTGGTGGTGCAACAGGTCCGTGCAGCCAATATCGTACTTGTGTCTGCTAAACACGTCAGCGAATTTGAGTAGCAGGCCCCTCAACGCTCCCAACTGCACACTAGACAAGTTACTAGACCCAGCACACAACGAGTCCAACCATTCTGTCCCCTCCTCCAATGGAGGATGCGTATCGAGGCTAGAATCCGCATGTGCAATGAGCTGTTCATCGACGGGTAGCGGCGCCGCGTGAGCCAGCACCGTGCCCTGTGTAATTACAGCTGGCCGCGACCCCGTATTTAGAACCATAACGAACAGATCCCTGTCCGCCCGCACCATGGTCTGAGCTACCGCTAAGTCGAGGCCCCCAACAGCTCTGTTTGACGGCCCCAACAGAACACCTTGTTCCGCCGCATCCACCCCGAGGGGTTTTCGTAATCGAAGGGGTACCAACATTTGCGATCCCGGGGGCACCCGCACAGTCTGAGTTGCCAGCGCCTGAACCGTTGCACAAACCGTGCGTATTTTGGTAGGACTCGTTAAAAATGCAACCCGCCGACCCGATGGAAGCTCAATGCAGGCCTGATCGACGAGAATTTTAATGGGCATTTTAGCCAGAAAGTCCGTACCCAGTAAACAAGGAACTGCCAGAGATGATGACACAAAAATAGGACCCGCCAATTTGATATCACCAATACAAATAGTCGCCCGAATCTGTCCGATGATTCCCAAAGATCCCCCGTTCGCCGCGTAAAACGGTACGTCCACCGGAAGAAGGGGTCGACATTGGACGGGGAGGATGTTATAAATAAGGTCCGAAATGATAGTGGCCTACGCACCCGTGTCCACCAGCACCCGGACCTCAACCCCGTCAATAAAACCCGTTACTACGGACGACCCGGCTGACGCAGCCACTATCCTGTGGGCCAACTCGGACCATTTGACTGCTCCCGGGCCGTGTACGAACCCCCCTCGCCGAACCGAATCCCCGGTACCCATACGCGGTCCCCCCACCGCGAAGCGGCGACCCGAGTGTGCCGTGTATGTGGACCGAACGTGTGGGGTGCCGCAACTTGCCGGGGTTAGCTGGGACGACTTGGGGCCTTGGTCGTCGTCCGGACGTGGTCCCGTGGCGCGCTGACGCGGAGCCCGGCACCCGGACGCGACGTGACCCCGAAGGCCGCAGTTGTATCACATGACGAGGGACGTCGTAGGTTTCGGTTGCTCCAGCTTGCGGGACGATCGTATGGGCGAACGACCTCCCGATCTCCACTCCCCCAGTCTCGACACGGTGAAGGCCTCCTCCCGAACTGTAGCAGTCTGAGGCTCGGCGACCGTCGCGGCAGGTGTCGCGATCCCCGCCGATGCACAGACGACCGTCCGCTTGCGCTTGAGGACCTCGTGTGCGTGGATACTTGTAGCAACCCCCAGGGAGCAGATGTCCATTTGGTCCGCCGTATTGATGGGGACTCCCAGGTCGTGAGCCAACGCCAGCAGCTGCTCTGTCACCATGGCGTCCTTCCCCTCCTTGTCCATGCGGGGAAAAGCGGCGTCCGCCAGGGCGAGCAGCGACGTGCGATAGGCGAGCGTAGTTTCTCCATCCATCTTACGCCGTTCGTAGAACTGGTGGCGACAGGTCGAGGGCGGTCCGAACACCTTAGCCATGAGATGTAGCGCGGCCTGGAGCGTTGAGCGGGACGACCTTGGGGCGGATGTGAAGGCCGCAAGTGCGTCGTCGTCGAGCGTCGCCGGCAGCGCGCGTAGGGCAGTGGTGTCGAACCACCCCGACATCTCTTGATGTGCGAGGAACCTTCGTTGGAAGGCCCCCCAGTCGCCCCCGTCCGCCTTGAACGCCGTCAGCGCGGGCAGTCTTTGTTGGAAGACCTGGTCGTCGTCCTCCGATGAATGCTTTTCCCGCGCGCCGCTGTGGTTGACGAAAATGTCGGCTCCATCGGCAGGCGCATGGTGGAGAGTTTTGGCGCGTGCCGATGACGCGGGCCGTGTAGAGTGGAGGTCCCCGACCACGTGGTGTCCACGCTTCCCGCCAATCGATGGGGGACCCTCAAAGATGGCGCCAATTTCAAAACTTTCGGCGCGGAGCGCGTTCTGGCGGGATCCCTCCGGCCGCGCTCCCTCCTCCAACCTCGTAGTCGTCCTCCCGCCTCCTGAAGCGGTGATTTCTGCCAAAATTGAAGCGGCGGCGAGCAGCAACTCCGCCAGGCGGGAGTGTGCATCCTGGAGGCCGGTGTCGGAGGCGAGCGGAGCGTCGGCCATCGCCGCGAAGTGCTGCATCAGCGGCATCTCTTCGTCCTCGCCTTCCGAGGCTTGTGGCTCCGGTACGCCGTCGTCTTCCCGATCTCGCTCGTGGGTACGGGCAGTCTTCCTAGTATCCATCCTTTTGAAGACAGGTTTACTTCTGACGCCAGTTGTAATGTAGTAACTTGGCGGGAGACGACCTTACGGGTAGCACACTCTTTATTAACACCAACTTATATTACACGGGTGGCTAACTGCAGCCTTAACCCACGGGGTTCCCCTGGCTACACCCACACGGGCTCTTACGCCCCGTAGCTTCTCGGAACCCACCCGGCTGGGGTGTCCGTCTCGACTCTGGGTCCCATAGCCTCGTCCCACATGGACGTCAGACCACGGGTCCCACAGTCTCGCCTCCGAGCCACACAGGGTCCCGGCCCTTACAAGGACAGCGGGACTAGGGGTCTCAGGGCCCTACCTCTTCAACTCCGTCTTCGATCTTCAACTGGTTATCAACTCCCCGAGTGCTCTCGCGCGTCCTCCTTTATAGTCCTTCATGCGGACGTCGCTGAGAGCACCCACCCCAGTTGACCAATCACTGCGCGCTGCCCACGATCCTATTTCCAACCTTGTGTCAGCGCGCACAACCACGCACCCCGCGCCGCCCCGTGATCTATCACTGTCGGCGCGCGTCAACACCACCACTACATATGCATGAGAATCGCCAAATGATTGCACTAAGACAAAGATCCCCCGTATAGCCTGAACAGACTGTTGAACGACCTCGTAGACTGACGACTTGAACGTCGTACGCACGCCAGAAGGTCCACGAGACAACATCCACAGACGCGGTGTCCACTCGTCGGAGGATGGCACCGCACGTGAGCGCGGAGTGAAGATGAACCTCCTCGTCAGGCCTGGTGAAGGGTGTTGCTTCAGTGCTGGCGCTAGGAGCTGTGTGTCTCTACGTGTGTCTGTGTGTGTCTGTCCGTGTGTCTCTCCGTGTGTCTGTCCGTGTGTGTCTGTGTCTGTCTGTGTCTCTCCGTGTGTGTCTCTACGTGTGTCTCCGTGTGTCTGTCCGTGTGTGTCTGTCTGTCTGTGTCCCTCCGTGTGTGTCTCTACGTGTGTCTGTGTGTGTGTGTGTGTCTGTATGTCTCTGTCTCTCCGTGTGTGTATGTCTGTCTGTGTGTCTGTCCGTGTCTGTCTGTGTGTCTGTCCGTGTCTGTCTGTCTGTGTGTCTGCCCGTGTGTGTGTCTGTGTGTCTGTCTGTGTGTGTGTCTGTCCTGTGTCTGTGTATCTGTCCGTGTGTCTGTCTGTGTGTCTGTCTGTGTCTCTCCGTGTGTGTGTCTGTGTCTGTCTGTTTGTCTGTCTGTGTGTCTGTCTGTGTCTGTCCGTGTGTCTGTCTGCCTATCAAAGACGCAACTGATTTTCAAGCCAACGATGACGTAACCGGGGCTTCACGTTTGGAGCTCGCACGCACGACCACCGCCACCACCACCACGCAACAGCAGCGGTGGGGTGAGTCACGCCGTGAGTGCGGGTGGCGGTGAGTCACAGCGTGAGTGGGGGTGGCGGTGTGACTCTGCGGGTGGCGGTGTGACTCACTGCGTCTCACTCGGGCCGCGTCGCTCGACTCGGAGCGGGGCGGCATGCTCAGGGACACCCGAGCCCCCACCCGACCCCCCACCCGAGCCCCCACCCGAGCCTCCACCCGAGCCCCCATAATTTCAGCAGCATTGTTTCAAGACAAGCAAACTCCGACCCGGGTTTTGGCACCGGGGTCTCATCGGCAGCCCAGGCTTGCGCGAGTCGATGCTGTAGAACTGCCGATCGTACGGACAAGGCGCCTCTCTCTCTCTGCGACATGGGGGGGCGGGTCGTAGAGAGGTCGAGTTCAAGCCCAAAGGCGCCTTGTTTCTTGCGGTCAGACTGAAGCTGCACTGGACCATGAACAACGAAAGTGGCTGAAATAATGCGAGTGGCTGCGCAAAGCGAAGTTTCATTGTCTCGCCTTTGAAGCAGCGGGTAGATGGATCAAGTTTGGCGTAGCAGTGAGTGGCGCAGAGCGTTGAGGCTGGTGTCCCACTTTAGACAAATTCAGCACGGCAGTGAAACGCCAGTCTCGGCAGCCACTTTGGAAACGGAGCAATAATAATCATCATTTAGAAAATACAAAGAAGAATCCATAGGAGAGGTTAAACCAGGGGTTGGAAACCAAAATAACAAGAAGAGCCATTAATTTCAAATTCTTTGGTAAACTGAACTTCCATTGTAAACTAAACTTCCGTGGTAAACTGGACATCCATGGTAAACTTTACTTCCAGGGTAAACTGGACATCCATGATAAACTGGACTTCCACGGTAAATTTAACTTCCATGGTAAACTGGACTTCCACGGTAAATTTAACTTCCATAGTAAACTGAATTTCCACGGTCAGGGGGCCGGCTACCAAACTAACTTGAGGAGCCTTTTCTGTGAATTTCACTGCAGTCCTTAAAAAGAGCCGCAGGTTATCGACCCCTGGGTTAAACGGCGTAGGATCTGAACTATCTCATGGGACCTCCTTTGCCAGTACCAAAACATGAGAATAGATTTTCCCCTTGTTTCTGGCAACAAAACAGCTGTGTTGAGATGTTAAAACACCAAACTGAAACCTTTTATAAGGAATCATGTCTGCATTAACCACAATACTTGTGGTCAGAATGTGAATAAAACACATACTCTGATAATATATGCAGTGTCTTTGAAACTGCTTGGCCACACCAGTTACTCTGATAGTGTGGCATTGTCTTTGTGCTGAGCGCCTTTTGGCGTCCTCTGGTCTAACACCGTTCGAAAGAAAGCTGTCTCTGGTGTGGACCAATCAGTTTCAAAGACAATGCATATATTATCGGAGTATGTTGTTTGTTTGCATTCTGACTCCAAGTATTGTTGTTGATGCAGACATGATTCCTTGTAAAATGTTTCAGTTTGGGGTAAGAGAACAGCTGTCACGGAACGAGGGGATTCATTTAACGTGTCGCTGTCAATGCTTTAGAACGATGACATTTTCTTTAGTTACACAACTTGCCTTGTTGCTCTGATAAAGACCCACGCATGCCGTGTTCTAGACACTGCGTGAGACACGACGTACGGTATTCTTCTTCTTCGAGCTGTTAATGTAATGTGGCACTCGACTGTTGCACGTTGCTGCGCTGTGTAACCCTTGAATGGCTTGACGATGACGACGAGATTGTGCCAGAAAGACGTGGGCCACTACTTGAGAATATTGGCACTACAAGACGCAGGGAAAGTGAAAACAACAAGTGACGAAATGTGCAATGGACACCTACGGGGCTATCTGCCCCATGGATTGTGATAATGACGCACGACACGACACTTTTTTACACTACAGTATACACTTCGCTATACACCACAATACACGACTATGATGTGCACTCCTTGAGCATATTGGCACAAGTCAGAGGGAAAGTGGAAACAAGTGACAGTACGTGTCGTGGACACACCTCCTGCCTCGACGTGTCCCACTTGGGATCCCAAGGGGGTGAGAATGCGAGTTCCATTGACTGGAATTCCAGAGGCAAACGAAATCAGCGTCAAACGCATGCGAAGATCATCACACACCGGACGTATTTTTTTTTCAAAAGTATTCTTTATTCACTTGCTATTTCAGACTAAAAATTGGTTGCATTACATGAAAGTCAACGGAAAACCAATTTTCAGTTATCACAAGAGTAGAAGTGAGGGGCTGACTTAAAATTCCCTGCATTTTTGTTTAATTTGAACCACAGGATGCCGAGACATTTTCAATGATACAATAATCTTTTGAGCCACCAATTTAAATCTAAAAAAAACGGCATCCTCTTTTAAACGACTGCTGGCCATTACAAACGATAACCACACAAATTCGATTCCCTGCATCTATGCGTGACACATCTTTCTGTGTTTTGTATTTCTTCTTAGCACTAAAGTGCAGACAGTTCTTGTGTGTTTGTTTACGTTTAAAAATGTCGTGACAAATAAAGGTTTGGCAAGGTCTTATGTACACTTCAACTTTTCATCCGAGCAGACACGCACGACCCACGTCTCATCCCACGAACGCAGCAAGCCTCGAAACTGCCCCACGGCACTCGGCAGTCTCCTCCACTCATCGCAGACACCCCCCCCCGCCCGCAGGCACGACCGTGTTTCTCTAAAATCTAAAATTCTACATCACAGCAGCAGGCTCACATCTACTCTCTCTCTCGCGCGCGCTCTCTCTCTCTCTCTCAAATCTGTGTGGACGCACTATAAAAAACAATATAAGCAGGCGGAGGTGTCACTTAAGATGGATTTACAATGTACACAATTGGAACGTAAAAAGGGAGAGAGGGGAAAAACAAAACCCCGCACCCGTCCAGAAGCTGTTTCGCCCCACAACGGAACGAGGACCGCCAATCGGTAGAAGAGTCGTGAAATGCGGGAGGGCGATTTGCAAAGACAGTCAGTCACACGTTACACGAACAACGTAAGTAACATTTACATTTAAGGCTTACTCTGATGATTCGACGGATGTTTGTACTCCAGTGTGGAAATCAGAATCATGAGTTTCACATGATCGTCATCGTTGTTGTTTCCATCTACATCAACGTTCTAAAACGCGTTACGCAAACACCGTGGTTATTTTGTTTTTGCCAGGGCTGCATGTACACGGGCCGATATATACTGCATACGCGAGTAGCAGACATATACAGTATATATACACACACACATACAGCATATCGCACGCACGGGGTACAAGCGGTGGACACGGGAGCTATGAGGAAGGGATATTAATCGGTTGGAGAGACTCGCGCACACATCACTCGCATTTCATCATTCACCACCATCACACTGAACGTGAATGCGCTGCGAAATATATCGACATCAGTTCATAAAGACGGGGCTTGAAAATAAGCCTAACACATTTGAGTTCGTGCGATTAATTTCATTTGTAAGTTGCCAACACACTTTGACCGCCGCCGCCGCTCCTCATGAACAAGCCCACACAGGGCACCGAGTGTCTCCCGGCTCCGTGACACGAGGAGCAAGGATCAATTCGTGCGCATGGACGCGAAATCACCGTCCTCCTCGCCGTCGTCATCATGGGCCGGCTCTGGAGGTCTCCAAGCGCCATCTCACCGTGATCGCTAAGACGCCCGTTCGACAAACGCGCACCGTCGTTCGAAGCGAGCGCAGCCATCCCACGGGGTTTGGGGTCTGCCCGGAAAGCGGCAGCTTCGGCTTCTCCCAGCAGAGTGAGCGGCTCAACCCACGCGGCAGCAGCAGCAGCAGCCTCAACCAGAACGAAAATTGCGCGACGGACGAGTTCCGTTCAAAAAGGTCACTTTCCACTTCAACTGTCGTCGTCGTGAAAACAAAACAAACACAAATCCGCGGAAGCTGCCGAGAAAGAGAGGGAAGCATCTGAGTGACGAGGAAGCGCTCGCGTCGCTGTGGACAGCAGGGGCCGCGCGACGCGACGTGGCTGTGAATCTGCGAGGTTTGCGTTCAGTCGCTGCTGCTGCTGCCACTGCGACTGCTGCTGCCTCTCTCGCGTGCAGCCCAGCACAGGTTCCCTGGTTCCATGATCCCCCCACGCTCTACGCCCCGCCCGTGGCTCTCCTTTCCGCCCTGAGGAGGCGACTCAAAGCAGAGCCCAACGCCGAGTTCGCGTCAAAGTTACCCTCGGCGCGCGCTCGTCTGTGGACGCCCAAATCCCCATGGTGGCGTTTTGGGTGTCCACAGAGAATCGGTAAAAAATAAAATGTGAATTTGTCAAGACACTGCCAACACCATCTCACACAAGAACTGCGCCGTACGTACGCGCCGCCACCTGTCACCAAAGAGCCGTGCGCGACCCTGGGCGGTTTTCGTTCTGAAAGTTCACGAATTCAGCGAAACCCATCGCAACCAACCAGCCACTCAACATGCATCTCAACGAGTGACTTTCCATGCCGGCTTATAACCCCGGCAAACCACAACTTGGGGACGCTTGATAAACAATCCACCACGGGGGGCGGACTCCGGCTGTCGGGGCAGGTCTAATTAAAATCAGAGCTGTCATCCTCCCGAGAAACACAAACAATGCAACCAAAATATCCAGCCAGGGAGCAAAGGGTGGGTGTGGGAGTGGAGATAGGGGGTTGGAGAGAGGTGCGAGACATTTCCAATGGAGACGAGGCGGTCGCAATGAGGCCATGTGTGTCAGTTCCCAAAAAAAACAATCTGTGACCCTTGCCAACAATCCGCAGTGAAATTCACGACTCGGCGAGTGGGCAGTAGCTCGGGTTAAGTGTGGACCCAAAGCACGAGCTGCAGGTCATCTCTCTCTCGCTCTCCGAGTTCGTGTGAAACGCATCACCCACACGAACGACGACGCATGTCATCATTTACCCGACTACAACATTTTCCAGAAATCATGCGCTTCGTGAACATTTGCCACTCGAGCGAAAAAATTGGAACAACCCCCTGCCGCCGTTAGGTCACCGCTTGAGTTGAGAGCAGCGCCATCAGCACCGGGCATCGATGACCCCCCCCCCACCCAACACGCGGTGCCCGGGTGTGGGCCATAGATTTGTAATTCGCAGTAAAAATAAGCAAAATCACTGCCTGGGGTTTATACCGGTCATCCGTCAGCCTCGAGTTACGTCTCCTTATGTTTGGCGGGCACAGCTTTTTTCTTTCTACCCTACACGCGGGCACGATCTCCAAAAAGGTCTGAAAATAAATCTACGACTCCAGGGACGGTGGTGCTGGCTGTGGGTTGTGATTACGCAAAAGCTGACGAAGACTTCACCCAGAGCCGCATGCATTCACACACAAGACGTCGGGACGACTCGTGTCGCTAACACACCACCCCGTGCGTTACAAATTTGAGTTGGGTTTATATTTTATTACATTTGAAGCCTTAAAATGCATTTTACTATTACTTCAAAACGTTTAATATGCACGAATGTAAAACTATTCCTCCACCAATTCATTTTCTTTTCTTTCAAATTTCACAGCAATCTAGGCCACGCGCTGTAAAATTCTCTCCAAATATCCAAGTCGAACTATGATGTTATTAAGAAGGGCCATTACCCACACGACATTAATTACACGGATCTTCCAGCTGTGGCGAAGCGGTGGTTTATGCCCAGCGCTATCAACAACGACCACTGAAGTTAGATTCCTGGCCGTAGATGCCACCAATGGCGAGCGATATCTGAACAAGGTCCTGGGCCCACCCTTCAAACGCTCCAAAAGACCGTGGTTAACAAAACCCTATATCCGGCACGGTGTGTGGGGGGGGGGGCTTCACCCAGCAGTGGATGAACAAAGGGATGCAAATGTTTTAGTTACATGGGTAATGTCAACGACAACGGTGGAAAAGAATGTTCTGCCTGTACCAAAACAATTATAATCCCCCCCCCTCGTTAGGATGGCAAGACACCCGTTTATTTTTAAACGCCAATAGTATGAAAGTCACACGTTGGATGGGGGAGGGGCGCCTGCTAACGAGGCCACCTGCCAAACAAACTGCGCCTCAATCGCACGAGCGGGAGTTACTGCCGCGTAATAAAAGTGTTTTTTGGAGTTAAATCGCGTAAGCAGAAATGTGTCGTTGACCCGCCACCACCCGACACAGCTAATTAGTCAAGGTTGGTCACGTGAACAAAAGGTGCCAATGTTTACTTGTACAGCACACCGGTGCGTTGGGAGAATACATCCGCATTGACAATTCGAGTACTGTGACGTTTCGCTGGCAATTCCATCCAGCACCATGGGGCGACTTTGCCAGAAGAGTAACGCAGCAACTAATCGGCACGTTTTGTTCACGTGACAGGCCTCACTAATCGGCTGCCTTCGGGTGGCGGCGGGTTAACGACACATCGACGCTTACGCGATCTAACGCCACCTCCCCCCCCCCTTTATTACGAATAACATTGGTCGCGAAAGCCTCAATGCGTGTCTGCTGCGTGTGTGTGATGGACAGAGCTCCCCCCCGACGCGTTCACCACCCCCCCGCCTCGCAACTGAGGAAGCCCCTCAAGCGGAAGACGGCGGCCGTTCCGCGAATGGGGGGGGGGGGGCAACGACATCGAAGTTTTACCGTTTTTCCAACCACCGCTGTACCTTAGAGGTCATAATAAATAACACAAAAAAAAATCCTATCCCCGCCCGCCCCCAACCTCCCGAACTTTGTAACTTTGTAACCACGTGTGAAAGCGGGCCTCACATTTTTCAGGGTGCAGAGGTGAAGTTAAACAGTGCAACTCGCGCGAGGAACGTCGCTGGAAACTCACCCTCGTATTTTAAATGTCTCCGTTTAATATGGCTCGCGGTACAGAGAAACAAACTAAACTACTATTTAAACCATAGGTAAGGCCCTGGGAGGTATACAGCTCTTTTCAATTAGAGACCGAGCTGAACGAACTGGTGACCTATCATCACGTGGAAATTTACAGCAGCCAAACTCTAAACGCGTGATGTTGATTCTAAATGTGGAGGGGAAGAATCCACGCCACCACGGGGAGGACATGCCAACTCCACATATACAGCAGGCGGTCAGGATCGATCGCTCGACCTCTTGTATACCAGGCGAGGTAGTTAACATTTTGCCACCGTGGCGCCTCTGAGGTTCGAATGTTTCACGTCAACCGATCGAATGCAACCGAGATAACAGTGGAGCACCGTTTAAAAGGGAACGCGCTGCTACGATACAATCAATGCTCGTTACAACATGGGCCCGCTAGTTTTCTTGTGGCAAGGACGAATGTATTCTACGTAACAAAAAACTTGTTTTTAATTAAGGCAGACAATGGATATTCCTCAAGTTACTTTGCACGTAATTGCTTAGATTTCCATTTATTTTCCAATGCTCCATTTGCCCCAATAGGTCCGAATAGGTCACATGTCGTTGACTAGATGGGCTCCGTGGATCCAGTGATTTAGCTGGGACAGATTGGAAAGGGGCAGGTGAGTGGGGTAAGGCTGCAGAGGAAATTAAACACGCTAAAACGTGTTTAAAGTTTGGCTAAACTCGTGTCAATTTGCACTCGAGCACGGTGACGGTAAAAGCAATATTATTGACGAAAAATTCAAGTGGGTTGAACCCCCTTTTTGTTGTTGGGTGCATTGAAGAAAAGAAACTGATAATGTGCAAGCGACACAGATGCACTGTTTAAGTCGAGCTCTGCTGGAGAAAGCGCGCGGGTGCAAGGGGCAGCCCCCCTCAATACAAAAGCGCCCTCCGGTGCACAACAAAGAAAAACATCCGCATTGTATTCATTTGGTCTTGCGACACTGTGATCCCTCCACAGCGCCCGTCACTCTGTACGTAGCAACACACACACAGCGCCTGTAACATAGTAGCACACACACACAGACTGTGCTGGGACGAGGGGGAACGGGCACGATCCGACAACAAAACCACCGTGATTTGGTTGGTCCGAGACTGGCCACTTGAACCTTCAGTGGCACAGAGTCGAGGAGGCCACGCCGTGACGGTGAGAGCCCACGTGGGGAAACGCTCCAACGAGGCCGACCGAGAAGGGGGCTTCATCGCCACTCTTTGCATGGGGGGGGGATAACGACTCGGTTTTGACGCAACAGGTTTCATCACAAGTCCAACATTGTAATCGCGGTTTTTGTTTGTTTTTGGACGAGTCGGGGTGTTTTTGTTGTTTGTTACAGCATATCACACACGTTGACAAGCGTACACTTTTAAAAGATTGGGCTAACTGAATAAAAAAAAGTATTAATATTCTCTCGACAGCACGGAACGCGCCTCGTTCAGCGACTTGGCGACGTGAGGGGGACACCCCCCCCTCTCTCCATCTTCGCCCACCCCCCAAAGCCGTTCTCTCCCTCTTTCATCTTTAGCTCAAAGATAAAATTCGCCACTCAGTCCAACAAAAAGTATATTTAAACCGCCTGCCATTCATCTACGACTATCCTACAAAAAAGCGAGTTCTCAGCTACTATGATCGTATGTTGTATGCAACCCACCCACCCACGGTAATTTTTTGTGTATTTTTTACAAGGTCCGACCGATCCTTCCCCTTTCAAAAATTCCCACCGTTAAACTTTTATTACATTTTTAGTTATCATATATGTAGTCTGCTAAATCAAGTGTGCACGACATCTGTACAGAAGAAAACTGAACAATGCTTCCCAAATCCAGCAACAAGCGACGGCACGTTATATACTTGTGCTGCGTATACTTTGCACAATGTACGCAAAACATATGCTCAACACTTTCACTCAGGCCGTGACGTAATGTGTATATATGAACGCAATGCAGAGGTCGCACCGGTGTCAGAAGAGCGGAGGGGGGAGGGGGACACATTTTGATGCGGAAAAAAAAATCGCACATTTTTGTGTCACATTGTAAAC
The DNA here is from genome assembly GCF_965212315.1 of Lampetra planeri. Classification (NCBI taxonomy): domain Eukaryota; kingdom Metazoa; phylum Chordata; class Hyperoartia; order Petromyzontiformes; family Petromyzontidae; genus Lampetra; species Lampetra planeri. The sequence goes on from NC_136110.1 coordinate 12,362,824, forward strand.
GTAAAAAGTTTAAATTTAAAGATTACAAAAAAAATACCCGCAAAAAAACAACGCAAACAGTTGCCACGTTTCGGCATCTCAAGTTGTGTCTTTTTGTTTGTTTAAAGCCAGCTCCATTGTCATTTAAGTGGCGCGATCGATCAAGGGCCGGCGCGAGCCTCGCCCCGGCTCCTTAATTATTAATTCGGAAGCACTGCACCCACGTGGGGGTGGGGTGGAGGGGTGGAGACGTGGCACTCGGGAGGCTCACGAGGAGGGGTCGTCCCCGCCCCCTCTCTCGTGACCCCTCTCACTTCATCCAGTCCAGCAGAGCTCAACCTCCCAGCCGTCCCAGCGCTGTTCACCAATTACCCAAGACGCACTGCAATTTTTTTACAAGCGGACAGTCCATCCCCTCTGGGCCCTTTGGGGGGGATGGAGACCCAGAATTGGCTCAATTTTGGGATACGCCACCGCGCCTCGTCGGTTTGAATGGCCGCGACGTGGAAACGATTTTCGGGTGATATAACGGCACCGTCCAGCCCGTTCCGTTTACAATGTTTTTTTTTAGGTCACAATTAGCGATCTTAAAACGGACAATTTGAGTTAAGACGACGCTAGAGCACCGGCCGACGTCGAAGACCGATCATCTCTAGCAGTAGCCGTTTGCGAGCCCGGAACAGACGGGCGCGTGAAAAGCAAGAGTCGGGTTGGGTATAAGTAGCGACCGGGGGGGGGCTCCACGGCGGGGGAAAAATACCGTGGGGCATTCTGTGACCCACGCGAGAGAGGACGGTTGCCACCCTTCAGGCGAGTCCGAGCTGTCCGGCGGACAAAGCAGGAAGAGCTCGCAAGAGTCGATCTACAACTCGAGCGACCAGTAAGCAAAGGGCAACCCCCCCCCACACTCCCATACAAAAACCCAGCAGCACCCCCACTCTTCGCTATCATGGGAGGAGGAGGGCGGGCGGGGGTGGGTGGGGGGGCAGCCAATGGCGCAAAGAAATGGCCTACAAATGGAGATACACAATTGGTGGTGTTAGGAGGCATCTCCCCTCCGAAGGGTGCACGCGATTGGGAGGAGTTGAGTAGTTGAGTTATTTAGATGGGTTTTATTGTGTTCTATCGACAGCAATATTTCCTCATAGAGTCCATACGTTTTTTTTTTACACCAAAAGGCGCAACCATAAATTTAAAAAGAAAATCTTAAACTGACAATCGTATATTGTTAAATAATAACAATATAACAATAATGAGCTTATTGTATTATACAATTCGTATATAAATATGGGATCTCATAAGCCAATAGGTTCGTGCAATATTTGAAATCGTACTTTGAATAGTTTTTGACTGTTCCTGAAGCGTGTACATACAAAAGCCGGGAGTCTTGTATTAAATAACCCACCCAGATAGCAATGTTTACAAAACACTTCAACATATTACTACGCTATGGCTTCGTCAATTTGCCAAAATGATTTTATGAAAACAAAGAGGCAAATATTTATTGGATAAAAATTGGGCGGGGGAGCCTCATTTGCTTTGCGATGTTTACAATTAAAGCAAACGCAACATTACGAACGCACATACGTGTACTCAACACGTAGGTTTCGACAGCCAGCGTTATAAAAGATGCTCGGGGCAGGAGGCCACGTAAATGATACCAGCCACACGTGCACGACGTGCTGGGGGGGGGGGGCAGGGGCGGCCAAACCGGCGGCTCGCGAGGTGCACGGGCAGTTTCAAGCGCAGATAGTTTTAGACTCCTGTCTTCATCTCAACTTTTATTTGAAACGGGGGCAAAAAAAAGATCTGCGGAACCTCGCGCCCACCCCCACTCCCGGGCAGAGGAGCCAAACACAAATACTTCTGGGGTGCTCCTGCAGATTTCTATATTTTAAAAAAATGCCAGTCAATCGGTGCGAGGGTACCGGCTCTGCATGGGCCAACAGGCCGTCCTCCTGTGAAGGTTTTGGAATGCGGCTCTCAAGCTCGGGAGGTTTTGGCCACCCCTGCAAGAAATACTCGCGGACACCCGTCAGGCCAGCTGTGTGTCGGTGCACCACGACTTTAACTACACACCTTCTGCGGGGCCACGATTGGGAACAAGGCCCGCCTTTGTATTTGTTACCGCTTGTTTGACATCACTGGCGAGGCCCCCACTCCCCAGAAAAAAATCATAACACCAACCGAGATGCACGAGAATGACGATGAGGCCACCGGTCGTGTTTTCCTGAAGCACAATGAGGTTTGCATCGGTCTGCGGAGGACACAGATGCACAGATGGAAGCTACTGGCGGGATGCATTGAAACGTGGTTTGTGCAGCCTAGGCGATGTTTGCATCCCAGTGTTAAATGGCTCTTTCAGGACGAGGGTCGTCACCCTGTCCCTACTCCTCACGCAGCCTCAGCAACTCGCAAAGCTACCCTCGCACACCGCCCGCGGTTTTGCCTTGCTCTGCCGTCGGTGACCAAGGCCCTGACGAGGAGGTGAGTTAGGGGCCGTGTGCCACTGTACATCAGTGGAGGGGACGATGGTCAAACGAAAGGCGGTCGCTCGGTCGCACGTTTTAGGAACGTTTGAGTGAAAGTCGTTGAGGAGAAAAATCTTGACGTAGTGCTTCGCTTCCTCACTTTGGGCACGCGGCAACATCGTTGCTGGGCAATGGGGCCCACGACGGTGTAAATTAAACAACGCGGCAGCGTTAGAGATATATTCTTTTACACAATTTGATGTGCAGCTGCAACAAAGCAATTGAGTATCCATTAAAAAACTTTTGTTACAGTTGATAGTGATTCCAATAGTTGCTACCAATTGCATTTCTGTATTCGTGGAGGTAATTACCTTTTGATGGCCTTATGCATTTAAGACCGTTTAATACAGTGCAACTGGCCAGAAATCCTGGCATGCGTGCTGAATGGGTCAATGCAGCTGGAAGCTCACTGCATAAGACTACAGAAATCCATAGACTGACAAAGAAGCATCATTAGGTCAAGGAATCATCAATTAAGTTTTCAAATTAATATTGGGCCTTTCCACGTGTTTTTACATGGCTGACGAGTCTCAAAACGAGTTGTTTTGTCAGGTTGGCAAACGCATTTATTTGGGCTCTGAATGACTTTCATGGAGTGTTTAAACATGAAAAAAACAAAAACAAAATAAAAACTCAGCGTGATATATTTTCATGGTCAAGGGAGCCGAAATCGATACACTGTTGCGCATTACTCACTCTTTGGTGGAACTTTTAGAGTGACACTAGAAGGCGTATTCATTTACCATTCTACCAGGGGCAAAGGGTTATCTCATCACATCCTGGGGATTCACACGAGAGGCCGGGGGGGGGAGAAGGGGAAAGCGGTGAAGGGAGGTGGGTGGGTTGGGGGGGGGGTCACACGTTTCCCTAACCCGCGAATGTGCCCGTGCCCGCCGTGGGAGCGCGCGTGGGGAGTTGCGCCCGCGCGTGGGCAGACAGTGCCGAGGACGGTGCCCGCGCGGGCGACGACGAGCCGGGCGTGCCGCCGGCCCCCCTGCCGCGTTGCTGGATCAACCGAGTGCCGTGTCTCTCCTCGCTCCGGTGGTCACGTCCCCTTGCCACCGCCGCCGCCGCCACCGCCGTTACTGGTTCTGGAAGCCTGCCATGCTGAAGGTGGCTGGGCTGGGGATGAGGCTGGCGCTCTGGCCCTGAGAAGGCTGGGTCCTGTAGGTGAAGGAGTTGCCCGCGGCGCTGCTCATCCAGCCTGCGGCCGCCGCGGCTGCGGCCGCCGGCTGCGTCTGCCTGCACCAAGCGAACAAAGAGCCCGTTAACACAAAGATCCCCCACGTGTAGCCTTAACAGACTGTTGGGGTAAGTGCCATTTGCGAGTAGCGCCTACGAAGGCCAGCACGGCACACGAGGGGGTGGGGGTGGCCAACAACACGACCGGCCGCCTTTGTCTCCCCGAGTGGCGACGTTTACACACCGCACCAGGTACTCATTTGAGGCAGAGTTGACCTAGGGGAGGCCCAGGACTGATTCAGTTCATCGTCACTTGTGTTGACCGCGAGCGAGAATCGAGCTAAGGTCGCCGGGTTCGGAGTGCGGCGCGCTAACCGCTAGGCTACCGCTTCCCTGAAAAACCCAGCCACTGATACACACACTCACCACCAGCACCACCACCATCTGCTGCCTGCGCGCACTGAAGTAAGCACCGCGTAGCGTGGTCGGTGTCGGCACCCACGGAGGACGTGCCCAACCTCCCCTCCGGGACGGACAGGGGCGCCAATAAGCGAAGGTCCTAATCCACGCAGTGTGCAACTCACCGATTCACCAATTCACGTCAGCCACTCGCTCACCAGAGGTCCGTCAAAACCTCCTTGGCACTCTTCTATCCATCGCTATTACCACGGTTACTGTACTCGTGAACTTCATTCATTCCTTCCTCCATCAATGTTGAGGACTCTCATCTCACGCCACATTGGGTTCACTCACCACACACTGCAGGGGCAACACTTCTCTTTCTACTTCTCCTCTCACACGGCTCCCTCCACTTGGGAATTCCCTCCCATCGTCTCTTTTCTCTTCTTCTCAAGTTTTCAGAATAACCTCGCTCAATTCAAGAGACGTGCTAGCCGCTCATCGATTACAACTTGGATAACGACACTGTTTGTTGCTGCCCACTTGGAAGTGTGGGACCTTGGGACCTGTGCTCAGCAAACTGTTTAAAAAAACCAATGAAATAAGTCTTGTAGCGATGTGTAAGAGATAAGGCAATAAGGGTGATGCTACTTCCAGCTCATTCGCCCACTGTGAGATGTGCCACTTGGTACAGGGGTTCTGCGGTAGCAACGCGAGCCCTTTGAGCCACCACCTCAATGCCGACTACAACGAACCTGTGACTGAAGTAGCCCTTCGTGGCAATTACATTCGCCACGGTGCCGTGATGATAGCGATGTAGCCTCCACAATCTCCGCGATTTGTGTGGTTGGCTACGTACGGTGCGAAAGAAGTTCAACGTACGTACATACTAGAAACATTTTTTTGTTTACTAGAATCTTGAGATTCGTCACAGCTGCCAAGGATAATAAGTGAATTTAAAAAAATCAAGATCCTCATGACTTATGGAACGTGGACGCAGTGCGCGAGTGTGGATGTGGATGGGTACTTACTCTAAGCTGTAGCCCTGCTGGTTCCAGGCCTGGCCGTACATGCTGTACTGTGGGACCTGCCAGCCGTTGTTGATGAACTGCTGGTACTGCTGGCTCCCTCCATACCAGGGCCCCCACTGGGTCCACGGCTGCTGCGTGTAGCCCACCTGGCTGAACTGCTGAGCGAGACGAAGGCACGGCGCGTTGTCAGGGAGAAACACGCGCGAGTGTCTGTGCGCGTGTGCCGAGTATACACGCGCGTTTTTACGTATAATAATGGCACTGGAAATGTATTGCCAGAGAAGGATACAGAATCTAAACTGGACGCAAAGGGTGACCAACGTAGATGCAAGAAAAAGGTTGCACATAGAAGACCTGATGCAGTCAATGATGGAAAGTAAACTGACACTATTTGGACACATATGTAGGATGCACAACAACAGGAACATTTAATGTGTGTCGTTCGGAAAAATGAACGGAACCGGAAAGAGAGGAAGACCTCACAGGTAATGTCTTGATGACAAGAGAGGAGATTGGTGCCAGAAAGATGTATTACTACTTGAGCATATTGGCACAAGACAGAAAGGAAAGTGGAAACAACTGCAGTGAACACCTATGAGCTATCTGCCAATGGATCGTGATAATTAATATGCACACACACATTAAAAAAAATCCATTAAGAGAAACGAGGTACAAGTACAATAGCCTGCTTTGGGATCGGCTGGAAGACGGAGCAAACCGTTTTGGGATCAATGTGCGGCTGTATGGTTCACGCAAACGATGAGCGGGCGAGAGTCTCTCCTTGGTCTCACAAAAAAGAGACTTTTCAACATCTCACACTTGGCCTGGATGCGCTGTGTATGCATGTATGTGGGGGGCCGTGGTGCTTCCGTGCATCCACAGCTGTCTGGGCTGCCGACAGCAACCTGTTAATGTGGGCCAAAGTCGGGCCACTTTCCATCGCAGGCCAATGGGGCCCGTTTTTATACCTGTGCCCAGGCCCAGCAAATGACTGTTCAATTTGTAACTAATGACATTGATAATGGTATTCACCTAATGCGACGCATAACAAAAATAGTACCACCACTGGAAATTCTACATTCCTATAGTGTGGAAAAGTCATACCATATGACAACCACTTGTGACTTCCCATAAAGTGGTATTCATTTTTATAGAACTACGGGAAGAGAAGGCCCGAATTGACTTCTAACCGGGATTTTGACTCAATGATATAATGGCAACACAGAAATGTTCACTTAAAAACCCAAAAATCCAACTGTCCCGTACAAATAAAATAACACAGTGGCCAATCCAGTCTCCATCCAGACGGCAAAGAGAAATGGCAATTGGTAACAAATGGGAGAGACGCAATAGGCAGAACGTCTCGAGTTTCAAGCGGCGTCGCTCACCACCAACCACAAGATGGCGCTTCTCAGCAGCAGGCACCCGACACTGAGTGGGAGAGCATTGATCCACTCGCTCTCTCGGGCATGGAATGAGGCTCGATTGAGTAAAACACCACACACAGCTTTGTCTTGTCGTGCGTGAGACCATTGCGGAATGCGCAGGCTAAGAGATTAAACCCGTGACACACAACCTGGTTTAATCATGGGTCGGAGCCTGAGTGTTCATCTCAGCCGCACAGGCTCAATACCCTGCTGTGGGAATTGGCTCCTTGCATTTATGTAGAACTTCTTTCGCACCATGGATAGCCAACTATGCCACAAAACAGGTCCCCCCTCCCCCCCCCAGTATACCTAACAATAAGAATGGTAACATACACCCAAATGAGTGCCAATGCTCAACCGACTTCCCACCAGGATTTGAACTATTCTGTACAATTAAAAGAACACAGTGGAGCTGAAAGTGACTTCAATTAGTCAGGGTGACTAAACTGGGGCGCTGCAGTGGCGAGATGTTAACTACCTCGCCTGGTATACAGGAGGATATGGGTTCGATCCCGACCCTGACGCCTGCATATTTGGAGTTTGCATGTTTCTCTCCCCCGTAGTCGTGTGGATTTTTCTCCAGGTCCTCCGGTTTTTCCCTCCGTACTTAGAAACATGCGTTTCGAGTATGTGGCTGCTATAAATTTCCACATAAGCCACTTTTTGTTGGGCTATCATTTGTGGCCGGGTCACTTCTGAAAAAGAGTGACATAGCCAAGTGGGCCTTTCCTAGGTAAAATAAAAAAGAGTTTATTTTACAATAAACCCTAACCCATTACATTGTAGTTGAGTGAAGACATGATAATGCCTGGAGCTCTGATAAGGCAAATGCCGGTACCTGCTGAAACTGATTCACAGGGTCCGACGCCTCCTTCCCCCAGAAGCACTTGACACTGAAGCCCTCGATGGTGCTGCCGTTGACCGACACGATGGCGTGGGCGGCACTCTCGTGTGTGGCAAACCTGTAGCGCAAGAAACATACAGATATATATCCGTTCAAGCCAAAGGTTTCTAAAAGTAAATAAAAAAAAGTGCTTCGGCCAACAGATTCATAAAATGTGTTTGCTGCAACTGTCCCATGTTACCCATCTCCATAAACTCAAAGACGACCAAAGGATTTGCAAATTAAAAAGTACGCAAAGAGAAGCCCTAACCGCCAACCTCCATATCTTTGATTGGGCCACGCAGCCTGCAGTGATTATAGACAAGGAAGGTGCCTGCTTTGTGCTGTGAAATAAACGGCTAAGCATTTTAGAACGTAAAGTGACAATAAGAAACAGTTATTCAGCTTTCCTATGCAATACACACCAGCCATGTCCATACAAAACCAGCCATGCTGGATAAAGCCGTAAGTTGTCTTGCTGACTACATAACCCCAACCAGCCAATTGGAGTGTGGGTTGCTTGAGCCAACAAGATCAAATTTCATTTGCTGTTCAAACAAAGTTATGCGTTGCAGATCTGACACGATTTCACGTCCCAAGTGTTCCCCAATGTGTACCCGAGCAGCAACACGGACAACATTATTGCTCGTAATATCACGCAAAAAAAAAACGCACAATTTAACTTTGGCTTCAGCGACAGAAGAGGCTAATGTGAGCGAGAGTATATAGCTAAAGCTTCCGAAATTCTGTGTGTTCCATCGCAGCCAGACACCAGGGGACGTTGCGTTATTTGCAGCCAGATGATGGCCTCAATCCAGTCGAGAGGTGTACGCACAGCTGGGTGTGTGGGTGTTTGCATGGTCGAGTGAGCACACACAGTGCACGTGACGACGGTACCACACGTGTGTGTGCACCAACCGTAACGGTGAGTGGTTGTGTAGCGGTTAGCGCGTTGCGCTAGGAACCTAGCCAAACACTAGTGGCGATTATCTGAACTGGTCCTGGGCCTCCGCTAGGTTGACTCAGCCTTAAATGAGTACCCGGTGCGTTGTGTGAACATCGCCACGAGGGAGACCAAGGCGGCCGGGCGTGCTGCTGGCTGCCCACCACCTCGTGTGCCGTGCCGGCCTTCATAGGTGTTCCTCGCTAACAGCACTTGCCCCAACAGTGTGTTAAGGCTACATGGGGGATCTTTGTCTTTATGTGCACCAACCGTATAAAAGAGTATCCTTTGTCCGGGAACACCCGGATCTCCAAGATCTGACCGAAGAGCAGGAAGGTCTGACGCATGAGTTGCTCTGTGGTTGGGCAGAAAGAAATGGATCCATGAGAGGGCAACATCGTCAAGCATGAGCATCGAAGAATACAACTCACTCCACTGACACTACGCTGTTATCCCTGTGGCCATATGAGCGCACTTCCAGTCAATACTAAACGCAGTGTAAGATTTGAGGCCATTCGCCAGAACAGCAAAGCCTCACTGAGCCACGTAAATATCAATAAATATCAATAAATATCACCCGGGAGTTCGTATATGTTTGGTTTAATAGAGTTTTTTGAGCGTTTCAAAACCTGGAAGTAACCAACAAATAAAAAAATACATTTTCGTAAAAATAACACTTGATTCCATACATTAATACCCAAGACATGTCAATAACACTGCCTTTAGAGGCTGTATGGAATTGTGCACCACTGCCAATGCAGTATTGCCAAATGATCGGTTTAATTGCATAGAGATGGACCACAGGAGCATCTTCTGTTCCGCCTACAGACACACACACATCTTTGCTGCCCTGCAGGTGGGAATCTCACGCAAGAAGCTCCATCGCCACTTTATTCACCCCCTGCCCCAAGCCCTTCGCAACTGAAACCACGTGCTCCTTTTCATGCATGTATTCCTGAGCCCTTGGGAGATTTGTCTTGAAACTAGAGCATCTGCCAATAAACCGTTGATAATTTTTTGTTTGAAATAGAACGAAGCGTTTAAAAAAAAAATGTTTGCCACAAAATAAAGGCGATGGCGTAGCTGATTGGGCATCGTCTCTCTCCGTCATCGTCACGGATGTGGGCGTCGGGCAGAATTTATAGGATTTAGTGCCACTGGTTGAACGTCGGTTTAAGGTACAATGAAGATCTCCGTGATATTGTTTGAGTGTTTAGCAACTCAAAGAGGAAAAGGTTAAGAATTCTGGGGTACAGATCACCAAAGACCACATCAAACTAACATTATTACAGTTCAGAATCAGAATCTTTATTTAGACTGGAGGAATCTGATGAGCTATATCAAGTTATTTTTCACAGATGTCCAGTAAGGGAGGCGGGTCAGCAAATGACATAAAAAAATTATGCAAAAAAAATCGATATAAAAGCAAGACAGAGACAAGTTAAGCCAGTTTCTCATAAATATATTTAAAGTACAGAAGTATAAATTGGCACAACTCTGGGCAAAGGCCTCTCTTCTCTCCCCTCCTTCACCATCCCTTACCACCTGCATCCACTGCACGCCTCCCCACACATAGTCAAACCTCGTCCCACCATCTCAGCTTCTACCTCTTGTTCTCCTTCCCTCCATTGTCTTCCAGCACGTTATGAAAATGTTCCCATCTGACGCCCTAGCAAGACGAGATGCTCCGCTCCATTTGTGTTTATTTACTTTGCTATTACATGGGTGATCGTCGTTTTAATTCCAACATCTTCATTCGTCTTATAATCCCTGCCCTTATATTTTCAGAATCCTCCTCTCTCTTGCTCTTTGGTAAACTTTCTATCATAGACCAAGTTTGTGGCCCATAGTTCATGACTGGTACATTAGCTCACTTTTTAAACAGAACAAAACATTTCCAAGTACTAGTAATTCTATTCCTGTATTGACAAATGATATACTATTTTGTATATGAAACTATTTATCCTAAATAAGAATATTAATGTACAATTTTAAGTTATCCATTGTATAGTGTTTTTTTCCCGAAAACGAGTAAATAATTTTAGTTGTTTGAAATATTTTAAGTCCTTCAAAAATATGATTATCATCCTGTTCTTTTAGCTCTTCCAGCAAACGTTTTAATTTAATTCTCTGATTGTAAGAAATCTCAAAGTTTTATTTTCTCACACTTAATCGAACACCCAGACTAAAGCCTCCTCAGGAGTGTCAGGGTATCGTGATTTTTTTTTACCCAGGGATTGTCGGCAACCAAAACAAATAATAATTTGTTTCGAATTCAGCAAAAAAAAAAGCCCTCAATATGTCAAGAGCTGCAATGCACGCGGTGAATACGATACAGTGGATCCTGACTAAACAACGTCACGAAGCGGTCCTTGAAGAAGAGCAGGCGCATGCGGATCTGGAGCTGCAGGTTGCCGACCCCTGGTTATTTCCCAATGCGAGTCACTGATCCAGTGCACACGGTCGTCACGGTGGTCACTTGGCCTCACCTGTGAGTCCTTGGGTGATGCCTCCACAGTAGACGGTACAGTTTGTGGGGCTTGACTGATTGAGAACCTCTTCGAATGACAGGTGCTTGGGGTCTGCAAATGGGAAACACGGACAGCCATTTGCTTAGTGGCATGGGCGGTCAACACCGAGGCATAAAGTTACAATATAAACGCAAATATTTAATTTTACCAGGTAAAGCCCAATGGAGTTATTAGCTCTTTTCTAAAAGCAACTTGGACACACATAAAGCAGCTAAATACTTCAAACGCATGTTTTCTAAATGTGGAGGGAAAAACCGGAGGACCTGGAGAAAAATCCACGTGACCACTAGGAGAATATGCAAACTCCAAATATACAGGCATCAGGGTCAGGATAGAACCGATGACCTCCTGCATACCAGGCGAGGGAGATAACATCTCACCACCGCGGTGCCCCAGCTTTGTAATGTATGGTCCACAATTGGTAGAAATCTGTTGAGTGGTTTTATTTTCAAAAGGCAAGACTTCATTGAGGGCCTGAGACAAGCGTCAGGTTACATCTGCATATATCACTCCATGATGCTTTCCAAAGAAGAAACAAAACTCACAGTAAAGACGTGTAAAAAGGTAGTGCTCACACGGGATGGATATAAAGCTTTAAGAAAATGAACACAAGTTGAAACTTAACCACATGTCCACACGCATCTGTTGAGAGTACTTCATTTTTCATAGTCACCTGTTTTTTGTATATACATAAACGATATGGACAAGCATATTTATATGGGAGTTCAAACCAACTACAATTAGTCAGGGTGACTAAAATACAATCAAGCATTTTGACATTTTGTTCTGGAATGCACATGAATACAAGCCACCCCGCTGATTACCTATAAAGCCACCGGTGGTTTTGGATGGGTGGCATCAACTAATAACACAACAATTATTCTCCTCTGGCATCCTATTCAGTGGTACCGCTTCACTCATCACTCAGTTAAAAGTGTTAAGTGTCCCGTTTGCTGGGCACGATGCTGGGAAGCCAGTAACGCCCTGTGCCGGACACTTTTGTGAACAGCAGCAAACAGCAGCAGCACAACCGGATGGCTGGTGGCGTGATGCAATGTTTCATCATCATTATTATTTGCCAAAACTGGAGGCGAGCAGTGGCTAAGCCCTTCGTGAGACTGCGACTGCTGGCGTTCTGACAGGGGAGAGGTTACGACGAGGGCGGGGGTGGTAGCAACTCACTGTCCTGGGAGCCTTTCGGAGCGGGGGGCTTGCGAGTGGCCCAGTTGGTCCGGATTTGCCGGCCTCCCAGCCACTGGCCCCCCATCTGCTGTATGGCGTTCTCCGCGTCCTTTTTGTAGGGCACGCGTGCGGCGAAAGAGGGCGCGCGTGCGCGGGCGGGCAAAACAAACGCACATACAGTTATACGGTGCGTCACCGCCGTGCCGCAGCGGCTCATCTCCCACGGTTCACCACAATGCATGCTTTAAACGCAGCGCCGGCACTCAACGTCGGGGAAGGCAGACGAAAGAAAAATATTGAATCATGGGTTTACACTACGGCAAACAGGCAAGCGCACACAGTTAGCAGCGTTTCTACTGCACGGTGATCACATCTCAAAAGAATTGTAAACAAACAAAAACATTAACAAAAGCAAAACATGAGCCTTTAAATCAAGTCACAGGCACACAACTGCTTCAATAGAGAGGAAAAAAATATATTTAAAAATCATTTGGAAATTTAACAACCCTACGTGTAGAGTAACAATTAAAACATAAAAAAATTAGTTTTAAGAAAAACTAGGGACGTCACCTCTGCACTGTCCGCAGTCCGCCCGCGTTTTGACTTACCAGTTTCTGGAAGAAAGAGACAAAACCATATCCTTTAGATTTGCCAGTGGCCAAGTCTTTTACTACTCGTGCGTCGCTGAAAAGAAACAAAAAAGCAGCATGTTCAGGCACACCGCATACGTCGCAAGCGCTGCCCAAAGGCCAACACACAGATGCATACAGCCCCACACATTACTCGCTCAAAGCACCCAACGTTTAACAATGCGACTAAGAATCCAGTGTAAGTCATGCACAAGTACAATAATGTACAAGTCGGTTCTAATTAAGCTTGCATGTCACAATGAATGTGTTGCAAGTTAACGAGACATGCGCTCTCACTTTATTAAAGATTATAACTACTATGACATCTACCACCATTATGACGTACGTGTATAGATTAAGATAAATGTGTATAGATACAAAAAAACATACAGCGGAACCTGCTTAATGCCAAGATATCATCTCAAATGAAAGCCAAAAATGTAAAGAGTTGATATCATTAAGGCATGCGCAATAAATTCTGGTAATCATTAAGGTGTCCTCATTTCAACAAGCTCTGCACCAGAGCAAGCTGAGCGGTTGGACAGCAAGTAGGTTCCACGATGTGTTGAGCGGTGTGAACAGTTAAAATAATAGAGAGGAATTAAAAGGCATACATCGCCTGTTAACAATTCTTATTTTCCCGGGAGGGCCCACTCTCTCTCTCTACCCTTGTGCTTTTGGGGGGTGTGGACAGCTGTAAAATTAAAAAAAGAAATCGAAATGTTTTTCAGAATGAGTGCATGAGGACTATCAAAATTATTTATCAAAAAATACAATACAAGAGACAAAAAAACCAAGCAAACCGACACTCAAAAAGGTGACAGGCAATAATTACAAAGTGACGTAGCAAACATAGTACTGTCAATCGTGCAAATCTGCATCAAGTTCGACTCTCTCTCTCTACCCTTGTGCTTTTGGGGGGTGTGGACAGCTGTAAAATTAAAAAAAGAAATCGAAATGTTTTTCAGAATGAGTGCATGAGGACTATCAAAATTATTTATCAAAAAATACAATACAAGAGACAAAAAAACCAAGCAAACCGACACTCAAAAAGGTGACAGGCAATAATTACAAAGTGACGTAGCAAACATAGTACTGTCAATCGTGCAAAGCTGCATCAAGTTCGATCGTGGCACATCGTTAACACTTTGCGAAGACCGCACAGCAAAATAATTGAATTTACGTATATTTACGCGACACGTTTCTTGAAAAAAAGAAATTACACTGTTTTAATTAACGATTTGTATTTTACATAATGTGCTCAAAATACTTATACAGGTTAACCATAAAAGACCCCTGGCAAAAAAGGTAAATGATGAAGAGTGTGAAAACTGTCACTCTGGCTGGAGACCCGAATGAAGGAGGCCAACGTACACGAATGTAATTGGGGGCATACGGGGACAGAGGCTGCATTCTGCCTACGATGGCTGCTTCAAATCAGCTATGCCCACTATTCCGAGCCACTAACGCCAACAACATACGCTCGAAACGACGACGTTAAAAACCCACACGTGTCAGCTTCATGATAAGGCCGAAAGCCTTGTCCCCCCCCTTCTCTACCCACCACAATTCTCCTGGGTATAAGAGAGACTGCAAGTGCCACTCGTGTGTCCTCATCATTTGAGCTGCCAATATCCGTGGAACCAAACGCCCCCCCCCACCTCAATTGCGCTGCCAATGACGAATATACGACTGGGGGGGGGGGGGCTGTCTCCACTTCATGCTGTGGATGCACACCACCGTGTTGGTGAGCATACGTCCTTTGGCTCAGAACACGCGCGAACAAGGTGGCTGGTGATTGCAATGTGCACGGTTTGAAAGCTTTAATTCGTCCATTGCTTTTATGTTTAAACCTACAACAGTCTATCGCAGGGGCTGTCAACTTGTGGCGCAGCAGCCGGCTCATTAAGGACTGATTCATCACGTTGTGTTAAGGACCACCTTGTATTCACATGCATTGTGGCCCTTGAGTTTATCACGTAAGCCAAATTGAGTGGGGAATAGATATCCATTGTTAAGGATGCACGCAAGTAAATATTCAATCACTGGGCATTGTCCTTAATGTAAATGACAAGTTCAATATTCCCAAAAGGATCTGCAATGGAACCGTGCTGCAGTGCCATCGGGATTGGCTAAGTTCCGGTGGGGGTGGGGCATTTTCTACTCTCCATGGACTCAAAAGATTTGAAATAATAGGGGTCACACAAGGTAGTCAAGGGTACAAAATTTTACTTCTGAGCAAAGGAAATGATGACAAAAAGGTCAGCGTTGGCTCAGGAATTCCCCACTTCAGAGTGTGAACCTCATGCCCAAAAAATGTAACGCTCACCTATGACATCCCTGTTTGATAGCCAGCCTTGCCGAGGTTTTGTTTTAAATATATTTTTAATATAGCGACTAAAGTAAAACAAATCTAAATCAATTACCTTCATAAAGTAAGACAATTTGGCAGTTTGAATGGCTTTGTATACTAAGCCATCTGAAATGCTTGGCCGATTTTATTGATTTATTTTGTCAAGCTAATGGCCATGTCTCATTTCCTGAAAAAGTTCACCTCTCTGAAGCAGTCTTTTTCTCTGTTTGGATGCCTATTAAGTTTTAAAACAGGTTAAGAAATATGGCCATGGCAGGTGTTCTATGCTCAAATGCAGGGGGTTCAAGTTATCTTCCCAATTTGTAAGTTCATGTATTGAATAATTTTTGCAAGTATTTTTAATAGGATATTCTGAAGATTATCTTTGAAAGGAAATCAAAATTTTAGAGGACATGATACAAAGCCAAAATAGTTTCCCATGAATTTGAAAGATAACTTTATTATGGAAGGCTGTTTCAAATGTCATTTAAGAGAGTTTGTTGGCATGCTTTTATATTGGACAAGTTGATTGTGAACAGTTGGGTTAATGGCATTGAGTTTAACTGAAAGAGGGGGTTTTACAGGGGTGCTTTGGAGCCAGGGATCACTTCAGGTTTAATAAATAGGATCACCTGATCACCATTGTAAGAAGCAGCTGGACCAAGTGTAGACAGAGAATGATTATAGGTAGCCCAGTTCCTGGTATTACCCAAACCCTAGTCACTAGTAGCTCGAGAATTTTTTTTATTAATCCATCCTTTAGTTACCATAAGAATTTGCATAAATACCCCCCCCCCCCCACCTGCTCCAATCCAGAGTAACTATTAATGAGTTCTTAAAGATTCATCAGATTGTGGGGCAGATGATGCAGGCAGGGTTTCAGAGACACAGAAAAACATCCTGGAGTTAAAGTGTCAATAGTTATGAGAATAGGTTTTCCCCTTTTTTCTGGCAACAAAACAGGTGTTAAGATGTTAAAACACCAAACTGAAACCTTTTACAAGGAATCATGTCTGCATTAACCACAATGCTTGTAGTCAGAATGCAAACAAAAAACACTCTGATAATATATGCATTGTCCTTGAAACTGATTGGTCCACACTAGAGACAGCTTTCTTTTGAGCCTAGTCTCAAAACGGTGTTAGACCAGAGGACGCCAAAAGGCGTAAAAAGGGGAAAACCTATTCTCATATTTTGGTACTGGCAAAGGAGGTCCCATGATATAAATAGTTAATTAAAGGAATAACATGTTGGCCAGATAACTCCTTGCATTTACATTTGGTTTGGTAAAAAAAAATCAAGTCCATGCTGGCTATTCACTCGCATCCGAAAACGAATAAGAGAACCTGGGCCTGCCGGAGATTATATGCCAACTGAAGTAAATACCACGAGGTCGACAAGAGCTTTGAAGAAGTGTGTTAATGCTTTTTTCTATCCCTAAAAAAATAACTAAAATATTGAAAGTGTCTTTTATTCAAATTAGGATTTATTTTGAATAATAACCCAGGTTTCAACTTAAGGTCCACGAAATTATCTAGCACTTCCAAACTATATGTTAACATGTAATAAACCGTAAGCCAATTGTCCTCAATGTTACATTTCATACGTCTTTTAAAATTGCCAATAAACTAAGTCATTGACTAAATCCCATTAAGCAAATTGAGAGACCACTTGAGATGATACACAATAACCAACGCCTGTGAATGATGCCACATGGTCTTTAATGTCCACTAAACAGCTGCCGGGGGAAGCTTTGGAATTCCCCATAGAAATGAACGGGAAACTGGAGATTAAATTGCTGACTCAGAGAAAACCCATTCTCAATAACACGTGGAGAACACCCAAAGGGTTCTAATTATTAAAGTACAATTAGCATCTCATTTGTATAGTTATACATTCACCGCATAATTGTTTTTCATTAATTCTACTCCCATATTGCCTTTACCCTTACCAATGGCAAGATGAGCAAAAATTGAGGTCACAACAGAAAACCATTAGGAGAATTTCGCAATGGGATTAATCGCCGGTAACCCCCATTCTCTTTCAAACCTGACTGGCCAAGTGACAGAACTAGATTCAAAGCTTTCGTGACTGCAGGAATAAGTGACAGAATTTGAACAATTTCGCTCGATAGATGAAAGGTCCTCCTCTACCTGGCATGGCACAAACGCGTTGTGCGCAGTGCATGCATCTTTATCTGGTGCTATCATCGTCAGCCTTGGCAAGAATAATTTTTTTCCTCTGAAGATAGAGCCAATTTATTATTAACTGCACAAAAGGCAATAATTGATATGCTCTCAGGGTTGATTAATAAGTCACAGCCGGAGGAAATGAGGCAAACTGTAATATCGTGTCAGAGGCTGATTATTTTTAGCCAATAATAATCTTGAGCTTTTAATTGTCCATTAATTAAGCCTTTCAGGGCTACAGCCAGGGAGTATGACATTGACAAATGCTGGGCCAAAATGTTGCAAATAGCCATCAGTGCTCAACTAGACGGATTTTACTGCGCCCTCAGCAGCAGCCAATCACTGTGGACAAAATCAATGCTGTATTGCTTAGTAGTATATATATTTTTTTGTCTGAAGAGCACCTTTCCACTTTGCAGCTTTCAAGAACAGAGCAGCCGACACTTTCATCTCAAACGAATAATGTTAGCGCTCCACCCGGTGTGCCCTTCGTGCACTGCCACCAGTGGCGTTGTGGTGGCGTCCAGCCATTATTGCCATGGCGACAGACGTGCCCATTGCCGGAGAGGTTTGTTGTGCCAGGAGAGGCCTCCACTTTGAAGCTGTGGTTGGGTGAAGGGCGCAGGCGTGACGCGTTAGTTCCCGTGCACTGCGCCACAAAACTCGGTGACGTAAATTAGGTTTCCGGTCGTGGTTGATGTCAGTGGCGAGTAGGATCTGACAGCGGTCCCGGGGCAGGCAACCCGCCTTCACCGAGCGGCACTGACCAAACTTTCTATTCATTTATTTGACCAGGTAAGGCCCCACTGAGCTGCGTAGCTCTTTATCAGAAGCGAGCTGGCCATCGTGAACGATAGCAGCTCAAGGAAGTGGGCTCATCGTAGCGCGAAAATGTACAGCGGTAACCAAGTACTCCAAATGCATGTTACTTAAAATATGGAGGGAAAAACCAGAGGCTCCCGGAGAATAATCTACATGATCACGGCGGCGAAGGCTGGGTAATGGATCCCTGTGGCCGGCAGTCGAGTCTTAACGAGTAATGGCTTAAGCTTATTTTGCTGCTATAAATTTCCACGTGATAAGCCACTTTGTTGAGCTATTATTGTGGCCAGGCTGCGTCTAAAAAATAAGTTAATACCTCAGTCGACTTTACATGGTAAGATAAAAAAAAAAATGGTTTACCTTTCCTATCCTTTACACTCCTATCGTGTTTTTATATTGTTTGTTGTCGTGAAGTTCTGACCTGCCTCGACTGAGCATCTGCGCAAAATAGTTTTATAGCTCAACGGAGTCTTCCAGTATAAATAAATATTCAGATTCTCTAAATGTGGGGGTACGGACTGGTTTTCTACACATCCGCTGAAGAACAGAGCCGTTCTGCAACCAAGCAAAAGCATTTTGCTAAATGGATTTCAGGCGTAAATGCTGAATAGACCGAGACACCTGCCGCCAACCTGGATTAGGTAGGGAAACTAATGAAAGCTCAGTGTTCGTCCATACAGCTCCCCCCGCCCCATCCACACACACCGACCTAATCAGGGTTCATTACGTACGAGAAACATTCACTTAAATGCACCATAAACATTATTCACACCTCATTGACTCGATAGGACATGAACGAATGGTCCTGACAACTGAAGCTGCCCATGCCAAGTACAGGAGGGGTTGCTTCCAAGGACAAACTGCATTGATACTCCGGCAATGACTGCCCCAGAGTGCCAACGCTAAATCACAGTGCTCAGTGACTTTTAGGATCACCGCATAATGTCTTTGTAAAAATCGATTCGTTAAGCTTGTGGTTACTTTGCACTAAGCCTGCAGCCTTAATTACAAAAATATCAAAAATTTATAATATATACAGTAATAAAAAAAAGGTTTACACTGCATTCATGTCTATACGAGCAACTTCAACATTTCTGTGCCGACCGAACAGACAAAGTGAGAAGATGTCAAATGAATTCAAATTTCCCTCGGCAGTAACGGCACGCCGCGCATCCGGCGCAAGCTCTCGTCGTCGTCATCGTCATCGTCTTTGCGGCACTTACGAGATTTTACCGAAGGGAGCGAAGGCCGCCCGGAGATCATCGGTGGAGATCTCTGGGCTCAGGTCTCCCACAAACACGTGATAGTGATCTGCAAACATCACACCCGGTAGGAAGGAACAAACAAAAAAAACAAGGGCAAACGTACCTCAACATCATTTCATCTCTCATCCCCCGCTGCTGCTGGTGGAACGGGTGCACAGGGAGACGGTGGGGGGAGGGAGGACAAAGCAGAAGCCTGCAAAAGCTCAGGTGTGAGAAATCCCCCCGTTCGCACGGCGCTCCTGCGTCACCGAGGGTAGCGGTTTGCGGCCTCCACCTCCTTGCCGCTTTGCCTCTCCCCCAGGAAGTCTTACAGTGGCGTGCAAACGTCGCAGTGTCAGCGAGGGGGGGGGGGAAGAAGTCATGGCCCAGTGGCTTATGCTGCACCGGTCGCAAACCAGCACAAGCAGAGTTGGTAAGAATATTTGGCCTCCCTCCCTCTCAACCGATTAAAATTGTCAAGATTCTTTTCGCATTTGGTGGAAATTGAGACAGAGGAGATGATGAAAAAAAGCCTAAACCGCATGCCACATTCACAATCAGCCAAGAATGCAAAGGCTGCTTAAGAAACCTCATCAATATTTTAAAGCGCCGGTCAGTCAGCTGGTACGCATATCGGGGCAATACTCCGTTTGCTACTAACATTATTGACAGAACCAATTAGTGCCTCAATCCTACTTAATTCAAATCTAGGGAGAACAGTTAATTTAGTTCTCATGTCCTGCACAGCCGATAGAACAATAAGTACCCAAGAATGCAGGGAGAACGTTTTGTCTCAGTCATCTGTAACCATGTAGGTACAGCACTTCTCAACTCCACACTTGGTGACCCCAACACGGACAAGATTTCTAGTGCCAATTAATCCGCTGCTGCACGCTGTGCACACGAGACAAGCAGTAATTAGTGAATGTCGCACTGCGAGCAGGGGGGTTAGATGTTAACTCCCTTGCCTGGTATACAGGAAGTCGTGGTTTCAAAGCCGATATATTTGGAGTTTGCATAGTCTCCCCGTGGTCGGGGGAGATTTCTTTGGGTCCTCTGGTTTTTCACTCCACATTAAGAATCAACATGCATTTGGAGCATTTGGCTGCTATAGATTTCCAGATAAGCCACTTCGTTGGGCTATCAATTGTGGCCAGGTCACTTCTGAAAAAGAGCCGTATATCTCAGTGGACCTTATCTGGCGAAATAAAACAAAGTTGAATAGTTTCGATTTAGTACTGTCAACCTCCCCCATCAGCGATCCAGCTTGTCGGACTCGACAACTCAAGGCCGGCAAGTTATAATGATTTTTAAATGGAACTGGCCTCATCTGCTGCCTGATGTAAAGTAGCCATTTCATAAACTTGACATGCGCAAGCTTAAGGACAAAGGGTCTACACGCTTGTCCTGTTATGGAATGGCAACAAACAGTAAGTAAAGTTGCTAAGGTGTTTGTTTACAAGATTGTAGTTTCTAAGCGCTTAAGTACGTGGCAGTTAAGTGGTTGCACAGTGGTTAGAGCAATCCATTTATGAACCCGGCGACCGGAGATTGATTCCCAAGCACTGTTAATGTCGATGGCGAGCAATATCGAAACCAGTTCTTGGTGATCCCTTCATCAAATCGCGCTGACCAGCATGGTCAAGTATAGTCAAGCATAATACTTGCCCATAGCAACTAACACTAGTATTGAAAACGTATACAACATTTTTTTACACGTACAATTGCATACAAAATATTGTTTATTGGTCAATGTCTGCCCCTACATGGCAAACGCATTAATAAGGTTGTGGATTACTACACAACCAAGGCAGTTGGGCTTGAAGTTTCATTTTTGTTTCCAGCAAATGTCTAATGAAAGCACTAACTGGTCTGACACCCCAAAACCACTTACTAAAGCACCCAAGCAGAGACAAATGCGATGAAAGAGGGAGAGGGTTTGGTAATGATCTGTCAAACCACTGAGACAAAGGCCTCTCCATACCATGCCAGGCATGAGGGTTGACTTATAAAATCCATACTTCCTCACCATGGTCAGTATGGGTTGGTTAAGGGGGGGGGAGGAAGAACTAACCTACTGCGCCACCGCTCTCCCCTATGCAAGCTACAGCGTTTAATGACACGATGCACCAATTGAACAAGTGTGTGGGTATTAGGTTCTAATGAGAACAACTTCCTGTTTGTCGCGTCACAGTAGGGGGCCCTGTCAATACTAGTGGGGGGTTTTAGGTAGTGCAGAGGGTGTGGGGAGGGAGGGGAAATGACACCGAATAATCCTGAATGCCCTGAACGTTGTTAGTGGGTCACAACATCACTTCCATGACCGTTCCGTTTTTTAATGTATGATGGTGGCTCGCGGTCGGCGTGAATCTGCGAGTCTGCAATAGGAGTTGTAGCATCAAAACAAAGCAAAGCGCCAAGAGAACTCGCACGAACTGATTCCTGCGGAGTAATGCCGTCACGGGACATTGCGACTTTTCGTAAGGTGGGCAGTGAAGTTACTGCCTTGTTCAATAAATATGCCAAGTCAGTTTTATTTTTTAACTTTACACTAATCAAGGGCAAAGAGAAAAAAATACACATATACATAAAATCATAAAAATAATTGAATTAACGTAAAGTTTCAAATTTAATTTTAAAAGCAGAATTTTAAGGCAAAGATTGCCGAAACTCCAACCCGAAAGAGATTTGCTCTGCCTGGGTCAATTAGTACACCAGAGTTGTGTGGGGGATGAAGGCAGGGGCAAGTTCTCCAGGAGACACAACATCGTTCTGGGCAGGCTTGAGGTCAGCACTGTGTGGAAACCAAGGATCAATGTACACCGGATAAGTGCTAAATGAAATACAAAATTGCACAAAGGCTTGGGTCATATCTCAGCTTAAAACATGGCCATTAAAAATAGACTGCTCACACACCACTCAGCAAAAACCACTTGTTAAACATAAAATGCTCCACCACATGCACCACTCATCCAAACCACTCAACCCTCCAGACTGCTCATCCCTATACCACTCACCACCCTCCTCCAAGACTGCTCACCATATATACTGCTCGCACAAACCACTCACTGCACTGACTGGTCACCCCATACAACACTCGCGCAAACTGCTCACCAGAGAGAATGCACCACCACTGCATGAACCACTCTCACCACACATACCACTCGGCATACAGTGCTAACTCCGCACCCAAGTCACCCCGTATGGCTCATCCCACACACAGCGAGTCTCTGAACAAAACACGCCGACGCCACACTTGGAACGGAAGATAGTGTTGCAATCGAAACGTCGTGAGAATTTTATTGTTTTATTTTTATTATTTTATTATTTCCCTTCTACGTGACTTTACCGAAATAACCAAGAATAGCTCTATAAATATTAACGTAAAGATTGTGAAGTCAGAAAAGCCTTAAGAGATTATTAAAACAACAATGCAGGAGGCAATCTTTATAGGACCGACAATGAAGACAAGCAGAAAGAGTTTAAAAACGATCCCCGTTTCGAATGAAATTATAATTAGAGGCACGTCAAGAGATTTTAACAACTTGAGCTAAAAAAAACGTATGCAGCCAAAGATTTTTCTGTAACATTTCGTACAAACACGAGGCATGTCAAAGCATGTTTGTCATACAAATGACATAAAACTTGTGACGCACTGGTACTGGCACAATGCCACACGAGGCTGATTAATGGCTACAGCTAACATTAGATCACAGAGTGATTTCGGAACCGGCTCTGGGCCCTCCGCCCCCAACTCACACCGAAGGGTGCCGAACTTTGGTCAAACAATCACCATGACTGACTGGGCATGCTTAGACCTTCAGCCAGTAAAATGGATAAGAGCTTTTTTCTTCTTGGTTCTTTCGGTAAAGTCACGTAGAATGGAAATAATAAAGTAATAAATATAAAACATAATAATATTATGTTTTATTTTTATTAATAAAAGTAAATAAAACATAATAAAATTATGTTTCTTTTTTATTAATAATAAAAAAATTATGTTTCATTTTTATTAATAAAAATAAAACATAATAAAGTTTTATTTTTATTATTTTATTACTTCCATTCTACGTGACTTTACCGAAAGAACCAAGAAGATTAATCCCTGCAGTCACGAAAGCTTTAAATCGAAATTTGGTTAAGAGCTGTTTTTGTTTGGTTCATGTATTACAAACGTTGAACATAGTTTCGTATAATTATTTAAAATTCTTGATTACAATATTAAGTACTTAATTTTGACAATAAACAGATCACCGTCTTAATTTCAGGTTTTTTTTTCATCAGGTCAGGACTACCAGACGTCAGCAATCCACATTAACCAACATGGTGAAGTATTGGTTGAAGAAACGAGATTAATTACGCGGCAAACAAGAGCACAGTATGTTTCCGTTGCGGAAAATGTCATGCGCTTTTCAACAACGAATATCCCTGGCAGCTACATTTGGTCAAGTGTGGCGAGACTACAGGAAAAGAGTGCTGCGGTTCTGATCTACAAAGTGCAATTGTAGGAGGCGTTCTTTAAAGAGGTTGCCGACCCATTACAGCAGAGTGACAAAACAGCTACGGCTGCATCACGGACGGCATCTGTTTCTACAAAACACATTTTAACAAGGCAGCCAACCACAGCGACACACAATGTTTCTGCAACTGCTATGGCAGTTCTCAACAAGTTGCCTAAATGTTTATCACCGAGTCCTGAGTGTCCGATGAACCCTAATAACTATAAACATGCCTTAGTTCGGCTCTTGACTTATAGACATTTAAATGAATCTTCCTGCACACATTTCAAATAATCCTACATAATACAATACTGCATGTAAATTCGTCTGGCTACATCTGAGGATAGCTTACATACAGTGGAAGGCCTCTTATCTGCAGGTGTGGGATAATCTGATTCTTTCTGTTACCGAATGGGTGATTTCCAATTCTCTGTGACACCTGCCTCTAAGAAGATTACACATGAAAGTCAGCCAACCAATTCCAGTCCAACAACGGACAGATTGTCTGACAATAAAGATGAAGAAAGATGAGAATGACAATTGATTACAGTGCCGCTTTTGTTTCTGTCATAATCTCCAGTCTCTGGTAGGAATTCCCAGCAGGAATTGCCGAGGGAAAGAAGTCAGCTGGCAGGACAGCATGGGACGTATGTATCTCGGTACGGTTTGGATCTTCAGTAAGTTGCGTTTGGCTGCCGGTAGCCTTTAGCAATTATAATGAAGCGTAAGAACGATAAGCATGCTATGGTGCGCCATGAAAACGTGTGGTGACCCACAGTTCTTAAACACCACTGGTTGAAGGTCATTATTTTGTATCTATTTTTTAAAATATAATTAGGAGTACAAGTGTTACTATTTTTTTTATTCACACGTGTGTTTAGCATGAGTATGTGCTGGCTTTCTGCCTGGCTAATAGCCATTGTGACAATGCGTCGCAAAAGACTTTACTTTTTTCTAGAGCCTAAAATGCGATGTTTTTTTTATAATCATAAGCTTGTTAAAATAATACGCGAGTAATTAAACATTTTGCACGTCACAATGAGAGGTCAAGAGCTTCCATTTAAAATAAACATCACTGTTTGTAGATAATGCATGAAGGACACTGGGGATGGAGATGCACATAATCGGAATGAATATATACCATCCCCCCATGGGGAGAAAAAATATAAGATGCATAATCTTATTTGACACTTTTCAACTTCCTTATTTATTTCCTGTCACACAAAGGATGAGAATTAAACTGAGAAAAAAACTGTTATATTTATAATACAGGTTTTCCAGCACTAAACGAACAAGATATGTTCCGCGAAAATTGCTCGTTAAGCGAAAACTGGTTAAACGATCATCGTTGTCCCATTGACTCCCATGTTAAAAGCAGAATTAGGTTTGAAACTAAAAATGGTCCACTCCTTAACAACCTTTTTCACATAACAAATAAAATTACAATTAAAAAAAGAGGAATAAAATATGAAACGTAACACTTACCACACATGAAGAACCACACAGTGCTTGCAGGTTCCGCCTGTACTCAGCGTGCCACCCAGCCCCCCCACCACACCTCCCCCCACGCCCACGCCCACCCCTTCCCCACCCACCTCCCTGCCGCCGCAGACCGCATTCCATCGATCGATCTCCGCTCGCTACGAGAACATTTGCTCGTTATGCGAAAAGGATGCTCTTAAAGCGAGATACGTCCCGATACTGAAGGCTTCCTCAACTATACAAACCACGTATCCCGAATAGCTGTTGGCCGGGTGCTAAGACGAACCCGAAACCTGGCACGCCCAGTTCACATCACTGATCAATTGGTTTCTGTGGTTTCGGTTTTGCCCACTCCGAGCATGGCACAAGTAGCTTGCGAGCGCCGGCACGTACAACCCAGCGTGGCTCCGCGGTGAGTAGCCTCACACGCTCAGCCGGCTGCAAATTTCGAAGAACCACGAGCATATGGCGCACAGCAACGAGGGCGATGAAGTTTCATTTGCGGGATTCAAACAAATTTAACGTTTCTGTGAAAATCTAGCGCGTAAGAGACACGGCAACTGCAATTAAAGCATTTCCCACCCGTGGCGAATTATTAGAGCTACCAATTCCCATCATGCATGTCAATTGGAAGGAATTAGCGACAGGAAAAGAAATTATTAACAAATGCAATCGGAGGGAAACTGCTCCCCATTCAGTTTATGAAAACCTTAAATTTCTAATAGGTAGAAGCTATGAAACTAATGTGGAAAGTTATTTACTACAATTCCACACTGAATCCAGAGATAATTAGGTTTTGTGACTTGGTAAAAATTTCTGTCATCAATGTTATTCTTAACATTTAGCAATTCCCTTTGGGCCATGGAACATACTGTAGATATAACTTTGGAGGCAGGCACCCAGTGCCCACCCCTGACATCATCACACTTCCCCACCCTCCATCCATGAGCCTCATGACTCAATAGCAAAGCCCCCACGCATGGTAGAGGGACACATAAATAACCTAACACCATCTTTCCACGGACACAACCGAGGCTATGTGAAGAGGAGGGGGGAGGAGAAGTCTGACACTGAACAGAACACGAGCAGTGAAGACTCCCCCACGTGAAAGTGTAAGAACACTGAAAAGCAGATAAGGACACGAACTGAATCAACACGTGTCAGTTACTCATTCATCAATAAATCAACCCGGAAAAAAACGTTCCCAATTATAACAAAGAGGAAGAATGGATGGGATACAAGTCGGCAGCAGGCATGGACGAGACAAACAAGTTCTTACCAACGTAGTACAAAACCTTATTTTCTCTACGTACCATGCCGCCACCCACTGGTTCAACGTTATTCGAAACATTGAGCAATCATACGAGAGCCGGTACCTGTTGGAGGTAAGATCACGGCCCAAATACAGCAGCAGCAGACAGAACGGCTCTCGCAAAGGAGGCGTCCTGCGAAGCCAAGGTGTCCAGTCTGACAAACGTGCACGGCTACTTCCAAGTCGACGCCTTACAAATGACTTTCAACGGGGCACGTTGGATACCCTGGCCCATGATGTCGCCACCGTTCTGGTGGAATGGGTTCTCAAACCCATTGGGTGTCTCCCCTTTCTTGCCAAGTGCGTAGGGCAGTGCCTAATGCACTACCTTATCCACATGGAAATTCTGATTTTTGAGGCCACATAACCCCCCCGCCCCCCCCCCCGTTTCCCCTGTCCGTGTCCCCATACAGGACGAACCGCTGTTGTGAACTTCGCCAGCCCGCTGTCTACTGGAGATAGAACTTCAAAAAGCCCTCGCCACATCCAAGGTGTGGAAAGCCCGTTGTCTGTCCAAAGCAAATGGAGCTGGATACAAGATCAGTAAATGGAGCTCTCGCTGCAAGTGGAAGCTTAAAGCCACCTTGACCAAAAACTGCAGAGGAATCATCAGCACAACTCAAAGTCTAACGAAGGGGGTATGAACCAACAAGGCCTGCAAGTTCACACACCCTTCTGACCGATATGGCGAAGAGAAAAAACACTTTTTTAAAGATTAGAAACCTTTTTTGTTTCTAACCAATCGAAGGTCCCAGTGAGCCACCGACGCTGACCGTCTAGGCCTCTGCAGAGCCACGGCCTTCAGGAACCTCGACAGCACTGCTGAGGATACCCACCAGGACTCCAAGAATGTGTTCGTGAAAGGAAGAAATAGCAGACAGGCGTACCTTTATGGATCCTGTCGACCCGCCACTCTCAAAATCCGCCTGGAGATGAGTGGTGAGAGCGAGTAACCCGCACGGCAGGGGATCTTGGACTCGTTTGGACATGCCGGCTGGAGATCGCCCCCTCCAGTGACTGGTGTTAACCTTGCCAATGAAGGGTCTCCCTTGATTTCAAGAGGACACTCTGCACCTGGGTCTGAAAGGCCCAGGTTCACCTACCTCATCCATTTAACGGCATGTGGGGGGACGGGCATCGTCGTCTTGGCACAGTAGATCCTCCTGAACCGGGAGAAGCCATGAGGGGCCCATTCTCTGTTGCAGAATATCCGAGATCCAGTGCTGCCTGGCCCAACATGGGGCAATCAGCAGCACCCTCGGCAGGACGGACCAAGGAGGGAACGCGTACAGGCCTCACCCAGTCCAGGGGATCGTTGACGTATCTGTCGCGACGGGACGCTAGACAGCGAGAACCCGTGCAGAACCGTGGCAACTGACGAATGGTCTTCGACACAGAGAGGTCCAACTCAAGTTGTTGGATCCCATTCCACCCTCCCTCCCCGGATCGAGCCACCCTCGAATTAATCGCATCCGCAACCACGTCGTCTGCCCCTGCCAGATGATGTGCCTTTAGGGATAGGTGTTGCAACTTCACCCAGCACGAGAGGTTCCAAGCCTCCGCAGTGACCGTGGACACGCTGGCGTTTTCCCCGTCTTTGGGTGTCACGTAACGCAACTCGCACAGCAACGTGCCGCGCGCTTCACAAGACTTGCCCCCCGCTCAAACCAGTGGGCGGCGTGCATGGTACGTAGATGATTGTCTGCATGCCGATTCTTTTGTATTGTCTGCATTTTGTTTTATTGTCTGCATATTGACTTTGCACCTCCGATTAGCACGGCCAGCTACTTACGGTGTGAAAGAAGTTCAACATACATTGTAACCACTATATGATTGCGTCTACGGGACCCTTTTTGCCTGTTATTTTTTTCATCATCTTGATCCTGGCTAAAAAGGTCCCATAGATAGAACTGCTCCAAACCGAGCTATTAATGCCTTGGAATTTGCATTGCCTTCGTGCTGTTCGCATTTTGGCGTTCTCTGGTCCGACACTGGTGAGACAAGCTCATGAAGAAGGCTGTCTCTGGTGTAGGCCAATCAGTTTCAAAGACAATGCCCATCTATTATCAGAGCATATTTATTTGCATATTTTTGTATGTGTGGTTAATGCGGACATGATGGCTTGCAATAAGTGTCTATTTGGTGTTTGAATATCTTAACACCTGTATTCTTGCCAGAAATTGTAAAGCCTATTATTTTTTCCCGTATATAATTGCATTTCAACGTTACTTCTATTCCATTTCGATCTTGTCATGAGCAAAAATGAACTGAAATACACACAGCACACCAGGTGAGGCTTAACACCCAACGCGCGGGAAATGAGGCGGCTTTTGTTTGTTTGTAGAGGTGACAGACATTACACTTCCAGAATATTTGGGAATTAAAACGATTGGGCTATGATGTACCAAAAACATATCCCCAATGCTGCACATTCATTCCATATTATGAATATCAAGGGAATGCAAACGGATGCATCAAACACGGCGAAAGATTACGAGTTTGGAGATTAAAGTACTGCACTAACATTTGTTCACATGAAATGCAACAGTGGTATTGTTTATCTTTGAATTTAATACACAAATGATGAAAGATGCAATAGAATCTGGATAAACGTGTCGCTTTCAACTCTTGAGCATATTTTTAGGCATGTCAAATGCTTCATGCGCCAATCATCATAGTGTTAAACAACATACCGCTGGATTGCCACAGTTGTTTAAATTCTCATGAGAATTACCAGCTGTGACATCCGTTCATGTGTTCTATAGGTGTGGCTGTTAAATCAATCGCGAGGGTGTTCAACTTGTGTTGAAGCGAGCGTGCACATGCCTGGCGAGGGAATTAGGATGCTTGTACACAATGTCTCGTGAGATATGGTCTTAAAATAACTTGAGGACAATCAAATAAACAAAAGACTTCAACCTGGCGATAGGTCATACAGCATCATTATGCAGCCGGACTTCATCAAGCAGGGTTTAACCTTTTGTCGCAGGTCGGCTAATTAAAAAAAACATCTAAAATGTAAATGAAAAGCAAAACGTTGTAAACATAACAGAATGTACGTATATATACACACTTTGGATTGTTACGTAATATATTGTACATAAACAAGACCCACTATCCAGACGGAAGGAATCACGTGCATCATGAAGAAACAACCTGTCCCAACAGCAGAGGTCACTGGTTTTGACCTCCATCCAAGACAGCAGACAACACTCAACAGACTCCACACGGAGGGACAGGACACGGTGGGGGGGGGGCATGACGCAGTGGGCCCCCCGGCTTCACGAGCGAACGACGAGGGATGTGACCTCCAAGTGCGACTGTGGCCCCCGAGTCCCAGAGCGTGGAACTTATCACATCGACCGGCCCCTGCACTGAGACAGGTTGCGGGAGGCGCTTCATTTCCCCGGTCAGCATCTAAGGAAGCCACGGAGCATTGATCGCCAAAACACGACGTGTCCCATTGTAAAATTCTCCATTCATATGAAAGATATCAAAATGCACTTGAATGCATAATAGTGTGTAGAATGCATAAAATATGCCCTGTATTTAAAGAGTATTACATTTACTTGTGGAGGATGGTGGGGGTAGGGGGGGGGGGCAATTGGAGAGGGGGAGGAGAGCCACAAACTGGGGGTATGAATACAGCACTGTGCAGCACACATACCGTGTCTACATTGTCTGCACGCGAACACACGTGCTCATGTATGTAAATATTACATATATACACCCACATACTGTATAGAGTAGGACACGTGTGTGTGTACGTAATAAACACCTACACAAGTACTATATATGAGTATTCCTGCTGATTTTAGAGTGCTTTTGATTGAAAATTGTGGCCCATCGGACTTGTCAGCTCGGTGGATGAGGACTCACCCCATTAATCCGGCTCGCCAGAGAGTTTGTACTTTCCGCATGGAGACCCAATCCTGGGCGAGGCCCTCTCCAGTACACACGGGTCGCGTGGGTTTTATGGCAATACTGCGGGTTTGTTAATAAGGCAGGCAAGTGCAGTCGTTGGGAGCATAGCAGATTTCCCTGCACTGCCCTCTGCCGACAACGTAGCCCTGCAGGAGCTTACAACACCTCTTTTAAGCATGACGGTCGCCCATATCCAAGCACTTATCCAGGCTCAAGATCCTGCTTAACTTACGAGAGCCAACAAGATCGGGTGTAATCTGGGTGACCTGGTCAAAGGTGCCCGTATGTAGGGAGCAGTTTTTCACATCTTCAATATGCTTGAAAAACTTTACAAATTTGGGTGAAGCAAAACTATCATGTATGAGATCAAGTTCATATAACTCTGGGCGCCAGGGTGGCGAGATGTTAATTACCTCGCCTGGTATACAGGAGGTCGTGGGTTCGATCTTGACGCCTGCTGTATATTTAGAGTTTGCATGTTCTCCCCATGGTTGCGTGGATTTTTCTCCAGCTCCACCGGTTTTTCCCTCCACATTTAGAAAAATGCGATCAGAGTATTTGGCGGCAATACATTTCCACGTGATAATCCACTTCCTTGAGCTATCATAATCCACTTCGTTGAGCTATCAACGAAGTGGATTAGGCCAGGGACGCTTCTGAAAAAGAGCCATATAACTCAGTTGGGCTTACTTGGTAAACTAAAAATAGTTGACATTATAGTTTTAGATGGCCCACTTTGTGAATTGCCCGGATATCCGTGGGAACTGAACTCTAAAATACTGTACACATAAACTCGTTCAGCACAATGAGTACTGAACTATCCAGTCACCTGTTGAGGAAATGCAAAGTAAAGGAAAGACGTGAGCTTTTCACTACATAATGAAATTCAAAAACACAACAACAAAAACGAGGGAGAGAATTCAAAAACGAAAAAGGAAAAATGGTGAGATGCGTTCTTAAGTGTGAGAGCATGTTTGAGAACAACAGTAAAGAGTTTTAAGGAGTCATTGTGAAATTATGAAAAGCATAAAATGACCAAAGAGGAAGCAAACACATGGTAACGTCAAACATGTTTGCATTTAAGGAACGAGACAGGGCGATAGCTTGACTAATAAAAGGATCGTTCCATTGGAATCTATAGAGGCCGATGCACCTACAAAAGCAGCACAACCTATCCGATGACGACAGGGAAGTTTCCAACATCACACGCTCACGGCCGGAGGAGGAGGGGGGGAAGAGCTCAATGACAACTTGAAGCCAAAAAGATTATGGTGGACTCAGAATAATAATCTTCATTTATCCTGGATGAATCCGATTAAACTGTTTGAATATTTTTTTCACAGATGTCCAGTAGGGACAGGTAAGAAAGTTACAACAAACAATTGAACACGTAGGCTTTCGCAACCAATATTATCCATATAAAAACGTTAAACCCGCCACCACCCGACATGGCCAATTAGTACAAAAACGATAGAAAAAGTATAGGAAAGGAAAACAAATCACTAAAATGTAGGTGAACTAAAACGAAACTGTTTATTATACCAGGTAAAGACCACGGCTCTTCCCTTCTTTTTCAGAAGCGACCTGGCCACAAATGATAGCTCAACGAAGTGGGTCGTCAGGGAGAACGCAAGAAATTGCAACACACCCAACCGGTAGAGAGATGACTCGCCTTCTAATTTACTTTTCAAAAGTAAAAAAACAACTTATCCATAGCCGCTGTCTCAGTAAACACACCACAAAAAGGAAAACTGAGCAGATTCGCACACAGACGAGCCAA
This sequence comes from Lampetra planeri, assembly GCF_965212315.1. Classification (NCBI taxonomy): domain Eukaryota; kingdom Metazoa; phylum Chordata; class Hyperoartia; order Petromyzontiformes; family Petromyzontidae; genus Lampetra; species Lampetra planeri. The sequence continues at coordinate 12,395,146 of NC_136110.1, forward strand.
TTCCCTTTCCTTTAACACATCAGCTGCTCACAAACATCACAGGCCAATTATGAAGAAATATATTCTGCCGTTTCTCACACACAATCCGTCAACTAGATAATTGAAAAAAACATTAAACATGTGTGTATTATTACACCCACCACAGCCGCCTCGTTTTAATGTAAAGTTGTTTTAACAGAGCCACGATGAAGTCGTCATCAAATTTATCATAAACCAACCAGAGCCATAAATGTGGAAAATATAAAATATATATATCACTGTCCAAATGTGGAATTTTACATACCACTAAGACAATCCCGTAAAGATGCACAAACATTCAAAGATAAAAAACGATTTTGAAAACCAAAGATATACGTGTAACCTAACAACTGCAGACAATTCTCCTATATAGACAATAAGGCGGTACAAAATGGTCAGCTAATTTCTGAGGACCACAAAGCTTTGAATCTCAACACAAATTAGCACATGCAAGACAGGCATCTCCTCCTTTGCCAGATCAAACTGTTGAGGAATACACGCTTTGTGAGCCCTCGTCCGAACTTGCATCAACTACAACAGGGGTGTGGAAGCCTTCCATACCAAGGGGCTAAACAGGGACTCTTGCAAAAACAGCCCAGACAAATAGCCGATCGCACCACTGAAGCCAAGTGACAATTGTAATCAATTACTTGTTTTTGTGGTCGATTAAAATAGTTGCCCGCAACATTGTTCTGCTGGCGGCCCTGACATCTTACCTCCTGAAGGCAGGAAACCCCTTAGAAGCCACTCCCCCAAGCATTGCAGAATCCGTTGACATCACCTCCCATTGAGCTCACGTGGGAAGAGAGACTTTATTTTTCCAACTATTAACATGTTTTCCGATTGAGTAATCGAACAGAGAAATCAGGGGTAATTGATTACTTAAATAATTGGATAGCCTTGGTCTACTACTTCATTGCACTTTTGTTGAGCCATGAATTTAGTTGACATGGAACTTTAATCGTGCTAGGAATGTATGCATTGACTGTAAGTTAACGACTTGAAAGACAAGAGATGAATGGGCCTGCTAAAATTAGCCATAAGCGATGTTGCCAGGTCTAAAGTATTGCCCTTTAGTACCCGATTCCCACTGCAAAGTTGTTTGCAGTGACAGATTAATATTGTTTGTTTCAAAGCGGTAGAACCTTTGTGGCCAAGGGGCAATGTGAAATTAAGTCGAAGGCTGGATTCCCTCAGCCTTGAACTCCAAAATGGTTGGTGGCGCCACAAACTAAGAATTGAAATATAATGCAATGACCACCCAAAAACACTCCATATGCACACGCAATATTTGGTATTAAAGGCCTCGCAGTGGTGTGTGCACTTTAATAAGTAACCACTGTTCGCAAAGGTGCAACAGAAAATTTAAAACAGAGTAGAGGCGAGCCCAGCTCTTCCTGGGCTGCCTTGTCAAGCAAGCAGTAACCAGGGGCCCAGGCAAAGAAAATGCGTGCAAAATCCGCCAGGCAGCGATTGTCGTAGGATCCGATACTGCGTACATCGAAACACAGAGTAACACATTCCTGCAAAGGGAGCTGGTAGGAACATTGGGTTGTTCGGTCAATTGCCAGGGTCAACGGCGGCGTGGTGTATTCCGCAAATATGGCCGACTGTGAGGGCGGGCACAAGCCGGCGTGAGTAGGCTAAACGTTGAGTTTTATAAGGGCACCACGGGGTGACCAGCCCCTCCCCACCCAGCCCCACCCCCCACCCAGCCCCACCCTCCCCATTCAGCCCTTCCCAGGCCCCTCCCCACACTCCCCTCACATTTTTGGATGCACCACGGACGGACACAATAATCCCCTGTAGGCTGGTGTAACCAGGAGGTTCCTACCAGTATTATTGCGTCATCACTCCCATTACACCAATCAACTGCCAGGGAGACAATCCCCACGCAACATGGCCATCCTGAAGTCCTTATGCAACATGGCCCCCAAGTTTCTTTTTTACGTAATTTGTTCAAGTGTGTGAGAGTAAATGTATACAACTGTTACTTCACATGGGAATGTCTGTGTGTTTGCATGTATTAATGTATCGATCATGTGCCTTAATAGGTGCTTGCTAACGGTCTGTGAAGAGGCGACATGCGGGATCGTTGTATTTATGAGAGCATGTTTGGGGAGAGCATTTGTACGCGATTTTGTGCACGTGTTTGTGTGTGTTTGGGAGTGTGGCTATGTCGTGTGTTTCTGTATGTGTATTTGTGATCGTGTCTGTGTGGGGAGCGGTAGTGTGGTGGTTAGCACGCTGCACACAAACCGGGCGAACTGAGTTCCATTCCCGCTCACGTGCCAACACCAGTGACGATTATCCAAACCGGTCCTGGGCCTCTCCTAGGTCGACTCAGCCTCAAATTAGTACCTGGTACAGTGTGTAAACATCATCACTGGGAAGACAAGGGTGGTCGGGCGTGGTGCTGGCTACCCATCCCCTCGTGTGCCGTGCCGGCCTTCATAGGTGTTCACAAACAGCACTTGCCCCAACAGTCTGTTAAGGCTATGGGGGGGGGAGAGGACAAGTCTATTAAGGCGGTCTTAAGGGTGGTTTTGACCACCCATACGTTCTCTCGGAACTTACGTGATTTCCCGTATGGAATCACAGTTAGGAAAAGTCGTAGTTTACACAATTTTTAGATTTATTTTCCCTTTGCTACTCAGGCCCCCCCCAGACACGCCCGGCTGCCTGTGCTCGTTTATAATACACATTCTGTATTCGGCCAAGCCAGACCAGCTCATCTCGTTTTCTGGTAAGGTAATATTTTTTTTACATTGCAAAATTAGAGCTCTAAGCCGAAATACCATCATACCGGTGGTCATGTTGCCACGGCGTCATGGTAAGAACATTGTACTTGCATCCCCCCCCCCGCAGGTCACCAGTTCGATTTGATCTCTCGGTGTGGCAATTTAAAACAATGGACGAGTGTATTAAAACACACGCGCCTCTGCCCACCAACAGTAGAAATGTGTATATCAGCGAGCGGACTCGCAGGTCTTGTGTGGCAGGACATTGGCATGTCGCGTGTGGCAGGGGTAAAGTAGAGATACTGTAACTCTCAAGTCTGACTCGCACGGAAGTGAAGGCCAACACACTCTGGGGGGGTCTCTCTAGCAGACTTCCTTCTGGTAGAGGCCATTTTGCAAACAGTGGCGTGAGCAAGAAATTGCAGGGCTTAGCCTTTACTTGTTTTTACTTACCTACCGACCACCATACAGTCACCTGACTCTGAGAAATGTTATCTCGAGAGTAAACTTTAAGTCAGACAGCACTTCAATAGAAATTATCGGATGGATGTCAAAATCGAACCGCCCACTCGATGGGAAAGTGGGGCTAGTCGCGAGCCTCTCTGACGGTAACGTGATAATTTATTTTATTTTTACACAACTGTGTATATCACGAAAAAATATATTGTACGGAATTAAAAAAACCCCATGAGTTTGTAACAAAGATGGAAATCATATGAAACCCAATGTTCGTGCATTTCCAGGTTTCAGGACCCCATGGCTACAGGCATTTTAACGTAATCTTTGTTACACTGTACATACCAGGGCTGACACCGTACAAAAAAGGTAGACAACCCAAAAACCAACACAGCACCAAACAAATCCATAAAGTAATAATTGTAATAGAATCACATTTTGCTCCGATATTTTCTTTTTTGGCCCACCAGAACATCTTATTTTTTAAAGTGGAAGCTCATGCGTGAAAAATCCATAGCAAGTGAAGAACTGCAGGAGACCGATTTAAATCTAGGAGTGCGGCCATGATGTGCTGTCTGCCAGCTCTTGTTCCGCGTGCGTTTTGTGTGCAATGAGATAATCGATAATCCTCGAGCAGCCTCAGCGTATGCAGCAGCACAATTCAGTGACATGTCACGCTGATTCGGCGTTATAGACAGTAATTAACAAACTACAATAATGTCGCTGAAATGGTTGTGCAAATAACATTTAACGATGAAAGCTTTTAAAGACTATGATGCAGTCACGGTTTAATCGTGAGCACATTGGACTTGCTATCCAAGTCGCCCGGTTTTTAATTGATGGCACTTAAAAATATGGAAGTGTATTAAGCCCCTCCACCTCTGTCCACCCAGCAGTATAAATGGGTAACGCCACAGCCGATCGTCAGAGTGTGTGTGGTGGGTTAAGTGCGACTACTCTCATCTCTTCCAACATGTTTAGCCATTGTAAAAGATAAGTCTAACGACCATCAAGAGCTGCTGTCCAGAACTCTCCCCATATGTTCCTGTTTTGTCTTAACAATAATAGATAGCGGACTACTCGCACACAATTGTTACACGCTCTGTAAAGGCCACTCACTTTGATGCTCTGAAACATTGCCAGCCAAAGGTCGCACTTTACAATCTACTGCTTCAATAGCCAGCGTGCCAACCTCTGCTACCAAGTGATGCCACATGCCAACTAACATGCACATTCACCTGAAAAAATCTGGGGGGGGGGTGAGGAGGGGAGTAAAGTAATAATTGATCAGGGCAAGCACTTTCAATCCATTTAAAAACCTATGTTTCATCACACACAAGTCTAATTAGCATTTTTCTGGCAGACTCGTGCACAACACATGGCACGGAATGGCCGTGTGTGTCACATCAGGCATCAAGAGCGAGCCAGCCAGCCAGCCGCCTCCATCCCCCCTCATGCGGATGTACGACTGCGCGAGGTGCTGGTGCTCGTTTGAGGGCTGGTTTTACCTGCGGGCGATGCAGGCCTGGGTTATACACCAACTTTTCCCGGCATGTACTGTAACAAATGGCAACTGCCCCACTGTTAAAAAAGTGGCCGCTTGTTAATCCTCCCCCTCCCTCCCATGCCAGGGACTGCAAAGACAAAGACCCCCGCATGTAGCCTGAACAGAATGTTGGGGTCAGTGCTGTTAGCGAGCACCTATGAAGGCCGGCACAGTACACGAGGGGGTGGGTGGCCAGCACCACGCCCGCCCGCCTTTGTCTCCCGAGTGGCGACGTTTACGAACACACCGCACCAGGTACTCATTTCAGGCTGAGTCGACCTAGGGGAGGCGCAGGACCGGTTAAGATAATCGTCACCGGTGTTGGCCGTGAGCGTGAATCGAACTCGTCAGCTTCGCAGCGCAGAGCGCTACACCACCGCTCCCCACTTGCCAGGGGGGACTGCTGCTCCTCGTTCGCACACACCGCAAGCCAACAACAAGCACATGCGCGCTCGCTCGCTCGCACACACTAAACCCACCGTCTTCTCACAAGGGAAGCACGCGAAGCACACGGGGACGATTCCTTAACGCGCAGCTAAGCCTCTTGATTGCAAGTCACCGTGCCAAACATGAACGCATCGAGGGTTTTACGCGCCAAGCGCCTCAACACCAGCAGCACGGCCGCTATTGCAAAATGCGCAGCAAGAAGAGGGGGGGTGGTGGGGGGGTCTGGATAGATACCATTTGTTCGGTTTCCTGCTACTGCTGCCCAGGGGCAAGCGGTTCACTCCCGAGGCCGACCAACCAGTCGGCACACAATAGGTGAGTGCACCACCCATCAGCAGGCACGGTCCCCACCCTAAATACTTGCACACCTGTGTACAGTACGGCCACAGACTGCCACACACGTCAAGGTACACAACACACCTCTCGCTGACAAACGCGAGATACGAATCGAGTCACTTTAGTCCGCCGTGAGCTTCTCCCTTCCAAGACGACCCCCACCGTCCAACCACCACCACCGCCACAGACAACAGCCGCACCGGATCTTTTATACAATTTGTCGTGGATCTTTGCTCGGTCTGTGTGTGTCCGCGTTGACAGGGCTACACCGGTTCCTCGTGACGAACCCGTCACATCCCCCGTGTATCGCCTGTAAGACTGTAGGGGCACAAGTGCTGTTAGCAAGTCGCACCTATGAAGGCCGGCACGGCACACGAGGGGGTGGCCAGCACCACGCCCGACCGCCTTTGTCTCTCCCTCACCCCGCACTCATTTAAGGCTTAGTCGATCTAGGGGAGGCCCAGTACGAATCCGGGTCGCCGGGGTTCGTCGCGCAGCGCTCGCTAACCACGACACCACCGCTCCCACACAGACACAAATACAGCCACGCAAACACTCTCCCCCCCACACACACACACCACTCTAATAAACACACACAGACACGCGTCACACACACAGACACACACACAGACACACACATCACACAGACTCACACACACACACATCACACAGACTCACACACAGACACTCTCATAAACACACACAGACACACACATCACACCACTCTCATAAACACACAGACACGCGTCACACACACAGACACGCTACTGCTGACCCACTCTTACACAGACACACACATCACACAGACACGCGTCACACAGACACACACACCACTCTCATAAACACACACAGACACGCGTCAAACACAGACACACACACGCATCACACAGACACTCTCATAAACACACACAGACACGCGTCACACACACAGACACACACACAGACGCACATCACACACAGACACACACATCACACAGACACGCGTCACACAGAGACACACACGCATCACACACACACATCACACACACTCTCATAAACACACACAGACACGCGTCACACACACAGACTCACACACACAGACACTCTCATAAACACACACACACATCACAGACACGCTACCGCTGACCCACTCATACATAGACACACACACACATCACACAGACACACACACACAGGTGCTCCAACGCCGGCTCTCCCACTCTCTCTCACACACAGTCACCCGTCACACACACAGACACCCGTCACACACACACAGTCACCCGTCACACACACACAGACACGCGGGACACACACACTCGTCACAGACACAATAGCGAGAGCGCTGCGGAGGGAACGCGAGCGAGCGAACGAGGCAGAGAAAGAGCCATGGGAGAGAGACGAAGAGGGGAGAGAGACGAAGAGGGGAGAGAGATGAAGAGGGGGAGAGAGAGAGAGGGGGTGGGGGGTTACCTACTTGGTCGCTTCGACATTCCCCCAACAAGGCTTCAAATACCCCCCCCCCAACACACAGGAAGTGTTCACACGCTGGCTCTCAAGACGCAGCAGCTGCAGCGGCGGCCACGCAGTTTACACAGTTTCACGGCTGCAGGAGGATGATGATAAAGATGATGAGGAGTTAGCGGCTCGCTACACTGGGCCCGGCCATCTTGTGCGGAACAGGAAGCGGCGGGGAGTTTGTTGGGAGCCCCGCCCCCCTCGCCCCCCATTTCCCCCGCCCCCCCCGGCCACCATCCCCCCCTCCCCACCCGCCCCACTATCCCCACCCGCCCCCCATCCCCCCCCGCACCCCCGTGGGTGGAAAGCGAACAAAAAACCCCGAGGTTCGTCAATGACATCAGTGACGACCACCACACAGAGATCGCCTCCTGCCGCCTCAAGAGGCTGCTGGGGCAAGTGGTGTCGGCGAAGCAGCACCGACTATACAACTCTTTGGTGATGTAAGTCGCGTAGGTAGAAACTAAATTAAATCACGACGTTCCCGGGCGCAACACAAGCGTCAGTCATCTGGTGGGACAAGCACAGCAAGAAACTGCTGGGCAAAAAGACGATTTTCCTCCACGCAGACACTTCAGCAGTGTGTGTAGCCAACATACACACACATCGCTACACCCCTGGTGTGTGTGTCTAATCAACATACACACACACATCGCTACACCCCTGGTGTGTGTAATCAACATACACACACACATCGCTACACTCCTGGTGTGTGTGTAACCAACATACACACACACACATCGCTACACCGCTGGTGTGTGTGTGTAATCAACATACGCACACACATCGCTACACTCCTGGTGTGTGTAACCAACATACACACACACCGCTTCACCCTGAAGTGTGTGTGTAACCAACATACACACAGCTACACCCCTGGTGTGTGTAACCAACATACACACACACCAATGCCTCCTAGAGCCTCCCCTCCAGAGTAAATGGCGTTTTCCACACTTTTTCCCTTATTTCTTTCTCACCCTCGCGTTCCAAGTCATCGCAAATCTTAATTAAGCTGCGACGTTTTGTGTCCCGTTGTTTTAATTTAGACGAAATCTAGGGTTCTGTGCTGTAACAATGCTAAACACATTCTGTGCGTGTTTGAATAACACTGCCGAACAGAAACTTTGTTGAAGAATATCCCATAATTAATGTCTAAATGTATTTGTTGTTTACACGGAGAGTTGAATATGCTCAAAACGCGGTTGTTTTAATAAGCCGATTAGAAATTTGTCACCAGATTAATGAGTGGATTCGTCAAACATTTCTTTTTTACAAAAGACACCAATCACGAGCTGCTTTGCCCAAAACGCACCGCTCTCCACCATTCCGTCAAGTTATGCGACCACTACTTGGCAGAACAAACGCAAAAAAGTCTACGAATATTGTCCTCATTAGCGCACCGAAAACCCACGACCACTCTTTGACGCGTACACACAACTCCCAGAAGACGGGAACGCAACTGCTTGAAGAAAGAGCACACGACGCCGTGGTTACTTCAGCGGCAGATGCTGGCAAACTTCCAGTCCACACGTCTGTGTAGTTTCGTTTCGTTCTCAGTGCAACGTTAAAAAAAAACACCACGCCATTTTAGTCTCGCCTAAGCATTCCATTTGTATGGAGCGGCGGGCATGCGGTGAATTCGTTCGCTTTGTTCGTAGCAACAGAGTGGGGGGGAGGTGGTTGTAAATCTAACGGTGGGTTTTCACTCAACTCTTTTAAACAAAAAAACTATTTGATTCTATCAGGTAAAGCCCCACTGAGCTACGGAACTTTTTTTTTTCAGAAGCGACCTGGCGATCACAAATGCTAGCTCAACGAAGTGGCTTATCGTGTGGGAATATATAGCAGCCAAATACTCTAAAACGCGGAGGGAAGATCCACGCAATCCGGAGAAAAAGCCACGCGACCACGGGGGAGGAGAGACACGTAGACTCCAAATATACAGCAGGTGCCAGGGATCGAACGCACGATCTCCTGTATACGAGGCGAGGTAGTTAACATCTCGCCACCGTGGCACCCCATTTTAAGCCGGCGTAAAGGTTGGTCCAGCGATACCCAAATTGAAATGGCCATTCACACAACATTGAAATAGTTAAGGACCTTCAAGCCACAAGATACTTTTGAGAAAAAATCACACCACGTGCAACAGACAGGTGAGCCGGATCAGGAATGAACACCGACCAATGTTTTTCAAATCAGTTTTGTTTTATCTGCCCATGAATTATGTTCAGACATGTTAGATCTATCGGCCATGGTTTGTATTAAATATCCCACCCATTACAGTTTTGTCCGAATAGTACTCCAGTACATTGCACGCTATGCAAGCTAAACGTACACTTTATGAATGTTTTCATAACATTGTACAAAATTGTATCCAACCTTAGATTATTTCAGGGAGCCATGTTGTCCAGTGCTAAATTAATAAAGTTAATGTCTGATCAACGATGTTGACTAATCGTGTCTAGCCAGTATCACAATAAACAACTACAGTCATACAGTCTGGTTTTAGCGCATGTCAACATGATTTTACCCAGAAGAGCCTCGCTGAGTCACAACAGTTTAGAGGAGGGTCCTGCATCGGAATGTCTGGTCAATACAAATAATTTGTGTTCGGCTTCATGTGGGAGGAAACCCAAGCACTAGAGAAAACTCATGCGGAGGAGGGCGTGATACAAAACCCTGCCATCTCCTGGCCAACTGCTAGCCCCATTGCTACAACAAATGGTAACGGCTAGTACTAAATCTATAAAAAAAAAATTTTAACAGATAAAGCCGACTGAGCTATATACATAGCTAATTTTCAGAAGCAACCTGGCCACAAATGATAGCTGAACAAAGTGGATTATCACGTGGAAATGTATAGCAGCCAAATACTCCAAGCGCATCTTGATTCGATATGTGGAGGGGAAAAAACGGAGGACCTGGAGGAAAACCACGCGGCCGTGGGGAGAACACGCAAACAACAAATATACAGGCGTCGGGGTCGAATCCAAGACCTCCTGCATACTAGACAAGTGAGTTAACATCTTGCCACCATGGTGCCAGGCCCAACTCTGCTGAGCTTCCACGATCGGATGAGCTTGGGAACATTTAGGGTTATGTGGTTATAGCAATCGAATACTACCTTTCCCAACATTCCATCAGTAAAGATCAATCTATGGCTGGATGAAGATCTCCCCAAGTGTTTCTACATAGATGTAGTGACATCGCTGGATGTCACCATGCTGTGGGTGCAGTACCGGCCCTAGAGGGACACGGTGTGCGCTGGATAATAGCGCTGGATGGCACCAGGCTGGAAGTGCAGTGCCGGCCCGACAGGACAGGGTGTGTGGGTGCCGACCGAAGGATAAAGGTTGTGTGAGGCCATGGCACTCTGGTTGACCCGGGAGGACACGTGACCGGTTAAGTTGACAGAGGAGCCCCAAGAGGGGGCTGGGGGGGGGGTCACGTGATTGGGACCCAGATCCTTCCCGAGGATTCTGGAAGGTGGGCGTGGCCAAGGCCGGAGCCGGCGACGTCACAGAGAATATAAGCCGGGTCCCGAGAGGGACCAGGGTTGTTCATCCCGGGAAAGAAACCCTTGGTCTACGATCTCCGTTCAACAAGTCTTCCAGCACGTGGACCCAGGCAGATGTTGTAGCCCCGGGTCTGTAGTAACAGTTACGTGGTAACTAGTGTAGTTGGCCGGGTGGTCACCACCTTAGGTTGTTATTCTGTTAAGGGGAAGTTAGCCCGTGTGTTGGAACTAAACAAATGTGTTGCCTCCAAAGTCTACGTCTGCGACTCAGTTGAACCCATTACATATATAAAAACTATACAGGCCAATGAAGACATAAGTGTCATTGATCCAGAGAAACCCTCAAGACTCTTTCAGGAGGGTCCTGTATTGTGCAGGAAAAAGCTCACCAGGGCCGTATCAGAAAGAACAGGTTTCCGTAATTACAATTTGTAGTCATTCAAGATGATGGACTGTCACTGCCAGGAGAAAAGCGACAAATGGGGTTTAACAACTTAATTCTCTCTTGCTCTATATAGAACTGCTACAAATTAACTAAAATAAATAAGCAGACAATACATCTCCTTCATATATCCATGTCAGCACATTTCAACAAAAAATAATTTCTTACACAACCAATCAGCCGCACGGTCTTCCGGGAATGCACCATTTTGAAGCAGCGTTGGTGTAAGACAAGTAAACACACCAACCTGTGCTCTCACCAACGTGGTGAACATTCAAGACTGACACTGGAGTTTTCGTGCCTTGAATTAATGCTGCTGAACTTATGCACTTGCAGGTGGAGTTTGGTGTAAGTTAATTTTATTTTTTACATGGATGATACCGTTTCTGACTAGCCCCTACTGGAAATGTGAAAAAGAGCTTCATAGCTCATCGGATTTCTCCAGGACAAATAGTCTGATTCTAAGGCAGTTTCCCAGCTATTTTACAAGGGAGATCCGTGGCGCATGATCACAGTAGAAACATCAAAACAAAAACAAACATCAATATCGCAGAGAACGCATACGCGGGTCATTAATGAACAAATCACTCGACAATAAATAAAACAGTGCAAGTATAGAACACGAGAGCAAGAGGCACCAGAAAAAGTTCGGTGCAAGTAAGCTGTGTTTTGGCCTAACAGGGCCGTAAAAAGAGGGGGGAGTGATGGGAATCAAACTGCATGAGAAGAAAGAGTATTTCAGAAACGTGCAGCAGCAAAATGCAAATACTTTTTTTCTAGGGGTGCGAGACATCGAAACACAAATTAAGCACGGGCACGTAAGTACAACTACTTTGTTTCATTAAACCCCTGTGTATTTATTAACATTATAAAAACTAAATTATGATTGAGACCCAAAGGGGCGCAAGGCTTCAGTAAAGGATAAGAACCACTGGTTTAAGAGGAACTTGAGGATGAAGACAGCCCAGTGGAAGACTTTAGCTGGTTTATCCCAGGATGTTTCTGTTGCGCGTCGGCACTTTAAGATGTTCTCTGTTCATGTTTTGTTGGTTGCGGTTGCACCCGACTCAAGAGCCGCATGGCTCACAGGGCTCTACCTAATAAATGAAACTTGAAAGACAGCCCAGTGGTGGTCTCTCTGGATATCCAGATCCAAGGTGGTGGGGGGGGAGAGATAAGTGAATGTACAGATTTCAATGATTGAGTCCTGTAGAAGGTGTCATCACAATAATCAAACGTAGACAGGATAGTGGCTGCAACTATAATCAGATGGAGTCGAGGTGGAATACTGCATGTTTCTGTATAGAAATCCAATTTAGGTTTTAATCTTGTTGACCATGTGGTCAATGTGGGTCTTGGAAGACCAAATGACACATGCGGTTGATGGATTGTGAAATAAATACTTTTATTATTTATGTGGAAAGATAGATTAGACGTATTGCCTGCTTTTACTATAATTATATTCGTCGCAATTACAATCATTATCGTTAAGTGTTATATACGACGAGGACATCATTGACCACACACATTCATGTGGGGAGGCGCTCGCAAGAGAAATTTATTTTAAAGGCCCCCCCTGACACGAAGCACACACGCCGCTCCCATGCAAATTGGGAAATCCCCGTACTCTCTGACCAGTAAACTGAATGGATACCGGTTCGAGCCAGAAATCATGACAATGTTGTAGGTGAAAGCAGAGGGCAATGCAGCAAAGCCACTGTCTCAACCCCACTGTACTTTCAAACGCCCATGTCCAATGCCCTCTCTCCACCTTCACCAACCTGTGCAAAGGAGCATGGTGAAGTATGGTCAATCAGCCCATACGGCTCGTACACGAACACTTGTGCCGGTGCTAGCGGCGAGTGCACCACTGTTAACTCTTGCACATTATTTTAATGAATGCCAACTTACAAAAGGCACTTTCACCTACCAACACTTACAATCTGTGCGCAAGAGTTGTTTTTTCCTGCAATTAACAGGCAATTTGCACAAAGGAAAAGTGCAAGAGTAAATTGTATTCAGTTTCGCTGTTTGAAAAAATACAACGCTTTTAAAAGCAGAGGAACTAACTCTGAGATCGATCCTCAACAGAGAATCTAAGAAAATCAGTCAATTAAATCAACAGTTATAGAAATGCACCCTGAAGGTACTATCCATAACATTTAATACGTGTGTGTGAGCCTTATGCCACTACCAGGATGGACCAATACCATTGGGATGCATTTTAACCAAGGACTGTGCATTCTTGCAGATACACTTAAAATACAGTTGACCACATTGAAGAAGTAAAATTGATGAACTGCATATACATAAGCATGAAAAAAGCCTATATTTTGGAGACAATAATAAAAGCATGAACAATTAAGTTTGTAATTAATCAGGAGAGAGCATCAACTTGGATTCACGTCATCCTTTATCTCAGGCACTAATGTGGGGGATTTTTTGTTGTTACTTTTGCTTCAGAATTTTTTTTGCAAATTTTATTTAGGTTATGACGATCATTCTCGTGTGGCTGAACGTAGAAAAAACATCAAACATTTATTTAGATATTTAGGTCCAGTTTGTTGAGACAATTGATGGCACCTGTAGAGACATTTGCCACACAAGATCTTACCTCTTCAGAATGGCAGAGTAAAGTAATTTAATGTAAGGCATAATTCACAGTACAGCCACCCTGCTTAACAAGCAAGATATTCCGCGAAAATTGGTTGTTAGGCGAAAGTTCGTCAAACAAACTTCGTTTTCTCATTTACTTCTCCCATGTAAAACGCCAAGTTATGTTTCAGACCCAAAATGTTCCACTCTTGAACAACTTTTTCACGCAAGAAATACAAATTGCAATTTTAAAATAAAGAAATAAAACATAAAATGTAACACTTACCACATGAAGAACCACAGTGCTTGCAGACTCCTGTCCTCAGCGTCTTCATTTAACTAGCGCCCCCCCATACCCCTCTCCCCACATCACTCCCCCCCCACAACAGTGCCACCATGAGGCCCCCCCCCCCTCACACGCGCACAGCTGGTAAACAGCTGCGGGCCGCTGTGCGCCTCCTGCCGCCACGAAACGCATTTGATCAATGGGCCTCCTCCGCTCATTACGCGAACATTTGCTCGTATTGCGAACATGTTGGTCTAAATTCAAGCTGCTCGTTAAAGCGAATTCTCGCAGAACGAACGCTCGTGAAGACAGACGCCTGCAACTAAGTGCCATTTTGTGATAATGCCACAGCAGAAATTTCTGGGCAATGGCCAAGGATCCAAAAACCAGCAGCTCGGGTGGATGCACATTTATTTTCAAGATAGTACTGAGTGACATGTAAATATGCAGATTCAAGTAAAATGAACACTAGCTGTCCATTTGTATCACCTTCCTTAGGCTTTGTCAACCTCTTTTGGGAAAACTCTTTCATAAGAAAGTGGTAAGGATAAGGATTTGCATTTAAAGGGTGATTAAATGCCTCGGCAACTCAAAGCGCATTACATCACACATCTCATCCCAACCGTTTCAATGCCCTGCAGCAGTCTGAAGAAGGGAACACCCAATGACAGCTGACCGTTTGCAGCACAAGGTGTACACGCTTCACCGGCCTGCGAATGGGCATTAGACTGCTGTCAGTAGTGGATGGGGGGGTGTTGCTTCAGTATTTCCCAATCAAGTAAGTTGCGAGCATTTATAAAAAGAAAAGTCACTGCATTTTTTACGTCCGCTGCGAAGCAGACGGTGCTTACAGTTGTAGTGACAGAACGGTCACTACTGTGTTGGCCCGTACGAGGGCTGGGGGCCCAAGGGGGTGCCTGGGGGGTCACGTGCTGGAGGGATCCGACCTTCCCAGAGGTGGGGGAAGTGAGGCGTGTCCTGGGAAGGGAGGCGTGGCCTGGAGAGAGCCAGCCACGCCTGGGCGGAGCCAGCCACGCCAAAGCAGATATAAGCGTGGTGTGAACGCAGAGCGAGGCTGTTGTACTGTACTCCAAAGTGAAGACATCATCGGTCGTCAAGTCCCGAGTCGTCGTCCTGGGCCAGGCAGGCCGTTGCCTGCCTGGTCCAGTCTGTGTCGTGTTCCAGAGTATTAGTGAGTTGAGGAAGGTGCTCACCACCTTATGTACAGTGTTATATTACTTACCGTTTAATAAATAGTGTTGCCTCCAAGCTGCGTGTGTGTGCACCTAATTCGAACCTACTACACAGTTAATACTCGTGCACAACTAACCTAGTCGGCCTGGACTCGAACCGTGACCCTCCACAACTAGTGGCAAAAGAGCTGCCACTCGACCATGTGACTGACCCATAATGGCTGGTATAGACCACTGTGGTTAATTCAATTATAATAAAATCACACAAATTAATTAATTAAATAACGTCTGTTCCGGATACCAAAAAAATTGGAAATACAATGAAAGACATTACTCCAACATTATAATACAAACAGCAGGCGCAAACATTTGTCCCACCAGGAATTGAACATTCCTGCATTGGGAATAGAGGCAAGGCAACATATGACCACACAACTCGCTTGCAAATGCTTTCGAGCAATGGCAGCAATCCTGATTGGCCACACAACAATCCCTCCCAAGCCAAAGCAAATGGCACTACACTGAACAATACTGCAATGATCAGCGAGTGCAGCTTCAACCCAAAGCATAAAAAAAACACAGACACACAACTAGGCACTTGGCAGGCTTCCAAAATGTTCACAACAGGCACTGGGAGCAAAATAGGGAGTCATACAAGAAGCCACTATAGTTTGGACCACTGCCAATTAAAACATCAGCCAATGGGCTTACGGGCCATTCATTGAATGGCTGCGCCCGCAACATTTACTAAGTCATTGTTTAAGGGACTGCCTGAATTAACGTGGACAAATAATTGTGCAAGCATCATGGACTACTGAGCTGTGCATGAAACGCGGGGAGACGATCGCCGGGCAGTAACCAACCGCACGCGTGCACTCGGTCGACTACTCCGCCGCCGCCACCAAACCGTGTTGCAGCGTCATTTTTTTCATCCAATAAAGTGAGGGAAAAAAACGTCCCAGTCTCATTTCCTGCGCCCTTAAAAGGAAAAGTAAATAATTGGCAACGTTTCGGGCCAGTGGCATTTATCCGCAGCACAATGTGTCATGGGTGCATCCGTTACTCATTTTAACATGCACAATTGTGGCAATTTCACTTTCAAACATCTTACGAGAGCTCCGTACAAATGTGAACTAATGCGAACCAATTGCCAGACGTAATTCCGAAACCTAAACTCCGCTATGCCGCACATCTGGTTTGCATGTGACATGCGAGAATGCTACGGGTTTGCTTTGTACTCTGAGACGAGACAGCCCGAGTGTTACAGAGCTAATATTATACTGCGCCAGTACACGCTGTAATCTTGCCTGTCTCATAAAAGTAAAGCTACCGTCTGTCGGCTGTGCTGCCATCTTGTAAAATTCAATGTCATAGCCCACCAGACACGATACATGGGGCCGGTCTATTCATTTATTATTTTTTTTAAATCCCATTAATCACTTACATAATGATCTATGTTATAAAGTTCTATTTCTGCGAAATAGTTAATAATATGACAGCGAACGGCTTCATATCATAGTTGAATAAATTGTTCTATGTAAGACTTGTAATAGCGTGCTAAAATGTAATGGAAACGTATCATATGGGCACCCCTCAATATATGGAACAAATACGTTCCTCAAAGGCTGTCCGTCCAAATTCTGTATATTTTCCCATTGACTTCCATAATTTTATCGGAGATGCATTCCTAACGGACAAAAGTTCGGCCCAAAGACGTAATAAAATTGCAATCAAGAATGCAGCAAACCTTTTTAAAGAACATATTTAACAAAAATAATATTTCAGGACATTTTTATACTCAAAATAAGTTGCAAAATAAAAATCCTCTGCAGTACTATGTATGTTGAACTTCTTTCGCACGGTACGTAGCCAACCATGCTAACTGGAGGTGCGGATGATGATGATGATGAGACTGGTGATGATGGTGATGATTATGAACTCATCTAAGATTATTGCTTCACCGTCTCTTGTTTGCACATCTGCTATCATTTGCACTGAATGGCGCTCTTTCCAGACATCTTGAACTTACTTTTACTGAAGAACGTTGAAAAAGGATGAAATCCTGCACAGTACAGTATGAGGCGTGGTCAACACAAAGGGGTGAAAGCAAAACGCGCCAAGCTCGGGGCTGCACCAAGATTGCGGGAAACCGGTACAGTGTGAATAGCGTAAGCCATGAAATGCACGTTAGGACATTGTTAGATTTTTTTTCCCTCCCAAATAAAAAATCTTATTTATAGAATTAAAATTCCGTAAATGCTAAGTTAACATAAAGTATACCAAATTGATTTACTACCTTACAAATTACGTTATCGCGAAATTACGTATATTGAGTTGTCGTATAATGACAGATAGATGTCCGTGAAAATATAAATTTACAGCCTGCTGTCAATTCAATATTGGACAAAAAAAAATCAAACTATTTTAAGAAACTATCTTATCATTTACAGTCATTTGTCAATCTACTTGTTGGATTAAGGCCTCCCTACACCATGACAGTTCTGTGGATTGTTTGACCATAACTTCACCATGCTGGTCAGTGTATGTTGGTGGTGGCGGGAGGGGAACCAGATTTATATATCACTAGCCACTATTGTAAGGTGTTAAACTCGGATCACAGTTCACCAACCTGAACAAAAGTGAAGGATTCTACATGCTCTCATGAGCAATGCTGATCCCCTTTGGCAGCCATAGGCCCCAAGTGGATAATGTACATGCCCATGGCAGGGCCAGGACATCTATAGAACAACCAATCTGGACTCGGCACAAAATGATATTCATTTTGTCCACCATGGTGGGATGTCTGTGTATATGAAATTTCTACATGGGCCGAATCAAACACCAAAAGAAAACCACTCCAGGGCATCCATTGAAGTGGAAATTCCACATTATCGTGGCAGTGGCCAAGGTATTATGTACCACATTTGTAAATGTCCATTGTTAAATATTGTACATATTTTTTTTTACTTTTGTGAATATACATTGTGCATAGTACGAGTGGAGTCGAAAATTTGTTTAAATCAGGGGTGGGACATCTCTGTCCTGCACAGTTGGCTCCGTAGGGTGCGAAATAAGTTCCACAAACATACAACATACATACATCATGAGGCCTACCCCGTCAAAATGCCCTGCAAACAATGTTCATCCATCAATGAAAGCAACTTAGCTGCACTCATCGGAAACTTGAGGGAAATATTTTCTACGTGGCAACAGTTTCTAATTTTAGCGCCGCACTCGGTCACTTCTGTCACTTTATAATCAGTCAACACGCACATTATTTTTTGCGTTATTATTGGACGTCAATGTCTGGGCCGCCAAATAGATTTTAAAGTCCGATTCAACCCTTGGAAAGGAAAAGGTTTCCTACCCCTAGGTTCGGTTATTTAAACAAAAAACATACAAATGTAATTGAAAATTGTGCTCGTTGTGTTTTCATGCATTATCTCTGAAGAGTAAGTATCTAACACTCAACGGGACTTCAAAAGTATCCACCGAATATACAGTCTGTCCTCCACTGCAGGAATGTGGAATTTCCACCACTGACCCAGGTTCATCAGCTGATCATAAGCATTGCCATGTCCTCGCTCTTCACACTGATTTGTTTTACTTCATGTAGAAAGTACCGTTTAATCCAACAGTGTTTTGTCATTTGAAGAGCGTCTCCTGTAATTGAAATGGTTGAGAGCCACCAGGTGATATGGGCACTCGTCAAAGCTCGTTTGAGCAGGAAGACCCGCGTAATTGTTTAACGCTATTGTACATGCGAAACAGCACTTCGGCTTCAAGGTATCGAAACCATAATTGACAGTATTACATTTTTGTTACATCCAACGTGTGGTCCTCTAATTCTGTTCTGTATCCATAGAGACCATCAAAGGTCAGCCTAAAGTTCTAAATTGCTTCCAGTCCCATTTTTAAAGCACAATTCATTCAGCCAACCACACTGCACACCCCACCCCGTTATCCTCCAGCAACGTGCGTGATGCATAAACACGTTGAACTAAACACGAAAGCCACTTGGGTCTGCGTACGCAGTTGCAAGCCTTTAGACACCGTGGCCTTCTTAGTCTAAGTCTAGCTCCATGGTTAGGGTGACAAAAGGGGGGGAGGGGGGTAGATGGGGCAAGTATTAGGAGAAGCAGAGAAAGTCAATAAAACATTGCTGTCCGTTGATAAAAAAAAGTATAAAATTAGGTTCCGCTCACCTTTTGCAACAGGTTGAAGGCGCGTGGCCTTATGCAGCTGCCTACTACGTTCCAATTTCACATTTTTTAAAAAAATATTCAATTTGTAGAGGAAAACACATTTACACATTATCAATTGGCATCATATTGTGGGGGGAAAATGCGTTAGCAGTGCAATTTCGCTTATATCCATGTTCCCTAACAAGACAGCAATTTTTAAACATTTTTTGTCCTTTAACACATTTTTGTGAAACATAAAAAGTACAATGAAAAATTACACACTGTATTAAACTTACACAAAAAATTCAATGGTGCCTTGACAATATAGGCAATATCATTAAGAATAAAAATACAAAAGTATGTAAATGGAGCAATACTAAGGGTGTACCTACCTAACTGGCGTGTTCCAAAGTTGGTAGATGGGCCTGTTTTAAAAAGATGAAACTCTTTACTATTATGGAACTCTAGGATAAACAACCAGCACTGCCACGTTCCCATGAATTTGGCGCGCTTAAAACTGTTAAATCCGCGCGACGCAACCGCAACACAATCTGGACAAAGCTGTAGCCGCGCACATCGCCGATTGCACTGCTAGCAGCAGCAGCAGCCGCTGCAAAAACACACAGCGATGAGGGGACCATTACAATTGGCTCTACACTGTGGGGCACTCGGGGGGGGGGGGGGGGGCGGTCACTGGACATCACCGGGCAATCAAGTTTCGTGCGCCCATGCCTCAAAAGGTGGCCAATCGGGCGAATTGACATCCGAGATGCCGCCGAGGGAATTCTTTATCAGACGGGAACAAAGTGACGGCATTGTGTTTTTTTGCAGCAGTGCTATGCAATTCATTAACGTATTTATATACATATGTGCCAACAGATGCACAGGCATATATGCATACAAGTACTTGGGTATATAAATACGGCATATGTAACACACATTTTAACATGTATAGTAAAAATGTTAATTTATAATGATATTCGTTAAAAAAAATGTATAAACAATAGTTTTAAGGGCAAATTAAGTGAATGAAAAAAATAATGCTTTGCGTAAGATATGTTTAACCGCGCGACATTACTAACAGGGACACAAGCACCCCACTGGCAGCAATTACAGAGGCAGTGCCACCCAACGAGACTCACCAATGCCAAGCCTAACGGTGCCACCTTAAGCGAGGTAGCCAACAACTAAGGCACCCGCTAGCACGAGCGGAACTGCTAATCCTGGCCCATCCCACGTAAGTGCCAAGGCCATTCCTGCCATTCATGTGCACAAGCTACACAGGGAGCCACTGCTACCCACGATGGTATGTTCAGCCAAATTATTGTATGGGGTTTTTTTTGGGCTTTGGTATATGCATGGCAGACATGTGACATCTTGTTGATTTATTTCCATAAGGCGTGCGCCGACTACAGGCAGATGAAAATCAACGTGCCACTCATGGTCAATGCCTTCCATATTTTAACAATTGTAAATTAAGTGTTGGTAGAGCCTTGTCTAAACATATGCAATACCGCAGGCACTCTGCATAAATAAGCTTAGATACATTAAATTTTGCCAGGTGCACTGGCGCGCAACGGCAATTGAGAAACTTATAGGAGTGGGGCTTAGTGGACCACTGACAGATGGAAGAAGAATTCTGCACATTGGATACTCACCTACTGGGCAACAAGGTGCCTGTAGATGGCGAATCAGAATACGGATTCTGATGAGACCAGGCAGAGTAAGATATTTTTGCATGAGGGTATTCTCAGGGAATTGGCTTCCTCATTGGTATGTGCAAATGGAACTGGGCTCACTACCAGAGCAGGGCTAATGTTAGTCTAGAACATCTAATGAGGCTTTGCTTAGTAAAATGTCTTTTTACCAAATTAAATGGAAGTTAGTTTAATGATAAAATTGTGATAACATTACTAGATAGTCATCATGGTCAGTCCAATACATCTTCAAAATAGTCTAACAGTTGGGCGAACACTGCATTTAACAATCTAGTTTTTATTTTATGATTGATACGAAGGCCTTGGTAGTAACGTGCGGCTTTAACGAACATGACAAGAGGAGTTTGTGTGCAACACACGCAGTTATTATCACCGGTCAACAGGGAAGACGACACCTCACTCAAGATGGCAGCATTGGTCTCTCTTTCTCTCTCTAAACTCAGAGCAGAAGCCAGGGAGGGGGGCCTGTGTCTGGCTGTGGCTGCCAGCTCTACGGGCGAGCAGGCCCCGTGTAGTAGGCGGCGGTGGTGCAGTGTGGGGAGGGGGGGGAACGTAATGACATGCACTCACTGCTTGTGTCCTTCTTCAGGCTGCTGGGTGTTGTGGCCCAATTCACTTTCACTTCCTGTAAGGCACAAAAAATACAACGTTGGGATTAAACATGCAGGTCAAATGTGGGGGACAGGCTCAGGCACTTGGGAACACTTTCAGTTGCGAGTGTGGTGGAGCAGTGGTTAGAGCACTGTGCTCTCAACCTGGCAACCCGAGTTACATTCTTGGAAATGGATGTCAGTTGCGAGTGATCCCTAAGACAGTTGTTGGCTTAGCCTTCCCCATGCCTTCACCAGACCTCACTGACCAGCATGGAGAAGTACAGTCAAACAACCCCAATGACTGATGGTGACATGGGGAAGCATTCATCCAGCAATGGACTATCAATGGGTGAAAATTATAACTAATTATTATAAACTGCTGCAAAGGTCAAAAGTGTGCAAGTTCAATGCGGAGCTAATGTACAAGTTTTTTTTCAGGCGTGTGTTGCTTAACGAGCGTTCTTTTAACAATAATTCATAATAACGAGCAATTGAAATTTATACCAGTTTGTTCCCAAAAGTAGCAAAATGTTCACTTAGCGAGCAGGAACCTCTCAATCTGCGTCCCATGGCGGCAGGGAGCGTGGGACGCAGCTGTTCGTTTACCAGTTGTGTCGTCTGTCTGCGTGTTCCGTCGCGGGGGAGGGGGGGGTAGCATTGTAATGGGTGGGTGAGGGGAAGGGTGGGTGGATGGGTCGAGGAGGGGTGGTTGAGGGGAGGGTGGAGGGGAGGGTGGAGGGATGGGTGGGCAGGTTTGGGGAGGGGAGTGCCCAGGGGTGGGTGGCGGTGCTAATTAATTGCAGACGCCGAGGATAGGGAGTAGTGCTCCATTTCGCAACCCAGCATTGTGGCTATGAACTATGCAACGGGTTTGAAGACACATTCATATATTTAAGCTATCTAACCCCAAAAAAAACCTCTATTATGGATGATATTGGTCACGAAAGCCTACGTGTTAAACTAACTCAGAAACCCTGCTTCAATTCCCAGCTACAGCTAACATCAGTGACGAGCAATATTTGAATCAGCGGTCCTACATGGCCTCTGCCGCTCCCTCCACCCACGAACACCTACCCTTCAAATAACATAAATCCCAGGCACCTGCAAAGCACTGTCGTTCTTAATACGTGGTATTACATTTGATGCTTAATTACTTTATTTTATAATTATAATTTGTATTTCTCACCTTAAAAAATCTGTTCCAGAGTGGGGATTTTTGGGGCTGAAACGTATCTCAGCTTTTAACATGGGAGTCAATGGGAAAGCGACAATCGTTTAACGACTTTTCAATTCCCAAGGATTTTATTGCGGAATGTATCTCGCTCATTAAGCGTGCCACGCCTGAACGGTTTCCACTCCTGCCAATGCCCAAACATGGTTGGCGGAGAATTACAAAAGCAATTCGTGTGCTGTCAAGTATCAGGCATCCCTGAAAAGGGGGCTATATGAATCCGAAATAGAATAGAATCTCGCGCAATTAAGTGCCACTGCTAAGAGGACGTTTAGCAGAGTGCGATAGCTCTGCAGGCGATGGCCCCCAGAGGTGCGACTGTCACTCCTTCTTTATGTGTCAAACTTCTTTCGCACCGCATGTGGCTAACCGCGCGAATCGGAGATGTGTGCTTAAATTATTTGGGTTTTGCAGATTGCCGAGCTGTAGGAAAGTATTGGCCGATTACAGTTGTCTTTTCTATCAAAAGCGCAAGCTTCGATTAAATCTGACAGTTAAGTTCATCTAGTTGTATGTAGAACTTCTTTCACACCGTACGTAGCCAACCGTGCTCATTGGAGGTGCGGGGGAAGGACGACAAACTAAACACAAGTTAAGTGTGTTGTTGATACGAAAAACCAATTAAATGCGTATCTCCTCCTCAATGTTTTGTTTCAGACTTGCATGGATATTACTGGTTCTTGTAAATAAATAATCCACAGCAATAATCCCCAGAACCTTCGAGCAATTTACATTGAACAGATCAAATGTAAAAAAGGGAAATTAGAAATGTTTAGCATACTTCCCGACATGCAACAAACGTGCAAATTGGCATGTGAGTAGCTTCCAGACTGTAAACAATGCAAAAAGTCTAAAAATAGACTTTTGTATTTTGGGGGGGGGGGGGGCGCAATAATGGATATATTTTGCATGGCAAGTGAGCGGTGACGTCACATCTGTGATGTCACCCGCATGCTGAAGCGTCACGCAGTGCGCCTGCTGACGTCACGCATCCCCCCCCACCCTCCACGTAGGTCGTGTATTAATCCAAGACAATCCAAGTCTCGGGCGAATCTGGGTAGAAAAGCTAGTCTGCATTAAGTCTTTGAATGATCAGACCTTTCCATGAATCTTCATATAATCATCTTGCAAGGAGTATCTGGGCGTTTAGCAACGATCGTGCAGACCAACATACGTGTGAGATTTTATGTCAATAGGTGGCCAGTGCTGGGTGTAATGGTGAAACACTTCTGATCTGTTTGCATTACCGACGGTGCGTTCTATTATCAAGTCGGGTTAATGGTAAAGGTTAGCAGCTTTATCGCATCAGGAATTAAGAGTTCAATTTAAGCACCAACAACAATCAATTCAGAGCTTGTGAAGGCAAACTCAATATCAAGTAGCAATTAACTAATAAGGTTGAGCACAGGAGGTCAGCACAAACAGGTAGATAGACGAAAAAACATCCATGTGACATTTCTACTGGAATCAATACAAATAACGAAGGTTCAGACAGAACGACTGAGAAAATGTATTGAAATTATGCATAATGAAAATCCCTATCCCCCGTTGGCCGATAAAACCAGAATAAAATTGAGCCGGATCAATACATCCGAATCTGTAATCGATGTACAAGCGGTTTCTGAAACGGCAATAAAGTGTGGTTGTAAGCAGATTATATCTGGTACCAAGGCATACAACTTTGGTCTAAGACTCCTTACATTTAAAAGTAAAACTATTTGTCGAAAGCATTACATTTTTTAAACATGTAATACTGCTGGGTCCTGCATCCAACGAATGCACTGTTTAACATTCCCTGCATTGCAAAATTGGTATGAAATGGAATTGCGATCAATCATGCACAAGAGGCTATCGCAGCCCATAATGCTGAAGCCACCACACCAACACAAAAGGTGACGTGCAGAATATTGTCGGTAGATACTCCCGTAGAGTCGGTAGATATTACTATAGTCCGTAGATAATACTAGTCAGTAGATTCCACTAGTCAGTATATTCTGCTGCAGAGTCAATAGAAACAACTATAGTCAGTAGGTACTGCTATCAAGTCAGCTGATACTGCTATAGTCAGCAGATACTACTATAGAGTCAGTAGATACTGTTACAGAGTTAGTAGTTACTACTTTAGTCAGTGGATAGTACTATAGAGTCAGCAGATACTATAAAGTTAGTCATTGCTATACAGTCGGTAGATACAACTGTAGGGCCAGTAGATACTACACAGTCAGTAGCTACTACTGGGCTCAGTATATACTACTGTACAGTCAGTAGATACAACTACAGAGTCAGCAGATATTACTATAGAGTCAATAGATACTCCTATGGAGTCACTAGACAATACTCACTCTACTGTATGTAGGGTGTGGAGGTATTTTTGCCTACGTGGGGGTAAAAATATTTTTTGCGGGGGGGGGGGGGGTCGACAATTTTCAAAACTTTTAGGTCAACTATTTATCCCCCACTTTCTAAAACTTTTTGGACTTCTGCAAGCCTCTTATAATTTTGTTGACAGACAAATGGACAGACAAACGGAACGCCTGGCTTTCACAATAGCTTCGTATTTGTGTATGTATGTATGTTATGTTTTTACGAAAAGTTTTGAAATATATTTTTCCCCCGGGCAACGCCGGGTACTTCCCACGAGTTAAATAGATAATAGTTCATTACAAGTGTCTTGAAGTTGCTCTTTATGCGTTTGTGCTCATTAAAACAGGACCTTAATTCCTATCAGCAGAGTTATGGTCTAGGAAGGGAGGCTTTCATTCTCCTGCCCAGAAATATATAAGTGATATCGCACCTGAGACCTTTCACAGGACATAGGCTCTTTGTCCGACATAAGTTAGTTGAAATGTTGGTCCTTGCAAAAAGCAGCATACACCATACATGGATATACCATCCGAACTCCTAGTCTAAAGACTTAGATTCTATATCGTCCCATGGTCTGGTTGCA
This sequence comes from Lampetra planeri, assembly GCF_965212315.1. Classification (NCBI taxonomy): domain Eukaryota; kingdom Metazoa; phylum Chordata; class Hyperoartia; order Petromyzontiformes; family Petromyzontidae; genus Lampetra; species Lampetra planeri. The sequence continues at coordinate 12,420,890 of NC_136110.1, forward strand.
TTAACGGTTATTCATATTTATGAGAAGGGGCGTGATTTCAAGACTGGAAATTTCCATTTAATACTGAACTCAGCGTTCCGAAGTCAGTCTATGCGAAGGGCATGAATCCCAGGGGCTACTACACGAAGAGGACCCACTGGTAAAAAGATAACTGTTCTGATATATTACCGGTATAATTATTGTTTCTGGATATATTGTTCGGTCTGTTGTGAGGTACACAGACTTTCTTTTTACAGACTGGTAGAGGACCGTCTGGTTTTCCGATATTTTACATATACTGTTAGAGAGTAAAAGTTTTTGTTCTAATGCCAGTGCATTCCCTATTTTGTTAAGGCTAAATAATAGAGTTTGCATCTGTAGTTGCTGTTGGGTTGGTTTTGATATATCTACTAAGGAGGGCAACACATATATGTGGGCACATGTTAAGTATTGCATAAGTGCATACTATATTAGTCTTTGATTTGTGAGTCTGATACAAGGCATACCTTGTCCGACTTATCACCTTAGAGGTGAAAGTTCTGAGGATAGTGCAGAAACCTTTGTGCCCAACACCGGAGACAATGAGGGGGCTCTGCCAGCTGGAGTGACGGGCACCTGCCGTACGTGAACATGGGCACGACCAGCGGTTGACTGCGAGTCTCATCAGCGATTAGGGCTCCAGTGTAGCACACACTGAAGGAGTGAACTGCATCCTTGCTGGCAACCTTGAGACGGTACATGCGGAGGCATGGCCAGCTGCAGACTGTTTGAGTTATTGCAAGCCAAGGGTGGCGAGAGACCGAGAGACTGCTGCCTTAACCTCACCCTGTGAGGAGGAGGTATTGGTGCTCGCTCATGGAGGGAGCATCTAGCGGTTGCCTTGTAACAGATGTTTTCAAATTATAACATCACTTAATCACATCACTAAAAAGATGGGAGTACACTTTAGAGGGCTCACACGTTAGCTGATTATACACCTAGACATTCATATTTTTCTTCATCATATATCGGTTCGTACGGTTGCGTCGGTCGGTCACGTATTTTCCATATATACTGTAGAAGAATAATGATGCAAGTTGACATGTTTATGACACCAGTTGATGCTTTGATCTACTAAATACTCAGGGTTGTAGTGTACTGAGTGTCCGAGTGGTATATTTCTGTTTCACGACTCATATTGCTTGAAAGAGCCTGTACTGCTGGACGAATCCAAGAAACTGGTGACCACTGGTGGAAGTCTTATAATTGATGTAAGAAAACCCCTATACACGAGCTTGCGAGAATCAATTAAACTAAATAGAATAAACATTGATAAGACCCTCTCACATACGACAACAGTAATGCAACAAAAGCAGCTAGTTCAAGTCAAGAGTCCAAAACTTGTACAATGCCCAGTGTAGTGACATGGCCTGGTGGCCGCACGTTCACCGCTTCTTGCAGAGGTCCACAGGTTGAATGCAGCTTCATAGCAGACGTCGTTCGCAAGGCTAGGCCATTGTGTGCGGGTGTCCCGATCCAAATTTGAAATATTACCCGAAAATTACTCAAGTTTTGGATTATAAATAACAATCATTGCCGCCGCCCCCCCTACTGTGGAAACTTGGCAGGACCCTGCTGAATAAAGTAATGAAACTCGATGAGCTATTCCTGTGTAAACATGGTAATGAGGAAATTGTTTGGCCTCGTGATTGCCGTCTCAACAAATGAAACCTGACAAACTGTGGTGATAGACCAATGGCTGTTCATTGTGTAACAATGCAACGATTTATTGATGTTCTTGGTTCTTTCGGTAAAGTCACGTAGAAGGGAAATAATAAAATAATAAAAATAACACCTAATTTTTGTTATTTTACTTTTTATTTTATTTTTATTTTATGTTTAATTTTTATTATTTCCCTTCTACGTGACTTTACCGAAAGAACCAAGAAGATGAATCCCTGCAGTCACGAAAGCTTTAAATCGAGATTTATTGATGAATAATGATTTTAGGCTCAGTATACATACGTCGAATAACACGTGTAAAAATCAATGTTTCTCAATGAGTATATATTGTATGGAATGGGTTCAAATTACTATTACAGCCAACTCGGGACTTTGACATTGCAGTTGGGCAGATGACTGCTCATTTGTCCAGTCACCTCAAATCCAGGTTAAAATGCAAGTCAAAGGGTCTTCAGCCACGTACCGTCAACCAAACGTTTAATTAAACATATTGGGCTAAGCTTGATGGGTCTTCTAGGAAAGCCAAGCTCAGCTCAATTGACCCAAGGATGTGGGAGATTAAATGGCCTCAATGCCTGCAGACATCCCGAGCATGTCCCCTCCCCCCACCCCCAACAGTCAATACTTGAAATTTTATGCACGTGTGACCCGACAGAGCCGAATCATCGCCGCATCTGTTACGGAGCAGTTGGAGCTCATTAATCTAAAACTAATTGGCCAATACCCATATGTGCAGATAAACTCACTGTTTGTGTAATTCATGTTGCTGAAAGGATGTGTGTGTGTGTTTTTTTAAGTGACAAACAAGGAAACGGATTTTGCATGAAAATTAAGACGCTGAAACATTTTGCAAAGATTATAGTAAAAACAAATCTCGTGCCACACTAGACTTGATCATGGCAACCTGAGTGATCACAATTGTTTTCCCTTCATCTCTGTTATACATACATCAAAAGGTCAAAGTGTAGGCCAAAAGCACAGAAAAAAAATAGCAACTCAACAATATTCAAAAGGACTTCCTCCAGCTTAAAAGGGAGAAATGTAGCCATCAGTGATGAACGGTCACCAATGAAATATTGAAACGTATCATTTTTCTCTCAAAGCTGCTGCCGAAAAACACAATGTGAAACTCCATTACATACTTAAAGATATGGGCCAAATGTCACCGAGATTAAATGTCATTTCGTTGCCCGTGTATGAAAAGATTACGCAACACAAACTGCTTCTACCAAAGACATGCAGTAGATTCATAAAACTATTCTTTGATACTCCTGGCCACACTGGCAATTGCTTGTACATTTCTAAGTGATCAATACGCATGGGAGCAAAGTGATTGGCAGGATTTGGTTCACAGAAGACGCGAGGGTAATGTGATGCGATGTGGCCGAGCAGGCCCTGCCTCCTTTTCAGCTTGTATGACAAGGAAACTTCTAGTTATATACTTGCGTTCCCAACAATGACACTTTTCAACCGTGTACACTTGCCGCTTCTGAATTCATGTACACGCTCATCCAGACAGTCGTGTGGAATTATTATTGTCGATGTATAAACGTTTTTATGTTTTAAATAGCACTGCCCACGAATTTTCATGGGATACACGGCCGGGGTGGGTCGGTTGGAGGTGTGACGTCAGCTGTGGGATGCGCGTGACGTTATCACACAGAGGTGCGCGGTGACATCACCACCGTGAGCCAGACAGCACAACTTCTTTCAGATATATTATGGCATGAAAATGGTATACCATTATAGCTCTAACTTGCAATTCAAGAAAACGGTTACGGTTAGCAAATATGTTAAGGAGAGTGAAGTTTGAATAGGGGTACGCGAAATATTTGGTTAGAATCCGGTCAGTAATTGGCGGTGATTCACATTTCAAGATCCCACGGAATATATATTGCTACATAAACCGAAGCAGGATAATAACGTTGAGATTTTTTAGGACTTAAGAGCTGCAGCAACCATGTAACCATCATGGTAAACAAAAATCTGTGCGTTTGCGGGACGGCGTGAGCCAGCTGTTGCCTGGAGACACAAACCTACGCAGCACAACCCCCCTCACCGCAGCACACAAGGGAGCATCAACAGAGACAAGGGGAGAGAGTGAGACCAATACAGACCTAGAGCCAGAGACAGGAGGAAGACACAACAGAAGCACAACGAGGCAGAGGAGAGAAAAAGGAGAGAAGAGATAGACTAATGGGCCTTTACGGAATGAGGAGCTCTGAAAAGCTGGGCTGGGTGGTGTGGGGTCCCTCCATGTGTGCATGGGCAAAAGTCAAGAGACTGTTGCTGAACCTGGAGCTTGCTATGAAGCGGCGGGACATGAGTATAAACCACTATAAAAACACAAAATCCGCTTGCATGCTGTCTCAAAAATTCCACCACCCCAACTCTATGAGTAATGGGGTGGCTTTAGCACTCTTTTTTAATCAGTCGTGTGGAAGCTGCCTGGTCTGTTGTTCCACACAAACTCAAGGTCTCTTAGGCCACACCATGCCCTTCTCTTTTTTATGCTTGTGAAATACAACCACTGACGTTACACGTTCAATGAGTGCGAAGTCAGCAGCATGGAGCAGCATGGGTCACGTTGTGGTGGAAAAACAACCTGGTGTCTCTCCTTAACAGTGCCCGGCTGGCTCGGTATGGCCTTGGGTGTCAATCTCAGTTGTAAAGTGGGGAAAAAAGAAGAGGCAACAGAGAGCCGTTTATTCAAGAGCTCACCTTGCCGAGAATCTTACGGCCGTTCATGGCGGCGAGTGCAGCCGCGGCGTGCCTGTGCTCGTAGAACTCCACGAAGCAGTAGGGGTCACTGCTCGCCTGCTACACTCGCACACCACAGGAAGGGGCACGCGTGCGCACAGGGCAAGGCTCGAAGCTCCTCGCCAAGCTCCCGGGTCAGCCGCAGGTCTCACCGCCGCACATCATAACAGCTCCGTTTGGCATCACGGGTCTCAGAATGCAGAGATACAGTCCAGTGCATCTCTGCATTCCCGCACCTCCAATTAGCATGGTTGGCTACGTACGGTGCAAAAAAAGTTCAACATACATACAAGTGCATATTGACACTGTAAAGAAGATGGCTAAACGAGGGAAACGGTGTGCTACAGATGTAAAACTATAGGTAAATGCATAAAAAAATCAACTGTTTAACATGCAGCCACATTTAAAGCACAAAATAAGATTCTTTCAATTAATAAAAAAATCTGCTTGGTTGACTAAAACTCAATTTTTACACATTGCATTAATATAGATTTGTGCAATTACTCGAGCGTTCGCAAATACAGCGTGCAGTTATACAGCTTTCAACATATTTGTGAGCATGTGCACTGTTGAAATGTGGTTAACTGGCATCTTTTAATGTGTTACATTGTGTAACTAACACTCACGATGCAAATTCACATCTTTCCAAGTGTTTTCTGACATAAACCAAAAGCTAATGACTGTTTTTCCAACTGCAAAGCGCAGTCTACATAATTACCAGTCAACACAGCCAGCAGCACTGCTGCTGAAGGAGGCATGGCTTTGGCCACCGGTGGGAGCACGGACGAGCATTGGCACACCCAACTGATCCGCCTGCCTGCTGCCACTCCGTACCCCCGCAATGCACATGGCAAAGCCATTCGAGCTCAGAACTGACGGGAAAGCTGCTATGCAGTCGTCACACCGGCATGTGGGAGGGTGGCACACATACTGTGGACTTAACACCACACGTGTGTGCTTGACCAACATAACCACATTCAGAGCTGCCAAACTCCCCCCACCCGCCGCCCTCCACAATACTGAGCTGGCACTGCGAGTTCAAATCCATGCAGCCAACCTGATATTAAAATGGTGTCTCAAGTGTGGTGAGCAGATGGTCTCAGCTCAGTCACCACTGGCCAAGCAAACATCCCATTACATCAAGTTAATTTTTTCCACTTCATCTGACTTACTTCTGCTCTAAAACTTACAAATAATCGCTAGGATCGAGATCTGAAGAACACTATTTGCAGGGCATAGACAAGTTTTGCTACAACTGTGGCCAAAGCGGTCTATCACAAGCAGTTGTGGCATGGTCTTCCAGGGGTGTTTTCTCTGACACAGGGTGGTGCACTGTTTGTTGCTTTCAAATGAGCATTGCTCATTCTCGTGTTAAGAAGCTCATCACACCTAATTGGAATATAATTGGGGGGGGGGAATGCTTACAAAACATGTTCTAATCCTATGCCAAGCACTTAAAAAATATCCGAGTGCAGCTTGTGGGTGAAACTTTGTAATCTTATCATTGTTTACAGAGTGGTAACATGGATGCACTTGAGAAAGCAAGATGGCAACAAAAGGGTAACACAAAGAACCAATACTTACTAATTTATTTTCCTTTGATTTTACCTTGAACGTTGTCCAAGTGCATGCAAAAAAGAGAGAACAGTGATTAAATACAGCCGCATACCAATGGTGCAAATGATGCCACTTGCTCATGAGGGGTGGATACCATCGCACACTTTGAACACCACACTTGTGTTTACAATTACAACCCTTTCTTGATACATTTTTTTACAACTTAAAAACACAAAAACAAGCATTCCAGAGGAACCATAATTAAGCCCCTTTTCTGTGAAGAAACTCAGTGGGGAACACGGAAGAGCACAGCGGCAGTCCTTGCTTATAATTGTTGACAGAGCAAGGTGAATTAATGTAAGTGCTAAGTTTCATTTATGCCGGCTGCATTATGTAGGCACCTGCAAAACATACATGGCCAATTTTTCGTAGTCTTTGCAGTTCAAAAACATTGCTATGATGCTAACCCTATGATTGATTCCTGGCCATGAATTACCTTTCGGAGTTGGAATCTGAACCCATCCTGGGCCTTGCCTACTTTCTCTCAGAATGCAATGAGCACCTATTAGTGCTGCGTTTAATATCAGCCCGAGGAAAATATACTGCTGTTTTTATTTATATTTATATATAGCCCTTTTATCCAAGGTGCTTTACAACGGTTATCAGTGGTACAATTAGGGTAGCTAAACATATGGTGAATAGGGATGGAGTATAGGGAGGGCGGTTTGTGGGTACAGGAATTACAGCAGTTGCCCCAAAATGTCTGGCTTTCTATAACGTCTTTGCACTATCGTATGGCAAGAACTAAATTCTCCAATCGCAATTACCGTTGAATTCCCACAAGGGCACTCATTTTATCATCTGACTTATGATGGGTTGCGTAGACACCCGTCTAGCATTTGAACTCACAACTTGCATAATCGAGTAATATTTTCACAAGCCTCATTCGACTGGAAAGCTTAACTTAAGATTGTGATGCTGTATCACCCCCTAGCGAAGAACATTGGGCAATGCACTGACATTCAGCGTGTTACGATTGAGTAAGTGCACTACAATGATGTCTTCTTATACTCTCATGGGTCCCTTAGGCTCCACGCACTGGTGAGAGCCTGTCATTTTGGATTAGTGATGTGACATCAAGCTGGGGAGCAGCCTCCTCATGAATACAGACGCGTGAGCTCTAACCCTTGTCTGGGCACCATACTCAGGACAAAATGTCGCTGTATTTATCATGACCCGAGCAAGATAAACTATATTTTATTTTACCAGGTAAGGCCCGCTAAGCTAAAAAGTATTTTTCCTGAAGCGACCTGGCCACAAATGATAACTCAACGAAGTGGCTTATCACATGGAAATTTACAGCAGCCAAACTCTAAACACGTTTCCAAAGGTTGAGGGAAAACATGTAAATTCCAAATATGCAGGCGTCAGGGTCGGGATCGAACCCACGACCTCCCGCATACCAGGGAGTTAACATCTCGCCACCGCGGCGCCAAGGGACTCAAGAAAATTGTTCTTCCTCGCTCTCATTGGACAACATGAGGCTGAGTCACACCCCTCTTAACAAATGAAACACCAGGCGATGTGATGTGATTTTTAACCGTGATATTTTGTTCCACATTTAGGTTCTGTAAAGCATATATCACAACTCACCCTGAACTGTGTTATACACAGGCAGTCCCCGGGTTATGGAAGCGTTAGGTACCCGAGAACGATCCGAAATAGTTGTGCCTCCCCTACCGTATTCTCTCAGTACTGCATCGCACCGTCGTCCGTTTTCTATCGCTTCCTGTATCGTTTCGCAATACATGCTCTGCACTTCCTATGATTCTTTCATCGAATATCTATCCTAACACTACCCATAATTAGACGAATGGAACATGTACTTTATCCACGGTATTCATCCACAACCTCACCGCGCTGCATTATTTGCGCTTACCTAACGCAAACATTTCCGCATACAGATTTTTTTCCATGATTTATGGGAGCATTTCCATAAAGTCAGATTTCCGTAAGTCGGGTTTTCCGCAACAGGGATTTACTGTATATAAAAGTTGGAGCAGCAATGCAGTGCATGTGCTTTGTTACCACAGTGGGGAGTACACTACACTATCAATACTCTACATTACCTGTGAATCCGTGTGGATCTATGAGCAATGACTCTTCTGGGAAACGAGCTCGCAGATAAGAGGATGATGTATTTCGAGGGGCGTTTGCAGCCTTTTCAACTGAACCATGGCAGATGGGTGCACATGCGCTAAGCATCCGTTTACATGAATGCAATAATAAACACAATGGCTGGAATTGGCAACCCTCCATGCAATGCAAATAATGACTTATTTACCCTTGAACCGGTCCAGGAACTATAACTTGTTATACTACAAAAGACAGTGGTGGTTACTTATACAGGCGTTACATCTGGAGCATCATCATCAAGCAAAAACATTTTCCGTGGTACCTGTCGATGATAATTCATTTTGCAAGAGACCTGCATAAAATTCCACCACTCGTTTTACGTTTCTGTCGCTGTCATGCATCACGGTTCAATCTCGGGTCTCTTATGGCTGTCATTTGTGAGACTAACAAAACACAAACTTCTTTTTACTGCTTTGATGTAAGCATTTGTGTTTACATTTTTAATAACTTGTGTTGTGTTCTCTGATTTATAGTATTCATTTCCTGACGGTTTTACAAAGTTCTGTGCATGTTATCTTTTGTTTGGCAATTTAATGCCTTCTCATATATCTGCTATTCTTCACCATACTTTGTGGTTTCAGATGTTTTTTGATAATAAAAAAAATTATCCTACTCTCAGTGGACTCTCCATTACAAGTGCTGGTTTTGACATTGTTTATAGCAGTGATCGCTACATGATTCTTGTTTTTTTGGGATGGCAATGTTTCTTTGAACATTCATTTCAGCTGTGAATCTCTCCCTTAAAAGCGGTTTGATCACCAGTCGTGACAAACAAAAGTGACTCATGTTTATTTGAACTATGTGAGAATCCTGACAACATGCTACACCGCTTTAACTGCCCAATAAAACAAAACACGAAGCAGCTCTAATGCAAGTTTCATGTTTTCTCCTTGCAAGAACTTTTGTTTTTCGAACACCACACTTAAGTCACACAGAACAACAACACTTAAGTCACATACCGGCACAGAACAACAAGTGACAGAAGGTGACAACACAAAAATCATCGACATCTTTTTTACTCGTGTGATGCTCGCATCTTTTTGTTTTAATATGAAATCGCTCTCCTTTTGTCGCCTGCGAATTATACCCTCATTTCCTCGCGGATTTCCAGAGTTGTGCCATTTTTATAATTTCTCATTCCTATTATTTCCCATTATCTGTTTTTTGTGGTTCTTGTGGTTCGTGTTTCAGACAGCTTGATTTCCCATTGGCTTTTTTTACTCGGATGAATTTTACTTCAAAATAAACAATGCAGTGGCACATGCAGCCAATGCTTCATCCTAGGCACTAAGCCAGCGGGTGGAGGTGTAACAATCCATTGAATTACATCGATTCTCAAGTTTACTATAAATATGATTCACGTCTGTACCACGTGATGTCTCTACCCTGACATAAAACTACATTTTTAAGGAAAAAGAGTTTGATGTCATGGAACTCTGTCAGATTTTCCTTTGCATCTAATGCAATTTGCTGTATAACATATTAATTATAGAAATACAAGGAACACACATTGTATATTATGTAACAATTGAATCAAACCACACACTATGGTAGAGGTGTACACAAACGTTTAGTTAGACGGGCAACGTGTAGACACCGAAAGTGTAACGTTTCAGTCTTTCTCCAATGTGAAGAGGCTATGCAGAGTGGAAGGTTCCATAAAGGATTGGTTTTAATTTGTGCATTTTCAAAGCAGTAAAAGTGAGATATACAGTTAAAAAATGCATTATCATTTTATATAATTCATAAATCATGGGCAATATGCTCTACGTTTCGTCTTTTGTGCCGGTTTATATGAATCTAATCTGTCTCACCTCTTTAAATTGGCCTTCACCCCCTAGTTCTGTCCATTTACCCTGGTTATGTTAATTTCCTGCTTTCCATATACGGTGGGGCGTTGGGATCTACGGATGAAATGCCCCTTACAAATGTTAATTATTATGTATTCCATGTCAGTTAATCAAATTAAGGTTTTCAAAGAAGCCTTGTGCATTGTTACGCGAGAAAAATGTGGGTTACTTATTCTCATATTCGTGTGACCGTGACATTGGACGTGTAAGATGTATAAAAGTGTATTATAGACTGGTGAGTTCTCAAACCGTAAGATGAAGCTAGTTGTAATTACTGGCGAAACGTCATACTCAGATTGTAAATGTTGTGGCTTGGCTCTCCAAAACACCGGTGTGCTGTACTAGTGACGAATTGGCCACGTTCTGTTTACGTGACAACCCTTACTAGTTGACTGTGTCGGGTGGTGGCAGGTTTGAACGACACATTTATATATTTACGCGATCCAACCCAAAAACCTCTATTATGGAAGTAAGATCAAGATGCAAATACACGGAAACAATTCACGCTCAAGTGGCTGAGACTGTGGTGAGCGGTGAGACTGGTGAGTAACAGTAAGAGTGTTGGTTCACCTCTGTGATCATTTTGCAGCTTTTACATGGGCCGATCTGACCAAACAGCTGCAAAATGAGAGCCTCCGTCACCTGTCGGGAGAGATTCCCCACGTACCTGCATCCGACACAGAGCACAACACGGGTTTAATCCCCCCCCCCACCACCACCATCACATCTGGACCACCAAGGCACGAACAATTAAATAGGACAATTCAAGCGTGGAAACATTCTCATGTTTGGTCTATGACAATCTAAAAACGTGAGTTTACCAAACATTCACGTAGATTTGATGACAGGAGAGGCACAGTAGTTGGGGGCACTTGGCAATGAATCGGTATGTTCGAGTTCGATTCCCTACCACAGCTAACATCAGTGGTGAGAGATAAGAGAACTGGCCCTGGCTGCCCCATGACATGGGGGGGGGGGGTTCTTAAGACAAGGACAGGTGCATGTCCAGCAATCAAACCCATGTCGCTGGGATTATAGAGCAGAGTGCACACAAACCATTGCACCACTATTCTCCACAAAGTAGAGAGACCATGGATACAGAATCCGAGGCCTCGCACACAACTCACGCTGGGCCCCTTATTTACCGTGCTGGACTGAGCAGACTGCTGAGCCACAGTTGCCCCCTACAGCCTATAAAGGCATGGAAGGTGTGTTTACCTGTTTTACGAGGACATTTTCACGTAGAAAACATCGTTAGCAATTATTCTCTACATGACAAATGTTGAAAAACCAGTGTACATGACATTTTTCTTAGACAAGGCCAGTTTATATGACGGTGTTAGAGAACTATGAAAGTATTTTAATGCCAAACAACTACAATGGACACAAAATATGGACACACATTTCCCGCATACATTGGAAAATGTCAAATGCACAATTACTGCATCCAACAGCAAAACCTCAAGTGCAGGTGCTATCCCGCTGGTTAGATAATGCTGCCTTGTGCATGTCTGGTGACACACACACAGCCAGGCAAACACTTCGGTAGGGCCAGGCACAGGGGCTGCATTCATGGGCATGTAGCTTGCCAAAGCACCACTCAAGCACGTATGAGTTCACCCCCAGCGATTTCATAAACTCGCACGATGTGGGGTTGCGATTTTGATTCAATAAAGAGCATTCTTTATTGGTTGCATTTGTGCCATCCCGTTTGTAATGAACAAGTTGTGCGGACTATGTAACTTGCACGTAATGTGTATGTCTAATTTGGATTGTCTTGTTTGCATTGTCTCATTCTCATTTGAGTTTCTGTACCATTTGTTTCATCCCCTTTGCATTGCTTGCAATGCGTCTCTCTTTAGTTTGTCTAGTAAGTACTATTTTGTATTGTCTTATTTGTATAGGTTGTCTCATTTGTATTGTCTGTCTCGTTTGGACTGTCATGTTGGTATTGCCCCTCACGTCTATGCATGGTGAAGTGTACTCAACCCCTGTGACCCGCACGATGTGGGGATTCCCTCATCCAGCAGTGGATTCACAGTACGTATAATGGAATACTCTTGCAAGTCAAAAGGTCTTCATCATCTGCTTTACAAGAGGCAGCAAACATTTCAGGTAAACCCCCAGAGAAACAACTGGGCAGCAATGAGGGGGAATCTTCGACTCGGCGCAAAATGACTTGCCAGTGAGGGAGGCAACCTCTGGGCTATTAAGGCATTTTGAAAACAGCAGATATATCCTAGTTACCACTGCCCTTCAATAACGCCAACTTATAGCTTCATAGCAAGTAAAATAGTTTTACAAGCTAAGGCCTACTGAGCTATGTAGCTCTTTTTCAGAAGCGACCTGCCCACAAACGATAGCTCAACAAAGTGGCTTATCACGTGAAAATGTATTGCAGACAAATACTCTAAAGGCATGATTCTAAATGTGGAGGGAAAAAATGGAGAACCCGGAGAAAAATCCACGTGACCACATTGGAAGGCGTGAAAACTACAAAGATACAGATTTTTTTTTTACTTTTGGGTCAGATCACGTGCGTAATATGCCAATGTGTGTCATGCACCCCCCCCTCCACCCAACACAGCCAAATAAAGCCGTCACGTGAAAAAACGTGCCAATGTACTCTAGGTTTTCCTCGCTTTATGCGGGAGATGCGTTCTAAGAAAAGGGCGCAAAAAGGGGCGCACAAAGCAAAACCGCACGGGACAGCTGCCTGCTGAGTAGTGCACACAGTACACACAATATCCGCATACGAGCGAATTAAAACCGTATATCGTGATTAGGTGGATTAGGTGGAAATGTCAGCCATAGATACGCAAAACCGCACAAACCGAACCCGCATAAAGTGAGGGAAACCTGACTGCTTCAACACAGCATGTATGTTGCGGAGCAATCCATAACAGTTAATCATTTGGTAGGACATTTCGCTGGTACATGCAACGAGCATCAGGTGACTGCCATAAAAAGGTGGCGTGATGCGTATAAGTTAATGTATTTGCATACATTATAATGTACTGTTAGATTACAACATATATTGAAGTTGAGAGATGAAAATAGGTTCAACCGAGCTGACTGCTCTAAGCCAAGTCCAGCTTGGAAAGACATTTAGGCAATCACATCACCTCAAAATAAAAATGTATTTGCATTCATTGAACATAACATTATTATAACATAATTGAACATTTAGTTAAATGAATTGACTATGACTAACCTGCTTCACCATATAAGCATATGCACCTTGATATTAACATATCTTACATCATTTGTTAGGTGTTTGGTAATGCAAGTGTGGCTGGCATGGTTAATCCACAGCACAGATTAGCCACCTACACATACAACTGTAAATAATTCACGTTCGTATCAAATGTTTGGTTATTTAACTTAAAATTAGCTTAAACTTAACCAACTGACCCAGGTGGCAGGATAAGCAAATTAGTGCATTCAAGAGAAATAAAAATAAAGCAATAGGTATCTGTGCAATGATATTGGTTAGCCACACACTAACGCAACGATTATACTTATCACTACGCTTGTTTGGAGGAAAGCCTCACCGGTGTCTCATGACTCGTTTACAGGAAGGTCCTAGCATGTTTTCGCAGTATGGGGCGATGGTTAGAGTCGAATAATTTCAATCGAGTCATTTGGCTGGCATTTTTTCTAACTCTGGCATACAATGACCTTTCTATTTAAAGCTTTCGTGACTGCAGGGATTCATCTTCTTGGTTCTTTCGGTAAAGTCACGTAGAAGGGAAGTAATAAAATAATAAAAATAATATTGTTTTGTTTTATTATGTTTTATTTTTATTATTTTATTACTTCCCTTCTAAGTGACTTTACCGAAAGAACCAAGAAAATGACCTTTCTATTCTTGCAAATGACATCACAGAAATCTTCAACGTCCACTGCGAAGCAGACGATTTTTATTGTTAATACACCCGCAGTAATAACCAGGGAGGCCACTGGATTCGAACTGTGAACCTTTGACACAAGCGGTGAACGTGCTACTGGCTGGCCCATGCCACCGCTTCAAAGTATGATGCTAATTAATTTGTTGATATTTTTCTCAACAATTGAGGTAAAAAAATCCCACAGCAAAATTTATGGAAGGTTTGAATCGATAAAGATTCAATGTTTTGATTATTTTAAAAACACTTAATTTCACTTAAATATCACCGATAGTGCACATATTTTTTTTTTGATCTGCAGTGAGTTGGATACATAAATTAACCCAGTCATGAAAACCTACTTGTAAGCTCGTTCACAGAATGGGGGGGAAAGCAATTATAATAACAGTGGGTGTCTGACAGTCCGTAACATTAAAATAATAATTTTAATGCTTCAGCACTTTGTACAGCATTGACAAGATAATTAGCAGTGTGCTCAATAAGGCCCCAATGCCATTTCAGCTGACAATTAAGGCATCGGGAATTGTATTCTCATAAGTATATTTCTGGGTTTTTTTTACTAAATATTCAATGGTTCAAAGCGTTCTTTAAATGTTTTTACGACAACAAAAATGCTTCTATACGAGGCCTAGTTCCGTTTCTGTAATGTTGAGCTCAAGCAAAATCCTGAGGCTTCTTCTTGGAACTACCAAAATGACGGTACACATTCACAACATCTGTATTTGTGTTGCTTCATTGTACAAGGCAGCACTGGGGCATGCACACTGCTCTCTATGAACCTGCAACCTTAGTTAACTTCCAGTCAGAGCTATGCGACATCAGAGAGCACCTTGAGCTCCCATTGTTCACCAACCCGCACTGACCAGCATGGTGAAGCATGTCAAAGAGGCCCCCATGACCAACATCTGTGAAAAAACGTGCTGGACATCTGTGAAAAAGAGCATCATAGCTCATCGGATTCCTCCTGTATAAATAACTATTATGATTCTGACATGATATCAAGAGACCTTTATCCAGCAGTGAATTGACAGGGCTGTTAACATAACATCGAGAGGCCTATGCTGTGTAGATGAAGCAGATAGTGTACATTAATTGAAAAGTGTACAGGGAAGGCAGGGGGATTGGGTTGGGGGGAGGGAGCAGACGCTGCATAAGGCAGTGGCAGTTATCGTTAAACTCCATCTGCTGGTGCAATAATCATAACTGAATCGGAAGCATCACAGGAGTGAATTATTTGGTGCTGCGTTGGGAGTGGTGCACAAGCATGCAAAAAAAACCTCACGCTCGTCGATAACACTGCCTTAAAAGCAAAAAATGTACAGCCCCTCTACAATGAACACGAATGACGTCACCGCCTTGTGCTCCGCCCCTTTAGTAACGAGCCAACGTGCTCATTAATATTAATGAGCAGGTGGTGGTTTGTGATGACGACGCTGTCTTGTGCCACCTCTGCACCTCCCCCCTTTGCTTTTCCTCCACACTTTTCAACGAGTATACACTACCTGCCACATCTATAAAAGATAGGAACTCAATGTTCACGAGGCGGTTTCAAGGTCCAAGGGGAGGTATATATTTGTATATACAGTAAAACGTTGGATTGCGAGTAATTTGGTCTGCGAGTGTTTTGCAAGACAAGCAATTTTTTAAATTTAAATATTAATTTCATAAACGAGCGAGGTCTTGCAATACGAGTACTGTAGTACATACAGTATACGCTTTGTCTGCCGAGCGTCACGTGATCACAACTGATATATGAAAGCTTTGATATACGAGTGCTTTGGATTACAAACACGTTTCCGTAACGAATTATGCTCGCAATCCAAGGTTTTACTGTATTTGTTTGTATATATTTGTTTTTATTGGGAGAAGAGCCTCCCCCTCGGTGCACCGGCCTGTCCACTTGCCTTGTTTTTGAATTGACCAACGTGATGCAAGTCTGGCCAAAGCTGATGCACCACAGTGTTGGTGGCAGCCGAGCCAAGGGAAACAAATGCCTCGTACAAAATTCTCCCCCTATAGCATACATGCAACAGCGACGAGTTAAAAAAATTTTACACCCTACAGCATTGCACAATCGTATTGGAATACTGGTTAATAAACGCTCATACAAGGCATAATGCAATGACTCGTAGTCAATCCAGTTCATATTCCTCGCTCACCTCAACTGACTAGACCTGAAGCATTTAAGTCAGCACCATGGCAAGCATGCATCAGAACATCTGGGAACATTCCCCAGGACAAGCTCATGTCATCACAGCAAGACGGTGATGTTCTCCAGAGCAGTTGTGGACTATTTTGGAAGTGCGTGTTCGTTCATTTTAACTCACTGGAGATAACAAATTTATGCTTAAAACATTGGCTCACAAACGAGTTTAATCTCAATAGCGAATCCCAAAAGATGAACATGAATAGATATAAACTACAACTGACAACTCATCTGCGAAACATCACGCTTTTGTAAAAGCCTTGCGCTATCACAGTGTGAAAGCAGTCCTGGGAGAAAACAAGAATGACGAACTTGGACATCGCGTTTATGTTATTTTACTTCTGGTTCTGTTTGGTTACATTGTTCCACCCCCCTCCCCCTTCGTGACCCCTACCCCGGTAGGGCAGCAAACCCGGACGCCTCTTCAACCCCTAATTTGTTACACGTTATTTGCTGGGGTTTTTTTTCTTTTTTAAAATCCACTTTGTAATTCTGGGTTCTTGAATGACAATACAATTTTCACTAAAGAATTTGAAGAACAATTCTACCAACGATGAAGGCGACTCGGGAAAGTGAAACACATTTTCGTTTGATGACACAACAAGCGGCTCGCCATTGTTTCTTTGTCACAGTACATGTGTTTACTTTTTCACATTCACCTCCTCAGTTTACACCCTGGTAGGGCCTTCTCGCACGCAAAACCTTTTTGGTGCCAATTGGCCTGCACACCTGCCACTCTTATCAGCACATCCAGCATTGTCAGCCTCCAGGCTTGCTTGCTTGGGGTTTAACATGAGACTTGCCGAGGGACTTCTGATGGTCGACAGCAAGAATTACCCCTCTCAAGTCACCGTCGGAGCAATTCAAATATCACAACCATCCTCGCAAAACATTTACGTATCGAATGCCATCAGGCCTGTGAACAATGGAGTTTTCTGCCACATGAGCCGTCTGACACACTAGCTAGTCTGTGTAAAGAAATCATCACGACAGCCAAATCAAATGTTTAAAAGGTGATGAATATGGCATCCGGTTTGAGCTATCAAGGGAACTGCATAACTCATACGCAAAGAGTTTTGCCACTTGTGAATAGATGAGAATGTATTACAATTTTTATAATTGTTTTAATGTTAGTAAGCAACTTCCCTCATTCGACTCTACAATTGTAGCAATTTCTATAAACTGGCTATGCACATTTGGCAAAAGCGTTAAACAGCTGGTGTTTGAATTTTGATGAAGTTGAAATTAAGTTTTCGTTTTGTCCAAAAGCACCACCTATTTTTCAGAGTACAATTATATTGTGTTAATACAATACCTCAATAGGACTATATGAAACTTTCAAAATACCGACAATTCATTACACAAACTGTACAGTTCACCAATTTCAAGTATTATATTATGTATGATGGAATATTTCTAAGTGTACAGTCTGATATTAAGCAGTAATTAATGAAGCATAACATACCTGATTCACTGATGTAAGGAGGCTTTAATCCTCTTGATGATGAAACCATTGTTTTATTGTCATTTGCCACTAGAAAAACGCATTCCTCAGTGACTACTATGAGCCAAGAATGTCTGTGTGTCACGCGCGTTACGTTACTCCACGTCGGCCAGCCCCCCTCATTAATACTCATGAACAGGTGACGTCCTCCACATGGACCCCCCCCCGCCTCATTAATAAGCATGGTTGGGTGACATCACTCCACATGTAACACCCCCCCCCTCATTAAAAATCATTAAAAGGTGACGTCTTCCAAATGGACACCCCCCACAAAAAAAAGATTCATTAGTGGGTGACGTCACTCCACATGGGGGGGCGAGGCACTTCCTCCCCACCCCTTAAAGGCAACTTGCAACCCTCACTACAAAGGCAGAACCCTCACGTCACGAGATCTCCATACCGCTATTGAGACATAGAAATAAAAATGACGTCATGATGAACAAGGGATTATAATCTGTAGCAAGTCTGTGTCACCGCGCCCTTACAAATTTCACACGAATTGATGCAATGAATACCACGTCGCGGTCTGCTTTTCGCTTGAAAGTTTGTTATTTACTGAAATACACCCGTCCTTGGAGGGGCAAAAGGCGAGTTCAAATATAAAAACATGTGGCAGTTACTGGGAGCCAGTTCAGGTAATTATAATGAAATGTGCACTGGAAAAATCAGTTGTGGTTCTCCCTAGCAAATTCCAGTGCAGTAAAATCAATTGTTGCACGATACTTCTATGGACCCGTACCTATATACCCTTGCCTTGACCAACCCACACCGACCAGAAATTTGGATAGAGTTTTTTTAGGGTTATATCCATGTAAATGTATCATTAAACCCGCCACCATCCGACACACCCAATTTGCAAGGTTCGTCAAGTAAACAAAACATGCCAATTAATTACTAGTTCTGCACACCGTTGTGTTGGAGAGTAAATCCACAACATTTACAATTTGAGTAGGACGTTTCTCCGGTAATTACAACCACTCATCAGGCGACAGCAAGAATTGTGGAATTTGGTCAAATAACCCCCACAACCCGCACAACGTGGGGGAGGCCCTCGACCACAGAGGATTGACAAAGGGCTGTACATGTACACGGTGGCTCCATGCTCAAATCATCAACGCGACTACATCCCCATTTCAGAAAATGGAGGCCTTCACCACATGGGTGGATTGTGAACCGTATATTTTCTTTGTGGCAGTGATCCACAGCGGTTTGCTTAAAAGGCCAAAATGCCGGACTAATCTGGTAAAAACGTATGTTTGGGCTTTCACTGGCGCTAATCCAAGAGCATTTTACAATGCTTGACTGGCTTGTTCGTCCCCAAATTGCAAGTCAGTATGAATTGTGTGATACACTGCCAGTAGGCATAATTTGTGTAATACAATCAACAAAACATTACAAGAGGATACAATAACTATTCTAAGTGCATTTCTAGAATCTGAGCAAACAGATAACACATAACATCAAGAGCTGCAATAATGCTTTGCGGTTGGGAAAAAGCATGGACTCATTCGGCAACTTGATAGGCTTGATGATAGCGAGCCTGCCACTTGGGCAGAAGACGTGAAAAAACTAACCACCTCCACAGGGTATTGATAAACAGTCACAATTTGGTGTTATGATTAATGTCAATAATTTACTTTTTATTTGTGTTTTGTTTGAATCATCTCATTTGTATTGTTTGTGTCGCTTGCAATGTATTTTATTTTGTTTGAATTATCTCAGTTTTACTGTCGAAATCGTATTATCTAGACTTTGCTGCAGTATCACTGAAAACAATATTAGTTTTCATATGATCAAAATATCGGGTTTCCTAACTTGGTAATGGTATTTAACATTAATTCTCGTTGTTTTGCTTTAATATATTTCAAGTATGAATAACAATAAACTCAAAAGCTCTTTGATTGGAGTTCACTCAACATAATTCTTCTAAAACATTGTAACTTTACAATCAATAAGGCTCAGATATGTCATATCGCATGAATAATCTATGCGAGTAGTGAATAAACATTTGATCATAAATTAAGGAAAGCTTTATTTAATATTAAACATTTAATATATTCCACCTTACACATTAAATACTCATAATTTGTTAAACATGGTACTATATTGCACTGAATGTTCAACACAAAGCATATTAATCAATAACAAACCCATTATCTTACAGCGGATGAGACAACATGCGTCCATCACACATGCTGACAAAAAAAGCCATGAAGCCAACAAGCCATCGTTCATCTTCTTGGTTCTTTCGGTAAAGTCACGTAGAAGGAAAATAATAAAATAATAACAATAAAACATAATAAAATAATTCTCACGACATTTCGGCCACAACGCAAGCAGCCGTCTTCAGGTGGAGAACAGGTCTGTCAAGTAGACAGAGTCTGTCAAGTAGACAGAGTCTACTTGACAGTAGACAGAGAGACTGTCTACTTGACAGACCTGTTCTCCACCTGAAGACGGCTGCTTGCGTTGTGGCCGAAACGTCGTGAGAATTATTTTATTATGTTTTATTTTTATTATTTTATTATTTTCCTTCTACGTGACTTTACCGAAAGAACCAAGAAGATGAATCCCTGCAGTCACGAAAGCTTTAAATCGAAGCCATCGTTGTCTATAAAGCGTTTCACAAAGCATTCATTTAACGGGAATTGCCTGAGAATAAATTTTCCCCTTTTATCTGGCAACAAAACAGGTGTTAAGATGTTAAAACACCAAACTGAAACCTTTTACAAGGAATCATGTCTGCATTAACCACAATACTTGTGGTCAGAATGCAAACAAAAAACGTACTCTGATAATAATATATGCATTGTTTTAGAACCCGATTGGTCCACACCAGAGACAGCCTAGTCTCAAAACGGTGTTAAACCAGATGACAAAAGGCGGGTATTTGCCTATTTTCTAAAAAATAAGTCACATGA
Source organism: Lampetra planeri (assembly GCF_965212315.1). Taxonomy (NCBI): domain Eukaryota; kingdom Metazoa; phylum Chordata; class Hyperoartia; order Petromyzontiformes; family Petromyzontidae; genus Lampetra; species Lampetra planeri. Next base: position 12,441,493 of record NC_136110.1, read on the forward strand.
TAGTGATAAACTAATACTGCGGTTCCACAAAGTCACAAAGCAATATATATAAAAAATTTACACTATTCACAGTGGGGTATTTAGCAAAACAATACAAAAATCGTGGATTTTAAATCGTAACGATATATCATGATGATAGTAAAACTGCAGCCGGGTGGACTCACAGTTCCTATGATCACTGTTACATTGCTTTTATGGCTTTATTTTGGTGATTTCGAAAAGTGTTTTGGTTTGGCCATGTTTGTTTGTTGTAGTACGGAGTTAAAACTGATGGCCTTAATCTAAGTTGTCTTGTGCTTGTTGTTTGACTTGCATCCCACTGAGATTTTTGGGTGCTTTTTCTGCAATATTTTACTGTCTTTTCTTGGATTTTCTGTTTGCACATAGTCACGTAGTCACTTGAAGATGTTTTCTTGTTCATGTTTTTGTTTGTCGCGGTTGCACCCGATTCAAGAGCCGAATGGCTCACAGGGCTATACCAAATAAACTGACACTGAGCTAGCCGTATTTCGCGCTTGGCCTGACCAGTGCTGCTATTAAAAACCCCCCATTTGAAATGTACACGAAAGAGCAAAAAAATAACAAAAAATACAGATTATTTTACATACATTTATAAACTTGTTCTTAATAGTATTTGGCTGCTATATATTTCCACATGATCCACTTCGTTGGGCTATCATTTGTGGCCGGGTTGCTTCTGAAAATAATCTAAATAGTTCAGTGGGTCTTACCTGGTAATAAGAAAAAAACAGGTTAAATAATTTAGTTTCATATACTTTGGAATATAATTGGTAATACGCATGATGCGCGAGAACACGTTATGGTGTCTATATTGTATCAAATAGTTAAAGTGTATTAAATGTACTTATGGCATTATGTTAGTGGTGAGAGACTGCCATGCAAATGATTGTACAGCAAATATAAACGCATGTTCTTTTTACTTTTTGATTTGTACACTAACACACACGTAGACTACACACACAAATGTATGTACCGTACTACATATAAACATATATTGTATCGTACATATGTACAGCATACATGTAAGGCACATACGCGCGTATTTGTTTTTACTTAAGATTTTTATTTAAATCACGGCTAGCCGGACTAGGGCCCCACCCCGCAATAAGTTCAACGAGCTGGACTTTTCCTGTATCGCGGCAACCCTAGTATTCATAATACAGGTTTTTGGGTTAAATCGCGTAAATATAATGCTTGTTAAACCCGCCACCACCCGACAACCAATTAATAAGGTTTTTCACGTAAACAGAACAAGCCAATTTGTTACTAGTACAGCACACCGGTGGAGAGCAAAGCCACACCATTTACCATCTGCATCATCAGTGAGACGGCCATCTAGCATAATCAGGTAGACAGCCAGATCTTGGCTCTTCACCTGAAGATGCTAGTTATAATTACTGGCAAAACGTCGTACTCAGATTGTAAATGTTGTATATTTTCTCACCAACACACCAGTGTGCTGTACTAGGAACGAATTGGCACGTTCTGTTTACGTGACAAACCTCACTAATTGGCTGTGTCGGGTGGTGGCAGGTTTAATGACACATTATATTTACGCAATCTAACCCCAAAAAAAACCTATACAGTATTATGGATATTGGTCACGAAAGCCTTCTATGTGTTAAACTGACGACCCCTAGTATTCACATATGCTTCATCTGCCTCATTTGCATTTGCCTCAATTGTGCCATCCCGTTTGTAGTTTATTTATTTGAATATCCCTTGTACCTATTCTATGGCAAACACACTGTCTTCTGCATTGTTCTGTACATCTTGCTTATTCTGTTGCTTTTGTTATATACCATCTCATTCGAAATGTCCATCTCATATATTTTGTCTTACCATTTGTGTAATCTACGATTGTCTTGTGTTTTTTTCATCAGCAAAAATGTACACTAGTCAATCATTTGCATGCAACTTTCATATACAAAAAAATTCATTTTTATATTAAGTTCGTTGTCCTTACCCCACACCTCCAATGACCACGGTTGGCTACGTAGAGTGCGAAAGAAGTTCAACATACATACAATGCATGTATCATAATTAAAGTAATCAATTTTTATTGGTCCATCGTTACACACCTATGGGTCACTGTGCCCACAGTTCAGGGCACAGTTCCCACACATGCTTGTTGACTGTGATTGTCTAACTTCAGTCAAGTGGACCATTGTGTGTTGGTGGCAGAACCCAAAGCTGAACAGAATCTTATTGTAGGGCAAAATAATTATGGGTCCTTTAAGTTCTCCTGGCTATTGACAAAATTACACATGTCCTCAAATCTCTCAACTGGTCTCAAATAACGGTGTGTGCTTTGGCTAACAAAAGTCAGGAACCACATTTCCTCTAGACGACAAATGCAACAAAACAAGCGAGTGAAATATTTCACATTTTAAAGCTAGAAAATAATGATTTAGACCTTGCACTGGAGTAAAGAACTTTTGGAAAACCATGACAACTACAGACTGCAATGGAAATATTTCACAACCAGAAAATCAAATAAAAAATTTAAATTCACATAACCACTACAGCGTGCCCTTTAACCAAACATTCGTAGCGATTACTGCTTCCATATGAATTCTCATCGCGGCGATCAAACAGTCTACAGTAATTGCCTAGTTGGGCACTTAATATTCTAATCACTGTGCTGCATTAGCGTTGATCGCACCTTAATCTGAGAAAACTAATGGAAATACCCACGTTTTCACCATTTATCTTTAAAATAATATCGATGCAATAAAATGTAGTATTAAATGTCTACAGCATTAACAGCAAGCATGTTATAGAAGCTACAGCACTTGTTAGAAAGCTGACTGTGAATTATGCCTAGTTATGTTTGGCCATAAATACGTGATGTCTCCTCTTGCTCCAACACAGCATGGACGAGTCTGTGCGGGGAACGAGGAAGTGAAGAGCAGCAACTGGGAGAGTGCGTGAGCATTTTAAAATCCTTGTAATAACCATTCCCTCCTTCGGACATTTTGGTGGAAAAGGAAAACCTTAAGGAGCAAAGCAAAGCCAGGTTGAATTTGACATGTATGTCCAGGCCCTGCATTCCTTCACTGGCCTAACACGCATGATGTGGATCAAGCACAAATACAAAACTCATAGCCAATTAGCCGCATGTGAAAGCCAGGCAATCAGACGCCCATGCAGGCCTGCCAATAATGCTCAATGCTGGGCAGCTGGGCTACGAGCTTATATTTGCAAGCTAACTAATCGGCAGTGTACAAGACTGCTAATAAGTTAACAAATATAAAAACATGCCATTCAAGTTGAGCCAAGAGACATGCAAATGGTTACTTGCATTTGCTATCCTTTTAATAAAAATGCAGTGCGTGACCAATCAACCCACCACCCCGAACATATAACACAATCCATATACGAACTTCCATAACCCAGGCATATCCGAACGGGAGGCAGACACGACACTACACGACCCAAAAAATCTAAACAACATTAAACCTTGAACATGCTCTTTTAGCCATTGCTGTACGTCTTAGTACCGATGTATCGATTCATAGATTCACCGATCCACCACTTATCACTGCTATGACCCCCCCCTCTTTGAAGTCGGTCAACCTTGGCGCAAAACAAGTTCAAAACAGTTGAGCTGCACACAACGCAACACAATGTTCTGAAGCGGGCCCAAAATACACATGCTGTGCACAACAGACATCGCTTGTGAACGATGTTGCTGGGTCAGCACAGAAACTCCCATTTGCCTGCAGTCCCATACTTCTTGCATTAAAGGCCGTGCTGTGCCTCTTGCTCATGAAGAAGTCTCCCTTTTCCAAGAGACACGGCAGCAGAGTGCAAAAGCTGTGCTGGACTGAACCACCCTCAGCCGAGCTGGGGTGAAGACGTCACTTTCACAAGAGCCTGGCATACAGTAGCAGCAGTCTTCCTTAAACACCCCGTAGTTATTACTACACTCTCTGCCACTCTGGGTCAAACTGCTACAATGACGCTTCTCATTCATGCATCTAAACATCCCCACACTACGCATATACAATGGCAATTTAAACGTACACATGACACGTCCTAATTTCAAATATATTTTTGACACGTGCTGATATTTAGAGGTCTTGAAAGTTAGGTGAAATCACAATGCAATAAAACAAATAAATTTGAGAAACACTTCGCTAAAGGAAATGACTAAAATGCTCCTCAGGCAGTGTATAAAGACACACTCATTGCATTTTGTTCCATTCTGCTGGAAAATGCAGACGTGTCTAGCAGCACAATGGCAGCACGGTCCTCTCGCACTCTCCCAACACACGCAGTGGAACAACTGGCCACTGCAAAATCCACGTGTCCTTGCCATTTGCTTTGTAAATTAAACATCAATTGACTTATTGCGATGCCCATAACGAGGCGAAATTGATCGTGAAATATTACATGCACAGGGAAACTGGAGGGCACTCACGTCAGTACTGGATGGTGTCTAAGTAAATTCGTACGGATTAAATGCGAGATTCTTAAATTGAGACTGTCACGATAGATTTTGCTGTTTTATTCGTAAACACTGACATGCTCGAAGGCTGGCTGAGACGCCTAATTATTGCAATTGGTGGTGCCCACACACCCCAGGACGGCTTTATATTTAGTTGATTGTTGCAGATGAAGTGCTGCAGCGATATCAATGTGTAGTGGGCCAAGTGGGAATTCTCCAACACGCACTCCTCACTCAGGGGCACACACAACTTCATCCACACGCAGGTGAGGGTCCATCAAGTCTCTGTTGCCAGATTTGGGTCTGAATGCGAGGCAAGAATATGGTGACACCATCCCAGTCCCAAAACTCCATCCTCCCACTTAAAACACCATCGATCCTCTCACTCAAACATTACCCAACCAATCCCCTCTCAACACCACCACCACAATCATATCCTTAAGCACAATCCTCTCAATCACCAACATCCCACCCTTCCACTCACACAATTCCATCCTCTCTCGCGAACACCACTCGCCCCCCCAATACTCAAACACCATCCCCATCCTCACACTCAAAACATCATTCCATCTCCTCGCGCAAACACCTATCCCATCCTCACACTCAAAACATCATCCCACCACCTCACGGAAACACATATCCCGTCCTGAAACACCCCAACATCTCCCGAACACCACCATCCCATCCCCTCTCAGCCCATGCCCCCCCCCCCGTGATTGTGGAATGGAGGGGAGCTTCCGCGCGCTCGCGCCCCGCGTCAAAAATAATCAACAAAATCACGCGGTCGCCGTCGGCGCAGGAGGCACGTCCCGTTCTTTTTAAACATCGCTACTCCATTCGCGACTACAAACGTAACAATAATGATAATTCCTGAGGAAACGACAACAAAGGAACACAACAATGGCAACATTAGCCAGGCCGGCCTGCGCGGTGAGCCAGGCCCTGGGCCTCGGCTCACCTCGCCTCGCCCCAGCTCCCTCGCGTCTCCTCGCCAGTCCCTCTCCACGTCGCCTACATCCCTTAACCCCCTCGCCGTATCCACACTCCGCCTCGCCACTCACAGCGTCTTGGGCTGCCCGTCGTCCTCCATGGCCCCACCACGCCTGCCGTGTCTCTCTCCGCCGCGTCCCGGGCTCAGGCGAGGGGCAGGGCGAGCGCGAGACGCTAGGCCGAGGGGCGGGGCTGCTGGAGGGAGTAGAAGGGACGAGGGGGCGGGGCTAAAGGGGGCGGGGTTGTGGATGTAGGGGCGGGGCTGGCGCTGCGGGTGAAGACAATGGGAGCGCGCGCGCTCGGGTAAAAGATGGCGGAGCGGGGGGAGGCGTGGAGCCCCTCCCCTCGCTTTTGGTTATCCCCCCTCCCTCCTCTTCCCCCCCATGACTCTTGCAAAACCACGCCCACTACAAAGCCCCGCCCTCCACGCCACGTGATCCCCGACCTGCCAACACGTGGCCAGCTCCGCCCCCCCCCCGCCCTGTTACACGCGTTTCCTCTGACGTCATCGCACCGCACACCTCCCATCGCCTCCACCACCGTCACTTCACGCATGCGCAGCGCGCGGCTGCACTGCCCGGATGACGTCGTGGCAGCGCGGGGGAAGGGGGCGGGGCTCTCTCATTGCCCCCCCCCTCGCAAACCACGTGTCATGTCCGTGTTTGTTTATGGGTCAGGCCACGTGGTGGTTTTCCGGCCAAATTTTCGTCATTCACTCCCCACCGTCCGACGCGATTGTCACCGTCAACAAATATCGATTATCTATTCGCGCCAGCCTATTGATCGAATTCTGGCCCATAAAGCGCCTCACCGGTTGCTTGAGACCTTTTAATGGCTGAATTGAACGTCATCATACAACGACGTTTAACTCAAAAGCGCTTTGAGCATAGTCAGGGAGGGGAGTTTCGGAAATGGGGCGTCAACAACAATTCCCAGAAAAGGAGACGGACGACGTTTCAGGCAAAGACCTTCCTCGCACATTAAGCACTGCAAAGCCACCACATTGCAGACTGCCCTCGCTTCTCTCACACGGCTCCACTGGAATTCACTCCGATCGTCTCCCTCCCAAATTGTTGTGCTACAGTGTATATTGAACGCATGTGGGCTGGGGGGGTTAAAACAAACTATTCTGCACGAGCGCAATGCAGTTATTGTCTTTTCCCTCAAGGGTTTTGCATTCCGACAGGTACTTCTGCTTTGTAGTTAAAGAGGCAATGCAAATCAATAACATAATATCGTTACAATATTTATTTGCACCCATAACTTTGAGCAATGTCTCAGAAGTTTATTGTTTAGCCGAGGGGACCCGCTTTTGGCAGCTTGTTCTTTAGTGGGACAAGCTGCCAGAAGAAGCTTTATCCATTTCGAGTCGCACGCCAGCCATAACACTTTAGGACGCATATTTTAAACGCGTCGACCACGTACCGATTTTCAACCGAATCGTTCTGCTTTATAAATTTACGTTTGATGCAATTTTTCCTTTGAAAATCGTTATGCGCTAAAAAAATTACAAACTCGACAACCTACCAGTAGGGTTAACAATTGTGCTTGAATAGCTGAGAAGTACTTTTCGACTAGGACATCCACACCTTCATCTCCATCATTTTAAATGTCATAATGTGGGATTCGAACGTCAATACGCATCGAAGCGTATGCTAAATGGTTGAACATCTATACTGCATGTCTAAATGAGCTCAAGCCTTCCGTGAATCACGTGACTGCTATGTGACCACCCCCCACTTTCAATCCCTCCCCTCTCCCCGCCCCCTGTGAAAACAAATGCTGCTCCGTACAAAATCCAAGGGCCTCATCTTTCCCGACCATTTGGTTCAATTTTTCCATTCCTTTACCATCCCTTTCCTCTTATTTATTATTCATTCCCTTGTATCTTTCTTTTCCCATTCCTTTTTCTTTTCCATACATTACATTCTTGACCCAACTCCCCTTCCTGTTGTGTGCCACGAGTTAAAGGTTGTTCGTACACATACATGCAATACAATAATTACAAAATACACTGTCTTCATTAGCAATGTAAAAATATACATTTCTGGTAACTGAAAGTAAAAAACAGGAAAACCTGGTTACTGGTTTGCTGCACATATAGAAATGCCTAGCAGTAAACAATATTTTATTTTTTAACTAAGAAACGAAGGGAGCTTGCGTTGTGTAATAGCGCACTAGACATGCAAAGTGCAGATTCGATTCCATCTCCCCGGGCAGCAGTTTAAATAATGGGAAAATATTCTTAAATCCCCCAAAACTCTGTTCACTCAGCAGAATAAATTAGTAAAGTCTGGCTACGCACACCTCTTCTACGACACGTGGTCAGCGTGGAAGAGTAGACTAAATACCCATTGGAGCTTCCTCGTGAGTGGTGTATTATTGTGTAACTGACACAAACCAGGTGTTTTAATTTCCCAGGACGACTTACAGATTTATCATGGCAGCTGCCCACACGAGGGTTGTAACTGTGATATTTGGGGCCCTGTGGGGAAGTATTCACTGAATCTCCTGAACAGAAGTAATCTGAGTGAATAATGACCAAATGCAGTAATTGAATTAGAGGGAGCTGCCATCAGTGGGAAATGAGATTCATCTGGTCGTGGTTCGGGCTCTCCGATGGTACTCTTCAGGGTGGACCAGACTTCAGACACGGAGGCACAAGAAAGAATCTGCAGGATTGGATGATAATTCCACGCTGGAGTCATCCCGGGTTGACGGATGCTCTCAGCTCAGCATCCAAAAAGATGGGTCTGGCTATTGTATGTTATGTGGTTGTCCACCTGCTTACGGACGCTTGTGTTGCGCCCGAAACGTCGTGATTTAATTTATTTTCTTTTATACCTACGTGACTTTACCGAAATAACCTAAGAGTACGTGTAATCCCGATTGGGTAACGTGCGGCCAAGTATAAACATTTGGATGACACCAGCGCACAACGGCTTGCTCTCGTCAAACGACAACGGGACCTTGAACGTCCACCCTGAAGAAGACAGCGCCGTAGTATTGCATGGTTAATGTACCTGCATTATTAACCGGTGCGGCCCACCGGATTCAAACCGTGGAACCCCTGCAACGAGTGGCAAAACTTACGACCGCGGGCCCACGTTACCGCTCCAAGTAACGCGCGTGTGCGCGGTCATTAACGCCACGATTTAATCGGTCTTTAATATATTGGACCTCAAAGCTCGTTCACCAACACATTATACTTTTGTACTCGGCCAGGGCTCGGCAAACCTGCGGCTCCAGAGACGCGTGCGTATGGATCCCTGCAGTCACGAAAACTTCAAATCTAGATTGTATGTTATTATTTCAGAGTCTGGTGGCCGGGTATTACCTTTGGGCAGCTGTACAGGCTGTTGCTGTTTTGTGAATTGTTGTCTAACAGCCTCGCCAGGGCTACACCATTGTGCCTATTACTGGGTTAACATATATGATCGTAGTGGCATGCACAGCAAGAAGGGAAGCCAAACCAGCCAGCTGTGCGTGACATGTCAACCGATGTGTGTGCGGCACCACCCCAACCAGGATGCAGCCTATAAAACCATCTAAAAAACCCAATTGAAAAAATAAAAACATCAGAGTAAAACCTTGACCTCAGCTTCATCAGGGGACGAAAACAGTTATTGTTAGAACTGTGTGCATTGTCTATCTCAGATTCCCTCGCTGCAAACATCTCACACACCGTGTCTCTCTGCATCCCTTCTGCTCTATGTATGCTTTGCCTATTCCACACATCTCTCCACGCCGTTGTGCATGTCTCCGGGTCTTTTGCTCCAAGCCTCTCAACTTGACACACGCCCACACCGCGCTCGCTCAGCACTCGTTAGTGGCGCATCGTAGAGGCCTCGTCATTAGATGCGCGCATGTTGTGACGTGAGAGCCAAGTGAGGGGCAGAGATATATTTTTTCATAGCAGTGACTGCTCCCTCACGTTTCGTGATATTTTAAATGTGGCACTGTTGTGCCTTCAAGCTTGGCCTCCGGTTCATGTTCGTGGTGGTGAATTCACCCATTTGAAACGATGGGACACTGCAGCGTCATGCACTGTCAGTTTTTCAGAAAACATATTTTTGCTAAATAACATAGCGTTTATTCCACATCCTCCCTCGCATCATACAGTGCAACATCCTGACATTACCAGTTGCATCGACGGTATCAGGCACACTGGACTCATCAGAGCAGGCGGGGGGAGGGGTGGAAGGGATATTTTTTTGGGGGGAGGGGGTGGGTGGCCAGGTCATTGCCATTCTGGGCTCAGATATTTAAGACTGGTCTAAGGTTTAGGAATGGACCCCATGTACGTGCTGTCGTCTTCTTCCTTGTCTCTGAGTTTATAGCTCAGATGCTCCAGTGCTGAGATTTGGCCTAATGAATACAGCCATTGAGGATGGGAGGGGGGGTTCGTGATTCTTCCACGTACTCAATGTGGGTTTTGTTGCTGCTATATTGAAAGTCCTTAACAACATGTTCTGTTCTCGAGTCAGTGCCACTTATCTTAAGCCCCCCATAGGGTAGTTTCCACATTACTTTTTACAGATGTATACTGAGTCCACCTGAGTCGCAGACGTTATTCTTGCAACACACGTATATACAAAGGGGTAACTGCCCCTTTACCAGATACAGCCTACGGTGGTGACCACACAGCTGTATACATAGGCGTTACAGCTATAAAGGGTCAGACCCTCACTCGAATTCCCGGCCACGTGTTGGTGCCTCTTCAGATATAGAACGTAGAATGTAGAGCTTCCAGCTTGTAGAACGAAGCGACCCCGGTCCCTCTCAGGGACCCACCTTATATCCCCCTGGGTCGGGGCCGGCTCCGCCCTTGGCCCCGCCCACCTTTGCGAGCGTTCTAGCTCCCTCTCGATCCCTCTCAAGAGCTCTCCCTGGACACGTGATCACCCCCTAGCCCCCCCCCCCCCCACCTGGGGCCCTCTCTGTGGACACTCCGGATTAAGTGCCTACGGGGTCAACCAGAGTGCCATGGCCCGGGGCAACCCTGTCCCTGGGCTGACACTCTCCTGCTCCCCCTTGTGGGAGCCCGCACTACACGCCATGCGTGGTGCCCGCGCTATCCCAGCACTCACCAAACCCCGCTAGGGCTGGTATTACACCCACCTATGGGGTGTACGCGATGACAGTGCATCGCACGCCGTGCTATGCTAGAGCCTGCCTCACACAGCAACCAACACGGTGCTGTCCGCGACGTAAGTACATCGCACGCCACGGCCCTCCCGGGCCAGCACTATACATTTACATCCCCAATGTATTGTTAATCTTATTGAATACCCCCATGAAATGTTCATACAACTCAGTAATAGTCGGACATGACCAGAACGCATGTTTGTAATCGTGTATTAGGGGGAGGGATCTGACCCCTTGGGGGGTGGAATTCCTAATCTGGGTCCATGTCTTTTTGGGGATTGGCCGATTCACTATTTGCTCCCATAGTGCTAGGGTCAGAGGTCGTCCACGATTTGTCCCTGAGAGCAGAAGCCGGTACGCCTCAGAGAGTTTGTATCTCTCTTTATCTGACTGGAGCCATTTTATTACTGCATGAGGGGGTGCTATCAGTTCTCTTCCTCTGGTTCTGGTGATCACAACCCGAATCTGGAGGTATTTATAAAACTGAGAATTTGGGGGGTTATATCTGGATCTAATAGATTGGAATGTGTCAATGTAGCCATTATCTGCCAGGAGGTCTCATACTCTTTGAATCTGGGCCGCTTTCCAATCAGACCATCTGATAAAAAAACATTTTTAAGGAATTTAATTTCATTAGCACGTTCTCTCAATGTTTAACACTATGTTATTGGTGACTTTAAATGGCAGATGTGATTTTTGTCTAACATTATTTTTGTACGTTCAATACCACTGAAATCTATTGTCGGTTAAAAATCTGTAATTATACGCTTGCAGAATGTTTATGTAAATGTAGTGGTGTTATTTAACACGGACAACTTCTTCTTTTCTCCTGTGTCACTTTATTCATACAGAACTCCTCGCGTTCAACACCACGCGTCTCCTATTTTACTGCTCGTCTGCTACGCTCCGCTTGCTCTCTCTTGCTCCGCTAGCCTGCTATTGTTCCCCTCTGCCAGCTTCTCCACTGTCAGCCTCTCACTATACACTCCGCTAGCTTACTATAAACTCTGCGAGCTTCTCTACTGCTAGCCTTATCACCCTCTCGCCTCCAACCTCGCCCGTGCCTCCAGCGGGGGATCAGCCAACACCGCTGGAGTGGACGAGGTGTGGAGAGCGGGGTCTCGGACTTCTCTTGAATTCACTCTTGTCTTCATTCCAACCAACTCAACCCCTCAGCCTCACACGTTCCTCTTTTATCCCCCTCCTCATTAAGTGCCCTCAGATGGCCCTCATTAAGCCGGCGTCCTCCCCAGCCTCACGCATGTGTTCTCCCCCTTATCGCCACTATCTCTCACCTCCGTGGCGCCGACTCCGCGTTTGCATTTGCAGCCGCCAATCACTGCTTCTTTCCATAATTGCTGGCGTCTCTCTGTCTGCTGTCACCCAGGCCTGCTTATCCTTAGCTGACCTCACTGTCTGCAACCCCCTACACAATGTAACTGCTGTTTGCAACCCTGCGCGTGTTACGCCACTACATCAACAATAATGCAGGTCACACTATCATTGTTTTTTTATTCATATTTTGATTTGTATTTTTATTCGTTGCACCGTTTCATTTGTGCAATGCACAGGCAGAAGACCGCTTAGATGCCAACGTCATTATACACGTCCATATTTATTCCGTACGGCTGCTGATGTAGATGCAGAGCAATATCTACAATCTCACATTCAGGTGGTCAAGCCCAGAGACAACCACATCAGGAGCAGCGGAATGTATCATCGCTGGGATGTCTCCTTCGTATTTGTGGATCAAGCATTGCGTCGTTATTTTCTTATACTGTTCTGGATGACCACAGTTGCACGCCACTGGAGAGTTTTTAATTTTCCATTTGTGCATCAGGGTTCCGTATCTGTCTTCCATGGTTTGTGCAGTGGATTCGGTTTAGGGTGGACCATGAGCTTCGTGGAAGATCAAACCCATGGATCTTATGCGTTTGGTGTTTTCACAACATGGCCATAACTTGAAGAATTTCTGGGAGGCTCAACCTAGACACACGGCTACCTGGACGTTCCTCCCCCTAACTTTGCCAGCCCCACTTCTCCTTGGATAGCCACGTCCACTTAATCGCTAATCCCACCCACACAAGTAAATGTCTTCGCTCTTTCTAACGTTGGCCCCAGGTTGCCCCCCCCTCCTCCCAGCATCAAGAGTTTAGTGTGCCAGTGCAGCCACTAACACCAAACCATGGATTGTATTATAACTTCGCACTGCCCCAAGTATTAAATTGAAAGCGGTGTATCTGATATTCACCAACTCTCAGAAAAAGCCATTGAATGGTTAAATCAGGTAGAGAACTGAACGCATAATGGTTGCTCTTCATTGGCCATATAAAATGAGCATTTGAATCTGGAGATACAATCCAGATTTTCACAAAAAGCTTCTGGAAGACACCGGAATGACCGCCTCTCTGAGACCACTGTGACCTTGTCCTGGCAAAACCCACGACGTTTGGCAGCTTCAATGGTGACCACGGAGCGGCAGGGAGGTACTGGAGTCGTAACGTTCTGACCCGCCCCGACTGACCGGTCATCTGTGAAATAAAAAGAGCTTTATAGCTCATCGGATTCCTCCGGTATAAATCCACACTCTGAGTCTGTGTCCACGTGGAGAGACCGGGAATCACGTGGAGAGCGACTCTCATCACCCCCCCCCCCCCTTTGGTATGAGAGCGCGCGCGAGTGGGCGGGCGATACTGGGGGCACCCCCCCCACCGCCCCCATCACCCCCCCGCCCCCATCCCCCCCCCCCCCTTTGGTATGAGAGAGCGCGCGCGCGCGAGTGGGCGGGCCATACTGGGGGCACCCCCCCCACCGCCCCCCTCCGCCTCTCGCCCCACGCGAACGCGCGCGCGCCGCTTCCGGCTGCTCGAGTCACGTGAGCGGTGCGCGCGCGCACTGGAGTCGAAGCCGCGCGCGCGGGCGGGGGAAGGGGGCGCGCGAGGGGGGGGGAGGCGCGGAAAGGGGGAGGTGTGGGGGCTGAGGGGCGGGGAGTGGGGGGTGGGGCTGAGGGGCGGGGCGACCTCTCCGCCAGCTGCGCGAGGCCGCGGCCCCCGCGACTCCCAGCGCCGTAAGTCGCGCGCGCGCGTACGGGGATGGGGGGGGTCTGAAGTGGGGGGGGGGGTCTGAAGTGGGGGGGTGGGCGTGGGAAGGGGGGGGGCAGTCGCGCGCACGGTTCCCGAGGGGCGGGGAGGAGGTGGAATGAGGTGTGGGCGGAGTCCGCGTTGAGTGTTTGTGTGTGTCAGTGTGTGTGTCTGTGTGTGTATGTGCGTGTCTGTGTGTGTGTCTGTGTGTGTGTGTTCCTGTAAGCCCCAGGATACTTTGGGCTCGCCTTCCCATCAATCAGAGGCGAGGAATGGTGGTCGTGGTTACTTATGCCCCCACCGAAGACGAACATCCGTGGAGGGATGCAGGCAAAGCCGATGAGTCAGACGCTTTCTATGACCTCCTGTCACAGGTGCTGGCTAAAGTGGCCACTCGGGACAGAGTCATCTTGTTGGGTGACTTCAATGCCCGAGTTGGTCATGATGCTGACACCTGGTCTGGAGTGATTGGAAGGCATGGGCCAGATCAGCTCAATAATAACGGTAGGATTCTGCTAGATTCTTGTGCAGCCCATGGGCTTGTAATTACCAACACGCTCTTCCAGCATCGGTGCATCCACACAACATCATGGATACATGCCGGGTCCAAGCAAGAACATCTGCTGGACTACATAGTGACGGACCAGCGGATGCGAGCCCATGTCCTTGACACCAGGACCTACCATGGAGCTGATCTGCCCTCTGACCATCGACTAGTCATCTGTAAGATGCGCCTGCCATTCTTCCACTCCGGTGGTGGGTGTACACCCAGGATCCCATTCCAACCAAAAGTGGCCTGGTCTCAGTTAGCTGATGAAAGTTGCAAGCGAGAATTTCATCATCGCTTGCAGCTGGGGTTGGCATCGTCCCCCACTCCACCTGATGTCGAGGGTAAATGGGCGAGGTTTAAGACTGTGACTCATGCAGCTGCAATGGCTGCTTTGGGCACGCGGTCCAGACCTCCCCAGAAACCCTGGCTGACAGAGGAGGTGTTCAGGTTAATTGAGAAAAAGCGACAGGCCCACTCTCATCGCCTACAGCATCCCACGTCAGAGAATGAGGAGGTTTACTGCAGCCTTCGCTCGGAGGTTCGGAGAGCCGTAAGGCGCTGTAAGGATGGGTGGTGGTCGCGGGTTGCTGAGGAGATGGAGTCTGCCTCAGTGGCCCGCGATCACAAATCACTATTTAACTCCATCAAAAAAGTAACCTGCAGCACCACACCTATTTCCATCATTAGAGGAAAAAACGGTGATCCAATATCCGACCCCCAGGAACAGTTATTATTTGTTTCTTTCGGTTAAGTCACGTCTAAAGATAAAATAATAAATTAAATTAAATAATAGAATACGACGTTTCGATTGCAACACAAGCAATCATCATCAGGTATAATGAAATAGCGACATAAAATCTAACCAGAAAACTATAGACAGACATATTAGCAGACATATATCACCAAGATACATAGAGAGAGCAACACAGGTAACAGAGAGAGGTGGTCGTCTCTGTGGGGTGGCCTTAAATAGACGGAGGAGTGCGGACGCCGAGAGAGGGAGGGGGGTTAGAGAAAAAATTAGCATATCAATGAGTGGACAACAAAACGTGGTGCTGCAAGTGCGATGACACGGCAAGCAAGCCTGAAAATCAGGAGAAGGACACACTAAAATTAAATAACCTAGTAAAATATCGAAATGTAATGTAATACAACACAGAGGGTCGGTCAACACACAATTAACGCATAGCCTGGTTGATTACGTATTTCAAAGATTGCTATGTTAGAATTTAAGTGTGAACATTCCAAAGAGAGGACACAGGCAGAGAGCACAAGTAGTCAGAGAGAGAGAAAAAAGAAGATAAGGAACAGGTTTGCAGATTTGCTGAGCATTTCTGTGAGGTCCTGGGGGAGGGAAAATCTCTCAGCCAGGAAAACATCATGGCACAAAGTGGGGATAACCCTGCTGAGGTTGCGGTGCCTCAAATATTGGAAGAGGTCACCCCCTGTGAGTGGCTGGCTGAGGTGCCAGCTGTTGAGGAAGTACTGAGGGCGATCCGGAGTCTGAGACCAGGGAAGGCACCGGGCAGAGATGATCTCCCAAGCGAAATGCTGAGGGAGGGTGGCGTTTGTGCACAGACTGCCCTATATGACATCATAACAACAGTCTGGACCACTGGACGGGTTCCGCAGGACTGGAAGGATGCCCTGGTGGTCCCCCTCTTTAAGAAGGGGGACCGTACCGACTGTAACAACTACAGGGGCATCTCACTCCTCAGTGTGCCGGGTAAGGTCCTGGCAAGGATTATTCAACATCGCCTTGCTAGGCACGCTGAGGAGAGGCTTGCGGAGCCCCAATGTGGTTTCAGGAAAGGTTGGTCCTGCACAGATGCCATATTTTCTGTCCGTCTGCTACAGCAGAGGTGTAGGGAATTCCAAAAAGACCTACATCTCTGCTTTATTGACCTGGTCAAGGCCTATGATACCATCAGTAGGACTGGGCTCTGGGTTGTTCTTCGTGCTTTCAGAGTCCCTGACCCTCTGCTCACGATCATTAAGGACCTTCATGATGGTGAGCGGGCCCGGGTAAAACTACGTGGCCGGGAGTCGGAGCCTTTCCCTGTACACCTTGGGGTGCGACAGGGATGTCCTCTGGCTCCCACATTATTTAACATCTATTTCGACTGCGTAGTTCGTGAAGCCTTCAATAGCTGTACCGGGGGAATTTCCATTTGGTACAGATATAATGGGAGGCTGATCGACGCCCGGGTGCGATCAAGGGATGGCTCCCTATTGGTCAACCACGTTATGTATGCCGATGATTTGGTAATAGCTGCTCATTCAGAAGAGGAGTTGGAGACGCTGCTGCTGAGACTGGAGCGTGCCACTAAGAGGTGGGGCCTTACCATCAGCCCCACCAAAACTAAGCACCTGCCTGGGTATTTTGTACCATCGGACACTCCACCCCCACAACTCCCAATTGGTGATGGGGCAGTTGTGGAGAGAGTGGAGAGTTTCCCATACCTGGGCAGTGTGCTTATGACCGGCTCCAGTTTATCAGCAGAGGTCTCACTCCGAATCAGTCGAGCGGCAATATCTTTTCATCGGTTGCGTAACGCTGTGTGGAAGCTACCTGGTCTGTCGCTCCGCACGAAGCTTCAGGTCTTCTCGGCCACGGTCATTCCCTCCCTTCTCTACGCTTGCGAAACGTGGACCCCCCTAGTGGAGCATCTTCGCCGGTTGGAAACATTTAGGCTGGCCTGCCTACGATCCATCCTGGGTTTAACCAGGCTGGATTGTGTGAGGAGCTCACAAGTCCTTGAAAGATCTGGGCAAAGTCCCATCAGTGAGCTCCTCCGGCAGGCAAGGCTGCGTTGGCTGGGTCATGTAGCCCGCATGCCCAGCCACCGCATGCCTAAACAGCTTTTGTTCGGCCGGATTGAGGGGGCTAAACGGGCGCGGCACGGGCTAGAGAAGAGATGGAGTGATGTGGTACATGAGAACGTGGAGCTGAGTGGACTTGCCGATGACTGGTACCAGCGGTGTCAAGATCGGCCTCAGTGGAGGAGGCTCATGAAGGACGCTACTGGGCAGTTGGAGGCAGTCGCCCTCCAACAACAACGGAGGGCGGAGGAGCGACGCTCACAACAACGAGCGGAGCGCCGGGTGGCTAAAGCACAGCAAGTTGGTACAGTAGGGGGCACAGGTGGTGCATCAGCCAGTCATCTCGGTCAGTCGACCCGTGGCACCTGGGTCTGCCCCGTGACCTCCTGCCAGCGGGCGTTCGACACTTCACGTGGCCTCAAGGTGCACATGGCCTGGCACAAGCGTCGTGGTGACGTCACCGCCACTTAGTGGCGAATGGCGGTTGTTGTGTCCTGTGTGTGTGTCTGTGTGTGTGTCTGTGTGCGTCTGTGTGTGTCTGTGTGTGTCAGTGTGTGTGTCAGTGTGTGTCGGTGTGTGTATGTGTGTGTCAGTGTGTGTGTCTGTGTGTGTATGTGCATGTCAGTGTGTGTGTCTGTGTGTGTATGTGCGTGTCTGTGTGTATGTGTGCGTGTCTGTGTGTGTATGTGTGTGTGTCTGTGCGTGTCAGTGTGTGTGTCTCTGTGTGTATGTGGGGAGCGGTAGTGTAGCGGTCAGCACTACGCTGCGCTACGAACCCGGCGATCCGGGTTCGATTCCCGCTCACGGCCAACACCAGCGACGATTATCTGAACCGGTCCTGGGCCTCACCTAGGTAGACTCAGCCTCAAACGAGTACCTGGTGCGATGTGTAAACATCGCCAATGGGGAGACAAAGGCGGCCGGGCGTGATATTGGCCACCCACCCCCTCGTGTGCCTTACCGGCCTTTTTAGGTGCTGCTCGCTAACAACACTTGCCCCTACAGTCTGTTAAGGCTATACGGGGGATCTTTGTCTTTGTGCGTGTGTCTGTGCGTGTGTCTGTGCGTGTGTGTCTGTGCGCGTGTGTCTGTCTGTGTGTCTGTGTGTGTGTGTGTCTCTGTGTGTGTGTCTCTGTGTGTGTGTCTGTGTGTTTCTGTGTGTGTGTCTGTGTGTGTGTCTGTGCGTGTGTCTCTGTGTGTTCATTATCACCGGGCTCGTCGTTTTCCTTCGCCTCCTCGCGGCAACTCTAACCGAGCCGCTCCACAGCAGTGGTCGATGCTGCCCCCCCCCCCGCGCTGCCGGGTCTGGCAGAGTTCCCCGTCAATGGGTCACCTAATGACGGCGTCATCTGGGGTCACCGTGCACCGAGCTACCGACACATCAACGCAGTTGACACGGTGTCACTTGTCAGGTCTCAACCTGCACAAGCATTGTGGTTAATGCAGAGATGATTCCTTGTGAAAGGTTTCAGTTTGGTGTTTTAACATCTTAACACCTGTTTTGTTGTCAGAAAAAATGGGAAAAACCTATTTTCATATTTTGGTACTGGCAAAGGAGGTCCCATGATGTAGATGCTCACCCCGAGCCCTCATTACTCTGATAGTGCATTGTCTTTGGGCTGTACGCTTTTTGGCGTCCTCTGGTCTAACACCGTTTGAGACAAGGCTCAAAAGAAAGCTGTCTCTGGTGTGGACCAATCAGTTTTTAGGGACAATGCATATATTTTCAGAGTATGTTTTTGTTTGCATTCTGACCACAGGTATTGTGGTTAATGCAGACATGATTCCTTGTTAAAGGTTTCAGTTTGGTGTTTTAACATCTTAACACCTGTTTTGTTGCCAGAAAAAAGGGGAAAACCTATTATCGTAAGGTCAGAAGTCACACGAGCAGTGCCTGGGGGTCATGCGTGTGCAGTGTGTACGGTTACACACACGGTGCCTCCATTTGATCTCTCTCCTGCCTGTCCATTTTAATGGGATCATCGGGTCAGGACTTTGGATAAAATTTCTCCCCCAAAACTGTACGAATTTACACTACACACTCAGGGAAAATGTCCCCCCAAGGCGTTTTAAGCAACCGGCTATCGAACGCCATACCAGAGCTTCTGAGATGGGACTCTTGAGGGTCATGCTTTGT
This sequence comes from Lampetra planeri, assembly GCF_965212315.1. Taxonomy (NCBI): domain Eukaryota; kingdom Metazoa; phylum Chordata; class Hyperoartia; order Petromyzontiformes; family Petromyzontidae; genus Lampetra; species Lampetra planeri. Next base: position 12,460,695 of record NC_136110.1, read on the forward strand.
CCACTGCTGCCTTGTCACCTGGAAGCAAGAGATGTATCCGCTCATGCCCGTGGGTCCAGTTTGCAAGCCTGCATGCACTTGTCTGTCTCCTGAGTTTTTCATCATTAACAGAAAATGTTATAATTGGGTTATAGTCGCCCATAGGCAGGGTGCCAACCTACCCCCACGGTAATTGGGCACGGCTTGCCCACAGCCCCCGAGGTACAAGGCAGCAGTAGAGTCGATGATGGCTCGACTGCACGATAATTCCTTACAAGAATTAAACTGGTATGTATGTGGAACTTTTTTCTCACCGTACGTAACCCGCTGGGAAGGACAAAAAACTAAAACACAAAAGCGGGTATGCAGTTGTCCTGTTGTCCCGCTGCTGTCTAAAGTAATACGGCCACAATTAGGAGTTTTTGGTCGGACACTAGGCTGTATCCGTTATGTGCGCGGTATAATGTCAAGTGAAATACGTGATGGGAGGACCAAGCCAACGTTCGGGCCTTATTACATGTATTATTAATATTCCTTGCGGTTTTGTTAAACGGGTCCACCCACCCCATGTTGGAATAAACGGAAAGGCCAGATGAGTGCACAACACAGCCCGCGTCGGCCAAGTGGGCAATATCTGAAGCGTCGATGAGCAGAGATTTCATCGGTGGTTGAGACACTCGCAGAACCCCTCATGCAAAATGATAATCGAAGTAGAGGATTTTATTTTGGCTTAAAACTTTAGTGACTGCAGGAATTCATATTCTTGGTTCTTTCGGTAAAGTCACGTAGATAGAAACCAATTTTTTTTATAATAATAAAAAATACAAATAATACATTGAAAATAATAAAAGCAAAAAAATCACAATAAAAATAAAACTTGTAAAATAAAATAAAAAATAAATTAAAAATAATTAAAGCAAAAAACCCACGACGTTTCGATCGCAACACAAGCAGTCTTCATCAGGCGGAGAGAAAAGAGGGGAGCAAGCTTCGAAATGTAGAGGATTCTAGTTACTCGTTCATTACCACCAAGCCATCTTTTAAAGTTACAATACACAGCCCAATTAGCGCGACCCCGTAGAACGCCGATTCGTTATCGCGCTCTTTCTCATGGAGAAAAGTTTAACGAAAATAAATTAAGAATATCCAAAAATATACAATTCGCTTACGAGTGAGAACACTAACACTATTTTTATTTTACCAGGTGAGGCCCCACTGAGTTATATAGGTCTTTTTCAGAAGTGACCTGGCTATCACAAATTATGGCTCAATGAAGTGGATTATGTGGAAACGTATAGCAGCCAAATTCTCTGAACGCATGTTTCTGAATACTTAAAATATTAAAAACTAGCAAACTGCTTTGAAAAACAAATTTTTTTTCATTTTAGCAGGTAAGACCCACGGAGCTACAAAGCTCGTTTTCAGAAGCAACCTGGCCACAAACGATAGCTCAGCGAAGTGGCTTATCATCATGTGGACATTTATAGCAGCCAAGGCAGCGCCAAAGACACGCAACCTCTGTCCTCGTTTACAATTCGCTCAGCCAATGGGAGCGACTCGCTCACTGAGCCAATCAGCACCCCAGTCACCCGCGAGTCGATCATCGCGATTGGTGGTTGCGATCAAAGTTTTCATATTCGATTTGTTACAGTAACGCCGCTCGCAAGTGTTTAAATCATCTCGGCAGCAACTGCGCATAGCCTCGTCTCCCACCGCTGCCATGTAGGAGGAATACAGGGAAACGCTACTCGTGCGTACAGCACATACGGCTGATTCTATGATTAAAAATATATATGTATTTATAAAATGTTTACCGTCTGTGTTAATTACTAGAACTATTACCGATACCCCAACAAAGCCCTTATTTATTGCTAATATGTAAGAAATAGCGCCGTCTTCAATGCATCCCCATGTATATACAATGGTGTAATGACACATTTTCGCGCTGATTCGATTAGCGCTCACTTCTCCAGCAAAGCATCTTGAGCGCTAAACATGTGTAATGACAGGATGACATCTGTCGGCCTGAATGGCTAATTGCGGTCATGGGAGTATTACGTAACACCTTATTATAAGGGGGGCGTATCTGAGGTAATGGTGAAAAGCGGAGTTAGTCCAGAGGCTCTGGGAACCTGCTCGAAGGTTCTGGAAGGGGGCGTGGCCAAAGGCGGGGCTTGGCCGCACCGGGGCACATATCAGGAGGGTCGAACCAGAGGTTCGGGTGCTGTTGCGGGACCTGGGTCCTGGCTGCGTCGCTGCTCGTCGTCATCTCTTCGTCTCCGACGACTTGGTTGTTCTTCTGCAAGACCCTCTCCATCGCTGTGCTCATCGGACAGCTAGCGTAGCGTATGTCGGAGATGGGCTATGTGTTAGGATCGCCTATGTGTAGCTACCTATGTGTAGCTGCGTTACGTAATATATCGCCCCCGTGTGGTCTTAATAAACAAAAAGCCTTCTACTCGACGTGTCGTGGAAGTCGCACACTACATTTGGAGTCAGAAGTGGTGGAAATGTTTTTTTTATTTTCTCATCGGAGGACAGAATAAAGAATAAAAAGAAAATAAAAATATGTCAAAGTACCAAAGAAGCAGAACCCACTGGTGGTTCTTCTGATGATGACGAGGATGAGACACTGGACCTCTTAACAGCCCCGGGAACTGTGGTCCCGGTTACCGAAGCTGCGGCGGGGGAATTGGCGGCGCTGGAGACAGCGGGACAGGCGACAGATTTTCCGCGGCAGCAGCCCGACATTGGATGGCCCATGGTGTCGGAGCGAGCTCCTGAGAGCGACGGTCTCGCAGATGGTGGAGCTCCTGATGGCAATCACAATGGCGGGGCTGACTGCACGGACCTCCCCGGGGGGAGAAGACCGACCGCCGGAGAACGAATCACGGGCGGGAACGTCCGCGAGCGGAACCGCCGCCATTACGCGCGCCGCAGAGACCACGCGGCCAGAGGCCGCCATTATGTGCAGCGCAGGAGAAGCGCGGTCAGGGGCCGCCATTTTAGGACATGGGCGTGATTCGCCAGATGCGACGCCTGCTGCTGTCGACGCTGGAAGAGGGACTGAACGAACCCGCCGACTGCCTCCTGTCAGGGAATTCGTCGCGGCAGGAGACGACTGGAGCGCCTTCATCTGGCGCTTCGAGGTGGCTTACCGGTCAGTGAACTGGACCAAGGAAGAGGTGCTGAGAGCTCTGCCAACAATGTTTGACGACATCCTCGCTGTTTTCCAGGCCAATCCCGCCTGGAATAAGATGACACTCCAAGGAGCATACGCCGAGATGTCCGAAGTATACGAACCACCTTCCGACACCCGTAAGATGTTTTTGCAGCGGAGGCGAGGGGAGGCCGAGACACCCCTCGCCTACCGCAGCGCGTTGTTGGCACTGGGAGAGGCGGCGTAACCCGCGGTAGACCCGAAGGCCCTCGACTCTCTGGTGATGGAAAGGATGTTGAGACAAGCACGTGAAATGGGGGTCGTTTTGCCAGTCATTGACGAGAACGAGCAAACGTCCCGATGGGCCGCCCGATGTCTGCAGGCCCACGAGAACTTGCGCCGCTGGCCGCGATGGCGAATCGGTTGAGTGGTCACCACGGAACGTCGCGATTCAGCCTGCTGTGGACCTGCCGGTGGAGGGGGACGTCGCAGCCGCGGTCTCAACGTGGAGTCGCAAATGGGGAGAGGTGCCGCAGCAGTCACGGGACTGGAGGCCGCGCGAGGAGGAGGATCGCCTGCTATGGAGGGCCGCACTTACCTGCTTCCGCTGCGGCCAGCCAGGGCATTTTACGCGGGGATGTCCGAGACTGCGTCAAGCCCCGACGACGTCTCCGGTGCCCCCGGCTCCATCGACGGCTGCATCCCAACCCCAACAGGCGATTCGCGACACATCCGACACTCAGCTGTATTCCAAACTCATGCACCTAGGCTTACGGAAGTCATCTCCACCTCGCATCGCGCTCATGTTGCCGCCGGGCAGCAAGGCTTAGTTACACAGGGGTGGCCTATCTCGGGGACACAGTAGAGGAAGTTAGCACGTCGGGTCATTGCGGCCACTGCAGGGGCCTCGGCAGTGTCGGGTTCTATTTAAGGAATTGAGGTGTGGGTGTTAATTGATACTGGTGCTTCCACTACCATTATTTCCGACGTGATTTTTGACCTGTTACCGATCAGGGACCGGTTTATTAGGCCGGTAGTGAACGTTGCGGCAAATGGTGGTAGTAGGGGGATTATAAGGCAAATAGAGGCCCGCGTTGAGATTGGCGAGATTGCAATTGTTGGGCCGGTGCTAATCTTGAGGATGCTAGTGGTGCCCTGCCTTCTGGGCACCGATTTTTTTTAGGAAAATGCCCCTTAAGATCCTCATTGATCAAAGCTGTGTGGAGATGCTGTTGGGCCGCAAACTGTTTGCGGTCCCCACACAGGAGTATGGTTGCTAATGTTATGGTCCAGGCTCTTGTCAAGGACTCGGTGCAAATCCCACCAGGATCGCAGATGTTGGTGCCGCTGCGCTATCGCAAGCCGTCACAGGTAGTGAATCCTGAATCGGGTGTCTTGTTGACTCCCTCGAATGCGGTGACTCGGAAATTGGCGCTGGTTGGCGCACAGACAGTCGTCCACCTCAACCAGGAGCCGTTCTTGCAGGTTCTCAATGCGGGCCCGGAGACGGCTGTGGTTCAGGTCGGGACGGTGTTGGCTGATGCAACAGCCGCGTTTCACAAAGGTGATGGTGTTGCGGGCGACGAGATTATTGGCGCAGTGGAAAATAATGTTGCAGAGGACGATACTTGGGTGGAGGTGTTGTGTCATGAGAACCCGCAATTGTCTCCAGCATAGCAGGGGGACTTACGATCACTGCTGCGTGAGTTTTCGGATGTGTTTAGTAAAAACAAGTTCGATGTTGGCCGTACCTCCCTGTTGCAACATCGCATTGATACAGGAGAGGCCGGGCCTATTCGTCAGAACCCGTATTGGCTGAGTCCGCTACCAGCCCTTGGGGAGCGCCCATTATGCTCGTTAAGAAACATGATAGCAGTCTTAGAATTTGCGTGGACTTTCGGAAATTTAACAAAATCTCGGTGGCCGATGCATACCCGCTCCCACGTATGGACGATTTCCTGGACGCATTGTCTGGCGCGCGTTTTTTTCTATACTCTCGGCTTGTTAACAGGGTTTTGGCAACTTCCCCTTGATGAGTCGTCGAGACCTAAAACCGCGTTCCGTACGCTCCAGGGACTTTTCCAATATAACTGCCTTCCGATGGGATTGCACTCGGCACCGGCCACTTTTCAGTGGTTGATGGAACTCGTTTTGGTTGGCCTGCAGTGACTCCTGCTTCATCTATTTAGATGACATCATTGTGTTTAGCCGAACTTTTGAAGAACACCTCCAGCGACTGCGAGCTGTTCTTGTTCGGATGCGATCGGCTAATCTGATATTTAAGCCTGCTAAATGTCATTTGCTGCAAAACTCCATGCGATACTTAGGCCACATTGTCAGCGTGAACGGGGTAGCCATGGACTCCAGGAAAATGGCGTGTGTGCGGGACTGGCCGACCCCCAAATATGTGGGGGAGGTCCGAAGTTTTGTTATGTTTGCGTCGTATTATCGTAGATTTGTGCCACAATTTGCTACAGTGGCTAAACCACTACACGCCTTAACGGCTAAGAACCAGAGGTTCAAGTGGGGGTCGGAGGAAGAGGCTGCATTTATGGCTCTTCGTGAACGCTTGGCTGATGCGTCCCCACTCGATTACCCTGATTTATTCCTGCCCTTTGTTCTTGACACAGACGCTAGCGACATGGGTATAGGTCTCGTCCTTTCCCAGGTTAAGAATGGTGTGGAAAAAGTGGTTGCGTATGGTAGCCGCGTCTTGTCTACGACTGACCAGCGTTACTGTGTCACCCGTAGGGAACTGTTGGCCATGGTCTACTTTTATACAACAGTATAGGCCTTATTTTTACGGCAGGGAATTTGTGGTTTGCTCAGATCATGCAGCCCTTCAGTACTCCCTCAAAGTAGACCAGCCCTCCAGGGAGCTCTCGCGTTGGCTGGAGATTCTCCAGGAGTACTCGTTCCGAGTGATGTACCGTAAAGGAATTCGGCATTGTAACGCTGATGCGTTTTCTCGCTTGCCTCAAGGCAATAGTTGTGCGTGCGCGTCGGGCACGGGTCGTTGTAAACCTCCAGCGGCAATGCCCTCGGCTGTCATAGCAGCGCTTGGGGGAGTGGAGCCCGCCGAGGAGGTCGCGCCGGGGGATAGTGTTTTACACCTTGCTTCTCACGGATCAGCGGCGGAATTTTTCCTCTAAGCTGCTACGAGAATTTTGCGATGTGCTAGGCACTAAAAAGATTCGTACATCCCCGTACCATCCCCAGACGGACAGGATGGTAGAACGGCTGCATAGAACCCTGGCATCTATGCTCTGTCAGGCAGTCAGTGCAGCCCAAATTGATTGGGATCTGCATATTCCAGGAGTGTTGGCCGCGTACAGAACGGCTCCCCACACTTCCACTGGATTTTCGCCTTTTTTCTCATGTACGGGAGGCAGAGTTAACCTCCCATGGAGATTTAATTGGGTTTGTCTGAGAAAAAGGGAAAATCTAAATTGCCTGCGCCTTTGGAAATTACTTTCGAATGTGTCTCGGCAGCTCGAGAAGCGGCGAAATTAAACACCGCCAAAGCACAGGTGCCCAACGAACAAAATTCGGGGCAAAAGAATCAGGAGTGGCATTGGGCTGTGGGGGATCGAGCGTGGTTGCATTGCCCGTAAGTGGGAACATCCCCTAAAATGTATCGGCCATGGCAGGGTCCTGTGGAAGTGATGGAAGTCAAACGACTGCAGTGCATGCGTATATGAGTTGGCTGTCGCCGTTGGTTTGTACATCCGTTGCGGTTGAAGCCTTATATTCCTACTCGGACTGACACCTCATCTCCAAATTGTGTACGGCCAGTGTCAGTTGTGTCTGACGAGCCGGGGGAGATGCCATTTGAGCGTGCGTCAGAAGGATTGTATTGTGCCGCCCACAGCTTACGAATTAGAGGTCGACCAAAACTGAATTTCTGGTTTCGGCCAAAACCGAAAGTAAAAAAATTACTTTCAGCCGAAACCCGAAAGTAAACCGAAAGTAAAAAAATTTACTTTCGGTCGAAACCGAAAGTAAAAAATTTACTTTCGGCTGAAACTGAAAGTAAACCGAAAGTTTACTTTTTGGTTTCGGCCGAAACAGAAACTATGCCGAAAGAGGCCATTTGCCAACTTTCGGCGCCGAAACCGAAACCAATTTCGGTCGACCTCTAGACACGTCACAGACTCGCACGCACGCACACCCAAGCCCCCTCCTGCTGTGTGGAACCCATGTGGAGGAGGAGGTGGGGTGGGAGGGTTGAATTGGATCATTGGAGGGGTGGGTGGGTTGGTGTGTGTGCAGAGAACCTGCAGAGAACCTGCAAACCTCCGGGCTACCATCAAAGGTTTGTACACGAAGCCATACAAATATACAAACACAGACATAATTTCAACCGTGATGATGGGTACAAACTCAGTAATCACTGGAAAGATGTTATTAACCACGCAAAAAAGACTTAATTACACTTTTTGGACCATCTTATCTGACAGGCACTATTTTAATTTACTTCACCGAGTGTTAACATCCACAGTGTTTAACAGTAATCTCTTCATTGTTCTTTGATCACCGCTCGCCACGTTTCCATTCATTGTGTTGAGCACTACGTGATGTCTTTGATCACCGCTCGCCCTCCGTCCCGGCGCGTCTCCATTCATTGTGTTGAGCACTGCGTGCAGTCTTTGATCGCCGCTCGCCCTCCGTCCCGACACGTCTCCATTCATTGTGTTGAGCACTGCGTGCAGTCTTTGATCACCGCTCCTCCTCCCTCCCGATACGTTTCCATTCATTGGCTACCACAGCCTGATAAGCTCTCCCCCCCCCCTCTCCACCTCCCTTCAACTTGCTTATAAGGGATTACATCTTGAATCATTGCTTCACTTGATGCAGCTAATTCGGCTGTGACGGTCCCACCTGATGACGGAGACTTGTGTTGCCTCCGAAACGTCGTGAATTTTATTTTTGTTTTGTTTTATTTTACTTTCATTAATTTTAATGTTTTTACCTACGTGACTTTACCGAAAAAACCTGAGAATACATATTGTTACGTTGATTCTAGTTATGGCAGAACTCTTCTCCTGCCTCACGTGCATTTCGTTATTATTATTAGCCGGGATGGCTATCTTTTAACCACGGGGGGGGGGGGGGGGTGATGTATAACAGGGTGACATTTGTGGGGGTAATTGTGGTTATGGGAGTATTACATAACGCCTTATTATAAGGGGGGCATATCTGGGGTAAAGGTGAAAGGCGGAGTTAGTCCAGAGGCTCCGGGAACCTGCTTGAAGGTTCTGGAAGGGGGCGTGGCCAGAGGCGGGGCTTGGCCACGCCGGGGTGCATATAAGGGGGGTCGAACCAGAAGTTCGGGTGCTGTTGCGTGACCTGGGTCCTGGCTGTGTCGCTGCTCATCGTCATCTATTCCTCTCCGACCACGTGGCTGTTCTTCTGCAAGACCCTCTCCGTCGCTACGCTAGTCGGACAGCTAGCGTAGCGTATGTCGGAGATGGGCTATGTGTTAGGATCGCCTGTGTGTAGCTGCATTATGTAATACATCGCCCCGTGTGCTCTTAATAAACAAGAAGCCTTCTACTCGACGTGTCCCGGAAGTCGCTCACTACACATGGATAGATTTTGTAAGCAGGCTTTGCACTTGTCCAGGATGCACGGAATATGTGGTTTCATTTCTACAGGTTGAAATGTCTCCAGCAAATTACCAGAGTGTGCTGTGCTATTCCAAGTGACTCGCGATAGATCCTGCAAGATTAAATAATAATCAAGTGTAGTCTGTTGTGTACCATCTCCAAATCCCAATGTGGATACTGCTTTACTGGTCCTTTTGCAAAATCATCTTAATGGGCTCTGACGTCTGTTATACATGATTTTTTTTCACTGTATATAAACAATGTCAGTATTAGTTTCTCAGTTGCAATATATGTGAAATAAACGAGCGCATGGCTGTTTGTCGACCGCTTGAGTAGAAGCTGGCCCTTGTTATTGGAAAACATAAAATAATATATACGAGCGATAGAGCCGAAGAGCCACCATCTCTGTTCCACGAAGTTTACACATGTATGTTGAACTTCTTTCGCACCATACGTAGCCAACCACATTAATCGGAGGTGCGGGGGAAGGAAACAAACTAACCCGAAAAAGCCAGTTCTCAAGAAAGAATGTTTCAATATCGATGGTTTAAAAGTGTGCGTAGCCCCAGTGGCTTCCTAATATCGGAAGGAAGAGCATTCCAGACGGTCGCAGAATCGCATCTAAAAGCGTAACCATCTTTGTTCGATGGTTAGCCAAAAGCTGCTGCTGTGAGGATGACCAGAGGTCACATGATGGTGGTTTATGCTCCTTGACGAGATCAGCGAGGTATTGTGGTTGACTTGTGGCAAGCACTTTGTGTGTAATGGAGTGCGACCTTATCATCTATTCGTTTGGCAACCGGAAGACATCTAACTGTAGGATATGTCTTAGTGCAATCAAAGGGACAGATTTTGGTGAAACATGTAGAAGTCGCATCGCTTTGTAATGTATTCACTTAGCGTATTAGACCTTGATATTAAATTATATTGAGTGGTCGCGACCATGCGTGAGTGATTGTATTTCATCACCTGTGAACGCCAAAACATTATGCGGCGTGTATTCTTTGGGTACGGTCCCAGTGTGGACTACGGGAGCTAGGCCCATGAAGCCACTTATGCAACTGGAGCAGCTGTTCCCACAACTAATTCTAAGGGTCAAATTACACGGTGTTTGTTGCTTATGGCCGTGCACGCTCACTGGTCAAGTCTGTTGGTTGGGTTTCTATTCATGCCTCGGTTCAATTTTCACATTTACATCTGCGACTTAATGTAGTTCGTTTTTACGAAAAGGAAGGATGTAAATTCGTGATCTTTAAAGTGACAAGGTCTTATATGAGTTGTTAATTTTCCTGTCCTTAAGGTCAGTATGTTTCACTTGTTGGAAGATATTTCAGTTGACAGTCTTGGATAACTTCACTGAATTATTACACTTCTCCAGACTGTTTCGTCAGTTCTTAAGTCTTTTCAAGTAATTTGGACTGAATTTAAAATTGCCTAAGGTCTGCCAACCCCTATACATATATATTTTGATGTTATCAGCCAATTAATACGCATTTAGCTAATCGGTGTTTCTAATCATTAAGTAACGGTAACGCAAAACTGGCCGAAATGTCTTGTTTTGAGATTGGCTCGCATTAGAGCCATGAACTTTGGTTAAACGGATGACTGGATTGCTTTATTAAAGTAATGTGAAAGCTCAATAGGATGCGTTTTCTCATTTGTTGGAAACATTATACAACGCAACAGGGTGCTTTAATAATATAACCCATCGGTCATTGTGCTCGCCACTGAGCCAGTTTCCACTGATTTAATTGTCCTTAATCTCACAGCAGTCCACCAATGCTTCAGGGGAATTACCGAAAGCACAGTCTCATACGTCGCCAACTAATTCCTTTAGAACTGCTTTTTGTGTTTAGGTTGTTGTCCTTCCCCGCACCTCCGATTAGCACGGTTGGCTACGTACTGTGAAAAATAAGTTCAACATATATACATCTGGGTAGGTGTTGTAACATCCTCAAGAATATATTATTGCATTGGATTGTCATAGTTTATATTCCAAATAAAATGAAACCCAAATCTGAATTGGAAGTAAACGACAATTATCCAGTTCTCCTGTTGAAAACTAGATATAACATCCGCGAACTTACTGCTGGTAAAAATGAAGGACGTTTGCTCGTCCGCTGTGCAGTGAGAGACCTCGCGACGTGACTGTGTGGTGGCGTGCGTCTGTGAGTAGGCCGGCCGGCACGTGGCGGTGGTTGGGGCAGCCGGCGTTGGGCCGCCCATGGACGTGGTGGAGCAGTTGAAGGCGGTGGCGGCGGCGCCGGCCGCCTTCCTCTCGGACCTGGGCCGCCCCACGCTGCGCGGGGTCAAGCGCTGCCCCAAGTGCGGCACCTTCAACGGCACGCGGGGCCTCAGCTGCAAGAACAAGACGTGCGGCGCCGTCTTCCGCGACGGCTCGCGCCGCCAGGCCGCCGACGCGGTGCGCGTGATGGCCGGCGGGGCCGCCGCCGCCGCCGACGGCCCCCTGTTCTCGGTGCGCGCGCGCGACCGGGGGCCCGACCTGCGTGGCTTCGTGGAGCTGCCGGCGCCAGACGACGAGTGCGGCGCGGCCGGGGAGGCCGCGGGGTTCGCGCCGTCGGCCGTGCACGACGACCTCTTGCTGGGCGCCGTGGTGGCGGGGGTCCCCCGCTGCCACCTGCCGCACTGCCAGAAGCGGCCGTCGGACAGCATCCTCCTGCAGCACGCCGGTGGCGGAGACGCGGGGGCGGCGGCAATGGCGCGCTGCACGCACGTGCAGACGGCGCAGAGCTGCCAGGACCAGGCGGTGCCGCTCTCGCTCAAGAACTCGGTGCTGAACTCGCTGCAGGTTTGGCGCCCCGCGCTCGGCATTGTGACGCAAGGGCCGCGCGGAACGAGGTCTCACGCCGCCCGTCAAAAGTCTGGCCGGAGGGAAGGGGCACGCGTGGCTTAGGGGGAGCTGCTGCCCGGTCTTTCGGAGCTCTGAGCATCCCACAAAGCAGATGGGTTTTACATCTGACCGCCGTCTTAGTTTAAAACTGGTGTATGTCAGTGTAATTAGTTTGATGGTCTCGTATATATTTATTCATGGCTTTACCAAAAAACCTAACGTGTTTAATTTTGACCGCTCGCAGCTGAGGGTTACAATTATCAGTCGACTAAGAATTTAGGAGACAGACATAAAATTACCCCATCTGCATAGCCCAAGGTTTGCAAGTTAATACAGTACAGTAGTCTCAGCCTCATCTCTCGCAGAGTGAACAACGACTCACAGAGTTGACTTTCCACTCCATGAGGTCTCACCAAGTTCAGAGGGTGGATGCGGTAAATAAAAGAAAATTAATTCGTACAGAGCTGAGGATTGCAGTCGAGATGTTATAATAAACAAGTCCCTCCAAGGTTTTCACTCCCCGGCTTATGATTCCACTTCATAAGTATTTGAAACGGTGGTTTCCAGTGGAGTTTTATAATGGCGAATGCCTCATTATCCAATGTAATGCAAGCAGCCATAACTGGTAAATATTGATTAAACATTGAAAGGTTTTTTAATTGTTTTCATAACTTCCCGCAAATAGTAAATACTTAATTCCGCGCCGTTTCATTGTTGACATTTGCAGTTTAAATATTAATATTTAAACGATTCCTAAACAGCACAAACACTTATGCAACGTTTAATTTTTCTTCGTGTTTCATTACCAGTGCTAGCCTCCACTACTCATGAACCCTCATCCGCCGATCCATCTCACTCACTCTGACCACCCATAGCCACAGTTCACACCAATGGGTGAACACAGAGAGAGTCGCAAACATGGGGGTTGAGAGAAAAAGTTGGACGGTGACCACAACATTTACAAACTACAAACTTCAGATATTAGAAAAAAATGTTTTGAGAAAACTGGAAAGAGATAAAGGAACAAAACATGAGAAGATAACGGAAAAAAATTTGGGGCAAGAGAACAATGAAAATGGTAAGAAAAATGAAACAGTGAAAGATAACAACATCGCACAGTAATAGAGAAATATACAGTATACGTATAAAAATAAACACGACTAACATAAATAATCTTTATCTGTGCAAGAAACTAAAAAGTTAGAAAATTATCTGCAAGACTATTCAACCCCGAGCCCTTAATGCTTTGATATTGCCTTTGTGATGTCCGCCTTTTGGCATTCTCTGGTCTAACACCGGTCTTCTTTTTCGTATTGCTGGGGCAACAGTTTATAGCTTTGATGTCGAGGTGAGGCAGAGTGAGTGGTCGTGATGCCACCGGGAAAGGATCTCTCAGGGCCAGGAGTTCGGTGCTTGGGGCCATCCTCCGACTTGGGTGGTGGCCACAGTCGCAGTTTGGGACGCTCCTCACGCTCCACTTGTGTGGAGCAAGTGGGTAGCGTCTTCTTCCCTGGCCCTGTTCTCGGGCGGTCGAGGTGTTGTCCCAAGTTTTCCATGGAAGGTCGAACCCTGGGACCTCATCGCTCAGGGTCAGTTACCAGGTCCCTTGCGATTGGCGACGTTTGCAGTCAACCAGGAGTTTCGCCACTGAGAGGTAGGGCTGTCATTGGTGCATAGGGTTTGGACTGTGTTCCAGTAGTGGCTGCGGGATTTCAGACGCGTGTGCGTGGGGGGGGGGGTTGAGTCCGTTGTCAGTGGGAGTGCCTCGTTGGCTGATAGCCCGTGGTCTTATTTTCGGTGAATATTTTCCCTGCGGACGTCTGAGCATTCAATGTGAGATACAGCCATAAAGGAGGCTGTCTCTAATGTAGGCCACGCAGTTTCAAGGACAAGGCATATGTTAGCAAGGAATGTTTGTTTGCATGTTTTACCATAAGCATGTGGGGTTAATGCAGACTTGATGCCTTGCAATAGGTGTCTTATTTGGTATTTGACCATCTTAACCCTTTCCCCATTGTGATGACGTTCACGTACATCATCGGTTTTTCTTCTGATTCCAAATTCCGATTACGGACTTAAAAGGCCATGCGGGAGGGCGTGTGGCACAGTTTGGTGTCAGCTATCGTAGAGTGCGGTCGTGTTGCTACAGTTCTCTGCGGTGAGTACAGTGTCTTTAAAAACAACGGCGCGACTACGCCTCTCGAAGTAAAATGAACGCCGACCCGCTTCCGCGCTCCGAGATTCGGCGGTGAACGGGACAGCACCCACCATGCAACTTGCAGACGTCTCGGAACGGGCAAGGGTTAACATCTCCTAGATTATTGCTGGAATGGGTAAGGCCATTCCTCTTTTCACCATGAAGAAAGGCGGCGATATTAAAGGTGCGTGCGGCGGCTTACTCGGTTGCGCGTGCGTGCGCGTGTGCGCAGGTGCCGAGCGAGGTGAAGCAGGCCATCTGGCTCCTGGCCACGGAGACGGCGGGGCCGCTGGTGCAGCGCGTCACGCGCTCCTCCATGGTGGTGAAGTGCAAGCCGGGCCCTCGACACCCACTGGGGCTGCTGCACTGCACCTTCAGCCCCCGCGCGCGCCCCAAGGGTCCGCCCGAGCCCTGGTTCCACTGCGCGTGCCGCCCGGGCAAGCGGCACTGCCGCAGCCTGGTGGGCACCGACCCCGGCGCGCTGTGCGTGCACTTCTACGCGTGCGTGTGTGCCTTCGCCAGCGACCCCAAGCTCTCGCAGGAGCTTGACGCATACATCAACCTCGGCGCCAACCGTAAGGGCCCGCGGCCTCCCCCCGCACCCCCCACCGTCTGTATGTATGTTGCACTTCTTTCGCAGGGTACGTAGCCAACCGCGTTAATTGCGGCGGAAGGACAACAAGCTAAACACAAAAGCAGCTCTAAAGAAATACGTTTTCAATCTAGATGATTTTAAAGTGCATAGCTGCCAGTGGCTTCATACTATTGGAAGGAAGAGCGTTCCAGACGGCCACAGAAGCGCATCTGAAAGTACGCGATGCTGTGCCCACCATTGTTCGATTGCGAGCCAAAAGTCTTGTCTCCAGTATAAAACACAGCAAACTAAACAGATAAGTAATCCACTGCATGTTGTTACTAATCCAACCGATAATAGGCACTGCATATTCTCAAATTAACACGATCCACTGTAATTTATATTACCACATTAACCCCCCTCTGGTCTTCGCACCTGATAGGCTCACGGTGATGACATCACCATTGCTCTATTTAAGACTGAACCAGGAAGACTTCTTCACAATTCTAGCAAATCGCCTGATGAAGCTGGTCAACAAAAAAAAGTTTTTTTTGGCCTGGACTTTTGCAGCTGTTTTAGACTAATTTCAGGGTGCTGATTCCAAATCTGATCTCAGATTTGCTCTATCACATCTCATTTTTATGCTATCGGCATACCCCATTTTCATTGATTTTACCTGAAATTAACTCTGTCACTTATGATTACAAGTTGTTGCGAGTCAGTAACTGCTTTAGTGTTAAAATATGGTGCTGTATGTTTAGGATAGTGTGTTTATAATATAATTTTATGTAGATATCCACATTTATTTAATATTTTTCTTCTGCAGTTTTTTTTGAAAATGCAATATTTGATATCTCAAAAACCTGATGTGATAGACAAAAACTGATGCCAGATTTGGAATCAGCACCCCAAAATTACATTAAAACCGTTGGAATACCTTATGCCAGAAAAAGTGTGTTGACCAGTGAAATTATTACGTATCCGTGGCGACCGGCGGTTGTTGTTGCTTTTGTGTTTGTTACACAGCCATGTTTGAGACGCAGCTGGGCGACAGCAACGTGAAAGTGCTGACGCCCACGAGCGAACTGTGCCCCGTTCGAGGCGCCAAGAAGAGGCGGAAGGAAGAGGCCGGTGAGTTCAAGTTCAAGTTCATGTATTAGGTATAGCCCTGTGAGCCATTCGGCTCTTGGATCGGGTGCAACCGCAACAAACAAAAAACAAAAACATGAACAAGAAAACATCTTAAAGTGAATATGTGACTAAGTGAAAACAGAAAATCCAAGAAAAAACGGCAAAATATTGCAGAAAAAAATCACCGTACACCAACGCTGTGTGCAAAAGTCCCAGTGGGATGCAAGACACATGCAGCCACTGCAGCCACAGCAACGAACTCCGCAGTGATGCCGCTCTTTGCTTTCACCGTGGGTGAGGCTGTTGTTGGCCCGGCTTATAATTCTCGTACGTGAGGATTCGAAAGGATCTCACTTAGCAGGCAGCGGAAGACGCGAGTAAACACTCATGAATGTACACTGGCAAACGTGTGAGTTTTTCTCATTTATTAATCACAATAAATGCTTTTTTCATCGTCTATAACAATCCAGGTATAGTGGTTTTTATGTTAATTCGTCTTTTAAAACATCTAATTGTTAGTATGTTTGTTATATGTTGGTAGTTTGTAAAACAAATGTTCAATACAGCTGATTCTCGCATTGCTACCAGTGGTCAGTGAAACCTAAACCACCACCCACGCTGGCCAGCGTGGTCAACTATGCTCACGTCGTCGCATTAAGATGTTCTGTGTTCATATTTAGTTTGTTGCGGTTGCACCCGACTCAAGGGCCGCATGGCTCACAGGGCTATACCTAATACATTAAACTTTGACAAAAGCCCTTTGACGGCCATCCAACAATCGTTTGGGAAAAATTCCGTCGAGTGCCCGCAGGTAGGTACTGACGTCGTCATAGCGCGTGGACGCCTCGTGCTTGGCGGGGCGCGTGAGGTGGCGCCATGCCGGGTGCGAACGCACCGCCGCTTTCCTCTCTCTCTCTCTCTGCCTTCCTCCCTCTGTGTCAGCATGGCAGCAGCTGGGCCAGGACCCGGACAGAGGGTCACTGGAGAGGACGCCAGGGGGCAAGAAGCGACCCGGATCGCCCAGTGGCAACCGGCAAGGTGTAACGCACGCAGGAGGGCTTGACGTCGCCGTCAGCCTTGGTGGCAGGGTGGGGGGCGGGCCGAGCTCGGGGGGTTCCCACCTCTGGGCACCACGGTGGCGAGATGTTAACTATCTCGCCCGGGATACAGGAGGTCGTGGGTTCGATCCCGACAACTGACGCCTGCTGCTGTATATTTGGAGTTTGCGTGTCTCTCTCTCTCCGTCGTCGAGTGGAGTTTTTCCCCGGGTCCTCCGGTGTTTCCCTCCACACTGAGAATCAACATCACGCGTTTAGACTTTAGAGTATTTGTCTGCTATAAATGTCCACGTGATGATAAGCCACTTTGCTGAGCTGTCATTTGTAATGGCCAGGTCACTCTCAAAAAGAGTTACATAGCTCAGTAGGCCTTGCCTGGTAAAACTAAAATAAAATATATTTTTTGAATCTTAAAGTTTTTTTTTTTATGAACACAGTTTCTGAGTACAGGCCCAAAGAACCGAAACATCAAATGGCCATCAAAAACAAACGGCACCATCACAGTTTTAATTGATAAGAGCAGAGCTGTTACCTGTATTCTTGTACAGGGAGATTGAGTTTTCAGGTCCATATGGCCTACAGCCGTTTCAATACGGGCTAACAATGTTTCTGTTTATATGTTTGTGTTTGTCTGTAGGATGAACGTTGCGATTTATAAGGGCAACGGCGTGACCAATAAGGTCTGAATTGGTCTGTTATAAGATAGGGCACTGATAAGGGGTTGACAGGTCTGTCAGACGGAACACGTTTTTTCTTAAATTGATCAAAGGTATAAGAGCTTTGGTAAAGAGATGACTGCTGCTGCAATGTCTCTGCTGTTCTCCTGGGTTTGAAGGGGTACTTCAAAGCTAAGACACTTTAAGCCAAGACATTTCTAGATTTTTCCATTTCAAACTCGACGAGAATATCGCGTGGCATTATCGGCGAATAACTGTAGGCTAAGGTGAACAAACATATTGACACTGTATAGCAGAGGTGTGGACTCGAGTCATGTGACTTGGACTCGAGTCAGACTCGAGTCATGAATTTGATGACTTGCGACTCGACTTGGACTTGCATAACAATGACTTTGTCCCACCTATGAGATGTGGACTCGAGTCATGTGACTTGGACTCGAGTCAGACTCGAGTCATGAATTTGATGACTTGCGACTCGACTTGGACTTGCATAACAATGACTTTGTCCCACCTATGCTGTATAGCATCACATATATATATGAACCTGACATCCATTGTAATTGGGATTTTTAAACTGGAAATAAGATATGTTTAAGGTACTAACTGGGCTGTTACTGTCATATCTATGTGTGTGTATGTGTTTGTACATACGTCTGTGCGTTTTTGTTCCTGTTATGTACACGTAGTTTCACACTCGTGCCGTGGGAATGTTGAGTTTCCACAGCTGTAAACGAGAGATGAGTTCCGCCCTATGTCCTGCACTTGTTCGAGTCTGAATCACCTCAACTTGACACATGCTTGTGGTTTTGCAGCCATGCAGTATGTGCACGAAATACGCGTATTTCTAATCGTGTATTTGTCGGGGCTTCGGTATGTGATTATCCGTAAATTGGTGTTTAATGTGCTCTATGTACTTTATGTATTGTATTATATTATTTTATTTTTATTTTACTTTTATTAATCTTAATGTTTTACCTACGTGACTTTACCGAAAAAACCTAAGAATTTGTATTATACCGTATGTGCAGGAACGTGCTGTAGGTCTGTATTTTTATGGGCTGTGTAGTGCATATATGAATGTGCATAGGCATAAATATATACGACTGCGTGCTACATATCATTTCTACGTATAATATTCGTTGATGTGTTATCACATTGCAAACAGCATTCAGCCAGAGATCCGAAATCGTATCTGCTGCTTTTGGGTTCAATCCAGCACCAGTTTCAATGGATCCGTACCAGTCTCACCAGTAAGCTATGCAGCGTATATATGTCCCTAGGTATGTTTATTGTTTGTATGAAGGCGTACGACGCACTCACATGTATGTGTGTGGATGTGCAGCGATCGCTCAACCGGTGGACGAGAGTCAGGTGATCTTGACGTTCCGCGAGTGGTTGTCCAGCGTGACGGAGAGAATCAACCAGACCATGCACTACCAGTTTGACGGTACGCATCAGCAACCTCGCCCACACAACGCTGCTGCTCAACGCGACGTGGAACGTGCACGTGAAGGCGGGCGGTCCAAGTGAATGCCACGGATGGACGTGCCGTCGGGCACGTTCCCTCCTTTGACTGCCACTCCGTCGTTCATCTCGACCCCCCCATCGTTCCTACTTGCCACGCGTCCTGCCCAATTCCACTTCTTAGCAATTTCACATTCAGAGTTTGTGAGAGTTTGTGCGGCTGTGCTCCCCGGTTGTGTCCCTCTGACAGATATATTCAATTCGCGAACTTGTTGTACGTGGATTTTGTTTTTCTCATGTTTACCACGAGCCCCACTTTGCAGCCTTCTTTGTTAAGTTCTTCAGAAATGTAAACTGTAGTTTGTCTCTGTTGGTTACAAGTTCCACTTTGCTTTTGTTATAGCATTCTAGGGCCACAGTGGCGAGATGTTAACTACCTCGCCAGGTCTACGGGAGGTTGTGGGTTCGATCCCGACCTTTGACGCCTGCTGTATATTTTGAGTTTGCATGTCTCCCTGTGGTCGTGTGGATTTTTCTCCGGGTCCTCCGGTTTTTCCCTCCACATTTAGAAACATGCATTTAGAGTATTTGGCTGTTATAAATTTCCATTTGATAAGCCACTTTGTTGAGCAATTATTGGTGGCCCGGTTGCTTCTGAAAAATAGCTAGTTGCTTAGTGGGCTTCATTTGGTAAAATTAAAAAAATTGTTTCGTTTATTTGTGTATGCATGGAGAGTAGTGTTGTGGTAATTGGCACATTGTGCTATGAGCTCATACTCTTTTTCTACACCAGTGGAGATTGGCATTTGATTTCTGTATGTGCCAGCCTTGGTGTGTCACCATTACACACAACGTGCTTGCCACAAATTAACCACACGACACCTTGCCAATCTCGTCAATGAGCATAAACCATCATCACATGAACTCCGGTCATCCGCGCAGCAGCTTTTGGCTTACCATCGAACCAAAGACAGTCGCCTCATCGCGCGCTTTTAGGTGTGCTTCTGCGTCCATTTGGAATGCTCTTCCGTCCGATATTAGAAAGCAACTGGACCTATGCACTTTTAAATCTAGATTGATAACCCCTTTCTTTAGAACTGATATTCGTGTTTAGTTTGTTGTCCTTCCCCCACACCTCCGATTAGCACGGTTGGCTACGTAAGAAGTTCAACGTACATGCATCACATGGAACCTCTCCTGTGGTTTTCCGACCCCACCACCACATGTGCCCTGTTGGCTTGCCAGGTATCACCCACTCGAACAACAGTCTCACGGTGCGCGTGGACGCGTGGGTGTGTGAACAGGCAAGCCGGAGCCGCTGGTGTTCCACGCTCCGCAGGCGTTCTTTGACGCCTTGCAGCAGCGCATTTCAATGGGGAACAAGAAAAAGCGGCTGCCAAACTCCACAGTCGGTGAGGTCTCTGGCTTTGGACCAAAAGGCCATAAATCTGCACGTGTCACCTCCACGAGCAGTGATGTCACGGGCCCAGTTACGCTTTCCTTTCAGTGTCGTCGCCGCTTCCGCCAGGTACTGTACGTCATCGCCTCGGAGCCTTTGATCTCGTTAGAGGGAGTTTTTGGCAGATGACAAAGCGGTTGAGCCGTCGTAAAATGTACGTGCGAGTACGATTCAAACGTGTGTCCGTGTGTCGGTCAAGACCTCGCCGCGTGGTATAACCTCGCGGTTAACCCAGAGCTGGTGCAGAGAGATAACCCAAGCAGTAATCCGTTATCACTTGTGCATAGCGAACGGTGATTGTCAGGAACCTCCTGGTTCCACCAGCCTACAGGGGATTATTGTGTCTGTCCGTTCGTCGTGCATCCATTAATGGGAGGGGTGGGGCTGGGTGGAGAGGGGAGGGTGGGGAGGGTCTGAGTGGGGAGGGTGGGGCTGGGTGGGGAGGGGAGGGTGGGGAGGGGCTGGGTGGGGAGGGTGGGGCTGGGTGGGGTGGGGAGGGGCTGGGTGGGGAGGGTGGGGCTGGGTGGGGGGTGGGAGGGGTGGGGCTGGGTGGAGAGGGGAGGGTGGGGAGGGTCTGAGTGGGGAGGGTGGGGCTGGGTGGGGAGGGGAGGGTGGGGAGGGGCTGGGTGGGGAGGGTGGGGCTGGGTGGGGTGGGGAGGGACTGGGTGGGGAAGGTGGGGCTGGGTGGGGGGTGGGAGGGGTGGGGCTGGGTGGGGAGGGGCTGGTCACCCCGTAGTGCCCTTATAAAACTCAACGTTTAACCTACTCACACCGGCTTGTGCCCGCCCTCACAGTCGGGCATATTTGCGGAATACACCACGCCGCCGTTGACCCTGGCCATTGACTGAGCAACCCAACGTTCCTACCAGCTCCCTCCGCAGGAATGTGTTTTGAGTCGGCCTATAAAACTGAGTGGAACAGACGTTACGTTATTTACAAGGTCGCACTCATGAACCACACGACACCTTTCTGATCTCGTGAAGGAGCGTAAATCATCACGCGAACCCCGGTCATCCTCGCAGTAGCGGCAGCGGCAGTGTTTGACTGGCGATCGAACAAAGACGGTTAGTTACCGCATCGCGCGCCTCTTTCAGATGCGCTCCTGTGGCCGTCTGGAACGCTCTTCCTTCCGATATCAGGAAGCCACTGGAGCTATGCACTTTTAAATAATCTAGATTGAAAACTAATTTCTTTAGAACAGCCTTTTATGTTTAGTTTGTTGTCTTTCCCTCACATCTCCAATTAGCACGGTTGGCTATGTACGGTGAAAAAGAAGTTCATACATACATTCATTCAGCTTTAGCCCTATGGGTTGGGCAAGTTTAAAATCAAATGGTTGTGTTGGTTTTGTTTATGCAGCTATCATTGGTAGAGTTGAGGCCACTTCAGCTTTCCACACAATCTCTCCAGTAGCAACCCAGAGCTTTGAACCCAACATCTCACTTGACGTTGACGTTTGGGCCCTTAGTCAGCAGGCCGCTCAGAGTCGGTCAAACCTTGATGCTTAATCAGAAAGGGTTTTATTCGCCATGAAAGTTCGCACAGACAAGGAATTTATTTTGGCCGGAAGGTGCATACATTCAACATATAGGAATCTTAAATCTTAAATAAGTGGTTTACAAGTCTAACTATACTAAAGGTACAAGTCTAACTAATACTAAGGAGCTAAAGTATGTAAAAATTGAATAAAATAAAATCTAAAATATACAATAGCTATAATATACAATATAAAATTACAAAAATGCAAATAGAGTAACATAGTGCAAATATGGCAGGGTGTCATTGTGCAGATATTGTGTTAATCCAGCCATCGCCTCACTAAAACGGTCTTCACTGCGTAAGGCAGCAGGCTCGCCTGGTCTTTGCCACTGAGATTATTTCAATGTGTGGAGTCAGTGTCTAGATTGTGTTAAGGGTGTGTTGTACGCTATTAAATAACTATTTAAATAACTATTTAACAGCGTACAACACACCCTAGATTTTGTTAAGCGTGTGTTGTACGCTGTGAAATAGTTATTTAACAACAAAATCTAAATAACATTTAACAGCCTGTGTAAAAATTCTCCCAAGCATTGGCCACGGTGTTGCAAGTGTTGTAGTGAAATATTTTTTATAATTACTTTCAAATGAGTCACTGACTGCATATTTGCAGTGTTTCAACCGTGCATTCCGAGAGTAAAAACGAACCCCATTGTGCTTTGACCACAATTTTGTTAATATATACTTTGACCGCAAGTTAAACATAGAGGCCGTTGTTGTGAATTACGTTCGAGATATCCCCACGGGAGCCTTCATCCTTCACCGCGCCCTAACCTCCCCGAGGTCGTGCGGGTCTCGCTCAGGATTCGTCCGGAAGGACGCCCTCCCACTGGGAACCTTCTCCAAGTACACGTGGCACATCACCAGTCTGCAGCAGGTGAAGCAGATCTTCAGCACGCCGGAGGTGAGTGAGCGTGACGGAGGCGGTGGGGGGAGCTCCTCTACCTGATCCCTTGTGTCTCTCTTCCTGTGCCTCCTCTCTTCCTGTATCTTCCCGTGTCTCTCTTCCCGTGTCTCCTCTCTTCCCGTGTCTCCTCTCTTCCCGTGTCTCTTTCCACGCGATCCTCTTGTTGCGTCTCTCCTGCTGATTTGGATGCAACGGTGGCTAGGAGATGTTAACTACCTCGCCTGGTCTACAGGAGGTCGTGGGTTCGAGCCCGACCACTGACACCTGTTGTATATTTGGAGTTTGCGGTGTCTCTCTCCCTGTGGTTGTGAGGATTTTTCTCCAGTTCCCTCCACATTTAGAATCAACGTGCATTTAGAGTATTTGGCCGCGATGAATTTCCAAATGAAAAGCCAATTTGTTGAGCTATCATTTGTGGCCAGGTCGCTTCTGAAAAAGAGCTACATAGCTCAGTAGGGCTTACCTGGTAAAATAAAAAAATCGCTTAAATAGATTGTCTCTTCTCTCATATTGTATTCGCTCGTCATTCGCGAACTTGCGATGTTTTGCTATCTGCGAATCACACCTGGAATTCTACACGACTGCATCGAGAGGCAGAAAGAATGAGATAATGTGATGGCATAAAGTGCTGAGAGATAAAGTGATGATATAAAGCGATGAGATAAAGCGATGAGAGAGATACAGTGATGAGATACAGTGATGAGATAATGTTCACATTTAATAGCTTACTTAAGTATTCAGGCCAATATCATTATCCGCGATATCGGCTATTCACGAGCATCTCCGGAACGTATCCCACATTGTCGCGAATAACGAGGGAATGCTGTGTCTCTATCATCTCTCCCGCTTCCTCTCGTCCCCTATGTCCCTGTGCTTGTTTACCACTCCCTATGGTTCTCTTTGTCTCGCCCTGATTACTCTCTCCATTTCGTTATCGTTTGTTTCAAATAATGTCTACCTTGTCCGTGTTAAAGTTTGTCCACATGTGCGTGTGTGCATTTGTGTGCACATAGCCTAGCACAAGCGCTGCGGTGACATGATCGCCACTTCGTGGCAAATGGTGGTTGTTGTTGTTATGTGTGGGCTGGTAGTGTTATGGTTCGAACCTGGCAACCAGAGTTTGAGTTCTGCTCACAGCGAACACCAGTGACGATTATCTGAACTAGTCCTGGGCGCCCCTAGGTCGACTCAGCCTCAAATGAGTGCCTGGTGCAACTGTGTAAACATCGCCACTGGGGAGTCAAAGGTGGTCGGGCGTGGTACTGGCCACGCACCCCCTCATTTGGCGTGCCGGCCTTAATAGGTGCTCGCAAACAACACTTGCCCCAAAAGTCTTTTCAGACTTTACGGGGAATCTTTGTCTTTGTGTGTAAAAGTGGTAGGTCATACGTTCGTGTTTGGCGTAATTACTCTTTTTACATTGACATGGTGATGTTTGTGTAGCGCCATCAGTCGGTGCCTTCCCACAGCCACGTTCATATGCAGGGATGCAGGATGCAAAACCTACCCGTATCCCATTCTGACTTGAGTGAACATGTTTACGTGTGTGATTGTGTTAATACAATATTAGGGGCTCAACATTATTTATTTTTGGGGCTCCACGGTGGCGAGACGTTTACTACCTCGCCTGGTGTACAGGAGATCGTGGGTTCGATCCCAACCCTGACGCCTGTATTTTGGAGTTTGCGTGTCTCTCTGCCTGTGGTCGCTTGGATTTTTCTCCTGGGCCTCCGGTTTTCCCCTCCACATTTGGAAACACGCCTTTAGAGTATTTTGCTATTGCTATAAATGTCCACGTGATAAGCCACTTAGTTGAGCTATCATTTGTGCCCAGGTTGCTTCTGAAAAGGGGCTATATAGCTCAGTGGGCCTTACCTGGTAAAATAAAAAAATAGTTTAGTATTTAATAGTTCTTAGTTTAAGAGATTGCTAGTTTTGAGAGAAAAAAATTACCAACAATTATTTAATGAGTGCACTGAAGCTGAGTATTTTGAGTATCAAATATAGACCATATTATTACTCCATAAGCTCGGCAAGTTGTATGACGTTTCAAGTCGATTTTCTTTCATCATAATCAGAATATTTATTGAGACTGCAGGAGGATATCCGATGAGCTAAGGAACTCTTTAACACGGATGTCCAGTCGGGGAGAGACCTCAAGAGCCCCAGGATGTCATTGGCGAGGGTGACCTTGGTCACAACATTTATAACGGCGATGAATGCACGTTGTTGTTGTTTGTTTTGTTGTTGTTTGTTGTTGCATGTGGTTGATGACGTGCACGGGCAGCAATTGGGCATCGTGACTTTGAAATTGTGTCCTGTTTACTGTTGCGGACGATCAGCACGTCCGTGTATTTGTCAGCGACTTGATGTTGTTTGTGACATTGTTGTTAACTCACTTTATTATGAAGGTCGCGCTTATTACACATGACGCGCTTGTCACTAATGAGCTACAACGCCTCGCGGTTCTCATCAAGGAGCATAAAGCATCATCACGTGAACTCCGGTGGTAATCCTCGCAGCAGCAGCAGCGGCTTTTGGCTGCTCGCCGTGGAACAGAAACGGTCACTGCATCGCGCGCTTTCACATGCGTTTATGCGGCCATCTGGAACGCTCCTCCTTCCGATATTCGGAAGCCACTGGAGCTATGCACTTTTAGATCATCTGGATTGAAAACTAATTTTTTTAAGAACTGATTTTTGTGCTTAGTTTGTTGTCCTTCTCCCCGCACCTCCGATTAGCACGGTTGACTACGTACGGTGCAAAAGAAGTTCATACGTACGAAGGCCTGTAACGGTGACGGTTTCCGTTTCTGCCGATGCAACTGCCGCTCCTCCTGCGCCGCCGGCCATTCACCGCACCGTGCCCGCGTCCTGCCCGCAGGTGCCGCTGGAGGCGACGCGCAGCTTCGTGGAGAACCGGGACGGCACGTACGACGTGTTCCGCAGCCCGCAGCCATGGACGGACGAGGCTGGGGACGCGTCCGGCCGGGCCGAGAAGCAGCAGCGGGCGACCATCCGGCCCCTGCAGCTCAACACCTTCCTCAAAGTCGGTGCGTGCGCGGGGATGCTCCACGGTTTGGCTGAATTTAGTTTGGATGGACGGCCAGAGGCACCTGCGATCTTGCGTTTTGAATCCAGATGGGTAACCCACACTTGTACCCTCTCTCGTTCCGATGACGGTTTCGTTTTGGTGACATACGTGTACGTACGTGTACGTCACCAAAACGAAACCGGAAGAAAATGTAAAATAAAATAACTTTGTCGGTACCGGGGCTCCCGCAAGGCCACGGCGGGAGGCCGTGTGGCACAGTTTGGACATCTACTGGACATCTGTGAAAACTACTGGCCACCTGTGAAAAAGAGCTTCATAGCTCATCGGATTCCAGTATAAATAAATATTTTGATTTTAATCTGATTGTTTGGTGCCAGCTATCATAGAGTGTGGTTGTGTCGCTACGGTTCTCTGCGGTGAGTACAATCTCTTAAAAAAATGCCTCTAAATAAAATTTACTCTGAACCGCGTGTACGTTCCCAGATTCAGCGGTTAATGGGACCCAACTTGCAGACATCTCGGAATGGGAAAGGGTTAAGACTGCTTTCTCAGATGTCAGTTGAGGATCTTATGCAGGTCACCAATGACTTTACACGCAGCTTTATTCGGCATACTCCCAAAGGTAAAGCCTCTTAATTTGTTGCTCATTAATTCAATAACTTTGTCATTCTATTTCTATCAATTAAGTCTGCTAGAGCCGGCCCATGATTGGCTGCTCTGACCATGCTCGCAAATGCTTGCGATCTTGATTTGCGGTTGTTGCACATGGCCGGAAGCATCGATAGTTTCCGTCTCTGCGAAACGCCATCGCCACCGGCGCACGAGCTCGCGAGTGGAACGCACGCCCGGGATCCTATACCTGCAAAAAGAGTGACCACCTGGAGTGGCTTAACTTAATCGCACTTGGCGAAGGATGAACGACGCGAGAGCGGCGATGTTGTTTACACAAGGTAGACGTAGCCGTAAGTGCATCTGCTGTAGGGGTAGGACACGCACAGCAAACGAAGAGCGTTGTTACTTCATGAAAACTTTGGAGGTTTTAGCTTTAGGTAGAAAGGAAATGCAGCCTGCATTCTTTCAACCGCCTCGGTGGCGAGATGTTAACTCCCTCATCTGGTATGCAGGAGGTCATGGGTTTGATCCCAACCCTGACGCCTGCTGTATATTTGGAGTTTGCGTGTCTCTCTCCCAGTGGTCGCGTGGATTTTTCTCCGGGTCCTCCGGTTTTTCCCTCCACATTTAGAATCAACATCACGCATTTAGAGTATTTGGCTGCTAGAAATTTCCACGTGAAAAGCCGCTTCGTTGAGCCGTCATTTGTGAAAAGAGCTACACAGCTCATTGGGCCTTAACTGGTATAATAAAACATCTTAGGTTTTTTCCGTAAAGTCACGTAGGAAAAAATGAATAATAAAAATGAAATAATAGAAATAATGATAGAATAAAATGATCCAGTAAATCTACAGTAAATCTAGCTGTGACGGTCCCATCTGATGACGGAGATTTGTGTTGCCTCCGAAACGTCGTGATTTAGTATTTTATTTCTATTATTTTATTTTTAATATTTATTTTTACCTACGTGACTTTACCGAAAAAACCCTAAGAGTATGAATCCTTGCAGTCACGAAAGCTTCAAATCTAGAAATAATAAAACATCGTTTAATACTTTCAATCGGAGGATTTCTGTGCCTTCACTACACTTGAAGATGTGTTTATAGTAACGTCGGTGCCAGTGGTGAAGCCAACATGCAGTGTGCTGCATATTTCCTTTGGGGCCCCATGTGTGACTGAAACTCACATGTTGCGATAGTTAGAGATCACTCGGTTCTCATCTGACAACGGTTAGAGTTCGCGTGTCAATCATCCTCGTGGCAAAGAAGCATTTAAACCACAAGCCTAATGGATTGGGCTTTGTATGTAATTATAGGTCATTTATGTTTTGAATTCTATAAAGGTTTAGGTGTATTATTTATTTTAATAATCAGGGTTGATCTGGCACAAACATGGAGAGGAGCATTCTTCCTTCGTCACCTCTGCGAGATGGCGATTCATTTCAGCGGAGGTTGGACCACATGATGGGCCTCCAACGAATACCTTGTTTAAATACATCTAAACCCCCACAGTCGTTTGGGCACATCTGTTGTGGCTCATCACGCTCCTCTTGTAATTCACGTGACGGCGTTTGGCCCGGCGACACTGGTCGAGTACAAAGATAGCTCGAGGCGGAGTGCTCGGCTCACAGTCGTAAGGTTGTCCGTTGAAAATACCGATCGGAGGTCAACTCAGCTCATCGTCCCTCCACGGTGCAGATTGGTAAGAAGTCAACAGTGGCTCTCTCTGTCGCGACGTTGACCCCTACCCGAATAAAACTATAAACACATTTTTTATTTTACCAGGTAAAGCCTCACTGAGCTATATAATTGCTCTTTTTCAGAAGCAACCTGCACACAAATGATGGCTCAACATCGTGGTTTATCACGTGGAAATGTACAGCAGCCAAATACTCTCTTTACGGACTGCTTCGTGATGTAAAGTGTACTTATTCACACGCATTGCGGCTCCTAAAATATTGAGTTTTGTGCCAAATTCGAAAAAAGATGGCTCTTTGTGTTATCTTGGTTGCCAACCCCCGTTCTAAACACGTGATGTTGATTCTAAACGCGGAGCGAAACGCTGGGACATCGTGCCAAACGGCACACAGCGGTTAAAACCCGTACAGACTAAACGAAAACTATTTGTTATTTTACCAGGTAAGGCTCATGGAGCTATGTAGCTCTTTTTCAGAAGCGACCTGGCTATCCCCAATGATATCTCAACGAATTGGCTTGTCATGTGGAAATGTATAGCAGCCAAATACTCTTAACGTGTGTTTCTAAATGTGGAGAGAAAAAAACGGCGGACCCGGAGAAAAATCCACGCGACCACCTTGAGAGACACACAAACTCCAAATGTAGAGCGAGTGTCAGGATCGGGATCGATCCCACAACCTCCCGTATACCAGGCGAGGTGGTTAACATCTCCTAGCCACCGTGATGATGATGATGAGAGACACGCAAACTCCTAATATACAGTGGGCGTCGGGGTCAGGATCGAACCCACGACCTCCCGCATACCAGGCGAGGTGGTGAACATCTCCTAGCCAGCGTGATGATGATAATGAGAGACACGCAAACTCCTAATATACAGTGGGCTTCGTGGTCGGGATCGATCCCACAACCTCCCGTATACCAGGCGAGGTGGTTAACATCTCCTAGCCACTGTGATGATGATGATGAGAGACACGCAAACTCCTAATATACAGTGGGCGTCGGGGTCAGGATCGAACCCACGACCTCCCGCATACCAGGCGAGGTGGTTAACATCTCCTAGCCACCGTGATGATGATGATGAGAGACGCACAAACTCCTAATATACAGTGGGCGTCGGGGTCAGGATCGAACCCACGACCTCCCGCATACCAGGCGAGGTGGTTAACATCTCCTAGCCACCGTGATGATGATGATGATGAGAGACACGCAAACTCCTAATATACAGTGGGCGTCATGGTCGGGATCGAACCCACGACCTCCCGTATACCAGGCGAGGTGGTTAACATCTCCTAGCCACCGTGATGATGATGATGAGAGACACGCAAACTCCTAATATACAGTGGGTGTCGGGGTCGGGATCGAACCCACGACCTCCCGCATACCAGGCGAGGTGGTTAACATCTCCTAGCCACCGTGGCGGCACTCCCCCCACAAGCGCGGGGGCACCCTGACTCCTGGCGACGGCGCCGCCCTCTTTTCAGGCACCGCGTCCGTGGAGCAGGTGGAGCCGACGCCGTTCGTCATGGAGTGGGTGCCCGACATCCTGCCGCGCTGCAGGATCGGCGAACTGCGAGTCAAGTTCGAGTACGGCCACCAGCGCAACGGGCAGCCGCAGCAGCGGGAGCGCCCGCTCGAGCCCTCCGACGTGCTACTGCAGTGAGCGTCGGCGGGGGTGTGGAGGGCGAGGGGAGGGGGCGGCGGGGTGGGGGGATCGGGCGAGACGGTGACCGCCGCTCTTAGGCCCCAGGGGACGTCGTGGCCTGCGCCATGCTGCCACGCAGGCCTGGCTGGCCTGGGTCCTGCCGTCTCAGGGCTGCCGTCGCGCACAACTCTGCGGCACGTCGCAACTCTGCTGTGTCACGAGCCCCGCCTTCACGTCCTTGCCACCTCTTGCATCTTCCAGTCACGAGATCTTCTTTTGAAGTCACGGTGTTGCTCCCCAGTCCAATTGGGCCCCAATAGTCCCGCACCTCAACATCACGGGCGCTACCGTCGGGCGTTGTAACGCGACGGGTACCGGAGTCGCACCTCCGATTAGCGCGGTTGGCTACGTACGGTGCGAAAGAAGTTCAGCATACGTACGTAGTCAAATCCTTCTACCGTCACCTGTAAAGACATCACAAGCCACCATATAACGTGATCCGTTACCTTACTCGTAATTAAGGGCCAATGCACGAGGTGGCTTCATACTCATTACAAATATGTTATTGGCAGCCACAGTCGTAAGACAGTTGCACAAAACGTCGGTGTTTCACGCCGAGGCAGACAACGGTTAGCGTGGCAGGTGTGCGGGCGAAGCGAGTTAACGAGTTAAAATTCCACGGCTCACAAGTTTTGGCCACTTTAGTGTTCTGCTGCCGTTGCGGTTTGTAGCCGGTAACATCATCTTCGGTGCACCGCCGTGTGTGACCCAACGCAAACATGTCGCTCGGCAACAGAACGCCTCCATCCTGCACCGTTGATATGTTTGCAACTCGTGTCTTCTGTGGGAGCAAAAGTGCAACGGTTAGCGCTACGCTGCGCTACGAACCCGGCGATCCCAGTTCGATTCCCGCTCCTGGCCAACACCGGTGACGATTATTTTGACCGGTCCTGGGCCTCCCGTAGGTCGACTCAGCCCTTAAATGAGTACCTGGTGCGGCGTATAAATGTCGCCACTGGGGAGATGAAGGCGGTCGGGCCACCCATCCCCTCGTCTGCCGTGGCGTTCTCATAGATGCTCGTTAACAGCACTTACCCCAACAGTCTGTTAAGGCTATACGGGGCATCTTTGTCTCGTAAGAACAACCATAATCATTGTCTGCCATGGCAATCAGCTTTGCAAGGTAATTTCACGTTGTGGAAAACTACAATTATTTGGTCATTCCGGAGTAGAAGTGAACAAATTGCAACAAAAGCACAAAAGGAGACGTAAAGGCAATGAAATGTAAATCACAAACAGCGGCCAAAGAAAGAGCGCCGAGTCGATGCCTGTAGGGGTGTTCATAGCAGGTGCCATGGTCACACTGTGACCCCCCTCCCCTGGAAACGAGATTACAACTTCCACACAGTTGCACCCGTCCCCCTGCACCTCCGATTAACACAGTTCGCCTCTTACCGTGCGACAGAAGTTCAACTTACATTTCGCGCTATGTAAGGTTCGCGTCAACATTGGCAGGCATCGTTACGCCCTGGGCCACGTGCAGTTCCCCCGGGAGCAACTCGTGCGATCGGTGCGTGCTGGAGCGCCGTGAATCACGCGGTTTGCCTTCTACGCAGCGGGGTTCATCTCCGTCGAAAATCATCGCCTCAGACGCGTCTAAGGGGGCACGTGTCGCGCCCCAACGAGCTGAAACCACGAGCCGAGCCTCGGCGCATCAGCGCGTGTGGAAACGAAACGACGCGCCGCGGTCGCGCACCATCCCACGCGTCGTCAATGAACGGCACCGCCGACGTCTTCCACGGCCGTCCGGACCATTCGCAGCCCCGGGAGTAAGCTCCTGAGCGACAGCTCACCAAAGAGACCAACTTCGCCGCGGTCGACTCGAGGGTTCCAGCGGTACGCCGCATTGCAGTTGTTCAGCCGGACATCAACGAGCCGCGCGCATGACTCCTCCTGGCCCATACTGGCGCACAGTATTCGGTTACAGAGTTAACACAAGGGCCACCGATGATGTCCGGAGCACTGGATTGCTGTTGTTGTTGCTAATGCTGCTGCTGTGGAGACCGGGAGATCGATGATCGACGTTCGGTCGCCGCGTCGATGATTGCATTCGTCGTAATCTCTCAACAACGGAGTGGGGGCCGCGTGACGGCTGCCACCTTCCATTTCGCTGCGGTGGAAGGGCTTTGTGGATGCTTGTGTCCACCAGGTGGCGGCCACAGAACTTGACAAAATATTATCCGGGAATTTACATAACGCAACATGTGGAACAGATTTTAGAAATTGTACACAGTTGTACACTGATGCTTACCCTTTCCCGTTCTGGGATGTTTGCAAGTTGCAAAGTGGGTCTCATTCACCTCTGAATCTCGGAGCGCGCAAATATTCGTTTGTTTCTCAATCCGCTTGTCCTGGTGAGGGTCGCGGCAGCAACATGTTGAGTAGGGCGGTCTAGACCTCCCTTTCCCTGGCGACAGACTCTAGCTCTTCCTGGGGAATTCCCAGGCATCCTAGGCCAGCCGAGCGACGTAGGCCCCGCCAGCGTGTCCTGGGGTGGCCCCGGGGTTTTCGCCCAGTGGGAAGTGTTGCCCGGTAGAGTTTCAGGGTGAATCTCCCAGGGAGCATCCTTACCAGGTGCCCGAACCACCTCAACTGGCTCTTCTCAATCCGGACGAGCAGCGGCTCGACTCTGAGGCTCTCCCGGATTGCCGAGCTTCTCACCCGATCATGGAGAGTGGTGAGCCCGGCAAGCCGTAAAGCCTCATTTCGGCCCCTTGTACCCACGATCTCATCCTTTCGGCCATTACCCAAAGATCATGACCATAGGTGAGGGTGTGAACGTAGATCGACCTGTAAACGGCGAGCTTCGTTCGAGAACTCAGCTCCCGCTTCACTACCAAGGAACGGTACAGCGCCCCCAACACTTCGGACGCCGCACCGATCCGCCGGCCAATCTCCCGCTCGCACTCACAATCATTCGCGAAAGAGACCCCGAGGTACTTAAACTCCTCCACTAAGGGCAGCTGTTCCCCCCTCACCTGGAGAGCACAATCCACCGTCTCCCTGGAGTGAACCATGACCTCAGATTTGGAGGTGCTGATCCTCATCCCGGCCGCTTTAAGCTCGGCATCAAACCGTTCAAGTACACGCTGGAGATCACAGACTGACGAGGCAAAGAGGACAACATCATTCTCTCTATACCATGAAAATCCCAAACAGGAGTGGAGACAAGACGCACCCTTGGCAGAGTCCGAGGGCGCACAAGCGGTTCAGCATTAATTTTATTTAGAGAGGCGTAGCGCCGTTGTTTTTAAATATATTCATCGCAGAGAACTGTAGCGACATGACCGCACTACAATAGGTGGCGCCAGACTGTGCCACACGCCCTCCCGCATAGTCTCTTCTTTCCGATTGGCGTGCGTGTACGTCATGAGAAAAACTGATGAAGTACTTGTACGTCATCGGAATGGGAAAGGGTTAATAATGGTCGAGGCACCTTGGAATGGGGAAAGTTGCTTTGTTTCTGCCCAATGATTGTTTGAGCATCGGAACATTCCTGACTTAGAGTACTCTTGCACTCACAACGATGAATGCAATGTCCTGGTAGAATACATCGGCACACCCTTTACATCCTTTTATTGCAACACGTCTGTAACCAGCACCAGGTGGCAGTTGCTTTTCAGATTTTTACGTCACATCGTGGGTCCTCATTGGAGCATAGTGCACGTTTTGTATG
Source organism: Lampetra planeri (assembly GCF_965212315.1). Classification (NCBI taxonomy): domain Eukaryota; kingdom Metazoa; phylum Chordata; class Hyperoartia; order Petromyzontiformes; family Petromyzontidae; genus Lampetra; species Lampetra planeri. The sequence continues at coordinate 12,494,041 of NC_136110.1, forward strand.
TATAAGTACATTGAACTTCTTTCGCACCATACGTAGCCAACCGTGCTAATCGGAGGTGCGGGGGGAAGGACAACAAACTAAAACAACAAGCAGCTCTAAAGAAGTGAGCTTTCAATCTAGATTTATAAGTACATTTTCAAATTGTTCACAAAAAATAATAACGATACGTCATCATCATCACCAGTCACGATCTGTTCACTGCTGGATGAAGGCTTCCCTAAGTCCCCCCCGTCCCTCACCATCTCACGACGGAACGATGTCACGAGCTCCTCCATGTCAGCTCGTGACATTTTCTTTTCTCTCCATGGCGGTCGTCCTCTTGGGAACGTTGCCTCCATCAGATGCCGACGTCTCGTCAATAACGACTGTCGGCCGGCTTGACTCTCCTCAACCGTCGATGTGTCTCCCGTATGTACGTGTCCTCTGATCCATGTGATCCTCTCTGCCCGTGCGATTCCAAGCATGCGACTCTCCACACTTCTCTTTGCACCCGTTTGAGCCTTTCTATTGTGTACGTAGAGTCCGTTCTCCTGTAAAATCGCGTAACAATAAATAATATATAATAGAGGGTAAAGCGCAGTCCGCGACAATGCGTGAGATGCGTACGCAGGCCGAACAAAGGCTGAGGCGCGTGGGTAGCATCTAGAAGCATCTAGCAGCATCCCACTGCCTTGTGCGATGATGATTATGCTACACCGAGGCAGCCGTACGACCGCTTCTTCCTACTTGCACGACGTAGTTCCGGTCACTCGATCGCGTGATATCCAATTCGCGTTATGAAAACACGTGGCGCTATAGGAGAACAGACTGTGTATATCTTGATTTGAAGTTTTCGTGACTGCAGGAATCCATACTCTTTGGTCCTTTCGGTAAAGTCACGTAGGTAGAAATAAAACATGAATTACGACGTTTCGGGCGCAACACAAGCGCCCATCTGCTGCGAGCAGCAACGATGTCTGCACACGTGACTTTACCGAAAGGACCAAGGAGACTGTATATATGTTGACCTTCTTTTGCCACCGTACGTAGCCAACGTGCTGATGGTTTTCTTTGTTATTGTCAGTATTTGTGACCCTTGCTATAGCAGGGGATATGCAGCCACTGGTGCTTTGTTTATATTCATTACCGACATCGGTTTTCCAAAAGCACTCCTTACTTCTTGTTTTTCTCTCATCATTTCCATCTTTTCTGGCTACAATAATTACCCTAAATGTGTGTATATATACCCTGATGCGTTTCCAGTTGCGTTCCTCCGATGAATATTTTCAGTTACAGTAGAACCTCTGGTCACGACCATAATTCGTTCCATAACTTTGGTCGCAACCCGATTTGGTCGTGACTCGAACCTAATTTCCCCATTGGATTGTATGTAAATACGATTAATCCGTTCTAGACTCCTACAAACTGTATATAAATATTGTTTTTTTAAAGATTTCTAAGCACAAAAATAGTTAATTATGCCATAGAATTCACAGTGTAATAGTAAACTAAATGTAAAAACATTGAATAACACTGAGAAAACCTTGAACAACAGAGAAAACTAGCATTGCCGCGTCAAGGTTTAGAATCGTTCAACAAGATGATTGTTTCGTCTGCTACATCAGTCGGTCGATTCTGAGAGAGAGAGAATATTCGTATGAGCAATTCATGTTTCTATTGAAAGTAAGTTAACAGTAATATTTGGGTAGAGTATTGTTTTTGGAAGCATTCAGGGTAATATCGTATGAACGTTTACTTCACCGCATCATCGTATGAATGATGCGAGAAGAGATTAACGGGTTCTTATGTTAGCGATTTACGTACTCGGCGCTTTCGCTCTCTAAATTACGGCTTGAATGAGGGAGGAGGGGTATGACTACACTCACAAAATGAATATCTTACTAGGAATTTTATCTTCTTGGTTCTTTCGGTAAAGTCACGTAGAAGGGAAGTAATAAAATAATAAAAATAGAACATAATAAAATAATTCTCACGACGTGAGAATTATTTTGTTATGTTTAATTTTTCTTAATAATATTGTTTTATTTTTCTTAATAATAAGAAAAATAAAACATAATAAAATAATGCTCACGACGTGAGAATTATTTTATTATGTTTTATTTTCATTATTTTATTACTTCCCTTCTAGGTGACTTTACCGAAAGAACCAAGATGAATCCCTGCAATCACGAAAGCTTTAAATAGGAATTTTATATAACAAAAGTTATATATATAACTGTTACGCTTTGTGTTGTTTGTTGTAAACGAACCAAGAAGATGTTGTAAACAAACAACAGGAAATTTGGCGCTTACAAAAAAAAATGGCGCGGAAGGAGAAATCGGCCGTGGCCATGTTTGATCGTCACCCGAGTTTGTGTTCGTGACCAGATTCAAAATTTTTGTGAATTTTTTGGTCGTAACCCGATTTGGTCGTGGTCAGAAGCGTTCGTGACCAGAGGTTCTACTGTATTTCTATTCCTGCCAAACAAAAGGTCGAACACACACTTCACTCGGTGACATCATCGATTAAAGACAGCAGGGGATACAACACAACAGAGATTAACTACATCATGGCAAGCTCTGGGAGCGTTAAAGTAGCATAAGGAGATTGATGATTTGGCATATTTTTTATATTATTGGGTTGAATGACATGCGACAAACACTCTTTGCAGACCGCGCAGCGTCTGGCTGTGGGAACGGAGGCGGCCGAGTCAGAATTGGGGGCGCTAACGGTGGCCGTGAGATCTTAACTCCCTCTCCTGGTATGCAGGAGGTCGTGGGTTCGATCCCGACGCCTATATATTTGGAAGTTGCGTGTCTCTCTACCCGTGGTCACGTGGATTTTTTTCCAGGTCCTCCGGTTTTCCCCTCCACATTTAGAATCAACGTCATGCGTTTAGACTATTTGGTTGCTATACATTTTCACGTGATAATCCACTTTGTTGAGCTGTCATTTGTGATAGCTAGGTGGCCTCTGAAAAAGAGCTATATAGCTAAGTGGTAAAAATTCAATATATTGCAAATTATATATGACAAGTAATAAAAGGTGTTCCCCAAGTGAGGATAAAGAGACCGATTTAAGTTTCTTAAGAAGATGTTCTATGATATCCTCTTTTGGGAGTGTTCTCTGATGCAGCATGGCCCACTACTAGCTACGAGAGTTTCCGTATAGGAATTAATTTGTGTCGTGCCGTGATACCGAAAGCAAGTTTAGAATATAACTGGGGGAAAAAAGCAAGAGATAAAACCATTTTCGGGTTTCACTTTGGAGTTAAATAGCCATTTGTTCACCGATATCACCATCACAAGCTTCAGCCGTTACTGATATCACTTCCCATGGGCTTCTTGTCCTCCTTATACGTGATCACTTCTCAAAATGGTCTCCCCACATTTCCGCACTGAACATTGGGGGAATAAAGGCAGGTTACTCGGCTTCATTTTCATACCAACATTTCACCCCATGCTGCACACTACTTTTTCTAGTTTTGGGTAACCAGATATTTAATATACAAGTTTCATGTATCACTTGTGGTCAGGTGGACATAATCTCTTGAATTCCTGAAAATATCGCTCTTCTGGATTTGTGTCACGTGGTCTCAATGACCTTACGACCTGTGATGTCAGCAACCTTTCTACTCGGCCTTGTTGCATCCTTGGCCCTGCATCCATGTCGGAACCGGAGTGCACGCCGCAGCACGATCTGTCTGACTGCAGACACCGGTACGGCCACCCAGTTCGAGTGTTAACAGGCTGCCTCAAACCGGTTTGTAAGAAAAGTGTGAACGTGAAACCAGTTTGACAATGTTTACAAGCACCATCATGTTTTTATAACGGCAGCAGTCTACATACGCTCCTCAAGAATAATACGTGAACCCCATCCCGTGCCTGACACCCAACAACAAACAACAACAACCGCCATTCGTCACGAAGTGGCGGTGATGTCACCACGGCGCTTGTGCCAGGCTAGTTACCTTTTGAGGCCACGTGAAGTGTCGAATGCCCGCTGGCAGGAGGGTCACGGGACAGACCCAGCAGGTGCCATGGGCTTGACTGAGTTGGCATTGCTGCACGAAGTCAGTCAAACCCATGACCTAACACCCACAAACCTAAAACACACGCAACCACCCCAAGGGCCTCATCACAAGACACTGCAGCTCCCATCACGTGGCCTTCCAGAGCTCATCTTTCTTTTTTCTGGCTCCCTTACCAGAAGGGTTTCCTTTAGGCTCCTGGCACTGCAGTGATTTTGGGTGCCTGGAGCCTTAAAAGTTGTTCATTTGAATGGATTTTTCTCAACTCCAGGGAACGCTTGCGGAAAACCTGCCGCGGTACAGGGCGAAGTGTCAGAACGCTCACAGAGGGAAGAGACGCGGTGGCTTCTGTTCAGGCCCATCCAGGCAGAAGGCGCATGCTAGTTGGAGGCAGACGCACTCGGTGGGTTGCCCACGGCGCCGGCCCTCTGGTGCCAGGTGGCACACCGCTGGTGCCAGGTGGCACACCGCCGGTGCCAGGTGGCACACCGCCGGTGCCAGGTGGCACACCGCTGGTGCAGGTGGCACACCGCCGGTGCCAGGTGGCACACCGCTGGTGCAGGTGGCACACCGCCGGTGCCAGGTGGCACACCGCCGGTGCCAGGTGGCACACCGCCGGTGCAGGTGGCACACCGCCGGTGCCAGGTGGCTCACCGCCGGTGCAGGTGGCACACCGCCGGTGCCAGGTGGCACACCGCCGGTGCAGGTGGCACACCGCCGGTGCCAGGTGGCACACCGCCGGTGCCAGGTGGCACACCGCCGGTGCAGGTGGCACCCCGCCGGTGCAGGTGGCACACCGCCGGTGCCAGGTGGCACACCGCCGGTGCAGGTGGCACACCGCCAATGCCAGGTGGCACACCGCCGGTGCAGGTGGCACACCGCCAATGCCAGGTGGCACACCGCCAATGCCAGGTGGCACACCGCCGGTGCCAGGTGGCACACCGCCGGTGCCAGGTGGAACACCGCCGGTGCCAGGTGGAACACCGCCGGTCTGGGCCTCGCACTCACGGATGTCCCCGCCATGGCTCCCGGCCTTGAACCGCCACTGCCGGTGTTTGTATGTGGGTGAGCGTGTGGGTGAGCGTGTGGGTGAGCGTGTGGGTGAGCGTGTGGGTGAGCGTGTGGGTGAGCGTGTAGTGAGCGGCGGCGCAGCAGTTAGCGCTACGCTGCGCTACGAACCCGACGACACGGGTTCAATTCCCGCTCACGGCCAACACCAGTGACGATTATCTGGAACGGTCGTGGGCCTCCCCTAGGTCGACTCGGCCGCAAATGAGTACCTGGGGCAGTGTGTAAACATTGCCACTGGGGACACAAAGGCGGCCGGGGGTGGTGTTGGCCACCGACTTCCTCGCGCGTCGTGCCGGCCTTCGTAGGTGCTCGCTAACAGCACTTGCCCCAACAGTGTGTTACAGGCTCTTTGTCTTTGTGTAGAAATCTTAGGTGGCAGGCACCAGGTCGCGTTCCAGTGTTCTCGAGAGGTGTTGCTGATGTGGCCGACGACGCCAACATCGGCGTACACCGAGATCCTGGAGCTCCGCTGTGTCAAATGTTCTGTCGTCTGATCTTTCATCCTGGGCCCTTTGTTTTATCTTGGGTTTTTGCGTAAAAAAAAAACAACACCTAACATGAACGTGCAGCAGCAATACCATGGTGAGACAAGGGCACACACCCCCCCCCCCTCTGCAAATGAAGTATTTGCAGCATTATGGTGCTATAGCGTGTAAACGTGTGTAAACTCAAGCAAACGGAATGCTATTTTGTAAACGTGCCGTGCGTTTTGAGCTTGGGCTACCCTCTGTATGAAGATCTTTTATATAAGGCAAAGGGGGCCTTTCAAACAAAGCCTTAGGGGTGATGGGAACAGCTCTGGCTTGCGTACATGGCCTGTTCTACGAAACAAAGTATCTCTGGATACGCAGTGTTGAGAGTGTAATGTAGCTGACCTGTGTAAATATATTTAATACGAAGCGGCAGCATTGTGTGTCGGCTGCCTGCCGTGGAAGAGAGCTGCCCCGCTTGTTAACTCTGTTCATTCGTAGAGACGTGTTTTGCACTGCTGACTCGGATGTGTACTTCAAGGAAGTCTGTAGTCCTTTGTCATTTAGTATTCAGTGTTTTAAAAAAGTGATATTCCGTGGGTGATGATGACTCCAGCACGTGCTTCACATACGTAAAATAAAATAGAATTTACCGCGTAACTAACTTTTACCATTTTGTTTTTTTACCAGTGCCCGCATTTACATTGCACCACCAAATGACATCGATGGCTGAATTTTACCAGAGAATTGCACTGTAGCTCCCGAAGCCAAGAACATTTCATCCCGTTCGTCACCGGAGGAAGTCGGAACCCCGTAAATAGTGGTTCAGAAAATATATATTCTCGTAATTTACGTATTGCTTGGTAATTTTCTAAAATTGGCCCTGATGCCAGCAAACAGCAGCTTATACTCTCGCAAAGAGGGCCACAGGAATATGATCTTTAAGGTCTACATGTAGTGAGGTGAGAGAACACCCGTCTTTTTGTTGTCAGCTGTCTGAAGCATTGTGTACAAAACATGATATACAGCTGAATAAATTGATGAACATTTAAGTTTCACATTATCCGCACGCGTAACCACAGACAGCCTCTAGTTGCATGAACAATGGGTGCTGACATGAACGGCGCAACCATTGGTATGCTTATACCTAGTAACTGCTGTGCTCGTATCAAATTAAAATAAGACACAAACGTACCTATCATACTTTGGGAAGGACATTTCGCGCGCAGCATAGAGTTCTCACGCAAGAGAGACCTCCCACAGCCTTTCAAGATCTGACAACCCCAACTCCACGCTGGTGCCAAAGTAGAAACCAAGCATATTCTTAGGTTTTTTCGGTAAAGTCACGTAGGTAAAAAATTTAAATTAATAAAAGTTAAATAAAAATAAAATAAAAATCACGACATTTCGGAAGCAACACAAGCTTCCGTCTTCAGGTGGAACAGTCACAACACGATAGCTGAATCCTTGCAGTCACGAAAGCTTCAAATCTAGAATTAGAAACCAAGCAACCAACTCTGAACAGGGGTAACCATCCCCCAGGGAGTGGTAGTCGGTACCTGACGGGGCTCTGTCAATAAACTAAGTGACGTTCTTTTTATTTTACCAGGTAAGGCCCACTGAGCTATCCTAGCTATCACAAATGACTCTCAACGGAGCGGCTTATGTGGACATTTATGGAAGCCAATTACTCTCAACGCGCTTTGTTGATTCGAAATGTGTAAGGAAAAACCAGAGGACCCCGAGAATAATCCACGCGACCACGGGGAGAATATGCAAACTCCAAATATACAGGCGTCGGGGTCGGGATCGAACCCACATTCTCCTGTTTCTACTCATGGGTGACAGTTCATATGGAAATTTAAGACCGTTCGTCTTGAAATATTCTTAACATGTCTACCATGTGCGTAGTACAGTCTCCAACTATTATTCAATCAAATATGTTTTGGCCTCTCTGCTTTTAAGAAGGGCCATTGGCCAAACCACTGGCGATTATGTACTCATTCTATTTCCCTTTGAGGGCAGTGTTGACGAACGTGTTGCCTCTGTGTTGCTTGTGCTTGTGTCGCGCTGCCAATGCAGTCTCACATCTGGCACTGGTTCCGCTGATTGTTCCTGTCTGGCTTGTGCCGTAGGCATGGTAGGGGTAGGGAATTGATTGGGAAGGTATGTATGTTAAACTATTTAAAACTTTAATTTTATTTTACCAGGTAAGGCCTACTGAGCTATGTATAGCTCTTTTTCAGAAGCAACCTGCCTACAAATGAAAGCTCAACGAAGTGGATTATGACGTGGAAATTTATAGCAGCCAAATACTCAAAACGCATATTTCCAAATGTGGGGGGGGGGGGGGGGAAACCCAAAGGATCCGAAGAAAAAAATCCACGACCACGGGGAGAGAGACACGCAAACTCCAAATATACAGCAGGCGTCAGGATTTGGATCGAACCAACGACCGCCTGTATACCAGGTGAGGTAGTTAACATCCCACTGTGTTGAACTTTTTTTCCACCATACGTAGTCGACCGTGCTAATCGGAGGTTGGGCGGGCGGGGGGGGGATGCAGGGGCGACATTCCCAAAATTGAAACTTTTTTTTAAAAAATAGAGCCCTACATAAATAACAATAATGAAACCCACGTCACCAATTTTCAATAAAATACAAATATTCAGATTGGGCAATCGCTCCCATGGCCTCGCCTCCCACCCCGGACCCCCCCCCACCCCACCCGGCTTGTGCAGACACGGCAGCCCCCCGGCGGGTGGGGATCCCGACTGGCGGCGTCGCTCTCCACACCTGCGCGTCGTCGTGGGCGCCCACGCGCGCGCTCCACGCGTGCCCGCGCACGCCCGAATGCGCGGGCACGCGGGAGGCGCGCGCGAGGCCGCAGCGTCCGGCCGTGGGAACGGAGGCGGCCGAGTTCGAATTAGGGGCGCTAACGGTGGCAGCGAGAAGTTAACTCCCGCGCCTGGTATACAGGAGGAGGTCGTGGGTTCGAGCCCACCACTGACACTGCCTGCTCTATATTTGGAGTCTGCGTGTGTCTCTCCCCGTGGTCGCGTGGATTCTTCTCCGGGTCCTTCGGTTTTTTTACTTCACATTTAGCAACGTGCGTTTAGAGTATTTAGCTGCTCAGTTTAACGCGTAGGCTTTCACGACCAATATAATCCATAAATCCACAATACAAGTTTTTTGGGTTAGATCGCGTAAATATTTCAACAGGAAAACAAATATTGACGTGATCTAACCAGGGCCGGATTAAGGCACGGGGCTTTAGGGGCTGCAAGCCCAGGGGCCTTCGCCAGCTGGAGGGCCTCCAGAGATGAAGTGAAAAGTTGTTTCATTTGTGAATGCTGAATTTTATTTGTTTTTATCTTTGTAAAAATTCATTTTCGTTTTCTTTAACTTTGTTTTCCTTTTGAAAATATTACTGGAGGCCTCAGTACCAGTAGCCCAGGGGCCTACAAAATCGTAATCCGGCCCTGAATCTAACCCAAAAACCTGTATTATGGATATTTAGCTACTATAAATTTCCGCACGATAAGCCACTTCGTTGAGGCATCATTGGCGATAGCCAGGTCGCTTCTGAGATAGAGCTCCACAGCTCCGTGGGCCTTACCTAGTAAAATAACGAATAGTTGTACTTTAGTGTGCATGGGTTTGAACCCGCTGTGTGTCGTTCGCCACGATGTCCCAACGTTTCGCTCCGCTTGGGAGCAATCTTCGTGATTCACCTCATCTTGGAGCACGCGCACGCGCGTGACAGAGATATAGAGAGAAACAGAGATAGAGACTTTTGACTTTTAAACAACTTTTATTGCCGCCAGCAGCAACAGCACTGGAGGCGATTCTCATACGAAATACAGTCACCAGCAAACAAATAACAAACACTATAAATCCACGCGTTGTGGCGCTAAATGCGCCGTGCACAACACAAAAGAAAAGTCAAGTGGTGGTGGTCATCGTGCACGCCACGGCGATGAGCGAGTGCTTCAGAAGGTGAAGATGAGGGTGCCGTCCACGCTGGTACAGAGGGCTTTTCCGACCCCCCAGCGTTCGAGGAAGACGCGCAAATCACCGGCATGCGTGTGCCAGCGGCAGCATAAGTACTGTGTTACTCCCAGCGAGATTCAGTTGAGCCACACGGCCGATGGCAACGTGCTGTGTGCCACCGCACCGTTTGGCTATGGGAGACTTGTACATTTGTTTCCACGGGGGAGCGGCCGCAATGAGGGGAGAGAAATGGTCCCTCCATTTTGTGTCCGGTAGGTTGGCCAGGTCCCGGGAAAGCAGCGCCTTTACACAGCACGTGTTTGTTCGGGGCGCTCTTCAGGGGCACATTCCTGCAGCCTCGGAGCTTCAGTAGCTTGCCGGAGTCGCTGCATGCAGGAGAAGCACAACTCCAGGAAGGAGGAGGAGAGGGAGGGAGGGCCGCCACCGTCCCCCTGTGCCTCCAGCTTCAGGCCCAGCTTCTACATGGTGCGGAGCACGTCCCGCAGAAGCTTCTGCCCGGCGAGCATGGAGCGGAGTCCCATGGTGCTGGCGATCTCAGCTGCGGTCTTCCACTTGCGCTGGTGGGCCTGCACGAGGTCGAAGATTGGCCTGCACGAGGTCGAAGATTGTCCTCTGATCCCCTGGAAGAGGACGTTGCAGAACAAGGGCTCGTTCAGGAACTGCGCGAGGTCGTAGGGCACGCGCGTTCTGCTCCACTCGAAGCTCCACCACGCGTCCAAGAGGCTCTGGTGATAACCTGGCAGCCTCGTGTAGTCGATTAGGCTCAGACCCATCAGGAAGAGCTCCTTTCCGTACCCCAGGCACCCCCCTGCATTCCTCAGCAAGGCGAGGGCCGGCGACTTCCAGGGTAGCTCCCAGTCATACAACAGCCAGCCGCCTGACAGCCATGAGCCTGAAACTCATGACCCTTGCGGCGACATCCACCAGACCCTGGCAACCTTCGCCCACCGGTAGGCAGAGAACGCCCAGCCTGAGCCAGTGCGTCCCATGCCAGACAAAGTGCATGAGTGAGCAGTTGACTCTGATGAGTAGCCAAGCAGGAGGCTGGAGGGCCTTGGTCTTGTGCCACTGCACGGATGCTGCCAGAGTGTTAGCGACGAGCACTCGGCCTCTGAAAGACATCTGCGGAGCGAGGTGTGCCCATGTCAGTCATTTAGCCTTGATTGTGTCGGCCAGTTCGGTCCAGTTGTTCAGAGCGACGTGTGGTTTCCCCAGGTAAACCCGCAGGTACTTGACTACGTCGGCCTGCCAACTGACTCCTCCTTGGAGGAGCATAGAGCGAACGGCGCCTCACGACCCCAAACACAGGGCCTCGCACTTGGCCCAGTTGACCCTGGCGGAGGCCCTCTCATACACTGCAACCACCTGGCAGAGCGCGGAGATGTCATGCGCGTCGTTGAGCACAACGCATGTCGTCTGCGTAAGCCGACAGCCTAACGACCGCGTTCTCAGGTCCTGGGACCTTGAGGCCAGACAGATTTCGTCTGAGGTGGCGTAGCAATGGCTCAATCGACAGGGTGTACAGCAGCCCCGAGAGGGGGCATCCCTGTCTGACACCCCTCGTCACAGGGAAAGGGGCGCCAGGCCGCTGGTTTATCTTCAAGAGGCTGGATGTGCCCGTGTACAGAAGCCTAATGTGCGAGATGAAGGCCTGGCCGAAGCCGAGTCACATTAGGAGTTGTCAAAGTCCATGTTGTGCGCTTCTGAAAGGGAGATTATGTCTCTGATCGTACCGATGTCGTATATTCACCGAGCCGGGGATGCAATACCACTGTTCCAGCAGGATCAGCTGACCCAGCTGTGTTGGAGTTCACCCTTCTGCAGGCTCTCCATCAACAAATGCAATAGTGGAGGGCCAAGCTCATTCCAGAAGGCCACATAAAACTCAACCGGCAGGCCGTCAATCCCCGGGGCTTCACCAGCTGCGAGCCCTTTCAGAGCGGTGTGGAGCTCCGGCAGGGTGACGGGGCTGTCCAGATGATCCTAAGGTAGGGCCCCCATCCAGTAGCTCCTGGACAGCCTCGTTGTTTATGGTTTCGGTGGCGAAAAGTTGCGAGTAGAAATCCCTGGCGGTCTTGGCGATCTCGCTCTCAGATGTGGCTGTTTGTCCATCTGGGGTTCGCAAACTGGAAATTTTGTTGGTGTTGGCTGGTGCTTTGTTTCAGTGGAAGAAAAACTTAGAGGGAGAGTCCACCTGCGACAGGTGCTGCATCTTTTTGCACACAAAAGCACAATGTTCCTGCTCGTCCATGATGGATAGAGACAGAGAAAGAGACAGAGAGAACGGGCTGACATCGGCGCGCCGAACAAGGCGTGGCGCAAGCTGAACACACACGGAGGTGTCGTGGGGGGAGTGGGGGCAGGAGAGGGGGGGGGTCCGGGTCGCGGGAGGTGTCCCGAGGGAGCGGTTCCGACCGCACATGAGGAGAGCGAAAGCCCTCAGGGTCGCTTGTTCGATGCCAAGCGGAGTAACGCGGAGGAGGAGTCCGCGGTACCCCCTCCCCGCCATGGCCAACGCCTCATTAACGTCGCCAATTCCGCGCTAAGCGCCGTCGTCAACACGAGGTGGGGGAGTGGACGGGCGGGGGAGGCATTGTAATTGATGGGACTCTTAGCATGCTACCCACCGCGTCGGGGTCTCGGCTCATTATGGTGTAATTAGACGCCACACGCACAGACTTGTCAACATACAATTACGTGGCACATTGAGGTTGTTCCGTTACGATTAGGCACCGTATGTCGAAGCTCGTCCATGCGCAGCAACCGTTCCCCAGGGGAGCCTTCACTCAGCGCTGCGTGGTGAAGGCGACATTGCCAAAATTGTCACTTATCAAATGTTTATTCTTTTAAGGCCCTCGGCGTTATCGATGGATGTGTTTGATCGTTGAGGCGCCGCGGTGGTGAGATGTTAACTACCTCGCCTGGTCTACAGGAGGTCGTCGGTTCGATCTTGATCCGGACGCCTGCTGAATATTTGGAGTTTGCGTGTCTCTCTCTCCTCGTGGTCGCGTGGAATATTTCTCCGGGTCCTCCGGTTTTCCCCTCCACATTTAGAATCAACACCACCACGCGTTTAGAGAATGTGGCGGCTTTAAATGTCCGCGTGAAGATAAGCCGCTTCGGTGAGCATCTATCATTTGCGATGGGCAGGTCGCTTCTGAATAAGTAATGTTTAAAAATACTTTTTGAAAACACGCTTTAATGAAATGTACCCTACTAGTAATGGGAGAACGCCACGACTCCAGGAAGTGGCCCCTAAGCTTGTCATAACGTAAGGGGCCGTGGCCAATTACAGCCAACGTCAGTTGAGCGTGGACAATTAGACCCAAGCCGAAACATAACATATAAAAAAAGATTGTTTAAAAATATGTTTTGTATTTTTTATGATAGAATATAGTATTGTCATCAGTATGACATAAATATACAAAGTTTGCAGTCGATACCACATTGGGAAGTGGGTTAAAATTGAGTTACGAGATTTGAGGATACGACAACAACAATAAAATCGTGTAAAAAGAGCTACACAGCTCAGTTAGCCTTACCCGGTTAAGATAAAATAGTTTTAGTTTAGTTAGATTCAGGGGTGAGGTGGGACTGGGCCGGAAGGCCGCAGTGGGAGTAATAGCTGAACTAGTCTGCATCGTTGCTGAAGGAACCAGGGGCACATGATGAAACAACAACAATAATAATAATTTATGGCAATAAAACAAGCACTTGTGGCAAAACGATGCAGTTTTGATGCCTTAAAAAAGGTTTCTATTTGGTGTTTGAACATCTCAACACCTGTTTTATTGGCAGAAAGGGTAAAATATATTATTGTTTCATCATTTTGATGCTGCCAAAAAAAGGTCCCAGTCTGTACAGTCCTGTACATGTATATACTGTACTTATATACTGTACATTCATACACTATATACTGCACATCTATACTGACATATACTGTACACGTATATACTGTATATAAGTATGTGTACAATACTGTACAGGAACAAACTATATACCGCACAATATGTACTGTACATGCAGAAACTGTACATACTGTACATGTAAGCTGAACTTGTACACTGTACACGTGTGTACTGCACTTATATACTGTACATAGATGTACTGCACTTTTATACTGTACATGTATATACTGTATAGTATGCACTGTACATTATATACTGTATATCAGTCAATATACAGTAATGCGCATGTACATACTGTATATACTGTACCCGTATATACTGTATATCAAGTACTGTACCTATCCGTCACGCTCCCAAACAGTACGTTATGGGAGGAAAAACACGCGCAATTGTGTGAGGGGTATGCGAATACACACAACAAAAGCACGTACTGTATATAAAACATTGCTTCGTTATTTTAAATCAAAGCGCCGCTGCAAAACAATGGGATTTCATAAGTCAATGTTTGCGTCCGCGACCCCCCTCAGAGAACAGGTTCAGTTGGTATGGTCCAGATCTAGAGGCAACGGGGGGGAGGGGGGGTGATGGTATGGTCCAGATCTCGGGGCAACGGTGGGGGGGTATGGTCCAGATCGAGGTGGGGAGGGGATATTAATGAGGCCCACCCAGTAATTGTCTTCCAATTCCCAGCGCTACCCGCATTGTACATCATCTGGCAAGTTCGTTATACAGATGAAAATCATTGCTGCGTAGCGCGCACACACACGGAGAACATTGCCAACATAACAGCTGATTTGACTTTTAGATTTGAAGCTTTCGTGAATAGGATTCATATTCTTAGGTTTTTTCGGTAAAGTCACGTAGGTAAAACATTAAAATTAATAAAAGTAAAATAAAATAAAAATCACGACGTTTCGGAGGCAACACAAGCTTCCGTCTTCAGGTGGAACCGTCACAGCCACGACAGCTGTATCAAGTAAATGAGAGATTGCAAGAGCTACCACTCCGTATATATAATGGTTGGAGAGGGGGAAAGGGCCAAGTACGGCACACTTTTTATTCATATGGTAAGGTGAGGCTTAAGAGGGTGAGCCTTTGTTATGGAGAGGTACAGTTTGTGATTAAGCCTGGCCTACATAACAATAGTGTGAAAAAAACAACTCATGAAATTGTCTTTTCCGAGACCAAGGTTCTCTGCAAACCTCCTGGCTACCATCAAAGGTTTGTACACGAAGCCATACAAATATACAAACACAGACATAATTTCAACCGTGATGATGGTTACAAACTGAGTAATCATTGGAAAGATGTGATTAACCATGCAAAAAAGATTTAACTACACTTATTTGGCCAATCTTATTTGACAGACAACTATTACAGGTTATTGATAGACAGCCAGGCTGTTTTACCATGTTTAGTTGTTTCTTTTTTATTTTATTTTACTTTTATTAATTTTAATGTTTTACCTACGTGACTTTACCGAAAAAACCTAAGAATATGATTTGACTTTATTGGAGGCTTATTTCCGTCGCCGGCCAAATCCTACAAAAACCACCACGAAATGCGTGGAGCAGATGCCACCCTTGATGTGTCGAGCGCACTATGACCCCACTCCAGGGATATCTGGGTGTTATCATGAACAGAAGTCTGACCTTCAAACCTCACATAAAACAGAGTTGTGAAAAGACCAGAGCAAGAATCGCCCAGCTACAGAAACTTGCAGGAACGGCCTTTGGGTGCCACAGCAGATGCGCTGTGAATTTCGCTCTCGCTTGGTTCGGTAGCTCTCTACACAAAACTGCCACACGCACAATTAAACAACGCAATGCGCTCCATCATAACGGGAACACTGCAATCGACACAAATCCCCCTGGCTTCATGTTTCCGGCAAACATCCTGCCACCAAATATCCACAGAGGCAGACAAACTGCAAGGTAGTGTACAGGTTTTCTTTCCAACGATAACGACCTTTACCCATCATCAACCAACACCTCAACAATGTTCCTCGTCCCCGACTCAAGTGCCCCATCCCCCTGCTGGAATCGTGCCGCTGTCACCGTCCTAGAATCTCACCCAGATCCAACAGGAGGCTGACGAACGGAGTGGAACAACGCGGACGTCCAGAATAAACTCCTCATTCGAGACCCACACATCGCACCTCCTGGCTCTGACAATTCCTCGAAGACACCGGCGGTGTAACCATCAACCGCACCAGAATATCAACAGGCCGATGAGCACATCTCCTTCATAAAAGGGATATGGAAGACGCAGCCACAGTAGTGGTGACTGTGACCATGCAACCCAAACTATGGACCACAGAGTAAACCACTAAGTCTGCGCTCCTTCAACGGAGGAACAAAACGACACGAACTCTCTCCTGAAGCCCTCTCGTCGTGGCCAGCAGACCTCAACATTGGGCGTATAGCTCCAGAACCGTATTGCCACACGCCAGAATAAAATAGAATTCCCAGCTATGGTTAGTTGCTGTAACTGCAGGGCCATGACCTGGCTATACGTTGTGCTTTGGTCACGTCGCAAAAACGGTCCGGAGCCACGCACCGGCCCACCGCGCCGCATGGCTCTCGCTGTGCGGGCCCTCGTGGCGTCGCCCTGTCGGCCGGTCAGCCCAGGGGCCCCATGGGGGTGACGTCGAGACAGCGGCTCACTCCTCCAATTGGACGCAACGGCCCCCGTGGAATGATGATGTACGTTGAACTTCTTTAGCACCGTACGTAGCCAATCGTGCTAATCGGAGGTGCTTGGGAAGGACAACAAACTGCACACAAAAAGCAATTCGTAAGGAATGAGCTTTCAATCTAGCTGATGATTTAAAAGTGCACAGCTCCAGTGGCTTTCTAATATCGGAAGGAAGAGTGTTCCAGACGGCCGCAGAAGCGCATTCTAAAGCCCGCGATGCGGTGACCGCCTTTGTTCGATGGCTATCCAAAAGCCACTGCTGCGAGGATGACCGAAGGATGACGATGTTCAAACTAGACGGTGGTGATGTTCTGCAGACTAGAGCCCGCGGCCCAGACGACGTTTTCTATTGAGCCCCCGGTGTAACTGAGACTTGCGATCGAAAAGTGGCATGGCGCGGATCTCGCAATGAACGCGTTTATGAATATGTAACGAATGTAACTGTCTCGGTCACCATTCCAGGTTCTGTGTGACATCTCCGCAATCTTCTCTTGCAGCTCCTTTTGCCGACTTCGCCCCTCTCCGAGATCTCCACCTCCACCTTTTATCTCTCCGGCGCGACTGCCAACACACTGCTTTGCGTATCGGCGTTGGGTTGATGCCACTTGAGCGTGGTGTAAACCCAGCTTCTGATATCAATTGCCATCTCATGGCTCTCGTGTGTATCGTGTATCTCTCGCGGCTCTTGCGAATACATCTCTCTCTCTCTCTCACACATCGCACTGTTAATTACCTCTGTGGCCTGCAGCTATCGGCAATACAGTCAGCGTATCCCCAAATGAAAGAAACAAAAGATTGGAGTCCCATGCTGTTCTGTATATAGTAAATACGAACAGGCATGCAAACACGTTCACGAAAAGACCGGAAACACGCGAATAATCCGTGAAATTATTGTTATTGGATCTGAATAATGAACAAAATAATAACCATGCCTCTAAACTCAGCCAGAATGACGCTCGGCTATGGCTTGCCTTGCGGCGGAGATGCTTGACAGCATCATGCTTGGCGATGGGGCTTGCTTTCACAATCCACGCGAGACTCGTTGAGTCGACATTGTGGCCATCAACACATTGTCTCGGTGGAAAACAGAAGTAACCTGTTGCTCCAGATAGGGCCCATAGTTTGTGGTTGGGGTGTTTGGTGTATTCACTGTAGTACGTATTTATGCATGTTGAACTTCTTTCGCACCGTACGTAGCCAACCGCGTGCTAATCGGAGGTGCGGGGAAGGACAACAAACTAAACGTAAAAAGGCAGTTCGAATGAAATAAGTTTTCAATCTGGATGTTTTAACAGTGCATAGCTCCAGTGGCTTCCTAATATCGAAAGGAAGAGCGTTCCAGACGACAAGTAGAAGCGCATCTGAAAGTGGGCGGAAGGTGCAGCAACACATTCCTGCGGAGGGAGCTGGTAGGAACGTTAGGTTGCTCGGTCAATGGCCAGGGTCAACGGCGGCGTGGTGTATTCCGCAAATATGGTCGACTGTGAGGGCGGGCACAAGCCGGCGTGAGTCGGTTAAACGTTGAGTTTTATAAGGGCAGCACGGGGTGACCAGCCCCTCCCCACCCAGCCCCACCCCTCCCACCCCCCACCCAGCCCCACCCTCCCCACCCAGCCCCTCCCCACCCTCCCCTCCCCACCCAGCCCCTCCCTCCCCACCCAGCCCCTCCCTGCACGACGGACACAATAACCCCCTGTGGGCTGGTGTAACCAGGAGGTTCCTACCAATAAAATCAATTCTTGAACTGCACTTCTGTGCTTCCATGTCTATGCTCCCCACCAACCTGCACCGTGCAGGCAGCGTGGGGGAGTCTGGTCATTACATTCAGCAGTGCGTTGACAAACGTAAGATGATATATTTTTGTTCGTTTTACAACGTAGCTTCGCTAAATTGTCATAAATATCGCCACTGTAGAAGACAAAGGCGGCCGGGCGTGGTGCTAGCGACCCATCACTTCGTGTGCCGTTCCGTTCTTCATAAGTGCTCACCAATTGCACTTGCCCCAAAAGCCTGTTAAGGCTACACGGGGGATATTTGTCTTTTTAAGGATGTGCCCAGTTAAAACGATGTCCTCGCTACGCATCTGCCGGTCATCTCAGTCAGCCAACCCACGCACCTGCTGGGTCTGTCCCGAGACCTCCTGTCAGCAGCGAGCCTTCGACACTTCACGTGGCAGCCTCAAAGTGCACCTAGCCTGGCACAGGCGCCGTGGGGACGTCACCGCCACTTAGTGGCGGCTATTTGTGTGTGTCTGCCTGTGTCTGTCTTGGTGCTAACGGGACGCGATCGGCTGAAACGCGGGCCAGCGATTGGGGCCCCATGCGTACGTGCAGCGTCACGGGACCCAAGGCTTTTGTTTGTTGCTGGTCTGGCAGCAAGACGACGATGTTTCTCTTGGCTTAGGCACGTGACCCACGCCAGCCAAACGCCACCCCCAGGCACACGCAGCGCTGGCTGAAGAGACTCACACATTCCATTCGCTGTCACGTCAATTTGTTTTCGATTGACACCACGTGGCGCCGACTTTCTGGCACAAATCTGCCACCCAAAGCACCGTCATCACACCACTTACACACGCAAACGTCAACAATTATGGGCAGTTTGCAAAAATAGTTGAAAGCAAGTTGTGCGCATGCGAAACCTGGACGTTGAAAAGGACTCACAGAGATAACACATTGCCATTCGAAACGCATTGCTTATAGAAGGATACTGCTGCATCTAAACTGAACCCAAAGAGTGACCACCGCAGAAGTAATACAAAGATTGCACATCGAAGAAGACAAGCTGACGGTGCAGGCCGTGATGAGAAGTAAACTGGCACTACTTGGACAACAACAACAACAGGATTAAAAAGTGCGTTGTTTAGAAAAAAATGTCAGGAACCGCAAAGAGAGGAAGAGTGTGAGGGTCGCTAGCCCCCGAGATCCCTCCCTCGGTACCCCTAACGGCCGGGTTAACCTCATTACTCGCCCCCTCGCTGCTAGGCGAACCGCTGCTGCGTTCTTCACCCATGGGGTGAGAGCCGTCGCTCCAGGATTCCCCTCCCCCGCGGGTCCGCGTAGTAGGCATGGTTAATTACGTACGCGCACACCCACACACAGCTCTGCGCGGCACTCACTCAACCCTGACCACTCACGCTAGGATCGCGCACCTGTATTATACCCGTCGTGAACGTGCGCGCACACACACATACAGCTCCACACGCGATACCCACTCTTGCGCCGCTCTGCGCCGCGCTCGCCGCTCCCGTTATGATCGCGCACCTGGGGTACGCTGATTACGCACGCCGCACGCGTTCACACTTATAACACGAGATCACACGAGGCCACGATCAGCTATTAATGATTTATTGTCTGCTACGTGGGACTGGTTGTTGAGTCAGTATGAATCGACGAGGCTGCCTACTCTACTAACCCGGAACCTATTCCCTATTTATCGTTCACGAAACACTTTTACCTCCTTACTCACGGTTTGAGGCACTCGACGTTCCGTGGGTTTTCCTCGCTGCTTGCCTCGACACGTCGCACGGACGTCCGGAGGGCAGAGCTGGGGCAGTCCTGGACGTTGGCTTCTCGGAGCAAGAGAGCGATTTCCCCTTGGCGCTCCCCATTTATCCTCCCTACCTCAAAGGGAATGCGACTCTGGACAATAGGCTCGCGACCCTCTCGCATGCGCACCGCCGTTCCGGGCGCTTTTGATATGCTACTTAATGCTCAACCTGCGCGGCGCAAATTCCAATCAATCCGCTTTTGATATACTAATTAATGCTCAACCTGCGCGGCGCAAATTCCAATCAATCCCTTTCTCACGCAGGCCCCCCCCCATTATCGCAGTTTATGCGGCGGCGTCCGTCACAAAGGTGCGCCGTGGGAATTTGTGCACGGCTCCCCGCGTGACCCCGCTCTCCCGATTACTCATACTAACAGCCTTATCCTTTAACTCCCCTAACAATGGTGCCTGCGTGATGATGCTCCTCCATCACAATGCTTATTCCCTCTGCCTGCCCCGTCGATACTTGCGTGTGTGGGGTGTGTGAGATGCGTTTCCCCCGCGGTGGCCGAGTGGCCCCTCGCTGCGACCTTGCAACCTTAAGGCCGGTCGCAGCGCCGCGGTGCAAAGTAGCGTCGGGGGAGGTCGTCCAATTCCCTGGTCGCCGGAAACCGTGAAAGTTTAATCCCGATAAGGGCTTCTCGGATAAAAACCGGTCGGCCAGGTGACCTCCCCATGGAGCTCTATGGGGGGGGGGGGGGGAATGCGTGCGGGTGTGTTCGTGTGAGGTGAGGTGAGGGGGACGCGGGGTCGGCTCCGTCGCTTGGTGGTGGCGAGGTCTTAGATGGGGCGCCTGCTGAACGGCTTCGTGGCGGCGGCATGACAAGAGCTCACAGAGAATGGCGTGGCGACGACCTCACAAGAGACTGGTGCCAGCAAGACGTGGGCCACTACTTGGGCGCATGGGCACAAGACGGAGAGAAACGTGGAAACAAATGACGAAATGTTGCAGTGGAACACCTACGGGGGGGGGGGGCTATCTGCCCCATGGATCGTGATGATGTGGCTGTGGTTTAGTTGTTGTGTTGTATGCAAGCGTATAGAGAGATGTGTTGTTGTTGAGTTGTGAATGCAGTGATGATGGAGTCGAGTGTGCGGATTGCTTCCAGAGGTTGTGGTGCTGCACAGGAGAAAGATCTGTCCAGCCCCGTGGTTGTGTGTTTGGTTGTTGGTGGTTGGAGGAGGAGTGTTTGGGTTGCGGAGCAAACTGATTTGTCGTTGCGCTTGATCTGTCTGAGGTTTCTGATATAACTAACGAATTAACTAACTTTTTTTCCTACCAAGCAAGGCCCACCGAGCTATTTCGCTTTTTTTCAGAAGCGACCTGGCTATCAATAATGATAGCTCAACGAAGTGGCTTATCATCACGTGGACATTTACAGCAGCCAAATACTCTAAACGTACAGTGATGTTGATTCTAAATATGGAGGGAAAAAACGGAGGACCCGGAGAAAAATCCACGCGAACACGGGGAGAACATGCAGACTCAAAATATAGAGCACGTGTCGGGGTCGGGATTGGGATCGAACCCACGACCTCCTGGAAACCAGGCGAGGTAGTTAACATCTCGCCACTGCGGCACCCCTGGTGCAAGGTGGAGCTTGCTTGTGTATTGCTTTGTACGTTTATAAATGAAGCCAACACGCAGGGTCGTAAGACATCAGTGAGATCGCCATACATGGACCACCGTGTATTCGGCAAGCAAGCAGTGCACCTCACTATAAATATTTACAAATGTGATGTGTTTTTCAAAATGACTTTTTACACGCTTGTTTGGTGACGTTACATTAACGCTGGTGCACAAAGCACAATTAACATCAACAAAAGACTTCGACATATTCCGTGTCAACAACACTGTTGTGGCCTTTAACGAAAAATACTGTGTAGATAATGGGTGACGATTTGGGCAATATCTGTGGCACTTTCATTTAAAGGTATTATCTCGGCCTCGCTGTGCGCTGCGTTGCACCGCTAGTCGAGTAGATAACCTTGCGTTCAATAAACCCTCGGAGCCAGGATGAACGTCCAACTCTAATCGTCATTTATTGATTGTAACAAGGTAAAACTGGTGAGAAAACACAGATACAGCATCTGTTATAATCCGGAAACACCACCATAATGAACACCACAACATCAGAACATTGTCTTAGATAACAATAGATCCTGGACGGACCAGGCCCCTACATTACCACTGAACAGCTAGACAAGAGCACAAGCCGGTGCGTTGCATACAGGCACATCGTGTATTCATCCCACTGCACCCCAAATGTACAGCATTACACATAACACTAAACTGTGGATGAGATACTTCGTCATCTTTACTCTCAGGATCACAACATAGGCACAAGTCTGACTCGACCTACTAAATCACAAGTAACATCCACAATAAGGAAAGTCGCAGGCTTCGTTACTAACTAGGCCTCGTATTTACTACAACAACGTAACGGCACCATAAAGGCATTTACATCACTATAACGGTCATTCCAACATTACAACAGCATTGCCAATATTATAGGAATATAAACAACTTACAGACAATGCTTCTTAAGCTCCCACATTGAACAAGTGCGGCTGTGGTCTCACTGAGATGCGATGCGTGCCGCCATCTTGAATTATCAGTAAGATGGCAGAAGCCCGCGTGGTTCACTGAAAATCTAACATCGTCACTTCCTGGTCACGTGACCAAAATTAGCATAAAAAAACAGGAACTCCCTGTGAACGTACGCTCCACATCTGCCGTGAGGCAAGACAGGTATCCCATGGATATCACTGCTCGACCCGAGCTAGAATTGCTCTGGTACTTGTGAAGTATTCGGAATGACGGCGGGAAACCACTTGACGGGTAGCACACTTTATTAAATCTTGTCTTTCCACAATAACACGTGTGGTCACTATTTCTCACACTACACACTCCACTTGACACGTGTGGTCACTACAACTCACGCTGCACATTCCACTTGACACATGTGGTTACTACGGCTCACGCTGCACATTCCACTTGACACGTGTGGTTACTACGGCTCACGCTGCACGCTCACGCTACACGCTCACGGTGCACGCTCACGGCCACTCCAGCCCCGTAGCGTCCGTGGAGCCTACAGACCCACCCCAGCTTGGGCGTGGGTCACGACCTCTGGGTCCCGCGGGCCGGCCCTCACACGGATGTTCGGCCCCGGGTCCCAAGGTCCCGCCTCTGAGCCACACAGGGCCCCGGTCCTCACAAGGACAGCGGGACTAGGTGCCTCAGGGCCCTATCTCTTCCTCCTCCGTCTTCTGTCTTCGCTGGTCACCAACTCCCCGTGCGCCTGTACGCACCGCCTTATATAGCCTCCGCTCCCGGGAGACGGAGCGTATGCGGACCGCGACGTGAGCACCCCCTTAGTTGACCAATCCCCACGCGCTGCCACACGATCCCCTCGCTGTCAGCGCGCGTCACCGATACCCAGCCAATCACCGCCTCATAACCCATGACCCCGCGCTGACCCATGATCCTTCACCGTCAGCGCGCGTCACCAACACACACAGCCAATCACTACGCGCTGGCACACGATCCTTACCCCAGCGCGTATCACCACTACATCACCCCCTCCCACATAGCTCGCAGCTGGCCCGGCTGCTAAACAACACAACAACAACAACAATAGTAACAACAACAACAATAGTAACAACAACAAAATCCCCACCCCCCAGTGTGCCCCGTAACACAACAACAACAACACAACGACACAACACCAGACAACAACCTATGTACAAACCG
This sequence comes from Lampetra planeri, assembly GCF_965212315.1. Taxonomy (NCBI): domain Eukaryota; kingdom Metazoa; phylum Chordata; class Hyperoartia; order Petromyzontiformes; family Petromyzontidae; genus Lampetra; species Lampetra planeri. Next base: position 12,517,517 of record NC_136110.1, read on the forward strand.
ACGAACAACACAATAAAAAGTCAACAACAACATACAACACCAGACAACAAGCTATGTACAAACCGGTGCCGCAGTGGCGAGATGTTACACAATAAAAGTAATTCCAAGAAAAAAACGTGTCCAGTGTCTCTGTAACTATCGATCCCCCCCTCCGCTCGCTCCTCAACCGGGGTGATAGAGCGGTCGAGCGGATGGGGAACGCAGTGACGAGACGCTCCGGCCACAGCAGCTGGCGGTTTACAGCGCGCCGACCCCATTAAGCACGCACATTTGGGACAAGGCGACAATCGCGACAGGGCATCCGCGTTAGTGTGGCGCAACCCCTTACGGTAAGTGGTCGTAAACTGATAGTCCTGGAGGGCTTCCAACCACCGTGACAATTGGCCCGAGGGTTGGGCGACCCTCAATGAATACTGAAGCGCCGCGTGGTCCGTCCGGACCGTAAAATGACGGCCATAGAGATACGGTCTAAATTGCTGTACAAAAAAAACAATAGCCAGCAACTCGCGACGGGTGACGCAGTAGCGCTGTTCCGCCGGTGACAAAACCCTGCTACCATAGGCGACCACCCGTTCGACTCCCCCAACGACCTGTGAGAGCACCCCCCCAATGCCCGTGTTGCTAGCATCCGTATCTAGCAAGAAGGGACTTGTAAAGTCAGGATAACGTAAGGGCGGGGCACCCACCAAGGCGTCCCGGAGGGAGCAGAACGCGGCCTCCTCCTCCGGTCCCCATCGGAACTTGACTCCTTTTGCCGTTAGAGCATGCAAGGGTTTTGCAATGGTGGCGAAATGCTCAACGAATCGGCGGTAGTAGGAAGCAAAACCAATGAAACTGCGTACGTCAGAAACCGACGTGGGCGTTGGCCATGAACTGACACAGTTTGTCTTCGCGGGATCGGTAGAGATCCCCGAAGAATCGACAATGTGGCCCAAGTATCTCACGGACTGCCGAAGAAAGGCGGCATTTGGCCGGTTTAAACTTTAATTTAGCCGATCGCATCCGCAAGAACACCCCTCTCAACCGCTGGAGGTGTTCCTCAAACGTTTTACTGAAAACAATGACATCGTCTAGGTAAATCAAGCAAGTATCCCATTGCAGACCCGACAAAACCAACTCCATAAGGCGCTGAAACGTTGCGAGAGCGGAGTGAAGTCCCATGGGTAACCGGTTAAACTGGAAGAGGCCCCCTGGAGTCCGAAATTCTGTCTTAGGTCTAGACTCGTCGTCGAGTGGCAGCTGCCAGAATCCCGATAATAAATCAAGAGTAGAAAAATATCGCGCACCAGACAATGCATCGAGGGACTCGTCCATTCTGGGGAGCGGATACGCATCAGCCACAGAGATTTTATTCAGGCGACGGAAATCTACACAAAATCGCAAGGACCCGTCTTGCTTATTAACCAGCACGATAGGTGCTCCCCAAGGACTGGAAGAAGGCGAAATAATGTCGGCCGCCAGCATATCGTTGACGGCCGACTGAACGTATTCCTTCTCAGCAGGACTCAGCCGGAAGGGATTCTGCCTGACCGGTGCCGCATTGCCTGTTTCAATATGGTGACGCAACAGGTCCGTGCACCCAATGTCATATTTGTGCTTACTGAACACATCAGAGAATTCTATCAGCAAAGCCCGCAGCGCACCCAACTGTACCCTTGACAAATCCTTTGAGTCCGCACACAGTGAATCGACCCATTCAAGGTCCTCCCCCAATCGAATTTTCTGCGCCGGGACTGGATCAACATACGCAACAAGGCGCTCTTCCGCAGGGACCCGTGCCGCGTGAGCAAGCACAGTGCCCTGCTGAATAACGGCCGGCCGCGAACCAGCGTTTAGAACCATAACGAACGGGTCCTTGTCAGCCCGAACCAACGTGTGAGCCACCGACAAATCCAGACCTCCGACAGCCCTATTTGATGGACCCAAAAGCACGCCCTGTTCCGAGGTCTCCCCATCCAATGGCTTCCTCAACCGGAGGGGAATCAACATCTGCGAACCCGGGGGCACGTGCACGGTCTGTGTCGCCAGCGCTTGTATCGTAGCGCACGTCGTCCGAATTTCCGTAGGATTCGACAAAAAAGAAATACGGCGACCCGATGGTAGCTCAATGCAACGTTGATCGATGAGAATTTTAATGGGAATTTTAGCCAAAAAATCTGTGCCCAACAGACAAGGAACCGCTAAGGAAGAGGAGACGAAAACAGGTCCCGACAATTTAATATCCCCTATGCAAATGGACGCCCGAATCTGCCCGACAATGCCCAAAGAGCCCCCATTTGCCGCGTAAAATGGCACGTCCACCGGAAGCAGAGGTCGACATTGGACGGGGAGAATGTTGTAAATGAGGTCTGTAATTATAGTCGCCGACGCCCCCGTGTCCACTAACACCCTGACCTCGACCCCGTCTATGAATCCCGTAACGACCGATGAACCCGCTGACGCAGCCACTATTCTGTGACCCAACTCAGACCATTTAATGTCCCCTCGGTCCCGCACGAACCCCCCTCTCCGAACCGAATCCCCGACCCCTAATCGGCCCTCCTCCACCGCAAAGCGATGGCCCATGTGTGTCGTGCATGTAGGCGAGCATGTGAAGTGCCGCGACTTGCCGGGGGTAGTAGGGACGACTTGGGGCCTTGGTCGTCGTCCAGCCAAGGTCCCATGGCGCGCTGACGTGGAGCGCGGCAACCAGACGCCACGTGGCCCCGGAGGCCGCAGTTGTAACACGTGATGAGGGACGTCGGAGGTCTCGGTTGCTCCAGCTTGCGGGCCGATCGCAGAGGCGAACGACCCCCGGACCTCCAGTCCCCCGGTCGTCCAGCGGTGAACGCCTCCTCCCGTGGGCAGACAACTTGGGGCTCGGTGACCACCGGGCCCGGAGCTGAGGCCACGGCAGCAGTGCAGACGACCCCCTGTTTACGCTTGAGGACCTCGTGCGCCTGTATACTTGTTGCGACCCGCAATGAAGATATGTCGACTTCGTCGGCCGTGTTGATGGGGACCCCCAGGTCCTGCGCCAACTTGAGCAGTTGCTCCAAGACCATCGCATCCTGGCCCTCCTCGTCCATACGAGGGAACGCGGCATCGGCGAGAGCCAACAACGCCGTGCAGTAGGCGAGCGCGGTCTCCGTGTCCACCTTCCGTCGCTCGTAAAACTGATGGCGACAAGCCGAAGGAGGTCCATAGACCTTGGCCATGAGGCCCAACGCAGCCTTAAGCGTGAAGCGGTCCGACCTCTGTGCGGACCTGAAGGCCGCGAGCGCGTCGTCGTCCAACATGGCAGGCAGTGCCCGCAGCGCCGTAGCGTCGGACCAGGCCGACATTTCTTGATGCGCCAGAAACCTGCGTTGGAATGCGCTCCAGTCCCCGCCTTCCGCCTTGAAGGCTGTCAACGTGGGAAGGCGCTGCAGGAAGATGAAGTCGTCCTCTGCCACGTGGTTCCTCTCCGCCGCACCGTCGGTCTGCAAGATGGTGGCCCCTATGGCGGGTGGCTGATGGCGGTCCGTAGCGCGCGCTGATGACGTAAGCGGGCGCGCTTGGAGAACTCCCACCACGTGTTGCTCGCCGTTCCCGCCAAAAGATGTCCGCGTGGTTGAAATGGCGGGAACTGCCAAGTCATTTTGGCGGGAATCTGCGAGGCGAGCCTGTTGAATGTCCGCCGACGTCCCCGCTCCTCTCGACGTGGTGATCTCCGCCAGGATGGACGCCGCGGCGAGTAGCAGCTCTGCCAGACGGGAGTGCGCCTCGCGGAGTCCGGCATCAGCCCCCAGCCGCTCGTCGGGCGCCCCCGGTGGGTCCTGCGGCGTCGGCATCTCCTCGTCCTCTCCCCCTGATGCCAGCTGGCCCGAGTCGTCGAGGTTATCCTCGCGGTCAATCCCGTGAGTCCGACGAGTCTTCCTTGTATCCATGCCTGGAAGACTGTTTCACTTCTGACGCCAGTTGAAGTATTCGGAATGACGGCGGAAAACTACTTGACGGGTAGCACACTTTATTAAATCTTGTCTTTCCACAATAACACGTGTGGTCACTATTTCTCACACTACACACTCCACTTGACACGTGTGGTCACTACAACTCACGCTGCACATTCCACTTGACACGTGTGGTTACTACGGCTCACGCTGCACATTCCACTTGACACGTGTGGTTACTACGGCTCACGCTGCACGCTCACGCTACACGCTCATGGTGTACGCTCACGGCCACTCCAGCCCCGTAGCGTCCGTGGAGCCTACAGACCCACCCCAGCTTGGGCGTGGGTCACGACCTCTGGGTCCCGCGGGCCGGCCCTCACACGGACGTTCGGCCCCGGGTCCCAAGGTCCCGCCTCTGAGCCACACAGGGCCCCGGTCCTCACAAGGACAGCGGGACTAGGTGCCTCAGGGCCCTATCTCTTCCTCCTCCGTCTTCTGTCTTCACTGGTCACCAACTCCCCGTGCGCCTGTGCGCACCGCCTTATATAGCCTTCGCTCCCGGGAGACGGAGCGTATGCGGACCGCGACGTGAGCACCCCCTTAGTTGACCAATCCCCACGCGCTGCCACACGATCCCCTCGCTGTCAGCGCGCGTCACCGATACCCAGCCAATCACCACCTCATAACCCATGACCCCGCGCTGACCCATGATCCTTCACCGTCAGCGCGCGTCACCAACACACACAGCCAATCACTACGCCCTGGCACACGATCCTTACCCCAGCGCGTATCACCACTACACTTGCATTGGCTTTGTAATGTTCGTCTTTTGGCGTTCTCTGGTCTAGGGGGCCGTCCATAAATGACGTCACGCACCTAGGGGGGGGTCAGACATTTGTGACGATGTGTGACGAGGGGGGGTGGGGGAAACGTGACGTCACGTAAAAATGCGCAACTTTAAATAAATATAGACAACACGTTCTACTTAATTAAATATACTTTTTTTTTATAAATTATTTCTCCTACAACATCAGAGTGCAGCGCCACATTAAATACGCACTACAATGACAATAGTTTAAAGTGATTTGAAGCATGTTTTATTTTGGGGGGAGGGGCAGAGCTTTGTGACGTCATATTTGAGGGGGGGGGGTCTGACTTTTTGTGACGCCGTGTGACGAAGGGGGGGGGGGGTAAAAAAATCGTCCAATATCACGTGACGTCATTTTTAGACGGCCCCCTATACAAACTGCGTTGAGGTGAGATCGCGTGGAAGCCTACAGCAGTGCGCCCCGGGGGGACCTCGTGCGGCGTTTGTCTCGCCTCGAGTTCCCGTTCCGCGACTCGGGCGACCGAGAGCCGCCTGGGAGCTGCGGCCTCTCGCCACTTGCAGCCGCAGCCGCTGCCGCCTTGCAGGAAGATGAACGCCACGGTGGCTATGAGATGTTATCTGCCTCGCCCGGGATACAGGAGGTCGTTGGTTCGATCCTGATCCGGAACCCCTGCCACTATATATTTGGAGTCTGCGTGTCTCTCTCCCCGTAGCCGCGTGGATTTCTCTCTGCGGTTCCTCCGGTTTTAACCCTCCACGTTTAGAATCAACATCACCACGCGTTCAGAGGAATTGGCTGCTTTACATTTCCACACGATAAGCCACTTCGTTTGAGCCCCTATCATTTGCGATGGCCATTCTGAAAAAGAGCTACACAGCTCAGTTGGGCCTTACCTGGTAAAATAAAAAATAGTTTAAAAAAAAAATGTGTTTGCAGCGCGGAGGCACGGCGCGTTATTCGCGGGCCCGTGTCAAGATGAATCGGGCAGCCGCGCGTCAGCGAGAATTAAAAACCATCGCGGGCCCAATCCCGTGGCCGGAGCACGACCCCTCCTCGCTCGCTCTTGTCTCCACGTGGCAACAAATACTTTGTGACTATGACGAAACATCACTTGTAGGCTCAGTGCTGGAATGCGGTGCAGTAGTTAATGCACGCAAATGTGGACGCGTCTCAAGAGCCGTGGCAGTAACCGCGCGTCTCGCCACGCAATGCGTCAATGCCAGTGGCGACGTGGTCGTGGAACTTTGTGAACCTGGAGGATGTTCGTTCTATTCCCGGCCAGGGCTGACCTCGGTGGTAAGTGCTATTTGAACAACTCCTAGGCCTCCCTCCTTCTAGACCCGCGCTGATCAGCGTGGTGAAGTATGGTCAAACAATGGCGGTGGATTAACACGGCGTGGGGAGGTCTGGATTTACCGCGAAGAGCTGTGAATATAAATGCTTTATGTGTCAAAGAGTGGTGGCGCAGTGGTTAGCGCGCTGCACTATGAACGCGGCCAACTGAGTTCAATTCTCGCTCACGGTCAACATCGTTGACAATTATCTGAACTGGTCCTGGGCCTCCACCTAGGTAAACTCAGCCTCAAATGAGTACATGGCGTGCTGTATAAACATCGCCACTGGGGAGACAAAGGCGGCCGGGCATGGTGCTGGTCACCCACCCCCTCGTGTTGCCTTCATAGTTTCTCGCTAACAGCAAATGCCCCAACAGTCTGAAAATATGCTACACGGGGGATCTTTGCGTTTGTTGTTTTGTACGTGCGCGTGCCTACTCATAATAGGCCGCTGTACGTGAGCTGTATCGTTCAGTTTCGTTCCGACAAACGGGGCACTACTTTTTCTTTTGCTCAATATGTTCAACGTTAATAAAAGGTATCCAAGCAAAAAGTTATCCACGCATTATCCTGCAGTTAATGAGAAAAGTGTAATTTATTGGCGCACTATATTGACTGCGTATTGAGACATATAAAACTGTTGAGCTAGATTTTGTAAGTATTGAATCAAATGTGGTAGCTGTTGGTTCAATAAATGGAGTCATTAGTGGACATCACTGCAACCGTAGCATTCGTGCACACAAACTCCTATTTGAGGCAATGCATATCTTGCGGTTGAGGTCATTTCTTCAGTCCCTTCCTGAGCAACAGCACACTCGTTACATATCAGCCATGGAAGATCTAGTACGAGAGTACAAGTCTGAGGCAGGATTTTCATCTAACTCAGTGTCTGACATGTTATCAGATATGCTGTCCTGCTATGATAGATATGTACATGAGATGAACTCTGTTAATCCCACTTTTGGACTTTGGAGCTCATACATTGAAATGGTTCAACTGTTACTGAGTTTCATAAGAGCAACCAGAGACTCTGACTGGAGCCTTCACTTAGCAACAGTGAGACGTATGCTGGCATGGTATTTTGCATATGACCGCCAAAATTATGCAAGGTGCCTATCAGCATATTGGGTCGAGATGATCAATCTTCCAAAGACTCATCCACACTGCTATGAAGAAGTTACTGCAAAAGGAAACTGGACAGTACAGCGTAAGGATGCTAACAGGTTCTCATCCATAGCTTGTGACCAAGCAATAGAACAAACCTGCAACCGTGATTCAAAGACCAAAGGCGGCATAACTGGGATAACATTGAACAAAGGTGCCGTCCAGCGATGGATACTGTCTCATCCTGAACGTTCTGCAATCACAAGGCAGTGTGAAATGATGGCTGGAATGCAACATGAAGAGAGGGGTCATAAAGAGTTGTATGCAACAAGAATTGCAAAAGACAATGCTGCTGTTATATCTTTGGTTTCAGCGGTTGAGTCTATGATCAATCCCTTCCTGCCTCGTCAAGATCTTGTATGTATTAGCTCTGGTGTTGTTGCTACAAAGACTGTCAGAGATGACATACAAAGTGCTTGTGATAAAGGTGAAACAGCTCTGAAAAATGTCATCCAAAATCGAGTCCAGTCATCAAAAACAGACTTCTTCTCTCCAATAAAGTCCTTGAAGCTCACTACGTTTGGGGATCAAATGAAGAAATCATCCAAGACAAAAGATGGAAATCAAGTCATTCTAAAAAATGACAGGAGACTCTTTGCACGACTGTTAGTGATAAGTCAATCCCGGTCTGTAAACTTGAAAGAGATTCTGACATATTCACTTGGCAATATCTCATCCCCGCTAGCAAGCACTGATGGTTCATTAGCCAAAACAAATAAGGCTGCTTTTCTAGCTTGTTTAGAATCAAAGAACAAGGACTGTCATGTGAACGAGACTGTTGGTGATAATAGTGCCCTCCTGATAGATGGCATGGCATTGATCAGGAGTCTCAAGAATATACCAGACACGTTCGGTGAGCTTGCTGATGATCTTCTTCAACTTATGATTAAGATGGATAGAAAGTTCAGTTGTCCAAGGGTCGATTTTGTCATTGATCGCTACCCGGCAGTGAGCATCAAAAATGATGAACGATCAAGACGTGCTGTTGCTGGACAACAATTACTGCATATATACAACATCAAGCAGAAGACTCCAAGTCAGTGGACCAAGTTTCTAGCCAGTGGTGAAAATAAAGAAGCCTTGACAGACTTTCTCTTTGAGACATGGAGAACTGTGCCTTTACAAGCAGCTGGAAAAGACATAGCTATCTTTGTGGCACACAGAAATGTATGTCATCAACTCACTCTTAAAGATGGCATTATGTCTGTCAAAGAGGTAGAATCTTTGACTTGTGACCATGAAGAAGCTGACACGAGGCTCCTACTTCATGCAAAACATGCCTGGAGTGAACTTTATAATAAGATAATCATCCAGAGTCCTGACACTGATGTTGCTATCATTTCACTTTCAATAATGGCTAAGCTTCCCTCAGCAAAGATGTACTTTCTGACAGGAACAAAAGACAGGCAAAGAATGTTAGATCTCCAGGCTATTGGTTCTGCTTTGGGTCCTTCACTAACAGAGGCACTGATAGGACTACACACATTCACTGGCTGTGACTCAACTAGTTCCTTTTATGGGAAAGGAAAAGAGAAACCACTAAATATAGTGTCTGGAAATGCAGAGTACATCAGTGCATTTGTTGCTCTTGGGAGGCAATTTGAAATGGACAGCACCACATTTGTGACCATAGAACGTTTTGTGTGTGAGCTGTATGGAGAAAAGGTATCAGATGTTAATTTGGCCAGATACAATAGGTTCTGTGTCCAGGCCTCTTCCGAACAGGCATTACCTCCAACAAAAGATGCACTTACAGAGCACTTCAAGCGTGCTAACTACCAAGCTGCAATCCACAGGAGAGCATTGGATATTTTTATAAATGCTCCCAGTCCAGACGGCTTTGGATGGATTGTCAAGGATGGTGATCTCATCATATCATGGATGACTAAAGATCCAGCTCCTCAACAGATTTTGGGGTCACTCTACTGTGGGTGTAAGTTTGGTACTTGTACAGGTGGAAGGTGCTCATGCCACAGGGCTGGCCTGGCCTGCACTGACCTATGTAAATGTGTTCATTGTGACAATGTGAGATTAACTGAGGATATTGTTTCATGTGAATCTGATAGTGAGGACAGTGATCTTGATATTTAGTGATCTGTATATGATAATACAATTAATATAGGACATATATATTTAATATAAATCAATCAAAATTAAATCTTGTTTACAATAATCATTCCTGTGAATATGTACATGTAGTGCAGTTACTGCTCGTGTATGCGAATTGACAATTCACCATTAAATGTGTTATTTTGAAAAGTGTTTTTTTATATATTATATTTTGGCTTAATTCTATTTGTTATTCAGATTTTACCTCAAATATTACCTTTGAATTGGAACAACATAATGAGAAGTAATTGGGATGTTAATGCTACAGTAGAAGTTTTCTTGATAATCTTATCATGTTTACTGTGCATAGATAGCAACTTCAGGTATATCACACATTTCAAACTGGTTTATTTTGTACTTCAAGTGGTAATTCTGCATTTTTGGATGTATATGCTAAACAGGTTTGAAAGTGCAAAATTCCATATGGTTTCCCTTTTTTTCAAAATGGGCACCTTTAGCATCATTTTTCTCAAAAACTGCAAGGTTGTGTGCGGAGAACTTTTTCCTAAGGAATCTCTATATATTTCTGATGTTAAATATTAAAAAAGTAGGTAGTGCCCCACGTGGTGGAACGAAACCCTATTTCTAGGCCTCTTTTAGGCTACCGACAGCGGCCTATAATTGTCGTCGTCATAATGTCAAAACATTCGTAGCTTTTATCGACAAGATGTCATGGTACAGCGGTGTAAGACCCCCAGCAACAGCGGTGTCCGTGACGCGTGGCTGCGTTGTGTTCATCTCTCCGTCACCATTGCACTCGGGCAGCGTGGATGACCACAATATAAAATATTTAAAAATACTTTTAAAAAAACACGCTTTAATGAAATGTACTGTCCGAGCTGCCCCTCCCCCTGCCCCCTTCCCCCATCGCCCCTCCCCTCTTTCCACATCCCCCGCCCCTCGGCGTGGCTCCCCGAGGCTTGCCGTGATGTAAGGGACCACGTGGTGATTTACAGCCAACGTGAGATGAGCGTGGGCAATTAAGAGCCGTTAAAAATATTGTTTAAAAAAATAGATGTTATTTTTTATGATAGAATATAGTATTGTCATCAGTATGACACAGCTATACCAAGTTTGCAGTCGATACCACATTGGGAATATGGTTGAAATTGAGTTACAAGATTTTTGGACACAACACATACAATAAGTTAAATAAAAGCGTGTAAAAAGCTACAAAATATATGTTTAGGGTTTTTTAAATGATAGAATATCATTTTGTCATCAGTATGACATACCTATACGAAGTTTTCAGTCGATAGCACATTGGGAAGTGTGTACAAATTGAGTTACAAGATTTCTTTTTTGGGGATACAACAGACGAAGTGAGTTAAATAAAAGCGTGTAATAAAAAGAATGTCAAACGCCGCACGTCCAAGATGCGATCGGCGTCGTCCGTCCTCTGATCTTCAGATATTTTCACGGCGCGAGCGAATCCCAGGCTCGCGTAACCCTCTTTCTTGGTCTCAAGTTTCATTCCTGACGATTTCCCGTGATTCTAGTACGAACGAGGTGCTGTACGGCCAGATCGTGTAGCAGGCACAATGATTAATGTTCGGCTGTGCCCTCCACCACCCGACAGATCCAATGAAATCAAGTCGTCACGTGGGCAAAAGCGCCAACTGATTTGGTTTGTTAACAAACCGGAGGAAATTCTGAAAAGCTCAAGGAGAATGTTGACAACTTCATCCGTCGTTTCACTGGAGAGTACATCCAGCGGCATCAGGATGGTAGGTGTAATGATGCTGGATGTAATTTACAACAAAACGTTAGATTGTCAAAAACGTGCTCGCTTTTCAACATTTCTCTATTATTTCAATTGGCATATTTGCCCACGTGACACCTTGTTTTGAGTGTCTCTGCCGGGTGGCGGTGGGTCCAGCTGAACACCAAAAATAACCAAATTGCACACGAGGGCTGCCCCACGGGAGCTCCCATGGGGCAGCCCGTGGGAGCCCACCCCCAATGGGGCAGCCCTGGGGTGGGGGCTCCCATAAGGGGGCAGCCCTGGGGTGGAAATGGCCCTTCATCAATAGGACACAAAATCCGAAATAGAGGCCTATCACAGCCATTGTATGTCTGTACGTTGAACTTCTTTCGCGTTGTACATAGCCAACCGTGCTAATCGGAGGTGCTAATCATTACCACTGCTGCCACAACACCTTTCCATCGCTGCCTTCTTGCTGCCAAATTACACAACTACTGCTCAATCCTCCTCCACTGCGTGCCCTTGAGGATCCCAGCTTCTGCCCCTCGGGGTCGTCACTGCGGTCACAGACGACTCTGAGCGCCACTCCAACGCCCCCCCCCCCCCAGTCAGCTGCCCTCCTGCTCCATCCTGCTCATGACAGGAACGTGTCCCCGCCGTTTCTCCGCGGAGATTCTACACACAACTGCGGCAGACATTCTCCTTAGGGTGCCCACAAAAACAAAGACCCTCCCCCCTCCCTCGTAAAGCCTTTAACCAGTGGCGGAGCCAGTGGGGTGGGGTGGGACGTGCCCCCCCCCCCAATGATCCGATCGAAATCCCTAATTGCGAGGGCCGGTGGGGCGGTCTGTGTGTGAAAAATGGTAAATGGCATCAAAGTAAAAAGAAAATGTTATTAAAATATTTTATTATCTCTAATATATACGCTTCATTGTTTGTTTACTCAGTTGACATGACGTCTCCCATGTATTCGGCAGCCCCCAAAGATTTTTTCTCACCGAGCCCCATTTATTTTTTTTGGACCCAGTCTCCCAAATGGGGCCACCTGAGATCGCACGGAAATTTGGGCACCGCTGTGTTTACAAACCGCCTGGGCTCGATTTGTAGTCCCAGTCCGTCACCGTTCGACGATATACCGTTACTGAAGTTCATCTTGTTTGCCGTGTGTAATGCGTGTTGAACTTCTTTCGCACCGTACGTAGCCAACCGCGCTAATCGGGCGTGCCAATTTGTGACTTTAGACAGGAGGGCCACAGTGTCGGAAGTGAGCGAACTGCCGCCGATGTTTTGTTTGAACAATGCACACGCGCGTGTGTGCGCGTGTGTCTGTGTGTGTGTAGAGAGGGTGGTGCTTGCTCTCGACACGCGCCTGTGCCTTGTGGAACACGTGCGGCCCACCCACACCTGGCGAGCGCGTGAATATTTGATGGACCTGTTGGCTCTGGGCCAGTCCCCATTAACAATCGCGCCCCCCCAGCTCCGCGCAGCGTTCATTTGTCGCGCAGCCCATTGAGACGACGATTGTTGTCTTATGGAGCATCGACGCATTTTACTTTTAAAGACATTTTTTAAACGATTAAATTACATATATTTTTTACCAGGTAAGGCCCATTGAGATATTTTTCAGAAGTGACAGGCCACATATGATAACTCAACGATGTGGCTTACCATGTGGAAATTTATAGCAGCCAAATACTCTAAAGGCGTGATGTTGACTAAATGTGGAGGGGAAACCCGGAGGACCAGGAGAAAATGCCACGCGACCACGGGGAGAGAGACCCGCAAACTCCAAATATACAGCAGGCGTCAGGGTCGAGATGGAACCCACAACCTCCTGTATACGAGGCAAGGTAGTTAACATCTCGCCACCACGGCGCTCATTATGGAAGAGGGAGGGGGACGTTAGAGGCAGGGCTTGTAAGGTTAACTCTCGATTGTCCGTGCTTGCGAAAATATAAATGAAATTTATTTATTCGTGCACTGGCCATATATTTTATACATATGTAGTGTCAGCGGAGCGGGAGACAAGGTTCTTGAGGAGGCACCTTCTTTATTCTACACCTTCAGGTTCACAGGTTCACCCTCACGCTCTCCCAAGTCGTCCAGCCCAGCCTTAACACAACCCTGACCATCATCATCATCATTAGACCTCCTTTGCCAGTACCAAAATATAATAATAGGGTTTTTCCCCATTTTTTTTCTGGCAACAAAACTGAAACCTTTTTTTTACAAGGATTCATGTCTACATTAACCACAATACTTGCAGTCAAAATGCAAACACAAAACACACTATGATAATATATGCATTGTCCTTGAAACTGATTGGTCCACACCAGGGACGGCTTTATTTTGAGCCTCGACCCAATTGGTGCTCGACCAGAGGACGCCAAGAGGCGGTTTGAGTGGACTAGTGACCACGGGAGGTAATGACACGGGAGTCAGCCTACAGCACGAATGCACTTGTGGCCACGGGAGGTAATGACAGGGGTGTCAGTTTGCAGTACGAAGAGACTGGTGGCTCCGGGAATGTTCGAGAATAGGAGCGTGGCCAGGTGACGGAAGAGGACGGTAGAGTCTGCTGATGGAGCGAGCGTCTAGAAATAGCGAGAAGGTTCGGGAAGGGGGGCGTGGCCTCGGTCCGTATAAAAGGTAGATGCGCAGGAGACTCGGGGTTGTTGCAGTGGGGTCTCTGACTGTTCGGGTGAACGTGTCTCCTCAATAAAGAAACCATCTCAAGACAAGTGTGTCAAGTCGTCATACCTACTGTAATCACCCAGGAATGTCCTTAAAGCTCGTGACATCACTCCACGTCGACCAGCCCCCTCATTAATAATCAAGAACAGGTTACGTCCTCCACATGCACCCGCCCCACATTCATAATAATTAGCGAGTGACGTCACTCCACATGGGGGGCGAGGCGCCTCCTCCCCCCTCCTCGGCGTCAACTTACAACCTTCACTACAAAGGTAGAACCCTCACGTAACGCGATCTCCGTAACGCTATTGAGATATCAAAGTAAAAAGGACGTCATGATGAACAAGGGATTATAACCTTAAAATTAAATAGGTCTGTGTCACCGCGCCCTTACAAATTGCACGCGCATTAATGCAATTAATATCACGTCGCGGGCTGCTTTTCGCTTGTAAGTTTCAGATTTACTGCAATACACCCGTCCTTGGACGCGCAATACTAGTTCATAAAGCCTGTCTTCATGCACCAGGCAACAGTTTTGAATAAACAATAACCATTAACTTGATATGATTTTTTTTTACAATTCGTATCTACGATCAGACACCAACAACTACTCCATAAAAAAGTATTTTTCTGCAAAAAAATATAAAAAATTGTTGACGACTTGATTTTATACTTGTTATATTTAAAGACGTATCCATCGGAAACTGCTGAATTTTAAGATTACGTTCCTTTTTTTTTAGAAAGAACAAAAAATTATTAACTTAATACTCTGTGAGAAGAAGCTCCTATCTTTTACCGTATTCAAATTAGTCAGATTTGAACATCATAAAATGCGGATTTTCTTCGTTCAAAACCGATTGAATTCGAAACATCTCAAAATCAATAAAAGCTAGAATGGTTCTCGCTTTATTTTATTTGCTGTTTAATGCTCTATAAAATTAAAAACCCGCAATCATATTCTGAACGCTTTCGGAATGATACCACGCAGAAACAATTTCATGGGACACTTAAAATCGAGATTTGGGGGCCTTAAAATGAAAAAATAAATCGGATTTTCAGATTGTTCCTGTTGTTTGTGTCCTAAAAGCTACCTATGTACCAAATGTCAGCTTTCTACCTTGTCGGGGAGTATCCTTGAGGTTTTTGAGTCATACAGATGAAGGTATTTTTATATAGATAATATTAGTCTCGAAAGCCTACTACGACGTGTTAAACCGATTTTTATTTTATTTGAGCTTAACTTCTACTCACTACGCCGTGAGAGCAAATGTACTGCGAGTGAGTTGACAGTTGTCGGCTGTGCCTGTACGCCACTGCCAATGCTACCAGTCATTTGCTATTTTGCCGTGTGCAGCAGCGTCAGCAGCTACCCTGATATATCGCAGCGCGTGGGCCTGAGCATCCCTCGCGGTCTCTGGCCTGACGGACGACGGCTCTTGAGGCACGAGAGCTCCCCTCTCACCAAGTCACGGATGGTCCATGTATGGCGCCGTGGTGGCGAGATGTTAACTACTTTGCCTGGTATGCAGGAGGTCGTGGGTTTCGGATCGCAACCCTGACGCCTGTTGTATATTTGGAGTTTGCGTGTCTCCCTCTCTCTCCCCGTGATCACGTGGATTTTTCTCCAGGTCCTCCGGTTTGAACCCCTCCGCATTTAGAATAAACATCACGCGTTTAGAGTAATTTGACTGCTATACATTTCCACATGATGATAAGCCACTTCGTCGAGCTGTCATCTGTAGGCCAGATCGCGTCTGCAAAAGAGCTACATAGCTCAGTGGGCTACTTGGTAAAAAAAAAAATTTCGTTTAGATTTGCCAGAGGAGACGAAGCTACAAACTGTGTCCAGCACCTCCATATATGCCTGCAAGCGCACGCACGCTTCGCTACTCCATTGCAATCGTCCATCAACATCACCGTTATTCATTATCATTGAAATGTACACGAGTTAAATGGGAATCTACAAGTGTTGCACATCTTGTAAACCTCACAGATGGTGACGCATCTCGACCAACACACACTCACACACACTCCGGGCAGGATCTAAAACAGCTGTGGTTGAAACTGCCCATACGATGTCTCTGCAGTAGCCGTTGTATTTCCGTCTTTGGTAGAAAGGCGTGTTGCACTGCACACATTCTTGCTTGCAACTCTCAACAATTAAGACGAGAGACCAGGACGTGGTGAGATTGAATGGGGTCGCGTGCGAACGTCCAGCGCCACAGTGGTAGGACAGGCGAATCTTGCTCGATGACAAGCCGATGGCCAGTGGTCACATGAGCTCCACAGTAGCAACTCGTGTCAATTATATGACCCCCGAATTTCTTCCGCCACGATATTGCGACATTGCCCAGCAAATGTCCTAGCTCAGGAGGTCGGTAACCTGCGGCTCCGGAGCCGAGTGCGGCTCTTTGGATGCCCCCCTGCGGGCAGCAGTTAAATCTTAAGCTAATTGAAAGTAATTTAAAGTAAAGATAGTATGTTAAATATGGCAGGGAATGTGTCACTATGGAATGTCTTGGTGACAACAAAATCTACAAACTGTATTGTTAAGTAATAGCTAAGGGGGATTTTTGTTGTTGTTTGAATATGCCAAGTTTATTCCATCACCTATTTTGTTTATTTAAGTCGGAATTTGTCGTCTGCTGTATACCTGCTGCTGTGTGTTGTGTACAAGTAGCTCTGCGTGTGATGTGGCTCTCGAATTATATTGTTCAAAAACAAGCAAAATGTCTCTTTTTCTTTGGAACGTTTCTGAGCCCAGCTCTAGCTCACCATCGGCATGCAAGATGCCAATGGCGGGACAGTGTGCAGGCATTTACAACAAGCCTGTGGGCTCAACAAACATTTTGCAGCCTCCTTCCGTTCTTGAGCTGATGCGACCCACGCTCGCCTCCTTACAATCACTGCCGCCCAAGTGCTTGCATTGTGACCAGCTCGGGCACTGAAGTCACAAACGATATGAGACGAGGGGCCACTTTAGTCAACACCTGGGAGATGAGTCGATATAAGACGTATTACTCATCAGCCTTGCCTGCGTGCCCGATTCCAACGCTTGGCTACGTACCGTGCGAGAGAAGTTTAACATGCAGTACATACATACGTAAAGACGACTTCAATGCACTTGTCTTGAGATGTTTTTTTTTTTATTAAAGAGCCACGTGTTCACACTCGGACAGGTGAAGACGCCATTGCAACAGCCCCGAGTCTCCTGCACATCTCCCTATATACGGCCCGAGGCCACGCCCCCATTCCCGAACTTTCTCGCTGGTTCTAGACGCTAGCTCTACCAGCAGACTCTACCGTCCTCTTCCATCACCTGGCCACGCTCCCTTCTCGATCATTCCCGTAGCCACCAGTCCATTCGCACTGCACACTGACCCCCTGTCATTACCTCCCATGGCCACTAGTCCATTCGCACTGCAAGCTGACTCCCCTGTCATTACCTCCCGTGGCCACTAGTCCATTCGCACTGCAGGCTGACTCCCCTGTCATTACCTTCCGTGGCCACTAGTCCATTCGCACTGCAGGCTAACTCCTCTGTCATTACCTCACGTTGCCACTAGTCCATTCTCACTGCAAGCTGATTCCCCTGTCATTACCTCCCGTGGCCACTAGTCCATTCGCACTGCAGGCTGACTCCCCTGTCATTACCTCCCGTAGCCACCAGTCCACTCACACTGCAGGCTGACTCCCCTGTCATTACCTCCAGTGGCCATTAGTCCATTCGCACTGCAGGCTAACTCCTCTGTCATTACCTCCCGTGGCCACTAGTCCATTCGCACTGCAAGCTGACTCCCCTGTCATTACCTCCCGTGGCCACTAGTCCATTCGCACTTCAAGCTGACTCTCCTGTCATTACCTCCCGTGGCACTAGTTCATTCGCACTGCAAGCTGACTCCCCTGTCATTACCTCCCGTGGCCACTAGTCCATTCGCACTGCAGGCTGACTCTACTGTCATTACACAGATATACGTCCCTCTACGGATGTTCGTCTTCGGTGGAGGTCATAGGCAACCACCATTCCTGGCCTGTTGCTGAAGAGGCGAGAACCTACGAAGTGCTCAAGCGCTTCGCCTTCCACGCTTCACGGCCATGCTCCCAGACCTTCGCGATCCGTGTTGATGTTATCCCACCTGGTTCCAGCTCCTGATAAGAGGAATGACAGCATTCCTTTGCCAGCGTGGATTTTATGTTGTTGTTGTTGTTGAACATTCCACGTGGCTCTTTGCAGCAAACACCTTGACTTTATGTTCTGGAGGTGCCGCAAAGGGAGGGGTGTCCCCTCCACATCACGCGTTTACAGTATTGGCTGCTCTAAATTTACACAAGATGATAGGCCACTCCGTTGAGCTGTCATTTGTGATGGCAAGTTCGCTTGTAAAACAATTGCTACATAACTCAGTGGGGCCTTACCTGGTAAAATAACAAATATATACTTCGTTTGTGCTTCGTGGTCTCTCAGTGACCAGCCCCGTACACCACCCTCAGACCCCCCATGTTGGCCACTGCAGTGGCTGTAACATCACGAAAAAATGGGATATTACCAAAAAAAACCTCTCCAGTAGTGTGCGACTGTGGCCATCCAGGACAGAGACCGTACAACGTGTAACGACGCAGCGCCCGATCCACAAATACGAAGGAGACATCGCAGCGATACAACTGTGCTACACCCCAACGCGGTTGTCTGGCTTGAACCACCTGCATGTGACAATGTAGTCGTCGCTCTGCATCTACGACTACGATGACAACAAGAATAAGATCTTGACTTAAAACTTTCGTTACTGCAGGAATTCATATTCTTTGGTTCTTTCGGTAAAGTTACGTAGATAAAAAAATTATAATAAAAATAAAGTGAATTAAAAAACATTAATGTCGACTGTAGCCTGGTTCTTACTCGGAGTGAGTATACTGGCAGTCTTAATGTAGAATGTAACCTGGTTATAAAGTTTGGTGAGTGTACTGGCAGTCTAGAATGTAGACTGTAGTCTGGTTCTTAACCTAAGTGAGCGTACTGGCAGTCTATAATGTAGACTTATTCTTGGTTCTTTCAGTAATAAAAAAAAGTAAAATAAAGATCAAAATAAAAACAACGACGTTATCACAACACAAGCTACAGTCTACATTATAGACTGCCAGTACACTCACTCCGATTAAGAACCAGGCTACAGTCTACATTAATGTTTTTGTTTCATTTTTATTCACTTTATTTGTATTATTATTTTTCTATCTACGTGACTTTACCGAAAGAACCAAAGAATAAGAAGATCCTCACCATCGGGGCACAATAATCATCTGGCAGTGCTTCTGCTCACGCCACTGCACATAGGGGCTCCACCTGGCACTGGGGGTGTCACCACGGCGCCCGTGCAAGGCCAGGTGCACTTTGAGGGCACGTGAAGTGTCGAGGGCTCGCTACCTGACAGGAGGTCACGGGACCGTTTCAGTTTTCATTTATTAGGTATAGCCCTGTGAGCCATTCGGCTCTTGAATCGGGTGCAACCGCAAAAAAACACAAAAAAAACATGAACAAGAAAACATCTTAAAGTGACTATGCGCAAACAGAAAATCCAGGAAAAACTGCAAAATCTTCCAGAAAAAAAGCACCGTACACCAACGCTGTGCAAAAATCCCAGTGGGATGCAAGTCAAACAACAACCACAACAACCACAAGACAACTTAGGTGGTGCCATGGGTTGGCTGGCTGAGATTCGCCACTAAGTGGCGATGATGTCACCACGACGCTTGTGCCAGGCCATGTGCACCTTGAGGCCACGCGAAGTGTCGAACGCCCGCTGGCAAGAGGTCACGGGGCAGACCCAGCAGGTGTCACGGGTCGACTGAGATGACCGAGACGAGTGGCTGATGCACCACCTGTGCCCCCTACTGTGCTAACTTGCTGTGATTTAGCCACCCGGCTTTCCGCTCGTTGTTGTGAGCGTCGCTCCTCCGCCCTCCGCTGTTTGTGGAGGGCGACTGCCTCCAATTGCTGCCGGGTTAACACAAGAGACAAAGATCCCCCGTGTAGCCTGGACAGGCTGTTGGGGCAAGCGCTGTAGGGGAGCAGCACCTGTGAAGGGGGGTGGGTGGCCAGCACCACGCCCGACCGCCTTTCTCTCCCCGCTGCTGATATTTTACACACAGCACCCAGGTACACTAATTTTTTTAAGGCTGAGTCAACCTAGGAGATGCCAGGGCTTCAAATATTCGCCACTGGTTATTGGTGGTGAGAGGGGGGGATGTTGAACTCGGTTTGGTGTTTGGGCTGGGGGTGGGTAGCTCGGCGTGCTAACCACTGCGCCACCGCTCCCCGTGCACAGACACTCGCCTCCTTGCCACGTCAACACGGGGGCAGCACTGAGCTGGCGAGTCGCGAACACTCCACCTCCACACTCCTTCTGCTCCACCTCCTCCACCTCCACACTCCTGCTCCACCTCCACCACACTCCTCCACCTCCTCCTGCTCCACCTCCTCCACCTCCACACTCCTCATCCACCACACTCCTCCACCTCCTCCTCCACACTACTCCTCCTGCTCCACCTCCTCCACCTCAACACTCCTCCTCCTGCTCCACCTCCACCACACTCCTCCACCTCCTCCTGCTCCACCTCCTCCTGCTCCTCCTCCACACTCCTCCTCCTGCTGCTCCACACTCCTCCTCCTCCCTCCACACTCCTCCTCACGCTCCTCACTCCTCCTCCTGCACTCCCCTCCTCCTGCTCCTCCTCCACACTCCTCCTCCTCCCTCCACACCCCTCCTCCACACTCCTCCACCTCACTCCTCCTCCTCCTCCACACCCCTCCTCCTGCTCCTCCTCTCCACACCCCTCCTCCACACTCCTCCACCTCACTCCTCCTCCTCCTCCACACCCCTCCTCCTGCTCCTCCTCTCCACACCCCTCCTGCACACTCCTCCACCTCACTCCTCCTCCTCCACACCCCTCCTCCTGCTCCTCCTCTCCACACTCCTCCCTCCACACCCCTCCTCCACACTCGTGCCTCGCTCTCTCGCTCGCCGTGCCGCCCCCAACGCCCCCCTCGCCCCTCTCTCACGCACTTCGTTTACACTCACACACAACCACACACTCTCAAACACTGTCTCACACTACTCGCTCTCACGACTCGCTCTCTTCTCACTCTCACGTGCTCTCAATCACTCGCTCCCCCTCTCTGTCTCTCTCAATCACACACACACCGACTCACACACACTCACACACACCGACCCACACACACACAGACTCACACCCACACAGACTCACACACACACCGACTCACACACACATCGACTCACACACACCGACTCACACACACCGACTCACACACACCGACTCACACACACCGACTCACACACACACACACCGACTCACTCACACACCGACTCACTCACACAGACTCATATACCGACTCTCTCACTCACACACACACCGACTCACACACACTCACACACACCGACTCACACACACACACACCGACTCTCTCACTCTCTCGCTCTCACACACAGACTCACACTAACACCGACTCACACACACCGACTCACACACAGACTCACACCCACACACACCGACTCTCTCACTCTCTCGCTCTCACACACAGACTCACACTAACACCGACTCACACACACCGACTCACACACAGACTCACACCCACACACACCGATCTCTCACTCTCTCGCTCTCACACACAGACTCACACTAACACCTACTCACACACACTCACGCACACACACCGACTCTCTCACTCTCTCACACACACAGACTCACACAAACACCGACTCACACACACAGACTCACACCTACACTCACACACCGACTCACACACACCGACACTCTCACTCACTCACCCTCACTGGCCCTCTGCGTTGAGCGAGGCCACCCCCAAGCGCGAGCAGCCTCCCTCCACCCCACCGCATGCGGCTGCTGCTCCAGCGGGGCCGTACCGCCTCTAGGTCAACTTAGCCTCAAGTGAGTACTCCGACGGTACTCGTCGTTACGCCGCCCTCGTGGGTGGCAGCGCCGTGCGGGGAGACAACGGCGGCCACGCGTCGTGCCGGTCTCAATAGGTGCTCACTAACAACACGTTGCTGTCGAGAGTGATAACAATCCAACTTCCGTCACCAAGCTCGCCACGGAGACGTGCACCTAGCCTGGCACCACACTTCACCACACTTCACCACACTGCACCACACTTCACCACACTGCACCACACCTCACCACACCTCACCACACTTCACCACACTTCACCACACGTCACCACACTCTTCACCTCTCTTCACCATACTTCACCACACTTCACCACACTTCACCACACTGCCCCACACTTCACCACACTTCACCTCACCACACCTCACCACACTTCACCACACTGCACCACACTTCACCACACCTCACCACACTTCACCACACTGCACCACACTTCACAACACTTCACCAAACTGCACCACACTGCACCACACCTCACACTGCACCACACTGCACCACACTTCACCACACTGCACCACACTTCACCACACTTCACCACACTCTTCACCACTCTTCACCACACTTCACCACACTTCACCACACTGCACCACACTTCACCACACTGCACCACACTGCACCACACTGCACCACACTTCACCACACTTCACCACACCTCACCACACTTCACCACACTGCACCACACTTCACCACACTCTTCACCAAACTGCACCACACTGCACCACACCTCACACTGCACCACACTGCACCGCACTTCACCACACTGCACCACACTTCACCACACTTCACCACACCTCACCACACTGCACCACACTTAACCACACTTCACCACACTGCACCACACTGTACCACACTTCACCACACTGCACCACACTGCACCACACTCTTCACCACACTTCATCACTCTTCACCACACGTCACCACACTTCACCACACTGCACCACACTGCACCACACTTCACCATACTTCACACTGCACCACACTTCACCACACTGCACCACACTTCACCACACTGCACCACACTTCACCACACTGCACCACACTGCACCACACTTCACCACACTGCCCCACACATCACCACACTCTTCACCACTCTTCACCATACTTCACCACACTTCACCACACTTCACCACACAGCACCACACTGCACCACACTTCACCACACTCTTCACCACACTTCATCACTCTTCACCACACTGCACCACACTTCACCACACTGCACCACACTGCACCACACTTCACCATACTTCACACTGCACCACACTTCACCACACTGCACCACACTTCACCACACTTCACCACACTGCACCACACTTCACCACACTGCACCACACTTCACCACACTCTTCACCACACTCTTCACCACACTTCACCACACTTCACCACACTACACCACACTTCACCACACTTCACCACACTGCACCACACTTCACTACACTGCACCACACTTCACCACACTGCACCACAATGCACCACAATGCACCACACTGCACCACACTTCACCACACTGCACCACACTCTTCACCACTCTTCACCACACTCTTCACCACACTGCACCATACTTCACACTTCACCACTCTTCACCACACTGCACCACACTTCACCAAACTGCACCACACTTCACCAAACTGCACCACACTGCACCACACTGCACCACACCTCGCACTGCACCACACTTCACCACACTGCACCACACTTCACCACACTTCACCACACCTCACCACACTGCACCACACTAACCACACTTCACCACACTGCACCACACTTCACCACACTTCACCACACTGCACCACACTTCACACTGCACCACACTTCACCTCACCACACCTCACCACACTTCACCACACTTCACCACACTTCACCACACTGCACCACACTTCACCTCACCACACTTCACCACACTGCACCACACTTCACCACACTGCACCACACTTCACCACACTGCACCACACTTCACCACACTGCACCACACTGCACCACACTTCACCACACTGCACCACACTTCACCACACTCTTCACCACACTTCACCACACTTCACCACACTGCACCACACTTCACCACACTGCACCACACTGCACCACACTGCACCACACTTCACCACACTTCACCACACCTCACCACACTTCACCACACTGCACCACACTTCACCACACTCTTCACCAAACTGCACCACACTGCACCACACTGCACCACACCTCACACTGCACCACACTTCACCACACTGCACCACACTGCACCACACTTCACCACACTTCACCACACCTCACCACACTTCACCACACTGCACCGCACTTCACCACACTGCACCACACTTCACACTTCACCACACCTCACCACACTGCACCACACTTAACCACACTTCACCACACTGCACCACACTGTACCACACTTCACCACACTGCACCACACTTCACCACACTTCACCACACTGCACCACACTTCACCACACTGCACCACACTGCACCACACTTCACCACACTCTTCACCACACTTCATCACTCTTCACCACACGTCACCACACTTCACCACACTGCACCACACTGCACCACACTTCACCATACTTCACACTGCACCACACTTCACCACACTGCACCACACTTCACCACACTGCACCACACTTCACCACACTCTTCACCACACTCTTCACCACTCTTCACCACACTTCACCACTCTTCACCACTCTTCACCACACTTCACCACACTACACCACACTTCACCACACTTCACCACACTGCACCACACTTCACCACACTGCACAACACTTCACCACACTGCACCACACTTCACCACACTGCACCACACTTCACCACACTGCACCACACTCTTCACCACTCTTCACCACACTCTTCACCACACTGGACCATACTTCACACTTCACCACTCTTCACCACACTGCACCACACTTCACCACACTGCACCACTCTTCACCACACTGCACCATACTTCACACTTCACCACTCTTCACCACACTGCACCACACTTCACCACACTGCACCACTCTTCACCACACTGCACCACACTTCACCACACTGCACCACTCTTCACCACACTGCACCATACTTCACACTTCACCACTCTTCACCACACTGCACCACACTTCACCACACTGCACCACACTTCACCACTCTTCACCACACTGCACCACACTGCACCACACTTCACCACACTGCACCACACTGCACCACACTGCACCACACACTTCACCACTCTTCACCACACTCTTCACCACACTGCACCATACTTCACACTTCACCACTCTTCACCACACTTCACCACACTTCACTACACTGCACCACACTGCACCACTCTTCACCACACTGCACCACACTGCACCACACTTCACCACACTTCACCACACTGCACCACACTGCACCACACACTTCACCACTCTTCACCACACTCTTCACCACACTGCACCATACTTCACACTTCACCACTCTTCACCACACTTCACCACACTGCACCACACTTCACCACACTGCACCACACTTCACCACACTGCACCACACACTTCACCACTCTTCACCACACTCTTCACCACACTGCACCATACTTCACTCTTCACCACACTGCACCACACTTCACCACACTGCACCACACTGCACCACACTCTTCACCACTTTTCACCACTCTTCACCACACTTCACCACTCTTCACCACTCTTCACCACACTCTTCACCACACTCTTCACCACTCTTCACCACTCTTCACCACACTTCACCACACTTCACCACACTACACCACACTTCACCACACTTCACCACACTGCACCACACTGCACCACACTTCACCACACTGCACCACACTCTTCACCACTCTTCACCACACTCTTCACCACACTGCACCATACTTCACACTTCACCACTCTTCACCACACTGCACCACACTGCACCACACTTCACCACACTGCACCACTCTTCACCACACTGCACCATACTTCACACTTCACCACTCTTCACCACACTGCACCACACTTCACCACACTGCACCACTCTTCACCACACTGCACCACACTTCACCACACTGCACCACTCTTCACCACATTGCACCATACTTCACACTTCACCACTCTTCACCACACTGCACCACACTTCACCACACTGCACCACACTTCACCACTCTTCACCACACTGCACCACACTGCACCACACTTCACCACACTGCACCACACTGCACCACACTGCACCACACACTTCACCACTCTTCACCACACTCTTCACCACACTGCACCATACTTCACACTTCACCACTCTTCACCACACTTCACCACACTTCACCACACTGCACCACACTGCACCACTCTTCACCACACTGCACCACACTGCACCACACTTCACCACACTGCACCACACTGCACCACACACTTCACCACTCTTCACCACACTCTTCACCACACTGCACCATACTTCACACTTCACCACTCTTCACCACACTTCACCACACTTCACCACACTGCACCACACTGCACCACTCTTCACCACACTGCACCATACTGCACCACACTTCACCACACTGCACCACACTGCACCACACACTTCACCACTCTTCACCACACTCTTCACCACACTGCACCATACGTCACACTTCACCACTCTTCACCACACTTCACCACACTGCACCACACTTCACCACACTGCACCACACTTCACCACACTGCACCACACTGCACCACACTCTTCACCACTCTTCACCACACTTCACCACTCTTCACCACTCTTCACCACACTCTTCACCACACTCTTCACCACTTTTCACCACTCTTCACCACACTCTTCATCACACTGCACCATACTTCACACTTCACCACTCTTCACCACACTGCACCATACTTCACACTTCACCACTCTTCACCACACTGCACCATACTTCACACTTCACCACTCTTCACCACACTTCACCACTCTTCACCACACTGCACCATACGGATTGCCGCTCGCCACTGACGTGAGCCGGGCCCGGGGTTGTGAGCGCGCAGTGTGCTAACCATTGCGCCACCGCTCAATCGCGACGTGTGTACACGTGTGTGTGTGTACGTGTGTGTACGTGTGTGTGCACAGGTGTGTGTGTGTAGGTGTGTGTAGGTGTGTGTGTGTAGGTGTGTGTGTGTAGGTGTGTGTACACGTGTGGAGCGGTAGTGTAGCAGTTAGCGCGCTGCCCTATGAACCTGGCGACCCGGGTTCGATTCCCGCTCACGGCCAACACCCAGTGACGATTATCTGAACCGGTCCTGGGCCTCCCCTAGGTCGACTCAGTCTTAAATGAGTACCTGGTGCGGTGTGTAAACATCGCCACTGGGGAAACAAAGGCGGTCGGGCGTGGTGCTGGCCACCCACCCCCTCGTGTACCGTTCCGGCCTTCATAGGTGCTCGCTAACAGCACTTGCCCCTACAGTCTGTTCAGGCTATACGGGGGATCTTTATTTTTGTACACGTGTGTACGTGTGTGTGTACACGTGTGTGTGTACACGTGTGTGTGTTAGACTGTTAACACGGCACTGTGCGCATGAATGGAAGGTTTTGTGTATGAATCATTTTTGTGTGGGGGGGGGGAGCTGTTGGTGTGCGTGCGTGTGGTGATGTCAACCTGTGTCAATGTGTCTGTGTGTGTTTCTGTGTCTGTGTGTCTGTGTCTATGTCTGTGTGTGTGTGTCTCTGTGTCTGTGTGTGTCTCTGTGTCTGTGTGTGTCTCTGTGTATGTGTGTGTCTGTGTGTGTGTGTCTGTGTGTGTGTCTCTGTGTGTGTGTGTCTCTGTGTGTGTGTGTCTGTGAGGAGCGGTGGCGTAGTGGTTAGCACTCCGCTATGAACCCGGCCACCCGGGTTCGATTCCCGCTGCTCACCGCCAACACCGTAGTGACGATTATCTGAACCGGTCCTGGGCCTCCCCTAGGTTGACTCAGCCTTAAATGAGTACCTGTAAACATAGGCACTTGCCCCAACAGTCTGTTAAGGCTACTGGGGGGATCTTTGTCTTTGGTGATGTAGTAGAGCGCCAAGCGCGCTGCACTACGAACCCGGTCACCCGAGTTCGATTCCTACTCACGGCCAATGACGATTATTTGAACCGGTCCTGGGGGCCTCAAATGAGTACGATGTGTCAACATTTCCACTGGGGAGACAAAGGCGGTGCTGGTCACCCCGTGTAGATGCTGCTCGCTAACAGCACTTGCCCCCACAGTCTGTTAAGGCGACAAGTGCCGTTACAATGCGCAGCGCGCCCCCATCTCCTCGGAACTCTAAGCTCAGCAGGACGCGCCTGGACAGCAATTGAATGGGCCTGGACAGCGCTTGGATGAGCTATCGTCATGCATAACAGGTGTTATAGGCTGTGAAGGGCACACCGAGAGGTCAGCAGAGATCAGTGCGACTACGCTACCCGCATTCACCAAATGTGATTGTGTATTTGAAAGCGAAGAACTTTTGAATCGGTCACTTAATCTTTTAGAAAGGGCCCCGAAACGTCGCCTATTAAATACAACACTGTGTTCCTTTTAAGGCCGTAGTTTTAATGCCACGGAACGTGTTGAGTTTGTTATTTGTCGTCGGTATTTATGCTTTTGCACGACTGCTAATGCAATAGCAGCATCAGCATCTTCATCGGATTGTGCGTTCAATATCCCACCACCTCGGCTACAGCGGTCTCTCTAGCTTGGCGGAGTTTACACTCGGGAGAGAGTATAAACATCACTGCTCCAAACGCGATGGATTTCCCGTTAGAACCCCTCAAAGTGCGGCGTGTCTGGAGGAGAATGAAACATCGCCCTGATGGAACCACTCGAACCGAGACAACTCATAGCCCAGTGACGAGACTGGGATGACTTATGAAAGTCGGGCCCAGTGGGGCCCAAATTGCCGTGCGATCTCAGGTGGCCCCCCAAAATGGGGGGCTTTGTCCAAAAAACTAAAAACAAACAAACAGGGCCCGGTGAGAAATAATTATTGGGAGTCTGCCGAATATTGAGGAGATATAATGCCAAGTGAGAGCGTAAATAAGCAATCAAGCGTGCGCAGAGGTAACACAATATTTAAATTTTTAAAAATATTAATACATTTGTAACTATGGCCACATTTGACAATTCCCCCACAGAGAATCGGTCCACCGGCCCGCGCAATGGACCGGCCCACCGGGCATTTGTCCTACGGACTGCTGCCCCTGTGGATTGTCCGGGCCTGCTCACACCCGTCTACCCCCCCCCCTCACTACGTTGTCATTGACAGCGAGTTTTAGTGGTGGGGGTCGCTAAATTACTTTTTATGATGCCCCCCCCACCGCCACTCCCTTGTGGTGCCACTTGTGGGCAGAACTACGATGGTTTGTGTTGTTGTTGCACTCACGGCCCAGGGCTGGAAATAGGGAGAAATTACTCTGGCAACTCATAAATGGTTCAACCCCCCCCCCCCCCAACTAGATCTGAGGAGGAAGGAGGAGGGGGAGGAGATTCGCTTTGTGTGTGGGTCTCTGTGCGTGTCTGTGGCTATCTGTGGCTCTTTTTGTTCATCTAGGGGGGGGGGTCTATCTGTGATTCAAATTTTAAAAAAGATGAATAATTGATTCATTCCAGAACGCAGTTGCAGGGTTCACATTTTTACACTCATCACGGCGATTCCGGCCTATTTCCGCCACCGCTGATGGCCATGGTGTAGAGCGGTGGTCTTCATCTCAAGGCCTGCAGGTCACTCGCGGCCCCTGGTGGCCTTTACTGCGGCCCCCGACAATACGCGAATTCGAACATACAGGCGGTGTGGGGGCCCTCACACCTCGGAAAACGTGTGGAGTCTGTATGCAGACTGTAGTGGGCACTTCGCTGGGTCGGTGGTCGTGGTGGCGGCTACGGACGCCTGCAATGCAGCACTGTGGAGGCGAGGGTTGGTGGATCACAGGAATGTTGGGTGGGCGTCGAGGTGCCGTACCCTGGGCTCGCCACGAGAAAGCAGTGCAAGCGAGTGGACTAATCGCCATCTGTTTCCATCTGGATGGAGCGTTGCCCCTTTGCGTATGTGGGTTCCCTCCCACGTGTATAATAAACACCGATCATTCATTGGCTGAAAACATGTTAAAGTCAACAAACTAATGTGGCAAAGACTCGGTGTGGCTTTTCTGGATCAACAAGTACATTATTACTACTTACCAATAACTTCTGTTCATCGAGCAGTGGTGGTTTAGTACGGCTGACCGTGCTGATTAGCCACAGAACGGCAAAACTCCCTCCAGAGTTTACACAAATACTGCCGAGTAACTACAAGTCCGGAAGACCAATCGGCCGGCTGACTAGCATTGTTCATTACGTGGCAGTTACGGACGAGAAGGGGATGTTTATCGAATGGGCCCGTGATGTGTCCTCTCCAAGGAGGCCAGAGGGCCCTGAGTGGGATGTTGCGTCCACTCCGCTGTTAGCCGAGCCGACCTTAGAACCAGGCGTGACATCGCTACCCACTCATCCACGTCACGTGCTCTCGCCCATCTGGCCTTGGTTTAAAACTACAGCAACAACCATGCAATTGTGTATGTGTGTCGATATTGTTTAACTATGTTGCTACGCTCACTCGTGGCTACTTCGTGTTCTTCTAGCCAAGTGTTTTTTTTGTTTAATCTCAAAACCGTGAGAGCTGACGACGGCTTTGGAGGCCATCCAGTAGTAGATTGTATTCTATTTTTTGTGTATAGCGGTACAGTTGTGTTCAGATGAATGTCGTCTTTCTGTTCCTCCGTTGAAGGAGCGCAGACTTACAGTGATTTACAGTCCATAGTGTTGGTTGCATGGCCACAGTCACCACTACTGTGGCTGAGTCTTTCATTATCCATTCGTGAAGGAGATGAGCTCATCGGCCTGTTGATATTCTGATGCGGCTGATGGTTACACCGCCGGTGTCTTCAAGGAATTGTCAGAGCCCGGAGGTGCGATGTGTGGGTCTCGAATGAGGAGTTTATTCTGGACGTCCGCGTTGTTCCACTCGGTTCGCCAGCCTCCCGTTGGACCTGGGTGAGATTCTAGGACGGTGACAGTGGCACGATCCCAGCAGGGGGATGGGGCACTTGAGTCGGGGACGAGGAACATTGTTGAGGTGTTGGTTGATGATGGGTAAAGGTCGTTGTCGTTGGCAAGAAAACCTGTACACTACCTTGCAGTTTGTATACCTCTGTGGATATTTGGTGGCAGAATGTTCGCCGGAATATGAAGCCAGGGGGATTGTTGTCGGTTGCAGTGTTCCCGTTACGATGGAGCGCATGGGGTTTATTTAATTGTGCGTGTGGCAGTTTTGTGTAGAGAGCTGCCGGACCAGGCTGGAGGGCAGTGCCTGTGCCACCGTGTCGATGAGTGACAGGGCGGCAGTTCGCATCCCCGTGGCGAGGGAGGACCCGCAGGAGTCGATCGCCCCGACCCGCGGGCTCGCATGCACCTTGAACTTCTTTGGCACCCTACGCGGCCCACCGTGCCAAATCGCCCTGCGGCAAGAACGCGAGGCAGAGCAGCGATGCCCACAAACAATGAGAGCATCGGGTGACTGCAGCATAGCAATGTGGCACGGCGGGCAGTGGAAAGCATCCACGTCTCGTTATAATCATCATCATCATCATCGCGTCTCCCGTTAGCACTTTTGGTCACATACGGCGCGAAAGAAGTTCAACGCACATCGTCGTCAGTCGTGCATCGACCCACTGCTGGATGAAGGACTCGCTCCGTCTCTCCGGGGCGGCCGCGTCCTCTCCCTCGAGCGCGTTCCCTCCTCTGGGTCGCAGTCCGGTGGTCGTTCATTCTGAGCCACCGGTCGCCACCCCGCGTGTACACACACACATCGCCGCCGCCGTTGAATTGGTTGGCAAAATCAACCTGGCCGAGCTCGGTTAGCGGCATCGTGGTTTGCCATGGGACGTTTGAACGAAGTCGCCGATGCATTGTGGTGGAGTCGGGGGGCAGATTCAGGGCTACGAGTTGCCCACGGCTGATAGGAAGGAAGGGCCAAAGTACGTGTGACAGTGTTGCCTTGTTACTCACGAACTTGCTCTCCGTGATCTTGGATATCCGCCAATCACATTTGGAACTCTATACGACTGCATAGAGAGAGATATAAAGTGATGAGAGAGATAGAGAACTTCTCGAAACTTTAGACGCATCTGCAGCCGTTGCACGTACGGTATCTGTAGGCCAATATCTGTGAAATTCACGAGCATCTCCGTAAAATATCCCGCGCGAATAATGAAGCAATTCAATATTTAGCAACAACAAAAAATATGAAGTCATCAAAAGTATTAATTTACCTAAGTAAATGTAACACATTTACGTGACTCTTGGTAAATTAATCAAACATAAATCACTCACTGCACTTATTCCTTCAGACAACATTTGTCTATTCATAGCTTTAAGCTATGGCAAAGGCATGCATTATGTGATGCACGATGTGATATCATGACGTCACGTATGATGTGATGTCATGATGACATGCATGATGTGATATCATGACGTCATGTATGATGTGATATCATGACGTCATGCATGATGTGATGTCATGATGACATGCATGATGTCATCGTAATACAAAGACAATGTCCACGACCATCGCTCAGCTGTTACTTCAACATTGAATGGAGGGCCTTAAGGAGGCCCTCCAGCGGATGAGGGCCCAAGTCCTCATTGGCCTATTGGGTTAATCCGCCCTCCCCCCGCTGGGTGGATTTGCAGTGATCGCCGGACGATTAAATTTGAATGATTCGCTGCGTACGGCGGTAAAGCCTCTGGCAAGACGATGGGAAACTCGTGGACTATTGTTATTCACCATTATAGATATGGGCTATTATCCACCATTATAGAGATGGATTATTTTCCACCATTATAGATATGGGCTATTATCTACCGTCATAGATATGAACTATTATCCACTGTCATAGATATGGGCTATTATTCAACATTATCGAGATGGGCTATTATCCACCAGAGACACTTGTGAACCAGTGGTTTAGCCATCGAGTGGGCTTTGGCAGAACACGTTGCTTGATCGTCCTCAGGCGGAAAAAATAATCCAGCAGTGGAACTGCTGAACCAGCGAGAGAGCTGTGACAACAAGAGGTTGAGGATGATTTTTTCCGCCTGAGGACTACCGCTTGTGTTGCGATCGAAACGTCGTGATATATTCTTTTTTGTTTTCTTAAATTTTTCTACCTACTTGACTTTACCGAAAGAACCAAAGAGTATGGATTCCTGCAGTCACGAAAGCTTCAAATTAAGATTGAAAGGATCTGTTTATCCGCACTCGTGAGTCGCGGACCTGCATTCCTCATCCGCCATTTGGAAAGCCATGGGAAAAGAATAATAACCACAATTCTAGCCGAGCACGAAATACGCCGAATCCACGGGAGAAGCCAGCACTGGGCCATAGCATTTGAACAAATTCTCCGTGATTTGGCTTCAGAGTAAATGCAGAGCGCTGGGTATGCAGGAGGTCGTGGGTTCGATCCCGACCCTGACCCCTGCAGTAGATTTGGAGTTTGAGTGTCTCTCTTCCTGTGGTCGCGTGGATTTTTCTCCGAGTCCTCTGGGGTTTCCCTCCACATTTAGAATCAACGTGCGTTCACGAAAAGCCACTTTTGTTGAGCTATCACTTGTGGCCAGGTCGCTTCTGAAAAAGAGCTAAGTAGCTCAGTGGGCCTTAGTTGGTAAAAAGAAGCTTAGTTTTAGTTTAGCGTGACGTTTTCTCTAAAAACAACGCGTTGACAGGCTGCTCATATAAGTGAAATGTCGCTGTATAAAAGAGCCATGCATATACGGTCTATATTTACTCCGCGTGGACAGTCTTGTGTATACGGTGCTATTTATACTAACCTGCCAAAATATACATTTCCAGCACTGATTTTGTTTTGTTTACAATTCGCTCACCGTGCGCACACACACACACAGCACCCATGGTGAGCCTCTGCTATATTTGCATGGACACACACACACACGCGGGGCACACTGGGCACGTAACTGCTCAAGCCAAGAGGATTTTTTTTTCTTTCACGCAAGAAAAATCAGAGCTCTGTGGCAAAGAGCAAAAGGAAGCAAAAATAAAGGGACGAAAACAGAGGCTCCTTTGATAGTCCCGTTGGCTGCGTGCGCTGCGAAAGGGCGGCTGGGAGATGGGCAGCGATAATTCCGTCTAAGATGCCACCAGAATTTTGTCTAAAATGCCACCGCACTGCTGCGACACGGACAGTATTTGACTGCTAAAATTTTCCACGCGAAAAGCCACTTGGTTGAGCAATCATTTGTGGCCAGGTCGCTTCTGAAAAAGAGCTACACAGCTCAGTGGGCCTTAGCTGGTAAAATAAAAAATAGTTTCGTTTGCAAACACATTTCTTAAAATCTACCCCCCCCCTCCCAGAACCCCCCCTCCCTACCTGCCCACACCGCTTCTATCCACCAGCAAGATGAATACGTTACGCCACAGGTGTGATCAGTAAGTCGCGCGCGGTGGGGTAAAGTGCGGGTAACCACCAACTCTTCCAAGACGCCTGGCCAGCGTGGAAGAGTAGGCCAAACAGCCTGCAGAGGGGCTCTCGAGAGCTCCTCCGTAGCGGAGGCCCTGCCGCTAGCCCGCGGGTCGGCAGCCTCTGGCTCCTTCAGGAGACCGCCTTCGTCACGTCGTTTATTCAGGACAACCGCCGTCTCGTATTCACCACATGGTGCATTGCGGCTCTTGAAATTTCGAGCTATTTTTTTTATTGAATTCCAAAAAAACGTTCCCTTCCTGTTATTTTGGCTGCCGACCCCTGCACTAGCCAGTGGCTCGAGCAAGAAATCAGAATCTTTGTTTGGACTGGAGGAGGAATCCGATGAGCTATGAAGCTCTTTTTCACAGATGTCCGGTAGAAATTGCAGGGCTGCACCTTTACCGTAACAATGGCAATCCAATTTGTATGTACAGCGTCTAAATAACTTGCCGTCTCGATTTCTTAAATTTCCATCACTTCCAATGTCGTTGCTGCTGTTTGCCAGTGCTGCTGCTGCCGCCGCTGCTGCCGCTGCTACTGCCTCATGACTCTGATGATTTGCCGGGTCGAAGGGATGGAATTCTCAGAGAAGTTTGGGAACCGAAATGACGGGGCGAGGATAACATCAAACGAGACGAGCTGCCTCTGCAGTTCGCTGCTAAAGCTCCGCCAACTCGGGCCTCTGCACGCGGTTGCGATGTGCAGCCGGAGGAGAGAGCGTGAGGAGTGAGTGAGCGAGCAGCCTCTCTGCATAGGAAGTGACTAACACCTCAAATATGATAAGGAGGAGAAGAAGGGCGGTGGGAGGCGTGTGGGAGGCGGTACAACCGCTTTGGAGCAGGGCAGAGAGAGACATCGGAGAGAGAGCGGGGCACGGAGAGAGAGTGGAGAGAGCGCGGGTCAGGGAGAGAGCACGGGGAGTGCGGAGAGAGAGTGAGGAGGGCCGATGGAAGGAGAGTGCGTGGTGGAGCTCGTCTGTGATTGACAGCGCTTCTCCTCCACTCGCCTCGCTGCAGTGCCACCCTAGCGACACGTAGCTACGTTCCGCGTTCAGCTGTAACACGTTTGCCCCCCCCCACTCCTCCCTCTCTGCCCCTGAACCGGCCGCCCGAACCCACAGCGCCTCCTCCCTCCCACTCCCGGGGAGTCGTGCAAGGCGGGCCCGCTGGAGCCCCCCCATCACCCGCTCCCCGCGGGCTCCATGTTCCACCTGCGGGGGCGGCAGGCGTCCTTCCGCCGAGTGCTGCACCGGCCTCCCAGCAAGCAGGGCAGCCTCTGCCAGTCCCTGGAAGAGCTGCACGTGAGTACCTGCACAGACCGCCCCCCCCCTCCTGCTCGCACCGGGGAGGCCACAAAACGCCAACGGGCCCGGCAAAGGGACGGCGCCGTTTGAAGGCGCCACGGTGGCGAGATGTGAACTACCTCGCCTGGTGTGCAGGAGGTCGTGCGTTCGATCCCCGACCCCGGCGCCTGCTGCTGTATATTCGGAGTTTGTGGTGTCTCCGCGTGGTCGTGTGGGTTTTGCTCTGGTGGCACCATTGAAGGTGTGATTGGTCAGGGGCGCCACGGTGGCGAGGCGTTCACTACTTCGCCTGGTATACAGGCGGTCGTGGGTTCAATTCTAAAATGCCACCGGAGAACTGGAGTGTCGTGTGAGTGCATCGCTGATGATTACTGAGTTACTCTAGCAATGACCTCATTTGTAATTCTGACCACTTCCATTATTATCATAATTTTTGGCATGCAGCTGCTGTGGTGCAATGGTTAGCAGCGCACCGGACTTGCTATTCGCAGGTCGCCAGGTGGCGAGATGTAATCCCTCGCCTGGTATACAGGAGGTCGTGGGTTCAATCCCAAAGCTGATGCCCGAATTTTGGAATTTGCATGTTCTCTCTCCACGTGGTCGCGTGGATTTTTCTCTGGGTCCTCTGGTTTTTCCCTCCACGTTTGGAACCAACATGCGTTTAGAGTATTTGGCTACTGCTATTAATGTCCACACAATGATCAGCCACTTCGTTGAGCTCTCATTTGTGACCTGGCTCAGTGGGCCTTACCTGGCAAATTTAAAAGTAGGTGTGTATCGTTTATAGTTTGAATCGTACATTTCACACACTCAGGCCTAATATGAGATAAGCTCCTAGCGAGTTCGGTATCTCTCGCTTGAACAGCCAAGCAGGTCCCCCAAAAACACCAAGCGGCCAGCAACAAATAGCACTGTTGAAGGTGTAATGGTTAAGAGAATATATAATTTCTCCCAGTCGGGGGTTGTTTAAACAAATTTTAAATCGCCCAAACAGAGACAAACGTGGTTTATGTTCTGGACACCATCCAACATATTTTGCATGGTGAGGAATCGATAAACTGGTGTCCATGCGGAGAGTTTATCTTGTGTGTGTGTACACACATAGCGTCACTCCTCAAAACTGTGTTTGTCCGTGGTTAGAATATTACTTGAGTCCTTAAATTCCATTTCTGTTCCACCTCGTATATGGTTCCCGTGTTTTTTAATTTCCTAATGCATCAGTCCAGTTGTCTCCAAGCTGCTGCATCATAGAGATAGATATAGACTCACAGAGACTCACAGAGATACATAGAGACTCATAGCGATACACAGATACTCATAGAGATACATAGCGATACATAGAGACTTGGTGAAAAATAGGCTGAGATTCGTCCACTCCTGGCCAGCTTGGCTCAACAAACTTGGTAATCTAAACGTGTCGGGTATTCTTAAAACGATGTCCGCCTTTGCCACTATCCCCCCCCCCCCCCCCCCGTCCGCTAGCAACGTGTTTTGTGTCGGGCGCAAGCACGGCCAGATCACACGTCAGGGGGAGAGAGAGTCAGCTCGGGACGGCTGGGCGAGACGTCGGCTCTCCAGCTTTCGGCCGAGCGATGGTCCGAAAGCAGGCTTTGTTTTTTTGTTTATTTGTTTATTTCTATATATCTCAGCTCGTAGCCAAATCGTTTTTAAAAGCAAAGTCGGCAGTCGAACGCGATGTCTGTGATCCTGCGTGGCCACGGTGCGGTGCACAGGCCACGAGAACAAAGACAGAGACACCCAACACGTTCGTCAATAATGGTGCCCTCTCAGTGCCAGATTAAGCTAGTGTGGGGCCTGTAGCATATGTTGTTATAAAGGGGCCCTAAATAAAAAGAAAACACGTAAATATTAAAACACATACATTTTTTACTTGCATAGTAAAGTAATTGTATTTTTTATAAATCGCTAACCTTTAACACCCAGTCGTTCATAAAAGTTGAAGGCGGTATAGTACTATAGTAATAGAGCAAGTGCAGAATCACTGAACCGGAATTGATAGCTTGTAAGCATTTAGCGCGGGGCCCTTGAAAGTGCGGGGCCCGTAGCATATGTAGCTACTTGTGCTACTCGGATAATCCCTATATGAAGGAAAATAAATATTCGCAAAACGTGATGCTTTGGACAGTGGCCTCTTCTTCTTCGTCGTATCAGCAGCAGCAGAGAAGTGATAAAGGGTCACATTGCCCAAGACATCGCCTGCCATCTACAGCACGTACTCTACGTATGTATATCTCCCAGTTAGGGCCGTGTTGAGTTCCTGTCGCGGGTTTAGTGTGCCCTTCCCGACTTCACTGAGCGCGGGAATCTCGTTGGGGTTTGCATTCACGATAGACGCGGAGGCTCGTTGGGTGAACAGATAGTGCCCATGGTTTGTGGTTGGGGTGTTTGTGTATTCACTGTCGTGAGGGAATGACAACAAACTAAACACACAGTTCGAAAGACACGAGTTTTAAATCTAGATGATTTGAAAGTGCATAGCTCCAGCGGCTTCTTAATATTGGAAGTAAGAGCGTTCCAGACGGCCGACAAGTGTACCTGAAAGTGTGCGATGCGGTGACCGTCCTTGTTCGATAGTCAGCCAAAAATGAATGTGAATGTGTGAGGGTGGACGAGAGTGGGAGGTCGTGAGCTTGGATTGTGTGCGAGTGTGATCGTGTACTTGTGTGCGAGCGTGTGTGTGTGTGCGTGGGGAGCGGTAGCGTAGCGGTTAGCGTGCTACGCTACAAACCCGGTAACTCGGCCAACACTGGTGACGATTATCTCAACCGGTGCTGGGCCTCCCCTAGGTAGACTCAGCCTCAAATGAGTGCCTTGTGCAGTGTGTAGTAAACATCGCCACTATGGAGACAAACGTCGGCAGGGCGTGGTACTGGCCACCCACTCTCTCGTGTGCCGTGCCGGCCTTCATACGTGCTCCCGAACAGCACTTGCTCCAACAATCTTTGTTTGTTATGCTCCTGAGAACGAGTCTTGAAACTCCGCTGCCGTCAGGACATTCGCGATCGGTCCGGCAGCGGTGCCAGCCTCTGCGTTTGTCTCGCACTCGTGCCTAACGCAGGACTTGATCACTTCCAAGTGCATGCTGCCTGGCCATTACCCCAACCTCTCTGCGCCGACGCGTTGTGTTCTATTCGGGGGCGGCCGCGCTACCCAGAGTCCCGGAGCGCTGAGCTGGCACTGCCGAGTGCCCTGCGCTTGAGCCACCTGCGATTGGGACGAGTTCTCAAGTGCATCGCGCTGACGATCTCAACCCGGTCGCCAATAGCTGCACAAAAATTAAAAGCCCGTCATGTTAACCCTTGCCCGTTCCGATGACGTCCGCTTGCGTGCATCATCAGTAGTTTTTCTTCCGATTCCATTCATGTACGTTCACGTATGTGAACGTGATCAAAACAAAACCGGGTGAAAAACTCAAATAAAATAACTTTATCAGTACTGAGGCTCCGGCAAGGCCATGTGGGAGGGCGTGTGGCACAGATTGGCGCCAGCTATCGTAGAATGCGGTCGTGTCGCTACACTTCTCTGCGGTAAGTACAATGTCTTTAAAAACAACGGCGCTACTATGCCTCTTCAAATAAAATTACCGCTAAGTTGCTGGCGCGTTCCAAGATGCAGACGTGAACAGGACACCACCCTGCAACTTGCAGACATCTTGGAACAGGAAAGGGTTAACATTCGTACATTTTACACGTAATCTTAATATATTGCGGCTCTGGGAATTAAATATTGGCGTGACTGTCCTGCAACAAGCAACCTCACGGCAGTGTGCAGCACAGCGTAACCCCTGCTGTTGAAAGGATATAAAGGCGACTAGAATGATTTTTCATGACGTCCTGTGGAAATCTTTTCCGCCACCATTCTCCGGCACTGCTCCGTAAGATTTACGAATGCATTCTGATGATCTTTCATGACCTTGTTCTGACAGCGCGATTGTAAAGTGTCGGAAGGAAAGACGGCAAAGTCATTTAATGGAAGCGGGCCCGCTAGTCAGTGCAAGCTGCGGGGGGG
This sequence comes from Lampetra planeri, assembly GCF_965212315.1. Taxonomy (NCBI): domain Eukaryota; kingdom Metazoa; phylum Chordata; class Hyperoartia; order Petromyzontiformes; family Petromyzontidae; genus Lampetra; species Lampetra planeri. Next base: position 12,557,039 of record NC_136110.1, read on the forward strand.
GGGGGAGGGGCGGGGGAGGCGTTCTGCAGCTGCACGGATCATCTCGAGCTTTGATCGCCCTGGTCACGTTTGTTTCTTCTGCAATCGTGAGCTTCACGGCTCATGGGATTCCTCCAGGACAAACAAAGATTCTGACTCTAAAGGCTGGCAAACGACCCTAGTTACACCGACCAACATCAGAAGCAGCAACTTTATTTAGACCGGAGGAATCCGATGAGATACGAAGCTCATTTTAACGGATGTCCAGGAGGACGTAGCGACAGCTGTGCCTCCGACTCTCTCTCTCGGGGCGCTGCTCAGCACCTGAAATCCACTGCAGTGCCTTACGCATGTGATGTACGTACGTATGTTGAACTTTTTTCGCACCGTACGTGGCCAGCCGTGCTAATCGGAGGTGATAGGCGTTAATAGCTTAGTCAATAAATCCCGTCTCCCTGGGCTCAAGATTGCTGTTGTGTTCCTGGCGGTGTCGTCATAGGCCAACCGTGAGAACCTTCCCAGAGTTCTTTGCTGTGTGATGCGGTCGCTCTCCTGGGGGGGGGGGGGGGGCGCAGTGGAGCGCTGCGTCAGAGTCGCCGCGAGACTTCTGCGGCTTTGAAACACGTTGTGTGGGTGGACACGTTGCATACAAAAAGGGAAAAGTGTAAAGAAATAGATCGCTTTCATGTTTGTTTATTACGTAACCAAAAATATCCCACGCTTTGGGTTAGCGGGGTGGGGTGGACGACCAAACGGCTCCGGTCAGGGCAGCCAATAAGGTCACAGGCGTTGTGTGCCGCTGCACGAAAGCTCACCCCCAAGATGGTATTTCCAGCACTCGCTGGGATAAAACACATCTTGTCCTGCCAAGCGTGCATGTGACCAGATTCAGACTCGTGGCCCTCCCAAAAAAAAGTGTTGGTAATGCTCACAAAGACAAAGATCCCCCGTATAGCCTGAACAGACTGTTGGGGCAAGTGCTGTTAGCGGGCACCTATGAAGGACGGCACGGCGCGCGAGGGGTGGGCGGCCAGCACCACGCCCGGACATTTTTGTCTCCCCAGGTACTCATTTGAGGCTGAGTCGACCTAGGGGAGGCTCTGGACCGATTCAAAGAATCGTCACTGGTGTTGGTCGTGAACGGGAATTCGAACTCGGGTTGCCGGGTTCGAAGCGCTAACCGCTACGCCACACGCATGCACCGCGAGGTTTTGCGTCATGTGAGCTCGTAAAAGTTTGGCCCGAGGTGAAGCCCTCCAGGCCCTGGGGACCTTGCCAGGAACACAAATGGGGGGCGCTGTCATTATAACTTTTGGATAGTAAAACTTGAAGGTTTTTCTTCAAATCATTGACTATGAAACTGGAATGCCGTGGCTTTCTCGAGTTATATGAGCCTCGTATCCGTCCCAAGTGAAACGCGTGCCAGACCCCCGTCATTCATAGGTCACGGTTGGACCGGTACCCCCTGCCACGAGCTGGCAATCCGGCCCGTGACCGTGCGAGCGATGGCACCATGGTCGTGACAGTGACAGTGTGGCTCTGTGTGTGGCTCCGTGCCGGCACCGTCTACCTGTGCTGACCCTGGAACCAGCCGTGACCTCGAGGGGTCATGGTGGATCTCTCACCTTGCCCACGCGTGAGCCAGCCAGCCAGCAAAACTTTAAAAAATGTATGACAGAAAAACGGAGAACTCGGAGGAAACCCTTTCAGAACAAGGGGGGAACATACATACAGTACTCCACAGAGAAAGGTGCCCAAGTCGGGAGTCAAACCTAGGCCCCTTCTTGCTGCGAGGCTTGAAAACACCTGGATAAAAATCACGAGAAATGCAGGCGTTTACTCGGCAAACATAACCAAAACGTACGCTGAAACTCTGTTTCAAAGTTTGTGTTCTCCCAGCGTCATTCTCGTTGCGTTTCCTGACCACACCTCCCTCTGACCTCTCCCACATTCCTGCCGGCTCTGCCGAACATTTTCCCTACGCATCTCGTGGCTTGCTGGGGTGGGCGTGGGGGTTGGCCGAATGACATGGAGAAGGAAAGCATTTGGGGGCGAGGGGGGGGCGTTAAGTGCTTGACCGACAGAGATAAGATATTGGCGCTCAAAATGTATTGCTGCAGAAGGACACTGCGGCATCTAAGTTGGACCCAAAGAAAGGCCAGCGTAGAAGTAAGAAAAATGTTGCACATAGAAGATTACAACCTGACGATGCGGGCAGTGATGGTAAGGAAACTGACACTATTTGGACACGCATATGTCGGATGGACAACAGCAGGAACAATTTAAGTGTGTTGTTCAGAAACATGTAAGGAACCGCAAAGAGAGGGAGAGCTCAGAGAGAATGGCTTGGCGACGACCTCACAAGAGATTGGTGCCAGCAAGACGTGGGCCACTACTTGGGTGTATTGGCACAAGACAAGAGAGAAACGTGGAAACAAATGACGAAATGTTGCAGTGGAACACCTCGGCCCCAAGGCCGTAGCCATGGAGTCAACATTGGGGGGGACCAAATCTTCCAGGGGGTCTGGGGGTCCCTCCCCCCAGAAAAAAAATCTAAATTTGAAAACTCATTTCCTGCCTAAAAAAAAAAATCACTAACACATAAGATGGACTTTTTATTTATTTTTTACAATAATGTCTAATAGTGTATTGTATTACATTGCTCTGTTTTTTTTTCTTGTTTCATTGTATGTAATGGCAGAGATTAGGGATTAATAAAGTACAACCATAACCACAATCATATAAACAGACATCTATTTTATAGCAATATATTGGGCGGGACATTTTGAGCATATTTGAATATTGGAGGGATGCGGGGATGCGTCCCCCCAAATATATATTATAATTACGGTCTTGATCTGCCCCATGGAATCGTGATGATGACGACAACGATGTTGGGAGCCGAGATGAATGGAGCCAAAATTGTCTGGCGCAGCGGTCCGGCGCGAGGGTGCTCCCAATCCCGAGTGCTGGACATCCCTGCCGAACCCTTCGCGTCTCTCTCGAACTCTGCGGTCACGTGCCACCGCGGGGCATCTGAGCTGACGTGGGGGGGCCCGTTGGTTCGGAGTTCACGTCTCAGATGCCACAGGGGCACCGCGCCGGCGAGATGTTAACTACCTCGCCTGGTATGCAGGAGGTCGTGGGTTCCATCGCGATATGGACGACCGCTGCATATTTGGGGTTTTGCGTGTCTCTCTCTCTCTCCCTGTGGTCGCGTTTGTTTTTTCTCCGGTCCCTCCGGTTTTTTGCCTGCACGTTCAGAATCAACATCACGCGTTTCGAGTGTTTTGCTGCTATACATTTCCACATTATTAGCAACTTCGTTGAGCTATCATTTGTTGCCAGGTCACTTCTTTACAAGAGCGATATAGCTCAGTGCGTCTTACCCGGTAAAATAGAAAATAGTTTAGTTTATAGCTATTAGTTTATAGCTGTTAGCGGGGGGCTCAGGGCTTTTCGGGCGTCAACGCGGCGGTCATGGAAATATCAAATCACCCCCGTCCCACAAACCCACTCCCTTGGTCTCTTTCTCCACTTCTTAACTCTCCCTCGTTTCCCGTTCGCGACAAATCTCTCTCAAGTCCTCAGCCAATCCCCCCCCCCCTCGCCGTCCCGACCGCTGCCCCCCAGCCCCCCAGCCATCATCGTTAGTTAATGAATTAATTAGTGAAGGTGGCCTCACACGACCCTCGCTCGAGCAGTGCCCCGTGCGATTGCGCAGGACCCACGGTGGGGGTGGGGGGGAGGTTGGGGGAGGGTGGTGGGAGGATGGAGGGTGGGGGGTAGGTTGGGGGAGGGTGGTGGGAGGATGGAGGTTGGGGGAGGGTGGGGGGAGGGTGGAGGGAGGATGGAGGGTGGGGGGAGGGTGGAGGGTTGAGGGTGGGGGGAGTGTGGAGGGTTGAGGGGGGGTGGAGGGTGGGGGGGAGGTTGGGGGAGGGTGGGGGGTGGAGGGTGGGGGGGTAGAGGGTGGGTGGGGGGTGGTGGGTGGGGGGTGGAGGGTGGGTGGGGGGAGGGGTTGACGTCAGCAGGGACACTTTGAACTTGGCTCAACTCTGCGGGATGCGGATGACGTCACCACACAGGCGTTTATGGTCACCACACAGGCGTTTGTGGTGACGTCACTTCCGCACACTTGGCCGAACGTACGGCAGGAAGCCAGTAAGCAAAACTTTAACAACAAATATGACCAGAAACAGAAGAGCTCGGAGCAAATCCGCGTAGAACAGAGGGAGAACAAACTCCACGCAGAAAGGCACCTGGGTCGGCAATCGAACCCAGGGGCCCGACTTGCTGTGAGGCGCGAGTTATTCACCCCAATCTGCCACCCTTGCCGCCCACGATGCAGATTTGTAAAACTCCACCACGAGCCGGGCCGCGAGGCGACGAGAGCAACAGAGCTAAGCGAAGTGAGGGATGTGAACCCACCCGCGTGGACGACGTGATTGCCTGTCGGCCCTGTTGCGTGTCGGATTCCTCTCCGCGTGCTGCGGTTCTCCTGCTGGCGAAATCTCCTGAATCAGGGCCATCCATACAAGGGGTGTGGGGGCCTGGGGCATATCCCACCGTGCGGGCCGCCCCTCCGCCAGCAGTATTCCATCTGACACCGTGACGAAGAATCACGGGGACCCCCTCTCCCCCCCCAAAGCACGAGGCCCGGGGCGGTCTCCCCGATTCGCCGTGTACCATAGGGACGGCCCTGCTCCTGACGAGAGGGTCTCGAGATGTAAAAGAACCTCGTAAATGAATGACATCAACGTTATCAGCATCATCGGCATCATCAGCATCATCGGCATCATCATCATCATCGCCAACAGAATTGCTGCGATTAGCAGCAGAAGCAGCAGCAACGGTGGCGAAACTGCTCCAGGTAATGCCCCAACTGAACGTTATTAAGCAATGGCAGGGATCGAGTCGCTGGACCCTCCCCCCGCTCCCCTCCCGCGCAAACCACAGAACCACACGCAGGCTGGCAGTGGGGCCACGCGGGGCCACGCAGGGCCACGCAGTCACGTAGACGGTCCCCTGCTGCCTTAGCTCGGTGCGGTCGGGGGGAGCGGGGTGGGGGGGTGTTATCGTCGGCTTCGGAATGATGTAGTAGTTGCTCCTGTTTTGCGACGTGAATATGTTCATACGTATTCTTTCGCACCGTACGTAGCCAACCGTGCTCATCGGAGGTGCCGAATGTGGTATCCGAAACGCTCTTTTTCAGAAACTTGTTTGCGTGCCGTGGACTCGTGGGAAAGCTCGGCACAATCACTTGATTCTGCTCACGTGGCCGTGTTTCGGTTGAATCTGTCATTAATACCACGCGAGCCGTCGAGCAACTTCACGCGTAATTACGATTTTCATCCATCGTCGTGTCTCTTCACTCTAAACGAGTTGCCCCTGAGCCAATGACAGAAATTCAACATTCGCGTGGCAGGGGCCGGTCTCCCCACAGGGGTGACGACTCTCAACTTCCATTCCGCCAGCTGTGGAGGGACGACGATGGGTCCATGTCCGCTCGCTGAGCGGGATTCGAACTTGCAACCTTCCGCTCGCGGGTTGGAGCATAGCCATAACAGACCTTGTGGGGCAAGTGCTGTGAGCGAGCAGCACCTGCGAAGGCCGGCACGGCACACGATGGTGGGGATGTGCGTTCAGCACCACGCCAGGCCGCCTTTGTCTCCCCAAGTAACAATGTTTACGCTCCACACCAGGTACTCATTTGCGGTTGAGTCGATCTAGAGGAGGCCCAGACAAACGCAGCATCTCTCACACACACACACTGACATCAGCACTCGATAGCATTTCAAAGTAATCGTCACTGGCGTTGGTGGGCCGCGAGCGGGGAATCGACCTCGCGGTGGCTGGGCTCCTCGTGGCTTGCTGATGGGTCAACGGACGCGTGCCGGGGCGCTGCCTGCCGGTGACAATGCCCCGGGGGGCGGTCTCTTGGGCTGCTGACGAAGCCCTGCGAAGTTGTGGAGCCAGACCGTCACCCTGCCACCACCACCCCTGCCACTCCTGCCACCACCACCGCCACCACCACCGTCGCCCGCCGTGTCACGGCCCGTGACGTCAGTGTCTGGTCTCGCTTAAATGCTCTTTTGAAACCGGCTTTGGCCAGAGCCGATGGAATGTGCATAATTGATGTCGATTTTCGCAGAAATGGGAAACGGGTTCTGGGATTGGGGGTTTGAAGTCCACAAGTGCGTAGCAGTTGTTGCGTTTTAATAGGCAGATGGAAGGGCGCATTGAGATAATCAGGTGTTTTTTTGTGCGTGTGAGAGTGTTGTGGTCTAATTGATGTTCATCAGAGTCATCGTTAGCCAAAGTTCAGGTTCACCGTCGTCAGTCACATTCATCACAATTAACAATAATTACATTGTTGACATGAATATCATAATTCCTCGTAACCATCATTCTCACCATCATCATCATCCCAATAAACAAAATCGTCATCGTCGTCACGTGGTGAGGAGTCCCAGTGGAGCACAATCTACTATTGTTGTACTGAACGTCTATGCTTCTAGATCTACGCCCCCCCCCCCGCTTCACCAAACGCGTCGAAGTAGGGTCAAGTGACCCCCGCGACCTGCATGGACGTGGCGAGGCCCTCTCACCTCGCGGTGGATCGACAGAAGCGGCTGTGAGAGCGCACGCGGTCACCGGCGTCGCCACGGCAACGCTGCCATTGGCATCACCGCTGCCAAGGGCCCACAGGCATCATTCGAGGGCAGGGTCCATTATTTATCAATCTCTTCATTATTTACTTGTTATCACGCCGCTTGTTTACCCAGGAAGCCTCGCTGACTCCCGTGACTCTTTTATTTTTCCGGAGGGTCCTGCCAAGTGCTAGTAGTGGAGGGGGTGGGGAGCGATGATTACCAACACGTTTATTCCGACCGAGCGATGTTTATTCCCCATTGTTGGTGAAGTCGTAGGTCCCACCCACCGCGGCCTCTCGATCGATCACCGAGCACCCTCGACCGCAACCGCTGCACAAACCGTGGCAGACAGATGCGGATACCTGATGATGCACAAATGGAAAATAAAAACTCTCCAGTAGCGTGTGACGCTGGTCATCCAGAACAGACCGTACAACGTATATCGACGAACCCCGAATCGCGTTGCATCGTGTTCGTGCCCAAGGCTTGGAGGGCCACTTGGCTCCTCTTTTGATGTCTGCGGTTCACAATCCATGCCCAGGCTCAGAGAGCCAGACCAAGTCACATTGGGGCCGTCCATAAATGACATCACGCACCTGGGGGGTCAGACATTTGTGACGATGTGTGACGAGGGTGGGGAGGGGGGTTTGAGAAATGTGACGTCACATCAAAATGCGCAACTTGAAATAAATATAAACACGTTCTACTTAATTAAATATACTTTTTAATACATTTTTATCCTACAACATCAGAGTGCAGCGCCACATTAAATACGCACTACAATGACAATATTTTAAAGCGATTTGAAGCATGTTTTATTTTTCTGGGGGGGGGGGGGGGGGGGGGAGCAGAGCTTTGTGACGTCATATTTGAGGGGGGGGTCTGACTTTTTGTGACGCCGTGTGACGAAGGGGGGGGGGATCAAAAATCGTCCAAAATCGCGTGACGTCATTTATGGACGGCCCCATTGCTCTGATTCTTAATGTTGCATGCAACCTGCACGATACATTACGTAACCCAGTAATTCTCAACCTTGTTTGGCTACTGTACCCCTTGTTGAATTTTACTTTCAACCGAGTATCACCCCATGCCTGACCCAATCTGGTTCTGAGAAGCAAATGTATGAATAGCGAACGTCAATATTTTTGCCAAATGTCCATTTTGTGAGGTTATCCTCACTAGCTGGTAACTGCAAGCAAATAAAATAAGAATTAAATGGACGCTCCGCACGCGTGACGTCACTTTCCCGCGCTCGACGGTTGCTGTTGGCAACCGCTTTGTTTACCGCGAGTGAGTTCAGAAAGGGCCTTTTATTTCGTTCTAGCCCACCATATGGATCGAAATGTTATCGTAGTTATTTTACATTGGCAGAGTCACGCGTGATTATTCATCAATGGCTCTCACGTACGGTTTAATTTCACACATTTATAAATCACCTTACGTAAGCCCCCCCCCCGTGGGACAAGGGTTGGAGGGCCACGTGGCTTCTCCTTGAGAACCATTGAAGTGATCGGAAAATCACACAAACAAAGTAACGTTGTCCACCCTTACTGCGAAACTACTCCAGACGATGTAACACAGAGAGCCCTCGTGATGGCCTTGAGTTGCAGCGGTGTCGTCAATAACCAAACTGTGATCGCCGTTTGATTATGTGACGTCACATCAAAATGCGCAACTTAAAATAAATGTAGACGACACGTTCTACTTAATTAAATATACTTTTTATTAAATGGTTTCTCCTACAACATCAGAGTGCAGCGCCACATTAAATACGCACTACAATGACAATAGTTTAAAGCGATTTGAAGCATGTTTTATTTTGGGGGGGCAAAGCTTTGTGACGTCATATCTGAGGGGGGGAGGATCTGACTTTTTGTGACGCCGTATGACAAGGGGGGGGGGGCAAAATTGTCCAAAATCGCGTGACGTCATTTATGGACGGACCCTTTGAGGTTTGCGTGTCTCTCTCTCCCTGGTGGTTGTGTGGATTTTTCTCTGGGTTCTCCAGTTCCCCCCCGCCCACATTTATAATCATCACGCCACGTTCAGAGTATTTGGCTGCTACTATAAATGTCCACGTGATAAGCCACTTTGTTGAGCTATCATTTGTGGCCCGGTGAAATACTAAATAGATGAGTTGTAAGTTTAATTATTATCATTACTTACTTGGTGATGCTATCCACACCGTGCCCTCACAGCCGATAGCACCTGCTATGCATGGTGATTACCTTCTTCATAGCCCCATTAATGCATCATTATGTGCTGTGAATTCGGAGCATTGCGCAGTCGTGTAGCGGTTAGCGCTACGCTGCGCTACAAACCTGGCTACCCAGGTTCGATTCCCACTCATGGCGAACACCAGTGATGATTATCTGAACCGGTCCTGGACCTCCCCTAGGTCGACTCAGCCTCAAATGATTACCTGGTGCGATGTGTAAACATCGCCACTAGGGAGACAAAGGCGGCCGGGCGTGGTGTTGGCCACCCACCTCCTCGTGTGCCGTGCTGGCCTTGAAAGGTGCTCGCTAACAGCACTTGCCTCTACAGTCTGTTAAGGCTATACGGGGGATCTTTATCTTTGTGTGCGTGACCAACTCTGTATAACTTCATTGACACTGAATGCAAGTTTTTGGTGCGTCTTTCGCCTCCTCGCGAGTTGCGAGGAGGCGAAACTGGGCCCACGGATTTAGCCGTTGTTTGTGCCACGGTTCCAATTGCAAGATTGTTCATAATACAGGTTTTTGTTTGGGCTAGATCGACTAAATATATAAATGTGTCGTTAAATTAGAAAGGTTTGTCATGTTAACAGAACATGCCAATTCGTTACTAGTACAGCACACCAGTGTGTTGGAGAGAAAAAAAATGTTTACGTGACAAACCTTACTAATTGTTTGTGTTGGGTGGTGGCGAGTTTAACGACACATTTATAAATGTACGCGATCTAACCCAAAAAAACCTGCATTATGGATGATATTGATCGCGAAACCTTCGTGTTAAACTGAAAGATTCTTGTAAAAATGGCTATTTAGTTAATAAAAAACATGTTGGAGGCAGATAATGAATGCCCCCATGCTGCACAACTGGTGGGCACTGTCCACGTAGGGCCCAGTGAACTGAAACTTTCTCCCTCATGGCTCGGTGGGACAAAGGCCCCTTCCCAATCCAGTGGCAGCTGTCAGATTAAATGAGAAAGAGCAACAAATGCAGGAAACCTTTGAGCAATGGAGCCGCACGCAACAAGCGCGCATGGACAAAGATCTCCCGTATAGTTTTCGATCCACTTTTGGGGCAAGCGCTGTTAGGGAGCACCTATAAAGGATGGCACGGCACACGAGGGAGTGGGTGGCCAGCACCACGCCCGGCCTCCTTTTTCTCCCCAATGACGATGTTTACACACCGCACCAGGTACTCATGTGAGGCCGAGTCAACCTCGGGGAGGCTCAGGACCGGTTCAGATAATTAATCATCACCGATGTTGGTGGCCGTGAGCGAGAATCGAACTCGGGTCGCCGGGTTCATAGTGCAGGGTAGCACAGAAATGATTCGAATAAGAGACGACGGCGAACAGGCCGGTCAAATTTCTCCATCCGCCGTCGCTCAGACCCCCTGTACCGTCCTCCCATGTAGCGGCCCTGGGAGAATCCTCACACCGTACACAATTCGTAGCGTTGCAAAGATGTCCGTGCATGTTTAGGCAGCTGTGCTGTGTTATTCAACTCCCTTTGTCGGGGGTGTAAACCTTGCGCGCGCTGAGTTACGGCCACTCGAGGCACGTCGGCAGGGTGCCATTCACATTCATCGGCAGAATCTCACTTGGGCTCCGCAGATCTCTCCGTCCCGGTGCAGCCAGTGGACAAAAGGCCGAGGCAAGGGATACGCCCGGACTCGACGGCCCTCCGCCCATGCGAGAACAGCACCCATTGTTGACTCCCGCGTTCCGTACTGCGAGGAGGTGGAGGAGAGCAAGGGAGGTCGCGCTGTGCGTTGAAACTCGGCCCCGAAGGGACTGGTGGTCGACACACCCCGCTACAAGATGGGCGCTTGTGAAAATCCAGTTGTGCATTGCGTCCTGCTCGCTGGTTTTGCACTTGCTGGTTACGTTTGCGAAGGTCTGTGCCGACCTCCAGTTTGCAGCCCTGAAGCCAGTGGTTGAAATTCCACGTTCCGACAGAGTGCATCCATGTGGACAGTCACTGTCGACTTGACCCCATCGCGTGGTTACTAATTTTTGTTTAATTCGACAAGAGCACGGGGGCAGAATGCGAGGCAATAACAACGGAGAGGCGGGGGCACAGAAATTCCGCGGGCACAATGCCCCGAACACAGAGCTCATGGGTTGGGGGGAACGGAGGGGTGGGGGGGGTGGGTTGAAATTGGCTCACTGCGTCCCACTTACGTGGGAACGTGCGAGTGAAGCGGATTTATTTTTCACGTGGGGAATGGAAGGTAAATGGAGAAGGGGCAAAGTAAAAGGCAAAATGGGTGGGGGGGGGGTTTACAAAAACAAGGTTTAGGAAATAAAGTAACCTACATGCGCCAAATGACCTGGTTGTCCATACGCATCCTGTGCAGCAGTGATCGCTCCACTATGGGGTGGTACCTTGAACATCCATCCCCTCCCCGTGGTATCTATTTTATCGACCCTGAATGGATGATGGGCTGAGTCAACCCCCCCCCCCCAACCGAGAGTTGAACTCACAACCTTCCCATTGGGAGCCGCTCGCTTTACCGCTGGTGCCACCATGGCCAAATTTAGTTGTACGGGTTTAAAAAAAAACACTTAAAACTCTGTTCATGTAACATTGTGTAAATACATCTAATACATAAATACATTTACGTTTTACACGTGTAGGCTTTCACGCCCAATATTATTCGCGATTAAGTTTTTGTGGGGTTAGATCGCTTAAATGTGCGTGCACCGTGAAACCCACCTTGAACCGACCACAGCCATGTATCAATTCTGGCAATCGCCCAATGAAGCCGATTGTAATCACCGGCGAAACGTGAAATTGTAGGCGTTGTTGGTTTGATCTCCAACACACAAGCGGCGCTGCTGAAGTGGCAACTCGTTGGCACGTTGTTTGTGTCTTTCGGGAGAGTGAAACTCCTCTTGTCGGGTGTTGAATCAGAATCTTTATTTATACCGGAGGAATCCGATGAGCTATGAAGCTCTTTATGACAGATGCCCAGGTGGGGGCGGGTCAGAAGGTTACAACAACAAACAATACAAAAAACACGATAAGAGTGCAAAGTGTAGGAAAGGTAAACAAATGACAAAAAAAACACTTTTTTATCTCACCAGGTAAAGCCCACAGAGCTATTAGCTTATTTCTCAGAAGCGACCTGGCCACAAATGATATCTCATCAAAGTGGCTTATTGTGTGCAAATTTATAGCAGAAGCCAAATAATCTAAAGAATGGGGGGCTGCTGTTCCCGGATAATTTTTCGGGCTCAATAACTCCTTTAGTCCCCGCGCATGGACACCCGGAGAAACGCGGATAAGGGAAGCAGCTCGTGCCGTGTCTCAGCCACTCCTGCCGCGTCTCAGCCACTCCTGCCGCGTCTCAGCCACTCCTGCCGATACTATGGAGAAAGATGAGAGGAGTTCTGCTGGTCTCTAACAAAATTGCGCGCCCTCTGCTGGGGTGATGGCACGACTCAATAATATCTGGAGAAGCAAGCAAATCAGCTACAATACCAAATGGAACATCTTAAGAACCACAGCTTTGTATGCCTGCGGGACTTGGATATTAAAAAAGACTGACAAGAGATAAGACATTGGCATTCGAAAGGTCTTGCTACAGAAGGATGCTGCATCTAAACTGGACCCAAAGAGTGACCAACGTAGAAGTAAGAATACAAACCGATGCAGGCAGGCAGTGGGGAGAAGGAAACTGACACTGTTTGGACACACGTAGGATGGACAACAACAGGATAATTAACAGTGTGTTGTTGTTCAGAGAAATGGAAGGAACCGGAGAGAGGGGAAGAGCTCACAGAGAATGCCCTGAGGACGACATCACAAGAGATTGGTGCCAGCAAGACGTGGGCCACTACTTGGGCGCATTGGCACAAGACAGAGAGGAAAGTGGACACCTACGGGGCTATCTGCCCCATGGATTGTGCTGATGCTGGAGGACCAACAAAGGTATGGGAAGTTCACGCAATTCTAACTTCCTGCAATGAAACGCAGTCACCGCAATGTGTGACAGCCTGGCACAGGACAGCGGGGGCCTCTAACCCATCATCCCGACATTCGTGATTCCTTCACAGAGATACATGGCTCTTCCGCTCTGTGCCGTGGATCCCGAAGGATTGGCAGATGATTTAGACGGATAAAAAAAAAAAATCGAGTTGTATTTCACGCCGCCGTCTGACTTCTTCGTTAAGGTGACCGTGCGGTGCCGGAGATTGAGGATTCACGTTCAGACTCCGAGTGGAGAGACGAGGAGATGGGGCGGTGTGGAGGTGATGGGGCGGTGTGGAGGAGATGGGGTGGTGTGTACTCCCGTGACGCAGAGCAAAGGGAACCATTGCATTGCTGGCACTCTCCGCGTGTCCACATTTCTCCCTCAGTGCGTCTCCACATTTCTCTCTCTCTCTGTGCGTCTCCGCGTTTCTCTGTGCGTGCATGTTTCCCTCCCTCCTCTCTCTCTCTCAGGTACTTTCCGTGAGTATCCATGGCCCAGGCCATCTTTGCGTACCCACAAATTACGTTTTCCTTGTCCCCCCCCCCCCCCATGTCTCGATGCGTCTCTCTCCACCTCCCTCTGCGTGTCTCTGAGCTTCTCCACCTACATCATCATCACATCTCCTACCTTCACCTTTTCGATTGATCACCCCAGTGGGCCTCACCTCCCCACCAGGCCTCCTACTCAACCAATTTGCGTTCAGTTTTGTTGTTGTTGTTGTTGTGCGCATTAAAAAACTTGAAAAATTCTCAACTTTATCAAGCGGAGCTTCTCGTACTCACCGCCCTCTGGTCTGGATGATAACTGCAGATGCGCAGTTATCATCCATGCCCCCCCTCTCCAAGGATTCCTGATTTGCGTAAACATGAGCTCGTCAAGGACGGCTCCCTCTCGTGCCGCGGTCGTGGTGTGCCACTTAAATCTGCCCCATGCTGCCCACCAGAGACACGAAGCGACATTAAGGAAGTCACATCCTGGCTGCGGAATTCCACAGCCCTCGGTGACCCCGTGGTTTCCTTTGGGCGCCGGCCGCATCTCCGCGGTGTGCGTCTGCGGCGCTCCCATTCACGTTTGGGGCGCCACACTATCGGTACCGGAGCATTCCTGGCTGTAAGAGATCTCCACGCAGCCGCACGGTGTAAATGTTATTGCAGCCCCCTACTCTACGAGATGTCTGGCAAAAAGCATTACCAGGCTACAGCGTGCACTAAATTCTCTGGCACGCGTCATGATGGGTACTGCAAGATCCGACCGTGTCCGTCCGGTGCTCACTAAACTGCGTTGGCTTTCGGTTGCCGAATTAATTCATTATAAGGTCGCAATCAAAGTGCTCGCCACAAATCAACCGCAACACCTCGCTGATCTCGTCAAGGAGCATCAACCATCACGTGAACTCCGGTCATCCTCGCAGCAGCGGCTTTTGGCTCGCCATCGAACAAAGACGGTGACTGCATCGCGCACTTTCAGGTGCGCTTCTGCGGCCATCTGGAATGCTCTTCCTTCCGATATTAGGAAGCCACCGGAGCTGTGCACTTTAAAATCATCAGCTAGATTGAAAACTCGTAACTTTAGGACTGCTTTTTGTGTTTAGTTCTCCTTCCCCCGCACCTCCGATTAGCACGGTTGGCTACGTACGGTGTGAAAGAAGTTCAACACACATACTTACGTACAACATACAGACATTCATACATTTGCACCACGTGCCTTGAGAGACGCCTGGCGTGCATCGGCAGCTCTGGTGGATAAGTGCGATTATGGCGACGATGACGACGATGACGACGATGATGACAACGGCGTTGATGGCGATGAACCCACGGTGTCGAAATGCAGCTCCGGTGCCAGTCGTTCCGTGTATCCCATTACCCGCTTCTCCTGCTCAGTGCCTCTGATGATTGTTTTGAAGTCAAATTTCTCGTTCGATTTGCAGCGGATAAACCGCCGGTCCCTGCGCGTCGTGTTCCCTGCTCCCTGGATCTACGAGTTGGTTGAGTGGTGGAATATTCCGGAGTGAGGCCAGCAATGAGGTGTGAAGAATAAGATGTGAACAATGAGATGGGCAGATTGAGATGGGCAGAATGAGATGAGGGATGAGAGGTAAAGAATGAGGGGTTAGAAATGACACGTGAAGAATGAGACGTGAAGAATGAGATACTTTACTCCTAGAGGGGAGAGGGAGGCACAATGAAAATCTGCGTTGGTCGGGAGACTACTGGACATCTGTGATGTCACTCTATGGAGACGTGGAAGTCACCCGCGTGAGAGTGTGTGTGTGTCTTCTTGGTTCTTTCGGTAAAGTCACGTAGAAGGGAAGTAATAAAATAAAAATAAAACATAATAAAATAATATAATAATATAATATAATAATATAATATAATATGTTGTTGACGCAGTAGGGGGCACAGCTGGTGCGTCTGCCAGTCATCTCAGACAGTCAACCCATGCCACCTGGGTCTGTCCCGTGAGCTCCTGTCAGGCAGCGAGCCTTCGACACTTCACGTGGCCTCAAAGTGCTCCTGGTCTGGCACGGGCGTTATGGTGACATCACCGTACGTAGCCAACTGCGCTAATTGGAGGTGCGGGGGAAGGGTAACGAACTAAACACAAAAAGCAGTTCTCAAGAAATGAGTTTTCAATGTAGATTTAAAAGTCCACAGCTCCAGTGGCTTCCTAATATTGAGAAGGAGGCGCGTTCCAGACAGCCGCAAAAGCGCATCTGAAAGCGCCGCATGATCCGGCGGTAACCGCGAGCAGCCAAAATATAAATATGCTGCGAGGGATGACCACCGGAGCTCGCGTGACCGATGGTTCACGCTCCTTGACGAGGCCAGCGAGGTGATATGGTGTGCTTCATCTGTGGCAAGGAGCACTTCGTGCAACGAGTGTGCGAGGTCGGTCAGTCAGCGCCGAGGTCTGGCACAACAACCAGGAGGTGGCAGCCCAACCCCTCTGCGGGCAGCCGTGCAGCGTTGAGCCAACGACGAAAGCTGTCCTGACTCAACTGTTCATTCTGTCACCTCGGACTGAATTTGGCATCGGCGGCGGAGGTTGTCGTGAATGGAGGAAAGATCGTGAAGCGGAAGTGGGTGTTTTTGGGATTTTTGATTGACGTGGACTTGGAGGGTTCGTGTGGGAAGCCCCGAATGGAGAGGGATGAACTGACTGCCTGGGGAACTGGAGCCCCCGGCGAAAGCACGATCGCTGGAAACCACAGAAGCTCTGGTGACACCGCTGTGTGCACAGAAGAGCACATTTGATTTACTGTCTAGCCAAATATTTGGCTAAATTTGATGCCAAAAAGTATATGTTGTTGTCTCTAATCCCCTGTTCCTATCTCCTTGTCTGTCTCCCTCTTTATTTTTGTCTGTGTCTGTTTTTCTGCCTCTGTATCTTCGGGTATGTTGCACCGTTTCCCTCTGTCTCCCCCCTCTCCCTGTGTGTCTCTCTCCTCTCCTGCCTCCTCTCCCTGCGTTCTCTTCTCTCTCCCTCCCTCCCTCCACCTCTCCCCACTCTGTGTCTGTGGCGTTCAGTCTCTTCCTGCCTCGTCTCTCCTTGTCTTGCTGTCCGTCTCCCCGCGTCCGCGTCCCTGCGTCGTGATCCCTGCCTCTGTGTCTCAGGCGTGCAGCGATTCGGGCCCCCCCCCAGGGAGGTGGGTTCAACAATGAAAGTTATGTTTTTGTCTCAATCGACCGCTCTCGTTTGTCACGTCCGTCTCGTATCCCCCGCACCTCCGATTAGCACGGTTGGCTACGTACGGCGCTAAAGAAGTTCGACGTGCGTGCATGTGTATCGCTCGTTGTGTTTACTATCGTCCGTCTGCCTCATTGGCTCCGTGGCCCTTGACGTAACGTTGCAATATGATTATCTTTACTGGTAAAAACCACACTCGGTTCTTTCATGAAGTGTTCCAATACGCGTATCACAAGCACAATGGATGATTTTGATTGGTCAATCGATTCATCATTGCGTGCCTAATTAACACGTTACCCTTGGTAAGCGTTGGGAGTCGGTTCCTGGAGACGACCTCTCTCGCTCTCGATCCCAGTCACCCCAATCGTGTGTCCTTGACGTTTATAAACGGGCACTGCTGGGAGGTGAGCGTGTGAGCATGCAAGCGGGTCGCCATAGTGGCTAGGAGATGTTAACTACCTCGCCTGGTATCCAGGAGGTCGTCGGTTTGATCCCGACCCCAACGATCCCTGTATATTTGGAGTTTCTGTGTCTCTCTCCCCGCGGTCGCGTGGATTTTTCTCCAGGTCCTCTGGGTTTTCCCTCCACGTTTAGAATGAACACGTGTTTAGAGTATGGCTGCGATAAATTTCCACGTGATGATAAGCCACTTCGTTGAGTTGTCATTTGTGGCCACGTTGCTTCTGAAAAAGAGCTATACAGCTCAGTAGGCCTTATTTAAAAAAAAAAGTTTTTTTTCGAGTTGTGTAAATGAAGAGACGACGTGCGTCTGAAACAGGCCACCTGCGCTGGTCCCGGCACTGTAAGTCTTTCCTGCTGTAACAGCCAGAGGGAGGGGACGAGGGAAAACACACACCGCCAAAAACACACACACACACATGGCCAAAACAGGGCCTTGGGCCCTCTGTGGCAGAACGGGATACGGCGCGCACGCTTCCGTCCATGCCGCTTCACTCAGATCACACCGGCAGATTGCGCTGGCCACATCAGGCGCGTGCACGCGCGCGTGCGTCCTGAGACCAGCAACAACAACAACAAAAACAGTATAAAAAGGTAGCTTTGGGACAGCATCGAGGGAACTCTGTGTACACACGTTGCAGGGACTGCGTGCAACAACAACCGTGGTCCGAATGAGTCGAACGCCACCGGAGGGCCGTCGAGTCCCCCCGGCTCCGCATCTAGATCAGCGGCGATAGCGCCGAAGGAATTTCCACGGCTGGCTGCCGTCGCCTGGGGAGGAGAGTGCGGAGGAGAGTGGGGAGGAGAGTGGGGAGGAGAGTGCGTGTGCTGATGGAGGAGAGGTGGGAGTCGTTCGTGAGTGAGTGGGACAGCGGTGGCGGCCGTGGCGGGGAGATGAGTATGAGCGCTGCCGAAGCGATGCTGTTCGAGGAGCCGGTGTCACGCGTGTCTCTGGTGAGTAGCGATGATAATGATCATTTACCACCGTTTTACCGTTGTTATCTTACCAGGTAAGGCCCTGCTGAGCTATGTAGCTCTTTTTCAGAAGCGGCCTGGCCACTAATGATAGCTCAACGAAGTGGCTTAGCAAGTGGAAATTTATAGCAGCCAAATACTCTTCTAAAAATGTACATTTGTAATGCGCCGTGTATGGGCAGCAGGAAATAAACGGGAGCAGGGAAAATGGCCAGGACTAGTCAGGAGTAAAGTCCAATTTAAAGAGGTTGAGTTTTCAAAGACAAACTTAACCCTTTCCCATTGTGAGACGTCTGCAAGTTGCAGGATTGGTGTCCCGTTCAACTCTCAATCTCGGAACGCGCAAGCGGTTATTAGCTTTAATTGTATTTAGAGAGGCGTAGTAGCGCCGTTGTTTTGAGAGACATTGCCCTCGCCGCAGAGAACCGCAGCGACACGACCGAACTCAACGAGAGCTGGCGCCAAACTGTGCTACACGCCCTCCCACGTGGCCGTGTGGGAGCCTCGGCTCCGTTCCGATGATGAACGTTATCGGAACAGAATCATCAACGGAACGGAATCGGAAGAAAAGGTTTAAATAACGTAGGTGAAGAAAATGAAAATAAATTAAATCTTCTACGTGACTTTACCGAAAGAACCAAAGGGTATGGATCCTTGCAGTCACGAAAACTTCAAATCTAGAATGAAAGGTTTAAATAACTCCAACGACGACTCCTATTGTCTTATAAGCAAAGGCAAAGCCACGTTCCATAGTCTGGGAGCTGCGCAGTGGCACAAGCCCGGACCACACCCTGCAGGAACGGAGCGTTGTGTTCGGAGTGCCAGGAGGTGCGGTGCCCTGCCGATACTCGCCACATTTCGACGAAGCTGTGCGCCACAGATGGCGAGCTTCTACCGGGAGAGGGGGGACAGTGTTACCGCGTGGTTTTTTTTACTCAATAAAAGCATGCGCTTCGAGTATTCGGCTGCTTTACATAACCCCGTGATGATAGGCCACGTGGTTGAGCTATCATTTGTGGCCAGGTCTCTTCTGAAAAAGAAGCTAATAGCTCAGTGGGCTTTACCTGGTAAAATAAAAGTCGTTAATTTATGTTAATTATTTTGTTCAAATATTTTGTAGTGATTGTTTACCTCTCCTATACTTTGCACTTCTATCGTGGTTTTTGTTGTTTGTTGTAGCATTCTGACCCCGTGCCCCTACTGGACCTCTGAGCACAAGAGCTTTATAGCTCATCGGATTTCCCCCTGCAGTATGAATAAAGAGTCTGATTCTGAATGAGGTCATGAACAAAGTTATTCAAACTTGGACCGTGATGCCGGTGCACGCTTTTTTTTCTAACCTAACAAAACAACGCGAGCCCATTACAATTCCCAACGCGACTGAACCATTTAGGAGAAGCGGGGGGGGGGGTGATGAAGTTTGGGGAAAGGGGCCCACTGCCCCAGTCAAGTGGGGACATCACGACGGGGGTGGTGGGGGGGGGTGCACAGCGCAGAATCTTTCACGGCCACCGTGAAGCCAGACGCTCCACGTCCAACGCCCCGCCGCTGGTATCATTAACGGGCGAGGGGTCACTGCGGCTGAACCCGCGAGCCCCTTGCGAGGGCAACTGCAACGCGCTGCCGCTCTCCGCCGCACGCTACGAAGTCGCGTGGACGTGGCAGCAGCCTGCTGGCATTGAACATTCGGGGATAATTATTTTGTGAGTGGCTAAGAATGCAGCAAGCGGCTCGGATGTTCCTCGCTATGGCACCGCCGACGACAAAGCCACCGGGCATGGGTGGCCAACACCACGCTCGACCGCCTTTGTCTCCCTAGTGCTGATGTCTTATGCTGTATTGTACACAGCGCACGAGGGTACTCGTCAAAGGCGAGCGCATTCTGTTCAAGGCTGTACGGGAGGTGTTTGTAATGACTCTGTGTGTGTGTGACTCGACTTTAACGTGTGTCGAATGCTTTTGTGTGTGAATGCACGTGGGTACAAGAGGTGCGTACGAGGAGTGAGCGTGCGTGAGAAGTGTGCGTGCGTGCGTGTGACTCATGCAATTGTGGGGAGCGTCGGTGCAGCGGTGAGCCGCGCTGCGCTACGAATCCGGCGACCCGAGTTCCATTCCCGCTCACGGCCAACACCGGTGACGATTATCTGAACCGGTCCTGATCCTCCCCTAGGTCGACTCAGCCTCAAACGAATACCTGGTGCGGCAGTGTGGTAAAACATCGCCGTTGGGGAGACAAAGGCGGCCGGGCGTGGTGTTGGCCACCCAACCCCTCGTGTGCCGTGCACTACTCGCTAACAGCACTTGCCCCAACAGTCTGTTAGAGGTGGGGGGGGTCTTTGTGTTTGTACAATCGTAGCCGCTGCAGCCCAGTCGCGTTGTAATCGCTGCGCTGCAGTAGCCGCACGCCGCTGGGCAGGCGCGTGCTGACGCGTCGAGTCGCGCGCTATCGCGACGCGTGGCTCCGACTCAAGAAAACCTGCGTAAGAGTTAATTACTGGTGACTTACACGAACTCTGCGCAAATGATATGACGAGGTTTTTTTGGGGGGCGAATTCTCGATCGAATCGCAACCACTGAATTATGACGATTCATTGATTTTTTTTTATATACGGGGATTTTTGGGGAGCTTGGGAGACCGTCTAATCAGTACCGTACGTAGGCGTGGATATGCTCTTACTGTAACCTTGATGACGATATCATCGTCGTCGCCATCATCAGCCCTGGTCAATCCACTGCTGGATGAAGGCCTCACCAAGCCGTCTCCTTCTCTCACCGTCCCGCGTTGTAACGATGTCGCCCGTGCACGCGAGCTGACTCCATCGTTTCAAATCCACGGTGGATGTCGCGTGGCGGTACCCCGTCTGGCACCGTCACGGTGCAGTGAAACTCTCCCTCGGGCACTCGCCTGTGCTTCTCCCTCTTTTATTATTTTCGTGTTTGTTCCGATCGCTGTTATACTTCACAGCTCCACAGTTGTTGCTTTGCTTTCGTCATTTTCGTGACCACACGCCCCCCCCCCCCTTTGATCACTCTTGCAAACACAGACTCATCCTGGTCTCTTGAGCTCACGTCCGGCCAAACAAAATAAACTTGCGCTCCTGTTATCCGCAACACTTCAGAAGTGTAGAAATGCCCAATTTCACGGCCAATGGGCAGAGCATCGTGAATCGTAGAGACAATCGGAGTTGAGCTTGAGAGGAGCATCAACGAGCGACGCGGTTTTAATGGGTGGCGGCTCGCTTCTCGGGGTGCCGCGGTGGCTGGGAGATGTTAACTACCTCGCCTTGTATACGGGAGGTCGTGGGTTCCATCTCGACCCTGACGACGCCTGGACATTTTGAGTTTGCGTGTCTCTCTCCCTGTGGTCACGTGGATTAGTATCCGGGTTCTCCGGTTTTTCCCTCCACATTTAGAATCACCGTGCGTTTAGAGTATTTGCCTGCTATACATTTCCACGTGATAATCCACTTCGTAGGGCTAGTATTTGTGATTGCCAGGTCGCTTCTGAAAAAGAGCTACGTAGCTCAGTGGGCCTTCCCTGGTGTAATAATTTAGTTTCTAGAATATTCTTGTGCATTAACACCTTCGGGATGGCTGTTCAGCCAAAGAGTTCACAGCATTTGTCTTGGCACTTCAAGGTTTCGTCTGTTGGGTCGTTCCTACGCCCCTCGGAAATATTTTCGCGGGTTGCTCGCAGGAAGCGAATGCAAAAAAATTACAGCGGCAGGGGCGGCCGCCGTTCTTTGGCGAAAAACATCCTGCCTGCTTGTTACTCCCTTCAGAATGTGAGACGTTTCCCCCGGTGGCTCACTGATTATACCATTTTAGGTCACGCACGCAGTAAAATCCTGAGTTGAAAATCTCTCGCCAGCGCGTTCTTGTTTTGTTTGCTTCATGGACTTTCAAAATCAGCCCAGCTGGAGTAAGGAGGCACGGATTCCTATACGCTGCAGAAAATTCATCATCATCGGCTATGATGTATCGACTGCTGGATGAAGGCATCCCTACCCTGACACCGAAGTGCATTGCTTTCCACTAACAGCTATACGATGCAATTGTCCCCAGTTATTTATTACGGCAGAGGAAAGCTATAAATTTTGATTAACAATTTTTTTTATTTTACCAGGTAAGGCTCACTGAGCTATGTAGCTCTTTTTCAGAAGCGACCTGGCCACAAATGATTGCTCAACGAAGTGGCTTAGCAAGTGGAAATTTATAGCAGCCAAATACTCTCAACGCGTGATGTTGATTCTAAATGTGGACGTAAAACACAGAGGACCCGGAGAAAAATCCACGCGACCGCGGGGAGAGAGAGACACGCAAACTCCACATATGCAGCAGGCGTCAGGATCGAGATCGAACCCAAGACCTCCTGTATATTAGGCGAGGTAATTAACATCTAGCCACCACGGCGCCCTAATGTTACAATCCGCCCGGCACTTCCACTCCACCGGATTTGATTGCTCCATCTCCTCGGTGGATGCCCTCTTGTCCGGCGCAGTTTTTGTTTCCTTGGCCGCCCGTCTGTCGCTCTCTTCGTCCGTTTTCGCACCCTCTAGCGGAGTGGCTGGCCCCACGCCCCACTCACTTAACTCGTCCCTGTCACTGGTGTCTCTTAACCCACCGGCGAGCGATTACAGTACGAGTGATTGGATGTATGTGTATGTATGTACATGTACGTTGAACTTATTTTCGCACCGTATAAAGGAAAGGGTGTGTAAGATGTAATTTGTAGATGGAGGATAAGGTGACCAGGGGAATGAGATTACGATGCCAGGGTACGGACTTAGTTCGCATGCCAGGCCCGAAGCCGGCGGGCAGCGTTGTGGTTGTATGTGTATTGAATTTCTTTCGCACCGTACGTAGCCAACCGTGTTAATCGGAGGTGCGAGGAAGGAAGGACGTCAAACTAAACACAAAAAGGACTTCTACAGAAATTAGTTTTCAATTAGGATGTAAAAGTGCACAGATTCATTTGAATTCGTAGATAATAATGCAATGCATGCTCTCTCATTTAGAAACGTGCGAAAAATTGTAACAGGGTCTTTCGAATACCTCCTTTGAAAACGATCGCCCTAACTTTGGTGATGCACCAAAATACGTCGCTGGTCTCGTCAAGGAGCATAAACCATCATCACGCGAACTACGGTCATCCTCACGGCAGTAGCGGTTTTTGGCGAGACGTCGAGCAAAGACGGCCGCCGCATCGCGCGCTTTCAGACGCGGCCGTCTGGAACGCTCTTCCTTCCGATATTAGGAAGCCACTGGAGCTATGCAATTTTAAATCTCAATTGAAAACTTATTTCTTGAGAACCGCTTTTTGTGTTTAGTTTGTTGTCCTTCCCCCTCGCCTCCGATTAGCATGGTTGGCTACGTACGGTACGAAAGAAGTTCAACATGCGTACAACCACAACGCTGCCCGCTGGCTTTGGGCACGGCACGCGGACGCCATGTGTGCAGAGCACATCCACTGCCCCATAATCTCATTACCCTATCTGTCACCGTATCCTCTGTCTCCAAATTATATGTTACACACCCTTCCCACGTGTCGCATGTTGCCACGTAATGCTCCCTGGAGGTCTTGAAGTAGAGGGCCACATCACATTCGATATTCACATCGCATTCAATATTCACATCACATTCAATAGCCACATCGCATTCAATGCCCACGTCACATTTAGTAATCACATCGCATTCAATATTCACATCACATTCAATATTCACATCGCATTCAATAGACTTGAGATAATTAATCAGTTCAGCCTTTATAGGTGAACTACAATGAAATAATGGTAGACGGTTTAATCGTTAATTCAGGCTTGTAGACGTATGGCTGTTTGTGCCACACTGCACGTGGTTACGTAACACCGCGACTCTGGGACCACCGCAAGCCCCCTGATGGGGGGCTCACCCCCCGTGTCTCTCCCCCCGTGTCTCTCACCCCCCGTGTCTCCCTCCCCCCGTGTCTCCCTCCCCCCGTGTCTCCCACCCCCGTGTCTCCCACCCCCCGTGTCTCCCTCCCCCCGTGTCTCCCACTCCCCCCGTGTCTCCCTCCCCCCGTGTCTCCCTCCCCCTGTGTCTCTCACCCCCCGTGTCTCCCTCCCCCCGTGTTTCTCCCCCCGTGTCTCTCCCCCCGTGTCTCTCACCCCGTGTTTCCCACCCCCCGTGTCTCTCTCCCCCCGTGTCTCCCACCCCCCGTGTCTCCCACCCCCCGTGTCTCCCACCCCCCGTGTCTCTCTCCCCCCGTGTCTCTCTCACCCAGTGTCTCTCTCACCCAGTGTCTCTCACCCCCCGTGTATCTCTCCCCGTGTCTCCCTCCCCCCGTGTCTCCCTCCCCCCGTGTCTCCCTCCCCCCGTGTCTCCCTCCCCCCGTGTCTTTCCCCCGTGTCTGTTCCCCCGTGTCCCTCACACCGTGTCTCCCACCCCCCGTGTCTCTCACCCCCCGTGTCTCTCACCCCCCGTGTCTCTCTCACCCCGTGTCTCTCTCACTCCCCGTGTCTCTCTCACTCCCCGTGTCTCCCTCCCCCCGTGTCTCTCCCCCCGTGTCTCACCCCCCCCGTGTTTCTCACCCCGTGTCTCTCACCCCGACTATCCATCAATTCCGGAGCCCCACAATTCCATCTACAAATCGTCATGTCGTCATCATCATCATCAGCGGCATCGTCGTGATCGGCCACGGTCAATCCACTGCTGGATGAAGGCCCTCACCAAGCCGTCGCACGCAGCTTGAGCATCTGCTATGTGTGTGTATGTTGAACTTCTCTCGCACCATACATAGCCAACCGTGTTAATCAGAGGTGGGGTGATTTACCCGTCGAGCGGTACGGCTCGTGCTGCCTGCGATGCCCGCCGCTGATAGGACGTCTCGCCAGGGAGATAGAGCCGTGAAGTCAGCTCGTGTGCACGTGCTGGGTAGATGATTACATCGCAGCATCGTGAGAGATGGCGACGGCTTGGGGAGGTCCTCATCCAGTGGTGGATCGACCATGGCTGCTGCTGCTGATGATGATGATAATTTTGCTATGCCGCTTAGTGGTAGTATATCTCGTAGTATATCTTGTCCATGTTTGTGATTTCAGCTTCCGCTCGGTGGTCCCATCGGGACCCCCACAGGCAAGTGAGCAGCAGTAGCAGCAGTAATAATAATCTCCATCATCACCCCGAGCGTTCCCCGAGCATTCCACGCGCCGCCAGGGCACTCGATGCCTGCCTGCGTGAGCCACTCGCAAAAAGATCGTCGGCTTTTCTTCGCGTAGTGATTCGCCGCAGTTGTTCTTGAAGCATTCGGTTGCACTTAAAAGGGGACAAAACTAACCTCGTTAGTTTACGAAGCAAGTCGCTTTTTAATTGAGACGGAACGCTTGGCACTGTGGTGTTGTCCGTCCCCCCTCCTTCCCAACTATTTGGAAAGGTTGCATCGGAGTAGCTTTCAAACAGCGATGCTGTTAAAAGCTCAGTTCAACACATAGTAGGCTTTCGCGACCAGTATTGTCCACGAGAGAGGTTTTTTTGGGTGAGATCGCGTAAACATTAATGTGCCGTTAAAGCCACCACCACCCGACACAGCCAATTAGTAGGGTTTGTCACAGCCAACTCTGGCCGTCGCCTGATGAGGCTGGTTGTAATGACCGGCGACACGTCGTACTCGATTTGTAAATAATGTCGGATCACTCTCTAACACACTGGTGTGCTGAAGTAGTCATCAATTGGCATGTTCTGTCTACGCGACAAACCTTACTAATCGGCTGTGTCAATTAGTCAGGTATCACTCACCACTAATGTGTGCCACGATTGGGGAATCAAACGCAAGTCGCTGGGATCATAGCACAGCGCGCAAACCGCCGTGCCACTGCTCACCCCCACGTCTGCCCTGTTATCGTCACAACTTGCGATTGTAAAGTTTCTACTCCACAACGTGGGTGGGCTCGTGTTTACAACGAATAAACTTGCAGTGTAATATTGCTCACAGCGGGACTGTACGAGTGCATTAGTGGAACCAGAGGTAGATCCGATTCCTCCAGATCCCAGGCAGGAGCCGTGCGAATTCGTCATTTTAAGGTCACAAAACCTGTGATTCGAAGTCAAGGGTACCAGACGGCGCTGGAGATCCGAGTGCATGCGGGTAGAGCCATGGGTGGAAAAAACCCGATTTTTCCAGCGGCAGGCATTGGGTTTTTTCTTCAATACAATTAAACCCGATTTCGGGGAATAAAACCTGGTTTAATGAATACGAAACTCTGATAGGCTTAGGCCGCTTCCTCGTCGGTGCTGCTATCGTACTCGGGGCCGTCGGGCATGGGGTAGTCGTAGAATGCGGTGGGCAGGTTGGTCTTGATGAACACGAGCTTCTCCACAATCGTGGGCACCAAGTGCGTTCCTTAGCTTGGAATGGATGAAGCCCATCGTTGAGAAGTTGGCGAAGTGCGGTTCTGCAATTAGAACCAATTAAACCAGACTTCTCCTAATCTCAGATGATCGGGTTTAATATAAAAAGACAATTAACCCCGATTGTAAAAAACCCGACTGTGCCACCCTTGGGTAGAGCGGATCGCCGAGTCTGCGGTGCGGTGGACGCTTGCTGCTGTGACGAGGAGCCACGCGCTCGACGTGACTCCGTGTCGTTGTGCTTCGTTGGTGTCGACGCCTGAGCACGCCGGTCGCTTTCGCCTCTTGCGGGCAACACCGTACTGGTTGGAGCAAGAGCCGCTCGCGGACGTGCCAGCGGGACAAGGGAGGGGCATGATGTGCACATGTGCTCGGGTAAGGGCATGGATTCAGCACTTCTCTGGAGACCACCACCGCCAGTGTCATCCGCACACGGAGCTCTGATGATTATAGGATGAGTTATTATCAAGCCGTTCCAGGTCACTCCTCGTGCCTCGGCAAGAAGAATGTCCGCGCAAGGAGGAGTTTCTTGCGGATCGATGTAACGGTGTGGATAAAAGAAAGAGCAAGCAATTAGGTATATAAAATACAAATAAAACATTGCAGTCATTCTCATTCCACCAGGGGACGAGGGCTTCCCGACGCCGTGTCAGTCACGTGGACTTTTCGACCGTACTTCCCCAATGCCGGTCAATGCGGGTTGGCAAAGAGGCGGGAGGCGCAGGACCGGCTCAGATCTCACTCGCCACTGACGTTAGCCACGTTCGCGAATCATCAGGATCGGGATATTTGTTTACGCGGGAGGAATCCGACGGGGCTACGGAGCTCTTTTCCCGCAGACTTCACAGAATGGAACCCGGGTCGCCGGGTTCGTGGTGCAGCCGCTCGCCGACCACCGCTTCACCGCTCCGCCACCCCAATGGGGTTATAAATAGGGGGCATCTAATAGGTCTGGGAATAGGGGAGGCCTTTTCATTGCCGCCGGCTGACTGGCCTACGCTTGTGAATGTTCTAACGACCGTGTGTGTGTGTATATATCTCTCTAAAACAACATACTTTTGCTAATGGCGGTAAAACAGAGTGCTTTGCACACCAGTACACTCTGTACAGATACGCGGGCACGCCGCGTAGTATACGACTCGGTTGTGAGGACCCTCAAGGGCCAGAGGATGCAGCCACCCCGTGGGTGCTGTGCGTGTCAGGGCACTCCAAACATCTCCTACGCTCACACCGCACATTCGTACACGCCGGTTCAACGGGAAACTTATCTACGTTGAAAACCCATTTCTTTAGAACCGCTTCTTGTGTTAAGTTTATTGTCCTTCCCCCCCCGCACCTCTGATTAGTGCGGTTGGCTACGTACGGTGCAAAGGAAATCCATACATGCATACAAAGTAAACACGAGGAACGATCGTATCATCGCGATACGCGACGTACGTATGACAAAAGTTGTATCAATTCACCTGCGATGTCGCGTCTCACCTTCGTGTTCGATTATTGATTGACTCAGTGACGCACAGCTGTACCACAGGGATTTTACATCGAAACCTCACACACGGGCCATAGCGAAATACAGAACGACGTCACGATAAGCAGGAACAATATTGTAGACGTTGTTATTAGTATTATTCCAGTATTCCCTCGTTAATCGAAAGGGGTACATTCCGGAGATGCTCGTGCATAGCAAATTTCGCGGATGATATTGGCTTTCGAAAACTTAACTTTTTAACGAATTACCTTCAATAAATACACAAATAAAATAATCTAGATTGAAAACTAATTTCTTTAGAGCTGCTTTTTGTGCTTAGTTTGCTGTCCCCACGCGAGTGTGCAAGTTGTCCTGGCACAGTGCTCGGTCTGCTTGCTGTCATACCCAAGTCTGTGGTGCCACTTTCTCTCTCCACACTGATGAGAAGAGCTTTCACCTCCAACTCGGGGACCGCCGCAGTCACGTCACGAAGCGCCTTCGGCAATAATAGGAGGGTAGGGCCCAAGTCGTATATTATACGTTGTAAACACATTTTCTTCTTCTCATTAAGTCATCGAGCACATTTATTTATGTGTTTGCCTATGTAAATATTAACGGACGTATACAACTCAAGTTAAAGGCATCAAATGGAAATCGCTCATGACCACTCGTTTCTTCCAAAAAATTAAGTCCTCCTGCCCTCCTCCCGCTCTCCTCCCGAGTTCTCGCCGTGGCAAAGCCACGAATGCTGTCATCGTAATTCAAAGTAAAAGTCAATAAAAATGTTCCGATGGTCGCACACGACCGGCGCTCAGCTGTTACTTCAACCTGGATCGGAGGGCCTCAAGGAGCACGTTTTGACGTCATTTGGCACAGGCACACGGAGATCGCAGAGCCATCGACAGTTTAGGGCCTTTAAAGACGAATTATCGCAGCGTGGCTGGAACAGGCACTCAGACGTTGCGATGTCGCCGTCATTCTCGCTCCTTCTGTGCCCGGTCGCTTCAAACCCTTGCGTACAGCCGCGTGTCAGCCCACTGCTGGATGAGGGCCGCCGCACGCCGCGCGGGTCGTTGGGGCTATTTAACCATACTTCACCATGCTGCTCGGTCGGGATCGGTAAAGGCTGGGAACGCAGATGCGGGGAAGCATGTAAGTGCAGTACAGCAGTGGATTTCACTGCACTGCCCTGCCCTCTGCTACCAAGAACGTAGCCCCACGGGCCGATGACGAGCTGTTTGTTGATGGTGGTCGCCCGTCCGAGCACCGACCAGACTCAACACCGGTGGCTTAGCTTGCGAGATCTGGTGAGATCTGGTGCATTCCGGGTGATTCGGGCACAAGGCAAAATTATCGCGCTCAGAGGTTCCTGCTCCTTGGCTATGGGATTTATGACCGCAGAACGCGGTTTGTGCCGTAACAGCGTCACGAATGAAACTAGCTCGAAAGCTGATTGAAGGTCAGACTAACTCTAACCTTTAAACGCCAAACCTGGCCCTTCCACTGGGAATATCTCCATGTTGTCTGTGCCGCCGTGGAAACACCTGCATGTCACAGCAAGAAGTGTTTGCGTGCAGTTTGGATGTGCTCAAAACAGGGGGAGAGCGCATGTACAGAGCAGATAATCAAAACCGGTTTTGAGTGCAATCGAGACCGGCTTTGGTTAAACATCTCAGCGCTAAAATATTCCCAGAAAATGACAGGTTTCCCTCGCTTCATGCAGTAGATGCGTTCCACAAAGAGAGCGAAACAAAGCGACACTGCAGAAGCGCACGCAGTACACACAGCACACTCACACAGTACACGCAGTACACAATGTTGTCACCCGTCCGACTGCGTTGCCACATTATAGCGAAAATTTGGGTAGAAATAGGTGAGCCCCACACACAGCGTAAAATCGCACAAAACGAACCAGCGTGGAGCGAGGGATACCCGTACAGTGTGTCCTCGTTATTAGCGATGAGGGATACGTTCCTGAGATGCTCGTGAATAGCAACTTCTGCGGATAATGATATTGGCCCACGAAAACCTATATTTTAATGAATTACCTGAATTAAATACGTGAACATTATCAGAATAACAAAGCAATGCTTCTGAAGCTTCTATCTCGTCCACGCAACATCTGCAGTTGCTTCTAAAATGCTATCTCATCTTTTTATCTCATCACTTTATCTCCCATCACTGTCTCTCTCCAATCACTTTGTCATCACTTTCTCGCATCATATTCTCTCCCATCACTTCTTTATCTCATCACTTTATCTTTCTCTCCCTCGATGCAGTAGTCGTGTCGAGTTCCAGGCGCGATTTGCGGATAGCCAGTTCGCGAATAACGAGTGAAACCTGAACTCTATCGCGGTTACACAGCAACATCGCCCCCTGCTGTGAGAACTTGGCAGGACCCTCTTGAGACTCACTGCGGGCTTCCCGAGGTAAAACAATTGTACGGTATGCCCTCGTTATTCGCGAACTTGCTATTCGCGATTTTGGCTCTCTGCGAATCGCATCGGGAAGTCTACATCTATGTAAGAGCAGTAACGACATCATGACGATCATCATAATCACCATCATCATTATCATCGTTCAACATCATCGTCAGCATCATTGTCACTAAATCTTTCTACTGTGCAGGAAGTTAATTTATAAACTATTATTTAATGGTTGAATATTTATTTTTATTAACTTTATGTTTATTATAACAAATGTAATTTTTTGTGTTATGATAATTTTCACATTTAATTGCTTGTTCCTGCTTATCGTGATGTCGTTCTGCATTTCGCTATGACCCGTGTGTGAGGTGTTAATGTAAAATCCCTGTAATGCAGCTGTGCGGCACTGAGTAAATACGTCATGGAACACGGAGGTGAAACGTGATATATTGCAGGTGAATCGGTACATAATTTGCCGTCCGTGCATCGCATATCGCTTTGATATCTTTCCTCGTGTTTACTTTGTACGTATGTGAACTTCTTTCACACCGCACGTAGCCAACCGCGCTAATCGGAGATATGAGGGGGAAGGACAACAAACTAAACGCAAAAAGCAGTTCTAAAGAAATGAGTTTTCAATCTCGACGATTTCAAAGTGCATGGCTCCCAGTGGCTTCCGAATATCGTAAGGAAGAGCGTTCCAGACGGCCGCAGAAGCGCATCTGAAGGCGCACAATGCAGTGACCGTCTTTGTTCGGTGGCTAGCAGCCAAAAGCCGCAAATACTTGACGTAAAATAAAAAATAAATAGCTCAAGTGCCCCTCTCATTACATTAGCGGTCATTAAACACGACGCCTTTGAAACATGTGCAGTAAAACCTATTCATTCGCGGATTTTTCGTTTGCAAAAAATGTGCTTGTTTGCGATTTTACATTTGCATACCAGTTTCAAGTTTCGCGCTTTTTTCCTTCGACTTTTCGCCATTTGGCAACATCGCATCATGGGGTGGGGGGGGGGTTACTTCACTAGCAGATTGTGGCCCCGTGTGCTGCTATCCGCGTGGCTTAAGCGTTTTACTCTTCAAGTGCCCTTGCCGTTTTGTGCTATTTTTGCACTTTGTGGTGTTTTTTTCTTTCTTCTTCTTTGATTTCGATCGTGGGGGTCTAAGCGTCGATCGATTGGAGGCAGTGAGAGCGAGAGGAGTAAGAAGGCAGAATACAAGTCACGGGCCGAGCTCAAAAAGTCGAGTTGTTGGCTAGTCTTGCTACCGCTGTGATCGTGTGCTGTCTGCTGTTGGCCCACCATTGCACGGCAGACGAGTCCGGGGTCGGATTTATGGAGAAATGCCAGAAGGCAATCGGGGGGGGGAGGGGGGGAAGTTTGGCGGCAAATGTACCGATGACCGACAAATCGCATCATCATCATCATCCAAGATACATAAAACTTCCAAATTTACAGTGTAATATATTGATGTTTTTTCTGTTGTTTGTGTTATTATCTATTTGTATAATTGTACAATTAAATCAAGTAAATGGATGTTATTTATGTGCACAGTCCAGGATTAATGTTACGAAACATTTTAATTTTCTCACGTATGTGCAGTCGGACACGAGAACCCAAGCCCCTTTTCCTCCCATATGAATGTGCCCTAGTACTGTATCTACGTCCGCGAATTCTACTTTTGCAGAGATTTTCAAGAACTGAAGCCTCGCGGATGTCGAGGCCTTATCATATACTCCCTCGCTTTGGCTGAGGGGATATATTTTGTTGAGGAGATATATTTTCGAGGCCTTAACGTATAGTCCTTGGCTCTGGTTTCGAGGCTATGTTGTATTTCTCTTGAATGCTGTTTTGAAAATCAAAGATTATTCTTTCTGGTCCACAGCGCTCTTGACTAAGTCGATCACAATCCATCTGTGAAGACTCCTCACGGTGTATTTTTAATGGTTGTAAACCGTGGTTCATCGTCATAGTAACCGCGGTCCATCGTTATAGTGACTACGGTCGATCACTGTAGGAAACGTGGCCCACCGTCATAGGAACCACATCCATCGTCACAGTGACCACAGTCCATGGTCACAGTAACTGTGATTCGTCTCCATAGTAACCGTGGTGCATCGTCACAGTAACTGCGGTCCATTGTCATAGTAACCGCGGTCCATCATTACAGTAACCGCGGTCCATCGTCATAGTAACCGTGGTCCATCATCACAGTAACCGCGGTCGTCACAATAACTGCGGTCCATTGTCATAGTAACCATCGTCCATCATTACAATAACCGCGGTCCATCATTACAGTAACCGCGGTCCATCGTCATACTAACCGTGGTCCATCATCACAGTAACAGCGGTCCGTAATTAACAGCGGATCTCTCCAAGCGGCCTCGAGTTAAAATGTTCAGCTATTCTTACATTGCATTTGCCCTCACGCAGTGCTGCAGGGTACACGAAGCAGTGCTGCAGGGTACACGACACCGTAGGGCGCGGTACGCCAACACGCACGCCGCCTTGCTGGCGTTGCACGTGCCGTCCTCATAGGAGCCGCGCTGTTCAACTCTCTACCCTACCTCTCGTGCCTCTCTATTTGCATGCCACGAAAAAAAGCCCCAAGAAGCAAGCAGAGCTGAGAGGATGGGCACCGAGAGGATGGAGCGATGCGATCGCTTCATGCGAGGCAGTTTGGCTGTGAGGCGCGGCCCTTTGGGGAGGCCTTTTACTCAACTAAACTTTTTGTTTGTTTGAATTCTACCAGGGGAGGCCCCCACTGAGCTACGTAGCTCTTCTTCAGAAGCGACCTGGCCATCACAAATGATAGCTCAATGAATTGGCGTGATGTTGATTCTAAAAGTGGAGGGAAATAGCGGAGGACCCGGGGAAAAATCCACACGTCCCCAGGGAGAGAGACAACATGCAAACTCCAAATATACAGGCGTCAGGGGTGTGGATGGAACCCATCGCCTCGGAGTTAACATCTCGCCACTATCGCACCCCTTCATACAGCGGTGGGGAGACAATAGCTGCTGATGACGTTACAGCAGCCCTGCAGCGTGACCTTGCTTAGAGAGCGGGGGGGTGGGGCACAACGCCGTCAATCACTTGACTAAACCAGTTGCCAAGGGGGGGGGGGGGCACAGCAATCAGCATGGGGGGCTCAGGCACCTTTGAACCCTCGGATGCTACGGGGTTGTGATGATGATGATGATGGTAATATCTGTGGAATGTTTTCAACGATTTGCGTCTGTATGAGCGTGTACGCCTACGCAAATGATTGAATGCCGTGTGGGGAGAAACGCGGTCTATTGGTACCCAAACAACTGATTGGAAGTTACAGGGCAGTGAAATCGGTTGGTTGACCCCTACGTGACCTTTGTAGTATATGAGTTTATATGAGAACCAAACATGTAGATTACAGCAAAGCCCTTTGCAGAAACTCAACAGCAATTATAAGTCTGTGAACAAATGAACAGTTTGTACTCGTGGACCCCACTGAGTTACCATGACCAAGGGGACTTCCCTCATCTTGAGACGAGATTTCCGATAGCACAGCAAACCTCCTCTCACCCGTGACTCCTATTATCCGTGAGGATGGATGGACCCACAATTCGTTCCTTTTATCTGTCGATTTACCAGCCCTATTCATAATTTTGCAGACAATAGGAAGATGGAGCTCAATCCTCCCAGTTTTCGGAGCGCCGCCCATGGGTGAGAGGAAGGGCGTCGATGCGGTGAACGTGCAGAGCAGGTGAGGACAACACAAAACAACGTCGCTCCTGTGTGCGTCGGGCAAGCGAGAGAGAGAGCGGGCGAGCAGGTTCGGGTGCCCTTGGAAACGTGAAACGCGACAACGAGAAGCGACGTAGCAACACTCCCGAAGAGTTCAATAAGTGGTTGGACATGACCTTCTGTGACGTGCGGACCAGAAACATGTACACCGATGCGGATGGAGAAAATGGAACAGAAGGACCACTGAGATATATAACTCTTTTTTCCAGAAGCGACCTGGCCACAAATGAGTGAATTATTACGTGGAAATTTGTAGCAGACAAATACTAAACGTGGAGGTGAAAAACCGGTGGACTCGGAGAAAATCCACGTGACCACGGGGAGAACACGCCAACTCCAAATATACAGGTGTCAGGGTCAGGGACGGGATCGAACCTACAACCTCCTGTATACCGGGCGAGGGAGTTAACGAACCATGATGGAGTGCGTGCTTGTAATTGCACCGAGAGACGGGAAGAGGCACCCATGGCGCAAATTTCGAGACTTCGTGTCGACTTAACCGTCTCCCATTCCGAGACATCTGCAAGTTGCAGGGTGGGTCCCCATTTGCCACTGAATCTCTGAACGCGCAAGCGGTTAGCGTTAATTTTACTTAGAGTAGCGCCGTTGTTTTTAAAGACATTGTACTCGCCACAGAGAACCACAGCGACACGACCGCGCTCTACGATAGCTGGCATCAAACTGTGCCACACGTCCTCCCGCATGGCCTTGTCGGAGCCTCGGTACAGATAAAGTTATCTTATTTTAGTTTTTCTTCCGATTCCATTCCATTGACGCACACGTACGTTACGATGATGTACGCTCCGATGATGTACGCTCCGATGGCGTATGCGTACGTCATGATGTACGCGTACGTCATGATGTACGCGTACATCATGATGTACGCGTACGTCATCGAGCAAGTGGGCTCGAGCGGTGGGGAGACGTGGCGGTTGCGGGATGACGATGGCACGATGGTCGAGACTGATCGCGCAGCGTCGGCCAAAGGAAGGAAAACACGCCGGAAAGGACAGCCACCGTGGAGATGGAGTGATGGGATGGGGTCGTGGCAGGAGGGAAGTGTATTTTGTGGGGATGGCAGCGGCATGCGGGGGAACCTCATCCCGCCGTGGATTGATCGTGGCCGTTGACGATATTATTATCCACCCCATCAGCAGGGCACTTGTGACTATTACATCGTGTAATTTCTTAAGTATCGTCAATTTTCTAAAAAATGTACTTGAAAAATCTCTTCATTTTCAGTATTACTGAAGGAATTTAGCAAGGCATTGCGTTGATGTGAATGAAACTCTCAATTGCAACGTATTATCATCATTATATAAGTGCAACATTTCCTTTGCAACATATGCAACATGTAAGTGCAGCATTGGTATTGCCCAGGGGGTACTTATCAACAATTTCCATCTGTAAACAAATCGTCCTTGACATCACAGGTCATAGGGTGACAAATAACAGAAGCAGTGGCATGCTTGTCTGAGAATTAGCTCATTATATTCTTCAACAACGCTGCGTGGCCTTAAAAAGAGGGAAAGAAATATATAATTTGCGACGTTTCGGGCAATGGACCTTGTACAGAGAAAATCAATCCTCGAATGGCTGTACCAACGTTGCCATGGTGAAGAGGAGTCGCGTACCGACGTGCAGCGTACGCTGTGTATCTCGCACTGTACGTGTCCTTGTAGCTACTGTGCGTTATAGCTCTCCTGTTTTAAAATGCAAGGAAAAAAAAATACAACCGGTATAAGGAAGTTGTGAGGTGGTGGGGCAAATGTTTGGAGCCGCTGCCAGCGGGTGGCCTGACACCAGGCCGTGACGATTCACCCCCTCGCGATATGTCAGGTCTTGGACCCAATCCAAAAAATGAAATATTTCTAAACATTGTTGCAAATGTAGGAAGCCTCTCGCGGCGAGAGTGGTCGCATGAGCCCATTACGTACAAGATGTACGATTCGAAGAACACAAATGTCTGATACGCGTGCGACTCCAGCCTGGTTCGCGGGAACCCACTTACACACGTACACACGCTTGCGCTCTGATACGCGTCCTGTGCCAATGGACGAGAGTCCACGACTCGCTGCTGCTGCTGCTGCAACACGAGCCGTGTCCAAGGGCGCCCGTGCCCGGCAGCAGCGTGCGGTGGTACCCACCGCGCACCCTTGCGGTGACGGCCACGTCGTTCCGTGCCGTGCCTTGCCCGGGGGTAGGGCAGGGATCCACCAACACCATGAGCCGGGCGGTGGTGACTACGCACGTGGAAAGCCTGCAATCCAGCACCATGCAGGGTGAGCTTGGTAGATTGCTGCAAGAGATGTTGCGAAACTTCCTTCCCGTGGGTGTCGAGGTGCCATGTATGCACAAATGTTGAACTTCTATCGCACCGGACGTATCCAACCGCGCGAATCTGAGGCGCCATACCCTGACTTTCCAGAGGATGGCAGTACAGCAGGTGGAATAATCGCCATCTGTTTCCGTTTGTACGGGGATGGAGCGTTGCCTCCAGCGCGTGTACGTGGGTTTTCTCCGGGTGCTCCACAAGTACCGTAAATACTGACCATTCATTGGCTGATGAGGACTGCTTGTGTTGCGATCGAAACGTGATTTTTATTTATTTTTTCTACCCACGTGACTTTACCAAAAGAACCAAAGAGTATGGCTGAAAACGCCTTAAAATAAAAACCCAGTGTAGGACCCTCCTGGACAAAGAGTCATGTGACTCAGTGTGGCTGTTCTGGATAAATAAATAATAAGTACCAAACTGAATTATCATAAGACACCGGCAAGCACAGGAGTGACACTGACATTGAAAGACATCGTGTTCGACCTGGACCACTTGTCGAATGTAATCGGGTGGACAGGGTTATCTGCTGGCTTGACCACCTGAATGTGAAATTGTAGTCGTTGCTCTGCATCGACATCAGCAGCCGTACGACAAGAAGAAGAGGGGTGGACGTTGCGCTGGCAAACTCGTGCTCATCATCACATTCCAGTTGTCCCGATTGCTTAAACGAAATATCGTCACCCGTGTTCTATCAACTGCTGTGTATATATTACCCAAAACCTGAAAATTGTGCGGGAGGGACAGCGTTCATTGGTAAAAAAAAAAACTGGAGCCAAAAATCGGCACTGCTGCCAAAAACCTCCGTGGGCCCCCTTCTCCGAAGACGCTGCGACGCTGTTCCTTCGCCACGCCTCGGGCCACCACCCCGGTGTCATCGTGCGACGTCGGGCCGACCTTGGGCCGACCTTGGGCCAAAGTTGGTCCGACGGTTCCAACCCACGCGGCAACGTTGGCTCAAACCGTCGCGCGTTCACTTGGAAAACGTCCCCGGCCGTTACATTACAATGCCGATGTCATCGCCAGCCCCACCCGCGCTCTGCAGAGCAGGAGGAGAGAGAGGGGGGGTACGAGGGTAGTGGTGGGGGGTGGAAGCGCGGTGGCTGCAGCTCTATTATCAGCAGCGCGCACTGACCGCGGCGTGCGCGCCCCGGCATCCTGATGTGGGCCGTCGTCACGGCAACCCGTGGCGCCAAGCCGGTGCTGTTGCCAGAGAGAGGGCTGCTCGGTCGACACGGAGTGCGTGCGTGCGAGAGCTCTTCCACTGCCACGCACGTTCGCCGCAGGTGCCCGCCCGCTCGTACGTGCGCGCGTGCCCGTGTGCCCGCTCATCCGCTCTTTCCCAAGCGGCTCGGAGGGGAGGAGGAGGAGAGCAAGTGAGCGAGAGCGGCGGTAACGGTGCGGAGGATGCTGCGGGGAATATGAGTCGCGCGTGACAAAGGGGGTGCAGTCGGAGAGAGGGCAGTGGGGACGAGCGGTGAGGTGGGGGGGGGCACGGACCGACGGCTGTGGCACAATGGCTCACAAGGACGGCGCGAAGAAGACGCAATGGAGGAAAAGTTTGATGGTAAGCGCCGCGGCTCCTCTCTCTCTCTCTGTGCGCGCATGGCCTCCGTGGCGGTGCCCGGACCACAATGGGCTGTCTGCATGACAATTGCCGCGGCGCTTGCGGGTGCGGTGGACCGTGCGGCGTGAATAAACGTGAAGCGCAGTTTAACACGTCGCAGTAGTGGCAGGGGGCTCTCGCCACCAATGTTAACCATAATAGAGGTTTTTTTGGGTTGGATATGAACGTGTCGTTAAACCCCGCAACCACCCGACACGGCCAATTAGTAAGGTTCGTCACGAATTGGCACGTTTTTTTGATTACGTGACGAACCTCACCGATTGGCTCTGTCGGGTGGTGGCGGGTTTAACGGCACAACATTTATGCCTCCGCGATTTAACCCCCCAAAAAAACCTCCATTATCAACGCAAACCTCTACGGCGTGGGAGCTGCCACGAGCGTGCGGGCGGATGTGTATGTGTCCTTGTGTAGGGAAACTCCGCTTTAAAATGTTCGTCTTCTGCGTAATTTAAAAAATATATATTTTCATATTTTTTGTACGTTCGGCGGTGAAGTGGTGGCAGGGCGGTCGGCGCGGTCGCGCTGTGATTATTGCGCTCGTTTGTCCCCGGAGGGTCCTCGCTGGAGTCTCGTCACGCTTTCTTTAGGAGGGTCCCTGCCGAGTTTTCGCAGTGCGGCGGGGTGTGGGGTGGTGTGGGATTGCTGCTGCCGCTGCTGCTGCTGCGTATTCCAGTCGAGTAATTTGCGGGAAATTGGACCGTGACGCTCCCCGGCACACAATGGCGCGCGCTCTCTTGCAATTGAAACGGCGGGATCTTTAAACACGCGGAGTGAAGACAGCGGGCGGCACATCGTATTCGTTACGGTTAATGTGCCCAGCGCAGTATTAACCGGGGCGGCCGCCGGAATTCGAACCGTGGTGCCTCTGCAACAAGCGGGGACCGCGCTGCCGAGAAGCCACGTCGCGCCGAACAGAGTTCGACTCCTGGCCACGGCTCAAATCAGCGGCGAGTGATCTCCGAAACGGTCCAGAGCTCCCACCCCTTGGCCAATCCCTGCACTGACCGGCGTGGTGGATTATCGTCAAACGTCTCCCGTCACCGGTAGCATTCAGGGCGGCCTTAATGCTGCACGGTTGGCTACGTCCGGTGCGAAAGAAGCTCAACGCACGTACACATCCAGCAGTGGATTGACGAGAAGGTGAACCTCAATGATTTGCGTTTGAGCTCATTGTATGTTTTCTACAATCGTCGATTTGCATAATGCAGATTTTTTCGCATGGGAGGGGCAAGTGTGCAGTAATGCATTCGGGCACACACTGGGAAGGGAACAGAGGAATATTTTAGTTTCTGTGGAACAGGAAAGCGCTTTGCATTTACAGTCCAGCACAGCGGTCGTGCCTTGGAGCAAAAAACGCACCTGGTCTCGTCACATCTCGGCAGCTAAGTGGGGTTTGAGCCTGAGTAGTGCTCGAATTGGCAACCACCGTGCAGGACACAGGCGGCCGGCTGTTGCAGGGCTGATGTGGTGGACAGTGTTGTACTGCAGGCTGTGTGTGCGCGCATGCACGCGGCGGTTGTGTTGCCTGGTGACTTCAGGGTGGCGAGTTCACCCCTAACTTTATCCTGCTTATCATATGGTTTCGTGTCGTGTTGATTTTACTGCAAGAGAACCCATGACGTCGCAAGCTTTCCACTGTGCAACAGTGGCCCCCCCCCCCTCACCTCCTCCCGCCCCCCCCCCCCCGAACGAGTGGAATCGCTGTACTCAACAATGGCAAAGTGCCCCATTTGTCTCATGAATAATAATGTACACCCGTGGAGATGAGGCCAGGCTGTGTTGCGGCTCCGTTCGTTCAGCTCCCCATTGGGCACAAGCGATGCAGAGCGAGCGCCGCTGCCACCCGGAGTGGCCCCCCGCTCGCTTGCGCGCCGCCCAGAGTGCGCCATCGCGGCTCGATTCGGAGCCGCCGCCGCCACGAGCATCTTTGGCGAGCGACGTTTGAACCTTGAACCCCCCTCCTCCCCCCCCCCCCGCACTGGGCGGCGTGGTCGCGGTGTGGCCATCAGTCCACATGGCAGCACGGCAAGGCCCTCTTATCAATTAGCTGATTATTGGCATTTTCATCTTATTTTGCACCGTCTTCCTCTTTTACATCTTCTTCTTTCGTATGGCTGCTGATGTGGACGCAGAGCAGACGACCGCAATTTCGCATTCAGGTGGTCAAGCCAGATAGCGGGGACCGTGAGTAGCGAGAATGGCGTGTCACCGCGATGTCTCCTTCGTCGTATTTTGACGCTGCCGTGGGGCGGCGGTTCAGCGCACCGGACTTGTAATTCAGGGTGGCCGCCGGTTCCATTCGATCGCACCGCTCGCCCGCGGCGCTCGCGGAGGTTGTAAGCCACGGGGCGAGTTTCTCGAATCCCCACCGCCTCCACCCGCCCGGCAGCATGAGTGGGCACAGCAGGAGCGTGCGACGGTGGCGTGTGGTGGGGGTAGAGTTCACGTACTCGCACATCTTACGAGAATTCTGGTCACCATTGAAGAGGGGAGGCCACTCCACAGGGGCTCTCTAGAGCTAAAACAAAACGATGTTTTATCGTTACCAGGTCAGGCCCACTGAGCTACGTAGTGCTTTCTCAGAAGCGACCTGGCCACCACAAATGATAGGTCAACGAAAGTGGCTTATCGTGTGGAAACGTATAGCAGTCAAATACGCTTAAACGCGTGATGTTGATTCTAAATGTGGAAGGAAAAACCGGAGGACCCGGCGGCGAACACGCAAACTCCAGATGTACAGCAGGAGGCGGCAGGGTTGGGATCGAACCCATGACGACCTGTGTACCAGGCGAGGTAGTTAACATCTAGCCGACAGCAGCGGTGTGAGCAGGCAATTACGGGGCTGCGCCTTTACCTGTTACCTGTTACAAACTTGAAATAAAGCGACGAGCATCACTTTGAATATGGGGTTTTGTAACAGCGCAGGTGAAAGCTCGGAAGGGCTGTGCTGAATGGTGGTTTGCTGTAACATGCGGTGGCACGTGGCCTAACGCCAGATTCAATTACCTGCGCAGCCCTTTACACTGACCGTGGTTCTTCAGTGCGAGCTGTGCGGGGACGCGTGACGTCTTTCAGCTTTGTAACAGTGAATAATGCAATGTGGACTTGTGGTCAAGACGCAGAGAAGCTGAGCCTCGACATATTAACGGCTCTCGATCATTATATATCGCTATGTAACACGATTTTTTTGTTCCTGGGTAGTAAGTGTTATTTTCTAATTCCTTATGCTTCAAAAGTATAGAAAATGGCTATTAGTCCCCACAAACTTTGCTTTTGTGACCAGGACTTTATGTGAAGGAATGACACAAATGCACAACACGTTTTCTCATCGAAAATAGGTACATTTCAAAATATCACTTGGCCACGTTCGATGCACTGCTGGACGAAGGACCCCACGGTCGCCGTGGTGTGATAATCCGCGTCTCGCGGCTGCTGCACATGAGGTGACTTTCAAAGGTGGTCCCGGGATAAAAAAAAAGAGCAAACGAAGGTCAAGGTCGTGGACAGTACAAGAAGTTTTTTGTAAACAAAATTCGCAACTGGAAATGGGAGGGACACAGCAATAGATATGTCCTCGCAGAGTTGTGCGCACCGAGGGCAGCTGTTGAAGGGGGAACCGGGATCGAACGGGCAGTGAGTAAAATTTTACGTGGAAACTAAAAAACGTAACAGCTAATGAACAATAAAAATTGGCCGATTATTTAAATTGCCAGTACAGAAATCATACAGGAATTATCACAAGAACTGACTTGCCCCCACCATACGAACGTGGAATTACAGCTGCTGGTTCAGAAGCGGTGATGGACGTGAGCCATGCCCCTGGACTCTCGTTTGCGCTGCGAGCCAGCGATCGCTCGCCGATGAGCGCTGGCGTCTCCTCCGATGAGCGGCCTCCTCGCTCGTCACCTCCGTTCCATAGTTGTCTCACAGTCCCGGCCATCGTCCCACTTTGTTGGGTTTGTGCCCTTGTGAAAGACCCAACGCAGAAGATCCTAGGCTTTGATCTTCCACGAAGCAGCTCATGGTCCACCCTGAACCGCATCCACTGCACAAACCAAAGCAGACAGATTCAGAAACCTGATGCAGCACAAATGTAAAGTATAAAAACTGTCTAGTAGCGTGCGACTGTGGTCATACAGAACAGACCGCACAGCATATTACGACGCAATGTCCCGACGAGGTTATCCGGCTTGACCACCTGAATGTTAAATTGTGTTCGTAGCTCTGCATCTGCATCAGCAGCCGCACGAAAGAAAGAAGTGTGTGCTCTGGTTGTTTGAACCAGAAAAATAAATGGAAATTTTCGATTGCAACGTGACCACTTCTCTGTGTATGGATGAACAACCTCTGTCTCTTATTTCCTTCTCTGTCTCTTTCCCTCTCTTCTCTTTCGCCTTCTCCCTGTTGGGTTGTCAAGACAACGTTGGCTAATTAGACACCTCGGCCGTGGTATGGAGTGTTATTCAGCGAGGACATAAGAGCCTCATTGATAAATGCATTTATGGGATGTTTCCTAGTCCAGTTCCCCATGCACCTTAGCACACAAAACCCGTGTGTGTTGCCCCCCCCCCCCTCCGAGATGAGTCAGTGTGGTTATTAGTGCGCCCGTTTATGAAGGCGGGAGGCGGGAGGGGGTGACCGAGGGTGGTTGAGAGGCACACCGAGGAGCGTATTCCGCTTGCTGCTGAGCGAACACTCGCCTCGATTAGCGGTGGCAGTCTCTTATTTGCCCAGCATCGTTCTCTACGACGTTGAACATTTCGTTTTTTTCTCTGAATGACGTGCGGCTTTTTTATTCTTATAACGAAAGGTCTCGCGCGATACGTTGCGTACAGAGGACGCGTTACTCTGTTCCCCACTGGTGCTTCTGGGCCCAGCCAGCGTGGGGACCTCATGGTACGGTTGATTTATTTTTCTCCCCCCACTGGCTATTTGCCGTGCCGAGCCAAGAACCAAACCAGCAATACGTTGGCCACGCAAGACATCATCCCAATCTGGCTTGGGGCCAAGCAGGGCCAGGGGCAGGGTTCACGGCGCGTTTTTATTGCGTGTCATGTCGGTCAGCACGCCGCGAGGATGTGGCCTCACCGTGTCGGCTCATTCGCTGCGGGTGTGACGTCAGCGGCCTGGCTCGGCTCAGCCTCTGCAGTGGAAAAATACAACACCTGGAGCCTGCTGTG
The DNA here is from genome assembly GCF_965212315.1 of Lampetra planeri. Taxonomy (NCBI): domain Eukaryota; kingdom Metazoa; phylum Chordata; class Hyperoartia; order Petromyzontiformes; family Petromyzontidae; genus Lampetra; species Lampetra planeri. The sequence goes on from NC_136110.1 coordinate 12,600,188, forward strand.
CCAGCCCAGACTGCCTTGTCACAACCCAGGCGTGGCTCGGTTGTGCGGTGGACCAATAAGTGATCTGCTTCTATTAAAATAAAAATGGGTGGTGCACATCTTATAAGGGTTGTCCTAAGCGAGTAGTGGAAATTCTATATTTCTATGCCAGGATTAGTCTCTCGCAGAAGACACTCGATGTTGGCTTTACGACGAACGGACGTTGCGTAGTTCACAGACCCCCAGAGGAATGCTGTCTGCGGTTGTGGCCCTGGTGGATATGTGGTGCCTGCTGTTCTCCTGAGCGATACCTCAGCATGGGGAAACAAACAACAAACAATCTGTTTGGGTTGTTCTGATTCTGGTACCTCTGGTCATAACTCGGGCTTGTGCCCTGTTTTTTTTTACTTTATGTTTTGACTCCGTATGCTTCTGGTCTGTAGCATTAAGCAGGATTTTTTTTTGTTAATCTCCATTTTAATTTCCGTTCTTGAACCGCATTTTCCTTAAATTGAGTCCATATTGTGTCATTTTCCCTCTTTTGTTCTATTGCTGAAATCAGAAATCGAGTGATGAGTGCATTGCACAGTGTGCCCAGCAATCTTGTTGAGTTCAGGTACCAGCCACATCAAGAGTCAGTGGCGAGCGATTTCTGAATCTGTCCTGACTACCAACCCTCACTCACCAGCTTGGTGAAGTATGGTCAGACAAGCCATGTGACCAACACAGCGCGGGGAGGCGTTTGCCCAGAAGTAGATTGACAAAGGTCGCTGAACTGTGAATTATCAATTGAATAGAGTTTTATCGATTGAATACAGTTGTATTGATTGGATACAGTTGTATCGATTGAATAGTTGTTTCGATTGAATACAGTTGTATTTATTGAATACAGTTTTGTCGATTGAATACAGTTGTATTGATTGAATATTGTTGTATTGATTGAATACAGTTTTATTGATTGAATACAGTTTATTGATTTAATACAGTATGAATAAATGTTGTTTAAATATGTGCAGTAGAACTGAGAGCAAATCCCACCATAAAAAATAAAAATGCAGAATATTTTTTGGAAGAACTCACATCAATTAAAAACCCAGATATTTGCCTGAGAGATGTGTTTACGTATTCATCTATAGAACACTTGCGTGGACAATTAACAAACAGTGGCTCTTAATAGCAGAGAGAAAACGGATGCGGATGGAAGTGATGCTAATTGTGGACGTGGCATCGTGCCCACCACTCAGGGCCTCTGAGCAGCGAGACGCTGGGATACGTCCCCAAGTGACATTGCGTAACGCGCAGATTTCCATGGGTATGACTCCCAGTCTCAGGAAACGATTCGGTGCTTGGCAATGTTAGGTAACGCACATTAGTAAAGAGTTAATGAATTGTATGCATTTTTCCAAAAAAATAATTCTTATCTTATCTAGGAATCGAACCTGTACATTATGCGTGTTATATGAATGTATATCAATAATTTATGATGCCTCAAAGAATAATTAGAAAAATGCTGCAGCTCCAGCACGTTAGACATGCACCCATCTCAAGCCGACATGAGACCTTGTTTCAGTAGCTTTCTCTCTCTCACCTGAAGACGGTCGCTTGTATTGCGATCGAAACGTCGTGACCTATTATTTTTTTCTTCCAAGATGCATCGTTGTTTCACCCACCATCCCCTCGCCTGGTGTACAGGAGGTTGTAGGTTCGATCTCGACCCTGACGCCTGCTGTATATTTGGAGTTTACGTGTCTCTCTCCCCATGGTCGCGTGGATTTTTTATCCGGGTTTTCTGTATTTTCCCTCCACATTTAGGATCCTGCATTAAGATTTTTTAGATTATTTTGGTACGATAAATGCCCAAATGATGAGCCACTTTGTTGAGCTATCATTTGTTGGCCCGGTCGATTCTGAAAATTAAGTTAATAACTTAGTGGGCTTTGCCTGGTAGGATGGAGATGGTATAGTTTTATTTGAATGTGTTTGGGTGATTTGTTTACACTTTTCACTGCTCTCATGTTTTTTTGTATTTGTTGTTGTAACGTTCTTTCCCGCCCCGACTGGGCATCTATGAAAAAGAGCTTCATAGCTCATCGGATTCCTCCTGCAGTCTAAATAAATAATTCTGGCACCACGCTCTGCACTGTATTTATGAACTTCAATGTTTTTCCATTGAACGACCTGCGTGTGTTTGACAAAGTCTCACTGCTGATAACACTCTACTGCAGTTGAAACCAGTCCAGGGTTTTTGTTGTTGTTGTTGCTGCTGCTGCTGCTGTTGTTGCTGCTGCTGTTGTTGTTGCTGCTGCTGCTGCTGTTGTTGTTGTTGCTGCTGTTGTTGTTGCTGCTGCTGCTGTTGCTGTTGTTGCTGCTGCTGCTGTTGTTGCTGCTGCTGCTGCTGCTGTTGTTGTTGTTGTTGCTGCTGCTGCTGTCTGTTTAAACAAGTTCTGCTTGAAAGAGCGGTGGCTCAGAGGTGGGAGCGCTGAGCCGAGCACCGCTGAGTTCTTGGAGTTCAAATCCAGGTTCCAGCCAAGCCGTGATTGAACCGAGCTCTCAGTTGGAGTGCGTTGATGGTCCCAGCCAAGTTACCAATGACTAAAGTAAATTTTATACATAAAAAAAAACCTTAAACCTTAAATTTGGCTCTATACCTCAACGTGGCGAAATTCTACCTCTGACAATTCAAAATTATCAGTTTGAATGTCCCATGATGAACATTACTCCCCTCAGTGGCAGGGTGGGTAGGAGAGTGTTTTGCCCCGACCGGGTGGACGGATATGTTGTGATGTTGTCCTTCTGCCGCACCTCCGATTAGCACGGTTGGCTACGTACTAAGAGAAAGACGTTCAACATAAATGCGTGTCTGCTTATTCATGCAGTGTGGAGACGGGTCACTTGAAGGGATCTAAGAGGGGTTGCGCTGCAGTGTGAAGTAACCAGACGGATACTTCGTTTCCTGAAGTTATACGAGCAGCGCAATTGGAAATACGGATGTTTATTTTTAAAGACTGAAATAAAAACTGCTGCTGAACAAAAAATGCTCTTTCAGATGACCGGTCGACTGACCAATTCACATGTGGTTCTATTTTTCACATGGAGAAACACACTTTTGTCTGTTTTTTTACCTATTAGCCTCCATGGCAGCCAGTGACCGGATTTAGGCCTCAGCTAAGCATAGATACAACTTAGGGCCTCACATTGTGAGGGGCCTCTAAATACGAAAACATTATCATAATACGAAGCTCCAAGTTTGACAGTAACTGTGGAGATATGGGAAAAAAACGACTCTCTAAATCGGTTATTTTCATTCCGAAATGACAAAACTACACAGCCATTCCTCGATTTACGCACCCTCGGCTTGATATAGCTCTCGGGCCCCGGCATGTCATAGTGCGGCCCTGACGACCCAGCGCGTGATAAGTGTCCACATTTAGCCGAGTCTGCTTGGGCATCGCGCTTGCGTGGGGATCTGTTGCCGGCCACGATCGCGCGCACGGGGTGTGCAGAGCGGAGCGTATTCACGGTGCAACCAACGAGGATGAGTAACGACGTTTTGGAACGTAAGCGGTCATCGTCCTCTGGAGAGACTCAGAATGAAGTCTGTACCCTGGTGCACGTTCTCTCACCCATGTGCTCCTCCTCCTGACTCTCAGTGTACATTTCAAGCCTTGCACCTCTGCTGCTCCACGAACACTTTCTTCAACGTTCCATTTCTCTTTTCGTCAACTTTCCTTTCTGTGATCCATTTCCACGTTCTTCATTCATGTCTGTGTTTCTGATTCATATCTCGCAGCAGCCAATGCACGTTTCGTGGAGTTTTATTTAATACCTCCCATGACAAACGCGTGTTGAAAAGCATTACAAGATCCATGCGCACGCATGATTTTTCTTCTATTTTTGATTCGTGTTGTCGCTAACGCAATGCTAAGTTGTCTCAAAAAACAAACGGCTGTATCCGGTGGTGATGCTTCTGTAGCATTGGCAGTGGTGCAAAAGCACAGATAACAAAAATAAAACTCACAATCATCAAAAACACCATGGCCTTAAATGAAAAACATTATCAATAGGCGACCTTTCATGCAATGGCCGTTCTTCGGCGTGCAACTGAGTATTGAACTTGTCTAATTGGCATCGCAAAACGGTTTTATTTTAACGATGCATCTCCCTTGCATGTCGGAACTGGCTCTGTGAGCTCATTAAAATTCACGAGGATTGTCTCTGCCAGTCTCGTCTCGAGGTGCTTCACACTGATGTTCGTGCCCACAGCTCATTAATATTCATGCCGTGCATGGCACAAGTGGATGAATATTGATGAATTTCCACCACGTGTAGCGTGTTAGTTATTTATGTTAAGAATCTTCACTTTCTCCAGATGTGTACGAGACACACCACCCTCCAGTAAATACACTTGTGTGCGTACTTGTGGAGCATCATGGATAGTAGCATTTAAGCAGCCCTCTGTATCCCCACATGGCAAATAAAATGCATACGGTATACTCTTTGATAACTTAAAAAAATATATATACGTATTTTAGTCGTATAGGCAAACGCAGCAGAGAGGTGTGTTTATGCATGTTTAGATAACATCTACGTATCTTCAAAACACACATGTCATGGTCGCTTTGCTAATTAGGGGCACCATGGTGGCGAGATGTGAACTACTTCTCCTGGTATACAGGAGGTCGTGGGTTTGATCTTCGACCCTGGCACCCGCTGTATATTTGGAGTTTGCGTGTCTCTCTCTCCCCGATGTCGCGTGGATTTTTCTCCGGGTCCTCCGGTTTTCCCCTCCACATTTAGAACCAACATCACGCGTGTTAGAGTATCTGGCTATGATAAATGTCCACGCGATTAAGCCACTTCGTCTGAGCTATCGTTTGTGACAGCCAGGCTGCTTCGCAGCTCAGCGGGGCCTTACCTGATAAAGTAAAACATCGTTTTAAAAATAGTTAATCGTTTCCACCATGGATGCGTCCCGTTATTGGGAGCTCTCTCCAGTTCTGCACGCGAAGCGCTCAAATCGGCCGCTCCGTCCAGACGCAGCCATGGTCCTGGGCGCTCCGATTCCGCGATCGGATAACAACGATCACCACATTTGCGCGCGTCACAAATTGTTTTTATTATGATTAATGTCTGTCCGGGTGTCAGTTTCTGTCTGTATATGAGTACGCTATAAGTTGTTACATTAGCAAGCCACTGAGAGCTATCCACTTATAAATTTTCGATTGAAAAACTAATTTATTTAGAACCGCATTTTATGTTTAGTTTGTTGACCTTCCCTCGCACCTCCGATTAGCAAGGCTGGCTACGTATGGTGCGAACGAAGTTCAACACACACGCACGCAACCGTGCGTACAACATCGAAGCGGAGCTCGTGCGTGTCCACGCGTGGCCAGCCTCGTCTGATGGAAGTGAACGACGGGGCATTGCGACTGGGAGAGTGGGAATGTCGCCGTGGCGTGCCAACTCTCCGACATCACGATCGCACTTGTCATCACCGACAGCCGCATTCCCACCGCACCCCTCTGCCAGGAGGCGCTCCCGGCGGCGCGGAAAGGGCCCTGGACACCAAATGTTTGGCGTCTCAAACCCAGCACCCGGCGTCGCTCCGGGCCAATCGCAGCGCGGGAATATGCGCCAGCAAAGTGGTCGGAAATGCGTGCCACTGTATTGAGTTGGGGAGACAATATTTACTCAGCGTAATGGGAGGGGGGGAAAGGGGAGAACCGGTGCTGTCTAAATGTGGACGCGTTATTTTTATCGTGTTCGTGCCTCCTGCTCTGGATCGTGCGCGGCGACGGTTCGCAGTTCTCACCGTGGGCCTCTCCTGAAATGAACTCGCGAAACAATTATTCATTTTTTTTCTCCCGTGTTTTGCTCCTCCTGCCCGATACGGAATTGGCGCTCGTGCCGTTGGAAAACGTTCACCATAGACGTCGGCTCCGTAAAAAATGTGCTTTTTGCAGTTTTCCTCCGACGCACGCACGTAGCACTCCGCGTGTAGAGACGGGAAGAGAAAAAAAAATCTGTTTTTAGCCCCCTAATGAGATCTGTTTGGTGAGAGTGCCGTTTAATGTTTACTCTCCCAGAATAGTTGGACCATTTGGCCCTGGTCAGGTAGCAGCTCGAGTTTGTGGTTTTGAAGTTCAAGCCCCGCGACCTTTCACCTGCATCGGCATCGATTGACGGAGCTGTTAAAAGCTGTCGGGCTCTACGGCCATGAGTTGCAGTTTCCTTTGGGTGCGAACAGCGAGCGGCTTGTACACTTAGTCCGCTTGGCGTTTAAGACTTTAATCATCCACGTTCATTGAATATAATTACATTTCTGGGGACAGTTTAAGGCTATAAAATTGTGAAAACTCTGTTCCTTGACTTAAGAGCGTAACCACTCTCTTTGTCTCCAAATGCAACATATTTTTGAGTCCATCGGCCTCCTGTCTTTCCAGACAAAAGTAATCCTGCTGCATCTATTTGAGCGCACTTTGGCACACTTTGGATGGGGTTCGACCTTTTGGGTCTCATCAGCAGAGCCAGGCTCGTTAAACAAATGCTGCATAATTACCCGCATGCTATTTGGTGCAGACTACACCATACAATTTATGGGGCACCGTTTAATGCACAAAGCAACACAAGTTTATTGCACACACAATGCCCATGATGCATTGCTGTGGAGCATTATGGGTAAGAACGAATATTTTTTTCATAATAGAGGCGTTTTTGGGTTAAATCGTGAAAGTTGCAATTTATTTATATATTTTAATTCACGCGCTATTTATATATTTATATCCATAACCTCTATTATGGATACTTTTGGACGCGAAACCCTATGTATTAAACTGAGCTAACATGTATCTTCCCTGACTCATAATGCTTCACAGCAACGCATACAAGAGTGTGCGTTGTTTGAGTTGGGCTGTAGTGGTTAATTATCACTTTTTGGTTCGGTCTAGAACATCTGTATGAAAGCTACAGTATTGGCTTATTGTGGCCATGAAAGTCATTTCGTTCCTTGATTAAAAGGCAGCATTTGTAGTCTGCTTTATTCATATTTTCGGAATATTAACCAGGGGGGGGGGGGGCGCGGATGGTGAATGCAGTTGGGAGTAGCAGTTTATAATGAGGTGGTCTTTTGTACTGAGCACGGGGGATTGTCTAGCCCCATGTCCGGATAACAAGACCTCGCCGATGAATGTGATGTAAGGGTTTCAGATTTGCAAACGCGACAAAACCTCCCGGCTCCTGTCCACAGCTCGTTTTATCTGCCGGGAGGAACCGATTGCCAATTATTCCAATTCTTTAACACGCCACTCACAATATTATCAGAGTATTTTACGGTTAATGGAGACAAAAAGCACCGGCTAAGAGTTTACGAGAGCAACGGGGGTCAGGACAGACTCTGCGCTGACGCGCTACGGGAGGATGTGGAGCTGAGTGGACTTGCCAAAGGCCGGTAGGGTGGGCCATGAGCTTCGTGCGAGTGACTCGTGGCATTAGTCTGCCAGTCGTGGGTGGTGATTGGGGAACCTGCGGGTGATATTATCCGCTAGAGAGCGACCTGTGTGAGATTCTTCTTCTTCTTATGTATTGGCTGACATCGATGCAGAGCAATGCCCTCCTAGGGGATTGGGCGCGGCCGGTATCAGCTGCTCTCAATGCCAATGGTTTAGAGAGACCGGAAGATTGATGATCGATGTTTGGTCGCCGCATTGATGGCATTCGCCGTGATTTGTCACTCATCAGAGTGGGCCGCGTGAAGGCTGCCCGCCACCTTCCACAGCATCCCGATGGACCGTATCGAGTGCCAGCTGTCCGGGAGCCATCCCCTGTGTTGTTACAGCACACAACGTGTGCACGTTCTATGGAGGAGGCTGGTGAAGGACGCGACTGGGCAGTGCCAGGCTAGGTGCACTGTGAGGCAACTGGGCAGTTTGGAGGCAGTTGCCCTCCAGCAACAACGAATGGCAGAGGAGCAGACGCTCACAGCAACGAGCGGAGCGTCGGGCGGATACAATGCAGCGAGTTGGCACAGTAGGGGGGCACTCTTCGTAGTGAGGTTGACTCATGAGTCGGGGTGCACCGAATGCTCTCCTAGGGGATTGGGCGCAGCCGGTATCGGCCCCCTTCTCGGTGCCAAATGGTTCATAGGCTGAAAACAATTGACACCAGGAGAGACGTGATTTTCCTGCACGGTGATATCACCTCCACCCGTTATTCCGCGTGGCCGTGTGGAATGCTCAAGCGAATCGCTTTGCGCTGCGTGTCGCTGCTACGGCCGCGTGGGGAGTGGGGAGGTTACACGGGGGGGGGGGGGGGGCATCTTGGGGTGGAACCGTCACCCTCAGTCGGTAGCGTCGCTGTGTCTGTGCGATCTCACCTCTGTGGAGTGAGACTCCTTTCTTTGGGCTTTCTGTTATCCGCACGCCCTATTATCCATGCACTATTAGAGATATAGGGACCTGCTTCCGGTTGCCCGTGCACTACATGTCCCCCATTACTCCGAGCCTTCTTGCGAATAAGAGGAAAGATGTGGCAGCAATTTCATCTGCATATCCCAGTCGAGAGGAACTAACCCAGAACTAGAGGCAACATCATCCTATTATTCTTGCGAGCCTTTTTGTGCGGATACGAGGAAGTGACCCGCAAATGGTGGCGATTCACCCTCTTGTATGTATGCATGTTAAACTTCTTTTGCACCATACGTAGCCAACCGTGCTAATTGAAGGTGCTTAGGAAGGGCAACAAACTAAACACAAAATGCATTTCTAACGAAATTAGTTTTCAATCTGCATGATTTAAAAGTGCATAGCTCCAGCGGCTTCCTAATATCGGAAAGAAGAGCGTTCCAGACGGACGCAGAAGCGCATACGAAAGCGCCGCGACGCGGCGACCGTCTTTGTTCGATGGTGAGTCAAAAGCCGCCGCTGCCGTGAGGATGACCGGAGTTCGCGTGGTGATGGTTTATGCTCCTTGACGAGATCAGCGAGGATTTGTGTGGTTCATTTGTGGCAGGCACTTTGTGTGTAATGAGTGCCACCTCATCTAAGCCCTCGCATGGATGAGCCTCTAGCAAGTGGTCTCCTGGAGGCGCTCCGCTCATCCAATCGGAGCGATCGCACTCGACTGCTCGGATAGAAAGAGTGAAATGCATAGGTTGATGCGGATAACAAGATGTGCCCATAGAGCCCCTGTGTAACACGAGAGAAGTTTCACTGTGCATATGTCACGTCCTTTACTCGTGTGTCTCTCTCCAATCTCTGCCGCATCTTCATAACGCACATCCCTATCCTCTCTTCTGTCTTGAAAAAGCATCTCTTTCCCATCTCTCTCTCATGTCTTCAGAATGTATATCTCTCCTGTAGGTATCCACCCCAATACTGAATCACGTGTTCAGTATTTGCAAGTTGTAGAAGCAGCTCTATTCGCTGCTGTTTGATGGTGAATGGTGAGCACAAGTGGTATGGAAACGTGAGTGTGTGTGTCGGCATTAGAACCGTATCTCAACGCACAACAGCACTTGCCCAAACAGTCTGTTCAAGCTACAGGGGGATCTTTGTCTTGTGTGTGAGCAGTAGTGCAACGATTAGCGCTATGCTGCACTACAAACCAGTCAACCCGAGTTCGATTCCCGCTCACGGCCACCAACACTAGTGACGATTATCTGAAGCAGTCCTAGGCGTCCCCTAGGTCGATTCGGCCTCGAATGATTATCTGGTTCAATGTGTAAACATTACTACTGGGGAGACAAAGGTGGCCGGGCGTGTACCATGCCGGCCTTCGTAGGTCCTTGTTAACAGCACTTGGCCCCAACAGTCTGTTAAGTCTATACGGGGGACCTTTGACTTTGTTTTGTATTTTTGTGTACCTCCGGGACGTCATGTGCGCTTGTGCAATAGACTGCTCAGCACGTCGTGTATGGCCATGGGCCTGCGTTGTTGCTCGAGTTAAATGTGGATTCAGGGTCACTAAAGCTTCCGAGAACCGACACGTTCAGGTGGGACACGGGTTGATTGGGTCGTCGGGACTTTGAAACCGAATGGACGTGGACAATCTCTGGTCCGTGACCGTGGGTAAGCCGGCGTATACAAAACAGACGGAAGGAAATTCCGCGGCACGCGTTTTGTTTACGCTGTTCGAGAGGCCGCGCGCCTGATGCGTCTCGCCGGGGGTGGATCTCCAGGCCGGATCCAAGCAGAGGCGGCCGGACAGACTCGGAGATGCATGGCCACCTCCGCAGAGGAGACCCTGAGCGGCCACTCGTGACGACACTCTAAACTAGAGGCAAAACAATTTTTATTTACCAGGTAAGGCTGAAATTAGCTACGTCGCTCTTTTTCAGAAACGACCTGGCCATCACAAATGATAGCTCATACGAAGTGGCTCATCATCGCGTGGAAATTCATAGCAGCCGAATACTTTTATAAACAACCGGAGGACCCCGGAGAAAAATCCATGCGACCACGGGGGAGAGAGACACCGCAAACTCCAAATATACAGCAGGGCTCAGGGTCAGGATCGAACCCACGGCCTCCTGTAGACCAGGCGAGGTAGTTAACATCTCGCCATCGTGGTGTACTCCACGTGCAGCACTCCACGTGCAGCCCTTCGTGTGCGGCCCTTCGTGTGCGGCCCTTCTTGTGCGGCCCTTCCTGTGCGGGCCTTCATGTGCGACCCTTCCTGTGCGGCCCTTCCTGTGCGGTTCTCAGCTTGGACAGCGATGCAGGAGACCGATGTGAGGTGTTGCGCGATGAGGCTCGCGGCCGCTTCGGCAGTTCGCGTCATCGCGCGACAGAAAATAATTGAGGCGCTGGAAGTGTGGGAGCCGGCCATGTGACCTCCGGGGCCCGCGAAGGGGCGCTCAGTCGTGGGGTGCCGCTGAAGCGCGGCGTGGAGGTTTGCTTTCTCTTGGAATGAAGCGGTTTTTGAAGGATTCTCACTGAGGCGCTCGCTTTGGGGCGCTCCTCGTCCCTTTGAGCTCTTGTTTTTGTGTATTGTTAGACCACATTTAGAAACATGCATTGAGATTTTTTTTTATTATTTTGGCTGCTATAAATGTCCAAATGTTGGGCCACTTTGTTGAGCTCTCATTTGTGGCCAGGTCGCTTCTGAAAAATAAGTTAATACCTAAGTGGGCTTTTTGCCTGGTAGGATGGATATTTTTTAGTTTTGATTGTATTTTTTAAAACAGTCTGCCTCAGCAGCAGACCATGCTTTCCCACCTGATGGACGCTTTTGTTGTGCCCGAAACGTCGTGATTTATTTGATTTTATACCTACGTGACTTTACCAAAAGAACCAAAGAGTATGGATTGTATGTGTTTAGGTGATTTGTTTCCCTGATTCTGATTCTGGTACAATATTTAAAAGTCATGTTGGAGTTAAAATGTAAAGCTCTGGTAAATGCAGACCTGAATGTTAGCGTGATTAGCATTCATTAAAATTATTCATGATTTCGGGGGCTTTGTTCAGAATCTTAATATTTCTTTACACTGGAGGAATCCAATGAGATATGATGATATTTTTCATAGATGTCCAGTAGGAGCAGGTCAGAAAGTTACAATAACAAACAATACAAAAATACGATAGGAGTGCAAAGTATAGGAAAGTAAATAGATCACAAATAAATACAAATAAATGGATTTTTTTTTACCAGGTAAGACCCACTGAGCTGTATAGCTATTTGTCAAAAGCGACCTGGCCACAAATGATAGCTCAACCTAGTGGGCTTATCATGTGGAAATGTATAGCAGCCTAATAATCTCATTAATGTTGCATTTCAGCCCCTGAAAAAGGACACTTTACTCACATACCGTCAGCGCGGAAAACACGTGCGGGCAATGTTTTGCAAGCACACTCTGAGGTTTCCACAAATCTCGGTATATCGGGACCGGCCTACTGCCAGGCTAATCTGGCAGGCGTTGCAGAACACGTTGTTTTGCGTTGCACACATACAACAACAACAACCGCCATTCGCCACTAAGTGGCGGTGACGTCACCACGACACTTGTGCTAGGCTATGTGCACCTTGCACACATACACACCTTGCACACATACACACACACACGCACGTGTGTGGAAGTGTCGTTTGCGAAGAGTTTTGTCAGCTCGCCGGCCGCGACTGCCGCCCATTCCCACGACTCGCGCACTGCTCCCTTTAGGCCGCCCGCCCGGTGTTTACAAAACGCCAAAAAAATTGTGCGCAATTGTGACGTCACGCGCCCGGCACTGTCCGCGTTCAGCCAAGCGAAAGCGGCGATTGGACGCGATAAAAAAAAGAATATTTCCACTTCGTTTTTCCTCACGAACAATTGTGTCATAGTTTGGGGGGCACGGGAAGAGCCTCGTTATTTTTCCAAGCTTAGCAAGCGGTGAATGGGCGACGGGGCTGCACTTTGTGTTTTATTTTTTATTACGCGGAGATCACGCCATGGTGTTGGTCCGTGGCCAAGCGCCCTTTGGCATGGGGCTCTTGTCCGTCTTCGTCCGAACAATCAGGACACAGTTTGTGAATAAAATGGTCCCACGGCCGTGGCTCAACTCTTGCCCGTCACGCGTTCTGTCGGCACATCTTTGGGGATCCATCGATAATTAATCCCCCTCATGAATTTCCTGGGATGCACAGATTCAGCAGGTGACAGATAATAGGGGTGTCTCTGCAGTCCTTTCAACAACTGGTCATGTGACCAGGAGTAACCACATGAGAACTCAGGGACCAGGATACGTCTCACTTGCAAGAGTGACCCGGAGCGTGAGTTTGCCAGTAGGGGGTGATAAATGCTGCTGTGTGTGCGTGTCAAATCCCAATTGAGTAACATCTTCGCATTTGGGAAATTTGGGAAATTTGGATCGTGATGCCAGCACATGGTGGCACTGCTCTGGCGAATGTCTTCAAGGGATCTTTAATGCCCACTGTGAAGCAGACTGAGTGTATTGCTATTATAATGGTTATTGCACAACCGCAGTTATTAACCAGGGCAAGCCGTTGGGTTCCAACCGCTAACCTCTGCGACGAGCGGCAAACGCGTGGACGCTTGGCCCACATCACTGCCCCATCATGCGGCGCTCCGAACAAAATCTTCCAATTTTCCAAACGATCGGAATCTTTAAAAAATACAGTTTAAGACTCAATATTTTAATGGCATTCTGGAGCCGAAGAGGAATCAGTTTGCCTGACAGAAACATTGTGATGTTTGTTGCATATGCAGGTGGTCTTGCACACAGGCGTACTGTAATGGGGGATATTAGTTCTTCTACCGATCTCAAATTGGGTCAGAAGTGCTCAAGATACAGGACGTTTCTCTTGCCAGCTTTATTTTGTATGCTCGCATTATAGAGGTATTTAATCCCTCATTGCAATTACAGAGCATCAGGGGCATGAATAATGAATAACTCGCTACATTCAAGCCCCAGTGTCTCTTGCTCAAACGAGCAATGGGACAGTGTAAGTGACAATGAGACATCGTTGGAAACTCCACGTGACAGTGATAGGGGGGACAGTCTATAGATGCTGAAATGATGCACTCCCAGAAGGCCGTTTGGTTGACGGGTTGTGTCAGAAATTATTTTTTACAAAATTATATGTGGAGAGACAGATATGTTTAGGAGACATTTTCTGCTTATTATTGTTATTTATATTCTCCACAACGATACGAATTGTTATTTTGAGCCATGTATTGGCGGACGATTGTTGACTTCCAACGAAATGGTACCGATTTTATTAACCCCATGAGGATTAAATGTCATGATGAACCCCACCCAGGATCTGACCTTGAAAATGTACGAATGACAACTCTTATCAGGCCGATGGCGGAGTGGGGTCATGTAAATGTTCCTTAAAAGTATACGCATTGCATGGTGCAAAAATATAGCTGGCCAGTGAAAGACCATGTAACACCTTTTAGAAAATATGTTTTGTTTACCAAACTAGTATTTTTTAAAGTGTGTATTGCGTCCATAACTTAGTGATGTCTACATTTAAACCCAGATACAAGGATTGCAAACTACTAAACGATTGCACTAATTAAACTTTTTTTATTTCACCATGTAAGGCCCACTGAGCGATGTAGCTCCTCTTTTTCAGAAGCGACCTGGCCACAAATGATAGCTCAACGAAGTGGCTATCATATTCAAAATGTATAGCAGCCAAATACTCTAAAGGCACGTTTGATAAATGTTGAGGGAAAAACCGGAGCACCCGGAGGAAAATCCACGCAATCACGAGAACTTGCAAACTCCAAATTAACAGGCGTCAGGGTCGGGATTGAACCCACGACCTCCTGCATACTAGGCAAAGTAGTTAACATATGGCCACCGTGGTGCCCCCCTGTGCGCTCTGCAGAGCTAGGCCGACGCTTACAAAAGAAGCAAAAGCTGTCTTTCCAATTCTTGACGATGGGGCTCGGGGAGAAAGCGCAACGGTGGCAGTTGGATAAGACATTGTTGTATGGAATGGACAAAGGGCCCCCCTGTGTACCCCCGACTGCCGTATTGTATTGTGAGTATTCAAACTACGACTGGGAGTGGACGATGATTGACAGCGCCACCTCGATCCCCGTTGTGGCCACCCTTCTGCTGCCTTTGTGCGATGGCAGCGGGTCCACGGGGGGCCACGGGGGGGAGGGTGGGGAGGGGGTGGCCCACGGGACGGAGAATAAAGTGGGAGAGTGGCGCGTCGAGTGGCACGGCGGAAGGGAGGACCCGCAGCGGTGTCACGGTGTCAGGGCCGAGAGAATGAAAAGCGTGCGCGGCTTCCGGGGCCGCCCTTGCGGTCACGAGCGACGGATCGTTGCCCCTCTCTCTTTCGAGAGAGAGAGGAAGACGTAGGTGTTCTGAAGGATCACGCCTGTTGCGCTTGCCCCCATCGATCGCGTGCGTGTCCTCTGATGTTTTCCGATGATTACGTTTGAGCTTATTGTGAAAGGATAACCACTCGTGTCGGTTATCGATTTGCCTATCAGAATGCCGCTCGTGAGTGCGCACGAAACGTGCGCTTCATTCGTCGTGGATTTGCCGCGTAGGCAATTGGTTAGACGTTGAATAATTAAACTATAACTAATTAAACTATAGACAAGGGTCTGCTTCACTGCATGAGAATAAAATACTATTTCCATGTTTGTCGGTCAGCATATGGGCCTTCTAGGACAGTGATTTCCCAGCAGCATTTGTTTGACGAGGCAAACTCTGGACCGGTTTCGCATTTCTGGGTGTCATCAGCAGAGTGTGGCCTGTTATACAAATAATGTTCAGTTGTTTTTACCTGTGTATGTGTGTATATATAAAGAACGTTGTCATTCATACAAATATCATCTCTCACAATCGCCGAGGAGCCAAAAACGAGCGGGAAGGCAGTGGCCAGGTGGTGAGCCGGCGCTACCAACAATTTCCCAAGCTCTGCAGTTCTATAAATATACATGCCTGTCAACCCCTTATCGGTGCCTACCTTATTACAGACCAATGCAGACCTTATTGGTCACCCCGTGCCCCTTATAAATCTCAACGTTCACCCTACAAAGTCCCATCACAAGGGAGAAACACAAACAAATAGACACAAACGATGTGTCTGTTTGCCCGTGTTGATACGGCTGTACGCCGTATGGACCTGAAAACTCAATTCCCCTGTACAAGAATACGGGTGAACCGTATGGGTTGACAGGTGTGTATATACGAGGATGTTTTCAGCCAAATGATGAGTGGTTATTTTTTAAAATGCCGCCATATCATTAGCCACGATGTATCTGTCAGCAGCAGATGGGTTTGTTATTCATGGCAGGAAAACCACGTCGCGTGGACACAGCCGATGAAGATAGCACCGGCGCGTGTGGAATTTGTTGAACCGAAGGGTACGGCCACGTTGATGCTTTGTAGTGCTCACGCTCCACATTACATGGTGAATCCTCACCTAATGCAGTGGCTTGCCAGGTTGTTTCATGCCTTTGCTGACTGCGTCAGGTCAAGGGTAACAAAGACAAAGATCCCCCGTATAGCCTTGCAAGTGCTGTTAGCGAGTTGCACAGATGAGGGCCGGCACGGGACACGAGGGGGTGAGTGGCCAGCACCACGCTCGGCCGCCTTTGTCTCCCCAGTGGCAATGTTTACACACCGCACCAGGTACTCATTTGAGGCCGAGTCTACTTAGGGGAGCCCCAGGACCCGTTCAGGTAGTCGTCACCGGAGTTGTTAGCCGTGAGCGGGAATCGAACCCGGGTCGCCGGGTTCATAGCGCAGCGTAGCGCTGACCCCTATGCTGCCCACTAGGTCAAGGGTGGCACAGTGGTGACAACACGCGTGTCTAGTGGTGGTGACACGCGTGTCTAGTGGTGGTGACACGCGTGTCCCGCGGTGGCGACACGCGTGTCTCGCAGCAGCAAGGCCTTGGGTTCAATTCCCGACGAGGATGCCTCCCTGTATGTTCTTCCCCCTACATTTGTTTCCTCCAGGTTTCTTGCTTTCCTCCCATAGCTAAAAACAACGATACATTGTTACTAATATTGGCCATATATTCCAATTCTATAAATTAGCTGTAAATTACTCATTTGGGACAGCAGCCAAATACTCGAAATGCCTGCTGATTCTAAATTTGGAGGAAAAAAACGGAGGACCCGGAGAAAAATCCATGCGACCACTGGGAGAGAGACACGAAACTCCACCTGTGCAGGCGTCAGGGTAGGGATCGAACCCACGAACTTCTGTCTACCAGGCGAGGTAGTCAACGTCTCCTAGCCACCGTGGCGCCATAATCTGGCCCTCCTGCGAACGTGCCTCTCCTCTTGCTGATTGTGGCTGCACCGCACTGCTGTCGCATTCTATTCTGAGCTTAAACTTTGCTAACACTACCCTGCCGTGAGTTCCTTAGCGGTGTCCCGCACGCACGTTTATTCAAGTGCCAGAAGTATATTTTCTGGTTTTCATTGTTATAGACTCTGGAAGATGAGACGTTACTCTTCCTGCTTCTAACACCCGTTCATTATGAACACTGGGGTTGTTGACTATGATCTGTTTTTTAAACAATTGTTTTCAGCATCTATTATTGATTCCAATAATCATGGAATCGACGGTGGAATACAGTTAAATTCTGGTAACGGTTGAACCGAGCGGCGGCAAAAGCCGGCGTTCGATTGCGCATCGATTTCTCCCATGCAGTCATCGGTCACGCTGCCAAACCAAAATCAGCAAAAGTGGCATTCACGTGCACGATGATCAGTAAATGATAAACAACAACAACTTCCAGCGTCACATTTGCCACGCACGGGCCTACGTTCACTCACGCAGCGATGTGGCGTAAAACCTGCAGCTCGCTCATGGTCCCCGTTGAGACCTCGCGCGAGAGCTTTGTCGTTGATTTATTGAAGCGAAAGCTTCTACACGTCACTGCCATACAGTTAGAGCGCCAGATATGCAATACAAATAAATAAATGTTTGTCAATGTTATATTTGAGTGGATGTCAGCCACGTGACATCGATGTTCGGAAGCGGCACACGCAGTTTTGTAGTAGCAGGAGGAGGGAAGTCGCAGAGATCGCGTTGCTCAAGGCCGCGTGCCCCCCGACAGCTTTTTTTGCCTCGACTCAGCCGATGGGGCACAGCTGCCGACGGCCGCGCGGGCTGTGGAAGCGCAGACGAAAGGAATCCCCGATGTGCCTTCTCTGAACCCCGTTTTGTACACGAACCCCATTTGTGATCGGGGACCAGAAGCAACGATGACAATGTTTACAAAGTTTTCGTGATTAACCCTTTCCCATTCCGAGGGCGTACGTGTACGTCAAGAAAAACTAAAATAAAATAACTTCCTCGGTACCGAGGCTCCCACAAGGCCCATGCGGGAGGGTGTGTGGCACAGTTTGGCGCCAGCTATCGTAGAGTGCGGTTGTGTCGCTACAGTTCTCTGTGGTGAGTACAGTGCCTTTAAAAACAACGGCCCTATGCCTCTCTAAATAAAATTTATGCTGAACCGCTTGTGCGTTCTGAGATTCAACGGTGACTGGGACACCCACCCTGCAACTTACAGACATCTTGGAACGGGAAAGGGCTAATAGACCATTGCGTTTTAATAAAGACCCATGGACAAGAGAGATGCAACAGTTTCCCTGAACAGAAGGATATTTTTTTCGTCCGAGACATTAAAAAGCTTCGGAGCCATCAAAGCGTGCTGCAAGTTTTGCATTTCATTTCCGATATTGAGCAGTGATGGCCCGGCGTGAGTGAGTTTTTTCTTCTATTTATTCTCATAAACCACATTGGTGGCCACGTGCAATGCATCAGTGGCACGGGATTTGAACCTGCACTGGGAACACCCCGGTCAGTGGTTCTCAACCTTTTTGGACCTGCGGACGGATGACCACCAACCCCAAAATATTGTCGTGGGCCACCGTGCAGCGAAGAGTCTGGTGTTTTTTGAACAATGGAATCTGCAACTGAAGCTATGCACTTTTAAATCATTTCGATTGAAAACTCATTTCTTAATAACTGATTTTTGTGTTTGGTTTGTTGTCCTTCCCCCGCACCTCATATGAGCACAGTCGGCTACGTATGGTGCGAAAGAAGTTCAACATATATACATACTGTGATAATAGGTTTTTCCCCTTTTATCTGGAAACAAAACAGGTGTTAAGATGTTAAAACACCAAACCTTTTACAAGGAATCATGTCTACATTAACCACAATGCATGTGGTTAGAATGCAAACAAAAAACATACTCTGATAATAAATGCATATTCTTTGAAACTGATTGGCGTCCTCTGGTCGAACACCATATGAGACTAGGCTCTAAAGAAAGCTGTCTCTGGTGTGGACCAATCAGTTTCAAGGACAATGCATATATTATCAGAGTATATTTTTTGTTTGCATTCTGACCACAAGCATTGTGGTTAATGCAGACATGATTCCTTGTAAAAGGTTTCAGTTTGGTGTTTAACATATTAACACAGCTGTTTTGTTGCCAGATATTTTGGTACTGGCAAAGGAGGTCCCATGATGTATATACATACCGTACATACAGTTGTGCAGAGCAGCAGCGGTCCACAGACCACAGGTTGGTGAACCACTGCTCTTGGTTAATTTGAGTTTATATATAAAAAACAAATGGTATGGTAGGTGAACAACAGCAGCACAGGGGAGACAAAGGCTGCCCGGCACCGGTTCTGCACACGTCGCCGTTTGTCGCACCGCGCCAGCCGTAACAGGCGTTCCTCTCACGGTCCCAGGGCTATGCGGCATTTTTGTCAACGTGCGTGTCAGGGGGTATAGCGAGTGATACCCAGGGCTCTGTGCTGTGCGTATCACTGCGTTCAACTTATATTCAGCTGGCTCCATTGCCCAGGTCAACCCAGCCGCAAAGAGTCCACCAGGCTAAATTGGGCGGCCTTTGTTCTGTTGAGCGTCAAAGTGGTTCCAGTGCACGCGGCCGGCTCGCTCACCCGGGGATCCAGCGGCCAGCCCGGCCAGGGATGTCTATCTCTTGACCCCCTCATCCAAGGTGTGAAATCCAACGCACGGGGTGCGGAGACACGGTGGTGCGATTGCTCTTTCATTCTCCTCTCGCGTCCTCCACAAACAGATGATGCAACCCCAAAAAACATGGCTGGGTTATCTGCGTCTTTGCTCCACAACATTGCCCGCGTTATCAATTGTATTATTGTTACGTGACGTTCTGATTTGTGTTTTACTTACCACATTTGAAATGGCGGGAACGCTTCTTGTGGCTTAACCACGTAGTAAAACACAAGCACGTCGTTTGCAGGGCCATCGTCGTGTGGCAATGTTGTGGCTCGATTTCCGACCACATAATTTCGCACTTACCACAGTGAGCACATCGAGCCTTGGTCTATCAAAGGGAATGGAGCAACGTTGCAAAGAACTACACTGTACGTGAGTGTGAGGCAAGTTTCCCCTTGGATGAATAGTGACAACGTTTAAGGTTGCCATGGTTGCAGTTCTCCGAGCATTTCCTGGCTAAACGTTTAAACGCGTAAACATGAAATAAATACAATGCACCAAGGTCATCCGTGAAGTCTGTGGAGGAGGCGGCCAAGCCACTCCATCTTTGCTCTCCGGGTCGTACCGCGCGTTATTTGGCAGGATGTGTCCGACGTTTAGTTCCGCAGGGTGTGGGTGTCCCGTTCACCGCTGAATCTTGCAATGCGCACACGTTTAGCGTTAATTTTATTGAGAGAGATGCAGAAAACCTTAGTGACACGACCGCACTCTACGATAGCTGGCACCAAACTGTGCATCACGCCCTTCCGCATGGCCCTGTGGGAGCCTTGGTACCGATAAAGTTATCTTATTTTAGTGTTTTCTTCCGGTTTCGTTTTGATGACGTCCACGTACGTCATCGGAGCGGGAAAAGGTTAAATTGAGCAATAGCTCCCCCTCCTCGTTTGCCAGCTGCTGCTGATCACGCGGTACAAAACCCAAAAGACGGCGGGGAGCCATGCAGCACGACTGCTTAAAAAACCCCTACGCAGTAAGCGCACTGGCTGCATTGAATCTTGCAAAAGGCGGCGGATACATTGTGAGTGGAATTTTAGTAAATATCGTCTGTTTTTTAAAAAGAGTGGAACGTTTGACGACGGGCCGGCCGTGTGTGGTAGTGGTTAACCCGGTCAATGTTTATTGACTCGCAGAGGGCAGTGGGGTGATTTCTGAATGCAACTTTGAGGAGGGGCGCGAGCACGAGTTTGCCGCCAGATTGTAGAGCTTCTCGCCCTCCCGGCTCTCGACTCCGACCCTCTTCGGCCGATGACTTTCTCCTCTCATCATGAGAATAAATGAAAACTGTTTTTGTCAGTCCACTGGATGAAGGCCCTCCCCAAGCCGTCGCCATCCTCTCGTGGTCTTGCAGCATTTGACAATCCATCTCGCTCCTGCACCCGACAATATTTGCATCGCTCCATCTCGACATTGGAAGCCCTTTCAGACACGCCCCCCTCTCCTCTGGCTACCAATCCATCACCAGTCTCGACTATGAACCCACCCGGGACCCACACCGCACCTACCCGGGACCTACTCGGGACCCACCTTGGCACTCCCCCGTACCCACCCAGCCCCCCCGCCTCCCCGCGCCCACTCCGAACCCATCCCAGACCCACCTGGGACCTACTCGGGACCTACCTTGGCACTCCCCCGTACCCACCCCGCCCCCCCGCCTCCCCGCCCCCTCGCACCCACTTGGGCCCCACCCGGGACCCACCCGGGATCCACCACATCCCCACTCCGGACCCATCCCAGACCCACCTGGGACCCACTCGGAACCCGCCCGGGACCCAATCCAGACCAACTGGGACCCACCCCAGACCTACCCCAGACCTACCCCGGGCCGAGCCCTCTTCCCGACTCACGACGTGTATTCACCAAGCTCACCAACTTTCCTCCACAGTCCGCATGTCTCCGATGTGTGTCGCCCTCCTTATCCATCGCGCTTGCCATTCTGTCAGTGCATTTATGGGCATGCAACTCCCGGTGCTTCTTTTGCATGCCTCTCCAGATTTTACTCCATTTCTTAGTGCTCAAAGCTTCTGAAATCATACGTCATAGCTGCCAACATTGCGCTGATTGATGTTCCAAATCGCTTTAGCTAATTCCTGAAACATGCCCCATTCCCCGTGTGAATATCCCACAGTATGCACGCATGTTAATTAGTTTACATCCAGCCAGACAGCTACAAAATACGTCTATGTGAAAGCCGTGTGATTGACTCTCGTTTCTGATATTCCACGAATGTTTATTTAAAATGTTCCCCCCCCACTCACTTTCAATTCATGGCCATTTTGATCGCAACCCTCGCTTTGCCCCCCCCCAGCCCTTTCCTCGTCCTGCTTTGGGCCTAGCGAGAAGGGGGCTCGTGAATTTCGTCAGCGTGCATCACGCGGTTCGTTTCCGAAGGCAGCGTCGGCCGTTAGGCGCTTTACGCGGAGTCCGATTGCGCGCTTGCAGCTGTCATCTTGTGGGCGTCTGCGTGAGTGTCCGCGCTCCAAACGTACCGCTAGGCTGGGATGGCCGCCGCTACTGAACTATTTTTTTTTTGTACCAGGTATAAGGCCCCACTGAGCTTTTCGCTCCTTGTCAGAAGCGGCCTGGCCGCAAATGATAGCTCAACGAAGTGGCTCATCATCGCTCGGAACATTTATTGCAGCAGCCAAGTACTCTAAACGTGTGTCGTTGATTCTAAACGTCGAGGAGGAAAACCGGAGGGCCCGGAGAAAAATCCACGCGACCACAAGAAGAGAGAGAGGCACGCAAAGTCCGAATCCGCAGCAGGCGTCATGGTCAGGATCGAACCCACGACCTCCTGCCAACCAGGCGAGGTAGTTAACATCTCGCCACCAGCTCAGGCTCTCAACGGAGTGTTCTCACCCGGCACCGGCAGGAAGAGGGAACGTGCAGTCATCTCTCAGGATGCTCCCGTTTTGGCACACAGCACCGGAGACACAGCGTGGGTGGGGTAAAGGATAGCGTTCAACTGGCTCCAGGTTTATGTCGGGTGGTATGTTTTAAAACAATATTAAATTCAACATTTTTAGTTAATTCCCCGCCACCATCTGTGCAGTATCACGTCACGAAGCGAATAATCCTTTCGGATCTCTCGCGGAGCCATGCATCCCTTCGTGTCAGAGAATGGCCCGCAGAAGCAGACATCACAGAGATACTCCTGAGATCTCCGCAAATGCCGTCTGGCCTACACAGTAGCGGGCAGCACTTTCCCACCCACTCTGCATATGGGAGTAATGTTCGTTACACGACAGTCAAACCCGTATTTTAAATTCTCAGAGCAAGAATTTAGCCAAATAAGTGCAGGAGGGAATGTAATGGGAAGCTTTTTTGTGAGTGCGGTAACTGACGGTGACTTGGGGTGAGACTCGCTCCGCTTTGGAACTCGCTTTTAATCACGGGCGGCTGAAACCTGGGATTCAAACCCAGGCTCTCAGTGGTGCCGCCACTCTGACCTCTGAGCCACCTGGCCACGTCTTGACCTTTGACCCTTTATTCGGGTTATGGATGCGCTTCTAGTTGTGGCGTTTGGCGCAGCCGTTTGGCTGACGGCGCTTTGAACCCAGGAGAAGGAGTTGTATTCCTGGCCACGGCTAACACGTCAGTCTGGGGTTATATCTGAGCGGGTCGTGGCCACCCTCCAACTGCAACTTCGCCAGCCCACGCTGACTGACCGTCTCGGTGGATTCATGGTCAAGCAATCCCCAGCGACCGACACGCCATTGGCAGTGGGCTGATGAGGGCCTTTAAATCAAATGAAAACCATACCATGGTTTCTTATCTACAATTACACACACTAAATCAAGGTCAGAGAGTGTCAGTGGTCCGATGGCAAGCACTCTCTATCGTCGCCATCCAGGCACTGGCATTAACCATAAGATTATCACACATCTCAACCGTCCTTGCATTACCACATTGACGGGCATTATCACACACTCGCAAAGGAAGTGGCAGCAGCATGACGCAACAGCGGTGGCCACATGGCACGGCTGCTGCTGGAGCACACAGTTCCTGCCTCGGGCTGATTGATGATCCAGAACTCAGCGATCTGCTCCAGGAGTTCCTCACTGGCTCGCTCACTCACCGGGCAAGTCAGTCGCCTCCTTGTCACTCTACCGTGGTTTTCTCTCGCCGTCAAGTTCACTCCCTGATGCTGAGGACTCGGCCTTCCAGACAGGCTGTTTTGTCCCATCCACAGCGTGTTCAACTGAGACAACGCGTGTAACCACACTTCTCTTTCTGCTTCTTATTAAAACTAAAACTAAACAATTTAAATTTTAACAGTTGAGGCCCACTGAGCTATAAAGCTGTTTTCAGAAGGGACCTGGCCACAAATGATAGCTCAACGAAGTGGATTATCACGTGGACATTTATAGCAGCCAAATACTCTAAACTCATGTTTCTAAATGTGGAGAGAAAAACTGGAGGACCCGGAGAAAATTGCACACGACCATGTGGAGAGAGACACGCAAACTCCACATATATAGCAGGCGTCAAGGTCGGGATCGAACCAACGACCTCCTGTATACCTGGCGAGGTAGTTAACATCTCGCCAACGCACTGCTCCACTTTGGAATTCCCTCTCCAATCGTTTATTTCCCCCCCAGTCGTTAACAACCCCGCTCAATTCAAGTTTTTAAATTTCAACTGCGCCGTTTCGTTGTTGCTGGCGGCTTTAGCGCCTTGAGCCTCTGGGCCCCGTGCCCGGCGACCGTGAAGCGTCGGCAGCAGCGGCAGCGGTGGCGGCGGCCCTGTCGCGAATCTCGCGGTGACAGTGGAGCAGACGTGGCGCGTCGTCGCTCTCTCTCTCCTCTCCGGCGGAGATGAGAATCACGTCACCGTCAATGATAACTGGCGATGGTGAACTTGTGAGTGGCGGCTGCGTCGGTGGTGAGCGTTCTTGAGGCTTGGTGAGGCATTGACGACTACCGGTGAGTCACCAGCCGTCATCAATGATAGAGTCGTCTTAATGTTTAGCAAGAGACATGGTTTTAGAAACCTCAATTCCCACACTGGACAGGTGATGGGCAGTTCTCGGTAACACCATCGGCATCGCCAGCCTTGTGTCGAGCTGGGCATGGCTTTTCGGGGGTTTCCTGCCTTCAGGAGGCAGGACGTGGGAGCGGCGCAGGTCATAAGCCATGCCAATCGCACTTCCGACTGACGCGGTTGGCTACGTATGGCGCAACAGAGTTTAACATGCATACGTACAACGCATGTACAATAAAGGGGTCGATGGCAGCTTTGAGTCCCTTCATTGACTGAGTTGAATGATTGTCCCAGCTCAAGCTATGATCAATCCAAGATGAAGAGAATCGATGCGAGACGGGAGAGTGGACTGCGAGCTTGAGACCAATGAGTAACGGTTGAGCGCCTTCAGCATTGAATCGTAATAACAATGATTATTTATAACGTAATGAGCAGAGTTTTTCGTTCACTCTCAAGAGAGAGAGGAATGAATTGGAGGTGCGGGGAAAACCCACAGACAAGTGGGAAGAAGGCAACTGGAACCGGTGCCAACAGTTGACCAAACACTCTGTGGCCCTGTTTTGGGAAGTTTGGCCAACCCAACTTATGAGCGTTTGTTCAGAAGAAGAATGTATTAATTTGTATGCGAGGAATCCGATGAGCTTATTAAGCTCTACTTCGCCGATATTCCTGTGGGAGGATAGCGGAGGAGGGCAACGACGCTCAATCCCCACTCGGACGGAGTACAGATGGACACAATCCACTTGCTGCTCTGCCTTACCCCGGTTAAACCCGGAGGTGGCGACCTCGACGCCCATGGGTAGAGAGGGAGTTTCACGGATTTGAGTGATCCACCAACCCTTGCCTCCGCAGTGCTGGATTGCAGGCGTGCGCCGCCAGTGCACGCCTGCAATACACGGTGGTGGTCAGCGGGGGAGATGACTTTGGGAAGTGTGAAGAGGTCTGACATCAATCATTGCCGCGTGCAAAAAACAGATATGGTAGAGGCAGGGATGTTAGGGCGTTGTGGTGGCGAGATGTTAACTACCTCGACTGGTATGCAGGAGGGCGTGGGTTCGATCCCCACCCTGACGCCTGCTGTATATTTCGAGTTTGTGTGTCTTTCTCCCCATGGTGGCGTGGATTTTTCTCCGGGTCCTCCGGGTTTTCCCTCCACGTTTAGAAATTAACATCACGCATTTAAAGTATTTGGCTGCGATAAATTTCCACGTGATAAGTCACTTCGTTGAGCTATCATTTGTAATGGCCAGATCTCTTCTAAAGAAGAGCTGTATAGCTCTGCGGGCCTTACCTGGTAAAATAAAAAAAAGTTTCGTTTAGTATTTGAGAAATATGCAAAGAAATTAGTCGGTGCACGATATGGACTTGAAAAAAAGATTGTGATCTTCCTTTCAATACAGGTACATTCAGAGCTTGTTCAGGAATTTCATCGAAGGATTGGGTAAGAAGACTTGAAACATCAGAGGTAGCACATGGCAAGAAAGTGTGGAAGTGACAGGACAACAGAGATCGTGATGTGTTGGGCACATGTGCAGGAGTGAGGAGGCGAGGGAGGGCAGGTTACCGGGACGGGCACTGAATGGGTCACCAGAGGGCAGCGGCCAAAGGGGAGATCTGAAGCCAGATGGTGGGGTGCTTTAAGAGGGGGGGGGGCAGGGGGGCTTGAGGTCAAGTGTTGGGACAAGCGAAAAATACTGAATCTCATAAAAGGAAGGAAGCGATGGGAAGGTGTGCTGGCATCCACAGCTTTGAGTGCGATGACTTCTTGACCTTTATATTTTGGAATATTCTCTCCTCATGAAGTCCGGTTTCCAACTCTTCACCCTCTGTCTATATTTACCGAGTAATTACCATGCCATTCCACCGGAAAATAATGGGCAAAACCAGTTTTTTCCTCTGCGGATGGCATCATAACTCTCATGCCTAAATCCTGTCCCTGGACAGAGCTGACTAATGAGGTCCCAATCCATAATAAGACAAAGATCCCCCGTATAGCGTTAACAGACTGTTGTGGCAAGTGCTATTAGCGAGCACCTATGAAGGCTGGCACGGCACACGGGGGGTGAGTGGCCAGCACCACGCCCAGCCGCTTTTGTCTCCCCAGTAGCGATATTTACACATCACACCAGGTACTCATTTTAGGCGGAGTCGACCTAGAGGAGGCCCAGGACCGGTTCAAATAATCGTCACTGGTGTTTTGGCCATGAACGGGAATCGAACCCGGATCGCCGGGTTTGTAGTACAGCGTGCTCACCGCTCCCCAATCCACAACACGCACACACATGCGGTTGCATGCCTTGATGCCGCAAAATGTTTTCGCAATTTGTCGAAGTCTTTCTCAACACTCATGCATTTAGTTGCGCTCTCCATTGCCTGTACGGGCAGCTGCGCTTACGTAAATGTGTATATATTTATGTTTGTGTGTGTAGGAGCCAGAGGTGTGGACTCGAGTCATGTGACTTGGACTCGAGTCAGACTCGAGTCATGAATTTGATGACTTGCGACTCGACTTGGACTTGCATAACAATGACTTTGTCCCACCTATGAGATGTGGACTCGAGTCATGTGACTTGGACTCGAGTCAGACTCGAGTCATGAATTTGATGACTTGCGACTCGACTTGGACTTGCATAACAATGACTTTGTCCCACCTCTGGTAGGAGCACTGCTGCACACACATGTTGTGACCTGCAGAAGCCTTTCCACAAATCCACAAGTTGCTGAGTTCTCTTCCACCTTGCAAGAGGCATTATTTGTTTCACTGGAAACTAATCGGACTTACGATTAATACAAAAAGCAGTTCTAACAAAAAACGAGTTTTCAATTTGCATTGAAAGCACATAACTCCAGTGGCTTCCTAACATCGGAAGGAAGAGCATTCCAGACAGCCGCAGAAGAGCATCTAAATGCACGTGATGCGGTGACCGTCTTTGTTCCACGGTTAGCAAAAATCCGCTGCTGCGAGGATGACCAGCGGAATTTTATAGCACAACACCTCCGACTAGCACGGTTGGCTACGTATGGTGCAAAAGAAGTTCAACGTACGTACATATATCTCGAAGAAGGCAAAGATTTATGGTTTTATTCCTTCCCAGTTTTTTTTTAAGTTGGCTTGGCCACATTGACAGCACAGAAAGGGTTGTCACTGCACGGCCGCTCCCACAAGCTGGGTTCTGACTTTCTGTGGAATGTTTCACCCCTCCCTAACCTCACGCTCGCGCTGACTCGGCAGGACTACTGCTGCTGCTGCTGCTACGACCGCGTGGGGTTTCGCCGGTTGTACTGCTGCTGCTGCGATGTTGTTTTCGGGTTGTGCCGCGTGCCGCCCGTTCCGCGCGCTGCGCGTCCTCCAAGAAGCACGTAGAGCATGAAACGTCCGACATTGTGCCCGGGACACCCACATGTGGCAATGCCACTGTCCTACCTTTGGGGTTTACTGCAGCTCAGGGAGAAAGAGAGAGCGGTTGGTGCAGAATGAGCGATTGTCCGTGGCGCGCGTTGTTTGACGAATAGCGGGGATAGTTTACTGCTGCTCGTGTTTTGTGGATTGGATGTGTTTCTATGAACAATCACGGGCGCCGCAGTGGCAAGATGTTAACTACCTTGCAGAGTAGGCAGGAAGTCGTGGGTTCGATGCCAACCCTGACGCCCGTATATTTGGAGTTTGCATGTTCTCTCTCCCCGTGGTGGTGTGGATTTTTCTCCGGATCCTCCAGTTTTTCCTTCTACATATATAAAATCAATATGTTACATCATGGGATCTCCTTTACCACTACCAAAATATGAGAATAGGTTTTCCCCTTTTTTCTGGCAACAAACAGGTGTTGAGATGTTAAACACCAAACTGAAACCTTTTACAAGGAATCAGGTCTGCATTAACCACAACACTTGTGGTCAGGATGCAAACAAGAACATACTCTGACAGCATATGCATTGAATCAGTTTCAAAGACCTTTTACAAGGAATCATGTTTGCATTAACCAAAATACTTGTGGTCAGAATGCAAACAAAAAACATACTCTGATAGCATATGCATTGAATCAGTTTCAAAGGTTTCAGTTTGGTGTTTTAACATCCTAACACCTGTTTTGTTGCCAGAAAAAATGGGAAAACCTCTTCTCAAAATCAATGTGCTTTGAGCATTTGGCTGCTGTAAATTTCCGCACAATAAGCCACTTCGTTGAGCTGTCATTTGTGAGCAAGTCGCATCTAAAATAGAGCTACATCGGTCAGTGGGCCTTGCCTGGTTAAAAAAAAATAGTATCAGCAGAGACAGCTTCAATACACACGTGCCCATCGTGTGCGATGCTCGCAGAGTGTGGCAACTGCAGTCATCTGCTGTTCGACTGCCTTAGTCGCGTTATTAATTCGCTGATCACCCTTGCAGAAACTGTTTTGCTCACACTTATTGAACTCAACTTGCAGCAGTGTATACTTCAGTTTACGGAGCCAAATAAGGGGACCGGGTAGAGCATGTGGGCAAAATGTGAGCGCCACTTTGCTGCGCTGCTTTCCACGATCAATTTCAGCTGCGCCACGTTTTTTTTTTCTTTCCCCCGCACCAGTTAATGGAAGCGAGTTTAGACGAGATGTCAAAACTATTTTGCTCTCCTCGTCGCGCCATCGATGCCGTTGTCTCGAGACGAAGGATCCACTCGGATCTCTCACCGAGCGGCAGCGCGTGACCCTTCCTGTTCGAGAACGGCCCATGGAAGTGGATATCGCTGATCTGTCCCTGAGGCCTCTTCAAATGACCTCTGGCCTACACGCGGTAGGGGACAGCACATCCACACTCGCTCTGCCCTGTGGCAGTAATGTTCGTCGCGCGACACTCAAACCGATATTTGTCACTCTCAGAGTTGAATTTTTCGTCCAGGTGAGTGACGAACGAAATGTAAGGTGATGGTTGTTTTTTGTGCAGTCATTTGCTACTAGGCTGAGACCATCAACCGACTGGGCGTCAGTAAAAAAGAGCCTCATGACTCAGGCGATTTCTCCAGGATAAATACAAATTCTGATTCTCATTCTGAACCCACGACACCTGAGAAGCCAGGTTAATCAACCTCACAATTAGAATTGTGATTATCCATACTCTTTGGTTCTTTCGGTAAAGTCACGCAAGTATAAAATGAAATAAATCACGACGTTTCGGGCGCAACACAAGCGTCCGTCATCAGGTGGGAAAGCATGATCTGCTGCTGAGGCAGACTGTTTTTAAAGGTTTGAAATGGGTGTAGCCCAAGGGTCATAAAGAAGTGGCCGGGGCTAGTGATGTTAATGTGAGAAATTAACATGTAACTGTAAGATAGGAGAGCGGCCTCCTCGACGAGACCACGGAAGTGGCTATGTTAATGTGAGAGATTAGCATGTTAATGTGAAATCGAAGAGTGGTGCAATCCAAAGCGGCCTCTTAGACGAGGCCACGGAAGTGGCTATGTTAATGTGAGAAATTAGCATGTTAACGTGAAATCGAAGAGTGGTGCAATCCAAAGGCATGAGTGCAATCCAAAGGGTGGGAGAATGGCACACGCGTGCAAAATGTGTTCATGCTCGTTCAACGGGGTGACGATGCGTGGCCTGGCGGCAGATGGTGG
The DNA here is from genome assembly GCF_965212315.1 of Lampetra planeri. Lineage (NCBI taxonomy): Eukaryota > Metazoa > Chordata > Hyperoartia > Petromyzontiformes > Petromyzontidae > Lampetra > Lampetra planeri. Next base: position 12,630,228 of record NC_136110.1, read on the forward strand.
AGCCGCGAGCACATGGCATCCCGCGTCTGCAGCGGCGCCTATTGATGATCCACACACCATGCTGATTCCTCCTGCTCTGTGGGCACATGTTTGCATCGAAGCTATCGTTTTCGTCACCATGGTTTGTTAACCGCATTTAATATTTACTGAAAAATTTGGCCTGCGGCACTCCGGTTGACAGTGCATGAGGGTCAACATGGTGAAGTTGCGAGTTCAAATACCGGTTGGGTTTCACTGAACCCATCATCACTTTGTGGTTGGTAAAATAGGCACTAGCATTGCGGGAAGGCAACAGTGGTTGGTGGGCCCACCTGGGGGAATCTGTAGGTGCCGTGGTGGCGAGATGTTGACTACCTCGCCTGGCATACAGAAGGGCGTGGGTTCGAACCCGACCCTGATGCCTGTATATTTGGAGTTTGCATGTTCACTCTCCCCGTGGTTGCATGGATATTTTTCCAGTTCTTCCTGTTTCCCCTCCACATTTAGAATACTGTATTTACAATGTTTCGCTGCTATAAATTTCCATGTGATAGCCCACTTCGTTGAGCTATCATTTGTTTCCAGGTCATTTCTGAAAAAGAGCTAGATAGCTTAGTGGGCCTTACGTGGTAAAATAAAATATAAACTGTTTCATTTTACATTTTTGTCAATTCCACCGATGGCTTTTTAACTCGTGTCCTTGGATCCTGGGGAAGAGCAACGCGGTGAATGAGTCATCTGCAGGTGTGGCTAAAGGGGTTTTTTATGGTTGAGGGTTGTGGGCACAGTCACAAGAGGCAGAGGGAGCCTCTTAGAGGCACCCACAAAGTAGCAGTGGGATTCTTAGGGGATCAGAGACCAATGCAGTAATTCACGTCAACAATATTGTGATGTTTCATTTTATTTATATGGAGTGCTCTTGCCATACACATCTGAAAATCCAGCAGGATGTGTTTCACAAACCTGTCTCTGCTGATGAGACCCAGACAGTGAAAACCGGCCTAGAGTTTGCCTGCCAAAACAAATGCTACTTCATAATATTCGTCTGGAAATCCAACAAAAACTCAACACTTCATCAATGAAACTGCCCTAATAATAAAGAGCGCATAGGCCAGAGAGGAAGGACCGTTCTATGTACAGGGGCTCATCTACTTACGAACATTCAGAGATACGAACAAACCTGTCCCGTATGTCAAGTTGGCTGTTTGGGCCGAGAGTCGTAAGTTCAACTGCCGTGCAATAGATGGCGGTGGTGGCATCTGCAGAACATGAAGAACCAGTGGCATCTACATCTACGGGAGAGTATACAACTTTGAAAGCCATTCCCCATGTTTAGTGTAGGAGTAACGTTTGAATTACGAACAAATCGACTTCCGAACAGACCTCTGGAACCTAGCTCGTGCATAAGTAGAGGAGCCCTTGTACTGTGACGAAGAGCCATTGCTTGACACTCCACCTGTTATTAACTTTTATTTTGAAGGCCACAATACTGTGTTGGATTTGTTTATCAGAATTAGAATACGTGTTTATACTGGAGGAATCCGATGAGCTATAAAGCTATTTTTCACAGATGTCCAGTAGTGGCGGGTAAGAACATTACAACAATAAACAATACAAAAAACACACGATAGAAGTACAAAGTTTAGTAAAGGTAAACAAATCACTTCAAAAAATGTACAAACAAAACGATAAAACATTTTTATCTTATCAGGTAAAACCCCACTGATGCGTTAAATTATTTTTCAGAAGCGACCTGGCCCCAAATGATAGCTCACCAAATGGCTTATCATGTGGAAATGTATAGCAGCAAAGTCATCTAAATGACCTGTAGTTCAGTTTTGCCACTTCATGGAATTCCTACTTTAATGGCAATAAGTACAATGTGCTTTCATCAAGAGTTACATTTTTGAAAGATGAAATCGCTTCAACTGTTGGATGTCCCCCATGGCTTGTGGACAGTAACGTGGGCACACAGGCCACACAGATCCACGCTCTTCCCATTGTCGTCTTCCAAGTCTTTTCCGAAATGTTTCCGTAATTTTATGTCACTTTTATTTCGTCCGAATGTTTTTTATCTCTCCCTTCACGAATGAATCCTTCAACAACTTGAACTTTATTCATCGCCATCAGAATCATCGCCATCTCCCAGCGGCGGTGGCTCAGCAGTTAAAACAACGGTGCAAATATCTTAAATCCCCCACCCCGACTCTCTCTGTCCACCCAGCCGTATGGATATGTGCGTGTACATCGTGGTGTGTAATGTGGTGGGGTAGAGTGTGGGTACTCACACCTCTTCCAAAACGTTTGCCCAGCACGCAAGAGCAGTCCACGCACTCATAGCAATGGGCTCTGTAGCTCTCCCAATAGCATGAGCAAGACAAGGCAGGGCTCCATTCTTTGTATTGTTATTTTATTATGGATGTTATTTTATTTTTCATAGTTCTTTGCTACTGTCCAAGCAAGCCTGGAATTATATATGGGTTTTTTTTTTGTCAATGATTGATGTTATTTTTTTATTTGCTGGACAAGGCTGGAAGGCTCTGGAAAGACGTTGCCCACAGGGATTTGTTAGTAAGCTAATAAATAGAAAAAGGCCATCTGCATTTAAAAACTAAATATGACGTTAGTCCACTGGCCTAAGGGCCTAATCGACAAGAGTTTGCGTGGCCTTGTTTGAGCAAGCCACGTTTTTTTTCCTTCCAAAAGAGGAACTTTTTGATAACATAAAAGAGGAATTCGCTTACTGGATATTGTTAGTTCTCCTTCCCCGTTTGCCCGGGTTGCATTGTACACATTAATAATGACGTAATACACAGGTAAGGTGCCCGCTTTCGTCGCTATCGAGCAAACAATTTATGCTTATGGATCACATCGTGGTGTCTGTCACCAGATCAGTCGGAACACCCCCGATCTCGCCCGATGTGCCGACGTATAAATGTTGAACTTCTTTCGCGCCGTGGGTAGCCAACCATGCTAATCGGAGGTGCGGGGGAAGGACAACAAACTAAACGCAAAACAAAACATTTCTGAAGAAGCGAGTTTTCAATCTAGCTCCAGTGGCTTCCTAATATCGGAAGGAAGAGCGTCGTCGCCGTTGATGATTGACCCTGGACAGTGCGTGCATTGGTAAGCACCATGCACGGCAGGCCGTTGTCGGCTGCTGTGGGGCTTATGTGGTTGGGAGCGGAGGTCAGCGCTGCGGAATCCATTGTACTGCACTGCATCTATGCTCCCCGCCTTTCACCAATCCTCACCGACCTGCGTCGTAAAGCAGCGTGCGGTCGAGTAACCCTCACGACCCCCGCGGGGGGGGGGGGGCAGGGAGAGGCCCTGACCTGGCGGGGGATTGACAAAGAGTTCTACAGGACTCTACAGGGCTCTTACAGGTGCGATACCCGGACCTGGTGGGGGAAACGTCGAGACGGACACGGGGCAACTGCGTAAGAGCGTCAAGGTTCAAAGGCCACGTAGGGCACCAGGCAATCGCTGCGGGCGTGGGGATGAAGCCTGTCGTAGGAGGCGCTGGACACAAACGCGGCTAACGGTGATTGCGGAATGTGAGCAGGGGAGTGTAGATGGAGTGTCGAGGCGTCTCGCGCGGTAATAACCCTGAGCGCTCTCGGGGCTCCCGGCACAACAAGCAGAGGCTGCCACAGAGCGCACGGGAAAAGTAATCTGCCGTGGCTTATTTCACATCACAGGAAACTGTTATTGCACTATTTCTCATCATAATCTCGCCATTAATGTGCAATGCTCCTCTCCCGCTCTGAGTTCAATTGGCTATTCGTGGATGAAAGAACAATTACTCTTGGTATAGAAGTCATTTCACAGCGGTGTTTGGATTGCTGCTGCCAGGGCTGACGCATCAAATTAAGCTGAATTATTGGGTCAAATGTATATATATTTAATGTTGAGCTTGTTCTGCTAAACTACACATTATTAGCTTTCAAATGACATCTCGCTCGAGGAAGAGTCGTTTGTACAAAGGTACATTGTACATAATGGCAGATTAGCTGCTTAGTTATGTTTACAGTACACATCAAGAGTTCGATGCCTATACCCTTGTCCAAGTACCACGAGCAGATAGACCACAATCGGTGGGGTGGATCATTGATTGGGAATGTGCTTTCCTGAATCAGAACATTGATTTATTTTGGAGGAATCCGATGAGCTATAAAGCTCTTTTTCCACAGCCGTCCAGTGTAATCCTCTGTACGTTTCACATTCACTGCCGATGATGATTGTAGATAACCCTCCAATCCAACAAAATGAACCCTGCAGAGCATGGATGTCTCACAAGTCCCGTGGCACACCGAGCCGGGCTCGATGAGGCTCCGTCCGCCTCGGGCAGATGAGTTGTTTAGTCTCTTCATGTCTGATGTGTGAACAATACCTCGATGGCTTCACACCCCCTGAGGAGCCGTTCTGCAATTGCACACTCACGGCCTTTGTGACAGCTGCCATTTAGCAGCTCCCCGCCTGCCAATGAGACACGTGCCGGCTGAGATGTGCGTGGCTAAAACAAGGTCATGTGGCCTGTCATGTAACTTTATTTGTGCGTTTAGTTTTGCTGGCCTTTCCCCTGCACCTCGATTGGCAGCACGGTTGGCTACGTACGGTGCGAAAGGCATTCGACGTACACGCACAACATACATTTTAGCTAATCACGTGAGGAGGCTAGATGGATGGGTAGCTTTAAATGTATATGCGGTACGCAGATGATTGGGATGCTGCGATTGGGTTGCCACCTGTCTGGGTTTGCATCAGACATTCTGGGATTTGGCATCCGTGTTCGGGCGACAGGAATTGATACCGAACGAAGATCGGGTGGTATTGTGCTGAACGTCTGGACATTAAATTGCGCAGGTGTGATAGACCGAGGCTATATCACCTGTTTTATGCCAGAAAGGGTAAAACCTATTCTTATTTTTCAGACTGTCTGATTTTTTTTTTAATATACATTTTTGGCCTGCGGAGAAGTTGACAACCCTACGCTGCTGTGGTGTAATGGTTAGCACACTGGACTTGCAATCCAATCGACTCCCGGCGTGGCGGTTGGATGAATGTGGACAAGTTTCTTAACCTCCCCAACCCCCCAACCTCTACACACCTGGACACATAAATGGGTAACAACCACAGACGATCGGCTGGTCGAGCGTGCGGTGGGGTTGAAATGTGGCTACTCCCATCACTTCCAAGCCCCTCGTGCCAGCGTGGAAGAGTTGTTGTGCTTGCGCCTGACTGGAGGAGGACTTTGTCTGTGGAGCTACTAGACGGAGCAGTGTTAAGCTCTCCCTGCTGGGAGACAACCTCTTCTGACAGTGGCGGTGAGCAAATTCATTTCAGGGCTGAACCCTTTTTTTAATACCTTTCATGTCGATTGAATCCACACGAGGGGGGGAGTGGCGGTCATTCACATAATGAGAGCTGCGCCCGAGCTCACGGTCTTTGACTCACGTTTCAGTCGTCGTTATTTAACCTTCATTTGTGTTGTATCGAGTGTCCCCGCGCTGGCAGGCATGATGGTACCGTTCCGTTTCGTCTGGCACAGAGCGTGTGGCGCTGGTGCGCGTTGGCGGCGTCGTTCATCCATCGATGGATCGATGGATGGGGCACGCTGTTCCTCGCTGCTGTCTTCCGTCGTAGCTTCACTCAGAACGCGTGGAAAGTGAGTGCTTGTTACTGGCGTCTCGTCGGGATGGTCTCCTGACACCGCCCGTGATCACGAGGGACACAGCAGGGATGACAGGGGGTTCACTCCGACAGGCGATATTTGTGTCAAACGTCGCTAAATGTCGGGAGAACAGGGCTCGAGCGTTGCACTTTAATATTGGGCGGGGGGGGGGAATCAGTTCTCCTGAGTGCTTTACAGCACGGTTATTTGTAACAGGAGATAGGTCTGAAAACCTCTCTCCTATCTACCTCATCTGAATGCATCTTTAATATATATTTTATTTTGATTTGAAGCTTTCGTGACTGCAAGAATCCATACTCTTTGGTTCTTTCGGTAAAGTCACGTATTTTATTTTATTTTATACCGACGTGACTTTACCGAAAGAACCAAAGAGTATATTTTTATTATTATTCTGATCTGAAAAAAAATGTTTGCTTCCCATGCCCGAGTTGTACTTGTAATGGAGGTTTATTACGTAAGACCGTGTCGTGTGTCCATGCGTAATGCTGGACGCGGTATAGCGTTGGCGAAGTGAGGTTGCGTTCACATCTGCCATACAACTTTGGCCACACACCATCCTCGCGTCTGATTGATGGGTCCATGCTGTGGTCGTGGAAACTTGGTCCAACATGGCAGAATTCTTTATTCGCTCGCAACTATTGACCCGCGGCACACCACGGGGAGGGATACGATGGACGGAAGAAGAAATGGGAATGGGGAAGAGGGAAGAGGAAGAACGGTGGGTCGGTGGACATTTTATGGGTGATTGAAGAATTCAATTCTGGAGCGAAGGGGGTGAGGGGGAGAATGAATGAGCGGACCGAGATGTCGGGGATGAGAGGGGAGGGATGGGAGGGATGGGAGGGGAGGGAGGGGAGGGATGGGAGGGGAGGGGAGGGATGGGAGGGAGGGGAGGGATGGGAGGGAGGGGAGAGATGGGAGGGAGGGAAGGGAGGGGAGGGATGAGAGTGGAGGGAGGGGAGGGATGAGAGGGGAGGGAGGGGAAGGATGAGAGGGGAGGGATGGGAGGGATGAGAGGGGAGGGATGGGAGGGAGCAGGGAGCTGCAGCAGGCAGCTTCTGTTTTCACATTGGGCGGGGAGAGTGGAGGGACTGGGGAGGGGGGGCACACACAAGTCACGTGGCTTGCAAGAGGCTTGAACCGATTCAAATGTAGCGTGGTGGCCGTGAAACACTGGGTAAGCGGATTGCGCTGTAGAGTCCTTATCGGGTTAAATAAAACACCGTCGTGTTCCGTTTGGCCGCCTCATTGCAGTGGGCGGTTGTGTGGTGAGGGCGGACACGTGGCGGTCTGACGCGCCGCGTTCGCGTGACCAACCCGAGCCACAAACTAAAGACAAAGACCCCCCCCCCCCCCGTGTAGCTCTGTGAGCCGCCGTCGTATCAGCGAATGCTGAAGAACACCTCCTCCTCGTTGTTGTTGTTTGCGGATTGATGCACGCAACGCACACACACACTCCTCGTCTCTGCCGCCTTGAGGGTAGGAGGAGGATGATGATGATGTTACCGAGCCAGGGATACACACAACAAGGGGGAGTCAGCTGCGTCAGGGATTAGTTGAAGCGGATTCGTGGTGGGGGGATGGGGGGGTGGTTTTGTGTGTTCTTGTTGAGGTGGTGGGTGCGGTGGGTTGTGGCTTGCGAGCCGATGGTTTTTTTTATTTGAGACGAGGGAGACAACTGGAGCGTTGTTAATGATAATTCGTGGCCGTGTGGCTGTGTGCGTGTGAGTCTCTCTGTGTGTGGCTGTGTGAGTGAGTCTGTGTGCGTGTGAGTCTCTGTGTGTGTGTGGGAGTCTGTGGGAGTCTGTGTGTGTGTCTGTGTGTGCGAGTCTGTGTGGGTCTGTGTTTGGCAGCAGTAACATAGTGGGGGGTACAGCTGGTAGTGGTGCATCTGCCGGTCATCTCAGTCACCTGCTGGGTCTGTCCCGAGACCTGTCAGCAGCGAGCCTTCGACACTTCACGTGGCAGCCTCAAAGTGCACCTAGCCTGGCACAGGCGCCGTGGTGACGTTACCGTCATTGGCTGCTTTTGGTAATGTTGGTGGTGCTGCTTTTGGGGAGCGGTGGTGTAGTGGTTAGCGCTACGCTACGAACCTGGCGGCCCGGGTTCGATTCCAGCTCACGGGCAACACCGGTGACGATTACCTGAACCGGTCCTGGGCCTCTCCTAGGTCGACTCAGCCTCAAATGAGTAAACGTCGCCACTGGGGAGACAAAGGTGGCCGGGCGTGGTGCTGGCCACCCACCCCCTCGTGTGCCGTGCCGGCCTTCATAGGTACTGCTCGCTAACAGCACTTGCCCCAACATTCTGTCAAGGCTATACGGGGATCTTTGTCTTGTGTATGTGCGCGTGTGTGTCACAGGCGCGTGTGAGTCTGTGTCAGTGCGCGTCAAGAAGAGCCTCTAACTGTGCCCCAACATTGTTCGCCTGCCGCCTGTGAATGAAGGCGGTGACCGTAATGCGATGATGTCTCTCTCTCTTCTCTTGCAGTCGGCGGCGGCGTCCGATGGAGGTACGAACATCGCCGCAACACATACGCACACAAAGACAAAGGTGCCCCGTGTCGCATTAACACTGGGGGGCAAGTGCTGTTAGAGAGCAGCACCCATGAAGGATGGCACGGCACACGGGGGGAGGGGGGGTGGGGCAGCACCACGGTCGGCCGCCTTTGTCTCCCCAGTGGTGATATTTACTACACACCGAGACAGGTATTAATTCGAGGCTGAGTCGACCTAGGAGAGGCCCAGAACCGGTTAGAATAATCGTCATTAGTGTTGGCCGGGTTCGTAGCGCACTGCACGCACGCTCCCCACAATGGATGACACACACACAGACACACATTAACACGTAACGAGAAGATCGCACGCACAAAATACAGTCCCTACAATATGCAAGACGTGCAAGACACAAATACACGGCGAGACGTAGCAAAGATGTGTCAAGCAAACACGCAAACGCACCTACGCAGAGATGCAACTGAACACACCACACACACCCAACAACAATCACGCATCCTCGCAGTTTGGGGAGCACATCGCTGACTTACGCTTCTTCCTCCTGTTTATTCCCAAACGTGACGCTTCCCCCATCTGATGTCCATGTGGGGGAGATACCGCCATGGACAGATCTGTGCTTAGCCGTGCTAATGACTGCTTCCATCCATGGGCTCGCTCACTCACGCACCAATGAGCGTGAGCGCTCCGACGGAATGGATTTGCTGCCAGTTCCACAGGCACTCATCCTTCTTGCTGCAATGCGGAGGCTTGGATAATAGCGCGAGGTTCCATTGTCTCTGAGAGACTCCTTTCCCGCCGCTGTTATCTTGCGCAAAGTCTCGTGCAGCGGGACACATTGACGCTCTCGGGAACGGAGGGAAGGTGACGCGCCAGAGGGGGCCACGTCCAGCATCGTTCGGTTGTGAGTAAGGGGCCGTCCATAAATGACGTCACGCAGCTAGGGGGGGGGGTCAGACATTTGTGACGATGTGTGACGATGTGTGACGAGGTGGGGGGGGGGGGAGAAATGTGACGTCACATCAAAATGCGCAACTTTAAATAAATACAGACAACACGTTCTACTTCATAAAATATACTTTTTTAAATAAATGTTTTCTCCTACAACATCAGAGTGCAGCGCTACATTAAATACGCACTAGATTTGAAGCTTTCGTGACTGCAAGGATTCATAATCTTAGGTTTTTTCGGTAATGTCACGTAGGTAAAAAATTTAAATTTATAAAAGTAAAATAAAAAATAAAATTATATATATAAATACTGTGTTCTTGGAATTTCTCTCACTTGATACAGCTATCGTGCTGTGACGGTTCCACCTGAAGACGGAAGCTTGTGTTGCCTCCGAAACGTCGTGATTTTTATTTTTTTATTTTATTTTTTATTTTACTTTTATTAATTTAAATTTTTAAAGTTATACAGTATAGAAAGCTATTTTTCAGAAGTGACCTGGTCACAAATGATAGCTCAACGAAGTGGCTCTAATCACGTGGGAGTTTAGGGCAACCATATTCTCTAAACGCGTGTTTCTAAACGCGGAGGGAAAACCCGGAGGACCCTGAAGAAACGTCCACGCGACCACGAGGAGAGAGACACGCAAACTCTAAATATACAACCCACGACCTCCTGGATACCAGGCGACGTAGTTAAGATCTCGCCACATAATACTCCCAAGTAGGACCGTGCGAGCGCATTGTATAGCCTTAGCATTGCATCCATACATTTATAGTAACCGCCACAACCAGTGATTTAAAGGGTATTAAACCCCTCTGTATCAATCCACCCTGCAGTATGAATAGTGTAGAGTATTTGATAATCGTGGATAAATTTCAGAATGCTATGTTGGTTGGCATTTGTAAATGTTTGGTGTGGAGGAGGATAGTCAGCCTAGATTACATTACTTGTACTGTAACTAGTATGGGCAGATGCATCACACTCTCATCACGTCAGTTTTAATTAGCCTGACAAAATACAGTGGGTGAAAAAATGCCGTGGGTCATGGGAAAATCTCCCCAATTAGTGGTGGGACTGGGCTGTTATCGAATTAAGGGTCTCTATTTCCTGGGAAATCTACGGAATGTTTTGTAAAGTCTGGTCCTGAGAACTGGCTTTGATACGAGTAGAGTTGTAGTCTTCACACATTCCTCCTCCTACTCCCAACGATCCTGAGATGGGTGGGTAGTTCTTAAATTACACTTGAGTGTTGAGTAGTTGTATTTAGTTTTTTCTATATATCTGTAAGAGGATTTAACAATTATTTACTTAACATTTTTATTTGCTGTATTTATTATTTCAGCATTTTCTATTTTTTAAAACACGTTGCATTCAGCTGCAGTAGCGGTCTCTCTAACGCGTCTACATTGCTACGCTGGGACGTGCGGTATTGTATGTCTAGAGCTTTGTGTCGCGTATAGTACTCCAGCTGTTGTATCGTGTCTAGTAAACTGTGGAGTGGAGTGCTGTCAGTGGGATGAGGCGGTCTTCCTCGTGTGACCACGCCATCTGCGTGTCGGGCAGGGAATGGATTTTCGTGTGTCTCTCTCTCTCGCAAGCGCGCTATCAAACAGGCATAGAACGAGAGTTTTGTTAAGCACAGCGATATGTTCGGACTGTGAGAATCTCCCACACACGTCAGCCTCCGTGTTAAACTGACGTGCGCCAAGTCTGTCCGTTCACTTCATCCGTCTGGCAGAAAGGGATAAATCGTATGCGGGAGTTTGACTTCTCTAATGGGGGAGGGGGGCGCGCAGGCAGAGGTTTGCTCTGTCCCCCACATTAGGAATACCCGGTGGATCTCAGGGGCCGTCCATAAATGACGTCATGCACCTAGGGGGGGGCGGAGTAAGACATTTGTGACGATGTGTGACGAGGGGTGGTTGGGGGTTTGAGAAATGTGACGTCACATCAAAATGCGCAACTTTCAATAAATATAGACAACACGTTCTACTTAATTAAATAGACTTTCTAATAAATGTTTTCTCCTACAACATCAGAGTGCAGCGCCACATTAAATACGCACTACAATGACAATAGTTTAAAGCGATTTGAAGCATGTTTTATTTGGGGGGGGGACAGAGCTTTGTGACGTCATATTTGAGGGGGGGTCTGACTTTTTGTGACGCCGTGTGACGAGAGGGGGGGTCAAAGATCGGCCAAAATCGCGTGACGTCATTTATGGACGGCCCCTAAGTAATTATTTTTAACCTTCGTTATAAACAACTGAAAGTAAATTAATCAAGGTGCCCCCCCCCCCCCGTGCCCCCCCCCCCCCTGCAAACTTTGCCCATGGGAGAAGCCCTCGCACAGAAACGGTTGAAAACAAAGTGGACAGTTGAGTGAACAATTACGTGTTGGAACGTGTATTGTTGATGCTTTAAATGGGTGGGTATGAAAGTGTAATTCTGTGGGGGGAAAGCATTGTTGTTTGTTAAAGTGTTTTATACTTTCCTTCATTTTTAATATATTACGGCGTTTTACTTTTGCCCGGTCAATGATTTTGTCGGCAGTGCCTCGTCATTCCGCCTGGCTTTGAGCGAGCTCTCTTTGGTGCTGGGCATCGTTGAGACTTGGGTGGGTGTAGGTCTCGTGTGATTGAATGACATTCAATACGAGGGAATTGAAGCCTGTGAGTCAACCTCTTCCAGTGACTGTCCCCTACCTACAGGCATCGTGAAAGGGATTGGGAAGCCTTTAGCAGAGAGTTACTCTATTTTTGTGCCAATATCAAAGTATGAAAAATAAAAATAGTTTTTTTTTACCATTTCTGGCAATAATACAGGAGGTGTTAAAATGTTCAAACACCAAATATAAACTTTTTGCAAGGAATCAAGGCTGCATTAACCACACGCGTACTTGTGGCAAAAACATGCAAACGAACACGCTATGATAATTTTATATGGGCATTGTCTTTGAAACTGATTGGCCTACACTAGAGACGGCCTTCTTCATGGCCCAGTCTCGCTACCAGTGTCAGAGCAGAGAACGCCACAAGGCGGACAGCACAAATACAATGCCACTATCAGAGCATAGATAGCTTGGGTTGAGCAGTTATATGCGCAGTTCTATCTATATATTTCATGGGCATTTCTTAGTACTTATAGAACACAGCTGTTTGTGAGTGGGTCAATTCAAACCATGTTCCGAGAGGTAAAACAAAAAAAAGTCTGCTGGCTTTTGAAGCGGCGGAGTTCACAATTTTGATTGTGGCACGTGACCTCAACTGGGCTACGTTAAGAGTCATGAAAGAGGTAAGAAAAAAAGTGGTTACCTGATGGATATACTTAGCCTCTTCCGTGCCCTTTGGGTAGAAAATCACGTAGACTTTTATATATATATAAAGTCAAACCTTCATTTTTACTTCAGTGTTTTTAACTTTGTATTCAGGGGGTTTTAAGATGTGTCCGAATCCAAAAAACATTCATTTCTAAAACTGTCACTTTTTGCAATGCAATACAGGGCGACATGAACGAGAGAAAAAAATCTCACGTCTTAAAAACATACTCGCACTGCCGAGACCCTGGGTTCGAATCCACATGAAACCAGGTTCTCTAGCGCACCGAGTTGATGGTCTCAGTCTAGTCACCGATGACCGCATGAAAGCACTCCCATCACAGTAACTGTGGTTTTTACTCTTGATTGGTCTAAATTACAGCTTTGGTAATTAAAAACGACACTATTGCTTTTAACTGCCACGCGACATTCAGTGTTCTCATTCAAGCGGAATGCCAGTATAAAACATTATGTAAAAATAATAAGAGGTTTTACCTATTGCTTTAAGGCATCAAGTCTGCATTAACCACACATACGTGTGGAAAAATATGCAAACAAATAAGCTCTGATAATGTCATGCATTATCTTTGCAACTGATTGGCCTACACCAGAGACAGCCTTCTTTCTTTATAGCTGCTCAACCCGAGCTACTTGAATTGCCTTTGTGCTGTCCGCCTTTTGGCGTTCTCTGGTCTAACACTGATGGTGAGACTGGGCCCTAAAGAAGGATGTCTATGGTGTAGGCCAATCAGCTTCATCAAAGACAATGCCCATATATTATTGAAAGCATGTTTTTGTGCCATGTTTTTCCACAAGTACGTGTGCTTAGTAGTGCAGACTTGATGCCTTGCAATATCCATTTGGTGTTTGAACATCTTGACACCTCCTGTTTTATTGCCAGAAAGAGTGCGCCCTCTCCTGTGTAAAGGACAAACAAGCCCCACTTGAAGGATCTTTCAGAAGTCCCGTGCAAAATCACTTCCGCATCTCTTCACTGACGCAGAGTGCGCTGCGCTGTGAGATTTCCGAATGGATTCTTTAGTTCACGACACGACACCGGCCGGGATGAAATTGGGATAAAGACAAACCCCCACCCCCCCCCAAATCTAGATGACATTGTAATGTCGCAAATGTATTGTGCCACTTGCGTTATTGAGGGGAATGTGCCTTATTTTTACCTCACAAAAGTAAGGCAAATGGAAATAGGGCATGCGCTAAACGGGTTTTCTTGAATTTTAGGGTTTGTTAAGTGGCTCCTAAGTGTTTTTTTCTCTCATGGCCAAAAGTGCCGCGTGCCCCACCCAACTCACGCAGAGTTGGGTGGGTGCGTCCGGTGCACAAAATGAGTTTTTTTAGGTAATTATGTATGTACACTGAACTTCTCTCGCACCGTACGTAGCCAAACGCGCTAATCGAAGGTGTGGGGGAAGAACACAAAAAACAGTTTTAAAGAAACGAGTTTGTCAATCTTGGTGATAATTTAAAAGTGCACAGCTCCTCCGGGTTCCTAATGCCGGAAGGAAGAGCGTTCCAGACGGCCGCAGAAGCGCATCCGAAAGCGCGCGATGCGGTGACCGCCTCTGTTCGATGGCGAGCCGTGAGGATGACCGGAGTCCGCGTGATGATGGTTTATGTTCCTTGACGAGGCTGGATCGGTGCCCCGTGTACTCAAACCACTGACACTCGCGCCCCAATGTCACCATTTTTAACTTAGACACTAAGGCAGCTGCAGCCGTGTAATGATGACGAGCACACTGGACAAGTAATCCTGAGGCTGCTGGTTCAGTGCCATTTCCCGCTTTTGGCCCGAGTTGGCGGAGCTGCAGAGGCAGCTCGTCTCGTTTGACGTTATCCTCGCCCGTCATTTCGGTTCCCAAACTTCTCAGAGAATCCCGTCCCTTCGACCCGGCAAATCATCAGAGTCATGAGGCAGCAGCGGCAGCAGCAGCGGCACTGGAAAACAGCAGCAACGACATTGGAAGTGATGCAAATTTTATCAATCGAGACGGCAAGTTATTTAGACGCTGTACATACAAATTGGATTGCCATTGCTACGGTAAAGGTGCAGCCCTGCAATTCCTACCGGACATCTGTGACAAAGAGCTTCATAAGTCATCGGATTGCTCCTCCGGTCCAAACAAAGATTCTGATTCTGGTAAATGAGTACGCCTGAGTTAGTGGAGCAGCAGGGTCGCGTGATGTCGAGCAAAGTGTGGGTCACATCACCCCTTCCAGCTTGCCTGGTGGAAGAATAGACCAAATACAGTCTGTTCTCCGATAACGCGGTAGTTGCGTTCCTGAAGAACACCGCGCTATGGAACAATCTAGTTATAATAAATAATATATAATACAGGGTAAAGCACAGTCCGCGGTAACGCGTGAGATGCGTACGCAGGCCGAACAAAGACTGAGGAGTGTGGGTAGCATCTAGAAGCATCCAGCAGCATCCCACTGCCTCGTGCGATGATGATGATGCTACGCAGAGGCAGCCGTACGACCGCTTCTTTTTACTCGCGCGACGAGTGGAGACGCTACCAGCAGCAGGAGGCATGAGCATGCAATTGCAGGGCTGCACATTTACACGTTTCTCTACTCCGTATATTATTTACCCTTTGGGCTGCCACCATGCAGTTTGTACTTCGCGCGTGCCAATTAGCATGATCGCTTCAGTAGAATACTAAGATTCCACTGGAATCGTTTACCGATCACTGGCTTTTAGAATGGGTAATCGGTTGTGAAAACGGTTACTGGATTACCGGTTACCGTTTTAACAGCCCTATGCTGTGGTGATTACGATATTGTCACGAAGGTAACCGTGCTTAGGAGAGTGATGATGCTGTGACTGCAAATTCGGTTATTATTTATTTATATTCAAAGCAAGGATGCGGTCGTTGTAGACTTTGAGTGACTCATTCATGTTTTTTGTTTACATGCTAATCTTTTTTATTGTATTGTTTATTAACAAAGAAAAGTATCGTGAAACATTGAAATAACAAGAGGGAGCAGAGACGGATTATAACACAGGAGGGGTTACTCAACAATGTCACCTGTTAAACTTGTTAAGTTACAAATTGTACGTGTCACGAATACAGTGCATGCACAATATTACAGTGGATTCCTCTGTTGTGAGGTAAGATGCCTCTGGTGGTGTCACGTCTGGCGTCCCTGATTTTAATTCGCGAAATCTCCGTTCAGTTTATTTTTTATTTTTCGGGGGAAAACAATATTCGGCTCGAAAGGTGTAGGATTAAAAGTGTAAAGGGATGATGTGTGAGAGGCGTTGGTGGAGACGAGGGCAAGATGGGGAGAGGGGTCAGCCATCCCTAAACTATTTTCTACTTTGCAGGGAAGGCCCACTGCGCCATGTAGCTCTCTATCAGAAGCGACCTGGCCACAAATGTTAGCCCAACGAAGCAGCTTATCGCGTGGAAATGTATAGCAGCCAAATACTCTAAACGGGTGACGTTTATTCTAAATGTGGAGGGAAAAAAACGGAGGACTTGGAGACGGCGAGAGAGACACGCAAACTCCAAATATACAGCAAGGCTCAGGATCTCCTGTACACCAGGCGAGGTAGTTAACATCTCATTTGATGGCACGTGCGCATGACCACTGCGAGGGTTGTGGTTCATAAACATTGGACAATCTTCTTTCGTATGGATTAATAGCAGACGATTAAAGATGTAATTTTAGATTTGTTATCCACTCGATTGTCTGTTCAGACGCAGAGTGGATCTCGTCCGTTCCACCTTTAAAGGAGGGAAGATGGCAGCAGCGGCGGATTGTTTATGGTGCGGTCGATGGTTTGGGATTCGTGGTCGCACTCGCAGGCCGACGAATCTTTGATGCGCAATTTGTGCATCAGGTGGCTAAATGGCCCGGTCCAGATTCGTTTGTTGGGCGACCATTGGAGGCATGGAAGTTTGAAACCGGGAGGTTCGACTGTAGGCTGCTGTACGAGGTGTTGATTTTTGACATTGGCCGCAGCCCAGAGTTGCTTCCATCGCATCGGCAAATTTCTAGACGTTCACTCTTCGCATTGGATAGCTTAACACGACCCAAGTGTGCGTGTGTTTAAAAAAAACACACGCACACTTTACATTTTTTTTTGTAATTGCTGCCCTCCCGAGTGCAGAGGGGGGAATGGAAGGGAGGGGCGGAGGGGGTGGGGTGGGAGGAGGTGGGGGAGGGGCTGAGGCTATCGCCCGGCGCAGCTCCTTGATCTGTTGAGACCGAAACACCGAAGTCGCTCCGTGCCCACCTTGAAATGGTCGCAGCTCGGCTCAGGTCCGGCCCTTCCAGTGGCCGTGGAAGCCAGCGTGAGATTTGCCTGTCAAGGGGGGGACATTTGTGTGGGGTCGTGACCTTACACGCGAGTGAGACCGCAAGATAAGAATGGGTAAGTCGCTAATGGGCCAGTTTTATTTTTGGAAAAGGGGGTTGGATGAGAATCAATACATCGTTTTTAAATTGTGCGGAATGCAATGGCTCGAACATCCATAATGTACAGTAGGTTATTGTTACATTTTGTCAGGGGGTTCATATTATCTGGCAGTCTCTTAAGAGAGGGTTTGTATAATTTCCCTCCGACCAAATTGTGGATCTACCTATTATAAAGAAAAAGCAGAAGTTGTTAGACCCCTGAGCAAATTTTTGTTGTTTTGGTTTTGTTTTATATTTTACTAGCTTTACTACCCGGCTTCATCCGGGACTTGGATTCGCCACGCCCGCCGCCTTTGTCTCCCCAGTGGCGATGTTCACACAGCAGAGCAGTTACTCGTTTGATGCTGAGTCGACCTAGAGGAGGCCCAGGACCGGTAAAAATAATCGTCACCAGTGGTGGCCGTGAGCGGGAATCGAACTCGGGTCGCCGGGTTCGTAGCGCAGCGCGCTAACCACTACAGGACAATGCGTTACGCTTCCACATGCGCGGGTCACGTGACAGATTCGACGTCACCGCTCACTTGCCGTGCAAAAAATCTAAACATTATTGAGCTCCCCCCCCCCCCCCCAAAAAAGAGTGTATTTTAATAATGTTTGTACGGTGTACAATCTGGAAAGTACCCACATGGCAAATTTCAAGTTTGTTGCAAACTTAAAATGATATATATGGAGATGAATTTAATATCGTTGCTGGGATGAATTGTATTTTTTTTTTGTCTGGTGATCTGTTAAAAATATGACCATCAAGTGCTGGTAAATACGACAGCTCCTGACTCAAATGCAACAACTCCTGACTCAATCCACACCCCACCGTCAACTTTTTCCCAGCCGGGCTTTGCGTAAAATACTCACGCGCACGTTTATCTGCTTAATGACATCTGGAATGCATCGCTCCTTGGGTTGTATTGGAAACTGAGAGCTGTGTACACAACTGTGGTCCCCACCCCCTTTCTTCTGCTCCTCTCAAAGGGGGGAAGTCTGCATCGACTTAAACCCATTCCGCCCGATGGGTACATTTCAGACCGATGCCGCCTTATGATCTCCTTCCGGTAGTCGTCTGGTCTGGCTTGTGAAGTAAAAAAAAATTCTGGCGTGCCTCTCAACTTATTGTCATCCCACAGAGATGGCTCTGGCAGTAATTCCCCCCCCCCTCTCATAATCTGGGGCAGCTGAGTTTCACCAGTCAAGATATCGCAGCGTAGCTTGAAGTGGGCACCGTTTCACCGTAAATGCAACGTTATTATTTTTAAACGCCAGTGCTTCATCCAGGCACATTTTTCCCACGTCTGTTTATTGATTGACAGTTTTCAGTTTTTATTTTTCAGGAAGCCTATAAAAGTACCACATTTTGTTATTTATTGAAGGGGCATTCTGGCCAAATCCAGAATGCGTTCAACAACAACACAAATGAGCGGCGCACACGCACACGTAATAACGAAAACTCAGAACATTCTTCAGTAGTACTGCCCTAAAAGGAAACAAATATAACAGGTGACGTTTTGAGCAATGGCCCCTTTTCAGGAGGGTCTTGCCAAGCTTTCGTAGTCGCGGGCAATGATGCTGTGTTTGATCTCAATTGAGTAATTGGATGGTAATTGTTGGCCAATACCAGTTAGATTGTATCGTTATTTTTTTTTGTTTAGCTATGAAAGGCAACAGGGAAACCCAGAGGAAACTCGTGCATAACCAGAGGGAGAACATACAAACTCCACGCAGATAGGCGCCCGAGTCGGGAATGGAACAGAGGCCCTTCCTGCTGTGAGGTGCATATCACTGTGCCACCCTGCCACCCAACCTGTCATCAATAACAGGTTTGTTTTATTTACACACAGCGTGGTGCAGCGTAAGTGAAGATTCCCAGCAGATGCTCAACTTCTGGCCATGTGCGTTGGGGTGGTGGAAGTCCTCCTGCATAAAAGGGGCAACCGCATGTGTGGGAAAACTCGGCCTTGTCCACATCTCTGCATGCAGAGCGCCGTAGGATAAGCCGGCTTGTGTACAGATGGGCATGCACAGCCCAGAATGAGTTAATACATACTTCTCTGTTGGCTGAATCTGACGATCTTGTCACGTATGACTCATTGACTTCAGAGAGCTCTGGTTGAGTGCGTAAGCATTGACATGTAAAAGACAGCCATTGTGTTTGTGGCTTCCCAATATTGATGCAGCCAATTAGAGCACAATTTACGAGTGTGTGCGGGAAATATTGGAGCCCAGTTCAGAATCTTAAGCGGTTGAAACAACGTGTCATGTGTATCTCCACAAGCAGCGGCTCTACGACACATTGGACCACTACTGAGTGGTGACATAGCTAACATGGCAGCATGGAGCGTCGTATCGACTTAGCTCGATTATTGTAAGTCAATACCCGACGGGATGTGGAAAAAACATTACCAAGCCGCAGATTGTACTTGGCACGTGACGGGTGCTGCAAAATCCAACCATGTCCGTTCAGTGCTTGCCCCAAGTTGCATTGGATTCCGGTTGCCGAACGAATCCATTATGAGGTTGCACTCATTACACACGAAGTGCTTGCCATTAATGAACCACGATACCTCGCTGATCTCGTAAAGGAACATCAACCATCACGCGAACTCCGGTCATCCTCGCACCAGCTTTTGGCTAACCATCGAACAAAGACGGTCACTGCATTGCGTGCAGTGACCGTCTTGAACACTCTTCCTTCCAATATTAGAAAGCCACTGGAGTTGTACATTTGTAAATTTAAATTGAAAACTCATTTCTTTAGAACTGCTTTTTGTGTTTAGTTTGTTGTCCTTCCCCTGCACCTCCGATCAGCACGGTTGGCTCCATACGTTGTGAAAAAAGTTCAACGTACGTACTTACAAATAGCTGCGTACAAAATCATCATTCACCTTCACTTCGTGCAGGGGTCAGCAACCTTTCAAAGAAGAAGAGCCATTTATATTTATTCTTTGACCAAAATATTTCGAGAGTCGTATCGCACACAAAGCTACACAAACATAGCAGCAAGTATGCAGCAGATGACAAACAGATTTTGACGTAAACAAAACAGTCGATTGAATAAATTGCATATGAGGGTGTAAAGAAGAGAATAAAGTAAATTTAGATTTTTTATTTTTAAAACAGCTGCCCACAAGGGGGCAGCTAAAGAGCCACACGCGGCTTCAGGGCCGCAGGTCGCCGACCCCTGACTGAGCGGGATGTCTCCTCTTATCCACTGCTGTTGATGCTGCTCCCAATATCTGGAATTTCTGCCCCACCCTTGACTTCCACCACTGCTGACTCCCTCCACGTGGCCAAGTCCATGCTCAGCAACACGTTCCTCTTCCTTGAGCGTCTCTTTCTCTCTCCCGGTAAAGTGTGTTCGTCGGCTCCCGACCTTGCTGTCGTCTGCAGGCCCCCGATTTGTCGTGTTGCCTTCACCTCTCGCTCGCAGCCTTTTCACAAAAGAAATTCCGAAGCAAAGTAGAAGATGCATTCGAGAAATCGCCGTACACACACGCCACTCTTGCGAGACGTTGTTTCGCAATGCGGCCCAGTGCGTCGAGGTGATGTAGCCACATTTTCGACGCTTTATGAACCCACATTGCGGCGTAGTGTTGTGGTCAGACTCTTGCTGCTTTTGCTCCACTGTCAGTTGACAGTCAGTGAACTTTCCGATGCATACGCCTCATATCGCGAAGCCTCATGCCAACAATATTCACAGATGTGAATGACGAGAAATATCCATCTAAGTAGAAAAATAGTGCAGGTTGGAAAGCCATAACTTTGTCTCACCGCTGCCTGTCAGCCACTCACATTTGCTCATTTATATTGATGGTGACCTAAGACAAATGGACCACAATGCAGTTATTTTAGGGACTGCTCTTGGTTGTTGCATAATGCACAAAGGCTGAGTGCTTTTGTACACCTTCCTCAGTGTTGTTTGAAACTTGCCATGATGCCTTCAAGGCTTCAGTCTCGTGGAATTAAAGTGGGAAGCGAAAGTGCACAGGATTAGACTGAACTAAATTATTAAACTATTTTTATTGTACCAGGTAAGGCCCACTGGGCTACAAAGCTATTTTCAGAAGCAACCCAGCCATAAATGATAGCTCAACGAAGTGGCTTATTGCGTGGACATTTTTAGCAGCCAAATACTCTAAAATGCATGTTGATTCTAAACATAGAGGGAAAAACCGGAGAACCCAGAAAAAAATCCACGTGACCACGGGGAGGGAGAGAGAGAGAGACATGCAAACGCCAAATATACAGGCGTGAGGGTTGAGATTGAACCCACGACCTCCTGTATACCTGGCGAGGTAGTTAACATCTCGCTACCGTGGCGCCCAGGAGTCCAGTGTCGGTCCTTCGCATACATGCGTCTGGTGGACACTGCTGCAATGCATTTTTGTTGTTGTTCATTCAAGTCCGTGTACAGTTGCATTCACGCTGCACGTGCCGCAAGCTTCTTTAGTTCCTGAAGAAGCTTCCGTTCTTTGAGCACGCGGAGCGAAACGATGTACTCAGTGCCGCACAAACTCATCAGGAGAGCTAGCCAGCTCTAGAAGGGCCCCTTCAGATGGTATTTGGCCTACTCTTTCCATGCTGGCCGGACGCCTTGGAGAAGGTGGGCGTACCCACTCTTAACCCCACGACACGTGACCTGCCGATGAACTGTGTTTTAACACGCTTGTTTATGTATGGTTCAAGTTCATTTATTAGGTATAGCCCTGTGAGCCATTCGGCTCTTGAATCGGGTGCAACCGCAACAAACAAAAAACAAAAACATGAACAAGAAAACATCTTAAAATGGTGCAAGAGTTATCGACATGGCGCGTAGTTTCTTGTCGCTTACTCAAGCTGTCCACGTGCTACGATTCGTTCCCACGCTTTCATGTCATTTCAATTGCAGGCATCCCTCGATAAACGTTCCTGAAATTTGTCCGTAAAGCTAAATTCCGTAAGTCTAACCATATTTTCCCATTTGAGTGCCATCATCTAATTGGAGATGCATTCCTGCAGAACATATTTCATCCCCAAGACGCCATAACGCAGCAGACCTCTTTAGAGCAAATATTTAATGGGAAATAGTACATTTTACTTCACTCAAAATAAGTAACGTAAAACCAGTACAGTGTGAAAGGCGCGCCACGCAAACTATCCTGAGCAGCATAAAATGCACAATTTAGAGGCTCAAAATGAAGTCAATTCGAGAACGGAGGGTTTTTGGGGGTTAGATCACTTTAATATAAATGTGTTGTTAAACATGCCACCACCCAACACAGCCAATTAGTAAGGTTTGTCACTTAAACAAAACATGCCAATTCGTTACTAGTTTAGCACCCTGGTGTGTTGGGAGAGTAAACCCACAATATTTATAATTGGAGTACGACATTTTACCGGTAATTACAGCGAGCCTCATCAGGTGACAGCCAGACTTGTGGAGAAATCCTCCTATTTTGGTCTTAAATAGAGGGGGTGAACGATACATTTATATTTACGCGATATAACCCAAACAACCTCTATTATGGATAACGTTGGTTGCGAAAGCCTGCGTGTTCAACTAAGTGAATTCGAATTTAGCGCACCGTATGTATCGAATTTGTTTCCTGATTTTATAAGTTACGTTTGAACGATATTTTGTATATTGAGTTGCCGTGTAACGAGGGATGGCTTGCGGTTGACTGTGTCACGAGAAACATTGTTGCGCGTCTCTTTTGTTTCCATTTTTATTCAGATTGCACTCTTTCTTCAACTCATTAATTGTAAAGATGAAGGAGTTATCCGCATTTCAGCACTGTTCCTAACAATCCAAGTAAAAATGCATGCAAGTATCATCGCTGAGCCAAGTTAAAGCTTCTCATTGCAAGCAGTCATCACCACGACTGCAAATTCAGACAAAGACTATATATAATTTATTTTTAGTTTTTGCATTCGCAGCCCGTGAGGGGTTTCTATGTTCGTGCGTGCGGCCAATGGTATCGCCCTGTCGCTAGGCAGCTCTCCTGGCTGCTGCGACTGCTTGCGGCTGCCGATTTTGGGAAGTTGTGCTTATCGGTACCGAAAAAGAAGGACTCCCCCCTCCCCCCCCCCTCGTGATTGCGCTTTGCGTGAGGTTTTTTCCTTTTCCGGGAACTACTTAATGCGTCTCTCGACGAAACATTTCACAGCCCGCGCCGCCCCGCGTTTATTCTCGCCTTCCTTTCTTCCCGAGACGGCGAGCACCGCTCTTTATCCTCGGTGGATTCCCCTCCCCGCCTGCCCCCCGTTTTCGCGACGCAGTCGACCGCTCGGGACAGAACAATGGACAGCCAGCGGCGGACTCGCAAGCGAAGTGTTTGTGGTATTGCCGAAGTGCGCCGGGAACCGCTGCCGACAGCATTGGCCTTTGCCAAGCAAGAAATTCATATCGGATCGCTTGCGTTTGCGTTTACACGGCGGCAGCGAGGTGTTAACTACTCCGCCCGCTCGACAGGAGGTCATGGGTTCGATCCTGACCCTGACACCCGCTGTGTGTTTGGAGATCGCGTGTTTTCTTTACCCGTGGTCACGTGTATTTTTCACTGGGTCCTCTGGTTTTTCCCTCCACATTTAGAATCAACGCGCGTTTAGAGTATTTGGCTGCTGTAAATTTCCACGCAATAAGTCACTTCGTTGAGCTTTTATTTGTGATAGCCAGGTGACTTCTGAAAACGAGCTATATAGCTCTGTGCGCTTTACCTGGTAAAATTTAAATAGTTTGGTTTTTAATTTAACTATGGCTGCGATAACAAAACGCATTGGAATTACTTATTAGTCTACCAACGATTATAGTCTACCAATGAGTATTCTGCTTTGGGCTAATAGACTGCTATGTGACGTTTAATACAGAACGCAACATTGTACAAACTGGATGGGGATTTTGGAGTTAATGAACGTTGGGTTGAATTCGGGCAAAGTTATTTAAAGAGAGATCTGAGTGCTTTTTTGTGATATATGTTGACGGTGCGTTAACGTGCGTCTGTGTGTGCCCTGCGTTCTCGTTGTTCTGCTTGTGCATGTACCATGTTCTCCTCCACAGTATTTACCTGTGCGCTTTGTGTCGTACTGCATTGGTGTAGTGGGCTAAGTGTAGTAATCGGTGCACTGTGTCGTGATCACAGTCGATGCGCTTGTGGAGGAGATGTAACGCAATTTTCTGTGAGCCTTTCAAGTGGCTTAACTCAACGCATTCTCTTCAGACATTTTTTTTTACATCTGAATGGTTTAGATCAGTTCATTATTAGAATGATTCGAAGAGTAATCCTTCGTCTGGCTGTCTGAATTTAGGCCACAGATGTTGCATTCTAAGAATCCTAAGATTGGCTTGGGATGTCTCTCCGATTTGTGTTAATGAACCTTGATCCCAGATAATCTTAAGGATGTCAGTCTTTGGGAAATAACAAATGGACATCATCATCATTGGTAGCTTTCGAGTAAGTTGTTGTGAACATGGTACTTTATTACAATGTTCACTACAAAAAATATCGTATTTTTGTGATCAGTATATTCTTCAACGGCTAATGTCTATCTACTGCTGGATGAATACCTCTCAGTACCGTCACCATCCGTTGTGGCCCGGCAATGCCACAATCCACCACACTCCTGTTCGTGAACTGAAAATGTGACTCCGTCTCCACAATTGATCGTCCTCTAGCACGTTTTTTTTTCCTTTGGCTGCGACCCCATCGCTCGTCTTGTCATTCGCTGTCATCAGTTCTTGCGATGTGTCCAGGCCAAGCCTACTTCTATCAACGTTCAGTACAATGCCGCTCATCTACCTGTGCTTCTCTTCGTCTCTCAGTGTAATTCCGAGGATGCAACTCTCCCATGTCTCTCTGGGCACCTTTCAGTTTTTGCTCTCTTGTTTGTGGCAGTCAGCATTTCTGTAAATATGCAAGAATGTAAAACTTTCTCCATAATAGAGGTTTCCTTCCTACAGATGCATTGGTATTCCGCTTTTTGCCGTTGAGTTGAAATGTCCAATATTGCTCTCTCCTGCTTTGGCTCACCCTCAGTCATTTCTTGCCCTTCACGCTGGTCGTCATCGTGACCTTGTCGTTTGCAAACCTTGATTTTGGCCAAATACTTTCTCCATTCGTCGCTCCGTACGTCGCCAACCGTGCTAATCGGTGGTGCCCATTGTGAAGCATCTCACAATGGGCACACTCAAGGGCCTGATGAGTGAATTTTACTGGATAGGACGTTCATACCAGCCAGACGCTCAGCGAGCGAAGAGACGTGCTACTTGCACAAGCCTGCACCAATCGGCATGGTGAAGTATGGATCAAACAGCACCCGTCCCCCCCCAATTACCAGCATGTCGACTTCATAGCCCCCCCCAATTTCCCAACTGCTGTAGATCTCGGTTTGTTAAAGAACAGGAGTTGCTCTGAATCATCGGATGTCACCTGGCAACTCTTGAGTCTGACCATCGCTACATTGGAACACAGCGGCTCTGTTGCGCAAATAAAAAAACATTGTTCAATCAGAAACTGCCTGGAAACTCAAACCTCGATTTACACCGTCTGGAAATTGTGTAACCAGCCGTGGCTTTGCTGAGAGCAAAGTCGTTATCTCGCGCGCTGCACACTGCCAATGTGGTTTATTGGCTTTCCAGATGTAAAGGTTAATTATTTTTTTAATTTTAAAGAATTGTGCACAGGACTATACTTAAATATCGATGTTGGAGTAGCTCTTTTTCAGAAGCAACCTGGCCATAAATGTTAGCTCAACAAAGTGGCTTTTCGTGTAGAACTTTATAGCAGTAGCCAAATACTCTTAGCGCGTGTTTCTAAATTTGGAGGGAAAAACCAGAGGACCTGGAGAAAAATCCACGCGACCACGGGGAGAGAGACATGCAAACTCCAAATATACAGGCGTCAGGGTCCGGGATCGAACCTATGACCTCCTGTATACCAGGCGAGGGAGTTAACGTCTCGCGACCGTAGCGCACCGATATGTATATTTATATTTACATATATATACAATTATTTGTATGTTTCTATACATCTAATTTTACTGCCACGGTTTTTGCAATTACAATGTACAGCTCACTGATCTGTTTTCGGGTTGTACCGCGTGTCGTTAGGTGTGACGGCCACGTGCTCGGAGCTTCTTCAATCGCTCTCGAGCTGATACCGTTCGAGCTGAACGTTCACGCCGAGGTTCTGAATTCCCCGTGCGATGTCATGTCCCTTACAGAGCTGAGCGGACGGGACCTGCACCCGTGCAGCAGCGAGCAGAGCCTGAGCAGCAATGCGAGCCTTCCCAGCATGCCATGCGGGCCGGGCTACGAAGGCCGGGCGGCGAGCTGGGCCGTGTGCTTCGAGCGTCTGCTGCACGACCCCCTCGGCCTGCAGCTCTTCACGGTGCGCGTGGCACAGGGAGAGGCCCTCACCAGGGGTCGGCAACTTGCGGCTCTGGAGCCTCGTGCGGCTCTTTAAGGACCGGCTTCGTGATTCTCTTGTGTATTGCGGCTCTTAAAATATAGATTTTTTTTTCTTAAAAAAAAAGATCTTATTTTGGTTGCCGGCCACTGGAGTTAGTCGATCGGCAGGTCATGCGTGCTGAGTCCGTTGATCCATCGTGGACTGTTTACCATACGTGCCGAGCTTGGAAAGCCATTCGACGGTGTCTGGTGTTGCCGCAGGGATTCAAATTTGCGTTGGGCACTGTGAGCGATGGATTTTGCACTGCGCCGCAGTCGCACTTTGACG
Organism: Lampetra planeri; assembly: GCF_965212315.1. Taxonomy (NCBI): domain Eukaryota; kingdom Metazoa; phylum Chordata; class Hyperoartia; order Petromyzontiformes; family Petromyzontidae; genus Lampetra; species Lampetra planeri. The sequence continues at coordinate 12,656,828 of NC_136110.1, forward strand.
ACTCCTGAAATCCCCACGCGTGGAGGAGGTAGCCGCACCTCCCATCAGAACATAAAATAAAGACGTCCAATTCAGCGTTGTCAAGTGCCTTCGAGACAAGTAAAAGCCAAGCAGTTCCTGTTTGGGGTGCCGCCGCGGTCACGTGGATTTTTTTTCCGGGTCCTCGGGTTTTTCTCTACACATTTCGAAACACGCCTTTCGAGTATTTGGCTGCTATAAATTCCCACGTGATAAGCCGCTTCGTTGAGCTATCATATGTGGCCAGGTCGTTTCTGAAAAAGAGCTCTATAGCTCAGTGGGCCTTACCCGGTGAAATAAAAAAGATCAAATAGAATAGATGGGTCTTCAATACAGCGTGTCGTTACATCCTGTCATGTTACAGCACCATCTAGTGGATGATTCGTCACAAACCGGCTTACAGTGAAGCAAGTCTGGGAAGTTTTCCTTTTGTCTCTTTAAATATAATTCGAGGGCAGCTCATCCTATGGATGGGGTCAATTTTCTCCAGTTGCCCCCCCCCCACCACAATCATGTTGGGCGGTGGGGGGGGTGTAACCTACTGGTGCCAGTGTTGGTGCACATGGAGGATACGTGGAGTGGCGACGGCACACAGGAGGTCACAGTGCACGTGCAGGCTGGGGTGACTGGCGGCCGCGCTCGCACGGTGCATTCCCTTGCCCCTCTGGCTTGACAGCGCTCAGAGACAATGCCCTTAGAGGGTAACAGCTGGGAGACAACGATTTGAAGAACAGTGTCCTTGTACAAAAATAGCGGTATAATGGACATTTGCCTGAAAGGCTAACAGCTGGAGGAGGCTAACGGCTTTGAGGAGCAATGACCCTGAGGGACGATGACTTTGAAGGACAAACGGTGAAGGTGCTCCAGACCTTTATCGCAGTTAACCCTTTCCCGTTGCGAGCTGTCTGCAACTTGCAGGGTGGGTGTCCCGTTCACCACTGAATCTCTGAACTTGCAAGCGGCGCAGCGTTAATATTATTTAGAGAGCCGTAGCGCCGTTGTTTTTAAAGATACTGTACCCACCGCAGAGAACCGTAGCGACACGACCACACTCGACCATAGCTGGTGCCAAACTTTGCCACACACCCTCCCGCATGGCCTTGTGGGAGCCTCGGTACCGATAAAGTTATTTTATCTTAGTTTTCCTTCTGGTTTCGTTCCGATGACGTACATGTCGAAAAACACGTACGTCATCGGAACAGAATCGTAAGAAAAAACTGATGCCGTACGTCATGGGAATGGGAAAGGGTAAAGTACGTGTGTGCGCGTGTCGCTGTTGGTTTGCGCTGTGAGCTCACGATGTGCTGTCCCCTCCAGGCTTTTCTCAAGAAGGAGTTCAGTGAGGAGAACATCATGTTTTGGCAGGCGTGTGAAGACTTTCGACAGATCCCGTCGGACCAGGCTGCCCAGGTACCTGGAGCACAAATTCAGCCAGGCTCAGACTCACAAGGCAGTGAGAGGCTCTTGAGCCGCACGCGACTCTTTAAAAGACCGCTTCGTCACGTCGTTTATTAAGGACCCACCTTCTCGTATTCACCGCACGGTGCATTGCGGCTCTTGAAATATTGAGTCTTTTTACCGAATTCGAAAGAAATGGCTCTTATTGCTGTTTTGTTTGCTGACCCCTGTTCTAAACAGTGGCTGATTCATAATGTTATTATTTAAGAAAGCCCGTCACAAAGCCATAAAAAAACGTGGCAAGGCAGTGTAGCCAAGCATGATGAATTGGTTTGGAATGGAATGCAGTATTTACTTTGCAATGCGGTCTGTATTTTGGTCACTGAAGCCACATGCAGATGACAAATTCAAATCTGCAAACTAGTTACCGTTTATTTTGTGTGCATCGTTATGATTTCTTTCAAAATACATTTTGGCCCTTGCAAGGAATGCCATCTGAATGTTTTTTTTACGTGTCATTTTTAATCAAACACTTTTTTTTTTTTACCGTCGACTGCCAAAATCCACGAGTGTAATATTGAACCATGAAAAGCCGCCAGCACCTAAGACGGGTGGCCAATGCGCTCACGCTCACGCGCCGCGTTTCTACTGTGGGGACCACCCCCCCAGCTCTTTCAGACGGCGCGTCGGATTTACGAGCGATTCCTGTCGGAGAAGGCTGCCATGCCCGTCAACATCGACAGCCAGGCGCACATTTCGGACGACAACCTGAATGCTCCGCACCCTGCGATGTTCCACGTGCAACAGCAACAGGTGCGTGCACGCGCTCGCTCGCTGACGTGGGGTCACCGCGCGTGCTGCCCGTGTAGAAAACGGCTCTCGTGGCGTGCGCATGCATTCCTTCACAAGGTTTTTTTAATGTTTATCATTGGGTAGGCCGAACCAAGGCCTCAGTACTGCACGTAGGTTTCCACGTTGTGTTGTAGAGCTCTCCAATGTATTGTTGTTGGGTTGCACTGTGCGTTGTTCAGCACGATATCTGACTAAGCTAGACGATTAAACTAAACTATTTTTTTTACCAGGTAAGGCCCACTGAGCTGTAGAGCTGTTTTTCAGAGGCTTTCCAAATGATAGCTCAACGAAGTGGCTTATCACATGGAATTTATAGCGGCCAAATACTTTAAGCACATGTTGATTCTAAATGTGGAGGGAAAATCGGAGGACTCGGGAAAAATCCATGCGATCACAGGATGAACATTCAAACTCCAAATATATAGCAGGCGTTAGGATCGGCATCGAACCCACGACCTCCTGCATACCCAGCGAGGTAGTTAACATCTCGCCACTATGACACCCCTGACATTTTTCTGCAGGTGCTGTGAGATTTTACAAGAATGCAGCACATTTGTGGCAGTTGGGGCTTAGATGGCATTGGGCCCTTTTCCTATCAACTGAGGCTAATCACATAGTGTGGTGGAGAATAATGTCCTCGTGCGGTCGATTCAATAGCATTGGTTGAATGAATAGGTTGAGAATTGTGTCTGTTCCACCACCTCTTTTGCCATGTTCTAGCTTACATGGTAATACTATACTGGTGTATAAGAAATAAGAAATGTTTGCGTACCTGTGGGGTGCAAGTACACTCGCCCTTTGTCCCTGCTTGTGTTTGTGTGTGATTGCGCCCGTGTGCGTTTGTTGCGTTGCACGTCGTGTGTGTGGCGTGCGTGTGTGCGTCTTTGTCGTGCCCCTTGTGCCCCGGCAGATCTTTAACCTGATGAAGTTCGACAGCTATTCACGTTTTCTCAAGTCGCCCCCATACCAGGAGTGCCTACTCGCCGAGGTGGAGGGCCGCCCTCTGTCGTCGGCGCTTGCCGACGCGGGCCACGCGGCCGCCACCGAAAAGCCCGGCAGCGCTTCCAGCACCGTGGTCACGCCCAAGAAGGTACGCCGCTATCGCTACTCGCTCATCTCCAAAAAGATCTGACGCCTTTTCCGACGGGCGCTTTCAGAGCGGTGCTTCCTAGCATTGCCGCCTCTTGCAAGATGGCCGCCCATTTCAAGATGGCCGCTTCTTTGCCGTGGCGCTGTGTCGTCACGCTACTGACTCCCTTTTTGGCAATTTATTGCTACACTCCTGCCCCGAGTCAAGATGAGGCCAAGATTATTTTTTTATCAACTTCTACATCAGCAAATGAAGCATTGGTCATTTCGTAATGTGTTAAAGATTTTCACGGACTGTTTATTCGAAGCTAATGGAACATCGCCGGCATTAAAATGTCACATTTTCAGCTAAATATATTACTTCCTTGATTGACAATAATAACTGTAAACACGAGTGTGGCTGCTTTCGAGTGTATCTATGTAAACTCAAGGCCTGCCCTCCAGTTTGTGTTGGTGAAGCATCATCACGCCTGGCCCTTGTGACTCCAATCTATGCAGGAGGCATGGCTAGGCGAAGAGTAAGAATATTTTTACTTGTTCAGCTGTGAGTGGGTGGTGCCTTAAGTGTCAACTAACTCGACACACACCCAATCACTTTCAGTGGTTTGGCATTAGACTCCATTGTTTATCCTAATTCCCACCCTGGAAGTAAGGCCTAACATTGCTGACATACGTACAATAATAGATCAGATTCAATAAAAGTGTCAGTGAGTAGCAGCCTTCACCAGCATACCCTAATTATAAGCTATGCATCTCCCACATGGAATATGTCTGTATTGGTAAGTATATTAATGAATAATCGTGAGTGAATGAGTGAGTGGGTGACTCATGTGAATTCTAATCATTTTCTATAATGGTTAGAAAGATAAGATTTGGCAGCAATATTGTCGAGTACAGTATGTGTTTTCAACTAGAAAATCTAACATGTAAAAATGTGGGCCTCTGAAAGGTGGGGGGGATACATTTTAGTTTATTTTTGTTTTAATGTTAAACTTGCGCTTATGACGTTTTGTATCCGCAAGCATTTAAGCGTGCTGAACATAAATGAGATTTTAAAATCCAAATACCAAAATCGTTGACATTGACCCCCCCCCAAATTCGGTGGCAAACATATTTTTTTTTTAATATATAATTTACCTCGTTAACCAACAGTTTGTGACAGGTTCTGAATTTAAATGTAACATCAGATTTAAAGATCTGAAATTGTTTAATTGTTGTTTGTTTTATACTTGTGAAAGTATGGGACTGTGGGTGTTGCGGGGAGTGGCAGAATGTACGATTGACATCGAATTTTCGATGTGCGTTTTTTTTGGGCGAGAGGCGGCTGTGTGGTGGAGTGTGATGATACTGAAGCCAGGAGAAAGTGAGAAGAGCCCGCTACTTGCCTATGAGTGCATTGTATAATGCTATCTCGTCTTCTCTCCATCATACCAGGAACTGTTAAGCCTTCAGTCACACTCTTAGGCCGCTGCTTCTCAGGGCATCATTCGATATTTAAATCGGCCGTGAGGTACATATTAAAGTGTCGTCTGTGAATCATTTTGGCATTGAGTTATGGCCCATAAGGAGCTATGAAGTATTACATTAACAGGTACACGAGCCCTCCACACACATCCAGTGTTATGAAAAGATTATTTGAGTAGTAAAGTTATTGTGTGTAATTTACAGTTAATGTGCAGCGAAATTAGCATTTTGCTCACTTTTTAAAACACATTTCAGCTCACCACCAGTATTAAAGAAGGTGGAATAACTGGTGCGTGGGATTTATAATTTTCTTGGTTCTTTCGGTAAAGTCACGTAGAAGGGAAATAATAAAATAATATAAATATAAAACGTGACTTTACCAAAAGCACCAAGAATATGAATCCCTGCAGTCACGAAAGCTTTAAATCAACATTTATAATTTATTAAGCAGAATGTAGATTATATGTCTATGGCATAAACAGTTATATACTTTTAAAGTATTTTTATTTTAAAGCTCTAGTTTTGAGCTCAAGTGTCTTATAAATCGCAAAAATACGAATCAAGAATGTAAAAGAACTCAGTTATAAGAACAATGCTTGAATGCTTAAACGTTCATGTCTCTTTGGAGTTTTGTACTGGGTAGGTGATGCAGCTGTGCTGTATACCTCTCCGATGTGCGTCCATGTTGTGTACGGCGTTTGCAACCCAAGAGCGATGGAGCATTTGCATTCCCTCATGGAATTTAGAAAAACTTTGAGAACACCTCCGATTAGCACGGTTGGCTATGCACGGTGCGAAAAATTTTCAACGTCATGCATACATTGGTTCAATGAAGATCAGAACTAAATATTGTGATTACTTTCCTCTGCGGGCAAATGTGATCCATGTGCTCGAGCGGACACACAGGAAACTGCTTGCATGGCCTGCTGGGCAACGAAGCTTTAACAGAAACGGCGTTTCAAGTTCGCGATCCGCTCCTGGGTTCTCTGTCTGTACGCTCGAGCGGACGCACAGGAACCTGCTTACATGGCCTGTTGGGTCACGAAGCTTTAACAGAAACGGCGTCCAGGGTTCGCCATCTTCATCGTCTCTGCGCCACGTGGTCAAGGACCAATGGAGGCCGTGCCGCTGTGGGGCCATCTGCAGCGTTGGCCCTGAAACCCACGCGACGGTTTTCAGCCTAAAGAATCTGCGGGATGTTTATTTTTTTATACGAAAGCGGTTGTGGACGTGCCCCGCGTTTCAGTGGCCCTTTATTTAACCCTCTGCTGTGCCGATCCCCTCACGACTTGAATTCACCCTGCGCGTAACACACACAGAGTAATCGTTGCTCACTATTAACCCCCTTACCATGATGGTTGTACACGCGAAACGATTGTCGGTTGCCACCGTCTCGCGCTCCATCGACGGGGCCTCTTTCCCGATGCATTGTGTCTGCAGCATGCATCCAATGGAATGCACTGTATTTTTCCTGCACTGAGGTAAATAAAATGTACGAGCAAGCCGTTTATTATTTTGTACATCGCAAACGCGCACGCCGTCTCCCGCCCGGCCAGAATGGCCCCTCATGGTTCGCAGGAACAGGACAGTTCTCTGTTTAGAAAGAAAAAAACTTCACTACAGAAATCTCTAGCATCAATAAATGTTGCATTTTAAACCAAAGTAATTGAATTACATTCGAGTACAGAGAGAGATAATCATTTGTAAAACCATGATTAGTCCATCAATAATGCATCGAGTCCGTAGAGCGTACACATTAACATAGTGAGGTCCGTTATATTGAAGGGGGTTTATATCTTGGAAGTGGCAGTTTAACGGTTACGATAACGATGGGAAATTGTAGTGATCTTCATCACGAGCAGCTCTGTTGTTATGGCAATAGAGGAGATGGTCATATAGAGAGGAAGATGGCGGTGTAAGATGACAGCACTGGTCATCAGCCGTCCACTATTATATCAACTGTCCCAGGTCACTCTTGCACGAGACCGTCCTTGATCTCTTGAATTCTCAAATGAATGAATGAACAATAACATTAAATAAATATTCACATGCACGACCATTTAAACACGAGGGGGCGATCAGAAATCTTCATGACCTGACACACGACAATCACCGACCTGGGAAATATTGTGCTTCCTTGCCACGTGGTCCCAAGTCAAGTGCAATGCATTGGGCTCATCTCATTTTTTTAAGCCCTCAAATCAGTTCCTGGAATAAATCCACGTTTTCATTTCAAGCCACGAGTGCAGAGTACGCACCACTCGGCCTATCTAAAAGGTAGCGCATTTGACAACTTGTTGCAGAGGTTCGCAGTTCCTTACCGTCGACCACCCTGGTTAATATTGCCGGCGTGTTCAAACATTTTTGTTGAAACGTGTGCTTCACAGTGCACGTTAAGGATCCCATGACACATTTAGTTAAGGATCACGTGACATCTAGTTAAGGATCACGTGCCACATTTTGAAAAATATAGTTGACAACTCTTGCCGACATGGTCCAACATCACCGCCTTCTGGCAGCAAATTCTAAACGGAACTATTTTCTATTTTACCAGGTAAGGCACACTGAGCTGTGTAGCTTTTTTCAGAAGTGACCTGGCCACAAACGATAGCTCAACGGCCCGGCTTACCACGTGGACATTTATCGCAGCCAAATACTCTGAACGCGTGATGTTGATTCTAAATGTGGAGGGAAGAACACTCCAAATATACAGCAGGCGTCAGGGTCGGGATCGAAACCACGACCTCCTGTATACCATGCGAGGTAGTTAACATCTCCTAGCCACCGTGACGCCCGCTATATACTCGCCTGTGGAACCACAGAGCGCCTTCGTGAGAGCATCATGCTATGCGAATGGCGCGGCACAAATATCGAATGCACTAAACTATTAATGTAGAAACATACACACACGCGGGGATGCGGAAGTCGCTGTTGGCCAAGTCTGGGGAGAATGGGGATGTGATTGACCCCTTTGCTTCCTCTTTTGATGATATTCTATGACTGGTTTCGCAGTAGTTTCCTCAAATTTGTTTTGTCACCACACAAACAAGATGACTTTTATTGCATGGACATTTGACTTGGTTAGTCTACAGCTACGGGACTGAGCATTTCCCTGTCGTGGTACCACTTGCCCAAACGGGTCCAATGCAAGTCGTTATTACAAGTGGTAGACTTAAAAGATTGAACATTCTCTGTTGTGGTACCACTGCCCGGTTCAAAGAAGTCGATTCTTCAATTAAATAGTGACCCATAATCATGACGATTCATAAAATCGCTGGGGGGCGGGTTGATGAGGCTGTGAGAAGCTGAACGCCTGATGCATAGCAAGAAGGGACGATGTTCCAGTGAAAGAGATTGGCGATGGGTAGGCAGCCAAAGGAAAGGAGAGAATGCACCCGTAGAAGACGACCATCTGGGTGAGACCAATACGGAGCCGTGAGATCTGCCGATGTGCAGGAGTGAAATTTGGCACCGCACGACCGCAAGGGGGGATTGAGACAGCGTGAGCGGAGGTCTCCACCCAACGGTTGATGAATGGGGGTGGTCTTTGATAAGCAGTGGATAGACCAAAGAAGCTCTTCGAGATGATAACGAAGATAATGGAGGAGTAGATGAAGAAGAAAAAGAAGATGATGACAAGATGATCACGAGATGATGGCAATGGTTGACGACGATGTCGATGTCGTCGTCGTTTCCACCGTCACAGCCTCATGGGACTGCCGCCTCAGTAACAGTCACGAGGGAGGCCACACCGCACCGCATTGCGCCACCGCACTACACCACTTACACATCTTTCTATCCCTGTATTTGCAATGCTTTTTTTAGTTTTGCGGATAAGAGGACTGAATTGGAAAATTCATCCGATGCGTTTTTGAACGCGACGACTCCCAAGGGGCGGTGGTGACATTTGTGGATGAAAGCGGTTAAAACCAAAAAGTTCCCCGCACGCAAATGCCGCTGACCCCCCCCCCCCCCCTCCGAAGCGTCCCACCTGCGCATTGCGGATAAGGGGAGTTTATTATCTGGATACACTGGACGTGAAAATAACTTATCAGACAAATGTTTCTTATCGGTGAAGCGGGTCCCTCCAATCACTGCGGATAAGTGTAATGCGTACGACAAACAATTCCTATCGGTAACGGAACGCGACCCGCGCGCCGCTTGCCACGGTGTGGCCGCACGACGGGAAGGATATGGAGAGATTGCGAGCCCAGCGCCTGTGCTTCCTGCCTACTCAAGGGACCTGCAGCTTCCAGAGATCATTTAGTTCTTGCATTCCGCTCACCCGACCATACTGGACAGCGGATTCCTCCTTCCGCAGTCCAAGTAAAGATTCTGATAAAAAAACAAGGTGCAGCCAACACTGGGCCCCACCGAGCGGAAAATAGACGGACGGTGAATTATGAACTCAAAGCGAACGCAAGCTGAGCCAAGAGAAAAAAATGGATCCGTCCTGATCGGTTGAACACAGAAACTTCCTTTCCTGAGCAGCTTTCACAAGAGAGCCACTGTGGGTGCTCCTACCTGTGGGAAAATCGGAGGGAGTCCTGGATGCCACTTGCGAGACCTCTGACCCATTTGCAAAGCACGTCGCGTACCGTGGCCCACTGTGGAAATTCAGCCTGAGACGCCGGTAGCGGAGCAGCAGCAGCAGCAGTCATTCATTGAACCTCGCCTGAAGCCTTTGCATAGCATGAAAAAGAAGAATAGATTTTTACCCTTTCTGGCAAATAAACAGGAGGTGTAAAGATGTTCAAACACCAAATAGAAACATTTTGCAAGACATCAAGTCTGCATTGACCACACGCAGTACTTGTGGACATACACTCAATAGTTTTGATATCTCGGAGATCTTTAAACGTTGATATTCACGAAGCCATCTGCAGGTGCAGGAAGAAGTGCCCCAAAATGTCGCTGCGGTGAATTTCAACATTGGTTAACTTGTGGCCCCCGACACTGAAACGCGACCAAACGGTTGCGTAACTTTGTAACTGACAGCGTAGGGTTCCTGTCTGTGGCGTTCCCTCGTTATTCGCGACGAGGAGATGCTTGTGAATGGGAAATGTCGCGGATAATTATATTGGCCTATGAAAACTTATCATTTTTCACGAATTACTGTAAATAAATACGTAAATAAGCTATTAAATACAGTAAATTTATCTCATCACTTTCTCACATCAAATCTTGACTTAAAGCTTTCGTGACTGCAGGAATTCATATTCTTGGGTCTTTCGGTAAAGTCACGTAGATAGGTTCAAAGAAAGTAACATTTGTTATTTTACTGGTAGGAACCACCTGGTACCACCAGCCCACAGGGAATTATTGTGTCCGTCTGTCCGTCGTGCATCCAAAAATGGGAGGGGTGGGGCTAGGTGGAGAGGGGAGGGTGGTAAGGGGCTGGGTGGGAAGGGGCTGGGTGGGGAGTGTGGGGAGGGGCTGGGTGGGGAGGGTGGGGCTGGGTGGGGGGTGGGAGGAGTGGGGCTGGGTGGGGAGGGGCTGGTCACCCCGTGGTGCCCTTATAAAACCCAATGTTAACCTACTCACGCCGGCTTGTGCCCGCCCTCACAGTCGGCCATATTTGCGGAATACACCACGCCGCCATTGACCCTGGCCATTGACCAAGCAACCCAACGTTCCTACCAGCTCCCTCCGCAGGAATGTGTTTGTTATTTATTTATGACTTTACTGAAAGACTCAACAATATTTCTCACATCACTTTATTTCATCACTTCCTCTCTCGTCACTTTCTTTCTCACTCTCTCTCGGAGCAATAGTCGTGTAGAGTTCCAGATGCGATTCGTGGGTAGCGAACATCACGGATAGCAAGTTGGTGAATAACGAGGGGATGCAGTGGGCAGAAGTGTGAGACGAAAGGGGAGTGGTACCACGAGAGGTGTTGTTTGACTGTTGTTCTTTCCTAACCAAAATTAACGGCACCCAAGTGGATCCCGAGTTGGTTATGTGACCAAGAATGAAGTCGCCTCCATGCATAGATTTTGTCGAAACTCCTGCAATTGCTAAAACAACACCATAATTTAGTTTTTTTTGGGTTAGATCGTGTAAATATATAAATGTGTCGTTAAAACCCGCCACCACCCGACACAGCCAACTAATTAGGGGTTGTCACGTAAGCAGAACGTGGCCAATTCGTCACTAGTACAGCACACCGGTGTGTTGGAGAGCCAAGCCACAACATTTACAATCTGAGTATGACATTTCGCCAGTAATTACAACTAGCTTCATCAGGCGACAGCCAGATTTGTGGATAAGTCCACCTGTTTTGTTCCTTATATAGAGACGTAGATGTGATGACCACGCTTCTGTGCTCTTGTGCAAAGTGGGGGTGGCGGGGGGATTAATGAGCCAACGTACATTATGCATGTGCATTATGTGAGCCCTTTGATATTGTCCTTCCTGTCCACTGTGTGTATTAAAATAGCCGTAGCAACGGTAATCTCTATTTAAGTATGGTGGCCTGTATAGGCATGCATGTATTATTTGATGATTCGCTTCCACGCAGCACTAAGTCGGTTGCTATCCGAACGGTTAAACTTTCAATTTCGATAGACAACACCATGTAACGAGTATTTACGCGGGAAAAAAAGTGTCCCTTTGGGGGGGGGATTACACTTTGTGAAACTTTTGCTGTAACCAAATGATAAGATGGTGATGATGATGATGATGATTATAGTGGAGACATTTCGGAGTTGTCAATGGTGTTGGCGATGGGAGTGACCATGATGCAATGGTGATGATGATGGTAATGATGAAGGTGATGATGGTGATGATGATGATAGTAATGATAACCAGCGGGCGATGGTGGCTATGCACGTGGCCTGTAATCTATCCCCGTAGGTGAGTCTTGCTGGTTCGCACTCACGTTGTGAAACTCCCTTTCTGCGGGCACCGAAGTGCCCCGCACTTGCTCGCCAAAGCGGATGGCGGTACGAGAACGCCAAGGACTTACCTCCATCCGTCCCACCTCGGCGGGATAGAGTCTTGCTACCTTCACCAGCGTGTCGGTTTTCTCTTGGTGCTCCGTTTTCCTCCTACGTGCATGAAAACGAATGAAGTGGCTGAGCGCACCTTGACCTCTGCGCCTCTGTGCTTTGCGGATTGCGCAGCGTCGTGTGATGCCATTGCATAAACGACGTCGTACGAAAACCAAAGTGATTGAAACGACGTTGATTCGTTGTGTTTTTCTCGTCCATTTAACAGTCGACCAAAAAGGCGAAGGCGACGAAAGCTGCCGGGGAGGATGAGGAGGAAGGCAGAAGGAAAGTGGGGAGCTCTGTTGGTAGTGGCGGTGGTGGGATACACGGAGTTGGCGGCTTTCCCTGGATCATCGGCAGCAAGTCGAGCATCCCCCGCACGGGCAGACGCGGAGATGAGCACGACTCCACCTCCGGTAGGGTTGTGAATACACCACGCTACACCGCCACGCTACACCAACACGCTACACCACGCTACATCACCACGCTACACCACCACCCTACACCACACTACACCACCACGCTACACCGCCACGCTACACCAACACGCTACACCACGACCGGTAGAGTTGTGATTCCATCACACTCTCCGTGTCACTCGACACGCGTGCTGATGACGATATCTTGAACTACAGACGCGCACAAACGGCAGGCTTGGTTGCCAGTAGTTGTGCATATTCAATACAGTTACTTTAGTTAAGTGCACGTTGAAGTGGGTTTTCCAGTACGTACCACATATAGCATCGCAGCAGTCATTGATGGTTGCCAAATGAACGGGTCACTGTGTATTTGTAATCTAAAAACCATCGGTGAACTATTCACTCGTAGAACCACACCAACTTTCAACACGTGGCCGTACGCATGTACGTACGTTGAACTTCTTTCGCACCGTACATAGCCGACTGTGCTAGTCGCAGGTGCGGGTAGCCGGATGCGGTATGGGGTAGTGACGGTGAGGTCACCGCATTGCGCGGCGCTTTCAGATGCGCTTCTGCGGCCATCTGGAACTGCTCTTCCTTCCTATGTGCCCCCTGTCTTGCGGGAATCGTTTAATTCGTGGGAAGCCGCTGCCGATGGCGTGGGTGGGTTTTTGTTTACGTGGTGTTGTGCCGTGGGGCACGCTGCGCTGCGGTGATTTGTGCTGCAGACTCGAGCGTGGACATGGCGCGCTCCAACTCCGTCGGGTCCCTGACGACCACCAAGAGTGAATTCCATTCTCCGCCTTCGCTAGCGGCCTCGAGCGAGGTGAGGCGCTGGCATGGCGACGCTGAGAATCTGGGAAGAAGCGTAATGCCGTTTTAACAAAAATTTCTAAAATATTCCAAAGCAATACTGTGAATGCATTTGGAGCTAATTTTTTGAGGGGGGGGCACTTTTGCCAATAAGATTTCAGTCAGTGCGAGGGCCACCACACCGCCTGTATGTGCTGTTTTCGCATTTGTGTATTGTCGGGAGCTGTATGTCAGGGGCCGCACTAAAAGCCACCAGGGCCCGCCAGTGGCCCACGGGCCTTGCAATGAAGAACACTGATTTCGAGTATTTGGCACATTTGCATGTGTGTATGTTAAACTTCTTGTGGAAAGCAGTCGTAGCCAACAGCGCTGGTAAAAACAGAAAGCAGTTCTAAAGAAATTAGTTTATCAATTTCCACGTGATACGCCACTTTGTTGAGCTACCATTTGTGGCCAGATCGCTTCTCAAAAGAGCTACATAGCTCAGTGGACCTTACCTGGTAAAATGAAAAAAAAAATTGCGGTGTGATCCACCACTGCAGCTTCTGAGAACAGAAATGGCGGCTGTTTCTCTGCTCAAATGACCACTGAGGCCGCTCTCAATTGAGGGTGGACTCACAACTAAATGAGTACCTGGTGACCATGTGTCAACATCAGCACTGGGGAGACAAAGGCGGCTGGGCCATCGTGGCCTTAATAGGTGATCGCTGACGGCACTTGAGCCAACAGTCTGTTACGGCCTACACGGGAGGCCTTCACCTCTGCAGGGCCTGCGAGGGCCCTTGTCCCAGCAGTCTACTGAAAGCCTATCCGGGCAAATCCTACGCTTTTGTCTTTGCAGGGCCAGATGGGCCCCGTGGAGGCGGGGGACGGGGCCGCGCAGGAGAAGGGCCGCGTGGGCCCCCTGTGCCGCGTGCTGCTGCCCGACGGCTCGTCGGCCGTGATCACCGTGAGCGCCGAGCTGTCGGTGCGCGAGGCGCTGCGCCCGCTGTGCGACAAGCGCGGCCTCGCGGTCGTAGCCCTCGACGTCTTCCTGGTGAATGGCGACCGGGTGAGTCGCTCCGCCTCTTGGACACGCCACTCGCCAGATTACCAGAGGATTTCACGGTGAAGAGGAAGAAATGGGGACAGCACCGGCTAAGAGGAGCTGTGCACGGGACTCATCCTGGCGCGAGTTTACGAGAGCAACGGGGGTCAGGGCAGACTCTGCGCTGACGCGCCACGGGAGGATGTGGAGCTGAGTGGACTTGCCGAAGACCGGGAGGGTGGGCCATGAGCTTCGTGCGAGTGGCTCGTGGCATTAGTCTGCCAGTCGTGGGCGATGATTGGGCAACCTGCGGGTGATCTGATCAGCAAGAGAGCGACCTGAGTATTGGCTGACGTAGATGCAGAGAAACAACTACACCAGGATATCGATGATTGATGTTTGGTCGCCGCGTTGATGTCATTCGTCGTGATATCTCACTCAACAGAGTGTTGTCCGCCTATTTATTTTGTCATTTACATGTAGTTCTCATGTCTTCTGTAATTGTGAGATTTTTTTCTTCATCTTCTCAACTCGGACCGCGTCCATTCGAATGCATGGCCGCCGTGCGCCACGCCGTCGGGGTGGGTTTCCGCGATCGTGCCGTGTAGATCCTCCGGTGTGTTTTACTTCACTCAACTCCAGTATTTTTTTTATTTTACCAGGTAAGGTTACTAAGCTATTTATAGCTCTTTTTCAGAAGCGACCTGCCCACAAATTATAGCTCAACAAAGTGGCTTTTCGCGTGTAAATGTATAGCAGTTGCCAAATACTCTAAACGCGTGATGTTGATTCTAAATGTGGAGGGAAAAACCGGAGGAACCGGAGAAAAATCCACGCGACCACAGAGAGAGAGACACACAAACTTCAAATATACAGCAGGTGTCAGGGTCAGGATCGAACCCACGGCCTCCTGCATAGCAGGCGAGGTAGTTAACATCTCGCCACTGAGGCGCCCCTTTTGAGGGCTGTGCCGCGCATTGTTCGACGATTCGCTCCGCGTGCTGCAAACTTCTGCACACGTGGAGCTTGGAGAATCTCTCAGCGTGTGGGGACGTTCAGTTCTTGAAGAAGCTTCCGGCACGTGGAGAGAATTGTTGGAAAGCGGTGCCTAACACGCTTTTCAGTACTGCCTGGAAAAAAAACCCGCTGTGGAGAGCCATGGGGGTAGTGCGTTGGCGCGACTGCCAAGAGCTTGCAGGCTAACCGGACGAGGACACTAACTGGGGGTGGTTCAGCAGCTCAAACCCCACCTTTGTTCCTCGACACGTGTCCACCGAAGGCTGGCGACGTAGTTTCATCGTTGTTTAACAAGTTTGGTCTCCTCGGCTGAATCGTTGATTGACCTACAAGGCCGCCGCCCGTCCTCAAATTGTTGTTTGCGCTTAAGATGCGCTCAGGCCTGCAGTGCGAGTGACAAGGAAATGGACGAAAGGGAGTTGGAGCGGATCTTCAGCGTTGGTTCGGGTGGTTGGTGAAATCATCAGCGGTAGTAGCGTCGCTCTCCCAGCGGCTTCATTATTACTGCTCGGTGAACAAAATGTTGTGTCTTGGCTCTCCAACACACCGGTGTGCTGTACTCGTGACGAATTGGCACGTTCTGTTTACGTCACAACCCTTACCAGTCGGCTGTGTCGGGTGGTGGTGGGTTTAACGACAGATTTATATATTTACACGATCTAACCCCAAAAAGACCTCTATTATATGAACAAAATGCAAGTTGGTCGTTTCAAGCCATATGGAGCTGCCAAGAGGGCGACGGTCGGCACGCCGGACTTGCAAGCCAGAGGTCACTCGCTCCATCTCCCGGCGTGGAATTTGAAACAATGGGAAGGTTTTATTTTGATTCCTCCCACCTCTCGTCCACCCGGCAGTGTAAATGAGTACCCCGCCACGCTCAGTCGACGGGCAGGTCGCGTCTGGTGGGGTAAAGTGTGGGTACTCCCATTCCCCCCCCAAGACGATTGGCCAGTAGTGGAAGAGGAGACCAAAATACCCTCAGCTGGGTGGAGGCCCTTCTGCCGGCAGTGACGCCAGCAAGGGATTTTCACGTCCGCGGTGTTACCGCCACCTGAGGCTACAAAAGCTCCTTATAACCAAACTTAAACGATCCATAGGGCATGTAGATAATGAAATGACAAAAAAAATACGTGTTTTTATTGGACATTATTATATATATAACACATTTATACCAGGTACGGCCCACTGAGCTTTTTATATTTTTTCCAAAAGCGACCTGGACACAAATGAAAGCACAACTAAGTGGATTATCGTGTGGAAATGTAAATACTCTCAACACATGTTTCTAAATGTGTAGGGAAAAAACCGGAGGACCCGAAGAAAATTGCACACAACATGCAAACTCCAAATATAAAGCAGGCATTAGGGTCGGGATCGAACCCACGACCTCCTGCATAACAGGCGAGGTAGTTAACATCTTGCCACCGCAGTGCCCCTTCATAAAGAGATGTAAGCAATTCTGATCAATCGTGAGACATCGTGAAACGTACGATGTGCCCTGGTATTTAAAACTTAAATTTTCCTCTTTTATGTTTACAGCAGTTGGTGTTGGAACAAGAGAGCCTGACTCTCGCAAACAGGGAAATCCGGCTGGAGCGCAGGATCCTCTTCAGGTTGGAGATGCATTCACGACACCACCACCATCACCATCGCCACCACCATCACCAAGCACCTCCGATTAGCAGTTGGCTATGTACGGGTGCAAAAGAAGTTAAAATTAAAGTTCACTTAATTCGGAAACACCGCCGTTGCAACATCGCCCCCCACCCCCCTGCTGGAAGACTCGTGCCCATTTGCCAGCCGGTACTGCGTATGCCTTGTGTGCCGCACAGGGACAGCTGCCACTACTGGGGGGCAATGGCGGACTGGGACATAAAATCGGCCCAAGCATTTGTAAACACACTGGCCCCAAATTCGGGCTATGGGCAATTATACACATTTTTTTATGGGTTGTGCGACAAACTGTGTAGTACTAGTAACTGGATGTTGCGATGTGACGACGTGTGAGCGTGATTTTGCTGTGTGACCTATGGCCAGTCCGGGCCTGCTGGAGGGGACCACTAGGCTAGACCGTAGCAGGGTATTGAAGTGTTTGAGATGCGATGGAAAGCACTTTGAATTCACACGGCATTTAAGCAAGCGCCCAATTAATCAAAATCCTTATCGCATTGATGGCTAATTTCGTTAAATCCCTGCAGTGTATACGGCAGCTGATTCTCTTTTAATGCAGGTTAAATATTACACCGCGAAAGACAATTTCAGGAACTTAGTTAAGATGGAACGTTGGTGTTATGCACCGCTCTTGCGAGAGTTTCCGAATTCACATTTGTACTTCTCAAGACACTCCGTCAGTAGCACAGTTTTAATAAAATTAGGAAACGTGTCAAAACGTTACACGTAACGAGAAATATCCTCGCGCTTCCGTGCCTCCGCCAGACTTGATCTGCTGCCCATCACCAAGTCGGTGGGCGTCAAGGCCAAGCCCAACAAGGCGGTGGAGGACGTCCTCCACTCGGTGGTCCTCAAGTACGGCCTCAAGCTCAAGGACATGGTGGCCTACATGGTGAGTGCGGCGTCGCGGTCGGCGGCGCGCCGGCCACAGGGAGGCCACGCTCAGATGAAGTACATTTGACACGCAAACTCCGGTCATCCTCGTAGCGGCGGCGGCTTTTGACTCGCCAGCGAACAAAGACGGGTCGCCGCATCGCGCGCTTTCGGATGCGCTTCCGCGGCCCGTCTAGAACGCTCTTCCTTCTGATATTATGAAGCCGCTTGTGAGGTATGATGCACTTTAAAACTCATTTGTTTAGAAGTGCTTTTTGTGTTTAGTTTGTTATCCCTCCTCACCTCCGATTCGCACGGTTGGCTAAGTACGGTGTGAAAGAAGTTCAACATTACGTACACACGGTATCTCAAACCACGACAAAAGGTTGTTGTTCACCTCCGCATGATGGTGAACAGACGAGCGGCTTCTGTGAGAGGTTGTAGACCTGAACTGACACGCCACATGGATCCTTGCCGTTGCGCTGTGTTTCCAGGTCGCACCGCGTGTTGTACCGGACAGTGACACGCCGTGCGACGTGAAACCAAACGAGATAGCGGGATCCGCATACAGCGCCTCCCACACAGACGGTCACTGCATCGCGCGCTTTCAGATGCGCTTCTGCGGCCGTCTGGAATGCTCTTCCTTCCGATATTAGGAAGCCACTGGAGCTATGCACTCTTAAATAATCTAGATTGAAAACTAATTTCTTTAGAGCTACTTTTTGTGCTTAGGTTGTTGTCCTTCTCCCGCACCTCCGATTATCACGGTTGGCTACGTACGGTGCGAAAGACGTTCAACGTACATACACCTCACTGCGAATAAGAGGAATCCCACTCTCTATGCACCACACGTGTAGTCGAGACAAGTTATTTCTGCCTCCTCAATTGACTCAGACTCGAGAACAGCTGTCTCTCTTGGCAGCAGTGATGTGTTTCAGCTCTGCAAAGTGTTTTCAGGTCGTTAGATGGCACAACCCACATGTTGTTGTATTGCAATGTGATCTGAATTAATCTCTCTCCTATTTCATCAGAATATACCTCCGATGTCGCTCACAGCTTCTGAATGCAGTGAATGTCTTGCTTATCTCTCTCTCCCTGGTGGGTTGTGAATCTAGAACATCTATCCCCTGTCACCTCTTCTATCTCTGTATTTATCCCTAAACATGATTCCACTCGTCGGCACGGATGCGGATAAGGGAAGGGATTTTACACCACTTCCGGGGTTATCTCCCCTTTCCTTGAAAATGCCTGCGGATGATCGGAAGATTTCGTGACTTTTTATCGAGTTGCAATCCTGTACATAGGAGTCGTTTTTTTATGTTTTGGGGGACAAAATAAAATCACCATCTTCCCCACCGCCCTCTCTCTTGCTAAACTTTTCACCCTTCGCCATAACAAAAACAAATCCCTCCGCTTCCCCGTGGTCAGCGATGCGCGTCTCTCGCGTTTTATACAGCGCCTTGAGATGTGGTCACATTTGTATGAATTCTGATTTCACATTTTGTTGTGATGTAGCACGTTGACTCTCGTGATGAGCAATAATGTACAGCCCTCAGTCAAACCACTTACTGGATGAAGGCCTCCCCTTGCTGTATCCGTAATGGGTGTTTGTTTGAACGATACTTCACCACGCTGGTCAGTGCCAGTCAGTGGAAGTGGACCCAGTGGCAAGATGTTAACTACCTCGCCTGGTATTCAGGAGGTCGTGGATTCGATGCCAACCCTGGCGCCTGCTGTATATTCGGAGTTTGCATGTGCTCCCCGTGATCGCGTGGTTTTTTCTCGGGGTTCGCTGGTTTTTCCCTCCACATTTATAAACATGCCTTTAGAGTATTTGGCTGCTAGAAATTCACACGTGAAAAGCCACTTCGTTGAGCTATCATTTGTGGCCAGGTCGCTTCTGAAAAAGAACTATATAGCTCAATGGGCCTTACGTGGTAAAATAAAACATTTTAAATAGTAATAGTTTACATTTCATGTTGCCGTTAGCCGTGGCTGGGAATGTTACTCTGGCCACCGTGTTCACACCGCCCATGCACGTGTTTCAACAACAGCCAACCTCGTCGAATCCTGTACTGAATGAAACTCACAAAAGCACGTTCGTACTTTGTTCCCCACGTGTCTCCCTTCCCCCGTGCCACGTGTACCGTCGCCGCTGCCCTCTAAGCACGGCAACACAGATGCGCTCGACATGAGCGTGCCTGTGTCTCAGCTGGACGGCAAGCATGTGGTGCTCGAAGCTGCCAACCACAGCAAAGGTACCGGGCCTTTTGATTTGCATTTTTGTACCTAGAAATCTTTCGTCTGTTTTTTGGTACAATCATCGCCCTCTGTCTGTGTAATGTTTATCTGACTTCATTGTAATTGTACTGTGATCGGTATAAAAATAATCTGCTCTAGCCGACTGACGTTACAGGGAATGTATAATTTAACATCGACTTAGGATTGTGCAATATTTCCGACAGATTTAGTTTTTGCTCCGATTGCTGTTTGCTTCATTGCTGTATTTGCTTTTATTTGTTTTTGCTTTCATTTCCGTGACCTGGGTAATTCTTTCAAATCGTCTCTTGAATTCTCACCTTGTTAAATACAACAAACTTGAACAAGTTGAAACGTTGAAAGGTCGCTCGCAGATGTTCCAGAGGAGCCACTGGAGCCAAGGTTTCAACGTTTCTCACTGGAGATGCTCCAGAGGACCCACTTACAGATCACAGATTGCCCTTGGGCTCTCAAAACCAACAAGTCTCTCGATAGTGTTTGTCATAATGTGTGTTTACCAGTTCCAGGCCTGGCACAAGCGTCGTGGTGACGTCACCGCCACTTAGTGGCGAATGGCGGTTGTTGTTGTTCACCAGTTGTGGGGAGCGATTCCTGCTCACGGCCAACACCGGTGACGATTATCTGAACTTGTTCTGGGCCTCCTCCCCTAGGTCGACTCAGCCTCAATTGAGTACCTGGTGCGGTGTGTAAACATCGCCACTAGAGAGACAAAGGCGGCCAGGCGTGGTGCTGGCCGTCCACCCCCCCGTGTGCCGTTCCGGCCTTCATAGGTGCTACTCGCTAACAGCACTTGCCCCAACCGTCTGTTCAGGCTTTACGGAGGATCTTTGTCTTGTTTACCAGCTGCTGATGTTGAGATTGACAAATGTCACTGAGAATTTTGGTCATTCGCTTTCCCGGTAATGTCCGATACCAAGTGAAGTGTACATCATCTTCGTCTGTGAAGTCGTGGATACGAGGAAGGCGAAAATGGTGAAATTAAATTGGATGACAACCGTAACTTGTTCCCGTGCGTGACGAGGAGTTACGCGATAAGTCGGAATTCAGTTCCTGCAGAAGCTTCCGGCACGTGGAGTGAAACGTCTAACCTCAATGTTGATCAATACACGGCGCAATCTTAGGACACATCGGAGGAGCGCTATCTTAAACGAGCTACGGTTGACGTTACTCGACAAAACATCGCCGTTTCGGTAACCAGAACGTTTTCACTGGCCCCGGACATATTCATTATCGATGGAAAGCGGTGCTATTGTTGTATTTCCTTTCCTCATATCAGTGTCGTGTGCGTTATGCCACAGAAAAGACCATCGACGGGAAATTCAAGCTGCGTGAGGTGAATTCTGCTCCGGCTTCCTCTGGACTCGCATCGAAGGTAATCCACTGTGAATCGCAGCTGTCACCAGCGCCGCGGCGCTTGCGATTCGCTCTTGCCGCCCGATCCTCGCGATTTGTCTCAAGTGTCTCGCCTGTAGGCTGGGTAGTTTACTCAAGGTGGCGTCTACATAGCGTCGCGTATTTCTACAGAGTAAAGTTCAGCAAAGAAATTACCACCGCTTTGCTAGACCTTTACTTTGATGGACATTTTGATACCATACTGGGACCAAAGACCAATTTTTGTAGGCTACCAAATAAGATAAATCCCAAGCAGCAGAAGCACTTTCTTCGGATTGGATTGAAGGTTAAAACCATTCTTCATATGCGATCTAACCCAAAAACCTTTATTATGAATAATATTGGTCGCGAAAGCCGACGTGTGTGTTTAGCCCAGACACTCTTGTTTATGTATGGCTAATTAACACTTATGAGGACAACGTTGCATTGGAAACCGTTACAAAACAAATGCCTTGTCTTGTTATCTCTGCATTATCAAACGTGAGTGCCTAATCGTATTCAATTAGGAATAATCGGTGATTGACTAATTTTTTTTTTATCACCTGCAGTGTGCCTGACCTTGTCAGATCTAAGTAGCTAAGCAGGATTTTAAACTTGGATTTATACTTGGGAGGGCGATTCCTTTATTGAGTAGTGGGTTTGTCAAAGGGCTCTACATGTACGAGGCAAAGTAGGGTTTTTTTTTTACAATCTTCACAATGTAACCGATTGTAAACAAATTCAGCTTTGCCCACTCATTCTGCGACGGCGTCGTACACGGTAGCAATGTGCAGAGCGTGCAAGAATAACCCGCACCGCTCATTCTACAATGTCATAAGCCACAGAAAATGTAAGATCCAGGCCACAGTGGTGCGATTGTGGCAATGCAACCCAAGCTATGGACCATAGAGTCAACCTCTCTGGAGTCTGCGTGCCTTTGACGGAGGGATTGAAAAACGACACAAACTCTCTCCTGAGCCGTCTCGTGGTGAGCAGATCTCGAAATTGAAACTATAAAATAACTGAAACTTTTTTTATTTTACCAGGTAAGACCCAACTGAGCTATTTAGTTATTTTTCAGAAGCGACCTGGCCACAAATGATAACTCAACGAAGTTGCTTATCGCGTGGACATTTCTCGCAGCCAAATACTCTAAATGCGTGTTTCTAAATGTGGAGGGAAAAACCAGAGGGCCCGGAGAAAATTTCACACGATCACGGGGAAAGAGAGACACGCAAACTGCAGGCGTCAAGGTCGGGATCGAACCCACGACCTCCTGCATACCAGGCGAGGTAGCTAACATCTCACCACTGCGGTGCCCCGGGCATATAGCTCCTTAACATTTTGCTTCCATAAGCAAGAATGGAGGAATTAGAGATGAACAGATGCGCCAGGTAGATTTATGCACTGTGGGAGAGCGCTGACATCTGTCTGGATAAAACATTGTCAGTGCAAGCATCTGGTTACAGGTGCTTATGGTCAGGTCAGAATCTTGCCTGGTCGACACTCCGGATGTTGTTGAAAGCAGAAAAGATCTTCTACACTCATGGTGGATTATATTGTTGATGTATATGAAGTATGGTGGTGACAACGTTCGTGGTGATCATGATGATAATAATATTTGTGATGATGGTGATGGTAAAGATGTTGATTTTTACGATGGGTTTGATGGATATAGATGGTCACGGTGGTGATGGTAATGATGATGAGGAGAATGGTGATGATGTCGGCACTGGAAATTATGAATGTTGAACATGGCAAATGATGATGAGAGCTGATGAGTGAAGTGGATAGTGAAGATGATGGTGACTTTGACCACCAGCATGGATAGACAATTTAAATAGTTATCATCGCCACACTCCTTATGCACCAATGAAAATCAATGACCGAACAACAGAAAAGTGACCTTTGCAATTGGTGGTCAACTCTCGTTTTTCAGACCAGTGGACAGTCACCCGCAGAGCAGGACGCTGCTGCCAAGGGCAAGAAGGCTTCACAGCCAAAAGCTAAAGATAGCGATGGTAAGTGTGGGGTTTCATTCGTGGATATTTGCAATGTTCTGAAATGGCAACTTTTTTTCTATCATCGAGGGAGAGTCGTTATTTATTGCGGACGAGAATGGGATCCTTGGTTTCCAACATAGAATTTTATGGACCAAGTGTTTATCAGGTAGATGAGGCTGGTTGTTGTTGTATTCGAATTGTAGATGTGGGTTTACTCTCCAACACACCGGTGTGCTGAAGTAGTAACTACTTGGCATACGTTTTGTTTACGAGACAATTTACTAATCGGCTGTGTCGGGTGGTGGCAGACTTAACGACGCATTTATATTTACGTGATCTAACCCAAAAAAACCTTTATTGAGGATAATATTGTGTTAGATATACGTGTTAAACTTATCAGGTAGAGTTTCCCATTTGACACAAAGGATCTCAAATAATCATTACAAGTCAAGACCATTCAAATGATCCAACAGCAAGTGGCAGTAACAAAGAGGTAGCCCACATATATGAAGAACTTTAGCTCACCCGTGTCACTTATGTGTGTGTTTGCACGAGGGATTGAGAACTGTGGTCGCGCGTCCTCCGTGTGCGAACTCCACGTGGTGTGCAGAGTGGCTGGAGCTGCTGTCCCGGGCACAGCGGCGGCGTGCTGATGACCAGCGTGGTCTGCTGCGCAAAGAAGACCTAGTGCTGCCCGACTTCCTGAGAGTCGCCATGGGTCCAGAGCCTCCCTCCTGCTCCTCATCCTCCTCCACGGCAGCTGACAGAACGGGCCTAGGCGTGCCTTCGGGGAGCTTGACGTCAAAGGAACAGCCGACGCCACAGAGCCAGACCTCGGGCGTGGAGAGCCAAGTGAGCGGCCAACAACAGAGCACGCCCCGCACAGCAGGCCAACAGCCGTTCGCATCGGAATTGTCACCCAACGCACACCAGCCCGTGTCTCAGTCCTCCTCCTGTCCACACCTAGAGATGAAGCAGGGTGGTGGACCAAAGTTGCAGCCAAACGTGTTGCAGATATCAATAATGTTCGAATCCAGGGTCACTCACACGCCGGCAGGCGCTCCGGGGCAGGCAGAGAAACCAGAGGACTTGCACGCGGTCGCAAAGCAAGCCTCTCACGGCCACGAAAACAAAGGTCTGGCTCGGCTGCAGGATGGAAGCAAGGCGATTGGCAAGGCCTCCTCCGAGGAGGTGATTGTGGAATTTCCACACCCTCCGAACTCCCACGCCTCGCCACCGGCGGCAGCACCGGGACAAGAGTTGGCCGAGAAAGAGCTTGTGAACTTTGTGTGTACAGTCACGGCGCCAGAGGTGGTGGACGCTTCCCTCAACGAGAATGCAAACAATTCATCGGATGTAAAAAAAGCCAATGGACAGCAGGCACCAGAGTCGCAGAGGCCGACGGAACCCCCTCCAGAGGAAGGGGGCCCGCCGGAGAAAGCACTGCCGTCGCTGCCGGCCGACTCGGACAAATCTGACGGCACGGAGGGCTCGTCGACGGAGGACGCGGCGACTGCGGAGAGCACGGAGAACAGCAGAGCTGCTCCTCTGGGCTTCGACGCGCAGAATGCGGAATCGCAGTCCTAACATGAGTCGTCCGCACGGTACAAAGTGAAAGGTGTAAGAGCCAGACGTCTTGGCCTGCGAGTGACATTTTTTTTAGTTATTTACAAAAAAAGAAAGAATTCACGCTCAGAAAATTAATAAAAAATATTAACCCACAGTGCAGTCAACATTGTATGTTTCCGAAAAGTATAATAAATTAATTCCATAAATATCGCTCTCGTGGATTTTCCACGCAACTGCTTCAACTTTGCTGCACAGGCCCTCAACTCTTCCACTACATTCGCTGGACCAAACACCGCGGGGGGCACAACGTACGGATGTATCACGGCGTCTGGTTTAAAATTATTTTAATTTTTTTCAGCAATTAAAACTGCACCGTCTCTGTTTTTATACATCGTATGACCAGTTGCACTTTTTTCTTCCAATCAGCTAATGTCTGAAACACGGTAGCACTCCTTATTTTCTTGGTACATCATGTAACAGCCTATTTGTTGTTTGTATTATTTACAAGTGCTTTATTACACGTTGACACCACAGCGCAGCTGTTACCGATATAATCTTTATGACGAGCGTTAGTCGGAACCAATACATTTTGGTCAGGCTGTGAACATACAAGGTAGAGATTCGTGTCTTGTGCCACCATATCTGGATCACGTTTAAAACTGTTGGAGAAACATCTGGCCTTACATAGAAACCCTCTGGCCTTACATAGACTTGTAGAGTCTAAACCGAACATGGTCACCGGGGCAATAAAGACTGCGATCTCGGCAGGGAATGGGAGTTCATGAGGAATGTGGTAGGTCAAAAGGTTTCAATTTGTTTAATATGTAAACAATACTACACATGAATGTACGCATTGTTTGTGTGTTATTACTCTGTACGATTATGACCATTGAAACCATTTTGTCTCTTCTGACAAATGTTTATATTGATAATAAACAGCCCGTTGTCAACCCATTGCTGGAATAAGGCCTCCCCCATACAGTGTCTGTCACGGATATTGTTTGACCATATTTCACCACACTGGTCAGTTGTGGGTTGGTGAAAGGGGTGACCCAGAGAATGGGTCAGCTATCACTCGCCACTCAACGTTAGCCATGAATGGGAATCGAACTCGGTTGGCAAGACCTATCACCTGTAATTTGAAGAAAAAAACCAATCGGGCAAAAAGTAAAACCTGAGTACAAAGCTCTGTGAGTGGGCGATGTTTGATCGTGTTGCGAAAAAGCGGCCGCGTGCAGCAATTGCTGACTTAGTACGGCTACACTTGTCGGGGCTTCTCAGCTGCCAAAGCATTCCGGTGCACTGGTGGAATTCAAATCGCCAAAAGGCCCTGGCCTATGCGCCTGCACGTCGAGGTGCTCCTTATCCACAAAGCTGTAGCAAGCAACAAAATGGACGAGGTTTGCGAAATGAGCAAGTGTGCAGGTGAAAGGTGTTTTACGTTGTCCCATGTAAAAGGCATCGCCCGCGAACACCGATGGCACAATAACAGCAGCTGGAGAGACGCTTTGGCGTGGTCTCTGCGATGCCTCGCGAGGTGCTTCATTGGCGACAACAAATGTTTCACGTGCCGAGCCGCGTGGCGAAGTGATGTCACACGGCGTGCGATGACGTCATCTGCCGTTACGCCGAAGCGGAAACTTTTGGCGCTGGTTTTTTGCGTCAAAGATTTGGTCAATTCGACTGGTTTTCTCGCGCGTAAGCCTCCAATAGCAACACGACTTTATACTGAAGTTGTTGGATCATCTGTGGGATTATTGTGCCACCCCATTTTAATGCATTGGGAGTTTTCAACCCGAGTTGGTCAGCATGACACAAATGCTTGGAGAGTGCATGCTGCACAAATTAGGGGTTTTTTTCTTCTGGGAATTGCAACAACACGGAATGTATTCCAAGGCCACTAGAGACATAGACTTTAGATGAGTGCTCGCCAGAATCTGACACTGTAGACGCAATGTTGGGGGTGCCGTGTCATTGTGACATTGCGACGTGACAGTGTGAATGACTGCCCAGAGTTTGCTCACCACCCACACCTCAATACGTAAGGCTTCACGAGCATGCACGGCCTCCTCACATCAACGTCGTTACGGTCTCGAACATTTAACGCTGGAGGGGGCACTCCGTCTTGAGTCGGCCTCGCGCTGGGGCTGAGTGCTTGCGTTTGTGTTTAGCGCTACGCTGCGCTAAGATTGCGCAGCGTAGCGCTCACGGTCAACACCGGTGACGATTATCTGAACCGGTCCTGGGCCTTCCATAAGTCGACTCAGCCTCAAATGAGTACCTGGTGCGGTGTGTAAACATCGCCACTGGGGAGACAAAGGCGGCCGGGCGTGGTGCTGGCCACTCACCGACTCGTGTGCTGTGTCGGCCTTCATAGGTGCTCGCTAACAGCACTTGTCCCTACGTCAGTTTAGCCTATACGGGGGATCTTTGTCTTTGTGCGCACGTGTGCACATGTGTGTCTGTGTGTGTGTCTGTGTGTGCAATTGTGGTGACTCATTGGCCCCCTTCTGACAAGCAAGCCAGCATCAGGCCCCATGATAAGTGAAGATCAAACAGAATTTGTTTTCTCTTGTTACTTTATTTTGTTTAATTTAATATTCATTATTTTAGTTACGGTGCAAATCTACACTGTTTCTTTTTATTCATGAGTTGAACAACGCTTCCCTTTTTTGTTGTTGAACCGTAACACATTTCAGAACATTTCAGAACATTGTTGTGTTCCGAACTACGAACCGTTCGACTTACGAACGGACCCCAGGGACTAATTGTGTTCGTAAGTCAATGACTTTCCGTGACGCTACTGACCCATTTGGTTGATTCTTGTACAGGGTAATTACGTTTTCAGGTCCATACGGCGTACAGCCGTTTCAACACGGGCAAAAACATGTTTTTGTATTTTTGTTTGTGTTTCTCCCTTGTGATGGGACTTAGCAGGATGAACGTTGAGATGTAGGAGGTGCAACGGGGCGACCAATAAGGTCTGAATTGGTCTGTGATAAGGCAGGGGGGGCAAGACCGTAGCCATGGAGTCAACATTGGGGGGGATCAAATCTTCCAGGGGGTGTGGGTGTCCCCCCCCCCCCCCCCCAGAAAAAAAATCTAAATTTTTTAATGAATTTCCTGCCATTTCCTGCCTAACATATAAAAAAAATTCACTAACACATAGGATAGACTTTTTCTTTATTTTTTACAATAATGTCTAATAGTTTATTGAATTACATTGCTCTGTTTTGAATTTTTTACTTTTTCTAGTTTCATTGTATGTAATGGCAGAGATTAGGGATTAATAAAGTACAACCATAACCACAATCATATAAACAGAAATCTATTTTATAGCAATATATTGGGGGGGGGGGCATTTTGAGCATATTTGAATATTGGGGGGGATATGTTTCTCCCAATCTATATTACATAATTACGGTCTTGGGGGGGGGGCACTGATAAGGCGATCGACAGCGATGCGATCACAAGATCCGGCAGGCGACAATTGAGCTACGAGGCGCGAACACGCGCTCGGCCAAGAGCTCCATCGGCGTGGCACCCCCCACCCCCTACCCCGACCCCCACCCTCACCCTGACCCCCTACCCCCACCTCGACACCCACCCCACCCCCACCCCGACCCCAACCCCACCCCGACCCCCACCCCACCCCACCTCGACCCCCACCCCACCCCGACCCCCACCCCCACTCCACCCCGACCCCCACCCCATTGCGACCCCCACCCCACCCCACCCCCACCCCATCCCCACCCCGACCCCCACTCCATCCCCACCCCACCCCCACCCCACCCCCACCCCACCCTACCCCATCCGACCCCCACCCCACCCCCACCCCACCTCGACCCCCACCCCACCCCGACCCCCACCCCCACTCCACCCCGACCCCCACCCCATTGCGACCCCCACCCCACCCCCACCCCATCCCCACCCCCACCCCCACCCCACCCCGACCCCCACCCCACCCCCACCCCACCTCGACCCCCACCCCACCCCGACCCCCACCCCCACTCCACCCCGACCCCCACCCCATTTCGACCCCCACCCCACCCCCACCCCATCCCCACCCCGACCCCCACTCCATCCCCACCCCACCCCCACCCCCACCCCACCCTACCCCATCCGACCCCCACCCCACCCCCACCTCGACCCCCACCCCGACCCCCACCCCCACTCCACCCCGACCCCCACCCCATTGCGACCCCCACCCCACCCCCACCCCATCCCCACCCCGACCCCCACTCCATCCCCACCCCACCCCCACCCCACCCCCACCCCACCCTACCCCACCCCCATTCCGACCCCTACCCCACCCCCACCCCACCCCACCCCCACTCCACCCCCACCCCACCCCCACCCCACCCCCACCCCACCCCCACCCCACTCCACCCCCACCCCCACCCCACTCCACCCCCACCCCACCCCCACTCCACCCCCACCCCACCCCCACCCCCACCCCACCCCCACCCCACCCCCACCCCACCCCCACCCCACCCCACCCACGCCCACCAGAGGGCGCTCGAGCACGCGCCGCCTCTACGGGTGCCGACTTGGCGACTTGACGGGGCGGCGGCGTCACCGCGGCAGCTTCGCATTTTGTTGTCGTCATCGTTGTTGCGACACCTCCACCACCTCCACCAGCAGCACAGGGAGAGCCATGGCCGCGATGCTGGCAAGGTCACTCGCATCGCCGCTGCAGCTGCTGCGGCGTGGCGCAGTCGCGGTGAGCCGCCACCACCACCACCAGACGGACCACAACAGCGCAATGAGCGCTCGGCTGGAACCTCGCTTCGCTCCGAGCGCTCGTCGCGTGTCCAGTTCGTTGCCCCCCTACCCCCCTCTGGCCCCGCCGCCGCCGCACCTCAGATGAGCACGGCTGGCTACGTACGGTGCGAAAGAAGTTCCACGTACAGCACGGCGTGCTGCTGACTGCTCGCTGTGTTGTTGTTGCTGCTGCTACTGAGTGCTGCTGCTGTGTTGTTACTCAGTGCTCGCTGTGTTGCTGCTACGACTGAGTGCTGTTGCTGCTGTGTTGTTGTTGCTGCTGTGTTGTTGCTGCTGAGTGCTCGCTGTGTTGTTGTTGCTGCTACTGAGTGCTGCTGCTGTGTTGTTACTCAGTGCTCGCTGTGTTGCTGTTGCTGCTACGACTGAGTGCTGTTGCTGCTGTGTTGTTGTTGCTGCTGTGTTGTTGCTGTGTTGTTGCTGCTGAGTGCTCGCTGTGTTGTTGTTGCTGCTGTGTTGTTGCTGCTATGTTGCTGCTGTGTTGTTGCTGCTGTGTTGTTGCTACTACTGAGTGCTGAGTGTCGCTGTGTTGTAGTTGTTGCTGAGTGTCGCTGTGTTGTTGCAGGCGAGGTTGGCGGTCACGGGAGGAGTGCGGCCCGGCCCGAGCGGAGCGCCCTGGGCGGCACGCGCCGCGATCAGCACGGGTGGGGGAGACACCACAACCACCATACCACCACCATGACCCACCACTACCACTACCCACCACCACTATCCACCACTACCAACCCACCACCACCACTACCAACCCACCACCACCATTACCCACCACTACCCACCACCCATCATACCATATCACACCACCACCATCACACCACCACTACCCACCACCACTCACCCACCCACCATCACACCACCCACCATCACACCACCCACCATCACACCACCCACCACAACACCACCCACCACAACACCACCCACTCACACCACCACGTGTCACAGCCCAGGGTGGGTTGATGTGACGATGTCGCTCAGTCATCGAGGTTCAGCTCCGCTGTGAATGCCGCCCGTCCAGTTGCGTTGATCAGCAGTGGCGCGCTTCTCTGCGTCTTGCGCAACGCCGTCACTTGACGACTTCAGCCGCTGGAGGTCGCTGCCGTCTGTGGGATGTAGCGGCCTCTAGCGGCTGCGAGGGTCACGGCGAAATCCGTTTCAACACGCGAAGCCAACAACTCCAAGCGATTCGGTCGCAATGGAGGTGTCGTGAACTTGGACAATGGGTATTAATCGATGCCTCGTTATGCACGAAGTTGCAAGTCGGTCAGTTTGTGCGCGTGTGCCGTGAGCAAACGGCTTCCATGGGAACGTGGAATTTCCAGCAGTGACTGGAAATTCCTCGTGTGAGCAAGGAGACAGTGGCCGGTCAAGGTGTCTCCTCTACAGATGTGCATTCTCCTGGAGTGCAAGTCAATAATGCCTGCATGATGTCTCAGCATAGGCATGCAAAGTGTTATTGCAGAGTTATTTTTTAAGTTCGTTTATCTTTCAATATATTGCCAGAACGTTTATTAAGACTACCTACACCGGCGTTTGCCACAAATTTTCAGAAGAGGCCACTTTCACCGTTAAGACATCATCAGTGTGAGGACAGCCACACATTAGAAACCATTGGGGTTTGACAGCAGCACGATGATGATGGGGGGGTGTTTTGTCGGGGGCCGCATGTCCGGCCGCACTAAAGGCCACCAGGGACTGCCAGTGGCCCGCGGGCCTTGCAATGAAAAACACCGACCGACGTGGTTCATGAATCTTACATAGTAGTGCTGTGGATTACACGACCGAATTGATACTATTTTACACTTTGAAAAAACATGTACATCTGGGTGGCACTGTTTAGTATCGCAACATACGCAAATACCGGTTGGTTGTCAACGCGGATAATTACACAATGTAACATGACCAGGACTTTACGTGAAGGAATGACACAAATGCACACTTTTTCTCATTGAAAATAGGTACATTTCAAAATATCACTGTCCTGCTCACAAAAGCAAAGTTTGTGGGGAATAATAGCCATTTTCTGTACTTTTGAGGCATAAGCAATTGGAAAATAACACTACCCAGGAACTATGTTTTTTTGTTACACAGTGTTATCTCTCTGGGGTCCATAAAACAGGGTTGTGGGACCTCAAAAGTTGTCCTATGTAGATAAAGGGGCCACTCATGAGAATTCCCAAAGGCTGTCTCAGCGAAGACGGCCCACGGCGATGAGCGCCACCCCAAATGTTTCAGCTTTCCCTCGCTTTGTGCGATTTTGCGTATATACACCTCAGATTTGCACGGTTGGCTATGCACGGTGTGAAAGAAGTTGAACTTACTTAACCTATTTCTACCTATAATTTGCAACTGTATACGGTTTGAACTCACTCGTATGTAGCTATGCGATTGGACGTGGGACAACATTGTGTACTGTACGCGCTATTTGACAGGCATCTGTATCATGGGGTTTCGCTTTGCGCGCCCTCTTTCTTTTTTTCTGGAACGCATCTACTACCGCGTAAAGCGCGGGAAACCCGTTGACTCTTTTTGTCTGGGCACCCCTCGCTTGACACATTAACGCCCACGTGACGCGCCGCGGTTCAGCGCTGGAGGCCGTTGATTTGTAAATGCAAGCACGCTTTGTTGTGAAATGCTCTCGGTTACAGAAATTGTGGTTGGCTCGTAAGCAGCTGAAGCTATGCAACACCGGGTTTAACACAAGTGTAATGCAGTCGTGAAGTTATTCATGCTCTTAAACCCTGCTTTAAATGACACTTTGGCAATCCAAACATTGTATTTTTAAAAGGAGCAAATTTCTGCAAAAAATCAAGACAGTAGACTTGTCCTGAAGTCAATTTAGTCACCAAATGAGTTTTCGTTATAATACATTTTTTGGGTTAGGCCACGTAATTATCTAAACAAATTTGTGTCGTTAAGAACCCTCCACCACCCGACGCAGCCAAACAAACGAATTACCAGGTGGTGTACATGCGTGTAATGCCCCAATTATTGTTTTACCTCACCCGTGAGTTGAAGAACAACACCCTCAACCAATATTACCAATCACAGAATATACAACATTTAGTTTGATACAGATTTGGTCAGATCGTTATGTGGCCAAACCCAAAATTATTTGCGAATTGTAACATTGGCTGCAAAACCTGACGTGTCTTTCACCTCATTATGTAAACACATGACACCATAATCCCCTCTCTTGTTTATCTTCCACAATGCCCTCACCCCCACCACTGCAGCTTGCCACCTCAGAGCTGCTGCTGTGACAAAACCCGCACCCCACTTCAAGGGGACAGCCGTGGACGATGGGAAGTTCCGCGTGTTGTCGCTCGATGACTTCAAAGGGCAGTACCTGGTCCTCTTCTTTTACCCTCTCGACTTGTAAGTGCAGCAAGAGCACACGGACCCCAGGCACCGCATGCGATGGAGCTCCCACCTTCCCTCGGCCCTTGCACATCATTGTGACCCGCTCAATGAGTGAAGCTATGCCGCAAGCCACACCACTATAACGTCGAGGGCTGTCTTAACATATGCGTCAGAATCTCATTAACTATTAGTCTTCTATGAATGGCAAGATTATCATGTATGTTAAACTTCTTTCGCACCGTGCGTAGCCAACCGTGAGATCACAAGCTGATTTCGCGTGTCTTCATTTCAATCGCTCCATCTATTTCTTGGGTTGACTTGTTAGAGGTGTTTATTTTTATTTGGCTTCGATGTACCGTATATCATGCATGGTTCTTAGTAATTTCTTATATTGACATTAATGGTGAATAATAACATATGTGAGAATTCCTAATTATTTCTATATGTATGAATGTTGAACTGCTTTCACACTGCATATGTATGTACGTGCATCATTTCCATTGCTTACAAGGGCTTACAACACTTAATTTGTCGTATTATTATACAGTAAATATTGAGGAGAAAAAAAGTCATCCCGGTTGTAGAAATAAAGAAAGTAACGGGATCTGTTTATAATTGTCGGGATTTTGTTTAAAACTACAACCTGGGTGCAAACTGGAGAATTTCCAAAATGCCCGTCATTGCAATATGCTCTCGGGAAACGTGCAAATCCAGAAATGTATGTCTGGAACCATTGCTGATGTAGATTGAGTTTTACGTGTCCATTAACAGAGTTGTTTCCCGGCAGCACGTTCGTATGCCCCACGGAGATCATCGCATTCAGCGAAAAGGCCAACGAATTTCACCAAATCAACTGCCAGGTTGTGGGCGTATCCGTCGACTCTCACTTCAGCCACTTGGCCTGGATCAACACCCCGCGCAAGGTGCCCAACTTCTGTATAAATAATAAAGAGATAGGAGCTCAAGCTTTTCACATTATTTAAAATTTTTCCCATCGGCGTATCGGTCTTTCAAAGTGATGTTTTATAGCAGCATTTGCTTAAGTGGGAAAACTGTGTTAACTATTTGTAGGCGGCACGGTGGCGAGATGTTAACTACCTCGCCTGGTATTCAGGAGGTTGTGGGTTCGATCCCAACCCTGACGCCTGTATATTTGGAGTTTGCACGTCTCTCTCCCCGTGGTCGTGTGGACTTTTTTTCCGGGTCGTCTGGTTTTTCCCACCACATATAGAAAGTGCATTTAGCTGCTATAAATGGCCACATGATAAGCCACTTCGTTGAGCTATCATTTGTGGCCAGGTTGCTTCTGAAAAAGAGATATATAATTCAGTGGGTCTTACCTGGTAAAATTAAAATAGTGTTCTCGTTTATAGTTTAGTTTGTGTCTTTCTACGTCTCATGAGCAGATTGTGGCATGTTAGCTGCTTGTGGGTTGCTATATGTTATATGCAAGAACATTCCACTTTCACGACGCATCCTGTTTTTGAACAAACATGTGCAATCCTCTTGCGCATAACATCTACCAACTCGGGAGCAGTTGTGTGCTGATTAGACCCAAAATGTCCCATCTGTGTCCAGAGTTTGCCATCTTAAACAAATCCTGCTCAAAAAAAGAGTTTGGAAGGCCCTTAGATTTATGGACAGAAAATTATTTTCACGTGGGAAGATTCAATTCTTGTCTCGTATATTTGTTTAACGAGGTAACCCCACTGGAGCCACATAATAAGTATTAGTTCTATGTGTACAGTACATCTTGGCGCAGAGTTGCTTATACATTTCACAATGAAGCTTCAGGTTTTGTTATCGCCTTGCACGACTTGTATAATAATATGCAGCTTTTTATTAATCCACTGTCGAATGCCGTATCACGCATGAAAGCTGATTGACTACACATTTTGGAAATATAATTTCTTTCTGGCGAGTGGCTGGATCAACATAATTTGTGGATCACATTCGGTCAGATCAAATTTGATTTTGCTTGCGATTGGACTTGGCACATGATCAGATCCCATTAGATTCAAACTGTGCCCCCCCCCCCCTATTGAAAACCTATTATTTGTAAACTCTCAGTGACAAGAGGGACATCGTGTTGCCTGCAAGGATTTTTAGTCGTGATGTTTATGTTTTATGATGGTACTTTGTAGATTTATTAAATGAATGAATTAGCAATTGCACGAGTGTAACCCCCGATTGTGTGGTGGCTTTCTCACTTTGTGCCATCCTTCTGCCAGGCTGGTGGCTTAGGCCACATGAACATCCCTCTCCTCTCAGACTTCAGCAAGAATATCTCAAAGGACTACGGCGTGCTGCTCGAGGAAGCAGGCGTGGCTCTCCGGTACGAATGTCGCATGCCCGCCTCCTGTGCCTGTTTACCTGCCGAACCAACAACACGTCTGTCTACCTTGGCATTTCCTCTCCCGCCCACGTAGTAGCCACTGCAGCACCATTCACTCTCGGCCACGGTATATTTGACCTTGCAAAATAAATATTATCGGTTTAAGTGCCAGCGCCACTTGTGTAGGCAAAGGGTTATGCCTATAAAGTACAGAACAATGCACTTTGGTTAATATTGCAATTGGTATTAAATGTCATGGTTTTCATATATAGCTGAAGCAGCCTTTGGTCTAAACATGAGTGCATCCTTAACAACCAGCTTCCAAATGCAAAAGCACACCCCATCCATTTAGGAGTTGAGCACTCCGACCACGGTGTCATCCAACATCACAAATGATCAAGTTGGCAATTATTACTGTCCAACAAAAGGACAAGCCTGCTGCTCGTCAACGTTAAATGTCATACACGTAGCTGCAGGGGGCGTTAGTTTATGCTCCACATCACTTCTACCAGCGTCTTGCTTCGGTGGGCTAAATAAATGAGGCCCATCGTCTGTAACGTTAATTTTAGACTTCACGCTGGGATAATTTACCAGCCTCCTACCGGCAACGTCTTTTCAAGCTGGAGGAACATATGGTCGGGCAGCGCACGCACGCCACCAGGGCAGAGCTCGTGGTTATGTGCACCGCTGGGCTCGGCCACTGAAAGGAAAATAGCTTCATGTCTTGTGGCGCCCAGTCCCTATAATTACAGTGCTGCATCACATATCTGCCCTGTCTGATTATCCGCCCACACCCAGGGCCATATTTGTTGTGTGTGATGTAACCGACAATTTCTCGTAGATGTTCTGAAATCCGACCTTTTCATATATCTGCCTATACCTCAGTGCATAGCAAGTTGGATATGCGACATTATACTCGACGATCACAACAGCGTTGTCATCTGAAATTGTGGTTTCAATTTATTTTGACTTGTGCAATTTCAAGTGCAATCGACCCCACCCAGGCCTGCTGCATTGACACACATGGTGGGGGTTGTGCGTGGATGCGGTACACTGTTGACAGCCACTAATGGCCATGCACGATATATGTATGTGTGTTGAACTGCCAACCGTGATAATCAGAGGTGCGGGGTAAGGACAACAAACTAAACACAAAAAGCAGCTCTACGGAAATTTGTTTTTAATTTAGATTTCAAAGTACATAGCTCCAGTGGCTTCTTAATATCGGACGGAAGAGTGTTAAACTCATTTCTTTTGAACAGCTTTTTTTAGTTTTTTGTCCTTCCGCACCTCCAATTAACACGGTTGGCTACTTAGGGTGTGAAAGAAGTTCAATATATACACATAAGTTACAGACGGCCGCAAAAGCATATCTGAAAGCGCACGATGCGGTGACCGTCTCTGTTCGACAGCCAGCCAAAAGCTGCTGCTGCTGCTGTGAGGATGACCGGACTTCATTTGATGGTTTATGCTCCTTGACGAGATCAGCACGGTATTGCGGTTAATTTGTGGCAAGCTTGCCACAAATGCGAGGGTCGCCTCTGCGAGCGCGGAGCTACGGCGGTGCCGTGTTGACTGCCGTGGTCGCCGTGTCGCCGGTCACCCCGCGCAGGGGCCTGTTCCTCATCGACCCCAACGGCGTCGTGCGGCACGCGAGCGTCAATGACTTGCCCGTTGGCCGCTCCGTGGAGGAGACCTTGCGTCTCGTCAAGGCCTTCCAGTTTGTGGAGGAGCACGGGGAGGTGTGCCCGGCCAACTGGACTCCCGAAGCTCCAACGGTAAAAACGCACACTCGCGGACGTTATCGCTGGAATACCAGAGGTACATTTTGACATATGCAGTAAAAAGAGCTTTATAGCTCATCGGATTCCTCCAGTACAAAAGAATATTCTGATTCAATTCTGATGTATCCTCCAAAACACAAATACAAAGTATTAGTTTGTCCATCGGGCAATTGACTTTCGAGACCAATATTATCCATTGGCTTTTTTCCCAGACCAATTTTATTCGGCAACAAGCCTCACTCTGAGACCCAGAAGGGTGAAACCAGACCAGAGTTTGCTTGATTAAACAAATGCTGCTGGACATTGGTCTGGAAAGCCAATTGACTGACAGACTAAAACACATTTGCATGCATGTGCAGATACAGAACGAAGTTCTGTTATTTGCTTATACTCATAATACTCCACAGCAACATAGAATGGAATTGTGTAGCCTAAGAAGACTTCATTGCATCAAATTAACTTTCGTGTAAGCGCATTCATGAGAAGGCTACATCTAAATGTATATTTTTCAGCGTTTTGTTACATTGTAAAGAGGGCCTTATGCGTTTCACATATTAGACACACAAATATTTACAGTAATGTATATGTTGTGATGATTACCCTATCGATCACCATACTACTCAGGTGTAAGATAACATACAATAATAATAATAAAATAAAAGTATATTTTTTACCGGGTTCAGCTATATAATATACAGATAACTTTGGAAGGAAGTATTGCCCTAAAAATCCACGTGTGTGTGTGTTTCAGATCAAGCCAAACCCTCAAGACTCACTGGAGTACTTTGAAAAAGTGAACTGAAGAATTGAAACTGGAATGTAGAGGTTCTCATCGTCTATAGCAAGACGTTAATATTGTTACAGCTTGAACTGAACTACCTTTGGTATTCAGTCTTTAGCGCTTCTCGACTCAAAGTGTCTTCGAATCAAATAAATGTATTTTGATACAAATACGTGCTTTATTAAACACGACCTGAACATAGCAGTTGAATTCATCAGGTTGACAACATTGCAAATTACCAATCTGTGCAACTTTACTTAATATCAGCGTAATGTCTCTGTTTACCGATGTGTGCACCATTACAGATGACGGAAAATTCTGCTTTAATTTGGTTGACGAGATATAAAGCACACGATGAATGAATGTGGCTTGTGTTGTCGATGGTATGTTGTGGTTAAAAGCCGTGAAACATTTGAAAGCAGAGTAGCCACTTGCAGTGGCATCAAAACATCACTGAAAGCGCCTGATTGACTGCCATGTTACGGACATGCCGGATAACTAACCTACGTTGCATGCGATAGATGTTTACTTGTAAAGTTTATTACTGGCCTCAGGTGTAGTGAGATGATAAAATAGCGATAGATGAGATTGCGGTGTGGTTAGATGAGAGGAAGACAGACGGGCTAGCAAGACGAGATGAAGTGATGTTAGAGAAATAATACAGCTATGTATGCAACATGTATATGAGGCATGTGATAGATGTACGGTAGGAATCCATAGAGATCTAGAAGATGATTGATTCAGAAGAGAGATGAGCGATATAAACGAATCTACAGTTTTCCTTCACTTTATGCCACTTCATTGCAAGGCCCGCGGGTCACTGATGACCTTTAGTGCGGCACCTGACAATACACAAATAGTGAAACAACACCCCCCCCCACCATCATCGTGCTGCTGTCAAATCCCATGGTTTCAAATGTGTGACGGCCTTCACACTGATGATGTCTTATCGGCAAAAGTGCCCCCCTCCCTCAGAAAATTAGTGAAGAACACTGATTTATGCGGTAATAGATGCATTCCAAAAATAATGGTGCACCGCACGAGGAGACGGCTGCGTGCCGAGTAGCGCGCACAGCGCACACGAAATGTCCCACGTCCGACCTCATAGAGCCAATCTTGGGTAGAAATTACGTGAACCGCGTTTTCGCGAAATCGCATAAATCCAGTCTGCATAGAGCGAGGGAAACTGCACGGTGTAGGTCTTTACATAAAGCACGAAATTGTTGTGAACTCAACTCATATACCCCACCAGGCACACACACACATACATACTGACCAAGACGAGTAAGCTAATTATAGTAGATATTTCACACTTGTCCGACGTAATTGGTTTAATTTAAACAAGCTGCAAAAATGTGCTACCCCGCTAGGCAATGGCACTACCCCGAAAGACCATACTCAACACACACACGGCTTGCTCTTCTCTCGTAGCTACACAGTACACGTGATGTTTTTTTTGCCTTGTCAGTGAAAAGACGTGCAACTTGCAGGATATAAATACACAACTTACATTTTACGATTAGGATACATTCAGCGGCCGTCTGGTACGTTCCTTCCAATATTCGGAAGCCACTATTCACTTTGAAATCTAAATTGAAAACGAACTTCTTGAGAACTGATTTTGTGTTTAGTTGTCGCCCCCAGGACCTCCAATTAGCACGGTTGGCTACATATGGTTCTACAGAAATTCAACATACATGTACTAATAATAGGGGTTTTTCCCTTTTTTCTGGCAACAAAACTGAAACCTTTTTACAAGGAATCATGTTTACATTAACCACAATACCTGCGGTCAGAATGCAAACAAAAAAAACTGATAATATATGCATTGTCCTTGACTGATTGGTCCACACCAGAGACAGCCTTCCTTAGAGTCTAGTCTCATGCGGTGTTCGACCAGATAACACGAAAAGGCGCACAGCTCAAAGACAACGCACCATCAGAGTAATGAGGGCTCCTTTGCCAGTACCCAAATATAATAGGGTTTTTCTCCCCTTTTATTATTATATTTTGGTACTGGCAAAGGAGGCCTCAATGTAGATCCATGTACTGTATGGAAAAAGAGCAAGAGGAACGGGATCCCGCGATGGAAGTCCCCATGACGGACACGGAGGGCATGGCTAAAGATGAGCAGCAGGAAGGAAGAAGAAGTGCTCGGCATAAGGGGGAAAGGAAGATTGACTGCGCCAAGATGTCAGGGATGGGAGGGCAGAGAAAGAGTGGGCAGGAGTAGAGCTGCGTGGAGCAGAGTCTGTTTTCAAAGGGGGTGGGGAGAGGGGAGGGATTTAGATTGGGCGTCGCCACACCAATATTAGATAACTTATCAAATTGAAATCCGATATATGAGACCGTTCTAAACAATGTGGTTTGCAAGAGTAACCGGCGAACACGAACAAATGACCTCGCGCATGCAGAGCGTCCGGTGAATTGTTTTTAGTCGCTTGCAGTTACCAGGTCGTTCGGATAACCTCACAAAAAGGACAATTGGTTAAAATGTTGATGTTTATTATTCATACATTTATTTCTCAGAATCATGTTGGGTACTATTCGGTTGGAACAAAATTCAACAAGGGGTACAGTAGCCAAATAATGTTGAGAAACCTCTGCTCAAGAGCTCCCTCGAGTGGACTACCCTTCCGCCAACAGTGGCGAGGGCAAGTAATTGCAGGGATGCGCCTCTACCCCGCAGTATTTGCCCGAGAAACGAGGACACGTGTCGTGATAGGGCCCCCCGTGCGGTTTGTGCGTTCGCCGGAAAAGCGGTCACCAGGGTTCTCTGACTTTCCCCCGAACCGGCCACGCCACAAGGTTTCTTCATTGCGAGGCCAGCAAGGGAGCCACTGGAGGCCACCCCCCGACAATAAACAACAAGAGAGAACAGCCACCACCACCATCATCACCATTGTGCTGCTGCCATAGGTGTCACCCATACGGTTTACCCCGTATTCTTGTACAGGGAAATTGAGTTTGCAGGTCCATTTGGCGTACAACCCTTTCAATACGGGCAAAACTAAATTATTGTCTATTTGTTTGTGTTTCTCCCCTGTGATGGGACTTTGTAGAATGAATGTTGAGGTTTATAAGGGCACGGGGTGACAAATACAGTCTGAATTGGCCTGTAATAAGGGAGGGCATTAACAGGGAGTTGACTTTCCAGGTCTGCTGGTGTCAAACCCACGATGGTTTCAAATGTGTGGCGGACCCCTCGTCCCACCGGTGAAGTCTTATCGGCGAAAGAGCCCCCCCCCCACCCCCTCTTGTAAAAACTCACACTGCGATAACCGATTATAAACCGGTAACCGATTATAAACCGGTAACCAAATCGAGACCGGTACTGATTAGAGACCGGTAACCGATTAAAAACCGGTAACCAAATCGAGACTGGCAACCGAGTAGAGACCGGTAACCCATTATAAACCGGTAACCGATTAGAGACCGGTAACCGGTTCGCGGATCGAGGCGCTGGGCGTGGCCGCAACTCGGTGACCCCCGCGAGCCACGCCCCCCGCCGGGGTCACCCCGCACTCCTCTGCGGCCTCTCTCGCCGAGTGCGCGTCGCGCTCATCGCTCAACAACCTCCCGGGCTCACACGGCTCCCTCGTGCCTCCCGACTCCGCGGGGCCGCTACTGCTGCTGCTGTTGTTTGGTTCGCCGTCGACAGCGATGGTTTTCTTTGTTTTCCCCCGAGAAAGAGGAGCCGCCGTGATGATGTGAAGATGTGA
Organism: Lampetra planeri; assembly: GCF_965212315.1. Lineage (NCBI taxonomy): Eukaryota > Metazoa > Chordata > Hyperoartia > Petromyzontiformes > Petromyzontidae > Lampetra > Lampetra planeri. Next base: position 12,698,445 of record NC_136110.1, read on the forward strand.
AGCGCGCGCGCGGTACGTGCGGTGCCGCTCGCTACCATCCACTCCGACACCCTCGTCTCCTCCTCCTCTCTCGTTCTCCCTACTCCACTATCTCCTCCACCCTCTCATGTCAACTCTCCTCCACCCTCTCCTCTTACGTCCTCTCTCTTCCACTCCTCCCTCGTTCTCTCTACTCCACTACCTCCTCTTCTCCACTGTCTCCACTTTCTCGTCCTCTCTCCTGGCAGCCGCCTCTCTCCTCATCTTACTCTCACCACTCTCATCGTCTTCAGCTTTACCCACGCTCCGTGTTCTATTCTCCACTCCTCCCTGCCCCTCACCCCTCTCTCCTGTTCCCACTCTCTCCTCTCACCCCCCATTGTTCTCTCATCAACTCCTCATGCTTCACGCTGGCCACTGTGTGGGAGAGTGAAGGGAGTGGAGGCCCAGGACCGGTTCACATATTACTGCCACTAACGTTAGCCCTGATTGGGACGACAACTCGGATCACCAGGTTCACTCCGCAGTCGACTAAACCAACGTTCCCAAAGCAGAGCAGAACTCTAGAATCAATGTAATGTATCATCGGCAACCTGCACGGTTATGTGGTTGTTGCTTTTGGGTGTCTCTGGGATGTGTTAAATTCCGACCTCTTAATAACTCCTCACCAATAATAGGAACGCCGCTAAGGTCACACTGCTTCGAATGTACAGCAGAAACAACAACGTGGGAGTTCTCATGGCTGACATGTCTTGCGAATTGTTTTTAACAAGTATAACGTGCTTACCCACTCCTACTGGAGATCTCTGAGCAAATACCTTTATAGCTCATCGGATTCCTCCAGTATTAATACTCTCGTATTCATTTGATGGCCATCTGAGACCATCAACAACACAGGAGCTGTCATCCTGTAGTTTAACCACCGGTGGATCGAGTCTCGGTTATAATTAATGACACCAGGCTTCGGCACCTTGACTGGACGAATCCACTGATTGATTGACAGCACTGCTGAGTGGTGGGGGGATATTTGACGACACTTCACCACGCCTGGTCCGCTGCGTGTTGGTGGCGATTTTAGACGTGGGAGCATGGAGGTTACAGTACGTACGTGTACAGTACAAACATGTTTTACTTGTACTGCCCTCTGCTGTCCAAAACGTCGCCCGGGTGCTGACACTAATGGGATAAATATATCCCATTGTGGACGAGATGGGGTTTTTTTTATGAACGTGGCGTCACGGGATCCTGAACGTCCGCTGTGGTATCACTGCCAACATCGGTGGTGTATATCTGAACTGATCCCTCGAGGTCAACTCAGCCAAGAAAAGAAACGAGTACCTGGTGCAATGTGGAAGCGTCAGAATTGGGGAGACAAAGGTGGCCTGGCACGGTGTTGGCCACTCTCACCCCCTCGTGTGCCGTGCCGGCCTAGTACAGAGACTTACGAACTTTCAGAGAAACGAACAAATCTGTCCGTATGTCCAGTTGCCTGTTTGGACCGAGAGTTGAAAGTTCAACCGGCCCGCGAAATAGATGGCGGTGGTGGCATCTACATCTACAGAACGTGAAGAACCAGTGGCATCTACATCTGCAGAGAGATTATACCACTTTAAGGCCATTCTCCGTGTTTAGTGTACATGCCGTACAGCATTTCAGGAATCGAGCGGAGGAAAGTTGGACTTACGAACAGTACACTGGAACCTATCTCGTTCGTAAGTAGAGGAGTCTCTGTACAGTATAATGGTAAGAAAATCCCTGTAAACCACAAATGTGTACAAATAACAGGGTCCCTGCAATTCATCACGGAAAACTGGTTTTACTGTCACAAAGTTATTGTTTTTTGCATATGCAGTTTTGTGTAGGAATATAATTGTACAGATATATTTTGAATGGACATAATATACTGCTTCCCATGGCTTTGGTTGTATTAATATTAGTTTCAGTAACCTTATCGTTTTAGCAAATTCAAAATGTGAAGGTGTAGCCCCTCTAAAGTATTTTGGTCTACTCTTCTCCAATGGACAGATATCTTGAAAGAAGTGGGAGTAACCCATACCCCACTACACGACTAACTTTGGTGTACCCATTTATCTATATATATAAAATCGCAAGTCTGTCTGTCTGTGTGTGTGTCTGTGTGTGTGTCTGTCTGTGTGTCGCCGGACCATACACAGTTTCATTGGACGAAATGTGAGGGATTTGCGAGACACGATTGGTCCGTTTGGTTTTCCACGGCGGTTGTCCCTGGCAACGGGTAGCGACACGTTCGCTGCGGGGTGGACGCCATTTTTAATTCCCGTAAAAAATATACGCACGCATTAACACGCGACTGAGGTAAATTCATCAAAGTTTCACGTCCTCTTCACTCCCCTCCCACCCCGATGTGTGCAATTACTATTATAGGGTCGGTAGATAATAAAATTATAGCGATTACACAGTATTATTGTAGCGCGGGGGGGGGGGGGGAACGGCACCCGTACCCAGTCTCAGCCGGTTGGGCAATTTAGGCGAGGCCGGAGGCTCTGCACGGTACTAGGCCTCGACACCCACCACACGACTCTGAGGTAAATTCATCAAAGTTTCACGTCCTCTTCACTCCCCCCCCCCCACCACAATGTGTGCAATTACTATTATAGGGTCGGTAGATAATAAAATTATAGCGATTAGACAATATTATTGTAGCGCGGGGGGGGGGGGGGTAACGGCCCCTGTACCCAGCCTCAGCCGAGTGGGCAATTTAGGCGAGGCCGGAGGCTCTGCACGGTACTAGGCCTCGACACCCCACCACACTATAGGCCGTACATATTACTGCACAGCGGCCCAGGAGATCGTGGCTGGGGGGGGGGGGCAGGGGTAGCAGCCCATCTGTGTATATATGTAAGGTTATACTGGTAGGAACGAAGTGGACCAGACCACCAATAGATTAATGCCCTCGCCGCGTTTGTCCGTCCGTCCGCGTTTGTCCGTCTGTCCGTCCGTGTATCAACATCGCCCCCTACTGCAAACACTTGGCATGACCCTGTCCGACAAGATGGCCGCCCGCTCCCCCTGCGATCTGTGAATGAAACATGATGGCCGTCGCTTCCGGCGCATCACGGCAAAACTTTAAACTTCGCTTCAAAATTACTTTACTGAAACGCAGCACGTTTATTTAAAAAATTACTTTACTGAAACGCAGCACGTTTTTTTAACACAGAGACAAGAAACATTTATTAACACAGAGACGAGATACATTTAATCGCCTTATTTGTGCACGAAAAGCACGGCGCGAGGCCTAGTGCGGCAGGCTTCGCGAGGCCTAGTGCGGCAGGCTTATTAACACAGAGATGAAACGCAGCACGTTTATTTAAAAAAAATTTACTTTACTGAAACGCAGCACGTTTTTATAACACAGAGACAAGAAACATTTATTAACACAGAGACGAGATACATTTAATCGCCTTATTTGTGCACGAAAAGCACGGCGCGAGGCCTAGTGCGGCAGGCTTATTAACACAGAGATGAAACGCAGCACGTTTATTGTTGTTGTTGTGCATATTGGCAGTGGTGCCTGACTCGGCTGAATCTGCAGCCCGGCAGCGGCAGAGCAGAGGCAGCGAGAGGCCTCGTCGCTGCTGCTATTCACTCGCTTATAGTTCTACCGTGTTCACTACATCTCTGTCGTGTTCACTACATCTGCTGTGTTCACTACATCTCTGCCGTGTTCACTATCATCTCTACATCTCTGTCGTGTTCACTACATCTCTGTCGTGTTCACTATCATTTCTACATCTCTGTCGTGTTCACTATATCTCTGTCGTGTTCACTATCATCTCTACATCTCTGTCGTGTTCACTACATCTCTGCCGTGTTCACCACATCTCTGCCGTGTTCACCACATCTCTGCCGTGTTCACCACATCTCTGCCGTGTTCACTACATCTCTGCCGTGTTCACTACATCTCTGCCGTGTTCACTACATCTGCTGTATTCACTACATCTCTGCCGTGTTCACTATCATCTCTACATCTCTGTCGTGTTCACTATATCTCTGTCGTGTTCACTATCATCTCTACATCTCTGTTGTGTTCACTACATCTCTGCCGTGTTCACCACATCTCTGCCGTGTTCACCACATCTCTGCCGTGTTCACCACATCTCTGCCGTGTTCACCACATCTCTGCCGTGTTCACTACATCTCTGTCGTGTTCACTACATCGTATTCACACGCAAGTATTTCTACTTGTGCTGCAATCTTTGATTATTTAGCTGCTGGCTGCATGTTTGGTGGCGATGCTACCGTTATAGCAGCACCAACTGCGGTTGGTTCTGGGTCCATGGAAACGACGCTTTTCACTGCGAGTTTGTAAAGGGTTCCAGCAGCAAATACGGTCTCTGTTTCAGCAAGCATCTTTTCAACATGGGCGTCCAGACAACCATTGGGGTCTTCAAAGTCGTGGTTGTTTTCGGTATCCATGTCGTGCGCGCGAATAAAAACTCGAAGTGCCAAACAAACACTGCTCAATGTAGTACTGTTATATGAATATGCCAAACGCCCGTTTATTCAACTCTATGTAGACGACATAAAATGCACCAAGGTGCCGTTTATTCCCTCTATTTTATTTCACCTTTATACTAGTAAATGCATTCGAGTTTCCCCATCTAAGGTCAATTAATCTCAGATGTGATCGTTTGGAAATGAAAGACTACGAGTCTTTAAATCTCACAGCGTTTCTTGTCAAAACAAACACTTTTAATTAACGTTACACTAGAATACAGTAATTTTTTCTTTAACTCCTCTATACCCGGTCGATATCCCTGTACCGGTACTAAGTATTATTCCTACCAGCCCACCCCACAGGGTCCTGTTTAAGAAATATATTTTTCACCCGGGCAACGCCGGGTACTTATGCTAGTATACTATAAGCGGGAAGTGCCCGGGGGAAAAATAGATTTTAAAAAAACTTCTCAAAGCTTAAAAACATAACAAACAAATGAAAAGAAAACTTTTATCATTACCTCATTAATTATAATTCAAATAAAACCCAACGCGCGGTGGAAAAAAAACTTACGCTCGCGCGCCAAGATTCAATTCTTGAAATCGCGCAAAGAACTTGAAGGTTGTGGATTTCTTTGGATACGGCCTATTCCCGTTTAATGGATACCACAAACGCTCACCAGATATCGATTATCGCCAGTCCTGTATGCGGGTTGACGCCACACACTTAATGGTCATTTCCCCCCCCCCCCCCCCAAAATACAAAAAAATATTCTAATTTATACTTTTTGCATTGTGTATAGTCTGGAAACTACCCACATGCCAAATTTCAAGTTTGTTGCATGTCGGGAAGTATGCTAAACATTTAGAACAGACACACATATTCACAAATTTCCCTTTTATATATAGATAGATTGTATGGACAGAGGTGTGTGGATTCAAGAGACTTTGACTGTTGTTGCAACTCCCATGCTTGGAGATCAAACCTGGGCCCTCTGGATTGCAAGTCCAGTGTGCAAATTGACACCTACACACAACATGCGTAGACAGAGGTAGGTGTCAAATCTATGAATAATCTTTGTTTTTTTATTGTTGAAGGTAAAACACTTGCGACTGGAACCTCTGGCTGCCTAAGCTGCGTCCTGTCACCGCTTGCCGTACGAATTGTAATTTTGAAAAGGTAAGTTAGCTTTGCGTATTGTACATTGTTGTGCTATTTTTGGTTTTTCACATTTTACTGAACGCTTAAGTAGAAATACTGTCATCCACACACAATGGTTGAGAAGATTTTCTGGGATTGTATGACACTACGGGCCATTTTTACCTGTGGCACGGCATCACCACGCCCCTGTGACATCTGCACTGTGTAATGCAGGATGTAACGCCTGGTGTTGCTGCTTAAAAAAAATAAACTCGTCCAATGTTGACCAAACGTATTAAATGTTAATCAACCTCAGTTGCTTGCTCACCTGCGTACAGTTTGTTCTCCTATAACGCCGCGTGTTTTCATGACATGAATTTGATCTAACGCGATTAATGTATTGGGGAACACATAGTTTGTAACACGGATGCGAATTGGATATAACGCGATTCAGTGAACAGAACTACGTCGCACGAGTCGGAATAAGCAGTAGTACGGCTGCCTCGGCATAGCATCATCATCTCATTACTACCAATATTCGTTCGTTAGTTTCTCAATCCGCTTGTCCTGGTGAGGGTCGCGGCGGCAGCATGTTGAGTTGGGCGGTCCAGACCTCCCTTTCCCTGGCGATGAACTCCAGCTATTCCTGGGGAATTCCCAGGCGTTCCCACGCCAGCCGAGCGACATAGTCCCGCCAGAGCGTCCTGAGCTGGCGCCGGGCTCTTCGCCCAGTACCAATATTTGTCAAAAGTTGGAAATCGACTGCTTGCCACAGATTGACTGGAATGACCCTATCCCTGAAGTGATCGAAACGTCGTGATTTTGTTATTATTTTAATTATTTTTTCTATTTACGTGGCTTTACCGAAAAACCCAAAGAATATGAATCCCTGCAGTCACGAAAGCTTTAAGTCAAGATTCATACCAAACATTGTTTTAAGAGTAAAAAGACAAAAGTGAAGTTTGGAAAGATGGCACGATTACGTTATAATGTCATGGTGATGGGCTTGCCTCTCCTTGGTTGTCGGTGTACGAAAGGTCACATGAAGGTGTCAAGCACTGTGGCGATGTGGCAAGACTGGCTGCTGGTGGCGCTGTCACTGTTGCTGACCATCTCGTGTGTTGTTGCGTTCATGCTGTGCGGTACGTGATTCATTCCTTACAAGGAATATTTTTTTTTTACGTAAGTTGTTTAGCATTTGTTGGGAACGTGTTTTCATGGCCAGGTAGATCGAGTGGCTCGCAGTCAGAGAGTTGAGAATTTAAATCCTGGTGGGCGGTGTACTCAGCCAATCATCCCTCTGGGGGTTGATAAAGTGGGTACCACGTTGTGGCGAAGTTAACAGTGGTTGTCGCACGTGTTTAGTTTGTTGTCCTTCCCCCATACCTCTGATTAGCACGGTTGGCTACGTATTTTTCGAAAGAAGTTCGATATACATATGTATGAACGCTTGCCCTCCATAGGAATGTGGAATTTCTACCATTGCTTCAGAGCTGTAAACAGCAGATAAGCCTGCTACAATGCTCAAATCACTTTAGCTTTTTTGTTTGTGTATTATTGCCTATTGTGGCAACAACACATCACATGGCAACATCCCAAATACCTAAATAGACTCCAGCATACAAGAAAATTATATTTTTTATTGTACATTTCATATAGGTATTGTTTTTGGAACAACGATGATATGTACAACTCAAAATAAATGGGAATAAGGTTCTACATCTATACAACATTTGTTTTATATTTAAGTAATGTTTTTGTAATTCTTTCACTACTAGCCTTTTGCCCGTCAAAGGACGGGTGTATTTCAGTAAATCTGAAACTCACGTGACGTGAGGGTTCTGCCTTTGTAGTGAGGGTTGGAAGTTGATGTCGAGGAGGGGGGAGGAGGCACCTCGGCCCCCCATGTGGAGTGACATCAGCCGATAATTATTATGAATGGGGGGGGTGTCCATTTGGATGACGTCACCTGCTCATGATTATTAATGAGGGGGGAGGCTGCTCCATGTGGAGTGGCGTCACATACTCATGATTATTAATGAGGAGGTGTGGGGGGGTGTCCATGTTGAGGACGTCACCTGCTCATGAATATTAATGAGCAGGGCAGGGCTGGTCAATGGTGGAGTGACGTCACGAGCATTAAGGACAGACATTCCTGGGTGATTATAGTCGGTATTTTAGGCTCAATGAGGGGTTATCAAACTTTAAACTCGGAACCTTTTATGCACCCGAATATCGTGGTAAAGGGGCGAGGGAAGGGACATTGTAGCCTTGGCACTTTTATTGATTACTGGCCAAAATTCGGACCTCAAAGTTTGAGAAACATGGTTATACGGGTATAAAGTGGCATCTAGACACGATGTATTATATTATCTCAATATCAAAATCAAAATATTGATACTGGAGGAATCCGATGAGCTATACATTTTCACAGATGTCCAGTAGAGGCAAGTAAGAACATTACAACAACAAACAATACAAAAACATGATAGTAGTGCACAGTACAAGAAAGGTAAAATTACCCAAACACACATACAAATAAAACTAAATCATCCTTATCCTACCAGGCAAATCCCACTGAGGTATTAACTTATTTTTCAGAAGCGATCTGGCCACAAATGATACCTCAACAAAGTGGCTTACCATTTGGACATTTATAGCAGCAAAATCTAAATAATATCAATGCATGTTTCTAAATGTGGAGGGGAAAACCGGAGGACCCAGAGAAAAAAATCCACGTGACCACGGGGAGAACATGGATTCTGTACTTGGGTTCTGTACAGTTTTTAGTTGAATGCTTTTGATGTAAATGTTTGGCTTCTACCGAAGTTTACCTGAATGGTCCTTCATGTACATGTAGTCAGGATATCATTGTCATGTTTATATTTGCAGAGTATCTGTATACATCTGTGCTTTTTTCATTAGTATTGGAGATATTTATTGGCTACCATATCCGTGGTTTGGTGTTTAGTGTGTACTGTTGATGTTATGGTCTAACTAAGCAAGTGCATGTACATTGTTGTGTGCGTGTGTTTTGGTGGAAATTCGTGTATGAATGTGTCAGTAAACGTATCTTTCTACGTCTCCATGTTGTCTCACTTAGGGTGGTATGTGGTGTGGAAACTTTTCCTCTCCAAGTTCAAGTTCCTGCGCGAGATTGTGGGAGAGACGCAGGCGCAGACGCAAGCCAAGCTGCGTGCGCCCGCCGAGGATAGCCCGACTGCACACGCGAAAGCTCGACACAGAGTCAGCTTCGAACACAGCGCTGCTCCTCCCATGCACAGCACGTACAGCCAGGGCTATTAATAACGTCGGGGTCTTCACAGCACCACATCATACCGTGCATATATCAAGCTGCTCAAGTACTGTAACAACGTGTGCAAAACCTTGAACACAGAATGTACAACAATCTGTTTCATATTATGCATATTCATGGTGCCTACCTTGCTTAAGTCGGCCGCACATTAGGGGCAATAAGGTCAAAGTGGCTCGTTTTGTAAGCCACTAAAAAATTTCCTGCCATAAATCGCCTCTTCTGCGCAGTATTCACTTTCATTATGAGACACCCTGACAAATATGACACTTATTTAATTTGGTGAATTACAAGCAGACTGCTTTTGTAAAAAATTGTTTCCAGCTGAATTGCATAGCGAGATATTTGAAAAAAATATATTTTTAATATTTAGCTATGTAATAAATATATTAAGGTTTCTTAATATATTTATTATACGTGTAAGCAAACTGTAAAAGGTTTTTAAATCGTGATTCGGCAATCGTGTACTAATTCAGTCGGGCAAGTGCAACATGCGACCCAGTTTTTTGTGCCCAATTTCACTCCCAAGTTTTGGTGGAGCCTGAAGCGCAAGCAAAGTTCAACAATTAATCATGAGGGGATGAGGCGAGGACATAATTCGCACCTTGTTGCTAAGATGTGGGATAACTGCCAAAAGGAGTCTCAAGCAATGAAAAGTGAACCAGGCAAAATTAACATTTACTTTCCTGTTTGCCTATCTTTGTATGAAAAACAATAATACCAAGTTGTCTCAATGTATGGCCAGCGTTAGATCCAGATCAATCGTACGTTGCCGATATCCATGCCTTGATCCATTTGTATTTTCTTCCACTGTATTTGCTTGTTCAATGAAAATGCCTTAGTTCTTTTTTAATCAGTGTTTTAAGTTATTGTCTTGAATCTATATAAAAAAGGACTTGGAAGTTGAGCATAAATCTTAACAGGATTTTATCACAAGGTGATGTCCTTGTACCTAGATTCATCCTGAGCTAACGTGAACACAATTCATTGTACTGTGGTATGCAAATGTACTTGATTTTTTTTTTACCATAGCCTGTACTCCAGCTCATTGCACGGTCGTATCCGCGTGTTTAATCAAACCTCGCGGACGCTTGGGTCAGTGGGGTGGGGCGCTCTGCGAATGGTTCCCATGTGGGGAAATCCCACTGCACAAAATAACGTCAGCCAAGTGTCGTGTGTCAAAACAGCCTGTCCAAATTGCCATCACGACTCAACTGTGATACACATGTTTAAGCTACTGTGGCTCTTAACAAATGTACAGGATATACGGTACTGTATATTGTTCGTCACGCACACCCAATTGATACATTACCTATACTGTATTTGCATTTCAATGGTTGGTTGAAATGGGGATATTTAGTGATTTTTGGGTCCATAGGACTGGAGTTGAGAACCACTCATGGTTAAATAATTTACTTGGCAACCTATTTACATGGCTATAAACTTTGTTGGATTACTGGAGGATCATGTGCATCTACAGTAAAGGAAAAGCTGCAAACCTAGCAATTGATTGAACACTCAGGCTGTGATATAATTACCTCAAGTTGCACAATATTTATGTATTAACCCTACGTGTAATATGAACTACTTGGCTAACTGGTAGCCTTAACATTGTTGCAGCTGTTAAGATACTTGTAAAATGAGAATGAGTTCCAAAGTGAAGAAACAGTACATGATGTTCAGATGTGCATTTTCAAAGTCATGGATACGAATGTACATAGCTGTGGCTTTGACAAAACATTTGGCGTTCTCCTGATTTGTGCACAATGAATGGTTTGTCTGTGCGTACCTTCGGCAGCAGGTTTAATTCATGGAGGGCCATCTCCTGACAGAGCCGTGTGTCCCCGGCATTTCAAAACCATGCTTGAGCGGAGCTGTAATCCTCAGAGCAACCTCGTGTCTCCTTAAAATGTCTGGAGACAAAACCCGGACCAAACGTCCATAAGCACACAGCAGTTTGTTTTTACGGCTGATGGCAAATGAGAAATCTGCGACGAAGAATTCTTACATTGAAAAGAATTACGTGCAGTAATAACTTTAAAATAACCAATATGGCGCTTGTAATGTATTAATCTGTAGCAACTATGATTTAATGTTTATCCAGTTTATAAAAGCACCCCCTCGAACGTTTTTAATACGCAGTACATTGTAGAAGAACAGGATAAAAACAGTGTTATGCAAGAAACAGGCTCTAGTTGCATAAAGTAGCTTATCTCATAAAAAAGAAACATGCTTGGCCATTGCAGGGTTAGTTCCGGCTCATGTTGGCCAGAACTTTCTGGTGGATCGTGCAACCCATTGAGAGCTACCAAAATGGATCCCACTGCGTGGTGTATTGGCCACCGCGATGGAGTTCCACAAGGTTTAAGTCTTGGGCCTCTCAATCTCTTAATATACAACTACTGCCATGCCGGTTGCAAACCAGTGGCATATCTCGATTGATTGTCCGTTCTATCGTCATGCATTTATCGGTATCTTGGATTTGTGCTCAGATTTTCACCAGGTGATTTTTTCCAATAACTGAATCTCCTCTTGGAGGAAGAACACATTATTAAAAGTGATCGTTGGGCAGGTTTCTCTTTGCCATGAGCCTTGACAATCACCACCAAGAGCGTGTGCCCCCCCCCTTCGCCTGCAGTGGAGCACAATTCATGATTATTGATGCAAGGCCAGTAATAGCATACATGGTATTAGAATGCAAAATAGCCATGTCCGGATAAAGATACCATGGCATGTGCAGCACTATGTAGTGCACCCCCCCCCCCCCGTGGCCTGGTGCTAGCACGTTCACCGCTTGTTGCAGAGGTTCACGGTTCGAATCCAGCGAATGCCACGATTTTACCGCAGCTGTAAACACGTTCCTTCGGAGTGGGCAGGTAGGAACTTGGTTGGACAGCGCATTCGTGCACGACAGACAAATAATCCCTGGTGGGCAGTGTGGAACCTGTCGTTCCTACCTGTATAACCGCGATATGATGACGTTCTGTCTGCGTCACACGGCCTTGACACAAGCCGAACAAGGCGGTGGGACTGACTGCCATCGAAGCCCGGGGCCACAGCAGCACCGCGTCCACGCCAGGGGGCCCTACGGCCCCTCCAGAGCACGCGGGGTCGCGGCGCTCTTGGCCCCGTGTGTGCGTGACCGCGAGCGGTGGCCCCAGCAAGAGGCTGTGTTCTCAAGCAAGTGGCCTTCCGTGTTTGTTGATAAACGAAGCTAATGGCAATATATAGTCAACCGTGTATATGTATTTTAAGGCAGTGTTATCCACGATTGTGTTGGCTTCAATGACTTCAGTGGTGATTTATTTTTCTCTGTACTGAAAAACTAATTTCTTCACATCATCATCAACCATGATCAATCCACTGCTGGATGAAGGCTTCCTCCAAGAGGCCGCTATCTTTCGTGATTATAGGAAACCAGACGAGTGGGAAGGCAGCCAGAACCGGCGCCATCAATTGCCCAAGCTCTGTGGCCCTATATTGTTAGGATATTTGACCAACTCCATTAATACGTTTTTATACATGGAACAAATAGTGGCACCTATCCCATACAGATGGAACAGCTGGAGTCCACATTTTTGCTGTCCTGGCCAGTCAGGGATACGGGAAGCAAGCGTCACGACGTTTGTGTGATCCACCAACTCTCTCTGCCCCCCACAGTGCTGGGTTACAGGCGCCCAGAGCCACCATGCCCCGGCATAACGAAGAAAACGGAGCGAAAAGGTTGAAAAGCTTAGAGATGTTGCATGCTGGGAATTATACTGAGAGAAAGGTTAACTCATGGAGGTATTGGCGACATGCGCAGGTTAGAAACATCACTGAAGAAAAGTGGTCATGGCCAGAAGCGATGGACCCCGACGGTTGTTGATAATGACGGAATGGCAGCCAGAGGATAGAGGAGCGACTGGACATGTGAAAAAGCTTCATAGCTCACCGGATTCCTCCAGTATATAAATATATATTCTGATAGTACAATTCGTCCTGGAGGTGACGTACACGGTGGAGATGGAGCAATGAAATCAGCTTGTGTGCAGGTGAGTATCGTATATTTACTGATAAAGCAAAATCGGACCAACGACTCAGCAGGTGCCATGGGTTGACTGCTGTGCCAGTCTATGCGCAGGAGGTCACGGGACAGACCGAGGTCCCATGGGTTGACTGCTGTGCCAGGCTAGGTGCAGGAGGATGCCACGGGACAGACCCAGGTGCCATGGGTTGACTGCTGTGCCAGGCTAGGTGCAGGAGGAGGCCACGGGACAGACCCAGGTGCCATGGGTTGACTGCTGCGCCAGACTAGGTGCAGGAGGTCACGGGACAGACCCAGGTGCCATGGGTTGACTGCTGTGCCAGGCTAGGTGCAGGAGGAAGCCACGGGACAGACCCAGGTGCAATGGGTTAACTGCTGTGCCAGGCTAGGTGCAGAAGGAGGCCACGGGACAGACCCAGGTGCCATGTGTTGACTGCTGTGCCAGGCTAGGTGCAGGAGGAGGTCACGGGACAGACCCAGGCTCCATGGGTTGACTGCTGTGCCAGGCTAGGTGCAGGTGGAGGCCACGGGACAGACCCAGGTGCCATGAATTGACTGCTGTGCCAGGCTAGGTGCAGGAGGAGGCCACGGGACAGACCCAGGTGCCATAGGTTGACTGCTGTGCCAGGCTAGGTGCAGGAGGAGGCCACGGGACAGACCCAGGTGCCATGGGTTGACTGCTGTGCCAGACTAGGTGCAGGAGGAGGTCACGGGACAGACCCAGGTCCCATGGGTTGACTGCTGTGCCATGCTAGGTGCAGGAGGAGGTCACGGGACAGAGCCAGGTGCCACAGGTTGACTGAGATCACTGCCAGATGCAACTTGCTGCACTTTATCCGCCCGGCATTCCGCTCGTTGTTGTGAGCGTCGCTCCTCAGCCCTTTGTTGTTGCTGGAGGGCGACTGCCTCCAAACTGTCCGGTGGCAGTGTCCTTTACGAGCCTCCTTGTCCACGGACCGTGCACAAGTTGTGTGCTGCCGCAACAACAACGACAACAACAACAACACAGGTGGGGACAGCTGCCACTCGACACGGGCCCATCAGGATGCTGAGGAAGATCGGCAGGCAGCCTTCACGCGGCCCCCCTCTGTTGAGTAACGAATTCCATGAACAGGACGACTCGAACAGCGATGATCATCGATCTCTGCAACAACATCATCAGGATGCGGTGACGTGCATCGGCAGTTAGTGAATTATCATGGGACCTTTTTTGCCAGTATCAAAAATTAAAGAAAGGTTTTTACCCTTTCTGGCAATAAAACAACAGGTGTTCAGAAAGTCAACACCAAATAGATCGCCTTTTGCAAGGAATCAAGTCTGCATCGACCACACACAGTGCGTGTGGTGAACGTGCACGCAAAAATGCGCTGATAATGATTGGCGTTGTCTTTGAAACTATTTGGCCACCACCAGCAGAGACAACCGCATTCTTTAGGGCCCAGTCTGGCCATCAGTGGCAGGCCAGAGAACGCCAAGAGGCAAACAGTATAAAGGCATACTCTTTGGTTATTTCGGTAATGTCACGTAGGTAGAAAATAAAAATTTATTTTTAGGTATAAAATAAAAAATTTAGGTAGAAAATAAAATTGTATTTTTAGGCAGAAAATAAATTTTATTTTTAGGTAGAAAATAACATTTTCTTTTCTTTACCGAAAGAACCAAAGAGTATGGATCATTGCAGTCACGAAAACTTCAAATCTCGAAGGGAGTACAAAGGCAATGCAAGTATTAGAGGATGAGACCTCCTTTACCAGTGGCAAAATATAGTGATAGGTTTTTACCCTTTCAATTGGTACAAAAACTGACACCTTTATACAAGGCATCATGTTTGCAATAACCACAACACAAGCAGTCAAAATGCAAACAAAAATAAACAACTCTGATAATGGTCCAACACTACGCGCCTTTTGGCGTCATCTGGTCCAACACCAATGGAGTCTAGGCTCTAAGAAAAGCTGTCTCGGGTGTGGACCAATCAATTTCAAGGACAGTGCATATCATTATCAGAGTTGTTTCTTTTTGTTTGCATTTTGACTGCTTGTGTTGTGGTTATTGCAAACATGATGCCTTGTATAAAGGTGTCAGTTTTTGTACCAGTTGAAAGGGTAAAAACCTATCACTATTAGAGGATGACCAGCTCGGGTTGAGCAGCTATAAAGAAGGCTGTCTCTGGTGTAGGACAATCACTTTGAAAGACAATGGCAGATATTACCAGAGCATATTTGTTGGCATGTTTTGCCACAAGAAGCATGTGTGCTTAATGCAGACTTGATGCCTTGTATAGCTATATAAGGTATCTTTCGTGGTGTTTGAACATCTTTACACCTCCCGTTCTATTGCCAGAGAGGGTAAAAGTCTAGTTTTATTGTTCAGTCGGGGAGCTACTGGCAAAATGATTCCCCCAGGACCCCATTAGGGCTTGAACAAGGTTGTCTGTCGGTGGCCAAGTGGAGTGACTCATGCTGCCAGCATTGGCTGCAAAGTTTGGTCGTACATGTTATGTCTATAGTTTATTGTTACATTTGAATCACAGTCCCTATTATCACTGTTACATTGTTTTTATAACTTCCTTATGGTGATATTCCAAAATGTATGGTTAAGCCATGTTTGTGTTGTTGAAGTACGGAGTTCGCCTGATAATTTTTTCTCAATTGTCTTATGGTTGTTATTGTTCGACTTGCATCCCACTGGGATCTTTGCACACAGCGGTGATGTACGGTTGTTTCTTGGATGTTTCTGTTGCGAAACGTCACTTTAAGGTGTTTCTTTGTTCACGATTTGTTTTGTTGCGGTTGCACCCGAGTCAAGAGCTTCACGGCTCACAGGGCTCCACCTCATAAATAAAAACTGAAAAAGTGATGAGAGCGGTGAGTGGCAAAGCAGCTCGCTCGTGAAAGGTTCGGCACTGTGGCACACACGTGGTGGGGCGGGGTGGCCAGCACCACGCCCGGCCGCCTTTGTCTCCCCGATGCTGACTACACACCGCAAACAGCTACTCATTCCTAGAGGGGAAGCCGGTTCGGATCATCGTCGCCGGTGTTGGGTGGACCACGAGCGGGAATCGCGGCGCGCTAACCGCTGCACCACCGCTCCCCCACACCGCTGCGTGTCATACAAAGCCAAAGCTCCCCCGTGTAGCCTTTGACAGGATGTTGGGTCAAGTGCCCTAAGCAAGCAGCACCCGGCGACTGCCGCCCTTGGGAGCGGTGAAGGGTGGAGCCGCGGTTCAGGGCGGAGCTGTTCCGTGGTTGTTCGCATTGAAGACGCGATGATTCAGAGAATTGTGTTTCATTGTTAGCAGGCCAACCCAGAGCGTTGCTCGCTGATTTTGACTTACTCCACAAGTGATAAGTAAAGTTTGACTTTCTCCCATCTCTCTCTCTCTGTGCACTACGTGGCCATGACCAGCGTGACCACAGCCGTCACGCGGCTCAGCAGCGGCGTGGATATCCCCCTCCTCGGCCTCGGAACGTGGAAGGTACCGATGGACAGAGAGACACTCTCTGCTTGTGTGTCTGTCTGTGTGTCTCTGTGTGTGTCTCTCTCTGTGTGTCTCTCTGTGTGTGTCTCTCTCTGCTTGTGTGTCTGTCTGTGTGTCTCTGTGTGTGTCTCTCTCTGTGTGTCTCTCTGTGTGTCTCTCTCTCTGCTTGTGTGTCTGTCTGTGTGTCTGTGTGTGTCTCTCTCTGTGTGTCTCTCTGTGTGTCTCTCTCTCTGCTTGTGTGTCTGTCTGTGTGTCTCCGTGTCTGTGTTTTGTCTCTCTCAAATTTAGCATTCTTTGGAAGAACGCCATCAACCAGGTGGGGTGTTGACTGTTGCGTTAGCTGACTCTCTGTGTTGTATTGCATTATATTTCTAAGTTTATTTTGTTTACACTATGAGACCTCTTTTACCAGTGGCAAAGTAGTGATAGGTTTATACCCTTTCAACTGGTACAAAAACTGACACCTTTATAGTGTCAGTTTTTGTACCAGTTGAAAGGGTAAAACCTATCACTTTACTTTGTTTTCTCAGTCATTCTTACCTGATGACGGTTGCTTGTGTTGCAATAGAAACGTCGTATTCTATTATTATTTAATTTCTTTCTACGTGACTTTACCGAAAGAATCAAAGAGTCATTCCTGCAGTCACGAAAGCTTCGAATCTAGTTTGAATGTATCGTTCAACCCACGAAACGTCGTACTCGAATGGTAAAGGTTGTGGGTTTTTCTCTCCAACACGCAGGTGTGCAGAACCTGACTGATTGGCTGTGTCGGGTGGTGGCGGGTTTAGCGACGGATTTATATTCATGCGATCTAACCGAAAGTAAATCTATTATGGTGAGAATATTGGTCGCGAAAGTCTACGTGCTAAGCTGTGCAAGGTTGACTTGAGCTTGCCGTGGGGATGGGGCCCTGCACGCGTGGTCGTCACAACTCGTTGTGCCACTTTTGAACGAAGCAAAGCTTATGGAGACATCACGCTTGCACTCTTAACTGCAGAAAGTTGGGTGGGTGCGAGTTTTATCATTTACACCATTCCTTTTTGAGACTGCACTTTTCTGCAGCAGAGATGCCAGACCCTGAATCGTAGCATGGCCAAGGTTTACACTTACCTTCTTGGTGTTGTTAAAGTAACGATACATTCTTTTTGCAAATGATGCTTGCTATTCATCATTGCTAGTTTTTCTGATAAATAAACTGGGATGTTTGCCCACGTGACAACTTGATTTGATTGACTCTGTCAGATGGTGCAGGGTTACATTTAAATAGTTGAAATGATTCCAACATATAACCTAAAATAAAACTGATTACGTACCATATTGTTGACGAATACAATATATGTTTATTTAAATAACAGTTGCCGAGCACGGTGACCAAGATGCCCAGAGGCCAATAACAAAAGAGTACGATTATAGTTGTGTTGTTCCGTACTTGATAAAGAGTGAACGTGAGTGTCCTTAGTAGTTGATGGATATGGATTCTACTGCCCGTACTGCATAATCAGGATTGGAAACTCATTCCTTTCAAACTAATTTTTGTGCTTAGCTTGTTGTCCTTCCCCCGCAACTCCGATTAGCACGGTTGGCTAAGTACGGTGCGAAAGAAGTTCAACATACGCACCACACAGCCCTTGTGTCCATCCATTTCTGGATGAGGGTTTCCCAACCGTGGTGGGTCCTGGGGTCGTTGTCTGACCATACTTCACCATGGTGGGCAGGGCAGGTTGTGGAAGGTGGGGAGCATAGAAACTGGAAGTTAGTCCAACAGTTTGCTGCTGCACTGCCCTCTGCGGACAGGTAACCCCACGTCTATTAATTACCGTCACGTCGTAAAGTACTCTACAAAGTCGCATATCCCACTTGCAAGAGACTGCGGTATAGGCACAAATGTAAACATATCTAGAAATGTAAAGTTATGTCAGTGAGTCTTCAGCTCTGACATGACGCACAAATGCAAAGTATATGGAGGGGGTCCTTCGCCCAAAACGTCGACTATTAAATATTTTTCCCATTTTAAGGCTGCGGTGGCCTTGACGAATGTTAAATTTGGCGTTAATCGTGCGCCAACGCAGCAGCGAGGGCAGCATCGGCATCGCCAACCGCACAATTTGTTTTTGAGCGATTCGGATGGCGAAATTAGGAGACCCCCTCTCCCTTTCCCGTGTTGTTGTGCAGTCCAAGCCAGGAGAGGTGCGCGCCGCGGTGGAGGCGGCCATCTCTGCCGGCTACCGCCACGTGGACGGCGCCTTCGTTTACGAGAACGAGGCGGAGGTCGGGGCCGGCATCGCCTCCTGCCTCGCCAAGAAGGTCGCGTCGAGGGAGCAGCTCTTCATCGTCAGCAAGGTGACGTGTGGCCCACGGCGGTAGCACCGGTGGCCCCCTCGTTTCTCGTGGAGGCCGCCCCGCCCAGGATTAATCCCGCGAGTGTGTTAACCGTGGTGGATAAAGGGACACCTCTACATACGAACGAGTTAGGTTCCAGAGGTCTGTTCGTTAGTCAATTTGTTCGCAAGTCCAACTTTACTCCGGTCGATTCCAAACATGTTGTATGGCGTGTACACTCAAGAGGGGGGATGGCTTTAAAAGTTTTATAATCTCCTGTAGATGTAGATGCCACTGGTTCTGCAGATTTTGCAGATGTAGATGCCACTACTGCCATCTATTGCGCGGTAGTTGAACATCGACTCATAGATGGCGGCAGTTGAACTTACGAATCTCGGTCCGAACAGGCAACTGGACATATGGACAGGTTTGTTCGCATCTCGTAAGTCGAAAGTTCGTAAGTACCACAGTCCCTGCACTAGGCCGGCACGGCACACGAGGGGGTGAGGGGTCAACGCTGTGCCAGGCCACCTTTGTCTCCCCAATTCTGACGCTTCCACATTGCATTCAGGATCCCGTGACGCCTTTAACGAGAGTGGTGCCATTGCGTGCCGGGGTGAAGGTGCAAATTTGCCACGTTTAAAGAAATTGTGCCTGCAAATTTCTCAATTAGCATTGTACATGGCAGCGGTCAACCCTCACTCCTGCAAAAGCTTGGCAGCACCTCTCCTGAAAAAAAGAGTCTTTCGTCTCGGTGAGGTTTTTCTTGGCAAATAAGTAGAATCATAAATAGTAATAATAAGAAGAAGGACAATTGGCCAATTGTTTTGCTCTCAAAATGTGTGTATTTTGAACTTCTTTCGCACAATGAGTGATATAAGTGCGCTTCAGTTGTTTTAAAGTAACTATTCAATCCACTTGTTTACATTTACCATGCTTCCAGCTCAGCACGAGGAGAGAGGTTCATTCCGGTAATGGGACACAGAGAGAACCAGTTCAACAACCAGTTTCTCGTGTCCTGTGTCCCTGAAGCATAATATCTTAAACTTATGCAAGGGGCAAGCTGAGCCGAGGCCATTTGGTTTCACAGGGAGAAGCGTAGCCTTCCCAGGTCGACTCAGCCTTAAATGATTACCTGGTGCGATGCGTAAACATCACCACTGGGGAGACAAAGGCGGCCGGGCGTGGTGTGTGTTGGCCACCCACCCCTTTGTGTGCCGTGCCGGCCTTCATAGGTGCTCGCTAACAGCACTTGCCCCTACAGTCTGTTAAGGCTGTATGGGGGATCTTTGTTTTCGTTTTCTGGGGTGGAGCGGTTGCCTGGTGGTTCAAGCACTGCGCTACAAACCTGGTAGCCTGCATTCTAATACCGGCCATGGCTAACATCGGTGGCGATTATCTGAACCAGTCCTTGGCCAGCCCTGCGTCGACTCATCCTTAAATGAGCACCCAGTGCGGTGTGTAAACATCACACTGGGAAGACAAAGGTGGCTGAGTGTAGTGCTGGCCACACCACACTTCGCTCTCATGCTCCATTCTGGCATTCATGGGTACTACTCGCTAACAGCACTTGCCCAAATAGCCTGTATGGCTACATGGGAGATCCTCGTCTTTGTGTGTGCGCACGTGTTATGCAGCTCTGGGGCAAGTTTCACGCCTCAGCAGACGTGAAGATCGGGTTCATGAAGACCCTGACGGACCTGAAGCTTGACTACCTGGACCTCTTTCTGATGCACTCCCCCATGGCATTTAAGGTGAGCACCTCTCTCCGTCAGTGTGGTGTGGATCTGTGCGTCTCCTGTGCAGCAGCTGCGGTATCTGGCGGAGGGTAGAAATCGTTGGCGAGGTGCGGTCGCCTCAGCGACTGTGGCCATGGTGTATTTGTTCTTTATTCGTGAAACGTTGCCTTCTCGAATATGACCGCATCTCTCTCTCTCTCTGTTTTCATGAATTAAAAAAGAAATGTTTTAATTTCGTTATCTTCACTGCGTTTTTGTTATTATTGTAACATAAATTTTTTCACGTAAAAAAAAACAAGTGTGCTATTTGTCCTTCACTGTGACTTGGTCCGATACCCAGTAGCTTCTCGGTATTGAGCCGAATAGTGGTGCTGCTGAGGTGTAATGTGTATGTATGTTGAATTGCTTTCACCCTGTACATAGCCAACTGTGCTCATCACAAGTGCGGGGTAAGGACAACAAACTAAACACGAAAAGCAGTTAGAAAGAAATGAGTTTTCAGTCGAGATTTAAAAGTGCAAAGCTCCAGTGTTTTCCTAATATCAGAAGAGTGTTCCATCAGAAGGAAGAACGATCCAAATAGTCAGCACGCTGGACACGAGTAATCCAGTCGGCCGCCTGTTCAATTCAATCTCCTGGCACGGAAGTTGAAACAATTGGGGCAAGTTACTTGAATCCCCCTGCCTTTGTCCACTCAGCAGTAAAAATGGATACATTGGAGTCAAGTCGATTGGTATGTCGTGTGTGGTGGAGTCAAATGTGAGTCCTCCCACCTCTTTCAAGATTCATACCCTTAGGTTTTTCGGTAAAGTCACGTAAGTAAAACATAAATAATAATAAATAATAGAAATAATAATAGAAATAAAATAATAAATCACGACGTTTCGGAAGCAACACGAGTCTCCGTCATCAGATTATTATTTCTATTATTTTTTTATTTTTTACCTACGTGATTTTACCGAAAAACCTAAGAGTATGAATCCTCCTTCAAGATGTCTGCCCAGCATAGAATAGACCCAAATCGCCTCTAGAGGAGCTTTATAGCTCCCTGTGGTGGAGGCCCTATTGCCAGCAGTGGCTTGAGCAGGAAATTGCAGGGCTGCACCTTTTAACTTTTTACGTGAAAAATTATAGCTAAATGAGATTTATTTTCATAATTATATTGTAAAAAAAATTGGACCCACACATCAAATTCTTGCGTTCAAAAGTTTGACTGTGTTTGTTATGTCTGACCGATACATGATCGTATTCGTGATGGCTTCTGTACAAAACTTGCTATGGTATTCAGCTGCCTCTGGCTGCCAAATGGTTGATATTTCCCAACAGTTTGATACATGTGTTTCAACGTAGGACCGTGTGATGCTTTACGTGTGTGGAGTAGATGTTGCACGTTGGTTTCTGTGTCTGCAGAATGAAGGTGATGACCTCTGGCCAACTAAGGATGGAAAAATTCTGGCAGCAGATGTGGATTATGTGGACACTTGGAAGGTGAGGGTATATGACTGGTAGGAACCCACTGGTTCCACCAACCCACAGGGGATTATTGTGTCCGTCCATCGTGCAGGGATGGGCTGGGTGGGGAGGGAGGGGCTGGGTGGGGAGGGGCTGGGTGGGGAGGGGCTGGGTGGGGAGGGGCTGGGTGGGGAGGGGCTGGGTGGGGAGGGGCTGGGTGGGGAGGGGCTGGGTGGGGAGGGTGGGGCTGAGTGGGGGTGGGAGGGGTGGGGCTGGGTGGGGAGGGGCTGGTCACCCCGTGGTGTCCTTATAAAACTCAACCTTTAACCTACTCACGCCGGCTTGTACCCGCCCTCACAGTCGGCCATATTTGCGGAATGCACCACGCCGCCGTTGACCCTGGCCATTGACCGAGCAACCCAATGTTCCTACCAGCTCTCTCCGCAGGAATGTGTTTTCCCCTGCTTTAATTATCTGGACTCTTTACTTAAATTATAATAACCAGAACAGAAACAGGCCATCATCCCTTGCAGGGTTTACTTGATATAACCTGTGAAGAGTATATGTTTTATATGTATGTTGGTGGATGGGCGCGGGTTAAGGATTGTGACTGGATCGGCCTCTGCTAGGCTGTCGAGGCCTCATGGGGCCCTTCCTGCTTGCCTGAATGCCACGCAGGTATATGGGTGGAATGGAGGCAATTTCACACTCATAGCATCGGCAATGCCTTGTAATGATGATTCTGGCTACGTGATATCAACCTGACTTCCCATTCTTGCAAGCTAAATTTGCCAATGATTGGTTAAGCTAAGCATAGCCAAAGCTGAACGAAGTTGGATTTGCAATATAACTACAATAGAATCCAAACACTTTTCATGGCAAACCCCTGCCAGAATACTGTTAATCTCAATGAAGATTTTAATATGGGAATCACGCATAGAAGAATCGCGATTCCTGCAGGAATTGTGCTGATGGAGTTATATAGCTCCTTCTTGGTCTGGGCAGATATGTGATGGTTGGATATGCAACATGTTGCTCTGCCAGAGATGTAGACTATCTGATATTTAGATTATTATTTGGCTGCTATAAATTTCCACGTGATAAGCCACTTCGTTGAGCTATAGTTTGTGGCCAGGTCGCTTCTGAAAAAGAAGCGAATAGCTCAGTGAGCTTTACTTGGTAAAATAAAAATAGTTTATTTTTATTTCTTTTAGTGATTTGCTTAAATGTTGTATACTTTGCACTCCTATCGTGTTTTGTGTTATTTGCTATTGTAACGTTTTGACCCGCCCCTACTGGACATCTGTAAAACAGAGCTTCATAGCTCATCAGAATCATCCAGTATTCCGATATCACACAATCTAGCAACCTGGCGTCACGTGGGCTGTCGACAGCGCATGTGCTGAAGGCGGTGGTCATGGTGTGCGCAGGCAATGGAGGTGCTTGTGAAGGAAGGCCTCGTGAAGTCCATTGGCGTCTCCAACTTCAACATTGCGCAGCTGCAGCGGCTGCTCTCAGTGGCCACGATCAAGCCAGCGGTGAACCAGGTGAGGCTGAGGAGTCGTCAATACAACGCGAGTTACGACTCGCCACGTGATGAGCGGCGTTGCCACCCCTGAAGTGTAAAACAACGGGGACGTACCGGGAGGGAGAAGAAAATATCACAATTACAGAAGATGGGAGAACTACGTGTAAATGACAAAATAATTAGGCGGACAACATTTCTCCTTCACATATTCGTCTGTCCACATTCAAAATACATCCCATCAGCCGCCTGTGAATGCATTGTCTTGATTGGTGTATTATTACGTAGTTGACAATAATCAGGACTTTTACTGTCCTGGGAATACGTACAGATTTCCCAGCGTAGCCACCTTCACTAAGAGGACGATCCTGGGAAAAGCAGGACAGGTGGCAACCCTAGATGGGGGTGTGACATTAACATTGAGGGTCCCACGGACCCTTCATTGCTTATTGAACATAGGGACCTGAGCCAATGTTCATGTGATATTTTTCTGGACTGGTCCTAAGTTGGCAGAGTCCAATTACGATAATTTCACGTGGCCGCCGATGCAGTACAACAACAGTTCTGAATGATGTAGCCATTGAAATGTTTTCTGGAGGCCAGTTACCAGGGGGCACAGGAATACGGCATCACGTGGTCATAGCTGGAGCCCCAGAGGTACAAAAGTCAATTGGCTTTTTTAAAGTCGTAAAGTGAAGTTGTGAAATCGAGTACAATATTCTGACTTTTTACAATGTAACGTAATGCACATTTTCTCTTGTGGACAGACCCTTAATATTCTCATTGCTCAATAGGGTCAACGGTTTGTGTTTGAAGACTGCTCTGTTTTGTAATAATTTCCAACTCCGGTTGAAAGCATTGATGCATCAGCTCTCTATGTCCGTGTGTCCATCTGCAGCATGGGGTCACAAGAACCCTCCTGACATTAGCATACAGTTCCTTTGCTATGAGCTATTTATCCTTGAGGAGACTGGCCAAATTGTTCAAAGGGTGGCCCCAAACTTGGAGATGCAAACCAAAGCTTTTAAGTACTGTGCTAGTATTTGCAAATAATGCCAACGTGTTTTGCCTGACAGCTGCCCTTTGACTTCTGCACTGATCCATCACTGCTGCCGAAGACAGGCGCACGGTGGAAAGTGTTGCAGAATCCATGCGTACGCATGATTTTTCCAAACTCGTGTGCGTTTTATTGCCTGTGCAGGTGGAGTTGCATCCGTACCTGCCGCAGCCCGAACTGATCGAGTTTTGCCAATCGAACAATGTCGTGCTGACAGCCTACAGTCCGTTTGGCTCTCCTGACAGGGAATTGTGAGTGCTACCCTAATTGGTGTCTCTTAAGCTGCTCACATCTTAGCTTGTTCATAGTCTGGTTTCGAAATTGCAAGAGACCTTTTCCATGTGTAGTGATACACTCAGAGATACGAGGATTATGAGGCACTCCATTTATTATAGCCTTCACAGGGTACAAGGGGTTACTTCACTTTCAGTCAGGACAGCTCACAGACTGCCTGACTGACAACGCCGAGAATGTGAAGATGGTGACGAAGACTCCAGCAGCCCGTCAGGATTCCACTCCCAAGCAACAGCCCTGAAGCTTTGCTCGGGGTCCCCTTTTATCCTCCTGGCGTGGCCTTGCTCCGCCCCGGCCACGCTCCCCTTCTAGAACCTACTAGTGGGTTTCCGGGCTTCCCTCACGTGCCCCCCCCCCATCACCTTTGCCCTACATCCCTCTTTCTGCTTATCACGTGACCTGCTGACAGACAGGGCTGCTGCAACCACAGATCCCTTTCTCTGCCAGCAACCAGCGCTATGCACCATAGTGACCCATTCCATGTCACTACACATGTTTCGGATACTTTTTGCCAGCGTAATATCAGAGTTAGGAGGAGCACACTTAAACTTGAATCTCTTTTCACAGTAGACTTCTTGCCATCGAAGATGACTTTGGTTTTGTGAATTTGGTTTTGGCAATGTCTAGCTGGAAGAGATTTAAACCGATCCGAGATGAGACCCATTCAGGGCAGGATGCGAGAGTGGACCCTGAGGTTGAGTCTGTGATCAATGGATGTGTGGAGCCTGGTGGTCATGAGCATGAAACTAGGGTCGTTGGTAAAGACGAAAATACGCTCTGTCAAGTGGAGGGAGACAGAATGAGAAACGAAACGGGCTGAGGATCATCCCTTGTGGGTTTGTGGGAAGATAACCCCTTGCAGAGACATGCAGGCATAGTAGCACTTTTGAAAGGGGAGAGTGGAATCGGGAGAGAATTGTGCCAGACATGCCTGCAGAGTTGTGCGGGCATTCCAGTAAGATGGAATGATCAGTGGAGTCGAAATCAACAGGGAGGTTAAGGAGGAGTATGGGGGACAGAGATCCGTAGCCATCTTGATCTGGTATCGAGTGTCTTTATGAAGAGATATATTGGGCAGGTGAAATTGTGTGCCTGGTCGAGAGCAACATTCAGAGTCTTGATTTAGACTGGAGGAGGAATCCGATGAGCTATGAAGCTCTTTTTCACAGATGTCCAGTAAACGATACAACAAACGATAGAAGTGCAAAATAAAGCAAATGGTAAGTTACTAAATATAAATAACTAATGCTTGTATTTATTGTATAAGTACGATTTATAAAAATTGGGCAAGGCTGCAAAAACAACAAACACAGTACCAGACCACACCAAGACAACACACAGTCCCTGATGTAGATTGTCGTACTCTATATAAATATTACAGTTTGCTCACCTGCTCTAGCAGCTCTGTTCACACGGTTTATTTGGATGTATACAAATCTCACCTGCTCATAATTATCGAACAGGTTATGTGGTGATGCTGCTGCTGATGCGGCCATGGCGCAGGGGTGCACAAGCACAAATAATAAAACACTCTCAACACATTCAACAGTAACACTGCTGCCTTAAAATGAAAACAAAAATATAAAACGTATATAAAAGACAACATTTCAGGCAATGTCCTTTCTTCAAAGCCTTAAAAGTAAAAAAAAACCGTAGGGTCATTGCACAAAACGTCGCACATTATAATATATATTGTCCTCGTTGACTAATGTGAGTTGTTACCTCATTACAGGGACTCCTCTACTTAGGAACGAGTTAGGTTACAGAAGTCTGTTCGTAAGTCGATTTGTTCGTAAGTCCAACTTCTGTCGATTCCAACATGTTGTACGGCGTGTACACGAAAGAGGGGGAATGGCTTTAAAAGTTTAATAATCTCCTGTAAATCTAGATGACACTGGTTCTGCAGATGTAGATACCACCACCGCCATCTATTGCGCAGTAGTTGAACTAATGATTCATCGATTGGGTTTGGTTGAACTTACGCCTCTCAGTCCGAACAGGCAACTGGACATACGGACAGGTTTGTTCGCATCTCTGAAAGTTTGTAAGTCGAATGTTCGTAAGTAGAGGAGTCCCTGTATAGAGATTTCAGAGTGCATACACCACCCCCCCTTCCTCACCCTCCTTCCTCCGCCCCCTTCCTTCCCCTCCTCCTCCCCACTTGCCCTGCTACCATGAGGTGTCGTGCCCCACCAATATATTTACGCACCGGCCACCACTGAATACCAGCCAAGCGTGTGTGCGTGACCCAGTGTGGGGAATGGGGAGCGGTAGTGTAGCGGTTAGCGCGCTGCACTACGAATCTGGCCACCCAGGTTCGATTCCCGCTCACAGCCAACACCAATGACGATTATCTGAACCGGTCCTGGGCCCTCCCTAGGTCGACTCAGCCTCAAATGAGTACCTCGTGCAATGTGTAAACATCGCCACGAGGGAGACAAAGGGGGTGGTGTTGGCCACCCACCGCCTCGTGTGTCGTGCCGGCCTTCAAAGGTGCTCACTAAAAGGAATTGCCTCAAGAGTCTGTTAAGGCGATACGGGAGTCATTGTGTGTGTGTGTGACCGTGTCTGACACAATAGGGAGCACAGGTTGTGCATCTGCCAGTCGTCTCAGTCGGTCAACCTATGGCACCTGGGCCTGTCCCGTGACCTCCTGCCATCGAGCCTTCGAGACAGTTCACGGGGTCTCAAGGGGGCCCTAGCCTGGCATAATCGCTGTGGTGACGTCACCGCCACTTGGTGGCAGACTTTGGTGGTTATTGCGGTGTGGCCGTGTGGCGTGCTGCGTGCAGTAAGAACGAGAAGAATGACCCGTGCAGCCTCCTGCAGGACACCGTCGTGGAGGCCATTGGTAGCAAACATGGCAAGACCAGCGCCCAGGTACCGGGGCCGTGGAAATACACGCACTGTATGAATAGCCTCGATTCAGAACCCAAATTACAGCCGATTTTTTTTTATACGAAAATTGTGGTATTTGCATCGTGAATTTTGAGATGAAGAATCGATTCGGAAGTCTCTCAGAAATATCCCGGCATTGTTTTGCCCTTGTGTCAGAGAACGCACCGTGGAAAGTGATCGCTTTTGGCAGGAGTTGTAAAAAATTCTAATAGTGCCGCATGCGTCAGTTACACGGTCAGGAACGCACTCTCTCACGAGCTGCGCCCGCCGCGCGACAGCCAAACCAGTCTCAAGTGTAGTGGCCTTCGTTCACGTCAAGCGTAGTGAGTTGATGGTCTCAGCTAGGCTACCAATGGCCACGTAGAGAAAAAAAACATTAAATTAGATGTTTCACAATGTGGCAACATTTCATCTGATTTATTTTATCCTCAAGAGCTAGATTAGCAGATTAAACGAAACATAGAATTAACCCTTTCCTGTCCTGATGACGTTACGATTACATACGCTTACGCCATCGGAACGGAATCGATTCTGAATGGAATCAGAAGTAAACGGCCGTGCGTGTGGCTCAGTTTGGCGCCAGCTATCATAGAGTGCAGTGGTCGTGTCCCTACAGTTCTCTGCGGTGAGTACAATGTCTTTAAAGACGGTGCTACGCCTCTCTAAATCAATGTAACGCTAACCGCTTGTGCGTTTCGAGATTCAGCGATGAATGGGACACCCACACCTTGCAACTTGCAGACGTCTCGCAACGGGAAAGGGTTAAATGATGAAGAAAATCAATCAATTGATTTCATACACAACAATCTCGCAACATTCTGGCTTTAAGAATTATAAACATGTGTTGGTTTGGCTGTCGTAGAAGGAGCAACTCTACGACAGATGCCCCGAGTATGGACGAGAGGTCACTGCAAGGATCTCGGAAGTCGTTCATGGGATCATCTTGATGACGAAGTCATTGGGGGGAAAAATGTGGAAAAGTACTTTATAAAGTTCTAATCCACATCGCCTCCCATTCTTGAATGTTTTAGTTCCGTTCTTTGATTTTTTTAGTTGCTCTGGAAATAATAATTACAAATTAATTTCTCATCCGTGGTTATAAATCAGTGTCCTTCATTGCAAGACCCGCGGGGCCACTGGCGGCCCCTGATGGCATTTAGTGCCGCACCTGACGTGCGGCCACCGACAATACACAAATGGTAAAAACATCATCATCGTGGTGCTGTCAAACCCCCAATGGTTTCAAATGTGTGGTGGCTCTCACACTGATGATGTCTTATTGGCGAACGTGCCCCCACCCCTCCCCCTCCCCCCCCGAAAATTAGTAGAGAAAACTTATAACTCATGGTGGGATTAAGTGAAATAGACGTAGGAGTAGCGTCGTATAATGGGGAAATAAATTCCCTGATAGTGCATCGTCTTTGTCGTCTTCGCCTTTTGGTGTTCTCTGGCCTTGACACTGGTGAGACAAAGCCCCAAAGAAGACCGTCTCTGGAGTAGGCTAATCAGTTTAAAAAACATTGCCATGTATGACCAGAGCATGTGTGCTTGCATGTTCACCACAAGCACGTGTGGTTAATGTGAACTTGATTCCTTGCTAAAGATATCTATTTGGTGTTTGAACATCT
Organism: Lampetra planeri; assembly: GCF_965212315.1. NCBI lineage: Eukaryota > Metazoa > Chordata > Hyperoartia > Petromyzontiformes > Petromyzontidae > Lampetra > Lampetra planeri. The sequence continues at coordinate 12,727,774 of NC_136110.1, forward strand.
TAACACCTATACTCTTTGGTTTTTTCGGTAAAGTCACGTCGGTGAAAAATAAAATAAAAAATGAAAACAACTAAATTAAATCACGACGTTTTGGGCGCAACGCAAGCGTCCATCTCTTAGACACACTTAAGCGGTTGTGCTTTCGCTACGTTGTCCCCACCTGAAGACGGACGCTTGTGTTGCGCCAGAAACGTCGTGATTTAATTTAGTTGTTTTTCTTTTTTCTTTTATTTTTTACCTACGTGACTTTACCAAAAAAAAAACAAAGAGTATGGATCCTTGCAGTCACGAAAACTTCAGATCTAGAAATTTAACACCTCATGTTTTATTGCCAGAAAGGGTAAAACCTATTTCTTATGTTTCCATTCAATGGATGTTGCTGTGCTGCCCTCTGCTGACCAGCACGAAGCTCCGCAGCAGCCAATGACAGCAGTGGATGTCGTCACATCCCGTCAGCGACGCGACGTTGAGCCCGGGTAGTGATTGGACAGTGTAGAGGGTGGCCAAAAACTCAGTACACATAGGGTGATGTTTCTTTTAACAAATCACGTGGGATTATTCAATTTACCTCCGATTGGCACGGTTGGCTGCATACGGTGCAAAATAAGTTCAACGTAAATACAACAAATGTTCAAACTAACTCCCATTAAACATTCATACGTGCATCAATTCATGGATGGGTTCAGGCCACTCGCAACTGGTTACCCTGACTAGTTGTGGTCACCCTGACTAGTTATGGTTACCCTGACTAGTTGTGGTTACTCTGGATACTCATTTTTGTTCTTTCTTTTTCAGGTTCTGCTTCGTTACCACACTCAAAGAAACATCGTGGTGATCCCAAAGAGCGTCACTCCCTCGCGGATTGTGCAGAATGCCCAGGTGGGTTGACACCCTGGGTATGCACCCCCCACCATCTGTGATCTGTGATGGGATAACCCTCATGAGATACCCTTTACAAGCAACAATCAGAAACAAGGTTCACAATATCCACATATACCCCTGTTCCAATTGAATCACGAGACCCAAACAGGCCCAATATACCATCGTGACAAATACTGTTGAAGCCACCACATCTCAACAATGCTTTCTTCCTTCTGTTAGATTCTTAAACGCATGCACTGTTGCAGCCTATAAAACTATAAACTTTATTTATTTTACTAGGCAAGGCCCCACTGAGCTATGTAACTCTTTCAGAAGTGATCTGCCAACAAATGAAAGCTCAACGAAGTGGCTTGTCACGTGGACATTTATAGCAGCCAAATACTCTAAATGCGTGTTTATAAATGCGGAGGAAAAAACCGGAAGACCCGGAGAAAAATCCACACGACCACGGGTAGAGAGACACGCAGACTCCAAATATACAGCAGCAGCAGTCATCAGGGTCGGGATCAAACCCACAACCTCCTCCTGTATACCAGGCGAGGGAGACAACATCTCCTGGACACCGTGACGCCCCATGAAGGGCCTCTTTTACAGTATACTGCCATCTGTATTTAGCTCTTCTCCATTTTACCGACCTCTGCGTGCCCACCCGAGGGCCTGTCCCTGCCCTCCTACTCCATCTTCTGCACCTGACTCACCAATCACAACCTCCTCTTACCGATCACATTCCACAATGCATTCCTACCACATTCCATCTGCCTAACTTTAAAGTTACACGTCTCTCTCACCGTGAAATTATTTTCATCCTCTGCACGCAAAGGGAGCCTACTTTTTTTTTACCACTGGTGGAAACTCTCATGTCATGCCACTCCACTTGCGAGCGTAGTTTGGCACCGATTGGCTGGGAGGAGTGGGCGGAACCCATATCTGCTCCGCAAATAGCAGCCAATCAATGCAAGAGAGCAGCGTGGGGCTGCTGCCACAGCATTGTGACATCATCCCCATCTGCAGGCCTGGCTGATCAATCGGGCCCAAGTCCTCCAGACACACGCGCACAAACATGGGCGTATAGAGGGGTTAATGCACTGCGCTACGAACCCGACTGATTGGAAAGCTGTCTCTGGTGTGGACCAATCAGTTTCAAGGACAATGCATACATTATCAGAGTATTGTTTTTTGTTTAAATTTTGACTGCAAGTATTGTGGTTAATGTAAACATGACTCCTTGCAAAAGGTGTCAGTTTTGTTGCCAGAAAAAAGGGGAAAACCCCTATTAGTATGCCTCTGTCTACCCAGCAATAGATATGCACAGACTTAAGTCAACTTCTCTTACTCTTGTTTTCGGGTTGTGTCGCGTATTGTTCGGCACGATGTCCGACATTTTGCTCCACATGCTGCGATCGAAGCTCCCATTGCTATTGCTATCATGCTCAATAAAATGAGGTACAATCAGAAATCACACGAGACAGATATTCCTCTCAGCGGCGAAAACCTACGCAACAGTGCGATAGCATCATAGTAGTATTTCGTATTTGCCATAAAAAATACAATGTCCCTTTTTACACAGACCCGAATCATGGTTGATCTTCGTATTTCTGCTGCCACTTGCTTTGCGCTTCAGAGCTTTGACTTCACGCTGGACGGGGAGGACACGAAGAAGCTGCTAGGCCTGCGGAGGGACTGGCGAGCCTGTGACTGGGACGCTGACACGTAAGACAGCACCTCGGTGGCCACCTTTTAATACCTAAAGCATTCGTGTGCCCCCTTTCAGCCAGGATGGTGGTGGCGCCAGTCTGTAATCCAGCACTGTGGGGGGAGTGAGGGTTGGTGGGTCACACACACGTTTTCTTCTTCTTTCGTATGAATTAATAGCAGCAGATTCAAGATGACATTTTAGATCTTGTTATCCACTCGATTATCTGTTCAGACGCAGAGTGGATCTCTTCCATTCCTCCTTTAAAGGAGTGAAGCCGGCAGCAGTGGCGAAGTGTTTACGATGCGGTCGATGGTTTGGGATTCGTGGCCGCACACTCGCACGCCGCCGAATCTTTGATGCGCAATTTGTGCGTCGTCATGTGGCCACATCAGCCGCATGCCCGGTCCTGATTCGGTTGATGGTCGACCATTGGCGGCGTGGAAGGTCGAAACCGTGAGCTTCGATGGTAGGGTCGCTGTATGAGATGTTTATTTTTGACGTCGGCCGCAGTCCAGACTTGCTTCCAAGTGTTGTTAAAACTCCCTTTCCCGTGGAAGTCGAGGAGGTGCCTTACTCTAGCTTGCCAGCTAGAATCTCTACAGCAAATTTGGACTCCACCTGTTCCATCTGTAAGTGACGGCGTGCTGCACTTGCATTCGTGGGTTGCCTCCGGGTTCTCCGGATTCCTTCCACATGTAAACACCCATTAATTTGGCGATAAAGCTTTCATATATAGAGGACCGCAGATCTTGGGGTGGGGGGGAATTTTCCACCTGCTGCTACCTTCCCACTCGTCTGTGTTTACTCCTCGTACCTCCGAGTCGTTCTCTGTCTTCGTGAGAATACAGTGCACGGTACAACGCTGAAATAACTATAAATTATTTGGATTATTATTCCACCAGCCCATCTGACTGGTGCCAGTGACAAGAGATTTTATCAAATTTGATCCCAAGATTATTGAGAAAATCTTGCCCTCCTTTGATTATGTCAGGCTTCAGAACTTGGCTCTTTTGTTATTAACTTTCAATCAAATGATGACACAATTGTGTGGTCAATTCCAGTATACAGAATCCGAGTAATTGGACATAACTCGAGTATTAGAGGTGGGGAAGATGCGTGAAGGTTGTGTTTATTAGGAAGTGACTTTAGAATAAAATTGCGGTGTACATAACATCAACATTACGTAATATTATTCCTGCATTCTACTGTGGTACAATAGTCACCCATAATTGTCAAATTAGGTAATACATATGGACTGTTTGTTTACAGAATATTGGTGTTATGAGACTAATGTGATTGTGCAAATTTGAATATTGTTTACACTGAACTCACTCCCATTACATGTGCATATGCCCATGTTGTACACAACCACGTAAGTTATGCAAACTGTGTTGGCATGTAATAGCTCTAGAGTAAGTGTGTCCGTTTCGGTCATTTATACACAACTAGCTCACCTTTTTAAAGCCCCAAAAAGCTTCACATCGCCAGAATAAAATTTTATTCTGCTCCAAGCATCCCTCGGGACGTTTCCCCCACCATACATGTGCTAACTCTTTCTTATGTTGCGAGGTTTTTTTTAGACCGCAATGTGCCCCGTCTCTACTGTGGTAGCATTATCTCGCTCAACGCTTAGACGTCATTAGCGATACCTCACAGAGACGCGGCCATGGCTCCTCGCACCTCGTGCCTCTCCCGCATTACGTCTCTGCCTCTCTCACTCCACGGATCTCTTGCCTCTCGCTCGACAAATCTCCACGCCATGTCCATCTCCGTGGGCCGGCCTTTCACCAACACTACGTCGCCATGACAGCTTTTGCTTGAGGCGTCCCTCTGGCCGTGTCATTAGCGAGCGCTGCATCGCTGCGACTGAGGTGGAGGCGGGTGCAGAGTGGGGAACGAGAGGAGCAGGGAATCATTTAGTTACCTTCGCCATTCACGTCATTATCATCGTGCAAGGCTATCACCGAGGTGCTATGTTTCACAGCCATAGACTGTAGCAGTTTTAGTTGCGTGTATAACCAGTTGATTAACCTTTAAAACAATGTGGCAAATTTGGACCGTGACGTCAGCATACAAGGGCGTATGCATTTCAAATGACATCAGGGGATCTTGAACGCCCACTGTGAAGCAGACAGTGCACATTTTACGGTTAATACACATGCAGTATTAACCAGTGGATCTGTCAAGTTCGAACTGCGAATCTCTGGAACAAATGGTAAATGCGCTACCATTGGGGGTTGTGTCACGACCCCCAATGCAACGTGGGAGATGTGTTGAGTGGGGGGAGCTAAACTATTGTTTTTATTTTACCAGGCAACACTCACTGAGCTATAATATCTCTTTTTTCAGAAGCGACCTGGCCACAAATGATAGCTGAACGAAATGGCTTATCACGTGGAAATTTATCGCAGCCAAAAAATTTAAAAGAATGTTGATTATAAATGTGGAGGGAAAACCGGAGGACCCGGAGAAATGTCCGCTCGACCACAGGGAGAGAGACACGCAAACTCCAAATATACAGCAGGCGTCAGTGTTGGGATCGAACCCACAACCTCCTGCATACCAGGCGAGGGCGATAACACCACGGCGCTCCATAGAAGTGAAGAGGGGCACATTGTAGGAGATGTGGATTGAGAAGCCGGAGATATACGTGTTGAGAAAATTGGGCCTAAAATCCTAATATGATATCCAAATTTTTTTTATTTGAAACTTATCCAGAATAAACACCTCAGGGGGTGGGGGGGGGCTGAAAAACCGCGATCGTGAAAACTGAACGTTTCGGAGGAAGCTTTACTGTTAGACTGTCGTTAGGTTCAAGCCAATGCTAAATCGTCGAGAGGGAATTGCCACGTTTCAAAATACGTGATTTTGTCCTTGCCGTAGCTAACAAGACAGATAACACGGAAAACAACGTGACCTTCCTAGTAATCAATTTTTGATGGACATGAGTCGTCGCATGGAAACTGCTTGTCTGTGATTTTGCTGGTCTGCCATTGAGGTTACCCCATGCCCCGCTCCACCGATAGATAGGCTGTTCAACGAATACACTAGAAACCTGATGTGACGATCAATGGCAGCTGTGCTTATATCAGAAGTTGCCGTTTGCCTTCCCACCTACCTGGGCAAATGCTTATATCACAACAAACAGAAAAAGTGACCGATATCTTTAATCAGCCAGCTGAAACGATATATAGTATGCTTACATGTTATGCATATATATTTCAATAACTTAAACAACAGTGACGTAAAGCATCGTAAAAATGACGTACAAAGAGATATTGGAAGTATGTATACATCCATACGCTTCGTGTATTTTTTTTTATCAGCGAGAAAGTGTGGTTGCTTATATTAAACAAAAACTCATTTACCTGGTAAAATAAAAATAAATCAAGTTTATTATAATAGTTTATATAAGCTTCAGGCGATTTAATTCATGAAGCTGCCGGGGTGGAATGGTAATCACAGTGCTGTGCCATCCAGAGGTCGCCGGTTCAATCTCCCGCCCCCGGCAGTTTAAATCATCAGAAAGTTTAAATTTCGATTTAAAGCTTTCGTGACTGCAGGGATTCATCTTCTTGGTTCTTTCGCTTGGAGCGTATATTTAAGCTGGGTTAGAGGGGGGGGAGGTGGGAAGAAGAGCGCCTAAACAAAATAATTTGCATATCAAGAGGAATTCAGCATATGGAAAATGCGTAGGAGGTGGGCGGGGGGGGTTCCAAATCAATACTATGCCCGTGCATTATGCAGGATTAGCAGCATCAAAGGGGGGGGGGAAGGGGGGGAGCATTAACAAAGGAAAGGAATGTTAATAGTATGTATCTGTCGTTACTAAACAACCACGTAAAAAACTACAGTATAAACTGCATGACAAACTAAAGTATAAACTACATAGCATCATCAGTAAACTTACTATACTCTACAATAAGCTGAGTTACTAACAGTAAGTAATACATGAAAAATTCTACGTTGTAAAAAATTATATAATATGCTTCCATCTAAACTTTATTCTCTTACATCACACGCGTCTATACCGTACTATATACTTCCATAGGCAAAACCAACATTAAATTACATACTGTATTGCTATAAACCACCCTCTACCTTATACATTTTTAATATAACACTATGTATTATTCTACCCACCCTAATGTGTATCAAAATGGTTTATTACGTCCTTCCAGTGATTGCTAAGCCAGAATCCATCTTCTCGGTTAAAATTGTCTCTGTGTTTGTAAATGTGGATCGCCTCATGTACGAATCTCTCATGATAGCCAGATGGCTTGCAGAGAACCTCTGTCTTGGAGAAGTCAATGTCTGACTGCCACTCTACGCCCGACCTTATGGAAGAGGTACGTAGACGACACTTTTGTCATCTGGCCACATGGCCGGCCTGCTCTAGACCAATTTCTCGACCATATCAATTCCATACACCCAGCCATCAGATTCACCATGGAAGTCGAAAATGATGGCAAGCTACCCTTTTTGGATGTCCTAATCAAAAGGAGACCTGATGGTTCAATGAGCCACTCTGTCTACAGGAAAGCCACCCACACGGATGCTTATCTAAAACCGGATTCCCACCACCATCCATCCCAGAAGAATTCCCTCATCAAGACTCTATATCATAGAGCCCAATGCATCTCCGACCATGAACACATTTCCAGTGAACTCAAACACGTACGCCAAGCTCTTAAGGCTAATGGTTACTCCGACTACACAATCCGCAAAGCCATCACTCCAACCACCAAGAAGGATCCTGTTGAGGAGCCTTTCAAGACCATCACCTTACCCTACATTGCTGGGGTCACAAAAAAGATCTCCAAAATCCTGATTAAACACAAGATCCAGGTCCGATTCAACACAGTACATAAAATCCGTGATCTGGTACCTTCTGTAAAAGATGTGGTTCCAGACATACAGTACCCTGGTGTCTACAAACTAAGTTGCCTCTGTGGTAGCAGTTACATTGGGGAAACCAAACGACATGTCTCGGACCGCATCCGTGAACATAAAGCTGACCTGAAACACTGTAGGACAAACACCTCAGCCGTGGCAGATCACTGTTACAACTCAGTGGGCTCACATGACATTGACTTCTCCAAGACAGAGGTTCTCTGCAAGCCATCTGGCTATCATGAGAGATTCGTACATGAGGCGATCCACATTTACAAACACAGAGACAATTTTAACCGAGAAGATGGATTCTGGCTTAGCAATCACTGGAAGGACGTAATAAACCATTTTGATACACATTAGGGTGGGTAGAATAATACATAGTGTTATATTAAAAATGTATAAGGTAGAGGGTGGTTTATAGCAATACAGTATGTAATTTAATGTTGGTTTTGCCTATGGAAGTATATAGTACGGTATAGACGCGTGTGATGTAAGAGAATAAAGTTTAGATGGAAGCATATTATATAATTTTTTACAACGTAGAATTTTTCATGTATTACTTACTGTTAGTAACTCAGCTTATTGTAGAGTATAGTAAGTTTACTGATGATGCTATGTAGTTTATACTTTAGTTTGTCATGCAGTTTATACTGTAGTTTTTTACGTGGTTGTTTAGTAACGACAGATACATACTATTAACATTCCTTTCCTTTGTTAATGCTCCCCCCCTTCCCCCCCCCCTTTGATGCTGCTAATCCTGCATAATGCACGGGCATAGTATTGATTTGGAACCCCCCCCGCCCACCTCCTACGCATTTTACATATGCTGAATTCCTCTTGATATGCAAATTATTTTGTTTAGGCGCTCTTCTTCCCACCTCCCCCCCCTCTAACCCAGCTTAAATATACGCTCCAAGCTTGGGGTGTTTCATTCTTCGCCTGAGGATGGCTGCTTGCGTTGTGGCCGAAACGTCGTGAGAATTGTTTTATTATGTTTTATTTTTATTATTTTATTACTTCCCTTCTACGTGACTTTACCGAAAGAACCAAGAAGATGAATCCCTGCAGTCACGAAAGCTTTAAATCGAAATTTAACCGCCTCTACGGGGAGGGTTTCCACATAACTTTGAGATCCTTCAACAAGCTCCGGGACAAGAAGGCTCAGCTAATCGAGTCTCTCACCTTTCTGAAGAGATGCCGCGACTCTAAGGTAATACCGAACGCATTTACACTAACATCTGCTGCTGTAACTTCTTCTAATGCGAAACGAATTCTGTCTAGAACTAGCTTAGCTCTTATCTCAGAGAAAATCAGACTTACGCGCACCGAACTAGATCAGTTAGACAAGACACTCTACAAATCACACTTATCCTTGAGTGCAACAATGTCCACATCGGATTGGGAACATGTGGAAAAAATGACTGCCTCTTCAGCTGCCGCTATGTCGACTACATGTAAGGACAACTTGATTTCCAAATTCAACCGCCTCTCAAACAAGAAACCGGACCCACACATTGAAAAGCTAGATGTTAACAAAGTCGTAATTAATCGCAGTAACAGTCCTATTTCTGAAGGTTTGAAATCCGTTTTAGCTAAAGGACTAAACTTTGCAGTCACACCTAGACACATACCAGTTAATGATATAATTGCTCGAGTAGATGTAGCTCTCAAGGGCTTGAGTCACATCGCTGCAGACGTAGCAAGATCGGAAATCTCTGTAACCCTCAAAAACGCTAAGATGCCAGCTAGCAACATCAGCAAAGATGAGCGTTTTGAATTAGCTCAATTAAAAAAGAGGGATGACATTGTCATCCTCTCAGCCGACAAAGGCAATGCCACTGTCATCATGGACAAAATAGAATACAACAACAAAATTCAAGAACTACTCACCGATGGCAGCTATACAAAAATAAAAAGAGACCCCACCAACAGCCTCGTCTCCAAAACCAACAACATCATTTCTGCTTCAACCGCATTAATTGATCAGACCAAACAGTTCTCGTTGAAACCTTCTGCAGCCAGGCCACCAAGATTGTACGGCTTGCCAAAGATACATAAAGAAGATACACCTCTTCGTCCCATTGTCTCTACTATCAACTCCCCGACTTACAAACTGGCTCGTTTTTTGTCCGAAATCCTACGGCCTTTCACTGGAAAAACCACCTCTGCAGTACTAAACTCTACTGACCTGGTATCAACAATCAAGGGGATTGCCCTGTCCCCAGACGACCTGCTTGTCAGTTTTGATGTGGTTTCCTTGTTCACCAAGGTGCCTGTGCCTGACACCATCGCAATCATTGAAGACTTGGTTCATCAAGGACTGAATGCTGGGGTACCCCCCCTGGTGAGACACTGCTTAACCAATACATACTTCACCTGGAATGGAACCTTCTACAAGCAAATTGAGGGCACCCCAATGGGCTCCCCCTTATCTCCGGTTGTAGCCAACATCTTCATGGAGAAATTTGAGACGGACGCCATCCAGACTGCCACTCTACGCCCGACCTTATGGAAGAGGTACGTAGACGACACTTTTGTCATCTGGCCACATGGCCGGCCTGCTCTAGACCAATTTCTCGACCATATCAATTCCATACACCCAGCCATCAGATTCACCATGGAAGTCGAAAATGATGGCAAGCTACCCTTTTTGGATGTCCTAATCAAAAGGAGACCTGATGGTTCAATGAGCCACTCTGTCTACAGGAAAGCCACCCACACGGATGCTTATCTAAAACCGGATTCCCACCACCATCCATCCCAGAAGAATTCCCTCATCAAGACTCTATATCATAGAGCCCAATGCATCTCCGACCATGAACACATTTCCAGTGAACTCAAACACGTACGCCAAGCTCTTAAGGCTAATGGTTACTCCGACTACACAATCCGCAAAGCCATCACTCCAACCACCAAGAAGGATCCTGTTGAGGAGCCTTTCAAGACCATCACCTTACCCTACATTGCTGGGGTCACAAAAAAGATCTCCAAAATCCTGATTAAACACAAGATCCAGGTCCGATTCAACACAGTACATAAAATCCGTGATCTGGTACCTTCTGTAAAAGATGTGGTTCCAGACATACAGTACCCTGGTGTCTACAAACTAAGTTGCCTCTGTGGTAGCAGTTACATTGGGGAAACCAAACGACATGTCTCGGACCGCATCCGTGAACATAAAGCTGACCTGAAACACTGTAGGACAAACACCTCAGCCGTGGCAGATCACTGTTACAACTCAGTGGGCTCACATGACATTGACTTCTCCAAGACAGAGGTTCTCTGCAAGCCATCTGGCTATCATGAGAGATTCGTACATGAGGCGATCCACATTTACAAACACAGAGACAATTTTAACCGAGAAGATGGATTCTGGCTTAGCAATCACTGGAAGGACGTAATAAACCATTTTGATACACATTAGGGTGGGTAGAATAATACATAGTGTTATATTAAAAATGTATAAGGTAGAGGGTGGTTTATAGCAATACAGTATGTAATTTAATGTTGGTTTTGCCTATGGAAGTATATAGTACGGTATAGACGCGTGTGATGTAAGAGAATAAAGTTTAGATGGAAGCATATTATATAATTTTTTACAACGTAGAATTTTTCATGTATTACTTACTGTTAGTAACTCAGCTTATTGTAGAGTATAGTAAGTTTACTGATGATGCTATGTAGTTTATACTTTAGTTTGTCATGCAGTTTATACTGTAGTTTTTTACGTGGTTGTTTAGTAACGACAGATACATACTATTAACATTCCTTTCCTTTGTTAATGCTCCCCCCCTTCCCCCCCCCCTTTGATGCTGCTAATCCTGCATAATGCACGGGCATAGTATTGATTTGGAACCCCCCCCGCCCACCTCCTACGCATTTTCCATATGCTGAATTCCTCTTGATATGCAAATTATTTTGTTTAGGCGCTCTTCTTCCCACCTCCCCCCCCTCTAACCCAGCTTAAATATACGCTCCAAGCTTGGGGTGTTTCATTCTTCGCCTGAGGATGGCTGCTTGCGTTGTGGCCGAAACGTCGTGAGAATTGTTTTATTATGTTTTATTTTTATTATTTTATTACTTCCCTTCTACGTGACTTTACCGAAAGAACCAAGAAGACATCAGAAAGTTTCTTAAATAACACTGGTCAACACACTTTTTCTGGCATAAGGTATTCCAACGGTGTTAAGGTAGTTTTGGGGTGCTGATTCCAAATCTGGCATCAGTTTTTTGTCTATCACATCAGGTTTATGAGATATCAAATATTGCATTTTCAATAAAAATTGCAGAAGAAAAATATTAAATAAATGTGGATATCTACATAAAATGATATTATAAACACACTATCCTAAAAATACAGCACCATATTTTAACACTAAAGCAGTCACTGACTCGCAACAACTTGCAATCATTAGTGACAGAGTTAATTTCGGTTAAAATCAATGAAAATGGGGTATGCCGCTAGCATAAAAATGATGTGATAGAGCAAATCTGAGATCAGATTTGGAATCAGCACCCTGAAATTAGTCTAAAACAGCTGCAAAAGTCCAGCCAGAATTTCTTTTGTTGACCAGTGTAATCAGCAAGTTTCTTAAATCCCCCCCCCACCACAACGCTGTCCATCCACGAGTATAATTGGATACGCCACAATTTACATAACCATTGAGTAATTATCCGCTTTAAATACAGGTAGTGTTATTATTTGATAGTGCAGCATGTAAACCTTTAAGTATGCAATTGCCCGAATTGGCAAACATTGCATATACTATTCATAGTCTCGTATATACTGCCACAATTGATGAGCAGATACGAGAAAAATCATGAAGCACCTGGCGCTGATTTTTTATCCGCCGTGTTGATGTAAGGCGCTCTTGCAGTGCTGCTGTGTTTGCTTACTATGATTTACTCACTCTTCATATTCTTGCCCTTCAAGCTCAGTATCGTGTTCATGTTCTGGTACAATAATTGTAAGCTCTCTCCTGGGTGACTGGAGTGGTCAAACCTGTTAATTAAACGGACTTCTCGAATGTAGCGAGCTGATAAGTCGCCGATTACTCTGCAGACACAAAAAACCCATTACATAAAATGTGGTTCTGCACTGAATACCTTCCAGCTCTGGGTACAGTATGAAGCATACATCAGCGCGACTGTTATGCAACGAGCATTGCTACTTAGCACGCAGGCTTGCGCGACCAATATCTTACATAATACAGGTTTTTTGGGGGGGTTAGATCAAGGCAAATCTGGCTGTCGCCCGATGAAGCTAGTTGTAATTACTGGCGAAACGTCGTACTCAGATTGTAAATGTTGTGTATTTGCTCTCCAACACACCGGTGTGCTGTACTAGTAACGAATTGGCCACGTTCTGTTTACGTGACAACCCTTACTAGTTGGCTGTGTCGGGTGGTGGCGGGTTTAACGACACATTTATCTTTCCGCGATCTAACAAAAGAAACCTGGATCATGGGAGCATTGCTCCTCTTGGCGGCAGACCGAGTGGGGAAGTGCTGCCCCCTACTGCGTGTAGACCAGAGGTCACGTGCTCTGTGGTATTCCCCTCCCCGTGGACACCGTTCTGTGACACCGGTCGGAGCACTGCACCGCTGCAAGAGATCTGAATCGACGCTTCTGTCTCGCGGCGCCACGCCGAGTTGGGATGAAATTGTGGGAAAAGACAAGCAAAAATAAATAAAACATACTCCTGTTGTAAACACCAAAGTCAGAATTGGGATGCTAAATCCATCTATGTATGGATATATGTTGAACATCTTTCGCACCGTATGTTGCCAACCGTGCTAATCGGGGGTGCGGGGGAAAGATAACAAACTAAACACAACAACAATAAGTTCTGAAGAAATTGGTTTTCAATCTAGATCTATGCATCGGCTTCACAAATCTGCCGAACGTCCTGATGCCATTCCACTATATTGTCCCAACCCTGCAAGCTGTCCCCAGCTCTTCCTCCCATCCCGGCAGCTCGCCTTCACGTGGGGTGGGGATTAGAATCGGGTGGGAATGCCTTCGTGTGAAACTATCCGTGCTTCGTGGTCATTGCCTCCAACATTGGAATTGATCCCTTAGAGCAGCCGTGGCCAACTGGCGTCTCCCGAGCAGCATGCGTCTCTTTAATCCACCGACACGTGGCTCTGTTGAAGGGGCATGACGTGGAACGTGCTATCACAGTAGTGAAGAATGTCTCCCGTGCTGTGCCGAAAACTGTCAATATATACACACATATATACACTTTGCTCTTTGCAGAAATCCTGGGCACTCTTTAGCTCTCGGTCTGTTACAGGTTGGCCACCCTGCTTTACACGTTACGCTCTCCAATGTGGTCTGCGTGCATTTGGTGATTTTTCCCCACTTTGCCGAATGCTGATATGAATCCTCATGCACTAATACTGATACGATGTTTTTGTGTTTTGTCTTGCAGGGCTTCTGGCCACCCCAACTATCCGTTTGACAGTTGAACGAATGAATTCATACGGCAACAGCAAAAAAAATTCTCATTTGTCGTGTTAGCGCTTTCAATGCGTGACAATATGCTTCGTCTAAATACTTACATTTACAAAGGAAATAGCATTACAAGGATAACATAACGTTACATATTCACTTATGAATAAATTTGTCTTGTTATAAATTATATAAACGCCAACGTAGACAAAATCCTCTTCTGATAATGCTAATGTTTATTTTATTAACGGTCGAGTTGTTGTTTACCTCGGGAGGGCCCAGAAGTAGTTGTGATATCACTCGACTGCAGTGTTAGCCTCTGCTGAGAATCACAGAGGTCGCTGGGATGATGACACAGCATTAGCAACCAACCCCCTTGTTGCACAAATCCCACCTAAATGCACACAATTGCACGCGTCTGCATATAAGACAACAGTTCGCAACTGCACACGCCCGCACGCAGAAATCTAGACACACATCCGCGCTGACCTGCACGCATGCACCTGCTTATTCGACTGAATGTGCACACACCCCCGGGTACAATCGCATAGGTGGCAGTGGAGCGTTTGCACCTATTGAACTGTGACTTTACGACTTGTGGAGACATTAAAGGGCTGATGGCCTCTTCTGTGTTTGTGCGTGGTCGTGAGTGACATCTGTGAAAGAGGGCTTTATAGCTCATCGGATTCCACCGGTATAATACATATTCTGATTCTGAGTAAAAAGTGATCGTTAGAGGATGTTGTAAGTTTTTACAAGAGGCCCTGAATTAGAACGTGAACAGAGCCACCGAAGAGAAGATATAACCCTGCAGAGCTTACACATCTCATGAAACCCATTAAATGCATTTATTAACCTTGCCATACAACTGACATAGTACTCTCTGGTTCTTTCGGTAAAGTCATGTAGATAGAAAAATAACAAAAGAAACACGACGTTTCGGTCGCAACACAAGCGTCCGTCATCAGGTGAGAAAAATATCTGCTGTTGTGGCTTTATATAGGCACGGGAGTGGGGGGAAGGGGGGGGTGTAGAGTCGTGGCTGCAGAAGTTCACGGGGGGAGAGGGGAGAGGGTTTGTGGCGTGCAGGGGACGAGTGGGGCTGGAGAAATAAGCATGTCAATGAGCTTGAATTAGTAACCGAAAACCAAGACGACACGGGTGGGTGAGTGAAAATCACAGCAGTTAAAACTTGACGTGGTTTATCACGTCCTTCCAGTCCGGATGTCTATAAGCTGAGTTGTGTCTGCTGCAGCAGTTACATTGGATTCCTGCAGTCACGAAAGCTTCAAATCAAAACTGACGTAGTATTTCCAAAAGCAGTTTTTTTAAATAGCTGTAGGAATGTTCGGAATTGGTTTGAACAATTTTATAACGCGGATATAATAACTCAACGATTACATTACCATCGCTGCCAATTCAACATCCCATAATTGCCTTCAATTAGTCAGTTTCATTTATTTGGTATAGCCCTGTGAGCCATTCGGCTATTGAATCGGGTGCAACCGCAACAAACAAAAAACAAAAACATTGAGGATTTGGGAAGGGGGAGCGGATGTTTAAAAGCAAGGTTAAGATGAAGCAATTACAATGACACACTGGCTATGACTGAAACTGGCTTCCTGAGCCGTGCGCCTTAACACTAAACCTGAGAAATTCACTAATGCAGATGTGTGTCAATTTAGCTTCGTGAGGGTTCAGCATAAGATCCGTGTGCACGCCTGTGCAATCTGCTGCGCAACCAAATCGCTCTCAAAATCGCGCAACTTCCATCACCTGCAACTGCTTTGTCCACATCTGGGCGAATAGTTGCGCGACGAGGAAATGCGTTCAGGATTGTTCCAACCAACCGCAAGATTGTAAATGTGCGTGCCCCACAAATCACAGCATATCGACACCTGCATGAAAGTAGAGTGTCTGGCTGTGAGCAGTTGCAAATGCTCGCAACCGGTTAGATCCGTCCACGTGCGATTCATTTGCATGCAATCAAGTTGCACAACGGATTGCTCGGTTGTGGAGCTGGTCGAACACGGTTCTGTAAGAAAACTGATTACATTTCCCCACAATGGTTTAGTGTCAAACGTCCATGTATGAACGATCCAGGCAATATGTACTTACTGCAAACTGGATTATTTTTTATTTAGGCATAAGGCTGCAATAATTGAGATATGTTAGGTCAAGGACGTGTTAAGGGGCCGTCCATAAATGACGTCACGCACCTAGGGGGGGGAGGTCAGACATTTGTGACGATGTGTGACGAGAGGGGGGTGGTTTGAGAAATGTGACGTCACATCAAAATGCGCAACTTTAAATTAATATAGAATTGTTATATCACTAATTGTTATAACAACACTCCTACAACATCCGAGTGCAGCGCCACATTAAATACGCACTACAATGACAATAGTTTAAAGCGATTTAAAGCATGTTTTATTTTAAAAATGGAAATATAGTTTGGGGGGGGGCAGAGCTTTGTGACGTCATATTTGAGGGGGGTCTGACTTTTTGTGACGCCGTGTGACGAGGGGGGGGGGGTCAAAAATCGTCCAAAGTCGATTGACGTCATTTATGGACGGCCCCTAAGAGTAGCAATACACCCATACAGTTAAACAACTGAAGCTACCAATCTGAGGGAACACAACTTGCAAACACAGCAGAGCGCGTATCCCTTGGGCAGGAAGATATTGAAGTTGGCCCGGGATCACAAGCGAGGAAATAAACACGCGGACGAAATCAGATTCGAATGTGTTTGGACATCTGAACTGAAAGATGATTAAAGTCTTTTCTTTTAAATACATATGTTAAACGTGCAAGTGTTGTTATTTATTGCTTTTTAACGGTGACGGTAATAGCCGCTGTGGCGTTATCAGTTCCGTCTCGTGCAAGTGTCTGGAGGGCTCTGTGTGTGTGCTAATTGTTTACGTAATTATGCAAATGACATGCGCATTGGTATACAAGGTAAAGGTGTAGCCCTGCAATCGCCTGCTCACGCCACTGCTGACACTGCTAGCAGTGGCGTGCTCAGAACTTATCGAGAGAGGGGGCAATTGGCCTTCTCTTCCACCCTGGATAGGCGCATTGGAGGTAAGAGTACCCACACTTTACCCCACCACACTCGACCTGCCATCAATATACTTGAGTGTGAATATAGTTTAGCCAGATGGTGAATATACCTCATAGTGAATATACTTGAAAGTGAATATACAGTCCTTCAGAATGAGAATATGTATAGTGGAGGAATCCGATGAGCTATAAAATTATTTTTTCCACATATCCAGTAGGGGCAGGTAAGAAGGTTACGGAAACATGATATTACTCTTTGGTTCTTTCGGTAAAGTCACGTATAAATATAAAATAATAAATTAAATAATATTTTATACGTGACTTTACCGAAAGAACCAAAGAGCAATCCCCGCAGTCACAAAAGCTCCAAATTAAAACATGATATTCTTAGGTTTTTTCGGTAAAGTCACGTAGGTAAAAATAAATAATAAAAATAAAATAATGGAAATAAAATTTTAAATCACGACTTTCGGAGGCAACACAAGTCTCCGTCATCAGGTGGGACCGTCACAGATAAATTTACTGTATCAAGTGAGGCAAAATTCCACCTGATGACGGAGACTTGTGTTGCCTCCGAAACGTCGTGATTTATAATTTTATTTCTATTATTTATTTTTTACCTACATGACTTTACCGAAAAAACCTAAGAGTATGAATCCTTGCAGTCACGAAAGCTTCAAATCTAGAAGAAACATGATAGTCGTGCAAAGTACAATAAAGGTAAACAAATCACCCAGACACATTCAAATACAATTAAACCATCTCCATCCTTCCAGGCAAAGCCAACTGAGGTTCTTAATAGTTAATGCATTTTTCTTGGATCTTTCGGTAAAGTCACGTAGAAGGAAATAATACAATAATAAAAAAATATTAAATTCTCACGACGTTTCGGCCACGACACAAGCAGCCGTCCTCAGGTGAAGAACAGAGCTGTCGCAAAGACAGCGTCCTAATGAACGCCGCTAAGCTTGGCAGCGTATTTTAAGCTGGGTGGGAGGAGCAGAGCGCTTTGACAAAGGAGTTTACATATCAACAGAGGAATTTAGCATATTGACACTAAAGAACTGCTTCTACCCTACTACCATACAATAAACCGATGTGAAAAAAAACTAGGTATAAACTACAATATATTTTGATTTAAAGCTTTCGTGACTGCAGGGATTCATATTCTTGGTTCTTTCGAATTTTCTTGCTGTGGATTTCACATCTGATGATGATTGCTTGTGTTGCAGTCGAAACGTCGTGAAAATTTAATTGTTTTATATTTTATTATTTTATTATTTCCCTTCTATGTGACTTTACCGAAACAACCAAGAATATAATCAATATACTCTCCAATATATACTCAATATGCTCTCTTATTGGAGAGTATATTGATTATATTGATGTAGTTTATATTTTAGTTTTTTATCGGTTCACTATATGGTAGTCATTATATAGTGTAGTGTATACCCAGTTACTTAATGTTAATAGCTCAGCTTATTGGAGAGTATATTGAGTACATTGATTATGTTGATGTAGTTTATACCTAGTTTTTTCACATCGGTTTATTGTATGGTAGTAGGGTAGAAGCAGTTCTTTAGCGTCAATATGCCAAATTCCTCTGTTGATATGTAAACTCCTTTGTCAAAGCGCTCTGCTCCTCCCACCCAGCTTAAAATACGCTGCCAAGCTTAGCGGTGTTCATTAGGACGCTGTCTTTGCGACAGCTCTGTTCTTCACCTGAGGACGGCTGCTTGTGTCGTGGCCGAAACGTCGTGAGAATTTGAGTTTTATTTTTATTTCCCTTCTACGTGACTTTACCGAAAGATCCAAGAATATGAATCCCTGCAGTCACGAAAGCTTTAAATCAAAAGTTAATGCATTGTAATTGGTTTTTACCCTTTAGTCTCACATGGTGTTGGACCAGATGACGGCTCTAAGAAAAGCTGTCTCGGGTGTGGACCAATCAATTTCAAGGACAGTGCATACATTATCAGAGTTGTGTTTTTTTGTTTGCATTCCGACCGCAGGTATTGTGGTCAATGTATACATGACTCCTTGTAAAAAAATATGTCAGTTTTGTTGCCAGATAAAAGTGTAAAAACCAATTATCATATTTTGCTAGTGGGAAAGGAGGTTCCAATGGTGTTAATGCATTGTACTCGATAGCGAACGTACGTGAAAGTGAAAAAGACTTTGCATGAATGCAGAGTACTTGACAATATTGGTCACATTCAAAGTACCGTACTTGATCGTGAACAGACGAGTACTTAATAGTGAATACACTCGTCAAGACCGACACTGGAGGAGGAGGATGTATCCACAACTCTGTTGCCTGATGAAGCTGCTGCTGGTAGCAGTGGCGGCTCCTGCAAAATCTCTCAGGGTGGGCAAATGTCTGGATGATTGATAAGGGTAAAGTCCACCCATGCAATGGATAAATTAACAGCTTAAGCATGTAAAGGCAACTTCACTTCTTTAATATTAATGAAAAATAAAGTGACTCTTACAATACATCTTGTTTGTTTCTATACTCACTATTAAAACAAACCACTCAAGTTTCTTTTATTAAAGATTCCACTAGGTGGCGACAAATTATATTGTTGGATGAAACGTGCTTACGTATGATGACGTAAACACATATGATGACGTAAGCACGTTAGGGCGAGCCCTCCCGGAAGCCATAGAGAATGCATTGCAGCGCCCCCGTTCGAAAAAAAACATCTTTGAATGTAAGTCTATGGGACCACTCGGGGCGATTCTCAGCTGGAGGGAAATCGCCCAAAAAGAGGCGGTACTCCACAGAACGTAGCATGACGCTGATTGGACTATATCCAGAGGCACAGTGACGGCTAGCGTGACTCTGTGGTTTAATGACATTGGTGGTGCGTCGCCCAATCGCCCTAATGAAGAAACCGCCCCTGGCTGGTAGTTGTTGTAAGTTGCGGGCTACTTTAACTTGCATCCCACTGGGATTTTTGCACACAGCGTTGCTGTACGGTGCCTTTTCTGCAATATTTTGCTGTCTTCTTGGATTTTCTGTTTGCACAGTCACATAGTCACTTTAAGATGTTTTCTTGTTCATGTTTGTTGCGGTTGCACCCAATTCAAGAGCCGAATGGCTCACAGGGCTATACCAAAACACATTCCTGCGGAGGGAGCTGGTAGGAACGTTGGGTTGCTCGGTCAATAGCCAGGGTCAACGGCGGCGTGGTGTATTCCGCAAATATTCCAGACTGTGAGGGCGGGCACAAGCCGGCGTGAGTAGGTGACCAGCCCCTCCCCACCCAGCCCCATCCCTCCCACCAGCCCCACCCTCCCCTCCCCACCCAGCCCCACCCTCCCCACCCAGCTCCTCCCTACCCAGCCCCTCCCTGCACGACGGACACAATAATCCTCTGTGGGCTACGTGTAACCAGGAGGTTCCTACCAGTATAAATGAAACTGAAACTACTCGAATTGCAAATGTTGTAGTTCTGGGATTTCATCTCCAACGTGACGAACCCTTCGCTCATTGTCCTAGGCGGCGGCGGTGTTGAACGACGCCTTCATACATCACGCGGCCAGAGCCACACAACAAGAACCTCTCTCCCCTCTCTCTCGTGGCGCGGACGCACACGGCGCAGTCGACTCAGTGCCACGGTGCCGCTACTACGCACTCTGGGTCTTTCGGTAAAGTCACGTAGGTATAAAATAAATTAAAATTGTATTTTATTTAAAAATAAAATAAATACTTTTATTTTATACATTACATTTTTCTTTTCTTTTGAATAAAATAAATTAAAATTGTATTTTATTTTTTACCCACGTGACTTTACCGAAAGAACCAAGGAGTATGGATCTCTGCAGTCACGAAAACTTCAGATCTCGACTGCACCGCTACAGTCGTTGCAAGACCCCACAGCGGTGACATCGTTCGCTCGGCGACGTCACCGCGTCGTCTACGCAGTGACGTCACAGCACACAAACTACGTCACCGCGTAATAAAAAATGACGTCTCCGCGCAAAATACAACGTCACCGCGTACAAATGACGTCACCGCGGTGGGCGGGGCCCCGAGAGGTGGGGGGGGAGGTGAAAGGGGGGGGGTCGACCCGGGCCATTCACGCGGCGGCCACACGAGGCGGCGGCAGCAGCAGCGTTCGGCGGTGAGGAGAGGGGGGCCACCACCATCATCATCATAAAGCCCGAGGGAGGAGCTCCAAGCGAGGCGAAACCGCCGCCCCCCCGACCCGCCACCTTCTCCTCCTCATCCTTTCCCCCTTGCGGACATCGCGCGCCGGGGGTTAAAATAAAAAGTATCGAAGGCGACGACGACGACCACCACCAAGTGTGTGGGGCAACTCGGCACCCTGATCGCGAGCGCCTTTGTCTCACCCGCACGACGGAGGCTCATTGTTGCGTTTCTTCTGCTCGTCACCACCACTACCAGTGTGGTACCCTCGCTCGGGTCTTTTTGTGTGTGTGTGGACGAGTGTATCGCTGATCACATCGCGCCCAGAGAGAGACAGCGAAGAGAGAGAGAGACCTCTGGCGACGTTACAGAGACCGATCTCTCTCTACGTTTCGGCTGCTGCTGGTTGTGGTGGTGGTTGTTGTGGTGGTTGTGGTTGTTGTTGCTGCGCAGTAGCGATGCAGGCCTCGCTACCGTCGGCCGCGCCGCCTTCTCGCCGCTGAAGCCGCCCTCCTTGGCGCCTCGCCGCGTGCGTGGCCCCCCCCCCCCCGCGGGTCGCTGGTCGTGGGGGGCACAGGCCCCCCCCCCCCCCGCGGGTCGTCGTGGCAGGAGGAGTCGGCTGCCCCCCAAAGCTGCTCGGGTCGCGACTTCGAATGGCGAACGCCGCTCCAAGTAGAAGCGACTGCGGCAGCGGAACGATGGTGGTGGTGGCATCACCACCAGCATCACCACCACCAGAATCACCACCACCATCAGCAGCATCACCACCACCAGAATCATCATCAGCAGCAGCATCACCATCAGCAACAGCATCACCATCACCAGCATCACCACCACCAGCAGCATCACCACCACCAGCAGCAGTAGCAGCATCACCAGCACTCCAGGAGATGGAGGATGCATGCGTGTCCGAGCAGAGCGGAGACTCCTCAACCATTTCCGCTTCCATCACCTCATCCATCTCATCCTCGACCATCACCTCATCCATCCCGTCGACCATCACCTCATCCATCTCATCCTCGACCATCACCTCATCCATCCCGTCGACCATCACCTCATCCATCCCATCCTCGACCGTCACCTCATCCATCCCATCCTCGACTGTCACCTCATCCATCCCATCCTCGACTGTCACCTCATCCATCCCATCGACCATCACCTCATCCATCCCATCGACCATCACCTCATCCATCCCGTCGACCGTCACCTCATCCATCCCGTCGACCGTCACCTCATCCATCCCGTCGACCGTCACCTCATCCATCCCGTCGACCGTCACCTCATCCATCCCATCCTCGACCATCACTTCATCCATCCCATCGACCATCACCTCGTCCATTACAATAACCATCACATCATCGTCCATCCCCACATCTTCCATCCCATCATCTAACTCCACGTCTTCCATCTCATCCACATCCATCACCACATCTTCCAGTCCAGCATGCATCCCTTCCATCTCCATATCTTCCATCCCATCATCTATCCCTTCATCCATCACCACTACTGACATTACATCCTCAGCCATCACCACCTCATCCATCAATGCCTCTTCAATTCAGTCAAACATCATGTCTGTCCCATCATCCCTGACAACTTACATCCCATCTTCAAATGTCACCTCATCCATCACTTCCTCCGCTATCACCACATCGATCACCTCATCCATCCCAACAGACATCACCTCATCCATTGCTTTGTCATCCGTCCCATCATCTATCTCACCCATCCCGTCCTCATTCACTTCCTCATCCTGTACCTCACCATTCACCACCTCCTCCTCACCCGACTTCATGGCGGATGACAGCGAGGACCCACTGGCCATGGGCGGTGGTGACGTGCCACGGGGCACCGACCCGGCCTGGTGCATGACCAAGAGCGGCCACATCAAGCGGCCCATGAACGCCTTCATGGTGTGGGCGCAGATGGAGCGTCGCAAGATCATGCAGACGGTGCCCGCGGCGCACAACGCCGACATCTCCAAGCTGCTGGGCCAGCGCTGGAAGGAGCTCGGCGCCAACGACAAGGCCCCGTACGTGTGCGAGGCGGAGCGCCTGCGTCGCAAGCACAACGCGGACTACCCCGACTACAAGTACCAGCCGCGCAAGAAGATGCCGGCCCTCATGCCTCCACCGAGGAAGCCCGATAATGGACCTCCGTGCGTCTTCACCATCATCGCCACTGGGCCGCCACAGCCCAGCACCACCGTGGCTACTGCCACTGCTGCTACCATCACCAGCGTGCAGCATCGGCAGCAGTTTTCTCTGGAACCGGAGGATAACAAGTTCGACTTGAAGATGCCGGTGCCTACTTTCCAGTTTTCGATGCAGAATATGTTTAAGGCAAAGGGACAGTTCGACGGCAACGTTGCTATGGCCAACCCAACCAAACTTTGGTTCGGTTCGCCCGCAGAACTTGGGCTCGTTAAGGTCTCTGCCTCCGGCGGGGTGCAACACAAAGTCATTTCGCAGGTACCGACCAGAGCGATGATCCCAGAGATGATCTTCACCGAGGTCCCTACGTTCTCCCGAATTTCGGGCAGATTCCCGGAGACCTCGTGCGTCCGAATGCTGCCACAGAGGGCCCCAATTGAGCGCCAGCATATAGTATATCTCCCAGATTTCACGCTATCTCACGGCATTTCTGGGAAAATAATTACCAAGGTTGCTTCGGCCACCCTCGACTTCAGCGGCCAAAAGAGGCCTGCCACCACCATGATGATGCAGGGCCCCGCGTACCCCACGGTCTCGACCAGGTCTCTGGAGGCCCTTCTTCCTGGCCAGCAGCAGCAGCAGGAGGATGATGTTGATGTCACGGGGCCAGGTCACCCAGCCCTGTCTCCCACCGAGACACCGGTGCCGCCGCGGTCCGCGTCCCCCTCGTGCCTGTCCTTCTGCTCGTCGTCGTCGGGCGACGAGTTGTACATCGACATCCCGGACGAGGAGGAAGAGGAGGAGATGGAGGAAGAAGCAGCGAACAGCGGCGGCGAAAGCGCCGGCGAAGCGCCCGTCAAGGAGGAGGATGTCGACGATGCCCCACGCCAGGCGACGCCGCGGGGTTTCTCGTCCCTGGAAGAGCAGCAAGGTGGCTTCCCCGGCACCGCCGACTTTTACAGCTCTTCCTCGCCTCCCTCCATTAAGGTGGAGTTCCCGGACAAATCCGCGGAGGGGGGGGACCCCCCAGAAGGCCACCGGCTGCGTGCCCACAATCTCCTGGACGACTGCTTCATGCCGGAGGTGCACGTGAGTTGTATGGTGCTTGTGTAGTGGCAATGCTAAGCGGGTACTTCGGTGCGAAGGATCGTTTGGCACCTCCTGATTAGGCCCCCTGTTTGGCTACGTACGGTGCGAAAGAAGTTCAACATACGGCACACGCGAAGCCCGTGCATTTGCATGATGTGCACATCCGTTGTCATTTCCATCGCGGGGCAGTGCACATTAACATGTGCTGTATCGGTGGCCTTCTGATCCGGATCAAGTGTTCATTATTTGGTTTGACCGATGCGCCAGATCGTGGAAGCCAAGCAGGGTAACGCATGTGTATGGGTGATCGCCATGCCGGAGAGACCAGACAGGTGTTGTATGCGATGTGTGCAGTAGAGGGCAGAGCAACACAATCCATTGTTATAGGCTGCTTTCACCAACCTGACCAGAGTGCAAGGGGCGGGGGGAGCCCTAATGGGCCGCCACGGTGGCTAGGAGATGTTAACTACTTCGCCTGATATACAGGAAGTCGTGTGTTCGAAGCCGACCCTGACGTCTTTTTTATCTTTGGAGTTTGCGGTGTTTCTCTCCCCGTGGTCGCGTGGATTTTTCTTTGGTTCCTCCGGTTTTCCCTCCAAATTTAGAATCAACATCATGTGTTTAGAGTATTCGGCTGCTTTCCATTTCCACGTGATAAGCCACTTCGTTGAGCTATCATTTGTGGCTGGGCCGCTTCTGAAAAAGAGCTATGTAGCTCAGTGGGCCTTACCTGGTATAATGAAAAAAAAGTTTAATATAGCAGGTCATTGACAAACGTGGTGTCCATGTACTGTGTATAAGAGAGATGAGAGGTGTTAGGGGAGAGAGAGCCTGATGGGTGACGTAAGGGTTAGGTGGGAGGTGCCGGCATGGGCTCGAGGTGCAGACGTTTAATGAGAATGGACTTGTCAATCGAGGTGACTTCAGTTTTGGGCCACGTACTTAAAATGGGGAAACGCTACTACACGAGAATGGACAGTGAAGTCGGTTGTTTTTGGGGTCAATGGCAATGTTGGAGCTGGGCTTCAACGGCACAAACGTTTGCGGTCTGTTTTAGCTAGAAATAATTTCGTTAGGTGGAAGGAGTTTAACACGTTGTCGGAGGATTTCGCGACCAATATTATTCATAAGAGGTTGTTTTTGGGTTATAATCGCGTAAATATCAATGTGTCGTTAGACCCGCCACCACCCGACACAGCCAATTAGTAAGATTTGTCACGTGAACAAGACGTGGTAATTACTACTTCAGCACGCCGGTTTGTTTGAGAGTAAATCAACAACATTTACAGTTTGAGTGTTGTGGCGTTTTGCTGGTAATTACAACCGCCTTCATCAGGTGGTTTGCAAGAATTGTCTAGCGGTCTATCTTGTTCCGGCCTTAAATAGAGCAAATGTGATGGCATTTGGAAGGAGATAGAATATAAATGTCAGAACTGGTTATCGGTGAAGCATGGAGTTGATTTTGTCAGGGCTGAGGTGATAGATTGCCAACGTTCCAACCTTGTGGCACACTGGAGCATAGGGGTTTCCTGGAGAGGAAATACCAGTTGTACGTATGTATATTGAACTTCTTTTACGTAGCCAACATTGATAATAAAAACGTTGATGGAGAGCAGTATGATCGAGAGGACGTGTGTTTAGTTATGCAGACGTTCGAAAAGGATGGCATGTGTTTAATGGTGTCAATCAGGAGTCGGGGTGTATAGGAGTGAAGGCATCGACGATCGTAGGGGAACAAGTGATTGGCCAGCCTCGTGGACATCAATCGGTCTCGAAGCAGTCGGGCACCAGAAAGCCATTCCTGATTGGACTAACCTCCAAAAAATAGGAAGCAAATAGTTGACACTGTGCAGCTGACGGTGAAGCAGAGAAGAAGCCAGGTTCTTGGAACTTTGGAGGGAGATTACATCGATTAATTGTACTAGCAGGTTCACATATCTGTTTAAAACCTTAAACTTTATGTACAGTCCATATGGGCACACTCACTCAATGTTTGATGTGCATTTGCTGGTTCAACAGTTCAGAGATACAGTTTGATTACAATGCTCACTGAAATAAATTTTCATTTTCAGCACTGCAAACCGATGCTGGATTTGTGGCCTACCCTTGCCTTTAGGTAATGGGAGTTGTTTGACCATACTTCACCACACTAGGTCGTAATGGTTGGTGTGGGGGCCCCAGAACACATTTTAGATATATCACTTGCAATGTGCTAACCACTGCACCACCACTCCACCCATACATGATCGACACTCAATCCTTCCTTGCAGTGGCTTGTAAATAATTCGGGCAAAACATGCAGTTGTTATTTCACAGGAATAGCAGAACTATTTTATAAGCAGGATGCACGTAGACATGAAGATCGATTCCAAGTCAAATTATTGACTTGGATCAAAATAATGTCTTTGGGGTGATTTGTCTGGTTTACGTGCGGTTGTGATGATTGTGGGAGCGTGCTGCATTGTGTAATTTTTGCCGTGTGGGTTTTGCAGCGGGTGGTGAGTCTGGTGGACGTGAACAGCTTCATCACCTGTTACCTGTGTAAGGGATACCTAGTCGACGCAACCACCATCACCGAATGCCTCCACACCTGTGAGTATCTTCCATTGAAAGTCTTCCAACTAAGGTTGAAAGCATTCTTGCATTAGTTATGTCGTTCTGTCTGTCCGTTGGTCTGCAGTGAGGTGTCGGGGTATGTATGTACGTTGAACTTCTTTCGCACTGTATATAATCGGAGGGGCGGGGGAAGGACTACAAAGTAAAGTATTAAAGCGGGTTTTTTTTACACCAGGTAAGGCCCACTAAGCTATATGGCTCTTTTTCAGAAGTGACCTGGCCACAAATGATAGCTCAACGAAGTGGCTTATGTGGAAACTTACAATGGCCAAATACTCTAACATCATGTATCTAAATGTGGAGGGAAAAACCGGTAGACCTGGAGAAAAATGTACTCGACCAGCCGGAGAACATGGAAACTTCAAATATACAGGCATCAGGGTCGGGATTGAACCCACGACCTCCTGCTTATCCGGCGAGGTAGTTAACATCTTGCCACCAACCTAAATACATAAAGCAGAGTTAACATTGGTGAAGTTATCCAATATAAATAACATTTTTGTGTAAAGTTTTGATGTTTTAGGGAATTATTTTGTAAGAAACCAGCAAAAGTGATCGAAGGGTTGCCCCAAATAGGGTAATGAAAATCAGAGATACATAATAAGGCTTTTAAACCAAGCTGATGATGTCAGAGGCTTGTAAGTGTGATATCCTCAATGCTTTTATATGGCTTGCTCGTATCAGAATTATCTCTACCTCGTAAAGTAGATAAAAAGTTACGAAGTTTTGGGTGAGTATTAGATGAAGCAATTTTTGCAAAGTGTAACTTTTAAGAAATTCATTTACAGTGTCGTAGTTGTATTGGCAGATAGTTGTGTGAACAGGTGAGATTTGCATGTATGTTTATTTTTCCCCGTAGGTGCACTTTAATGGCATTAAGCTCCCAGAGTGTTGTATGTTCGAATTAGCCACCGCCAAGAAGCCAGAACCAGTGGTGATTCATAAATTCGTTTCCACATTGCAGCTTTGTTCTTCAATAAATGTCACTTGCGTCTACACCCTCGGAAGACGACATTTTTATAACGTCTTCTTGGTTCTTTCGGTAAAGTCACGTAGAAGGGAAGTAATAAAATAATAAAAATAAAACATAATAAAACAATTCTCACGACGTTTCGGCTACAACGCAAGCAGCCGTCTTCAGGTGAAGAATGAGACACTACCAAGCTAGGAGCTTATATATACACTGGGTTGGAGGTGTAAGAAGAGCGACTTAACAAAAAGAATGTGCATATGAAGAGGAATTTAGCATATTCATGGGAAATGCGTAGGAGGTGGGCGGGGGGGTTTCAAAGTCATATTATGCCCATGCATTATGCAGGATCAGCAGCACCAAGGGAGGGTGTACGGAGTAGCATTAACAAAGGAAAGGAATGTTAATAGTATGTAGCTGCAGTTACTAAACAACCACGTAGATAACTAAAGTATAAACTACATAAAAAACTAAAGTATAAACTGCATAGCACCATCAGTGTACTTACTATACTCTACAATAAGCTGAGTTACTCACAGCAAGTAATACATTACAATTTTACGTCGTAAAAAATTATATAATATGCTTCCATCTAAACTGTATTCTCTTACATCACACGAGCATACACCGTACTATATACTGCCATAGATAAACCCAACATTAAATTATATACTGTATTGCTGTAAACCACCCTATACTTTATACATTTTAATATAACACTATGTATTATTCAACTCACCCTAATGTGTATCGAAATGGTTTATTACGTCCTTCCAATGATTGCTAAGCCTGAATCCATCTTCTCGGTTAAAATTGTCTCTGTGTTTGTATATGTGGATCGCCTCATGAACGAATCTCTCATGATAGCCAGATGGCTTGCAGAGAACCTCCGTCTTGGAGAAGTCAATGTCATGTGAGCCCACTGAGTTGTAACAGTGGTCTGCCACGGCTGAGGTGTTTGTCCTACCGTGTTTTAGATCAGCTTTATGTTCACGAATGCGGTCTGAGACGTGTCGTTTGGTTTCTAATCAAAAGGAGACCTGATGGTTCAATGAGCCACTCTGTCTACAGGAAAGCCACCCACACGGATGCTTATCTAAAACCGGATTCCCACCACCATCCATCCCAGAAGAATTCCCTCATCAAGACTCTATATCATAGAGCCCAATGCATCTCCGACCATGAACACATTTCCAGTGAACTCAAACACGTACGCCAAGCTCTTAAGGCTAATGGTTACTCCGACTACACAATCCGCAAAGCCATCACTCCAACCATCAAGAAAGATCCTGTTGAGGAGCCTTTCAAGACCATCACCTTACCCTACATTGCTGGGGTCACAAAAAAGATCTCCAAAATCCTGATTAAACACAAGATCCAGGTCCGATTCAACACAGTACATAAAATCCGTGATCTGGTACCATCTGTAAAAGATGTGATTCCAGACATACAGTACCCTGGCGTCTACAAACTAAGTTGCCTCTGTGGTAGCAGTTACATTGGGGAAACCAAACGACACGTCTCAGACCGCATTCGTGAACATAAAGCTGATCTAAAACACGGTAGGACAAACACCTCAGCCGTGGCAGACCACTGTTACAACTCAGTGGGCTCACATGACATTGACTTCTCCAAGACGGAGGTTCTCTGCAAGCCATCTGGCTATCATGAGAGATTCGTTCATGAGGCGATCCACATATACAAACACAGAGACAATTTTAACCGAGAAGATGGATTCAGGCTTAGCAATCATTGGAAGGACGTAATAAACCATTTCGATACACATTAGGGTGAGTTGAATAATACATAGTGTTATATTAAAATGTATAAAGTATAGGGTGGTTTACAGCAATACAGTATATAATTTAATGTTGGGTTTATCTATGGCAGTATATAGTACGGTGTATGCTCGTGTGATGTAAGAGAATACAGTTTAGATGGAAGCATATTATATAATTTTTTACGACGTAAAATTGTAATGTATTACTTGCTGTGAGTAACTCAGCTTATTGTAGAGTATAGTAAGTACACTGATGGTGCTATGCAGTTTATACTTTAGTTTTTTATGTAGTTTATACTTTAGTTATCTACGTGGTTGTTTAGTAACTGCAGCTACATACTATTAACATTCCTTTCCTTTGTTAATGCTACTCCGTACACCCTCCCTTGGTGCTGCTGATCCTGCATAATGCATGGGCATAATATGACTTTGAAACCCCCCCGCCCACCTCCTACGCATTTCCCATGAATATGCTAAATTCCTCTTCATATGCACATTCTTTTTGTTAAGTCGCTCTTCTTACACCTCCAACCCAGTGTATATATAAGCTCCTAGCTTGGTAGTGTCTCATTCTTCACCTGAAGACGGCTGCTTGCGTTGTAGCCGAAACGTCGTGAGAATTGTTTTATTATGTTTTATTTTTATTATTTTATTACTTCCCTTCTACGTGACTTTACCGAAAGAACCAAGAAGATGAATCCCTGCAGTCACGAAAGCTTTAAATCGAAATTTTTATAACGTCTTCCAGTATGCAGTTCTGCACGAGTGCCATCACACACAATGTCTGTGATCTCGTGGAAAGGCCGGCTCCAAGGCCATTGCGTGCTTCATTGCATTATTTGCCAAAATTGCACTGATCGTGCTACTTGGTGGTTGTGCTGTCCAGCTCTCAGATATGTTTTTTGGGGTCGTGCTGCGTGTTCACCATGATGTCCGATGTTTCGCTCTACATGCTGGAAGCTTTTTTGGGAACTGACGCTGCCGGCGAGATGTCGGATGTCGTGTCAGACTACGCGGGGCACAACCATAAAATACAATGGGGATGGGGGCTGTGCTGACATGATAATTAAAAGTCTCTACTTTTTGAAATCTAATTGCAAGGTTCTAATTAATTTAGTAAAATTTTAAACTGTTGTAACATTGGCCGAGACTGACTTGGTTGCATACTGACTTTAGCACCTCGACTGTGTTTCATCCTGCTACTAAAGTAGATATTCATCCAAAAAATGTATTTTATGTTGAATATTCTTTGGTTCTTTCGGTAAAGTCACGTAGATATAAAAATAAAAATAAAGTGAGTAAAAGTTTTACAAATAAAACAAAAACCACGACGTTTCGATCACAACACAAGCGATCGTCGTCGTCCTCCTCCTGAAGACGATCGCTTGTGTTGTGATCGAAACGTTGTGGTTTTTATTTTAATTTGTATTCACTTTATTTTTCTATGTACGTGACTTTACTGAAAGAACCAAAGAATATGAATTCCTGCAGTCACGAAAGTTTTAAGTCAAAATTTACGTTGAATGTTTTTGGTACCAGTTTATAACAAGGCTACGTTAAAACAATAACTTGAGTATTTTTGCCCGTTCTAATTTAATTTTAATTCTGTGTTTTCTTATGTACTTTTCAAAATAATAGTTTGCAAGAGCTGCATCGTGAAGCACTTTGACTACAGCAATAGATGCCCGCAGTGCAACGTGGTGGTGCATCAGACTCAGCCACTCTACAACATCAGGTGCGTATCTGGGGTGCCACGGTGGCTCGGAGATGTCAACTACCTCGATTGGTACACAGGAGGTCGTGGGTTCGATCGTGAACCTAACTCCTGTATATTTGCAGTCTGTGTGACTATCCCTATGGTCGTGTGGATTTTTCTCCCGGTCCTCCGGTTTTGCCCTTTCACATTTAGAAACGTGTGCATAGTCAGACGTCTTTGTGCTATGAACACTTCCTTAAAAGACACATTAAGACGGGCAATATCAATGTGAACACATGGGAGGACATGTTTGCCAACCGTAATTAGTGGGAGAAGTGCTGTAGCCGACTCGTTCAAGAGGGTTGAAGAAAAAAGGGAAAAAACCTCTCAGCATCGACACCAGCAATGGCACAACACAAATGCCATTTGGCAGTCGAGCAACTCTTGCGCACAGTGCAGCCGATGCTTCCGCTCAAGAGCTGGCCTCTCATCTCACCAGTGCGCAGGAAAATGCTAGTTCTCCGCAGTCATCAACGTTCACGATGGACAGCCGAAGAAAGTAGGGTATTTGGCTGCTCTAGATTTCCACATGACGTGCCATTTCGTTGAGCTGTCATTTGTGATAGTCAGGCCGTTTCTGAAAAAGATGTCTAGCTCAGCGGGCCTTACCTGGTGGAATTAAACAATTTTAGTTTAATTTAATCTGTGCTGCTCAACAGAGTAGGCAATGAGAGGACCTTTACTCAACACTTATTGGCTGGCCCCTTTTGGGTCATTTGTCAAAGCCTAATAAGATTAAATTTCACACGTAAAGTTTAAATGTAATTCAGGCATTTTGGATAACTGTAAGCATTCGTGATACTGCAACGTATTGTTGTGAGACTATCATCCTTGCCTCATTGTCAATCCGGCAGTTTTCATCCGAGTCTTCTTCTTGGTTCTTTCGGTAAAGTCACGTAGAAGGGAAGTAATAAAATAATAAAAATAAAACATAATTAAACAATTCTCACGACGTTTCGGCTACAACACAAGCATCCGAGTCTGTTTAGGCAACTTTTATAATCCAGATAACCCATTTCCTGTTGTTGGAGTTATTGTGGATCTTTTTTCAACTCATATTCCATCACAATAGAAGCACTGTGGCCCTTGAAGCTTTCACTTTGAGTCGTGTTAAGTTTTTGTCAAGCTGCAGATATGAATTTGGATTATGCACACTGCAATGGGCGTATGAGCACTCGCACTACTGTACAGTGTCAGTTGGGTGGGACAGGGGAGAGGGAGAATGGAGGCACCGTGGCAGCGTGCTGGATCTATTTATCCCTGTGGCTATTGCACAAACAATGCAAACTCTTGACCGTTTTCAACTGGACTGAGTTTGATCAGCATGGGGGTGGCCTGCATCTCTTGCGAATAGAAGTACATCATATACTGTGGATGTATGACATACTGAGAACAGAATATGCACATACTAACTGCCCACCATATATATGTACGCTTGCTGTATATTATCTCATGTCCTCACCAGCTTCAAACTGTGCCCATTCCCTCTCTTTACCACCGTTCCAGTCCTTGACTACCATATTTAGATAAGCCCCTCCCCCCTCCCCTTAACTTGTATTTAAGCTTGGATTTCTCCTCACTTGATACAGTAAATTTAGCTGTGACGGTCCCACCTGAAGACGGGAGATTTGTGTTGCCTCCGAAACGTCGTGATTTAATTGATTTATTTTCTTTTAGTATTATTTTATTATTTATTATTTTTTACCTACGTGACTTTACCGAAAAAACCTAAGAGTATAAATCCTTTGCCATCACGAAAGCTTCAAATCTAGAATTAGCAGTGTCCATTAGGACGCTGTCTTTCCGACAGCTCTGTTCTTCACCTGAGGACGGCTGCTTGTGTTGTGGCCAGAACGTCGTGAGAATTTTAGAATGTTTTATTTTTATTATTTTATTATTTCCCTTCTACGTGACTTTACCGAAAGATCCAAGAATATGAATCTCTGCAGTCACGAAAGCTTTAAATCGAAAGTTAACGCATTGTGCTCGATAGCGAATGTACGTGAAAGTGAAACAACTTTGCATGAATGTAGAGTACTTGACAATATTGATCACATTCAAAGTACCGTACTTGATCGTGAACAGACGAGTACTTATATTGGTAGGAACCTCCTGGTTACACCACCCCACAGGGGATTATTGTGTCTGTCCGTCGTGCAGGGAGGGGCTGGGTGGGGAGGGGAGGGTGGGGCTGGGTGGGGAGGGTGGGGCTGGGTGGGGGGTGGGGCTGGGTGGGGAGGGGCTGGTCACCCCGTGGTGCCCTTATAAAACTCAACGTTTAACTTACTCACGCCGGCTTGTGCCCGCCCTCAGCCGGGAATATTTGCGGAATACTGGCCATTGACCGAGCAACCCAACGTTCCTACCAGCTCCCTCCGCAGAAATGTGTTAAGCGATTCCCCTCAAACCTGAGACAAGCTGTAGGCTTTCTGCTGTCTGAAGTTACCTGTACGAGTACAGTGTTTGACTGTTTCACCCTCGTATATAACGTAAACGCTATTGCCCAAAATTTGGTAGCCAGTCTCTCCTTAAGTGGGAGTCATAGTGTCTGACTTGGTGGGTGAGTATCTGTTGCTATTCCTATTAATTAACACTGGATATAAAGAACCGTATGGAAAACTCAATCTCTTTATAATTTTGTTATTCACTCAAATGGTATTCCAATCGCCGGCGGCATATGTTTAAGAGACAATATCCAATCGGATATCTAACAGAGCAGTTCAACCCTTTGTGTGAGTAAAAAGCGCCCATGACGAATTAAGTCCAGAACCTGATTTTATGTAACGCTTTGCTTTTGTGCAGTTGTTGGTGACTGAGTTGAGAACATAAACTCGCTGCATTGGAGAAGCCGGTTTAATAACATGCGGCTGAAGCCTGACTTCAAATCCTGGATCTCAGTGGTGTCAGCTCACTGTTGTCACCTCTGAGCCACATGGCCGCTTCCAATCCCCTCTATTTAAAAATGCTGTTCAAAGCAAATATTTCGAGCAAAATATACCAACGTAAAAAAAGAAGTTTATCTTGTCAGATTTTTCTAGATTTTTTTTTTTTAGAAGAAATCTGAATTTATTTTTATAATTTGTCATTGGTCTACTCCTCCTACCTCATGGTATATGAAGAGTTACTCTTCGACACTTCCAAGCCACAATGGATTTCTTATGTATCTATACAGAAATTACTCATTATAATTAAATGTGTATCCTAATATATATGTAGGGCTGCATTATTTTAGTTTTGACAAACATTTCATCTTCATTAAATTTATATTTTACTGTGACTTTTATGAATTTTAAAACTAGTCGGTTGACAGAGGACATGTGTGCCTTATAGGCCATGCATTCTGTTTAAATCATTCATCTCTCTTAATGGGTACATTGAACAAAAAACATCATCTACATCTTTAAATTTTTTATGTGGTTGTTGAATATGCACGATCATCATTGCCTCTTGTCGCTCATCCTTGCCTTTAAAGTGAGTGTTTTTGCATCCGGCTTGGATTGTTCAGAAAGGTAAAGCATATCTGACATTACTCGTTGGTTCTTTCGGTAAAGTCACGTAGAAAGAAAATAAATTAAATAATAGAGTACGACGTTTCGAGTGCAACACAAGCAACCGTCATCAGGTAGAACTAAATTTGAGAGAGAGACAAAACACAGACACGGAGTCATATCATATCTGACATGTTGAGTTATTTAGTGGGAAATGGCAGGAAAATAACTTGGTACACAAACTCATTAAGCGTTGCCATGGAGTATTATAGGTGAAAGCAAATATAAGCAGAGAACTCCATTCTTTGTCCCAGCGAAAAGAGATTTTTAGTCAGGTCAATTAGCTTTCCAGACCGATGTTGAAAAACAGCGAGCATATTCTCGTCTCATCGGCAGAGAGTGGGTGAGAGGCCGTAGCCTTCTCACACCCCACCTTTTCCTTGTTTTCATGTCACCTTAAACACAACTAATACCGTCATCGAGGAAGAATGGACATCGTTAATTTGAACGAAGATGTGATGAGTAGAGCTAAATGCCCTGATTAAGGGCCACAAACCGATGCGGACGAGGCCTTCTAGTGTTCCAACTACATTTTTAAGGACTCTTCAAGACTTTAATGCGACTTCCAGGCCAGAAACCTGAAGGAAATTAACACTGACGTCATCGCTTTAAAGGAGACGCACATTGATGACAGCACTCGAACGGCGAGTTAAAAAATAAATGGATATCCTTGTTTGTTGCCATCTACCACCCTAGATATGGCCTCGACACATTCATCAGGCAAGGCCTATAGATCTATGCTTTCAAATACACAGAAAAAGTACCCCCTGTATAGCCTGAACAGGGGGAGGGCGGCCAACACCATGCCCTGCCGCCTTTGTCTCCCTAGTGGCGATGTTTACATACCGCACCAGGTACTCATTTGAGGCCGAGTCGACCTAGTACACCACCACAAGCAAGGTCACATTGATGAAAACCGAGCAAGTTGTTAATGTGACCGTCATCAACTTATATAAACTCCTAAATAAGGAATGGCCATCACCACCTCTGCCAGAAGCCGCTCACCCGGCTATACTTGTGGGTGACTTAAGCAACCACCACACGCAGGTGGGACTGCTCAGAAAATAGCGAAGCCGGAGAGAAACTCGGGGAATGGTCGTCGGCAACAAGACATGTTTCTTATACATGACCTTAAACAGCCGGACACATTTCATTTGGACCGATGGAAAAAAAATACTCCATCCCAATCTTTATGGCTCAACTCACAGGACAAGAATGCACAGCCGTATAATTGCTCTGGGGAATTTTCTGAAGGGCCAAGAAATATGAGCAGTCACTAACGTTGGATTACTGTTGCCGGTCATAACCTCAAAACCACAGCCACTTTTGGGGGCCTTCAGTCCACCAATTGGTCCAATTGAGAAAAATAAACCGAAACCCAAATGAAGAACCGGGAGCCAAAGCCTAAACATTTTTTACATTCAATCATTAAAATTGTCACATTTATTGAGCAAAAAGAATAACATCCCAAGTTGTATTGGAATAGCCACACACCATCTTGGCAACCAAAAAGAGAACAACTCTTGCAAAAGTTCATGATAACTAGTGCCCGAGACGAGAGGACCTCACTGCTAGCATCCCTGAATTCTGCACAAAGAAAACGTTGGGAAGATTGTCACGACAAAACCTGGCAGCTCCTCCAGAACCTAGAAGCCTCAACTAACGGGGCACAGGTCATGAAAAACCACAGTAATTGCTGTGGCCTCCCTTATGCTTTCCTGCTCAAAGGCACCCAGTGGACATAGTGCGCCAAACAAGATGTCCAGAAACAACTTTCCATCACCTTTAGCCGATTCTCAAAAGCGACATATCTAACTAGGCCATGCACTGTCACTAAAGTGGAAATGGCCCTCAAAGGCCACAAAATCCCAATAGGCACTAGAAT
Organism: Lampetra planeri; assembly: GCF_965212315.1. Taxonomy (NCBI): domain Eukaryota; kingdom Metazoa; phylum Chordata; class Hyperoartia; order Petromyzontiformes; family Petromyzontidae; genus Lampetra; species Lampetra planeri. Next base: position 12,764,717 of record NC_136110.1, read on the forward strand.
ATGATGACCTACATCCCAGGTTCCTTAAGAACCTGGGACTGTATGGACAATAATGGCTTGTAAATGTCTCTGCGCAGGTTAGGCAAAATCCTGAAAGCATGGAAGCAAGCAAAGTCAACGCCATGAAACCCAGAAAGACGCAAGACTCGCCCTCCAGCTACAGGCCCATGTCCCTCCAGCTGCAGACCAATATCACTCCAGCTACAGGCCAATATCGCCATGCTACAGAAACGGGCAGGAACGATCTAAGGTGCCTCGACTGATTTTCTGTGAACTGCAGCCTTATCGCTATATCTACGCGGTAGCAGAGTACTGCGCTCCAGCCTGGCCTAGGAGCTTCTACATAAACTTGCTAGATACAAAATTGAATAACAAGATGTGCATCATAACCGGAACACTGAAACCGACACCAAACCCTTGGCGAGAACATTCTGCTGCCAAATATCCGAAGGTTCCACGTTTTCTTGCCTTTGACAACCTTACACATCAACGAAGACCTCAACAGCACCACTCCACCGACTAAAGTCCCAATCCCGCTTCTGGGATCGCCCTGCTGTCGACATTTTAGAATTTCACCCAGATCCGGAAGAACGCTGGAAAACAAAGTGAAGCAATGCGCAAGTCCGGAATAATCACCTAATTTGAGACCCAAACATCGCACCACTTGGTTTTGACGCTTCTCGAAGACACCGCTGGTGGAACCATCAACCGCATCAAAACATCAGCCGGCTGATGACCACATCTCCTTCATACCTGGAAAATTTTAGACACAGCCACGGTGCGATTATGGCCATGCAACCCAAACTATGGACCAGACACATTTATTTTCTCTTGCGTATCTGTCTGTGGAGGGTTGTTTTCCTCTTCCTTTTAATCTTAAGGATATTTTTTTACTGGGATTGTGTTGTAAAGCCCTGTGACGCCTCTTGTGTGAATGGTACTATATAAAACTGGGGTTTACTTACCTATAGTAAACCACTAGTCTTTGCTTCAATGGAGGAATAGAAAAACTACAAAGATTCACTCCTGAAGCCCGCTCATGAATATTAGACTGCAAAATTGGCATTTAAATACTGGACATATTGCCACATGCCAGAATACAATCGGCAGTCAGGCGTGTTATATACAAAGTGCCGCTGAATTACCAGATGCTATTGGCTACAGCAGTCCATGTAAAATATGAACCCCGGTTCAGCCCATTTTTAAAATCAATATACAACTTGGACATTGTGCACTTTTCAATTAATACAAATAATTATCAAGCTTGTTTTCACTAGTCTTGTAACTAGTGCATTGTAGTTATGGAAAGCAGGATAGGTAAACATAAGTAACATGTTTGTAATCTTTAAGTGCTATGTGACCTTAACTTAATGATTTATGTGTTGATTATACTTTGATGACCTCAATGGTGCACCTTTTATTGCTTTCTGACACAGGTCGGATGGAACTATGCAGGATATCGTGTACAAGTTGGTGCCGAATCTGGAAGAAAGTAAGTGTGCGTGTGTTACAAGAAATGACTATGCAGAGTAGTTCTTTGGAAATTTGTTTTAATTTGCCCGAGACTCATTTTACATGTGGCTATAGGGTTACTTCGTAGAACACTTGTTTTTTTACTTAAACTTTTTTCAATTTCAAAGTATTCCTAGTAAATCTTGACTTAAAGCTTTCGTGACTGAAGAAATTCATATTCTTTGGGTCTTTCGGTAAAGCCACGTCGATAAGTTGAAAGAAAATAACAAAAAAAGAACAAAAACGACAACGTTTCGATCACAACACAAGCGATCGAAACGTCGTAGTTGTTGTTTTTTGTTATTTTCTTTCAACCTATCTACGTGACTTTACTGAAAGACCCAAAGAATATCTATTTCTCGTAAGTCTAATACTTTGTTTTGGCATACAAATTATAATTGCTATATAGTTATGTAATATAAATGTATTCTTTTGATATTTGGCTTGTTGCTGCTTAAGAAACCGCTGCGGTTTGAATTTTGTCTTGGCATTTGCAGGCTGATAGCCACATCGCATAAAACACGTCCCGCTTTATATATTTCACCCACAAGCTTGGTGGCTCATAACTCAGAGGGCTGAGCTGGCACCACTAGGATCCTGGGTTTTCGAACCAAGGCACTGCCGGTGACACACTGCCGGTGATTAAAAAGAGGCGCTTAAGAATCTCGAGTTGATGGTCTCAGCCCGGTCACCCAAATGCTTGCACAAAAAAAATCACGGCGCTAAATTTGGTTGCGCTTTTAGTTCATTCATCAACGTGGCGAACATTACTCGCAGTGGCAGGCCGATTGAGAAAGCGCTGCCCCTCCTAACTTGTGGAGCAGTGGTCCTCTCAAAAGGAATTTGGTGACATCCGCTACCGTGGGCCGTGCTGCGCGAGTGATCTGCACGGATAATTAATCTCTTCACGTGACATCGATAGCACAATTTGGATGAAATTATGGAAAAGGACAAAAAACGGGGGGAGGTTTACATTCTTTTTAGCCCTGCGGTTTCTCGAAAGGAAGCGACAGCGGTCTCACATGCCCCTGGATGTGCTAAGAAGGACGTGCCGTCTGCTTTTCAGATGAGAAGCGGAGCATGAGAGATTTTTATCTTTCAAGGGGATTGGAGCTTCCAAAACCAGGTAACTGTCATCTGCTCATTCCTTCCTGCTTAGTTTAGTTAAAGTGCTTACAAGAAAACAGCCATTGTTTGCAGGTAACGGTAATCAGTATTGTGTAAACAGCGATCCTGTTCCAAGCTTTAATTGATGTACAGTTAGCATTGTACCTTTGTATGTTGAACTTCTTTCACACCTTACGTATCCAGCCGGAGGTGCATTGCAGGACAATTGGGGGATAATTGCTTATTAATTTAATTTCACCATCTATGGACTGCATGTAGGACTAGTTAAGTACATCTTTAACCTATTAAAGGTATTTTTTATCTGTCTGTCTGTCCGTCTGTCTGTCTGTCTGCATGTGGCTGACACTTGCGAGGGATTTGGCTCACGAACCGTGGGGTTAAGTTTTAAAAAAGTACCCAGGTAGCACGGCGCTATTCCGATTTAACGTCCATCACCTTTAAAGTAATTTCATTAGCGATTTAGTGCTGTTTTTTGTTATTTATCTATTCCGTTGCGCCTCCGAGCGCGTGCCAAAGCACGCATCTGCGCATGCGCATCCCTCGCGGTGGGGGGGGGGGGGGAGTGGCATTCTCGTTAAAAATGCAACAAAAAATACGCACAAGACTGAGGTATATTCTTCAAAGTGTGATGTCCTCTTCTCCCCCCCCACCCTAATGTGTGCAATTACTACTATGTGGTCAGGAGATACTAATATTATAGAGCTTACGTACTATTACTGTAGAGCGGGCGGCAGAATGGTTGGGGGGGGGGGTAGCGGCCCAGCCCCAGCCTGCCAAGGTGCCATCTCGGCTGGCTGGGCAATCTAGGCGAAAACTAATATTAAAAAATTAATGTGTGTGTGTAAGTCGATGTGTGTGTGTAAGTAAAAATACAAAAAATATTGCGTGTACGTATAAGTCGGTGTGTGTGTGTACGTCGATGTGTGAGTCTCTTTGTGTGTGTGTACTTCGATGTGTGTGTTTGAGTCCATGTGTGTGTGTCTTTTTCGCCCGGGCAACGCCGGCTACTTGCCGCTAGTCCTCAATAAACGCTTCCCTTTACACAAACAACAGCTTTGAGGCTTGGTAAGATACCTCTAAGATGCTCTGTATGCAGAGAGCTATCTAAAGCAACTTGTATATTAATAAACATGTATTAATAAACACGTATTTGCATATTGAAACAGCCGTGTAGTACACAAACCTACATTCGCGTACACTCAAAATCACATAATAGTGCACATAGAAACACAAAGATCTGCCGTGTAGCCTTTAACAGACTGTTCGGGAAAGTGCTGTTCGTGAGCACTTATGAAGGCAGGCACGGCACACAAGGGGGTGGGTGGGTGTCAGGCACCACGCCTGGCCGCATTTGTCTTCCCAGTACTGATACGCCTCAAAAGATACTACATTTATGGCTAAGTCGACCTAGAGGAGGCCCACGACCAGTTAAGATATTCGTCACCGATGTTGGTTTGCGAGTGGGCGAATCTAGGTCCCGAGGTTTATAGCAGCACAGTGCCACAGTGCACTCACCACTGCTCCCCACAAACACACTCAAGAGGTTGTCATGGTGAACCGCATTGCTCTTACCACACCTGGTCATTGCTTATCTTATTTACCCACACATTGCAGTCAGCGTGAGTCACCGGCTGCTGCTCTCTTCCTAATCACCCATCCTGCCCCCCTCTGTATTGTTACTGTGCCAACCCCCCACACTTCACATCCTCTCTTGCCTTATCACGTGCACCCTCACACATTGCTTGGCTCCAGGGCTGGGGCGATCAATCGGTTAAGTCCATGAATTGACTACAAATCGAAGGTGCCAATGGGGTTATCAGGCCTCGCCCATCGCCCCCTTGTCCAGCGTCACACACAAAGTTTTTGCCACAAGTGAACCACAACACCTTGCTGATCTCGTCAAAGAGCATAAACCATAATCACGTGAACTCTGGTCATCCTCGCAGCGGCTTTTGGCTAGACATCGAACAAAGATGGTCACTGCATCGCGCGCTTTCAGATCTGCTTCTGAGGCCATTTGGAACATTCTACCTTCCAATATTAGGAAGCCACTGGAGCTATGCATTTTTAAATCAAGATTGAAAACTCATTGCTTTAGAACTGCTTTTTGTGTTTAGTTCTTCTCCCGAACCTCCAATTAGCACAGTTGGCTGCGTATGGCGCAAGAAGTTCAACATACATGCACATGGAAGAGGAGATGATACTTTAAATATCTCCTGATGTCGTGTTCTCTCTCATATGCTGCCTCTTTGTAACCGCAACGTCCCCGTGTCCCCCTGCAGCGGTTTACTACGTGGCGGCAGGACCCGGAGAACGAGGCAAGAAGGCGGACAAGCGCAAGGGCCTCAGCTTCACAGAGCCCAGCGCCACCCTCGCCTGCGTCTCGCTCGTGCTGGAGTGCGGACGGTGCGTTGTCCCAACGTCTGGTGGGCTTCGTTTGGTTAACTTTGCATTCGAGCTGGGCCGTCTACCTTGCCTGGTATACAGGAGGAGGGCGTAGGTTCGATCACGACCCTGACCATGCCTGGGTTCGATCCCGACCCTGATGCCTGCTGTATATTTGGAGTTTGCATGTTCTCTGTTCCTGTGGTCGCGTGGATTTTTCTCCGGGTCCTCCGATTTTTCCTCCACGATTAGGAACATGCCTTTATATTGTTGTCCTTCTCCCACACCTCCGATTAGTATGGTTGGCTACGTACGGTGTGAAAGAAGTTCAACATGGTAAAATAAAACTAGTAAATATTACTTGAGGAATCGATGACGCTCTGTTCGATTACTCTATTTTTTGGGCAAATTTTTTTACAAAAAAAGTCACGGGTGTTACCATGCACGTGCCGCTGGACGCGAGATGATTGGCGGGCCTTGGTGATGTCACCGGCATCGTGAGCTATGTCACGCTGGGTGTGGCTTATTGGGGGTTTCCTGCCTTTGGGGAGGTGGGGAAGGTAGTCAGGGCTGCCACAATTGTTTAAAGGGGCCCTGGTAATCGACCACAAAAAAAGTAGTCAACTGCAATATTTAGTCCAGTGATCGAGTTCGGTGATAAACCGTCCCGGCTCTACTTTTAATTCCATCCGTGTAGTCTGTAAGACATTGTTGTAAAGTGTTTAATGTCTCGGCCGTATAGGTTAATCTTGTACCATTGTCTTAGCCTCACCTTTTATTCAATAGTTTAGAGTTTTTTAACAAACTTTGATTTTAAGCTATGCACCTGTCCTAGCCCAAACTTAGCTATTCATCTACGCCAATATATCTAATGATAACTAAACAAGCAGTGGTAGATGTAATGCCACCGACTTGTTCTTCAGACACTTGATCTCTACTTTTCTTTTGTACAGGGTGGAGGCTGGGATCCTCAACTATCAGGTATGAAATGACTTTTGGCTCCACATGACTTATACAAATGCATCAATGGGTCATTGTTACACCATATTGTTCCCCATTATCCAATGGTGCTTTATTTCTGATGCTGGTGTCATGTTATGAGATTAATTAGGATTTCGCCCTTCATATGATTATGCATTTAATGATTGTACAGTGTTGTGCGGATGCAATTCGCAAAACAAAATCTGTAATTATGATTATGATGTTATATCGGATCTTGCACAGCTAGCAGTGCATCACATTGTGTCAAAGAACATCCCTTGAATATAGCATCAGAATCGCTTCATAATTCCCTTGAACGTTATCCATACCCAGGGGTGCAATTAAAAAAGTGCCTGTCGCATGGTCATTTGCGATGAAGCCAATGTTTGTTTTAAACAGCAAAAATAATCTGAACTAAGCAACACACCACATTTAATGATGGGTTTCCTGAGCATTCATTGGTGACCAGAATTATAACATTCACTCATTACACTTAAGATCCCAGTTAAAACAATCACTGTTTGCTTCGATTTCAACCCAGGATGTCATTGGTTGTACTTTGGGGTGCTGCGGTGGCGAGATGTTTGCATTTTTTCTCTGTGGTCGCGTGGATTTTGGGTCCTCCAGTGTTCCCCTCCACATTTAGAAACATGCGATTTACAGCGTTTAGCTGCTATAAATTTCCACATGATAAGCCACTTTATTTGCGCTAACGTTTATGGCTAGGTCGCTTTTGAAAGAGAGCTACATATCTCGGTGGGCATTCTGGTAAAATACAAAGTTTCGTTTTAGTTTAGTAACAACACTCTGAGCCACCCATCATTTCAGACCCAAAAATAAGAAACTTGAAAACATAAGTACCCATAAAGAAGTGGCTGAATGACTCATGCTCATAATCTGGTTATTTACAAAATAAAGCTGTTTGCGGAAGGGTGTTGCGGTGGTAACACTAATGCTTCGGAGCAAGAAGGCCCAAGGTTCGATGTCCTATTCGGGAAACTTTTTGCCTTGAAGTCCACACGTTGTCGGACACCCTGTTCTGCAGGGTGTGAGTGTGCATGTGTGGAGAGCAGTAGTGTAGTGGTTAGCGCACTATGCTTCAAAATCAGCAACCGAGTTCGATTCCTACTCACAACCAATAACAGTGGCGAATACCTGAATAGGTACTGGGCCCTCTCATAGGTCGACTCAGCCTTAAATGAGTTTCCTGGTGTGGTGTGTAACCATCAGCACTAGGGAGACCCAGGTGACTGGGCGTGGTGTTGGCCTACCACCCCCTCGTGTGCTCATGACGATGGCTTTAATAGGTGCTCGCTAACAGTACTTGCGCAAACAGTCTGTTGAAAGCTATCTTTATCCTTGTGAATGGTGAGTAGGAAGGGCTTATGAGCAAGTAGGTGGGGCCAACATCATAGAGTGAGATTGTTTGCTGTATGGATGGTCCTCGTGACTGAGTAGGCGTGACTTTTTAAAAGTGCCAGCTTGCTCCGTGTCCTGCTCGAGTCTGCCAGAAATGTTGGTAGCTTTGTGAAGAACACAAGCTGCATCCTCATGAAGTGGAAGTTTGTTAAAGTAAATACATGTTTTTTACATAAACTATGTTCAAAAGAAACATGATCAGAAGTCCCATAATGCAACGAAAGACTGCCAATTGGAAAAGCATCGTAGGCTTAAAATAAATCATCATATTGATGAGAAAACATTGCATTCAAAAAAATTACATCTAATATGTAAATATGCTTATTGTTTCAAATGCGATAACTTTTTGTTCAGGTGAGTCCTGAATTCCGAATGTCTTAGAGCCGGTGTTTTGTCCGTTTCAGCCACTTCAGAAGAAGTACGTGCGGGTGTCTGGAGAGGCCACGATCCGACACGTGGAAGCCTTCCTAAGGAAGAAACTTGGGCTGGATGCCTTCTGCGAGGTGAGCGGCGCGCACGTCATTTCACAACAGTTCCGCAATGTTACTGTTGCAAATCCAGGATTGCATTGAAGATATTTTCGCAATGTAATTATTATTTTATTACAAACAAACCGGTGACATGTAACATGTTTATAATGTGCTGTATTCAAATAAACTTAAATGGTAACTATACATAATTTGTTAATCAATATTTAAACTTTTAAATACTTTACTCAAGAATTGCCGTTACTCATCACACACCCTGTCACCATACACACTGCCACCACTCGCCACACACCCTGCCACCACTCGCATGGTGCGGGTGACCATAGGAGTGGTGGCTGTTTACTTATCACATATTTGTTTTTATTCACCCCAGTGAGATGATGGGCTGTATTGACTCAACTGCAATTTCAACTGATGACCTAATTATAAGTCAAGAACCTCAAGCCACAATGCCAACTATTACCAGACATTGCTACCAACCATATCACTAAAGTGCCACATTTGCTTATTAAAACGTTTTCAGCAACGTTTGTACCGTTTTACAAGTTAACATGATTTAAAAATGGGGTTCACGTCATAACAACACGAATACATGATGCCCTCACCTGCAAAATAAGTGTTGGTAAAAACAATATTATGCTTCTGTGTTCATGTAATTGTAGTGTACGGTACAGGATAATGAATGGGCTGTTTTTTGTGGTGCACTTTGAAGATGAGTTTTTTTTGTAGGTTGCCGGTGTTGCCTCTGCTCTGTAAACCAGCTTCATTTGCGGCGGTGTTGTCAGCTCACTCAGTCGTGGTCTTTGTCACACCATGCAGGTCAAAATCACGTGCGGAGAGCGCGTTTTGGATCAGGATTGCACTTTAAGCGGCCTTCAGTATTCTGGAAACACCAGTGAGGTCAGTACTATTTTATATATATACACACACCTTGACTTAAAGCTTTCGTGACTGCAGGAATTCATATTCTTTGGGTCTTTCAGTAAAGCCACGTAGATAGAAAAAAATCATTAAAATATCACGACGTTTCGATCGCAACAATCGTCCTCGGGTGAAAAAATAGCGAGAGAGCTGCTGAGGCAGGATGTTGTAAAGGTTTGAGATGCCTACTACAGTAATTTGTGTTTCTTACTGTGGTTGTCCCACCTGATGACGGAAGCTTGTGTTGCTTCCGAAACGTCGTGATTTAATTTAGTTCTATTTTTTTTATTCTTAATTTTTTTTTCACCTACGTGACTTTACCGAAAGAACCAAAGAGTATATAGTTTGAGATGGGTGTAGCCCAAGGGTCATAAGCGAAGTGGCCGGGGCTAGTGAAGAAATTTGCATGTAAATGTAAGATCGGAGAGCTGCGCGACCTCCACGACGACGAAGCTGCGGAGGTGGCCCTTGTATTGTGAGAGATTAGCATGTCAATGTAAGATTGTAGAGCCACGGCCACATCAAGGAAAATGAGCAACGATGGCTGTGTTAGTGAGACATTTAACCTGTTAATGTAAAGGCATTTAACCTGTTAATGTAACACCAGAGAGTCGAAAATAACTACTGAACATCACAGGCAGTTATGATTTAATCTGGTTAATAACGTCCTTCCAGTGATTGCTCAGTTTGTACCCATCTTCTCGGTTGAAATTGTGTCTGTGTTTATATATCTGGATGGCTTCATGAACGAATCTTTGCTGATAGCCAGTGGGTTTGCAGAGTACTTTCGTCTTGGAAAAATCAATTTTGTGTTTGCCCACAGCATTAAAACAATGATCAGCCACGGTTGAGGTATTGGTCCTACCGTGTTTCAGATCTGCCTTATGTTCACAAACATAAGGAGATTGATGTGTAGACTGGAGGATTCTCAGTGAATAATGCATTTTATTAGTAAAAGCCTCTATTTGCTTCACTTGGAATTTGCATTTACGGAAGTTGTTTTACATGCACATTTTGGTTTTAGCTTTTAATATGATGAGAAATGTGCAAAAGTGAAGGCATTTCAGTGTGTGTTTGTTCAATGTGCATGAGTTGTTCATATTTGGTTTTGAAGTTAATATCATTACATTTGTAGTGGGTTGAATAACTAGAAGAGAGCTTCTCTGAGGCAACACAGTTTTTATTTAACAATTAACACTTAACACAGAAGGGTAACAGCCCCTCACACCCGATACTCTATGGAGGGTGCCCCTCCAGACTAATATGCCTCTCACTGGCTAATCTACGAGTCCTCCTTGAGTGAAGCTTGGATTTTCACTGGTATAAAAGCTGGAGCCGACCCTTGCCAGGGGTACGGCTCTGCCCTTGGGCTCTTCAGTCTTCAGGAGGCTTCTTGTCTTGAGCTGGACGACGACTGACCCGGACCGTTCAGGGGTCCGGCATTTATGCAGGGCCGTGGCTCGCCCCGGCCACACCTTCCTTCCCGAACCTTCGAGAAAGATCTGGGGATGATGTCATCCCCCAGCCCCCCCGCCTGGGGTCTGTCGCTTTAACATACCGTTCCATCGGGTAACCGTTTGGCCCTATGGCCCATAGTCTCTGGGCACTGGGGCTCAGCCCCTTTGTTGCCCCCTATCGGCATGTGGCCGGTACTGCTGGCAACTGCATGGGAACGGCGCATCTTAGCCCAATAACGCCGTTACACATTTATAAAAAACAAACTTTGCAGGAGACTGATGTCCAGCCTATTGTATCTTACATATAACCACACGGATGCGTTCGGTGATGTTCGCACGTGACGCGCTTGATGCTTAACGTGATATTTTTAACAATGTCAAGTTTCCATGTTTGGTGGTTGTTCTGTCACTAACACAGCTGTTTCTCTTCTCCAGGATGACCTGTTGATTCTGCACTACTGTCTGGCTGCACCTCAGCAAGACAACTATTACTCCGATTAGAAAGAGTACCCAGTTTGAAAGGTCTAGGCGCTGTAATATTAAGCGACTACACTTTGTTTTGACAGGACCACGCAGTGTAATATATTGAATGGGACGTAATGGGACCTGGTTGGAAGCAATGCTTTCTATTTATGGCTTTTACAGCCTCCTGTGCTTTAGACGCAGAATATAATTGCGTGATGTTAATGCAGTGGTTGAAATGTCATTACATGCTCTGCTAAACAGTGGGAAACACCCAAGGCTTCCTACAAAGATTGTTTTTTATTGTGTTTGATATAGGTGCCTTCCCCCGATATTTCATTGGAGTTCACAGTGGTTTTTGCTAGTGATCATTCCCACAACTGTGCATATTAATTATTATTTGTTTCTTTCGGTTAAGTCACGTCTAAAGATAAAATAATAAATTAAATTAAATAATAGAATACGACGTTTCGATTGCAACACAAGCAATCATCATCAGGTATAATGAAATAGCGACATAAAATCTAACCAGAAAACTATAGACAGACATATTAGCAGACAGATATCACCCAGATACATAGCGAGAGCAACACAGGTAACAGAGAGGGGTGATCGTCTCTGTGTGGTGGCCTTAAATAGACAGAGGGGGGGGCGGAGGCAGAGAGAGGGAGGAGGGTTAGAGAAAAAATTAGCATATCAATGAGTGGTCAACAGACGTGGTGCTGCGAATGCGATGGCACGGCAAGCAAGCCTGAAAATCAGGAGAAGGACACACTAAAATTAAATAACCTAGTAAAATATCGAAATGTAATGTAATACAACACAGAGGGTCGGTCAACACACAATTAACGCATAGCCTGGTTGATTACGTATTTCAAAGATTGCTAAGTTAGAATTTAAGTGTGAACTCTGTGTTGTATTACATTACATTTCGATATTTTACTAGGTTATTTAATTTTAGTGTGTCCTTCTCCTGATTTTCAGGCTTGCTTGCCGTGCCATCGCATTCGCAGCACCACGTCTGTTGACCACTCATTGATATGCTAATTTTTTCTCTAACCCTCCTCCCTCTCTCTGCCTCCGCCCCCCCCCTCTGTCTATTTAAGGCCACCACACAGAGACGATCACCCCTCTCTGTTACCTGTGTTGCTCTCGCTATGTATCTGGGTGATATCTGTCTGCTAATATGTCTGTCTATAGTTTTCTGGTTAGATTTTATGTCGCTATTTCATTATACCTGATGATGATTGCTTGTGTTGCAATCGAAACGTCGTATTCTATTATTTAATTTAATTTATTATTTTATCTTTAGACGTGACTTAACCGAAAGAAACAAATAATAATTCCTGCAGTCACGAAAGTTCTAAAATTAAGATTGTGCATATTAACATTTGCATTGGCGATGGCTTTTTTGCTGTTAAACAGTAGGTTTAAGTTATCCGTCACATAATGCCTGTGCCAAAATTAAAAATCCTTTCCACCCACTGTTTGTCAACATTTATGACATCATTACACTTTCTGGGTAACATTTAGTTTTTATTTTGCCCTCCCGCCCCTTGAAAATATTTTGTCTAAATATTCAGGTGATATTTTGGAATTTCTGCACCAATGCTCGTTTGAAATGTGTTTTTTTTTATATACAGGATGTCCATATATATGCATTATTAAAGCATTATAATTAGACAACTGTTTTATCCAAGTTGATAATATTCTGTTCATGCATTTGGTCGGTCATATGTGTTATCATTAAAGCAGTTACTTCCGTCTTAACCGTCACATCTCAACTCAAGCATTTGGTGACCCGGAATTGATATTTGAGAGCTCCTGGTGTTTAAGAACATCTCGGGTGTGATTGACACTACAATATAATCCTGTCTAATTGTAATTATTTAATCATGAAAGGAACCTTTATGGACACCCTGCAGGATAAATCACAACACACATTGTTATACCGCTTACGGTCAGAAGAACGTGGACTTGTGTTTGCTTTTTCTTTGCAGAAGAGGCTTAAAATTTACCCTTCGCTCCAATTAGTGCGTTAATCTCATGAAAATTATAATTCCTACCCGAATAAACCATAAGTCAACAATTCTGCTCTGGTACAAATGTACACATTTAAACTATTGTTTTCAAAGTAACATACAGTAAATTGGAGAACTTGATATGCTGTAATATAATTTGTTGTACAATATCAACGTGTTTTTGCCTTTTTTGTTAACGCAATTCGTGCACGGTTTGTGTTTACTGAGTAGCTGCTGCATGGCATGGCTAGTGAATACATAGCCCTCAACAAGGCCAAGCACACGATCGGGGAAAAACACATTTCAAGAGTCGCAGTGGCATCTTTTGGCCCAACCATCAAACAAAGACGGTCACTGCATGGCGCACTTTCAGATGTGCTTCTGCGGCCATCCGTAATCCTCTTCCCATATTTGAACGCCACTGGAGCTCTGTGCACTGTTCCGAAAGTATTTTACTGAACAAACTATTCGGGTACATAGACGGCATGCATGGATGCACTTTTAAATCTAAATTGAAAACATGTATTTAGAACTGCTTGTGTTTAGTTTGTTGTCCTTCCCCCGCACCTCCGATTAGCACGGTCGGCTACACACGGTGCGAAATAATTTCAACATACAAGAGTGGTTAAAACAGTTTTTCTTGCAACTTTGCTCGGCACAACTTGTTTAAAATGTGCACCTCAAATCAGTTCACACTAACGGTGACAAGCCACTCCAAGAGTGTACAACCCCTGGAGCATGACTTTATTTAAATGGTGGGAGGGGGGTCATACAAAGCTCATGACACATTAAATGTCAAACTTTAAACATGTTCAAATGCTAAACTTAATGAGAAGAAACTAAACTACTATTTTTATTTTACCAGGTAAGGCCAACGGAGCTACATCGCTCTTTTTTAGTAGCGACCTGGCCACAATTATAGCTCAACGAAATAGCTTATGTGGAAATGTATAGCAGCCAAAGACTATAAATACATGTTCTTAAATGTGGAGGGGAAAACTGGAGGGCCCGGAGAAAAATCCACGGGAAGGACATGCAAACTCCATATATACAGTACAGGCGTTCCGGTCGGGATCAAGCCCACGGACCTGTATACCAGGTGAGGTAGTTTACATCTCACCACCGTGGTGTCATAGAAGCAGATGTTGGTGTTGATAAAACATCTGAAGGAAGAATCCTGAGAAAGTATTTCGACTGTGTGGCTTTGCTGTATCGGTGTTTATCATGCATTTTGCTGGAGCTTTTGGCCCCTGCCAAGCCCGTCGGTTAATTTTACTTGAATTTAAGCGTGCATTTTTTGTTGTTGTCTAGCCCCATCACGAATACTGCACTTTGTGTATTAAATAGATTTGGCTAAATTTAGGAGGGGCTGATCCTTCGGCAAGCAGCGATTGGCTGAGCCAACCCCGGCGCCAATGAGTTTTCAATTCGCTGGATCTCTCGCTGAACTTTCGTTCCTGTCCATTGCGAGTGGGGTTCGTGGGGGGTGGGGGGGTGGAAACGCGACGAGGATCGCGAGGAAGCTGCCCCCTAGTGGACGCGTTGTGGGAGCCGGCCTGATGGACGCGAGCCAGGGGCTGAGGTGGAGCAGGAACACGGGAGGGAAGGGAAGTGGGGATTGGAATCCCATGTGCTATACCTGGACTCCGGGTGCACCTCGACAACATGCAGTGGTCCATGATATGAACTATTTATTTATTTTACCGCGTAAGGCCCCGACGAGCTATATAGTTATTTTCGTCAGAAGCGACCTGGGCTACAAGCGATAGCTTAACAAAGTGGCTTATTGTGTGGAACTTTATAGCAGCCGAATACTCTAAACGCATGTCGAGAAATGTGGAGGGAAAAAAACCGGAAGACCTGGAGAAAAATCCACAGGACCACGGGGAGAGAGAGACACGCAAACCCAAAATATAGAGCAGTAATCATAGGGAATCGGGATCTAACCCACGACCTCCTACATACCAGGTGAGCGAGTTAACATCTCGCCATTGCCGTACCAACTTCTGGGCTTTGCATGCTGCTTGGTACAGCATTGGGCAGCTGGGGATGCAGGTGCTGTGGCTCGATAAAGTTAGTCCGTGATGTATGGGTGGCATTGTGCATGCATGCCAATGGGAAGTGTCGATTCCTTGATCGCTGCATGATTATCGCTGCATCGATTGCAAACAACCGCAACACCTAAAATCCAATGCTCGACTTCGTGCTCAAACCCACAGCACCTTGTACCCCATGCCTGAACCCACGAGTTCCTGGGTTCGTACTTAAGATACGTACACACCCAGACAAAGATCCCTCCTATAGCCTTAAACTCTTGTGGTAAGTGCGTACCGAATAAAGCCGGCACGAGGAGGATGGGGAAGGCCAACACCATGCCCGGCTGCTGTTGTCTCCCCAGTGTTGATGTTTATGTGGTGCCAAGCACCGTGACTCCCGGCCCCTGCACTAAACACACACCCACACGCAGCACACACATGTAGTGTCCTGGCGGGGGATTGCCTGGCACATCGGGTTTTAATCCGAATGGCCCCTAGAGGGAAATTCCCATGGTTTCCCAGTGCCAGGAGATTGGCCGACCCTTGCAGGACAGGTTACATTTCGGTGCCCCTAAAATTGTATGGGTGCAGCCAGAAAAGGTTCCCTGGGCCAACCACAATGAGTTACAACATTGGGGGGGGGTGACTGAGGGTGGAATATTAAGCAAGAAGAGTGTAAGGTCAGGAGAATCGCCGCCCTACCGCCGCCCCTCATCTCGGCCTCACCGAATACTCTCGCGGGGTTTGTGTTCGCCAGCCGGGCGCCTTTCTAGACAATGGGCAACGAGGGACAATGGGTGGCCGGTAACAAGGGGGCAGAAACCACAGGTAGGCGCACGATTGGTCGCATGGGACAAACGCCATCCCGGCCCTTTGAAGTGAGGGGATTAGGCCACGGGAGAAAAAGCTCCAAAGCCGCAACAGCGCAGGTAAGCGCACGATTGGCTGCGCGGTGCGACGTCACCCTGGGCCGTTGAAGTTTAAGGAATAAAAGAGTGACCCAGGACGATTTTCGGTCTCTTGTCCTCAACCTCTGGGCCGTCAAGACCCACTCCCTTGCTCCCAGCATCCATGTGATGAGTGCTGCTACGAGGCAGTGATAGGTAAAGTTCTCTCTCGTCCTCCCTCTGACTCTCACAGCGTCCGTGCGACGCCGTGAGTACAGCTTCGAGGTACGTGGTAGGACGTTTGAGTGCTTGGGTAGGTAGGCAGAGTTAGGCGAGGCTCTTCTCGCGAAATATTTCCTCCGGGCAGTGCAGAGTTTTTTGCGCCGCGAATAAAGACATTAGCACAGAGCATCGGTGCAGTGTGATTTGTGTGTGTGTGGTGGAGCAGCTGCGTGGGCGGACGAGCGGCGAGAGTGAGGGCAGAGCCGCAGCCTGAGCGCTCGTTACAATAATCGCCTACAGGTGCGCACGTGTTCGCGCCGCTGTAGCATTAGCGTTGGTGTGTGGGTGTGGAATAACCCCACGCGGCGGTGAGCCAGCGATTTAGCGATGTCCCTCAGAGGGGGCGCTAACGCAGGGGGGCCCGATCACCCGGTCGGCGGGGGCCGATCGACGCGGTGGAGGGAGTGGAAAGGGCGGACGTCGGCCCCCACATTCACACACCAGGCACTTATTTTAAGGCTGATGCCCAGAAGCGGTTCAGATATTCTTCACCTATGTTGGCCGTGAGTGGGAATCCAACTCGGGTCGCCAGGTTCACAGCGTCGTGCTCTCACCACTGCACCACCACTCCCCACTGATGTACACACAAAGATCCCCCATATAGCCTTAACAGACTGTAACAGCAAGTGCTGTTAGCGAGCACCTATGAAGGCCGGAACGGCACACGAGGGGGTGTGGCCAGCACCACGTCCGACCGCCTTTGTCTCCCCAGTAGTAATGTTTGCACATCGCACCAGGTACTCATTTGAGGCCGAGTCGACCTAGGGGAGGCCCAGGACCGGTTCAGATAATCATCACTGGTGTTAGCCATGAACAGGAATCGAACCTGGGTCGTCAGGTTCATAGCGCAGCGCGTACACAAAGACACACACCAAACGTACACAATGGCTCCCCATTCCCCACGAGTTGACGATGGTGGCATTGACTTTGCTGGCCACCCAACACCCTCGTGTGCCGTGCCGGACTTCACAGGTGCTCGCTAACAGCACTTGCTCCACAAGTCTATGAAGGCTATATGGGGGATCTGTGCCCGGTGGTCGACCATCCAACCACTATCCAGGTTAGCTCCTGATCTCCGATGGGATAAATACATTCCTGGTGACTTTATCATGGGTAGTCACTTTCAAACATTTTTTTAAATGAAAATGGTTATATATAGTCACAAATCAATATTACTTTTAAAGGATTAATTTTCTACCAAATGTCTTAAAAGGTGTTTACATCATTTACAAACATTAAATAATCTTTATTATACACCACAGTGGAGGAATCTTTGAGCATGTTACATAAAATAAAATTTAGATGAATTCCCAACACTTGTAATATAGAGAACTAGCATAAGTACCCGGCGTTGCTCGGGTGAAAATTATATTTCTTAATAACCTTACATATATATACACAGATGGGCTGCTACCCCTGCCCCCCCCCCCCCAGCCACGATCTCCTGGGCCGCTGTGCAGTAATATGTACGGCCTATAGTGTGGTGGGGTGTCGAGGCCTAGTACCGTGCAGAGCCTCCGGCCTCGCCTAAATTGCCCGTTCCGGCTGAGGCTGGGTACAGGGGCCGTTACCCCCCCCCCCCCCCCACAATAATGCTGTCTAATCGCTATAATTTTATTATCTACCGACCCTATAATAGTAATTGCACACATTGTGGTGGGGGGGGGAGTGAAGAGGACGTGAAACTTTGATGAATTTACCTCAGAGTCGCGTGGTGGGTGTCGAGGCCTAGTACCGTGCAGAGCCTCCAGCCTCGCCTAAATTGCCCACCCGGCTGAGGCTGGGTACGGGTGCCGTTCCCTCCCCCCCCGCGCTACAATAATACTGTCTAATCGCTATAATTTAATTATCTACCGACCCTATAATAGTAATTGCACACATTGGGGTGGGAGGGGAGTGAAGAGGACGTGAAACTTTGATGAATTTACCTCAGAGTCGCGTGTTAATGCGTGCGCATATTTTTTACGGGAATTAAAAATGGCGTCCACCCCGCAGCGAATGCGTCGCTACCCGTTGCCAGGGGCAACCGCCGTGGAAAACCAAACAGACCAATCGTGTCTCGCAAATCCCTCACATTTCGTCCAATGAAACTGCGTATGGTCCGGCGACACACAGACAGACACACACACAGACACACACACAGACAGACAGATTTGCGATTTTATATATATAGATACAAGCCATTTTGTTTAAAATATCAATGTAACTAAGGTACTATAATTTAAAAGTAATAAAGCTGAATATTATAAATAAGACAGATTACTACAATCGGGGAAAAAAACACGATAACAGTAGATACCCAGAGCTCCCCTCGTGGAGGTGGACTCGTGTACGGGTGAATTGCAGAGGTGTGGGTGGCTTAGACGTGAACATCTCATGTGCTCCTCTGGCAGCCATCTTTAACATTTTAACTTTCTCAATGCCACCACACTTGAAGTGTGATTCTCCAACCACAAAATCGATTTATCCCCCTCATCTGAAGAGAGGCCACCACCAAAACATCTGATATCTAACTTCGTGAAGGAAAAGGCAGAAAGAATATACAATTTCAATCAAGAAACGATCAAATCAGATTCTGTGATTTGGCCATTTTGTTTGCGAGCTCAATAGGAACTTACTCCAACTCATCGATAATAATACCCTTGATCTCGAAGATGACCCGTGGCTGCTTCGCCCCCCCCTCAGCTCTGAATAGCATGTTTGGCTATGTACGGTGCAAAATAAGTCCTACATACATTGCTCATGATCATCATCAGAAATGCAGCGTCCAACGAGACGCGTGGCCTCGGCCGATGGCGGCGGATTTCTCGCTTCCACGGGGGGCCCTGAGCAGGCCTGGACACTGCACCGGGCCCAATTATAACAGCTCCTTCCGAGTACTCCAAGCGCACGTTCTGAAGAGATCTGCAGCAATATTATAGACTTGAAGCTTTCGTGACTGCAGGAATTACTCTTTGGTGCTTTCGGTAAAGTCACGTAGATATTTTCTTTCTACGTGACTTTACCGAAATAACCAAGGAGTAATTATAATAGATATTGCACACAGAAAAAAAAACCCAATTTGGATGCTTTTATCAAAATGCACAATGGTGTTTTGAGTACAGCTTTTCGCTCTTATTCGCGACGAAGGATACGCTCCGGAGATGCTTGTGAATAGCAAATTCCGCGGTAAACGATATTGGCCTATGGTTATCGTACACGCAACGTCTGCAGACGCTTCTAAAACTTTGAGAAGTTCTCTCTCGCTCTCTCATCACTTTATCTCTTTCTCTTGATGCAGTTGCCGTGTAGAGTTCCAGATGCAATTCACGGATAGCCAAAATCGTGGATAGCGAGTTCGCGAATAACGAGGGAATACTGTACACATCACAACATAAATGACGACGTGCAAAACAAGCATTAACTATATGCTAACAGGAAAGTTAAAAGATAACTTTTTTTTACATTGAAGTTTGTAAAATCACTTTTTTTCAAGTAAATCTGAGTCTTAAATAAACATAAAGTCTTTCAAACCACACATATGATGCTTATTTTTGAAAGAATATCTATTTCAATCCAAACTTGACAAATGGGGTGGTGGGGGCACTGCGTCGGAGTTTAAGATCTGCGGATGAGTTCCCCTGGGGCTCCATTCCGCAACAAAGTCGAACTTGAGAGATTTTATACCCAGAAATAATTAGTGTCGTGCTTTTTAAAAGTGAGCGAATGTTGGGATGAAATGCAATGCTACTATGTTTGCTGCTGGTCAAAGGACATGGTTGGCCTCCCAATACATGTCACACAGTAGATCTGAATATTTTAGCATAATTCTAAATATATAAAAGGGAAATTTGTGAATAGGTGTGTCTGTTCGAAATCTGTGATGTCACCCGCATGCGGCAGCGTGACGCTCTTTGCCTGCTGACGTCAAGCATCCCCCCCCACCCTCCGCGTAGGCCGTGTATTAATCCAAGACAAGTATCCTAGGTCTTGGGTGAAGCCGGGTAGCAAAGCTAGTGTATTATATAAACATTTAGTATTGTTGGTGTGTGTGGACGATACACTGCACTTCAGGAGTATATGTAACACGATATACACTTAAGACTTTGCCCATCGCGGGTTTTCTCATTGCGGATTTGACCAGCACGTGGAGCAAAACCTAGACGTCTTTCTTCGTTCGTACGGCTGATGTAGATACAGAACGACTAAAATTTCACATTCAGATGGTCAATCCAGACGTCAGGACGAGCAGGGTTGTATCGCTGCGATGTCTCCTTCGTATTTGTGGATCGGGCATTTGCATCGTTATGCATTGTACGGTCTGTTCTGGATGACCTCGGTCGCACGCTGCTTCCACGGTTTGTGCAGCAGATGCGGTTTAGGATGGAACACGAAGCTGTCCAACGTGCGGTTCGACCCGAACGCCATCGGGAAGCTGGGTGGCTGGGAACCTCGAACGCTCAAGACATGAGAGCTCGCTCGCGCACCCTCACTCGCCGAGGCTGGGCCAATAGCTCAGCCTCAATACCTCCGGGCGCCCTGCCAGCCCAGCGCCTCATCTCTTGGTCTTGGCGTGGCGCCCTCGGGAGACGCCTGCCCAGCCACACGCTCTGCCGGCTCGATGTCAGGGTTGAGCCTGTCCGATCGATGGGGCCCACCGCCCTCCATAGCTCTGGGGCTCATCCTCTCCAAGCTCTTATGAGGCCACACGTACGCAAACACAAACGCACGCAAACACATCCATACGCAGATTGAAAACCTATTTGAAAAAATATTCCACCAAGTAAGGTCCACTGAGCTATGTAGCTTTTTGTCAGAAGCGACCTTGCCAAAAATGGTAGCTCAACGAAGTGGCTTATTATCACGTGGAAATCTATAGCAGGCAAATTACTCCGAACACACGTTTCTAAATGTTGAGAGAAAAACCAACAACCCGGAGAAATATCCACGAAACCACGGGGAGAGAGACTTGCAAACTCCAAATATGCAGGCATCAAGGTCGGGATCGAAAACATGATCTCCTGTTTACCAGACGAGGCAGTTCATATCTTGCTGCTGCAGAGCGCACACATACATGCCTCATTGCCATTCGCACACACTAGCGCCTAAAACGTTGACATTCGGTACTGCTGGCAGAAGGGTATTTTGTCCCACTCTTCCACACTGGCCAGTGTAGCCATCGATACCGCTGGGTGAACATGGTTTTCTACTCAATGAATGCTGATTCACGCTACATTTCACCAGGCACAAAGTCACGATCACCGTGCAACTATAAAGCCATAAAGGTTAAATGATGTTTGGCAAACAACGGCGAATTATAATGCTTTAGCGTTGGGAACATCAGCCAAGGACTAACGGCCAGTAGGTCACGAAACTCCAAAATTTCGGACAGGTGATCAGTGTGGTGACCAGCTGCAGGGGATACTGATGGCAGGAACAGTGGAAGGTGCTGATGGACGATAATGTTAACTACCTCGCCTGGTGTACAGGAGGTCGTGGGTTCGATCCCAACCCCTGATGCCTGCTGTATATATGGAGTTGGCATGTCTCTCTCCCCGTGGTCGTGTGAAATTTTCTCCGGGTCCTCCAGTTTCTCTCTTCACATTTAGAAAAATGCGTTTGGATTATTTGGCTGCGATAAATTGCCACGTGACAAGCCACTTCGTTGAGCTATAATTTGTGGCCAGGTCGCTTCTGAAAAAGAGATAACTATCTCAGTGAGCATTATCTGGTAAAATAACCAAAGATTTTTAGTCTGAATGGACATCAAACATTAAATGCTGGACGGGATGGAAGCTGTCTGCGTTGAAAGACGCAGCGACACACAGGCCACTGGCTATTAGGAAGCTACTGGAGTTATGCACTTTTAAATCTAATTTGAAAACTAATTTCTTTCGTACTGCTTTTTGCATTCAGTTTTTGTTGTCCTTCCCCTGCACCTTTGATTGGCGTGGCACGAAAAAAGTTCAACATGCATACGTACAAGTTAATGTTTTGACACTTTTTAAATCGAACTGGAACCTCAGATGGATTAAGCTGGAGTTGTACATTATCGTCGATCAGATCAGTAAGTATGCGGACCTCTTGCATATGTAGTGAGTCCAACCGAGTCGCGGACGTTGTCTTGGGAGCAACACAATTTATCACATCAACAGAACACAAAATAACGTGACCTACACTCGGGTGTTGAACGCCCATCTCACCACGCTACGGCAATGCTAGACACAGTCCCGCTATCCCGGTCCGGACCACGAGCTGGGTCCCTGACCCCGTCGCTAGAGGCTTCTTCAACCCGACGTGGATCTTCTTCACCAACAACCCGAAGAACCCCGAGCCCCTCATGGCCCCCCCCCCCCCGTTATATCGGCCCGGGCTGGGGCTGGCTCCGCCCCTCGCCGCGCTCAACTTCTAGATCTCTCGAGCTCTTTCCCGAAGGCTCTCGAGAGCTCTTTTAGACCACGTGACCACCCAGCGGCCCCCGTCCACCGGTGGCCCCCCTCCAATATCATCCGGTCACGTGTCAGCAGGTCAACCAGCGTATCATGCCCCAATGTAACCCTGGCTGGCTGACACTCCCTCTCGCTCCCTCACCGGGAGCCCGCACCGCACACTGTACGTGGTGCCTCTGCACTGTCCAGCGGTCACCTAAGCCCCGCTGGGGCTGGTGGTACTACGCCCAGTAACCGGGCTGCACATAATGACAACACACTATCCGCCGTGGCCTCGCAAGCCCGGCACCACACAGTGACATTCACAGTCACTACACATACATTACTCTACATAAATTACTGTACATACAGAGAGAAGCGGTGACGCGGCAAGGAGATATCAGTGAAGAACACGGCTCTGGTGGGTGTGGGGCGGCTTCTTACGAGGACCTGCTGGCGTAGCTTCGCGTTTTCATCTTGCAGCTTCTGGATAGACGCCTGTGCCCTCTCGCGGTCGTTCCTCTCCGACCTGAAGTCCTCTTGGTATATGATCATCTGCTCTCACGGTCAGCATACGGGGCAGGCAGAGGTGGTCGTCATCATCATCGTCATCCATAAGGTTTTTTTTTGGGTTTAATCGCGTAAATATAAATGTGTCGTTAAACCTCCCACCACCTGATATGGTTAATGAGTAAGTTGCGGTGGTTCTCTTGCGTTGACGCGCTTGCCTCTCACAGCGCAGTTGGCAGCGCCGCAGCTTGTGTTACACTTAGACATGACATTAACTTGCCAATCTCCCCAATCCCTCTGCCTAATCTCTCCCATTAACATAGTGCTAATCTCCCATTAACACTGCTGCTGTGCGCATATGCGGCGACGGTGCTCTTGTGCGGCGACGGAAGCTCATTTACCTTGACATGCTAATCTCTCTCCCTATTCTCCCCCATTAACACAACTGATGTGCTTGCGTGCGGGGATGGGGACTTCTTTCCAGCTCGGACCCCGCCTGCTTGCCCTTGGCCAACATCTATAACCTCTTGTTGTAGCAGCTCTCTCGCTGTATTCTTACTGGTTCAGCAGTTCCACTGCTGGATTCGTTTTTCCGCCTGAGGACGATCGCTTGTGTTGCGACGAAACATCGTGAAAAATATTTTTTTTATTTTTATTATATTTTTCTACCTACGTGACTTTACCGAAAGAACCAAAGAGTATAGTAAGGTTTGTCACGTAAACAAAACGTGCACACCGGATGTGTTGGAGAGTAAACCCACAACATTTACCATTCGAGTACGACACTTCGCCGGTAATTACAACAACCAGCTTCATCAGGTGACAACCAGAATTGTGCAGAAATCCTCCTCCTGTTTCGGTCTTAAATAGAGGCAGGGGTAAATGTGATGCCGTCATTTGTGAGCCAATTGGGTGCGAAGCTCAGAGGGGGGGGCGGTTAAGTTAGTCATATAAATTACAATGTATCTCTATTATTAGTTGGGTTATTCACAGTTAATCAACATATGTAATATGTATGTACATAATGTATGTACATTACCGACCAAAAAATCATCTCAAAAGGTGAGCCTCTCTGCCGTTTTTCATTATGAGCATCATCATCGCCCTCTTTATACATACCACCGACAACTTGATAAATTTCAAGATCGCCGACCAACTCTTCAGAATTTTGGAAAACTTGTAAACACCTTGCCTGGAATGTCGACTAAACCCATTGCTCGAGAATGAGCACAGGATTTTAACATCCCTCCTTGTATGTAAATGGTATAAAAGATGTAATGCACGAAACGCGAAAGCCAGGAGTTGGCACACGATCGTCAAGTCTCGTGCGGTCAACGTTGTGGATGTAATAAAGCACGGCAGGTTTAGCGCAGCTCAACACACATGCATTTGTACAAAGCTCTGCCACACGTCGCTTTGGTGCATCCCATGAAACGTACTGCATGCAGCTGTATTCAACCCTCTGAGCAGCTGATCAAATCGTGCATCAGCCAGGAAATACAGGAAGTGATAGTGTATACACTGCATTCCACGTGGCCACTGTAACCAGGCTTGTTGAATGAAAACAGAGGAAATGACATGAGCCCTCCATTGTGCTTGTGTTGTGCCGTGCGTTGTCCGACGTTTCGCTCCACGTGCTGAAGCAGACGCTGGCACGTGGAGCGAAACGTCGGATATCGTGCCAAACAACAGGCGGGACCGACTTGAAAACACATCGCCGAGCTACGCAGCAGCAGCACAACCACGGATAACCTACACAACCACGGATAATCTACACAACCACGGATAGCCTACACAACCACAGATAACCCTACGCAACCACGGATAACCCTACGCAACCACGGATAACCCTATGCAACCACGGATAACCCTACGCAATTACAGCACATTCATCAAAACGAGCGCCACCATCATCGTTGACCGCGAATGTTCCAGCTACGAGGATCACTCACCTGCTGCTTCAGCAAGTCGATGTTTTCCTTGTAATCTTTTGAAGACTTGCGCTCATCCGCCCGCTCCACCTCAACTTTCCGCAACATTGCGTGCAGCTCCCTGTGAGCAGCGTCCTTCCTGTGCAGCTCCGCCTGCAGCCTGGCGATCTTATTCTCCTGGGATCCCACGAAGGCCCTCAGCGAGGCCAGCTCCTCCACATCCTGGCCTCCGAGAATCTCCTCCAGCATGCCCTTCAGTCTCGCTACCTCCGCCCGCAGAGCGTTCAACTCCTCCGCGTCGAAATGCCTCTGCAGGGCGTCGCCGCAGCACACGGACCTCGCCTCCCCGGGGTTCCGCCACTGGCTCGAGTCCAGCGCCTCCACCGGCACGGCCCTGGCGTGATCCGGCCGGCGCCAAGACGCTTCGGAGGCCGCCGGTTCGCCGCCGTGCCGCGGGTCCGCGGGGTCGCTCGAGGTCGCCGCGCCGCCGCCTTCGCCGGACGCGGCGGCGAGTTGGCCGTGCAGCTGCAAGACCTGCGACTGCAGGCTCTGAATGCACTCCTGCAGCGAGGCTTCGTAATGTCTCCAGCGCACGTTCTCCTCCCTCTCCTGCTCCGCACGGCACAGAGAGGGGGCAGCGTGGGCCGTGTGGCGGTACAAAAAACGTGTTGTCAAAGTAACGATGAACTTCTTAATAACAACGTGCTCAGCGTTGGCAGAGAATATGCAGAGGAGTAAAATATTGAAATCTGACATGAATACAATATTTAATCTTAAACGTGTACCTAAACTATTTTTTTATTTTACCAGGTAAGGCCCACTGAGCTGTATAGCTCTTTTTCAGAAGCGACCAGGCCACAAATGATAGCTCAAGGAAGCGGCTTATCACGTGGAAATGTACAGCAGCCAAATACTCTAAACACCTCTTGATTCTAAAATGTGGAGGGAAAAACCAGATGAATCAGAAAAAAACCACGCAACCACGGGGAGAACACGCAAACTCCAAACATACAGCAGGCGTCAGGGTCGGGATCCAACCCACGACCTCCTGCAAACCAGGTGAGGGAGTAAACGTCTCGCCACCTCAGCACCCCTGTAATGTAACAATCAATCTAGCGCCTGCACGTGAGACAATTTCATCGCTCCATCATCTCCACGTCCTATTGGACATGATCGCTCCATCTCAACCACCGGCCTTCGTCTCTCTTGGCGACAATGACCTGTAAAAGTCCCCTCTCGCACCTCGTCAACAAGACCTGCGTCATCAATCGGAGCTGCACGCACATTACAGTGTTCACCGAGGCCTCATCACGGAGTCCTGTGAGGTTTTCAACTCGGCACCTTGGAAAGCTGAGAGTAGGCGTCATGCGCCGCGGCGTTTTGTGCTTACGTGACCGAGGTCGCTGCGCAGTTTTTCGTTCTCCTCTTCAAGTTGAGCCAATCGCTGCAACGCCTTTTGCTGACGGTCCTCTTCACCTGACCACTCCTGTCTCACGCAAGCACGCACACAGGGCTCCGGTTTAACCTTGATTTGACTAACAACAAACAGTGTATCAGCAAGGCCACGGGTGGAAGTCAAGGCGAACGTGGGTATGCAAGTAGCTGCTTTTGTTTTATTGCACTTGTGCAACGACCGGTTTTCCACGCGTGTCCCACCGCTCCTGTTGGTTTCTGCAAACCTGCGAGCGCAGTAGTAATGGTCACAGCATTGGCAAAATCTTGTTAAATATTTGATTCGAAATTGAAAGCCCACGGAGCTTTTTAGCTCTTTTTCAGAAGCGATCTGGCCACAAATGATAGCTCATTCGAAGTGGCTTATCACGTGGAAATAGCAGTAGTCAAAAACTGGAGGACCCGGAGAAAAATCTACACGACTACACGGAGAAAAGGCAAACTCTAAATATACAACAGGCGTCAGGGTCGGGATTGAACCCACAACCTCCTGCATACCAGGCGAGGGAGTTCACATCTCGCCCCTAAACCCGCAACCTCTGGATTGCAAGTCCCGTGTGCTCACCAGTCCATCGTGAAATCTAACCAGCGACCCTCTGAATTGCAAGTCCAGTACAAGCAGAATCAGAATCTTAATTTATCCTGAGGAAATCCGATGAGCTATGAAGATCTTTTTCCAAACATGTCCAGTAGGGGCGGGGTCAAAAAGTTACAAATACGCTCACCGTTGCACCATGGCAGGACCGTACATTATTGTAGAGCAGGAGTTGGGCAACCAAAATAACAGGAAGAGCGATTTTTTTGTTCAAATTCGGTATAAAATAATAAATATTTCAAGAGCCGCAATGCAATGTGAATATGACACGGTGCTCCTTCAAAAATATCGTCACAAAGCAGCCGGTGAAGAGGCGGCACGCGGCATTCCGGAGCCGCAGGTCGCCAAAGCGCCACAGCGGCGCAAGACAACTTACGGCAGGCATCGCGCGCTCACGATCGGCGCGTTGGGCACAAAGGCGGGGGGACGGTTATTATACCTCCTTGACGGCGTCCCGAACTCTAGTGCTGCCCGGCCCGTCCTGCCGAAGCCTGCGGCTGAGCTGTTGGCACATCTCGGTGGCAGCAGCGAGGCGCACGCGCAGCTCGTGAGCGGGCACGTCACCGCGCTCCCCATCGCCCGGCAGGTCCTTGCCCGCCCCGTCCTTCAACGCCTCGGCACGCTTCACTTCCTTCTCCGACAGAGACCGCTCCAGCACCATGATCACATCCAACAGCTGTACAGGTATAAGCGCGCGCACACACGCACGTGAAAATGAAGACAAGGAGACCAAAAGAACACCAACACAATCACAAATATATTATCATTTACAGCACCTTGTCAATCCATGAATAGATGAAGGCCTCCCCCACACCCTGTCGGTCATGGAGGCTGTTTGACCATACTTCACCACGCCGGTCAGCACGGGTTTGGTGAAGGGGGGGAGGCCCCGAACCGATTCAGATAATCACTTGTCACTGATTATAATTATGATCCGGGCTCAGAAATAAAACTCTTAGTGCAATGTGGCTACTTTCCCCCAAATCATAAGCACACAGGTAACAATATACACTTCTATCTTTGTTAATATAGTTAGAATATTGGTGCAAATGCGCTCATAAGCACCTTTGACGATCAGTAAGGCATATATTTTATCTCCTCGTAAAATAAATTATACTACAACAACAATAATTGGTAGAGCCAGCAGTGAACGTCGGCAGACTATTTTGTTTTCCGAGCAACGGTGATATTGAAACCACCATGCCAAGCACTCATTTCACACTTCAGTGACCACAATGTGAACTCTCAGCTGAAATAAGCGATGGGGTGGCTGTCACGACCGATGAGGGGTAAACATAGAAAATTCCTTTGGTGAGAGCCATTCTACCCACAGAGTAATTGAGACTTTCCACAAAACGGGACTAATTTGGCATCCAATGGCTTGACCTCGTCATGAATGTCAACGTTGCATCTGCGCCCGTTCCTCCTCGCGATCGAGAGCTTAGTTCGAGAGGGAGACAGCTGTCACTTTGTGGACACGCCGCCCCGTCTTGACGCGCAAGCTCCAGCAGATTGCGCACTTCAGTTGGCGGTCGACGTTCCAGGTGGACTGTGACCTTCCAAGGAGTGGTGCCGCCCTCCCCGTGGTCGCCCCCCCCCTGCCCCTGTGGATCAAACAAATCACTCGAGATACGCTGGTATACGGCAGCCAAGAGCTGTGTATGCGAATGCTGTCACATTTGACGCAATGGTCCTTCGCCGACTGTGCATGACAAACGAGTGCCAATTTTACGAACCCTGGAGGGACAACAATAGCCTTCAGTCGTACCCCAGGTAGGATTTCAACTCACAACCATCTGACTGGACAAGAAACTTGGCCCATCATTGGAACCGCCACGGTGGGAGATCGAGCAAACAACCTCTGGACTGCAAGTCCGGCGCGCCAATCGCCATTACAGGCTGGCAGCATCTCTGTACGTGCATGCGGGATAAGTGTTTGCACAACATGCTGTATATATGAAAGTCACGCAGACTGATGTGGTTTTCATCCTGTGAACACTTCATTTCTGGTGTCATATATGTGACCCAGGTCACTCTTGCAAATGACTCATCCTGATCTCTCTTCAACTTGAAGCTGTCGTAGCATAACACTCATCACGTGGTAAAAAAAAAACTTGCTTGGTCCACAATTAAGTTGGAAATGGGATAATTAATTGAAAAATGCAAGTTGTTGCTTGGGTGTAATCGCTCTGGGATCAATTGAACGTTCCGTACACCGCGCCGCTTTCAATTCGGCATCCCCGGAGGGGAAAATACTTGATTTGTACACACGGTGAAGCGTAAATCGGCACTCACGATACACCAGGGTCCACGCATAACGAGAGGTACAGAGACTGCAAATTATTAATATCACATGACCGTGCGATGTCAGTTAAACGTTGCAGCGAACAGACGTGGACACGATGATGTATGCTGTTGTTTTCTAGTCGTGTCCCTTCCACAAGTTCTAGTTCCCTTAGCAAACCTGTGCTCGACTTTTGTTTTGTTCATGAATAACTCAGTTCAACTTTAGGGCTTCTTTTTACAGTTCTTCAATCATTTACCGTAATTTTCCATTGGTTGCCACGACGACTATATCATAAACATGTTAAATGCTCAAGCTTTCTACATCCATGTGTTTATTTCTACAAGTATATTATACTGCTGTAAAATAAACCTTGGCACCAGCGCATCTCCCAGTTTGCAACTGCATTGTGTGGTAATGGTGGTTCCTGAGTTGCAAATAAGTTGCGATAAGTGTTTTTCAAATGAAGTAAACGATGTGTGACAGCTTAGATCTTCGATGTGTGACACACGCATCAATTTTTCAGTGAACTAAATATATTTACTCCGCTTTCAAGCAACGATCCGCTATTTACGTCCGTAACCAACATTGCCTTACGTTGCCCTTCCCCCGCACCTGCGATTAGCACGGTTGACTCCATACGGTGCGATAGAAGTTCAGCACACACACGTAACATATGCCCTAACACAATCAGCTGTCATAGTCAGCACGGGACCGTCAGATCACGCGCTGAGCTCGTGACACACACCGTCTCAAAGTTGGGTCCAACATCTGCCGCGGTCGTCTGTACTACTCAGATGCGTGCATCAGAATTGCTCACATGTGGACGCCTCTGCGACAAGTTGTGAGCAGTTGCGCAACTGGTTGCTCAAAGCAGAGGCATACTCCACTTTCAAGCGACGATCCGCTCAGCGATTTCTAGTGATGGACTTCATCGCGTTGCGCGTTTGTGAACTGCGATTGGTTGTTACAATCCTGAACATGCTGTTTAATTTGGCTGCTGAGCAACTACTCGCTCAGATGTGGACAAAGCAGTCGCAGGTGGTCGAGTTGAGTGATTTTGAGAGCGATTTGGTTGTCCAACAGATTGCTCAGGTCACCCAGCTCTATGCTGACACACAAGCCACACACACACCCACACACATCACACCGACACACAATCACAACCACACTCACACACAATCACACTCACACATAATCACACCCACACACATCACACCCACACACAATCACACCCAGACACAATCACAACCACACACATCACACTCACACAACAGCCGCCATTCGGTGATAAGTGGCTAGGAGCACTTTGAGGCCAATGTGAAGTGTCGAAGGCCCTTGTCGCTGATAGGTCACGAGACGGACCCAGGTGTTATGGAATGACTGACACCCAGGCATCACACACACATCACATGCACATCACACCCACAAACCAACACACAAACAAGACTGAACTTGCAAAACGGAAACAAAACTCCTCAAATGCATCCCACGCAGGCCGTTGTTTGCATGAAGGCCATTTAACACGTAATAGTAGGTTTTCGCGACCAATATTATCTATAATAAAGGGTTTTTTTGTTTGTTCGATCGCGTAAATATGTGTCGTTAATGTAGTCATATGCGATGCTACAAAAACACTTTATTATGGATAAAAAAACTATTATTACCACTTGATTTGAAGCTTTCGTGACTGCAGGAATTACTCTTGGTTCTTTCGGTAAAGTCACGTAAAAAGAAATAAAATAAAATAATAATATAATACGACGTTTCGATTGCAACACAAGCAACCATCATCAGGTAAGAATGACTGAGAAAACAAACCTAGTAAACTTAGAAATATAATGCAATAGAACACAGAGAGTCGGCTAACACACCTGGTTGATTACGTTCTTCCAAAGATTGCTAAATTTGAGAGAGAGACAAAACACAGACACGGAGACACACACAGACAGACACACAAGCAGAGAGAGAGACACACACACAGAGACACACACAAAGAGACACACAGACAAACAGAAAGACAACGCCTCTGTGTCGAGCCCTTAAATGGAGAGAGAGGGGGTGGGGCAGAGAGAGAGGGGGGATTGGGGTAGAGAACAATGAGAGAGTTGTGTGGAATTCCTGCCCATAGTGGCTGGAGGAGAGACAATTGACTTATAAACAAATAATTGTTCCGTGCTTGTTTGTTTATAAGTCCATCGTCTCTCCCCCCCCTTCGTCACACATCGTCACAAATGTCTGACCCCCCCACCCCCACTAGGTGCGTGACGTCATTTATGGACGGCCCCAAAAACAAGCCACAGTGGTGCGATTGTGGCCACGCAAACCCAAACTATGGACCATATTCAGTCAATCTAAGGATACACAAACTGTACGTAGATAAATGTAGAGACACATACTCAGATATAAATAAGAGACAGGTGATCGTACAAGAATGGATCGTAAGATCGGATGGAGAGTCTCCATCCAGCAGTGGATGGAGCAAGCGCGCGTGTGGAGGGAGCGGTGGTGGAGCGGTTAGCGCGCTGCGCTACGAAGCCGGCAGCCAGAGTTCGATTCCCGCTCACGGCCAACACCACAGTGACGATTATCTGTACCGGTCCTGGGCCTCCCCTAGGTCGACTCAGCCTCAAATGAGTACCTGGTGCGGTGTGCAGTCAACATCGCCACTGGGGAGACAAAGGCGGTCGGGAGTGGTGCTGGCCACCGAACCCCCTCGTGTGGCACAGTGCCGTTCTTCAGTCGCTGCTACTCGCTAACAGCACTTGCCCCAAGTCTGTTAAGGCTACACGGGGGATCTTTGTCTGTATGTGACAAGGACACGCCGAGTGGACACCTTGGTGAGTGAAGACCCCCGACAATAGACAGCAAGTGACAACAGCCCTCACCACCATCGTGCTGCTGCATAGCTGTCAACCCAGCCATGCAGCAGTATAGCTGGGTTGGCAGCTAGGCAACATCATACCTGGGTTGGCAGCTATGCTGCAGCATACCTGGGTTGATCAATAAGGTCTGAATTGGGCTGTAATAAGGTAGGGCACTGACAAGGGGTTGACAGGTATGCACTAATACACTCCTATATCCTACTGTACACGACTACTATACACTTCACTACTATACACTACAATATCATACTCTACACTACTATACACTACACTATCATACACTACTATACACTACACTACTATACACTACACTATTATACACTACACTATCATACACTACTATACACTACACTATTATACACTACTATACACTGCACTACTATACACTACACTATCATACACTACTATACACTACACTATCATACTCTACACTACTATACACTGCACTACTATACACTACACTATCATACACTACTATACACTACACTATCATACTCTACACTACTATACACTACACTATCATACACTACTATACACGACACTATCATTGCCGTCAACCCATACGGTTTACCCTATATTCTTGTATAGAGAAATCGACTTTTCAGGTCCATACGGCGAACAACCGTTTCCGTAGATGAATGTTGAGGTTTATAAAGGCACGGGGAGACCATCAAGGTCTGAATTGGCCTGTAATAAGGTAAGGAGTTGATACGGAGTTGACTTACCAGGTCTGCTGGTGTCAAACCCCCAATGGTTTAAAATGTGACGGGCCCCTCGTCCCACCGGTGATGTCTTATCGGCGAAAGAGCCCCCCACCCCCAACTCTCTCTCTCTGAACACGAGAGAGAAGAACACCGCACACTACACGTCTCAAATTCACAAAACACCGCACACACCAACCACCACCACCACAAACACCACCACCACAAACACCACCACCAACACCATCACCACCAACACCATCACCACCAACACCACCACCATCACCACCAATACCACCACCACCACAAACACCACCAACACCACCATCACCACCACCATCACCACCAACACCACCACCACCATCACCACTACCACCAACACCACCGCCACCACCACCACCGTCACCAACACCACCACCACTAACACCATCACCAACAACACCATCACCACTACCACCAACACCATCACCACCACCAACAACACCATCGGTAACTCCCCCTCGACATCCCCAACCAACAACTCCCCAAGTACGCTGCAGCCTCTTGCGAGGCACGCCACCACCAGCAGCGCGAGGAAGAGTAGGCCAAAGCAGCCTCGTACTGAATCACTCTCCGTGCCTGGACAGACGAGTAAGAAGAAGAGGAGGAAGAAGAGGAGGAGGAAGACGAGGCCTCCCCAGCCCCGCGGCTCACCTCGTCTGTGCCGAGCCCCGCGGCGTGCGGCTCCCTCCCCGCACCACCACGACCACCACCGCCGCCGAGGCGCCTCGAAGTCAGCCGCGCCACCTCCAGGGCGAGGCTCTCCACCAGGTGACGGCCGCTCCGCACGGAGAACACTGCCAGCGGCTCCTCTCCTCCTCCTCCTGCCCACCGGCCGTCGTCATCTCCCCCATCACCGCCACCATCACCGCCCCCTCCGAGGCTGACCACCCGGCAGGGCTCGTAGCGGGCGAGCCGCGACTGCGTCTCTCGCAGCTCGAGTCGGGCCCGCGAGAGACGCCGCTGAGCGAGACCCGACTCGGTGCGGGCCTCGTGGAGCAGCAAAGTGAGGGTCTCGTGGCCACCACCACGACCACCACCACCCTGCTGGTGGTGGCCACCCTGGTGGTGGTGGTCGTGGCCACCCTGGTGGTGGTGGTCGTGGTGGTGGCGCGCCGGCCTCGGGGCCGCCTCCTCGGCCTCGTCGTCCATCGCCCCCAGGATGTCGCCTCGCACACCACCACCAACACCCACCCACCACAACCTCCCGCAAAGATGTTGAGGTCTCACACCACCACCAACACCACCCCCCACGTAAGACGATGAGGTCTCACAATCCCCCCCCACCCCGCCGCTAGAGGATTGAGATCTTGCGCCGCAAGATTCGCGGTCTATCGCCGCTGCCACAACCCCCGTGGCCTAACACTTTTAAACCGCTTAAAAGTCACCAACAGCAGCAACAACAACAGCAGTAGAAGTTGGTGTTTGTTGTCGCGGCGTGCCCATCGATCGGGGAGCCGAAGTCCCAAACGTTGCTCTTCTTCGTCTGGCAGCACAACACCCACAACCCCCCACCACCACCACCACACCCACAACTACCCACCACACCCACAACTACCCACCACACCCACAACTACCCCCCACTACCCACCACACCCCCCACCACCACCACACCCACAACACCCCCCACCACACCCACAACACCCCCCCACCACCACCACAACACCCACAACACACCCCACCACACCCACAACACCCCCCCACCACCACAACACCCCCCACCACCACAACACCCCCCCACCACCACAACACCCCCCACCACCACCACACCAAGACGCCGCCTCCTCCCTTCGTCGACGGGGGGGGGGGCCTCAGGGCGAGAGAGCAAGAAAGTCGCCACGTGTTGCAGACGCCAGGTGTCGCTAGATCAACATGCGAAGCGTGCCACCACGAACTTGTCAATGCCGTGGGTTTGTTTTTACTGTCACAACGACACGCCGATGTGCTGAAGTTGATCATCAATTGGCACGTTGTGTTTACGTGGCAAATCTTACTAATTGGCTGTGTCATGCAGCCAGTTATGGCTGCAGAGTTTGGTGGTACATGTTGTTTATGCCGTTTATTGTGAAAATTCGGTCACAGTTCCTATGATCACTATTTCATTGCTTTCATTGCTTTATTTTGGTGATTTTCGAAAAGTTTTTCGGTTTGGCCATGTTTGTTTGTTGTAGTACAGAGTTAGACTGATGGCCTTAATCTAAGTTGTCTTGTGGTTGTTGTTGTTTGACTTGCATCCCACTGGGATTTTTGCACACAGTGTTGGTGTACGGTGCTTTTTCTGCAATATTTTGCGGTCTTTTCTTGGATTTTTTGTTTGCACATAGTCACTTTAAGATGTTTTCTTGTTCATGTTTTTGTTTTTTGTTTGTAGCGGTTGCACCAGATTCAAGAGCCGAAAGGCTCACAGGCCTATACCTAATAAATGAACTTGAACTTGTGTCGGGTGGTGGCCTGTTTAACGAAACTTTTGTATTGACGCGATCTAACCCAAACTACCTTTATTATGGACATTGGTCGCGAAAGCCTTCGTGTTTATACTGCCGACACGAGAGTTTACAATTGTAAACAATACTTTCATTGTATATTCACGCATGCCAACAGCATCCCACAACGCTGTACATTAATCATATATAAGGACAAAATCCCATATATGCGGTTGGCTACGTACGGCGCGAAAGAAGCCCAACACACACCAAGCAAATGAAAAGCCTACTACCAAGCAAAATAAAAAATGAATAAAGAAATTAAGAAATAGCACCAAAACAAAATAAGTTATCACAGAAAGGTCTACACATCTTAGATCGCAATCCCAGCTTCCCAACCAATGGGAAATAAGAATATGTCGTCAGCTGAGATTCCTTAATTGCACATCGTGTCATTAAACAATATTGACTGATTGTGACACACCGTGAACTGATTATAAAAGATGCTCGATACGCACCGATAAATCGCTCCTAATTCTGAACGATGTCCCGAGTCCCCACCCAGAGAATCGCTACAATTTGTGCCACTACGGCGGATAAAAAATGCTGTCGCCCGGGGAAAGCCCCCAAAAGGTCACACAATCTAGGATGCAAATTCGCTCAGAATATCCTTACTGCAGGGGGGAAATAGTGACATCACCAGAGAGAGAAGCCCCAGAGAAGTCGTGTCCACAGCAGTGGAGTCACAGCAGTTGTCAAGACGGCGTGCGACTTTACGCCCACACAAAAACCCCAGAAAAGTTCGAGGTGAATAGGCCACACGATAGGGTCCCCCTGGCCTGTGCCGGGTATTTACAATCGCACGCAGTTGTGCACTAAATCGTGACTAACATTTTTTTTAAACGCGTTCATGTGCAGTGCTGCAAGTTTTTTTTTTCTAGTTGAGGATGCTTTTCTCGTTTATTCAAATTGTCTCTTTAATTTTACGATTGTCTTATTCACTCTCTGGAGACAGAGGCTTTGTGACCATGCTGATGATCGGTGCACATTTGCATGAAGAAAAACCCCAATCGTTTCTGGTATATCTACACAAGATTTGCATTTGTGTAAGGGCATATCAGTTGTAAAGGGTGCATTAAATTCGTGTAAAGGTAGAGCTGAAATGAATTATAAAATTCAAGTACACCACCACAAACATCACCGTCACCTCCACCACAACCATCACCACAGTTTATCAGACTCGGTGCACTCGGAGACCACGTGAAGTGTTGAAGGCTTGCAGGCAGTTAATGGGCACAACCAGATCTGTCCCCTCCACACAGTATGCTCCAGCAACCAAGGATTTGTAAGCCCCAAGTTAACATTCGCTCATTCTTTTTGCTCCAATATTATGAAACTCATACCCGTCAACCCATACGGTTTACCCGTATTCTTGTACATGAAAATTGAGTTTTCAGGTCCATACAGTGTACAGTCGTTTCAATACGGGCAACATTTTTTTGTCTATTTGTGTTTCTCCCTTGTGATGAAACTTTGTTGGATGAACGTTGTCTGAATTGGTCTTTAATAAGTTAGGCACTAGACAGGTATGGAAACTCTTCCCAACCATCCAATCTGTAAACTCCATGGCCCTATGCATGCCCAGGCACTAGATATATTTTTTTTATTTTGCCTATGGCTCCCCGTCATAAGAAGCCAGCGGTTTCTGTCCTGCGTCTTGAGATGCAGTTGTATTTAGCTGTTGTACAGTATTATGAAAGTGTGTATATGTTTAATGAGTGCGGGGCATGTGGGATGTCTCTTTTCCAGAGCATCTCATAACCTGGTTAAACCCAGGATGGGCATGAGAGCCTGAATGTTTCAAACAGACAATATAAAAACCCGCACACAACTCGGCACGTCTGGCTATAATGTAATGGACCAACCATGAGCCCAAAGCCTGGAAGGCAGCCTTGGTGGTAACATTATGGGTATTCAATGAGAGTCCGAAAGGGAATTTTTAAGCTAAAGGTGGAGCAAATATAGTGGAGTGGCCATGGACATTGTACAGTGTATGTAGTGTATGTACATTCCCACGTGAGTTGTATTGCTCAGATAGGTTCAATAATGGCTTTCTCACGGGCCCAGGTTTTTGGGAGGCAGCGCAGACGTTAGTTGAGGTTTTAGTAGGCAACCCAAGGGGCAATGGGATATTTGTAAAATAATAAAGATGCTTTTTAATTATATACGTCATCCAGTGTGAAGGATGGCTGGATAGCTGACTGTGCGCATAGGCTCTGCGACAGTCAGTCCCCAGTTAAGCATTTCTATTCGTGAATGTAGTTGTATGTTGAACTTCTTTCGCACCATACATATTCAACCGCTTTAAGCTGTGTGGGGGAAGGACAGCAGACTAAACACAAAACGCAGTTCTAAAGAAATTAGTTTTCAATCTCGATTTAAAGTGCATAGCTCCAGTGGCTTCCTAATATCAGAGCGTTCTAGATGGCCGCAGAAGCGCATCTGTGGTGTTTTTGTATATTAAATACAGTGCGTGTATACAGTACGCATTAAAAAAGAAAAACAAAATCACCCTTCTTTAAAGAACAATACAAATAAATTACATAACAAAACAGTAACTGAAAAATACTAATGAAATATGCATATTTGTAAAAACTGCATTCAGTTTTGAATGTATTATCCTAATGTTCAGAATACTTGTCAGCTCTTTTACACACACACCTCCATGTGATTACATCATCCAATTTTACTACGAGGCTGTTTTTATACCATGACAGACCATTATTCATCTTATGGTTGCAACACCCAGATGCTAAAGAGACAAAAGTGATCAAAGATTAATAAATCATTTATTCCAACTTGCCACAGTACAACCAATGTAAGGATTGTTATATATTCGTAAAAAGTTCACATTCAAACTTTATTTCAGGGGTAAAGTGGAGCGTACATCAAGGTCATTTTTGGTTTTCATTTGGCACAAGACTGTTGCCACTTGGATTTATGACTCGATAACCATCTGAGTGTCAGGTTACATCCTTGAATATCTGGATTGTAAGTTGGTTATCTGGCTTGATTTTTGATCGGTGAGCTGACATGCTAGCTGGTTACGATGACTCACAGCCAGTCTTTAAAGGACTTTCCACTCATAACTTGCAGGTTTATTGATGTTTATTTTCCT
The DNA here is from genome assembly GCF_965212315.1 of Lampetra planeri. Taxonomy (NCBI): domain Eukaryota; kingdom Metazoa; phylum Chordata; class Hyperoartia; order Petromyzontiformes; family Petromyzontidae; genus Lampetra; species Lampetra planeri. The sequence goes on from NC_136110.1 coordinate 12,803,101, forward strand.
GGCCAAGAGAGAGTGGCTATTCTGCATGGCTGGCTGATTTATTAGCTTGGTCAGCGATATTTAAAAATCTGGTTGAAAAGATATTGGTTGGGATGACTCACTGCCTGCTGGATTAGACGATTGTCCAAGATGTTTTTTTTTCTGTATACGCCTCGAGTGAAATCTAAAAAGGCTTCGTCTCTTTAAGTAACCATTTTAAGGCATCCTCTCGGCCCTGCTTCTTCAGCTCAGCCCCCACCACCTCCTGGCAATGTTCGTGGTACTTGTTCACCCAGGAGATCTGTGGACACAACGGTAGAAACATCACCGTTTACAATAGAACATGAGCCAAGTCGAGTGGAGGCACAAATTGGCCAAAGCTACAAGCAGAACACTTAAGGGCGTAACAATCCTGAAGGGTATTCATTCGAACCGGCACGATTGGTCACGTAAAACACTTTATCCACTATGACCTATACCAGATTACTTTGTGGTCAATTACTTGAGTCTGATTCTGAGTCTATTTAAAAATGGCACCTGGACATTCTTCCTCCCGAAAGCAGGAAACCACTCCCCCCCTCTGGAGAGCCCCGCCCAGCGTGATGTGGCTGATCATAACATAATAATAACCTCTATTTTATAGAGCGCCGTTCATATTGAAGTATCTCAAAGAACTGTACATAAATATAAAACAACACTCACAAGTACAGATTAAATCTAAGCAAAATAGAAAGCTGATAACAATATCAATGACTACTCTTTAAATTCCAATAAAATGAGGAACTGATCAAAGCGAATCATAATAATAATTCCAGAGTTATGCAATCAGGCAACAAAATTGTTTTTTAAATGTTAAGTTGCAGGGAAAGCCTTTATAGAAAGGTGAGTTTTAAGACGTGATTTAGAAAGTGAAACAGACTCAGAATCCCAAACATCATTGTTCGCATACATTATCATAGTGTGTTTTTTGTTTGCATTTTGACCACAAGTATTGTGTTTAATGCACACATGATTCCTTGTAAAAAGGTTTCAGTTTTGTCGTCAGAAAAAGGGGAAAAACCCTATTATCATAAAGCAACATCTCGCACAAACTCAGCATGCGTTGCTGTGCAGCATTATGGGCAAAAGCATATATAACCAGAAGTTCGTTTCTCTGTTTCCACATTAACACGTGTGAGAGTGCTGTGCGATGAATGCTTCTGGTGTGCCGATTGACAGTGAGCACCTCACCTCACTCTCTGTAAGCAACGATCTCTCAATCATCTTGAGCTGAATTGGTACCAGGGTAAGTGGCTCAAAGGTCAGTGAGCCTCGGTCCTTGAAGTTGTACTGTAGAAAACACACAGTTAAACTGCAATCCACTGTACAACAATGGCCATTATTAAAATGTCTTATTTTTTGTAACTGTCAGAACTCAGGTAGGCCCAGGAACTAGGTTTACACAATGATACGAGACCATGCCAAATGTTCTGCAATCCATCAATACAAGACAATGCTTGCTATTTCATACCTAGTCAGATCTTGCACAAACTGTTGGAACAATTTAAGCTAAATGCGGTTTGGGATGAAAAATCGGTATATGAAGGAAGGCTCAAACTTTGCACCTCCGATTAGCACGGTTGGCCACGCACAGTGTGAAAGAAGTTCAACATACACACGTCCATGCAGGCCCAGATGAAGGTTTGTTGAGATACAAACTGTCTCATGAGGAACACCCAGGATTTTGATTCCAGAAAGAAACAGTAATTTCTGAAATTTGTATTACAGATCATTTTTGGGCCATGGCAAGGTCAAGAGGTCATCATTAATGTCACCATGCCTTTTCATTGCTTCCTACTTCTGGAAGATCCCATAATTTCACAAATTAGTTGTCGATGCTGCGTTGGCAGTGATGCACAAAAGCACAAATAACAAAACTCCTCACACTTGTAAATAACACTGCCTGAAAAGGAAAAAACATAATAAATAAGTGCTATAAAGAAGGGCCATTGTCAAAAATTCTGCCTGTTATATATTAAAACATTTCAGGCAGCGTTTTTACAAATGTGTTGGGATTTATCTTCATAAAATAAATTAAACCTCTAAGAAGGAACCTTGAACATCAACGGCTGACTTTAAAGGTTCCCTCTTACAAGACCCTATACCATCCTGTTTACAAAATGCCCTCATTTTCTTAAAATTTCTCCATAGAATAATTCTTGCCGACCTCTGCCCATTCACTTTGTTTTGCTCTCCTTCGCATTCTCTCTGCTTCAGTACCCAAGGTTTAACTACAAAAATAACCACTCAAGTGGAGGTCATTCCTTCTCTGCCACCACTTCGGTGGCCTGGAGTTTCCTTCCCAAACCTCGGCACTGTTCAAATCCCTCCCGTGGTTCAAATCCAGGTTCAAGACTCCCCTCTTCTCCATAGTTGATAAACCGTCTCTGAAATGCCTTTAACCTCTCCCGACCATACCACCATCTCACTTTCTTGCCCCTGTCGCCTGCAATGCAACTGCATTTCCAAGAAAACCCCCTCGCTTTGCGGATTGCCTGTCATGTGAATTTCCACCTATTTTGTACAGCGTTTTAAGATGCAGTTAAAGTTGACACTCTACACCTGGGGTCGGCAACCAAAATAACGAGAAGAGCAATTTTTTTTTCGAATTCGGTAAAAAAAACTCAATACTTAAAGAGCTGTCATGCACTGTGTGGGAATAAGAGACGATGGCCCTTAATACATAACGTCATGAAACAATCCTTAAAGATCAAAATGAATGAAAATAAAATAAAATAAAAACAAAAATCACGACGTTTCGGAGGCAACACAAGTCTCCGTCATCAGGTGGGACCGTCACAGCCGAATTAGCTGCACTTGATGCAGCTAATTCGGCTGTGACGGTCCCACCTGATGACGGAGACTTGTGTTGCCTCCGAAACGTCGTGATTTTTGTTTTTATTTTATTTTCATTAATTTTGATGTTTTACCTACGTGACTTTACCGAAAAAACCTAAGAATATGATGCCTTGCAGTCACGAAAGCTTCAAATCTAGAATCCTTAAAGAGCCACATGTGGCTCCGGAACCACAGGTTGCAGACCCCTGCACTATACAATCAATTTGTACCGTGTTACAATTGGGGTGAAACTCATATTACTTAATGGTCAATAGGAACATCATATACGCAAAAAACTTGACAATAATGTAAAGCTTTCATTTATACATTTGCCATAAAATGTACAATTTCCGTCCTATCCGTCATGAACTGAGAAATGTGTTTAAAAGCCACATTAGATTGTGGGTGAATTTCACTTGTGTGTAGTAAAGAGCTGCCTTGAATGACCCCGTTCACGATACCCTCTCTCTCTAAGCCAAGCGATGATGGAGTCAATATGAGAAAGTGCACAAGCTTGCTGTACCCGAGTCTTGGCTGGGATCACCAGGAGAACATTTTCAATGCGAATCCCAAAGGCACCCTCCTCATAGAAGCCTGGTTCTGTGGGCATAGGAAGAGGGAGGCGGTGACCAACAGACTCCAAATGGATAACTATTTTCATCAATGCCATCAGACATTCATATATAATAGAAATGTGTAGCCATGTATATTTAACTCAGTTGATTGTTAAAAAAATGTGATTTTCCTAAGGTTTAAAAATGTGATCAAAAATAAAATGTAAAGCTTTGTCAGTGCACTGTTGGATCAAGGTCTCTCCATGCTGTGTCAATCATAGAGGTTATTTGACCAGGGCACCACAGTGGCAAAATGTTAACTACCTCGCCTGGTGTGCAGTAGGTCGTGGGTTCGATCCCAACCCCTGTATATTTGGAGTTTGCATGATCGCCCTGTGGTCGCGTGGATTTTTCTCTAGGTTCTCTGGTTTTTTATCCCTCCACATTTATAAACAACATGCGTTGAGAGTATTTGGCTGCTGTCAATTTTCACATGATCAGCCACTTCGTTGAGCTATCATTTGTGACAGCCAGGTCGCTTCTGAAAAAGAGCTATATAGCTGTGGACCTTACCTGGTAACATAAAAAGTTTAAGTTTAGTACAGTTTTTACCACGCTGGTCAGTTGGGGTTAGTAAAGGGGAGGCCTAGGTCTGGTTCAGATGCTGCTCGCCATGAATGTTATCCGTCTCTTCCCAACCAAGCAAGGAAGTTGGGATTGTGGTCTGGGATGTGTAGACCTAACTTTTGTTTGTGCTTTTAGTTTTGGTGCCATATCTTTATTTGCTTATTTTTGTAGTTTGATTGGTAGTAGTATGGTTTTCATTTGCTTGGTGTGTGTGTTTGGCTTCTTTTGCACTGTGCGTAGCCAACCGCATATATGGGATTTGGTCCTTGTATATGAATAATGTACAGTGTTGTGGGATGCTGTTGGCATGAATGACACTGCTATATAAAATGTAAGTTTTATTTTTATTATCTCTGGGAAGCAAACTCAAGTTACCACCACTGCTTCGACCCTAGGTTGGTCATATTTAAAATTAAATCGCATATTTTATCATTTTAGAATGACGTTGCATGCGCTTTAAAATAAACAGAGTGCAATTATAAAACAAATATGAGTGATGTTACAGGCCACAGACTTTCTACGAGTGAACAACGGGCATGGAACCAATCCTGCAGGTGTGACCTCGTTTTAAAAGGAGGGGGCCCCATACAAAAACTCAGAGGGTGGTGGAGGCACGACCTTCAATATTAAACAAACCTCAACCGTTAAACATTAATCGCTACACAACGCAAGTAAACAATGCGAGTTGCTTTTGTCTGGAGTGCATTCGGCTCCAGCTCACCCGCTGTGTGTATACGAGGAACGGCTGCAGTGCAGCAGCACCTTTTTTAGCCTTCGCTAAGAAGTCAGAAGGGCCACAGCCTTCAGCTCGGGGTAGCGGGGGGGGGGGGTCCTCGTGAGCCAGCAATGCTCTCGCTGTCATTCACGCACGCGGCGTTACCGTCTGTGATGATCATGTTCGCTTCCAGGGGCTCGTCCGCAAAGGTCTTGTAGCTGATGCCGCACGGGCCCTCGTGCACGTTGAGGAAGGAGCCCACGCCGTGGCCCGTGCCGTGCAGGTACTCCAGGCCCACCTGCCACAGCGCCATCCGTGCCAGCGTGTCCAGCAGGTGCCCTATGCAAAGCGCAAGCGGAGGCAACGAACACGTTGCACACCATGTCAATGTGGTAAATATGAGCAAGATATACATTCTTAACCCTTTCCCGTTCTGATGACGTAACGTGTACGCCATCAGTTTTTCTTTCAGCTCCTATCATCGGTACGGAACTGTAAGAAAAAATCAAATAACTTTATTGATAGCGAGGCTCCCACAAGGCCATGCGGAAGGTCGTGTGGCAGTTTGTCGAGTGCGGTTGTGTCACGACAGTTATCTGCGGTTAGTACAATATCTTTAAAAACAGCGGCGCTGGGCCTCTACATTAACGCTAATCGCTCGCGCGTTCCGAGATTCAGTGGTGAACAGGACACCCACCCTGCAACTTGCAGATGTCTCGGAATGGGAAAGGGTTAACTGCCTGCTCAGGTTTTCACCCTGCGGGAGCTTCTATTGCCTGCCTCTTCTCCCGTCACCATGCTCACATCTCATTCCACCGCGTCCATCTCAAGCTCGTCCTCCCCCACCTCATGCCCTGCGCTCTGGTATATTCCAATAAAAAAATCAGTGGTGAAATGTATTTTAAAATGCATTGGGCCGACTTCAATTCATTCCGTGTTGTTGTTCAGCTATGACGTTGAGCTTTCTGCAACATGTTGACGAGTTAATTACTTGTGACGATTTACAGTGTGAATATTCTCACCCTCTTTAACCAGTGCAGAAATATATCTCAAATCTCCCTATAAACAAAGGGGGGAGTCACTTTTCTTGAGGTGGCATAAGCATGCTATACGGCGGTGAACTTTATCGTTGTCCGTACCTTTGGTGCCAATGGGGAAGACTGCTGTGTTGACCGCGATGTAACCTTTTAACACCCGGGTAAAGCACTCCTGTAAAACACCATCAAAACACACGGCGCAAGCAGGTCTTGAGCTACACAGAGGCACACACTCGCGGTGGTCGCGATGCACGTGGCCTGTAATCCAGCAATGGGGAGGCGGGGATTGGTTGGATCGCACTAATGCTGCAAAACTCCCTTCCCATGCATGTCAAGGTGCTTCTACACCCTGGTTTGCCAAAAGGCAGCACAGCAAAATGTGAAATATCATCTTTCCCTTCTGTATGGGATTTTTGTTGCCCCCATGTACATTTTTCTCCGGGTGTATGTCTGTTTGTTGTATGTATGTTGAACTTAATTCGCACCGTATGTAGCCGACTGTGCTAATCGGAGGTGCGGGTGGAAGGACAACAAACTAAACACCAAAAAGCAGTTCTAAAGAAATTAGTTTTCAATCGAGATGATTTTAAAGTGCATAGCTCCAGTAGCTTTCTAATAACGGAAGGAAGAGTGTTCCAAACGGCCGCAAAAGCGCATCTCAAAGTGCGCGATGTAGTGACCGTCTTTGTTCGATGGCGAGCCAAAAGCCACTGTAAGGATGACCGGAGTTTGCATGATGGTTTATGCTCCTTGACTGAGATAAGCAAGGTATTGTGGGTGCTCCAGTTTCCACCCACATATATGAACGTTCATTCATTAGCTGAAAACATCTTAATATATAGAGAGGACTGCAGAACTTTGGCAATTGTTGGTAGCACCGACTCACCGCCTGGCTGCCTTCCAGCTTGTCTGTGGTTCCTTAGCGATTGCGAGATGCAATTTGTATTTAACGACGCCGAATAAAACTAACATCTTATTATATGTCCATTCATCATCAGAAACACAATTTATTTCGTGACACATTCAAGTAAGTTAAGATGACGTTGGCTAGCTCGGCAGGACATAACTGGTACCAGGATGACATGAAGACAACCGGGCTGTCTTCTCGTCCACTGCAGATGCCGCACTCACAGCAGAGGCATTGCCACAGGGGGGACCAGGGGTGGCATGGCCCTCATAATTTATGTAAAGTAGTGCCCCCTCCCCTGCTGGAATGGGATCACCAACTCATACAATTTTGGACGGTTTCCTAAAAAGACGAGATTTTAAAACGCTAAACAGTGGTGGGAGCCAAGGGGTGGCTTCTGCAGTGATAACCCATTCGGGACTTCTTACATTTATGTCTGCATTACACTCCGTGGCTCAATGTTGTTGGATTACAAATATTAAAAACCGTTCAAGGCTTTGATATAACTTGACAAGGTAAAGCACAACACGATGAAATATATTTTGGTTCGATGTGTTTTTGAGTTAAAGTGAAACAAAATAATAAATGCAGCACTCCTTGGTCGTGTTTTTCTGTTTTAGTGTGTCACCGCCTGCATTTCATAGTTTACAGTAAATAAAAGCAACAAAATTATCACACGCACCATATTGTGTACCCTTGTTACGAACGTGTGCACGCAAGTGGAAATCAGTTTATTTGCCACCCTTGAATGTTTATCACATTTTCCTTTCACCCGCTGTGAATATGCTTTGCTCAAACTTGTTAAATGACTACGTCGCATCATTTGACACATGGCACTGATCGGTAAACAAGAAAACGTAGCCCTAGTGGGCAAGTGAAGCAGTACGAGTGACAACTGTCATTTAATCACTTCTACGGCATGATTGCCCCGGCACGGCCACTCAACTATTCAAAACGCCAATATCAGAAGCAGAATGTTTATTTGTACCGGAGGAATTTGATGAGCTATAAAGCTCTTTTTCAGAATGTCCAATAGGGGCCGGCTCAGAACGTTACAACAAGTAATACAAAAACAAGATAGGAGTGCTAAGTATGGGAAAGGTCAACAAATCACTTTACAAAAAAAACGATAAAAAAATAACTATTTTTATTTGACCAGGTAAGGCCCACTGAGCTATTAGCTTCTTTTTCAGAAGCGACCTGGCCACAAATCATAGCTCAAGGAAGTGGCCTATCACGTGGAAATTTATAGCAGCAAAATAATCTCGAGGCATGTTTCTAAACATGCAATACAAGCCTGCAAGAGGCTTGTGTATTCACCGGGTCGTTAACAAGAGTGAAGTACAATGTGCAATCCCAGTGCGATAGCAAAAGTATAAGGTCTTGCCAAAAGAGCCGTCTATAATGCATGACCAACCAAGCACTGTCCTAAACACTCCTGTTTACGTAAGCGCTGTTCTGCAATCCTAAGGGGTACTGCGGCAATATGAAGAGTAACTGAGCCACTCAGAGTTCGATGACTGCATAGATGGAACGCTACCTTTTCATAGGCACTGGGGGTTCCAAAGTGCACAGTCCTGGTTACATCGGTTGTTCCGTCCCTGTAAAATAAGATTATTTTTACGATTAATGATGATAATATATAGGGCGTGCAATTACATACAAAAGGGGCATTATAACTACACAAGAGCATTGACTCTGTTTTAAAGACGAGGGTAAGGCCTCCCCATGCTTCACCACGCTGGTCAGTGTGGGTTGGTGAAGGGGATGGTTCCCAGGACAAATTCAGATATCACTATCCACCGATGTTATCCGTGGATGTAAATCAAACCCATGTCTCTGGATTTACAGCATAGTGCGCCAACCACGGCGCCACTGATCCAGCCTCGAGGCATATTATGTATAATTACTAAACTAAACTATACATATTTTTTCTATTTTATCAGCTAAGGCCCACTGAGCTATGCAGCTCTTTTTCAGAAGCGACCTGGCAATCACAAATGATAGCCCAAAGAAGTGGCTTATCATGTGAAAATATATAGCAGCCAAATACTCTAAACGCGTGTCGATTCTCAATTGAGTCACAGCGTGGTATTCTCACCTGTACTGAGCACCTGAGTCACAAAGATACACTTCGTTCGTGGAAAGGGGTCTGTCCGAGTCCTTGGATGGTCTGAAAAACGCACGAGCACACACACACGAGTGGATACACAGGCACACGCTCACGGCAGCTGGTTTGACTGCCCATGCTGTGGCAGAAGCATTGACTCAGATCTGCGTGGGCAATGTGTGTACGATCGGAGTGTAGGTAACGAGTCAGTAATGCTTCAGACCAGTTTAGTTTCCCTTTTGAACATAAGACTGAGGATTAATTACTAAGTTTCGTCAAGTGGTCGCACTTCTTTGATGATGTCCCGATGTTATTTCACCTGGTCCAATAGCTTTCCTTTTTTCACACTGCATGGGTAGTGTGTTACTTATGTGTGGAAGTTAGGACATTATCCTCACCTGAGAATGTTTTTGCCCTGTCGAATATACATACTTTGCTATACACGCCTGTGTAAAATTCTTCCACTCGTATAATTGACTATCATGCGCCTTGGTTTTATTTTTCTCTCCTCGTAACTAACACTTGATATATGACGTCAGTCAATTATGTTTTTGCTATGCTCCCATTGTTTATTGGTATCCTAATTCACTTTGGTGCCGTGTTCTCGGATTTATGTCCTCATTGTGTTACAGAGGTATCAACGTTTTTTGTATTTTTAATTTTTTAAGAAAACAAAGTAATAGATATACCATATATACCAGATTAGATATACCATATTAGAAAAAGTTATTGTCCAACTGGCTCATAACTTTGTGGCCACTCCACCACCCCTCCTGTGAAGGTTTGGCGAATGTTGGGATTGTGGTCTGGGGTATGGAGACCGAACGAATTTATTTATTTTTTCCGAGATTTTTTTTTGTTATTCTTGTCTTGTAATGTGTATTTTTTTTCTCGTTATTTATGTATTAATTTTTTTCGTTCTTTATTTGCCAAGTAGTGGGGTTTTGTTTTTGTATTATCCTTATAAGCAACTGGCTAATTGATGTACAGTGTTTGGGATGCAATTTCATGATTTACGCTCGATAAAATGAAATTATTATACCAGACTGGGAAAAATATGTTCCTTAGTAAGCTCAAGTCTAGATCGGTAAATATAAATAAAACCCTACAACACCATTCCGCCATTCGGAAGCAAACTCTATTAGTGAACGTTCAGATCCAAACGCGGCTCAGATCCCATCGGCTCCGATTCGGATTCAGGATTTGCCACATCCAACGTGACCCCAGTCTCACCAGACGTGAATGCAGCAACTCTCGTATATGCACTTATCTAATTAGAACACCTATCCCATATTACAACCCGACGGTCAATGGCATTTCTAAGCCTTGGAATATCATTCATTCATTCATCATGCACAGTCAGCGAGGACCGTTGGTGCCAAACGTGCGGCCTCTTGCCACAGCATTAGCCCAAACTGTTTTTGGCTGCCGTACACCGGCGTGTCTCGAGTGATTTGTTTGATTCATGGATCACGGGGGGGGGGGGGGGGCGGGGGCTGACCACGTGGAGGGCGGCGCCACTGCTTTGAGGGTCGCAATTCTCACTTGGAATGTCAACCGCCCACTGAAGTGCGCAATCTGCTGGTGCGTGCACATCGAGACGGGTGGACGTGGACCAAAAAGTGACGACCGTCTCTCCCTCTCGAACTGAGCTCTCGGACGCTAGGAGACCGGTCGCAGATGCAACTGTGACATTTCTGACGAAGTCGAACCATCGGATGCCAAGAAGGCTTCTTTGCCATCGCATGCAGAAGGACTGCAGCCGATCCAAATCAGCTTGAAGCAATGTCCAATCTAGGAATATCCCAGAACTTAATAACCATTGAATAAAAATTAGAAGCACTGCTCTGAGAAACGACTGAACGAAGGAACGAACGGAAGCACGAGAGCTTTGAGAGGGCGTACTTGTAGTGGATGATGGCCCCATTAGGTCCAGAGCCTGAAATGGTGGCAAAGCTGGGCTCCACAAAGTCCTCTTGCTGCCTTGGAAGAGATGCGAGAAGGACAAAGATTCATATAACATTTTAAAACTTTAAAATACAAAAACCGTGACGCTGTACACAGTATTTACCTATGCCACTGCTGGAATGAGTAGCAATATTGACACTTAGCTCCCAGTAAACCAAGAGACTTGCAGTCGTGAGTGAAGAAAGGCAATCATAAAACATACCCAATACTTTACCAGCATTCGTTACATATAGTCACATTTTTTTTACATGGATAACATCTTATTACTCTTTTTGAGAGACAAAATGGGGAAAAAACAGGATAGGAGCCTGTATTGTCAGAGACAGTTAAAACAAAAATTTAGAGCATTTAAAACTGAGCCTTACATTTATCAGCAGATGTGGAATGTTGACCACAAATCCTCAAAATCTGCCACTTCACCGCATCCACGAGCCTCTGCGGCTGCTCTAGGCTCCGAATAAACCTCTAATTAATATGAGTGTGCAGAAAACACAGCTTAACACTTTCCCATTCAGTTTCTCTTCCGATATGTACGTGTACATTATCTAAACGGAACCAGAAGAAAAGTAAAATAAAATAACTATCGGTTCCAAGGCTCCCTTAAGGCCATGCGGCAGGCCGTGTGGCACAGTTTAGCACCATCTACCATAGAGTGCGGTCGCCAAAATTCTCTGCGGTGAGTTCAACGTCTTTAAAAACAACGGTGCTATGGCTCTAAATAAAATAAATGCTGAACGGCTTGCGTGTTCCGAGATTCAGCGATGAACGGGACACCCACCCTGCAACTTGTAGTTGTCTCGGAATGGCAAAGAGTTAATATTAAACACAAACTATGCCCTTACTTGCGGAAGAACTCTGCCTTGTCAGCAGCCGACACCTCAGTGACACCGCCATTTGGAACCTGCAAACAATCTCAAAATTAATTCGTAACAATTTGTGGATTGTCAAGACACATTTTTTTGCCAATCAATATCAGAAAAATGGTCCAGTCACCGCTACGTTCTCTTGATTTTGGTCATTCCACCCTGATAACTTGCAGCACATGAAAGTGGTCATCGGTCTTCTTATTCATACGCGTTATTATTATGTTACACTGAATTGTCCGCAAACATCAAATCTAGGATGGCAGTTGATTCGACGATGCATTGGCAGCAGACACACTTGTGATGTCATTATTTTGCTCGCGGTTTCAATTGACTTAGCTCAGTCGGTGTTAGCCACTGAGGTCGTGACAGGTTTCTTTTTTCATTCCTGTTGTTCCATGCCCCCTGTACCATTCCTGTTCCGATGTGATGTGCACCGATGCCTACTTTATTCAGGACAATATTGGCGCATTAAATTAAGATTTATTGATTGAGCATGGGCCATACGCAGAGTTTATGCACCTCTTTCTCCAGCCAACAGAAGAACTCGCACAAGGCCACGGCATCCTTCACCTGCAAAACAGGAGACAGCACATAATTTTTTTTGGATGCTGTGGTAGCGAGATGTTAACTACCTCGCCTGGTATACAAGAGGTTGCGGGTTCAATCCCGACCCCGATGCCTGCTGTATATTTGGAGTTTGTGTGTCTCTCACCCCGTGCTTGCATTAATTTTTCTCTGGGTCCGGTTTTTACCTTCACATTTACAATCAACGTGCGTTTTAGAGTATTTGGTTGCTATAAATGTCCACATGATAAGCTACTTCATTGGGCTATCATTTGTGAAGGCCAGGTCGCTTCTGAAAAAAAGCTGTGTAGCTCAGTGGGCCTTACCTGGTAAAATAAAAACAGTTCAAATCGTAGTTCATTAACGTTGGTAACGATTAATAATATTTTTTATAATTGCAAACTGTAACGCGCCGCAGAGCGTTATCTCAAAGCTAGTTAACGACTCAGAGGAGCGAGGAGGAACCACGGACGAGCGGGGAGGCAGCAGCCATGCGCGTGAGCCGGTACCAAATTCCCTCCCAAGCTCTGCGGTCCTCTATATACGAAGGTGTTATCGGCTCTTTAATTAGCGTTTACAATATTGATATCATGATAAACGCCTTAATCTGGGCTATGTATTGAGTGCAAATCGGGCTGGTTTCATTTACACAACACACCCAGTGTTATTTTGTGAAAGCTGATATTGTAAATTACTTTTGTTGAATGATAATAAAGGACCCCCCCACCCCCCCAAGTTAAAAAAAAACATCAAAAGGCCCACAACAAACAAGTCATTCGCGAACTTAACAATTACAAAACTAAACAAAAGCAGAACTTTTTTTTATAAATCGTACAACGACACCCCACTGCACGGAAGGGCATCAAGTCAAAACATTTATCTTAATTATGTACAGCAGGAACGTGTAAGCACATGTACCCATGCTGCACGGCTCGACATATTGCCAGCTGCTTTCATTTTACTCGCCGAGATTACACCGTTACAATTCTATCCGAAGCGCAAGTAGGCAATTAGAGAATGAACAAATGCAAGCGCTGCCGCGAGTATGGCAGCCCCTATTGGTTCGTCCGCCGTGCGATGGCGCCGCGTGGCTGTGCGACGTACGTGAGCTCGTCTCATGCCCTCCACCTCGGTCTTGTTCTTGACGGCCTTTGCCAGGCAGATTGGAGTGTAGGGCATCTGCATTCTCTGGGACTGAGATGCGCAGACGCGGCGCATGAGTAGATGAATGCCACCCCACATGCAAAGCGCCAAGCACAGTTCAAAATCGAATTTTGACGACGAGACCGGTTTTGTGTGCGGACTGTGACAAGAAACTCGTTTCAGCGCCCTTGTAATGGGCTTGCCGCGTTACGGCGATGGAGAAATTGTCATCATTGTTCTTATAACACTTAAGAAAACTGCTTCAATGAAGGGAAGGCACCTTTATTCGACCCTAGGATCTCAACGGTGCCATGCTGGGCTTGGAAGGCATCTGGCCACGCGACATTTTTTTGTTTTTGGGTTTAGAACAAAACAATCCTCTAGTAAATTCTAGATTTGAAGTTTTCGTGACTGCAGGGATCAGTACTCTTTGGTTCTTTCGGTAAAGTCACGTGGGTAGAAAATAAAATAAAATAAATTAAATCACGACGTTTCGGGCGCAACACAAGTGCCCGTCATCAGGTGGAACAACACAGCAATAAACAATTGCTGAAGCGGGCAAGAGGAGGCTGCTGGTAACAAGAGGCGATATATAAGTAAGAGAGGGGGGGGGAGAAGCCAGGGAGGATAGAGAGGGTGGGGGTGTGGGGTAGGGGGAATGGGGGAGGAATGCCTACTCAACACCGAGTAAAACACAATGCCGGGGCTGGGAAGTGAGCGGGGCTCGGGGGTCTTGTAAATGTAAACTTTGTACAATTCGCCAAAGCCGAAACTGTTCAACTAACCACGTATATACGGGTAGAAACGCAATTAAGCGAGTTACCCAAATCATCCTGAAGCCTTTCCCGTTCCGAGACGTCTACAAGTTGCAAAGTGGGTGTCTCGTTCACTGCTGAATCCCGGAACGTGCAAGCGGTTAGCGTTAATTTTATTTAGAAAGGCGTAGCGCCGTTGTTTTTAAGGACAATGTAATTACGCCTAGAACCTTAGCGGCGCGACGGCACTGTGATATTTGGCGCCAAACTGTGCCACACACCCTCCCGCATGGCCTTGTGGGAGCCTCGGTACCGATAAAGTTATTTTATATTCCTTTTTCTTCCGATTCCATTCCGATGACGTACGTATGCATAGGCTCGCATAACGCGATACCTTTGGAATGATGGCGTTGAGCGCGAAGCTGGACTTGTCGCTGATCCACACGCACTGCCCCGCGGCCAGCTGAGTGGACACTTCCTGCAGCGAGGCGAGCACGTCCGCGTAGGGCAGGACCTCCACCCTCATGCCCGCGTGCGACGGCACCGCCAAGTCCAGCTCCAGGTGCGCACGCACGGTACCATCCTGCAGCCGACACTCGTCCACAAACAGCCTGCGCGCGATCACGCATGCGTTCGCGGACGCGCACACGCGGATACGCACGCACGTGAACGTGGCTGTGAATGCGCGCACAAGAGTAGATTTCCAGGTCGCATTGCACGGCTCTCCGACGTGTTTTTGGGTTGTGCCGCACGCTGCTTCGTGCTGGCAGCTTCGTATGTATTATACATGTATGTTTAACTTCTTTCACACCGTATGTAGCCAACCGTGCTAATCGGAGGTGCGGGGGAAGGACAAAAACAACTAAACGCAAAAAGCAGTTTTAAAGAAATGAGTTTCCAATCTAGATTCAAAGTTTCTTCAGCAACTCAATTCAGTTCCTAAATTCCGAAAGCCAATCACTTCTTTAAAAAGCTCCCCCCAGCACGTGGGGAGTGGAACGTCAGACATCACACCCAACAAACACGCGGCACAACCAGAGAGCACGGAGTGCATAACCATTCACGCAGAGAGAACATGTCATTTTAGGTCAAGCTTAGGGAACGGGTTATGTGTGTGCCAAGATGTGGAACGATATCATCAGTTAATAGTACACGCCGGGATGATGTTCAAAGGTCACGCAGCATGTCAGCAGTCAGTTCTGGAAACAGAGCTATCGGTAGACACCCTCCGATTAGCACGGTTGGCTACGTACGGTGCGAAATAAGTTCAAAGTACACACATACTAAACCCTTCTTTGAGTAGCTTAGTGACCAAGTTGAGGGGTGGGGAATAAAGAATTTGAAACGCACGTACACATTGCGTATGTGATTCCCCCCAGAGATCTGCGAGGAAACCAGGGGGAATTACCTGATGGTTTCGAGCCCCACCATTGCATAGGCGAAAAACACCGGGTTGTATTCGACGTCCCCTCCACGCATGTTGAACAGCCCTGGAAGCGCAGACACAATGGGGAGAGGGTGTTTTGTGAACACACACGCGCGATTAAGAGGCCACTGGAAGAAGCGAATACAAAACACGGACGGGCGAGAGAATTAAATGTAAAAACTTCTGACAAAGAAAAGAGAGAGAACGTTCCATTGTACAAGGGTGTTGCGAAAAGTAAGGAGACAAATTTTATTTTAAGCGAACGTTCATTTTCCGCAAAGCCACAAAGAAAATGTGCTGTCCTGCTCAAGTGAGCATTGAGGCTGTGCTCATATCGTGTTAATAGCCCTTAGCCCATGGTGGAAGTTCCGCATTTCTACGGCGGGGCGTGTGTATCCATAGGACAACCGCTGTTTAATTCCCCCACAAATTGGCACTTGTTTTATCGACCCCCCCCCAGCCCAGAGGGATGATGGGCCGAGTCCACCCCCCAATCAGGATTTGAACTCACGGCCTTCCGAATTGTGAGTTGGTCACTCTACCGCTTGACAAAGCCACGTCCGACTCAACTTACAGCAGCCCATGCACTCCCTAATGCATGCGGCACACAAACGTCCCTTCGCAAGTGTGTATTTTGAACTTCTTTCGCACCGTAATGTAGCCAACTGCGCTAATCGGAAAGGTCCCTAGCCATGACTGCACCGCTGCCTGCACACATTTAATATGTTGCAAGTCCAGTGCAGACAAAATTTGAATATTTAATTATACTGGAGGAATCCGATGAGTTATAAAGATATTTTTCACAGATGTCTAGTCGGGGCGGTTAAGAACTTTACAACAACAAACAATACAAAAATATTATAGGAGTGCAAAGTACAGAAAAGGAAAACAAATCGCCCAAAAACATACAAATCAAACTAAACAATCCCCATCCTACCAGACAAAGCCCACTGTGGTATTAACTAATTTTTCAGAAGCAACGGGGCTACAGATGATAGCTCAACAAAGTGGTTTATCATGTGGAAATGTAAAGCAGCAAAATAATCTGAATACAGTAAAACCTTGGATTGCGAGCATAATTCGTTCCGGAAACGTGTTTGTAATCCAAAGCCCTCGTAAATCAAAGCACTCGTATATCAGTTGTGATCACGTGACGCTCGGCAGACAAAGCGTATACTGTACGTACTAAAGTACTCGTATTGCAAGACCTCGGTCGTTTATCAAATTAATATTTATTTTAAAAAATTGCTCGTCTTGCAAAACACTCGCAGACCAAGTTATTCGCAATCCAAGGTTTAATGTAACTTCCTTGATGGTGAAACTCTAAATGTGAAAAAGGATCCCGAGTGTGCTTGTTTAAACAAATACTGCTGCGTAATATTAGTCTGGAAAACCTTTATGCTATGGAACTAAAGCATCTGATTTTATGTGGTGAGATGGAGCTCTGTTAACTCACTGTATCAATGTCTTCTACTACTCCATACCCATCCCGAACGTCTCTCTCATCTCACTACACCTCTATCTCATGGCTTTCTACTGTCTTTCCACTACTTCTGCCTATTGCCTAGAAATGTCTCAACTCCTGCCATCTACGACGTCTTAATGTCTCTTCACCCAGGAAAGCTTAAGTGAATCTCAAGACTTTTTCAAGCAGACCCTGCATTGCGATGTTTGTAAAACAAATTTTATGTGGTTATCCCCTGCCATCTCGCATCGCTGTGTGTTTGTGAGTTTCACAATCCTGCATGACCCACTCACCCTTGCCTCCAAAGTGTTGGATTACAGGCGTGAGCCACTACGCCTGGCAGTGTTCCCCTCGTGGTTTTAATCAGTGGTGTAGATGTTATTTCTGTGTGGCTGAGGGGAGCTGTGTCTCATACAGGCTATTTCATCCAGGGCAGTGATGACGATCCAAGCCGCTTTCCTCTGTTGCATCTTGGTTCTTAGCATCTCCACCTTGCTCTGCCAGCTCAGTCCTACCAGGGCACAGCACAGCGATGCAGAGTGGACATACGGTTCACATGAACAAGTGACGGGAAGATCCTGCAAAACACTACAAAGTGGCAGTGGCATCATTGCAGCAGCTGTGCGAGGCTCGGTGAATGTTTATCATGCAAAGAAGAGCGACCAAGGCTGGGTGATACAGGCTGTTTCAAAATCATGGACCCAATTTCAAAGCAGTATATTTCACGATGGCAACATGCTACAATTACACAAAAAGTTACAAACGGTTTAATGAGTCATCAAATTTTAATAACCATTTTATAAATGCTCTATGTGCCCTCCACCTGCTGTACGGACAACATCGAGACGATAGTTTAATTCGTCCCAAACGCCTCTCAAAGTGTCTTCTGCCACTGAAGTCACTGCTGCCGTGATTCTGTTTTTGAGTTCATCCAGATTAAACGCTAATGGTGGCACAAAAACACGGTCTTTTGTGCCACCATGCTCTTTGACATTGGCGGATCAATGGCAAAACGCCGTTGAAACGCACGCTGCACCGCAATAACGGATTCAGTCTTGCTGAACTGCAGAACGCAAAACGCCTGGTGTTGCAGGGTCGCCGTCTTGCGAATGACTGAGGCTAGGAGCTGTTTGTGCGCTGGGAGAGGTATCTAGCGGTCATCATTTGAAACTCTATGCCCCGCCCTTTCAAGTGGTAAGAGTTTCATTCATGGGCAGTTCGTGGTTGCAGAGATATAGCGATTACAAATCGCGTCCCATTTTTGAAACACCCTGTATTTTTACAGGACAGATGGAGGTCTTGGACACACGGCCTGCAAAAAACACCTGTAACATTAATACCGTTGATCCAGAAAATGTGTGCCAAGGATTGGAGTTCTAGTGTGAACTTCTGTTATTCATAGGTCACTGCTAAGAGTACTCTTTGGACAAACAAAATATGGGCACTTTATAGGAATGTTAATTATTTTTTATAATACGAATCAGGAGAGCAATGTGCCTGAAAAACAATCTTTTAATTGGGTGAATCCTGCAAGCAATGACAGATCAGAAGCATGGACAAAGACAAACAAAATGGAACAAAAGTAGAAAAATCATGCAAACAAAAGATGCACATTTGGAAATACGAGGAGAGAACACACACGCCCATACACGTCCACACCTTATGGACACTGGCGAGCGATGTAGGCTACATGTGATGTTTCAAACAAGCAACCCCTCTATGATCCAACTGTCAAACAATAGTCTTTCCATTTCCCGTAAACTGTGGCTCACATTACGTCTCGCATTAGAACGTCCCACTGTAGACGCAGTTACCTCTTGCACAAATAAAGCATCAAGTGACATCCTTTCTGTGACTTTCAAGCTGCCCAACTATGGCTCACATCATCAGTAAGTGTTGTTGGCTAGTGGTAATTCAATTCGCACTGTCGCTCAACAATATACTGACCCAATGATGAACCTGGTCCTTCATTTATAATAGCTATCACTCGAGTCACAGTCATACGGAACTCAAATACCGCACACAAGCCCGAGTTCCATCATCCAAGTTCTTAAGCAGTCATCTTAACTTACCAGGGAATCGTCAACAACAACCTATGGCTCTTCCTTTGCAAACAGAATCACAGAATTGCTTAAATTCTACAAAACAGTCTTCCCTGTATATCCTCGGATGTTTCCTACTCTTGGAAGGCTCTTCTGAAAATCATTCCTTTCGCAATCACCGCGTTATTTATTTATTTTTATTCCATTTTATGTAACGGTATGATGACAGCCCCTTGCATGTGGCGAAAGCAATTCACTAAGTACAGATAGATCTTACGTAACCTGTCGGGCACATTGGCAGCCGTGTGTACAGCACAGCGGGCTGTAACGTCAAGAGGGCTGCATTATAGCGTAGAGCAGACATGGATATTGATGCATTTCATAAAACACTTGTCAGGAACAGACGCCAACTTGAATGCCAAAATACATCCGTGTGATAAGACAGAAGTAATACATTTCACAGGACACAGTGCCCTTGTACTGGATGGAATGACTTGCCATGTTACAGCGTATCAGAAATGTAATAGGTGTCTGTTTGGTGTTTGAACATCTTAACACCTGTATTTATGCAATAAAAGGAAACGCCTTCTTATAACCTTAATAGAGTACTGGCAAAGAGGGACCCATAGGAGTAATAAATGTCAAAGGCCCTTGTACTGGCTGAAATGGTTTGCAATGTTACGGCGAACCAGAAATTGTCACCGACATTATTTCCAGGTGAAGTAGCAATTAAGAGTAGAGTTTTCACATGATATTTCACAAATGTCGCCGTACGTATGCGTGTTGAAGTTCTTTCGCACCGTACGTAGCCAACTGTGCTAATCGGAGGTGCGGGGGAAGGACAACAAACTAAACGCAAAAAATCAGTTCTTAAAGAAATTCCTTTTCAATCTCTATTTAAAAGTGCACAACTCCATCGGCTTCCCAATCGCTCCAGTGGCTACGTAGCTCACCTGTGTAGCTCACCTGTGTAGCTCACCTGTGTAGCTCACCTGTGTAGCTCACCTGTGTAGCTCAGAGGCAGCACGAGAAGAGGGCTCTGTGGCTGGGGGGAGCGGTCGTCCCAGATGGCGTCCACCAAGTTGGTGCTTGTGGACACCAACTGGATTCCTCCTCGCTTCAGCTGCTTCGAGCTGGACTTCCAGGTGCCTGCCAAGGTTTCAGGAGAACCATCAGGGGTGTCAGTGGCGAGGACGTTAACTACCTCGCCTGGAGTTTTCACGTCTCTCTCCCCGTGGCCGTGTGGATTGTCCTCCAGGTCCTCGAGTTATTCCTTCCACGTTTTGAATCATGCGTTTGGAGTATTTGGCTGTTATACATTTCCACATGGTAAAAGCCACTTCGTTGAGCTATCATTTGTGGCCAGGTTGCTTCTGAAAAAGAGCTATATAGCTCAGTGGGCCTTACCTGGTAAAATACAAAATAATGTAGCTTTTTAGTTTAGTATAAACCGTTGTTTGTTACATGTTCAACCTTGCTTGTTTGTGGCTACTTAGTGTTTGGAACCTTTATACCTGTGCTCAGTAACTGTGATTTTTTAAAGAAAATTGTATTACTTTTCCCTCATCTCCACACAAGTATGAAAATATTTACATGCAAAACTCTATTCTGTATCTCCATATGTACATAAAATATATTTTAGTCCATTAATCTATTGGCTTTCCACAGCAATATTATGCAGCAGCATTTTGTGAAAGCAACTGTCATACATACCCATGTATCCATAGTTACATTTGTATGTGAAATTTTGTTGAGGGACTGTGCGTTGTCTTGGTGTGGTCTGGAACTGTTTTTGCTGTTGTTTTGCTGCCTTGCCCAAGCTTGGGAATTGGTGAACTTATGCAATAAGAACTTAAATATACTTGATCTATTGTATTTATTTATAGTGATTTGCTTTCCTATACTTTGCACTCCAATTACGTTGTTTGTTGCTGTAACTCTGAGACCCGCCCCGACTGGACATCTGTGAAAAGAAGCTTCATCAGCTCATCGGATTTCTCCAGGATACAAATAAACATTTTGACGATTCTAAAAGATTCCGATTCTGAAATGCTACCCTCGCTGCGTCACCAGATGTTAACGGCAGAGAGCACCCCGAGGGTTAAACGCCGTTGGAACTCCCAACGTGAGCGCGAGGAGCGTCCCACGCGCGCGACACCCCGCCGTGAAGGAGACGGTGGACTCACTGGCAGGGACGAGGAAGGGGTCGACGCCCACGCGCGAGCCGTCGGGCAGAACGCTGAGCAGCCAGTCCTCCCACGTGGGCGTGTCCTGGATGCCTGCAGGCAGTGCCACGCAACACACACGCGCGCACGCACATACACGGGTGCAAAAGATCGGAGGGCGTCGCTCAAATACGAATCAACCCACGCTCGCGGCAATTGTACAGCCGTTCTCCAGATTAACAGACGCTCCGGAAAGTAAGACAAAGCCCAAACTTGTGCCCGTTATCAATAAAGTCATACACAACTCTGGTCACACACATACATACACGTACATACAAAGATCCCCCATATAGCTTTAACAGCCTGCTGGGGCAAGTATTGTTTGCGAGTATATGCAAAGGCCTGCACACAAGGGGGGGGGGGGGGGGGGGTTTGTAGCCAGCACCACTCCCGGCCACCTCTTACTCCCCAGTGGCGAAGTTTACTCATTGCACCAGGTATTCATTTGAGGCCGAGTGGACCTAGGGGAGGCCCAGAACTGGTTCAGATAATCGTCACTGGTGTTGGCCAAGAGTGGGAACCAAACTCAAGTCGCCGGGTTTGTAGCACAGCATCCTAATCGTTACACACCTACTGAATTGTAAGACACACCCTCCAACCTTTGATTTAAAATACAGGGGGCACAAAAGCACATTTTTTATTGTGAAGAATACGGTCATTGGTCTGGTTCATGAATACTTTTTCTAAATTAAAACTGACCAGTGATGTAAATGATGCAGTGCTGTCATCTCGTTTGGTGAGTGTTCGTGTGTGTGCACGTATTTTGAGAACACAGTGTACATTGTGTAAAATTAAGCAGGGTAGATCAAGGCAATCGGTGCACCAGCAATTTTTTTACCTTTCGGCCAATTTCTGTTGAGTTTTATCCCTTAAGGACCTGAGTCCATATTTTAGATTGCTCAGATTCTATTAAGCATGCGAGAGTAAGTAGACCACTGCACAGGCTGGTCTGTGAAGGAGAAGACGCTGGTCAGGATCACAAGATAGGAACAGGACACCTTGATATGATCACCGTTACATTACAGCTCTGTCAAACTTGAGACAGAAATAACCTCATAAAACGTGAACACATCACTCGGTGATACTGCTTTGGCGGTGGTGCACAAGCATGGGAGTCCAGTTTACCATGGGACTGCGGTTTACCATGGGAGTCCGGTTTACCATGGAGCAGGAGTCGGCACCCTGTGGCTGCAGAGCAGCATGCGTCTCTTCAAAGGACCGCTTCGTGCCGTTAATTTATTAAGGACCCACCATCTTGTATTTACGTTGCATTGCCCCTCTTGAAATACTGAGTTTTTTTACCGAATTTTTTACACAAAAATGGCTCTTCTTGTTGTTTTGGTTTTCTGACCCCTGTTCTAGGCCAAAGGGGATATCAGCCAGCTCAGTGGCCGAAAACAAACACCTCAAGCCATGCGGCAGTGTGCCCCCTTCACGAACACTGGCCCATACCCTACTTGAGTCCCTGCCCCACCTGTGGATGAACACCAACTTGGGCAAATAACTTGGTTTCCGATAATTGGTTCTTTACCCTTCTATCTGGCAACAAAACTGACACCTTTTTACAAGGAGTCATGTTTGCATAGACCGCAATACCTGCAGTCATAATACAAACAAAAGAACATAACTCTGATAATGTGCACTGTCCTTAAAGTTGATTGATCCACACCCGAGACAGCTTTCCTTAGAGCCTAGTCTCAGATGACGCCAAAAGGCGCACTTTTGGCGTCATCTGGTCCAACCCATATGAGACTAGGCTCTAAGGAAAGCTGTCTCGGGTGTGGATCAATCAACTTTAAGGACAGTGCACATTATCAGAGTTATGTTCTTTTGTTTGTATTATGACTGCAGGTATTGCGGTCTATGCAAACATGACTCCTTGTAAAAAGGTTTCAGTTTTGTTGCCAGATAGAAGGGTAAAGAACCAATTATCATATTTTTACTGGCAAATGAGGTTCCCATAGTGTAGAAACTTGGTTTCCACATAAAGTAAACAGAGATAATAGCAGAAGAACATTGATGAGAGTGTTGCTGCAATGTACATATGTATGTTGAACTTCTAGTCAACTGTGCTAATAGGAGGTGCAATCGTTTCACTGATGCAGCGTTTTTCTGCCACACAGCTCTGTTTCTTCACCTGAGGACGGCTGCTTGCTTTGTGGCCGAAACGTCGTGAGAATTTTATTTAATGTTATATTTTTATTATTTTATTATTTCCTTTCTACGTGACTTTACCGAAATAACCAATAATAAGGATATCACTTTTCATGAAGATAGGACCTTCTACACGGAGTAAAAGATTATGTAAAATACCCTGCATGAATAAAGGCACTCGTTTCACTGTTAAACTAGATGGAGATTCACGTATGTATGTATGTATGTAGAATTTCTTTCGCACTGTACGTAGCCAACCGTGCTAATCGGAGGTGCGGGGGAAGGACAACAAACTAAACACAAAAAGCACCTCTAAAGAAATGAGTTTTCAGTCGAGATTGAAAAGTGCAAAGCTCCAGTTGCTTCCTAATATCAGAAGGAAGAGCGTTACAGATGGCCGCAGAAGCGCACCTGAAAGTGCGCGATGCAGTGACCGTCTTTGTTCGATGGTTAGCCAATAGCCGCTGCGAGGATGACCGGAGTTCGTGTGATGGTTTATGCTCCTTGACGACATCAGCGAGATTTTGCGGCTCATTTGTGGCAAGCACTTTGTGTGTAATGAGTGTGACAGTAGAGATGTTCACCCAGTTGACAAACCAGAGCGGCACCGAGTAAAACACCCGAGTTATCGTGGCGAGGAAAAAGGAGCGAGCGGCAACGCACCGACTCTCATGAGGGTCCAGTTGCTGTCCATCTGCTGGGCGGCCTGCAGGAAATAGCGGCCGTCTGTCCACATAGCCGCCTGGGCCTCTGTGACCACCGCCATACCTGCATGCAAACACATGTATCTTTAACAGACTGTTGGGGCGAGTGCTATTTGCGAGTAGCACCTATGTACTCTTCCTCACCGTACGTAGCCAACCGTGCTAATCAGAGGTGTGGGGGAACGATAATAAACTAAACACAAAAAGCAGTTCTAGAGAAATAAGTTTTCAAGGCACTTGAGGGGGTGGGTGCCCAGCACCACACCCGCCCAGCCGCCTTTGTCTCCCAAGTGGCGAAGCTGACACACACCGCAACATGTACTCTTCAGAGGCCGAGTCAACTTCGGGGAGGCCCAGGATTGGTTCAGATAATTGTCACCGACATTGGTTGTGCGCGGGGCCAATATCAGTGACGGGTTCATAGCACAGAGCGCTAATCGCAATGCTACCGCTCCCCACACACAAACACAAACAAGCATGCATGTACTGTACGTGTATATACAGTACATATAAATAGCAGTTTTCTCCTTGGGTGCCAACTTTATAGGCACAAATGAGTAGTGACTTTTGCTCCCAACATTTGTGCATACCGCAAGCCACCTGGAGGCACATCCACCTCCGCTAATCATATAATATACGTTATATTAGCGAGTCCCATGCTATGGATTATAATACTATTTGCTATTACATTTTCTTCTTTCGTATGGCTGATGTCGATGCAGAGAAAGAACTAAAATTTCACATTAAGGTGGTCAAGCCAGATAACCGAGTCAGGAGCAGCGGAGTGGTGTATCATCGCTGTGATGTCTCCTTCATATTTGTGGATCGGACTTTGCGTAGTTATACCTTGTACAGTCTGTTCTGGATGACCACTGTCGCACACTGGAGAGTTTTTATTTTTCCATTTGTACATCAGCATTTGCTGCCATGGTTTGTGGAGTGGGTGTGGTTTAGGGTGGATCATGAGCTTCATGGAAGATCAACACCAGGCATCTTTTGCGTCGGATGTTTCAAAATTAGGTACTTGCTTGTGTGCTACTAAGTTATGAGCGGTAATAAAAAGAGATGTGTCCATGTCCAGGGGTGACGAGATAACAAAATATAAATCCCACGATAAACGAGTCGACCTCTCTGCCCTTTCGTAACTCTGGGGAGGGGGGTATTAACAAAGGCCTAAAGTATTTTTACTTGTTATAACAAATTGTGTTAAGTGAATGTGGCTAGCTTCTCATTATTTGTGCTTGTACACCACTCTCAGCTGGACACTGCCACGGTGTAATGGTCAGCAAACAGGACTTGCAATCCAGCAGTCGCTGGTTTGATTACACCTCTTAGCGCACGCGTGGCATCTGAAACAATGGCACAAGTTTCTCAAATCCCCACCGCCTGTCCACCCAGCGGTATAGATGGCTTCACCGCAGTCAGTCGATTGGCGGGTTGCACGCCAGCTCGGAAGAGTAGGCAAAATGTCCTCTTACAGGTGTAGTGACATAAGAAGGGAGGGGCTGCTGGAGGCTCTGGGTTCCCGGGCGGGTCCAGACGCTTAAGCCTCTGGGCGCCAGGCGCTGAGTTCCCAAGGGGTCCAGACGCTTAAGCCTCTGGGCGCCAGGCGTTGAGTTCCCAGGTGCTTAATCCCCTTTGGCGCCGCCAACGGGGGGGGGCTGTGTGTGCTCTGTGGGATGTCTGGTGGCGCACATGGCCCCACCCCTCGTTGGACTAGGCATAAAAAGGGGAGCTCCCTAGACGATCGGGGCCAGTTGTAACTCAAGACCCAAGACCCACGATCAGCCATCTGAAGACCCTGGGATGTTGTGAGAGCGAGTGGTGGGACTCTGGAACTCCCGACTCTACGCCCTTGTGAGGGCGAGTTCCAGAGCGTAGCCAGAGTAGAGTATCTAGGCTGTGTACCTAGGCTGTGTACCTAGGCTGTAACAGAATATCAGGACTGTTGGAGTGTTGTATTGTAATAAAGAAGTTACCTCTACAAGTGTCTCCGGAACCCGTTACACAGGGGTTCTCAAGAGCTTCCCATAGCAGAGGCCCCTTCTGCCAGCAGTGGCATGAGCGAGCAATTACAGGGCTGCGCCTCTATCAGCTTTTACCGCCGTCAGCACAGCTTTTGGTTGTCATTTTAAAAATTCTGATTAAAGTGAAAGACTCAACCCACCTGCAGAGCCGTCAAAACCAGAGATGAAGGCGCGACGGCAGTCACAGTCGGCCACGTACTCACTCTGCAAAAACAACGAGGAGAGCACAGCCATTACATAAGCAGTGGAGACTAGCACATTTACCCATGTACCACGCTTATTCTCGTTACATAAAACACGTGTTCCTCTTGTACTCAATGCCCTGCTCCTGTACCGTCATCAATAATAATTTTCTGTGCCATGAAAATGTGGAGACAAAGCATCTCTCCAACCAGTGTCCAAATTGAATGTTCTTAAACCAAAAAAATCTGAACAAAACCGTTCGTTATGTCACAAGATCCATTTGTGGATTTTATTTATTCTGGATGAATACTTTTTTATGCTAATTGAAGTCAAGGATGAGCACTCAGGGAACCATTTTTAATGAGCCTTCTGGGGTAGGTTTCCTTCCGCATAATTTATTTTTTCCTCCAATACGGGCTTATAGCGTGTCTGAATGATAGTTTTGGTCGGCAATACTATTTTCATGCACCCCAAGAACTTAAAACATTGTCAAATCACATGAGCTTCTGACATTTCACCGATACACTCCGGTTTTTTCTTTTCTTCATCTGATAGACGTATTCTAGAGTGACAATGAACACACCTGCAAGTGAAATGTTTCATTTTAAGTAACATTTTCCGTCAAAATGGCTTTTAAAAAGTGAATAAAATTGTGTTTGATGCAGGAGTCTATCTGAACCTGTGTACACACTATAGGGAGGAGCCACGGGACAGCACTTAACGCGCTGCGCTTTGAAACCACCGACCGAAGTTCAATACCCAGCCATGGGTAACATCAGTGGCGAGTGATGTCCGAACTCGTCCCTAGGCTTCTGTCCCCACAGTGAAAAGTGCGAAGTATCGTCCCATAGCCAACGCTGCACGGGAAGGCCTTCATCCAGTAATAGACTCACAAAGAGTTGTTAATACTAATCTGCTTTATTACACATCTACGGAACTGCTGCGTATAGCTCTGTGGCCCTCTGATATGCATTTTGTTTCAGTCCACAAGTCCAGTGTTCACGCATGGCCAACACTTCGCTCAAGCTCGTCGTGAGTACCCAGTGCAGCAGACTGTTGACTCAACAGTCTGTTAAAGGCTATATGGGGGATTTGTGTCTTTATATATGTGTATGTGCATGTTTTTACATGAATAAGTGTATGTATGTAATTGCACAAAACCTGGAAACTGAAGGATGCAGTTATTACATTACATATAATATCTAATTTTAAACAATAATTTTTTTTTACTTAACAGTAATACAAAAAAATAAGAATGACTAAATAAACTCATTTTGATACTGGCAAAGAGGTCCCATAGATATAACTGCTCAACCTGAGCGAGTATACTTTGAAACATTGCCCTTGTACCGTTCACCATTGGCATTCTCTGGTCTAACACGAGGAGTGAGACGAGGACATAAGGTCTCTGGTGTAGGCCAATCAGTTTCAAAGACAATGCATATGTTATCAAAGCATTCTTGACTTGATGCTTTCGTGACTGCAGGAATCCATACTCTTTGGTTCTTTCGGTAAAGTCACGTAGGTAGAAATAAAAGAAAATGAAACAAATCACGACGTTTAGATCGCAACACAAGCAATCTTCATCAGGTGTGACAGCCACAGCAATAAAATTGCTGAAGTTGGCGAGAGAGCTGCCGTGGCAAGAGGTTATATAGGTAAGAAAGGGGGGAGGCAAGGGGGGAGAGAGAGGGGAGGAGAGAGAGGGGGGTGGAGTAGGGGAAGGGGAAGGGAGGGGCTGCGTGAACGCTAGGTGAAGAGGACGTGAGGCTGGGGTTGGGAAGTGGGCGGGGCTGGAAGTGGGAAGCTGAGTGTGGGACACGGGGAAAAAATGTACTACTATCAGAGCACGTTTGTTTGCATGTTTTGCCACAAGTACTGTGTGGTTGATGCAGACTTGATGCCTTGAAATAGGCATCTATTTGGTGTTTGAACATCTTAACATAACTGTTGTATTGCCAAGAAGGGTAAAACCTATTCCTATTTTTCATCATTTAAACTAAACTATTTTTATTTTCCCAGGTAAGGTCCACTGAACTATATAGCTCCTTTTAAAGCGACCTGGCCACAAGTGACAGCTCAATTCAATGATTTATGTTTGTAAAATGTGGAGGGAAAAACCGAAGGACCTGAAGAAAAATCCACGTGACCACGGAGAGAACATGCAAACTCCAATTATACAGGCGTCAGGGTCAGGATGGAACCCACAACTTCCTATATACCAGGCGAGGTAGTTATAACATGTAGCCACCATGGTGTCCCTACTATACAAATCAAATTTGTAAAGTCACCACATAATGTGTATGCAAGCACTACCACGCGCCAATATGTAGGTACGAGGCATGATTAAAACATTTCATATATTTTTTATTTGATAGGTAATTTACATTCTATAATAAAGTAACGTGTCTTTGTACTAAGATTAGTGGTGTCAGTTGATGCCATGTGACGGCACGTGACAATTTCCGGTGATGTTATACTTTCTGATCACTCCAAAAACAAAGATTTTTGGATCATCAAAAATTACTTATCAAAGCCAGATTTTCAGATTTGTTGTATCGATCCAAAATGGGCAATACAACCCTAGGAGGCACACACGTGTGCGCAAGCGTCAAATTTGCACTGGGTACCTGATGTGCATCTCCCGATGGCACGATGAGTGCTTGAAGCGGCTCCGCTGTCAGGTGGAGGTCCTTCATGGCATTGCGCAAGCGCCTGAGAATCTCCGTTGTTACCTTGGCCTTCATACCGATCCCTTTCTGTTCAACAGAATGTGCACAGATGTTTGTGTGTTGAACTTTTTTCGCTCAGTACGTAGCCAACCATGCTAACCGGAGGTGCGGGGGAAGGACAACAAACGAAACACAGAATGCAGTTCTAAAGAAAATTAGATTTAAATATAGATTTGAAAGTGCATAGTTTCAGTGACGATGAGAGCCGCTCCCCCCGTGCCACAGTGCCTCCTTGTTGGCTCGTCCTGGCGTGGTGCGTTGGTCCACGGTGGTGTCGGTGGGTGCCGTGATGACAGACGGGCGGAGGGGTAGGGGGCATCTTGCCCAGCTCAAGAAAACTTTTAGTTTACCAGATTAGGCCCACTGAGCTGTGTAGCTCTTTTTCAGAAGCGCGACCGGGCCACAAATGATTGCTCAACGAAGTGGCTTATCGCGTCGAAATTTATAGCAGCCAAATATTCTCAAAGCGTGTTTAAAATGTGGAGGGAAAAACCAGAGGACGCGGAGAAAAATCCACACGACCACGGGGAGAACATGCAGACTCCAAATATACAGCAGGCGTCGGGGTCGGGATCGAACCCATGACCTCCTGCGTACCAGGCGAGGGAGAATAACACCTTGTCACCGTGGCAACGCACAGCGGCAGACTTGAATCGGCTTGACTCTTCTCGGAAAGAGCGTTCCAGATGATAATAGAAGCGCATCTGAAAGCGCGTGATGCAGTGACCGTATTATATTTGCTGACTATTCAAAAGCCGCTGTGATGATGGGCGTAGTTCGCGTGATGCTTTATGCTCCTTGACGAGATCAGCAAGGTATTGTGGTTGATTTGTGGCAATCACTTTGTGTGTAATGAGTGCAACCTTATAATGTATTCGTTCGGCGACTGGAAGCCAATGCAGCTGGGCAAGCACCGATCAGGAACTGTTCAACAACATACCTTTTAGAACAGGGGTCAGCAACCAAAATATCAAGAAGAATTTTGTTCGAATTCGGTAAAAAAAACGTAATAGTTCAAGAGTCGCGAATGCACGACAAAACGAGACGGTCGTAAATAAACGTGACGAAGTAGTGCTTAAGCAGCCGCATGCGGCTCCGGAACCGCAAGTTACAGACCCCTGCTTTAGAAGATGCATATTTACATCATTAGACCTCCTTTGCCAGGACCAAAATATTATAATAAAAGGGGTTTTCCCCTTTTGTCTGGCAACAAAACTGAAACCTTTTTACGAGGAATCATGTCTTCATTAACCACAATACTTGTGGTCAAAATGCAAACAAAAACACACTGATAATATATGCATTGTCTTTGAAACTGATTGGTCCACTCCTGAGACGGCTTTCTTTTGAGCCTCGTTTCAATTGGTGCTAGACCAGAGGACGTCAAAAGGCGTACAGCTCAAAGACAATGCACTATCAAAATAATGAGGGCTCGGGCTAAGCATCTACATCATTAGATCTCCTTTGCCACAAGTATTGTGGTTAATGCACACATGATTCCTCGTAAAAAGGTTGCAGTTTTGTTGCCAGAAAAAAAGAGGAAAAACCCTTTTATTAAGATGAATTTTGTTTTAAGCAGTACGAACCTTCAATGTGCCTGCCAATAATGGTAATGAACAGGTGAATGGAGCATGTTTTTTTTATCAGCTAATGACCAATTCAAATGGCTGGGTTTCCCTGCTTCCACTGAAAGCGTGGGGGGGGGGTAATGTGATGCGCATATCCTTCACCAAATAAAAATAAAAATGTACAGTGTAATGGATTAAACAAAAGTGCAACAGTCAGCATGCAATTAGTTAAAGGATGCAGAAGCAGTAGCCAAGGCGTGGGGGAAATAATACAAATTAAAGAAGCAGTGAGATTTGAAGCTTTCGTGACTGCAGGAATTAATATTTGGTTCTTTCGGTAAAGTCACGTGGGAATAAAATAAATAATAGAATACGACGCTTCTCCCCCTACCGCTCTCATTGACATACTACTTTCTCTGCCCCCCCCCCTCTCTCTATATATAATGCCTCGTCACAGAGGCGTTGTTTCTCTGTGTGTCTGTGTCTCTCTCTGCGTGTGTCTCTGTGTCTCTCTCTGCGTGTGTCTCTGTGTCTCTCCCCCATGTGTCTCTCTCTCTCTGTGTTTCACTCTCTCTGTGTATGTCTCTCTCCGTGTCTGTGTTTGTCTCTCTCTCTGTATAGGTGTCTCTCCCCCATGTGTGTCTCTCTGTGTCTCTCTCTCTGTGTCTCTCTCTCTGTATGTCTCTCTCTGTATATGTGTCTCTCTCCGAGCTTGCATTCATTCACACCTGATGACGGTTGCTTGTGTTGCAATCGAAACGTCGTATTCTATTATTTATTTTATTTCCACGTGACTTTACCGAAAGAACCAAAGAGTAAGCAGAGAGATCTAAGAGAGACACAGCAAAACCTGCGAATGATACACAGCTGGGGGCTGAGAGGCATGGTGGAAGGAGGTGTGCGGAATGAAAGGTGTGCGGAATGAAATAATCGGAATCTTTTCTCAGAATCGTTATTTATCCTGAAAAAAATCCGTTGAGCTATGAAGCTCTTATTTCACAGAAATCCAGCATGGGCAGGAAAGACCAAATCACGCAGGAAGAGGAAGGCAGAGATTATTAGCGATGCATTGGAGATGCATGGGAGGAGAAACCATCGTGATGTACAAGAAAACGTGCAGGGAGATGAATTAGAAACATCACAGATTTGAGATGTGGAAAGAAAACTTTGCCAGAACATGCATCCCGCACACCATGTTGGATGAGAGGAGTTGCACTGCATTTTAATCTTTACAGCCGTCGTTTACAACGAAACAAGTACTTTGCATGGCCACTTAAGTCCCCATCTTCTTGCACTACGTTTCAAAGTGCGCATACAGAATTGAACTTGAACCCTACATTTACGTAAGAAGAACATGCCACTTAACGACGTGACCTTTCATTCCAAAAGACCCTGGCCCTGACAAACACACAAATAACACCCTCATCCAAACCAATGAGAAGTGTAAAGTCCCTATGATTGATGCTAAAAAGGTACACAAGTCATTCTTGAAACATCCACAAATTATAGCTCAACTTAGTGGCTTGCCACGTGTACATTTATAGCAGCTAAATACTGTAAAAACATTTTTTCTAAATGTTGAGGGGAAAACCGGAGGACCCGGAGAAAAGTCCACACGACCACTGGGAGAACATGGAAACTCCAAATATACATCAGGCATCAGGATGGAACCCACAACCTCCGGTATACCAGGCGAGGGAGACAACATCTAGCCACCACGGCGCAATCAACCGGCGGGAGTTTACGACTGGCGCGCCAATGGGGAAGAATCAAGCCGACCCAAGTCCGCCGCTGTGCATTGCCACGGTGACAAGGTGTTATTCTCCATCGCCTGGTATGCAGGAGGTCGTGGGTTCGATCCTGACCCCGACGCCTGCTGTATATTTGGAGTCTGCATGTTCTCCCCGTGGTCGTGTGGGTTTTTCTCCGCGTCCTCCGGTTTTCCCCTCCACATTTTAAACACGTGTTGAGAGTATTTGGCTGCTATAAATTTCGACGCGATAAGCTACTTCGTTAAGCAATCATTTGTGGCCCGGTCGCGCTTCTGAAAATAGCTACACAGCTCAGTGGGCCTAATCTGGTAAAATAAAAGTTTTCTTGAGCTGGGTAAGATGCCCCCCGTTCGCCCGTCTGTCATCACGGCACTGTGGACCATCAACGCGCCACGCCAGGACGAGTCAACAAGGAGACACTGTGGCACTGGGGGAGCGGCTCTCATCGTCAACGAGCAATCTGCTGGAACATCGGTGAAAAATAGCTTGATAACTCATCGTATTCCTCCAGTATGAATAAATATTCGGATTCTGATCAACCCGCCCAGGGTTTGTTTGATCTTTGGTCCCGTGGCATGGCCCCTCCTGCTGAAACAAGTCCAGATCCGGCCAAGGCCTGCTGCTGATGCTGCTGCTGATGCTGCCGCGTGCCTGCAAAGTGACAACCTGAACCGTGTTGAGCGGTCGTGCACAAAGAGACGGGGATTGTTGAAGACCCAACTTCACATTCACTGCATTCTCTGCAGATGACGATAGCTGCTGCTGATGCTTGTGGCTCGGCACACACACCACACACACGTGCCAGATAAAGAAGTCAACCACCGATAAATCCACTGCTGGATGGAAATCTCGCCAACCCTCTGCCATCGATCTCCCCCGCGGTACCATTTTTAGTGTCGACTATCGGCAAACCAAGCCCCTGGAAGTCCAAGCCGACTACTGGTGATCATTCCGCGTGACTTGTCTTTAACAGGAGTCAGCGAGGTCGCTCGCCCACTGCCGTTCTGCTCTCTCGCTGTAATTCAATACAATCGGGGATGCCAGCAAGTGCTTAAACGTACCACAATGATCTATAAACGAAGCTGTAACGCTTAACCTCGTAACATTTTACAGAACACAAATCGAAACCGTATCCTCAAACCGAAAACGCATCACCAAATGCAATAGCCCTTTGTATTATAAGTCGCTTGCAGCGACATGACGAACAAGTCAACTCCTTAACTAGAGCGTCAACGCGTTACACAAGAGACGTAGGCATTCCTGTCAACCCCTTATCAGTGTCCTTACCTTATTACAGACCAAGGCCGTAATTATAATAATATATATGGTTGTACTTTATTAATCCCTAATCTCTGCCATTACATACAATGAAACAAGAAAAGGTAAAAAAAGAAAAAACAGAGCAATGTATTACAATACACTATTATGCGTTATTGTAAAAAGATAAAATAAAAAGTCCAGCCCATGTGTTAAGTGAATTTTTTAATATTTTATGCAGGAAATTCGTTTTCAAATTTAGATTTTTTTTTTCTGGGGGGGGACCCCCAGACCCCCTGGAAGATTTGATCCCCCCCCAATGTTGACTCCATGGCTACGAACTTGTTATAGACCAATTTCAGACTTTATTGGTCACCCTGTAACCTTATAAATCTCAACGTTCATCCTACAAAGCCCCATCACAAGAGAGAAACACAAATTGACACTTTATTTTCCTGTACAAGAATACGAGGTAAATCGTATGGGTTGACTGCTCTGCTATACAATATACTATACTAAACCATACCTGTCAACCCCTTATCAATACCTAACTTATTACAGAACAATTCAGACTTTATTGGTCACCCCGTGCCTTTATAAATCTCAAACGTTCACCCTACAAAGCCCCATCACAGGGGAGAAACACAAACATGTTTTAGTTTACCCTCAATCGAAACGTCTGGACATGAAAACTCAATTTCCCCGTACAAGAATACGGTGCTAAACCGAATTCTTGAAACGGAAGGGGCTCATCCAGCAGTGGATCGACACGGAAGTGGGGGGGGGGCACAATAAACGCTCACAGAGGCAGCAATGAGCCCCCCACGTGTGCAGCATTGACAGACTGTGGGGGGCAAGTGCTGTTAGCAGCGAGCAGCAGCAGCACCTACTAAGGCTACCGGCGCTGTGGCACACGAGGGGGGGTGGGTGGCCAGCACCACGCCCGGCCGCCTTTGTCTCCCCCAGTGGCGGTGTTTACACAGTGCGCCGGGTACTCGTTTGAGGCTGAGTCGACCAGGTGGAGGCCCAGGACCGGTTCAGATGCTCGTCACTGTGGTGTTGGTGGCCGTGAGCGGGGATCGAACTCGGGTGGCCGGGTTCGTAGCGCTGCGCCACCCTAGTCACAGATGCACCGCTGACAGGCAAAGTGGAGAGAGAGAGACGAAAGATGTAGAGAGATGTAGAGACAGAGAGATGTAGAGTGGTAGACAGAGAGAGGGGGGGGGGGTGTGCCCGGCGTGTGTCCGAACCTTCAGAGCAGCTGAATACTGCGCCGGTGGTGACCGTGGAGCGTGGCAGTAGCTGAGGGGCTTCCCCGGTGTGACCGAGGCGGAGACGGAGCGGAGATCAGTGGCGGAGAGAGCGGACAGAGCGCGGGGAGAGAATGGAGAGAGAGCGGCCAAGAGAGCGACCGCTTCGCCACTGTCGTGAGGACGGAAGTCGGCGCCGGTCTCACTTCCCGGCACGTGGGGCAGCATCGCCGCCTCAGCCACACACGTCACGGCCATGGCCCCACCCACCACCCCCAGCCCCCACCCACCACCACCAGCCCCCACCCACCACCACCAGCCCCCACCACCAGCCCCCACCACCAGCCCCCACCACCAGCCCCCACCACCAGCCCCCACCACCAGCCCCCACCACCCACCACCACCAGCCCCCACCAGCCCTCACCCCCACCACCCCCCACCAGCCCCCACTAGCTCCCACCACCCCCACCAGCCCCAACCCACCACCACCCCCACCAGGTCCCTCCACCAGCCCCCCCCCACCACCAGCCCCCACCCCCCACCAACCCCTACCCCCAACTACCACCCCCCACCAGCCCCCACTAGCCCCCACCACCCCCCAACAGCCCCCACTAGCCCCCACCACCCCCCACCAACCCCCACCAGCTCCCACCACCCCCACCAGCCCCCACCAGCCCCTACCCCCAACCACCACCACTCCCCACCAGCACCCACTAACCCCCACCACCCCCCATTAGCCCCCACCAGCCCCCCCACCACCAGCCCCGACCCCCAACCACCAGCCCCAACCCACCACCACCCCCCACCAGCCGCCACCCACCACCATAACCCCCACCACACCCCACCCACCATCAGCCCCCATCACCACTCCCACCACCCCCCACCACCATGCGATCGCCTCCTCCTCCAGCACGTGCACGGCAACAACCGGGGCTGAGTGGGTCTGTTGCCAAGCGGCCATCTTGTTGAGTTCAAATTATGGCATAAATGATAACCCATGCAGTTTACCCCGTATTCTTGTACAGGGAAATTGAGTTTGTAGGTCCATACGGCGTAAAGCCGTTTCAAAGTGTGTCTATTTGTGTTTCTCCCTTGTAATGGGACTTTGTCGGATGCGTGGGGTGACCAATGCGGTCTGAAATGGTCGAATAAGGTAGCCACTGATAAGGGGTTGACAGGTATGATAATGCAATACAAATTATTTAGCGGAATGCTTTCACTCGTGACTTTTACACAGAGCGCCGAAGACATAATAACTAATTGATTAATGGTTTATGTCGTACGATAAAAGCTGACTTTAAATAATAAAAACGGCGCCTATCCAATCAATGAAAAAGGAGGGTGAGTGCCACTTGACCACGACGTGACCATCTCGATCCACGAATGATTCGTTGAGCATTGATGACATGTTGCTGTTGTTTTATTATATTTCGCTCAATGAAATCGCCCGCGGAATTGGAAAAATGTTAATGACATTTTTTGTTTAACTGAAACTGAAAGTTATTCATCACAATCTAAATCTTGATTTGAAGCTTTCGTGATTGCAGGAATCCATACTCTTTGGTTCTTTCGGTAAAGTCACGTAGGTAGAAAAATAAAATAAAACTGTCTCCAGATTATTTGTTTGTCAGCTTCGATGTAGTCTTTGAGTTCCCCAAGGTACCTGTACCTGACACCATAGCAATCATTGAAGACTTGGTCCAACAGGGACTGAATCCTGATGTACCAACTTTGGTGAGGAACTGCCTGATCAAAACTTACTTCATCTGGAATGGTACATTCTACAAACAAAATGAAGGTACCCCTATGGGTTATCCCTTATCACCAGTTGTAGCGAATGTTTTCATGGAGAAATTTGAATCAGATGCCATCCTGACATCCACCCTACATCCTTCCCTGTGGAAGAGATACGTAGATGACACTTTCGTCATCTGGCCACATGGCCAGCCAGCACTGAACCAATTTTTCAACCACATCAATTCCATACACCCATCCATCAAATTCACCATGGAAGTGGAAAATGGTGGCAAGCTACCATTCCTTGATGTTTTGATCGAGAAGAGGCCTGATGGCTCGTTGGGACATTCCGTCTACAGGAAAGCCACCCACACGGATTCCTATCTAAAGCCTGATTCCCACCAGCATCCGGCGCAGAAGAATTCCCTCATCATATCACTACAGCGCCACCTAGCCAGTGAACTGGAGCACGTACACCAATCCCTCAAGATGAATGGCTACTCAGACCACACAATCCGCAAAGCTTTATCCTCAACCATGGGGAGACAACCATCTGAGGACCCAATCAAAACCATCACCTTGCCATACATAGCAGGTGTTACCAATTTTTTTTTACTAAATCTTAAGCAAACACAAGATCCAGGTCCGATTCAATACAGTACACAAAATCTGTGATTTGATCCCATCTGTGAAGGATGTCATTCCTGACATGCAGTACCCTGGTGTCTACAAACTAAGTTGTGTCTGTGGCAGCAGTTACATTGGGGAAATTAAACGACATGTCTCGGACCGTGTTCGCGAACACAAGGCAGATTTGAAACACGCTAGAACCAATACCTCTGCCGTGGCTGATCATTGTTATAACACAGTGGGCTCACACGAAATTAACTTTTTCCAAGTCGGAGGTACTCTGCAAACCTACCGGCTACCTTCAGAGATTTGTTCATGAAGCCATCGAGATATATAAACACAGACACAACTTCAACCGAGAAGATGGGTACAAACTGAGTAATCATTGGAAGGTCGTTATTAACCAGGTAAAGTCTTAACTTACTGTGATGTGTCCATCCTACCTGCCTATGTCAGCTGTTATTTCCGACTCTCTGTGTGTCTCTCTCTCTCTATGCCTCTCTCTTAGATTTCTCACATGTCCTTTGGATTGCACCTCTCAGGCTCACTTGCCCTTTGGATTGCACTCCCTTCTACGTGACTTTACTGAAAGAACCAAAAAGTTGCACTTTCATGTTCACGTCCTTTGGATTGCACTCTCATGGTGCTAATCTCTCAATAACACTGCTGTTGTGCGCATATGCGGGCATGATACTCTTATGTGGCGATGGAAGCTCATTCATGCTAATCTCCCTTCCTTTATCCCTCTCTCACTAATCTCCCCCATTAACACAACTGACGTACTTACGTCCGTGGATGGAATTCCTTTCCATCTCAGACCCCGCTTGCTTGCCCATCGCCACATATATAACCTCTTGTTGTAACAGCTCTCTCGCTGGTTCAGCAGTTCCACTGCTGGATTATATTTTTTCCGCCTGAGGACGACCGCTTGTGTTGCAATCGAAACGTCGTGATTTATTTTATGTTATACCTACGTGACTTTACCGAAAGAACCAAAGAGTATGACAATCAAAAGTTCACATCTGAAAACAATGGTGTTGTATGCACTCACGGATTAAATAAATAAAACAATGAAACACTCCAAGTATCAATTTGAAGGGAAATAACATCAGAACAAAATGGTCTTGCGTGCACTCAGTGAATAAAGGTTTGTACAAGATCGGACGAAAAAGAAAGATGTTTAAGATGAATTAAAAATAAACCTGGATTCGAAATACACTGATCCATGGCTAAGATAAAATCGGACATCAGCATGCAGCCTTGCTTTAGTCACTGGATAAAGTATTACACAGAATCAAGTTGAAACGAAATAAGACATCGGAAAAATAATAGTCGTTTGTGTACTCACTAAATGAAATTTAATATAAGATCTGACACTTCACAGAATCAAATTTATTATGAAATACAGCATCAGACGACACTTAAACGCAGCTGTGATATAATCAGACATCGTAAAAACTTTTTAAAAGCGTAAACTGAATTGCATAGCGAATCAACATAGTCTAGTCTCGTGTTAGAACACTGATATCAACAATCTCTTTAAGAACTCTTACTTTTGCTCCGTTAACTGCAGGTTTTAAGTTGAAATAAAAGCGGACACCATAATACAGTTACACGCAGCTATGCAATGCGCCAGCAACATTTCACGAGTTTAGCTTTGAACGGAAATTGAGTTTGTTTTTCAATATTTATTATTGATCTTTGAATGGTGTGTCTGTTTCTCAATAACTACTAATATGTAACTATTAATACACCAATTTCAACACTCTTCAATCAGGAAACAATTTAAATGTAGTTCTCATCAGGTACAGTTTTCAACTCTTATTAACTCTTTGGCCTCTCTATTTATGCACTTTGAAGGAGGTACATTGCCTGAAACGTCGTATATTACAGTTGTCCTTATAAGGCAGCGTAATGGACGAATGTGTTGAACTTGGTAATTGTATGAATTTACTTGACTGTTCATTTCATGCGCAGGCTGTCACGACGAATCTGATTCATAATTAGTTTTTTGGGTTGTAATCTCCTGCGAAACCTAGCATGTAATGACTTAAAACTTTCGTGACTGCAGGAATTAATATTCTTTGGTTATTTTGGTAAAGTCACGTAGATAGAAAAAATAGTAATAAAAA
This sequence comes from Lampetra planeri, assembly GCF_965212315.1. Lineage (NCBI taxonomy): Eukaryota > Metazoa > Chordata > Hyperoartia > Petromyzontiformes > Petromyzontidae > Lampetra > Lampetra planeri. The sequence goes on from NC_136110.1 coordinate 12,842,507, forward strand.
TAATGAAAATAATAAATAATTATTTTTCTACGTGACTTTACCGAAAGTACCAAATAATATAACTGGCATGTAATGATCAAATTTTGCTTCATTTTCAATGCATCGGTTTGCTAAAAAACAAACTCAGATGATACAGTTGTTCAAGTAAAAACGTCAGAATCTTTACTTATCCTGGACAAATTCGATAACCTATGAATCTCTTTCACAGATGTTCAGGATGAGTGGGTTAGAAAGTTTGAACAACAAATAATACAAAGGAACCAAAGGAGTGCAAACGACTTTATCGGAACGATAAGAAAATAGCAAAAAATAAATATCCTAAAACTTAACATATTTTATTTTAGCAGTTAAAGCCCACTGAGTTGTACAGCTCTTTTTCAGAAGCGACCTGGCCACAAATGATAGCTCAACAAAGCTTACAATGTGCAAATTTATAGCAGCAGAAATAATCTTAAACATCTAAACGCATGTTTCTAAATGTGGAGGGAAAAACCGGAGGACGGGAGAGAGACACGCAAACTCCAAATATACAGCAGGCGTCATGGTCGGTATCAGTAGCGGAACTAGCTGGTGGCCAAAGCTACGAATTAGGCCCTTTTGAAACTGTAGTTGGTAAATAAGTAGAGAGTTCTCTGAGGCAACACGTTTTCATCTAACAATAACTGCGTAACACAAAGGGTTAACGGCCACCTACACCCGATATGCTAGGGAGGTAGCCCCTCCGGACTAATACGCCTCTTACTGGATAACGTACACCTCTCACGAGTGAAGCTTGCGTCTTCACTGATATAAGCTTGAGCCGACCCTAGCCAGGGGTACGGCTCTGCCCCTTGGGCTCTTCTCTTCAGGAGGCTTCTTCAATCGTCCGGCGAGCGACGACTGCCGAAATCGTTCAGAGGTCCGGCTTTTATACAGAGCCGTGGCTTACTCCACCCCGACCACACCTTTCATCTCGAACCTTCCAGCAGTACCTGGGGGTGATGTCATCCCCCAGCCCCCTCCTGGGGTTTGGGGACTGCACCTCTGGTCATGCAGTTCCATAGGGGTTACCGTTGGGCCATCGTCCCTTAACACTGGGGCTCAGGCCCTCTTCTGCCCCCTATTGGCACGTGTCCGATACCACCGGCTAACAAAATGGGAGATGCACAATAATACCTCTATACAACCACCATGAGATGTTTTCAACAGTGTAAAATAACACAAACTGATTTCAAACGCGGCTTTCATTTATTGTATGAAAATGCTTTCATTTACGTTACACGTTTTAATTTAATTAGAGCAGTAACGGTTGGCTTCCACAAATTGCACAAATCAAATAGTGGGGACCCACCTGACAGATTACAGCACCCCCCTGAGCTGATAACATAGTTACACCACTAGTCGGGATCTAACCTCCTGGACACCAGGTGAGAAAGATACCACCGTGGGACTCCTTAAACAAAACCAACAATAAAGCATGTAAGTTCAAATTGCATTAGTGCAATACAGTACCTAAATTCCCAGGCTTGGGAAATGCAGTAAAATAACAGCAAAACAGTCCCAGACCACACCAACACAACACACAGTCCCTCAATAAAATTGTAGCATTTCAGCAGTGTTGGGATAATTAATTAAATACGCAATTTAATTGCTTAAACATTTACTTTAACGGCTATTTGGACCCTAAACAAATTGCCTTTGTTAATGAAAAACTCAGCTCCCCCCCCACAGCATTTAACGAATGCCAAGTCATGTACCAATTATGGATTAACCTCTGCAATGGGTTTACATGCTTCTAAAAAATGTGACCTCTGGTTCACTTCTGTCTGAGCCGGGGTATTTTTTTAAAGCGTGCAGTACGAAGAGTACAACGTCAATTTTACTCGTGATTTTTTGTTGTTGTGTGAATACAACCAATATTACTCACACGTTGTGTATAAATAACTGCTGTAAAAAGGGCCTCCTATAGAGGAGGCTCTAGAGATGCCCCTCTAGAGGGAATTTGGCCGACCCTTCCATGCAGGCCAGTCGTCATTAACCGTGATGTACCCAGTTTTATGATGGCTGGACAGAGGGAGGGGGATTTAGGGTACTTGTTCGGCGTTTCAACTGTCGCGTTGAGAGATAAAACTGACGACCTCAGGATTTGCAAGTCCAGTTAGCTAACCACGGCATAATCCCTTTTTATATAATGCACGTTTATCGCTAAAGGCGGTCTAGACAAATCCCTTTCAGGAACACTTTTTTAAAAAGCCAACAAAACACACATGAGTGGTGTGGCGAGAAACAAGCACAGCGTGATTCACATCCCAAATGCTGATCAGAAGAATCAGAATCGTTATTTATATTTAGACTGGAGGAATCTGATGAGCTACGCAGCTCTTTTTCACATATGTCCAATAAGACGTACAGTGTGGTGTGTGATGTTCACACACAACACTCCACTATCTCAGCTTCAGGTGCAGTGAAGCAGCCCTATGCCCTGTTAAAATAATCATTATCACCGATGATCATGGCCAGAGATCAAACCTGAGTCTCTGGTTGAGTACCATATACTAACCTCTACATCACCAATCTAGGCATACAAGTACATGCACAAAGGTTATATACTTATATCCCACATTTTTTGGGGTGTATATATATCCTCTTTAATTCAGAAACAATATTATGAGATCTTTAGAATTTTTATAAAAAAGATGTAATATAATCAAATAAATAAAAGCTATTTTCCATACCTTCTTTACTATCAGGAGAATGGGGTGGGTGGGTAGGTAAGCCGTTGTCTAAATGGAGTTGTAGGATTAGGAAATCTTGGATGATACCAGATGACTGCCTCCTCCATGACAGATCTCTCCAGGCCACCGATGTGCATGCACACACGACAGTTCACACTTCATAAGCATATTCACTAATATTTAACTTCCACCGTTTATATTATTATTCTTGATTATTCTGAAATGTGACCTTCCCGCCCCACATTCCTACCCCCCTGACGCCTCCGGCCTTAGCAGAGATTGTGCCCGTGTTCAAGAAACGTATAACCACCGCTGGTTGAAGACACAATGTATAGTAGTACCTGTACGTATCTAGCTGGGTCCTGGGTATTTTCCTGTCATGCCAAATGCACGACAACGTTATTTGCCAAATGCATGAGACTTGACATTTCTGCATTTAAATTGGTGTGAAATATTTAAAGTAAAAAACGCGTGAATGAACACCGAATGCTAGTTTTAGAGGTTGCTCTATACACATACCACACACAGAGCTCAACACCTGGCCATGGCTTGAATCAATCATCCATCCCACACTCTACAGCACCGCAAACTCTCACCAAACAACGGCTTGGTCACACTGCATCTCCGCTTATTGGTGGTATTGGTCCCACACCTCCGATTCGCATGGTTGACTACGAAGTTAACCATACCTACTGCGTTGATAGTGATTCACAAGCACAACTTACACGGTACTCGACACATTCACCAATAAACACTGTGGCCTTTAAAGGAAACATAAAACGTATACCGTATCGTAAAACATATATTAAGCAACGTTTCGGGGAATGCCCCTTTTTCACATGCTATGAAGAATTGCGATATCCCAAAAAAAATCACCTATATGCTACGAAGAAGGGCCATTGCCCGAAACGTCGCCTATGATATTGTTGTCCTCTTCAAGGCCACACACAAGGCTACTGACCAGCAAACAGCGACAATGTCACACACACAGAGAGAGAGAGACGAAGAGCAGCGGGAGACGCGTGCATCTCACGGGTTAAGGCGAACAGCAGCACCGTGGCACGGGGCCGCCGTTACAGACGCACGGGCGGAGCTTAAAGCGGCGAGCCGAGGATTTGCGGTGGGGGGGGGGGGTCCTGCGTTGCTCATCCACCGGCTCGGCTGGCCAGTGTCGTGGTGGTGGTAGGGGGGTTACTGCACTCACCAGCACACGCACCAGCACCACCACTGTGACATTTGACGCATGCTGCTCCTGCTGCTGCATCATCATCATTTTCATCATCATCATCTAGTGTTAATGCGCACCGGGCCAATCGACACTCCACACAGACCCCACGGCGTTGCGCTGCTGCCGTGATCTGACCATCGAAGTGTGGGGGTGCTGCTGGTGGTGCAATCGTCTGTTCGAGGTCATTCAGCGCGGACCCCCCTCGCTCTGCTTGCGCCCCCACAACGCGGGGAAGAGGCCAGGGGGGGGCCGGGGCCGGAGGTGTTGGGGAGCTTTTCACTGGCGATGTCGACGCCGCGGCTGCCGATCCTCCTGCTGCTGCTGGCGCTGGGGGTGCAGGCGGCGGGCAGCAGCAGCCCCCCCTCGTCCGGGGCTGCGGGAGGCGCAGTGCGCGGATGTCCCCGCGCCGCGTGCATCTACGGCCGCTGCGTGGGCAGCGCGTGCGTGTGCGACCGCGGCTGGGTGGGAGACCAGTGCCAGCACTGCGCAGGGCGCTTCAAGTGAGAGAGATCGTGTACACGTGTGTGTGTGCACGTGTGTGTGTGTACACGTGTGTGTGTGTACACGTGTGTGTGTGTACACGTGTGTGTGTGTACACGTGTGTGTGTGTGTGTGTACACGTGTGTGTGTGTACACGTGTGTGTGTGTGTGTGTACGCGTGCGTGTGTGTGTACACGTGTCTGTGTGTGTACACGTGTGTGTGTCTACGCATGTGTGTACGCGCGTGCGTGTGTCTACGCGTGTGTATGTGTGTGTATGAATGTGTGCGTGTGTACGTGTACGCACGTGTGTGTGTGGTCGCGTGTGTACACGTGTGTGTGTGTCGTCCTTCATAGGTGCTCGCTAACAGCACTTCCCCGGACAGCCTGTTCAGGCTATAGTGGGGATCTTTGTCTTTTGTGTGTGTGGACGTTGTGGCGGGGACCTCCTGTCAGCAGCGAGCCTTCGACACTTCACGTGGCAGCCTCAAAGTGCACCTAGCCTGGCACAGGCGCCATGGTGACGTCAATGGTGGCTCTTGGGTAATGGTGTTGGTGCTGGTTTTGGGGAGCGGTGGTGTAGTGGTCAGCGCTACGAACCCGGTGACCCGAGTTCGATTCCCGCTCACGACCAACACCGATGACGATTATCTGAACCGGTTCTGGGCCTCCCCTAGGTCGACTCAGCCTCAAATGAGTACCTGGTGCGGTGTGTAGTAAACATCGCCACTAGGGAGACAAAGGCGGCCGGGCGTGGTTCTGGCCACCCATCGTGTGCCGTGCCGTCCTGTATAGGTGCTTGCTTACAGAACTGGCCGCCTCAACAGTCTGTGCAAGGTTATATGGGTTGGGGGGGGATATTTGTAAGTGCTTGAGTCAGTTCATTAGGCGTGGGATTGTCCCGTGACCTGCCACAAGCGAGAGCCTTCCAGGTGACGGCCTCAAGATGCACCTAGCCTGGCACGAACGCCGCGGGGACGTCGCACTACGATTGTTCAAATAGGAGGTGCCACTCTTTCGCCTCGGTGTGGACACGCGTGCAAGCACTCGCCAGGCTCCAACCTGCTTAGCCGCCGAGATCTGACGAGATCGGGGAGTGCATTCCGGGTGATTGGAGCACAGGCAATAAGGCGGATGATATTGGTACGTATATTGATAAATGTAGGCGTGCATTTCAGAGGACATCCGCTTGGTTCCAGTTCACGCACCTCCGATTAGCACGGTTGACTGCGTACGGTGCGAAAGAAGTGCAACACACGTGCATGATACAACGGAGGCAATTAATGGGACTGTGCTGTGTGTCTTGTGGATATCCCAGACTGACGGAGCCTTCGGGGATGATCACAGACGGCCCCAACAAATACAAGTACAAGACGAAGTGCACTTGGCTCATCGAGGGCTTGTGAGTGAGGGCCGCAGAGCCACGTCGCACGCTTCATGTCACATGTGATGTGGTGCGAGCATCTCTTGTAGATTAGAAATTAAAACCCGCTCAATGGAGTCACGGATAAGCACGACTGCGTTGATGATCGGCACTCTGCGTTTTTCAAGTGAATATGAGTTCTCCCGTCAAAGGAAGCTACTGGAGCTATGCACTTTTAAATATAGATTGAAATCTCATTTCTTTAGAACTGCTTTTTGTGTTTGGTTTGCCCTTCTCCCGCATTATCATGGTTGGCTACGTACGGCGCAAAAGAAGTTCAACATACATACGTATAAACGGTGATTTTGTTACTGCGCCGTTCGGAGGAAATTGGCTGAGATATCAGAATTAGGCCACAATGTTCTGGGCATGTAGTAAATATTTAATTATTGAGCCATGTTGTCTGTGGGGGCCTACATGATTCTTCCAGTTATCCACACAACCAGAACCGCTAATTGCAAGGGGACACGATCGGGGCCGTTTCTTCAGTTGTATAACGTCTGCAAGAGACATTACACATGAGGCAGGACCTTTGAATTTACAAGCCCGAGATTAGTTGCAACTTCTTGCACCCTCATGCATCTGTGTAACATTTGCGAAATATAAAGTCCAGTGAGGAAAGTCTAATTTATAAATACGTCGAAATAACTCCCATGAGAAATGCTTGCCCTCTCTGTCAGATGAATTGGCATCCTGGCGCAGATGTATGATTGCACGGCGCAATACTGGTGATGTTCTTTAAGAGGGCATGTAGATAATATCCACTTGTGTTGCCCAGTTCAGCCATAGTCTATATGATTTGCAGGTAAATTGAAAACAATCTCATGTTTGTTTTTCTCAAGTTAATAGAAAACCAGTTCAGTTATTAGCTGTGGTTGTCTATTCATCTACTCGTGTCCTGGTTTTAACGTGTTAATGATAATTGCTCAATCAAGTATGATAACATTAGATTGTGCTTCAATTTCAACAGGTGATACTAATCCATCCAAAAGGTTTACTATTAATACCGTATTGACATTTTATATTGGCATTATACTGATAAGCAGAGGCAGACCTTTTCACTTTGCGTTGGATCATCATCTGGATAGATAGTGTGATGAGTGGAAGTTGCAACCAGAAGTGAAATAAATTAACTAAACTATTTTTTATTGCACCAGGTAAGACCCACTGGGCTATATAGGTATAACTACAAGTATTTTTTTGTTATTTTCTTTGAACCTATCTACGTGACTTTACCACAAGACCCAAAGAATATGAATTCCTGCGGTCACGAAAGCTTTAAGTCAAGAATTATATAGGTATTTTTCAGAAAGACCTGGCCATGAATGATAGCACAACGAAGTGGCTTATCGCGTGAAAATTTAAAGCAGCCATATACTCTAAACGCATTTTTACAAATGTGGAGGGAAAAACCGGAGGACCCGGAGAAAAATCCTTGCGAGCACGGGGAGAACATGCAAACTCCAAATATACAGGCATTGAACCCACGACCTCATGTATACCAGGCGAGGTAGTTAAGATCTCGCCACCGTGGCACCCCCAGATAAATTTCAGAGACACCATTGTTTTCCTCACACAATTTCAAAATGTATACATTTCAGCCATGACACTAAATATGATTTTGAAAGTTTTTTTAGGTAAATATCCACTTTGTATAGAACATTGCATTGCTTATTTGCTTTTTTAAGCAGAACCAATTCTGTTAACCACTAAAATTTTCAGCCACTGCGAGAGATAATGAGATAACTTAACCTACTCTCCACGAGGTTTATTTTCATTCGAAAATTTCATTTTGTACTCCATGTAATTATAAAATATCGTAACATATATTATTATTACGTTAGAGAGAAATGTCGAGTTATTTATGCAGTGTGTATTCATGGGCACTCTAATTGTCCTGGGGACTAATCCTGTCTGGCAAATGTTCTGCCACATTTGGAGAACTTCTCGATGTGCGCGTGTGGGGTAGCGATTGGGGTCACTTGTGGTGTCGCTCGCACTGGTGGAGTGGAAGCGGAGTGGTCAAGGCGCAGCGCTACGAACCCGGCCACCCGGTCACTGCCAACACAAGTGACGATTATCTGAACCGGTCCTGGGCCTCCCCTAGGTCGACTCAGCCTCAAATTAATACTTGGTGCGGTGTGTAAAACATCGCCACTAGGGTGAGAAATGCGACCAGGCGCGGTGTTGGCCACCCAACCCCTCGTGTGCCGTGCTGGCCTTCCTTCATATGTGCTCGCTAACAGCGCATGTCCCAACGGTCTGTTTTTTTGTCTTTGGGGTCGTCGTGCAGCCCGAACGCCGTGCTGCGGCTTCGCTTCAACCACTTTGCAACCGAGTGCAGCTGGGACCACATGTACGTGTACGACGGCGACTCCATCTACTCCCCGCTGCTCGCTGCGTTCAGGTGCTGCCCACTGCCACGCATGCCCGTGCCAGAAGGACGAACGACCTTCATTCGTTGCTGCAAGTTGAACTTTAAAAGGATATTCAGAGGCGCGGGAGAATAAAGTTATATATAGAACAGGAGATAGAGAGAGAGAGGAGTCTTCAGATTCTGGGAGAAGGATGACACGGACACGGATGTGCGGCGCAGTGAGAGACGAGGAGGGAGTGAATTTCAGATGTCGTTCATCTTGCCTGGTTTAAGAGACGGGCTTGATGGGGAGGAGGCCACTTGAGGCATTTCAATCAATTACCTCCTCCTCTTTTAATTGAAACGTATTTGTGCTGTGTCGTCTGAATATATTTTTTATCGTTATTTTTAATTGATGCTGCTGTGATGTAATGGTTGGCACACTGGACTTGCAATCCAGAGATTGTCGACCTCCAAGGCACGGCAGTTGAAACAATGGGGCATGTTACTGAAAATGCCCCTGCCTCTGTCCATCCAGTAGTATAAACGGGTACACCATCGTCTTTGGTTCTTTCGGTAAAGTCATGTAGGTAGAAAAATAAAATGAAACCAAAAATAAAATATCACGACGTTTCGATCGCAACACAAGCGGTCGTCCTCAGGCGGAAAAATAATAATAATCCAGCAGTGGAACTGCTGAACCAGCGAGAGAGCTGTTGTGTTGCGATCAAAACGTCGTGATATTTTATTTTTTGTTTCATTAAATTTTTCTACCTACGTGACTTTACCGAAAGAACCATAGAGTATGGATTCCTGCAGTCACGAAAGTTTCAAATCAAGATTGAGTACACCATAGTCGATTGGAATGTCGTGCATGGTGGAGGTAAAGTGTGGATACTCTCACATATTTCTATGGCCAGTGTGGAAGAGGTCGAAAATACCCTCTAGAGAAGTGGTGGGCAGCCTGTCGTCTGCAGGCCACATCTATCCCGTAGAGCCCCTCGTGGTGGCCTGGTCTCAGTGTGTTTAGAGCAGCGGTCAGCAACCAGCGGCGCATGCCGCTCTTTGGTTTCCTCCCTTGCTGCTCTTTGGCTGCCCCCTTTGCGGGCAGCAGTTTATTTTGTTTGAAACGTAAATCTTAAACATGATTTAACGCAAAGATAACTGATTAAATATGACAGGGAATGGGTCACTATGGAATGTCTTGGTGGCAACAAAATGTACAGTCAAACTGTATTGTTAAATCTTAATTTTTGGAGCTTTCGTGACTGCAGGAATTATTCTTTGGTTCTTTCGGTTAAGTCACGTCTAAAGATAAAATAATAAATTAAAATAATAGCGACGTTTCGATTGCAACACAAGCAATCATCATCAGGCATAAGAGAAATAGCAACAAAAATCTAACTAGAAAACTATAGACAGACATACGAGCAGACAGACATCACAAGGACACACAGAGAGAGGACACATATCGGCACAGAGAGAGGGGTCGTTTCTGTAAACAGCCCCTTAAATATAGGGAGGGGGGGCGGGGACGGAGAGAGGGAGGGGGCAGAGAAAATTAGCATATCAATGAGTGGACGGCAACGTGTTGCTGCTGCGCAAGTAAGATGACGACGTGGAACGGCACGCAAGCTTGAAAATTAGGAGAAAGACACACTAAAATTAAATAACCTCGCAAAATATCGAAATGTGATGTAATGCAACACAGAGAGTCGGTCAACACACAATTAATGCATAGCCTGTGTTGCATTACATCACATTTCGATATTTTGCGAGGTTATTTAATTTTAGTGTGTCTTTCTCCTAATTTTCAAGCTTGCGTGCCGTTCCACGTCGTCATCTTACTTGCGCAGCAGCAACACGTTGCCGTCCACTCATTGATATGCTAATTTTCTCTGCCCCCTCCCTCTCTCCGTCCCCGCCCCCCCTCCCTATATTTAAGGGACCGTTTACAGAAACGACCCCTCTCTCTGTGCCGATATGTGTCCTCTCTCTGTGTGTCCTTGTGATGTCTGTCTGCTTGTATGTCTGTCTATAGTTTTCTAGTTAGATTTTTGTTGCTATTTCTCTTATGCCTGATGATGATTGCTTGTGTTGCAATAGAAACGTCGCTATTATTTTAATTTATTATTTTATCTTTAGACGTGACTTAACCGAAAGAACCAAAGAATAATTCCTGCAGTCACGAAAGCTCCAAAAATTGAGATTGAACCACTTCTACGGGGAAGTTTTAAGCTTATCTTTTTTCTCTCTCTGGCTATTTGTTCTCTCTGCCTGTGTCCTCTCTTTGGAATGTTCACGCTTAAATTCTAACTTAGCAATCTTTGAAATACGTAATCAACCAGGCTATGCGTTAATTGTGTGTTGACCGACTCTCTGTGTTGCATTGCATCACATTTCGATATTTTGCGAGGTTATTTAATTTTAGTGTGTCTTTCTCCTAATTTTCAACCTTGCGTGCCGTTCCACGTCGTCATCTTACTTGCGCAGCAGCAACACGTTGCCGTCCACTCATTGATATGCTAATTTTCTCTGCCCCCTCCCTCTCTCCGTCCCCGCGCCCCCTCCCTATATTTAAGGGACCGTTTACAGAAACGACCCCTCTCTCTGTGCCGATATGTGTCCTCTCTCTGTGTGTCCTTGTGATATCTGTCTGCTTGTATGTCTGTCTATAGTTTTCTAGTTAGATTTTTGTTGTATTGTTAAAGAATAACTAAAGGGGGAAAACAATTAGGCATAGTTTATTCCATCACCTATATTAGTTTATTTAAGTCATAATGTGTTTGTCGTCTGCTGTACACCCACTGCTGTGTTTGTGTACAAGTAGCTCTGCGTGTGATGCATCTCCCCAACTATTTTGGTCAGAGACAAAAAAAAATGTTATTTATTTATTTTAAACACGCTTTAATGAAATGTACCGTACTCGTAATGGCAAAACTCCACGACTCCAAGAAGTGGCCCCGAAGCTTGCCATAACATAAGGGACCGTGATGATTTACAGCCAACGTCAGTTGAGCGTAGACAATTAGACCCAAGCCGAAACATAACGTATAAAAAAGATGGTTTAATTTTTTTGGTATTTTTTATGATAGAATATAGTATTGTCATCAGTAAGACATAAGTATACGAAGTTTGCAGTCTATACCACATTGGGAAGTGGGTTAAAATTGAGTTACAAGATTTGAGGATACGACAACAACAACAACATACAGAGTGAGGGGGGGTGGTTTGAGAAATGTGACGTCACATAAAAATGCGCAACTATATAGACAACACGTTCTACTTAATGAAATAGACTTTTTAATAAATGTTTTCTCCTACATCAGAGTAAAGCGCCACATTTAATACACACTACAGTGACAATAGTTTAACGCGATTTGAAGCATGTTTTATTTTTTTGGGGGGGGGGCAGAGCTTTGTGACGTCATATTTGAGGGGGGGGGCCTGACTTTTTGTGACGCTGAGTGACGAGGGGGGGGTCAAAAATCGTCCAAAATTGCGTGACGTCATTTATGGACGGCCCCTAAAGAGCCGCAGGTTGTCGACCCCTGGTCTAGAATAATGAGTCTCTGCTAATGTCACTTGTCCTGGCAATGTAACATTACAAATAAGAGGATCACCCCTTGTGTGTGTACAAGTTTATGTCGTTTATGTCGTGGGGAGCGGTAGTGCAGTGGTTCGCGCACGGTAAAATGAATCCGACGACCCAAGTTTGACTCCTGCTCACAAACAAAATTGGTGAGGAATATTTGAACCGGTCCTAGACCTCCGCTAGGTCGACTCAGCCTTAAACGAGCACCTGGTTCTGTGTGTCAGCATCAGCACTGGGTTGACAAATGTGGCCGGGCCAGACCTAATAGGTGCTCGCCAACAGCACTTGCCCTGACAGTCCGTTGAGGCTATATGGGGGGCTCTTTGTCTTTGTGTATGCAGCGGACTGATTGTACCGGAGGCACGGCGCAATGAAACCGTCCCCGAGGTGGTGGCCACTTCGGGGTTCGTGTTCCTGCACTTCTTCAGTGACGCTGCCTACAACCTCACGGGCTTCAACATCTCCTACTCGTGAGCTCCCCTACACAGCGGCGGCAGCGAGAGCGTTTAAAACAACAGTGATCAATGCACGATCAGAATCAGAATATTTATACTGCAGGAGGAATCCGACGAGCTACTCTGGGTTTTTTTCGGTAAAGTCACGTAGATAGAAAAATAAATAAAATAAAATACGACGTTTTGGTTGCAACACAAGCGGCCGTCTTCAGGTGTTGCGACCGAAAACGTCGTGTTTTTTTTCTACCTACGTGACTTTACCGAAAAAAAACAGAGAGTATGGATTCCTGCAGTCACGAAAGCTTCAAATCAAGATTGAGCTATAAAGCAATTTTTTCACAGATGTCCAGTAAGGTGCAGATAAGAACGTGCCAACAACAAACAGTACAAACAAATCACTAAAACACACACAAACACAACTAAACCATCCCCATCCTACCAGGCAAGCCCAGGATAACGTCAGTAATAAATATAATTCCAGCAGCAATAGCAAAAGCAACGTCGCATAGTGCACATGACAACAGAGGAGAGAGAAGTGCACGATCTTGATTTGAAGCTTTCGTGACTGCAGGAACCCATACTCTTTGGTTCTTTCGGTAAAGTCACGTAGGTAGAAAATGAATCACGACGTTTCGGGCGCAACACAAGCGTCCGTCATCAGGTGGGAAAGCATGGCCTGCTGCTGAGGCAGACTGTTTGAAAAAGTTTGAAATGGGTGTAGCCCAAGGGTCATAAAGAAGTGGCCAGGGCTGGTGATGTTAATGTGAGAAATTAGCATGTAACTGTAAGATAGGAGAGCGGCCTCCTCGACGAGACCACGGAAGTGGCTATGTTAATGTGAGAGATTAGCATGAAGTAACAGCTGACATAGCTAGGTAGGATGGAAACATCACAGTCAGTTAAGACTTTACCTGGTTAATAAGCACGGTAAAACGTTTTGAAGCCGGACTGTGAACGAAGCCAGAAAAAATGATAAAGTCTACCAATAAATACATGCGAATAAAGATGAATACAGCATTTCGTACGATATTAGGAAGAAAAAAAAAGTTTTGCTGGCTGCCTGCATTCATGGCTGGCATGCGTGCATGCAAACGCGACGTACGCAGTGGCGACGTCACCCGCAACCCACAGCGTCAAGCCGGGTTCGTGCGTCGCACTGACGTCACGCGTCCCTCTCCACCCACACACCCACCCACACACACACCCACACACCCACCCACCCTCTACCCCTGCGGGCAGTGCTAATTCATATACAGACCAAACAACCCCGGTTCGATCACTGTTGGCCCGCTCATTTTATTGTGCATGGCAGATTGTGGTCTTCTACAAATGCAATGCAAGTGGTGTATCTGTTTAAACTGTGGAGAAAAGTTCCTGGTACACTGCTATTGCTGATGTCGCATGTAGACCCTCGCATCAGCGTGTCTCAGAGATTGATGTCGCTGTGGATTCCATGCCTTATGAGGCTCTTAGGATTCTTTGCCACTTCAAGGCGGTAGGTAACCCTTTATTCCTTTGGCCCTCCAAAATGTCTCTAAGCATTACTGTCGAGATAGTCCCTGGCTGTCAGTGGGTCTTAGCTGGCAGTGTTATTTGAAATGTTCTGACGTTTATTATGACCTTGTTCTGTCTTGTCACAGGATGAACAGTTGCCCCAACAATTGTTCAGGCCATGGACGGTGCGTGGCATATGGGCCCCAGAGACGAGTGACTTGCCAGTGCGAGCGTGGTTGGAAGGGTGAGGCCTGTGACTTCCCCTACTGCAACAAGGACTGCGGAGCCCCGCACCATGGCCATTGCGAGTGGCAGCACCAGCGAGGCTGTGTGTGCCAGCCTGGATGGCAAGGTACGCAGTACACGCTCAGACATCTAATCGCCACTAAGTGGTGGTGATGTCACCGCAGGGCTTGTGTGCCAGGCTAGGTGCACATTGAGGCCACGTCGCACATTGAGGTGCCATGGGTTGACTGACAGAGATGACTAGCTGATGCACCAGCTGTGCTCCCTACTGTGCCAACTTGCTGCGTTTTGGCCGCCCAGCCCTAAGCTCGTTGTTGTGAGCGTCGCTCCTCCGCCCTCCATTGTTGGAGGGCAACTGCCTCCAACTGCCCAGTAGCGTCCTTTACGAGCCTCCTCCCCAGAGGTCGATCTTGACACGGCTGGTAGCGGTCTTCGGCAAGTCCACTCAGTTCCACATCCTTGTACCACGCACACGTATTGCCCATAGCATTGCTGTACACTGCTGGGGGTGTTTTTTTCAAATGGTCCATTACCGATGTATGGCTGTGACATCTCTTACCAGGCCCAGACTGCTCCCTGGAAGACCCCTCGGAGGAGGCGTACTGGCTCATGCCGGACGTAACGCCACCTCGCCCGCTGCCCCGACGTGCCTCGCACAAGGCCGTGGTGCTGGGCGACTACATGTGGGTTGTGGGCGGTTACACCTTCAACTACACTGCCTTCCACATGGTGACCAGGTGAGACACGGCTGCATCGAGTTTCCTTTTTACGGATTGCACTGTAAAGCTTCGTGGCGATGGTTGGTTGCTGCAATCCTAAATGCGCCATTCAATTTTGCGGTCGCACGACTGCTCACTGAGATGTGGATAAAGAAAGTTGCAGGCGATTGAGTTGCGCGATTTGGTTGCCTTCAGGTGTGGACCGGCCTTAGCGAGGCCAGAAAGGGATTGTTTTGTTGTATTTGTGTGTTCCAAGGTACAATCTTCGGAAGCACATGTGGGACCCTCTTCCTGACAGGAAGACAGGCCCTAGCCAACGCTACGGACACTCTCTTGCTTCTCATCAGGTGACCCATTAAAATATCATATTGCTTTGATTGAACAAAACGAAAACGGTTCCAAACCTTCATAAAAGGAAGTTTATACGGCATTCAAATAAACAAAAACCGTTTCCAAAGATGCCTTGCATGGCCTACAGCCCCCTTCTCAGTTTATACGCATGGGCCTTCTGCAGCTTTGTAGCCACATATATACCGAACCAGTAACCAAGTTCTGTGCTCAACATAATGACCTCAGCTTGGTATATATACACCAGGCTCTTCTCAGCTTCAAAATAGGCCCACTTTTCAATTTTCCCGCTATGCCTAAACATCATCATACTGAGTAGTCAGTGGCAATGGGAGCGAGATTCCTTGAATAGAAATTCTAAGAATTTGGGAGCAGCTGGGGGGATAATTTATTTTCCCCGGTGTGAACATGCCTTGTAGGAGTCTTTGAGCTGCAGTGAACCAATGATTGTGCCGATGAGATGTACTAATGTCTGATATGGCTGTTCTTCACAATTGCACCCAATAAAACAAATAATAAAACGGTGGCGCCCCACCCTAGGCGATTTACGCACACACGGAATGAAAAGTCACGATGCTAGCTAACGTCGAGTGACTTCTGAAGCTGTACACTAGCTGCCTGCTCAACTCACACAACTGGCATCTCAACCAACCTCAAATTCACATTCAATTTAACACGCAAGCTGGAAGCAGGAAGACTCCTTCATGATCCTGGCAAATCGCCTGATGAATCACCAGCGAAACGCCGTACTCAAATTGTAAATGTCCTGGGCTTACTCGCCATTACACCGATGTGCTGAAGTAATCGCTAATTGGCACATTTTGTTCATGGGGCAAACCTTAATGGTGGTTGTGTGGTGGGTTAACGACACACTTACATTCACAACAACAACCGCCATTCGCCACTAAGTGGCGGGGAAGTCACCACGGCGCTTGTGCCAGGCTATGTGCACTTTAAGGCCACGTGAAGTGTCGAAAGCCCGCTGGCAGGAGGTCATGGGACAGACCCAGGTGCCACGGGTTGACTGGCTGAGATGACATTCACGTGACCTAATCCAAAAACACCTTTATCATGAACAAATTCACGTCGTCGCCATTGCCGCCCCCCCCCACACCATCCGTGCAGAGCGGCATCTACATGTACGGGGGAAGAGTGGAAGCGTCGAGCGGGAACGTGAGCAGCGAGCTGTGGTGGCTGGACGTCACCACTCTGGCGTGGACGCGGCTGGTGCCTCAGGTGGCGCCGGGGCCCCGCCGGCAGCAGTTTGCCGTAGTGGGGCACTCGGCACACATCGTGCCGCTGAGCGCCGGCACCTCCGTGATGCTCGTCTTCTTCGGACACTGCCCCACCCACGGCTACGTCAACTTTGTGCAGGAGTACAACCTGAGTACGTTAGACAGTACCCATGGGCGCGTGCGTGCGTGCGATGAGGGTGTCATTTGCTTGGCTGTGGCTACATCACCCTTTGTGCAGGAGTATAACCGGAGTACGTTTGACGGCGCCCATGGGTGCTCACGTGATGAAAGCGTTGTTTGTTTGACTGTCGCAGCGGTGGACTAGGGACCAGGGGTTCTAACTAATGAGTAAAGCTTTTCCTGTTGGCGGAAAAATGTCACTACACTCCAACGATGAAAACATACAATTCAGTGGGGTAAATAGGTATCTCGGGTTTTATTTTTTCAGCTCGTAAGGCTCAGACTGTCAGTAGTGGTGGTAGTTACAGGACAATGCAGGGAGGGAATATGTGCAAACTAACAAGAGAAAAAGTAGTATTTTACACGAAACGTACACCAGAACTTAGTGCAAACAGGAGAAACAATAACTAGCGTTTTTCAAAAACAAATTAAAAGCAGTGTCCAAAAATCCTGTCACGTTGTTGTACTCCTGCACACAGTACGTCATCAGCTTTTCTTCAGACTCCGTTCCGATGATGAAAAACTAAAATAAAATAACTTTATCAGTATTGAGGCTCCCACAAGGCCATGCGGGAGGGTGTATGGCACACTTTGGCTCCAGCTATCGTAGAGTGCGGTCGTGTCGCTACATTTGTCTGCGGTGAGTACAATGTCTTTAAAAACAATGGTGCTACGCCTCTCTAAATAAAATGAACGCGGAGCTACTTGCGCATTCCGTTTCAACGGGAAAGGGTTCGGGAAGTTGCTTGCACCACTGTTTCAATGGCCGTGCCAGGAGATCGTACCGGCCACCTCTGGATTGCAAGTCCAGCGCACTAACCATGAGACCACGGCAGCGTCATTTTCCTGTCTGTGTGCACGTGCAAACGTATGCGCGCCCTTCTTCAGTAAACGTGCACTTGCCCCTTGTGTTCTCAGACAGCGGTAGCTGGCGTATTCTGGAGTTCAGTGGCGCACGGGTGCAGGGCATGTATGGGCACAGCAGTGCCTTTGACCCCAGCACGCACGCCATCTACATCCACGGGGGCTACAAGGCGTTCAGCCCCAACAAATACGGCCTGGTCGACGACCTCTACAAGTACAACGTCGACACGCGCACATGGTGTGTGGGCAGAGGCAACGGCGTCGGTGGGAGGGTATGGGATGTGGACGTGCACTTTGGGAGGGCACACATATCCCGCACCTCCACGGTTGGCTACGTACGGTGCGAGAGAAGTTCAACATAAATATAATCGGAGATATATTTCAAACATATGTTTTTTATTTCGATTTAAAGCTTTCGTGACTGCAGGGATTCATCTTCTTGGTTCTTTCGGTAAAGTCACGTAGAAGGGAAGTAATAAAATAATAAAAATAAAACATAATAAAACAATTCTCACGACGTTTCGGCCACAACGCAAGCAGCCATCCTCAGGCGAAGAATGAAACACCCCAAGCTTGGAGCGTATATTTAAGCTGGGTTAGAGGGGGGGGAGGTGGGAAGAAGAGCGCCTAAACAATATGCAAATTATTTTGTTTAGGCGCTCTTCTTCCCACCTCCCCCCCCTCTAACCCAGCTTAAATATACGCTCCAAGCTTGGGGTGTTTCATTCTTCGCCTGAGGATGGCTGCTTGCGTTGTGGCCGAAACGTCGTGAGAATTGTTTTATTATGTTTTATTTTTATTATTTTATTACTTCCCTTCTACGTGACTTTACCGAAAGAACCAAGAAGATATGTTTTTTAGTCAATGCAATACAAAAACTAAACAGAATAAACATCTCAATTCTCAAATGTACCCTGCGGTTTAAGACAGTATCTTAGTTATTTGTTTTTGCCGTATTTAATAACAAAATTAAACCTTAAGTAAAAGTCTCTGAGACACAGTATTGCAAGGAGTGGCATGAACTTCCCACCAGCATTTTGCTGTCGCTCCCTTCTTTGAAATGTTGAGCTGTATCTTGATCGACCAATGCATGAAGTGAATATGATGATTTCTTTTTTTAAAGACCAACATAGCCAGCATTTACTTCTCATTGTCGGAGTTGAGTCTAGAATTATGAATGTGGAACTTCCAGTCAGTAATACAATTCTCCTTTGGTTTTCACAGTATCCAAAATCCAAATTGATGAAAAATTATAATAAAAATATTAAAGGCAAATTAATCATACATCGTACATAACGGGGAGGCGCAGTGATACAGCGATGAACACAATGCACTCTGGACTCCCGATAACTGCGCCTAATTCCTCACCATGGCTATCATCAGTTGTGATCGATATCTGACCCACTTGTTTCGCTCACTCGCTTCTCTCCTCCCTCAAAACACTTTTTTTTCTCGAGCTCACCCCGCGACCTCTCAGTCTCCCCCTTATAACCACCACCGTTCCTGCTCCCTCTCTATAATCTCTCTCCATGGCTCCCATTCATTCCCCATGCATCCAATCCATTCATCATCATTCGCTAACGTCCATTTTGTTTTTATTTAATTGACGCATCACAGGTTCGCCCATTACTGTCTCTCATCTATTTTATTCACCTCATCTTCACCATTACATTCATAAGCACCATTGCTAATTCTCTTTAAAATGCCTTGGTCAAGGCGAGATGTTAACTCCCTTGCCTGGTATGCAGGAAGTCGTGGGTTCGATCCCGACCTTGACGCCTGCTGTATATTTAGAGTTTGCATGCTGTTTCTGTGGTCGCGTGGATTTTTCTCTGGGTCCTCCGGTTTTCCCCTCCACATTCATAAACATGCATTTATAGTATTTGGCTGTTATACATTGCCACCTGATCATAAGCCACTTCTTTGAGCTTTCATTTGTGATAGCCAGGTCGCTCCTGAAAAATATCTCTATAGCTCAGTGGGCCTTACCTGGCCAAATAAAAAAAATTGTTTAGCTTATACATGACGTTAAGATGAGTTAAGAACCAGTTCTGGGGCCCCCTTCACCAACCCGCACTGACCAGCATGCTGCTAAGATGTCCTCTTGTATACGACCGCAGGATGGTACTCAAGGACAGTGGCTTCTTCCGCTTTCTCCACTCATCCGTGGTGATTGGAGGCACCGTGCTGCTGTTCGGAGGCAACGCTCACAACGACACGTCCATGAGTAACGGCGCGCGCTGCTTCTCCGCCGACTTCCTGGCCTACGACATTGGTGATGGATTCGTGGCGGCACCTGAAACCTGCTCTCACGTTATGGCAAACGGTCGTAGCAACAGGAATTCATGGTCATTTTTCGGTCCACTGAAGGACGAAAGGCCTCCCTACTTTGTCGGTTTTGGTCATTGCATTCACACGGAGTTCTCTCCTCTTCCGCTGTCACGAGAGATTCCTCTTCCCATGATACATCACAGATTTGTTTGTACTTTACTTTTTATAATTTACAAGATAAGGCCCCACTGAGCTATATAGCTCTTTTTCTGAAGCGACCTGGCTATCACACATGATAGCTCAACGAAGTGGCTTATCATGTGAAAATTTATAGCAGCCAAATACTCTTAAACGCATATTTCCAAATGTGGAGGGAAAAACTGGAGGACCTGGAGAAAAATCTATACGACCACAGGGAGAATATACAGACTCCACATATACAGACGTCAGGGTTGGAATTGAACCCACGACCTCCTGTACATCGGGCGAGGTAGTTAACATCTCCACAGAAGGTGACCCTAATGGTTGCTCATGAAGATGTTTCTTGCTACTGTTTCCTAGTTGAACTGATGTTCTGATGTTGGCATTGGTGCACAAGCACAAACAGCAACAAAAACCCAACGCATTCTTCAATAACGCTGATGTTGCACTTCTTCTGTGGCTGCTGACCTTGGCGGTGACGGCGGTGGCGGTGCATGTGGCGCTCGGTGAAGCTTCTGACGAGTGGACCGTGCTTCCCAAGCCCAACCTGCATCGCGATGTCAACCGCTTCGGCCATTCCGCCGTCGTGAGCAACGGGTAAACTGCAGCATCGGTACACAGCGCCATGTCGCACGCAGAATATCATGATGTGCATAAGGGCGCTACGCTTGCAAGATGTTAATTGCCTCGCTTGGTATATGGAAGGTCATGGGTTTGATCCCAACCCTTTGGAGTTTGCATGTTCTCCCCGTGGTCGCGTGTATTTTTCTCAGGGTTCTCTGGATTTTCCCTCCACATTAATGGACATGCCTTTAGAGTATTTGGCTAAATTTCCACGTGATAAGCCACTTCGTTGAGCTATCATTTGTGGCCAGGTCGCTTCTGAAAAAGAGCTACGTAGCTCAGTGGGCCTTACCTGGTAGTCAGTCATACTTGACTGCGGTAGGAACGTTCTATCCATGACTTGTTCAACATAGAACTCATCAATCTGCCACGAAGATATGGAACAATAGCTGAAAAACATTCACTAATGGCACCCGAGAATTATAAGCAGCCCTGATGCCTATTGGCGATCCACCGCATCACCACCAATATTTATTGCTACATTTTACAACAGGGGTGGGGAACGTTCGGCCCGCAGGCCGTATAAGGCCCGCAAAATCATTTGGTCTGGCCCTGCCAAGGCAACCGCAGGCGGGACTCGAAATTCAATAAATCTAGGAGCAAAGCTGGAAAAGGAGTTGCGAGTAGCAACATCATCAATACCAGCTAACATCACACGCCTCACCAAAGAGAAGCAGTTCCAGCCATCACATTAGGGGTGAGTTAATTAAATGTTTGACCAAATATAACAGGCAAATTTTTAAGTTGATAATTTTGCATGGCTCGCGAATTATGTTATAAATATGCAAATGGCTCTTGGCAGAAAAAGGTTCCCTGCCCCTGTTTTACAACGACCGACATTGACTGTGACTTGCGGAGAGAAGACGCTGGGCAGACACAGGCAGTGGGTAATTGATTCTACCTCGGAGAGACAGAAACACCGCATAGGGAGAGGAAGCGCGAAGATGCGAAGTGTGAGGTGCCGGAGAACCTCGAATATCTGTCACCACCTCCTCCTCCTCCTTATATTTCCCTGGGCCTCCTTCTCCACAGTCCGTTGAGTTTGAATCTCACCGGTCCACCTCAAATTTGAATCGCCGGCCAAACGGAGAGAGCCACTGGCCGGTCTTTTCCTTCCACTTGATTGGCCGCTCTCAACCAATCAAAGTGAGCCTGGGCCGCCGCTGAGCCAATTGAAGATTGGCTCTGTGGTGGACATCTGTGAATAAGAGTTTGAGAGCTCATTGGATTCTTCCATTATTTATAAACATGCTGATTCTGAAGATTCTCTGTGGTCAGTTCAAGCATCAACGCTGGTGAGTTTAGACACTGAAGGATTGCAGCATTCATACAATTCATAAGAAACGTCTTTCGACGTCCCTACACTTAAATTGGTGTTCACATATATTCACAATTGGTGTTCACAAAGAGCATTTTAAATGTGTGCCTCTTCAGATGTGAAAAACATGTGTTGGTCATCGCAGGCCATGTTTGCCCTGTGTCCTGTTCCCCAGTTCTTCGCATTCTGACATGCATTGTAATCCCAATGTCCTATGATCAGTTTTTACCACGGTGACTCATTTCCCTGTGTCCATGTGCCCTCTGCTTTTGGTGCCCAATGCTCCATGTCTTCTTTGCCCATTATGGCAAATTCCTCTCATGTCCTGTGCACCAAAAATCCATCTACCCCGCTGTATTATCCAACGTGTAAAAGTCCCACGTACCCTTCTGTATTATCCCACGTGTAAAAGCCCCACGTACCCCGCTGTATTATCCCACGACGTGTTTTCCCTGGCAGGTCCATGTACATCTTTGGGGGATTCAACAGCCTGATGCTGGGCGATGTGCTGGAGTACCGTCCCCCGGGGTGTGGGGCGCAACGCAACCAACACGCGTGCCTGTCCACTCACCCCGGCGTGCGCTGCCTCTGGCTGCAGGAGCGCTGCGTCTCCTGGGAGGAGGGATACGCAAGAGCACCACCCGAGCAGCTGTACCGCATCAACCACACGCGGCCATGTACGATGCAGCGGCATAGCGAGTTTTATTTCACTTCTCAGCCGTGTAAATAATTAAACGAATAAACTAAACTATAAACTAAACTAAAGAATTTTGTATTTTACCAGGTAAGACCCACTGAGCGAAATACAGGGTGTTTGATAAAGATGGACCCGATTTGAAATCGCTATATCTCTGCAACCACGAACCGCCCATGAATGAAACTCTTACCACTTGAATGGGCGGGGCATAGAGAGGGCGGGGTATAGAGAGGAAGGCGGGGCATAGAGAGGGCGGGGCATAGAGAGGGCGGGGCATAGAGAGGGCGGGGCGTAGAGTTTCAAATGATTACCGCTAGATGCCTCTCCCAGCGCACAAACAACCCCTAGCCTCAGTCATTTGCAAGACACACTGCCTCAACATTGGAGAGGTCACACGGGACCCCAAGACTTGGCGCTACACTCTTGGCCCCCAATATCTCCAGACATCACACCCTGCGACTTTTTATTGTGGGGATATGTAAAAGACCATGTTTTTGTGCCACCATTAGCGACTAACCTGGATGACCTCAAAAACAGAATCATGGCAGTGGTGACTTCAGTGGAAGAAGACACTTTGAGAGGTGTTTGGGACGAATTCAACTATCGTCTCGATGTTGTCCGTACAGCAGGTGGAGGGCACATAGAGCATTTATAAAATGGTAATTAAAACTTGATAACTCATTAAACCGTATGTAACTTTTGTGTAATTGTAACATGTTGCCATCGTGAAATATACTGTTTTGAAATTGGGTCCATATTTTGAAACACCCTGTATCTCTTTTTCAGAAGCGACCTGGCTATCATAAATGATTGCTCAACGAAGTGGCTTATCATGCGGAAATGTATAGCAGCCACATACTCTAAATGCATGTTGGTTCTAAATGTGGAGGGAAAAACCGGAGGACCCGGAGAAAATCCACGTGATCACGGGGGGAGAGACAACCCCAAATACACAGGCGTCGGAGTCAGGATAGAACCTACCACCTCCTGAATACCAGGCGAGGTAGTTAATATGAGTCCCCAGAGTACATTGTCAACTTGCAAGTTTAAGTATTGACATTGCCCGCTGGGGACTCTGATAGGTGGAAGTCTCAGACGTGTTTTGCAGGTCCTGTTTTTTTCATTGGTCTTTCAAAATGTTGAACAGACGGTGCTGAATTCTCACTTGATACTTTCTGGAAAGCTGCTAGGGGCTTGGTTGGAGTAGGGATTATCGGCGTAATGCACTGCCGTAAGAGTGGACAAGGCATGCCTATAGCGAGGTGGATGTGGCCTGCCAAAAATAATTTGCCGGAACAGTGTACCAGACTCTTCTCGCTGAGATGAAGCACTGTGAATGGATCAACTGAATTTACAGAAGAATGTGAACAATGCTGGGGGAAACTGAGGGAATCATCTACAAAATCAGCGTGTGGTTCTATGGAGGCTGTAAACTGTTTCGTGCATTTTGGTGGATCCTTACTGAATTGTACATTTACCAAACTATGTAATCAATTGTATGAACCATGTCATCGAACAATGCAACCTATTGTACGAACTATTGATCGATTGTACGAACTATGTAGTCCAACTATGCAGTCGATTGACCTGCCTTGGCCTCGTGCCACTTGCTCCGCTCCCCTCTACTCCAGCGCTGGACGACGAGCGGTGCGACAAATACACGGACTGCGCCAGCTGCACCTCCAACACCAACGGCTGCTTGTGGTGCGAGGACCAGTGCATCTCGGACAGCAGCAACTGCACGGAGGTTGTCCACGTTCACTCTCGCCCTTCTTCATTCCAGCGATTAATTGGATTTTTTTGAATATCGAAAATTGGCGATTGAAAGCATCGATAAATACAGGAGGTAATAGTTAAGAGATTGAAACAAGTATGTGCATATGATGATCACCGTTAACACTCCTGGACATCTGTGAAAAAATAGCTTTTTAGCTCATCGGATTCCTCCAATATGAATAAATATTCTGATTCTGACTCCTTTGCGTTGCACCCTGGTGGCACGAGCACTTTGCCAGCGAAAAATAACTTAATTGGAATCTGCATAGCAATCATTGCCCCCTAGTTTGTAGAAATGTATGATGAACTTCTTTTGCACGGTACGTAGCAAACTGTGCTAATCGGAGATGCGGGGGAAGTTCTAAAGACATGAGTATTCGATCTCGATTTAAAAGTCCACAGTTCCCAGTGGATTCCTAATATTGTAGAGAAGAGCGTTCCAGACGGCCGCAGAAGCGCATCTGAAAGCGCCGCACAATGCGATGACCACCGTTTTTGTTCGACGGCGAGCAGCCAAAAGCCGCCGCCGCTGCTGCGAGGGATGACCACCGGAGTTCGCGTGACAATGGTTTACGCTCCTTGACAAGGCCAGCGAGGTATCGTGTGCTTGATTAGTGGCAAGTACTCGGCGTGTAATGAACTTTGAAAAAAGTCATGTTAATATTCCACTCAAATGCCCCTCAATCCTTTGTGCCGTGTGTCTCCTGACCCCGTGTGTCCGTCCAGGGTGAAGCGGTGATGAACCTCACAGAGTGCGTGCCCAGCACGGAGGAAGTGTGCAACAAGCTGACGAGCTGCACCACCTGCCTGCTCGAGTCCAACTGCCAGTGGGATGCCAAGGAACAGGAGTGCACCACCATTGCAGGTGCTCGCGCGACAGGAACGGTGCATTTACATTTATCCACGTTACTCGACTCGAGTGATTAATCCGAGGAATAGGATTCGTCATTGCGTAGAGAAGTCCCGGACATGGTGCAAGAGACTCACTCAGTCCACGGAACGACGTACGCTTTGAACTCAACTGAACGACGAACGTGAACGAAGAAAGACCGATGGATTCCTGTGAATGACATATACTGTAATGGAGGATGGACTCCACTCACCGCTCACGCTGCAGGGACGACTCTAACGGACTCCACTCACACTGCAGGGACGACTCTAACAGACTCCACTCACACTGCAGGGACGACTCTAACGAACTCCACCCCTCACTCACACTTGTGCCTCACAGCAACAAGCGCCTGGGTTCGATTCCTACCTCGGGCACCTTTGCGTGTGAAGCTTCTACGTTATCTCTCTCCCTCTGTTCTCTCACGGGCTTACTCTGGTTTCTCCGGCTTCTTCCCCATCGCTAAGACAACACACAATGTAACTGGCATTGTCCTAAACATGCCAGCGCCGACAAACATACGCCGCAAATGACTCATTTCGGATTATACATAGCAATGTTGTCCCCATAGGTGCTCGCTTACAGCACTGGAAGCCTGTTAAGCTGAACATGTTCTCTTGGTGCTCTGTCTCAATAGCAGGCCCTTGGCTGTCATCTTCTCCATCCTGTTCTCTGGCCTCCTCTCCGTTTACACAAACGCCCCCTCACTTCATCTCAGACCTCCCAATCCTCGTAGAATGTGCCATGGTGGTGAGATGTTAAGTACCTCGCCTGGTATACAGGAGGTTGTGGGTTCCATCCCGACCCTGACGTCTGTATATTTGTAGTTTGCAGTGTCTATCTCCCGTGGTTGTGTGGATTTTTCTCCGGGTCCTCCACATTTTTCTTCGGGTCCTCCGCATTTAGAATCAACATGTGTTTAGAGAATTTGGTTTTTATAAATGTCCACGTAATAAGCCACTTCATTGGGCTACGAATCTCAGTGGGCCTTGCCTGGTAACATATAATGTATTTTATAGTTTAGTTTAAATGTCCAATCCAGTTCTTCTTTCTCCTTCATGACGACCTCCATATTCGTCGTAAGCGGTGGGGAGTGGGGGGTATATCTCTCCGTCTTGTTCCCTGCACGTGAATGTGCGCGTGTGCCACAGCGCACCTATGCGGCGAGCGCTGGATGCGCGTGGGCGCCCAGTGTCTCCGCGTGCTGCCCGAGGCGGTGAGCAACGACGACGCCAAGCTGCAGTGCTACAACGAGCACGCGGCGCTTGCGTCGCTCACCTCGCAGCGTCACGTCGACTTTCTGCTCGCGTCCCTGCGCCGGGACCATCCGCAGGTATTACCCGCGGGCAGCGCCCGCGCGCGTCCTACGGCTAGGTGGCAAGCTTCCCGTGAGGCGACAGTTCCTGGGTTGACGTTGCGCGCACTTTTCGTGCGTTTTGAGAATTTTCGTGCAAAAACAACTTGACCCTTTTTTGTGATGCTTTTTTGGAGTTTGCGTGTTCTCACTGTGGTCGCGTGGATTTTTCTCCGGGTCCTCCGGTTTTTCGCTCCACATTTAGAAACATGTGTTTAGAGTATTTAGCTGCTTTAAATTTCCACGTGATAAGCCACTTCGTTGAGCTATCATTTGTGGCCAGGTCACTTCTGAAAAAGAGCTATATAGCTCAGTGGGCCTTACATGGTAAAATAAAAAAAGTTTAGTTTTTAGCTTAGTTTTGAATTAATATTGCTTTATTGAAATAATATCCCCTCAATTTGTGTTTTCGTGTCACGAGATCAACATTCCATGAGAATCTCTCGCCATTTGTGGTTGAGAACAGCCCACGGAAAAGTGGATATCACCGAGCTACCTTTGAGAACCGTTCAAGTGACCTCTGGTCTACACGGTAGAGGGCAGCGTTTTTCCACTTGCTCTGCATATGAGATAGGTTTTTTTTGTCACGACATTCTGCTAATTTCTATACCACACAATGTGTTCGCTGTGTGAGCAAGGGTTAGAGGGCAATGCTCAACCAATGCTGGTGGGCACGCGGGAGCAAAGGAGGTTCGGTTCGACCGTTGGGAGTGAGGGGAAGCTGGTCTGGGAGGAAGTTGACTTTGAATGTCAGAGGTAGAGGAGATACGTTTACTTTGTTTAACCAGGCGAGGATTCAAAAGGTCGCCATCATCTCAATTGCAAGAGCGACCTTGGGTCACCAAAACTTACAAAAGCAAAGCAAATAAAATGCAGCAATAAAACAAATCATAACAACTGTGTCTCGTGATGCGTCTCATGCGTGGAATGGCAAGTGGTAGGGCCTCGCCTGGCCTTGGCCATCAGATCTCGGAGAATCTCCGGCTTCACCACGCCCTATGCAAGTAGCGTAATTGTCTGAGAACCCCTACACTGATAAGTAAGTTGCCAACTTTTCGGTGGCGCTCAACTCTGCAATATCGCCAATGAATTAATTTAGAATGCTATTTCCCCTTCATTATGTGTCCCCCACTCCGTAGTTTACACCAATGCGGATACCCTTCAGTGTTCCTCTCACCACTTGACCGCTCCTCTTGTCGTGTTTACACAGCTGACTCCCTGGGTGGGGCTGCGGAAGATTAACGTCTCCTACTGGTCTTGGGACGACATGTCACCTTTTGCCAACTCCAGTCTGCAGTGGCTCCCAAGGGAACCGAGCGACTCTGGATTCTGTGCCTATTTGGACCAATCGACCATCGCTGGGCTCCGCGCCCACCCCTGCACTAGCAAGGTGTTTGGCACTGTGTGCCAGAAGACCCTTGGTACGGTTCCCCATAGTATGTGTTGAGGAGTGAAATACGCGGTGCGCACTGTTAGCCGAGGGCAACTGAGGGCAAACGGGTGCGCGGGTGCAAACGTGAGGTTTGCACGGACAAACTGCCAGTTGTTAAGGGGCAGAGCGGGTGCAAACGGGGTCGACCGGTAGTGCAAGTCAAAGTCGGAGATGGGAGATAAGGGTTGATTGATGGGCCAACAGGCGCCAGCCTGGCGAGAGCTTAAAGAGACGCACGAGGGGTCTCGGATAATTGGCAGGGGGATATAAGGGCGTGTGCGTGAGCGGAGCGGGGAGTTGTTGTTGGGGACAAGAGTGAAGACATCTTGCCGCTGCCACGTGAGCCGTCATCGAACCTCAACCCTCACGCGTCGCCGGGCGGGTGTTGGCTGATCCCCCCGCCCGGGTCAGACGGGTGAGCGGGTCTGAGGGAGCGTAGGTGAGGGCAGCGGTGTGCAGAGACGCTGTTGCGGAGATGCTGTGTGCGGAGTAGCTGTGTGCAGAGACGCTGTGTGCAGAGACGCTGTGTGTGGAGACGCTGAGTGCGAAGACGCTGTGTGTGGAGACGCTGAGTGCGGAGATGTTGTGTGCGGAGTCGCTGTGTGCGGAGACGCTGTGTGCAGAGACGCTGTGTGTGAAGTCGCTGAGTGCAAGATAAGTGAGGTGTAAAGTAGATACGAGGGGGAGAAGTTAAGCCTAAGTGACCATACAGATAGTTATAGGAGTGCCTACAACTGGTGCAAGAATAGGCGAATAAAGTATAAGCAGGTGACTTGTTACAACGTGTCGGTGTGAGTAATTTTTAAAGACACTCCATATGGATGTATATATTTATTTAAATTCATGCTATAAATGCAATTTGTAATATGTGTGTTGAAGTTCCTTTGCACCGTACGTAGCAAACTGTGCTAATCGGAGGTGACGGGCGAAGGACAAATCCGAGGTGCATTTCTCCCGGCCCAATCCTCCCCCGACCCACGCCCCCCCCCCCCGCAGTGCATCCTACTCCCTCGTCGCTGCGCTGCCGGCCTCCGTGCGCGCTGCGTCGCACCTGTGGGGAGTGCACCAGCAGTGGCTCCGAGTGCATGTGGTGCAGCAACGCCAAGCGCTGCGTCGAGTCGCACGCCTACGTGCCGTCCTTCCCCTACGGCCAGTGCATGGAGTGGAACACCGCCAACACGTGCCCACGTGAGCTGCAAACTCCGGGGGGGGGGGGGGGGGGTTGGGGGGGGGTGGGATGGGTTTGGCGGAGGTGCGGGTGGTCTGCGCCAGCCAGCCATTTAAAGGAGAAATATTAATTTCCGCAGGCCACTTGCAAAATGTAGAAAACTTTTCGGTATACTACATTGGCAGTGGTGCACAAGCATAAATACGCAACATATTCATGAATAACACTTCCCTAAGGAGAATAAAATATAAAATGGGCATAGCATAGAAATCATCTTTATTATGAGGTCATCTCTGCTCCAATGGAACAATGGAAGAGCCTTTGCCCAAAATGTCATCTAACACGGTTCACATTTTGTCCCTATTTAAGGCGAACGTATTATATACACTTCTACAGCCAACACATTCCTGCGGAGGGAGCTGGTAGGAACGTTGGGTTGCTCGGTCAATTGCCAGGGTCAACGGCGGCGTGGTGTATTCCGCAAATATGGCCGACTGTGATGGCGGGCACAAGTCGGCGTGAGTAGGTTAAACGTTGAGTTTTATAAGGGCACCACGGGGTGACCAGCCCCTCCCCAACCAGCCCCACCCCTCCGACCCCCCACCCAGCCCCACCCTCCCCACCCAGCCCCTCCCCACCCTCCCCACCCAGCCCCTCCCTGAACGATGGACGGATGGACACAATAATCCCCTGTGGGCTGGTGTAACCAGGAGGTTCCTACCAGTATTATCTAAACACTCAGCTCTAGTCAGACCCTGCTGATTGTTGGTACCAGGGGTTTTCAAGGTTTGGCCACAGTGAAGGGAGACCGGTGAGGTACTCCTGGGTATCTGGCAGCTGCTGGGCTCAAAGTGAGGAGTGGCGCTCAGGGTGTGCGGCACTTTGCTGCCGGTGTTGTCTCCTGGCCGAAACGCATTTGGAAAAGAAAGCGCTGTAGCTCATTGAGCTTCACTTCGCAAAT
This sequence comes from Lampetra planeri, assembly GCF_965212315.1. Classification (NCBI taxonomy): domain Eukaryota; kingdom Metazoa; phylum Chordata; class Hyperoartia; order Petromyzontiformes; family Petromyzontidae; genus Lampetra; species Lampetra planeri. Next base: position 12,872,534 of record NC_136110.1, read on the forward strand.
ACACTTCCGACTTCTTCTGAATTCTGCGTATGAGAGTTGAGTGGTTCACACATGATATCCGGATCTGTCCCGTGACCAAGCGAGCCTCTGCTACTTCACATGACCTCAATATGCACCTAGCTCAGCACGTGCCGTGCCGCAGTGGCAAGATGTTAACTTCCTCGCCTGGTACACAAGAGGTCGTGGCTCCGATCCCGACCCTGACGCCTGCTGTATATTTGGAGTTTGCATGTCTCTCTCCCCGTGGTTGCGCGGATTTTTTTCCGGGTCCACCAGTTTTTCCCTTCACATTTAGAAACATACGTTGAGAGTATTTGGCTCCTAAATTTCGATTTAAAGCTTGACTGCAGGGATTCTTGGTTCTTTCGGTAAAGTCACGTAGAAGGGAAATAATAAAATAATAAAAATACAACAATACAATAAAATTCTCACGACGTTTATATTTGGCTCCTGCTCTACATTTCCACGTGATTAGTCGCTTCGTTGAGCTATGATTTGTGATAGCCAGGTCGCTTCTGAAAAAGAGCTATATAGCTCAGCGGGCCTTACCTAGTAAAATAAAAAAAAATAGTCAAAGTTTAAACTACCACTGAACGGCAAATGGTTGATTGCACGAAAAAAGCGCTTCAGCCCTGTGCCCTCGCGTAAACCGCCGACCGGCACGTCTGTGCAGCGGAGAGCTGCGCCGGCCACCGCACGTGCAGCCGCTGCCTCGACGAGCCGGGGTGCGGCTGGTGCAACGACGCGAGCCGCACGGGCCGCGGCCTGTGCCTGGAGGGCTCGTCGCGAGGCCCGCTGCGCTTGGGCAGCGCCCCGGGCGCCGACTCCGCCGTGGACCCGGCGCTGTGCCGCGCCGACTACGGCCACGAGTGGGCCTTCATACAGTGCCCACGTGAGTCTTCGCTTGCATTCCCCACGGCAGGGAGAGGGTTTCCATTGGAGCAGTGTGGTTCTTAACCTGGGGTGCATTGCGCACCCTCTGGCGGTGCGAGATGCCCTTTCTGGGGGTGCGAGACGTGGACAGATTTGTTTATAAGGTAAATCATCGAAAACACAAATTAAGCACGGGCACGTAATTACTTTGTTTCATGAAACCTATGTATTTATTAACATTATTCATTTTTTTATGATTGAGAACCCAAAGGGTGCAAGGCTGCAGTGAAGGTTAAGAACCACACTGCCTCAGAGCAGAGTGATTCTTTAACCGGGGTGGGGTACACGGACCCCTGGGAGTACGTGGCAATGTCCCTGGGGGTACGTGAGGTGATTTATACATGCGTGAGATTATATCGTGCATGAGAGTCATTGTTGAATAAACACCTATGAATTTGCCACTATAAAATAACTACGATAACCACCCACCCACCCCCTCGTGTGCCACGGTACCAACCTTCATAGGTGCTACTTGCTAACAGAACTTGCCCCAACAGTCTGTCGAGGCTGCATGAGGGGGGGTCTGTGTCTTCGTGTGCAGCCTGCCAGTGCAATGGACACAGCAACTGTGTCAACGGCAGCCTGTGTGAGAGCTGCCAGGAGCTGACGACGGGCAAGCACTGTGAGACCTGCATGTTCGGCTACTACGGAGACGCCACCAACGGAGGGAAATGTCAGGGTGAGAAACGCGCGCACGCACGCATCAAACTAAACGATGTTTTATGTTACCAGGTGTAAGGCCCACTGAGCTATGTAGCTCTTTTTCAGAAGCGACATTGACAAATTATATCTGTTCAACAAAGTGGCGCATCACGTGGACATTTATAGCTGCCAAATACTCCGAATGCATGTCGATTCTAAATGTGGAGGGAAAAACCTGAGTTACCCGGAGAAAAAAATCCACGTGACCACGGGGAGAGAGACACGCAAACTCCAAATACACAGTAGGCGTCAGGATCGAACCCACGACCTCCTGCATACCAGGCGAGGTAGTTAACATCTCGTCACCGTGGCGCGTGCTCAGTGGGCCTTACTTGGTCAAATATATATATTTTTAAGTTTACTGGCAAGTGTGGAGAGCAGGGTGTCTCCACGAATACGTGATGAGAGCTGCCCCTCACGGTCCACACTCCACCCTCGGGCCATGTTCGTTTTGCGTTGGCACAGAGTACGGCTGCTGTATGATCACTGGACAAAGAATGAACTCTGGGATTCATGTCTATGGCAGTTATCCACCGACTGTATGCACACAAAATAGATGGGCGACTGTGATTAATGCCATGTTAGTGAAGTATTGGAAAATGACGGCAGGAAACTCCTTGACGGGAACACACTTCTTTTATTAAATCTTGACTTGTAACAATACAACGCGTGGCCTCTCTTCTTCACAATGCGCTTCTCTTGACTCTGGATTCTGTGCTGCCGGCTCTCTGTGCCTCGTGTAGACTCCGCGCCTCGGCTACACTCCTCTCTCGCCTCGTGTAGACTCTGCGCCTCTGCTACACTCTCCACTCGCCTCGTGTAGACTTTGCATCTCTCTCTCTGGCTACACCGTATGTGTAGGGCTGTTACGGGAGGGCTGTAAGTGCATACGATCCAATGGGTAACAAACACAGTGGGCGGAGTTACGGGAGTACACGGGGGGGGTGCCCGCAGCGACGTCCGCATCAGGCAGCCTGGGGGGTTGTGATCCTGTTGGGGGGTATAAAGGGGGAGGACAAAGAGAGCTCGGGGCTCAGTCTGGGAACGAAGGAGGAAGAGTGAAGATCCTCTAGCTAGAGCCCTGGACTCCCCTCGACGCCGCCCTTGTCAGGGCTGCAGAGGAGCGAGCCAGAGGCGTGGTTCCGTGAACCAGGGTTAGACCCTGGGACTCCGGAGACCGTAGCCCGACTCACCAGTGTCGGGCCAGTTAGCCTCCCCTAGCTCGTTAGAGGAGGACTTGGGGATAGGTGAGATTAGCTAGGGGGTATCCCCAGTTATCCGGGTGAGGGGGCCGCTACCCCCTCTAGTGTTGTCCTGTACCGAGAAGCTGGAAATAAATATACGTGTGCCTCAACCTGGGTGTCCAGCGTCTTCACCGGTACTTCATCTGGTGTCAGAAGTACTACGGACATGGAAACACGTCAGACAGCTCGAGCCAGAGTACCGGAGGAGGACACTGCTGAAGTCGTTGAGCCCGAGGCGGCTCACCAAGACATGGCGCAGCCGGGGGCCGACGCCTTCCTACCGGGGCATCGGCATGAAGAGGGGCCGCAGCCAGACGCGCTACGGCTGGCTCACGAGAGACTGGCGGAGCTACTGTACGCCGCTGCCGCCACGCTGGAAAACATCACGCGGCTGGGGGCTGGTGGTCCACCACGGGGCGAGGGGAGTCGTCAACCTGAGCGCCTTCCCGCCATTTCTGAAAACTCAAACTTTGAATTTCCCGCCATCGTCACGGCAGCTGCGGAGGGCGTGGCCGGGCTCAACCTTGGGTCCGACACCGCTCTCGCTGGGACAGCTGCGTCATCTCCAGCGGAGGGAGCGTCATCACATCCGCGACAGGCGATTCCATCTGCCATTCGCGCCGACGCACAGCCGAGTCCCGGGGATAGCAGCCTACAGACGTCCAAGGCGAACGCTGCGCTACAACAACGGCTGCCTCCGCTGAAAGAATTTGTTGGTGCAGAGGGCGACTGGGGCGGCTTCCAGCGACGCTTCATCGCCCACCAAGAAATGGCAAGGTGGTCCGACGATGAAGCCCTCTGCGCGCTGCCGGCGCTCCTCGACGCAGACGCGCTCGCCGCCCTCACATCGGCGCCGAAAGAGAAGCGGTCTACTCTGCCGAAGGCACTACAGCTGCTGGCCGGGGTCTATGGACCTTCAGCGGAATGCAGAGAGCGGTTCTACGAGCGCAAGCGGGGTGAGAAGGAGTCGCCCCTGGCATACAGGACGAGCCTCCTAGCGCTGGCTAAGACGGCTTTTCCCCGTATGGACGACGATGGCGTGGACGCGATGGTCACGGAGAAAATACTCCTCCTGGCAGACGACCTGGACATCGCTGTCGTCGCACAGGAGGACGCCGAGATGACCTCTCTTCAGGCGGCGCGCCTCCTTCACGCCAACCTTCTGTCCCTGCGGCGGAAAGCCAGCAGGGCATCGGCAGGGCGTGCGGTGGCTGCAGCCACCCTTCCGACGGAGGAGCTCTTCGCCGTCGACCATCGACGGCAACAGGCGCAAGAAGTACGGTCGGCCCGGGACGGGTCAAGCCGTTTCAACCGCCCGTCGTCTCCACCGGGGCTCCCGCGGTGTTTCAACTGCGGCGTCCGGGGCCACGTCGCCTCGGGGTGCCGCTCTCCTCGACAGCGCGGGACGACGGCTCGACGGGACGCCGGGCCTCCTCCTCCCAAGCTCCAGCAACATGACCCGGCGAGTCGCGGCACCACACATGTTTGGCCAAAGCACCTACCCGTTGCACGCTCTCGCACCACAACAAACGGGGGGCCGATGTCGCGTTGCGTGGGGCCAACGCGGATCACTGCGGGGACTCAAATCGAGCCCAAACAGTGGTCCGTGTTGGCCCATCGCGTGGTAGCCGCGTCGTCAGGGTCGTCGGCCGTAGTCGGACACATTGACGGGGTAGAAGTACGCATCTTGGTCGATACGGGGGCATCGGCGACAATCATTTCGGAATTAATTTACAATATTCTGCCCGTACAAAGCCGGCCTTTACTGCCGGTTAACGTCCCATTCTATGCCGCTAACGGGGGCTCTCTCGGCATCATGGGACAGATTCGAGCGCAAATTTCTATTGGGGACATCAAATTGTCGGGGCCGATTTTCGTTTCCTCCTCGCTGGCGGTTCCGTGCCTGCTGGGGACGGATTTCTTAGGTAAAATGCCCATTCGTATTTTGATCGACCAAGGATGCATTGAGCTTCCATCGGGGCGGCGCATGGCGTTCCTGCCATCCCCTGCGGCGGCTCGGTCGGCGTTCGCGACGGTACCGGCGTTCGTCGTTGAAACTGTTCGTGTGCCGCCGGGAGCTCAAATGCTAGTGCCTCTCAAACTTCGTAAGCCCTTCGCTAAGGGCATAGGGGATCAGGGTGTTTTGCTGGGACCGTCTAGGGCCGGGGTTAATGGGCCTCATTTGATTCCGGCCCAGACCGTCGTAAGAGGGGACGGGGACCCTTTCATCGCGGTCCTAAATGTGGGATCGCAGACGGTGGTGGTTCCTCAAGGGACGGTGCTCGCTCACGCGACGCCAGTGCCCTGCGAGGAACCTGTCGCGAACCACGTTGGCACTGCTTCCCGGATGCTCCCACATTCGGACAGCGATGAAGGGTGGATCGACGCGCTTTGTGCGGGATCGACGGACCTGACAAATTCAGAGCGCCAACAGCTTAGAACGCTACTGAGGGAATTTTCCGACGTTTTCAGTCGTGATAAATATGATTTGGGTTGCACTCACCTGCTGCGTCACCATATTGACACGGGTGACAGCGCGCCAATTCGCCAAAATCCGTTTCGGTTAAGTCCCGCCGAAAAGGACCATGTCAAATCGGCTGTTGATGACATGTTAGCCGCCGACATCATTTCTCCCTCCACCAGCCCGTGGGGAGCGCCGATCGTCCTGGTTAAAAAGCAGGACGGCTCGTTGCGGTTTTGCGTGGATTTTCGGCGCCTTAATAAAATTTCGGTTGCCGACGCATACCCGCTCCCACGGATGGACGAATCGCTGGACGCTTTGGCGGGAGCGCGATTCTTCTCCACACTAGATTTACTTTCGGGATTCTGGCAGCTTCCTCTGGACGATGATTCTAAACCTAAAACTGCTTTCCGTACACCGCACGGCCTGTTCCAATTCAACCGGTTGCCGATGGGCTTACACTCAGCGCCGGCAACTTTCCAGCGATTGATGGAATTGGTTTTGGCTGGATTGCAATGGGAATCGTGCCTGATTTATTTGGATGACGTTATTGTCTTTGGTAAAACTTTTGATGAACATCTCCAGAGGTTGCGGGCGGTTTTCCTAAAGATGCGGGCTGCTAATTTGAAATTTAAGCCCCAAAAATGCCATTTGTTACGCGAGTCGGTGCGTTATTTAGGGCACATCGTAGGGCGCTCGGGTATTGCTACCGATCCCGCCAAAACGCAGTGTGTCAGCTCCTGGCCGACTCCCACCTCGGTGGGAGAGGTCAGGAGTTTTATTGGCTTCGCATCATATTACCGACGCTTCGTCGCTAATTTTGCAACAATTGCCAAACCCCTACACGCGTTAACTTCTAAAGGGGTTCGGTTCCACTGGGGTCAGGATGAGGAAGCTGCTTTCTGCTCCCTTCGGGACGCGCTGGTGAAGGCTCCTCCCTTGATTTACCCAGATTTTTCGAGGCCGTTTTTGCTCGACACCGACGCGAGCAACACGGGTATTGGAGGCGTGCTTTCCCAGGTGGTTGACGGCGTGGAACGGGTGGTCGCGTACGGCAGTCGGGTGTTGTCTCCAACGGAGCAAAGATATTGTGTCACCCGTAGGGAACTGTTGGCAATTGTCTATTTCATCCAACAGTATCGCCCATATCTGTACGGTCGGCATTTCACCGTCCGCACAGATCATGCGGCACTGCAGTACGCCCTGAAGGTTCAACAGCCATCGGGACAATTGTCCCGATGGCTGGAGGTCCTCCAGGATTTCAGTTTTGAAACCACTTATCGTAAGGGCGTTCGCCACACCAACGCTGACGCTCTGTCACGGATGCCAACCGCCTCCGAATGCGCATGTCTCCTGGGGTCGGGGCGTTGCAAGCCAGTGGGGGACGTGATGGTTCCGGTCCTGGCGGCGGCCGCCGACGATGAAACGGTAGTCCCCATTGATATCGCCGAACAGGGGAGAGATTCCCTGCTTGGATTGCCCGTTGATGAATGGGGGCGCCTCCAGTTGGAGGATGCCTCCCTCCTCGCGTTGCGTCGTCGCGCCGGGGAGAGGGGGCGTGTGACGGGTCATGCCGACGCATGGGAAACCCATGCGGGCTTGCTTATGCATTGGGACGGGAAATCCCAGCGTCACCGGCTGGTGGTCCCTTCTGGCCTACGAGGTAAGGTGGTGTGGGCTGCTCATGAGCGCCTCCTCCACCTAGGTACCCAGAAAACACTCGCCTTGCTTCAGCTGAATTTTTTTTGGCCGGGTATGACAAGGGATGTCGCTGATCTGTTGGCGGCATGCCCTCAGTGTGCGCAGCGCAAACCACCGGCACGGGAGTCGAACCCGCCCTTACAATCCATCCAGGTCTCCAGAATAAATGAACTGGTCGCACTGGATATTCTGGGGCCATTCCCCGCCACCTCCAGGGGAAATAAATATTTGCTTACTGGGGTCGAATATTTTACGCGCTGGCCTATGGCCTGGCCCCTGGCGAATCAGTCGGCAGCAGCCATCGTCGACGCCTTTGTCCAAGGTTATGTCATGGACAAAGGTGCCCCGGAGCGGTTGTTGACCGACCAGGGTAGAAATTTTTCGGGGAAACTCCTAAAACAAGTCTGTGATCTCCTGGGAACGAAAAAAATTCGAACCTCCCCCTATCACCCGCAAACGGACGGGATGGTCGAGCGTCTGCATCGCACCATCACGTCTATGTTGTCGCAGCAAGTTTCGGACTCACAGGCTGATTGGGACTTACAAATTCAAGGGGTTCTAGCGGCATACAGATTGGCTCCCCATGCTGCGACGGGGTTTTCACCTTTCTTTCTTATGTATGGCCGCGAACCCGACCCACCTGTTCGGGCACAGTTGCAGATCCCCGTGCCGCTGGGCAAATCTAAATTGGACGATCACGTTAAATTTAACCTTGACAAACTGACTGAGGCGCGGGATGCGGCGAGGCTAAATTCTGACAGGCGTCAGAAGGCGAACGAGCGCCTCAGACTGGCTCGCGCGCACGTGCTGCAGTGGAAGCCGGGGGACAGGGCATGGCTGCACTGTCCCCAGGTACCACTCGCGACCTCCTCTAAACTCGTACGCCCGTGGCGGGGCCCCGTCGAGGTTATTGAGGTTTTGAGGCCTCAGTGCGTTCGAATCCAATGGGGGAGGCGCCGGTGGTTTGTACACCCCTCTAGGCTGAAGCCGTTTGTTGCGGTGCGGGGGCCCACGCCACGCACGCGAGGCCAAGCATGTGGGGGGTCGACCGACTCGGAGGGTCCGTCGCTGCTCTCGCCTGATGTGTTGCCGGCTGTCCCACCCACAGGTGCACCGGGAATGACGGGCTCACGCCCTGGAACCCCCACAGGTGATGCCGACAGTCGCGCGACTTCAATCGCGACCTCACCTCGCATGGGACAGCCGCCACCGGATGGTCCGCCGTCCGGGGTTGCCCCGTGTGACGGGCCTGCGGCAAGGACGCGCGCTAAAATGCGCAGACTCTTATAATATACAGCAGGAAGAAAAAGAAAAAAAATTTATTTTCCTTCACGTGTCATGGTTACTGTATGCTGCGTCGGTGGTGTGCTCCTTGCACACTGAGTGTGTTGTGTTGTGTGGCCGGGGTGTGTGTGTTGTGGGTGCGTTGTGTGTCGTGGGTGTGCTGTGTGTGATGGGGGAGTTCCTGGCTAGTTGTACATACGTGCTTACGGATTTCGTATTTATGCGGGGGGGGGGGTGCGTCGGACATTCCCTTCGGGGGTATGGTTGTTGTTCTTGTTGTTGTTCTTCTATTTGCATTTTGTTGAAAAAATGAGGCACACACGGGGTCGAGGGGTAATTGTTCCTTTATTTGGAATTGTTGCAGCCGGGACGGCTGCGAGCTGTAATGGGGGGGGTGATGTAGGGCTGTTACGGGAGGGCTGTAAGTGCATACGATCCAATGGGTAACAAACACAGTGGGCGGAGTTACGGGAGTACACGGGGGGGGTGCCCGCAGCGACGTCCGCATCAGGCAGCCTGGGGGGTTGTGATCCTGTTGGGGGGTATAAAGGGGGAGGACAAAGAGAGCTCGGGGCTCAGTCTGGGAACGAAGGAGGAAGAGTGAAGATCCTCTAGCTAGAGCCCTGGACTCCCCTCGACGCCGCCCTTGTCAGGGCTGCAGAGGAGCGAGCCAGAGGCGTGGTTCCGTGAACCAGGGTTAGACCCTGGGACTCCGGAGACCGTAGCCCGACTCACCAGTGTCGGGCCAGTTAGCCTCCCCTAGCTCGTTAGAGGAGGACTTGGGGATAGGTGAGATTAGCTAGGGGGTATCCCCAGTTATCCGGGTGAGGGGGCCGCTACCCCCTCTAGTGTTGTCCTGTACCGAGAAGCTGGAAATAAATATACGTGTGCCTCAACCTGGGTGTCCAGCGTCTTCACCGGTACTTCATATGCATACTCGGCTCGTGTAGACCTTCCTCTCTCTCTGGCTACACCGTATGCATACTCGGCTCGTGTAGACCGTTCTCTCTCGCTGGCTACACACTATACATTACTCAGCTCGTGTAGACCGTTCTCTCTCGCTGGCTACACACTATACGTTACTCAGCTCGTGTAGACCGTTCTCTCTCGCTGGCTACACACTATACATTACTCAGCTCGTGTAGACCGTTCTCTCTCGCTGGCTACACACTATACATTACTCAGCTCGTGTAGACCGTTCTCTCTCGCTGGCTACACACTATACATTACTCAGCTCGTGTAGACCGTTCTCTCTCGCTGGCTACACACTTATACCTTACTCTCCTCTACTCTCCATTACTCTCCATTACTCTCCTCTCCGGGCTCTATCTCTGCACCTTCGTCTTCCTTTCTTAGATGGTTCCACTTCTGCCCCTGCTCCTCTGTGCATCACCTTATATACCCCTTCTTCCCGGGAGACGGAGCGGATGCGGACCTCAACGTCGGCACCGCTCCTCAGTTACCCAATCCCCACGCGCTATCCCTACGATCCGGTTCCGCTCAGCGCGTGTTTCCACTCCCCGACCAATCACACCGCGCTGCTACCCGATCACTCCCTCTGGGCGCGTCACCGGCACACAGCCAATCAGCAGCACTACCCCCACCCGCGCACTGACGCCTGCTCCTCCCCGTCAGCGCGCGTCACCACACACACACCCGTACATACGCGCTGGCACACGACATATACACCCAGCGCGGATCACCACTACATCACCCCCTCCCACATAGCTCGCAGCCGGCCCGGCTGCTAACAACAACCAACCGCGACGATAAAACGACAACCAACAAAAAAAAAACCCCGTAACCCCCCGAATGTGCCCCGTAACATAACACAACAACAACAACAACAAGAATAACTATGTACAGATTGACAATGAACCCGAAAAGTCAACCATAACACGATACGAGCAAATTCGAAACGAACGCGCCCCACGTCCCTGCGACTACACGCAGTGACGAGGCGCTCCAACTGCCCCGACTCCTCACGAGGCAGGTCATGCAAAGTAGCACGACCTGGCGCGAGTCCGTCTGGCTGGTCCATCGTATGGGGCGGGACACTGACGACCGTCCGGCGGTTCCGGCTGCTCCAGACGGCGCGGAACGGGCCTGAAAGGGCCGGCCCCGCCGCGGAGATCCGGCCGCCGGTGATCGGCAGCTGTCAGTTCCGAGACACCTGGGAGCAGATCAGGCGAAAATACGTGTGGATCAGGCAGAGACATTTCCCCCTCTGGGTCGCCGGTCACGTCACACGCCCGGCCATCACGACACAAGGGGAGGCCATATGGAGGCGAGAACGGTTTCAGTCGGGAGGGGTGAACGTACCACCGGCGCTTTCCCCACTTTATCTGAACGCACTGGGGCCGTGCAACGCGCACGACCTCCACGGGTCCCCTCCACGGTCTCAACAATTTAGGCGACGTAGCCAAGGGTGCCTGAGGGCAATGCAGCCAGGCCCTGTCACCTGGTTTCCATTCGTGCATGGACACCTTCCGTGCCCGCAACCGTTCATTAGCAATTTGGCGAGCCCGCGAATTAAGCCGCGCGGCCTCCCTCGCCTCTGTCAGCTTGTGAATATTAAACTTAATATGTTCTGCCAAATTAGAATTAGTTCGTGGAGCGGACAGGCCAAGTTGCGTTTCTATTGGCGGGTCAGCTTCCCGACCGTACATCAAATAGAATGGGGAAAACCCCGTAGCTGCATGGGGGGCCATTCTATACGCGGCAAGGACTCCCGGGACCTGCAGGTCCCAATCTACATGTGCCTCGCACACCTGCTGGCACAGCATGGAAGTCAAGGTTTTGTGGAGTCTCTCCACCATCCCGTCAGTCTGCGGGTGGTACGGGGAGGTACGCACCTTCTTGGTACCCAACAGATCGCACACCTCTTGCAACAATTTACTCGAAAAATTTTTACCTTGGTCGGTCAGCAGGCGTTCGGGAGCCCCCTTGTCCAGGACATAGCCCTGGACGAAGGCATCCGTCACAGCCGCTGCCGACTGGTTAGCGAGAGGCCACGCCATAGGCCATCGGGTAAAGTATTCGACCCCCACTAACAAATATTTATTCCCTCTCGGCGTGACTGGGAAGGGCCCCAAAATATCGAGTGCAACGAGCTCGTTGGTACGCGAGACCTGAATAGATTGCAGCGGTGGATTAGCTGCCACGGCCGGTGGTTTACGCCTGGCGCACTCAACGCACCCCTTCAGAATATGCACCACATCACTTCCCATTCCCGGCCAGTAATAGTCACGCTGAAGCAGGGCAAGCGTCTTGTTAACTCCCAAGTGCAAGAGGCGTTCGTGTGCCGCCAAGACAACCCTCCCCCTCACAGCGGAAGGCACCACGAGTGCGTTCCGCCGGGACAAACTGTCCCATTTCAATAACACGCCCCGCTCAAGTACATAGGAGCCGGTACGCTCCTGGTCCCCCTCGGGACCCCCAACCTTGCGGCGCAATGCTAGCAGCGAGCTGTCCGCCATCTGGAGGCGGCCCCATTCGCTGAGCGACAGCGAGAGCAGCGAGTCCCGACCCTGAGAGGCAGTGGAATCATCCCCGATCGGTGCGCCCGCTGTCGCAGCCAGTGCCCCCATCTCCCCCGCAAGCGTCGGTTTACAGCGCGCCGATCCCGACAAACACGCGCATTCATCACAAGGCAACAACCGCGACAAGCAATCGGCATTCGTGTGTCGCAACCCCTTACGGTACGTAGTCGTAAACTGATAGTCCTGGAGGACTTCCAACCAACGCGACAACTGGCCCGAGGGCTGGGCGACCCTCAATGAATACTGTAGCGCCGCGTGGTCCGTTCGGACTGTAAAGTGACGACCATAAAGATATGGCCTAAACTGCTGCACAAAAAAAAACAATGGCAAGCAGCTCGCGACGGGTGACACAGTAGCGCTGCTCCGCCGGAGACAACACCCTACTACCGTAGGCGACAACTCTTTCGACACCCCCAACGACTTGGGATAGCACCCCCCCAATGCCCGTGTTGCTAGCATCCGTGTCCAGCAAAAAGGGACTGGCAAAATCGGGATAACACAAGGGTGGGGCACCCACCAAGGCGTCCCGGAGGGAGCGAAACGCGGCCTCCTCCTCCGGTCCCCATTTGAACTTCACTCCCTTCGCCGTTAGAGCGTGCAAGGGTTTTGCAATAGTGGCGAAGTGCTCAACGAACCGCCGATAATAAGAAGCAAACCCGATGAAACTACGCACGTCGGAAACGGACGTAGGTGTCGGCCACGAACCGACACAATCCGTCTTCGCGGGATCGGTGGAGATCCCCGAAGAATCGACAATGTGACCCAAGTATCTAACGGACCTACGAAGGAGGTGACATTTGGCCGGTTTAAATTTCAACTTAGCCGATCGCATTCGCAAGAACACCCCTCTCAATCGCCGGAGGTGTTCCTCAAACGTTTTACTGAAAACAATGACATCGTCCATATAAATCAAGCATGTATCCCACTGTAAGCCCGACAAAACCAACTCCATAAGTCGCTGAAACGTCGCTGGAGAGGAGTGAAGTCCCATGGGTAACCGGTTAAACTGGAACAGCCCCCCTGGAGTCCGAAATGCTGTCTTAGGTTTCGACTCTTCGTCGAGCGGCAACTGCCAAAACCCCGATAACAAATCAAGAGTCGAAAAATATCGCGCACCAGACAATGCATCGAGGGACTCATCCATCCTGGGGAGCGGATACGCGTCAGCCACAGAGATCTTATTCAGGCGACGGAAATCAACGCAGAATCGCAGGGACCCGTCCTGCTTCTTAACCAGCACAATAGGCGCTCCCCACGGGCTAGAGGAGGGCGAAATAATATCGGCTTCTAGCATATCGTTAACAGCCGACTGAACATGTTCCTTCTCCACGGGACTCAGTCGGAAGGGATTTAGCCTGACCGGCGCCGCATCGCCCGTTTCAATGTGATGGTGCAACAAATCCGTGCACCCAATGTCATACTTATGTTTACTGAATACATCAGAGAATTCAATGAGCAACTCGCGCAGCGCACCCAACTGCGCCGCCGACAAATCGTCCGAGGCGGCACATAACGAATGGACCCACTCAAGGTCTTCCCTTGGCTCAACGTTCCGCGCGGGGCTCGAGCCCACCTGCGCAACCAACCCATCATCCCCAGGGACCTGCGCCGCGTGAGCCAGCACGGTGCCCTGCGGAATGACAGCTGGTCGCGACCCCGCGTTCAAAACCATCACAAACGGATCCCTGTCAGCCCGCACCAAAGTGTGAGCCACCGATAAATCAAGACCCCCGACAGCCTTGTTAGAAGGACCCAAAAGCATACTCTGTCCCGAAGCCTCCCTCACCCATGGTTTCCGCAACCGGAGGGGAATCAACATCTGTGAACCCGGGGGCACTTGCACTGTCTGCGTCGCCACCGCTTGTATCGTAGCGCACGCCGTCCGAATGTCAGTAGGGCCCGTCAAAAATGAAATCCGGCGACCCGATGGCAGTTCAATGCATCGTTGATCGATAAGAATTTTAATGGGCATTTTAGCCAAAAAGTCAGTGCCCAAAAGACACGGAACTGCCAAAGAAGACGAAACGAAAACGGGTCCCGACAATTTGATATCTCCAATGCAAATGGACGCCCTAACCTGACCGATAATGCCCAACGATCCCCCATTAGCGGCGTAAAATGGCACATCCACTGGAAGCAGCGGACGACATTGGACCGGAAGAATATTATAAATGAGGTCCGATATAATAGTTGCCGATGCCCCCGTGTCCACTAACACCCTAATCTCAACCCCATCAATAGATCCCGTAACAACGGACGAACCTGCCGAAGCAGCCACAATTCTATGCCCCAATTCCGCCCATTCAATGTCTCCCTGGTCCCGGCCGAACCCCCCTCGCCGAACCGAATCCCCGAACCTTAACCGGCCCTCCTCCGCCGCAACGCGGCGTCCCATGTGTGCCGAATAAACAGGCCGAGCGTGTGAGGTGCCGCGACTTGCCGGGGATTGTAGAGATGACTTGGGCTCTCGGTCGTCGTCCAACCGAGCTCCCATGGCGCGCTGCCGCGGAGCGCGGCACCCGGACGCCACGTGGCCCCGGAGGCCGCAGTTATAGCACGTGACGAGGGTCGGAGTAGATCTTGGTTGCTCCGACTTTCGGCCCGATCGCAGAGGCGACCGGGCCCCCGGCCTCCAGTCCCCTGGTCGTCCCGTGGCGAACGCCTCCTCTCGTGGGCTGACGACTTGGGGTTCGGCGACCACCAAACCCGGGGCTGCGACGACAGCAGCGTTGCAACCAACGCCTTGCTTCCGTTGTAGGGCCTCGTGCGCTTGAATACTCGTGGCGACTCTCAAAGAAGAAATATCAATCTCGTCAGCTGTGTTGATAGGGACCCCCAGGTCCTGCGCCAACTTGAGCAGCTGCTCCAAAACCATCGCGTCTTGGCCCTCCTCGTCCATCCGAGGGAACGCAGCATCAGCAAGAGCCAGCAACGCCGTGCGATAGGCCAGCGCGGTCTCCGTGGCCGCTTTCCGTCTTGCGTAGAACTGATGGCGGCACGTAGAGGGAGGCCCGTAGACCCTGGCCAACAAACCCAGCGCATCCTTCAGCGTGGAGCGGTCCGACTTCCGTGCAGCCCTGAAGGCCGCGAGCGCATCGTCGTCCAGCATGGCGGGCAATGCCCGCAGCGCCGTAGCATCGGACCACGCTGACATCTCTTGATGCGCCAAAAACCTTCGCTGAAATTGGCCCCAGTCTCCGCCTTGAAGGCTGACAACGTGGGCAGGCGCTGCTGAAAAATGAAGTCATCCGCCTCGTGGTTCCTCTCCGCCTGTCCGTCGGTGTCTAAGATGGCGGCTCCAGCAGCAGACGTAAGATGGCGGACCCCCTCGCGCGCTGATGACGTCGATGCGCGCGCTTGGGAACCCACCACCACGTGGCGCTCGCCGTTCCCGCCAAAAGTAGGCCCAGGCGCAATGGCGGGAATCCCCCATTCGTTTTGGCGGGAATCTGCGGGGCGACCTTGTAAAATGTCCCCCACCGTCCCCGCTCCTCCCGACGAGCTGATCTCCGCCAAGATGGACGCGGCGGCGAGCAGCAGCTCCGCCAGTCGGGAGTGCGCCTCACGAAGCCCGGCGTCTGTCCCCGGTCGCTCGGCCGGCGCCGTCGACGGACCCTGCAGCGTGGGCAAGTCCTCTTCCTCACCCCCCGCCACCAGCGGCCCCGAGTCGTCCAGGTCTTCCTCGCGGTCAATCCCGTGGGTCCTACGGGTCTTCCTCGTCTCCATACTTGGAAGCCCGTTTCACTTCTGACGCCAGATGAAGTATTGGAAAATGACGGCAGGAAACTCCTTGACGGGAACACACTTCTTTTATTAAATCTTGACTTGTAACAATACAACGCGTGGCCTCTCTTCTTCACAATGCGCTTCTCTTGACTCTGGATTCTGTGCTGCCGGCTCTCTGTGCCTCGTGTAGACTCCGCGCCTCGGCTACACTCCTCTCTCGCCTCGTGTAGACTCTGCGCCTCTGCTACACTCTCCACTCGCCTCGTGTAGACTTTGCATATCTCTCTCTGGCTACACCGTATGCATACTCGGCTCGTGTAGACCTTCCTCTCTCTCTGGCTACACCGTATGCATACTCGGCTCGTGTAGACCGTTCTCTCTCGCTGGCTACACACTATACATTACTCAGCTCGTGTAGACCGTTCTCTCTCGCTGGCTACACACTATACGTTACTCAGCTCGTGTAGACCGTTCTCTCTCGCTGGCTACACACTATACATTACTCAGCTCGTGTAGACCGTTCTCTCTCGCTGGCTACACACTATACATTACTCAGCTCGTGTAGACCGTTCTCTCTCGCTGGCTACACACTATACATTACTCAGCTCGTGTAGACCGTTCTCTCTCGCTGGCTACACACTTATACCTTACTCTCCTCTACTCTCCATTACTCTCCATTACTCTCCTCTCCGGGCTCTATCTCTGCACCTTCGTCTTCCTTTCTTAGATGGTTCCACTTCTGCCCCTGCTCCTCTGTGCATCACCTTATATACCCCTTCTTCCCGGGAGACGGAGCGGATGCGGACCTCAACGTCGGCACCGCTCCTCAGTTACCCAATCCCCACGCGCTATCCCTACGATCCGGTTCCGCTCAGCGCGTGTTTCCACTCCCCGACCAATCACACCGCGCTGCTACCCGATCACTCCCTCTGGGCGCGTCACCGGCACACAGCCAATCAGCAGCACTACCCCCACCCGCGCACTGACGCCTGCTCCTCCCCGTCAGCGCGCGTCACCACACACACACCCGTACATACGCGCTGGCACACGACATATACACCCAGCGCGTATCACCACTACATTAGTACTACTGCTACAGACAAGGATAATGATAATTAATTAACCCTTTTCCGTTCCGAGACGTCTGCAAGTTGCAGGGAGGGTCTCGTTCAACCGCTGAATCTCGGAACACGCAAATGGTCAGCGTTCATTTTATTTAGGGAAGCGTAGCACCCTTGTTTTTAAAGACATTGTTCTCACTGCAGAGAAATGTAGCGACACGACCACACTCTATGATAGCTAACACCAAACTTTGTCACACACCCGCACGCATGGCCTTGAGGGAGCCCTGGTACCGATAAAGTTATTTTATTTTAGTTTTTCTTCTGATTCCATGCACTCCACGCTTGCGGAGTGAATGGTGTGGACATAGTGGTGATGATAATGGCGATGCTGACGATGCCGATATTGTTCTTGCAGAGTGTTTTTGCAATGGTCATGCGACCAACTGCAACCCACTGACGGGGAAGTGCTTCTGTACCACCAAAGGCATCCGTGGAGACCAGTGTGAAGTGTACGTGTATTCACACAATCGCACTATTGCACCTTCACGCACACATGAACACAAATTCTTGGTTTGTTTAACCGCCTGAAAAAGACCACATCGTGCCTCTACCATTTATTCAATGGCTTGCCACACACCTGCTCAGCATCACCCAAGTGTCGATCATTGCCTGCAAACGCCTTTAATGTGTTTATTATATATAGCTTTCATGTTATAACCTTATTCTCTTCCAACAAACATCCCTCTTCAACAGTGTGCATTCTCAACCGACTGCCCAACAACCACCACATGATGTCCCCTTTTCTCCTCTGGCGCTTGGATAATCTCACCACGTGTATCGTCGCACTATCAACATCTCAGAGTTCATAATAAAGGTTTTTGGGTTAGATCGCGTTATTTATAAATGTGTCGTAACCCTCCACCACCCGACACGGCCAAACAGTAAAACATGTGTCACGTTTACAAAGGACAAAATAATTCACTTCTTTAGCCCACCGGTGTGTTGAAGAGCGAATCAACATCATTTAAAATTTGAGTACGACGTTTTGCTGGTAATTACATCCAGCTTCATCGGGCGATTTGCCAGAATGGTGAGGCTCTCCTCTTGCTCCCGGTCTTAAATAGAGCAGCAGCAGCAGGGTGACGTCATCATTAAATTCAATAAGGTGCAGTGATTTGAGGCGGAGAGGGGGAGTTGTTCAAATTTAAAAGCACCTCAGAGTGATGGCGACTTGTTGTTTGTTTACCCAGGTGTGAGACGGAGAACCGCTACCTGGGCAATTCCCTGAAGGGAACCTGCTACTGTGAGTACTCGCTCCGTGACCTGCTGTCGAACCCAGCGATGTGTGTCGACTACATCCCTGTCAACCCCTTGTCAGTGCCCTACCTTCTTACGGACCAATTCAGACTTTATTCATCACCCCGTGCCCCTTATACATCTCAACGTTCATCCTGCAAAGTCTCATCATAAGGGAGAAACAATTTTTTTTGTCCATATTGAAACAGCTGTACGCTGTATGGGCTTGAAAACTCAATTTCCCTGTACAAGAATACAGGTAAATCGTGTGGGTTGACAGCTATGAGAATACTTACAAGGACATGGCCAAATTAACAGTAAATGGAAAACAAAAATAGGGCACTGGAAATTTGTGAACTCTTATCTACGAAACAATCATAATATTAGCTCACGATACAATTTTAGTGCATTTACTATTCGCACCGTTCTCATAATGGCGCAGGGCTATTTACGAAGGCGTTATATTTTACAAACAGGCATCGTCTGCCAATATGGAGCGATGCTGCTACGATGTGTAATCCCATTTAAGTGATCTGCAGCGTCATTTGTTCAATTTGGACCATGACGCCAGCACACGATGGCCTGTGTTTTTTATGACGTCAGGGGACCTTGAACGTCCACTGTGAATACATGCATGTGGAATTTCTTTTGCACCATACATAGCCAAACCGTACTAATCGTAGGTGAAGCAGACAGAACTCCATTTGTATGGTTAATACACCCGCGGTATTAACCAGGGCGGCTTTCCAGCTAATGCGCTACCGCTGAGCCCCAATAAATATTTTTTTGAACTTAAATGGCGTCACGTGACCTGTGGGGTGAGTGAATGGACAGCCTCAAGTTAGTTTTGCCCTTTGTTGTAACGGGAGAATATACGGATATCAGTACTGTATTTAAATTGGAGCCCAGGGAAAATATAAGAGATGGGTGTTTAATGCACAACAGTTGCAGGATATCACTGAAGCAATAGTGAGGTGAGGTGATGTTGGTGACATTGGGCTGAATGAGCAAATGACGTTGATATCGTATACATGTACATTTTGGCTTTACGTTTGTGTTATGAATAAACTTATTTAAACGTGAACAGTATTTCGTGCAAGGAGCGTGGCATGAATTCATCCGTTCTGCCCTGGAAATGTAGACCGTCATTAATGGACGTTGAGATCATCGGTGCTTTTCTGTGCGGTTCAGGCCTTCCCATGCTTCGGCGCTTCATAAACTCTCTTTGTTAACGTACGACGGTCTGCCTGCAAGCACACGTGCGTGCACTGTGCGTTACAACAGCGTGTCTGTGCCCCATGTTACAGACAATCTAATGGTCGACTATCAGTTCACATTCAGCCTCTCTCTGGAGGAAGACAGCCATTACACCGCTATCAACTTCAAGGCTAACCCCGATGAGGTGCGTCCACAGCTCTGCTGCCGCGAGAGAGCTCGCCACACAATACGCATTGCCGTTTGTAACAATGATTATCATCTCGATGGCTTTACTGAAACTCTGGGATTTCTTTCAAGGAACATATTGCTAAAATGGGTTTCCTCAAACAATGCTTTAGACGTGTAAAGATTACCCAAAAAACTGGGCTTAAATTCCCACGGAATATGTTGCTGGTCGTGAGCAAGACTGGAGGTGGCAACATGACGAGCGGCCGCGGGAGTCATGAGACGTGTGTGGGTGGATTTTGGTGTCCCACCGGGTGGTGAGTGGTGGTGCGGCGGTTAGCGCTACGCTGCGCTACGAACCCGGCGACACGCGTTCGATTCCCGCTCATGGCCACCAACACCGGTGACGATTATCTGAACCGGTCCTGGGCCTCCCCTAGGTCGACTCAGCCTCAAATGAGTATCTGGTGCGATGTGTAAACATTGTCGCTGGGGAGACAAAGGCGGCTGGGCGTGGTGCTGGCCACCCACTCACTCGTGTGCCGTGCCGTCCTTCGTAAGTGCTCGCGAACAGCACTTTCCCTTACAGTCTGTGAAAGCTATATGGGGGATCTTTGTGCCACTGGGCATACACATTTTTTATGGGTTTCTGACTCTGACATATCCGACTTGAACTTAAGCCCTGCGAAGAAGATTGTAGCAACTTCAAGGACAGTGCATATCATTATCATTATCAGAGTTGTTTCTTTTTGTTTGCATTTTGGCTGCTTGTGTTGTGGTTATTGCAAACATGATGCCTTGTATAAAGGTGTCAGTTTTTGTACCAGTTGAAAGGGTAAAAACCTACTACTACAAGATTGTAACAAGTTTAAATAATGATACAATTTTACGTAGATGCGTTTGAGAGTATTTGTTAATGTCTAAGTCTACCTGGATTTTTGGTATGAAGGAAATACTGTGCTATAGTTGTGATCTCATCTCATTGCTGGGCAGAACCGAGACATGGACATGTTTATCAATGCATCGAAGAGCTTCAACCTCAACATCACGTGGTCCTCGCGTTCCTCCGGTAAGATCGCCGTGCACTGTTCGTACGTTTGTGTGAACGTCAGAAGGGATTACTTTCCAGGAGGGTTGAGCAGTGGGGAGTAGAATGACCCCCACGTAATTCCGTCTTCCTCAGAGGTTTAAAAAAATAGTTTTTTTTACAAAGTACGTAACCCCGTGCCAGATTGTCCGCAACATCGTCATACCGCCCCCACCCGCCCCTCCCCTAACACCATCGCCTCCATCCACCCAGCAGTCTAAATGGATTCATCAAGTCAATCAATTGGCCGGTCGCGTGTGTGGAGGGGTAAAATATTGGTAGGCCTCACCTTTTATGTGATCCATTCAAATACGTCTGGTCAATGTGGAAGAGAAGCCCCAATGCAGAGGAGAATTTGCTCTATAGCAGTTGTGTGAGCAGAGCAATTGCAGGGCTGAACCTTAACAATTTTTTTTGTTCTACCCTTTGAGGGTTCTGCATCACGCACGCTCTCCCTTGTTACGCGTTTCCCACTGAGTGTTTATATATTATAGTTATTTGTCTACTGTATCACCCTGGTTTACGTGAAAGATGTGCCAATGAATATTGAAATGACTTAAATCAAAGGGATTTACAGCGTAGGTGGTGGAGACGAAGGCTGAGAGGCGACGGATAACGAGATAAGGACGGACGATGATCCTGTGCGGGTTGAGGCAACGAAAATCGGGTAGCAGTGTTAATAAAGTGACGACGTATTTGAGAAATGACGTAAAATGGGGAGACATAAATCGGGGTATTACTTTATTTAAAACTATTTCTTGAAAACTCTTTTTTTTATTTTACCAGGGAAGGCCTGGTAGTTAGTTATATAGTTCTTTTTCAGAAGCGACTTGGCCCAAAACTGATAGCTCAACAAAGTGGTTTATTGCGTGAAAATGGATTGCAGCCAAATACTCTAAACGCACGTTTATAAATGTGTAATAAAAGACTCCGTCAGGCACTGCTGGTCTCCGCTTGTCTTTTATTCAGGTTTTTCTCCGCACCCCACTGGTCTCCTCCACGGACCAGCGTCGTCTCGCGCGCGCCCCGCGCACGCTCCCTCTCGCGTGCCACGCACGCTCCTCTGTTAGCTCCTCCACTCGTCCTCACACCCCGCTGGTCCTGACAAGGGACCAGCATCTCCTCTCGCGTGCCCCACACGCTCCTCTCGCGTGCCACGCACGCTCCTCTCGCGTGCCACGCACGCTCCTCTCGCGTGCCACGCACGCTCCTCTTGCGTTCCCCGCACTCCTCTCGTGTGCCCCGCACGCTCCTCCGTCAGCTCCTTCTCGCGCGCGCCCCCCACGCGCTCTCCCGTTAGTCGCTCCGCTCCTCCCCGCTCTGCACACCGCTGGCCGACGGTGTGCCGAAGCCCCATCAGCCACGTGGCTGATGGCGCGGCGGCCTCCCAACATGGTCCCGCTTCTTCACTCCATCAACTGGCCTCGATCTCTTCCGGGCTCCCCTCTATAACCTCTCTCCCACGTGACCCTGATTCCTCCCTTCCGGATCGTCAGATCCGGCCTTCCCATACTGCCCTGCTGGCTCCACCTCCATTCACCTCGCTTCCCATTGGAGCCGAGGTGAACGGTGGCCCCTCTCACACGCCCCCCATACCGGGCTCCGCCCCCAATACCCCGGGTCGTGTGATTGGGCCAGAGTCCAGCAGCAACCCCATTTACGCTCGCATTACAAATGTGGAGGGAAAAACCGGAGGACCCGGTGAAAGGTCCACGTGACCACGGGGAGAGAGACACGCGAACTCCAAATATACAGGCATCAGTGTCGGGATCGAATCCGCGCCCTTCGTACCAGGCGAGGCAGTTAATATCTCATCACCGCCACGTTTGTAAACCGATTTCGACGTTCGAGAACCTGCGCTACCCACGTGGATACTCGTGCGTGTTCGTGCACGTTGTTCTCCGACAGAGAGCGGAGAGGAGGTGGTGGTGGTCTCTCTCTTCAACATCAAGGAGTACGAGGACAGTTTCTCGGACGAGCAGTACGACTTCGAGGATAACCCCAACATCACCTTCTATGTCTACGTCAGCAACTTCACAGCCCCCATCTCCATCCAGGTGCCACTCGCGTTTGTGCCCGCATTGAAAAACATCGAATTTAACACCGTTATCTTAGGTTGAGGTGCAAATAAATAAATAAAACAGCTGTCTGTCAATAATAATCCACAGAAGAGTGGCCGAACTTTTGAATAACTATTTTCGGCACGAACCGTGTCGGGGTACTGCAAGATCCGACTGTGCCCCACTCGTGCTCGCCAAGCTGCATTGGCTTCCAGTTGCCGAAGGAATTCATTATAAGGTGTTTTACTCGGGGTGTTTTACTCACACTCATTCCACGCAACCACAAATGAACCACGATATCTCGCTGATCTTGTCAAGGAGCATAAACCATCATCACGCGAACTCTGGTCATCCTCACAGCGGCTTTTGGCTAACCATCAAGCAAAGATGGTCACTACATCGCGCGCTTTCAAATACGCTTTTGCGGCTATCTGGAATGCTCTTCCTTCTGATATTAGGAAACCACTGGAGCTATGCACTTTAAATCATCGAGATTGGAAGCTATTTTTTTTAGAACTGCTTTTTGTGATCAGTCCTTTGTCCTTCCCCTGCACCTTTGACTAGCACAGTTGGCTACGTACAGTTCGAAAGAAGTTCAACATTCATACACACTGTACATGTGATTGACAAACTAAAAATGTTATTTCATTTATTAATTCAGCACACTTCCATTCTCTCAGATTTCCTTCTCGCAACGGAGTAACTTCATGGATCTGGTTCAGTTCTTCGTCACTTTCTTCAGGTATGGTGCCAGACGAAGACACGACCCACCATCGCATCCTCGCACGCAGCCCAGGCCACGCCAGCGGCTGCAGTCGTAATAATAAAAATCACAGTTGGTGCCCGCTCCGTTATAAAAGCACGATGCCCAAACGAAAGCGCTAGGTTTCACAGACGAGTGTAGCCTGCCAGTTTGGGGCCGACGTTGCAAAGTGGGAGGCCAGAGTGAGGCGCCACGTGGCCACCAACCCTCTGGAAAGTGGACGGCACCAGATGGTGGCTTGGGAAAGACATTGTGTTGCCTTAGCTGAGACAGAGTGTGTGCTTTGTGATTGTAAAACACGCACTCTGGCGACTCGGTTATTCTGGCCGCACGAGAGAATCGTTTGAAATTTGTCAGAACTTTGCGAGGAGGCATCCAGCTGATGTTTCTAATGAGAAACTACAATAAATGTACGACCATCGTTAGCATAAACATGGATATAGTGGATAGACATGCGTTGTCAATGCCGTCATTGGCCACTCCTGCTTTCAGTCGTGGCATTGCCAACACGGTGACATGTAGCATGGCATTGACAAGGCTCGATTATTGCAACTCACTATTCTCTGGGACATTTGGTAAAAACAGCAAGCTGCAGCATGTATAACATTATTTAGTACGAGACGTGACGGGTACTGCAAGATCCGACCATGCCCATTCAGTGCTCGCCGAGCTGCATTGGATTCCGGTTACCGAATGAATACATTATAAGGTCACACTTATTGCACACAAGGAGCATCAACCATCGTCACGTGAACTCCGGTCATCCTCGCAGCTTCTTTTGGCGACCCATCGAACAAAGATGGTCGCTGCATCCTGCGCTTTCAATACTAGGAAGCCACTGGAAGCTATGCACTTTTAAGTGATCTCGATTGAAAACTCATTTATTGAGAACTACTTTGTGTTGTCCTTCCCCTGCACCTCAAATTAGCACGGTTGGCGATGAAAGTTGCGAAAATGGCAACATACGTACTTAAGGATATTGATGACTGTTGGCCACATATAGCCACGTGCTTAATTTGTAACCGCTGTTAGCTGCTCTTGGTTCCAGTATGTTCATGTTGCTATCCCTCTGGGGCTGACATTTTTTTGTTTTGATTGCCCTACTTCACTGCTATACTTTGTTTTGATAGTTTTTTACATTGTCATTTTGGTGATCCAGGTCACCTGCAAGTGAGACTCATGTTCTCTTGAGTTCTCACCTGGTAAAAAAACAAAACAAACTTGACCTTAACCTCACCTATGCGCACAATGAAACCGCGTGGAGTATTCTGTGGCCTCGCTCCGCCTCTGGCCACGCCCCCCTCGGGATCTTTCCCGAAAGATTTGGGGTCAGTGTCACGTGTCTCTCAAGCCCCCTTTTGGGCCCCCTTTGCTATCCTGTGCCGGTCACGTGCCCTCTCGGGATCACCCCAAGGCCACGTCCTCACGTGTCCTCTCTCTACCTGTCAATGGAACATGTCCTCGAGGGCCCGCTTCCTTGCCCTACCTTCGCCGGTGCCAGAGACAGACCGAGACACCCAATTCCGGCTTGTGACCCGAGATGGCGCACACGCCATAGTGACCCTATGATCGTCTCTTCATGTTTATTCACATCTGAACTATAAAGGCCTTTTTTATTCTTCATCGAGGCATACGGTGAAAAATAGGAAATCGCTTATTGGACATTTGACCGATTGGTATAAATGAGTCGTAACTTTTTGGCCACTCCACCGCCGCTCCTCCTGTGAATGTTTCCGGGCGAGGTTGGCAAGTTGGGACTGCGATTTGATCACTTTTTTATTGTTCGTGCTTTTTGTTTATGTGCCATTTCTGAATTTTTTATTCATTTATTTTTTATTTTTCTTGGTAGTAGTAGTGTTTTCATTCGCTTGGTGTGTGTGTGTGTTGGGCTTAGGTTAAACGTTGAGTTTTATAAGGGCACCACGGGGTGACCAGCCCCACCCCACCCAGCCCCACCCCTCCCACCTCCCACCCAGCCCCACCCTCCCCACCCAGCCCCTCCCCACCCTCCCCTCCCCACCTAGCCCCTCCCCACCCACCCCACCTAGCCCCTCCCCACCCTCCCCTCTCCACCCACCCCCACCCCTCCCATTTTTGGATGCACGACGGACGGACACAATAATCCCATGTGGGCTGGTGGAACCAGGAGGTTCCTACCAGTAAAATTAATGTACAGCGTTGTGGGATGCTGTTGTCATGAATGATGCCGTGCATAAAATGAAAGTCGTATTAATATTATTATTAAACGTTGTGTTGCAGCTGCTTCCTTTCCCTGCTGCTGCTGGCAGCCGTTGTGTGGAAGATCAAGCACAGCTGCTGGGCATCGCACAGGAGAGAGGTACACCCATTGGAGAACTTGAGAACAGAGAGGGGATTAGAGGTGCCACGATGGGAATGTTGGGTATACAGGGAAAGGATGAAATGTGTGCAGGCATGCGGAGTTACATTGGTAAGGAGCGTAATGTAATTTTGACGAGTATTTGGCTGCTATCAATTTCCACGTGATAAGCCACTTCGTTTAACTCTTATTTGTGATAGCCAGGTTGGTTCTGAAAAATAGCTATATGGCTCAATGGGCCTTACCTGGTAACATAATTTATTTTTAAATGGTTGTAACAGTACAATAACATTTACAAATGATCCATATTTGTTGGGTTAACCCATGTGGTAAATTTATGCCAAAATTGTTGTCATTAATCCACGACCCGACAATATTGTCCCTTTTACAAAGACATCATTTTTACGTCCCAATGTACTAATCAAACTGAAACCAATCCAGCTCATCACCGGTGACTTAAGAATCGTGGGATGGAATCGTAGGACGTAGGACGAAGAACCAACAACTCGTTGCTGACCTAACATCACAGTTCCCTGGCTTTGACCTCCCTCCAAGACAGTGGACAACACTCAACAGACTCCACATGGAGGGACAGGACACGGTAGTGGGGGGGGGGCATGACGCAGTCGGCCCCCCGGCTTTACGAGCGGACGACGAGGGATGTGACCTCCAAGTGCGACTGTGGCCCCCGAGTCCCGGAGCGTGGAACTTATCACAGATCGACCGGCCCTGCACTGACACAGGTTGCGGGAGGCGCTTTATTTGCCCACTCGGCATCTCGGGAAGTCACCGAGCGCGGATCGCCAAAACTCGACGCGTCCCAATGTCCTCCCGTCATATGAAAGAAGCAGACCGGCGACGAGATTTGTCACAACTGAATTCAACAACAACAACAACATCGTCGTCGCCACGCGGCGATGTTTGGCTCAAACCGTGTATGAGCTCTTATCAGGTAGTGGACACGTAACAGTGGTGCACTGGTAGTTTAATGACAAGGATTTTGGCATGAAATTATTGTCATTAATACCACAAACAAATATGGAGTTTTGCATTGGCTTTGAAAAATTATGTTTTAAGTTCATATTTAGATATATCCCTGTCACTCATTTTCATATTCAGTGCCTACTCATATCCCTCTCTCTACTCAGTTTACAATCCAATGCATTCATAGCATATTGATCGCTAATATGCCTTGTATCCTAATCAGATTAAAATCGCGTAATCAAGGTTGCAGGTGGGGGTGGGGGCATAGATGACAGTGGAAAGCAGGAGGCACAAAAAAATACATCGAATTCGAGATTGGACAGGGCTTGGCCTTTCAGAGAAAATCCAATTGTGGACAGAGTGGACAAGGAAAGTCTCGAGCGTGGACTTCATTCAAGACGGAAGTCAGCAGAGCTGACGGACAAGGAGAGATTTGAAAAGAAAGCATCGGAGAGTATAAGGCCCCCCCCCCCCCGGGGGATGTCAACAGAAATAATTAATTCTGGAGTGGATGGCACAACATGAGATGGGAAAGACAGGTGTAGGAAAGTCCGTGTATTTCGTCGCAACGCTGAGGTCGACCGCTTGTAATGTATGAAAGTTGATTTGACGCCAGTGGGAGGGAGATGTCATGAGTGATGATTTTTTTTCCAAGCGGAGGCAAGATCGAGATGATTCGATGGCCATACAATCCTGTAGATCATTGCAGACAAGTACAGCTCTTGGGTTTCCCAAGAACACCATAGGGGATATACAGGTTGACAGGAATGCAGAGCAGCCAAGGAGTGTGCCGGAGCTACCTACACAGCCTAGGAAACATTCGAAAGCGGCATATGTCATCACAGGTGACGGTGAGATCCAGCGTGAGCGCGTATGTGTGTGCTGGTCCAGATGCTGGTGCGTGAAAAGCAGCAGATGGGAAGCCGCCCTGTTGCCTCTGTCAGCCTGGTGCTGCCCCTGCGGGAAGAGCCATTCCTCACCTTCACGGAGCCATTCCCGGTTCGTCTCTCACACCCCTGCGACGTCCAGGGTGTGGAATGAGTTGATCAGTTGCTCCTGGAAAAGTCTTCCACCACAGATTTTAGCGTCGGTGCTTAATTATGAGGTCAAATTCATGGTAATAAGCATTGCCATCCTAGACACTTGGATGTTAATTGCTTGACTGTTCCCGCAATACATTTATAATGCTGAATGTATACAGAACTTCTTTGGCACCGTACATGTAGCCTACCGTGCTAATCGGACAGACAATGCCACTGCTGCTGTTGCACCAACAGATGCTGCCAAAGCCCATCGCCCTGCAGCCTTGTACCGACAACCGCGCCACCATCGTCTCCATTGCTATAATGCTGCCACACGGACTCAACAATGCACCGCCCCCTGGACAGTCGGGTCTGTGGAGCGTGCGCACACACACAATGTTTTTGGCTCGCCATCAAACAAAGACGGTCACTGCATCACGCGTTTTCAGATGCGCTGTCTGGAATGCTCGTCCTTCCTTCATTAGGAAGCCACTATGCACCTTCATCTAGATTGGAAACTCATCTCTTTAGAACTGCTTTTTGTGTTTAGTTTGTTGTCCTTCCCCCGCATCTCCGATTAGAACGGGTTGCTACGGAAGTTCAACGTACATACGTACATGTTGCATATTCAACTCACTGGGGACTGAGAAATGGGAATATTAGTGAAAAGGTGGGACTTGTGAACACCTCTAAAAAATGAGTTACACGATGCACAAACACTTCACTCATTTCAGCTGGTTAACTGGTCTTGGCCGACTTGTGAAGGTCGGATAAGCGACACTGTACCCTACATGAACTTACAGCAATTAATGTACATGTGCATACGCATGTTAGAACTGGGTCAAGTCTTCCTCATCAGCAAATCCTGCAGCAGCTGTCAACAGTTGTGGCTGCTAGAGCTCCTTTTGGTCCTAATGTTCTCAGCAAGTTTGCATGCCGTTCATCTGAATTGTTCAACTGAAGTTAAGGCCAACCAACTGACCGCTTGCTCAGTGACCGGCACTTTCCAGTGCCAGATGCCTTATTTCACCGTTCCCAGATGTCTGAAAGTTGCAGTGTGGCTCCCCTTCACCGCTGAATATCGAAACATGCAAGAGAGTCATAACGTCGTTGTTTTTAAAGACATTGTACTCACCGCAGAGAACTGTAGCGACACGACCGCACTCTTCGATAGCTGGCACCAAACTGTGCCGCACGCCCTCCCGCATGGCCTTGTGGGAGGCTTGGTACAAATAAAGTTATAGTTTTCTTCCGATTTAGTTTTGGTGGTTCCAATGCTTGTGCGTGATTTGTCTCTGTCCGTGTGTGCGCGCAGGGTTGGCGGTGGGCAGTGCCTTGATTGATCTGTTGCATCAACGCGCAGCTGAAGGCAGGGAAAAGGCGCCGGCCGCACGAAGCCGCAAGCACCAAGTGTTGTGAACCATGCTCTGCACTCGTCGGCAAAGATGAAAACCACTTTAGTACACTATGTTTAAACTGCGGTCACGTGAGCGCTCAAATCGATACGAAGCTGCATCAATTCGTTCAAGGACCCATTTGACAGCAATGTGATCTGCCATGCTTGATTCACATGTAACCTCCGATTAGCACGGTTGGCTACATACGGTGCGAAAGAAGTTCAACATACATACGCACGTACATACGCGAGGATAAGGAACTGCTGAGACACAGTACGCGACACTGCATTAGACCACGCAGGTTTTGAATTGTGATTCTGAATGCCACCACGCGGAGCTGTCAGAGTTTGTGCTCATGCCGAGAGTAAATTGAGTGTGAAGATGTGAGAGCTCAAGGAGCCGTGCAGGAAGCCTCGGCCGAGTTCCGTTTATTTGCTCATATGCGACGTGCACATAACCGTCATGAGACGTACTTCATAGTCTTAATTTTTTCGGTAAAGTCACGTAGGTAAAAAATGAATTTAAAATTAATAATTTATTTTATTTGTATTAATTTAAAATTCATTTTTTACCTACGTGACTTTACCGAAAAAACTAAGAGTATGAATCCTTGCAGTCACGAAAGCTTCAAATCTAGAATGAGACGTACTTGCCAGCTATACCCGTTCACGTGGTAGGCTGCAGATGTGGAAACCTCTATGCTCTACCCGCATACCGATATTCAAAGCAGAAAATTGCTGACGAAGTTTTTTGTTCCCACCAAAAATATTCCAAGTGATACGATGAGCTTTGAAAATCCATTTAGGGGTGAAAAGAGTATTTTTTAAGCGGTCACCTTTGACTAATATTAGGAGGCAAGTGTGATTCATACAGGCAACATCTTTAAAGAGAATGGGAAGCGTTCATGTCCTATCAGAAAGTCGTCAAATAAATGCCAGGTACAGTGATGGAAAACAGTATTTGATCCCCTGCTGATTTAGTACGTTTGCCCACTTACAAAGAAATGATCAGTCTATAATTTTAATGGCAGGTTTATTTGAACAGTGAGAGACAGAATAACAACAACAAAATCCAGAAAAACGCATGTCAAAAATGTTATCAATTGATTTGCATTTTAATGAGGGAAATACGTATTTGACCCCCTCTCAATCAGAAAGATTTCTGGCTCCCAGGTGTCTTTTTTACAGGTAACGAGCTGAGATTAGGAGCACACTCTTAAAGGGAATGCTCCTAATCTCAAGGGCAGGTGAGATGTGATTCATGCCACAGGCAGTGGCACAGGAGGAGGACACGATGAGCTCTTGTCCCTTCCTCCACCTGGCAAGACGTGCGTGGTTAACAAGAGACTTTCAATAAACACATTTTTTAAAACGTTTTTCCCCCCACTAAAAATCCCTCTGGGCAGGGGAACGATGAGGCAATTGACTTGTATTTTCCGAGTACAATTATATGAATGCATACTTGGTACTGTTAAATAGATATGCGTTAAAAATATAATTAAAACCATTCGCAAATCCACAATAGCATGAAGGTATCCCGAGACATCGCGTTGGCCCTGGTGGTTTTTGACCCAAACTTCCCGCCAGACCATTCCTGCGACTTTTAACTCTGGTTCACCGAGTTCACTGCTCCACCCTAAATATCTATAGCACGTTAAAACATATATATATAGCACATTGCAAAGGTAAAACATGGCAAGGGTGGAGATGGCAGCAGTTGGTAGAGAGACTGTGGCTAAGGGAGCGGTAATGTAGTGGTTCGCGCATTGCGCTACGAACCCGGTGACCCGAATTCGATTCCTGCTCATGGCCAACATCAGTGGTGATTATCTGAACCGGTCCTGGGCCTCCCCTAGGTCGACTCAGCCTCAAATGAGTACCTGGTGCGGTGTGTAAACATCGCCACTAGGAGGACAGACGGCCAGGCGTGGTGCTGGCCACCCACCCCCTCGTGTGCCGTGCCGGCCTTCATAGGTGCTGCTTGCTAACAGCACTTGCCTGTTACGGCAATACGGGGGATTGTTATGTTTGAGTAAAACATTCAAAATTTGGCTACGCAGGTCGGACCTTTTTACCCAAACGTTTCTGACATTCACACTCCAAATTGTTTCTGCCACTTGGAAGTCTTAGCCAATTGGAAAAACGCCGTTTTTACTGATATCGTGTTTATTTCCTTCAACCAGGCGTGACCCAAGAGACCAGGGGAGGCTCAGTTGCAGACAGTGACCTGGGTCGGTTGTTCAATCAGAAAAATGCAGGGTCCTGGCTGGTCGTACCAATAGCAGCATAGGTTATTTTGGCGACTCGGGTTACTCTTACAAACGACTCTCTCCTGGTCTCTTCAGTTCTCAACAGGTCACTCAACATAAACTTGACATTTGAAGGTGTCATGTCTATAAGAAGAGAGGGTAGTGTGTGAAGAGTTAATTAGTTTAACACCGACTTCCTTTTATGTTGTCTTTTAATGTTACATATGATCCACACCATGATGTAAAGCTGCAATGAACAAAAACGTATATTCACAGCACTTGAAAATATTTTAAATAAAACACAACTGATAAACCACAGCACTGAGATGTATTTTAATGATTTGCTCTATAGTTTGGCTGCGAGTAGTTGCACTGGGTGTGTGACGTGTACAGTATCTCTTTGGCCACAGCAGAACTTAAGCACCGACGCTGCGGCAAGTGCGTATGTACACACACCAGATCAGGAGCACATTTGGGATTCGTACCATTCTCATCGTGCAAAGCCATCACAAAGTGTGGGCGAGGATTCAGTCCTGCCGGCTGAACGGTATTCGGTATGAGAGGCGGCCTTCTGTCCATTTTTTGGTCTCAAATTGTTTTATTATCAATTTCTCGACAAATCTTGTCCTGTATGAGGTTCTTAAACTAAACTATATTTTTTATTCTACCAGGTAAGGCCCACTGAGCTATGTGGCTTTTTTAACAGAAGCGACCTGGCCACAAATGATAGCTCAGCGAAGTGGCTTATGTGGAAATGTATAGCAGCCAAATACTCTAAATGCGTGATGTTGATTCTAAATATGGAGGGAAAAACTGGAGGATCCAGGGAAAAATCCACGCAACCATGGAGAGAGAGACGTACAAACTCCAAATATACAGCAGGCGTCGGGGGTTGGATCGAACAAATGTCCTCCTGTATATCTCACCACCGCGGCACACATTTGTTTACAAAACTAAATAAACTATTAAAACTTTTTATTTTACCAGGTAAGGCCCAATGAGCTATATAGCTGTTTTTCAGAAGCGACCTGGCAACACATCGGATTTCAAAGTAAAATGGCACGAGACCTAAAAAAAGAGACACAATCCTGACAAGATGAAGGAATGTAAACCAATTGAAAGCCCCCTTTGATCCTAACATTTCTTGAGCCTCTTTAATCTTAATTTGATTGAAACGATAAATGCTGCCAGGAATGAGTCACTAAGTGGATTATGCTTTTTGAAATTGCGTTAAGTACATAATGAGAACACATTGCAATAACGTTACCAATAATGCACTGCCAGCAACATTTGACAATATTACTTTTAATTTAAATGCGTTTATGTATGTTGGTTACTCATGACCTAATACGTAATTATGCATATGCCAATTTAACTGTTCAACGGGAAACATTTTAACAATTCTTATCAGCCCCCATGGTGTACGGTGCAGTCTCCAGCTCGAATTCACGGTCTCTCAGGCACCTGTGACATGAAGAAGCATTGCCCAAAACGTCGCCTATTATATATAAAATAAAATTACGCCAGGGTTATTGACGAAAGCGTTGAGGATTTTTTGTTCATTTCAATGTCAGCTCTTTACGACCACGCCCCACACTCGAGCACACTTGGGGAGAGGCGACGGAAAATGGCTGGGTGAGCGCATGCGACAATATACTGAGGAAACGGGAAGCGTGACATACTCCTGGCATCGACCCCGCTACTCATTCCGCAGACATTTCCAGTGGAGGTTTCCGATGCAACACGAAAGTAATCGAGACAAGGGATCATATTAAGTGGTGTGAATGGTTGAGCTCAAATTGTAATGTTAACGTTAAAATAACACGTTCCTTCGGAGTGGGCAGGTAGGAACTTGGTTGGACAGCGCATTCGTGCACGACAGACAAATAATCCCTGGTGGGCAGTGTGGAACCTGTTGTTCCTACCTGTAAAAATCTTTTGTAATTCCCTTAAACAATATTATTTGAAAATCTGACCACATAACGATGGTTTATGTTACTATGCACTTCAATTGATTTCTGTTCAGGACTGTTTCATATCATGCATGATTTTAACCACCATATTGCAACTCACCCACTCACCACACTGCAGGTCAAACACTTCTCTTTCTACTGGGTGCAAGGCTATAACAAAGTTAAGTCCAGATGTTATCTCCCTCGCCTGGTATGCAGGTGGGTTTGTTCAATCCGCACCTTGGCGATGTCTGTATATTTGGAGTTTACAAATTCTCCTCGTGGTCGTGTGGATTTACTCCAGGTCCTCCAGGTTGTACCCTCCACATTTATAAAGCCGTGTCTAGATTATTTGGCTGATACTACTATACATTCCCACTTTGATGAGCTATCAACACATGTGGCCAGGTTGCTTCTGAACAATAGCTCATAGCTCTAAGTGAGCTTTACCTGATAAATTAAAGTTTACTTTAGTTTTTTGGCACTGCTCGACTTGTGAATTCCCTCCCATAGTTTATTTTCCCAAGTTCTCACAACCTTGCTGAATCCACGAAAACGTACTTAAAACAAATTGATGACGCATTAAGTAGTATGCATGTTGAACTTCTTTGGCACCGTACTTAGCCAACCGTGCTAATCGGAGGTGTTTGGAATTTTGGGCCTTTGAGCCCTGTGCTCAGCGACCATAAAACAAAAAAAAAATCTGTATTTTGGTATTTTATGTTCATAAATAATGGTTTAATTCCCCATTGTACAACGTCATTTGGGGGAGGGGAAGGCGGCATTTCTCAGGTAAGTTTTTAATTTAATCTAGGATTGAAGCTTTTGTGACTGCAGGAATTACTATACTCATTGGTTATTTCGGTAAAGTCACGTATGGAGAAATAAAATACAAATAGATCACGACGTTTCGAACGCAACACAAGCACTCGTCCTCAGGTGAAAATGGTGTAAACCACACAGCGAGGGAACACAGAGGGACATCACACATAGAGCACACCGAGAACGGCAAACTGCAGACGCAAATACAGCAAGCAGATGGGAGACGCGAACTCAGCAAACCTTAGAAATATGAAACTAGATTACCGTAATGCACCTCTACGGGGAGGTTGTCCTTACAATTCTGTCCAAAACATCTTTGCCTGTGTTGTCTTCTCTGTGTATGTATCTCTACTTGTTGTAATTTTGCTTCGTTTACCGAGGTTGGGGTCTCCGTTTGTTTCCCATGTGCTTTCTCCGTTTACGTTTCCCCATGTGTTTCCCCCGATTTTTTGCCTGCATTGGTATTTGCATATCCATGCATGGTTACCCTTCCCTTCCTCCACCTCTACAGCCTATATAAGTCCCTGTGTGTTGCTCTCCATGTGTGTATGTCTCTTGGTATGGTGTTGCTCGTTGTCTCTCTGTACTGCCCAAAACACCTTTCCCTGTATCTTCTCTGTCTATGTATCTCTACTACCTTGTACCTCGTGTCTGTTCACGAGTCCTTATCCTCTGTTTACGTTGGTGTGTTCAACCTAGAAGATGAACACAAGATTTAGCAGTCTTTTGAAATACATGCTCAACCAGGTGTAGTGTCTGTGTTGTTGGCCGACTGGGTTGCATCGCATTATATTTCTAAGGTTTGCTGAGTTCGCGTCTCCCATCTTCTTGCTGTATTTGCCTCTGTGCAGTTTTCCGTTCTCGGTGTACTCTGTGTGTGATGTCCCTCTGCGTGTTCCCTCGCTGTGTGGTTTACACCATTTTCACCTGAGGACGAGCGCTTGTGTTGCGTTCGCAACGTCGCGATTTATTTATATATTTTTTTCTTTCTACATACGTGACTTTACCGAAAGAACCAGAGTACAAATTTTTAATTTCTGTATAAATGCTCGCACACAATCAAGCAACTGTCATCAATATACACGTACGTGGTCTGGCTGGCATATTTTAGTCAGTAACATGTAATTTAAGCGATCTTCAATACTACGCAAGCATGGAATAATAACGCACTTTAGCTTTATTTAATGTTATTATAATCAGTTATACTTAAAATGATACTTAATATTACATTCAACATCCTCCAGAAAACACAATCATCCAACCGCAATTTAAAAAAAGTTAACGTGCCAGTGAAAATTAATTTCACCTTTGGATGGCATTTATTGTCTTCGACCCGCTGAGTCCACAGTCAATGTTCCTGTATTATGCAGTCAATGCAATTAAAACCAATATGCATGTGGATCACTTATGATGCATCCCATGATATATAAGTCAGGGCACTGCAACAACAAATCCGAAATTAGGCAATCGTCAGATTAAAGTTA
Organism: Lampetra planeri; assembly: GCF_965212315.1. Taxonomy (NCBI): domain Eukaryota; kingdom Metazoa; phylum Chordata; class Hyperoartia; order Petromyzontiformes; family Petromyzontidae; genus Lampetra; species Lampetra planeri. The sequence goes on from NC_136110.1 coordinate 12,908,027, forward strand.
TCAGAAGGCAAAGTGACAACTTCAGTCGCCTTTTACACTTTCAATAGGGTAAAAATCAAGCTGTCGACGGCACAGATAATACTCTCCATCCATTTGAATTGACGACAACTTGCCCCTACCAATATCTACAAAGCGAACGCACGACGTTCCATTTAGTCAGGAAGATGTCAAAGCGACAACATTCGCTCCTCTTCGTGTTACCCCTGAGGTCCCCTCGCACCTCCTGGCGAGTTTCCCCTGTCGCCCGGTTTGTCACCATCGCCATCGTCACCCTCAGCGTTGCTCCGCGATTTCTTGTCGCGCGCCAGCTCTCTCCGCAGCTGGTTCAGCATCTGTTGTGTCAGAAGACCCTGTTGCAGCAGCTGCTCGGACAGAGAGCTGCCCTTGGTCGCCTTCAAAGTGGTGTTCGTAACCCGCATGTCTGCTGCTCCCCCGGGGCCCTGGTTCTTGGCCCCTTGGCCCTTCCTCCTGTACCCAGTGCTACCGGCGCGGTCGGGCCCCTGGGTCTGGGTCGACCTGTTTGGGCTGTCGGGGGAACTGCCGTCGTCATCGCCGCTGCCTTGCTTGTGCGGCACGCCGCCGCCGGCCCTGCTCTCCTCCGTAGCACGGATGAGGCGCGTGATGTTGCGTACCCCCTCCTGGATTGCGCTGTCCAACTGTTGCTGGAGGTCGCGCACCAGTAGGGCGTCCGGAAACATGTCCATGAAGCGGTAGCTGTGGCGTGAACATTGCGGACGCGGGAACGTCAAAGCAAAGCAATGGCTGGCATCAAGGTAATAATAATAGTATAATGGCCTGCCAAGGCGAGAATGTTGATAAATGGCCGAGCAGTGTGGCTCTAACCAGCATTCAACAAAGATACAATGCAGGAATTTGTTTAGGTGGTTATGCCTCTCAGAATGAGTTACCACCAACAAATAAGTCATGCAATTGATATTATAAATGTATGATAAATGGAGAGGTAAAATTATCGACCTTTCATATGATACAAAGCTCATGCTGCAGTTACGATAACAGGGACATCAAAACATAAAGCGATTAATTTTCAACAGCTTATATCGTCAGATTGGTAATGCTGATTGCAAACGATGATTCAGGGTAGAAGTGGCTCAGCAGTCTTATAGTGCAGCGACGCAGGGCCACGTGGGCTGCACACCTGAGCCACAGGTAGAGGTCGAAGACGTCGTGGACGGCTTCCAGGTGCACGAGGTCGCGGATGTTGCGTGGCTCAGCCAGGGGCCAGCTCACGTGGCGGCACAGCCAGCCGACCGTCAGCGGCTCGTTGCGGCTGTACTGCCGCGCAAACTGCAGCGTGCAAGGAACAGTTCACACGTACACGCACGCAATCGTAATCGCCCTCTCGCAGAATGGGACACACATGCACACAGGCATTCATCCAGGAAAACACCTAGCCACCAACACACGAGGATAAATATCCCCCGTTTTGCCTTAACAGGCTGTTGGGGCAAGTCCTGTTAGCAAGCACCTATGAAGGCCGGCACGGCACACGAGGGGGTGGGTGGCAAGCAATACGCCTGGCCGCCTTTGTCTCCCTAATGGCAATGTTGACACACCGCACCAGGTACTCATTTGAGGCTGAGTCGACCTAGGGGAGGGCCAGGACCGGTTCACATATTAGTCACTGGTGTTGGCCATGATCGGGAATCGAACTCGTGTCGCCGGGTTCGTAGCGCAGCGCGCTAACCGCTACACTCCCGCTCCTCCCATCAATCGCTCAGCCAATGACAGCGACGTACGCTGTGAGCCAACGTAATGTTCTAACATCCATCTACGAGTGCACGTGCGCCAAGTTACCGTGTGCATGTTGAACTTCATTCACACCGTACGTAGCCAACTGTGCTAACCTGAGGTGCGTGCTCTCGTTGCGGTTGTGCCTGTGGGGCTGTGGTTGTGTTCGTGGGGTTGTGGTTGTGTTCGTGGGGCTGTGGTTGTGTTCATGGGGCTGTAGAAGCTTTGCGGCTGTGTCCGTGATTGTATCCAAGGGTCATGCCAGTTACTGCTCCCGCACGTGTCCTTGCGCGACACCGAATGCGCCGCGCGTGGACGTGCCTTGAGGAAGGACGTGCACACGAAGGGCTGCTTGCGGTTGATCGGCGCCGTGCAGAAGACGTAACGCACGCGCAGGTTGAGTGGGATGTGCTGGATCATGTCAGCCAGGAATTTGAAGTCATCCACGTTGCAGACAAAGTAGAGGCCGTCCACCTGCGACAAGCTCACAAAGATGTCCTGCAACCGGACGGGGTGGTCAACAAAAACACACAAAATCAAAGTTTTTTTATTTTACTCTTTTTAGATTTTACCAGGAGGCCCACTGAGCTGTATAGCTCTTTTTTTAGAAGGGACACTGGCTGTCACAAATGATAGCTCAGCGAAGTGGCTTATTACGAGGAAATGTATAGCAGCCACATACTCTAAACGCATGTTTCTATATATGGAGGGACAAACTGGATGATCCGGAGAAAAGTCAACGCAACCACGGGGAAAACTCTAAATACACAGCCGACGTCAGGCTCGAGATTGAACCCACAACCTCCTGTATACCAGGCGAGGTAGTTATCAGCGGCCATATCGCAGATAGCCACACGGACGTGAGTGCAAGATGACTCCGATTAATAATTATCGGAGCACACGCACAAATAAGGGCCAACTCGTGACGGGCTGCCCACATTCACAATATCAGCAGATTGCACGTCCGGACACACAACTCTACGTTTGCCGATGTTCTTTGGTTTCCTACGCATTACACACACGGCTTCCATCGTCTCTTTCCTCATGTGCTTCTCGTATATCGTGCCAGCGCGCGGTATCCACAGCTTCTGCTGGGTGCTGTAGGAGAATCCGTGTCGCGTAGCTAGGAGAGAAAGCTGTGTGCGACCCAACCAGCATGTTCCTTGTTACACAATGCGTTACCTACGATAATATTGGAGAGGGTGGCTTGAGGTAGGTTGTACGTAAACAGCTCCACTTGCTCCGCTGTGGGATGCAGCCCAGCCTCCTAAACCCAGCGGGGTACAAAACAGCAACAGTTGTCACAGATGAACATGAAGAAATGTAACAGCAGAGATCGTAATGCTGTGGGCTCTTCTCCAGATCAACAATGCGTATACTATCCAGCAATGTAGTCGCCAGTGATGTACGATGCGTTGCTTTACAATGACGGAACAGGAATTAATCAGTTCCTGTGAGAACTTGCATCACCAGGGTGTGAAAGCGAGGATACGGCATCACCAAACCTTTGAGTTGACCAAGCACCATATACAAAACCACCACCTGCCACCATAAGCAGTGTTGTAGCTCCCTGTTTTCAACCCAACTAGTAGATCCCTCTATAATACAGGTTTTTTGGGTTAGATCACGTAAATATAAATGTGTCGTTAAACCCGCCATGTCACGTAAAGAAAACGTGCCAATTCGTTACTTGTTCAGCACACCGGTGTGTTGGAGAGTAAACCCACAACGTATACAATTCGAGTACGCTGTTTCACCAGGAATTACAACCAGTTTCATCAGGCGACAGCCAGAATTGTGGAGGTTAGTGCAATGTCGTCACTTGTGAGTCAATACGGGGCTTCGAAGGCCAGAGGGGAGGGGGTGGATTATTATCCAATGGCTTTAAAAGACAAACGCTTGCTTGTGTAAATTATGTTACGTCTATGCAACTGTGATGACAGCATGGAACATGGTCCACATTGCTAAAATTCGAAAATGGAGCCGCAAATTACTCAATTGGGATCACCCGTAGCATCATCGGCGGGCCCCTCCTGTCAGCAGTAGGGGCTGGTGATGCCGAGTTACCTTGTGCCCACAAGGAACAGCTGACACTGGGGTGGCACCCTTTAAAATGCGTTGATGAGATCAGATGTAGGTCGTTCGTCGCGTGGAACGCGCTCCGAGACGAGTAAAGGGCGCTCTGCCAAAAACAAACTCTCATCGCTGATACTTCTTCCGCTTCTTCTTTCATACGGCTGCTGATGTCGATGTAGAGCAACGACTACAATTTCACATTTAGGTGGTCAAGCCAGATAACCGCGCGTCAGGAGCAGCGGAGTAGTGTATCATCGTTGTGATGTCTCCTTCATATTTGTGGATTGGGCATTTGCGTCATTATACAATGTACGGTCTCTATTCGGGATAACCACAGTGGCACACTTCTGCAGAATTTTTTATTTTCCATTTGTGCATCAGGTTTCCGCATCCACTGCCACGGTTTGTGCGGTGGATGCAGTTTAGGGTGGAGCATGAGCTTCGTGGAAGATCAAACCCAGAGATCTAACTGCGTTGGGTCACTTGCTCCTGTTTGTTACCTGAATTGGCTCCAGTGGGCGCGCCATGATGGCCTTCAGCACCGGTAGGTCGTCGCGGTGCATGGTCGTCACCAGGCCATGGCTGAAGGCCGAGCCGAATCGGCCGGCGCGGCCGCCGATTTGCAGCGCCTGCGACGTGCTGATGCGCTCCATCGACTTCTCTCCCTTCTCGTTCATCGTGGGCTTGGTCAGCGAGTTGAATATCACCCGACGGATGCTCCTGAAAGTGCACGGGAGGAAACATCAGGAAGGACCTGAATAGCGTGTCTCTCTCTCCGTGGTCACATGGATTTTTCTCCGAGTCCTCCAGTTTTTCCCTCCACATTTAGAAACACGCGTTTAGAGTAATGAGCTGCAAAAGATTTCCACACGATAAGCGACTTAATTGAGCTATCATTTGTGATGGCCAGGTCGCTTCTGAACAAGAGCTATATAGCGCAGTAGGTCTTACCTGGTAAAATAAAAATTTAGTTCATTTAGTTCAGGTCATGCCAGTGCACACAATAAGGTATGTCCCCAACACAATATCGCAAAGTAATATCTACGGGACCATTTTTGCCGGTATCAAGATGGTGAAACAAGAATAGGCTTTACCCAAACTGCTTAACCCGAGCCATTCATGCTTTGATATTTGTATTGCTTTTGCGCCGTTTGCCTTTTGGCATTCTTTGGTCTAACACCGCTTTCTCTGCTCTAACACCGGTTTCTCTGGTCTAACACCGGTTTTTCTGGTCTAACACCGGTGAGACAAGACTATAAAAGAGGCTCTCTCTGGTGTAGGCCAGTCAGCTTCAAGGATTTGCATATATGACCACAATCATCTGTGGTTAATGCAGAATATATGCCTTGCCATAGGTGTCTATTTGGCGTTTGAACATCTTAACACCTCCTTTGTGATTGCCGGAAAGGTTAAAGCATTTTCATCATCACAATTTAAATGTGAATATGGCAATTTATGTCGGGTATAACACGTAGGTTTTCACGGCCAATATTAATGATTAATAATACATTTTTGGGTTAGGCCATGTAATGATTTAGGCAAATATGTGTCATTAAGACCTTTCACCACTTGACACAGCCAAATAAATGTAATTGTCGAGTGTACAAGCATTTCTAACACACGGTAGTTATTGTTTAAGCTCACCGATAAGTTGAGGAGTAACCCATACAACCAAATTGTGCAGTTAAGGAATGGCACTTGTGTCGATGATACGCCATCGAGAACATTTCCAGTGTAAGGTCTCCAGTGTGACGTGCATCGTGAATGGCCGACGGATGAACAGTGACACGATTAGGGAGGGATTGGCTCGCTGTTAGTCCCCCCAGGACACTCACAGGTTAAGGCCCATGCCAATGGCGTCGGTGGCGACCAGAATCTTGCACGGGTCGCTGGGATCATTGAATTTCTTCGCCTGCGCCAGCTTAGTGCCTGAGAAGACGGGGCAAGCATGTGAGAAATGACCGCGCTCATCTGCAAGTTTACATTTGACCTAGATCTTACTGGACATATGTCTAAATACAATCATCCTTAATCAGCATGGGGCCAGTTGTCACTCGTCAATTATATTAGCCGTGGCCAGGAATTTAGCTCAAATAGCCAGCTTCATAGCGCAAAATGCTAATCACCACTTCTACCACACCTTAAAAAACATATGTGAAATGTAAATATATTATAAACCTTGCTTGTTTCAAAACGGGAAGTTAGCCATTGTAATCCATGCTGGTTATTTATAATGGAGGATTCCGATGAGCTATAAAGCTCTTTTTCACAAATGTCTAGTAGGGGCGGGTCAGAACGTTACAACAAACAATACAGAAAGACGATAGGAGTGTAGGAAAAGTAGACAAATAAAAAACTAAACTATTTTTATTTTACCAGGTAAAGTCCACTGAGATATTAGCTTTTTTTTTCAGACGCAACCTGGCCACAATGTATAGCTCAGCAAAGTGGCTTACCATTTGGAAATTTATAGCAGAAAAATAATCTAAATAATCTCAACGCAATGCGCAGGTCCACTACAAGGCATCAACGGGACCACTTACACATCTCCCGACAATACACAAAGTGTTGCTTGAGCTGCAAAGCCCACGGTAGAGACACGGTGTATGTATGTTAAACTTCTTTCGCACCGTACGTAGCCAACCATGTGAATGAATTACGGCATCGAATCTACGCGGGGAAACCTCACCTGGGGGCAGGCTGCCGTAGATGACAGCGCACTCTTGGCCGCTGGCCTCAATCTGCCGACTGATGGAGTAGATGTCGTTCTTGTTGAAGCAGACGACGCAGTCGCCCGATTGCAGCTTGTCCAGCGACTCCAGCGCACGGTCCTCGATGCTGATGGGAGTCAGCCGCTCGTACGTGTGCACCTGTCATGCCACACGAAACGCGAGCAGGGCCTTCAGCGTAACCGCAGCATGGTGGGATAGTCTCCGGCACTTACGATTAGTGCGGTTGGCTATGTACGGTGCGAAAGAAGTTCAACGTACATACATACGTCTTGTGTTGCAGCGTATCTGTCGCCGGTAAAACGTGTGAATTTGGATTTCATTTCATTCTTGCCAGATATACCGGTTGACAACAGAGTTAAACCGGTAACATTAAGTGTTTCAGCCAGTTTTGGGTTTTAAGGTCAATTATTATCAGCAGCCATGATCAATCCACTGCTGGATGAAGGCCTCCACAAGTCGTGACCATCTATCATAGTTCTGTGATCTACCAATCTACCTCGCCTGCACCCGAGATTATTTCATGGCTCCATCTCCCATCATGGATGTCCTCTCGGAGCGCATTCCATTTCTTACCTCAATATAGAAATTATTGAAGGAATTACATGCAGCCCTCTATCGCAAAACAAAAAAAATTTATCCACAAACGAGACCGGCTCTCAGATATAGAGGAGGTTTTACACTTGAAGAATTTTACTTATTATTCAAGGAAGATCGTGAAATCCACAGATGGAAGTCTCTCCACATAGCCTAGCGAAATTCACTTTGACCTCATTACAGCCGCCCTGCTTCCCGCTGTGCTGCCACTGAAGCAGTGGAGCGTGGTTTGTGATTGAGTTTTACTTTATGTCACGCGGATGATCCCCTTTGGCCAGTTGCCCTGACTATTTTACAAGGGAGATCCATGCTGCATGAGTAATGCAGCAACAAAACAAAGACAACAACATCAACGTTGCAAGAGAACCAGTACAGGGTCCTTAAGCAAGATTGCACAACTAATAACGGAGGTATTTAATGGATGTAAACGAAACACAATAATACTAAAAAAATCGGAGCATATGTGAGAGCAAGAGGTGCCAGAAAACAGTTAGGTACAGGTGTGAGTAAGTAAAAAAATTTACATTGTCCAACAGTTGCATAAACACACAAATTGAAAAGGACAGTGCAAATGTGGGAGCACGAGGCACCAGGAAAAGAGTTACAGGGAGACGTGCAAGTGAGCTCTGTGCTTTGGTTTAACAGGAAACTAAAGAGGGGGAGTGAAGAGGGAGAACCATTAAATGGTTCACGTCATATCCACAGCAGGTTTTAGATTTTATCGACAAAAAAACATAAATGACACGTGACTAACATTTACTAAATATAAAGCATCTGCCTTCAATAATTTATGTGGGAAATCCATGTTATCCCAACAGTTATCCAGTATAAATAAACATTCATATTCTGTTAAGTGTAAAAACATAAAAACTATTTTAACCCTGTTTATCCCCCCCCCCCCTTATTCATTACAATAAAACCATTAATTACAATAAAACCATTTATTGTAATGAATAACTCTGTCCTAAATACATTGGTAGCTCAGTGGTAAAAACAAGAGGTCAGGTTTAATGTTTTAAGTAATCGATCATTCTCCATTCATGATTAACGTCATCTAATTTTTCCTTAATATTTCTCCGGAAAAAAACCCAGTCAGTCAATCCCTTCTTCTACAGTAAAGGTGATCTAAGGTCCAAAGGCATTACGCTTCCCTCTCTGCTTCATGTTAACGAAACTCGGGGGAGACGATGGGATGAGGGAGCATTATAACAGCCCGACCGGCGCGAGACTTGTTCTTATTCACTGGGCATTGCTTCTCACCTCCACCTCCTCGCCCGTGGTGAACATGAGGTCCCTGACCAGCGCGATGGCAGCTGGCTCCCCGCACACATGGACCTCTTCAGCACACAGCCCTGAGGGTGCGGGGTAAGAAGCGGTACGACAAGGCACGCTTACAGGAGGCGGCACGAGCGACACGACACGTACGTTAAGTTATCGGGAAAAAGCCAGAGACAAAAAGCGTGAGAAGACAAAGTTGTGAGTGCGAGGAACAACAGAACAAAGGGTATCAAACTAAAGGTCTGACGGGCCAAGTAATGCGACGTGTGTTTTTTGTGAGAACAGAATGTTGAGGGCACAGACACTTGAAAACAAGACAAAGACGGCCTCTTTGGGTTCATGATGAAACTGAAATGTCATCTAACAAGGGAGTTGCTCTTGAGATTGTTGATCATATTGCTCAGTGAAACCCAGATCTGTCTCAACATCTACAAAAAGCCAAAGCCAATCCCCCCCCGGATACCTTAAGTCACCTTCACTTCAAACTGACGATTCAGCTCATGGCAATTCGAATCATGTGATCGCTCCTGGCTATCTTAACCCTTTCCCATTCCGATGACTAACACGTATGACGCAATAAAAAATGATGACGTACATGTACGTCATCAGTTTTCATTGTGTCATTGGAATGGAATAAAATGAAAAACTAAACTAACTTTATCGGTACCGAGGCTCCCACAAGGCCATGCGGGAAGGCGTGTGGCAGTTAGTTTGGCGCTAGCTGTCAGAGTGCGGTCGTGTCGCTACAGTTCTCTGCCTCTCGAAATAAAATTAACGCTAATTGCACGTTCTGAGCTTCAGTGGTGAATGGAACCCACCCTGCAATTTGCAGACGTCTCGGAACAGAAAGGGTTAAGAACTGAGCCACCTAGTTCGATAGTGTATATGTCCTTCTTTGCACGTGCATACTTGATGTAATGTTCTGCTTAACATCTACATTCTTTCATAATTCCGTCGTCGTGGAATTGGACGCGACGCTAGGGAGGCGCACGTGCATCTTACCCAGCAACGCCCTGGTCCACGCCCATCCTCGTCCGGGGTCCCTTATCATCTGGATCTCATCCACAACGGCCACCTCATCTAGCGGGCACATTACACACAGTCGTCGCTCGGGCCAAACAATTCACAGCCGTCGATGCCAAATACGTGAAAAAACACCACCACTCACAGCACATATTTGCATTTCTCATATGTATTATTAAATGTATGGCACTCTTCTATCCAGATCTGGATGATGGTCTCGCAATGCTTTGTCAGTCGTGAGGGTTGATTACTGATGATGACAAAGGAAACGATGATGCAAATGATGATGATGATGATGTTGGTGAAGGGATGGTGAGGGATGGTGGCATCACTGTCACCAATGACACGTGCTATTGTTGCCACGGTTGATGGATGACGATGGATAACCATGATGGTGGAGGACGGTCACTGCGCTCTGCGGTACACGCTTCCTACTATCTATAAGTAAACTGAGAATGGACGATTATCATCGATATATGTTGAACTTTTTTTGCACCGTACGTAGCCAACCGTGCTAATTGGAGGTGTGGGAGGAAGGACAACAAACTTCACACAAAAAGTTCGAAAGAAATATAGTTTTACATCTACATTTAAAAGTGCATAGCTCCAATTGGCTTCCTAATAATGAGGCAAACCACGGAAATATTGAGCGTCTCAACGTTGCCAATGTTTTCACTGGGACTTCTTACGCACGCACGTATCGGGCCGACACTAGTGGTGGCCAACTGGCGTCTCCTGAGCTGCATGCGGCCCTTTAATCCACCCACATGTGGCTCTATCGAAGGGGCATAACGTGGAATGTGCTATCACAAGAGTGAAGAATGTCTCCCATGCTGTGGCGAAAACTGTTGATCTACAAACACACTTATACAATATACACCTGGCTCTTTGCAGAACTCATGGGTACTCTTTGGCTCCTGGGCTGTTACAGGTTGGCCACCCCTGACTTACACATTATGTTGGTGCTGCACATTTCGATGGTGCAGGCCACGTGGGAGGACGGCCGACCCTCCTCAGAGGCAAATAACCGCTCCTCACCCGTCACCAGGTCACATGGTACGCCCTACCACCCAGAGACAGGTCAAAGCCACACACACAAGAGCACGTGAGTACAGCTTCTGTTTTGAGCTTATAATCTGGTGATGTTGCTTTGGCAGCGGTACACAAGCATACAGAATAACAAAAAACAAGCCACAACATATTCATCAATATCACTGCTTTAAAAGGAAACATCATAGACCATGTTTTGGATAATGGCCCTACTTCATAGCAATTATGTGCTTTGTGCTCCGAACCTGGCGATCCGAGTTTGATTCCTATTCGCTCATAATAAATATGTGAACCAGTCCTGGGTCGTCACTAGAACGAATCAGTGTTACATGAGTACCCGGTGCGATGTGTGAACATCAGCACTGGAGTGACAAAGGGGGCTGGGCATGGTGTTAACCATCATCCACTCGCCAACACTTGCCTCAACAGACTGTTAAAAGGCTACACGGGAGATCTTTGTTTGTGTGGCGGTGCGCACACCGACCGCTCCTTTGCTGCGCTCGTAGATCTCGTGAGCGAGCAGCCTCAACGGGCCACAGTAGACGGCCGAGCGTGCTGCCAGGAAACGCTGAATGGCGTGGTGAGTCTTGCCACTGTTGGTGGGGCCCGCGTGGAACACGATCTTGCGCTGCATGCTCCGTGCCTCTGGGTACCTGCAAAAAACATGGGAGCGGTCGTGTATTTACAATGTTGAACTTCTTGGCACCGTACGTAGCCAACCGTGCTAATCGGAGGTGCGGGGGAAGGACAACAAACTAAAAGACGATAAGCAGTTCGAAAGATATGAGTTTTCAATCCAGACTTAAAAGTGTATAGCCATTAGATAAGCGACATTGAATACGTCATGCATTGTCAGAACAAAATCCAGAAAGTCAGAATAAAAATCGAGGAAATTTGAATAAAAAATAGCTTTCTATTTCTGAGCTCACAACAAATGTTGATGTTGAATTAATTCATGAAGAGGCTTAAGCCACAAAAAGCAGTTCTAAAGAAATGAGTTTTCAATCTAGACCGAATAGTGCATAGCTCTAGTGGCTTCTCAATATCGTATGGAAGAGCGTTCCAGACGGCCAAAGAAGCGCATCTAAAAGCGCGCAAATGGAAATTGCTTATGATGCGACCCTGGATACTACTGCTCTTGAGTATTCATTTTGGCCAAGTGATATATTGCTTCTTTCATTTGATCATTCACTGCGGCAATTTAATATTTGAAAGCTGTGGTTGATTATGCGAAGGACTGTTATGAGTAATGTAGAACAGGTCTCCTCTTAGAAATTTGATGTCACAGCGTCTTTTGTGTATTACATAAGCAAATTCCATTTTTGTTATGGAGGATTATAGGTTGATGGCATAATTTGAACGTAGCCACATTTAGTGGCTTGGCAATAACGAAAAATATCTGTGTGCTCCAGTAATGCAAAGCAGTGGTGTGTTAGTCGTACAATTTAGAAGTATGCCGACAACTAACGTTGACATTCACAGCACGAATACATCGATATGCATCGATTTGTTTAAGGAAAAAACAACATACTTTAAATAAAGAGAATGCACACAGGGGAATTGGATTTAAAAGTACAAACCAGTTACTGGGGAACCGAAGGTCACTGATCTTGCGCAGCTCCTCCATGCACTCCAGCATGGGGAAGATCTGCCGGGAGTGCTGCAAGAAGTAGGGGAAGATGTCGTCCACGTGTCCTGCGATCAGACAACGGCCTCATAGTCACGAATGTGCTGGGGAACTCAATCTCCTAACACCCTGCAGGCACACCTGTGCCAGTAACACTTTAATCAAAGTGGGTACAATTCATTAGGGTTATCAAACCGGTAAACTGGTAACCATTTCTCATAAGTGATTACCACTTGTCAAAGTCAGGAACCGGTAACAATTTCCAAATTTATCGTAGTCATGACTGCACGGAATGGCACGCAAGAAGGCACAAATGGTACGGTGGTCTAAGTTTCCTATACGTGCGGCGAACCGGTCACTTTCTTTTAGCTGTTTTTTTCCAATTGGTTACCGGTAATGCAAAAAACACAATTTTAACCATCTTACAACACAGCCCAACTGCGTCAACGGAGCGATGCATGACGCCAATAAATTTAAAACGAATTACTCCAGAACTGTTTTTTGCGTTCAGTTTGTCGTCCTTCCCCCGCACCTCCGATTAGCACGGTTGGCTACGTATGGCACGGTGCGAAAGAAGTTCAACAAACATACAAAACAAGTAAACAAACATTTTACTATTCAAGAATAATTTTTTGCCTCTATCATAAAAGTGCCCCCGATACCGATGTGCGGCACAGTTGGAGAGGAGGGAGTGAATATCAGACGGCCGCAGCCACGACAGAGATGCGACGTTCGCCTTGTCTGGTTCACGAGATGGTGGGCTTGCCAAGGAGGAGAAGGGCACTGGTGGCAGACTGGAAGTTGCGAGATGGAACCTACGATGAGACCATTTGTGACCCAGGGTGTGAGACTGTGTGTGCTTTGTAACAGAGGGCAGCCACTTTGGACAGGTGCATTGTTGACCTATGAAAATATTTTTATTTTACCAAGTAAAGCCCACTGAGCTATGTAGCTCTTTTTCAGAAGCGACCTGGCCACAAATGATAGCTCAATTAAGTTGCTTATCACGTGGAAATTTATAGCAGCCAAATACTCTAAAAGCCTGTTTCTAAATATGGAGGGAAAAACCGGAGGACCCGGAGAAAAATGCAATCAACAATGGGGAGAACATGCAAACTCCAAATATACAGCAGGCATCAGGGTCAGGATCGCACCCATAACCTCCTGCATACCAGGCAAGGGAGTAAACATCTTGTCACCGCGGCACCCTGGATGCCAGTGGAGTTAGGTCTGAGGAATGGATGAAGGAATCACGTCTAGTGCCGAGTAGTGTGCGGGGCAAGGCACTTGTGAATGTGCTGGAGATGCTTGAGATGTTTTGTAGATGTGCCGGAGAACACGGCGTTGCAGTGAAGTCCAGTCTAGATCAGACGGTAGGTAGAGTAGGAGGCAATGGCGTTTGGCAACTAAGTGTTCAGAGGAGAGGGAAAATATTACGAAGCCTGGTGAGGTGGTGATTGGAAATGTGGACAATGGATGAAATGTGAAAGTCCAAACTCAGGTTCTGAGCTAATAGGACACGAAGCATCTTGGGATGGGCGGTCGGTGTGATGAGGCACCCAGCTATGGCAGGTCAGGGGTAGATGGCATTCGGGAAAGCCTCTCGACTGCCTATGATCATGACTTCATATGTTAACGGATTTAACAGGAGACAGTTTTCCCAGAGGCAATGCAGAACTGACAGAGAGAGTGGTCAGTAAGATCAGGAATAACTGACTGGGAGCTTGAAGGGGGGGTTGTAGAAATGTATGGAGTAATGAACACATTGCAATGTATGCCAATGAAATACAGTATTCCCTCGTTATTCGCAAGGGATACGTTCCAGATATTCTCATAAATAAATAAGCTATAAAATATATACAAAATATCATAACACAAAAATTGGTGATAATAAACTAAGTAAAACAATTTTAAGCATTAAATAAAAGTTTATCAAATAATTTACCTTATATTATCATACAGCGCATCATCAATTTATCTCATTACTTTATCTCTCATCACTTTCTCTCTCATCATCAAATCGCAGCGTGATGAGGCAACCGTGCCGAGCAATGCAAAGACATTGTTCCAGGCTAGAGCGCAGCTGCGTACCTGCTCCACAGGAGATGTCACTCAGTGCGATGTGGAACTCGACGGGAAGTGCATTGGACTCCATCACCCACTTGCGGAAACTGATGAACGCTTGGTGAAAGAGCCGTGCTGTGCCCGTCAAACAAGCACACACACACCAAGCAGTAATTAGCAACTGTTGTCATCGGCTGCCATAATCGATCCGCTGCTGGATGATGTTGATCGTAAAATATTTTTAACGTCACGTTACGCAATTCCCGTTTAGCGACCTTGACAAACATGCTGAGCGAAATATTTTAAGACGCTGAACACTTTGTTTGTGGCACGTTTTGTTTATGTGACAAACCTTACTATTCCGCTGCGTTGGGTGGTGGCGGGTTTAATGACAAATTTATAATTTATGTTAAAGTGATCTAACCCAAAAACCTCCATTATGGACTTTGTTTGTAGTAAGACGGAACACTGGTCATAAAATAAAGGACAAACATTTGTTGATTAGAGTATTGAGTTGTTTATCAAGATACTTATCAAAAGATAAATAGCACATAGATGGTGTAATATTTCTTATATGAAAACCAGAAATATGCATGTGAGATGTATAATAATCCCAATTGTAGACATCTCTTGATTTAAGAAACTGTTTTTTGGCAAACTTTAGAGATTGCCAGCTGTAAAATAACATTTTAAAGCTATATTATAATGAGTCATACTGTAATATTTATGTTTTAAAGGATACTCTTTGGGTCTTTTGGTAAAAGGATAATCAAGAACCCAATTATCTATGTACAATTATTTTCGTTTAAAATAAAATTACATTAAAAAGGCTCCGTCTGTGTTTATAAAGCAATGTGAAAGACACATAATAAAAGAACGTGATACAAAAAACAACTGCTCTTTATTTAATCCCATTGCTGCTTCAGTGAGCATATCAGGTTCATGTTTGGTGAATACATTTTATAAATGTGAAAAAGGCAAAAGAATTACCATCTAAGCCATTGTCCACTCCCAGTTTCTGCATCTCCTTCCGCTTGTAGAATTTGTTCAATATTTTCAAAACCTCATCTAGGAGCAGAAACAATAAAACACAAGTTAGGAAACGCACCAAAAACATTCTGAGAGGCGTGCATTAAAACTATCTACATATTACCAAATACAACTTTTTTGAATTTCTAGAAAATAAGCTCTAAAACCCTCCAATTTCACCGACATATTATTTATAGCAACATATCGGTTATATATTTCTCACACATATTTGAAATAAATACAGAGAATCAATTTTGACCAGTATCTGAAAACTGTGGTGGGGAATTCGTAAGGATCGGTTACTGAGTGATAGTCATGAACCAAATACCGAGGTAGAAGTAATACCAGCAACATTTACAAAAAAGACGTAACAGCAAGTCATTCTCGTTTCCCTTCGACCAGATTTAAGTACGAATTCACAACTGTTGAACTGATGGACAATGACATTCCATCCTTGCCTCGGTGAAACCCGACTCCTCAGTCGATGTGAAATATTGCAAAACGTCCATCACATTCTGCAGTGGAACTGCTGTAATTAAAGCTCTTTTTTTTTCAAACGGGGTGCAGGGGTATGCAACAATTTTTTTTAAAATAAAAATTTACAATATCCAGTCGCCATCTCCACAGTTGTTACGTTGAGCGATTTCCCTCCTTCGGCTGCCATTACAATCTTAGTCTCGGCCACTGGCCATTGTCCCTTCCGGCGACAAGTTTACTTTTTTTGAGTCAACTACGCTGTTTCAAACTTGCATGCATTTCGCTTCCTGTATCTCAAAAGTAATTAAAACTTCAGAGCGTTAATTCCTCTCTCTTTGTGCTTGTGTCTTTGTGACCATATTTCTCATCCATATTCCGTGAGCAGATAATATGTACTGATTGAAACCGCGTGTTCTGTAGATCACACTACAGGGATCGTTACTTTACATTATCAAGTTAAGCTTCCAAATGCATTTTAATTCTGTCCCCACTTCACTACCTGGCCAAGTTACGCATTCTGATGCATTTCCCAGCGTCACTCGCACAGATTATAGTCATATGTTTCGAAAATATATTCCTGAGGTTTTTTTTTATTATATTGCGTAAATATGTCGATAAACCCGCACCCAACCTGACACGGCAAATTAGTAATAAACAAAACATGCCAGTTCGTTAATAGTTCAGCACCCCAGTGTGTTGGAGAGTAAACTCACAACAATTACAATTTCAGTTGATTGCTATACTGCTGAAAGCAAAAGGCATTTGAAATGACGTGGGCAAGGCAAAAACACCATAAGCCGGGCGACATACAACCGGTTAGTGCTATGCTAGTGACGAATTGGCCATGTTCTGTTTACGTGACAAACCTTACTAATTGGCTGCGTCGGGTGGTGGCGGGTTGAACGACACATTTATACATTTATACGCCATCTAACCCAAATAACCTATGTTATGGTTGCCTTAATCTGCCTGTAGAATTCCAATGCACTGCGTTTGCAGTCTCCACGTACAACTCCAGCCGGACCAGGCACGTTGGTTCCCACTGCTTCTCACGCACCAGCACCACCCCCCACACACCCCAACCCATCAACACGATTTGCTCCGCCGTCAAATTGTTGTCGTGATGTTTAAGCCAAGCCACGAAATACACTTCCAGATCTCGTGACTGATTTCATGAGAATATATTTGCTTTGAAGCTTTCGTGACTGCAGGAATTACTCTTTGCTTCTTTCGGTAAAGTAACGTAGAAATATTTTTTTTTCTCTCAAATTTAGTTCTAGCTGACGACGGTTGCATGTATTGCAACCGAAACGTCGTACTCTATAATTTAATACATTTTCTTCCCACGTGACTTCACGCGAAAGAACTCAATGATAACACATTTTCTTGGCTCTTTCGGTAAAGTCACGTAGAAGTGAAATAATAAAATATAAATATAAAACAATAAAAATTCTCACGACGTTTCGACTGCAACACAAGCAATCATCATCAAATTTTCTTTCTGTGGATTTCACACCTGATGATGATTGCTTGTGTTGCAGTCGAAACGTCATTCAGATGCTGTCTTTTCCGACAGACCTGTTCTTCACCTGAGGACGGCTGCTTGCGTTGTGGCCGAAACGTCGTGAGAATTGTATTTTATTTTTATTATTTTATTATTTCCCTTCTACGTGACTTTACCGAAAGAACCAAGAAGATGAATCCCTGCAGTCACGAAAGCTTTAAATCGAAACGTCGTGAGAATTTCTATTGTTTTATACTATTATTGTTTTATTATTTCACTTCTACGTGACTTAACCGAAAGAACCAAGAAGATGAATCCCTGCAGTCACGAAAGCTTTAAATCAAAAGATAACACATTTGTTTAAAATCCCAGAGTTTCCTCTCGGCTCACTCTTGTCGAGTGACTGCGTGAGCTCGGCTCCGATGTTCTCCTCGCTGCCGCCGACCGCCGGCTGCACGACCAGCGGCACGAACAGCGACGTGTCGGCCGGCCTCGGCCCCGACGAGAAGGCAGACGCAGGAAGGCAGCGACCACCCCAGGCCACTGCCGACGGGGCCAGCCACGCCGGGCCACGCGGGGAAGCCGAGGAGGAGGAGGAGGCGACGACTCGGCGACTCCAGACGCCGGCGCGAAGCAGCAGGAGCCCGGCCGAGCCGCGCCGCACCACGCTCATGCTGCGTCTCTTCAGTGAACACGGAGCCTGCGGACACACACGGGGAGCTCAGTGATGGTGTGTCCCCCCCGTAAGTGTTGTGTGTCTCTTCGTGAGCGTGGAAGTCAGTGGACACGGAGGGGTTAGGGAAGTCACCGGAGCGGCCAAGCGGAATGCGGCACCTGAGCGCGGTGGCTGTCGGTGTGTAGCGAGTGTGTTGGGGTGTGGTGGTGAGTCGAGTGAATGCGGTGTCTAACCAGCCTGGTAAGTGTGGTGAGGAGTGAGCCTGGTGAGTGTGGTGAGTACCGAGCCTGGTGAGTGTGGTGAGTAGTGAGCCTGGTGAGTGTGTTGAGGGGCGAGCCTGGTGAGTGTGGTGAGTAGCGAGCCTGGTGAGTGTGGTGAGTGTGGCGAGTGTGGTGAGGGGTGAGCCTGGTGAGTGTGGTGAGGGGTGAGCTTGGTGAGTGTGGTGAGGGGCGAGTGTGGTGAGTGTGGTGAGTAGCGAGCCTGGTGAGTGTGGTGAGGGGTGAGTGTGGTGAGAGGTGAGTGTGGTGTGGGGTGAGCTTGGTGAGTGTGGTGAGGGGTGAGCCTGGTGAGTGGTGAGTGTGGTGAGTAGCGAGCCTGGTGAGTGTGGTGAGGGGCGAGACTGGTGAGTGTGGTGAGTAGCGAGCCTGGTGAGTGTGGTGAGTAGCGTGGGGTGAGCCTGGTGAGTGTGGTGAGTACCGAGCCTGGTGAGCCTGGTGAGTGTGGTGAATAGCGAGCCTGGTGAGTGTGGTGAGTAGCGAGCCTGGTGAGTGTGGTGAGGGGCGAGACTGGTGAGTGTGGTGAGTACCGAGCCTGGTGAGTGTGGTGAGCAGCGAGCCTGGTGAGTGTGGTGTGCAGCGAGCCTGGTGAGTGTGGTGAGTAGCGAGCCTGGTGAGTGTGGTGAGTACCGAGCCTGGTGAGTGTGGTGAGTAGCGAGCCTGGTGAGTGTGGTGAGTAGCGAGCCTGGTGAGTGTGGTGAGTACCGAGCCTGGTGAGTGTGGTGAGTACCGAGCCTGGTGAGTGTGGTGAGTAGCGAGCCTGGTGAGTGTGGTGAGTAGCGAGCCTGGTGAGTGTGGTGAGTAGCGAGCCTGGTGAGTGTGGTGAGCAGCGAGCCTGGTGAGTGTGGTGAGTAGCGAGCCTGGTGAGTGTGGTGAGTACCGAGCCTGGTCAGTGTGGTGAACAGCGAGCCTGGTGAGTGTGGTGAGTAGCGAGCCTGGTGAGTGTGGTGAGTAGCGAGCCTGGTGAGTGTGGTGAGCAGCGAGCCTGGTGAGCAGCTAGCCTGGTGAGCAGCGAGCCTGGTGAGCAGCGAGCCTGGTGAGCAGCGAGCCTGGTGAGTGTGGTGAGTACCGAGCCTGGTGAGTACCGAGCGTGGTGAGTATCGAGCCTGGTGAGTGTGGTGAGCAGCGAGCCTGGTGAGCAGCGAGCCTGGTGAGTGTGGTGAGCAGCGAGCCTGGTGAGTGTGGTGAGTAGCGAGCCTGGTGAGTGTGGTGAGTAGCGAGCCTGGTGAGTGTGGTGAGTAGCGAGCCTGGTGAGTGTGGTGAGCAGCGAGCCTGGTCAGTGTGGTGAGCAGCGAGCCTGGTGAGTGTGGTGAGTAGCGAGTCTGGTGAGTGTGGTGAGTACCGAGCCTGGTGAGTGTGGTGAGTACCGAGCCTGGTGAGTGTGGTGAGCAGCGAGCCTGGTGAGTAGCGAGCCTGGTGAGTGTGGTGAGTACCGAGCCTGGTGAGTGTGGTGAGTACCGAGCCTGGTGAGTGTGGTGAGTAGCGAGCCTGGTGAGTACCGAGTGTGGTGAGTACCGAGCCTGGTGAGTGTGGTGAGTAGCGAGCCTGGTGAGTGTGGTGAGTAGCGAGCCTGGTGAGTGTGGTGAGTACCGAGCCTGGTGAGTGTGGTGAGTACCGAGCCTGGTGAGTGTGGTGAGTACCGAGCCTGGTGAGTGTGGTGATTAGCGAGGAGAGAGCCTGTCGAGCGGCAGGATGCGCACGTGTGACTCTCTTGACATCCCAGCCAGGTCCAAGCCAGCTAGGACCCCCCCATCCACAAACGGGGTGTCCGAAGACGGCCTGATTCGCGTACATTCAAACACTCTTAATTTACGCACGACATTGCGCAAGCATACATTGTACAAACCCCATCGTATTTGCGATGGTATAAAATGCTCGTTTTATAAACACCTCGAAATTACAGAATCGCAGTTCGCTTTTCCGCTAAGCCCAATGGCGCAATGGGACAGGCAACAACTGAGGACGCCCAATACCGGGCTGCGAGAGTCGATAGCCGATACGATCGATCGCAGACTGAGCGAGGCGACCAAGTCGACAAGAGTCGATAGCCGACGCGAGATCGGCAGTGGCGACATCACTCCGTCGCTGTGCTCGGAAGTGACATCCCCTGTGACGTCACCACGCTCGAGCGTGGTGACGCGCTGACGTCATCGCGCCCACCGCTCGCCCGGGCCGTGTTGACGTCACTGTGGTTAGGACGTCCACGCTGGGCCGTGATGATGTCATCAAATCTCCTCGCATGGGCCGTGGTGACGTTATTGGCACCTTCTACAAACAGAATGAGGGTACCCCTATGGGCTCCCCCTTGTCACCAGTGATAGCCAATGTGTTCATGGAAAAGTTTGAATCAGACGCCATCCCGACGTCCACCCTGCGTCCTTCCCTGTGGAAGAGGTATGTGGATGACACTTTCGTCATTTGGCCACATGGCCTCCCAGCATTGAACCATTTCCTGGACCACATCAATTCCAGACACCCATCCATCAGATTCACCATGGAAGTGGAAAAAGATGGCAAACTACCATTTTTAGATGTGCTGTTTGAGAGGAGACCTGATGGATCCTTGGAACATTCTGTCTACAGGAAAGCCACCCACAGATTCTTACTTGAAACCTGATTCCCACCACCAACCGGCTCAAAATAATTATCTCATCAAAACACTATACCAGAGCTCATGGCATCTCTGACCAACACCACCTGGCCAGTGAATTAAGACATGTACATCGGGCCCTCAAGATGAACGGATACTCTGACCGCACTATCCGCCAAGCTGTTTCTCCCACCATACAGAAACAACCACTTGAAACTCCGATCAAAACTATCACGTTTCCATACATAGCAGGCGTGACCAAAAAGATCTCCAAAATTCTAAACAACACATAAGATCCACGTCCGACTCAGTAAAGTACATCAAATCCGTGATCTAATCCCATCTGTGAAAGAGGTCATTCATGATTTGCAATACCCTGGAGTCTATAAACTGAGTTGCATCTGTGGTGATTGTTACATTGGGGAAACGAAACGCCATGTCTTCGATCGTGTCCGCGAGCACAAGTCAGATCTGAAACACGGCAAAATTGAGTCTTCCGCCGTTGCCGATCATTGCTACAACGCTGTGGGCTCTCATGTCTTTTTCGAGACCAAGGTGCTCTGCAAACCTTCTGGCTACCATCAAAGGTTTGCACACGAAGCCATCCAGATATACAAACACAGACATACCTTCAACCGTGATGATGGGTACAAATTGAGCAACCATTGGAAAGTTGTTATTAACCATGTAAAAAAATTTAACTACGCATATGTGTACCATCTTATTTGACAGGTACTAGTCTACTTTACGGAGTGTTGACATATCCAGCGTTTAACACTACTGCTTTTTATATTTTGGATTTGGCAGCCAACATCGGCCGTAACCCCGAGTTGAGGTGCACCAATTGTTCCCTTCTAGCCCCCCCCCCACAGTTCCATTCATTGTCTACCACATTCAGATAAGCCCCTCACCCCTCCCACTTGACTTGTATTTAAGAGCTTGTCTCTTGGATTTTTCCTCACTTGATACAGTAAATTTAGCTGCGAAGGTCTCACCTGAAGACGGGGACCTGTGTGGCCTCCGAAACGCCGTGAGTTAATTGATTTATTTTCATGTATTATTATTATTTTATTTCTATTATTTAAATTTTTTACCTACGTGACTTTACCGAAAAAACCTAAGAGTACGTTTTTAAACGTAGTGACGTCCCCATGCTACGCCGCGATGATGTCATCGTATCCCATCGCCCTGCCCGTGGTGACGTTTTCGCGGTTACGTCACAAGAACTCAAGGCTGTAGGGGACGTCATTAAGTCACCCTCGCCCGGGCCGCGGGGACGTTGAACGCGGGTGCGTTTGACCGACATGACGTCATCACATCACCCTCGCCCGGGCCGCGGGGAGGTGCTGTGAACGCGGTTGCGTTTGACCGATATGACGTCATCACGCCACCCTCGCCGCCCTGCTGTGAACGCGGTTGCGCTGGGGCGTGATAACGTCATCACGTCATCCTCGCCCGGGCGGCGGGGACGCGCTGCTGTGGACGCGGTTGCGCTGGGGCGTGATGACGTCATCACGTCACCCCCGCCGCGCTGCTGTGGACGCGGTTGCGCTGGGGCGTTATGACGTCATCGCGCCACCGCGTCTCTGCAATGGAGCACCGCGATGGAGGAGACGGCGGTGGCGACGGCGGCGGCTACGGCGGCGTTGGCGGCGAGGAGTTCGCGCAGTGGCGCGTCAAGTACGCGGAGGCGCGCCGCCTCTCCGAGGTTGAGGCGAAGCGCGACCCGCCCGGGGAGCCCTTCAAGTCCAAGTACGCGGCGCGGGAGCTGCTCTACGAGCTCAAGCGGGCGCTGAGCGGGCGCGGTGAGGGGGGAGGAGGAGGCGGCGACGAGGAGGAGGAGCAGCGGCAGCAGCAGCAGCGGGAGGAGGGCGAGGGGTGGGAGGCCACCGGGGCTGCCGCTCCGGGAGGTCGCGGGGAGCGCCTGCTGAGCGCCGCGCTGGAGCTGCAGATCGGGGTGAACCTCATGGAGACGGAGGAGCTGGCGGGCGCCGAGGAGCACCTGGAGGCGTGCCTGAGCGGCCTGCGCGCAGAGGGGCTGGCGCCCGACGCCGTCTCCGTGCTCATGCACGCGCAGGTGGGTGGTCACTTGCCATGTCACGCACCTTCACGGCCCTCTCATCGATGGAGAGCCCACGCGCGATCATTCAGTCCCATCCGTGGAGAAATCCGATGAGCTGTGAAGCTCTTTTTCGCGGGTCAGAGCGTTCCAACAAACGGTACAAAAACACGATAGGAGTGCTTTTTATAGGAGTGCCAAGTTTCGGAAAGGTAAGCAAATCATTTAAAATATACAAATAAAACTAAACATTAAAAAAAGTATGACCAGGTAAAGCCCTATGATGTGAACTTATTTTTCAGAAGCGACCTGGCCACGTGATAGCTCAACAAAATGGCTTAATATCATGTGGAAATTCATAGCAGCAAAATAATCTTCATAATCTCAATGCACGTTTCTAAATGTGGAGGACCCGGAGAAAAAAATTCATACGACCACGGGGAGAGAGAGAGAGACATGTAAACTCCAAATATACAGCAGGTGTCAGGGTTGGAATCAAACCCCCGACCTCCTGCATACCAGGCGAGGAAGAGAACATCACGCCATATGGGTCGGACATGCGACGACGTTCTACTGAATCTATTCGTTTTCCCAATCATGCATAACACAGGTGTTATAGGTTGTTGCATTATCAGCAGACCGTCCAGCAACATTACATTTTTGGACAAACTCTATACTCCGATAGCTATGGTCCCACTGACCAGAGTGGTGAAATATGGTCAGAATCAGATGTTCAGTATGGGTTGGTCAGAAAGTTGGTCATTCAACCCAAAATATAGATCAACCAAAGCCTGAATTAGTCCTTCAAAGTATATGGACCTAACTTTATAAAGCACCATTTGGACCGTGATATTTCTTTACCTTCTACATTTCTGATTTTGAGGGAAAAAGACATTGCCACTCTTAAATAAACACGTTTTATTGTCCATTCCACAGAATCAGCTGGGCATTCTGTGGGCAAACCGGGACGACATGAGCAAGGCACGAGTCCTTCTTGAGAATTCCGAGGCCCTTTACAAGACCTTCATGAAAGAGGTGAGCACAGACTGCCTGCGTAAAAACAGGGTTTACTACAGGTCAACAAATCGGTGGTGCTGTTTTTCTCAGTTAAAGTATTGATGAACATTTTTTTTTATTTTGGGTACTGCTTTGCCTTTTTATTCAAAGTGGTTGTTTTACTTTATTGCAGGTTGGAACTCCTCCGTTAGACATCCACGACTTGTTTACAAAAGAAGATGACAAATGCTCGGAGCAACAACGAAGATTAAGGTAAATTGTCCCAATGCCAGGTACTGTTGTATATGTCGTAAACTTCCTACCATGGGACTCGATAGTTCAGGGATCGGCAACCTGTGGCTTCGGAACCGCATGCGGTTCTTTAAGGACCGCTTCGTGACGTTACTTATTAAGGACCCACCGTCTCGCATTTACACGCATTGTGGCTCTTGAAATATTGATTTTTTTTACAGAATCCGAAAATAATAGACTTTTCTTGTTATTTTGGTTGCCGACCCCTGGTATAATTCCTCCCACTGGTTCAGGGTCAACCAAAAAAAATGAATGCTATAATATTGATAATCCAAGCGGGGAAACTTTATATGTGCAGAGACCACACAAGGAATTTACCATTGCCTAGGAACCGTTATGGCTGACAGCTGGTTCTCTGATGAACCCCTTTGAAGGTAAAATGCATCCATGTTTCCCCTGCTGCGGACTACCATTAATGTCTTTCTACAAGGCGTGTGAGGTGCAAGATTGAGTAGCGTTTGTCAACATAAACACATTCAATTGTGAAATTGTTTTAATTACATTTGGGGAAAATGTGTTTAAAAAATGGTATGCATATATGGGGTGCATATTTTGAACACTTACCCTGATTATGGCCTTCTGCCCCTGTCCTTAAATTTCATATGACCAACATGATGAGTAGAAAACCAGATGAAAGTGGGGCCCTGGTCTAGGCATGTGTCATCTCTATAGTACAACATTCACTACTACTGGCAGACAAGTTTCCAGTAGGTCAATGGAAATCACTATAGTATGGTGGTATTTGGGTGGTTGTACATTAACTGAAGGCAGATGAGCTTCCATGAGACTAATTCTCATCCACAAACACTGGGAGGAGAGTGGCTCCCTGCCACTAACTACCACATCATGATGTAAGTAAGCTGTTTTAGATATTCTCCTAGTTTGAGAATTGTGTTCAGTACAGTCAGGTAACCATTGTTGTTGTGGGTAGTGGATTAATTGACCCATGTTCACCACCGTGCACGAGTAAGCAACATTAAGACTTGATGAGTGGAGACATGCTGGGCAGCGTGGAACGGGAGTGAAAGGTGGTGGACACTTTCCATGGCAGTGCAGGTGAAGGTTTCTCACGTGGGACATGATATCTCAGAACCAACGCTTCTCTACAACATGTAGCTTTAACCAACGTATGGCGTTTCTCCAGCATTTTTCTGCCACTCTTTTAACATCATGGTAAGTATTACGGCGCACATTGCTGCCTTATATGTAAGAGTATTGCAGAAACCAACTTAAGAAGTTTTTTTTTAAAGTGTCGTATGTATGTAGAACTTCTTGTGCACCGTACTTAGCCAACCGTGCCGATCGGAGGTTACATGTTTGATGAACGATAGATGATGAAGTGGCCGTGGCAAACCCAAACCTGTGTGTGTTTCTGGTCCAGGTTTGAGCTTGCGCACACCCACACCCTCTACTACCTGGCTCAGGCGTACAAGAGCGGCGAGGAGAACGAGAGGGCTGCACGCTACTGCCATTTGACACTGCAGCGTCAACTCCAGTGGCAGCACTACGACCCTGTTGAGTGGGCGACCAATGCCGCCACTCTCTCCCAGTACTACGTGGCCCACGTGCGTACATTTATGTTTTCAGTAATACTCCCGCATGTCCCTTGATCTAATCTACAATCTCCCTCTTTTTTTTTTCCTTCAAAACCTCTGATCCACATTAGTTTTGAATTCGGTCAAGTGGTACCTGCCTGCTTTGAAAAATCTATTGTTTATACAGTTTTGCCTTAAATGTAAGCTACATTTTTATCGGTGAATTAACCCAAAGAAAATAACTAGATTGAATTGTTATGTCTGTTACTTAATGCGGGGTGGAGCAGATGTAAATCACTTATATATATTTAAAAATAATACATTTACAAAGTAATACGGAATATTTTTCTATTGTAGGTTAACAATACTTGATGTTAATTTTGATGTTACCAGGTGGCTTATAGGTCCACACGCTCACCTGGCACTGATAACATCACTGAACTTGGGTTTTAATCCAGGCGGCCACGGTGATTAGACATGGTTCTCAAGTACTGTATAGTGAGAGTTTGAGGGTCTTAGCCCAGTCACCAATGGCTGCACACAAAATTTAGATCTGCCCTTAATTTGGATGAATTCCACCACCTCTCCAGTAATATTTACCATACATCTCTCATTCTATTTTTAGTGATTACAATTCTTTGCATGTTAAAATCTCAATCTCGTATGCATGAAATCAACTGAACCACAAGAGGGAATATAATGACATACACCTCTTAATCTCTCCACATACTTCTTTTTTTAATCCACCAGCATATTGGCTTTTCAGACCAATATTATTCAGCAGCATTTGTTTAAAGAAACTCTGAAATGGTTATTTGCTCTTGATTTGAAGCTTTCGTGACTGCGGGAATTCATACTCTTTGGTTCTTTCGGTAAAGTCAGGTAGATAGGAAAATAAACAATAGATCACCTAAGCCCTCTTTGAATTTCACCCCCACCCTCTCGCCTGTTACGGCCTCCCCTCCCCCTTCTCGGATCGATACAATGCCTCGTCACAATGGCATGCTTCTCTCACCTGAAGACGATTGCTTGTTGTTGCGATCAAAACGTCGTAAACTATTATTTATTTTCCTATCTACGTGACTTTACCGAAATAACCAAAGAGTATGGTTATTTGCTGTTATGGTTTCATCAACAAAATCTAGCTTCTTGACTTAATGCTTTCGTGACTGCAGGAATTAATATTCCTTGGGTCTTTCGGTAAAGTCACGTAGATATGTTCAAATTATTAAAAATAAAATAAACAAAAAACTATGACGGTTCGATCATAACACAAGCGATCGTCATCAGGAGGAAAACAGAGGGGGAAAGCTGCTAAAAGCAGACTGTTTTAAAGGTTTGAAATGGGTGTAGCCCAAGGGTCATAAACTAAGTGGGCGGGGCTAGTGATGTTAATGTGAGAAATTAGCATGCTAATGTAAGATCTACGTGACTTTACCGAAAGACCCAAAGAATATAAAAATGTAGCTTGTTTTAAAAATAGGTTGTGAAACAAAATGAAAACACTTTTTTAAAATAAAATTTTCATTGAACCCATTTTAACAATCACAACAGGAGCATTGCGCCCTCAAGAAATATAATGTTTAATATGGAGAGACGACCGGAAGTATCTTTTTTTTGTAAGGACAAACTCACGCTGGTCAGCGTTGCAGGAATTTAATGCACATGTGGTTTTCTTGTGGTTGTTACAGCAACGGTACCGCGTGGGGCGGCACTGTTTGGCAGCCGCAGAGGTGGTGTTGGGTCAGGCCAAGACTTCTGTGGACACCGAGGGTAAGTGTGCCAAATGTTCTCCACTCTGTATTCCATTCAGGTTCTTCATTCATTTTTATCCAAAATAACAAACATAATAGTGTTTTTTTGGGTTAGATCGCGTAAATATATAAATCTGTTGTTAAAACCCGCCACCACCCGACACAGCCAACTAGTAAGGGTAGTCACGTAAACAGAACATGTCAATTCGTCACTAGTACAGCACACTGGTGTGTTGGAGAGTCAAGCCACAACATTTACAATCTGAGTACAACGTTTCGCCAGTAATTACAACTAGCTTCATCGGGCGACAGCCAGATTTGTGGAGAAGTCTAACTGTTTTGTTCCTTATATAGAGGCGTGGATATGGTGACCACACTTCTGCGCTCTTGCGCAGAGGCAGGGGGATTAATGAGTCAACGTACATTATGCATGTGCATTATGTGAGCCCTTTGAACTTGTCCTTCCTGCCTATTGTGTGTATCAAAATATCCGTGCCAATGGTAATCCCTGTTGAAGTATGGTGCCCTTTATAGATAGGCATGCATTTAAATAATGTATTATTTGATGATTTGCTTCCACGCAGCACGAAGGCGGTAGCTATTCGAATGGTTAAGAGTATTTTTTATTCCTTTCAATTTCGATAGATTCTCTAATTAGTCTTGGTTAGTAGTAGCTAGTTTTGCACAGAACTTCAACATTATCAAAATAAATTGTGTCCTTGTTGGCACGTGTGTTCTGCTACTGCTGACAGTTGTATTTGGAATGAAAGTGTTTGTCAACCACAATTGTAATCACATCCTTTGCCAATCATGTTTACTGTCCATTAATTGTTTCAATGTGATACAAACATTTCTACAAAATTATAATTTGCACTTTGATAATTGTGATATTAACTTGATTCTAACCACAAAGCTCAGATAATCTGAGGCATCGCTGTCCCCATTAAACAAGGTTTCTGCATTCTCTGATGTTTTAACCCAAAAAAACCTCTTATGGATGATATTGGTCGCGAAAGCCTACGTGTTAAACCAAAATAACAAAGAACAAAACTTGTGCAATCCTCCCAATACTCCTTCTGCTCTTGGTTTCTCCCACTGTTTGTAAGATTGAGCTCATTCGGTCGACCCTTGTGTCTACCCCTCTCCCCAAAGCTCAAATTTCTGCACTTTCCTCTCCTCCATGCTCCACTGTCCCTCCTCTCTCCGCCTTCATGACGTCTCGAGTTGAGCTCTACCATTGTTATTTTCAAAACTCACCCTGCCTCTTACCCCCTTGACCCCATTCCTGCATCCCTTTTTCCTTTCCCTCTCCCCTTGATCATTCCCTACCTTGTGTCTCTTTTCAACTCCCCTCTCTACATTGGTGTCTTCCCTCCACCTTCAAATCCGCCATCATTTTTTATCTCCTCAAAAAAACATCCCTTGACCCCACCATTCCAGGCAATTACTGCCCTATATCTATTTTGCCTTGCTTTTATACAATTCTGGAATGTCTTGTTCATTACCGGCTCTCACTCTACATTTCTTCTCATTCCCTCTATCCCCAATTCCAATTTGGGGTTTGTCCTCTCCATTCCACCGAAACAGCCCTTTTCAATGTCGAGGACCATCTTTTAAACTCATTCCATGCTGATGTCACTTCAATTCTCATTCTTCTTGACCTTTCCGCCGCCATTGATCACGACAATTCATAAATAATACATTATAAAGAACAAAGTGTTTTTATTACCTTTGATTATGATGATTTGACGACGATCGAGGTGGTGTTGATGGTGAGGAATTCAGAAGGATGACTTCTTGAGAGATGCAGGTGTTTGATAACGCACAGTTGTTATAATTTTTGTACAATTGGGGAGCACTCGCCACAACAATTTCCCTGATTTCATTCGCCTCCTTTTTAATAGACCTCACAGTCAGCCCGTTTATGCCAAAATGTCCAAGTCGACTGAAGTACATGGAGAATAAAAATGCACAATCGCTAGTTCGGAGCGCGATTACTGTGAGACTAAGGACTAAGCGGGCAGCCGAGGGGTCGTGCCTAATCTTCGCAGACAGTTTCAAATGTAACAACATTCTGCGCACACCTCCCCGGTGTCGGTGGTCTGGCACGTCGTACACTCGCGAATACTGGAGTCCGACGAGTTGCGAAAAGGAAATTAGTAGTATACATTTAGTAACTCGTGAATATGCGAACCGCAGAAATTAATAACTCGCGCATAGCGAGGGTTCACTGTATATTTATAGTGGCCATCCTGTGGAAAGGTTTGTCCATAGTATTGGAATGTGGCCTTTCCAATGTTGGCTCTGCCAATAATGGAACTGTGCTACATCAATGCATATTACTGAAAGGGCAACTTTGGTGCCTGAATGGGATTTTAGTTTTAAATGAAGGATGTGCACTGTATGCATGATTTTTGTAAATACACTGATATGTGACATTATTGCAGAGGCGGAAGATATGGACTGCGCGCAGAGGATTGCCCAACGACAGGCGGAAGTGGCGCGCTGCTGGATCAAGTACTGCCTGAACCTGCTGGAGGACTCGCGCAAGCAGCTAGAGGTGGGCCCTTAACTAAAACACACGCACACAATTAACTTGGCCACATCTCTCAAATACATGATGATTATATCATCATTGATCTCTGTAACAGAGTCTACAATGATCCGGGTCGCTTGGGGAGAGTGGCATTGGCGTCACCAGGAATCGTACCATGGTAGTGCTCGTCGGCCCTGTTTGTATGAGTGATGGAACATGCCGTGTGCGCGCCACGGGAGGGACGAGCAATGTGAGCACATTGAATTTGGTCTCCGGGGTCCGAATATGTTATCCGGACGTCGGTGTACAAGTGTAGAGAAGTTCCGACGGACGTACTCGGAGACGGAGGTAAGTTAAGGGCTTCCACCAGGGTTTATTAAAGCTTATCAATATTACACAGGGTACACAAATCCCTGGGGCTAGTGGTCCTACTCTGAGTCCGGGTCCCTGCTGGCTAGCTCCGGTCTCTCTCTCTCGTGTCGGATCGTGGACTCTGCCGACTCCACCGACCGGAGAGAGAAGCACCTCTACGGCTACCACCGGCTTCTCCCCAGACTCGCTATTCAATCCCTCTCTCTACCCCTGGTTCCCTCTTCACCCTGCTTACTCTACCCGTTCCCACAGTGACCCCGCTTACGTCACGGGGTATCCCTTAAGTACCCTAGGAGACGTGACGTCATCGCACTAAACGGCACACCTGACGTCACGTCCCCATTTTACTCCTCTACACAAGTACTCTCATAGCAATTATGAGGTTTAGGTAAGAGTCAAGGTTTGGATAAAGATT
The DNA here is from genome assembly GCF_965212315.1 of Lampetra planeri. Taxonomy (NCBI): domain Eukaryota; kingdom Metazoa; phylum Chordata; class Hyperoartia; order Petromyzontiformes; family Petromyzontidae; genus Lampetra; species Lampetra planeri. The sequence continues at coordinate 12,938,750 of NC_136110.1, forward strand.
GGTGTCAGGATTAGAGACAGGGTCAAGTCTGTCGTTAGGATTAAGGTTCACTTTGGGAGTAACTCATAGTGTAATTACAAGTTTTAGCAAAGAAGAATGATGTAAACTGCCGGGATGGTTAAGCTGCCACAGGGTGCTGCGGTGGTGAGATGTTAACTACCTTACCTGATATACAGGAGGTCATGGGCTCGATCCCAACCCTGTGACGCATGCTGTATATTTGGAGTTTGCATGTTCTCCCCATGGTCGCATGGATTTTTCTCCAGGTCCTCTAGTTTTCCCCTCCACATTTATAAACGTGTTTAAGAATTTGGCTGATATACTTTTGCACACGATAAGCCACTTTGTTGAGCTAACATTTGTGGCCAGATCGCTTCTGAAAAGAGCTATATAGCTGTGGGTCTTACCTGGTTAAATTAAAATAGTTTCTTTTTTTTTAGTTTGGTTTTTCTTTTTTAATAAATATTGTAATAGAAAACTGTACCCCAGCGTCAGAATCATATGGAATGTCAAATACTGTTCTACACTGACATCAGGTGCTTGCCAATAGCACTTTCCACAGATACTGTAATATGAATAAACAAGGGAGATAATTGGTTTTGTACAAGTGCTGCTTTGTGCATCATTTAGGAGAATGAGGTTCACGAATGCATCAGTAGGTGGCATTAGGGTGGTGTGAAAATAATGTTCGGTTGTGCTAAAGTCAACCAGCATCTTTGTTACTCAATATGCCCATCGAGGTCACAATGGTAATATGAAGGCTGCTTGGGTTAGCTTTTCAGATATGGAGAAGTCCCTACTATCTGCAAAAGTAATCTTGATAACACTTCGGTTTCGCACACTTGCGATTTCCCCCTGGCCTTGGTTTAGACTTTAAAGTCTGAAGATCAATGTGGAGCCCTCGTGGCCTACTATCATCACTCAAACCAAAACTGCCACTCCACTCAACACCCACTTGTCATCACGAAGATTACCTCACGCACCACCTCCACAATCCACCAGATGGCACCCCACACCAACTACCTCATCCCACAATTCAGCACGCAATGCCAGTTGCCACGACAACTCCACACCATCGAGCACCACGCTTTGCAATATCCAGTTCACCAATGCTTCATCCCCCCCAGTCCACAGAGAAGAAAAGGGGTTCCACAATGCAAGTCGGGTAACGCCGCATCTTCTTTGTCACCGGCTGGTGTTCGGGGAGCAGCCTTCTGCTGCTTCCACTTAGCCCCGCCCTGTTCCTTCTCTGCTTTAGACTTGATCTTGGCCCTCGCCTTCATTTTGGGAATCCCTATTACTTCAAGGACGCTGGTGTACAGCACAGTAACCTTTTCCCCGTTCCGAGACGACTGAAAGTTGCAGGGTGGGTGTCCTGTTCACTGCCGAATCTCGAAACACGCAAGCGGTCCAGCGTTAATTTTACTTAGAGAGGCGTAGCGCCACTGTTTTTAAAAACATTGTACTTGCCGAAGAGAACCGTAGTGACACGACCACACTCTATGATACCTGGCACCAAACTGTGGCACACGCCCTCCTGCATGGCCTTGTGGGAGCATTGGTATCGATAAGGTTATTTTATTTTAGTTTTGCTTCTGAATCGGAAGAAAAACTGATGACATATTTTCGACGTACTTGTACATCATCGGAATGGGAAAGGGTTAAACTATACCATCAAACTACTGTGTAGTGCAGGATCGTAATCGCAGCGTAAAGCTGTGATTACAGTTTCGAGTGGATGTTGAGTTTCATTCAGCTCTCTTTCGATCCCCACCCTTGCTGTGAACATTATTGGTGGTGGAACTCACCTCCACTGTAGCTTGGTGTCTCCAAGTTCAAGTTCATTTATTAGGTATAGCCCTGTGTGCCATTCGGCTCTTGAATCGGGTGCAACCGCAACAAACAAAAAACAAAAACATGAACAAGAAAACATCTTAAAGTGACTATGTGACTCAGTGCAAACAGAAAATCCAGGAAAAAAATCCAGAAAAAAGCACCGTACACCAACGCTGTGTGTTATCTGTGCTGTGAGGTCTCCTTTTAGACATCCCCTGGTTATCCCTATCTCCAATGAGTGAGCATCTCCACCTAATTCCATTACACCTGGTTGAGTACCGAATTCTTCTAAATTATAACTCTGCACACAGTTCTTAACAATATCCTGCTTGGTCTAAAATGCATGCCAAATCAATCAGTGGTGTGCAAGCAATGGATCGCCTGCTGGGGAGATGTCATTCCCCCTCCATGTGTGCAAGTCCCACCAATCTTAAGGTGGCAATTCTGCCACTCCACGAGTGATACTGCACTTCTCCACATGTGCACGCTAAGCCTATCGCAGCTCAGTCACTCCCAATTGATTGTCGCGCATGCACCGTGACTGAATGCTCGATTTTGGCAGTCATCTCATTATCTGCATGTTCGACAATCTGCCCACCTGCGTAGGTTACTGCACCACTTCACAGAGAAAATGCTCGAACTTGCACCACTCAAACAGCTCGCAGTTCTCATCAGCCACTGCAGCGTCGACTTATTACAATAACAATTACATTCAATAACATTTTATATAAATCTACCTTTAGCTGTAATGCTCTATTTGACTTAATGAGGTAGGCACAGCGATTTGGGGGATACTTTATTCCCAGGCCTGCATGCCAGCAACTCTCATCTCTGTAAACCAGCAAGGCAAGCAAGGCAAGCAAGCTAAAAGCTAAGCAAGAGTAATTCATTGCTCAGTGTTTCACATTTTTAAACATGCATTCTATCGTTTTATTAAGCTATGCCATTCTTGATTAGCAAGTATATGTCATATATCTTCTTGGTTCTTTCGGTAAAGTCACGTAGAATGGAAATAATAAAATAATAAAAATAAATCATAATAAAATAATTCTCACGACGTTTCGGCCACAACGCAAGCAGCCGTCCTCAGGTGGAGAGCAGGTCTGTCGAGTAGACAGAGTCCTCAGGTGGAGAGCAGGTCTGTCGAGTAGACAGTCTCATTCAGACTCTGTTTACTCGACAGACCTGCTCTCCACCTGAGGACGGCTGCTTGCGTTGTGGCCGAAACGTCGTGATAATTATTTTATTATGTTTTATTTTTATTATTTTATTATTTCCATTCTACGTGACTTTACCGAAAGAACCAAGAAGATGAATCCCTGCAGTCACGAAAGCTTTAAATCGAAATATATGTCATATAGTTTAACATTATTATCCATAATAAAGGTTTTTTGGGTTATATGGCATAAATATAAATGTGTCGTTAACTCACCACCACCCAACAGAGCCAATTTAGTATGGTTTATCACGTAAACAAAACGTGCCAATATGTGACAAACCTTACTCATTGGCTCTGGTGGGTTTACGTCACATTTATATTTACGCGATCGAACCCAAAAACACCTTTATTATGTACATATCATATATTTAGGTTAGTGTGTGATTTAATTAAATAATTTAAATTATTCTTAATGAATGTATGTGATTTAGCAAGAATAATGTTTGTGATTTAGCAATATCATCATTATGTAGCAATAAAAATGAATATTCCTTTAAAATCTGGAAATTGTTCATGATCTGGTTACAGTCCTCACCGACAGCCATGAAATATCCACTACAGGATGAAGCCCTCCTCAAGCCATCGCCAATCTTTCACAGTCTCGCAACGAAACTATCATGCTCTGACACATGAGCTGATTCCATTGCTCCATCTCCATAATGTCTGCCCTCTTGGGCACGTTTCCTCCTTTGTCTGTCTTCATCCCTTCTAGCGACGTGTCCTACCCAAGCTCACTTTTCTTAACAGGCAGATTCTCAAATCCACGTGTTCCTCTTCCCGTGCCAGAGTTATTCCAAGCGTGCGCCTGCCTCTTCATGCTTCTTTGCAAACTTTTTAGATGTACATGTCGGGAGATGTAAATTGTTTCGGGAAAGAGTGAATTAATTTCTTTAGTATGAGGAATGCAAACCCTTTGACGTTTGCTGAAATGCAAAATTTGGGTCAACTTGATTTGAAGTAACATGGTTAAAAGCATTGAGTCGAATTTTTTTAAATGTAATCATAGTGCAGGGAAAATATGTACTTAAACGTTATGGCAGTTAGTAGGTGATGTAGTTCTTGAACTCATTGTTTTTTAAAGTAAACATTAAATGTGACCTTTTCTACATGTATCTGCAGGATGACATCAGCGAGCTGGACACTGAGCGGCAGTCAGAATTGCACGCAGAGCGTCAGCGCCAGCACGAGCAGGGTAATGGTGACATGGACGGGGACTGGAATGGAAACAATGAAGGTAGCGACGGTGCAGATATAAAGTTCAGCAGCCTGGTGAGTGTTGCCGATATGTTGGAGGCCTTGGCGGGAGCAGAAGAGCGTGTTCCATGCCGCAAAGCACTCAGTTTCCAGGAGGCGCGAGAAATATTCCTGTTTGGGCAGGCACGTGTGACACAAGCCAAGGAATTCTTCGTGCTGGACGGCCATGCCAGCGACTACGTGCAGATAGTGCGTGATCAGAGTGCACTGTTCAAAGCACTCGCCTTCTTCGAGGAAGATCTGGAGAGGCGCTGCCGCATGCAGAAGCGACGTGTGGACATGCTGGAGGGCCTCTACACGCAGCTCAACCCCCAGTTCTACCTGACGGCGTGTCGCCAGCTGTGCTTTGAGGTGGCCGACACGTACTACGACATGATGGATCTCAAGGTGGCGTTGGCGAACCACGCGGAGCAGTTGCAGCCACACACCGTCAAGAAGATCAATCTGCTGGCGCGCGCGGCCCTTACGCACTACCAGAAGTTCCTGGACTCGCTCTGTAACTCGCGGGGCGAAACGCCAGCGACACTGGACATCGATGTGGTCCGCCCGGCGCTTGTGGCAAAGTTCCGCATGGGTCGGCTGCACAGCAAATTGATGGTGTCCGACACGGCGAGCAGGCTTGCCAACGCGCGCCTGTCGCTCGAGTGTTACCGTTATGTGGTGGATTACTGCGACCAGAATCCAGACGTCGAGGAAGTGGCACAGCCCGAGCTGGAGCTCAGCAGGGAAATGGTCACTCTGCTGCCTGCCAAGATACAGCACATGGCTGCTGGCAGCCAGGTCTTCAACTAGAGCCGTCACATGTGTGTGTTTCCTGTACATGACTGCAAGAGCACTATTTCCAATTATCTAATCATGGGGAACTACATCTAAGTGTTTGACGAGTCTGTAATTGGAGTGATACAATTTAGTTTTTATTTTCAAGTGAGGGTTTAGTTTTTTTGCATGCCAATTTGTTAATTTAAACGGGTCAAAATCAGCCTCTATGTTCTCATTCTTTTGACCGCTATTATTTCCAATAAGTGCTCCAATACAATGTAATTTTGTTTTTTATCATTTGCAGAATGCACGGTCCTCAGACCACCTTAAGCTTGGTTGGTGGATAGTTTTAAACAATGTGCTTCATTGTCTGTATTGTGCCGCTGTTACAGTTCTAGTTGTTGCGTAAGCCCATCCAGTGCAGGCTTGCTACAAACAGGCCTTGGCCAGTTTGGAACCTGGTTTGAGCAGAGTCAAGGCACGGCGCCGAAGTTCAAACCCAGCTGGGCAGATCGTGGGGTCGGCCACGAGGATTCGGTTCCTGTTGACGATGCAAGTCACTCGTGCCACGAAGACCTTGCTGGTACATCCTGGCGTGGCACGTTGGTCCACGGTGGGTGCCGTGATGACAGTGCAGCAGTAGGTGGGCTAAAGAAAGCAACGTGCAGCACAGACTTTGGTTGTCGCAAATCCTCTCCCGGTAGCGTACCATTCGCAGCCTTCCGACGGATATATGGAACTGGTGGCTAAGGGGGATGGGAGTTGGTTAGCTCCTGAGATGACGCGCATTGCCTAATATGCGGATCGTGTCTCACCCTCTTGTCTTTTGAGGCAAATCTTCAGTTCGTGGCAGCACTAGCATTGTGACGATGTAACACACTCGACGCCATCTTGGTAACACTCGGCAGAAGACGCTGCATCTTCCAGCAGCCTGGCAGCCTGTTGATGTCATCGTTTAGTGGGTGTGTGGGAGGTTGTTGGTGTAGTGGTTAAACAAGGTAGCCACAAGCATGTGGCTAAGGATTTACCTCCTCAGAGCATTTGTTTTTTCCCCATGTATACTCTGAACCACCTGTCATGCAGAAGTAGTTTGATGATATAAACCACACATCTCAGCAGGATTCTGAACATCTTAAGGAGGCCACTGTTCCCGACTGTCATAGGTGGTTGTCAAGTTCAGTAAAGCTGCCAATGTCTTCAAGTAAAAAAAAAAAGTTCTCGATTCATGTTGTAGGCATCAGCACTTGTTCATATGTGCTGTAGCCTCGTCAGAAGCCAGCTTTGTTTGACACTCAGGATATCTTCCACTTCTGGTGATCTATGTTGGAGGATTGGACATTGCAAGACTTTGAAGCACACAGAGGGCAGTGATGTTGGCCACTTGCCCGCAGCAAGGGTTAGGTCTTTGTCCAGTTTGGGAAAGGGCGACGACTTTTAACTTGTGGTAGATCTTGGTTTCACGTGAACGTTGCGCAACTTTGTACCGGTGGCTGCCGAGCCGCTTCCAGGTCGCCGAATTAAGACTCCCCATTTCCGACTAAATCTGGTGAAGCCAAGCTCCTCTGTTGCCGCCTCCTATCTGGGACGTCTGGTGATTCAGTGAGATGGTCTGATACCACTGGGTCGCCGGATGACCCGTACCACTCGAGTAATGCTTGGAATGAGGGACGCTATAGGGGCGGGATGTTAACTCCCTCGCCTGGTATGAAGGAGGTCATGGGTTCGATCCCGACCCTGACGCCTGGTATATATTTGGAGTTTGCGTGTGCCTCCCCGTGGTCACATGGATTTTCCTCTGGGTCCTCCGGTTTTTCCCCCCACATTTAGAATCAACATGTGTTTTAGTATTTGGCTGTGATACATTTCCACGTGATAAGCCACTTCGTTGAGCAATAATTTGTGACCAGGTCGCTTTACATCTCAGTGGGCCTTACCTGGTAAAATAAAAAAAAGTTTTACTTTAAGTTGAAGGCATCGACGTGTTTAATGGATGGATTCCTCGGTTGGAATGAGTTTCCTGTAGACAAATTATGTTAGCGGTATGTTGAAAAGTGATAAATGCTGATGAAGCTGCTGACAGAACCTCGACATTGAGTTTTATAACTGGGAGTGCAGCCCCAACGGCATGCACACTGGATGGTGGTTGCATCATTGGCTTCCCCCGGTGAGACCTGGGTACTGATGGGAGGTGTGATGTGAACTGGTGAGCGTCTCGCCAGCAACTAATTCACATTTGGAATGTTATAATGTAAAATTCCAGTTCGAGGTGGACTTGGGTTTTTTTTCCTTGTAGAAAGTTTGAATACGTTTATGGAAAATATTAAATAAGTTTATGGATAATCAACAGTAATTCAATGATTATAATCATTATTATAATCATTGAACAATAACACTATGTAACACACTTTTTGTTCCTAGGTAGTAAGTGTTATTTCGTAATTGCTTATGCCTCAAAATTACAGAAAATGGCTATTATTTCCCACAAACTTTGCTTTTGTAACCAGGACAGTGATATTTTTAAATTTATCTATTTTCAATGAGAAAATGGGTGAATTTGTGTCTTTTCGTTCACATAAAGTCAGAAAAACAACATATGAATCAAAATGAACATGTAATACAACATTTACTACAAAAGGTTTAGACACCAAGGCGCACTACCACAGGCGGGACTAGCCCCAGCAGACCGAGTTCTCTGTGGGGAGGAACAACGTCAAGTGAGAGCCACTGATGGACCCCCACTGCACATCAAATTGGGCCTTATGAAACAATTTGTCAGAGCCGTAGATAAGGAGTTGGCAGCCTTCAAGTACCTTCAAGACTTCTTCCCTAAGCTGTCTGAGGCAAAGGTCAAAGCCGGTGTCTTCGTCGGACCACAGATAAAGAAGATTCTGGAGTGAAATGAATTCCCCAAGAAGGTCACTAGTAAGGAGAAATCGGCTTGGAACAGCTTTGTCGCAGTGGTTCGTGGCTTCCTGGGTAATCACAAGGTTGAAAACTACGTGGAGCTGGTTCAGTTTCAGTTCTAAACTTCAACAAACAAACATGGCTTAACCAGACGTTTTTGAAATCACCAAAATAAAGCTATAGAAACAATGTAATAGTAATCATAGGAACTGTGATTCAAATTGAACAATAAACGATATACATAACATGTACGACCCATCTGTGCAGCCATAGCTGGCAGCATGAGTCACTCCATAACAGCAGTAGTATCAAACATTTTCAATGCACCTTTAAAGATCAACACACTATAATCAAAACTCAAGATCATACTTTGCAGTGGATATCCGGAGAGATGCATTTGATTTCAGGCCACTCAGCATAGCAGTGGCAACAGGGGGTGTACAGCTTCTCAAGAGCAGTTTTGAGTGCAGATCTCACGGGTAATGATCCAAGTTTCAGTTTATTGGCGATAGCATTCCAGACTCTGGGGGCATCAACAGCAAAGGACCTTCCTACAGTATTTTTACGGCAATAAGGAATGTGAAGCTGGTAAATCAGCGAGGACCTTAGGTCACATTTGTTCTTAAAACACCATCGTAAATAAATAAGATCTGATGCACAAGCCATCAATCATTAAGAGATGTTACGTTTGACCCAATGTAGAGATCGCAGTGGTGGGTCCTATATGAGCAGTTAAATGCAAATCTTAAGGCCGAGTGATACATTTATATTGGCTGGGTAATTTCTGGGGAGTTGCAGGGTGCTGGGTATTTGCTGGGTAGTTGAGTCGGTGAGTCACGAAGCCTGCCTCTTGCCTGAATCGCCCGCCTTCTATGCATCTACGCTGCTATACACTACAATACACTACTATAAACTACTACTACACTACTATATAAACTACTATATACTACTAAATAAACTACCAAGTACTCTATAAACGACTACATTTAATCTAACCTGATTCCTGCAGTACATACACTAGAGAGTGGGGAAGGCGACCAACCGCCATCTTTAGCAGTGTGATGAGACTGGTGAAGAACTATGGGAAAATGGGCTGTAGGATGCCCCTCAGTCCATATCCTTGATGCTCATCTTTATAAATTCAAGGAGAACATGGGAGCGTACTCAGAGGAGCAAGGCGAGCGCTTCCACCAGGATATACTGGACTTTGAACGCCACTACCAAGGAAAGTATAACGAGAACATGATGGGGGCTGATTCATCAACGTGATTTATAGTATATTCGTAAATCTCGAAAAACTACTCATAAATCTTTTGTTGTCATTTTTGTATAACTTTAGTATAAATACATGCTAATTTTTATTCACATGTTTTTTTCTGACTATGTGAACGAAAAGACACAAATTCGCCCATTTTCTCATTGAAAATGGGTAAATATCAAAATATCACTGTCCTGGTCACAAAAGCAAAGTTTGTGGGGAATTATAGCCATTTTCTGTACTTTTGAAGCATAAGCAATGAGGAAATAACACTTATTACCCAGGAACAAAAAAAATTGTTACAGTGTAATTACTGGTTCCTGCCATAGGGATTGCCAATGGAGATAATCACCACTCAATGCTGTTTAAATACAGGGACATTGAATGTGATCTGTCAATTTAATTAATCAATCAGCAATTCAGGATGCGACTTGATAGTAATAGTCACTTTTAGATACATCTTTGGTTGGTCAGGTTTGGTTCATCCAATAAATAAATCTCGTGCTCATTAATCGTATTTTGTCATTGAAATGCCTGACTATGCATGGGACATTATATAGCAGTTGATATAATGTGGTGGTGGTTGGTGGCTGAAAGGATAGTAGTAACTTGTTGAAGTGTCTGTGAATGTCGTTGAAATACTAAAGACCAAGCAGCTTTTGGTAGTTCTTATGTGTTTGTGTCGTCATAAAGAAGGAACAAATGGAAAGGTGTGGTGGTATCAATTGCATTGGCGATGATCTCATAAATTTACCTTCAACGGACTGTTGGAGTTTGTCAAGGCTGAATGGGAGACTTGGTATACAGACAAGCTCATTCGCTCGCCTATAAAATGTGGAGCCTCAATAAAAAAAATAAACAATTGTGGCAGTAGCTCAGTGGACCAGCAAATTCTCAATCTTGACGTTCCACATATAATTACTGGCTAAAATAACAATATTGTTATATTTTAATACTGGCAAGAAAGGACCCATATTAATTACTGGTTAAGTCTGTTCATCCATTCGTCTCTTCGAGGTCAATACAATTAATGCCTCTAGGTGTGCACCGTTTTGTGGAAAGTTCAAAGTTGGTTCATGGATCGAGTTGTCCACCATGTAAGTAATTGGAATGTACACTGGCTTAAGACGATCAAAGGAAATTGATACTGCTTGTTGTTCTTCAAGGCATGGGAGGCACTGATTGGACGACGCTATGCTCGCCCAATCCTCTCAAACTTGGTAAGCTTAGCAGTGTTGATCCTGGAGAGTGCTCGTGTGGGTGACCACCATGCATGAACAGGCGATCGAGGGCAGTGCAGCAAATTCCATGTCCTCTACTGCGCACACCTTTACCAACCCACACCGACCGGTGCGGTGAAGTCTGGCCAAATAACCCTCACTGCCTGCACGGCATGGGGAGCCCTCATTCAGCAGCGGATTGACAAATGGGTTGTTCGTTAAGGTGGAATTAGCATGAAGTAGAATCGATGCTATACTGAACTTTAATATTTAACAACGTAATCTGTAAAATGTCAAATATATTGTCTAGACTGAGCTGCTATTTATATACTGTAAATACTTTCTGTTAGGCTACCCTGTGAGTTCATATTTTCCCATAATGCTGTGAAATGTTAATATTGATATATTTTTCATCTTGGCACATTTTTTAGCGGTTGCCGGGTGGCTTAAGAGTGCCGAGCCAGCACTACCGAGGGCCAGGCTTTATTAGAATCAGATATCCAGGGCAGTGTATGATCTCACCCTTGGTTACCACTGACTGTACCCAATTATTTTTATTTGGTCTTGCACTGAATTTATATCGGGTTGACTGTCACGCAATGAACATTTACTCCCTGTAGTAGACTGGGTGGACAGGTGCCCCCTCCAAAGATATTTGAGAAGTAGTTCTGTGACGGCTCTAACATGGGGTGAAGGATTCATCCAGGAGAGTTCTCAATTAATCCTTTGTCAATTGACATGAAGTTGAAAGTGTCATTGAGATACAAATAGAATTGTGTCATCAATGTTTTTTCACATTGTGCTCGTGTTTTCAGATGGTAGGAATTCTATCGTTGATGTTTTTGTTGCAAATTGTACGTTCTTTCTTGTGCACTGGATTCTCGTTGATTATTAAGTAGCATCACTTCATCATGAACAGACATTGTCCAAGCATCATAATTGTTTCTCATGTTTGATTAGTTTATTTTTCAAACACCGCTTAGCAGCCAGTATTAACCTATTATCTAAATGTGTAACGTCAAGGGGATTTAATATAAAAAAATATTGCAAGTGCGTTTAAAAGTAACACAAGTACTGTTGTTGCAATGTCCTATTTAATTACATATTGGAAAACGTGTACGTGGGGTTTAGTGTTGTGGCTTTGTGTCTGTGCTCGGCTTGTACAATATTACACTTGTACCCCTGCCTCAAGGAAGATGCAAACCCAAAAACAAATAGCTATTAATACAACAGATACTTACCAAGACTGTGTGCTGGGCTGTCCAAAATAAGCTTGAAGTCATGTTAGTAAGGAAAACAGACTTTATTTAGAATTATAGTGACATTCCTTCAGTGAGAATGCTTAGTTTAAATAAAATAACATAGTTTGGTGTTGCTTCTTCCTATATTCTCCACAGGAAATAATATTTGTGAATGCTTGAATGCAGCCTTTTTTGTTAAACGAATAAAGAAGTCGCATGGCACAATCATCGTGTTGTCTGTGATTGTCACTGCAACTATCAAGATTCAGGCGATGAATGTTATTGAATGATTTGTAGGTTTCGAGTGAGTTGATAGGGGTGATAATATTTACAAGTTATTTTTCTGTACCGTTTTCGGGTTCTCCATTACGCATTTAGTTGGAATAAGGAGCTATTCTAAAATGTAAAAAAAGAAGATATGATTGGCCAACAATTAAAGGCAATCGGGGACATTGTGTTTGGACCAAACATAGCACAGCACATTATCTGCATGGCATACCTGTCAAAACTAATAACAGTTCATACTTACAACTAAACTTCCGACTGTTTTGGCGTTCCATGACAAACACTATAAGCAGCAAGACAAGAATACATTTTTAAAAATCCCATCTTGAGCAAAACATTTTATAAACACTATTTTAAAAAGATGTGGTCTAGCTTCCAGTAAGTTACGTCAGGTGGGTCCACCATTGTTACTCCATTGTGGTCTACGTTCCAAGATTCGTCATTGCCTACAAAGGAATGCATACTTGTGATAAGCTATGAAAACCAGCTTGTTAAAAAAATACTGGGGTCGAAGTCAGGTTTCGTCAAGAAAACGAAGGCATTGAGGAGTGTATACCAGCAGTTATTTCATGTTCTGTTTTATTCACAAGGACTTGAGGTGCAGTCGTTGCACAGTGAGAATTACGTTTATCAGGGGTGACGGTCATGTGGGTCTTTGAAATATCGCGTGCATTACAAAGTGAATTACTGTATGATTATTATTTATTAAAATATGTGCCTCAACAACAATTGGTGAAGACCACATTCTCTATATTGGCGAACTAAAAACACATGTTTAATACATTCTGTACTTCCCGCAAATTGTATTGTAAGTGATACATAGGCCAATACTCTGAAATTCAATAGTTCTTTAATATTTATCTAATATTATTACGACGTAAAATACAACATACAAAGGAAATCATTGTACAGAAGTATGTGTGCCGCGTGTAAGTTCTTGGAACATGGTTTTGTGGTACTCATTGCAGCATGGGTAGATGGCTATCGTTTGGGTACACCTTTAACCCTGCTGTTTGTAGTTTCCACCACGTACATGTCTGGGTGTATGGTTGTACGTGTGGATGTGGAGTGATGTGTGTGATACGTGCGCCCATTTGGTGGCATGGTCTGGGGAAGCGTTCAAATTCAAGACTTGAGTCGAACGACAGTTGGTGTCCAATCTGGAGCCACGATGGGCGAACGAATCGTTTGGTTCGAGTTTTGAGTGCTCGGATTGAATGATCATTTTAATCGGCTGGAAACCGTTGAACAAAGGCAACCGAAGCGGTCAGACACACCACACGTTTCGCCCCAATCAAATGACCCCACAAACCATCGTCACGCGAATTCCGGTCATCCTCGCAGCAGCAGCGGATTTTGGCTCGGCCATCAAACAAAGACGGTCACCGCATCGCCGTGCGCTTTCAGAGGCGCTTCCGCGGCCGTCTGGAACGCTCTTCCTTCCAATAGTAAGAAGCCACTGGGAACTATGGACTTTTATATCTATATTTAAAACTAATTTCTTTAGAACTGCTTTTTGTGTTTAATTTAGTTGTCCTTCCCCCGCACCTCTGGCTAGCACGGTTGGCTACGCACTGTGAGAAAGAAGTTGAACGTACCGCGAATACTTAGTTGTGGAACGTAGCTTGGGTGACTCAGGTCAGAGGTCACAGAGCACTGAGCTGGCAATCCTGGGCTCAAGTCCAGGTCAGCCAGCCAGCTGCCTGTGCTTCCATCGGGTTCTCGAGTGCGGTGGTGAGTTCCATGGTCTCTGACCAAGTCAACAATTTCTCTGGACAAAAAGACAATGGACACTGTAAACGCACTTTGCCACTGCTCTGCGAGAGTTCCAGGTATGAAAGATTTGTCTCGCTGAGAGCAAAGCGCAATGTGGATATAATCAGGTTGTGGCTGGGGTGGCGGGAAAGATTGTAAAATGACAAAAAACAACATTGCAGCGCGAATAGCGTCCATGTCATTGGGAATTAACGTAACCTGCATTGGCACTTATCTCCCTCGCCACTGCCCCTGCCAGCTCCCGTCAACTCGTCTGGACGTCTGTGAAAAATAGCTTTATAGCTTGTCGTATTCCTCCAGGATAAATACATACAGTATTCTGATTATTTCTGGATTAGGGATACACCGCAATATTGTTGCATCTCCAAACTTTATTTTTTATTAATATGCACGAAATGTGCTGATTCTGCACACAGAACACACGCAAAAAATGTGTACACATAACACGCGTACAGAAACAATGCAATGTTGGCTACGTAAAATGTTCAACATACATATGTCATACACTGATATATAAAAAAATGCACTGTCTAAGTCGCACACAAATTCATTTACATATACTTTATTGTTTAACCAAAATTACTTAATCTACAAACTGTTTTATTGTTCCAGATTAAGGGCCACTGAGCTTTTCGCTCTTTTTCAGAAGCGACTTGGCCACAAATGATAACTCAACGAAGCGGCTTATCACGTGGAAATGGAGAGCAGCAGCTCAATACTCTAAACGGGTGATGTTGATTCTGAATGTGGAGAAAAATCCGCGCGACCACGGGGGAGAGAGAGATACGCAAACTTCAAATATTCAATAGGCGTCAGGGTCGGGAGTGAACTCACGACCTCCTGCATCCTCGACGAGGTAGTTCACATCTCGCCTGTAAACACATTGAGACTTCTCTTATTCGCAAATATTGCTACTATCGGCGGGGTTGACTTTTTCTCTCATTCAAGAAAAATGATGACTACTAAGGCGAGTCTTGTGGTAACGTTGCTGTTCCCGCAGGGAGAAGGGTTATAACATGGGACCTTTTTTCTAGTATCAAAGTGTAGTGACTAACTCGGAGACGATCAGACTTGGAGGCACTTCTTTATTTAACGCGCACCATCGGGGTTAACACTTTTAAAATTTAGTCCGTCTATTATCGGCGACGCCGCTTAGTTGGTAGGCTGTCTGACTGGCAGCGCCTCGAGATGGTAAAGACGAAGACGTCGAGAAGAACAGTGACGATGTAAATCGGCAGCACGACAGTTATCCAACTACGAACAACAGCCCCGAGGTCCCTCTTATACTGTCAGCGTGGCCTCGCTTCGCCCCGGCCACGGCCCCTTTCTGGAACCTACTAGCGGGTTCCTGGTGGGCCCCTTCTGTGACCTTTCCCCTAGATCCCCCTCTCGTGTATATCCTGGCCTGCTGATGTCAGAACTGCCGTACGCCGCAGATCCCTTTTCTGCCAGCGGCCATCACTATGCCACTACAAAAGTATGAAAAAAATAAGAATAGGTTTTATCCTTTCTGGCAATAAAACAGGTGTTAGGATATTCAAGCACCAAATAGAAACCCTTTGCAAGGAATCAAGTTCTAATTAATCACACGTATGTGTGGTGAACATGCAAACAAAACATGCTCTGATAATTATTTATGTATTGTCTTTAAACTGATTGGTCTACACCACCAGTGTTATTTCCATCTCCAGCTGTGGGGGGAAGGCACAGCTGCAACATCTCTGCTACGTTGCGGACACTGTCCGAGAAGTAAGTGGCATCCAACTTGTACCGACTCACGGATGATTGTCGGCAATACACTGCACATTTGTATGGTAAATGTGTAATGACAATAGAGCCTGCATGCGGTGTGAGGGGACTAGTGGCCACGGGAGGTAATGACAGAAAATTCCTAGTGGCCATGGGAGGTAATGACAGGGGTGTCGGTTGTGAGTGCGAAGGGACTGGTGGCTATGGGAATGTTCGAGAAGGGAGCGTGGTCAGGAGACGGAAGAGGACGGTGGAGTCTGCCGGTGGAGCGAGCGTCCAGAGTCCGTGAGAATGATCGAGAAGAGGGGTGTGGCCTCGGTTGATATATACGTGTCTTCAATAAAGTGCCATTTCAAGATAAGTGTGTCAAGTCATTATAAATGTATCTGATTCATGATTTTCCATGGATAAGGCATACCTGTCAACCCCTACTCAGTGCCTACCTTATTACAGACCAATTCAGACCTTATTGGTCACCCCGTGCCCTTATAAATCTCAACGATCATCCTACAAAGTCCCATCACAAGGGAGAAACACAAACAAATAGACAAACATTGTTTGCCCATATTGAAATGGCTGTACGCCATATGGACCTGAACACCCAATTTCCCTGTACAAGAATATGGGGTAAACCGTATGGGTTGACAGCTGTGATGAGGGGATATAATCAACTCCACGTCTCCTTCCATGTTCCTTCTCATCTCGTCCACTTGGTTCCCCATCCTGTTTCTCTCTACCCCTCCTCCCCATGGCTCACCTCGTGTTCGGTCTTTCTCCCTCCTTGCACCCCACCACTGGAACGAACTTCCCCTGCACATGAAGCAGTCCCCCTCCTTAACCTCCTTCCGTTCATCTCTTAAAGCCTCACCTCTCTTCCATTGTCCATTCTCTTCCTCATCCCTCCCCTCGCCCCTCCACTTCTTTACATCCCTCCCCTACCCTGTCGTGACCACCCTATATTGCTGCCACTCATGCATCAGCCCTTGCACACGCCCCTGCCATCTAAATCATTACTTTACTGTACCGTTTTTATTTTGAAACCAATGTTAGTTAAGCGCCTTGAGCAAAGGCGCTCTTTAAATATAAATTAAGATAAGATCGTAATGTGGATACTGTATAGCTATGCGGATCGGGTGCACGGCCCCAGCATTTCCACCTGGTGAAGAGACGATGCCGTTGGTGGGACATGTCCATCTGCCAGTCGTTGCTGACGATTGTGGAACAGACTGGGAGCACAACAACATTGATTTCCACCCACCACCGAACCCCTCCGATGAGCACGTTTGGTACGTGCGGTGCGAACGAAGTTCAAATATACCCACGCGCAAGGTACGTAACCATGAAGCAGCTGTCACCGTGACCGCGCCAAACACAAGCGAGGGGCTCGCCGTATAATCATCAAAATCCACGTCTCACGAATAGAGGGGACAGCCTGGGGTTGGTGTTAGTTGGGATTGATAGGGAAGTTGCAAAGAGGACTGCTCTGCCGCGTGCGGAGCACCTATCTGTATTCTGGCGCTGCTGTGCAAGCCGAGAGGATTGTCACAATCGCTCGATCGCCCCTCCGAGGTGTTCAGATGCGGTTCCAGGAAATGTCAACTCCACGTCTGGTTTTATGAGGTTCCAAATCTTGACACAGGGACGCTGGCCTCCCCCCTCCATGTCACATAGTGGTTACTTTTGAATAACTGGGACAGTGGCAAAAATATTCCCATTGGGATCCTTTGGCGAATTAACACGGCTACTTTCACCATGGCCAACTTCAAAATCATTTCCCTTGTCCTTCGGGGAATGGGGAGTAAGGATACTGAACGATTTGAACGGGATATTTATTTAGTGCAAATGAACTGTCGCCCTGGCAAGATATGAAGTTGAGGGACAAGGTAACCAAAGTTTGTACATGGCCTTATGAACATGGGGCGGCAGGCTAGCACGGTGCTAACGCTCATGCCCAACAGCAAGAAGGGCCTGGGCTCGATTCCCAAATCGGGCTCCTTTCTGTGTGGAGTTTGTACGTTCTCCCCCCTATTCTGCACGGGTTTCCTCCGGATTCTCCAGTTTCCTCTCATAGCTAAAAAAACACAATGTAACTTGTATTGACCAAACATTATTGGCAAATTACTTAATTTGGATCACACCATTGCAATATGGAAATCTATTTTTAAAACGTGGCAAGGACCCTTTTGAAAGAGAGTATTGAGACTCGGTAATCCTTTCCTGGGTAAACATGCATAATAAAATAAAATAATAAGTATGACACATACTTATGATAACGTGTATTGGGTTAAATTGTGTTAACGTAAATGTGTCGTCCACCCACGTCCACCCAACATAGCCAATTTGTAAGAATTGCCAATTGGATAGGCTTCTATCTAGTTATGTAGAACTTCTTTCGCACTGTACGTGGCCAATCGTGTTAATTGGAGTCACGCGATAACACTTACTAATTGGCTGTGTTGGCTGGACTTCGGTGTACGAGACATTAACATTGACGCAATCTCCCCCAAATTTTTTTTTTAAATATTGGTCGTGAAAGCCTACATGTGTAGTAGGTTCAAGGAGGCTTGGACGACGTAGTCGGAGGCACACTTATTTATTGAACGTTCCACAATATACAGGCCAATATATACAACACTCGAAGGGGTATCGGCCCCTTCACCCGCCTAACAGGGAGATCCCACAATCTCTATCCCGGCTAGCCTACTCCCAGGTCCTCCACTACAGGGCTAGGGGAGGCTAGCTGACCCAGCTCTGGTCAAGCTGGGATTACGGCACCCTGAGTCCCCAGACTGGCTCTTATAAGAACATCGGCTCTGGGCTCTCGGGGCCACGCCACTGGCTTGCCCTGGTCGGTCCTTAGAAGGACAGCGATCCAGGGGAGACCCAGGGCCTCTCTAGCCGGTCTTCTTTCTTCGCTGGTTTAAGCTAAACAATGAACCCCGAGCCCACCGGCTCACCGCCTTATATAGCAACTCCCCCACCGAGGGGTGGGGCCGTGGGGGATCACAGCGCCGTTTTAGCCCCCCAGGCTAAACGGTGCGGACGTGGATGTAAGCATCCTTACGCGTGCGGGCATAACCACCCCTGGTGTGTTTGTTCGCCCTCCCGTAACACCTCTACACATGTTAAATTAAATGTCGGCAGTAAGGTTAATGATGGAAGGGGTTGTGAGGATGTGGAGACAAGCACAGTCTGCTCTCCTATGACGCGATAGTTGCGTTCCTGAAGAACACCGCATTATGGAAAAATCGCGTTATAATAAATAATATATAATAGAGGGTAAAGCACAGTCTGTGGTAACGCGTGAGATGCGTACGCAGGCCGAACAAAGACTGAGGAGCGTGGGTAGCATCTAGAAGCATCCAGCAGCATCCCACTGTCTTGTGTGATGATGATGCTTCGCCGAGGCAGCAGTACGACCGCTTCTTCCAATAATAATTGTTTTTTTACCCTTTTATCTGGAAACAAAACTGACACCTTTTTTTACAAGGAATCATGTTTGCATTGACCACAATACGTGCAGTCGGAATGCAAACAAAAAACACAACTCTGATAATGTATGCACTGTCCTTGAAATTGATTTGTCCACACCCGAGACAGCTTGCTTTATGCATTCCGACTGCAGGTATTGTGGTCAATGCAAACATGATATCTTGTAAAAAAAAAGGTGTCAGTTTTGTTGTACGATAAAAGGGTAAAAAAACAATTATCATATTTTGCTACTGGCAAATGAGGTTCCAATGGTGCTTCTTCCTACTCGCGCGACGTAGTTCCGTTCGCTCAATCGCGTTATATCAAATTCGCGTTATGAACACAACGCAGCGTTATGGGACAACATACTGTACAGTATTGCATTTCAAGGGTAGGTTGTTTATCGCTGGCTACATAAACCACAGTGGGGGTTTACACTGAAAAGAAACAGCAATACGTGGATTGGAAAAACACCAAAACTATGTAGTTTAAAGACATTATTTTGGCTTAAAGCGGAAGTCGAGCCTGGGCAAGCCACAGCGTGAGACGGGGATGATGTGCTGGTGGGGAAAGTAACAAGCGAGTAGCAGCCTAAGGAGGAAACGTGCCCAAGGGGCCATCTGCCGCGGAAATGAAGTGATTATATCGGCTTGTGTTGTGCAGCTGCTGGGCGTGGATTGCTACATTACAAGGCTGTCCAGGGATTGAAAAGGCTTTTGTGGGTTGAGTAGTTACGCAAAAATCTGTCAAAACTTGACCCCTCCCCCTTCCCTGTACGCACGCGGACTTTTTACACCCCCCCCCCGAATCCTATATAACGGCCGATATTGAATCCACACAGAAACGATCAAGGATTAATAATATTAACGTGTTTAAGCAAACAGATAGTCCACCGCCGGCTGCATTAAAGAATTAAGTTGCGTACCCTGGCCATTTATTTTGCTGAGCTGCGTGATAGCTGCAGTCAGGGGTCACGGTGGCACATGAGTGACACCTCTCCCACAGTCCCACTTCTCCCGGTAGAACTTGACTGACAGCTGAAGACACTGAACTGTGGCTCATTTGAAGGCCAATGTAGACAAATTATTATCGAGGCTTCACCCCCCCCCCGTTTCCTATGCGTACGTACATTGTCAGTAGACCCCCCCGCAAGCGCACGCATTTGGGTTAACTCCCCCCTCCATGCGTACGTACTAAATGGATGGCCCCTTGCTCATTTTTTATATGGGAGAGTGAGGAATTGAGACCCATTTTCCCTTCCATACGGATTTTTTAAAAGCGACAGAAAGAAGGACAATAACTAGATCCAGAATACAATGAATCTTAACAATAATAGAAATTTACTATCTATGCTTTGATTCGTTATGCGCTATTGACACGCTATGCACAAGGACGCGAACCGACTGTGGCGGATAACAATTTCTTAACAACGCAGCACAACCAACTCCTCAAACCTCTTGGGCGATCGATTGCAAGGAGTGGTGGTAGTAGCATCAACATTACCCATCGTGACCTCTGCGCTCCGAGCTGACCTACGTTACTTCCTCTGCTTACGATTCCAGCATCAATTTCCGCTGACTAATAATGTGATGGCTCTATTAGTTGTTTGTAGCACCTGTTTTTTTCCCAATGCATATGTGGTGGGTATAAATGGAGACTCAGGCGTGTATTCACGCTACCACAAAGGGGCAGCTGCCCGTTTACCAGTTACGCCAAGGCGGTAACCCACCGGGCGAGCTACCCTAACACACACCCCGCTGCTATCCCTCCTTGGGTCCCACTCGGGTCCAGGGCCCCGGGATAGCTCCTCTTCAGACGTGGACGCGGCTTCTTCCGCAGCAACAACACCCCCGTCCCAACAGGGGACCCCCTTTTTAAATAATTTATATTAAGTTCGCTTGCTTGCTTACGACCGTGCAAATCTTTCGGTCGTTTTTTAACCCACTTCCCGTGATCCAATCCAGCTGACATTTTCCACACAGACTCGTTGTGCGTGACAATTAATGTTTGTGAAATTTTCCCCCCAAAATTTTACACTTTTTAGGACAAAAATATTATATTTAATTACCAATAGCTTAATAGTGCAATGCAATCATCTGACCCATAGGTGGCAGCCATCTCAAGCCAGAGGACGAGAGGACTCTAGCCGCCACGCATATAAAGGATTTATAGTGAAAAACTTTGTTTTTACGGGTTATAGTTGTTATCCCCCATGCTCGGTTTGCTCTGCCCTCAACCCCGCCCTCTTCCGGGGCCCCCAGTAGGGATCCCCATTTGGGCAGCACGTGGTCCCCTCAGCCCCCTTCGGGGAGGTAGTCCTCGGGTAGGACCCCCTTGCCCCCTTTCCTCTGGGGCTGGTACTGCATCCACCCCCAGCCTTGGCAGTACGTTTCGTGACGCACCTTAGGCAAGCAGGCCCCGCATCCAGGGACATGCGACCATGTCGCTACACATACATTTCCTCTCAGTTACTTACAGTGTTTAAGTATTTATGGACAAAGCACCCGGAAAACACCTGACCCTGTCATACCTCAAGCTAAACGGGGTTAGGAGATGTTAACTACCTCGCCTGGTATACAGGAGGTCGTGGGTTCTATCCCGACCCTGACGCCCCCTTAGGCCTCGGCAAGGTAAGGTAAAAGGTAAAAACAACGAGCCCACCTTTACCCTACCTTTTACCTTACCACAATACAATCATTCTACCCTACCTTTTACCCTTACCCCATACAAATTACCCGATTACAGGGTAATTACTGGGGTACTACACATGAAAAAGATTTATAATGGTAAATGCTAGGTAGAGCGCTGTATTAATATAGAATACTCTCGATTCCAATTTTACACGCTTGTTGTTGTCGTTGTTGTCGTTGTATCCTCAAATCTTGTAACTCAATTTTAACTCACTTCCCAATGTGGTATCGACTGCAAACTTGGTATACTATGTCATACTCATGACAATACTATATTCTATCATAAAAAATAAATATTTTTAAACATTATTTTTTATATGTTATGTTTCGGCTTGGGTCTAATTGTCCACGGTGAACTGACATTGGCTGTGAATGGCCACGGTCCCTTACGTTATGGCAAGCTTCGGGGCCACTTCCTAGAGTTGTGGAGTTCTGCCATTACTCATACATTTCATAAAAGCGTGTTTAAAAAAAAGTTTTTAAAAATATTACTTATTAAATGGAAGCCACGGACTGCGCCACGGAGCTTTTAGCAGTAAACAAGGTACCGTATTTACCGGGTAATACTTCGCGCTACCTTTACCCTCCCGGGTAATTCTTCCGAGCTACCTTTACCCTACCCTTTACCTTACCTCTTGGCATGTCGACACCTTTACCCGGTAAAAAGGGTAAATTACCTTACCTTGCCGAGGCCTACGCCGCCTGTATATTTGGAGTTTGTGTGTCTCTCTCCCCGTGGTCGCATTGATTTTTATCCGGGTCCTCCGGTTTTCCACTCACCATTTAGAATCACACGTTTAGAGTATTCGGCTGCGATACATTTCCACATGATAAGCCAATTCGCTGAGCTATCATTTGTGGCCAATTCGCTTCTGAAAAATAGTTATATAGCTCAATGGGTCTTACCTGGTTAAATTTGAAGGTTTTTTAGGATAAGTGCTCGTGTGGGTGACTGTGTATGAAACATGTGCAGTGGGTGATATGGGTAGTCGAGGGCGGTGCAGTCAAATACATGTTGTCCTATACTCCCTGGACCTACACCAGCCCAGTGACCAGCGCGGTGAAGTATGGTCAAATAACCCTCCCTGCCTGCACAGCAAGGGGAGGTCCTCATCCAGCAGTAGATCGACGACACATGGCCTGTACATATTCGTGTACGGGTTACAAAAGTTGCATATACAATTAGAATTAAGGATTACGTTTTCCCGTTTTAATCAAGTCGACACCATTGCTCATATCGTGCCATGAAAGAAGCAGTGGAGTAAAGTTTGTCAACGGAGCGGCGATATGATTTGCCAAAACAAGATTGTTTCATGGTTTAAGCCATTAGCTGAGTGTTGGCTGCAATACTGTACGAGGTTGAATCCAGCTCAAATTGTGTGGCCAACGTGAACGAGATTCGGTCGTGAAAAGCCACTTCCGTCTCTGTGCAGACCAGTTGCCGTTATCTCAATGTTACTGCATTTCCGTCTGCAGGTCAAAAAAAAACCACCCACCCATCCCCTTCTAAGAACCACCCAGTGGCACTGCGTCGTGTGTTGGCCAGCCAGAGCTTATGGGGCTTGCCAATTCGATGCCGCAACCTCTGCGCGTTCTCGTTTAATGGGAAATATCACCAGCGTGTTGGGAAGTGGACTTTGTTGAGACCGAGCGAAAACGACATTCGTCAAAGCCCAAAGCAGGTCGGTGATGTTTGTGACGTTGGCGAGAACGAATGGGATCGTTTATTGTGAAAGTGCGTCTCAAACGTGTCATGTCCGCGGCTGTAAATTCGTACGTAATTGTTAATTCGTAATTATGTATATGGGAATGTATTTTCAATTAAATTTTTTAAATTTAATAATCTCAATTTCGTGGATGGATTTAGAGTGCGGTTTGAGTTCAAAAGAGAGTTGTTATTTTGACCAGTGGCGTTTTACATGGATTGTCTGAGAAAAATCGAAATTATGAAAAGATTATATGGTTCCTTTCGATACGGTAATTATAATAGGGCAGTCATGTAAAACAGTTGGATGTGCAATTGCTGCTCTCTGGCTCTTCAAGCACACATAAATGACATAAATAATAGTCATACCAATCTAGTTGTGTTACCATAGTACTTTTCATATACATTTATGGGACTCATCTCATGCAGCTGACAATGTTCAGAAAATAAAATCGGAAAGCAGCCAGGGCCTGATCTGATGGTCCAACTCATCCCCACTTGAAACACAAAACGCAATCTCCGGTATCATGTGTTGAAGATACTTAAGTTGTAAATCGTAGAATGTTTTTTGGATAGTTTAACAGCCGTACAGTAGGTTGTGTTTTACTCTGAATGGACACGTCTATCTCCTTCATCACGGGCTTTATTTTATATTCGGCCATTGGGCTAACGTTTAAAAATATTAAACAGTTTGTGCTTTTCTTTAAAGGCTGTTGAGCACTTTTGGTTGATTTATATAAGATTTCCACAGTAGCATTACTTACAAATGTAGGTATGTATGTTGAACTCCTTTCGCACCATACGTAGCCAACCATGCTAATCGGAGGTGCGGATATAAATCATACCAGAACAAAGAGATTCAAAACAGTCATGTAACGAACAAGCAGACATTAACACAGTTTACACGTGATGTACAATATACACAATATATGGTAGTATATAAAGTTGTGTGTCGAGTAAGCCCCTGGTTACTCAGGGTAATAGGTACTGTACACATTATTATTGTGTTGGGAAACTTGGTTTATACAACTTAATTTACAGTCACAGTGACTGGGGTGCTGCTACAAGATCATAGGGCATCCATTCAATGGAGAACACAGATATTTGGATATTCTATTCCTCCCGTTTGCCCTCTCTTTTTCTCAAATATTCATTGTTGTGGACTTTGCGCGGTTAAGTCACACGCGAAGGTAAAATGGAAGTGTCACGTTTATATTTTGAAGCGTGTTCATTAATTTGTATGTGAAAAAGATGGAGGTCAGCTATGGGGAAAAAAACAAAATCAGTCATGTAACATTAAAGTTCAGTAATTTTGACAAAGAGAGAGTGACATTTGGATTATGTCAAGTGCTGATTACATCAACTTTTGGTGCAGCAAAATTTCTATTTCGCAAGTGAAGCATTTGTACTTCTGGAAATCGTCGTCATCAGTCTGAAATTTCCCCAACTTGCTGCGCCTGCTTAAGGCTATTCAGACACCGTGGGGAAATCTACGTTTTCCCAGCTGCAGAAAAAAAACACCGCACATTTTAAATAGAAGTTTGGTGTGCGCCAGCTTGTCGCGCTCATTCTTATTCCTGGCCACCCCCTGTGTGTGTGTGTTCATCGGGGAGAGTCTGAGATGCAGCAGTCGTAGTGGTAGATTTGTAAGCATGACCAATGAACATTTAGTTTGATGGGAGGTTGAGTAAGAAGGTCGTGTTTTTCTGGAATGCAGTCAGCGAGACGGGTGGCGTGGCATTGAATAGTCGTTTCAACAATATGAGTAAAAGTAACGGCAAAATGGATTTAGAAGTCGGTGATAAAAACATTAACATTTTCCGAAAGGCGAATGGGAGGCAAGAGAAGAGCCTGAGGATAGGCATGATATCCGTGTGAGGGTCTGATTGAGAAGAGTATCTCGCTGCGTCGGATGACGTTTGACCATTGCGTTTGCAACAATTGTCATATATCGAGATGAAAAGTATGGAAGAGTTTCAAGGGAGGGGGAATATAAATTTTGACAGATGACGACTTTGCCACATCTCAATATTTCTCATTTGTTCACAAATATATTTGTTTAATGCATGGGGCAAACTTCTGCAGCAGTTTATCACTAATGTCCTGCACCTCCGACTAGCACGGTTGGCTACATACGGTGCGAAAGAAGTGCAAGTGGGGGGGGGGGCTAGCGATCACGTTTCAGAACATTTAGCGTACACTATTAAGATTCTGGGTTAGAGTACAGAGGTTTGTTATTTGACCAGTCTCTCAAGTGTAACAAGTTGATGGTCTCACCTCAGTCCCCCCACCCCCTAACCGTGTGAAACATCGGATAGCATTTTGGATTTCACTTCAACATTTGGTGGCACACGGCTGTAATCCGGCGCTGTGTAGGCGAGGGTTGGTGACTCACACAAACGTTGAGAAACGTCCGTGGGCGACGAGGTGCCATAGCTTGCCAAGAGAAGGCGGTGCAGCAAATTGAGCACTAATATCATATGTTCCTTCTGCATGGGATACAGTGTTGCCCCCTCGCACTTGTGGGGTTTCTCTTGAGTGCTCCGGTTTATATTATATATTCACAAATTGTCTGAAGATATCATAACATATATGGAGGACTGCAGAGCTTGGGAAATTGTTGGCGCCAGCTCACCGCCTACTGTAGCTGTATTCCAGCAAGTCCGTGGATCATCAGCAGTTGCGAAATAGAATGTGCATGAATGATGCAAAATCAAACGAAATAATTATTTTTCCAGCAGGGAGGAGCGAAATGAGATTTTATCGCTGTAAGATGAGCATTCTTTACGGGGCAAGAGGAGCTCACCATCGCTAGTTTGTAATTTACCAGATTAATTATTTTGACCAAAAAGCAGATTGGTTTCTATGATCAGATGGTCATATACTCATTCAATCATGTGATCAGAATTAAAATTACATTAGTCAGTAATTCAAACAGTAATATCTGGATTGGATTTTGACTTAAAGCGTTCGTGACTGTAGGAATTCATACTCTTTGGGTCTTTCGATAAAGTTATGTAGATAGAAAAAAAATCACAACGTTTCGATGTGTTGAGATCGAAACGTCGTGATTTTTATTTTTCTATCTACGTGACTTTACCGAAAGACCCAAAGAGTATGGATTGGATTTTGTTTCGTATATTATTGTTAACGTGTATATATAGCACAGGAAGTATTTGACACATTATTCACTATGCCTGATAGCTTAATGCGCAAAGTTATGGTATAATAATTAATATAAATGTATAAAATGAATATTCCAAGTATTCCAATTGACTTTAGCAGATACGTAAATACTGTTATTAATTACGTGCCTTATTGAAGCGTAATGCCCAATGGTATAATAAGTCAAAATTACATTGCAAAATGTTGTTAGGAAGGTTACTAGGAAATATAATTTAGAAAAACGGGGTAATAAGTGAGGAAAATTAAAAGTAAAAAAGAAAATGTTAGGTGTGTATCACCTTTATGATGTCGATATTGTGTAATCTTTTTTTAGAACTGCTTTTTGCGTTTAGTTGGTTGTCCGTCCCCCACACCTCCGATTAGCACGCAAGGTGCGAAAAAAGTTCAACATATATACGTACATACGTGCGGGACTTCCAGATGCCACGGCAAGTTTCATGTTTTCCTGAAGATTAATATGTCGAAACAAATTATTATGAAGAATTTTTAAATGATTTATTTTGTATTGGAACCAATGGAGGCTGGAGAAACCACGATTTGATTTGCAAATAAACTACATTTTCCTATTAAGTATTTGCATCTATTAAGTTGCAGGAGTCAGCGTTTACTTCACAATTCTATTATTTTAAAAAAAAATTATTACCTCCAAAATATTCATCTCAATTGTGCTCATGAAAAATTATATCGCTCGACAAAGAATCGATTCAGCATTATCGGAGCTGTTCATCTCCCGTTTGTGAGAGAACGGTTCACGGAAATAGATATCCTGTCACTATATTTGAAACCCCGAGTGACCTCTTATCCACACGTTCGATGCATGGCAGTTAAACATATATTGTAAATCCTTAGCTGGAATTTAGTCAAATTAAGTCCAGGACCTATTGTAAAATAATGTTACGTGCAGTCGTTGGTGACCAAATTTGAGGCCATCACCTCGCTAGAACTTGAGAACCTGCTTTAACCATGGAGAGTTTTCCAAATTCGAACCCAGGTGCTCGGCAGTGTTAGCTCAGCGCTCTGCCACGTGAGTCACATGGCCGCCCCAAATCAATGGTATCGTTCATGGAACATTCTTTAGTATTAGTCGTTACAGAGACTAAAGGACGCACACAAAAAAACCCCACCACTCAACATTCTATCACAATACTGTCTAGTTCTATGGTGACGCATGCCTGTGACCCAGCTCTTTGGAGTCAAGGTTTGGTGGGATCGTGGCGATATTTTTGAAGCTCTCAACTTCCACTGTAGGTAGGGCTGTGGCTGGGAGATGGCAATGTAGCAAGTGGTGTTCACGAACCCGTCTGGACAGAGCGTTGCGTATTGTCAACTGTGGGCCAGTTTCCTCACACGTGAAAACACACCCAGTACTGGAATTGACCAAACTTCACATTGCAAAACCCTCCTAATGAAAGCGTCTGGAGACTCGGTGAAGCATAACGGATTAATGGGACTTTCACTCCGTTGTGTGGACTATATACACATGCTGCGGATAATGGTCGCCCCGACTTTAATTTAAGAGCATGAAGAATGTACAATGCCTGCATGTTCTCTATGAAGCAAGCACCCACGGAGCAATGCAACAATTGAATCAATAATTGTTTGGCAAAACGTGTAATTGTAATAGTGACGTACCATGGTGCATCACAAACGGACAGGGCAGGCCAATGCGCTCATCTTGTCTGCAGTGATGAATGTAAAACGTACCTCCACCTGCATCTGTGGAGCAATCCAAATAAAAAATGTTAAATTTCGATTTAAAGCGTTCGTGACTGCAGGGATTCATCTTCTTGGTTCTTTCGGTAAAGTCACGTAGAAGGAAAGTAATCAAATAATAAAAATAAAACATAATAAGACGCTGTCGCCTCGACAGACCTGGTTTTCACCTGAGGACGGCTGCTTGCGTTGTGGCCGAAACGTCGTGAGAATTATTTTATTATGTTTTATTTTTATTATTTTATTACTTCCCTTCTACGTGAATTTACCGAAAGAACCAAGAAGATAAAAAATATTTTTAGATCATCCACAATGTTGAATTTCAGCACGTTCAGCGTGCTGCTGCCCGGGATATGTCGGTGTGTATGTATCATCCCGACCCACGTTCAGAGTGCTGCTGCTAGATTGTTCAGTACGAGGTTGAAACTTCGTTCATGAAAACATCGTAAATAAGTAATATTTAAAAATAAATTTTTTTTAAACACGCTTTAATGAAATGTACGAGTAATGGCAGAACTCCACGACTCCAGGAAGTGGCCGCAAAGCTTGCCATAACGTACGGGACCGTGGTGATTTACAGCCAACGTCCGTTTGGACGTGAACAATTAGACCCAAGCCGAAACATAACATATAAAAATAATGTTTAAAATTATATTTTTTTTATGATAGAATATAGTATTGTCATCAGTATGACATAAGTACACCAAGTTTGCAGTCGATACCACATTGGGAAGTGGGTTAAAATTGAGTTACAAGATTTGAGGATACGACAACAACAGAGAGAGTGAGTTAAATAAAAGCGTGTAAAAGAGATAAAGCTCGTCTTCAGTGATGCCGTCATGAGGATGAATCGTGACGGTCACGGCACAGTTCAAGCATCTTTTGGAAACACGTGCGCGCGTGTATGTACGTGCGTGTGTGTCCGTGCGTGCTGAACGCCACGTGTGTGTCCGTGCGTGCTGAACGCCACGTGCGTGTGG
This sequence comes from Lampetra planeri, assembly GCF_965212315.1. Lineage (NCBI taxonomy): Eukaryota > Metazoa > Chordata > Hyperoartia > Petromyzontiformes > Petromyzontidae > Lampetra > Lampetra planeri. The sequence continues at coordinate 12,967,996 of NC_136110.1, forward strand.
AGCGGTGAGTCACGCAGCTGTCAGCGCGCTGTGCTTCTAACTTTCCCGGTCACGGCCAACACCGGTGACGATTATAATCGTCATAATTAAAGATGATTATCTGAACCGGTCCTGGGTCTCCCCTAGGTCGACTCAGCCCCAAACGAGTACCTTGTGTGGTGCGTCAACATCGCCACTGGGGAGATAAAGGCGGTCGGGCGTGGTGCTGCCCAACAACCCTCTCGTGTACTGTGCCGGACGTCATAGGTGCTCACTAATAGCACTTGCCCCAACGGTCTGTAAAGTAGGGGGGGGAATGTTGCGTAGGCATGAGGATGTGTGGGTGTAAATGTGTCTCTGAATATTGTGTAGTTATCGGGATGTGTGGTTGTAAATGTGTCTCTGAATGTTGTGTAGGCATCGGGCTGTGTGGGTGTGAATGTGTCTCTGAATATTGTGTAGGCATCGGGATGTGTGGGTGTAAATGTGTCTCTGAATGTTGTGTAGGCATCGGGATGTGTGGGTGTAAATGTGTCTCTGAATATTGTGTAGGCATCGGAATGTGTGGGTGTAAATGTGTCTCTGAATATTGTGTAGGCATCGGGATGTGTGGGTGTAAATGTGTCTCTGAATATTGTGTAGGCATCGGGATGTGTGGGTGTAAATGTGTCTCTGAATATTGTGTAGGCATCGGGATGTGTGGGTGTAAATGTGTCTCTGAATATTGTGTAGGCATCGGAATGTGTGGGTGTAAATGTGTCTCTGAATATTGTGTAGGCATCGGAATGTGTGGGTGTAAATGTATCTCTGAATATTGTTTAGGCATCGGGCTGTATGGGTGTAAATGTGTCTCTGAATACTGTGTAGGCATCGGGATGTGTGGGTGTAAATGTGTCTCTGAATATTGTGTAGGCATCGGGATGTGTGGGTGTAAATGTATCTCTGAATATTGTGTAGGCATCGGGCTGTATGGGTGTAAATGTGTCTCTGAATACTGTGTAGGCATCGGGATGTGTGGGTGTAAATGTGTCTCTGAATATTGTGTAGGCATCGGATGTGTGGGTGTAAATGTGTCTCTGAATATTGTGTAGATATCGGGATGTGTGGGTGTAAATATGTCTCTAAATATTGTGTAGATATCGGGATGTGTGGGTGTAAATGTGTCTGAATATTGTGTAGGCATCAGGATGTGTGGGTGTAAATGTATCTCTGAATATTGTTTAGGCATCGGAATGTGTGGGTGTAAATGTATCTCTGAACATTGTGTAGGCATCAGGATGTGTGGGTGTAAATGTGTCTCTGAATATTGTGTAGGCATCGGAATGTGTGGGTGTAAATGTATCTCTGAATATTGTTTAGGCATCGGGCTGTATGGGTGTAAATGTGTCTCTGAATACTGTGTAGGCATTGGGCTGTGTGGGTGTAAATGTGTCTTTGAATACTGTGTAGGCATCGGGATGTGTGGGTATAAATGTGTCTCTGAATGTTGTGTAGACATCGGAATGTGTGGGTGTAAATGTATCTCTGAATATTGTTTAGGCATCGGGCTGTATGGGTGTAAATGTGTCTCTGAATACTGTGTAGGCATTGGGCTGTGTGGGTGTAAATGTGTCTTTGAATACTGTGTAGGCATCGGGATGTATGGGTATAAATGTGTCTCTGAATGTTGTGTAGGCATCGGGATGTGTGGGTATAAATGTGTCTCTGAATACTGTGTAGGCATCGGGATGTGTGGGTGTAAATGTGTCTCTGAATGTTGTGTAGATATCGGGATGTGTGGATGTAAATGTGTCTCTGAATACTGTTTAGGCATCGGGCTGTGTGGGTGTAAATGTGTCTCTGAATGTTGTGTAGGCATCAGGATGTGTGGGTGTAAATGTGTCTCTGAATACTGTGTAGGCATTGGGCTGTGTGGGTGTAAATGTGTCTCTGAATGTTGTGTAGGCATTGGGATGTGTGGGTGTAAATGTGTCTCTGAATGTTGTGTAGGCATCAGGATGTGTGGGTGTAAATGTGTCTCTGAATACTGTGTAGGCATCGGGATGTGTGGGTGTAAATGTGTCTCTGAATATTGTGTAGGCATCGGGATGTGTGGGTGTAAATGTGTCTCTGAATGTTGTGTAGGCATCAGGATGTGTGGGTGTAAATGTGTCTCTGAATACTGTGTAGGCATCGGGATGTGTGGGTGTAAATGTGTCTCTGAATACTGTGTAGGCATCAGGATGTGTGGGTGTAAATGTGTCTCTGAATACTGTGTAGGCATTGGGCTGTGTGGGTGTAAATGTGTCTCTGAATGTTGTGTAGGCATCGGGATGTGTGGGTGTAAATGTGTCTCTGAATATTGTGTAGGCATCAGGATGTGTGGGTGTAAATGTGTCTCTGAATATTGTGTAGGCATCGGGATGTGTGGGTGTAAATGTGTCTCTGAATGTTGTGTAGGCATCGGGATGTGTGGGTGTAAATGTGTCTTTGAATACTGTGTAGGCATCGGGATGTGTGGGTGTAAATGTGTCTCTGAATATTGTGTAGGCATCGGGATGTGTGGGTGTAGTTGTGTCTCTGAATGTTGTGTAGGCATCGGGATGTGTGGTTGTAAATGTGTCTCTGAATACTGTGTAGGCATCGGGATGTGTGGGTGTAAATGTGTCTTTGAATGTTGTGTAGGCATCGGGATGTGTGGGTGTAAACGTGTCTCTGAATGTTGTGTAGGCATCGGGATGTGTGGGTGTCAATGTGCTTTGAATATTGTGTAGATATCGGGATGTGTGGGTGTAAATGTGTCTCTGAATGTTGTGTAGGCATCAGGATGTGTGGGTGTAAATGTGTCTCTGAATATTGTGTAGGCATCGGATGTGTGGGTGTAAATGTGTCTCTGAATATTGTGTAGATATCGGGATGTGTGGGTGTAAATGTGTCTCTGAATATTGTGTAGGCATCAGGATGTGTGGGTGTAAATGTGTCTCTGAATATTGTGTAGATATCGGGATGTGTGGGTGTAAATGTGTCTCTGAATACTGTGTAGGCATCGGGATGTGTGGGTGTAAATGTGTCTCTGAATACTGTGTAGGCATCGGGATGTGTGGGTGTAAATGTGTCTCTGAATATTGTGTAGGCATCAGGATGTGTGGGTGTAAATGTGTCTCTGAATACTGTGTAGGCATCGGGATGTGTGGGTGTAAATGTGTCTTTGAATGTTGTGTAGGCATCGGAATGTGTGGGTGTAAATGTGTCTCTGAGTATTGTGTAGATATCGGGATGTGTGGGTGTAAATGTGTCTCTGAATATTGTGTAGATATCGGGATGTGTGGGTGTAAATGTGTCTTTGAATGTTGTGTAGGCATCGGGATGTGTGGGTGTAAACGTGTCTCTGAATGTTGTGTAGGCATCGGGATGTGTGGGTGCCAATGTGCTTTGAATACTGTGTAGGCATCGGGATGTGTGGGTGTAAATGTGTCTCTGAATATTGTGTAGGCATCAGGATGTGTGGGTGTAAATGTGTCTCTGAATATTGTGTAGGCATCGGGATGTGTGGGTGTAAATGTGTCTCTGAATGTTGTGTAGGCATCGGGATGTGTGGGTGTAAATGTGTCTTTGAATACTGTGTAGGCATCGGGATGTGTGGGTGTAAATGTGTCTCTGAATATTGTGTAGGCATCGGGATGTGTGGGTGTAGTTGTGTCTCTGAATGTTGTGTAGGCATCGGGATGTGTGGTTGTAAATGTGTCTCTGAATACTGTGTAGGCATCGGGATGTGTGGGTGTAAATGTGTCTTTGAATGTTGTGTAGGCATCGGGATGTGTGGGTGTAAACGTGTCTCTGAATGTTGTGTAGGCATCGGGATGTGTGGGTGTCAATGTGCTTTGAATATTGTGTAGATATCGGGATGTGTGGGTGTAAATGTGTCTCTGAATGTTGTGTAGGCATCAGGATGTGTGGGTGTAAATGTGTCTCTGAATATTGTGTAGGCATCGGATGTGTGGGTGTAAATGTGTCTCTGAATATTGTGTAGATATCGGGATGTGTGGGTGTAAATGTGTCTCTGAATATTGTGTAGGCATCAGGATGTGTGGGTGTAAATGTGTCTCTGAATATTGTGTAGATATCGGGATGTGTGGGTGTAAATGTGTCTCTGAATACTGTGTAGGCATCGGGATGTGTGGGTGTAAATGTGTCTCTGAATACTGTGTAGGCATCGGGATGTGTGGGTGTAAATGTGTCTCTGAATATTGTGTAGGCATCAGGATGTGTGGGTGTAAATGTGTCTCTGAATACTGTGTAGGCATCGGGATGTGTGGGTGTAAATGTGTCTTTGAATGTTGTGTAGGCATCGGAATGTGTGGGTGTAAATGTGTCTTTGAATGTTGTGTAGGCATCGGGATGTGTGGGTGTAAACGTGTCTCTGAATGTTGTGTAGATATCGGGATGTGTGGGTGTAAATGTGTCTCTGAATATTGTGTAGGCATCGGGATGTGTGGGTGTAAATGTGTCTCTGAATACTGTGTAGGCATCGGGATGTGTGGGTGTAAATGTGTCTCTGAATATTGTGTAGATATCGGGATGTGTGGGTGTAAATATGTCTCTGAATATTGTGTAGATATCGGGATGTGTGGGTGTAAATTTGTCTCTGAATATTGTGTAGGCATCAGGATGTGTGGGTGTAAATGTGTCTCTGAATACTGTGTAGGCATCGGGATGTGTGGGTGTAAATGTGTCTTTGAATGTTGTGTAGGCATCGGAATGTGTGGGTGTAAATGTGTCTCTGAGTATTGTGTAGGCATCGGGATGTGTGGGTGTAAATGTGTCTCTGAATACTGTGTAGGCATCGGGATGTGTGGGTGTAAATGTGTCTCTGAATATTGTGTAGGCATCGGATGTGTGGGTGTAAATGTGTCTCTGAATATTGTGTAGATATCGGGATGTGTGGGTGTAAATATGTCTCTGAATATTGTGGAGATATCGGGATGTGTGGGTGTAAATGTGTCATCCCTAACCACGGGCATTGTGGGTGGCCAGGACATCGTGGCACCACGACCCTGGTGGACTCCCCACGACCCATCTCTGCCATGGGACTGGCTGCTGTTGCAGCAGAGGAAACATGGGTTCTAAGCATTGGCACAATAATGGGGGTTGTGTAAAGTTTCCATTTCGGAAATCTTCAGCCACAATACATTCCATCCAGGGTTGGGGTTGAATCATTGATGATTATCAAGTAAACAAATACAGTATGACTGTACCAGATTTTACAGTTCTTTACATTGAATGTGTCTGCAATGCTTCGGTTCAGTATTTGTTGCTTTAATAATGCGAGTACGATCCAACAGGCTGTCATTAAATGTGTAGTGTTTTTATTTCACGCAGACAACTTCTTCTTTTTCTTCTGTGTCACTTTTTATTGAACAGAACTCCATGCGTTCGACGCCCCCCGCAACTCCATCGTGATTCTCCCGCATATGCTCCTCGCCAGCATCGCTCCGCTCTCTCTTTCTCAGCCTCTCCACTGCTAGCCTGCTCTCTATCTCTCACTCTCATAGCCTCTCTACTGCTAGCCTGCCTGCCACGCTTCGCTCGCTCCGCTGCTGGCCTACCACTACACACTAGTAGCTTCCCACCGTACACTCTGCTAGCCTACCTATTACTTTACACATGGGTAGCTTCTCCACTGCTAGCCTCTCACTATATCTTCTGCTAGCTTCTCTACTGCTAGCATTTCTACCCTCGCCTCTCAAACCTCGCCCTTGCCTCCAGTGGGGGTTAAGCAATCACCGCTGGAGAGGGCGAGGTGTGGAGAGCGGGGCCTTGGACTTCTCTTGTCTTTCCTCTTGTCTTCACTCCGACCAACTCAACTCCCTCTCTCCCATGCTCTCGTTTATATCCCCCTCCTTATTAACTCCTCATTAATTAAGCAGGCGACCTCCCGTCCCCCCCCTCGTGGCTTTCGCCGCTATCGCCTCAATCTCCCGCCAACCTGGCGCCTGTTCCGCGCCTGCATTTGCAGCCAGCAAATCACTGCTATGCATCTTAATTGGCAGCCTGCATTTGCAGCCAGCCAATCACTGCTATGCATCTGAATTAGCTGCCTCCTTTCAGTTGCTTTCTCTCCACACTTGTTCGCCCCGATGCGACCTCACTGTCCGTAACTCGCACATGCGTGCACACCGCTTGCAAACCCCCACATGTTACTCCACTACACATGTGTAGTGAGTTCAACTGAGTCGCAGACGTGCTTCTTGGAGGCAACACATTTATTAAAACCAACACACAGGGTACTACCCCTTAACAAGATGACAACCTATGGTGGTGGATCACCAGGTTAACTGCACTAATTAGTCCAGAGGTGGGACAAAGTCATTGTTATGCAAGTCCAAGTCGAGTCGCAAGTCATCAAATTCATGACTCGAGTCTGACTCGAGTCCAAGTCACATGACTCGAGTCCACATCTCATAGGTGGGACAAAGTCATTGTTATGCAAGTCCAAGTCGAGTCGCAAGTCATCAAATTCATGACTCGAGTCTGACTCGAGTCCAAGTCACATGACTCGAGTCCACACCTCTGCTAATTACACTGGAACTAGATACGACGGACCAGACCCTAGCTTAGGACATAGAACGTAGATTCTTCAGGATGAACAACAGCAGCCAGTCCCTCTTAGGGACCCGGCTTATATCATCTGTGGCAGGGCTGGCTCCGCCCTTAGCCACGACCACCTTCTTGAACCCTCGAGCAGGATCTCGACCCTGACACGTGACCACCCCTAGCCCCCACCTGGGGGCACTGTGTAGACTTTACCGGTCACATGTCTTCTTGGGTCAACCAGAGTGCCATGGCCTATAGTAACCCCATTCCCTTGGCCAACACCCTGATACCCCATCCTGTAGGGGTCGGCACTGCACGCCGAGCGTGGTGCCATCCAGCGCTGTCAGTCAGCGCTCACCGATCCCCTTTAGGGCCGGTACTGCACCCACATATACGTGGTGCCTGCATTGTCAATACATCGCACGCCGTGCCTCTCTAGAGCCGGCATTACACAGTGACATCCGCAATGTCACTACACATGCATAGACACTGCACCTCCTTGTTGTGTGACGCATTTGAGCTGAGCCATCTATGCAAGCAGACAATCAGGGTTAGTATCGCTGCAATCATCAATATCCCCAGATGAAGAAGTTTGGCGGGGGTGTTAATGTGGTGGTGCCGAGTGTGGTGGGTGAGATGGTTACAGGGCCTGACTCAAACACGAATGGTCATGAGTTCACATCGTAGATGGAGTCTAACTGGCTCATCACTTTTTATGAGTACCTTTTTGTAGATTCGATGTATGTGTATACATGTTGAACTTCTTTCGCATGGTACGTAGCCAACCGTGCTCATCGGAGGTGCGATAACAATGGTTGTTCTACGCGTTAAATACCCCCGGCCAGAGGCACGATAAAAATCCACCGTTGGGAGCAGAGCCACTGTTTTTGTGTCATCCACTAACCGTATGCATGTGTATGTTTAACTTCTTTCACACCGTACGTAGTCAACCTTGCTGGCTTGGTTGAACAAGGAAGCATTTTCACTCTTCAATTCTTGTGAGGGAGAATGAGGCTTTGGAGGACTAATAAGGGCCCATAATATAAGGTTTTTGGTTAGATCACATAAATATACAGTTTTTTTTTGGGTTAGAGCACGTAAATCTATTATGGATGATATTGGTCATGAAAGCCTACGTGTTGAACTGACTAATAAGGGTGTCACTGCACGAGGTGGCTAATTGTGGAAAGCCGAGAAGAGTCGTAAACTTAGAATTTGTAACCCGCACAGTTTTCGTTCACGCTCAAGAGAGTGATTCAGAGGTGAGGTAAACCACAGACAAGTGGGAAGGCAGCCACACCCGGTCTACAATCAGATGTCAGTTCAACTCTATTAATGAGTATTTATGCACGTGGGAGGAAACCAGAGTACCTGTGGAAACCTACGCATGTGCAGGGGGGTGGCGCTCATTCCACGTATGGATGGAAATGTAATCGACTTGTTGTTCGGTCATACAGTGCCTGACAAGCCCAGAGTGGAGCTTCACAAATTTGTGTCATCCACAAACCATCGCCTTCAATGGTTCTGGATTCCAGCTGTGCGCGACCAGTTCCTGGGTTTTGGAAGGCCTCATTTGGAAGCGAGGGAAGAGGATACTGATGAAGGGTGTGCCGGAAGTGTGATAGCTGTGGAGGAATGAACCATGGCCGCCTTTTCACAGTGTAGAGATGGTGAGGTGCAAGGGGATTATCTGCAAGAAGGAATGAGTCCCTACTTCAGTGTTCTTCATTGCAAGGCCCACGTGCCACTGGCGGCCCCTGGTGGCCTTTCGTGTGGCCCCCGACAATACACAAAGTGAAAAACCCCCAAAAGTAGCATCTAAGTCTACGTTAAAATGCAATGCGCCATTGAGTAGTGTTGCCCCTTGGAGCTACAACACTGCTAGGGTGGGATCCACTTGACACAATAAGGATAGACTCTGCCATAACAAGTTAGGTCTTATATGATTCCATAAAAGAAGTGACGTGACCTCGAGCACAGAACTTGTGTCGTGCACATGTTAAATGCAGCTGCCCGTTCTGCTCCTTCCACGCAATGCCTCTGTGTATAGGTACCATTCAACATACGGTACATATTTGTAGAAGATGCGTTTTCCCTACCGAACAGCACTGAGGAGAATTACGTCACCAATTGCCGGCCCCCTGGTTGCCCGCATTCCCTCTCCCCTCCCCCGAGGAGCCAGTTTAGCTCCAATGTTTACAAAATTATGGTGCCACCCACAGTTCTAACCTCATTTCCAACCTTTACCTCCCACTTAGCTCAACCGTCGTTGTTTTGATTCCAACCACAGCTCACTCACTGCCTACCCGCTCAACCTGCGTTGATTCTGTCTCAAACAAAAATTAACAGCTATTATATCCTACTAATTGTCCCTAAAGACAGTCCTCTTCATTGGCAGAAAAAAACCAAAATCCCTCGGTAACGATTCCCGCCACACATTTCATGATAAACGCAGCCAAAATACTCAGTTTTTTAAAACCTAAATTTTGTCGCTGATCCCGCACTCTGTTTCCCCACATCTCTTGACACTGCAAGTTTTCCTCACTTCACCTTAACATCTCTGGCATCTGCTAATACTTGGCTCCCTGTTTTTCCTCTGTGATTTTCTCAAACCTCCCAACAACGAAACTGCAGGTTATCCGGAACGCCAAAAATCTCACTAACAACATCCACCAACGAGAAGGGACAGTCAGTCACATGCAGACCACAATACATAGGTATTGAGCTTAGACTTGAGCAGGGGCAGTGAATCGACAGCAGGTGAAAGGAATTCCAAACCATTCCCTGAACAAAGGTTGCCTGGGGGCTTTCTATTATAAAAAGCCGGTCATTCCATTTGTTTTAATGCTTTAATCACAGAGTTATAGAGGACCCCCCCCCCCAGATGTGAGGGTAAAACGTTTATCCATAAGGTCTCCAAAATTGTTGACACCCCCCCCCCCCAAATGTATTTTATTTATTTTGTAGGAGGGGAGAAGAAGAGGACATCAGTGGGGGTCACGGGCGAGGTTTGAAGCGTTGAGAAGCCCTCCACAGGAGCTAGATTAAGGCAACCTAGGCCGCCGAAATTCTTGTCAACCCAGAGGCCTTGGCTTGTTGGGGTGAGTCGATGGGGCCGATCTTGAAAACAGTGAAAATGATCTGAAAGTTGGTGCAGGATTGGTTTGGGGGCCAGTGATGGGATTCGAGTCATGGGATGATGTGGTCACATTTAGGGATGAGGGTGAGTAAAACAAGCTAACAGTGAAATTTTAAAAATAATTTCGAGCTTCGAAGGGAGTAATTTGGGAAAACCATGATGTGGAAAGTTATATTAATGAGCATGTATGTATGTTGAACTTTTTTCGCACCGTATGTAGCCAGCCGTGCTAATTGGAAGTGTGGGACCGTGCTAATCGGAGGTGCATACATATGTGCTCACACGTGGAGTGATGGAAAATACAGTACTTGTTGCACTGTATAATAGGAACGCTCCGGTGGAGGCTTATTAGTGAAATCGTAACAATAGGCGATGTGGTCCTTAAACCAAATGTAAAACCACATTATATCTCACGTGCCTCTTCCTGAATGTAAAAAACATTTTATTCGATTTTGTTATTTGGAAATCCTTGGTGACCTTGTCTGTTGGTTGAGCACACCATTGGCCATTTTTATTTGCACTTCATTTGAATCCAAAATGAATTAATTTAATCTAAACATTCAGTATCGAGAAGAGATGGGTAGGTTAAAATTAGGCAACACACATCAATATATGTGCATGTGCATTACCATCATTTTAACTGGGGTGCCACGGTGGCGAGATGCCAACTCCCTCACCTGGTATGCAGGATGGTCATCGGTTCAATCCCGACCCTGATACCTGTATATTTGGAGTTTTCATGTTCTCCCCATGGTTGCGTGGATTTTTATCCACGTCTTCTGGTTTTTCCTTCCACATTTAGAAACATGCGTTTAGAGTATTTGGCTGCTATACATGTCCACACGATAAGCCACTTCGTTGAGCTATCATTGGTGACCAGGTCGCTTCTGAAAAAGAGCTGTATAGCTCAGTGGGCCTTATCTTGTAAAATAAAAATATAGATTTTAGACATTTACAGTCCGTATGCCAAAAATATAGGCGGGCTAAATAAACGCTCATTAATTGGCTTAAAACATCTTAAAATTAAAACCCAAAGCAGGACCCTTCTTAAAATTAGTTTAAGACTCAGTGTGGGTTTTCTGGATAAACAAAAATGTATATTGTTATTATTAATATTAATTAAATGTGGTCTGTTTGTGTAGTGTAGCGGTTAGCGCGCTGCACTACAAACCCAAGCACCACAGTTCGATTCCCGCTCACGGTCAACACCAGTGACGATTATCTGAACCGTTCCTGGGCTTTTCCTAGGTCGATGCAGCCTCAAATGAGTAGCTGGTACGGTGTGTAAACATCGCCACTAGGGAGACAAAGGCGGCCGGGCGTCGTGCTAGCCACCCACCCTGCTCGTGTGTCGTGCCGGCCTTCATACATGGCTCGCTAACAGCACTTGCCCCCAACAGTCTTGTTAAAGCCTCTATACCGGTGACCTTTATCTTTTGTGTATTTCCAACAGCATGGCTTCCAATCGGCCAGAGTGGCCCATCCCGCTGCGCCACATCAGCGCGCAGCACCTGCTCACGATGCCGGGGGACGCCACCACGTTTGGATACCTTCACAAGAAGGCCGAATCTTCTCTCACCCTCAACCGATGTACGCCACATCCCTGACCCCCCCCACGCCCGCCCATCACTATTCCTCGTTCCCCCGTGGTCACTTCAGAGTGAAATTTCTTGTTCCACAAATTTTTTTCCACGCTCGCTTCCTCTCGCCGTAGGCGCATGTTACAAGCAAGCGGCAGCATTTTGCTGGATTAGAACGTGCAAAGGGGATGTGTATATATTTGCAGAAGCTGCAAGAATATAATTAACATGTTAAGTGAAAAACAATTTTGGTAGTAAGACATTCAATGCTTGAATGTAAATATATGTCGTTTTCTTTTTTAACTTTCCAAACAAATGCATTTGTTTGTTCTTATTAAAACTATATCTTATAATCTGGAACTGTATGTGAAATGGTGCGTGGAAGACAGTATTTCAAATTGAAAGCAATAAAATCCCTCGTTACATAGCGAGGGTCGTGTTATATCTTAATCGACTCCACCAGAAGTACTTTCGTAATCACTGGGGCCACGGGTTCAAAGGATGGGACGGGTAGGAACACTGCACTGAGTAGGATGTTGTGTGCTTTGCATGCCACTTAAGATACAATTTTTAATACTGTATATGCATTGCTTTTTTCAATTGTGCATCGTTTTGTCTTGTCACGAACCCATCCGGGTAAAGCAGAGGCACTCCAATGAGACTCGCATCGTCACCCAGACTGGTCATCCTCACCACCACACCTCATCCTTTCTCTACTTATAGGAAGCATAACCCCCATTCATCTTCTCCAGTATTAGTCAGACTCGCTCGAATTCACTCCACACCACATTGCCCAAATGAGACAATTTCCTAAACAAATTTTGAGATCTGAGTTCCTTCAGTGACACAAAAAGCCAATTGAGCTCACAGATGCAGAAAACACATTTCACCACAAGACGTTTGGTAACGCCATATAAGAGCCATCAATATAACCGAGGTGGAATCAAATTAACCGGTGTGATTTTTTCCCCCTAATGCAGGGCAACTGAGATTCACGGTTCTGTACCGTGGCTGCATTTACTACTACAAGTCTTGCTCGTCCGTCTACCCGCAGGGAGCCTTCTCCCTGCGAGGGTACAACAGGTACGTGTCTCTCTGCATCATACCTAACCATATCACCCTCACCTTGGTTGTGTTGTATTTTAGAACTTAAGCGGGGTTGGAGTTCGTTGGAATATGGATGAATGGCCTACCATGGCCGAGCTTTTATTTCGTTGGCAGTATCAGAACGGTGGTGTGCATGTATATGTTGAACTTCTTTCGCACCATGCTAATTGGAGGTGCGGGGAAAGAAAAACAAACTAAACACCAAAATCAGTTTTAAAGAAATGGGTTTTCATTTTCGATTTAAAGCTTTCGTGACTGCAGGGATTCATCTTCTTGGTTCGTTCGGTAAAGTCACGTAGAAGGGAAGTAATAAAATAATAAAAATAAAACATAATAAAATTATTCTCACGACGTTTCGGCCACAACATACGCAGCCGTCCTCAGGTGAAAACCAGGTCCGTCGAGGCGACACAAAGTGCTTGCCACAAATGAACCACACAGAGTCTGTCGCCTCGACGGACCTGGTTTTCACCTGAGGACGGCTGCTTGCGTTGTGGCCGAAACGTCGTGAGAATAATTTTATTATGTTTTATTTTTATTATTTTATTACTTCCCTTCTACGTGACTTTACCGAAAGAACCAAGAAGATGGGTTTTCATTCTAGATGATTTAAAAGTGCATAGTCCCAGTGGCTTCCTAACATCGGAAGGAAGAGTGTTCCAGACGGCCGCAGAAGTGCACTTGAAAGTGCGGGATGCAGTGACTGTCTTTGTTCGATGCCTAGCCAAAAGCCGCTGTGAGAATGTCTGCAGTTCGCGTGATTATTTATGCTCCTTGACGAGATCAGAAAGGTTGTGTGGTTCATTTATGGCAAGCACTTTGTGTGTAATGATTGCGACCTGATAATGTGCTCGTTCAGTAACCGGAAGCCAATGTAGCTCAGCGAGCACTAGACGGAGGCGGTCGGATCTTGCAGTACTCATCATGACATATGACACAAGAGCTGATGCCATGGTTTTCCAGACTTGAAGTTCAGAATCTGATGATCTACCAAGGCAAAGGTTTTCTTTCATAAATCAAATTAGACGGCTCAAAATATGTAGTTTTTACGACTCTATGTTTTCGGGTAGTTGCTGTATGGCTGTCCAAACTGAAGCAGAAACACATAGGAGAGAGCTATATTATCTTTTGCATATAAAAAGCCAGAGCGATAATTGATAATTTCCATAGTGGTCGATATTGTATTGTGTCTCTGCCCCATAACTGGTTGTTTTGAGAAAACGTTTAATATTGCCCCCATATGAGGAACAAATTGTTTTTTCTTCGATTTTCCAGCAGTTTTAACAAAATGCACATGACTGATGCTGGTCTCATCATTTGGTTAGTTTACAGCCTTCATGTAGAAGACACACATTAGCAACTTTACAATAATTTGGCACATTATTTGGTGTAATTGACACGTTAAGAAGAAATGTAGATGTCAACACCGTTGCTGCGATGCGTTTAGGGACCCGCTGAGTAATTCATTTTCACTATCCATAGAACACAAAGGTCTGAAATCAAAGGAGACATGTGGTTGAATAAAAGCCGACTATGTGTGCAGTGGCCAAGGAAAGTGGTGCCAAACAGAGGCCACTGCTACCAAGCGGTATCTATTGCACACTTCAATAAAGCTAAGAAATTCAGAGCCTTCAAAATGTTCCCCCCACATATTTTTGGTTCTGTTTGTTTACGTTGTCCCTCCTCCGCCTCCACCTGCCCCTTCTTCCATCTTCGTCCCCCTGAAATGCACCACTCCCGATCGTCACCCCTACCACGGTAGGGCAGCGAGCTCAGACGCCCCTGTTTGATTGCTAATCTTGAGGGTGCATTGTGCCTGGCTCGTTACACCTCATCTGCTGTCTTTTTTCTCCTCTTATTGTTGAAATCCACACTGTATCCTGGGGTCTTTAATGACAATAAAACATGTTAATAAAAATAAATGTGAGAATGGCCCAGGCGCGTCACCGTGCAAACCGAGTCGCCCCATATTGAAACACTACAATTCTATTCTTGGTTTGTGGCTCTTTATACAGTATTGCTATTTACATTTTTTGGTAGATTTATGAATAAATAAAAATAAAAATGTAAACACAACTTTTTAGGTGTGGTATTGTCCCACCTTATTTGATCTTTCCTTAAATTATTCTTTTTTTCCCGCACCTTAGCCATGAATTGTACAAACATTATGTCAAAAATTTAGCCCAAATTATGTACACATTCGTGGTGTTGGAGCATTGATCCAGACATGGTATTAGGAATTCTTAAATAATATTGCATTACACTGTACATTTCTTGACCGCATCGAGTGGTTGGGTTTCAGGCTCAACAAACCGCAATCTGATAACCTTTTCCAAAACCCGTCCAGCTCAGCTTTCTCACAGCTTCTTGTGCAGTGGCCACCCACACTGCACACAGCCCCCCCGGATTCACCCAACCCACCCAAAATGCACCAGCCCCCCCCCCGGATTCACTCCACCCACACTGCAACAGCCCCCCCGGATTCACCCCACCCACCCACACTGCAACAGCCCCCACGGATTCACCCCACCCACCCACAATGCACCAGCCCCCCCGGATTCACTCGACCCACCCACACTGCACCAGCCACCCGGATTCACCCCACCCACCCACACTGCACCAGCCACCCCGGATTCACCCCACCCACCCACAATGCACAAGCCCCACCCCCGATTCACCCCACCCACCCACACTGCACCAGCCACCCCGGATTCACCCCACCCACCCACAATGCTGTCCGATTATAAAACCAGGCCCTGTTGTCCACTTCTATCGCGCTCCACTCATTAACATTATTTTGTGCCACTGCCTCAACTATTTAGGATTCCCATCACGTGTTGTTAGTCGGTTTAAATCAGCTGATTCGAGCGTGGGATTAATCTTCGAACATAATGTTTTTGCGCGTGTTTTCTGAATGAACCTAGGCATTGCCCTGGATCTCACTCTTACCCCATCTGCCTGTTGCATGGGCAGAAAATTACTGTATTATTTTTCCGTCAATAGTGTTCGAATGCAACGTTTCCACTGGCACATTAGTGCCAAACCACCGCATGGACCTTAAGGTGCGGGTGTTTTTTTTGCTGGCAAGTTACCGCGACAAGTCGGAGCCATACCTGGATATTGGTAGTCTTACGAGAATATATATAAGCCTGGCAAGGCAGGGTCAGAGGTAGGGCAAATGCCATTGCCCATTGCCCCCTCCTCTTCCGTTCCCTTTATCCCCTTACTTTTATTATCCTCTCCCCATCCTTTCCTCCCATATAAACTCTCATGCTGCTGCTCACGGTGGCCACCTGGGTGGGGCAGTGAGCCCAAATTGTCCTCCTTTCTTTAAACCCCAGGAGCACTGAGCCCTGGGGACTTGTGCTTTGTACCGGGCTCTTGTTAGTTACAATAAAACAAAATTACATGGCCCATTGCATGAGACATCAGTGGGCTATGACAGTCTTAATGATTGCTGCACATTGCCACAAACTACCCTTCTCCCTCCCACGTGCTGGCCACCACTTGGGGGGCAGCCAATCAGAATGCGTGCATGTTGCAGGATGGGGGGGGGGCCTTGGGGGCTCTGCAGGTTGGAGGTGCAAGGCGTGGGTGGGTGGGGGGGAATGTGCGTGGGAGGGTGGAGGTACTGAGTGGTCGATTTTCTGTAATTGGTAAGATCCTACAGCGTCACAGACACGCGTCTTCCGGTCCATTCATCGTGAGTGATGCCAGCGGCACGGCTCTCCTTCTGCAGTGGAAAACCTACCTGGGCACCTCCTGAGCCAGCCGTTCCAGGTTGGCTCAGCACGGCCTCAACAATGGCTCAAGTTGTGTAGCGGAGAGGCAGAGGAATTCATGCGGCGTCTACAAATAACGAATACACATTTGTTGCAATTGTGTCTGTGAATTGTGTCTCATTTTTTGGTCCGGTGCGTGCGCATGTGGCAGAGTCCTCCGCGCTCCAGAGGAGTTTGGCTCCCACGCCATCTATCCTTTCAAGGTGATGCACATGTGCAAGAATCGACGCAAGTGGTACTTCTCGGCAGCGAATGAAGAGGAACGCAAGGTGGGGGACGGGCCTTACCCTGTCTTCCCTCGTCCGTCTTTCTCTCTCTCACTGGTGTCGCACAATAAGCACTTGCAATTCTGTGGAGAATATAAATAACAAAATAGATAAGCGGACTATATGCATCCATAATATATATCTGTATTTCCCTGTAAATTAAAAATAATCTAAGTATTTTTACACATTTAGTTTTCATTTCATTTTTTTTACCTACGTGACTTTACCGAAAAAACCAAAGAGTATTTTTACACAACTCATCAGCCCAGACGAGAGCTGGCTCGTATTGAATCAATGCCGCTGAGATTATTGCGCTCCCGGAAGACCGCGGGGCTGATGCACTGTGAAAAAATACATTTCTTTTTTTACTTTACGTGGAGAGACATTCATGGGAAGGAGACATATCGTCAGCTCATCTGTTTTCTTACTCGTGGAGTTCAGTTCTGATGATGTAACCGGATAAGAAGACAGACGAGAGTTGCAAAGGCTGTGCTGAGTCGGCAAAGTGACAGCAGAGCACAGCATCACATTGGGGACAGCGTCTCGAGAGCTTCCTGCCAGCAGTGGTGTCATCAAGAAATTGCAGGACTGCACCTTTAACCATTGCTACAGGGACACGCTAGACATCCCAGAGATAATATTAAATATGGACATAAATTAACAAAATTAGGTAATCGGATGGGTTGTGTTCGGTTTTAATCAACTGATGCAGCTGCTTATATGCTTATGTTGTGAAGCAATGTTTGTTAATTGTGATTTATTCGTGTATGTTCATTGCGTGATTTATTTTGGGAAATGTTTTTTTTACCGTTTGGTGGGGATATCAGGTGGAAATATGAGGTATAATATTACATATTTGAAGTCATTTAAGATCATTGTTATTTGTCCACTTCTGGACAAAGGCCTCCACCAAGGTGACGATATCTTAACTACGTCACCTGGTATACAGGAGATTGTTAGTTCGATCCCAACCCTGAATACTATATATTTAGAGTTTGCATGTCTCTCTCCCCGTGGTCGTGTGCATTTTCCTCCAGGTCCTCTACTTCCCTCTACATTTAGAAACCACATGCGTTTAGAGTATTTGGCTGCGATAAATGTCCACAAAATAATAAGCCACTTCGTTTACCTATCATTTGTGGCCAGGTCGCTTCTGAAAATTTGCTATTAAAACTCATTGGGCCTTACCTGGTCAAATAAAAAGAGTTTGGTTTAGTTTGATAAAATAAAATAGTTTGGTTTAGTTTGATTAAATAAAATAGTTAATCTCATGATTCTGCGATGATGGAATCCATCTAACTTCTGCGTACGCACAGATCTCATTATTCGACCTCTGCTGTTATCTTCTCGGGCTTCCAGTCGCATCACCAGTTTTATCCATCGGCAATCATCTCCCTCTCGCGATGAGTCCTGCCCAAGCCCTCTTACTCTTTCATAACACCCAATAAGATGTCTCCTCCAATGTGTGTGTTCGCTCTCCGATGCACATGTTCCTCTTTCTGCCCCCTCAAAGTAATTCTTAGAATTTGATGTCTCCACGTTTTTTTTCTGCGTACTTCTCAGCTTTGTTCCGTATTTGAGTTCACGTTACTGATCCGTTTCACGACGATGAACAGGCACTGTTCAAGGGTACACACGTTTGTGTAAGTTTTGACACGTTACTTACTTTATTGCCAGATGGCCACGAGTCTTTTTTTAAATACACAGTTGTACCAATTGTTCAGCCACGAGGGGAAAACCACTCGTTAAGTTGTACGACTGCGTCAGTGTTTGTGGTCGTGCTGCTCCGTAGCTCTCCATTGTATCTTCATGTTATGCCGCGTGCTGTGCGGCATGAAGTCCGAACGGTTCACTCCTCGTACCTGGGAGCTTCTTCACTTCCCAGGAGAAGCTCCCCGCAGAGAGCGTGACCCGTCGGACAACACTCCAGACGGCACGCGGTACAAACGTCGAAAACACATCGGAGAGCGACGTCGAAGCTGTTTCTGTCCAGGGCTGATGACCGCTGCTGTGCATTACTTCACTGTATGTACAGTGTTATGTTGAACTTTTTTCTCGCCGTACGTAGCCATCCGTGCTCATCGGAGGTGCGGGGAAGGACAACCAAGCACAAAAATCAATTCCCGCAATCATCACGCGCCTCGTGCACCGACTCTCACTCCTTCACCTCATCAATCCTCTCTCTTTCTGCAGAAGTGGATGGGAGCCATCAGGAATGAAATTAAGGAACAGTGTATCATCACCGAGTTCTATAAGAGCAGCAGGTATACCACACAGACACGTAAGAGATACATTTACAGTTTCACATAGACCATCGCTGAGACGACAAATAGGAAATATCTATAATATTATTTTATTTTTCTACCTACGTGACTTTACCGAAATAACCAAAGAATATGGATCCCTGCAGTCATGAAAACTTCAAATCGAGATTCAGAATCTAGATCTATAATGTTGCATTTCCTTTATCAACTCGCATTATTTTTGGAGACATCTGTAAAAAAAAAGCACGGAAAACATGTATTCCTACGTGTTTTATATGTACGAGGAAGGGTGGTAGACGAGATTAACATCCTATTGTATAACCCACTGTGGACGTGGTAGAGGACTAGCAGAGCAAGGGCGCGAAATGGGCCGAGGTGGTGAGGTGCGACTGAGAGGAGTACACTGGGCAGCATCGTTAGTCGCAGTGCGATGAAGAGAAAAGAAGTCCAAACATTTATGGAGTGGCAACCTTTTTTTTTGTACGACGAATAGATTGCTGTTGGTATGGATTACGGAGAAGCTGTACTCTTGGTCCACAGTGTTTTTAGGGTTCAAGAGTGTTTCCCATCACGTTACCCAGCGAACATCGACGCTCCCGAAGCACGACAAGTCGAAGACGACGCAAACATTACATGCCTTATCCATTTCACTGGCGATCCCCACATCTTCATTCAAAATACCGGGATTCTCGTGGGGATTCCAGGAATCATCACTGGATGGCACGCGTCATTGATTGGCTGCCCCCAAGAACAACATTCGCCATGCAATGACAACGGATAGATTCTGTCATGAAAATCTCATCTGATGCTCGCCTATGAACACGTTCAATTGTGCAAGTGAGAATCAATCAATTGCGATTCATTCAAATCGTATTTCGAAATGTTCCTATTTAGGCTAATTGGATGAACAAAACTCTGCACATGAGATAGAACAAATGAGGAAAAAAACTGTTAAGGTTTAAAAAATTAAAGAAAAACAGAATTGCTGCTTGACTCACAGGCCGCACTGAATTGTGCCAATTTGTAGATTATTTACAAGCCAATAAACGATGTCTGGTTCCATCATCTCAACAATCACACGAACCTGTTGGGAACCGTATTCAGTCTTCATTACGAATCGAATCGTAATTCCTTGAAAGGTTATCGTCAAGAGCTGCCCGCCACTTAGCGGACAGGTGCACTTACAGGACGAATTAAAAATGATAATATTCCGTCGCGATTTATTGTGAAACAGAGGAGACCAGAACGGCTCTGATGGTCGCCCATTGTGTTCTTCGTGTTGTGTAGCAGTCGGCCCGACAGCCCGAGTGAGGTGGACAGTTTCTACGGGTCTGTGGAGCGGCCTGTTGCCATCAGCCTGAGCAGGGACGGTGGCCTGCAGCTCCTTGGCACCAGTCAGTCAAGCACACATTTACACTCCCACACTCACACAACGCACTTGCTGACATATTTGTTTTTTTGTTGCTCTGATATCTATTTGGTCAACATACCCTTACCCGTTCCGATGACGTACACGTAACGCTGAACCGCTTGCACGTACGCACATGTACGTCATACGTTTTTATTCTGATTCTGTTCCGATGACATACATTTGCATCATCGAAACGGAACCGAAAAAAAATAACTTTTTCGATACGGAGGCTCCCACAAGGCCATGCGGGAGGGCGTGTGGCAGTTTGGCACCAGCTATTATAGAGAGAGGTGGTGTCGCTACGGTTCTCTGCGGTGAGTACAGTGTCTTTAAAAACAGCGGTGCTCTCTAAATAAAATTAACGCTGAGCGCTTGTGCGTTCCGAGAAAACAAGCAGCTGTACGCTGCTTGTTTTTTGCCGTTGTTGACTTTTGCCATTTTGGTGTCTCTGGTCACTCTTGCGAATTGGAATCAAATCCCGAGTTGTCACCTTGGTTTTTAACAAAGTGAACCGACTAAACTGCACAGGGGCTGCGCTGCGGTTACAGTTAATGCTCACGCCGCTGCTGGTTGAAGGGCCTCCACTACAGGAAGCGCCAGAGAGCTCACGACGACAATCATAATCATAATAACGATCCAGAATAGTGGTCTTTGGGTTAGATCGCGTAAATATAAATGTGTTGTTAAGCCCGCCGCCACCCGACACAGCCAATTAGTAAGGTTTGTTACGTAAACAATACATGCCAATTAGTTACTAGTTCAGCACACCGGTGTGTTGGAGAGTAAGCCCACAACATTTACAATTATACTGGTAGGAACTTCCTGATTACACCAGCCCACAGGGGATTATTCTGTCCGTCGTGCAGGGAGGGGCTGGGTGGGGAGGGAGGGGCTGGGTGGGGAGGGGAGGGTGGGGAGGAGCTGTGTGGGGAGGGGAGGGTGGGGAGGGGCTGGGTGGGGAGGGTTGGGCTATACTCAACGTTTAACCTACTCACGCCGGCTTGTGTCCGCCCTCACAGTCAGGCATATTTGCGGAATACACCACGCCGCCATTGACCCTGGCCATTGACCGAGCAACCCAACATTCCTACCAGCTCCCACCGCAGGAATGTGTTAACGATGATGGCGATGAATCCTTCATTCGAGGGTCAGGAGAGATGCTCAATGTTGGGTGGTAATACTATACATTGCGGAGAAGAGAGCATTTATCGTTTGTAAACCTAACGAGGAACTATTTTTATTTGTTTTATGAGCTAAGGCCCACTGTTCTATACAACTCTTTTTCAGAAGCGACCTGGCCACAAATGGTAGCTCAACGAAGTGGCTTATTAGGTGGAAATGTATCGCAGCCGAATACTCTAAATGCATGTTGATTCTAAATGTGGAGGGAAAAATCGGAGGACCCGGAGAAAAATCCACACGACCATGGGGAGAACCATGCAATCTCCAAATATACAGCAGGCGTCAGGGTCGGGATCGAACCCACAACCTCCTGTATACCAGGCGAGGGAGCTAACATCTTGCCAACATGGCGCGCTAATCATCTACAAACACTTCTCACTTACAAACAATGTGTAACTTGTACCTCAACTCTTGTTAACATTATAGAAGGAGAACATGGAAATGTGATCTCTGATTCCCAGTACCAAGTTTGCATATTTATTGAGCATAACCTCCTGTGAATTGAGAGTCTCCCAAACCACAACCAGGGATGAGCTGCCCCAGGAGTGGTTGTGCATCCATCGACCCGTAGAATCATTAACCACATTCGGCTAAATGCACTTAGAGTGTCGAGGATAATTAGTAGATCGAGAATCGGAAAAGCAAAGATAAAGATTGCCTTGCCAGTGAATTTCGGAGACCGCATAGAAGGTTCCTCCAAGCTGTCCTCCGCGGCATAAAAATAAAGACTCGATGATGAAAACTACTGCGCATCTACGTGCTCAAATTTGCCGCCAGGAAACGTCACAGAGAGAGTTTTTTTCCAGGGATGGAAAAGGGATGACGTCGCTAGGGGAACGCGTATGTGCTGATCGTAGCGAGGAAAAACATTCCTTTATAGCACATATAGGCCTTCGCAACCATTATTATCCATAGAGGTTTTCTTGGTTAGATCGCGTAGATATAAATGTGACACGTAAACAAAACATGTCAATTTGTTACTAGTTTGGCATCCCGGTGTGTTGGAGAGTAAACCCACAACATTTACAATTCGAGTACAGTATTGTGATGTTGCTGGTTATTACAACCAGCATCATTAGGCGACAGCCAGGGTTGTGGATAATAAATGTGATTTCGTCACTGTGAACCAGTTAGGTTACGAATGTAGTGGTGATACGCGCTGGGGTAAGGATCGTGTGCCAGCGCGTAGTGATTGGCTGTGTGTGTTGGTGATGCGCGCTGATGGTGAAGGATCATGGGTCAGCGCGGGGTCATGGGTTATGAGGCGGTGATTGGCTGGGTATCGGTGACGCGCGCTGACAGCGAGGGGATCGTGTGGCAGCGCGTGGGGATTGGTCAACTAAGGGGGTGCTCACGTCGCGGTCCGCATACGCTCCGTCTCCCGGGAGCGGAGGCTATATAAGGCGGTGCGCACAGGCGCACGGGGAGTTGGTGACCAGTGAAGACAGAAGACGGAGGAGGAAGAGATAAGGCCCTGAGGCACCTAGTCCCGCTGTCCTTGTGGGGACCAGGGCCCTGTGTGGCTCAGAGGCGGGACCTTGGGACCCGGGGCCGAACGTCCGTGTGAGGGCCGGCCCGCGGGACCCAGAGGACGTGACCCACGCCCAAGCCGGGGTGGGTCTGTAGGCTCCACGGATGCTACGGGGCTGGAGTGCCCGTGAGCGTGCACCGTGAGCGTGCAGCGTGAGCCGTAGTCACCACACGTGTCAAGTGGAGTGTGTAGTGTGAGAAATAGTAACCACGCGTGTCAAGTGGAATGTGCAGCGTGAGTTGTAGTGACCACACGTGTCAAGTGGAGTGTGTAGTGTGAGAAATAGTGACCACACGTGTTATTGTGGAAAGACAAGATTTAATAAAGTGTGCTACCCGTCAAGTGGTTTCCCGCCGTCATTCCGAATACTTCACGAAGACCAGAGGGAGGATTCACGTATTCATATACATTACAACGGATATATATTATTAGTTGGGTTATTCACAATTTCAGGATATTTTTTGAAGGAAGATTTACGATCTGATCAAGGCCTTTGCTTGACACCTTACTTACGTATGTACAGTGTGTACGTTGAACTTCTTTCGCACCTTACGTAGCCAACCGTGCTAATTGGAGGTGCGGGGGAAGGACAACAAACGAAGTGGACAAGAAGCCAAGGCTATACGTAGATTGTGCTTCGTGCCTTTGCAGTCACAGACGCGCCGACCAGGGACCAAGATGGGGATTGGGCCCATCCCAATACACACTTGAAAGGACTCGGCACACTCATATTTAAACACAATACTGTACGTGACGCTCGCCCTCGAATGCTATCCCTTGTATCTGGAATGTAGATAATGGTGATTTTGAAGAACCAGATGATGATTCTGAAGGTGAGAGATATGCAAGTGCTCACTGTAATGCAAATAATTTCCTCGGGGCATTTTATATATAATAAATGTGTTGGTTATCATGCACATGCCATGCATCACTTTATTTTTAGCATTACTAGTAACGACTGTTATTTTCAGCATTCTATTAACTTGCAAGGAAATTCAACGCTTAATCGAAACACTACTTTGTGATAAAGAGGCATTACATGGAGGAGCTCGCCTTACATAGTTTGATGGTTGTACAAAGGTTAATCAATCATTAACTAATGTGGTCATACAAATGTAAACGAAAATCAATTCATATTTTTTTCAGACGTGGCACACGACTCAAGCCATGCCTCCAATGGCACATGCTGGTGCTGCTGCTGCTCAGCTCAAGGTACCAGCTCCAGGAGTGGACTCACTCATTCGCATTGTCTGTGACAGGGGTTCTCAACACCTTTTGTTTTCGTGAACTCTTTGGGGAGTCTTCTGGTATATTTGTACGTGTGTTGTATTTCTTTTGCACCATACGTAGCCAACTGTGCTAATCAGAGGTGCGGTGGAATGACTCATCCCCTCTACATCCCTCTCGAGTGAACATCCAGGGCCTGATTCGTGCAGCCGTTTTGGCGACCGTTGCACCAAAAAGTGGCGGATTGTGCGTAGAATCGGTAACATCTCGCAATTTTAGCATTCACCTGTGTCTGATGTCGAAACAAAAAAAACAACGGAAGCATTCCCCCCACCACTGCCCACTGCGTAATTGAACCTGTTGACCTGAGTTGATTCCCAGCCATGGCGAAAGTCAGTCAGTGGCGAGTGGCATCTGAAACGGTCCTGCGTCCCCACCTTCACAAACCCACGCTATGCAGTGCGGTGAAGTATGGTTAAACAACCCCACGATTGACGCAACATGAGGACGACTTCATCCAGCAGTGGGTTGGCAAATGGGCTGTACAGAACGTGACTTGGGCCCACGGATTCTCACCATGCAACGGTCTCTTAAGCCACGTACTGTATTGTGACTTTAACAAAGTCTCACAAATATATTCGGTGAAAACCATTTGATGTAGCATTCGGCAAAAGATTTAGTTTTTATTGAAATTTGCACGTGGAAGAAAAAATATACAACAGAAATGTCCCATTTGTTTTTTTCACCACAGTTTCAGAACCACGTGTGTGACTTCACACAGTCCAGCAATCGGCACATACCTGTACCGGGTACGACTGTCAAACGAGCCGTTTCAACGGGAGATAAGACATGAACAGAGCAGCATTTGTACGTAATAGTGTTGATACTGTTCATGTCGACTACAAATATTTGTTTCCATTGCAGCTTTAATGTTGTGAAGCACAATGAGCGCAGAAAGTAGCAAAGATGCGTTTTGTTTGTATAGGGGCGAACTGATTTACCATGGGTGCCATGGTGGCGATATGTTAACTACCTCGCCTGCTATACAGGAGGTCGTAGGTTCGATCTCGACCCTGACGCCTGCTATATATGTGGAGTTTGCATGTCTCTCTCTCTGTGGTCCCGTGGATTGTTCTCCGGGTCTTCAGAGTTTTCTCTCCACATTTAGAGTATTTGGTTGCTTGAAATTTCCACATGATAAGCCACTTCGTTGAGCTATCATTTGTGGCCAGGTCGCTTATGAAAAAGAGTTATAAAGCTCAGTGGTCCTTACCTGGTTAAATGAAAGAAAAATTGTTTAATAGCTTAATAGTTTATTGACTAAGGGAATACATTCGGCTTGACAGCGTTCCAATCACAGCTTTCCTTCCCAAAATGGCTTCTGGGCAGTGGGACCTTGAATGTCATGAAAAATGTCAAAATGGCGAGACAAATATGGACCTTATTTAACCTAAATCTGTCATGAATTCCAACTTTTATAATCAGCAGTAGGTCAATTGAGTCGTTTACGATGAACGTGCGTTTCATTTGTTTTCCGGCTCTCCTCCTTCCATAGACATTAGAACGTGATTGAGGTCAAATGAGCGGAGATGGACATCATAATCACTCTGAACACTGTGTTACTTCTCTCCGTCTGCCTGCAGCAGCGCTGCCAGAGAGCGAATACCCCACACCGCCCAGACGCTATGAGTCTCTCAAGAACTCCCTGTCTCCCGGCTACCCATTCGAGATGTGTGGCCAGGTGAGGGAGGAGCTCCCCACGAGCAGCTCCAAGCAGAGGACATCAATCCAACAGCAGCACTCGCCCCGTCCAGTGAGGTTGGTCCTCGAACACGTAATTTAATTATACATACATATACGGTAGAACCCCTCTGAACGAATACCCCGATTAATGACTAATCGCTAAATGATGGGCCTCCATAGAGCCAAATGTGTTCGCTTACCGACCATTCCCATTTTTACGACGGGCTCACGACGAGCACGCGACCGCCAATTCTGGCCAGTCGGCGAGCTCCAAAGTGGTCTGAGCAGGCCTTTGCCAATCGGCAATGTCCATTTATGAGCGTTGGGGCATTGTTTACATTCAGTGTCTGCTGCACTTTGAAGTGGAAACATCTCTTTTGATTTCTTGGTGTACTGTATTTCCTATACTCGCTTAACGACCAAATCACTTAATGACTTTTTGTTTGGAACCAATGACTGTCGTTAAGAGGGGTTCTACTATACAGTAGACTCTCAATTATCTACGTGTGGTTTATACAATTTGCGGATTAACCATGCATCTCAGATTTTGACATAAATTAATAACTTATGGATTTTTCCTTAAGCCCATATTAATCATCTAAAAATATTTATACATTGTTATTCATGAAAATGTTAATATTAAAGCCACGTGCTTAAACTGACCAATATGTGCTCCGGTTAATCCCAAATCAACGTGGTTGCCTCTACAATACAGTAGTTGCATATCTTTACAACAGTGGGCGGAGTTTGATTGATTTTGAGTGGCGTGGCTCCGCTGCTGTCCACTTAGTGGGCAGACTTTTCTGTACGCGAGCAAGAAAGTGTTATCGCTGAGCACGCGCATCGATCAGTCGATCGTTAGTATTCGTTCTAAATAGAAAGAGTAACAATTAAAATTGTCAGTTTAATTTTTTGTGATTTATCTGCTCATTTATATTGTGAGTTTTAATTGATACCTATATTAGTGCTTTTTGGCATATAGATCCGTGGAAACTGGATATTTGTGGATTATCCGCTTCTGTCCTCCCCTTCATTAGCGTGGATAATTGAGAGTCTACTGTGTACTGTTTATACAAAAGCAGACATTCACATTCGAATATGGAAATGATGATAAAATGGCAACTCAACAGAAACAATGGTTTCCGTCATTTACAGGTTTGAATTATGTTGGCATTCAGCCAAGCTCATGGGCTCCATCGGCAGACACTGCAGCAGGGAGCATTGGTGGCTATATCGTACTGATGAGTCCTAGCAATGACGAAACCTGTCAACGGTTGCCTATCACTGCATCACCGCTGCTGTCAGTCACTCATTTTTATTTTTTATTTGACGGTGACCCCAGACAAGAGGATAACAATTCAATTCTTCACGAACTGCTGATGGTTTTCTACATAATGCACAGACGCCGAGTTCTGTATACACGTGTCTGCGTGTTGTTTGGTATTCCAGCCTGTGCTCGTTTAGTGTTTATGATCGGGCTTGCTTGTATTTTTGCAGATTTGATTATGCAAATCTTGTTCAAATCTTGTTCATTGCCACCAACATACAATTTCGATTAATGTTAAGAGGTCGTTTTGAAAAAAATGACAGTAAAATGTACACTTTTCGCTTCATCCTTCAGAGAGACACACATGCTGTGTGGTTGCAATATGTATACAATATACTGCATATAGGTTTATCTCGAGAGAAGGCATACAGTCAGTCTACCACTGCGATGTTTGCCTCAAACCAACAGCTGAACACTTATTATTAGAACGAGGAAATTTCCAAATTATGTTTGTAGCTTTTGTCATGAAATATATTTTTTATTACGCCTGCTCGTACCTCTCGGGCAGTCTGGGCAGCGTGGCACGCACGGAATTATTGTCGGTCATTCATCTGCGCACGTAGCGATTTGTTTGCAGAAGCTAAAGTAGGTGCAGGGAGAGGAGGGGGGAGATGGCGGCAGTGGGGGGAGGATCGTGTGCAGAAGCACCGCTTAAAAACCACAAATTTGTATTATTATAAAGTGTTAACTTATCGACATGCACGTCTCTTTTCAGGTCTGTCGCAACGGAATCGAAATGGGCGATGGAGGTAAAACACACACCATACGCGCGCACACTGAGTTCTGGCAACATTGTATGCATGTATGTTGAACTTCTTTCGTACATAAGCAGTTTTGATTCTCGCGGAGTGATGGTTACATTACTGTGGTGCATGTGCAAGCAACTGCACAGGTTCAGGCCTCATACTCTTTGGTTCTTTCGGTAAAGTCACGTAGGTATAAAATAAAATATAGTAAATATTTATTTTATAACATTTTATTTTAAAATAAATGAAATTATTTATTTTATTTTCTACCTACGTGACTTTACCAAAAGAACCAAAGAGTATGGATCCCTGCAGTCACGAAAACTTCAAATCTAGATTAGGCTCAGGCCTGCTTAGCTTCTGGTTTCTGGCAACATTGTATGCATGTAAGTTGAACTTCTTTCGTACATAGCCAACCGTGCTAATCAGAGGTTGGGTAGATTGCAGAGACTTGTTCACGAGGCATATATTTGTTAGAATCAGAATATGTATTTAGACTGAAGAAATCCGATGAGCTATGAAAGTCTTTTTCATAATGTCCAGTATGAGTGGGTTAGCAAGTTACAAAAGCAAACATATCATATCCTTTAAAATAAAGGACAATATTGTGAACCTGCTCATGGTATAATGGGGTGTCATTCCCAAGTGACGTGTGCCACCCTTTGAATGCACACCCCAACCGCAGTCCGTGCGACGTCTCGTTTCAGATGAGGGACATCATGCCTGAAGACATGTTCTTTTTGACGTGTGATGGCGCCATGGTCGAAAGGTGCGACATCGGGGTTGCACAGCTCACAAGTCACGACCGCCTATACACGAAGTTTCCGACTTACGAACGCACGACTTGTGGACATTCGCACAAACGAATGAGCGTCCAAAAGATATTTATTTTTTAACCATCCGACTTTCTAACGTGAATTCGCACTTGCGAACCGAACTGCGGAACCATTTGCAGTGTTACACGCAAATGTACAATATTTATTCTTATTTATGAGTTTAACAATGCTTCTCTTTTTGTTGAATCGTAACACATTTCATAACACTGACCGTATGTGCATTTAAATTCAGTGCATCACTGTGTTACGACTTACGAACTATTCAACTTTTGGACCGCTCTCAGGAACGGAACCCGTTTGTAAGTCGAGGACTGCCCATATACCTCTCCGATGTCTGACATTGTGCCGAACAACACGCGGTGGACCCTGTAGACCAGTGGTTTTCAATCAGGGGTACGCGGATCCCTGGGGTACATAGCAATGTCCCAGGGAGTACGTGAGGTGATTCATAAATGTCTGAAATTATATCATACATGATAGTCATCGGTGAATGATCATGTATGAATCTGCCAATATACAATAACTACGATAAAATGTAAATCCATATGGTAACCTAAAACGATATCAAATACCTTTCTAAAATCATCGATTCTAAACAAAGCCGTTTCCAAGAGTAATCAGCGAATGTGAACAAATTACCCTGCGCATGCATTGCGTCCGTTTAATTTGCTTTTTTCCGCTTGCAGTTTATAGCATGTTAGGATACCTCACAAAATGGACAATTCACTCAAATATAGACGTTCATTATTCATACATTTAATTCTCAGTACCACGTTGGGTCTGGCAAGGTGCAGGGGGGTACTACTCGCTTGAAACAACATTCAACAAGGGGGCACAGTGGCCAACAAACAGGTTGAGAATCACTGCTGTGGACACCACGGAGCTGTACATCACAGCTGCGATCACCTGAGCAGGAGCAGCACTCGCATACATTGACTTTATTATTAGTTAAACTTTCCCCCCGTTATGCAATTTTGCAATTAGAATTTGTTTGATATATATTGAAAAATCCACTACACACGTAGTTACGTGAAGTACGGTATGCTTCGTAAAATTCGGAAATGGTATGGTCAAGCTGGAAGGAAGTCAGTGATATCAATATGGCAATGTGATTCCTAAATTGTTAGATTCCGTGTTTATTTGTTGCGGGAGTTCAGTTATGGAAAAGTAAGCGATGCTTCATTATTTACATACAGGGGGGCATAAAAGTTAGGGCGCGTAGGGTTATGAAATAAGAAGAACAGGCATTTACCCTTTCCGGCAATAGCAGAGAGGTGTATGAGGGTTGATCAAAGGGGCGCGAATTTACACGACTTTTCACAGCTTTGTGCCATGGCCTTTTTTTGGGCAATAAATAAAAATAAAAATCCCTCTCTGCAGGACAGCTACGTACGTGGGGACAGAAGTCCTTGGTCAGAGAGCCAACACCACCAAACGTGATGCGTGGCAACGACGATCGTACAGGAATGCAATCCTTTACGAAACATAGGCTCCACAGTGATGAAACGTTTCATAACTCTTTCTGACAATAACACAGAAGGCGTTAAGATGTTCAAACACCGAATAGACACTCCTATCGCAAGTCATCAAGTCTGCATTAACCACACGTATTTTCGGAAAAACAGGAAAATAAACAAAGGTCCCATAGATACACATAGGGTCACTTCATTTATTTTAACACTGGCATAAAAAAAAGTATTATTTATTTCATTCAGTTAATAATTTATCTGGTATCATTATTAATATCTATTCTTATTCATCCTGTGGGGTCACCTCAAATTTGCCGTATACAAAACTCGACCAAGAACCTGGAATGGATTGAGACACACATGTAATATTTAAAAATAAGTCCTAAATTAAATTCAAAAGATAATTCACGTATGCATTAATGTTAATGGTAGTCTGTTCGAACATTTGTCACAATAAATATAATAACCCTATGTGACCTGATTCTTGGGCCATCCTGTCCTGTAATCGATTTTTTTTAAGTACGATAAAATCTTGCCATGGTTTCTGTTTTAAATGAACTTGTTCCTGAACTGCAGCACTTAAAATGGCATTTGTGAGCTAATTTGGCTGGAATGTGGGGTGCTAGTGATGCTTGTTCATTTTTTTCTGGCCTGCATCATAAGAACGTAACAATTTTACTTTTGGGGGGAATAATCTGCTTGCCGAGAACTTGTCATAGCTGGATGTCTAATTTTTTACTCAGTATTTGGTCATTAATCATGACTACTTTACATGAACAGTTTCATTGTACAATGAAAACGTGATGATTATGAGAAACAATGTGATTTACATCTCAGATTCATTTGGAACCTGCCCCCCGACCAAATATATGTCAAGATTGTGTGACTATGCGTTGTTGTTGTTGTTGTTGTTTGGATACCCCCTGGCAGTAAAATCAAGTTCAGTTCTCCCAGGGATGGACTCTACTGTGTGCGGGAATCTTCTCATGCTGGACAGGTGAGACAAAAAAATCGCATTGCTTAATTTACACGTGGAATACTTTTTTCGTTTACAGAAAATATGTCAACAATGAAAACACGATGCGAACAGTAATTCTGCAAACATGCACGTTGAACGTCTTTGCGTACCGTATATAGCCTTCTGCGCTTGTCGGAGGTGCGGCGGAAAGGGCAACAAGCTAAACACAAACAGCAGTTCTAAACAAAATTAGTTTTCAATCTAGATTTAATAGTGTATAGCTCCCAGTGGCTTCTTCGTCAATTGCCGTCAATGAGCATAACTGGAAGATAAGTATCTATAATGACTGGTAGCAGCAAATATAATCGAGAGGTTTCAGAGGAGCCATTTGAATCACATCTGTGGCGGATGTGACCCACAGAGATGAAAGTTAAAATGGGTAAGCTCTAGAATGTTCATCTGCAGCCCATTTTTCTCCCTTCCTCATATGCATGATTTTTAGATAACAGCTGTTACTGGTCTCACGAAACGGGGAATATTGCAGATCTACCCAACTCCATGGAGAATTTGTAGATAAGGCCATGGAATAGAAGGTGTTTTATCATGTTAAATAATATTGCTAATTGTGAACATTGGAAAGCCCCACTGATTCCCAAAACTCATTGTCGAGAGTACCCTGCATTGAGACGTGTGGTCAATTCTGTGAATGTGGGGGGAAGAGCATAGCACTCACAAACCCCCACGCGTACGAGAGGGTGACGCTCGGCACTGGCCAATGCAGTGTTCCCTCGTTATTCACGAACTTGCTATCCGCCATATTGGCTATCCGTGAATCGCATCTGGAACTCTACACGATTACTGCATCGAGAGAGAGAGAGAAAAAGCTATGAGATAAAGTGATGAGAGGGAATGTGATGCGTGAAAGTGATGAGATCATTTTCATGTATTTAATCGCTTATGTATTTGTTTAAGGGAATTCATTAAAGAGATAGGTTTTCGTAGGTCAATGTCATTTTACGCGAAGTTTGCTATTCACAAGCATCCCCGGAAATGATCTCTCAGGAATAATGAAGGAATACTCTACGTGCAATGCATTCTCATGTTACAGAAAGCCCCATCACTACTTCTCCCCCTTGTACTCCTCCATCAGCCCCATTGTGCCTTCTGAATTAAATTGTATCCTCTTTAATGGTTACAGTTGCAGAACTTGGGATTATATTTTTGTCTTTTCTGCAGTAGAGTATTATGACTGAAACAATTATTCCATAGGTCCTCATGGTGTGGGATGAAAATTTCCAGAAGATAAGAAACTTCAAGATATATCAAGAGGTTTGACAATTACACTCGTACGCATTGATTTACTCCACGAATACTATTTGGACGACAGGCACAGCCCTCATTTGAACAAGTAAAGCCAGTTGTGAGTAACGGCTGTGTGAGCCGGCTATAAGCTCGCTGGTTTCAGAGAAGAATAAATGTGCTTTATTATGCACTGCGGTTTATTGTTGCAGCACATTTTAAAATCGCACCTGGTTTTTGCAACAAATCTCAGTGGATTTAAATATAACAGCAATTCCTCATTCAATGCAAACTACTTTTTTTTTCTTTTACAAGTGGGACCAGAACTATGTAACCTTGTCACCTACCGTAGGGTGACGTAAATGTTATTTCTGGCGAGTCTTGGCAGATTTTGAGTGTCAGCCCTCATTTGTGTGGAGTTTTTCTGGGCACTAAAGTTTCCTGCCATGCGTAACACACATTAGAGACTCGACCAAAATATTCCGATATTGAAAAACGAGCCTTTACGACCCTAATGAAATTAGCCGGCCATTCCCTGCAGTAGGAATGGCCGGTGATTCCCAATGTTGAGGCGTCTTGAAGTGTCATTGTCATCACGTTTTCACCGCCGCTTCCTAAACCGTTTTCTCGTCTTGACGATCGGTGAGGATTTCCTGGATGAATGCAGCCTTTTATAATAAGTATTATTATTTCAATTTCAAGGTGAATGTTCACGCCTGGACGTTGTCGTCTTGCAGGGTCCGAAGATATGGCTGGATAATAAGTTGCGCTTGCACTTCAAGACCTTGCAGGAGCTCATCTTCTACTACATGGAGCACGTGCTGCCCAACCAGCCAGAGCTCAGGCTGCAGTACCCCTACCAAGCTCATGGAGGCAGCGCTCTGGGACAGCTTGCATGTTACTGTGCAGAATGTACCGACGGTAACTCCCTGTGACCCGGCTGGAGCAGAGCTGTCCAAACCCTGGTCTAATATGGCAGCGGCGGTACAAGCTCCATCCAACCCGGCCAGCGGCGGCATCATTCAATGAAGAACTTACTCGGAAAACTTACCACTCAAACTAACTCTTCAAAATTTCTGTTCCAGCTGACTAATCAAACGTGTCATGTAAACTTGTTATCCAAACTTACTCTTCAGGATTAACAATCAAACTTGCTATTCAAACTTAACATTAAAACTTAGCCTTTAAACGTAATATTCAAAATAACCATCGGTGAATATTAATTTGGATTGGGATCAAGCTGTTATCTGGCCATTAGTTTCACTTTACGGAAAGTCTGTTAACTTAAAGTGTATTAACTCCACCTTTTTTTTCTATCAATTGAATTGTTTTTCAAGGCTTCGTGATACCATTAAGTGCTTGTAGCCTTTGTAGGCATGTGGTGGGTGTATATTCGTGTTAATGATGTATGACTAAAATATTTTAGTCCTGAGTCAGGCCTTCAAATAGCAGGACATTTGATGAGTACTGTAACACATATTTTATTTTCATAGACCTGCTATCTACATTCTACATATTCTGAATAAACATCTCTCTCATTTCATCTCTATACACCTTATGGCCATGAGCAAATTAACCTGGAATGTGCCAGATATTGTCAGATCTCAGAATGCTAAGCAGGGTTGATCCTGTAAAGTGCTTGGACAGGTGACCACCATGAAAAATAGACGTTTTAGGTTGTGGAGCGACACAGTAAGCAGCAGACAGCAGTGCAAACAACATCCACTCTTGTACTGTTAGTAAGTACTATACTTCTGTGCTCCCCATATACATGCCCCCTACCTTAACTTTCAAAACTATTTGGTGATGCTGCTGCGTTGGGAGTGGAACACAAGCACAAATAATAACAAACTCACCTTCATCAATGACACTGCCTTTTGAAGGGCCACTGCCTGAAACGTCGCCTATTATATATTTTTTTCTCTCGAGCCAGTATTGTAAAGTATAGTTTTAATAGTGGCAGTGCACAAGTAGAACAATTATGAATGCAGTACATCCTATAATATGTCTTCCCATCTCTGCCCCTATATCTCTCTTCTCTATGCGTTATGAAGAGTCTCCTATCTCGTATCAATGCAGTGAAAATATCGCCTAGAATTTACCTTCTTCCTTATTTGAATACATTTCAATCGACATAATTTTCTCTAATTAAAATGCATCTCTTATCTTTCTTGTGAATACATCTATCTCGCATGTCTTCTGAATGCATCTCTTAATAATATTTTTAAACAAATATAGATTTCTCCTCCTGGCTTAGGAAATTTTCTAAACTAAAGTAAAACTAATTGTATTTTTTCTTTTACCAGGGTAGGCCCCACTGAGCTTTAAAGCTCTTTTTCTGAAGCGACCTGGCTATCACAGATAATAGCTCAACAACGTGGTTTATCACGTGGAGGGAAAAATCCACCGGACCACGGAAGAACATGCAAACTCCAAATTTACAAGCATCAGGGTCGCGATCGAACCCACGACCTCCTGTATACCGGGTGAGGTAGTTAACATCTCGCCAAAGCAGCACCCTCAATTTTAAGATATACCCTCGTTGAGTTTTGTCAGTAGGAGGTTATGACATTTGTTATAAATAACGAACCTTACTCTGCAATCCTTGAAATTTAGAACTTCTGCATTTTCAAACTGACTGTTGCACACACACACACAATTCAGTTGCGGGTGTCGCTCGACATTGACGTTCGTTATTTTCAAGGTTACGCCTCCTGGTTATAGTCGCTTGTTAAACTGAAACACTGCGAGTTTAAAGACAATCCCTCAGTATCTACCGGTTTGTTCAACGAAGCTGAACATCTATAACAGTAAATACAACAGGGCCCAGATACATTTCACCGTTTGCAAATGCCTTGGACAATGGTGGACTTCTTTGGGTTTGGATATTCCCCCTCAATGCTTAAATTTATGAATACAACAAATAATTGCATATATATTGATACATTACCGTCATACATAGTCATCGTAGAGTGGGGTAGTTCTCAAAATTATTTGGCCACTCAGCTAATGTGAACATTTACACGGACTACACAGCCCCCCACCCCTGCTGACAAGACGCATTCACTTATCTCTAAATATCACAAATAAGAAACATTTCATATTACCAGAACATAAATTTTTTAGGGGGGCTGGGCATTTAGATCTTAGATTTAGGGTAGTTTAATCAGCATAGTTTACCTAATTTCATTTCTTTAATTAAATATGAGTAAAATATAAATTCATGTCCGAAACAAAATAATATTATCCGGATCAACCTCTGCGTTTGCATCACAGCCCCGTGGGCCACGTGGAGGACTATTGTGGACCACTCACCAGTGGTACCGGGGACTGCTCTCTGAGAACAGCTGCTGTCGTAGAGGCCTAGATGCAGAGAAGGATCGGAGGGGATCCCGAGCAAAGCTGTAAATATGAACCGATGCTAAACTGATTCTCAGCAGGTGACTTTTACACCAAAAGTAATAAATTGATAAGCACGATCCCAGAGAACGGAGACTTCACTTCTCCATGCACAGATTGAGTGGCAAAATAACACACAATTTGACGTGTAGGCATTCGCGACCAATATTATTCATAAAGGTGTAGGGGTTAGATCGCGTGAGTATAAAAGTGTCATTAACCCGCCACTACCCGACAGCCAATTAGTAAGGTTTGTCACGTGAACAAAACGTGATAATTACGACTTGAGCCCAGAGGTGTGTTGGAGAGTAAATTAACATTTCCAATTTGAGTGCTGTGACGTTTCCCTGGCAAGTACATACAGCATCTCATCGGGCGACTTGGCAGGAACACAACACACAACATGGACACATTCGGTGAACGTTTCAGTCCGGAGTCTTGTTGCATAGGCAGAGAGGGCAGTTAGACCAAGTGAATTATAGCAGGAGAATGCACTTTACAATCAATGGGTTGGGTTGGAGAAATAAGCAAACCTATTTGAATGAAAATTTCCTAACAAACTGTCGTTGAATGAGTCAAGTAGCTTATCATTTTCAACTTGTAATTGTTCAGGGTTTGTTGCAATAAGGCAATGCTACGAAGTATATGACTATATATCGTATATTACTATATATTAAGATTCACGATCATCGTATTGCCAATTATTGTATCTGAATATTACCGTTGCTCATTTTATTTTTCCAAGACATCCTGTTTTCTGACAAAATATTTATTAAATAACAAACGCAAATATTAAAGCTGTATATAAGTTGCGGTATTATCGGGTAAATTATGACTTTTCAATATTTTTTCAGAGTAATCGACGTAATGCCAATTGTATGATGTCGTTGCTGAAGTACATTTATATATTGTTTAATTCGTTTTGGTGCAACTAACAGCATAACATTCCCGCGTCAGCCGTTTTGGCCGGGTTATTGTTTAAAAAAGTTGCTTATTAGCTCAGTGGGCCTTACTCGAGATAAATCGAATGCCTGGCTGATGTGCATCATAAGCTTTCCAGATTGTGGCGTCACAGCGACTATAATATATATGGCAGGCTTGGGTTGAGTGAACTGCAGTTGAAGAACATTTTCGTAATCTTTATTCGTGCTGGAAGCATACAAGCGGAGCCAGTAACACACCTCTGATTAGCACGGCCGCCTATGTACGGTGCAAAAGAAGCTCAATACACATACGTACATCGACGTGAAACAAAGCCGAGGGGAAACTGATATTGCGATAATCGTCCGCTTATCGTGACATGTGATACTGTATCGCTCTGTGAATTGTTTTATCGTATTTCTTGCAACAACTCTAGTTTTGTACTTAAGGATGCCGGCATTCTGACGTTGTTACACGGCAGTGGAACGATGTCCAGCGGTCATAAATGGGAGAGGTCGTTGAAGACAAATGTGTCCTGGAAAGAGAAAGGTGTGCCGTCATTTTATTTCTATTTGAAATTTACAAAAGCTACACCCGATTTGAGCAACCAGTCGTAGTAGGACTGACGCCTGGAGGTGATCAGCACCTCAATTTGTCCTATATTTAATACATAGATGAAGAACAGAACTGAATACTTCCACGTCTTTTAATGCAATGCGATATACGAGTATTTGTATGTTTTATCATCTCCACTGGGTTTTATACAGCACATTAAACAGGATATAGCACATGCTCATGCTGGTTGTGCCGAGTAAAGATGAATGTGCTGTTCTGAAGCACTCCGGCACCAATCGGCAACACGCCGATGGCTGAATTTTGTTGATGCACAGTCAGCCAATCACAAAGCAACCTCGCCGATTTCTTTCAAATACGATATATTTACGTGGGATGCTGTTGTGGTGTCAAGGTTAGCGCCAGGGATCGCCATCTCACTGTGCTCGCGTGGGAGTTTAAACGAATGGCAAAGTTTTTTTAAATCCCCCGTATCTTCGTCCACCCAGCAATATAAAGGGGTACAGCCACAGTTAGTCGACCAGGAGTTCACCTATGGTGGGGTAAAGTGTGTGGGTTCTCCCACGTCTATCCAGGACGAACATGTATTCCTCAAAGGGGCTCTCTGGAGCTGTCTCTGGTGGAGGGCCTTCTGCCAGAAGTGGCGTGAGCATGGAGCTGCAGCCCTGCGCCTTTACCTTTTGTACTCCATCGTGGCCTATCAAGATTCGCACACTAGGGGAGGGAAAACAATATTCCTGCTCATGTTCACAACAACGAAAACCATTGTAATCAAACTCAGATTCATACAAACTCAACGTAATCTGCAGCTACTCAATTCAAACTCAAGTCTGCACTGGTGCCTACTTTTTTGAGGGCGACGTTGGCAAGTAAAATGCAGATTGATTGAAGTCCCCTGATTTTATCAAATCGTGGGTTGGCAAGGTGGCATTTGGTGTTTGGAATAAAGAGGATAGAGACACCTCCAATTAAGCATTTTTATGATCTCATAGTGATACACAATGCAGTATATATAAATCTCCAGATTTGTATGCGTTTTGGTTATCTTCACGACCAAATATCTGCAAACTAAACACTGTCAATATACAGTATTTCCCTTCTTGAAATGCGGCGTTTTTTTTTAGGCAACGCAATGGTGAAGTTATTTTCTCTATTTCAATGTTACCGCCCTCCGTACTGAACAAGTGTACGTGCCCAGCACCATATATATACTCCTCCTTTCTAATGCACCATAAGTGACCAAAAGGTGCCCCGTTTTGCTTCGAAGCAGCAGTGTGGCACGGCTGCGTTCTGACCTATTGACCCTTGCGTTCAGTTGGGCCTTCGTCCAGCAGTGGATCGACAAAAGGGCGCGATTGCATAGTACGTGCATGTTGTATATACAAAGGGATGTATTGGTAACATGAAAATCAAAACGCGTGCGTGTGCATAAACAGATACGTGAATGTAATGTTTAACTGAAAACGTCTCAAACAGCTCAATTATTGATGTAATGATGTAAATATTATTTTGTTTAAAATGTATTTATTTGCCTTTTATGTAACACAAAAAAGGTGTACACACGTGCTATTTTGCCTTAACAGCTTTATAGGAATAATAAAAAAGTCATGCTTATTTGAGGTGAGGTGAGTTATTTCAGTGTGAACGGTAAGAGGGCTGGTTTAATGTGCGATGTTATGCAGTACGCGTGCAAATTCTAGCGCAGAATTTATATTCTCTCATCAAGACATCGTCGCCGGCCAAAGCCATCGACTCCGCCGATGCCACCGCTCCACGTCAACGATTTCCGCCATCCGCCAGGCCTCCACAGCGGCTGCACAGTCGACACGCAGCGACCACCTCGCAGTCTCCCACCATCTCGTCTTAGGTTCTTACCCTCTCCCCCTGATCGCTGGACTCGTGGAGACTGCTCCAAGGCCCGCCTCAACAGATGGCCCTCTGCCATTGCCGCACACATGGCCTGCAACTGGACATCTGTGAAAGAAGGGCTATAGAAGTCAGCGGATTGCTCAGGTGTAAATGAATACAGTTTTGCACGTATGCTTTTGCGATTAATATTATTCGTAATAATTGCCCGATGAAGCTGGATGTAATTACCAGAGAATCGTATTCCAATTGTAAATGTTGTGCATTTACTCTCCAGCACACTGGTGGGCTTAAGTAATAACTAATTGGCGCTTTGTTTACGTGACAAACCTTACTGGCTGTGTCGGGTGGTGGAGGGGTACGACACATACCTACGCGATATAACCTAAAACCCTTTATTATGGATACATAAATACAGTCTGTTTTACTATTACGGTAGTTGTTGCGTTCCTGAAGAACACCGCGTTATGGAAAAATCGCGTTATAATAAATAATATAATATAGGGGTAAAGCACAGTCTGTCGTAACACGTGAGATGCGTACGCAGGCCGAACAAAGACTGAGGCACGTGGGTAGCATCTAGAAGCATCCAGCAGCATGCCGCCTTGTGCGATGATGATGCTATGCCGAGGCAGCCGTACAACTGCTTATTCCTACTTGCACGATGTAGTTCCATTCACTCAATCGCGTTATATCCAATTCGCATTCCCAAAAACATTTATCACGTTATATACAATTCGCGTTATGAAAAACACACGGTACAGGAGAACACTGGATTCTGATTCCGCTGGCCTACCCAGTGCTATTGTTATAGCCTCATCAATTCCAAGAAACACTTGTCACGTTCTCTTCCAGACTTCTGCTTTGATGATCTTTCTCTTTTCACACCATTCCCAGAATTCATCTCAGACGCTGGTGCTCAAATTCCAACAAACTTATTTTCTAGTTTTTTTAACTTTGAGTCACCTTTTCGTCAGCTTTTTTTACTTTGAATTCTTGTAAAATGTTTTACATCATGTAAGAGTTTGCATGACACGAGCTTTTTAAACCTCAAAATTAGGACTTTGGAAAATTAAAAACCATGGCCGCCATTTAAAAAATCCCGTATAACATAAATTACGGTACTTAAAAGTACAGGAAGGTAACTACTAATGTTTCAACACAATCAAAGGAAGACACACACACAAAAACAACAACAAGAAGCAATATTCGCAGCTAGACGCGAGTCTCACCGCGGTGAGCACGTTTTTGCTTAGCACCCTTTGCTGGGGCTGTGTACCTTACAGACTGTATACATCCTGCGTGCCTTGTCACTGAGATTATTCCAAGGACGCTGTCCCTCTCTAATGTTTCGCACTCATCGATGCAGGCGGCTCGAGGCTATTACGTAGCACCGGGGTGTAGAGATGGCATTGAAAAGCCACTCGTCTGTGAATGTATGTGTGTGTACAGTATGTTGAATCTATTTCGCACCATACATTGCCAACCGTGCTCATCAGAGGTGTGAATGATTGTCAAGGTCAAAGGGTACCGAGTATTGAAGATGGGCAGGTGTCAACAACATGGCAACTGTGCATCTGACATACTTGAAGATAAATTGAACTACAGTATTTCATTATAGAAAACAGGAATATTTGTGAATACATGCATTTTGGGAGCACTCAATTTGACATGCATCAGCAAGCCATGATGAGGATGATGTTAGAGTAGATCAAATGCATGAATACATTAACCAAGTCTTCAATAACGGCAAAGATACTCCACCATCGTCAAGGAAGACTTCAATGCCAGCTAAAGGAGAATAGATGAGAGAACGATTGGTCTGGCATCGGTGAAATGAGATCTCATAGAGTTCTCGGCCAGCAGAGATATTAAAGTAATGGACACAAAATAATTAGGCTA
This sequence comes from Lampetra planeri, assembly GCF_965212315.1. Lineage (NCBI taxonomy): Eukaryota > Metazoa > Chordata > Hyperoartia > Petromyzontiformes > Petromyzontidae > Lampetra > Lampetra planeri. The sequence goes on from NC_136110.1 coordinate 13,009,076, forward strand.
GAAAATGAACACGGAAAAGCCCGATGAATCGTAAAATTTACTTGATGAATTTTAAAAAAATATTTTACCACGAGCACGTGCAGACTTGATGCCTTGTGATAGGTGTCTATTTGGTGTTTGAACATCTTCACACCTGGATTCCTGTCGGAAGGGGTAAAGTTTATTCATTCTTCCATCATCTTGATACTGGCGAAAAGGGTCCCATAGATATAAAAATTTACTTGATTTTCAAGCACCAACTTAAGCATTTCAGAATTATCCAAAAATGGACACTGACATAATAAATAAAAAACATCTGAAGCGCATAAACACATATACAGAGAGTTGCATACTGATAATGACACCTCCAATTTCCTTCGCCCGCACCTCCGATTAGCACGGTTGGCTATGTACGGTGCGAAATAAGTTCAACATATATACATGAATCATACAACATAAGCAAAAAGTAAATGGGCTCGGGCAGGACACACTGCACGAATTGAAAATAGCAGAAGAGACTGGTGATGAAATGGCAGTATAAAGGAGGAAAAACACATCCAATAGTGTGACGAACTGTGGAGATGCGGCAATGAGATTATCTAATGTACGGGAGCGAGATGGATTGTGGCATCACAAGTCTGTGTGGGATGGAGATGACGTGGAGAGGTAGTGTATGTATTATGGCTCGATGATGATATTGCAGCCTGCAGCATTTTAAAAAAATGTTTGCTAGAGACAAGATACTAAAAGGGGTGAATAAAAAATCGAACTTTATACTTTGTAAGTTATTACATTGCTTATAAATTAGAGCACTTACACTTTCACACTTAACATTGGATTTATCTATAGGGGAGCGAAACAATTCCACCCAGACAACAGCAGAGGAGAGCACCGCGAGTAGCAATGACAACATTAGAATTGTCCCCGCATTGTGTACAGCTTTGACAACCGGCTGTCTGCTTACGCATGGCCATGGCCTTTGCTTTTAGAGAGGTCTTTCTAAATGATGCGCTAGCGATGGACACGAATCAGTCATCTTTACAAAACACATGACAGACTTAGAAGAAAGAGAACGTCTCACAGCTTGTTTGCGACGCGATCTCTTACGTAACCGCATACACACGCCTGGTATTTGTTCAGGAGATGACGCCAGATGTGATATCAAAAGACAAAGCGTGGGCAACGTGAGTAAGCGCACGTGCTCACTTGTATTTTTTTTGTGCTGAGCATCGCGAGTTGGAGATGGTGGCTACAAACCGGGCACCCCGGGGCGCAAGTGATGACTCGATGATTCTCGCCCGGGGCACGCGTGCGCTCGCGGAGTTTGTTTGCCTAGTGTGGAATTATTTTAAATGCGCTGCAAAGTGGACAATGACTGTTGTGTTAACCCGAGCATTCAATTAAAATATATTTTATAAAATAGGAAGTGCCGTCCGTGTCGAAGCCGCGCAGAAGGTGTGATGACCGCAGAAAGCGCGGCCATGGGGAATAATAATTGATCAAAGGTAATGTTCGGTGCGTATATCACATGACATTTTAAAATGGTTCTTTTATAGAGACCTACATTGGACATGTTTTTGCTTCGAATGATGGCGTTGAAATAAACTGGAATGGCTTGGTGGCTGAGGGATATACTTTTTTTACGGCAGGCTAATCAATCAGTACCTGCAGTATCTAGAATTCATGCAAAAGTTGTTTGTTAATTTTGAATTAAATGGCTCTCCATCCAGTAAGATTGTTAATCTTAGCAGTTGCCGATGATTGCATACAGATTCTATGGGCTTACAGAGGTTTTACAAGATTGTTGAATATTTAACTTGGCAAATCTTATACAGTATTAGCTCCTTGTTTTAATGCTCAACTTAGCTAAACACTATCTGCAGTCTAGATAGTATATACTGGAGCAAGATTTAGTCCAATATTACACGTAATTTTTTGATAATATACGTTTAATTTAATCCATAAAAAAACTGACCGAATCTGGCTCCAGGGACTGGAGAAAAAATGTACTTTTTTAAACGTGTTTATATGACTTTGCCATTTGTATTTGTGGGGCAAGTCTTTAATTTGTTTTACATTCACACCACAAAAGTTTATCAAGAAGAAAATCAGACGATAGAAGAAGACAGATGTTTGATTTGTTTGAATAAATGATAGCCGTTATTTATCAGGTGAGTCGCCATCAAGACTCCAAGTCTCTTCTCTCTCCGATGTGCTTTCAGGTTGTGCGTTGTTTGACATGAAGTATCTGACATTTCACTGCACGTGCTTCAGGAATTAAAACTCTCATCAGCAATCAATTCAGTTCCGACCACATGAACTACCAACTAAACAATGTATCTCTCAAAATCAAACAAAGGTGATACTCCATTGTATACAGGCACAAATACACACAAATGAAACATTTATTGTGCTATGTAGAGGGGCCAGTCACCGAAACGTCACCAATCATATGTTTTCCTTTTAGGAATGGCATCCTGATGTCTGACTCTACTCATATTGCCTATCCTCCTTATGCCTCCCTTTACCCTTTGTTCTTAATATCTCCCAGCTTGTCCCCAAAAATAGCATCACTAGAATCATGTCGAATGTAAAGAGACCTTCTTATAGCCTTGATTATCCAAGTTCAAAGACTAAAGAGGGTCACCTTTTGTCTCTAGAAACTTGAAACGCTGCTATTTCGGACACCAGAAATGTACGTGTTACTTTATAGGTCAAAGAGCTGTTAGGAAGCTTCTGGCGCATACAGAGGGAGCTGTGGTTATAGACTGGAAAGTTCAGACGAGAAAATGGCAGGAAATAATGACTAATGTAATTGGTGACGTTAGGCTCTGTAGTACAATGGACTTGTGCAGGAGGGAGTTAGGCCTGATGCCATGCATTGGAGAGGAGCATACCCAGAGGGCAGGATCACGAAGCCAAAAGCCTCAGTTAATATGGTGAGATTAAGCCAGAGCTTGTTGTAGATGACTTGTGGGCACCACGGTGGTGAGATGTTAACTACCTCGCCTGGTATACAAGAGGTCATGAGTTCCATCTTGACCCTGACGCCTGTATATTTGGAGTTTGTGTGTCTCCCCGTGGTCGCGTGGATTTTTCTCCGGGTTCTCCGTTTTTTACCTTCACATTTCGAAACATGCGTTTCGAGTATTTGGCTGCTATACATTTCCACGCAATAAGCCACTTTGTTGAGCTATAATTTGTGGCCAAGCCACTTCTGAAAAAGAGCTATGTAGCTCAGTGGGCATTACCTGGTGAAATAAACTTTAAAAAAGAATAGAAAGACTTTTGTTTTGCTGATATTTATCTTTAGCCCAACATTGCAGTCATATTTTCGAAGTTCTTCAACAAACCCTCGTAATAAGATGTCACGCCTTTTGAAATAATCGCATCTTCGGAAAATTTGAGATGGCAAAACCCCCCTCTGTTGCACGTTTACGCTTTTATTTCTCCAAAATCGGTTCAGATTTTCAGCTTGGTGACAGCGAATCAGGCAATCGCAGTGTCCGCTTCCTCTTCTGATGTGTCATTTACTGCTCTCATCGACCCAATCTCATTGCGACAGTTCCTTCTTTGGAAAGAGAAGATGCTTCTAACATTTTCCGCAGTGCGTTCCCATTGGAAGCTATGTACAGTACAACGGGCTTACTAATCGATTGGAGAAATCTCTCAGTGGGACACAGCAGGACATCACTGCAAGGATATTTATAAGTTAATGAAGGCAGACAAACGACGATGGAATAGGGAGGCCGATGAGATTATGGTCGGAGTTATTCGTGAAACTGGAGTTCATGATGGAGAGTAATGAACCAACTAATGCGCCTCAAGAAGAAAATGTTTCACTGGAGCCGTTTACCTTTTGACAGATGGATCAGAAACGTGAATCCTGCAAAGAAAATGTAACAAAAGCTCAAAAGAGGCATTACATCCATATTATTATTGGCACTTTCCTGTGGGTGATGGTGGAGTTCAACGTTTGACCATCACCGGAAGTTCTACTATATGTCAAAAGATCTGAGGAAAATTATTTTGTATCTGATGATTGTTGATCATAATGCTGTGTCCACTTATAATGGTCATGCTGATGATGATGCCGTTGCCATTGCTGCTTCTAATGATGCTGTTGCCATTGCTGCTTCTAATGATGCTGTTGCCATTGCTGCTTCTAATTATGCTGCTTCTTGTACTACCAAGGAAAGCTTAACTGAATCTAAAGACTGGTATTAATAATTATTATTATTTTGCATACAGAAAGAAAATACGAGTACCTGGATTAAATTGCACGCACAAGAGGAGATAAAATTCACGCAAACGAGCGGATAACAAGTGGGTAAGTGAACAGACACAATGGCACGATTTCCCACATTTGTAAAATGACCCGCAGGTACAGTCCATTGGAATTCGCGTAATCACAATACAGCGTAAACTTGTTGGCCGCTTGGAGGTCATCTCACAGCCTCACTTTCCAATTCTGAGATTGCCCTCCGCATCGATGCGAAGTGGGAAAGTGCCGCCCTCTACTGGGTGTGAATCAGAGCTCACTCAGAGGCAATGGCGGATTATCCTCGTAGCAAAAGTAGCATATACTGCGGGTCCCGCACTTTCAAGAACCCGCGCTACTTTCAAGCTATCATTTCCGGTTCTGTGAATCTGCACTTGCTCTATGACTATACTGCCCATCAACTTTTATTAACGACTGGGTGTTTAAGGTGAGCGATTTGTCGTATTATCTGTGGCTGTATAGCAAATGGAAAAAATAAAATTATTTTGCCATGCAGGTAAAAAAATGTGTGTTTTAATATTTACGTGTTTTTTTTTATTTAGGGTCCCTTTATAACATATGCTACAGGCCCCGTGTTAGCTTAATCGGGCACTGCTCAGAGGGATCTAGGAGGTAGCTCCGTGGTGTCTGCTTCCGTGAGACATGATCTCGAACGTCGAAGGGTTAACACGGCTGTGCTAGAGATCCGAATGGATGTTCTTTGTCTCGTAGCCCACTATATACGTGTATTCTTAGGGTTTAATGGCAGCATTAATCCTGGTGAAATATTTTTTTATTCCCTGCTTGCGCATCATATTTTGTTGATTGATTAAGGACTATTTTGGCCAATGGAAAGTGACGAAAATGTTGCTTTATGAGTATCTATCAGCTTAAATTTTAATTCCTTTCGTCCGCTTGCTTTTTCTTTGTAAGTTTCATCCACACCCTTCCAGGTTTTGTTTCATCGTCGTTCTTCGCCGTTCTGTTTTTTTTTCAGCAATAAAAAAAATCACACTTGAACAAAAAAAATGGATAACTCTGTTTACCAGTACTGGATGATTCCAGCAATCTACACGATAATAGTGGCGCTGGGGGCACCCCTGAACGGATTGGCAGTCGTCATGCTGAGCCGAAAGAAGAAGACCTCAACGTCAATCTACCTGTTGACGCTCGCCATGGTGGATCTGTTCTACCTGCTCTTCTTGCCATTCAAAATCTACTACAACACCCAAATGAATAACTGGACCCTCCCCACCATCCTGTGCCGTCTGTACGTCATCCTCTTCTTCACCAACACGTACTTCACGCTCATCATGCTGGCCGTCATCAGCGTCGACCGCTACCTGGCCATCGTGCATCCGCTGTGGATCTCGCGTTGGCGTGAGCCGAGGACTGCGTGGCGCGTGTCTCTCGTGGTGATGGTCGTAACGTCAATCCACAACGTGCCCGTAAACTCTGTCACCGTTCTCAACTACGACAATACCACCTATGTCAACGGAGCGCCTGTCCTCCGGTGCTACGAGATCTTCAGCAAAGAAGAGTACGACTTGTTAATCCCTTACAGGCTGTACATCTTTTTTTCCCTCTATCTTTTATCGCTCCTCACGGTGTTATTCGCCTACGGAAATGTGCTCAAAGTTCTCATTAACAGTAAAGGCAAAACCGAGCTCGTGAGCCACGAGAAAAAAATGAGGGCGGCTAAGGTCACCGCTGTGAATTTATTCATTTACGTGGTGTGTCTCACTCCGTTCAACTCCACCCACGTTGTGGGATTCTTGCAGAGCAAATCGACGACGTTTTCGGGACACACCATCGCTTTGCTGCGAGACATCACGCTCTGTCTCAACGCCCTCAACAGCCTCTTTGACGTGCTCATCATTTACATCGCCACGCCTTCTCTTCGCAAATGGCTGATTAACGTTTTAAAGTGCAAATTTAAGGAAAATCAGGTTGCAGCCCTCAACATATCGGGGTAAATATCACGGGCTTCATTTTCTCAACCGAAAGCAGTTGTTCAGCATTGGTGAAAGTTTGCAAAGTTGCACCCTACCATAACAGATAAAGGCATTTAATTTTCTTTGGGTGCTGGCTCGTTTGTATGTATGTTAGCATGTTGAACTTCTTTTGCATCGTACGTAGCCAACCGAGCTAATCGGAGGTGCGGGGGAAAGGACAACAAACTTATCGCTAAAGCAATTTCACGGTTAAGCTCAGCACACACACACACAGTCTGTTCTCCTGTAACGCGGTAGTTGCGTTCCTGAAGAACACCACGTTATGGAACAATCGCGTTAAATAATATATAATAGAGGGTAAAGCACAGTCCGCGTTAACGCGTGAGATGCGCACGCAGGCCGAACAAAGACTGAGGAGCGTGGGTAGCATCTAGAAGCATCCAGCAGCATCCCGCTGCCTTGTGCGATGATGATGATGCTACACCGAGGCAGCCACGTCGTATCCAATTCGCATTCGCGTTATATATATGTTGAGGAGTGGAGTGCTGACGTCAGGTCACACTCGCCTCGGGGCGAATGCCGTCAAGAAAAAGTGACGGTCATGCCACCCGGGGTATTTGAGGGAAGACCCCGTGACGTAGACGGGGTCTTCGCGGAGAGCCATGAGAGTGAGTGGTAGGGGAGTAGGGGGCTCCAGGATTGAGAGCCAGGCTAAAGGGCTGCTTTACCCGGCTGGCCGAGTTGGATGAACCCTCGGTCAGTGTTGTGGGAAGAGCCTGATAGCCTGGTAGGGTGTAGGGAACTCCCAGTACCCTTCCCCTGGGGAGATTGGTAATTACCCTGTGTTAAGCCCTTCCCCCGAGTTAGGCGCGAGCCCTTAAATTAACAGTTCGGCGTCAGCCCCTACACATCTGGCTTCAGCGTCGTTCTTCCTACACAACATATATAAAAAAAAAGTGTTCCCGAATACACATTAATCGCGTTATATCCAATTCGCGTTATGAAAACAACACGCAGCATTATAGGAGAACAGATTGTATCTGACGATCCAAGGTAAACCTAGACGTCATGTTAAAAATGCATGTCTAGATATTATGTATAAATGGTTGTGTTGCTGCCATCATCGTCAACATGACTTGCAGGTGGCAGTATTTCCATTCCAGTCGTAAGGTGTGAGAGGCAATTTGTATGAGCCGATGCATGCACACAGTGGCGTGATAACTGCATTATCAGCTCAGGGGGTGCGGCAAAAATAAAATGTGAAACATAAATGAAGGCATTTTCATAAAAAATAAATTTAAACTGCGTTTTAAATACGTTTCTTTTTCTTTTACACTGTTGTCGAAAACATATCTCATGGTTGGTTGTCAAGTGGGCTCCCAACTCATAGCTTTGGCCACCAGGAGGTGCCAAGGCACCCCTGCCTGCCCCACGCGAGGCACGCGACTGCACGCACAGTGCGGCTGGACACCACTGAGCTCGCGCCCCCTGTCACTGTTGCCTTACAACAGATGTTACGGTGAGCGATATTTAAATAAAATTGAGGAAAATACCCGAGTTAATGGTCTTTTCTCTTGTGGGTATTCAGAAGGTATGCAAAGACGTCCTGTTTCCTCCCTCTTTTGATGACAATGTGTGTGTTAAAAATAATTAGTGTAAGGCACTGCCCATGATGGAAAAATTCCCATTCTTAACAAATAACTTCAGAAATATAGACGAAAAAGGCTTTATAATTTCTGGCAATAATTACAAGCTATCAAGTCTGTATTTACTACACACACTTGTGGTAAAACATGCAAATAAAATGATTTGATAATTATGTATACTGATTGGCCTACACCAAAGACAGCCTTCTTTATGGCCTCGTCTCACTAGTGTTAGACCAAAGAATGCCAAAAGGCAAACAGCACAAGGACAATGCAAACCTTTTCCCCAGTATTTATACTGGGAAAAGTGATCATATAGCTAAAACAGCTTAACCTGGGTTATTAATGCGTTGACGTTTTCATCGTCCTTGTGCTGGTCACCTTTTCGCGTTCTCTGGTCACGCACCGGCGAGACAAAGCCATAAAGGAGGCTGTCTGGTATAGGCCAGTCAGTTTTAAGGACCATGAATACATTATGAAAGCATATTTAGTTTGCATATTTTACCACAAGTATGTGTGGTTAATTCAGACTTCATGCTTTGCAATAGGTGCGTCTATTTGGTGTTTGAACATCTTAACACCTGAAGTATTATTTCCGGAAAGGGTAAAGAATTTTCATTCTATCATCTTAACACTGGTACAAAGGGTTCCACAGATAAGGAAATAACTTAAATACACATAAAACAAATAATGCAATCCCAAAAGAACAGACATTTGGCTACATTTGTAAAATGGATGGAAGTTTCTGTGGTGGAAAGTTCCAGAAGTAGAAACCTCCCACAGACCAACTTCCCTTAATGCTTATTTTTAAATCCTTTATATTAAGTTCGCGTGCTTGCTTGCTTGCTTGCGTGCTTGCTTGCTTGCTTAGGACCGTGCAAATCTTTCGGTCGTTTTTTAACCCACTTCCCGTGATCCAATCGAGCTGACATTTTCCACACAGACTCGTTGTGCCAGACAATTATTGTTCGTGAAAAAAAAATTCCCAAAATTGTACACTTTTTAGGCAAAATTTTTTTATTTTACATATATTCAAATAGAACGCATTCATGGCTTTGGCTGAACGTCAGAGTGTAAGAGCCCAGAGCGTAACCCCTCCACAGGCCGTGGCGGAGTAGCGCAGTTGGTAGCGCCCTTGCTTCCCATGCCAAAGGTCGCGGGATCGATCCCCGCGTCCTCCACAGGCGAATATATTTTTAAATCCTTTATATTAAGTTCGCTTGCTTGCTTAGGACCGTGCAAATATTTCGCTCGTTTTTTAACCCACTTCCCGTGATCCAATCGAGCTGACATTTTCTACACAGACTCGTTGTGTGTGACAATTAATTTTCGTGAAAAAAAAAATCCAAAATTTTACACTGTTTAGGGAAAACAAATTAAATATTTAATTACCAATTGCTTAATGGTGGCAGACAATCATCTGACGCATAGGTGGCAGCCATCTCAAGGCAGAGGACGAGAGGACTCTAGCCGCCACGCATATAAAGGATTTATAGTGAAAAACTTTGTTTTTACGGGTTTACTTGTTAAATCCTTTATATTAAGTTCGCTTGCTTGCTTGCGTGCTTGCGTGCTTGCTTGCTTACGACCGTGCAAATATTTCGGTCGTTTTTTAACACACTTCCCGTGATCCAATCGAGCTAACATTTTCCACACAGACTCGTTGTGAGTGACAATAAATTTTCGTGAAAAAAATTTCTGAAATTTTACACTGTTTAGGGAATTTTTTTAAATATTTAATTACCAATTGCTTAATGCTGGCAGACAATCATCTGACCCATAGGTGGCAGCCATCTCAAGCCAGAGGACGAGAGGACTCTAGCTGCCACGCATATAAAGGATTTAGAGTAAAAAACTTTGTTTTTACGGGTTAATTTTTTAAATATTTTTTTGTGTGCTGTAAAATTGTCAAATCCAATATTTGTACCACAGCTGAGAGTCATTGTAGACAGCGGCTGGGCACAGAACTCCATCACTGAGTCACGGCGCCAGGCCCAATTTACTGCCCCTGGACAGGGCTCAATAAACCGGTTCACATCTGTCACTCACACACGCACACAAAGAAAGCCGAGTCAACCCTGGGGGAGACTCAGGACAGGTTCAGACTTGGCCTGCCAAGGCTCAGGATAGGTTGGGAATTGACATCGGGTTCCCAGGTTCGGAGTGCAGAATGCTACCCAACACTGTGCCACCACTACCCAGTATTGTTTTTCACACGTGAACAAGTGTGTTCATGAGAACCATTTAACATTCTGCAGATTGGTCCCACGAATAGCTCCACAACTGTGGAATTGTCCCGCACATTTCAGAACCTCCACTGCAACTTTTGTGTGCAATGGTATCAGAGGAGTGCACTGATGTCAGTCAACCCATAGCACCTCGGTCTGTCCCGTGACCTCTTGCCAGCGGGTGTTCGACACTTAACGTGGCCTTAAAGTGCACCTGGCCTGGCACAAGCGCCTTGTTGACGTCACCGCCACTTAGTGGCTAATTCCTGTTGTTATATAGGCAGGCGTGATGATGCTGTTGTTGAGTGTTGAAATCCCAATTACTTTGTTTTAAGTTCAAGCCTTGCTAGGGAACGGATTCAACCCATAATTCCGCTGGGGTATATAAAGGGTACTTTGTGGAGCGTTAATATTTTCTGTCCGATGGAAAGGCTGAATTCACACCACACGACTATGACATTTTCTTCTCTTTTGCTCAGCGAACCAACAGGATTGGGCCCTGCCACATTTATATTTAAGCAGAAAATAATTGATATTGTACAGTGAGGGAAAAAAGTATTTGATCCCCTGCTGATTTTGTATGTTTGCCCACTGACAAAGAAATGATCAGTCTATCATTTTAATGGTAGGTTCATTTGAACAGTAAGAGACAGAATAACAACAAAAAAATCCAGAAAAACGCATGTCAAAAATGTTATAAGATTGTAGACCTACACAAGGCTGGAATTGGCTACAAGACCATCGCCAAGCAGCTTGGTGAGAAGGTGACAACAGTTGGTGCGATTTTTCGCAAATGGAAGAAACACAAAAGAACTGTCAATCTCCCTCGGCCTGGGGCTCCATGCAAGATCTCACTTCGTGGAGTTGCAATGATCATGAGAACGGTGAGGAATCAGCCCATAACTACACGGGAGGATCTTGTCAATGATCTCAAGGCAGCTGGGACCATAGTCACCAAGAAAACAATTGGTAACACACTACGCCGTGAAGGACTGAAATCCTGCAGCGCCTGCAAGGTCCCCCTGCTCAAGAAAGCACATATACATGCCCGTCTGAAGTTTGCCAATGAACATCTGAATGATTCAGAGGATAACTGGGTGAAAGTGTTGTGGTCAGATGAGACCAAATTGTAGCTCTTTGGCATCAACTCAACTCGCCGTGTTTGGAGGAGGTGGAATGCTGCCTATGACCCCAAGAACACCATCCCCACCGTCAAACATGGAGGTGGAAACATTATGCTTTGGGGGTGTTTTTCTGCTAAGGGGACAGGACAACTTCACCCCATCAAAGGGACGATGGACGTGGCCATGTACCGTCAAATCTTGGGTGAGAACCTCCTTCCCTCAGCCAGGGCACTGAAAATGGGTCATGGATGGGTATTCCAGCATGACAATGACCCAAAACACACGGCCAAGGCAACAAAGGAGTGGCTCAAGAAGAAGCACATTAAGGTCCTGGAGTGGCCTAGCCAGTCTCCAGACCTTAATCCCATAGAAAATTTGTGGAGGGAGCTGAAGGTTCGAGTTGCCAAACGTCAGCCTCGATACCTTAATAACTTGGAGAAGATCTGCAAAGAGGAGTGGGACAAAATCCCTCCTGAGATGTGTGCAAACCTGGTGGCCAACTACAAGAAACGTCTCACCTCTGTGATTACCAACAAGGGTTTTTGCCACCAAGTACTAAGTCATGTTTTGCAGAGGGGTCAAATACTTATTTCCCTCATTAAAATGCAAATCAATTTATAACATTTTTGACATGCGTTTTTCTGGATTTTGTTGTTGTTATTCTGTCTCTCACTGTTCAAATAAACCTACCATTAAAATGATAGACTGATCATTTCTTTGTCAGTGGGCAAACGTACAAAATCAGCAGGGGATCAAATACTTTTTTCCCTCACTGCATATTCTCAACACACATATGAATACAATTATACATGCATATATATTGTGCATAGGTGTTCAAGTATGCTAAATTGTTACAGCATACATGTGTACATGTTCATATATTCTAGATTTGAAGCTTTTGTGACTGCAAGGATTCATACTCTTAGGTTTTTTTTTTTGCCTCACTTGATACAGTAAATTTAGCTGTGACGGTCCCACCTGATGACGGAGACTTTTGTTGCCTCCGAAACGTCGTTATTTATTTTATTTTATTTCTATTATTATTTCTATTATTTATTTTTACCTACGTGACTTTACCGAAAAAACATAAGAGTATGTTCATATATGTTCACAATTACAGGTGTGTGTGTGCGTGAGTTTTGAAAGCTGTATGGACATACAGGAGTAGGCTCCAGACTGGGTTAAAATATTTTTTTAATGTTTTCAGCAACAAATGGAATTAGGGAAATGCTTTCTTTGCAGGTCTCATTCTAAGAAGCAAATTTAAAGGAATATACGTCCCATTTGCACAGTTTGTACCACTTTGCATTAGAATGGCTCGGTTTGGATAAAATAGAATTAGTTTGGGTAAAGAGCAGGGAATTTTTAGTGTTTTCCCACATGGGAAATTTCAAGTTTGTTGCATGTCGGGAAGTACGCAAAACATTTTTAACAGACACACATATTCACAAATTTCCCTTTTATATATATAGATGCGATGCATTAGATAGATGCACATAGACGTGTATATATCTATCTATGTGGACCTACCTTCATTAAAGTAGTTACACTGGGTACTAACGATTGATTAATTGAGTTACGTCATTATTATCGATACTTTGTTTGGTGGCAATCTTCTGAACATTCTTTTAAGGGAATGGCGGAATGTGGACGATGCAATATAGACGATAAGCGGATCAAAGAGAGTGTTCAGTGCGCTGAGGCAAAAACCGATATCACGCATCAGCGTGAGGCTTTGCCAGTAGAACCCATTAGTTCTGCTTTGTATGAACCCTATAATGTGTGTGGAGTTGTACGGAGTGAGGCACACGATGTAAATTATGAGGCCCACAAGAGTCATTTTCGCAGCCCGGTTCTTTTTCATCCGGTTTGCTGATGACCTCTGCTCTCTGCCTGCAATCAGAGCCTTCAGGACGTTTGCGTAGGAGAACAGCGTTATGGCCAGTGAAGTGACGAAGAGCGAGAAGAACAAATAGAGCCGATACGTCGTCAGGTACTGAAGGTCGTCCTCTGAGAACTTCTCATAGCACATCGCCCGCATCTGCTGGCTGCCATTCGTCTCGTTGACGTAATTGAGCATGGTCACAGCGTTCAGCGGCATAATGTGAATGGTGGTCAGAATCCACACCAGGACACAGGCGCGCGATGCAGTCTTTGCTTTCCGCCATGCCGAGTCCTTGAGTGGGTGCACGATCGCCATGTAGCGGTCGACACTGATGGCCGCGAGCAGCATGGGGGTCGTGTAAATGTTGGTGAAGAACAGAATGACGTACAGGTGGCACATGAACTCGGGCAGTGTCCAGCGCTTCTTATTGAAGTGGTAGCCGATTTTCATGGGGAGACAGAAGAGAAAGAGCAGTTCTGCAGTTGTGAGGTTTATCATGTAGATGGACATGGAGTTCTTCCTCTTTTTGCTGAGAATCCACATGGACAGGAGGTTCAGGGGAAGGCCCAGAATGACCACAATGGTGTATAGTGTCGGAATCACCAAATACTCAAGCAAGTCAGTGGTCTCCATTGTTTACTGTAGGGGATACAACAAAAATGCAGGTGTACATATGTGCCAACAACAATTACCAATAATTAATTAATTATTACTACTACTGTAATTCATAATTCAATACATTACAAATGAGGCCTTTATGTTTTTTTTAATGACAGCCAGGTAGTTAGTTTGCCTAACACAACATCATTATATTGTGTTCGCCACTATTTAATAATAATAATAATAACAACACAAATATGCAACTCTTTGTCAATCTACTGCTGGATCAAGGTCTCCTCAATGTGTGTTAGTTGTGGAGGCCGTTTTTGTAATGTGCTTTGCTACATCAGTGATGGTGGGCCCCAGGGCCGGTTCTGAAATCGACTTTTGGCACTCGTGTTTAGCCTTGCCCGAGAATCAAATCTCAAGATGGCGGAATTAAAGTAGGGGTAGTGCAATGAACCACTGCACCACCATTCTGCCACACACTCTTTAGCATGCTTTAAAAAAAACAACCACAGAAGCTAGTGTCCATCGCCGCTGGGCGAAGACCCCGGGGCCGGCCCAGGACACGCTGGTGGGACTTTGTCGCTCAGCTGGCCTGGGAACGCCTGGGAATTCCCCAGGAAGAGCTAGTCTCTGTATAGTCGTGTATAGTGTAGTATATAGTGTAGTTGTGTATAGTAGTGCATAGTGTAGTGTAGAGTAGTGTATAGTGTTGTAATGTATAATGTAGTGTATGGTAGTGGAAAGTGAAGTGTATAGTAATGTAGTGCTAGACTCTGTCGCCAGGGAAAGGGAGGTCTGGATCGCCCTACTCAGCATGCTGCCATCACGACCCTCACCAGACCAAGCAGACTGAGAAACGAACGAACAACCGCAGAAGCCAATTCACACACTATTTCCGATTGAGTTAAATAACTAATCAGAAAACAAAAAAACGCGCCTATGTTCTTTAATCCATGCGTTACTCTTTCCGCCTCTCAACGTAATACCCCAATAGTCTGAGTGCGATCGGTGATTAGAAAGTAAGTTGTATGTTATTTTCTTCGTCGTGCCTCCTGTCCAACCTATGTAGTTTTTCTCCCCAATATTCTCCACAGGCCACCGCTTGGTGTTGGCATTGCCACATCTTGAGGCGTGCATTGTGGTGCTGAAGGACATCTCAGGAGATGGTCCATGGTTTGCTTCTTCTGACCAAGCACATTAGTCGGTTGTGCAGAAGCACCCCCCCCCCCCACCGTGATTTCATGAGAGAGTTGCATCTGCTGAGATCCACTCTCAGTCTGTTTAGGCTCCGCCATGTGAGCCATTTGGATTTGAAGCCAGACGAGAGCTCCTCACTGGGGGTAATTGTACATTATGTCTCAGCACCAAAGATATATATGGATGTGGTGCGTAGCAGGCAGTGTTATTGTTCAGTGTCATCGGGTGGTCTTACCTTATTTGGGCTTAACTAGGGTAGACAAACCGAAGTCAATGAATGTAGATTCGGATAGTTATTTACATTTATTTTGTCATTTGGATAGTTATTTTGTAATGAAATTATTATTCCTCCACGACAAGTTGAAGAGAATCTGGTTTCCTCTTACTCCATCGCATCTTAGTTCTTCCATTTTCATTTACCAATCCAAACATTGAAGGGAGGGTACAAAGATGAGGTTAGTTACTCACAGTCTCTCAGGGTAGCTTCTGTGGTTCAAAGATACAGGCATGTCTGGGGAAGGAGCATGTGTGTTGTGAGATAGTGGCATTATTTTGTAAGGTACATGGTAAAATGTTGTAACATTTGGTTATAAAATATCACGTATAGCGGACCCCACTTATTGCGGTACTCTCAAGATTGAATAAAATTTGATTATAGTATTAATAGATGCTGTTTTTCAAACATAAATAAATGAAAGCCATATGTATACTGTACAATACTTACCCAATGTTATGAAATATGCTTCCAAAATACTATGCTGATATGAAAGCGTTCCAGAATCTGATGGATAGGACATGCATGTAAGTGGCCAATAATTGAGGAGCCTTTTCTGAACCTGATTTCCTCATGTAATTTGTTTGGATGTGGCTTTATTTTGATCTTCAAATACCTTCGTGAACAATGTACACGTAAGTGATATGAGATAAACAGGTCTATAATTCTCCAATAGGTTTTATCACTGTTTCGAATGGAACAATTATTGAGGAATCAATTCATATTGTTAAGGGCATCTGGAACTTCCTCCTCTTTTACTAAAAAAACAATTGGATTCATCCTCTAACATTAGGATTTTATCACGTGTTATGAATCCATCTTTTTCTCAAAGGGCTCCTCCCATTTGTGAATCGCAAATCATCCTAACTATCCGCTACTTTCATGCAATCCAGTGTTTGCCCTGATATTTTTAAATCACATCTGTGTCGGATTCTCTGATTTCTTATCTTATTATTTTCATAACCGTTTTACAGTTATATTGCACAGCAATCCCTTGCAAATCACGGGGGTTAAGTTCCTGGACTAAGGCAAATCCGTGGTTGGTAAAGTCCTGGGGCCTATGGGAAATGGGGAACCACGGCTGCGGTCAGACTCGTCATAGCTTAACTGAGTTGCCTGTTTCTTCACTAAACACGAATAAAATGAAGTACATTGCACAATAATACAATCAAGGACAAAATGAACGCGAATGACCAAAACAGAGAAGAAAAATCTATGGCGGTTGCAATGCAATGCGGTCTACGCGCTGCGAGAATCGCAACAGAGCAAGACGGAGAGCTGGTACTCGACGGCGCAGCGCTACGGGTGACGCACGGGTGGCGTGGAGGCCCCGCAACATTTGTAAATGCGTGGTTGCGGCACCCGTGCTTAACCTGCAGATACTTTTCCAGGCCTGTGTTCCGTTAAGTTGGTTTGTGGATAATAAACCGTGTGTACGTGAATTCCGTGGTTGGCAAGTCTGCGGTTGGCGAGGGATAGCGGTATTCAACATTGTGTTGAGTTAGCATCCACCTCTTTTTATATAACTGAATTCATTGTTTTTTTTTCAACATTCCCCCCTACTGTTAATTTTACTATCCATTACTATGCCAGTTGTCACATTTGTTTTTACGACGGTGGTGGTGGTAACCATTTCGTAATTTTTGGTCCACGTGAAAAGCAACCACAGGTTTACACTTCAGCACAGTCCCAGAGAGGACAAAAGATAAGGCAGGAAAAATAAAAATAAACAGTGAACATTAAACATCTCGTCCAATTTCAAACTAACTCGAAGAATCCGATTCAAACATTTGAGAGTACAGTCTGTTCTCCAATAACGCAGGGTGTTTTGATAACCTGAATTGGATATAACGCGATGAGTGTATTAGAGAAGATTTTTTTTTATAACGCGTAGGCGAATTGTATATAACGTGATTGAGCGAACGGAACTACGTCGCACGAGTAGGAATAAGCAGTTGTACGGCTGCCTCGGCGTAACATCACACAAACTATATTAAAAAAAAACTTTCCTATTTGACCAGGTAAGGCCTACTGAGCTATACAGCTCTTTTTCAGAAGCGACCTGGTCACAAATGATAGTTCAACAAGTTGACTTAGTAGAAATGTATCACAGCCAAATACTCAAAAATGCACGTTGATTCTAAATGTGGAGGGAAAAACCGAAGGACTCGGAGAAAAATCCACGTGACCGCAGGGCGAGAAACATGCAAAACTCTAAATACACAGGCAACGAACACACGACCTCCTGGATCCCAGGCGAGGTAGTTAACATCTTGCCACTGCGGCACCCCATCCCAAAGTGGGATGCTGCTGGATGCTTCTACATATTACCCATGCGCCTCAGTGTTTGTTCGGCCTCCGTACACATCTCACGTGTTACCGTGGACTGTGCTTTACCCTGTATTGTATATTATTTATTATTCCGCGATTTTTCCATATAACAAACTGTAACTGCCTCTTAAATATCACGGCGCATGAGTGAGCATGCAGTCATCACACTGTTCACCAAGGTGCAGCGTTTGCACTGCTCAGCTTTGGTTACATCAGCCCCATCCACACAGAACAGGACATCACTGGAAAGAACCGCCCGCAAGATCTTACAATCACAAAACTGCCATTTCGCTGTGAATATAGTTGGGTGCGCTCGTGCATGTGTAATGAGATAGTGACATCCACTGGTTGGAAAAGGGAAGCCTGGGTACAGACGCCACTATAAACATTATCCAATCCGCCACTATAAACATTATGATGCCGCAATAACAAGGTAATACCCATTGCTTTCACACTCACTTCTGCTGCTGTGTCCTCACCGAATTCTAAACAGATTTTATTTACCCCATTCAGACAAGCCCCTCCCCTTCTCCTCCCCCCCTTAACTTGTATTTAAGGGCTTGCTTCTTGGATTTTTCCTCACTTAATACAGTAAATTCAGCTGATGACGGAGACTTTTGTTGCCTCCGAAACGTCATGATTTATTATTTTTACCTACGTGACTTTACCGAAAAAACCTAATCCTTGCAGTCACGAAAGCTTCAAATCTAGAATTATCCAATCCCCAAAGGCAGAGGTATCTGGGCCAAAAGTGAAGGGTGGGGCCATCCAATAAACTCCGAGGACTGGCTAGAAAGTTCCACGAGAGGGCGTAGCCGGAGGTGGAGCCTAGCCGCGCCTGCGGCAATATAAGCGGAGGCCGAGGAGGACTCGGGGTCGGTGTGGGGAGTCTTGGCTCCAGACTGCGTCGCTGCTCGCCGTAATCTCTCTCCATCGTTTGGCCATGTGGCGGATCTCCTGCGGAGCTCCCCCGCCCTCCCCGGCACGCCGTCAGCCAGCAGCGAGACTGGGAGCGGACGGTCGGAACCCGCCGTGTGATCAACCGTGTGTTTAGTCTGTAGAACGTAATAGCTAAGTGTGTACTTGGAGAGGAAGCCGATACCGTTGGCCTGTGCTGTGCCCATACGTGGAATAAAGAAGAGTACCCTCTACAAGACGTGTCGCGGAAGTCGCTTATTACACATGTGAAGAGTGTTGTGCGTGCTTACATGTGTGGGTATGTTGTAATGCACTGCACGTGGATTGTACGTGTGTGTTGCAGTAGTATTTTAAGTATTCTGTAGAAAGTAAGTGTGTGTTTTAGTTTACGCGTGAGTGTGCTGTGATTCAAGAATGCTTACCCAATCATATGAATCGTAATGAATAGTTCATACGTGTGCAGTACATGTTGTGTGTGTGTGTGGTGAGTGAAGTCACCACTACTCGTTTGTATATGTTATATTTTATATTAAACGTATGGATAAGGTAATAAATAGGGTTAGTTGCCAGCAGGTAAATCAGGTGCAGAACATATGTGATAAGTACAAGCAAACGAGGTGCCTGTGCAACACGTGACAGCGTAAGAGCACATTCATGCTCAGTCGCTTTTTGTGTTCAGCACCTACGATTTGCACGGTTGGCTACATATGGTGCTAAAAAAGTTCAACATATCATGGGACCTCCTTTGCCAGTACAAAAATATGATAATAGGTGTTCCCCTTTTTTCTGGCAACAAAATAGGTGTTAAGATGTTAAAACACCAAACTGAAACCTTTTACAAGGAATCACGTCTGCATTAACCACAATGCTTGTGGTCAGAATGCAAACAAAAAACATACTCTGATAATATATGTAATGCAATTCTAGTATTTTAAAACCTACTCTGATAATATATGCAATGCAATATATGCAATGCATATATTATCATAGTATGTTTTTTGTTTGCATTCTGACCACAAGCATTATGGTTAATGCAGACATGATTCCTTGCAAAAGGTTTCAATTTAGTGTTGTAACATCTTGTTCTGCCTTACGGCAGGGGTTTTGCCTCATGGCAGATGGGGGGGGGGGGGGGCGTATGTACACAGGAATTTCCTGTTTTTGATGCTAATTTTGGTCACGTGACCAGGAAGTTGCGATTTACGATTCCCGCTCAACCACGCGGGCGTCGGCCATTCCACACATAATTCAAGATGGCGGCACACATCGCATCCCAGTGAAGCCAGCTGCAACTGTCCATTGTGGGACTTTAAGAAGCATTGTCTGTAAGTTCGTTTATGTTCTTATAATATTGGCAATGCTGTTATAATGTTATAATGACCGTTATAATGATGTAAATGCCTTTATAATGTTGTTAAATTATTATGATAAACAACGAAGCCTGCAACTTTCCTTATTGTGAATGTTACTTGTAATTTAATAAGTAGAGTCAAACTTGTATCCAAGTAACTATATTGCGATCCTGAGAGCAAGGATGACGAAATATCTCATCCATAATTTAGTGTTGTGTAATACTGTACATTTGGGGTGCAGTGTGATGAATGCACGATGTGCCTTTATGTAACACAGCAGCTTATGCTCTTGTATAGTTATTTAGTGGTAATGTAGGGGCCTGGTCCATCCAGGGTCTATTGTTGAGAAACATATTATCTAAGACAATGTTCTGATGCTGTGGTGTTCATTCATTGTGTTAGTGTTTCCGGTTTATAACAGATGCTGTATCTGTGCTGTTTTCTCACCAGTTTTACCTCGTTAAACTCAATAAATGACGTTTGGAGTCTGATGTTCACCCTGGCTCTGAGGGTTTATTGGACGCGAGGTTATCTACTTAGCTAGCGGTGCAACACAGTGCACAGCGAGGCCGAGGCACATCTTAACACCTGTTTTGTTGCCAGAAAAAAGGGGAAAAACTTATTATCAAGTTCAACATACATACACTGCTAGCCTATAATTTAAAGAATCAGAGAAAGGAAATATAAAGGCACATAAGTGTAGTGACTGGGAATGTCACTGTGTGGTGCCGGGCTTGTGAGGCCACGGTGGGATTATACTGTTGTGTGTACACCCCGGACATGGGGTGTAGTACCAGCCCGAGTGGGGGCTTGGGTGAGCGCTGGTTAAGCGCGATGGCCACGCACAGCGTGCAGTGCGGGCTCCCGTTGAGAGAGCGAGAGAGTGTCAGCCAGCAGGGGTTACGTTGGGGGCATGATACTCTGGCTGACTTGGGGACATGTGACCGGATGATACTGGAGGGGGGGGGGCACCGGTGAAGGGGGCTAATGGGTGGTCACATGGTCCGGGAAGAACTCTCGAGAACCTTTGGGCAAGGGCAAGAGAGATCGAGAAGGTGGGCGGGCGAGAGGCGGAGCCAGCCCCAGCCCGGCCTGATATAAGGGGGGGGGGGGGGGTGGGCTGTGAGGGGATCGGGGTTCTTACTGTTGGAGAGGCAGGAGATCCACGCAAAGCTTGAAGAAGCCTCCAGCCACGCGGTCCGGGACCCAGCTTGTGGTCCGGACCGGTGGAACTGTGTCTAGTTCCGCCGTAGCGTGGTTAGTTGGGTGGTCACCACCAGAGAGTGTGTTGTGTTAATAGCCTGGAGTATGTTGTGTTAATAGCCTGGAGTATGTTGTGCTAAGAGTTTAATAAAACGTGTTGCTCCCAAGGCAACGTCTGCGACTCAGTTGGACTCACTACATAAGTATGTAGTGTTTGCTATACGTGTGCATGTGATAAGCACAGGGTTCATACTAAATGCTCTGGTGATAGGGTTAAAGTGTGAGTTGCAAGCAATACATGGCTTTGGTGCATATATTATCAATGAACAGTACGTATAGTATAGTGTAAACACACATTACACGATGTAAATGTTGCACCTTAACTGCATGACCTTTAAGTGCATAGTATAAAGAGATACGCACATATAACTGTGAGGATGTGATACACGGTGTGAGAGTTCATGCTATTTTGTAACCTTGTAACCAGGCTTGAAAGGTATAATTAGTGTTCTTGTCTGAAGCCCAGCTTGGAGAGGAGGGAATGCAGCACGTGCATGCTCAGAGTTCACGTCTCCCGTAGCTGTGTGTGTGCGTACCGAGGTTCGCTACATAACCCACTCAGTGTGCTGCCCGCTTTCGGAGCAAGACACGCGCTGTGAGCCCACCTGAATCAAGACACGCACCGTGAGCCCACCTGAATCAAGACACACACTGTGCATTCACCTGAATCAACACACGTGTAGTACCGTCGAATACAGATCGACACCCGGGGTTGAGGCACACTGACGTTTATTTACAATAAGCACAGGGGACACGTAATACTGGAGGGGGTAACGGCCCCCTCACCCGGATAGCTGGGAACACACGGCTATCTACCCTGACCTGCCTCTTAATCCTCCAATCTCTGGGCTAGGGGAGGCTGTCTGGCCCGACACTGGTGAGTCGGGCTACGGCACCCGGAGTCCCAGAGTCCTAGCTCTGATTCACGGGGCCCCGCCGCTGGCTCGGTCCTGCGCGGCCCTTACAAGGGCGGCGTCCCAGGGGAGACCAGGGCTCTCACTAGGCAGTCTTCAATCTTCAAGAGTTACCAACACATTCTGCCTCGAGCCCTCCGGCTCATCACCTTATATCTTGAACCCCTCCCCGCTGGGGTGGGCCCTGTGCGGACGTCGTCGCGAGCACCCTCCCGTGTGCTCACGAAGCCCCGCCCACTGTGCTAGTTTCTCATACGATCCCATACATATTACCTCTACACATATCTCCTCCGTAAGACCCCTACATCACCCACCCCTGTACAGCTCGCAGCCATCCCGGCTGCAACATTGACAATAAAAGTTTAAACCATCTCCATCCGCCCCAGCGTGTGCCTCATTAATTTTTTTTTTTTAACAACAACGCAACGAGAAGAACAACAGGAAGGAAAAGTAACCCGACGAACCCCCCCCGAATAAATACGAAATCCGTAGGACGAGCGTATATACACGTGTTTCTCTTCCTGGAACCCCCCCAGCACACACAGAACACACAGAACACACACAGCACGCCCAACAATCGTACAACGCAACGTGCCGGGAACACAGCACGGACGCCCCACACCGTGAGCACAACATGCGAATGTACACCGGAAAGAGAACCCACAAAAGATGCAAAAAAAAAAAATGTTCTTCTTCTTTTCTTTTCACAAGAGTTTGCGCATTTTTGCGCGCGTCCTCGCCGCAGGCCCGTCACACGGGACAGGCCCGGCCGGCAGGTCGTCGGCCGGCAGGTCGTCGGCCGGCAGGTTTTCATCAGCGAGTGAGTCTGTTGCTGACGTCGCAAGACCCTCAGCATCCCCTGCGGGGGTCGTCGGGCGTGAGCCCGTCACTCCCGGTGCACCAGGGGGTGGGACAGCCGGCAGCACGTTAGGCGAGAGCAACGGAGAAGACCCCTCTGAGTCGGACGCCCCCCCACATGTTTGGCCACGCGCGTGTGTAGTGGGATCTCGCACCGCAACGAAGGGTTTTAGCCTGGAGGGGTGTACAAACCACCGGCGCCTCCCCCATTGAATGCGCACGCACTGAGGTCTAAGGACCTCAACCACCTCGACGGGACCCCGCCACGGTCGCAGCAGTTTAGAGGAGGACGCGAGCGGTACCTGGGGACAGTGCAACCATGCCCTGTCCCCCGGCTTCCACTGTAGCACATGCGCGCGACCCATTCTGAGGCGCTCATTAGCCCTCTGCCGCCTGGCAGAATTCTGCATGGCAGCATCCCGTGCCTCCGTTAATTTTTCCAGGTTGAATTTAACATGTTCGGCCAATTGAGTTTTTCCCTGCGGCGCTGGGATCTGCAGTTGGGCCTGAACAGGTGGCTCCGGTTCGCGGCCATACATAAGGAAAAAGGGGGAAAATCCCGTCGCAGCATGGGGGGCCAACCGGTATGCTGACAGGACCCCCTGAATTTTCAAATCCCAATCTGTCTGTGAGTCAGAAACGTGCTGCGACAACATCGACGTGATGGTACGATGCAACCGCTCGACCATCCCGTCGGTTTGTGGGTGATATGGAGAGGTGCGAATCTTTTTAGTGCCAAGGATCTCACAGACCTGTTTGAGCAATTTGCCTGAAAAATTTCTACCCTGGTCGGTCAGCAGCCGCTCGGGAGCACCTTTGTCAAGGACATATCCCTGGACAAAGGCCTCCACGATGGCTGCTGCCGACTGGTTGGCCAGGGGCCAGGCCATAGGCCAGCGCGTGAAATATTCAACACCGGTTAGCAAATACCTATTTCCCCTGGGGGTGGCGGGGAACGGTCCTAGAATGTCCAGCGCGACGAGTTCGTTCACCCGGGAAACCCTGATAGATTGCAGGGGCGGGTTCGACTCCTTCGCTGGTGGTTTGCGCTGCGCACACCTAGGGCACGATCCTAATAGATCCCCAACATCCCTTGTCATGCCCGGCCAAAAGAAATCAAGTTGGAGCAAGGCCAGGGTCTTTTGGGTGCCCAGGTGGAGGAGGCGCTCGTGAGCGGCCCACACCACCCTACCCCGTAACCCCGAAGGGACCACCAGCCGGTGTCGATGGGATTTGCCGTCCCAATGCATTAACAAGCCACCGAGCATTTCCCATGCGTCGGCATCACCCCTCCCCCGCCCCCGGTCCCTGACGCGGCGGCGCAACGCAAGGAGGGAAGTATCTTCCATTTGCAACCGACCCCATTCCGTAGCAGGCAACCCCAACAGGGAATCAGAACCCTGCTGTGCGATGGAATTTGTCACTGATGCTGCGTCGTCAGCAGCCGCCAAGACCGGAACAGGCAATTCAGCAGGATGCCTGCACCGACCAGACCCCAGGAGGCATGCGCATTCGGGGGTGGTCGGCATGCGTGACAGGGCGTCCGCGTTGGTGTGGCGAACGCCCTTACGGTACGTGGTCTCAAAATCAAAATCCTGGAGAACCTCCAGCCATCGAGACAATTGTCCCGATGGTTGTTGGACTCGCAGGGCGTACTGTAGCGCCGCATGGTCTGTACGGACGGTGAAACGCTGTCCGTACAGATATGGCCGGTACTGCTGGATGAAGTAGACAATTGCCAGCAGTTCCCGACGCGTGACACAATATCGTTGCTCCGCTGGAGACAAACACTCGGCTACCGTACGCGACCACCCGTTCCACGCCCTCAACCACCTGGGACAGCACGCCCCCAATACCTGTGTTGCTCGCGTCGGTATCGAGCACAAAGGGTTTTGAAAAATCGGGGTAAACCAGGGGAGGGGCATTAACCAGAGCGTCCCGAAGTGAGCGGAACGCAGCCTCCTCCTCCTGTCCCCAATGGAAGCGGACCCCCTTTGACGTCAAAGCGTGCAAGGGCTTAGCAATGGTGGCAAAGTCCGCGACAAAGCGTCGGTAGTATGACGCAAAACCAACAAAGCTCCTGACCTCTCCCACCGAGGTGGGAGTCGGCCAGGAGCTGACGCACTGCGTTTTGGCGGGATCGGTAGCAATACCCGAGCGTCCTACGATGTGCCCCAAATAACGTACCGATTCGCGCAACAAATGACACTTTTGAGGTTTAAATTTCAAATTAGCAGCCCGCATTTTGAGGAAAACGGCCCGCAACCTCTGGAGATGCTCGTCAAATGTTCTGCTAAAGACGATAACGTCGTCCAAATAGATTAAACACGAATCCCACTGCAATCCAGCCAAAACCAATTCCATCAATCGCTGGAAAGTCGCCGGCGCCGAGTGTAATCCCATCGGCAACCGGTAAAATTGGAAGAGACCATGTGGTGTACGGAATGCAGTTTTTGGCTTAGATTCATCGTCCAGAGGAAGCTGCCAGAATCCCGAAAGCAAATCCAATGTGGAGAAGAATCGCGCCCCCGCCAAGGCGTCGAGCGATTCATCAATACGGGGAAGCGGGTATGCGTCAGCAACGGAAATTTTGTTGAGGCGGCGAAAATCGACGCAAAACCGCAACGATCCATCCTGTTTCTTTACCAGAACGATCGGTGCTCCCCACGGGCTGGTAGAGGGAGAAATGATATCGGCGGCTAACATGTCATCAACAGCCGATTTGGAATGGTCCTTCTCGGCGGGACTCAGCCGGAAGGGATTTTGGCGTATGGGCGCGCTGTCACCAGTATCAATATGGTGACGCAGCAAATGGGTGCAGCCCAGATCGAATTTGTTTTGACTAAACACATCGGCAAAATCGCGCAATAGTGTCCGAAGTTTTTGACGCTCTGCATCCGACAGTTCCGTCGAACCCGCACAAAGCGCCTCAAGCCACCCTTCATCGGTGTCCGAATGTGGAGTCGGCAGAGTGGCAGCGCGCACGTGATTTGCGACAGACTCCTCACAGGGCACCGGCGTTGCGTGAGCAAGCACGGTCCCTTGGGGAATTACCACGGCCTGCGACCCCACATTGAGGACCGCGATGAAGGGGTCCCCGTCCCCCCTTACGATGGTCTGAGCGGGAATCAAATGCGGCCCGCTAACCCCAGCCCTAGACGGCCCCAGCAGGACACCCTGGTCCCCAACACCCTTAGTGAAGGGTCTACGAAGCTTTAGCGGCACCAACATTTGTGCCCCCGGCGGCACGCGAACCATTTCAACTACAAACGCGGGTACCGTCGCGAACGCCGACCGATCCGTAGTAGGGGAGGGCAAAAACGCCATCTGTCGTCCCGACGGGAGCTCAATGCAACCCTGATCAATCATAATCCGAATCGGCATTTTGCCCAAGAAATCCGTCCCCAGCAGGCACGGAACCGCCAGCGAGGAGGAAACGAAAATAGGGCCGGACAATTTAATATCACCGATGGAAATTTGCGCGCGAATCTGACCCATGATACCCAATGAGCCCCCGTTAGCAGCGTAGAATGGGACATGAACCGGTAGCAAGGGACGACTTTGGACAGGGAGAATGTTGTTTATTAGTTCCGAAATGATGGTCGCCGATGCTCCTGTATCGACGAGGATACGCACTTCGACCCCGTCAATATACCCTACTACGGCCGACGACCCCGACGGCGCAGCCAGAACGCGATGGGCCAACACGGACCACTGGGCGGGTTCGATTTGGGTCCCCATAGTGGTTCATGTTGGCCCCACGGTGTGCAATGTTGGCCCCCCGTTCGTTGCGGTGTGTACATGTGTAACGGGTGTGTGCTTCAGCCAAACATGTGGGGTGCCGGGACTCGCCGGGTCATGTCGGTGGAGCTTGGGAGGAGGAGGAGGAGGGCCGGCGTCCCGGCGAGGCGTCGTCCCCCGCTGTCGAGGGGAGCGGCACCCCGAGGCGACGTGGCCCCGGATGCCGCAGTTATAGCAGCGCGGGAGCGCAGGTGGTGAAGACGTGCGGTCGGAGCGGGCCGACCCATCCCGGTCCGCCCGTACTCCCATCCGCTGCTGCTGTCGGAAGTCGGCGGCGTAGACCTCCTCCGTCGGTGGGGTGATGGCAGCCACCGTACGCCCAGCCGCTGCCCTGCTGGCCTTCCTTCGCTGCGACAGGAGGTTAGCGTGGAGGAGCCGCGCCGCTTGGAGGGAACCCATCTCTGCGTCCTCCTGCGCGACGATAGCGACGTCCAGGTCGTCCGCCAGCAGAAGGATCTTCTCGGTGACCATGGCGTCCACGCCTTGGTCATCCATACGAGGGAAGGCCGTCTTTGCCAGCGCCAGAAGGCTCGTACGGTAGGCGAGGGGCGACTCCTTCGCACCCCGCTGGCGATCGTAGAATCGCTGCCTACACTCCGCCGAAGGTCCGTAGACCCCAGCCAGCAATTGCAGCGCCATCTGAAGAGTAGAGCGCTTGTCCCTCGGTGCGGACGTAAGAGCGGCGAGGGCGTCGCCGTCAAGGAGCGCCGGTAGCGCGCAGAGGGCTTCGGCGTCTGACCACCCCGCCATCTCTTGATGCGCGAGGAAGCGCCGCTGGAATCCCCCCCAGTCGCCGTCCTCAGCCACAAACTCCTTCAGCGGGGGCAGCCTTTGGTGTAGCGCAGCGACCGCCGTGGAGGCCCGCACTTTGCTGTCCCCGCAACTCGGCTGAGCGTCAGCCCGAACGACAGATGTAATCGCCTGTCGCGCAGGTAATGACGCTTCGTCCGAAGGTGGTGACGCGGCAGCCCCAGCGGAGCCGATGTCGGACCCCAGGCTGAGGTTGGCCACGCCCTCGGCAGCTGCAGCGGCGATGGCGGGACTTTCAAAAGTGCCGTCGGTAGAAATGGCGGGAAGGCGCAACGGCCGTCGGCCGTCCTCGCCCCGCGGTGGTCCAGCAGCCCCCAGCCGAGTGATGGTCTCGAGTGTGGCGGCAGCAGCGTACAGCAGCTCCGCCAATCTCGCGTGCGCCAGCCGAAGTCCGTCGGACAGCGACTCCCCTTCCTCCCGATGCCCCGGTAATGGTGCATTCGGTCCCGGCTGCTCGTTGCCCCCATCAGCCGTCTCTGGTACCGCACTTCCCGCGGTGTCCTCCGCCTCTTGCACCCCGGCCCGAGCTGTTCGGCGCGTGTCCATGTTCGTTGTTGTTTTTACTTCTGACGCCAGATGTAGTACCGTCGAATACAGATCGACACCCGGGGTTGAGGCACACTGACGTTTATTTACAATAAGCACAGGGGACACGTAATACTGGAGGGGGTAACGGCCCCCTCACCCGGATAGCTGGGAACACACGGCTATCTACCCTCTTAATCCTCCAATCTCTGGGCTAGGGGAGGCTGTCTGGCCCGACACTGGTGAGTCGGGCTACGGCACCCGGAGTCCCAGAGTCCTTGTTCTGATTCACGGGGCCCCGCCGCTGGCTCGGTCCTGCGCGGCCCTTACAAGGGCGGCGTCCCAGGGGAGACCAGGGCTCTCACTAGGCAGTCTTCAATCTTCAAGAGTTACCAACACATTCTGCCTCGAGCCCTCTGGCTCATCCCCTTATATTTTGAACCCCTCCCCGCTGGGGTGGGCCCTGTGCGGACGTCGTTGCGAGCACCCTCCCGTGTGCTCACGAAGCCCCGCCCACTGTGCTAGTTTCTCATACGATCCCATACATATCACCTCTACACATATCTCCTCCGTAAGACCCCTACACACGCATCGTGAGTTCACCTGAATCAAGACTCACACCGTGAGTTTACCTGAATCAAGACACTCACCGTGAGCCCACCTGAATCCAAAAAAAAGCCTGCCTCCTTCCCTTTGCAATGTCAATTCTTGCATCCTATAAATACGAGTCCAACGTGTAAAACTTTTTTCTCCACATCAGCGTTTCCGTGTTCCCCATTTAACCCAATTGGGATTCGTTTTTCAATGTTAACATATGGCCATTCCGTTTTTCCAATGGTGATTCCATTGGCGTTTGTTTTTCAGAGCAAGTTCATGAACATTCCATTTTCCTTACAGTTCGTCTTTGGGTATTCGTTTTCTGTCATTCGTTTTAGTCTGATCTTCCGTATTTACCCGTAAACTATGTTTGAATGCTTGAAACTGCTCACAAAAGTTTTTGTTCTCAATATGAATATGAACCTTATGGCGGAACCCCGGGGTCCAGAATAAACGGAAGTAAAAAGCGCAATTAAATAATTATTTTGGACGACTCGTTCCACCGCACACATTAACGCCGTGACCCACCTGGCGTGGATCATTATGTTGTCATGTCCTCCAAGCGCAGCGAGGACGAATGCGCAGAAGAGCTGAACAAGTGAATGCACTCCATGCTCGGGTATGGGCAGGATCATAAGTCTTATCCAAACTGCCTACACCACTTAAGTCCTTTATTTGTCATAACGGTATGCATAATACAGTGAGACTTTTCTCTTATCTTCATTATTATTTGTGACCTACCAATATCTGCAGCCAGAATCAATCGATGACAACCCTATCAAATCTAGAATTGAGACAATCCTATTACCTGCAGATATTTAACAGATGAGATGCGTTGCACCGTTTATTCCTCCTGTTTGATAATTATCAAACATTATAATACTCTTCTTGTCCGTATGCATCTGTGCAGATAGGTTTTTTTTGCTGTTAAGCCATAGTCCCCACATGCCGCTCGTATAAATGCGGATAAGAGGAGCGGCGACCCACGACTCTGTAGAGTAACATTGGTGTTACAATATGAACAGCGCATTGAAAACGCGTACTATTTTATATTCTGTTTACATAGTGTGTTCACAAATCCACAATGAGAAACACGATGAGTTACAGAGGGGTGTAAATTATTTTTTAGATAGTGTGTTTAAATAGAAGTACTGCAGGTAAGTAGTTTTCAGTTTTAAAGACATATTTTAACAAGACAACATTTGCCACCATCTTTCAAACCCATTGCTGAAAAAGGGAAACGTTTTTGTTTACATTATAATATAATGTTTATGCGAGAGCCGGGGTCTTATGGGACCCCGGGGTCCCGCCATAAGGTTCATATGTTCTAATGCCAACAATGTAGTGCGCTTGATTATAATTAAGGTCGATGAAAACCGTAACATTTCTGGATTTTGCCATGATTTTGCATTCAACCAGTAATTATCAGGTAAATAATTTAGTTATCTAAACTAAAACTATTTATATTTTATCAGGTAAGGCCCACAGCTCTTTTTCAGAAGTAACCTGGCCACAACTGATAGTGCAACGTAGTGGCTTATTAAGTGTAAATGTATGGCAGCCAAATACCTTAAACGAGTGATGTTGATTCTAAATGTGGAGGGAAAAAACCGGAGCACCCGGAGAAAAATCCACATGACTACGGGGACAGAGGCATCGCAGACTCCAAATTTACAGCAGGGATCAGGGTTCGGATAGAACTCACGACCTCCTGCATACCGGGCGAAGTAGTTAACATTTCCTAGCCGCGGTGGCGCCCCATATATGGTAAAAGAGTGCCCCAGGTCGTTAGGAGGTAATAAAATGTCCCTTTCCTGTCCATGTTCGTGAATGTGAGAATGTTAGGTGTGTGTTAAGAGGCGTGCGAGTGTGCACTTCTCTGTTGCTCGAGTACAAATGTGTTTGCGATAGTGTGCAAGTGTCTTTGTGTGTGCTAAGTGTGCGTCCCAGCTTTCTCTTAGAAGTGTTTCTAACTCGGCGACTCTCTATTAAGTGTGCATTACGAGTGCTTTGGCGTGTCCATTCACGTGAGTGTGTTAAGTGTGCACGTGTATGCTCAGTGTGTATACTTTTGATTCAGTAGGAGCGTAACACGTGTGAAAGTTGATGCACGACAGAAGTGCGCACGTGTAGTGTATCTGTAGTGAGCGACTTCTGAGACACGTCGTGCAGAAGGCTTCTTATTTATTCTCACACTTTAAGCACAACACTGGGCGATTCATCTATGTAACGTTTCTACGTAGCTACACATAGCCGACCCCTCTTCACAACCCCATCGTCGGCGTCCAACTACACAGCTGTCTGACTAGCGCAGCAACGATGAGAGCCCTGCAGAAGATTGGCCACCTGGCTGGATGACGAAGAGAGATTACGGCGAGCAGCGACACAGCCAGGACCCGCAACAGCTCCTCCTCTGGCCACGCCCCCTTCCAGAATCTTCGAGCAGGTTCCTGGAGCTTCCCGACTGACTCCGCCTTTCACCTTTACCCCAGATACGCCCCCCTCATACGTAACTTGCCTATAACCGCGATTACCCCTTCAGGCCGACAGGTGGTACCCTGTCATTTTATAATCCCCCCCCCCCCCCCCACATTTAAAAGATAGCTGTCCCGGTTAACAATAATAACGAAAACACACGCGAGGCAGAAAAACTTCCGCCATAAATTGGAACAAACAACCCAACATTATTTTTTTGAATAGGGCGGAATGATCCGCAATGAAAAGGGATGGACCCAAGCAGCAACTTAGGAAGGTAAGAGAAGAGGCAAAAAGAGGAACAGAGAGGAAGAGGGAAAAAAAATTCCCTTCCATATAACACGCAAACGCAATCCCCCAACCCCCTTTTTTACACACACATAGGAATGTTCTTAGCATTGGAATCCAGAACATTTAGACTGAGTCCTCGACGCCGGTCCATCCATGGGGTCAATCTTTGTCTTCACAGAAGATGTGGGCTCCAGCTGAAAACCCAAAGAAGGTGGTTCCACTCCCGGCTTTGCAGGTGTTGTGTGCCCGGTCGCAGCCAGTGACTCCTCGCGTTCAGCGAGATCACAGCCCCACCAATTTTCAGGGGTTCAGAAGCTGTGGGGGGCACAATACAATCCTCCTGACGCATGCTCTCCATCGGCATTTCCCCCGGCTCGTCGGACACAACAGACACTGGCCGTACAAAATTTGGGGATGAGGTGTTACTTCGAGGAGGAATATAAGGCTTCAACCGCGACGGATGAACAAACCAACGGCGACGGCCCACTCGTATACGCACGCACTGCGGTCGCTTGACTTCGACCACTTCCATGGGACCTTGCCAAGGCCAATGCAGTTTAGGGGACGTTCCCAATGGCACTTGTGGGCAATGCAACCACGCCCGATCCCCCACAACCCACTGCAACACATGGTCCCGCCGCCCCGCATTTCGTTCGTTAGCCGCCTGTGCTTTGGTGGTGTTTGATTTTGCTGCTTCACGAGCTGCCGGAACACGTTCTAGAGTAATTTGCAAGGGCGCAGGCAAATTAGGCTTTCCCTTTTTTTCAGACAAACCCAATTGAACTTCCATAGAAGGTTCATTCTCCCTCCCATACATGAGAAAAAAAGGCGAAAATCACGTGGAAGTGTGGGGAGCCATCCTGTATGCGGCAAACACTCCAGGAACATGCAAATCCCAATCAGTTTGGTCCATTCTGACTGCCAGACTGAGCATAGATGTCAGGGTTCTATGCAGCCGTTCCACCATCCCAACGTCTGGAGATGGTACGGAGACGTTCTAATCTTCCTAGTACCTAGCGCATCACAAACTTCTCGCAGCTTTGAAGATAAATTTTGCTTCTGATCCGTGAGAAGCTGCTGGGGGCTCCTTTATCCATTACGTATCCGTGCAAAAATGCCTCAGCAATTAAGGCTGCCGACTGGTCGGGCAGTGGCCAGGCCATAGGCCATCGTGAAGAATACTCAACGCCTACGAAGATACACTTATTCCCCCTCTGTGTGGCCGGAAAAAGCCTGAGGATGTTGAGCACGACCAACTCATTAATTCGCAAAACCGAGACAGACTGCTGCGGAGGCTGGGACTTCCTCAGTGGCACGCATTCCGTGCAACCTTGAACTAAGTGGTACACGTCGATTGACATCCCTGGCCAATAATAATTGCGTTGCAATGTTAGCAACGTTTTCCGCACCCCTCGAGTCAGCTTGCCTCAGAAGGCAGTAGGAACCACCACGCGATGACGGTGCAACCCATCCTCATCCAACATCAAAAGACCCTCCCGTAGGACCGGTCGTGGGCCGTCAAAGGGAGCAGACTCCTTGTGTCCTGCTTCCGCTTGATGCCGCAAGGTCATAAGGGACACGTCTTTCATTGGCAATTTTCCCCACTTGGCACGCGTAAGGGGCAAAACATTTTCCCCCGGCGCGACCTCCCTGGTAGGCTCTCCTCGCTAGAGTGCCGCAATGATGGCCGTAGGTCTCGCTGCTGGAGGTTTACAACGACCTGCGCTGGACAAACATGTACACTCAGTCTCTTGGGGCAAGCGGGATAACGCATCAGCGTTGCAATACCATACCCCTTCATGGTATATCAATCGGAACGAGTACTCTAGCCAACGCGAGAGCTGCCCAGAGGGCTGGTCCACTCTGAGGGAGTACTGAAGGGCTGCATGATCCGTGTGAACGACAAATTCTTTGCCGTAGAGATAAGGCCTATACTGTTGTATAAAGTATACCATGGCCAACAGTTCCCTACGGGTGACACAGTAACGCTGTTCAGCAGTGGACAAGATGCGGCTACCATATGCGACACCCTCTCCACTCTGTTCTTAATCTGGGACAGGACAGCTCCGAAACCCGTGTCGCTAGCATCTGTGTCAAATACAATCGGGAGGGAGAAATCTGGGCAATCGAGTAGGGACGCATCAGCCAGCCATTCACGAAGGGCTATAAACGCAGCCTCTTTCTCCGCCCCCGACTTGAATTTCTGATTCTTAGCCGTCAAAGCGTGTAGCGGCTTAGCCACCATAGCAACCTGTGGGACAAATCTGCGATAGTACGATGCAAACCCAACAAAACAGCGGACCTCCCCCACAGATTTGGGAGTTGGCCAGTCCTGTATGCACGCCGTTTTTTCGGGGTCTCTGGCCGCACAGTTTACTCTAGCAATGTGGCCCAAGTAATGCACAGAGTTCTCCACTGTGTCCCTGAGCTAGGCCACCCCTCTGTAACTAGCTCCTGCGGCCCAGCGGCAATATGAGTGCAATACGGGGTGGTGATGACTCTCGGAAACCTAGATGCCTGAGATTTAAAAATGGGCTGGGTGTCTGTTGTGTCGTGACTCGGCTGTTGGGGTTGGGATGCATCCGTTTACAGAGCCAGGGGCACCGGAGACGTCGTCGGGGCCCGAGGCAAGCTTTGGCATCCCTGCACGTAGTGCCCCGGCTGGCCACAGCGGAAGCAGGTAAACGTGGTCCTCCACAGCAGGCGATCCTCCTCCCCGCATGGCCTCTAGTCCCTTGGCCGCCGTGGGATCTCTCCATGTCTGCAACGTCCCCGTCCAGCAGCAGGTCCACGGCCGGCTGCACTCCAACACCCCGTTGCGACCACCCATCCGGCTCGCCGTTGCGGCTGGGTTCTCCCATCCACGCCGCCATCTGGGACCACCGGTGCAAGTTCTCGTGGGCCTGCAGACATTTGGCGGCCCATTGGGATGTCTGTTCATCTTCGTCAATCACTGGCAAGACAACCCCCATCTCCCGTGCCAGTCCCAACATTCTTTCCATTACCAGAGAGTCAAGGGCCTTCGGGTCCACCATGGGGTACGCCACCTCTCCCAATGCCAACAATGCGCTGCGTTAGGCGAGGGGCGTCTCGGCCTCCCCTCACCTAAGCTGCAGAAAATTCTTACACATATTAGAAGGCGGCTCGTACACCTCCACCATCTCAGTGTATGCCCCATGGAGTGCAGTTTTCTTACCAGTGGGTATGGCCCGGAAAACAGCGAGGGCGTTGTTGTCTAACACCATCAGCAGAGCTCTCAGCGTCTTCTTCTCGGTCCAATTCAATGACCGGTAGGCCGCTTCAAAACGCCAAGTGAAGGCGCTCCAATCTCCCCCTGCCGCGACAAATTCCCTGACAGGAGGCAATCGGCGGGTTCATTCAGTTCCTCTTCCCCCGTCAGCAGCAGCAGGCGTCGCCTCCGGCGAATCACGCCCGAGTCCTAAAATGGTGGCCTTTGTCCGGGCTTCTCTCGCACCACGTGTAATGGCGGCCTCCGGCTGCGTGGTCTCTGCACCGCGCATAATGGCGGCTACCCCACCCGCGGACGTTCCCGCCAGTGCGTCGTTCCTCGGCGCCTGGTCTCCTCGCTCCAGCGAGGTCTGTGTGGTCTGCCCCGCCATTGTAGTCGCCGTCATGAGCTCCATCAACTTGCGAGATCGTTGCCTGCAGAAGCTCAAGTTGTGCCGTTACCACGCACCAGTTCTCTTCAGGCTGTTGCTGCAGAGAGGCTGTCCCTGGTCCCACCATCTCTGACGCAGCCATTTCTCCCACCGCTGCTTCAATAAACGGGACTGCAGTTCCCGGGGCTATCAGGAGGTCCTGTGTCTCGTTTTCATTGTCATCGGAAGACGCCACAGGTGGGTTCCGCTTCTTTTGATACTTCGACATTCATCCGTTTAATACAATTTTCTTGTCAACCACTTCTGACTCCAAATCTAGTGAGTGACTTCCGAGACACATCATGTAGAAGGCTCTTATTTATACTAACTCTTTAATGACAACACTGAGCGATACATCTATGTAACGTTTCTATGTAGCTACACTTAGCCGATCCCTTTACACAACCCCATCGTCGGTGTCCAACTACACAGCTGTCTGATTATCGCAGCGACGGCGACGATGAGAGCCCTGCAGAAGATCGGCCACGTTGCTGGATAACGAAAAGAGATGACGGCGAGCAGTGACGCAGTCAGGACCCAGGACCCACAACAGCACCAAACCTCTGGTTCAGTCCCCCTCATATACACCCCGGCGTGGCCAAGGTTATGGGCGAGTTACGTAATGTCTAATTATGAGGGGGGCGTATCTGGGGTAAAGGTGAAAGGCGGAGTCAGTCGGGAAGCTCCGGGAATGCCCCCCTCCAGATCCTTTGAGCAGGTTCTGATGATGATTGCTTCTATTTCAATCGACACGTTGTGATTTAATTAATTTTATTTTATACCTACGTGACTTTACCGAAAGATCAAAAGAGTGTGTTTATAATGTTGTTGGTATCTTTAT
This sequence comes from Lampetra planeri, assembly GCF_965212315.1. Lineage (NCBI taxonomy): Eukaryota > Metazoa > Chordata > Hyperoartia > Petromyzontiformes > Petromyzontidae > Lampetra > Lampetra planeri. The sequence goes on from NC_136110.1 coordinate 13,044,869, forward strand.
CCATAATAGAGGTTTTTGGGTTAGATCGCGTAAATATATAAATATGTCGTTAAAACCTGCCACCACCAGACACAGCCAACTGGTAAGGGTTGCCACGTAAACAGAACGTTACAATTCGTCACTAGTATAGCACGCCGGTGAGTTGGAGAGCCAAGCCACAACATTTACAAACTGAGTACGACGTTTCGCCAGTAATTACAATTAGCTTCATCATATTTTACGCGATCTAACCCAAAAACCTATATTATGGATGATATTGGTCGCGAAAGCCTACCACGTGTTAAACTGTGATCTTTATGTATAAATATTCAATGTTTAAGTATTATAAAGCAGTTTTTTAGGGAAAAAGGGTAACTTTCGATGCTATCGGAACGAATTAAGTCTTTAACATGTATTTCCTATACTCTTTGGTTCTTTTGGTAAAGTCACGTTTATATACTCGCTTAATGACCAAATCACGTAATGACCGGTTTCGGGGAACCAATTACCGTCGTTCAGAGGGCATCTACTGTACATAGAAGCAACGCAACTTCCATACAGTATGTATACACAATACATGCGCACATTTCGATAGGTTTTATGTTTACTGTTGCCTAGAACGGTGCAGCAGCATTACATTTTGTATCGTACAATAATTGATAGTATGAGGAGGGCCTGATCCAGCAGTGGACTGACAGTGATGAAAACACATAAACACACATAAGACACCTTCTAGCATTTGCTTTATATTACGGTAAATATCTGTGGGAAATATGCTAAATATGCGAAAGAATAATAAGACCTCCTGTGGGTGGTTGCATTGATGTAGATCAAAGTGTGTATGTATATACGCGCACGTAGACCCCGAGTACAAACAATATCAAAATACATGATATGCAATGTTGAGCCAACATCCCATGTTTACTGTGTGCATATTGCATGTAACTATGCACACATACGTTGTGTATATATGCAATCCAGGTATCCCTCGATTTACGAAAGGTCGGTTTACGAAATTTTGCGTTCACGCAACTTACAAATTATGGACACTCTTTGATTAACGAAATCGAATTTATGGGTGAACGAAATTTCGAATTGCATGCGCCATGAGATAATCAAACGAGAAGCACACGGGAGGATGCGTCATCCGTCCATGACAGCGTCACGGTGTCGCTGCAGTGCAGATGGGACCACTTTGATTGCAGACAACGCTGATACTTTTTTAGAGATGGGGCGGAACACTTCGTCAGTCAACGCAGAGGCAATTGGCCGCATTCTCCAGGGTGAGGTCAACGTGTCACTTGCTGAAACGATGAAGGGCTATCAGCATTCTGGCAAGTGGAAAAACACAATGGTCAGATGCGATTCCATCCGACATATACAATGCTAGTTGGGCTGTGCTTGGTTGAGAAGGTGACCAAGCTTTTTCAAACAATGTGGACTGGGAGTTATTTCTCACCAGCTTAAGGATGCTTCCAATTGTCCACCTCTATACAAGGAAAGGAAATTGTCGAGCTTGTGACAGCCACCGAGGCATCTCCCTACCCTCAATTGCAAGAGTCCTGGTCAATCATCTGATTGTGCATCATGACCAGGAGGTTCTCACAGAGAGCCAGTGTTGATTCATAGCAGGCCGAGGAACTGTAGGTGTGATATTTCCCTGCTCGTGAATTCCAGGGAAAATACCAGGGGACAACTAAGACCTATATTCCAATTGTGTCAACCTGACCAAGGCCTTCAACACAGTATGTCTATGAGGTCCTGATGGATACTGCTAAATTTGGCTGTCCAGAAAACGTCATCAAAATGGTGTGGCAATTTTATAACGGCATGCTTTGCCTGAGTTCTAAATGATGGACAGCTTTCAGGCCCCCATTCCCAGTCACGCGATGGAGTCAAGCAAGGCTGTGTGCTAGCGCTGACCCTCTTCAGCACGATGTCCTATGCCGTGCTCTCCGATGCCTCCAGTCATAATCGAAAGGATTCAGCTCACGCCGCGTTCAGCGAAGGTGGCTCCATTAGATGACCCACCGATAACATCCCCGGTCATACGGCAGCTAACATGTCACGCTTCAGCACCCCACATCCAGAACTCCCTTCTCCTCCCTTGCTCTCCTCTGTTATATCCTGGTCCGCATTCGTTGCCAGTTATTCATTGTCCAGGGCATTGTCTCAGATTATTTATTCACTGGCTATGCATATTCGAGTCCCATACTTAGTCGCTGCCCAGAGCTTTTCTCCGAGGTTATGATTAACTGGCCAGGTGCCTCCGAGTCTCAGACGTAATGAAGCCGGCATCAGCCTCAGGTTCGATATCGATGACAAATTCTTCAACTTGAGGAGACTCCGAATCAGAACCAAAGTGCAGGAGGTAGCGGGTTCGAGACTTTCCCTTTGCTGATGACTACGCTAAATCCATACGAGTTTTTTATTTATTTAACCAAAGAAACCTCCCTCTAGTATGGATGATATTGGTCGCGATAGCCTACGTGTTAAACTGTGCTAAATGTAGCTTCTGAATTAGAAACGCGCTCACAGGGCGGTTCGTTTCTCCAATGCATGCAATTACGTCGGTGTCGCCGTCAACACCAATAAGCCAGAGGCCAAGCACCAGCCTGCCCCAGGGAAGCAGCACGTGGAAGCACTGTGTGGAACCAATCATCACTCTCAAGGGACAGAAGCTCATTGCTGTTGACAGGTTAACTTGTTTAGGCAGCAACCTCTCCAAAGCAATTCACATTGATGACGAGGTCAAGACCAGAATTCCCAATGCCACTGTAGCCTTCGGCTTATTTTTGCCTATATTGTCAGAGTGAAGAGGTATCATTGTCCTTGCAAAATTAGCTGAAAGTCTATAGAGCTGTCATCATACCCAACCTTCTGTAAACTAGAAACATTTTATTTTATTTTACCAGGTAAGGCCAAATGAGATATATAGCTCATTTCCAGAAGCGACCTGGCCACAAATGATAGCTCAACGAAGTGGCTTATCATGTGGAAATGTATAGCAGACAAATATTATAAACGCGTGTTTCTTAATGTGGAGGGAAAGACTGGAGGATCTGGAGAAAAATCCACGCGACCATGAGGAGAGAGATATGCAAATTCCAAATATATAGGTGTGGGACACATGGGACATAGTGTGGGGCACAGAGGTCCTCATCCTTGCACACTTGCCAAGCATTCAGTCTGATGAGGACGGCACAGCTTAGGAGGGCTGGACATGTAGTCAGGATCCCCGACAATCACCTCCCAAAGAAGCTTCTCAACAATGAGCTGTGACGTGGAAAAGTGCTCCCATGGTGGCCAAAGCAAACGCTTTAAGGACACCCTCAAAGGCTCCCTCAAGTGGTTCAACATAGACCCCGAGACACAGAAGAGCCTCAGCACCAGACTGTTTGTACCTGGCGCAGAGTCACACACAAAGGCGCTGCCACATGTGAGCGAGAGCAGAAACAACAGAGGCTGAGAGGAGGAGAGACATCTTGGCTTAAAGCTTTCGTGAATGCAGGAATTCATATTAATCTTGATTTGAAGTTTTCGTGACTGCAGGAATCCATACTCTTTGGTTATTTCGGTAAAGTCACGTAAGTATAAAAAATAATAGATCACGACGTTTCGATCGCAACACAAGCAACTGTCATCAGGTGTGAAACAAACAAGCAGGAGGACTGCTGACGTTTTTTTTTACCTACGCGACTTTACCGAAAGACCCAAAGAATAGGAGGAAAGTCCACAAAGTGAATTAAGAATCGTAAACTCCTTCCCCCGAGACCTCCGATTACGTGAGTCTGATGTGCGGCCGGTCCTGTGTAGTGACATCGCTGGATGTCAACATGTTGATTGCAGTGCCGGCCCCAGAGGGGCACGGCGTGTGGTGTAGCGACATCGCGGATACCACAGTGGTGTGGGTGTAGTACCGGCCCTAGAGGGGCCCAGTGAGCGCTGATTGATAGCGCTAGATGGCACCACGCTTTGCGTGCAGGGCCGACCCTACAGGATAGGGTGTGTGGGTGCCGGCCGAGGGATGAGGTTACTCGAGGCCATGGCATTCTGGTTGACCCGGGAGGACACGTGACCAGTTAAGTCTACAAAGGGGCCCCAGAAGAGGGCTAGGGGTGGTTATGTGATTGGGACCCAGATCCTTCCCGAGGATTCTGGAAGGTGGACGTGGCCAAGGGCGGAGCTGGCCATGCCACAGAGAATATAAGCCGGGTCCCGAGAGGGACCGGGGTTGTTGTTCATCTTGGAACAAACCTTCGTCTACGTTCTCCATTCAACGAGTCTCCAACACGTGGACCTGGCCGAAGCTGTTGGTTCCGGTCCATAGTAGCAGTTAAGTTGTAACTAGTGTAGTTAGCCTGGTGGTCACTACCATAGGTTATTATTTTGTTAAGGGGAAGTTACCCCGTGTGTTGGAACTAAATAAATGTGTTGCCTCAAAGTCTACGGCTGCGACTCAGTTGAACCCATTACACCTGTATTGGACTCATCAGCTATATCTGGACTTGATGCGAGACAGCCCCTAAGGCTGATCTGATGCCATGGTCCTAATCAATTACGGTGAATGAAAAACAAATAAACTGAACAAGAACAGCTGCCCAAACAGAATCTGCACACACACGCATGCATATCCACACGTACACACTCATTCATACACACCCATCAATACATGCTCAAAGACAAAGACCCCTCCACATAGCCTTAACAGACTGTTGAGGTAAGCGCTGTTAGCGAGGACCTACGAAGACCGCCACGGCACAAGAGGGGTGGGTGGCCAGCACCATGCCCGGCCGCCTTTGTCTCCCTAGTGGCGATGTTTGGACACCGCACAATGTACTAATTTGAAGCTGAGTCGACCTAGGAGAGACCCAGAACTGGCTCAAATAATCGTCACTGTGATGTTGGCTGTGAGCGGGATATCGAACTCCTGTCGTAGGGTTTGCAGCGCAGCACGAACTCACCGTCGCACCACCGCTCCCCAACAATACATGCACACACACCCATCAATACAAGCACCCACCCACCAATACATGCACACGCACCCATCAATACATGTACATACACCCACAAATACATGCACACACACCCATTAATACATGTACACACACCCACAAATACATGCACACACACCCATTAATACATGCACACACACCCACAAATACGTACACACCCATCAATACATGCACACACACCCATCAATACATGCACACACACACACCCTTACGTGCAAACACCCATCATCACATGCACACACACGCGCACATCGACATGCGCAGTCGCCCACCTGGGCGGCCCACAATCGGTTTAGATATCACTCACCACTGACGTTGCCATGGCAGGGATCCGAACTCAGGTCAGAGTCCAGTGCGCTTACCACTGCACCATCCCTCCACGCCTCCACCCGTCTAACCACACTCGTTGTTCGTATGATAATGACACTATGAAAACAAGCGAAGGACGACTGTCCAAGCAGATGCAGGAAAATAAATGGGGTCTCTGGCACTGCCAGCTCGATGCATTTCTTTATCCAGAGACCAGATATTTTTTTGTCCAATCGCCCTTCCCTGCCCTATGTTTTAGTTTTCTTTAATCGAGTTCCAATTTTGATGTGCACAAAATAAGTGCACCATCATTGACCATGATCTATCCACTGCTGCATTGAAGGCCTCCCCAAGCTCTCACCATCTCTAACCATCTCACAATGCAAGAATGCACCCTTAGCGCCTGCATGAGCTGAAACGATATCGAACACAAATAATCTGAAAACATTCCTTTAATTTGTTTTAAATATGGCCCATTATAACCAGACATTATGGAACAATAACAATCATGCAAAAATAAAAGGACACCAGAAAAAGGTATATTCGCTTCTCTGGTCTGACACAAAGATTATATATATTTCTACTCTTTTGGCGATAGAACACAATGTAACTTGATATAATAGGGACTATTTATATATGACCTTTGGTGATGAATAATAACAAAAAATAGTTGTAGCACTGTATGGTAGAACTCTTATCTGCAATGTAAACTTTTTGTGGGATTTTTTTTAAAGATCACGGATAACCCGTGGATAATAGGATAAATATTCTGCATAATGTATCTTATCTGCAAACAAATATTGCGAATTGGAAGCCAATTCTGCAAAGCAGGATGGATACACCCATAGATAATCGCAGATAATAATAGGGAGGATATGGCCACAGATAATACACGAGTTTTCGCAGACCCTGCATCTATTTCGGATAAAAGGATGAAAAACAGAATTGATCATGTATTGTATGCTCAGGAACAGGCGTGTCTAAGACCACCTTTCTTACCCCGTATCTGTGGGAACAGTGGTCTCAGTCACAGATTAATTAACTTAGAGGTCAATGTCATGAACCAGCAAAATGTCCCAATTAACAACAGATTTAGTGAAAGTTACATTTCATACAATAATAAAAATAACAACGATAATACTTCTATGTTTAAGAATAAAATAGTGATACACAACAACACATTCATAATACCACAATATTGCAATGTATGATAACGTAACGAACAAGCATTGTACCCGTGAGCACTGCACCAACACGGAGAGCAGAGACTGCACGTGCTGCGACTCTTGAGGTCACAGATTCGAGTGCCAGTGAAAGTCTCAACTTGGTGGACACTGCATCTTCATTACAATTTCATTTAGACGTTAATAAATTGTTGCCCTTGCATTGTTTAGATGCCGAGTTAGTCATATTTCATTGTTTGCATGGCTCTTATTTATTTTAAAATTTAACATACCAGTCAAAATTTTGCGTTATAAAGTGGAGTATTGCTATTTCACATAATTTAATATGGAGAGGTTTATTTTATTTTATTTACATAAACGCAGCCTTTTCAAATCCCATTTTCTACATGGTTTAGTACATGTATCTGATACCATGCATAAGACGAGTCAACTGCACCGACATCTGCCGCGGAACACACCGCAAACTGAATTAATTGACAGTGTACTTACCGGGCACGAATGTGGTTCCAACTCCAACTTCTCTCCTCTCATGAAAACCGCGCCGAAGTTATAGGCGAGGTTTGTGGTGTCACAACATTTATAAGGGAAAATTGGGCAAACAACAACAACACGCATCATCACCAGCACTATATTCGCACTCTAGTATTTAGTCAAACAAAGGTAAGAATGCATATGTACATGTCTGTAATCACTTGCACCAAAGCAGGTTTCAGCTAGCTGTAAAAGGCAGAGATCAGGTAAGGACACTTTTTGTGCCGTAATGATGTCGTTATCAAGGGTGGAGGCTATACCGTTGCAATATATACACAATCTGCACTTTGTCAAAAAAATAGCAGACTTTATTTAGCCACACATTAGCAGACTTTTATATGTACATATGTACAAGGCATACAGTTACAAAGTATACTTGCAGATAAAATACCGCATGAATAAAAAAACAAGTAGTACACACCAACAGGATATGAATATCTTGATTTGAAGCTTTCGTGACTGCAGGAATCCGGTTCAGCAGTTCCACTGCTGGATTATATTTTTTCCACCTGAGGACGACCGCTTGTGTTCCGATCGAAACGTCGTGATTTATATTATTTTATACCTACGTGACTTTACTGAAAGAACCAAAGAGTATAGGAAATGAATAGCCTATGCTTATAAGAATATTGAATACAAAATGTGTGTTTGTTTCTTGCAAGCAAAGATTACGCGTCTAAAGGCTAGCTTTACAACTGCAGACTAAGCTTCAGCCCACTGCCTATGCTAGAGTGATCTATAAACTATCTTTAAAACGTAGTGGACGGCTCAGACAGCGAGTGTTCCGTTTGCGATACGGGGGCCCTATTCAGTGCAAAAACAAGAGTGTAAGAAAAGTCATTATGCGTCGTTATGTATCATTGTGACAATTAAACGGACCTCCGTCTCTTCACGGAACATTTTTTTTAGCCCATGAATCCGTGGACCAGTTTAAAATACAGTAATTACGAATTAAATAGATTTCAATATTTGTTTTTGCCCAAAAAATGTGTGTTCTGTCCAAAGGCAACCCATCAGCATTCGTTAAACAAGCCTGATCGGGGACCTGGATTGCTGAGACGCTGAGGTCAAACCGGTCCTGAGTTTGCTTGTTTAAACGCATTTCATTGGAATATTGATGGACCGAAATTGTTTTTAATGTAGAAAGACGACAAATGGGGGTTTATTTGTTTATTTCTTCAATGTTCAACCACAACAATGCATAGCACATTTTTATATTTTAAATCAATAGCCTTACAGTACTTGTGATGTAAAAGGCAGCTGGATGTTTATGAGTAAAGATATGATTTTTCGTGACAATGATTCCAGTTAAATAAAACAAGCGGAATGACCAAAACTGTGTTAAAGGCTATCTGTTAAGGCTTTCTGTTATATTTAAGGGGTTAACAACAGGCTGATATTACGCTTGACAATTCAAAGTATTTTACTCTCTACATAGCTGGATGTGAACAAACTTTGTTTTGATTCTATGGTTCTTTCGGTAAAGTCACGTAGATAGAAAAATAATAACAATAAAATAATAAAAATGAAAATAAGGTGAATACAAAAATAAAACAAATATCACGACGTTTCGATCGCTAAACACGCGGTTATTATTTTTTATATTTACGTGACTTTACCGAAAGAACCATAGAATATGAATTCCTGCAATCACGAAAGTTTTAAGTCAAAATTTAAACTTTGTTTTACTCAGGCATTCACGTAAGTCAAAATTTAAACTTGGTTTTGCTCAGGCATTCACGTATTTATATTTGTTTGTTTGCCCACGTTGAGTGTGCATGCAATTGCACACTCGCAACAGAGACGTGTCACACGCGATGAATGATTAATACGCACGGCGTGTTCAGGTAGGATGCATCCACAAGGGCCCATCAACGGACAAGGGGTCACAGCTTGTACTCTGGGGGGAGTAAGGGCGCAGAGGAGGGGAAGCTGAATGGAAGGACATGAGTATGGGATGGGATGTCAGTGCGTAGCACAAAGGTATTCCCTCGTTATCCACGAACTCGCTCTCCGCGATCTTGGCTTTCTGCAAATCGTACCTGGAAGTCCACGTCTATGTCGGAGCAGTAACGACGTCGCAACGATCATCGTTATTGTCAACATCGTTGCCACAATCGTCATTATAATCATCACCATCATCATCATCGCCATCATCATCACCATCACCATCATGATTATTGTCAGTCATCGTCGACAGCATCGTTACTACATCCTTCTACTCTGCATCATCATCATAATAATCATTTAGGATAAGTGAATTTATAAACTATTATTTAATACTTTTAATAATACATTTTATTTATTTTGTTTATTATAACCAACTTGAATTGTTCGTGTCATTATGATAATTAGCATGTATTTAATAGCGTATATATATATTTATTTGAGGTAATTCATTCAAAGGATAGGTTTCCGTTGGCCAATATCATTAACCGCGAAAATTCGCTATTCACAAGCATCTCCGGATCTTATTCCAACCCTCCCACCCCGCGCGAATAACGAGGGAATGCCTTATTCGCCTCCTCGAGGGACTGTTCGATTTTGGGGCTCGCCATCTCTAGTGTGTGAAAGGGGCACGGCGTGACGTGCAACACGCGGGGCATCTGAAAACGCGCGCTTCCCTTCAGCCAGGGTTAGACGACAGCGAATGAGGACAGGGACAAGTCAGTCCCCAAATCTGACAGGAGAGGCTAAAAGGGCTCACCCATCGGTGTGCACTCACGTTAAACAAAAATAAAACACGCTCTCATGCTCCACGTGCTTACAATACATTCTGTAAGCGTATTTTTTTTTACACTTGTGTGGATGTCACGCAATTATATTGTGTGTTGATACTGTGTGTCTTGCCTCACGGCAGATGGGGAGCATACGTTCACAGGAAGTTCCTGTTTTTTTATGCTAATGTTGGTCACGTGACCAGGAAGTGACGATGTTAGATTTCCACTGTACCACGCGGGCGTCAGCCATTACACAGATAAGTCAAGATGGCGGCACGCATCGCATCTCAGTGAGACCACAGCCACACTTGTCCATTGTGGGAGCTTAAGAAGCATTATCTGTAAGTTGTTTATATTCCTATAATATTGGAAATGCTGTTGTAATGTTGGAATGACCGTTATAGCAATGTAAATGCTTTTATGGTGCCGTTAAGTTGTTGTAGTAAATACGAGGCCTAGTTAGTAACGAAGCCTGTGACTTTCCTTATTGTGGATGTTACTTGTGATTTAGTAGGTCGAGTCAGACTTGTGCCTATGTTGCGATCCTGAGAGTGATGACGAAGTATCTCATCCACAGTTTAGTGTTAAGTGTAATGCTGTACATTTGGGGTGCAGTGGGATGAATACACTATGTGCCTGTATGCAACGCACCAGCTTGTGCCTTTGTCTAGTTGTTCAGGGGTAATGTGGGGGCCTGGTCCTTCCAGGATCTATTGTTATCTGAGACAATGTTCTGATGCTGTGGTGTTCATTGTGTGGGTGTTTCCGAATTATAACAGATGCTGTATCTGTGTTTTCTCACCAGTTTTACCTGTTACAATCAATTAATGACGATCGGAGTTGGACGGTCATCCTGGCTCCGAGGGTTTATTGAACACATGGTTATCTACTCGACTAGCGGTGCAACGCAGCGCACGGCGAGGCCGAGATAATAAAAAGATATTCTTCTTAAAGCTCCCAAGAAGTCCTGCAGCCAGCTCTGCAGCCAGCCCTGCAGCCAGCCCTGCAGCCAGCTCTGCAGCCAGCTCTGCAGTCAGCTCTGCAGTCAGCCCTGCAGTCATCTCTGCAGTCAGCTCTGCAGCCAGCCCTGCAGCCAGCTCTGCAGCCAGCTCTGCAGCCAGCTCTGCAGCCAGCCCTGCAGCCAGCTCTGCAGCCAGCTCTGCAGCCAGCCCTGCAGCCAGCTCTGCAGCCAGCCCTGCAGTCAACTCTGCAGCCAGCCCTGCAGTCAGCCTGCAACAAGCAAGGAGCTCTGCAAGGAGTCTACATTAAAATCGTGCTGCAAGCATCGCAGCATGGAAAGCCACAGTTCAGCAGGGAGAGATGCTGAAGAAGGTGAACCAAGCAATCCAGGATCTCCCATCCTGCCTCAAGAGGACCAAGGGAGTTCAAGGCCCCAGAGGGAGGTCAGGTTGACGCAACGGGCCTTGGAAAGCTATGAGGCTGAGAAACAGGACCTGGATGCCAGGATACAACGGGCATGGAACCGGGTTGAAGCAGATTTATCTGAAGCTTCAAATGCCTCAGACACAGTGGCCTCAATTCAGCGGGCCATCCAGCGAGTGAATGTGAGCAGCTCAAGCTACAAGCTCCTGGCAAATAGATACATCTCCCTCCTGATTAAGGTGAAAACAGATGAGGGCATTGAGGGAGTGCGCAGACAAGAGCACTTCCTTGAACTGCTCGATGATAATGTGCAGGCAGTGATACAAGATGCAATGGACCGTGTGGAGGGTTTAAGAGAGACACGATCTCAGCACTCTGTCTCATCCAGGTCCACCACAAGATCTAAAGCCTCAGTGCACTCACAGACATCATCTACTAGTATGGCAGCAGCTCAGGCACGCGCAGCAGCAGAAGCAGCAAGCGCCCGTATTGCCTACATGGCTGAAGAGGAAGCCATGCTAATTGAAAAGGCTCGCATACAAGAAGAAGCAAGCATAGCAGAGAGTACATTAGTGGCTACAGTGGTTACTGCCACACGGAAGAAAATTGAGCTGGATGCTAAGTTAAGCACCCTACAACTCAAAAGGGAAGCAGCTGCTGCAATGGCCCAGGCAGAGGTGCTCGAGGCAGCAGCCAACCTGGATAAGGAAGAGAATTGGAGAGAGTTTGGCACTCAGAAACCTGTCAAGGACCGTGATCAACTCACCAGAAAAAATATTTTGGACTGGTCTGAACAATGCATCAATGCTCCTCCACCAAACCATACTGAACAAAGGGTGGACGTTCAGGCATCGCCATCTCCACACCGAATGAACATGAATGCTGTCTACAGGAATGGTGGAAATGCATATCCCGCTCTGGCAGTTAGTCGCCAACTCAGCGTCGCGCACGTGGGGTCAGACGTGGATGCACCAAGTCAGACCCACATTCCAGACAGTCACATAAGGGGATCCAACCAACGTGATCGAAACCCTTTGGGCCCACAGTCCAACGCCATCGCAAATGACGGCATGCTAGGCAATACAGCCAATAATGCCGCCTCACAAGCGCCAGTATGGACACACCCTGGATCAGCAGGACTAGGAGACTTTGCTAGGTACCTGGCTCACCGCGAACTAATCAACACAGGACTCGTTAAGTTTGATGACCACTCTGAGAACTATCGAGCCTGGAGATCTACCTTCAGGAATGCAATCCGAAATGCAGACATCTCTGCAAGTGAAGAAATCGACCTGTTGGTGAAATGGTTAGGAAATTAATCTGCAGAGTACGCAAAGAGGATCCGGTCAGCAAACATTGACGACCCCGCCTCAAGCCTGCATGCGGTGTGGGAGAGGCTCGAGGAGTGCTATGGTAGCCCAGAAACCATTGAGAAGGCTCTCTTCAAGAAGTTGCAGAACTTTCCAAAAATCTCTGGTCGAGACAATAAAAGGTTACGGGAGCTTGGAGATCTTTTGATGGAGCTTGAATCAGCCCAGGCTGATCCCTACTTACCAGGTCTCATTTTCTTGAATACCTACCATGGCGTGAACCCCATCGTAGAGAAATTGCTATTTGACGTGCAGGAAAAATGGAGAACAGCGGGTTCAAGATACAAGTCAGAGCATCAGGTTGCATTCCCCCCATTCTCTTTTTTCTCAAAGTTTATCCGCAACCTGGCTAAGAATAGAAATGACCCGAGTTTCATGTTTGGCACCACGGGGATTTCCAGTCCAGATCTCCCAAAAATGGAAAGGACAACGGCGAAACGAGGAACAGCGAGAGGGCCAATTTCCGTACACAAGACTGAGGTCTCTCCTGCGACATTCGCAAACTCCGTCCAGGCAACCACCACAAAGAAAAAGATAGAGGATCCAGAGAAGCAATGCCCATTGCATGATAAACCTCACTCCCTCCAGAAATGCCGTGAGTTCAGGAGGAAGCCATTGGAAGAGCGGAAGAACATGCTGAAAGAATTTGGAGTGTGCTTCTAATGCTGTGCTTCTACTAACCACCTTGCAAGGAATTGCAAGGCAGATATCAAGTGCGAGGAATGTGGCAGCGACAAACACGCAACTGCTCTGCACACATTTTACTCGAAACCCAGTAGCACTAAGGCTTCCGATCCCGAAGCAGAGCACGGCGGGGAGCAAGGCGAGACCGCCGCACTCACTTCGTCAATCACAACCAAATGCACAGAAGTCTGTGGAGAAGGCTTCTAAGGAAGATCTTGCTCAAAGATATGCCTCGTCCGAGTCTATCCCAAAGGACATCCTGACTGGGCAGTAAGGATGTACGCCATAATGGACGACCAGAGCAACAGGTCTTTGGCAAGGTCAGAGTTCTTTGATCAGCTAAGTGTAGGTGGGAATTCCTTTCCATACACGCTCAGAACATGCTCAGGACTGATGGAGACAGTGGGAAGAAGAGCGAGCGGCCTCATGGTGGAAACCATAGATAGCACCATGAAGCTAGCCCTTCCTACGGTGACAGAGTGCAACGAGATACCGGACGACAGGAGTGAGATTCCCACGCCCGAAGTTGCACGTCACCACCCACACCTGAAACCCATAGCAGAGTTCATCCCGCCATTGGATCACGCGGCACAGATTTTACTTCTGCTCGGCAGGGACATGCTGAGAGTCCACAAGGTTCGTAACCAACGCAATGGACCTCACGACGCTCCCTATGCCCAGAGACTCGACCTAGGATGGGTCATCGTAGGTGACGTTTGTCTGAAGGGAATACACAAACCAGACCACATTAGCACATTCAGAACGAGTGTGCTCACGAATGGACGCACGTCGCTCTTCAAACCGTGCCCCAACCACTTCACGCTGAAAGAGGAACTCGGCGAGAGAAGTCAAGGCTGTACCGTGCAGACTTACGAAGAAACCACCATGACTTCGCTTGTGCATCCACCGTCTTCGTTGGAGTTTGTTCCTCCACGTTTCTCCAAGCCAGTCCTGACTGACAGGAAGAAGACTAAGGTGAAGCCGCTGCTCGTCGCTCTGCTGGTGGTCGTGGTGGTGGTCGCTGTGACCGTGGCCTCTCCATTCCTCGACTCGGAGCTATCGTCCGAGTGGGAATTCTGGAAGGAGTTCCACGGCAAGGCCCCACAACCGGAACATACCATCTCAAGGCTCGAGCTGTGTGGAGCCATTCTTGCTACAGAGGTGGCGGAACTGATCTTAGACGAATTTGACGTCAAACTGGACACGGTCAAGTTCTACACGGACAGTAAGGTCGTACTAGGCTACATAAACAACCAAACCAGAAGGTTCTACACCTACATCAGCAACCGGGTGGAGCGCATCAGGAGATCGACGCAGCCGGAGCAATGGAATTACGTTCCAACTGACCAGAATCCAGCAGATCTCGCAACTAGGTCCGTCCCTGCATCTCTGCTGAATCAAACAATCTGGCTGATGGGTCCAGCGTTCCTGTTACGACGTGACGTTGTCCCATGTACTACCAAGGAGACCTTTGGACTCTTAGAGCCCGAGTCCGACAAGGAGATTCGTCCTCTAGTGATAACTTTCGTAACAAATGTGCGACCAAGAAGTCCACTGAGTCCACACCATTTTAACATTTCTCGAAATGGACGACGCTCGTGCGAGCGATAGCACATTTAACGCATGTCGCAGACTGCTTCCATCGCCCGATGAGAGGCACCACTGGTAGCTGCAATGGATGGCATCACTGCACAGTGCCACGCACTGAAGACGAGCTTTCCAGAGCAAGGAAATCAATCTTCCGCTGTGTGCAACAGGCAGCTTATGCAAGTGAGATCAAGGCCATCAACAAGGGAGAAGACCTTCCTAGGGTCAGCACCCTCAGGAAGCTAAACCCCGGGATGGACAAAGACGACTTGCTCAGGATTGGTGGTCGGCTAGGGAATGCAAAATTAGATGAGAATGAACGAAACCCCCTCATAATCCCAAGCCAGAGCCACATCGCAATCTTACTCGTGCGCCACTACCACGAGAAGGTCAAGCACCAAGGTCGGCACTTCACAGAAGGAGCAATCCGATCTGCAGGGCTGTGGATCGTTGGAGCAAAGAGGTGCATCGCCAGCACAATCCACAAGTGTATCCGGTGTCGCAAGCTACGTGGAAAACAGGAAGAACAGAAAATGGCAGACCTCCCAGCCGATCGACTCAGTGTGGAACCTCCCTTCACCTCTGTAGGGATTGACGTGTTCGGACCGTGGACAGTCATCTCCCGCCGCACCAGAGGAGGGCTCGTGAACAGCAAACGTTGGGCAGTGCTGTTCACCTGTATGAGTACACGAGCAGTGCACATCGAAGTCATCGAGTCCATGGACTCTTCGAGCTTTATAAATGCACTCCAGAGATTCTTCGCCATCAGAGGGCCAGCCAAGCAACTCCGTTCTGATTGTGGAACCAATTTCATAGGAGCATGTAAAGAGCTTAAGATCAATATGGAGAATGTCGAAGATGATTCTGTCAGGAAATACCTTAGTGACCAAGGCTGCACATGGATCTTCAATCCTCCCCACTCTTCGCACATGGGTGGAGCCTGGGAACGCATGATCGGGATTGCTCGACGCATTCTCGACTCCATGCTATGTGATGTCGGGTCCACACGGCTCTCTCACGAGGTCTTGACCACTCTCATGGCCGAGGTCTCAGCCATAATTAACTCAAGACCCCTGATCCCCGTCTCAACCGACCCGGAGTCACCATTCATCTTGACTCCTGCTACACTTCTTACCCAGAAGACAGATGTGCTCACAGCACCTACCGAAGAGGCCAGCACTGCAGACCTCTACAGACGTCAATGGAGACAAGTGCAGAGCTTCGCGAACACGTTCTGGCGTCGCTGGAAAAACGAGTACCTTACGACACTCCAAGTGCGCAACAAGTGGCAGTCTAATAGACCAGACATCCAAGAAGGCGACCTCGTCCTACTGAAGGACAACCAAGCCAAACGGAATGAGTGGCCAATGGGCCGCATCCTCAATTCGATTCCAAGTGCCGATGGAAAAGTTCGAAAGGTCGAGGTTATGATTGCGAAGCAAGGAGTCGCAAGAACTTTCATCAGGCCCATAGTCGAGATAGTACTACTTCTCTCTCGCAAAGATATGGACAAATAAGTCGACCCGTTGAAGTTGTTATACACTTGTTTATGAGATAGGAAATAAATGGTGGTATCTCCTAGATACCAGACGGGGAGTGTCTTGCCTCACGACAGATGGGGAGCGTAGTTTCACAGGAAGTTCCTGTTTTTTGATGCTAATGTTAGTCACGTGACCAGGAAGTGACGATGTTAGATTTCCACTGTACCACGTGGGCGTCAGCCATTACACAGATAAGTCAAGATGGCGGCACGCATCGCATCTCAGCGAGACCACAGCCGCACTTGTCCATTGTGGGAGCTTAAGAAGCATTATCTGTAAGTTGTTTATATTCCTATAATATTGGAAATGCTGTTGTAATGTTGGAATGACCGTTATAGCAATGTAAATGCCTTTATGGTGCTGTTAAGTTGTTGTAGTAAATACGAGGCCTAGTTAGTAACGAAGCCTGTGACTTTCCTTATTGTGGATGTTACTTGTGAGACAGACTTGTGCCTTTGTTGCGATCCTGAGAGTGATGACGAAGTATCTCATCCACAGTTTAGTGTTAAGTGTAATGCTGTACATTTGGGGTGCAGTTGGATGAATACACTATGTGCCTGTATGCAACGCACCAGCTTGTGCCTTTGTCTAGTTGTTCAGGGGTAATGTGGGGGCCTGGTCCTTCCAGGATCTATTGTTATCTGAGACAATGTTCTGATGCTGTGGTGTTCATTGTGTGGGTGTTTCCGAATTATAACAGATGCTGTATCTGTGTTTTCTCACCAGTTTTACCTGTTACAATCAATAAATGACGATCGGAGTTGGACGGTCATCCTGGCTCCGAGGGTTTATTGAACACATGGTTATCTACTCGACTAGCGGTGCAACGCAGCGCACGGCGAGGCCGAGATACTGTGTGTAATATGCCGTTATATGCAGAGCGTTGAGTAAAGCACTGAGAACCTGTGGCCTTAGAATGTCTGCGCATGCTGTATTATGAAATTGGTCTAAAATCCGCGCACTCAGAATCTTTCTCTATCCGTCGATAACATTTTACGGACAATACAAACCATGAAATTATAACGATCTTAAACAAATGATGTGCACTACTATTATATCAGAATGATAATATTTATTTATCCTAGAGGAATCCGATGAAGTATGAAGCTCTATTCACAAATGTCCAGTGAGGGCGGGTTAGAACGTTGTAACAAGAAACAATACAAAAAAACACGATATGACTGCAAAATATAGGAAAAGTAAGGAAATCACAAAATAAAAATAAACATTTGTATTTAACCAGCTAAGGCCCACCATGAGGCCTCATTTGCCAGTACAAAAATATACTAATAGGGGTTTACCCCTTTTTTCTGGCAACAAAACTGACACCTTTTGCAAGGAATCATGTTTATATTAACCACAATACTTGCAGTCAAATGCAAACAAAAAAACAATACTCTGATAATTTATGCATTGTCCTTGAAAGTGATTGGTCCACACCAGACAGCTTTTCTTAGAACCTAGTCTCAAATGGTGTTCAACCAGATGACGCCAAAAGGCGCACAGCTCAAAGACAACGCACTATCAGAATAATGAGAGCTCGGGGTAAGCATCTACATCATGAGGCCTCCTTTGCCAGTACCAAAATATACTAATAGGGGTTTTCCCCTTTTTTGGCAACAAAACTGACACCTTTTGCAAGGAATCATGTTTACATTAACCACAAAACTTGGAGTCAAATGCAAAAAAAACAATACTCTGATAATTTGTTGTCTTTCAACTGTGCGCTTTTTGGCGTCATCCGGTCGAACACCATTTGAGACTAGGTTCTAATAAAAGCTGTCTGGTGTGGACCAATCAGTTCAAGGACAATGCATACATTATCAGAGTATTGTTTTTTTGTTTGCATTTGACTGCAAGTATTGTGGTTAATGTAAACATGATTCTTTGTAAAGGGTGTCAGTTTTGTTGCCAGCTAAGGCCCATTGAGCTATCTAGCTCTTTTTCAGAAGCGACCTGGCCACACATGATTGCTCAGCGAAGTGGCTTATCATGTGGAACTCTTTTTCAGCCAAATAATCCAAATAATCTACATAAGCCTGCCCATGGGGGGACGAAAGCCAACATATTTTTGGCGACTCTCTTTCAATAATAAAAATGCTAGTTAGATGACAGAAGAGATAGGAAAGATGTAGTGAGATTCGAGATGCAGACACAATTGTTCTGCGGTCTCTGCCTGCACATGTTGGAGATACATGCTTTGAGGAAGGCGACCTGCTCACACTAGAAAAGGCCATCAGCATAGGCCAACTTTTTTTGAAGCGTCTAGAGAAAGCATGAATATGATCACACGTGAGGAGGATTGGAGTTTCAACGTACTACGGCGGGAAGGTAAACCACATGTCAATACGTAATGTGCACAGTCCTATACACAGGCAAAGAGTCTGGAAAGAAGGGCCCGGTTCAACCATGGACGACGTGCAACAGATGCAGTTACCATTCGTCACATGACAGGTGTCCAGCCAAGGATGGCAAATGCAATTACTGCCACAAGCCGGCCACTTAGCCTGTGTTTGTCTGCAGAAAGTCAGGAGTCAGTGGTCAGGGTGCATGCGCCACAAGAGAGGGGTGAAGACATCTTGGCGACATCGGTGGCGAGTTGTAAACTCCCTCGACTGGTATACAGGAGGTCGTGGGTTCAATCCCGATCATGACGCCTGCTCTATATTTGGAGTTTGCATGTTCTCCCTGTGGTCGCGTGTATTTTATTTTGGGTCCTCTGGTCTTTCCGTCAACATTTAGCATCAACTTCACATGTTTAGAGTATTTGGCTGCTATCAATTTCTACGTAATAAGCCACTTAAAACCTAAGAGTATGGTTATCATTTGTGATAGCCAGGTCGCTTCTGAAAAAGAACTATACAGCTCAGTGGGCCTTACCTGCTAAAATACAAAATAGTTTAGTTTTTAGTTTATCTCGCGAGAGGAAATCCTGATTGAGCGAAAACCAGTAAGCAGATCGACACAGGAGCAACACTCATCTTCTTGGTTCTTTCGGTAAAGTCACGTAGAAGGAAAATAATAAAATAATAAAAATAAAACATAATAAAATAATTCTCACGACGTTTCGGCTACAACGCAAGCAGCCGTCCCCAGGTGAAGAATGAAACGCCACCAAGCTTGGAGCGTATATTTAAGATGGGTTGGAGGGGGAAGAAGAGCGCCTTGACAAAATAATTTGTATATCAAGAGTGAATTAGCATATTTATGGGAAATGCGTAGGAGGTGGGCGGGGGGTTTTCAAAGTCATATTATGCCCATGCATTATGCAGGATTAGCGGCATCAAAGGGAGGGGGTAGGGGGTAGCATTAACAAAGGGAGGGAATGTTAATAGTATGTAGAAGCAACGAAACATATCAATGGGAGAGCGGTGAAAGGAGACCCACAGCGGAGCAAATAATCCATTCCCTGTGGAGAACACAAGATACACAGTCAATGCCAGTGAGTGGACTGCGGTCTGAAAGTCACCGTAAATGTGAACACAATCAGTTAAGATCAGAAATTATTTATTACGTACTTCCAATGATTGCTGAGCCAGAATCGATCTTCTTGGTTGAAATTGTCTCTGTGTTTGTATATGTGGATCGCCTCATGAACGAATCTCTCATGGTAGCCAGATGGCTTGCAGATAACCTCTGTCTTGGAGAAGTCAATGTCATGTGAGCCCACTGAATTGGAACAGTGATCTGCCACGGCTGAGGTGTTTGTCCTACCGTGTTTCAAGTCTGCTTTATGTTCACGGATGCGGTCCGAGACATGTCGTTTGGTTTCTCCAATGTAACTGCTACCACAGAGGCAACTTAGTTTGTAGACGCCAGGGTACTGTATGTCTGGAACCACATCTTTTACAGACGGGACCAGATCACGGATTTTATGTACTGTGTTGAATCGGACCTGGATCTTGTGTTTAATCAGGATTTTGGAGATCTTTTTTGTGACCCCAGCAATGTAGGGTGTGATGGTTTTGAAAGGCTCCTCAACAGGATCCTTCTTGATGGTTGGAGTGATGGCTTTGCGGATTGTGTAGTCGGAGTAACCATTCGCCTTAAGAGCTTGGCGTACGTGTTTGAGTTCACTGGCAATGTGTTCCTGGTCGGAGATGCATTGGGCTCTATGGTATAGAGTCTTGATGAGGGAGTTCTTCTGGGATGGATGGTGGTGGGAATCCGGTTTTAGGTAAGCATCCGTATGGGTGGCTTTCCTGTAGACAGAATGGCTCATTGAACCATCAGGTTTCCTTCTAATTAGGACATCCAAAAAGGGTAGCTTGCCATCTTTTTCGACTTCCATGGTGAATCTGATGGCTGGGTGTATGGAATTGATGTGGTCGAGGAATTGGTCTAGAGCAGGCCGGCCATGTGGCCAGATGACAAAAGTGTCATCTACGTACCTTTTCCATAAGGTCGGGCGTAGAGTGGCAGTCTGGATGGCGTCAGTCTCAAATTTCTCCATGAAAACGTTGGCTACAACCGGAGATAGGGGGGAGCCCATTGGGGTGCCCTCAGTTTGTTTGTAGAAAATTCCATTCCAGGTGAAGTATGTATTGGTTAAGCAGTGTCTCACCAGGGGGGTACCCCAGTATTCAATCCTTGATGAACCAAGTCTTCAATTATTGCGATGGTGTCAGGTACAGGAACTTTGGTGAATAAGGAAATCACATCAAAACTGACAAGCAGGTCGTCTGGGGACAGGGAAATTCCCTTGATTGTCGATACCAGGTCAGTAGAGTTTAGTACCGCAGAGGTGGTTTTTCTAGTGAAAGGCCGCAGGAATTCAGACAAAAAACGAGCCAGTTTGTAGGTGGGGGAGTTGATAGTAGAGACAATGGGACGAAGAGGTGTATCTTCTTTATGTATCTTTGGCAAGTCATATAATCTTGGTGGCCTGGCTGCAGAGGGTTTCAACGAGAACTGTTTGGTTTGATCAATTAATGCGGTTGAATCAGAAATGATTTTGTTGGTTTTAATGACGAGGCTGTTGGTGGGGTCTCTTTTTATTTTTGTATAGCTGCCATCGTTGAGTAGTTCTTGAATTTTGTTGTTGTATTCTGTTTTGTCCATGATGACAGTGGCATTGCCTTTGTCGGCTGAGAGGATGACAATGTCATCCCTCTTTTTTAATTGAGTTAATTCAAAACGCTCATCTTTGCTGATGTTACTAGCTGGCATCTTAGCGTTTTTGAGGGTTGTAGCGATTTCAGATCTTGCTACGTCGGCAGCGATGTGACCCAGGCCCTTGAGAGCCACATCTACTCGGGCAATGATATCAACACTGTCCATTAATCCGCTTAAAGTGTATAAATAGTTTGGCCTGATGAAGCCACGAAGCAAGTCGACGAGTAAACTGATGTTGTACGCCAACCACCCTATCGCAGTAGCACCTGGTACATCAAGTACCAGGTGGTGGAGGTATACCAGAGGCCCCTCATCAATAAATGCCAATCGCCTGGTGGTTCTTTGTGAAGAGAGTCTAATCACGGAAGTGGTATGGACGAATATCCCTAACGAAAGAAAGCCATAAGCACGTTTCTGGGAATGTACTTCCCATCAAAATAGATCTGACAGTGCCCCCTGTTGTCCACGGGCCACGCCAACAGCCAAACACCTTCGTGGGCAAGAATAGCAGCCAAGCTGAGGGAGATGGAGGCGGAAGGTCACGTCGCTAAAGTGACTGAGCCCACCGATTGGGTCTTCGCCATGATAACAATGGCAAAGAAGAACAAAGTAGGCATTTGCATTGACTCGAAAGACCTAAACAAGGCCACCAGAAGGGAGAATTACTATATCGCCACAGTGAAAGAAGTGGTGACGTCAATGCAGCCGAACGGCAAAGTGTTTTCAGCGATGGATGCCAAGTCCAGTTTTTAACAGATCAAGAATAGGATTTACCCTTTCTGGCAATAAAACAGGTGTTAAGATCTTGATTTGAAGTTTTTGTGACTGCAGGAATCCATACTCTTTGATTCTTTCGGTAAAAATAAATCACAACGTTTCGGGCGCAACACAGGCGTCCGTCATCAGGTGGGAAAGCGCTTTCCCACCTGATGACGGACGCTTGTGTTGCGCGTTGTGATTTATTTTATTTGATACCTACGTGACTTTACCGAAAGAACCAAAGAGTAAGGTGTTAAGATGTTAAAACACCTAACTGAAACCTTTTGCAAGGAATCATGTCTGTATTAACCACATAAACTTGTGGTGAACTGGCAAACGAAAAACATGCTCTGGCAGTATATGTGTAGTGGTGTTATTTCACACGGACAACTTCTTATTTTTCTCCTGTGTCACTTTATTCGAACAGAACTCCTTGCGTTCAACACCACGTCTCTCCGTAGCGACCCTCCCGCTTGCGCTGCTCGCCTGCCACGCTCCGCTAGCCTGCTCTCTCTCTCACTCTGCTAGCCTCTCCACTGCTAACCTATCACTACACACTCTGGTAACTTCCCCCCGTACACTCTGCTAGCTCTCCACTGCTAGTCTATTGCTATACGCTTTGCTAGCTTCTCCACTGCTATCCTATTACTATACACTCTGCTAGCTTCTCTACGACTAGCCTATTACTATACATTCTGATAGCTTCCCTACTGATAGCCGTATCACACTCACACTTAGGATTCCGCTAGCTTCTCTACTGCTGGCCTGTCTACCCTCACTCTTCCATCCTCGCCCTTGCCTCCAGCGGGGGATCAGCCAACACCGCTGGAGAGGACGAGGTGTGGAGAGCAGGGTACCGGACTCCTCTTGAATTCTTTTTTGTCTTCACTCCAACCAACTCAACCTCTCTGCCTCACACGTTCCTCTTTTATCCCTCTCCTCATTAAGTGCCCCCAGATGGCCCTGATTATGCCTTCGTCCTTCCCACGCCTCACCCACGTGTTTTCCCCTTATCGCCACTATCTCTCGCCTCCGTGGCGCCTACTCTGCATATGCATTTTTAGCCAGCCAATTACTTCCTCTTTCCCTAATTGCTGGCGTCTCTCTGTCTGCTGTCACCCAGGCTACCGGCTTGCACTTGCTTATTCTTAGCTGACCTCACTGTCTGCAACCCTGCACATAATGCAACTGCTTTTTGCAAACCCGGCGCCCGTTACGCCACTACATCTGCATTGTCTTTGAAACTGATTGGTCCACACTAGAAACAGCTTTCTTTAGAGCCTAGTCTCATACAGTGTTAGACCAGAGGGTGCCAAAAGGCGAACAGCACAAAGACAATTCCATAAATATGTAATGACATGATGACACCTGCTGGGGCGGTTGCACCTGCCAATAGCGTTTTGCATCTTACACGTGCTGCATGGGTGCACGAGCAGTCGAATGATGATTCTCTACGGGTCTTGCGGCGTCACGCAGAAATTGAACAGAAAACTCCCGCATCGGTTGATGGGCCATGATTGGTTCTTCATAATGACCTATTGGTGTGGAGAGAGGACATGTTGGACCGTTGCCGTGTTGTTGTCCCCACTGCTCTTCGAGGTGACCTGATTCGTGTGGTGCACAAGGATAAGTTGTTACATCTTGGTGTTCGGAAGACCTTGCTGACATTACAGCGTGATTATTCTTGGCCGGGGATGACCGCTGAGGTTTATGAGGTGGTCCAAGGGTGTACGGAATGCGCGCATGGGAAACCGCCACAACGGAAGTCCCATCCGGCACTGCAATCCATTTCGGTTTCACGGATCAACGAATTGGTAGTGCTCGATATTCTTGGGCCTTTCCCTGCCGCTCCAAGAGGGAATACATTTCTCTTAGTAGGGGTTGAGTATTTATCCCGATGGCCTATGGCTTGGCCGCTGCCTGACCAGTCGGCGGCTTTCATTGCGGAGGCATTTTTGTACTGTTACGTTATGGACAAGGGAGCCCCTGAGCAGTTGCTCACTGACCAGGGGCGCAATTTTTAATAAAAACTGCTGCGCGAGGTTCGCGAAGAAAAGGATACGAAGAAACTTGGAACGTCACCGTACCACCCCCAGACAGATGGGATGGTGGAGCGCCTGAATAGAACTTTGACCTCCATGCTTTGTCAGGTGGTTGACGTGGTGCAAACGGATTGGGATTTGCATGTTCCTAGTGTACTAACCGCATATAGGATGGCCCCTCATGCTTCCACGGGATTTTCACCATTGTTTTTCATGTATGGGAGGGAGAATGTAACCCCTATGGCTGCGCAATTGGGTTCGTCACTGGATAAGGGGAAATACAAGTTGCCTGAGCATGTGAAAATTACCCTGCAACGCATCTCCATGGCTCGGGAGGCGGCCAGAGTGAATGCCGCCATGGCACAGGCGAACAACGAACGTATTGCGGGGAAATGGGATTACGTGCTACCATAGTCCATTGGTGACAGAGCATGGTTGCATTGCCCGCAGGTGCCAGTCGGTACGTCCCCTTAGCTGAATAAGCCCTGGCAAGGGCCCGTGGAAGAGGTCGAGGTCAAACGGCCGCAGTATGTGCATATTCGGGTGGGCCGTCGCCGTTTGTTTGTCCATCTGTCTTGGTTGAAGCCGTTTGTTCCTTCTGTTGTGTATATACCCCCTTTTTATTTATTTTTTTAATATTTTTTATTTAAGGATTATTCTGCCAACATATATAATTTATTTTTTTAATAGACACGGGGCAACATGGGGGAACAAACACACTCACACACTCCCACAGATGCGCGCATACCTCACCTCAAACGGCTAGAGGGCATGAAAGAGGGCAATATAGGTCATAAAAACTCCCCGAATTTCACACAAGAGGAACAAGGGAGGGGAGAATTGCAGGCGGGGGGTTAGAATGACATCCTTTCGTTGAAAAGCCTTACAAAACCAGGCACCACGGACGAAATATATAATTATATTCTTAACAAAGGAAACAACATTGACGACAAAAAGCACAGACGGGTTTTGAACCATGTTAGATAAACAAGTTACCAACTTAGCCATGAAGATTAAGCAAACATTATCTATCCTCACTCCAATTGGGAACCAGACTACAGTCTGCACCAGAGTCGCGATTCATCAATTGTGAATTAAATACGGACATTATTTACCTTAAATAATTTCTACGCGGCCGGGCCGAAGCATCAAAGAATAATTATGGCTTGGGTCGCTCCAAAATAAAAATTCCTAGCCGGGATATCAGATTAAATAATCACAAGAAATCAAATAATAAGTACGGAATTAAAGTGGATCTCCTAGAGGAGCTAAGGGCGGAGAAGTCTCTCATAATTAACCGAACGCAACACGGCCGTCTTTGTTTTCCCGAAGAGGATCTCCACACCCACACACCAGGGGCCAGGAGATTGCCCCAATAAAGGTTGGAACACATGCCTCCGAAGATAAATAAATAAGCGCATGCGCCGGGTGCTTCCACCGTGGAAACAACCGTCTTTGTCTCCCCGCAACACGGACAGCAAAAATTGCACACGCGAGCAAATAACATTTTTATGGGGAGATCGGGCCATGATGAAACACCGTGAACACGGTTACGGCATAATCAGGGTCGCTCGCAATCAAGTCACAATGGAACTAAGCAGCAAATAAGTCGCATTTCAACTTCCAAACCAAACAACTTGAGCTGTGCGAGACAAAAGATATGATTCCCGAGCAAGGGAGGGAATCATTAAGCTCGCTTAACGCGTAGGTTTTCGCGACAAATATTATTCAGAAACAAAAACATGGATTAGAATATTTTTTTTTTATAACTCGATGCGAACGCAATCGTCGGTCTGGTTAATGGATAACTTAGGTGGCGCCATCACGAGGCCCCCACCCCTCCTTCCAGAATAATTACACAGCTGTGTCTTCAAAGCTAATAAACATACGGACTAACACACACGGACAAACACACACGGACGGACACGACACACACGGACGCACAACTTCACCCCCACAGGAAGGCTTTATGACAGCCTTTGAACAACTCGGGAAACTGAGTGGAATTTCCCGATATAAGCCGAGGAAAAATCCATTCAAAGCAGATCGTCAGGGGCTCTGGGCCCCATCTCGTCACGGGGCGTCGGCTCCACCTCCTCTCGTCACCGCCAACGAAGAAGTATTTCGTCATCCAGAATGACGAGGTTCGCGGGGTAGCGACGTGCAGCAACAAGCCGAGGTCTGCACCACCTGAGAAGAATCGCTACCCTGAGTCGCCGAGCTGCGAGTGAAGCCAACAAAGAAGCCAACGTCCACCCTGCCACGAACGAAGCATCGCTCCTCGTCAGAGTGACGACCAGCGAACAACCCGCAGGAAAGGCGGAGATCGCCAAGCGAGCAAAGCAGAGAGCGCGAAGCAGTGGAGAAAGCCTGGTCAAACGGCTGTGAGGAGGAGGACAGCGCCATCGCATGCGCCGTGTGTTTGAGGCGCACACCGACCAACGACCCAGTGAGCACAGCCGCGTCGTCCAGAGCCACAAGCCAACACAGCCTGAAGCAAGGGCGAAGTTGGCAACGATCAAGGAGAGAGCCACGGCAGCAGCACGACCCGGGCGTCACCGAGCGTCGTGCCAACTGGTCATCTAGCAGTAGAGGGAGAGAGAGCGCAAGAGCAGCACGACTCGGACGTCACCGGGCATCACCGAGCGTCGTGCCAACTCGTCATCCAGCAGTGGAGAGAGAGAGAGAGCGCACAAGCAGAGACGTCCGAGCGAGGGAGCAGCAGGGGCTCGCTGCGGCCACGCCCAACCCAGAGAGGAACTTCGCTGGCGGCGGGTTGTATCCTCCCACACCACGCAAGCTAACGACACAACTCCGGCTTTAAGAAATTTAATTAATATTACGAGGGGACAACGCACACACAGCACACACACGAATAAGACTTTAAAAAAAAATTATCTTTGCGTTTCAAAAAGGGTTGCCATTTCGAGGTGGTGCGTTCACTACCAAATGATCGTGCAAAGCAGTTGCTGCCGTCGAGTTACATGAATAAGAAATGTTTTAGTCATTCAATTTTGTTAATTGCATAATCTTGCCCATGAATTTATTGACGTATACTCGCTTTCGCATACTAGAGTGTCATGTGCTTGTTTAGAATTAAAATTGCTCAACACCAACTGTTCGAGTGCTTCTTTCCAAGTCCATGCAAAACTGTCTTATTCATAAGAGCTGTTACCTGCGATGAGATATGAAAATGGAGACCTAAAATATCATAACACACACTAGGATAATCGGTAAATGTTTAATCAATGATAATCGTGTTATCCTGATTGATATAACTCTGGATAAACGAAACTAAGCCTAATTATCATAACTGCACACATTAACATAGTCGCAAGCATCTGCATAAATTACTACGATTATCTCCGTGATTATCATAATTTATGCATATAAGCACATGATTATCATAATTTATGCATATTAACACACACATTAACATAATTAATGCGATTTGCGCATTTTTCGGAAAATTATTATTTTTTTATATTTTTATCAAAATTTCATAATCCAACACATACAACACTTCGCGGATTGCCTTTCCATCTCCAACAATTGGCCTGCCGGTGTCTGGTATGTCCGACGCGCCAGGAATAGTGCTTTCGGAGGGCGTGCGTCAGAAGGATTGTGTCGTGCCGCCCACAGCATCCGAGCCTGTGACCACCGACTGACTTCAAAGCCTCGCCGGGAGCGGGGAGGTGCCTGTCACTGCCGAGCCTGCTGCACCTGCGCCTCCTGTGTTCCAACCCGCATCTCCGGCTGTTCCGGGGGGTGTGCACACCGCCCGAGCAGGAGCGGAAGACCGTCCCCATCGACGGACCGGCGTCGTGAACTCGGTCTAAATGCTTGCGGTACCGTTGATGATTCATTATTATGCGTATTGCTTGGGAATGGCGGTGGGGTCATGGTTGATTATTGAGCTGTGTTCTCCTCCCTCCGTCTTGTTCCCTTTGCACAGTTCCTTCTCCTTGTTTCCTTATATTAGGTGTTTTAATTGTTCCTCCGGATTGTTCCGCCTTTTCAACAACATTACTGGAGTCCTGCTTGATAACTCTTTTATTGTTGTGCTTAACCAGTACATGGGTGCGCTTACCTATTATCTTAGTATTAGCCGGGACTGCTGTTTTTCTATTACAGGTAAAGACAACATCCAATCTGAAAGAGAGTGTCGAAGAGTTCCAATTCAGTTTAAACTCTCCTGCAGACTTCGGTAAAAAAATGACCCTTTAAATGTAGGCAGCCAAATGTTGCATGTGGTCGGATCTGATTCAAAAAATAGAAAAAAAGAAAATTGTACTTTTGGAAACTATTCTGCGAAATAAGTCCAACATACATACATTCCAATCAAATGCATTATATAACGGCGTATAAAATCTGACATTTTACACCGAAATATATAATCGAAGGTGATGTAAGTTTGCCACTCGCACACTGGCTACTTGCAAGCACCCATGGAAAATTGCACCTGCTTTTGAGCACTCAATCACAAGGTGTGTTCAAATGACGTAATCGTGTACAAAGGGACAGCTATTGGATATGCCTCGGTGTTTTTGTGTGAAAGTTGAGAATGTCCTTCTTAGCAAGAGGAACATTTTGTTTTTTTAAATATTTTTTTTCCTCCGATGTAGCATTATGGAGATACAGAGCAGAACAGATGTATGGGCATTAAAAACAGAAAAATAGGAACGTTACAATAAAATAAACCAAAATCAATAATTACGTATTGCATTAAACTTAGCTTAGATTAAAAAATTAAGTAATCAAGTGGTAAAACCCCATATTTATTTAATATAAACATGTTCCGTATTAATGTCAACAACCAGAACGATGCCATACATTGCTAACCAAACACCAAAAAAATTGTAAACAAAAATATAATGAAAATTAAACCAACAACAGCATTGAATAAACTTCAAATACAATAACATACACACGTATTTTGATAAGTTACTACCTTTTGTGCGCGTGCATTCTAGTGTACGTGAGAAACGGTATGATGTGCATTATTTACTTAAGCCTCTCAATATTAATATTAGCGTTCTGAACGGGGATACACAATGTTCATGTGAACACACCATGATCCAGAATTGTTTTCCCAACATAATAGAGTTTACAGCGATTAAAATGTATTGTGTCATGAATCATTCTGCGTTCACCCTGCGAATTACTTTGTTTAGAAAAGCGAGCATCATGAAGTGCAGTGTGTGCATTTATACATAACACTGACTTGGAAATTAATGTCAATCACAGTTCTTCAGAAATTTCATTCTTTTCGAGTCAAGCAGAAGTTAGTTCTGAAGAATCTCATTGATTTATGGAGCATGATTCGCGAGCGCCAAACCCCAAAGCCTGGACTCCTCTACTTTCAAAAATTCGACTTACGAACTTTCAGAGATACGAACAAACCTGTCCATATGTCCAGTTGCCTGTTCGGACCGAGAGCCGTAAGTTGAACCGCCGCGCAATAGATGGCGGTGGTGGCATCTGCTGAACATGAAGAACCAGTGGCATCTACTGTACATCTACAGGAGATTATACAACTTTTAAAGCCACCTCCCCTCTTTAGTGTACATGCCGTACAACATGTTTGGAATCGACAGAAGTAAAGTTGGACTTAGGAGCAATTCGACTTATGAACAGACCCCTGGAACCTAACTCGTTCGTAACTAGAGGAATCCCTGTATTGGGTCTACCAAGAGTGCAAATTATGGCATAGACACCCAGTTCTGCCATTTGCTATTGATGAACCGGTGTTTCCACCACTGAAGAGCCATGTGCCCACCACGCCACAGTTCCCACTTGGGAGCGGGTGTGCTGCAGCTCGGGTATGCTACCCACACAGCAGTGGGAGAGAGAGAGAGAGCGCATGGCAGCGGGTCGGAGATATTCGCGAACTGTTAATGCTCCCTCCAGCCTGGGAAAGGAACCACATTTTTCCGCCCGATTTAATCAAGCGGGAGTGGAAACGGCAGTGACACGCAGCTTTCCAACACCACACACTCAACACCGCAGTGGAATATACTAACATTAAGCACAGGAGAATGCACGGTTTCAACGTCACGAAATCCATGACAGCTCACAGACTTTTAGAGTTCGCCCTCGTGGATTATGGGAATGGCTGTGAATCGCAGGGGTGCCGTGAATTACGGAAATCAAGAATTGAAGTATAAGTTTTGTATATACAGTAGTATACATTGTATGTGCTGGATACCAGGGTCTTCAACTGTCAGTCCATAAAGGTCCGCGCTATGGCCAACCGAGGCACGAAAAGGTCATATGGCACTCCTCCACAAGCTAATAATATAGTGTTATGTGACCTGCCGGAAAATGCAGTTGAACATCCCTGCTACGTACGAATCCAAGGGCAAATATTTCATCAGAAAGTTTACGAACTTACGAAGCTCGGAGCAGTTTGATCAAAACATTGTTGCGTGTTGACATTTAATTCGGTCATGAAAAGTCTTAAGCCATATGTGAGGAGGAGCTTTGTCGGTCAGAATGTGATCAACACATTGGCACGTGTGAATAATTTCTTTGTAAACTTTACAATCTTATCAGATGGTGGAGGGTGAATGACAAGAATTTTGGAATAAAACTATTGTGGTCTAGCCCGAAATGAATATGGATTATTAGCTACTTGTATTTAGTAACGAGCTTGTTCGGGAAGACATTAAAGCGAAACTTATCTAATTTCAGCCGCCTTGCTGTTTACCGTAAAGTATTTGTGAAAACATGTATGGGGTTTGACTTAGTTTAACACGTAGGCTTTCACGACCATTATCATCCATAATAGAGTTTTTTTGGGTTAGATCGCGTAAATGCGATATAACCCAAAAAAAGTCTATTATGGTTTGACTTAAATTGGGGTTCGACATAACAGATTGGGTTCAATATAAAAAATAAAAATCCTTCCATAAGCGATCAATATAAAGTCCAAGCAATTCAAGTAAAGCGGACTGAACATGATTTTATTTTATTTTATTCCCATATTTTAAATTTCATCATTATTCTGGGATTCTTAAAAATATATATATATACTATTTTCGCCTATTATAATGAGATAAAAAACGTGTTTGGGCAGCTGCTGCGATTTGTCAAAACATCCCCAGTGCTTTTGAAAAAAAGAGCCTCGTGTTAGCACGGTGGGGTGTGATTTCCTACACGAGAGGGGCAGAGGAGGGGGGGGTGCTGAAATAGTGGCGTTAATTGCACATAGGGTTAGTATGACGTGTGTGTGGACAGAGTGCAGCGTCGGCAGAATTGTGCTTCCCTCTAGTGGACAATATAGATAAGCAGACCATACGTCAATATCTCTCTCCACATAAAAACAAATAAGTATTTCTTACACAACTCAAAAGATCCAACGGCCTTCTGGGAAGGCATAATTGTAGCAGCATTGATTCAGTGCAAACAAACTCTGGACCGGTTTCCACATACTTAGTCATACTTACTTGAACAATGCTGGTTTACTGCCATATTTTATAGACAAAGGACCCCCCTCTTCCAGATATTGGTCATAGTTCAACGCAAAATGATATATAACATAACACAAAATAACCTCGAGTGGACAGCGGTTGGGAGCAGGGTCGCTAGCTGCTTTCATTGAGTGGCACAAGCGAGATGTCAACACAACCTTCTACATTTGAAAGGTTATTCTTGTTTCGTTCGTAGGCCTCGGCAAGGTAAGGTAATTTACCCTTTTAACTGGGTAAAAGGGTAAAGGTAAAGGGTAAAGGTGTCGACCATGCCAAGGGGTAAGGTAAGGGGTAGGGTAAATGTAGCGCGGAAGAATTACCAGGTAGGGTAAAGGTAGCGCGAAGTATTACCCGGTAAATACCCTGTTTACCGTTATCTAATAGCTCTGTGGCGCAGCCCGCGGCCTCCATTTGAAATTGGAATCATTGATGTCGGATCAGATGGAGACAGACCACGTTCATGAGGCAGAGGATGAGGTCGAGGATGCCAGAAACGGCATTTTCAGGGTCACTGCGAACAGCAATCGAAAGAGGCAGTGGCATGCATTCCCGTGGGAGCACATGCACGATTGGATGGAGGGTGGTCCCCATGTACAACAAGGAAAGTGGCAGTGCGTGCACTGCCGAAAGTTGTTTTCCTCCCACACTAACGCGTCGGGGTGGAAAGCCCACCTCAAGAAGCACAACGTGCTCGCCCCAGGCAGCGAGGTTGGGACGTCGGCGTTGGCGAGCCGCCTAATGCAGCAAACGCTAAGCCGGCCAGCAATTCCGGATCGCCTCCTGGCAAAATTTGAGAACGCGGTGGTTGATTTTGTTATCCAGGTGCAATCTCTTTGCAAGCCGCCGGCAGCGACAAGTTCAAGACCTTGGTCCACACAAAGACGCAGGGATACGAGGGTCTGTCGAGCTTCATGCTGCCCATCGTCCGGGCGTTCTTCTCCAACCTGGACGTTGCCATCTCGCTCACCATCGATGGGTGGTCGAATCACAACCTGAAGAGATTTTGGATGGTGCACTGGATCGACACCAAATTTGGTGCATCAAAATCCATGCTGCTGACGATCCTCGGTGTGCAGTCCGGAAGGTGTGTCAGCAAGTGCATTGGCACCGCTCTGTTTGAGCACCTCCAAAGCCTCAGGCACAATGTCTCGACCAAGCTGCTTGCTGTCACCAGCGACAATGGCTCCGATGCGATCAGTGCTGTCAAGACATTGTTATATAGGCCTGAGATGGATGCAGCCTCAGGGTAAGAGGGCGGGGCTAGAGATGGTCTCCCTGAGGCTGAGGAAGTGGCTATTGTATTGTGAGAGATTAGCATGTCAATGCACGAGCTTAGTATGTCGCAGCATCGGTGACTTGCCTAGTATGTCGCAGCATCGGTGACTGAGCGAGAAGGACATCCAGTCCTTCAATACGAAGACATCCAACCTAATAATGCAACTCAGAGAGTCAGCTAAAATTGCAGGAAGGATTGAAACATCACAGCAAGTTAAGACTTTACCTGGTTAATCACGTCCTTCCAATGATTGCTCAATTTGTGCCCATCTTCTCGGTTGAAGTTGTGTCTGTGTTTATATATCTGGATGGCTTCATGAACAAATCTCTGATGATAGCCAGTGGGTTTGCAGAGTACCTTCGTCTTTGAAAAAATAATTTCGTGTGTGCCCACAGCGTCAAAACAATGATCCGCAATGGCAGAGGTATTGGCCTTACCATGCTTCAGATCTGCCTTGTGTTCGCGAACACGGTCCGAGGCATGTCGTTCTGTTTCCACAATGTAACTGCTGCTGCAGCCACAACTTAGTTTGTAGACACCAGGATATTGCATATCAGGAATCACATCCTTTACAGATGGGATCAAGTCATAGATTTTGGGTACTGTGTTGAAACGAACCTGGATCTTGTGTTTGTTTAAGATTTTGGAAATATTTTTGGTCACCCCTACGATGTAAGACAAGGTGATAGTTTTGATTGGGTCCTCAGATGGTTGTCTCAACATGGCTGGGGAGACAGCTTTGTGGATTGTACGGTCAGAATATCCATTCTTCCTGAGAGATTGGTGTACGTGCTCCAGCTCACTGGCTAGGTGGTGTTCGTGAGATGGCTCAGCTCCAAAATGTTGCACTCTTTTCTAACGTGGGGAATACATATTATAATTTTAAAATAAATAAAACATCAAATGTAACGCTCACCACACTTGAAGAACCTCATTGCAAGATCCCCCATATAGCCTTAACATACTGTTCGGGCAAGTGCTGTTAGTGAGCACCTATGAAGGTCGACATGGCACACGACCGGGCGGGCGGCCAGCACCACATACGGCCGCACAAGGTACTCATTTGAGGCTGAGTCGACCGAGGAGAGGCCCAGGACCAGTTCAGACAATCGTCACTGGTGAGCGGGAATCTAACTCGGGTCGCTGGGTTCGTAGCACCGGGCACTGTTACACCACCACTCCCCACACCCACCAACCCACCCCGTCGCCCACCCATTACAGTGCCACCACGAGCCACCCTTTTCCCCACACGACCAAACACGCGTGCACAGCACAGGACAAGCTGGTAAACAACGAGCTTCTGGCCACCGTGCGCCCCCTGGGACTCAGGCCTGCGTATGAACAGTTTGGTTTGATGTCAGGAAAGGTCTTCGTCAGGGTTGTAGCTTGTCTCAAACTGTGTGCAATGTTGTGCTAACCCCCAACACCATGGCTGTGGCTAGCTATAGAGGTCGAAAACCCGGGCAGGAGTCAATACATGTGTAGTGGCATAGCACTGACTGCTGGCAGAAAAGAGGATCTGCGGCGTACGGCAGTCCTGACGTCAGTAGGCCAGGATATACCCGAGAGGGGGATCTAGGGGAAATTTCACAGAAGAGGCACACCAGGAACCCGCTAGTAGGTTCCAGAAAGGGGGTGTGGCCGGGGGCGGAGCGAGGCCACACTAACAGTATAAGATCCCTGTGGGAGATCTCGTGGCTGTTGTTGGAGTGGGATCCACGTCGTGTTGCTGAAGTCCATCATCGCTATTCTTCTCGTCTACTTCACCATTCTTCTCGTCGTCTTCACCATTATTCTCATCATCGTCTGTCTCTACCATCTCGGGGCGCCGCTAGTCAGACAACCTACCAACTGTCCTGGCTGAGTAGCGTCGCCGATAATAGATGGACTAAATATTAAGTGTGTTAATCCCGATGGTGCTTGTTAATAAAGAAGTGCCTCCAAGTCATATCGCCTCCGAGTAAGTCACTACACATGTGACATTAATGTACGGGATTTGGAGTATGTACACCCCGCGGGTTTGTTAATTCGGACTTTTGCTGAAGCCGTTTAGATGTTGGCTGTCTTAGGGGCTGAGGTTTGACACTGTTGTCTGACGATAACAAGCTTTTCCCAGATAATTGTTGATGGCGGTATTGGGGAACAGGGGCTCTTGTATGATTGCAAGTCGTGATAGGTGGAGAGAAAGTTGAAGTGGTAGAAAAATTTGTGTACTTAGGCAGTAATGTCCATAATGTTGGAGGATGTGAGACAGAGGTAAAGGGGTGTATTGCTTTAGTAGGTCAGGCTTGTGTGAGCGATGCAACCCACTTTCAAAGAGAAGATAGATACATGTGAGTGTAAAGAAAATGGTATACGAAACATGAGTGATATCTCTATTATATATGTATCCCAGAACTGGACCCTACGCATCTCAAATAAGTTAGAATTTAAGCACAGGTTTCTTGAGATAGATGTTATGAACTTTTTGGAAAGACAGGATAAGCAAGTACGGAAGAGAACACAGCAGCTGTTTTAAAATTAAACAGGCAAACGCATTTGCGCTGGGTAGGTCATGTGTGCGGGCTGGCTGCATGGTTTTGGTAGTACATGTTGTTTATGTCGTTTATTGCGAAAATTCAGTCACAGTTCCTATGATCACTGTTTCATTGCTTTCATGGCTTTATTTTGGTGATTTCGAAAAGTTTTTTTGGTTTGGCCATGTTTGTTTGTTGTAGTACGGAGCAGAGGTGGGACAAAGTCATTGTTATGCAAGTCCAAGTCGAGTCGCAAGTCATCAAATTCATGACTCGAGTCTGACTCGAGTCCAAGTCACATGACTCGAGTCCACATCTCATAGGTGGGACAAAGTCATTGTTATGCAAGTCCAAGTCGAGTCGCAAGTCATCAAATTCATGACTCGAGTCTGACTCGAGTCCAAGTCACATGACTCGAGTCCACACCTCTGGTACGGAGTAAGACTGATGGCCTTAATCTAAGTTGTCTTGTGGTTGTTGTTGTTGTTGTTTGACTTGCATCCCACTGGGATTTTTGCACA
Source organism: Lampetra planeri (assembly GCF_965212315.1). Taxonomy (NCBI): domain Eukaryota; kingdom Metazoa; phylum Chordata; class Hyperoartia; order Petromyzontiformes; family Petromyzontidae; genus Lampetra; species Lampetra planeri. The sequence continues at coordinate 13,080,873 of NC_136110.1, forward strand.
CAGCGTTGGTGTACGGTGTTTTTTCTGCAATATTTTGCTGTCTTTTCTTGGATTTTCTGTTTGCACTTAGTCACATATTCACTTTAAGATGTTTTCTTGTTCATGTTTTTGTTTTTTGTTTGTTGCGGTTGCACCCGATTCAAGAGCCGAATGGCTCTTGAACTTGAAGGGCTAAGAGCAGGTGGTGGAATTACTGTTAGGGTGGATCTTGGAGGTTGCGTGTCTACTGCGCCCCAGCTGCGGGGATTTTGACAGAGATTATAAAGTGTTGGCGAGACGTGAAAACAGTGGCTTTGCCCCATGATGATATCTTGTTGACGTGACATAAAAAACAATTACAGATCACCTTGATCTTGAGTCACTGTTAATAGAAGAAGTGGATTTGGCAAGGAAAGATGGATGATTTCCAAGACTGGTGATGTAATGACAGCCAAAGGTGGAATCATGCCCCAAGAGGAAGACCGCCATTTAAATACAATTCCTACGTAGTGATTCTGGGCCCAAGATCGCTCCCAATCAGAACCAGACAGCATCTCACCACGCTTCATTTGAGCAAATTCATCTCTGGTTCCAATATCCAATTGTCTGAGCACATCAAGTTTCCCAGCGTCACTCTGCACTCCAGCTTTATCCTTTAACAGCTGCAACCAATCGCATCATCATCATATCTTGCGACCACCCCAGAACCCTCCATCAGCTACGTCCACACTCATCAACACCGATATCGCCAATACCCTCGGCTGCAGCATAGTCGGGTGTCGCCTTGACAACTGCAACTCTCTCCTTGTTCGATCTTCATTGAAGTAACACTAAGAAACCCCAAGGGTTGAAAAACCATCTCGCCCGAATCGTCCTCGGTCGGCACCTGTCATCGCTCGGTTATATTCCATCCGCTGCCTCCTCCATCGCTCGGACTGTCACTGGCGGGCGTCGTTTCTCCGTGACCTCCCCCCCTCCAATCTGGAACGTGGCCATCGTTCTGCTGACCATTTGCAGCATTCAATACACTCGTAGTTTTAAGAGAGACGAAAGGGTGCCCCAAAAACCTCTGTCGCCTGGCTTTCAAGTGACACTAAACTTTGATTCACGCCTCAGAGTCATGGCCATTTATGTCTGCGAATTATTGTGAGCGTTACAAATTGCATTATTATCATCATCACAAAACATGACGTTCATAATAACAATCAAATCCAATGCAATGGTGAACTGAACATATTGAACCCCCAATTGAGAAATTATCGAGCATTTTTTATATTTTGAAGGTACATTTTACGAAGAAAGTGCATAGTATTTCGACAGAATTATTATCATCTATTATCATCTATATATATAAAAGGTAAATTTGTGAATATGTGTGTCTGTTCAAAATGTTTAGCATACTTTCCGACATGCAACAAACTTGAAATTTTGCATGTGGGTAGTTTCCAGACTGTACACCATGCAAAAAGTATAAAAATAGACTTTTGTATTTTTTTGGGAGGGGGGGGGGGGCGCAATAATGCATATATTTTGCACGGCAAGTGAGCTGTGACGTCACATCTGTTTTGTCACCCGCATGCGGAAGCGTTACGCAGTGCAGTGTGCCTACTGATGTCACGCATCCACTCCCCAACCCTCTGCGAGTAAAGTGCCGTAGAAATGTGTTGCAGGTCTAAGGCGTTTTTTGCGCAGCATTGGTTTATTATTTGAGTCGTTTACTGCCGTACGCACCCTGAAAGTCGTGTGTGTCTGCAGCAAGCGCGTGTGTGTGTGGGGGGAGCGGTAGTGTAGTGGTTAGCGTGCTGCGCTACGAACCCGGCGACCCGAGTTCGATTCCTGCTCACGGCCACCACCGGTGATAATTATTTGAACCGGTCTTGGGCCTCCCCTAGGTCGACTCAGCCTCAAACGAATAACTCATGTGGTGTGTGAACATCGCCACTGCGGAGATAAAGGCGGCCGGGCGTGGTGAATCCAAGTCCCGGGCGAAGCTGGGTAGTAAAGCTAGATCATAATAAAGGCTTTTGGGTTAGATCGCGTAAATATAAATGTGTCGTAACCCTCCAACACCCGACATGGCCAGTAAGGTTTGTCACGTAAACAAAGCGCCAATTAGTTACTACTTCAGCCCACCTATGTGTTGGAGAGTAAATTCACATTCCGTTGATAATTACACAAAGCATCATCGGGCGATTTGCCAGATGTAATTACCAGCGAAACGTCGTTCTCAAATTGTAAATGTAGATTTACTCTCCAACACACATTTATACTTACGCGATCTAACCCAAAAACCTTTATTATGAATACGATTGGTTGCGAAAGCCCGCTATGTGTTAAACGAATTATTATTATTATCATATTGCATGTGTGGATATTGAAAGCAATTGTGGATTGTGTACCGAACCGGCCAAATCGGAAATTGTCAAAGCTATCCAACAAAACATTGTTTATTCTTGTTCGTGTTTTTGGAGGGGACTGCTGTGTGGATGAAAATTATGAATGCATGTTTTTTTAGGATAATATGTCTTATTAAATCGGTCTCTCTCTCGAGGCACTACAAAAAGCCTTGAACGCGTCTGAGCGGCAGTGCTTCTGTACAATTTTACACCTCCTCCGTTTCGCTACCCTTTGAATCTTTTAGGCACGCAAATGGCTAATCTCGCAATAGTTAGCGTGCTAATTATTTTAATATTACTCGGCACCATTGGAAACACGTGCGTTTTGACCGTGTTTCTTCACATCGCAGTGAAGAGTGGGGAACTGCTCCCATCCGACAGGAGCGTCATCAACTTGTCTGTCGCTCACTTGCTCGCCTCTGTATTTAAAAACATTTTATACGTTTTCGACTTCTTCAAGATGCATCTTTTGAACAACCTCGGATGCCGGTTTCTATTGTATAGCATAAACCTCTTCCGAACTCTAAGCATCAGCTTTACTTTGTTACTTAGCCTCTTTCAATTTAATAAGTTGCAAAACTCAACGTATCCAGGTATCAATTTTATTAGCCTCAAGTTTGAAAAAAGTACATGTCTCGTCAGCGTGTTGTTATGGATAATCAGCTCTGCAATTTTCACTCCGTTACTTTTTTTCGATGATATATTAAGCTCGAATAATAGCTCCGGATTGCTGCAGTTTTCTTCCTGTTCTCTTAGTCCATCAGGAGGTTACCACTTATTCTTCGGCATAGGAACAATCATATTGGTGGACGGCTTTGGCGCATTTGCCATTGTGACCATGAACGTGCTTATTTTGAAGATACTTTGGAAACACCATGAAATGGTTGCAGCCAGAGGGTGGGTTCACAACGCCAACCACATGGCCACCCTTAACGCTGTCAAAATTGTCGCATGCTTGCTCATCACTTACATAATTTGCTGGAGTATCAATATTATTATACGAATATTGCTCATGCGTTACGGTGCGTCTCTATCAGCCATGCCCATGGCAGACATTGCATCAGTATTTTCTTCACTGTACTACTCATTCAGTCCGTTCATAATTATCTTCGGTCGTACCTCAATACAGAAAAAGATTCACAACACACTTATTCGATGTCCTTTTATCAGAAAGTATACCTCTGAAGTAAGTGAAGTAAGTATAAATGGACACGATCAAAGAAATCAAAACCTCACCAAAGCAACTGAAATTCAGCTTGAGTAGACTTATTTGTAAATAATATGTCGTGTGAATCATAACAAAACGCGGTGTATAATTTGTCAGTGTAGTGGATAACAACAAAGGGTGAACCAAAAATACATTATTTTCTACTTCAGTATATTTTGTTAATGAATTATGGAAAGCCTGAAGAACGTGCATGGGGATCTAAAAACCTTGCTCCAAAAAATGTAATCCACTGTGGACCTTTTTAGTTTTAACAGGCAAGTACAACGTCACTGCCAGATATCACGCAAGTTGAAGAACATTGTGATTCTTGAAGGACTATATTACGATAACTGCTCATGAAGATTACTGAGAAAATTAGTAACTGGATTGAATAATAGACAATTTAGAGGTCCACCAATCGTGAGCCCAGAATTGATTGACAAAAGTGTGTCTATTATTGTACTCTCAATCATATTATAAAAAAACTAATATTAAAATACAATTTTCCCCGCTTTTTAGAATGTGGAGGGGCATTTGATTCAGTGAAGATTTGTGCATTCATCCTAAGCTCTCAAAGCCAATGCCTTAAGGAATTTTATATAAATCACCAAAACCATTAATAAAGTGGAACCGCGACTCTCAAAATCTTTATTAAGAGCTAAAGATTGCATAAAGGCCTTTTCAAAATACAATCCAGAAGAGGAGTCAGACAAGATCACCATCATCATCATCTACGATCAATACACTGCTGGATACAGGCCTCCCCAAGCACCAATCCATCCAGCTGATGTCATCTCTCCATCTCCATTGTGGGCATCCTCACAAGGGTGTATTCACTCCTCGGGCTGCCACTCCATCATTAGTCTCGAGCACTGGACATGGTCACTTGATGAAACTGCAGGGATATGTTAGAATGCCTTAATCAAGAGGCTGCACATGTGGGTTTAGGATAAAGTTCACGAAACACTTGAAAATATCTGTCAGAGGGACACTATTAGAAAAAAATAACAGTATATGCATAATTAGGACAGATATTAAAATCAGATCAGAATAAAAATAATGCAATGACACAAACAAGAGGGGATGAGAGTTCTTTTGGCAAGCTGAACTTGATCGTGAAAAGCAACATAAAAAATTACCTAATCATATGGATCGGAAACACGAACATTAGCAAAGGAAATGGAACAACGACTGTCAGGTGCAAAGAAACATGAATAGAGGAATGCTTGGAATTACACTGAGAGGGAAAGAGGAACACATTCAAGTTCAAGTTCATTTATTAGGTATAGCCCTGTGAGCCATCGGCTCTTGAATCATGGATTAGAGAACACAAGCAGGTTGAAAAGAGACCTCAATCGAGGAGATGGAGTGATGAAATCAGATCATGTGCAGGTGTTGGGCGAAATGTTACTGGAGATGGCAGTGGCTTGGTGCAGCCTTCATTCATTAACGGATTGATTATGACAAATGAGGATGATGAGGATTTGTTAAGATTTTTTCAGGTTAAAATCTTTTACTTTGAGGTATACTCCTTTTTATGTGTTCAGGCTTACGATCTTCAGTGTTTATTTTTTTTTCCTTTATGTTTCCTTTCATCACTAGTTTTTTTTATTCCCACTTTCTTGTGTTTTGGGAACATCACCCAAAGATGATTGCACACTCAGCTCTCATCCTGAAATCTCGGGACACTATAGCATTGCTCAACCACGAACACGGCCATCGGACACCAGGTGACCACGGTCAGCTTGCAGAATTCAAATGAGACTCATGGCCCGAGACCTTCTGCTGTGCAAGAGTCATAACACAGGCCAGAAGCCACCACGAATAAGCTTTACGGTTTTTCCAGAAGAAAGGATTGGTGCCCACACTGTCTTTGAAGTGAGCTAAAATACCTAACCCAAAATATTATCATCATGGAGATCTTGCCCTTTCACGTTCCATCCTTACAGCTTTTATCGTGGAACAATGTGGACACCCAAAACAAACGCTTCACTCAAGACTCAAATGTCGCACTCCCCCTGGCTTTGACATTCCTCCTCTTCCTCGAAGACACTGGTGTAACGATCAACCGCATCAGCACGTCAGTAGACCGATGTGCACATCTCCTCCATGAATGGGAAATGAAAGACAAGCAAGCATCAGGAGTGCAGATTGTGGCTATGCTACCAAAACCATGGACCGTATTGAGAACCACTGTCGTCTTGCGTACCTTTAACAGAGGAATAGAAAAACGACACAAACTCTCTCGCTCTCTCCTGAAACCTTCTTTGCGGTGGCTATCAGAACATTGGACATTTGAGTTCCTGCACATGGTGCTGCCATTATGCGCAAGAATAGACTAAAATAGGCAGGCAAGAAACGTCGGCAAGACTGGAGACGAAATACACCCTCAGATACACTTCTGCGGTCCGTCTGGAACGCTTTTTCTTCCGATATTAGGAAGCCACAAGAGCGACGCACTTTTAAATCATTTAGATTGAAAACTAATTTCCTTAGAACCGCTTTTGTGTTTTAGGTTTTTGTCCTTCCCTCCACAGCTCCGATTAGCACTGTTGGCTACGTACGTCGCGAATAAAGTTCAACATACATACAGGATGGCAACTTTGCTCAATTCACCAGTCTGCGAGGATCATCACGTAAACTGTTGCACCTGACAGAAACGGATAATAAACAGGTGTTGATCACGTTTGGGAGGTGGTGTGAGCTCACCCACCCACCGACTGCTGCAAAGACGTTGCCCGTTCGTCGTATCTTCATCTTCTCGGCTCCACCATCTCGGCTTCATCCGAGTTGGCAGTAGACCTCGCCTTCACTCACCCCAAGAGGTCAGTCACCCCACACACCCCTTGATAATTGATTGGCCAATCACAAGGTGTCGTCCCAAAGTAAATTTGCGTAGGATCACGGCTCTGCCAAGGCCCTCGGGTCGATGTGACACAAAGACAAAGGTCCCCCATGTAGCCTTGACATACTTGTTGGGGCAAGTGCTGTTCATGGGCACCTCTGAAGACCGGCACGTCACACGATGATTTGGGTGGCCAGCACCACGCTAGGCCGCATTTGTTTCCCGAGTGCTGATGTTTACATACTGCACCAGGTAGAAATTTAAGGATAATTCGACCTAGAGCTTATTTATTTGCTTCTGTTACCGTCGGGGTACCTTCATTTTGTTTTTAGAATGTACCATTCCAGATGAAGTAAGTGTTAGTAAGGCAGTGCCTCATCAAAGTTGGTACATCAGGATTCAGTCCCTGTTGGACCAAGTCTTTAATGATTGCTATGGTGTCAGGTACAGGTACCTGAGGACGACCGCTTGTGTTGCAATCGAAATATCGTGATGTTTTATTTTTTTTATTTTTTGGGTATTTTTCTACCTACGTGACTTTACCGAAAGAACCAAAGAGTATGGATTCCTGCAGTCACGAAAGTTTATAATCAAAATTTAAAAATGCTTTTTATTGTCCCAACAACACCAACACGAGGAGGCCCGCCCGCTTATGTTGACAACCACAACCTTTCCATCCCCGGAACATCTCACTTTGTCTCCCATCCCAATTTTTCTGGGATTTCCCCCCAATCCCCCATGTGCCCTTTTCCTACCTTCCTTGCCAGCAAGCCTTCTTGCATTATTTCTATGACCGTGGTCCCTTGACCCTTTCTTTCAGTTCATTTCAGTTCAGTTAATTTATTAGGTATAGCTCTGTGAGCCATGCGGCTCTTGAATCGGGTGCAACCGCAACAAACAAAAACATGAACAAGAAACATCTTAGAGTGACTACGCGCAACAGAAATATTCAGAAAAAAACAGCAGTCTTCCAGAAAAAGCACCATATATCAACGCTGTGTGCAAAAATCTCAGTGGGATGCAAGTCAAACAATAACAACCATAAGACAATTTAGATTAAAGTTATCAGTCTAACTCTGTACTACAACAAACAAATATGGATAGACCAAAACGTTTTCGAAATCACCAAAATAAAGCTATAAAAACAATGTAACAGTGATCATAGGAACTTTGATTCAAATTGAACAATAAACGATATACATAACATGTACGACCAAACTTTGCACTCATCGCTGGCAGCATGGGTCACTTCATGACAGCTGGAGTATCAGTAGGATTATCAAAACAATTGAATGCACCTTTAAAGATCAGTACACTATGATCAAAACTAAAGATCATACTTTGCAGCGGTCATCCGGAGCGATAAATTGAATTTCAGGCCACTGAAGAGCAGTGGCAGCTAGGGGTGTACAACTCCTCGAAAGCAGTTTTGAGTGAAGATCTCACAGGTAGTGATCCACGTTGCAGTTTATTGGCGATAGTATTCCAGGCCCTGGGGGCATCAATAGCAAAGGCCCTTCCTCTAGTATTTGTACGGCAATAAGGAATGTGAAGCTGGTAAATGAGTGAAGACTTTAGGTCACATTTGTTCTTCGAAATTGTGAGGAGATCCAGGAGGTAGTCTGCATATTTTTTTGTAAGTACATCGTGAATAAATAATTTCTGATGCACAAGCCCCCACCCCCCATTTTTACCTTACCAGGCATGGCCCCATTGAGCTACGTAGCTCTTTTCAGAAGCGACCTAGCTATCACAAACGATAGCCCAACGAAGTGGCTTATCGTGTGGAAATGTACAGCAGTCAAATACTCTAAATGCATGTTGATTATAAATGTGGAGGGAAAAACCGGAGGACCCGGAGAAAAATCCACGCGACCACGGAGAGAACATGCCAACTCGGAATCATACTCTTCTCGTAGGATAATATATTGTGAAGTTAAAACAAATATTCTCAAGGATTCAACAACATACTCTAAAAGGAGCAGACATTTAAAAGTGAGAGCAATTGTAAATGATCCGTGTCGGTCTTCTATACTCGTTACTGCCACCTTGTGTCAGTCTTCTGTGTTAGTAACATCCACCTTGTCTATGACATGAGTGTTGTTGCTGTTCGTCCCTTTACATACGTTTGGTTTTCGACAACTTATTTAACATATCCTGAATTATCGCTAATATTAAATTATATTTTGATCTTGTGTATGATAATATATTCAGCAGCTACACTTCAATGTCGAGTTCTGCTTGCCACGAGAGGGATTCAGGGAAAAGTATATGTAGTTTTCGATTTTCCCCATTGAAGGAGCGCAGACTACAGTGGTTTACTCTATGGTCCATAGTTTGTGCTGCATGGTCACAGTCGCACTGTGGTTGTCTTTTATTTTCCTTTTATGAAGGAGATTTATGCATTGGCCTGTTGCTGTTCTCATGCGGTTGAGGAATGTCAAAGCCAGGAGGTGCGATACGTGGGTCTCGAATGAGGAGTTTATTCTGGACGTCCGCGTTGTTCCACTCTGTTCACAAGCGTTCTTCCGGATCTAAATGAAATTCTACAACATGGAATGCTTCACGAATTTGAAAAGTGGAAGTCGTTAATTCGAACATGTAAAATGAATCATGTATAATTATTGGCAATAGAGTCATACCTCAATATGCGAATACTCGATATAAGTAGTTTCAGGATAACGAACTTAATGTTATATTAACGGGAAAAAGTTAGGTAAAATAAACAAATACACGGACGTAAATTATCCTATTATACATCTACAGTGCCATATACATAATAATATAATAATATTGTAATATCCGGTATTTTGTTTGGTGGGCAATGTCACCTTATGACTGCACCGAAGACGACACTGCTGAATGTAAATATTTTACAGTACATTTTCTTTTTATTTACGTTCCTCTGATTGCGCAACCCCTCAGCAATTGGATGGAGCGCGGGCAATAAGCGCGTGCCTGTTACTATCTCACGTATGTGTATAAAAAGTTCCATTCCAGGTGAAGTATGTATTGGTTAAGCAGTGTCTCACCAGGGGGGGTACCCCAGTATTCAGTCCTTGATTAACCAAGTCTTCAATGATTGCGATGGTGTCAGGTACATGAACTTTGGTGAATAAGGAAACCACATCAAAACTGACAAGCAGGTCATCTGGGGACAGGGAAATTCCCTTGATTGTTGATACCAGGTCAGTAGAGTTTAGTACCGCAGAGGTGGGTTTTCCACTGAAAGGCCGCAGGATTTCAGACAAAAAACGAGCCAGTTTGTAGGTGGGGGAGTTGATAGTAGAGACAATGGGACGAAGAGGTGTATCTTCTTTATGTATCTTTGGCAAGCCATATAATCTTAGTGGCCTGGCTGCAGAAGGTTTCAACGAGAACTGACTATATATCTTGTATTCTCCGCAGGGAATGGATTCTTTGCTCCGCTGCAAGTCTCCTATCACCACTCTCCCATTGACATATTTCGTTGCTTCCTCTTAGTATTTTTCACGCAACGGTCAATGGTATAGTGTATAGCAGATTGTATAATAATAAAAAGTATAAAATTGTAATGTTTAATACAATGTATAAGGTAATATATAGTATCGTAATTGTATAGTGAATATACAGCAGTGTGGTATACAGTAGGATGGGTAGAATAATACATAGTGTAATATTACAATGTATAGTCGAAGGTATAGGGTGTTGTATAGTAATACAGAATATAATTAAATGTTGGGTTTGTCTATGGCAGTATATAGTACGGGGTAGACCCGTGTGATGTAAGAGAAAAAAGTTTAGCTGGAAGCATATTATATTTTTTGCGACATAGAATTGTAATGTATTACTTACTGTTAGTATCTCAGCTTATTGGAGAGTATATTTAGTATACTGATGATACTATGTAGTTTATACTTTAGTTTTTTACGTGGTGGTTTAGTTACTGCAGCTACATACTATTAACATTCCTTCCCTTTATTAATGCTACCCCTATGCCCTCCCTTTGATGCTGCTAATCCTGCATAATGCACGGCCATAATATGACTTTGAAACCCCCCGCCCACCTCCTACGCATTTCACAAGTAGTGACTAATCCCATATCTGCATTTCCCATAAATATGCTAAATTCCTCTTGATATGCAAATTATTTTGTCAAGGCGCTCTTCCCCCTCCAACCCAGCTTAAATATACGCTCCAAGCCTGGGGTGTTTCATTCAGACGCTGTCTTCCCGACAGACCTGTTCTTCACTTGAGGACGGCTGCTTGCGTTGTGGCCGAAACGTCGTGAGAATTATTTTATTATGTTTTATTTTTATTATTTTATTATTTCCCTTCTACGTGACATTACCGAAAGAACCAAGAAGATGAATCCCTGCAGACACGAAACCTTTAAATCGAAACAATACAATTAGTTTACTATGCAATTTTAAAATTTGTGTTTAATATGTACTTGTTTTTTTATTTTTTCTGGTCCTTTTATAACATATGTTAAAGGCCCCACACTAGCTGCATCCGGCACTGCTTGTGGAGGTGGGTCTAAATGACTACCACCAGCATTAAATAATGCAACCATATAACGCAAATAGCAGTTGTTACATTTTGTACAAATTGAAGGTTGTTTGATCATTAACACGACCGAAAGCGTGTTGTTTTAAGGATTTAGTATCTTATACCCACACACACTGTGCCTCTACCCAGATGGTATTCTCATTCGTGGAGGGAAAGTGGACCTGTGTCCGTAGCCACTAATAATAGTTATCGGGTTGGTGAGAAGCCCAGCTGGCCAGGAAATTCAAGGCGTATATTATTATTTATTTAATACGAGCAATGATTGTATCGTTACTACCTTACTGGGCCCACGATATCATTGACGATGGTGGTGGTGAGTATATAAGCGATGATGGCAATAATGATTGGCATTTCCACAGCTGAAAAACACCTCTCAAGCTTGGCTGCCGAGCAAAACGTAGGCACCGTATTCCTCTTACATGATTCATTTGTCCCTGCCCCAACCACATTGGGTCTTCTCATCATCAGTTTAAATATTTTAACCACCCTTATTATTCCACTACCCCTTCTTAACCACACACTTTCGAATAACTGTCCCTCTAATCGCAAAAAGCATCAAAGACAGCTTGAGACGGCTTTTGTTGTTGTTCTCAGATTGGCCACTACCTTTGTCCTCGTGCATTATACCCACTAGCGAGTTTTGTGACTTAGGGAAGTAAATAATATGTATCATGACAGACGGTGTACGCGATAATCCAATTCCTCCCCATTAACTATTCTGCATTTCTCCATTTTCTTCCCGCAGCCGGTGAACAGTCGTTGATGACCGGTCCAAGGGCTTCAGCCCTCGGGGCTTTGTACTCTCATTTCACCCTCGGAGAACACACTTTGGGGAACAATGATGAATGAACGTCATGGAAACCCTCGCCTGGCTGACAGAAGATAATCATGATTCAGGAGAGAAGGGGTCTTTATTTAAGGCCACCCCACAGAGACGATCACCCCTCTCTGTTACCTGTGTTGCTCTCGCTATGTATCTTGGTGATATCTGTCTGCTAATATGTCTGTCTATAGTTTTCTGGTTAGATTTTATGTCGCTATTTCATTATACCTGATGATGATTGCTTGTGTTGCAATCGAAACGTCGTATTCTATTATTTAATTTAATTTATTATTTTATCTTTAGACGTGACTTAACCGAAAGAAACAAATAATAATTCCTGCAGTCACGAAAGTTCTAAAATTAAGATTGGGTCTTTGAGGGATTCACAGTGTTCTTCATTGCGGGGCCACTGGCGGCCACTGGTGGCCTTTAGTGCGGCCGCTAACGTGCGGCCCCCGACAATACACAAATGTCAAAACTACCCCCCCCCCCCCCATCATAATCATCATTGTGCTGCTGGCAAACCCCCAATGGTTTCAAATGTGTGGCAGCCCTCAGACTGATGATATCTTATCGGCGAAAGTGGCGCCCCCCTCTGAAAGTGTGTGAAGAAGAACACTGATTAGCACCTTCCTCCCCACCTCCATGCTCCGTCCCATCAAGCATTGACACTTCCACAAGGGCCGGTGTCGGGTCTGCAGATGCATGTGTATGCATGTTGAACTTCTTTTGCACCGTAAGTAGCCAACCGTGCTAATAAGAGGTGCGGGGTAGGACAACAAACGGCAACTCAAAAAGTCGTATCTACTGCCTCTATAGTAATGTATTGTAGTATCTGTAGGGTACGTAGGCATATATAGGCATATATACCTACACACCCTATATACAATAGTCAGTAGATACTACTAGGCATATATACCTACACAACCTATATATAATAGAGTCAGTAGATACTGCTAGGCATATATACCGACACAGCAGTAACAATGACTCTGCTTCATGCTCACGGTACTGTAGTTATTTTCTCCAGAGGTGACGGCAGGAGATAAATGTGATACAATCAACTCATTATCCCCTTTCTGTAAGATTACCAGTCCCTCTCATCACACACACATCATACACACACACATATCATACACACACACATCATACATACACACACACACATCACACACACATCACACACACACACACTCTTACATGGCTCCCTCGTTTGGTTATGCACAGCAGTGATCGGGCTTGGCCTCGCTGTATGCAATGGTCATATGGGTGAACGCTTCATGTGTTTTATGCTTTGTTCTTTCTTGTTATGGAGTTTCCTATTATTAATTAGTGTACTGTTATCGATGAGTGTACTGCTATCAAAGCCAGTTGTTTTGCACATATTTATACATACACTACATATTTGTTGTTATGTTAAGTCAGTGTAACCTATTACCTGCAGCCTCATACATATGTAGGGTTCGTGTGAGGACACCTTTAAAGTTATGTAAGGGGCACGTAACAATGAAGGACGGACGGTGCACAGCCAGGTACGGGAACGCATGGGGCTGGCTGAGAACTTGGAGAGAGATTTGACGGGAAAGATCAAATTGGGACATGGGAGAGTGAGAGATGGAAAAATAAACCAAGGGACTGGCAGGGTTGGTGGGAAGAAGAAGAGAGGGATGAGATTCGAGGGACCTTCTGGAAGGTTCTAGGAGGAATGAGGTTATATAAAGGGTATGTGACTTGTACTTGGGGCTTTTTTTGCTGGGGAGTGTTGTGGGTTTACTTACCAGGGAAACATCACGGTACTCAAATTGAAAATGTGAATTTACTCTCCAACACACCCGTGTGCTCAAGTAACTAATTTTGTTCACGTGACAACCCTTACTGATTGGCTGTGGTGGTGGGTCAAGGACACATTTATAGTTTTGCGATCTAAACCCAAAAACCTGTATTATGAAGGAATTTTTTGAATGGTTTGTAAATTAGCGTTGTGTATCATGCTTAATTATATTGTTGTTTGGTTATGGTTAGTGTTGAACATTGGTGTGAATAACACTGGTCAACACACTTTTTCTGGCATAAGGTATCCCAACGGTTTTAAGGTCATTTTGGGGTGCTGATTCCAAATCTGGCATCAGTTTTTGTCTATCACGTCAGGTTTTTGAGATATCAAATATTATATTTTCAATAAAAACAGCAAATTTATGCTCATATACGAATAGCTGAACAGACATCCATACAAGAATAAGATAAGATACAATATACAATAATAATGAAACAAACATTTAATGAGCCGTAGCACAAAGTTGTGAGAGTGACTGCATATCAATGTGAGTGAATGCATATTACCATGTAAGAATTGAATTGTGAAGATAAGAAAAATATGTACAAAAAGGTAATTCACAATAGTGATGTTACATCTGCATAAATGACCTCTTCTTTGACGATCTCCGATGTACAGCTTGTGGAATGATTTTCATCAAGGACCAGCAGTAATCTGCCATCATGTTTGAGTCCCATCGGCCTTGGTAACGTTCTTCCATAACTTTAATGTCTTGATGAAAGCGTTCACCTTGCTCTTCGCTCACGTGACCCATGTTCTCTGGAAACTGGGCCAAGTGACTATGTAAGTAGTGCACCTTGATGCTCATTCTACATCCAAGTGCTTGGAAACTCAAGAGCAGCTCCTCCACAATCTCTCGATAGTTGTCCGCTTTCCTGTTCCCAAGGAAATTCCGCAGTCATTGTTGTAACAAAGTGTGGATCCCTGATGAGTGTTCTTATTTGAGGGCCATCAAATATTCCTGCCTTTTTCTTCTCGGAACTGAGACTTGAAAAGGTTGAACATATATAGCTGAAGCAGCCTCCAGTGTGATCAAGAGCTTTGACGAATTGCTTAATTAACCCAAGTTTTATGTGCAGTGGGGGAAATACAATTGTATTCCTATCAACCAGAGGCTCATTCTTGATGTTCTTGTCACCAGGCGTCAGACTGATTCTTGGTGGCCAGTTCTTTTTAACCCAGTGTTCTAATGTAGCCCTACTGTCCCAGTAGCACAGGAAACAAGGGTATTTGGTGTGACCTCCTTGCTGACCCAGCAGAAAATTAACCATTTTCAAATCAACACAAATTAGCCATCCATGAACATGGTATTCCAATCTATCCAGAACAATCTTGATGTTGGCATACTCTTCATTCATTTTTACAGAATGTCCTATTGGGATTGAACCATATATATTTCTGTTGTGAAGTAACACACATTTCAAACTCCTTTTACTACTGTCAATAAAAAGTCTCCATTCACTTGAATCATATGCGGGCAGTCCCATATTGAGAAGAAGCCCTTCAACATGATTCCAATAAACAAGTTGACCATCTGAATGGAAGTACTTTCGCAGTGCTGCTTCTCTGTTGCGATTAAAGGAGACTAGTGCCAGGTCTGAGTAGTCCTTTCTCTTGCAGCCTGGAAGCCAACAATTCAGCAGACTGCTTTGGCAAATAGAAATCTCTTACAAGATCATTCAATTCAAGCTGACTAAACAGAGAAATGTTATCACAATCTGCATCAGATGGCGTATATTCGATCTGAGTATCATCATCATATGTAGAAGCAGGTAAACTGAGGGATTCAACATTAATCTCTGGTGGCTCAGTAAATACAGGCACAGGTATTTCCTCACAGTGCTCAACTGGTCGTCTGGCAGATGGGATATCTTCTGGGCATTGTAAGTTTTGTTTGTGTTTCTTATTGAAACCTTTTACATTGACAAGGCAGAAGTAGCAGTTATCCAAATGGTTTGTAGGTTCTCTCCAAACCATTGGCACACCAAACTTCAGCTTAGCATTCTTTACTTTAGACCATGATCACAAAGTTTCAACACAGGTTTTACACACTTTGTGAGGAGCCCAATTTTTGTCTTGGTCTCCAAGTCGTACTTTAAAGTAGGCAAGATAAACCTTCTTGACAAAGGTATTGATGTTGCGCCTTTGATCATGCAAAGTGAAGCTGCCACAGATGTAGCAGAATATATCTGGGTCATTACTGCATTTCCTTCTTTCGGATGTTGTAGCCATTGTTAGATCACGCCCTGCAGAAGAAAAATATTAAATAAATGTGGATATCTACATAAAAATATATTATAAACACACTATCCTAAAAATACAGCACCATATTTTAACACTAAAGCAGTCACTGACTCGCAAGAACTTGCAATCATAAGTGACAGAGTTAATTTCGGGTAAAATTAATGAAAATGGGGTATGCCGGTAGCATAAAAATGAGATGCGATAGAGCAAATCTGAGATCAGATTTGGAATCAGCACCCTGAAATTAGTCTAAAACAGCTGCAAAAGTCCAGGCCAGAATTGTTTGTTGTTGACCAGTGTAATCCTTCTCTATAACATTTTTCAAGTGGACGATGTAAATATTCTTTCTGTATCACATTTATTTGTTCCTCATATTACCACCCTTGACAAAGGTAATTGCTGTTGGTCTTGCTTTTATGTACTCTTATTAAGTCCCTTGCTGTTGTCCCATATCTTTCCCTTCCCTTTGAAGAGTTCCTGCATGACATTGTTCCTGATTGTAAGCATTGCTTTGGTGTTGACGTTTAGAGTATATTTTGTTTAACCATGTGAGAAGGCAAGAAACTGAGTATACTTTGCAAGGGTGACCTCCTTTGCAAGGGTGACTTTAGAGTCGAACATCTCATTGTGTGAATGGCCTTAACCATTCATGTAAAATATATCTTTGTAACCTGAACGCCAATTGATTATTCCTCTTTAATTTGTCGTTAAGTGTATAGATTGTAGAACATTTAGGGAGAGTTAGAACGGATATGTTTACCGTGCCCCCTTAAGCATCTAAATATCCAATGTGTTGGTTTACGGTACTTTTTCACAAGTAGATGATCTTCTCCCTCAATTGCCAGCATACTGATTCACAAAGTGGATTTGTAGCAGTTGATGGAAATCTGGTTCAGGACTAAACTCACGTTGATTAATTTATTTAAAACATCCTCTATAACGTGTTATTTTCAAAACCCTCAAGGAAAAAGATGAGCCCAGAATTGTAATGGTTGCAGAATGGAACCTAACGCAGTTGCCATCCCTCCTTTATGTGTCGAAATCATAATAGTTTTTCATTGGGGACCATCCTACAGAGGATGAGTCGTCTGATTTTGGCAAAATATGGACCTTTTAACATCATGGTTAATATAAACAATGTTTCAGTAATTATCTTGTTTATTCTTTATTACAAACTAGCTTCGCCCGGGACTTGGATTCTTGTCTTGGATTAATACACGGCCTACGCGGAGGGTGTGGGGGCGTCAGCAGGCACACTGCGTAACGCTTCCGCATGCGGGTGACATCACAGATGTGACGTCACTGCTCACTTTCCGTGCAAAATATATCCATTATTGCGCCCCCCCCCCCCCCAATACAAAAGTCTATTTTTTTACAGTTTTTTCATTGTGTACAGTCTGGCAGCTACCCACATGCCAAATTTCAAGTTTGTTGCATGTTGGGAAGTACGCTAAACATTTTGAACAGACACACATATTCACACATTTCCCTTTTATATAGATAGCATTCATACTTTATTGTATAATCTTCAAATGTTCCATATCCCCAATCATATTCCCTTGTCCGTCTTACTACCCACATATGCGAAAAGCATAATGTGATGTAAAATGTGATGTGTAACGTGAAATCTTTTTCAGATTAATGTATTAATATTTATGCTACAGTACTATGATTGTGTTCTCATTTGCATGATTGCTCTTTTCTCTGCAATAAACTGTACGTCTATCTGGGGAGTAAAACATTGTTATCTAAATAGTTTATTATAAAATCGCGAGTGATCTAAATACTTTATTTTATGATGGATTATTATATAATAATAGGTACTTTGGATCAATACTCGGTATTACGTTGGTTACAAGACAAATGTTAACAACCCAAGTGGACCAATGCGACGCGAGGCAAACGTTCATGTGAGCATTCGCTTGAAATGGGGCTCTGCAGAGCTTGATCGCGAGTGTCTCTTTGTACGGTGAGTTATTTCACATTTGGACAGCCTTTGTTTGAAGCTCATCACCAGGAGTCGAGGTCATATTGTCACGAGCACGCAGTTTGCTCACAAATTCGACCGATTCCTCGCAGATGCCATGCAGATCTTGTTGCCGACACAGGTTGTGTGCAGTAAGACCGCATGTTGCGGGGGTTTTCTCTCTCTCGCTCCGTCGTTGTCTCTTTCGCGCACTTGCTTGGTTCTCTGCGGAGACTCGGGAGCACGGTCGAGCGGACCCCCTTGTCCTTACCGGTGGGTGTTGCATCGCAAATCTCCCCAGCCTCGGATGCTCGCCATCGTCCTTACCTGTACGTTGAACTACGTAGTCGACCGTGCTATTGGAGGTGCCGGAGAAGGACAACAAACGAACACAAAAACATTGGGTTGTTCTCGGTGTCTAACACAAAGATTTTCCTTGACCTCCGATTAACACGGTTGGCTATGTACGGTGCAAAAGAAGTTCAACATGTGTAGTGACTTAACTCAGAGACACTAGGAGTAGGAGGCCCTCTGTTTATTAACAGCCTTAACACTTTAGCAACTATGGTTCCCAGTCAGGACAGCTGGAAGACTGCCTGACTGGTGACGCCGAGATGGTGAAGACGGTGACGGCGACGAAGACTCCAGCAGCACGACGGGATCCCACGCGGGGCCCCTCTTACGTATACTGTCAGCGTGGCCTGGCTCCACCCCAGCCACGCTCCCCTTAAGACATGTACATCGGGCCCTCAGGATGAACGGATACTCTGACCGCACCATCCGCCAAGCTGTTTCTCCCACCATACAGAAACAGCCACATGAAACTCCGATCAAAACTATCACGTTACCATACATAGCAGGCGTGACCAAAAAGATCTCCAAAATTCTAAACAAACGTAAGATTCAAGTCCGATTCAGTACAGTACATAAATCCGTTATCTAATTCCATCTGTGAAAGATGTTATTCCTGACTTACAATACCCTGGAGTCTACAAACTGAGTTGCAGTTGTGGTGATTGCTACATTGGAGAAACGAAACGTCATATCTCTGATCGTGTCCGCGAGCACAAGTCAGATCTGAAACACGGCAAAACTGATTCTTCTGCCGTTGCCGATCATTGCTACAACGCTGTGGGCTCTCATGAAATTGTCTTTTCCGAGACTAAGGTGCTTTGCAAGCCTCCTGGCTACCATCAAAGGTTTGTACACGAAGCCATCCAAATATACAAACACAGACATAATTTCAACCGTGATGATGGGTACACACTTAGTAATCATTGGAAAGATGTTATTAACCATGCAAAAAAGATTTAACTACACATATTTGGAGCATTCCTGGCAGCGATTTCATCCGCACCACCTCTACATAACAATAGGCTCAGTCAACCATTCAACACAACAAAGACTCATTTCCTGGCAGGGATTTAAGCCGCACCACCTCTACATAATAATAGGCTCAGTCAATCATTCTACACAACAAAGACTCATTTCCTGGCAGCGATTTCAGCTGCATCATCTCTACATAACAAAAAGGCTCAGTCCCCCTTTTACACGCACCTTTACATCATCCGCACCTAGTTTACACAAAGGCTCATTCCTAACAGCGTGCTTCAGCCGCAACGAACCTCACAAAAATAATATTCAGGGCCTACCTTGGCTCCTCCCACCCTCAACCCATATATATACAAATACTGTTTCTTTTCATTTCTCTCACTTGATACAGCTATCGTGCTGTGACGGTTCCACCTGAAGACAGAAGCTTGTGTTGCCTCCGAAATGTCGTGATTTTTATTTTATTTTTTATTTTACTTTTATTAATTTGAATTTTTTACCTACGTGACTTTACCGAAAAAACCTAAGAATATTTCCCCTACATCCCTCTCTCTGGTCTATCATGTGACTTGCTGTCAGTCAGGGCTGCTATAGCTGCAGATCCCTTTCCCTGCCAGCAACCAGCACTATGCTGCTAAGTGACTGATTCTATGTCACTACATATGTATAGATTTCTCCACTACACTTGAAACCTTTGGGGGTTGCGAGTTGTGTTTCTTCATGGTAATACGTCCGTGTCAATTCGGATTAGACTTGTTTGCCGAAAGACACTTGTGAACTTAAAAATTACCCCAGGAAAGAGGCATTCAGTGGTGATTCACGTAATGAAACAATATTCGATAATGATACGAGGCAGTGTTAATATGGAAACATTACCGAAGCTAGCCAATCCCGAATGGAGAGGGACTTCAAGATAAATGGAATACGACGGCGTAATAAACATGCAGGCATCTTCATTACCAAGCGAACGTGCATTTTAAAGCACTCTATTAAAAGTAATGCCGATATGTTGTTTCAAGCATGCTCTTTAAAGCAATGCTTACTTTACGATCAAAATATACGCTTACTCAGAGCATACTCTTGAAGCCAATAAGAATGATCTGTTTCAACAGACTACTTTTATAGCTGAGATGGAAGTTACACAACATTTATATATGGTATGTGGTTTAGTTACACAAAAAAAGGGAATATGATCTCTACTCTTTGGGTTTTTTGTTAAAGTCACGTAGGTATAAAATAAAATAAATCACGACGTTTAGATTGTAACACAAGCAATCATCAACAGGTGGGAAAACTACAGCAAGAACATTTTTTTTGCTGAAGTGGGAGAGAGAGCTGCCGTGGCATGAGGTTATACAGGTAAGAAAGGAGGGAGCGCGGAGTGAACGCTATGAGAGGAGACGTGAAGCTGGGGGGGGGGGGGGGGGCAAGTGGGTGGGGCTGTCTGTTAAAAGGTCTAACAGATGTGTGAAAACCTTCCCCGTAGAGGCGGTTCAATCTTGATATTAATATGATCTCTGACAAATTAATTTATATATTTTAATATATTGTTTCACAAAGAGTGGTTTGCATATCGCACCTGCAGAATTATTTAGCGATATATTATTGTCCTCAACGAACTCTGCCACGTAATTTTTTTCCCGATTAAAATTCCTCCTTGAGGGGGTTAAGAATGTCCTGAGTCTCATCCCTGTGTCTCTCCAAATGGAAAGGTTCGCAGCCGACACCTCAGCCGTGGCAGATCACTGTTACAACTCAGTGGGCTCACATGACATTGACTTCTCCAAGACAGAGGTTCTCTGCAAGCCATCTGTCTATCATGAGAGATTCGTTCATGAGGCGATCCACATATACAAACACAGAGACAACTTTCAGACCGCGTTCCACTCACTGGCATTGTATTCTCCGCAGGGAATGGATTCTTTTCTCCGCTGCAAGTTTTCCCCCCACGACTCACCCATTGACACGACGGTCAATGGTACAGTGTATACTAACAAATAGTATAACATTTATATGCTTAATACAATGTACAAAGTAATATATAGTATCGTAATTGTATAGTAAACATATAGCAGTGTGATACACATTAGGGTGGGTAGAATAATACATAGTGTTATATTAAAATGTATAAGGTATAGGGTGGTTTATAGCAATACAGTATATAATTTAATGTTGGGTTTTTCTATGGCAGTATATAGTACGGTGTATGCTCGTGTGATGTAAGAGAATAAAGTTTAGATGGAAGCATATTATATAATTTTTACGACGTAGAATTGTAATTTATTACTTGCTGTTAGTAACTCAGCTTATTGTAGAGTATAGTAAGTATACTGATGATACTATGCAGTTTATACTTTAGTTTTTTATGTAGTTTATACTTTAGTTTTCTACGTGGTTGTTTAGTAACTGCAGCTACATACTATTAACATTCCTTTCCTTTGTTAATGCTACTCCCTGCACCCTCCCTTGGTGCTGCTGATCCTGCATAATGCATGGGCATAATGACTTTGAAACCCCCCCGCCTACCTCCTACGCATTTCCCATGAATATGCTAAATTCCTCTTGATATGCACATTCTTTTTGTTAAGGCGCTCTTCTTCCACCTCCAACCCAGCTTATATATAAGCTCCTAGCTTGGCAGTGTCTCATTCTTCACCTGAAGACGGCTGCTTGCGTTGTAGCCGAAACGTCGTGAGAATTATTTTATTTTATTATGTTTTATTTTTATTATTTTATTACTTCCCTTCTACGTGACTTTACCAAAAGAACCAATAAGATGAATCCCTGCAGTCACGAAAGCTTTAATTGGAAATCATATTTACAGTTATATATCCCCAATGTTATATAATTAATATCAAGTACAACAGTTATATGCTAAAAATTGCACATGGCAACGTTTGTATACAGCCGGGAAAACATTCAATTATGGCTTGACATTTGGATTCCTTGTGTAGTAAGCGACTTCCGTCTTTCGGGCTGTGGCTGCGGGGGAAACGGCCCCTGTCTCCTTCGCCTCTGGCGCAGTCTGTCCTGCGGCCGTGGGGTCAGTAACTGGGAATGCGCTTCCCGGAGCTGCCAAGGGGCTGTGTGTGTCATCCTCACCGGAAGACACCAGGTGGGTTCCGTTTCTTCTGGTATTTCGACATTTTTCCTTTTAACCACTTCTGACTCTAAATGTAGTGAGCGACTTCCGAGACATGACTTGTAGAGGGCTCCTTGTTTATTCTCACACTTCACGGGCAGTCACTGGATAACATATACACTAGGCTACGTATAGCTGACTCACTCATACAGCCACATCACCGATGCCTAACTGTATAGCTGGCTAACTATACAGCGACGATGATGATGGGGACCGTACAGAGGATTGGCTATACGGCCGAACGACGATGAAGAGATGACGGTGAAGACAGCGACGGCAGCCAGGATCCGAACTCCCACGATAGCCCCAAACCTCCGGTTACCTCCCTCTTATATACTCCTCAACGTGACCAAGCCCCGCCTCTGGCCACGCCCGCTATCTAGAACTCTCATGCAGGTTCCAGGAGCTTCCCGACTGATCCCTGCCTCTGACACTTGGTCCAGTTACACCCCCCATACAATTTTAAACCAATTTTAGGGGCATCGCAATTTAACCTTCCCTGTGAGGGTCAGCCAATCTCCTGGCACTGGGAAACCGTGGGACTTTCCCTCTAGGGGCCCTTCGGATTAAAAACCGATGTGCCAGGCAATCCCCTGCCAGGACACTACGTGGGTGCGCTGCATGCGGGTGTGTGTTTAGTGCAGGAGTTGCTCCGTGGTCGTGGCACCACAAGTGAATGGAAAACATGGCGATAATAAAGACAGCCGGGCAAAAAGGTACAAGGAACCCCCCCCCCCCCCCCCCCTTCCAGATTTATTTTTGCAGAAAGTTTAAAAACTAGTAAAACACATTTAGGGGCAATTGAAAGCATCTGTTTTCCACAGATGGCTGGATGGCTGGAGGAACAGAGAGAGGTGCCAGACCTTGATGTGATCTAGGAAATGACTTCAATACATTAAAATAAAGAGCTGTTCCCACAGGCTGAGAGCAAATCGGTGCAGGCGGGAGCGCCATGTGTATGACAGGCCCACACACTGGCTCATCACCCCCAGCTGGGAACCGAGGTATTTTCGGTGCAAGGAACGCCTCACCTCGAAGCCCACTAACTCAAAGAGTTAGCAAGAAGACAACACACCCACTTACACATAACGCGCATATCGAGACGAATACGATTGCTCCAAAAGTTATCTTTGTGTTTCGAAAAGGGTGGCCATCCCAAGGTGGTGCGTTAACTATTAGCTGATCGTGAAAACATTGTTCGGTCCATTGAGTTGCATGAATAGGGTCGTTTAGAAGTATTTTAGTCATTCGTTTTCGTTAATTGCATATTGCATAACTTTACCAATGATTTCATTGATCACACACTAAACATTTGTAAGCACCTATGTTACGAATCTACACAATCACAGGAATACTATTGTGTTGAGATTTTTATTTTGATCACAGATTTTTGCCCGCAAATTCATTGAAGCCCCATTAGCCAATTGATAAGCATTTGTTAGGCAAACGGGCACACTGCCGCACACTATTGTTCCAGGACATTTCGTTAATTGAACAATCTTACCAATTAACTCATTCATGACACACGAGACACTTATAAGTGTCCCATCTCGTGTGTGGTCGCGCTACTTTGAGGGGCAGCCTATTGTTGTCATCGAAGCCCCATTGGCCAATTGATCAGCATCTGTTAGCTAAACATACACTCGCACATATACTATTGTTGCAGGACATTGCTTAATTACATAATCTTACCAATGAATTCATTGATGTCTACTTTTGCCTTGTTTCTTTATCACTGTTCGTAGGAATATTGTCATATATTATTTAAAAGGATTTCCCCTATCGCCGTTCATGGTTGCTCGACTCTGAAAAAATCGACGATTGTTCTGATGCTCAGTTTTAACAAACGTAACCATTGAGGGTTAATTGTACGGATCAATGAGTAGAACATCTCCAGGAGTACTGTGTTGACAATTCCGAGCATAAGTGTTCGTATATTAGTGTGTTTTTAGATATTAAAGTTGCTTAACACAGAAGAGTCGTTCCTTCCTAAGTTAATGCATAATAATCTTAATGATAAGAACTGTATCCTGCGGTGAGATCTGTATTTTGAGACCTGACATAATTACACCTATAACATAACCATTAAAAGTTAAAGCAAGAATCATTATATTTTCACAATTGCCAATACACCCTAGACAGTGAAGCCGAGCCTAATTAGTATAATTGCATAATTTTATAAATGAGCATAATTTCGTAAAATTACACATCCTTTTCATTTTTCCTTTAATTATTTTTTCAAGATAATATATACAATAACACGTAGGCTTTAGCTATCAATATTATCCATAAGAGGTTTTTTGGGGTTAGATCGCGTAAATATAAATGTATCGTTAAACTCGCCACCACCCGACACAGACAATTAGTAAGGTTTTTCAAGTAAACAAAACATGCCATATCTTTACGAGTACAGCCCACCGGTTTATTGGAGAGTAAACCCACAACATTTACAATTAGTAGTTTACTGTATGTTATGATGATATTGTGTTCGGGGTAACATTAAAATAAGCTAGTAGCTGCCTCACTGCTCTCAACAAAACTGCCTGACAACAAACATTTATATTTCAGGCACACATTTTGACCATAGTTTACAAGACAATTTTCAGTACGTGTAAACAATTTCACATGAGTAATTTGTGGTTTCAAACAAGCAATTAAAGTGTAATCAAGTACAATAATTGTCTTAATTTATGGGATTAAACCAATGATCACCCTTGATAAATCCACTGCTGCATGATGAAGGTCTCCTCCGCAAGCTGTTGCAGTCTCTCATAATTCCGCACATGAAGCCGATATCATTGCTCCATTTCCACCGTAGATGGCCCCTTTGACATATTCTTTCTTTTGGCTGTCACTCCATCGTTATTCTTACCCAACGGCCATCATCTTACGCAAGAGTTCTGTCCTAAACCTGTGCAAATTCGCTCATCCATTTGATTGTTCCTCTTTCTGAGTCTCAATGTTACTCCAAGCATGTGTGTGTCTCGCCATGCCTCTTGACACACTGTTGCGCTTTTGCTCCATCTTCTTTGTCAATGTCCATGTTTCTGGATCCATGTCCTGCTGATATGCACAGCTTAAACAAAAAAAACAACAATCACATTTGAATGTTGCTTTTCATATTTTCAAGCTCAGCTTTCGAAAAGCACTCAAACATCCTCTCACGTGCCTCTTTATTGAATATATTTCATATTTAAAGAACTGACCCGGATAAACATATTTGACTTTTTTACAGCTCTGTTCCTCTGACAGAAAACTTGTATGTGATTTTAGTCTTATGTATCTTTCTTAGTAATGATAACATCTGATGAGAATGGACAACAGGAATTGTTGGAATAAATTGACACCGTATAATAAAGGCTGCAAATTTGGGCTCAAGACAGTACTGTATATACCTTTTATTACAAAACCGAAACGCAAACGTAAAACGATGGGAGGTTAGCAGAAGCCACACTGTGTGAATCGTGCCATGGCTCCGAGGTCTCAATCCCACTGTTCCCACTGGGTTGGCTAAGCTCCTCTTGAGGTGAAGTTCGCTCCCACAGTGAGATTGTTATGGGCGTTGACTGTCAGGGGGGAGAGGACACGAGGTTAAATTCGGTTTAGGGACCGGTTAATGAGAATATGTCACTTTCACCTGTCCAGGGTCTTCAGCAAGCCACGGTGGATAATGAAAGCAAATTGTACACTGAGCATAGCTGTCAAGTCAAGGAGGTCTCCGCAGGAACGTGGAAAAACACAGTAAGAAAAGAGAGGGAGAGGCACCAGAGATCGCAACCTATGAACTGGCAATGCACAATAGCATTGGGTCTATTAATTATTCAATTGGGAGGCATTGGGCACAATGTCATGTATGTAAACAAACATCAATGAAGTATAATGACATAAACGGTGTAATATTTGTAAATAAACTTTACAGCATGTAACTGAACCTAGCAATGATATGGGGGATGATGAGGGAATATAATAAAAAATAATACTTCCAATATCTAAATAAAATATAACATTTCCAATTTAACACCAAAATGCACATTTTTTTCCAACAAATACAGTCTCTGATGTGTAATCTTTAAATCGACTCCCCTCCATCAAACGTGCCACTAATCCCCCAGAGCCCCTCAAATTAACAACTGAAGGAGGAACGCAGAAACTGTCATTACAAATGCACACCATCATAAACACATGAAACCTATGTAATTTCGAAAATTTTCAGCACATGATAATACCGCACCCACCAAAAAGCCGAGTATGGAATTAAACGCAAGCAACACTTGCAAGCCACCACGCGTATAACTGTTACACTGCATACCCACCTACGTCCTACACACTTGCAATATGGATACATCATCTGCATTGACACCAATTTCAGCCCCATCCCCTCGTCTCACTGAATGACCAAGCACGTCATAATAGGAGCCATACGAATACAGGTAGAACCCCAATAAACACCCATATACATACTTTTTTGGAATGGATTGCATGGAGCTGCCGTCGCGTGTGCCAACATGGTGCCTGCCTGGATAACTACCGGTGTATGGGCCGCATTAACCACTTGGAGGAAGGGATCGCGGTTTGCCGGCACGACAGTCAGTGCCCTCACCAAGGAGGGTGTTCGCGATACCGCGTTAGAGGGGGTCAAGAGGATCCCCTCCTTCGGATTTAGCAGGGCCAAGCTCTTATGCAACCGCAATGGCACAAGCATCTGCGTGGCTGGCAGAATGCGCACTGTCTGGCTAACCATAGCCTGCACAATTGCATTAACCGATGTATATGTTGTAGTAGATTTAAAAAAATGCAGGCGCTGCCCCAATGATATCTCGATACACCCCTGGTCCACCATTATTTGGAGGGGCATCCTGCATAAAAAATCCATGCCCAACAAGCAGGGCACTGCCAGTGTTTTTGAAATCAACAAAGGCCTGTCCATTTCCACTTACCCTATTTGCACCGTTGCGATCATGCGACCGACTATCCCCAAACTACCCCCTTTCGCCACTACACATGGCCCATCAACCTGCTTCAGAGGCCGAGGTGACGCCGGCAACAAACGGAAAGTAGCCAATGAAATGAGGGTGGCCGAGGCACCTGTGTCGATCAACACCCGGACCTGAAACCCCTGGATAAGGCCCATTACATCTGATGATCCCACCGTGGCACCGACCACTCGATAAGCCAATGCACACCACTGCTCAATGTCCCGTGGTCCCCCAACATGGCGAGCTTCCGACGCGATGAACAGTAACAGGGTGAACGAATGTGAGGTGCGATGTGGATAAGTGATGGGAGGAAAATGGCCGTATGTATGGTGCGTCGTGACTCGCCTGTGGTCCTTGGGAAGAGGACCACAGACGGCAATTCCTGGCGATGTGTCCCGTCCGGCCGCAGTTAAAGAATGCCCATGAAGAGGGCCCAGTCGGCGGGGCACTCCTTGGTGTCCACTCGACCGGCGGCCGGCCTCCTTGCATTTCTTCGCGCTGTCGATCTTGGGTCCAGGATGCATATGCTGAACTGTTGTCGCTGGACTCCGAGTCCCTTTTTTCATCAGTGCATGCCATCACTGCAGGCCATCCTCTGAGGCTCAGGTGAGTTTGTATATTTCGAGCGACTTGGAGGGATGTGAGGTCGTCGTTGGCGATGGTGAGGACAACGCCTAGCTCCCTTGCCAGCGCCAAGAGCCATTCCAGGGCGAGCTAGTCGAGGGTTGCTCAATCCATGGAGGAGTAGGCTGCTTGTCCGAGGGCCAAGAAAGCTCTGCGGAATGCCAGGGCCATATCAGTGTTCCCCTGTTTTCTGAGCAGGAATCTTCTGCGGATGTTCGATGGTGGGTTGAAGATTGCTGCCATCGTAGAGCAGGCGTCAGGGAACGAAGAACGATCCGCCTCGGGGATGGAGTAGAATGCGGCCAAGGAATCATCATTCAGGGCCGGAACGCCGTCCAGTCACCCCCACCTGTGGAGAAAGCGTGGACCGGAGGCAACCGGCGTATTGCAGATAGCCACACAGCAGGCGAAGCAGCCGTCGAATCTGGCATGGTCGCTGAAATGGTGGGAGCCGCTTACACGCGTGGAATGGCGGTGGTTTCCTGCACATTCGCCATCGTTGAAATGGTGGGAAGAGTTGGCGCATCCGCTGGCGCCACTGCCGAAGTTGTCGCTTGAGTTGCCGTCATCAGCATGTTGAACAGATAAGTAAGCGCCGACAGCGTCCTCTCCAGATGGGCAGCAACATCCCGCCAACTCCTCTTTGGCGGGCAGACCGGAATTACTCCGCGCTCTCCCTCTTGTGCTGGTTCCAGCAGGTTCTCGGGGCCTGCCAGCTGATCTGCAGTGTCAGGGGCCGTGGCGAGAACGATGTCTCCGTCGTTTTTGTCATCGGAGAAGTCGACGGGTAGGTTCCTTTTCTTAGCCGCTCTCTTTGACATGACGGCGACGTAGGGTCTTACCACTTCCACACCAAATGTAGTGAAGTACTCACACGGACACTCTTAGATTTTTTCCTGTGGCACTTTATTTACCTTGCATCCAGTGTATCAATGTACAGGTTCTGAGTATATATCTTAAAAGCACTTCACATATAGCCATATGTCTTGAAGACACAGGAGAAAAAGTATAGTACGCAAATCATAAGCTCACACCATCTGAGGGTGAATGCACACGGATGGGATGGGTGTGCTTATTCGCGCTGTGGGGTTAGGTTTGGAGCGCATTAAGCCCGGGTTGTCTCAATGCCAGCTGAGGGGTGGGTAGGGGGGCATGTCAGCCAGGAGGTCCCATCACGGACTACGACATAGGTTGGATATCAGCTCTGGGCTGGGATCCCAAGGAGTCGTCACTCCCTCTTGGGGACGAGCCCTGGCTGCCTCCTGCAGGCCTCTGTTGACCCTGACAATCTCCCCTCTTAACCTCCAACTCACGGGATTAGTTCCTTGCACGACACAAATTATATCACGTACTCTTGGAAAATGTACGCGTGGCTGGGTGTGATAGCATCTCTAATACCCGGTGGGTGATACGGAGGCGCTTGTAGCAACGTTGTAAGTAGGTTTAAATATAACAAAAACAAAGTATTTTACAGTTTGATCTTACCTCTGATGTGTGGGGTTTTTTTCCCCCAACACAGTTTCCGCGTGAAAACTATCAAAACATACATTTAAAATACAATGCTATTTGTATGAAACCACATCCGAAGCTGATCATCCATCACAGGGAACAAGGGGGCATATATATAGTATGAATGTACAGTACAGCAGTGGCGTCACTAGGGTTGGTGTCACCCAGTGCGGTAACTCATGGTATCACCCCCTCACGGACCTCCGCCTGTACCATACCATACAGAATCCTTAGTAATGTTTTTTTGTACTAATGTTACTCGTAAATCGTAATTCCCGTATTACTGAATGTAATGGAAATAGTAGTGACATAAACAACTAGCAAACTTAAAATTACACCTTTAAATTTAAATATTTCCTTTAATTACTACTTCATTCAAAAAACGTTCACAAATACTAATTGCCACAATATTGTAGCTAAAACACCAGAAAATTTGACAAAACCAGCGACATATAGAAACACCAGCAGCGACGAATACAACAGTGCGTGCTTTTAGCGCGTGCAGAGGAAACCACGTGACTCGAAGCGTTATGGTAATTGGGTAATGACAGCTCTGACCGGAGCGCATTATAAAGTTCAAAAAGTAAATTCGCATCGAGTTTTAGCCTTGTAAGTATATTGATATAGTACGTGTAAGCTGGGCTTACGAAAATGTTTTTGTTGTTATAACTATTTGTTTTATAAAAAAAGAATAAATTTCTGCTGAAACACTGCACACAAATTGTATAGTAATTTTGGTGTCACTCACTGTGATGGTGTCACCAGGTGCGGTCCGCACGCCCCGCACCCCCCTAGGGACGCCACTGCAGTACAGTATTTATATTTTTCAAGAGACGAATCTGTTGTCACAGGCAATGGAGAAGATTGACTCAAGGCCATGGTTGGGCGCTGCGGTGGTGAGATGTTAACTCCCTTGCCTGGTATACAGGAGATTGTGGATTTGAGTCCGACCTTGACGCCTACTGTATATTTGGAGTTTGTGTTACTCTCTCCCCATGGTCGTGTGGATTTTTCTCCGGGTCCTCCGATTATTTTCCTCCACATTTAGAATCAACATGCGTTTAGAACATTTACATTTTCACATGATAAGCCACTTCGTTGGGCTTTCATTTGTGGCCAGGTCGCTTCTGAGAAAGAGCTATATAGCTCAGTATGCTTAACCTGGTGAAATAACCTTCTTGGTTCTTTCGGTAAAGTCACGTAGAAGGAAAATAATAAAATAATAAAAATAAAACATAATAAAATAATTCTCACGACGTTTCGGCCACAACGCAAGCAGCCGTCTTCAGGTGGAGAACAGGTCTGTCGAGAAGGCAGAGTCTGAATGGCACGCCCCAGGCTTGGAGCGACTATGTATGCTGGGATGGAGGGGCGAAAGGCGTCTTGACAAAATAATTTGCATATCAAGATGAATTTAGCATATTTATCTGAAATGCAGATATGCGATTAGTACTACTTGTGAAATGCGTAGGAGGTTTGGCGAGGGGTTTAAAGTCATTATGCCCATGCATTATGCAGGATTAGCAGTATCAAAGGGAGGGAGTAAGGGTAGAATTAATAAAGGGAAGGAATGTTAATAATATGGCGCCGCAGCAACTAATATGCTTATAGACTATACATTGTAATATTACACTATGTATTATCCTACCCACCCAACTGTATACCACACTGCTGTATATTGACTATACAATTACAATACTATATATTAACCTTATACATTGTATTAACCATTACATTTTAATACTATTTATTATTGTACAATATGCTATACACTATACCATTGACCGTCGCGTGAAAGGTACTAAGAGGAAGCAACGAAATATGTCAATGGGAGAGTGGTGATTGGAAGATTACAGCGGAGCAAAGAATCCATTCCCTGCGGAGAATACAAGATATATAGTCAATGTCAGTGAGTGGACTGCGGTCTGAAAGTCACCATAAACGTGAACACAATCAGTTAAGATCCGAAATGGTTTATTACGTCCTTCCAATGATTGCTGAGCCAGAATCCATCTTCTCGGTTGAAATTGTCTCTGTGGTTGTATATGTGGATCGCCTCATGGACGAATCTCTCATGGTAGCCGGATGGCTTGCAGAGAACCTCTGTCTTGGAGAAGTCAATATCATGTGAGCCCACTGAATTGTAACAGTGATCTGCCACGGCTGAGGTGTTTGTCCTACCGTGTTTCAAGTCTGCTTTATGTTCAAGGATGCAGTCCGAGACATGTCGTTTGGTTTCTCCAATGTATCTGCTACCACAGAGGCAACTTAGTTTGTAAACGCCAGGGTACTGTATGTCTGGAACTACGTCTTTTACAGACGGGACCAGATCACGGATTTTATGTACTGTGTTGAATCGGACCTGGATCTTGTGTTTTACCAGGATTTTGGAGATCTTTTGTGACCCCAGCAATGTAGGGCAAGGTGATGGTTTTGAAAGGCTCCTCAACAGGATCCTTCTTGATGGTTGGAGTGATGGCTTTGCGGATTGTGTAGTCGGAGTAACCATTAGCCTTAAGAGCTTGGCGTATGTGTTTGAGTTCACTGTCAATGTGTTCCTGGTCGGAGATGCATTGGGCTCTATGGTATAGAGTCTTGATGAGGGAATTCTTCTGGGATGGATGGTGGTGGGAATCCGGTTTTAGGTAAGCATCCATATGGGTGGCTTTCCTGTAGACAGAGTGGCTCATTTAACCATCAGGTCTCCTTTTAATTAGGACATCCAAAAAGGGTAGCTTCAACACAGTACATAAAATCCGTGATCTGGTCCCGTCTATAAAAGACGTAGTTCCAGACATACAGTACCCTGGCGTTTACAAACTAAGTTGCCTCTGTGGTAGCAGTTACATTGGAGAAACCAAACGACATGTCTCGGACCGCATCCGTGAACATAAAGCAGACTTGAAACACGGTACGACAAACACCTCAGCCGTGGCAGATCACTGTTACAATTCAGTGGGCTCACATGATATTGACTTCTCCAAGACAGAGGTTCTCGTCCATGAGGCGATCCACATATACAAACACAGTGACAATTTCAACCGAGAAGATGGATTCTGGCTCAGCAATCATTGGAAGGACGTAATACACCATTTCGGATCTTAATTGATTGTGTTCACGTTTTTGGTGACTTTCAGACCGCAGTCCACTCACTGACATTTACTATAGATCTTGTATTCTCCACAGGGAATGGATTCTTTGCTCCGCTGAAAGCTTCCAGCACCACTCTCCGATTGACATATTTCGTTGCTTCCTCTTAGCACTTTCACGCGACGGTCAATGGTATAGTGTATAGCATATTGTATAATAATAAATAGTATTAAAGTGTAATGTTTAATACAATGTATAAGGTAATATATAGTATCGTAATTGTATAGTGAATATATAGCAGTGTGGTATACAGTTGGTTGGGTAGAATAATACATCGTGTAATATTACAATGTATAGTCTATAAGCATATTAGTTGCTGCGGCGCCATATTATTAACATTCCCTCCCTTTATTAAGTCTAACCTTACTCCCTCCCTTTGATACTGCTAATCCTGCATAAGGCATGGGCATAATGACTTTAAACCCCTCGCCAAACCTCCTACGCATTTCACAAGTAGTACTAATCGCATATCTGCATTTCCCATAAATATGCTAAATTCCTCTTGATATGCAAATTATTTTGTCAAGACGCTCTTCGCCCCTCCATCCCAGCATAAATAGTCGCTCCAAGCCTGGGGCGTGCCATTCAGACTCTGCCTTCTAGACAGACCTGTTCTCCACCTGAAGACGGCTGCTTGCGTTGTGGCGTTGTGAGAATTATTTCATTGTTTTATTTTTATTACTTTATTATTTTCCTTCTACGTGACTTTACCGAAAGAACCAAGAAATGAATCCCTGCAGTCACGAAAGCTTTAAATAGAAACTGGTGAAATCAATATACTGTAGTTTAGTTTAATATGGGCAGGGTGTCAAGTGCAAAGTTGATTGGAGGGAAGAATATTGGTTCTTTCGGTAAAGCCACGTAGATAAAAAATAAAATGTAAATAAAAGATTAAAAATAAAAATAATAAATTTAAAATAATAAAAGCAAAAAACCCACGACGTTTCGATCGCAACACAAGTGGTCTTCATCAGGCGAAGAGAAAAGAGGCGGCAAGCCTCCAAATGCAACTGCTTATAAGGGCTTTTAAAGTGGAACAGCATGGACGGGGCAGCCAGTGCAAACGTAGGGGAGGGAGGTGGCAAAGACAGGGGGAGAGAGAGGGGGGGGTAGAGATAGAGGTGGAGCTGAAGGCGAGGGCGCAGTCCAAGTGTGTTAGACAATGGGGGAAGAGGGCAGAGAGAGGGGGAGAGAGGGGGGTACAAGTAGTGCGTTAGACAATGGGGGGAGGGAGGGGGCAGAGATGGGGAGAGAGAGAGGGGGGTAGAGATGGGGGGGGGGAGAATTGCTCCTCGCTACACCCATCCACATATGGTCGCATATCAAGACGCTTATAATTTACGATGCAGATTTAGCAACATGTACACACACCTGCATATGATGACGCTTACAACATTCGTTTACGTGCAAATCCAGTCCAGGATCGGGACCTTCCTCTTTTGTTCTGCCTATGGCTCACGATCCCTTCGATAAAATACAGAATATCGACGACTACATGTGAACAACTATTTTGGTGATGCTCCATTGACAGTCGTGTGCAAGCAAAGATAACTCAACACATTCGTCAAACAAGCTCTCCCTTCCAAGGAAATAAATAGAACTAGCTTTACTACACGGCTTTGCCCGGGACTTGGATTCACCACGCCCGGCCGCCTTTGTCTCTCCAGTGGCGATGTTCACACACCACACCAGTTACTCGTTTGAGGCTTAGTCGACCTAGGGGAGGCCCAGGACCGGTTCAAATAATCGTCACCGGTGGTGGCCGTGAGTGGGAATCGAACTCGAGTTGCCGGGTTCGTAGCGCAGCGCGCGAATCGCTACGCAGTCGCTGCGCAGTCGCTGCCCCCCCACCACACACAGTATAAAGACAAAGATCCCCCGTGTAGCCTTTGAGACTGTAGGGGGCAAGTGCTGTTAGCGAGCACCTATGAAGGCCGGCACGGCACACGAGGGGGTGAGTGGCCAGCACCACGCCCGACCGCCTTTGTCTCCCAAGTGGTGATATTCACACACCACACGAGTTACTCGTTTGAGGCTGAGTCGACCTAGGGGAGGCCCAGGACCGGTTCAAATAATCGTCACCGGTGGTGGCCGTGAGCGGGAATCGAACTCGGGTCACCGGGTTCGTAGTGCAGTGCACTAACCACTACATTACCGCTCCCCCCACACACAAACGCGCGCGTCCATCGGTACACATACACGCGCTTGCTGCAGACACACAACTTTCAGGGTGCGTACGGCAGTAAACGACTGAAATAAGAAACCAATGCTGCGCGAAGAATGCCTTAGACCTGCAACACATTTGTATTTCACTTTACCCGCCGAGGGTTGGGGGGGGCGTGACATGAGCAGGCACACTCCGTTACGCTTCCGCATACGGGTCAAATGACAGATGTGACGTCACAGCTCACTTGCCGTGCAAAATATATGCATTATTGCGCGCCCCCCCCCCCCCCAAAAAAAATACAAGTCTATTTTTTAAAATAATTTTTGCATGGTGCACAGTTTGTTGCATGTCGGGAAGTATGCTAAACATTTTGAACAGAAACACATATTCACAAATGTCCCTTTTATATATATAGCTAGGCGGCGTATTGATTTGTCATGAAGGGGCACTGCCTGAAACGTCACCTATTCTGTATTTTTCCTTTTAAGGCAGGGTTGTTGATGAATGTGTTGACTTATTTGTGCTCGTGCGCCACCGCCAATGCAGCATGAACAAATAATTGGAATAAATAGTATATATGTGCACTATATTAGTCATCGACAGAATGCAGTCAGAAGCAAGGAGTCACAGCACGGATGGCTGGGCGGGAGGGAGTTCCATATTGCGGAGGCAGCAGAGGAGGAGAGATGTCTCTCATTTGGATATTCGCATGTATTTAAATAGGGTTAATATCCATTCTATGGAAGTGAGTTCTGGTATCACACTGTCACATTTTCACGAGGCTAGTGTGCTAAAGTGCTGTAAACGAAACTTCAACCACCACTAAAAATAAATGCATCTCATTTAATATTTTTAAAACCGATGATAATACAATATAACACGTACACGATTTTACTTTATCACACATTTTGAGATTAATTCGAGTTTAATATGCTAAATGCAGTGTATCTGGTGATGGCAAACACTTGAGGCAAACTCAGAGAGAAAACGGTATCTGTCAATAGCGTACGGGTTATAAATTAAGCTCTTGCCAGCAGAGATCTATGATTAATACCGTTCATTTATAATGGTGAGTCACGGTTAAGATGGATGGCTTGAATACGTAATTTCCCTTTTCATGGTCACTGACCACTTAAACCTAAACACGGTAACACAGCGATTGGGTCAGACAGGTAAGGTTGGTAATTATTAATTGGGGAAGTGGGTGAGACAACTAATAGGGTCCATGCCCCAAAGCAGAGGGCACTTACATTTTTTATTTCGTTGTCAGGATACCAGAACGTGTGCTGCTAAACGTGATTTAGCTGAAAGGGTCCAGTTAGCAGTGCTCTGAAAAATAATTTTACTCTTCTTCGTGAGTGTTTCATCTGGTTTTTTTCACTTGCTATGCATTCATCATCGCTCTATGTTGTATTGCATATTAATTTACCATTGCATTCAAGGCACATGCATACACTGTATATATTTCTCAACTGTGCTGTATGTCTTCTAGTTGTTTAATAATGTTAACCATCACCGCTTAATAACACATTCCTGCGGAAGGGAGCTAGTAGAAACGTTGGGTTGCTCGGTCAATGGCCAGGGTCAACGGCGGCGTGGTGTATTCCGCAAATATGGCTGACTGTGAGGGCGGGCACAAGCCGGCGTGAGTAGGTTAAACGTTGATATAAGGGCACCACGGGGTGACCAGCCCCTCCCCACCCAGCCCCACCCCTCCCAACCCCCACCCAGCCCCACCCTCCCCACCCAGCCCCTCCCCACCCCACCCAGCCCCACCCTCCCCACCCAGCCCCTCCCCACCCTCCCCTCTCTACCCATCCCCACCCCTTCCATTTTTGGATGCACGACGGACGGACACAATAATCCCCTGTGGGCTGGTGAAACCAGTGGGTTCCTACCAGTATCACCGTCATAACCTACCATCCATCAATCAATAATGCCCATCATTACAACTACCACAACGTACCATAACCACCACCATCAACTACTACATCCACCATCAGCATTAATTACCAACACTGATCATCCACATGACCATCCATGCCACACTCCTGCTTTAGATATCATTCAGCACGGATGTTAATTGGGGCTGGAAAATGAACTTGGGTCACGAGTTGTGTCGTGCAGTGCTGCCCGCTTCCCTCGCCCCACCTCCACTACCCTTGCAGCCTACACCGCTATATGAAGGGTAAATTTCCTTCGCATGTGTCTATATGCATTAGTGCATATGTATATGTGGTAAATCGTTATAACAATGTATGTTTTACTGAAAAACACGATTGAAAACATACATTAACATTTGGTTTTCCCCGGCATCTCCCTGTGAAAGTTATGAAAAATTGTAAAGAATCGCGATATTTCATTTACAACGAAATCACAAAATCATACACACAGCCCTATACCTCCTAGCCTCGACAGGCTACACTGACTCTCAATGAAGATTTCAACCCTTAACGTTTGTATTGTGGATCTTCTTCTGTTGTACGTCAGGAGGGAAAACCAACGGTTCATCGTTGAATGCATACAGGAGGCGGTAGGCCCTGCATGGATTGCAGTGACACCGCCAAAATGCCTCTCTGGATGCGCGCCTCCGCTCGAGCAGTTGAAAATAAAGACATCGGGCACTCACTGGATGGAATCGTGGGCGGAGATGGACGTGGCAAACAAAAACTTCATTGAGGATCCAACTGTGGCAGTACCGTGTTTCTCTTTAGGTCTTGTTGGAGCGGCGGAGTGATTTTTCCCCATAACCCAGTGGTTACTCCGTGGTCATCGCGGCACCGCGTCCAGATGTTGGCTGGGGCATTGTCTGCCAGTACAGGAAGCCATGGGAGTGGAGTGGACTTCAGGGCGGTGATGATGATATGAAGTGTGGTGGTGATTTCGGTATCGATGAAGTCTCTGATGAGAGCTGGCACTCAAAACTAGAGCGAAGTACGACTCTGGAGTGAAGTGGACCAGGGCTTGTGTCGATATCTTCAATGTACAGGTGTCCTTTTCCTCCAATTGTACCCGCGTATTTTGAATATGGTTCACTGTGGTTTTGTTTTCATTTTGTCTCGTTCGTGATAGTGGTAGATTATTGCCTGGTCGAGGGTAACTCATATGTACCGGGGGTGGTGGTTGTGTATTAGCGGTGTGTTCAGACGAAGTTGACACTTCATGCTTTCGTGGCTTGACCGTTGTTCAGATGGAAGACGGAGACGAGGCTCTTAGAGGCGTTTGTCTAAAAGCGCCAATTATTTAAATGTGGAGGGAAAACCCGGTGGACCAGGAGCAAAATCCACACGACCATGAGGAGAACGTGCAAACTCCAAATATACAGGCGTCAGGGCCGGATTTGAACCCATGACCTCCTGTATATCAGGCAAGGTAGTTAACATCTTGCCACCGTGACACATTTAGAAACATGCGTTTAGAGAATTTGGCTGCTTAGTTGAGCTATCATTTGTGACCAGGTCGCTTCTCAAGAACAGCTACATAGCTCAGTGGGCCTTACCTGGTGAAATAAAAATAGTTACCAGTTTATTACCAATCTCGAAAGAGGTTTCCTGGAAAGAATGAACATGTATTAACAAATGTGTGCGTCACGCCAAAAAAAATCGCCCACCAAGGGGCAGCGTCTTCATTGCTGCAGTCGGAACAACTTTTCTCCAGCTCTGGGCTCGGTCAACGTCAACCTGCGCCTGTGGCTAAACCGAGGGGCGTGCATCCCGTGAGCTCCCACATGGGCCGACTTGGGCGTCCAATGTATTTGATTGCGAGTCAAGCGAGGGGATCCAGTGAGGTCAAAAGTCACAGTCAGGGGTGTGGAGAGCGTGTGGGTGGGGAACAGGACCTTGTGAGTTGGACACAATTAATATCCATAGGCCGCAGCATCATAGTGTGGAAGCTCCGGTGAATGCATACACACATTGGAACTCGGAGAATGGATTTCACGTGGTGTGAACCTTCTTCACACCAAGCTAAAATAGGTGGTTCAACTCCAATAGGCGAAATGACATGAGGGCAAAGACAGTCAGACATTGCTCGTGGAATTTACACAATTTTGTAGTGGAGTGACTCCGTATGGTTGGCATGGATAAGTCTGGAATCATCACCGGTCATCTCTCATGCCCACATCCACTGTTCATTCCCCCATTATCAGAACACTGTATATTATTGCATGGTAATGCAGATTCAATAGTGGAGACGTTTACAATCTCCCAGTCCACGTTTCAGCTCTGTCCTTATTTCACCAACAGTGAACTATTCTTACTACATCTAAGCCGGACCCAAAGAGTAACCAACATAGATGTAAGAAAACGGCTGCATATAGAATACCTGATGATGCAGGCAGTGATGAGAAGTAAACTGGCACTATTTGCACACATATGTGTATTGAGTCCAACTGAGTTATTCTTTAGAGGCAACAGATTTATTATATCAACACGTAATACACAAAGGGGTAACTGCCCCTTTACCAGATACAGCTTAGGGTGGTGACCACCCAGTTAACTACACTATACGGAGGAGTTACAGCTACGAAGGGTCGGACCCTTACTCGGGTCCCGGCCACGTGTTGATGCCTTTTAGGACGTAGAGCTTCCAGCTTGTAGAACGTGGATCTTCCAGCTTGTAGAACGAAGCGACCCCGGTCCCTGTCAGGGACCCACCTTATATCCTCCCGGGTCGGGGCTGGTTCCGCCCAGGCCCCGCCCGGCTTCTCGAGCGTTCTAGCTCCTTCCCGATCCCTCTAGAGAGCTCTACCCGGACACGTGATCACCCCCTAGCCCCCCCCCCCCCACCTAGGGCCCTCTCTGTGGACACTCCGGATCACGTGTCTACGGGGTCAACTAGAGTGCCATTTCTCACCAAGCCCCACTAGGGCTGGTACTACACCCGTCTACTGGGTGTACGCGATGACGGTGCATCGTACGCCGTGCTATGGTAAAGCCGGCATCACACAGCAACCCACCCAGTGCTGTCCGCAACGTAGGAACATCGCAC
Organism: Lampetra planeri; assembly: GCF_965212315.1. NCBI lineage: Eukaryota > Metazoa > Chordata > Hyperoartia > Petromyzontiformes > Petromyzontidae > Lampetra > Lampetra planeri. The sequence goes on from NC_136110.1 coordinate 13,120,607, forward strand.
GCCACGACCCTCCCAACCAGGCCGGCACCATACAGTGACATCCCCGATGTCACTATATATGTAGAATGGACAACAAGAGGAAAATAAAAGTGCGTTGTTGTTCGGATAAAATGGAAGGAACCTGGCATGACAGGAAAAGCTAACAGAGAATGGCTTGACGATATCACAAGAGACTGGTGCCAGAAAGATGTGGCCACTACTTGAGCATATTGGCACAAGACAAAGAGGAAAGTGGAAACAAATGACGAAATGTGCAGTGGACACCTACGGGTCTATATGCCCATGGATCGTGATGATGATGAACTATTCTACTGTGTGGAATATACGTGCTGCGCAATGTATTCCACACATGGTGGAGTGCATTTGGCAGTAATTTTCCCCAAACACGGCCAATATTCCACCAAATAATACATGTGAAAGTATCAGCTTTATTGGCTGTGACAACCTCTTGATGCTAATTCATGAATCAACCGTACAACCCATTTATAATACTTGTGTTGTGGATGCAAGTGTAATGACACAATTTCAATGATCTTGTGCTATTGTGTTTTGGTTTTTCATTACATCTCAACAAGCACATGCAAAAACATCTGGAAAAAGCCTATCGATAAGAGACAAGCATCCATCAAAGCATTAAAATACTCATAAGACACCAACAAGTTACCCACACTGCCATCTCCCTATTAGCGATCACCTCTGTTGATCAAACCTGTTAAAGGTTGAGATCATTCTGTAATTTGGTACTCCACACTGTATATGCCATGCAATATAAAGTATATCGTCGGCATATTTATACAGAACTAGCTGTACTACCCGGCTTCACCTGGGACTTGGATACACCACGCCCAGCCGCCTTTTGTCTCCCCAGTGGCGATGTTCACACACCACACCAGTTACTCGTTTGAGGTTGAGTCGACCTAGGGGAGGCTCAGGAGCGGTTGAAATAATCGTCACCGGTGGTGGCCATGAGCGGGAATCGAACTCGGGTCGCCGGGTTCGTAGCGCGACGCGCTAACCACTACACTATAATGCGTTACGCTTCCACATGTGCAGGTCACGTGACAGATTTGACGTCACAGCTCACTTGCCGTGCAAAAAATATATTCACTATCGAGCTCCCCCCCCCCCGAAAAAGTGTCTTTTTTAAATTTAATTTTTGCTTGGTGTACAGTGTGGAAAGTACCCACATGGCAAATTTGCAGTTTGTTGCATGTCGGGAAGTACGCTAAACATTGTGAACATACACACGTATTCACAACTTTGCCTTTTATATATATGGATATAATAACTAGTCAGCCTTCTGCCGGCAGCGAGCTTTCATATGTGCTAAAGTTGCAACTATCACTGCCGTACACAAAGCCAAACATAATCATATATGTGTAGGATCCAAAATAAACAATTCACTCATCAAAAGAGTGAGCCTGGCATTTATAATGATTCCTTTATATCCTATTGTTAGCTGCTCACTTTTTCATAAACCGCTAATCTTGGATACTGCAGAAAAGTTTCGTAAAAAATTAACCCGTAAAAACAAAGTTTTTCACTATCAATCCTTTATATGCGTGGCTTTTATTGTATTATTCATTTCTGTTTTTCTTGAGTAATTTCATTTATCACATTGGTATTTTAAATAAAATATGAAATTTTTTTTTCCTAAAAAGTGGAAAATTTCGGAAAATCTTTTCACGAAAATAAATTGTCACGCACAACGAGTCTGTGTGCAAAATGTCAGCTCGATTGGATCACGGGAAATGGGTTAAAAAACGACCGAAATATTTGCACGGTCGTAAGCGTGCAAGCGCGCAAGCAAGCAAGTAAACTTAATATAAAGGATTTAAAAAGTGATGCTGTGCTCTTCTCCCCCACGCGATGCAAACGTGTAGCACAAGTCCATCTGAGTCTCCTGTCAGGGTGAATTGGGTGGTGTTATTAGAACGTTTTGAAAAAAATAATAGAGCATTGTGTTGACTTGGGCATGCGTCTACAAAGGCAACTTTCCTAACACGTCAAAGTCGATCGATCTAACATGCACAAAAAAGTGCTCTGAACTAAAATACCAATGGATGTATATCAAGATGTTTCACTTATATTGACAATTTTTCGAGAAATAATCTCAAAAAGTTTTTCCTTGACTTTATCACTGCACGTTCATGCATTTAATTTGAATGCTTGAACTTCTAATGATTTGATGTACAATCTAAAATGTGCTAAAGTCGCCCCTTTCAAATACAAAATCCATCAGATGTTTGGGCTTTAGTCTTTAAAAACGTAAATAATGTGATTAATACATATAACGAGTAACTTCATTACACTTATTGTTTTATGGACATTTGAAATGTAAAACTATTCCATATCCCATGGAGGATTTTTTTAAATTTCATTTGAGTTGGAATTGTTGGAAAATATCAAACTGTCTTCAACTGAATAATGCTACCCTTTATCAAAATAATGAGGAGAAAGGTTGAAGCTAAGCTATCTGCTTTAAATAATGACAAATGTTACATTTCACGCAGCAGATAAATATCTTGCAGCTCACCACCGCCGGTACCTTTTTTTGCAATATCTGGCTTCATGGGGGAAAACAAATCCAGGAGAGAGTGAGTGAGTATTCCATTCAATCAAACAGTCGGCCGGCCCAAAGCCATGAGTTTCGCTATGCGAGGCTCGTTAACAATAAAAATAATACAAGTAGTGTGGTGCGTACACAGCATCACGACAGGTTATAAAACTGAACGTAGTGCAGCGATACATAATGGGTGAGATGCAACAAAGTGTCAAGATGAGATATACAACCGTGTTATCTCTCACTGACGTCTCTGTGGCCCAATTTGGATGGTGGTTTGCCGAGTGGAGCAAGTAGGAAGGGCACGAGCGAGTGGGATCGTGCAGTGGAGGTGGACAGAAGCAAGTTGTGCTGGTTTTAGTTTTTAGTTTATCCTTGCCCTGCACCTTTGATTAGCACGTTCGGTTACGTGTGACGCAAAAAACAGTTCAACATACATAGATACATACAAGGTAGACAGCAGTCAATGATAAGTGAGAGATTTAGTTTAGAGAACGTGTTTTATGAGATGACTATTCGTCCATTACCAACCTATACTGGTATATAGTCATAAGCAAAACCAATAATGATGATTTAAAGCTTTCGTGACTGCAGGGATTCATCTTCTTGGTTCTTTCGGTAAAGTCACGTAGAAGGGAAGTAATAAAATAATAGAAATAAAACATAATAAAATAAAATTATTCTCACGACGTTTCGGCCACAACGCAAGTAGCCGTCCTCAGGAGAAAACCAGGTCTGTCGAGGCGACAGCGTCTGAATGAAACAGCACACGCGCTTGGAGCATGTATATAAGCTGGGTTGGAAGGGGGGAAGAAAGGGGGAGCCTTGAAAAAAGAATATGCATATCAAGAGGAATTTAGCATATTTATGGGAAATGCAGGTGTGTGATTAGTACTGCATATGCCCGTGCATTATGCAGGATTAGCAGCATCAAAGGTAGGGGGATAAGGGAAATGCAGGTATGTGAAATGGGAAATGCATGGGAAAATGCATACCTGCATTTCCCATATCAGGGGGATAAGGGAAATGCAGGTATGTGATATGGGAAATGCTGCTAATCCTGCATAATACTATTTATTATTATACAATCTGCTATACACTATGCCATTGACCGTCGAGTGAAAGATACTAAGAGGAAGCAACGAAATATGTCAATGGAAGAGTGGTAGTAGGAGACTTGCAGCGGAGCAAAGAATCCATTCCCTGCGGAGAATACAAGATATATAGTCATGCCAGTGAGTGGACTGCGGTCTGAAAGTCGCCGTAAACGTGACCACAATCAGTTAAGACTTCCCTTCAACGTGACTTTACCGAAAGAACCAAGAAGATGAATCCCTGCAGTCACGAAAGCTTTAAATCGAAATTTTATCTTCTAAGCTAAACATGCAATATTATATTTTTGTTTGCATTTTGACCACAAGTATTGTGGTTAATGCAGACATTATTCCTTGGTAAAGGTTTCAGTTTGGTGTTTTAACAACTTAACACCTAAATTTCGATTTAAAGCTTTCGTGACTGCAGGGATTCATCTTCTTGGTTCTTTCGGTAAAGTCACGTAGAAGGGAAGTAATAAAATAATAGAAATAAAAAATAATAAAATAAAATAATTCTCACGACGTTTCGGCTACAAAGCAAGCAGCCGTCTTCATGTGAAGAATGAGACACTACCAAGCTAGGAGAGACTCGATTAGCTGAGCCTTCATATCACGGAGCTTGTTGAAGGATCTCAAAGTTATGTGGAAACCCTCCCCGTAGAGGCGGTTAAATTTCGATTTAAGGTTTCGTGACTGCAGGGATTCATCTTCTTGGTTCTTTCGGTAAAGTCACGTAGAAGGGAAGTAATAAAATAATAGAAATAAAACATAATAAAATAAAATAATTCTCACGACGTTTCAGCTACAACGCAAGCAGCCGTCTTCAGGTGAAGAATGAGACACTACCAAGCTAGGAGAGACTCGATTAGCTGAGCCTTCTTATCACGGAGCTTGTTGAAGGATCTCAAAGTTATGTGGAAACCCTCCCTGTAGAGGCGGTTAAATTTCGATTTAAAGCTTTCGTGACTGCAGGGATTCATATTCTTGGTTATTTCGGTAAAGTCACGTAGAAGGGAAGTAATAAAATAATAGAAATAAAGCATAATAAAATAAAATAATTCTCACGACGTTTCGGCTACAACGCAAGCAGCCGTCTTCAGGTGAAGAATGAGACACTACCAAGCTGGGAGAGACTCGATTAGCTGAGCCTTCTTATCACGGAGCTTGTTGAAGGATCTCAAAGTTATGTGGAAACCCTCCCCGTAGAGGCGGTTAAATTTCGATTTAAAGCTTTCGTGACTGCAGGGATTCATCTTCTTGGTTCTTTCGGTAAAGTCACGTAGAAGGGAAGTAATAAAATAATAGAAATAAAACATAATAAAATAAAATAATTCTCACGACGTTTCGGCTACAACGCAAGCAGCCGTCTTCAGGTGAAGAATGAGACACTACCAAGCTAGGAGAGACTCGATTAGCTGAGCCTTCTTATCACGGAGCTTGTTGAAGGATCTCAAAGTTATGTGGAAACCCTCCCCGTAGAGGCGGTTAAATTTCTATTTAAAGCTTTCGTGACTGCAGGGATTCATCTTCTTGGTTCTTTCGGTAAAGTCACGTAGAAGGGAAGTAATAAAATAATAAAAATAAAACATAATAAAATAAAATAATTCTCACGACGTTTCGGCTACAACGCAAGCAGCCGTCTTCAGGTGAAGAATGAGACACTACCAAGCTAGGAGAGACTCGATTAGCTGAGCCTTCTTATCACGGAGCTTGTTGAAGGATCTCAAAGTTATGTGGAAACCCTCCGCGTAGAGGCGGTTAAATTTCGATTTAAAGCTTTCGTGACTGCAGGGATTCATCTTCTTGGTTCTTTCGGTAAAGTCACGTAGAAGGGAAGTAATAAAATAATAGAAATAAAACATAATAAAATAAAATAATTCTCACGACGTTTCGGCTACAACGCAAGCAGCCGTCTTCAGGTGAAGAATGAGACACTACCAAGCTAGGAGAGACTCGATTAGCTGAGCCTTCTTATCACGGAGCTTGTTGAAGGATCTCAAAGTTATGTGGAAACCCTCCCCGTAGAGGCGGTTAAATTTCGATTTAAAGCTTTCGTGACTGCAGGGATTCATCTTCTTGGTTCTTTCGGTAAAGTCACGTAGAAGGGAAGTAATAAAATAATAGAAATAAAACATAATGAAATAAAATAATTCTCACGACGTTTCGGCTACAACGCAAGCAGCCGTCTTCAGGTGAAGAATGAGACACTACCAAGCTAGGAGAGACTCGATTAGCTGAGCCTTCTTATCACGGAGCTTGTTGAAGGATCTCAAAGTTATGTGGAAACCCTCCCCGTAGAGGCGGTTAAATTTCGATTTAAAGCTTTCGTGACTGCAGGGATTCATCTTCTTGGTTCTTTCGGTAAAGTCACGTAGAAGGGAAGTAATAAAATAATAGAAATAAAACATAATGAAATAAAATAATTCTCACGACGTTTCGGCTACAACGCAAGCAGCCGTCTTCAGGTGAAGAATGAGACACTACCAAGCTAGGAGAGACTCGATTAGCTGAGCCTTCTTATCACGGAGCTTGTTGAAGGATCTCAAAGTTATGTGGAAACCCTCCCCGTAGAGGCGGTTAAATTTCGATTTAAAGCTTTCGTGACTGCAGGGATTCATCTTCTTGGTTCTTTCAGTAAAGTCACGTAGAAGGGAAGTAATAAAATAATAGAAATAAAACATAATAAAATAAAATAATTCTCACGACGTTTCGGCTGCAACGCAAGCAGCCGTCTTCAGGTGAAGAATGAGACACTACCAAGCTAGGAGAGACTCGATTAGCTGAGCCTTCTTATCACGGAGCTTGTTGAAGGATCTCAAAGTTATGTGGAAACCCTCCACGTAGAGGCGGTTAAATTTCGATTTAAAGCTTTCGTGACTGCAGGGATTAATCTTCTTGGTTCTTTCGGTAATGTAACGTAGAAGGGAAGTAATACAATAATAGAAATAAAACATAATAAAATAAAATAATTCTCACGACGTTTCGGCTACAACGCAAGCAGCCGTCTTCAGGTGAAGAATGAGACACTACCAAGCTAGGAGAGACTCGATTAGCTGAGTCTTCTTATCACGGAGCTTGTTGAAGGATCTCAAAGTTACGTGGAAATCCTCCCCGTAGAGGCGGTTAAATTTCGGTTTAAAGCTTTTGTGACTGCAGGGAATCATCTTCTTGGTTCGTTCGGTAAAGTCACGTAGAAGGGAAGTATTAAAATAATAGAAATGAAACATAATAAAATAAAATAATTCTCACGACGTTTCGGCTACAACGCAAGCAGCCGTCTTCAGGTGAAGAATGAGACACTACCAAGCTAGGAGAGACTCGATTAGCTGAGCCTTCTTATCACGGAGCTTGTTGAAGGATCTCAAAGTTATGTGGAAACCCTCCCCGTAGAGGCGGTTAAATTTCGATTTAAAGCTTTCGTGACTGCAGGGATTCATCTTCTTGGTTCTTTCGGTAAAGTCACGTAGAAGGGAAGTAATAAAATAATAGAAATAAAACATAATAAAATAAAATAATTCTCACGACGTTTCGGCTACAACGCAAGCAGCCGTCTTCAGGTGAAGAATGAGACACTACCAAGCTAGGAGAGACTCGATTAGCTGAGCCTTCTTATCACGGAGCTTGTTGAAGGATCTCAAAGTTATGTGGAAACCCTCCCCGTAGAGGCGGTTAAATTTCGATTTAAAGCTTTCGTGACTGCAGGGATTCATCTTCTTGGTTCTTTCGGTAAAGTCACGTAGAAGGGAAGTAATAAAATAATAGAAATAAAACATAATAAAATAAAATAATTCTCACGACGTTTCGGCTACAACGCAAGCAGCCGTCTTCAGGTGAAGAATGAGACACTACCAAGCTAGGAGAGACTCGATTAGCTGAGCCTTCTTATCACGGAGCTTGTTGAAGGATCTCAAAGTTATGTGGAAACCCTCCCCGTAGAGGCGGTTAAATTTCGATTTAAAGCTTTCGTGACTGCAGGGATTCATCTTCTTGGTTCTTTCGGTAAAGTCACGTAGAAGGGAAGTAATAAAATAATAGAAATAAAACATAATAAAATAAAATAATTCTCACGACGTTTCGGCTACAACGCAAGCAGCCGTCTTCAGGTGAAGAATGAGACACTACCAAGCTAGGAGAGACTCGATTAGCTGAGCCTTCTTATCACGGAGCTTGTTGAAGGATCTCAAAGTTATGTGGAAACCCTCCCCGTAGAGGCGGTTAAATTTCGATTTAAAGCTTTCGTGACTGCAGGGATTCATCTTCTTGGTTTTTTCGGTAAAGTCACGTAGAAGGGAAGTAATAAAATAATAGAAATAAAACATAATAAAATAAAATAATTCTCACGACGTTTCGGCTACAACGCAAGCAGCCATGTTCAGGTGAAGAATGAGACACTACCAAGCTAGGAGAGACTCGATTAGCTGAGCCTTCTTATCACGGAGCTTGTTGAAGGATCTCAAAGTTATGTGGAAACCCTTCCCGTAGAGGCGGTTAAATTTCGATTTAAAGCTTTCGTGACTGCAGGGATTCATCTTCTTGGTTCTTTCGGTAAAGTCACGTAGAAGGGAAGTAATAAAATAATAGAAATAAAACACAATAAAATAAAATAATTCTCACGACGTTTCGGCTACAACGCAAGCAGCCGTCTTCAGGTGAAGAATGAGACACTACCAAGCTAGGAGAGACTCGATTAGCTGAGCCTTCTTATCACGGAGCTTGTTGAAGGATCTCAAAGTTATGTGGAAACCGTCCCCATAGAGGCGGTTAAATTTCGATTTAAAGCTTTCGTGACTGCAGGGATTCATCTTCTTGGTTCTTTCGGTAAAGTCACGTAGAAGGGAAGTAATAAAATAATAGAAATAAAACATAATAATATAAAATAATTCTCACGACGTTTCGGCTACAACGCAAGCAGCCGTCTTCAGGTGAAGAATGAGACACTACCAAGCTAGGAGAGACTCGATTAGCTGAGCCTTCTTATCACGGAGCTTGTTGAAGGATCTCAAAGTTATGTGGAAACCCTCCCCGCAGAGGCGGTTAAGTTTCGATTTAGAGCTTTCGTGACTGCAGGGATTCATCTTCTTGTTTCTTTCGGTAAAGTCACGTAGAAGGGAAGTAATAAAATAATAGAAATAAAACATAATAAAATAAAATAATTCTCACGACGTTTCGGCTACAACGCAAGCAGCCGTCTTCAGGTGAAGAATGAGACACCACCAAGCTAGGAGAGACTCGATTAGCTGAGCCTTCTTATCACGGAGCTTGTTGAAGGATCTCAAAGTTATGTGGAAACCCTCCCCGTAGAGGCGGTTAAATTTCGATTTAAAGCTTTCGTGACTGCAGGGATTCATCTTCTTGGTTCTTTCGGTAAAGTCACGTAGAAGGGAAGTAATAAAATAATAGAAATAAAACATAATAAAATAAAATAATTCTCACGACGTTTCGGCTACAACGCAAGCAGCCGTCTTCAGGTGAAGAATGAGACACTACCAAGCTAGCAGAGACTCGATTAGCTGAGCCTTCTTATCACGGAGCTTGTTGAAGGATCTCAAAGTTATGTGGAAACCCTCCCCGTAGAGGTGGTTAAATTTCGATTTAAAGCTTTCGTGTTTGCAGGGATTCATCTTCTTGGTTCTTTCGGTAAAGTCACGTAGAAGGGAAGTAATAAAATAATAGAAATAAAACATACTAAAATAAAATAATTCTCACGACATTTCGGCTACAACGCAAGCAGCCGTCTTCAGGTGAAGAATGAGACACTACCAAGCTAGGAGAGACTCGATTAGCTGAGCCTTCTTATCACGGAGCTTGTTGAAGGATATCAAAGTTATGTGGAAACCCTCCCCGTAGAGGCGGTTAAATTTCGATTTAAAGCTTTCGTGACTGCAGGGATTCATCTTCTTGTTTCTTTCGGTAAAGTCACGTAGAAGGGAAGTAATAAAATAATAGAAATAAAACATAATAAAATAAAATAATTCTCACGACGTTTCGGCTACAACGCAAGCAGCCGTCTTCAGGTGAAGAATGAGACACCACCAAGCTAGGAGAGACTCGATTAGCTGAGCCTTCTTATCACGGAGCTTGTTGAAGGATCTCAAAGTTATGTGGAAACCCTCCCCGTAGAGGCGGTTAAATTTCGATTTAAAGCTTTCGTGACTGCAGGGATTCATCTTCTTGTTTCTTTCGGTAAAGTCACGTAGAAGGGAAGTAATAAAATAATAGAAATAAAACATAATAAAATAAAATAATTCTCACGACGTTTCGGCTACAACGCAAGCAGCCGTCTTCAGGTGAAGAATGAGACACCACCAAGCTAGGAGAGACTCGATTAGCTGAGCCTTCTTATCACGGAGCTTGTTGAAGGATCTCAAAGTTATGTGGAAACCCTCCCCGTAGAGGCGGTTAAATTTCGATTTAAAGCTTTCGTGACTGCAGGGATTCATCTTCTTGGTTCTTTCGGTAAAGTCACGTAGAAGGGAAGTAATAAAATAATAGAAATAAAACATAATAAAATAAAATAATTCTCACGACGTTTCGGCTGCAACGCAAGCAGCCGTCTTCAGGTGAAGAATGAGACTCTACCAAGCTAGGAGAGACTCGATTAGCTGAGCCTTCTTATCACGGAGCTTGTTGAAGGATCTCAAAGTTATGTGGAAACCCTCCCCGTAGAGGCGGTTAAATTTCGATTTAAAGCTTTCGTGACTGCAGGGATTCATCTTCTTGGTTCTTTCGGTAAAGTCACGTAGAAGGGAAGTAATAAAATAATAGAAATAAAACATAATAAAATAAAATAATTCTCATGACGTTTCGGCTACAACGCACGCAGCCGTCTTCAGGTGAAGAATGAGACACTACCAAGCTAGGAGAGACTCGATTAGCTGAGCCTTCTTATCACGGAGCTTGTTGAAGGATCTCAAAGTTATGTGGAAACCCTCCCCGTAGAGGCGGATAAATTTCGATTTAAAGCTTTCGTGACTGCAGGGATTCATCTTCTTGGTTCTTTCGGTAAAGTCACGTAGAAGGGAAGTAATAAAATAATAGAAATAAAACATAATAAAATAAAATAATTCTCACGACGTTTCGGCTACAACGCAAGCAGCCGTCTTCAGGTGAAGAATGATACACCAAGCTAGGAGAGACTCGATTAGCTGAGCCTTCTTATCACGGAGCTTGTTGAAGGATCTCAAAGTTATGTGGAAACCCTCCCCGTAGAGGCGGTTAAATTTCGATTTAAAGCTTTCGTGACTGCAGGGATTCATCTTCTTGGTTCTTTCGGTAAAGTCACGTAGAAGGGAAGTAATAAAATAATAGAAATAAAACATAATAAAATAAAATAATTCTCACGACGTTTCGACTGTAACGCAAGCAGCCGTCTTCAGGTGAAGAATGAGACAATACCAAGCTAGGAGAGACTCGATTAGCTGAGCCTTCTTATCACGGAGCTTGTTGAAGGATCTCAAAGTTATGTGGAAACCCTCCCCGTAGAGGCGGTTAAATTTCGATTTAAAGCTTTCGTGACTGCAGGGATTCATCTTCTTGGTTCTTTCGGTAAAGTCACGTAGAAGGGAAGTAATAAAATAATAGAAATAAAACATAATAAAATAAAATAATTCTCACGACGTTTCGGCTACAACGCAAGCAGCCGTCTTCAGGTGAAGAATGAGACACTACCAAGCTAGGAGAGACTCGATTAGCTGAGCCTTCGTATCACGGAGCTTGTTGAAGGATCTCAAAGTTATGTGGAAACCCTCCCCGTAGAGGCAGTTAAATTTCGATTTAAAGCTTTTGTGACTGCAGGGATTCATCTTCTTGGTTCTTTCGGTAAAGTCACGTAGATGGGAAGTAATAAAATAATAGAAATAAAACATAATGAAATAAAACATAATAAAATAAAATAATTCTCACGACGTTTCGGCTTCAACGCAAGCAGCCGTCTTCAGGTGAAGAATGAGACACTACCAAGCTAGGAGAGACTCGATTAGCTGAGCCTTCTTATCACGGAGCTTGTTGAAGGATCTCAAAGTTATGTGGAAACCCTCCCCGTAGAGGCGGTTAAATTTCGATTTAAAGCTTTCGTGACTGCAGGGATTCATCTTCTTGGTTCTTTCGGTAAAGTCATGTAGAAGGGAAGTAATAAAATAATAGAAATAAAACATAATAAAATAAAATAATTCTCACGACGTTTCGGCTACAACGCAATCAGCCGTCTTCAGGTGAAGAATGAGACACTACCAAGCTAGGAGAGACTCGATTAGCTGAGCCTTCTTATCACGGAGCTTGTTGAAGGATCTCAAAGTTATGTGGAAACCCTCCCCGTAGAGGCGGTTAAATTTCGATTTAAAGCTTTCGTGACTGCAGGGATTCATCTTCTTGGTTCTTTCGGTAAAGTCACGTAGAAGGGAAGTAATAAAATAATAGAAATAAAACATAATAAAATAAAATAATTCTCACGACGTTTCGGCTACAACGCAAGCAGCCGTCTTCAGGTGAAGAATGAGACACTACCAAGCTAGGAGAGACTCGATTAGCTGAGCCTTCTTATCACGGAGCTTGTTGAAGGATCTCAAAGTTATGTGGAAACCCTCCCCGTAGATGCGGTTAAATTTGGATTTAAAGCTTTCGTGACTGCAGGGATTCATCTTCTTGGTTCTTTCGGTAAATTCACGTAGAAGGGAAGTAATAAAATAATATAAATAAAACATAATAAAATAAAATAATTCTCACGACGTTTCGGCTACAACGCAAGCAGCAGTCTTCAGGTGAAGAATGAGACACTACCAAGCTAGGAGAGACTCGATTAGCTGAGCCTTCTTATCACGGAGCTTGTTGAAGGATCTCAAAGTTATGTGGAAACCCTCCCCGTAGAGGCGGTTAAATTTCGATTTAAAGCTTTCGTGACTGCAGGGATTCATCTTCTTGGTTCTTTCGGTAAAGTCACGTAGAAGGGAAGTAATAAAATAATAGAAATAAAACATAATAAAATAAAATAATTCTCATGACGTTTCGGCTACAACGCACGCAGCCGTCTTCAGGTGAAGAATGAGACACTACCAAGCTAGGAGAGACTCGATTAGCTGAGCCTTCTTATCACGGAGCTTGTTGAAGGATCTCAAAGTTATGTGGAAACCCTCCCCGTAGAGGCGGTTAAATTTCGATTTAAAGCTTTCATGACTGCAGGGATTCATCTTCTTGGTTCTTTCGGTAAAGTCACGTAGAAGGGAAGTAATAAAATAACATAAATAAAACATAATAAAATAAAATAATTCTCACGACGTTTCGGCTGCAACGCAAGCAGCCGTCTTCAGGTGAAGAATGAGACACTACCAAGCTAGGAGAGACTCGATTAGCTGAGCCTTCTTATCACGGAGCTTGTTGAAGGATCTCAAAGTTATGTGGAAACGCTCCCTGTAGAGGCGGTTAAATTTGGATTTAAAGCTTTCGTGACTGCAGGGATTCATCTTCTTGGTTCTTTCGGTAAATTCACGTAGAAGGGAAGTAATAAAATAATATAAATAAAACATAATAAAATAAAATAATTCTCACGACGTTTCGGCTACAACGCAAGCAGCAGTCTTCAGGTGAAGAATGAGACACTACCAAGCTAGGAGAGACTCGATTAGCTGAGCCTTCTTATCACGGAGCTTGTTGAAGGATCTCAAAGTTATGTGGAAACCCTCCCCGTAGAGGCGGTTAAATTTCGATTTAAAGCTTTCGTGACTGCAGGGATTCATCTTCTTGGTTCTTTCGGTAAAGTCACGTAGAAGGGAAGTAATAAAATAATAGAAATAAAACATAATAAAATAAAATAATTCTCACGACGTTTCGGCTAAAACGCAAGCAGCCGTCTTCAGGTGAAGAATGAGACACTACCAAGCTAGGAGAGACTCGATTAGCTGAGCCTTCTTATCACGGAGCTTGTTGAAGGATCTCAAAGTTACGTGGAAACCCTCCGCGTAGAGGCGGTTAAATTTCGATTTAAAGCTTTCGTGACTGCAGGGATTCATCTTCTTGGTTCTTTCGGTAAAGTCAAGTAGAAGGGAAGTAATAAAATAATAGAAATAAAACATAATAAAATAAAATAATTCTCACGACGTTTCGGCTACAACGCAAGCAGCCGTCTTCAGGTGAAGAATGAGACACTACCAAGCTAGGAGAGACTCGATTAGCTGAGCCTTCTTATCACGGAGCTTGTTGAAGGATCTCAAAGTTATGTGGAAACCCTCCCCGTAGAGGCGGTTACATTTCGATTTAAAGCTTTCGTGACTGCAGGGATTCATCTTCTTGGTTCTTTCGGTAAAGTCACGTAGAAGGGAAATAATAAAATAATATAAATAAAACATAATAAAATAAAATAATTCTCACGACGTTTCGGCTACAACGCAAGCAGCCGTCTTCAGGTGAAGAATGAGACACTACCAAGCTAGGAGAGACTCGATTAGCTGAGCCTTCTTATCACGGAGCTTGTTGAAGGATCTCAAAGTTATGTGGAAACCCTCCCCGTAGAGGCGGTTAAATTTCGATTTAAAGCTTTCGTGACTGCAGGGATTCATCTTCTTGCTTATTTCGGTAAAGTCAAGTAGAAGGGAAGTAATAAAATAATAGAAATAAAACATAATAAAATAAAATCATTCTCACGACGTTTCGGCTACAACGCAAGCAGCAGTCTTCAGGTGAAGAATGAGACACTACCAAGCTAGGAGAGACTCGATTAGCTGAGCCTTCTTATCACGGAGCTTGTTGAAGGATCTCAAAGTTATGTGGAAACCCTCCCCGTAGAGGCGGTTAAATTTCGATTTAAAGCTTTCGTGACTGCAGGGATTCATCTTCTTGGTTCTTTCGGTAAAGTCACGTAGAAGGGAAGTAATAATATAATAGAAATAAAACATAATAAAATAAAATAATTCTCACGACGTTTCGGCTAAAACGCAAGCAGCCGTCTTCAGGTGAAGAATGAGACACTACCAAGCTAGGAGAGACTCGATTAGCTGAGCCTTCTTATCACGGAGCTTGTTGAAGGATCTCAAAGTTACGTGGAAACCCTCCCCGTAGAGGCGGTTAAATTTCGATTTAAAGCTTTCGTGACTGCAGGGATTCATCTTCTTGGTTCTTTCGGTAAAGTCAAGTAGAAGGGAAGTAATAAAATAATAGAAATAAAACATAATAAAATAAAATAATTCTCACGACGTTTCGGCTACAACGCAAGCAGCCGTCTTCAGGTGAAGAATGAGACACTACCAAGCTAGGAGAGACTCGATTAGCTGAGCCTTCTTATCACGGAGCTTGTTGAAGGATCTCAAAGTTATGTGGAAACCCTCCCCGTAGAGGCGGTTACATTTCGATTTAAAGCTTTCGTGACTGCAGGGATTCATCTTCTTGGTTCTTTCGGTAAAGTCACGTAGAAGGGAAATAATAAAATAATATAAATAAAACATAATAAAATAAAATAATTCTCACGACGTTTCGGCTACAACGCAAGCAGCCGTCTTCAGGTGAAGAATGAGACACTACCAAGCTAGGAGAGACTCGATTAGCTGAGCCTTCTTATCACGGAGCTTGTTGAAGGATCTCAAAGTTATGTGGAAACCCTCCCCGTAGAGGCGGTTAAATTTCGATTTAAAGCTTTCGTGACTGCAGGGATTCATCTTCTTGCTTATTTCGGTAAAGTCAAGTAGAAGGGAAGTAATAAAATAATAGAAATAAAACATAATAAAATAAAATCATTCTCACGACGTTTCGGCTACAACGCAAGCAGCCGTCTTCAGGTGAAGAATGAGACACTACCAAGCTAGGAGAGACTCGATTAGCTGAGCCTTCTTATCACGGAGCGTGTTGAAGGATCTCAAAGTTATGTGGAAACCCTCCCCGTAGAGGCGGTTACATTTCGATTTAAAGCTTTCGTGACTGCAGGGATTCATCTTCTTGGTTATTTCGGTAAAGTCACGTAGAAGGGAAGTAATAAAATAATAGAAATAAAACATAATAAAATAAAATAATTCTCACGACGTTTCGGCTACAACGCAAGCAGCCGTCTTCAGGTGAAGAATGAGACACTACCAAGCTTGGAGAGACTCGATTAGCTGAGCCTTCTTATCACGGAGCTTGTTGAAGGATCTCAAAGTTATGTGGAAACCCTCCCCGTAGAGGCGGTTAAATTTCGATTTAAAGCTTTCGTGACTGCAGGGATTCATCTTCTTGGTTCTTTCGGTAAAGTCACGTAGATGGGAAGTAATAAAATAATAGAAATAAAACATAATAAAATAAAATAATTCTCACGACGTTTCGGCTACAACGCAAGCAGCCGTCTTCAGGTGAAGAATGAGACACTACCAAGCTAGGAGAGACTCGATTAGCTGAGCCTTCTTATCACGGAGCTTGTTGAAGGATCTCAAAGTTATGTGGAAACCCTCCCCGTAGAGGCGGTTACATTTCGATTTAAAGCTTTCGTGACTGCAGGGATTCATCTTCTTGGTTCTTTCGGTAAAGTCACGTAGAAGGGAAATAATAAAATAATATAAATAAAACATAATAAAATAAAATAATTCTCACGACGTTTCGGCTACAACGCAAGCAGCCGTCTTCAGGTGAAGAATGAGACACTACCAAGCTAGGAGAGACTCGATTAGCTGAGCCTTCTTATCACGGAGCTTGTTGAAGGATCTCAAAGTTATGTGGAAACCCTCCCCGTAGAGGCGGTTAAATTTCGATTTAAAGCTTTCGTGACTGCAGGGATTCATCTTCTTGCTTATTTCGGTAAAGTCAAGTAGAAGGGAAGTAATAAAATAATAGAAATAAAACATAATAAAATAAAATCATTCTCACGACGTTTCGGCTACAACGCAAGCAGCCGTCTTCAGGTGAAGAATGAGACACTACCAAGCTAGGAGAGACTCGATTAGCTGAGCCTTCTTATCACGGAGCGTGTTGAAGGATCTCAAAGTTATGTGGAAACCCTCCCCGTAGAGGCGGTTACATTTCGATTTAAAGCTTTCGTGACTGCAGGGATTCATCTTCTTGGTTATTTCGGTAAAGTCACGTAGAAGGGAAGTAATAAAATAATAGAAATAAAACATAATAAAATAAAATAATTCTCACGACGTTTCGGCTACAACGCAAGCAGCCGTCTTCAGGTGAAGAATGAGACACTACCAAGCTTGGAGAGACTCGATTAGCTGAGCCTTCTTATCACGGAGCTTGTTGAAGGATCTCAAAGTTATGTGGAAACCCTCCCCGTAGAGGCGGTTAAATTTCGATTTAAAGCTTTCGTGACTGCAGGGATTCATCTTCTTGGTTCTTTCGGTAAAGTCACGTAGATGGGAAGTAATAAAATAATAGAAATAAAACATAATAAAATAAAATAATTCTCACGACGTTTCGGCTACAACGCAAGCAGCCGTCTTCAGGTGAAGAATGAGACACTACCAAGCTAGGAGAGACTCGATTAGCTGAGCCTTCTTATCACGGAGCTTGTTGAAGGATCTCAAAGTTATGTGGAAACCCTCCCCGTAGAGGCGGTTAAATTTCGATTTAAAGCTTTCGTGACTGCAGGGATTCATCTTCTTGGTTATTTCGGTAAAGTCACGTAGAAGGGAAGTAATAAAATAATAGAAATAAAACATAATAAAATAAAATAATTCTCACGACGTTTTGGCTACAACGCAAGCAGCCGTCTTCAGGTGAAGAATGAGACACTACCAAGCTAGGAGAGACTCGATTAGCTGAGCCTTCTTATCACGGAGCTTGTTGAAGGATCTCAAAGTTATGTGGAAACCCTCCCCGTAGAGGCGGTTAAATTTCGATTTAAAGCTTTCGTGACTGCAGGGATTCATCTTCTTGGTTCTTTCGGTAAAGTCAAGTAGAAGGGAAGTAATAAAATAATATAAATAAAACATAATAAAATAAAATAATTCTCACGACGTTTCGGCTACAACGCAAGCAGCCGTCTTCAGGTGAAGAATGAGACACTACCAAGCTAGGAGAGACTCGATTAGCTGAGCCTTCTTATCACGGAGCTTGTTGAAGGATCTCAAAGTTATGTGGAAACCCTCCCCGTAGAGGCGGTTAAATTTCGATTTAAAGCTTTCGTGACTGCAGGGATTCATCTTCTTGGTTCTTTCGGTAAAGTCACGTAGAAGGGAAGTAATAAAATAATAGAAATAAAACATAATAAAATAAAATAATTCTCACGACGTTTTGGCTACAACGCAAGCAGCCGTCTTCAGGTGAAGAATGGGACACTACCAAGCTAGGAGAGACTCGATTAGCTGAGCCTTCTTATCACGGAGCTTGTTGAAGGATCTCAAAGTTATGTGGAAACCCTCCCCGTAGAGGCGGTTAAATTTCGATTTAAAGCTTTCGTGACTGCAGGGATTCATCTTCTTGGTTCTTTCGGTAAAGTCAAGTAGAAGGGAAGTAATAAAATAATAGAAATAAAACATAATAAAATAAAATAATTCTCACGACGTTTCGGCTACAACGCAAGCAGCCGTCTTCAGGTGAAGAATGAGACACTACCAAGCTAGGAGAGACTCGATTAGCTGAGCCTTCTTATCACGGAGCTTGTTGAAGGATCTCAAAGTTATGTGGAAACCCCGTAGAGGCGGTTAAATTTCGATTTAAAGCTTTCGTGACTGCAGGGATTCATCTTCTTGGTTATTTCGGTAAAGTCACGTAGAAGGGAAGTAATAAAATAATAGAAATAAAACATAATAAAATAAAATAATTATCACGACGTTTCGGCTACAATGCAAGCAGCCGTCTTCAGGTGAAGAATGAGACACTACCAAGCTAGGGGAGACTCGATTAGCTGAGCCTTCTTATCACGGAGCTTGTTGAAGGATCTCAAAGCTATGTGGAAACCCTCCCCGTAGAGGCGGTTAAATTTCGATTTAAAGCTTTCGTGACTGCAGGGATTCATCTTCTTGGTTCTTTCGGTAAAGTCACGTAGATGGGAAGTAATAAAATAATAGAAATAAAACATAATAAAATAAAATAATTCTCACGACGTTTCGGCTACAACGCAAGCAGCCGTCTTCAGGTGAAGAATGAGACACTACCAAGCTAGGAGAGACTCGATTAGCTGAGCCTTCTTGTCACGGAGCTTGTTGAAGGATCTCAAAGTTATGTGGAAACCCTCCCCTTAGAGGCGGTTAAATTTCGATTTAAAGCTTTCGTGACTGCAGGGATTCATCTAATTGGTTCTTTCGGTAAAGTCACGTAGAAGGGAAGTAATAAAATAATAGAAATAAAACATAATAAAATAAAATAATTCTCACGACGTTTTGGCTACAACGCAAGCAGACGTCTTCAGGTGAAGAATGAGACACTACCAAGCTAGGAGAGACTCGATTAGCTGAGCCTTCTTATCACGGAGCTTGTTGAAGGATCTCAAAGTTATGTGGAAACCCTCCCCGTAGAGGCGGTTAAATTTCGATTCAAAGCTTTCGTGACTGCAGGGATTCATCTTCTTGGTTCTTTCGGTAAAGTCACGTAGAAGGGAAGTAATAAAATAATAGAAATAAAACATAATAAAATAAAATAATTCTCACGACGTTTCGGCTACAACGCAAGCAGCCGTCTTCAGGTGAAGAATGAGACACCACCAAGCTAGGAGAGACTCGATTAGCTGAGCCTTCTTATCACGGAGCTTGTTGAAGGATCTTAAAGTTAGGTGGAAACCCTCCCCGTAGAGGCGGTTAAATTTCGATTTAAAGCTTTCGTGACGGCAGGGATTCATCTTCTTGGTTCTTTCGGTAAAGTCACGTAGAAGGGAAGTAATAAAATAATAGAAATAAAACATAATAAAATAAAATAATTCTCACGACGTTTCGGCTACAACGCAAGCAGCCGTCTTCAGGTGAAGAATGAGACACTACCAAGCTAGGAGAGACTCGATTAGCTGAGCCTTCTTATCACGGAGCTTGTTGAAGGATCTCAAAGTTATGTGGAAACCCCGTAGAGGCGGTTAAATTTCGATTTAAAGCTTTCGTGACTGCAGGGATTCATCTTCTTGGTTATTTCGGTAAAGTCACGTAGAAGGGAAGTAATAAAATAATAGAAATAAAACATAATAAAATAAAATAATTCTCACGACGTTTCGGCTACAACGCAAGCAGCCGTCTTCAGGTGAAGAATGAGACACTACCAAGCTAGGAGAGACTCGATTAGCTGAGCCTTCTTGTCACGGAGCTTGTTGAAGGATCTCAAAGTTATGTGGAAACCCTCCCCTTAGAGGCGGTTAAATTTCGATTTAAAGCTTTCGTGACTGCTGGGATTCATCTACTTGGTTCTTTCGGTAAAGTCACGTAGAAGGGAAGTAATAAAATAATAGAAATAAAACATAATAAAATAAAATAATTCTCACGACGTTTTGGCTACAACGCAAGCAGCCGTCTTCAGGTGAAGAATGAGAC
This sequence comes from Lampetra planeri, assembly GCF_965212315.1. Taxonomy (NCBI): domain Eukaryota; kingdom Metazoa; phylum Chordata; class Hyperoartia; order Petromyzontiformes; family Petromyzontidae; genus Lampetra; species Lampetra planeri. Next base: position 13,140,670 of record NC_136110.1, read on the forward strand.
ACTACCAAGCTAGGAGAGACTCTATTAGCTGAGCCTTCTTATCACGGAGCTTGTTGAAGGATCTCAAAGTTATGTGGAAACCCTCCCCGTAGAGGCGGTTAAATTTCGATTCAAAGCTTTCGTGACTGCAGGGATTCATCTTCTTGGTTCTTTCGGTAAAGTCACGTAGAAGGGAAGTAATAAAATAATAGAAATAAAACATAATAAAATAAAATAATTCTCACGACGCTTCGGCTACAACGCAAGCAGCCGTCTTCAGGTGAAGAATGAGACACCACCAAGCTAGGAGAGACTCGATTAGCTGAGCCTTCTTATCACGGAGCTTGTTGAAGGATCTTAAAGTTAGGTGGAAACCCTCCCCGTAGAGGCGGTTAAATTTCGATTTAAAGCTTTCGTGACGGCAGGGATTCATCTTCTTGGTTCTTTCGGTAAAGTCACGTAGAAGGGAAGTAATAAAATAATATAAATAAAACATAATAAAATAAAATAATTCTCACGACGTTTCGGCTGCAACGCAAGCAGCCGTCTTCAGGTGAAGAATGAGACACTACCAAGCTAGGAGAGACTCGATTAGCTGAGCCTTCTTATCACGGAGCTTGTTGAAGGATCTCAAAGTTATGTGGAAACCCTCCCCGTAGAGGCGGTTAAATTTCGATTTAAAGCTTTCGTGACTGCAGGGAATCATCTTCTTGGTTCTTTCGGTAAAGTCACGTAGAAGGGAAGTAATAAAATAATAGAAATAAAACATAATAAAATAAAATAATTCTCACGACGTTTCGGCTACAACGCAAGCAGCCGTCTTCAGGTGAAGAATGAGACACTACCAAGCTAGGAAAGACTCGATTAGCTGAGCCTTCGTATCACGGAGCTTGTTGAAGGATCTCTAAGTTAAGTGGAAACCCTCCGCGTAGAGGCGGTTAAATTTCGATTTAAAGCTTTCGTGACTGCAGGGATTCATCTTCTTGGTTCTTTCGGTAAAGTCACGTAGATGGGAAGTAATAAAATAATAGAAATAAAACATAATAAAATAAAATAATTCTCACGACGTTTCGGCTACAACGCAAGCAGCCGTCTTCAGGTGAAGAATGAGACACTACCAAGCTAGGAGAGACTCGATTAGCTGAGCCTTCTTATCACGGAGCTTGTTGAAGGATCTCAAAGTTATGTGGAAACCCTCCCCGTAGAGGCGGTTAAATTTTGATTTAAAGCTTTCGTGACTGCAGGGATTCATCTTCTTGGTTCTTTCGGTAAAGTCATGTAGAAGGGAAGTAATAAAATAATAGAAATAAAACATAATAAAATAAAATAATTCTCACGACGTTTCGGCTACAACGCAAGCAGCCGTCTTCAGGTGAAGAATGAGACACTACCAAGCTAGGAGAGACTCGATTAGCTGAGCCTTCTTATCACGGAGCTTGTTGAAGGATCTCAAAGTTATGTGGAAACCCTCCCCGTAGAGGCGGTTAAATTTCGATTTAAAGCTTTCGTGACTGCAGGGATTCATCTTCTTGGTTCTTTCGGTAAAGTCACGTAGATGGGAAGTAATAAAAGAATAGAAATAAAACATAATAAAATAAAATAATTCTCACGACGTTTCGGCTACAACGCAAGCAGCCGTCTTCAGGTGAAGAATGAGACACTACCAAGCTAGGAGAGACTCGATTAGCTGAGCCTTCTTATCACGGAGCTTGTTGAAGGATCTCAAAGTTATGTGGAAACCCTCCCCGTAGAGGTGGTTAAATTTCGATTTAAAGCTTTCGTGACTGCAGGGATTCATCTTCTTGGTTCTTTCGGTAAAGTCACGTAGAAGGGAAGTAATAAAATAATAGAAATAAAACATAATAAAATAAAATAATTCTCACGACGTTTCGGCTACAACGCAAGCAGCCGTCTTCAGGTGAAGAATGAGACACTACCAAGCTAGGAGAGACTCGATTAGCTGAGCCTTCGTATCACGGAGCTTGTTGAAGGATCTCAAAGTTATGTGGAAACCCTCCCCGTAGAGGCGGTTAAATTTCGATTTAAAGCTTTCGTGACTGCAGGGATTCATCTTCTTGGTTCTTTCGGTAAAGTCACGTAGATGGGAAGTAATAAAATAATAGAAATAAAACATAATAAAATAAAATAATTCTCACGACGTTTCGGCTACAACGCAAGCAGCCGTCTTCAGGTGAAGAATGAGACACTACCAAGCTAGGAGAGACTCGATTAGCTGAGCCTTCTTATCACGGAGCTTGTTGAAGGATCTCAAAGTTATGTGGAAACCCTCCCCGTAGAGGCGGTTAAATTTCGATTTAAAGCTTTCGTGACTGCAGGGATTCATCTTCTTGGTTCTTTCGGTAAAGTCACGTAGATGGGAAGTAATAAAAGAATAGAAATAAAACATAATAAAATAAAATAATTCTCACGACGTTTCGGCTACAACGCAAGCAGCCGTCTTCAGGTGAAGAATGAGACACTACCAAGCTAGGAGAGACTCGATTAGCTGAGCCTTCTTATCACGGAGCTCGTTGAAGGATCTCAAAGTTATGTGGAAACCCTCCCCGTAGAGGCGGTTAAATTTTGATTTAAAGCTTTCGTGACGGCAGGGATTCATCTTCTTGGTTCTTTCGGTAAAGTCATGTAGAATGGAAGTAATAAAATAATAGAAATAAAACATAATAAAATAAAATAATTCTCACGACGTTTCGGCTACAACGCAAGCAGCCGTCTTCAGGTGAAGAATGAGACACTACCAAGCTAGGAGAGACTCGATTAGCTGAGCCTTCTTATCACGGAGCTTGTTGAAGGATCTCAAAGTTATGTGGAAACCCTCCCCGTAGAGGTGGTTAAATTTCGATTTAAAGCTTTCGTGACTGCAGGGATTCATCTTCTTGGTTCTTTCGGTAAAGTCACGTAGAAGGGAAGTAATAAAATAATAGAAATAAAACATAATAAAATAAAATAATTCTCACGACGTTTCGGCTACAACGCAAGCAGCCGTCTTCAGGTGAAGAATGAGACACTACCAAGCTAGGAGAGACTCGATTAGCTGAGCCTTCGTATCACGGAGCTTGTTGAAGGATCTCAAAGTTATGTGGAAACCCTCCCCGTAGAGGCGGTTAAATTTCGATTTAAAGCTTTCGTGACTGCAGGGATTCATCTTCTTGGTTCTTTCGGTAAAGTCACGTAGATGGGAAGTAATAAAATAATAGAAATAAAACATAATAAAATAAAATAATTCTCACGACGTTTCGGCTACAACGCAAGCAGCCGTCTTCAGGTGAAGAATGAGACACTACCAAGCTAGGAGAGACTCGATTAGCTGAGCCTTCTTATCACGGAGCTTGTTGAAGGATCTCAAAGTTATGTGGAAACCCTCCCCGTAGAGGCGGTTAAATTTTGATTTAAAGCTTTCGTGACTGCAGGGATTCTTCTTCTTGGTTCTTTCGGTAAAGTCATGTAGAATGGAAGTAATAAAATAATAGAAATAAAACATAATAAAATAAAATAATTCTCACGACGTTTCGGCTACAACGCAAGCAGCCGTCTTCAGGTGAAGAATGAGACACTACCAAGCTAGGAGAGACTCGATTAGCTGAGCCTTCTTATCACGGAGCTTGTTGAAGGATCTCAAAGTTATGTGGAAACCCTCCCCGTAGAGGTGGTTAAATTTCGATTTAAAGCTTTCGTGACTGCAGGGATTCATCTTCTTGGTTCTTTCGGTAAAGTCACGTAGAAGGGAAGTAATAAAATAATAGAAATAAAACATAATAAAATAAAATAATTCTCACGACGTTTCGGCTACAACGCAAGCAGCCGTCTTCAGGTGAAGAATGAGACACTACCAAGCTAGGAGAGACTCGATTAGCTGAGCCTTCTTATCACGGAGCTTGTTGAAGGATCTCAAAGTTATGTGGAAACCCTCCCCGTAGAGGCGGTTAAATTTCGATTTAAAGCTTTCGTGACTGCAGGGATTCATCTTCTTGGTTCTTTCGGTAAAGTCACGTAGAAGGGAAGTAATAAAATAATAGAAATAAAACATAATAAAATAAAATTATTCTCACGACGTTTCGGCTACAACGCAAGCAGCCGTCTTCAGGTGAAGAATGAGACACTACCAAGCTAGGAGAGACTCGATTAGCTGAGCCTTCGTATCACGGAGCTTGTTGAAGGATCTCAAAGTTATGTGGAAACCCTCCCCGTAGAGGCGGTTAAATTTCGATTTAAAGCTTTCGTGACTGCAGGGATTCATCTTCTTGGTTCTTTCGGTAAAGTCACGTAGATGGGAAGTAATAAAATAATAGAAATAAAACATAATAAAATAAAATAATTCTCACGACGTTTCGGCTACAACGCAAGCAGCCGTCTTCAGGTGAAGAATGAGATACTACCAAGCTAGGAGAGACTCGATTAGCTGAGCCTTCTTATCACGGAGCTTGTTGAAGGATCTCAAAGTTACGTGGAAACCCTCCCCGTAGAGGTGGTTAAATTTCGATTTAAAGCTTTCGTGACTGCAGGGATTCATCTTCTTGGTTCTTTCGGTAAAGTCACGTAGAAGGGAAGTAGTAAAATAATAGAAATAAAACATAATAAAATAAAATAATTCTCACGACGTTTCGGCTACAACGCAAGCAGCCGTCTTCAGGTGAAGAATGAGACACTACCAAGCTAGGAGAGACTAGATTAGCTGAGCCTTCGTATCACGGAGCTTGTTGAAGGATCTCAAAGTTATGTGGAAACCCTCCCCGTAGAGGCGGTTACATTTCGATTTAAAGCTTTCGTGACTGCAGGGATTCATCTTCTTGGTTCTTTCGGTAAAGTCACGTAGATGGGAAGTAATAAAATAATAGAAATAAAACATAATAAAATAAAATAATTCTCACGACGTTTCGGCTACAACGCAAGCAGCCGTCTTCAGGTGAAGAATGAGACACTACCAAGCTAGGAGAGACTCGATTAGCTGAGCCTTCTTATCACGGAGCTTGTTGAAGGATCTCAAAGTTATGTGGAAACCCTCCCCGTAGAGGCGGTTAAATTTTGATTTAAAGCTTTCGTGACTGCAGGGATTCATCTTCTTGGTTCTTTCGGTAAAGTCATGTAGAATGGAAGTAATAAAATAATAGAAATAAAACATAATAAAATAAAATAATTCTCACGACGTTTCGGCTACAACGCAAGCAGCCGTCTTCAGGTGAAGAATGAGACACTACCAAGCTAGGAGAGACTCGATTAGCTGAGCCTTCTTATCACGGAGCTTGTTGAAGGATCTCAAAGTTATGTGGAAACCCTCCCCGTAGAGGTGGTTAAATTTCGATTTAAAGCTTTCGTGACTGCAGGGATTCATCTTCTTGGTTCTTTCGGTAAAGTCACGTAGAAGGGAAGTAATAAAATAATAGAAATAAAACATAATAAAATAAAATAATTCTCACGACGTTTCGGCTACAACGCAAGCAGCCGTCTTCAGGTGAAGAATGAGACACTACCAAGCTAGGAGAGACTCGATTAGCTGAGCCTTCTTATCACGGAGCTTGTTGAAGGATCTCAAAGTGATGTGGAAACCCTCCCCGTAGAGGCGGTTAAATTTCGATTTAAAGCTTTCGTGACTGCAGGGATTCATCTACTTGGTTCTTTCGGTAAAGTCACGTAGAAGGGAAGTAATAAAATAATAGAAATAAAACATAATAAAATAAAATAATTCTCACGACGTTTCGGCTACAACGCAAGCAGCCGTCTTCAGGTGAAGAATGAGACACTACCAAGCTAGGAGAGACTCGATTAGCTGAGCCTTCTAATCACGGAGCTTGTTGAAGGATCTCAAAGTTATGTGGAAACCCTCCCCGTAGAGGTGGTTAAATTTCGATTTAAAGCTTTCGTGACTGCAGGGATTCATCTTCTTGGTTCTTTCGGTAAAGTCACGTAGAAGGGAAGTAATAAAATAATAGAAATAAAACATAATAAAATAAAATAATTCTCACGACGTTTCGGCTACAACGCAAGCAGCCGTCTTCAGGTGAAGAATGAGACAATACCAAGCTAGGAGAGACTCGATTAGCTGAGCCTTCGTATCACGGAGCTTGTTGAAGGATCTCAAAGTTATGTGGAAACCCTCCCCGTAGAGGCGGTTAAATTTCGATTTAAAGCTTTCGTGACTGCAGGGATTCATCTTCTTGGTTCTTTCGGTAAAGTCACGTAGATGGGAAGTAATAAAATAATAGAAATAAAACATAATAAAATAAAATAATTCTCACGACGTTTCGGCTACAACGCAAGCAGCCGTCTTCAGGTGAAGAATGAGACACTACCAAGCTAGGAGAGACTCGATTAGCTGAGCCTTCTTATCACGGAGCTTGTTGAAGGATCTCAAAGTTATGTGGAAACCCTCCCCGTAGAGGCGGTAAAATTTTGATTTAAAGCTTTCGTGACTGCAGGGATTCATCTTCTTGGTTCTTTCGGTAAAGTCATGTAGAATGGAAGTAATAAAATAATAGAAATAAAACATAATAAAATAAAATAATTCTCACAACGTTTCGGCTACAACGCAAGCAGCCGTCTTCAGGTGAAGAATGAGACACTACCAAGCTAGGAGAGACTCGATTAGCTGAGCCTTCTTATCACGGAGCTTGCTGAAGGATCTCAAAGTTATGTGGAAACCCTCCCCGTAGAGGTGGTTAAATTTCGATTTAAAGCTTTCGTGACTGCAGGGATTCGTCTTCTTGGTTCTTTCGGTAAAGTCACGTAGAAGGGAAGTAATAAAATAATAGAAATAAAACATAATAAAATAAAATAATTCTCACGACGTTTCGGCTACAACGCAAGCAGCCGTCTTCAGGTGAAGAATGATACACTACCAAGCTAGGAGAGACTCGATTAGCTGAGCCTTCTTATCACGGAGCTTGTTGAAGGATCTCAAAGTGATGTGGAAACCCTCCCCGTAGAGGCGGTTAAATTTCGATTTAAAGCTTTCGTGACTGCAGGGATTCATCTTCTTGGTTCTTTCGGTAAAGTCACGTAGAAGGGAAGTAATAAAATAATAGAAATAAAACATAATAAAATAAAATAATTCTCACGACGTTTCGGCTACAACGCAAGCAGCCGTCTTCAGGTGAAGAATGAGACACTACCAAGCTAGGAGAGACTAGATTAGCTGAGCCTTCGTATCACGGAGCTTGTTGAAGGATCTCAAAGTTATGTGGAAACCCTCCCCGTAGAGGCGGTTACATTTCGATTTAAAGCTTTCGTGACTGCAGGGATTCATCTTCTTGGTTCTTTCGGTAAAGTCACGTAGATGGGAAGTAATAAAATAATAGAAATAAAACATAATAAAATAAAATAATTCTCACGACGTTTCGGCTACAACGCAAGCAGCCGTCTTCAGGTGAAGAATGAGACACTACCAAGCTAGGAGAGACTCGATTAGCTGAGCCTTCTTATCACGGAGCTTGTTGAAGGATCTCAAAGTTATGTGGAAACCCTCCCCGTAGAGGCGGTTAAATTTTGATTTAAAGCTTTCGTGACTGCAGGGATTCATCTTCTTGGTTCTTTCGGTAAAGTCATGTAGAATGGAAGTAATAAAATAATAGAAATAAAACATAATAAAATAAAATAATTCTCACGACGTTTCGGCTACAACGCAAGCAGCCGTCTTCAGGTGAAGAATGAGACACTACCAAGCTAGGAGAGACTCGATTAGCTGAGCCTTCTTATCACGGAGCTTGTTGAAGGATCTCAAAGTTATGTGGAAACCCTCCCCGTAGAGGTGGTTAAATTTCGATTTAAAGCTTTCGTGACTGCAGGGATTCATCTTCTTGGTTCTTTCGGTAAAGTCACGTAGAAGGGAAGTAATAAAATAATAGAAATAAAACATAATAAAATAAAATAATTCTCACGACGTTTCGGCTACAACGCAAGCAGCCGTCTTCAGGTGAAGAATGAGACACTACCAAGCTAGGAGAGACTCGATTAGCTGAGCCTTCTTATCACGGAGCTTGTTGAAGGATCTCAAAGTGATGTGGAAACCCTCCCCGTAGAGGCGGTTAAATTTCGATTTAAAGCTTTCGTGACTGCAGGGATTCATCTACTTGGTTCTTTCGGTAAAGTCACGTAGAAGGGAAGTAATAAAATAATAGAAATAAAACATAATAAAATAAAATAATTCTCACGACGTTTCGGCTACAACGCAAGCAGCCGTCTTCAGGTGAAGAATGAGACACTACCAAGCTAGGAGAGACTCGATTAGCTGAGCCTTCTAATCACGGAGCTTGTTGAAGGATCTCAAAGTTATGTGGAAACCCTCCCCGTAGAGGTGGTTAAATTTCGATTCAAAGCTTTCGTGACTGCAGGGATTCATCTTCTTGGTTCTTTCGGTAAAGTCACGTAGAAGGGAAGTAATAAAATAATAGAAATAAAACATAATAAAATAAAATAATTCTCACGACGTTTCGGCTACAACGCAAGCAGCCGTCTTCAGGTGAAGAATGAGACAATACCAAGCTAGGAGAGACTCGATTAGCTGAGCCTTCGTATCACGGAGCTTGTTGAAGGATCTCAAAGTTATGTGGAAACCCTCCCCGTAGAGGCGGTTAAATTTCGATTTAAAGCTTTCGTGACTGCAGGGATTCATCTTCTTGGTTCTTTCGGTAAAGTCACGTAGATGGGAAGTAATAAAATAATAGAAATAAAACATAATAAAATAAAATAATTCTCACGACGTTTCGGCTACAACGCAAGCAGCCGTCTTCAGGTGAAGAATGAGACACTACCAAGCTAGGAGAGACTCGATTAGCTGAGCCTTCTTATCACGGAGCTTGTTGAAGGATCTCAAAGTTATGTGGAAACCCTCCCCGTAGAGGCGGTAAAATTTTGATTTAAAGCTTTCGTGACTGCAGGGATTCATCTTCTTGGTTCTTTCGGTAAAGTCATGTAGAATGGAAGTAATAAAATAATAGAAATAAAACATAATAAAATAAAATAATTCTCACAACGTTTCGGCTACAACGCAAGCAGCCGTCTTCAGGTGAAGAATGAGACACTACCAAGCTAGGAGAGACTCGATTAGCTGAGCCTTCTTATCACGGAGCTTGCTGAAGGATCTCAAAGTTATGTGGAAACCCTCCCCGTAGAGGTGGTTAAATTTCGATTTAAAGCTTTCGTGACTGCAGGGATTCGTCTTCTTGGTTCTTTCGGTAAAGTCACGTAGAAGGGAAGTAATAAAATAATAGAAATGAAACATAATAAAATAAAATAATTCTCACGATGTTTCGGCTACAACGCAAGCAGCCGTCTTCAGGTGAAGAATGAGACACTACCAAGCTAGGAGAGACTCGATTAGCTGAGCCTTCGTATCACGGAGCTTGTTGAAGGATCTCAAAGTTATGTGGAAACCCTCCCCGTAGAGGCGGTTAAATTTCGATTTAAAGCTTTCGTGACTGCAGGGATTCATCTTCTTGGTTCTTTCGGTAAAGTCACGTAGATGGGAAGTAATAAAATAATAGAAATAAAACATAATAAAATAAAATAATTCTCACGACGTTTCGGCTACAACGCAAGCAGCCGTCTTCAGGTGAAGAATGAGACACTACCAAGCTAGGAGAGACTCGATTAGCTGAGCCTTCTTATCACGGAGCTTGTTGAAGGATCTCAAAGTTATGTGGAAACCCTCCCCGTAGAGGCGGTTAAATTTTGATTTAAAGCTTTCGTGACTGCAGGGATTCATCTTCTTGGTTCTTTCGGTAAAGTCATGTAGAATGGAAGTAATAAAATAATAGAAATAAAACATAATAAAATAAAATAATTCTCACGACGTTTCGGCTACAACGCAAGCAGCCGTCTTCAGGTGAAGAATGAGACACTACCAAGCTAGGAGAGACTCGATTAGCTGAGCCTTCATATCACGGAGCTTGTTGAAGGATCTCAAAGTGATGTGGAAACCCTCCCCGTAGAGGCGGTTAAATTTCGATTTAAAGCTTTCGTGACTGCAGGGATTCATCTTCTTGGTTCTTTCGGTAAAGTCACGTAGAAGGGAAGTAATAAAATAATAGAAATAAAACATAATAAAATAAAATAATTCTCACGACGTTTCGGCTACAACGCAAGCAGCCGTCTTCAGGTGAAGAATGAGACACTACCAAGCTAGGAGAGACTCGATTAGCTGAGCCTTCTTATCACGGAGCTTGTTGAAGGATCTCAAAGTTATGTGGAAACCCTCCCCGTAGAGGCGGTTAAATTTCGATTTAAAGCTTTCGTGACTGCAGGGATTCATCTTCTTGGTTCTTTCGGTAAAGTTACGTAGAAGGGAAGTAATAAAATAATAGAAATAAAACATAATAAAATAAAATAATTCTCACAACATTTCGGCTACAACGCAAGCAGCCGTCTTCAGGTGAAGAATGAGACACTACCAAGCTAGGAGAGACTCGATTAGCTGAGCCTTCTTATCACGGAGCTTGTTGAAGGATCTCAAAGTTATGTGGAAACCCTCCCCGTAGAGGCGGTTAAATTTCGATTTAAAGCTTTCGTGACTGCAGGGATTCATCTACTTGGTTATTTCGGTAAGGTCACGTAGAAGGGAAGTAATAAAATAATAGAAATAAAACATAATAAAAAAAAAAAATTCTCACGACGTTTTGGCTACAACGCAAGCAGCCGTCTTCAGGTGAAGAATGAGACACTACCAAGCTAGGAGAGACTCGATTAGCTGAGCCTTCTTATCACGGAGCTTGTTGAAGGATCTCAAAGTTATGTGGAAACCCTCCCAGTAGAGGCGGTTAAATTTCGATTTAAAGCTTTCGTGACTGCAGGGATTCATCTTCTTGGTTATTTCGGTAAAGTCACGTAGAAGGGAAGTAATAAAATAATCGAAATAAAACATAATAAAATAAAATAATTCTCACGACGTTTCGGCTACAACGCAAGCAGCTGTCTTCAGGTGAAGAATGAGACACTACCAAGCTAGGAGAGACTCGATTAGCTGAGCCTTCTTATCACGGAGCTTGTTGAAGGATCTCAAAGTTATGTGGAAACCCTCCCCGTAGAGGCGGTTAAATTTCTATTTAAAGCTTTCGTGACTGCAGGGATTCATCTTCTTGGTTCTTTCGGTAAAGTCACGTAGAAGGGAAGTAATAAAATAATAGAAATAAAACATAATAAAATAAAATAATTCTCACGACGTTTCGGCTACAACGCAAGCAGCCGTCTTCAGGTGAAGAATGAGACACTACCAAGCTAGGAGAGACTCGATTAGCTGAGCCTTCTTATCACGGAGCTTGTTGAAGGATCTCAAAGTTATGTGGAAACCCTCCCCGTAGAGGCGGTTAAATTTCGATTTAAAGCTTTCGTGACTGCAGGGATTCATCTTCTTGGTTCTTTCGGTAAAGTCACGTAGAAGGGAAGTAATAATATAATAGAAATAAAACATAATAAAATAAAATAATTCTCACGACGTTTCGGCTACAACGCAAGCAGCCGTCTTCAGGTGAAGAATGAGACACTACCAAGCTAGGAGAGTCTCGATTAGCTGAGCCTTCTTATCACGGAGCTTGTTGAAGGATCTCAAAGTTATGTGGAAACCCTCCCCGTAGAGGCGGTTAAATTTCTATTTAAAGCTTTCGTGACTGCAGGGATTCATCTTCTTGGTTCTTGCGGTAAAGTCACGTAGAAGGGAAGTATTAAAATAATAGAAATAAAACATAATAAAATAAAATAATTCTCACGACGTTTCGGCTACAACGCAAGCAGCCGTCTTCAGGTGAAGAATGAGACACTACCAAGCTAGGAGAGACTCGATTAGCTGAGCCTTCGTATCACGGAGCTTGTTGAAGGATCTCAAAGTTATGTGGAAACCCTCCACGTAGAGGCGGTTAAATTTCGATTTAAAGCTTTCGTGACTGCAGGGATTCATCTTCTTGGTTCTTTCGGTAAAGTCACGTAGAAGGGAAGTAATAAAATAATAGAAATAAAGCATAATAAAATAATTCTCACGACGTTTCGGCTACAACGCAAGCAGCCGTCTTCAGGTGAAGAATGAGACACTACCAAGCTAGGAGAGACTCGATTAGCTGAGCCTTCTTATCACGGAGCTTGTTGAAGGATCTCAAAGTTATGTGGAAACCCTCCCCGTAGAGGCGGTTAAATTTCGATTTAAAGCTTTCGTGACTGCAGGGATTCATCTTCTTGGTTCTTTCGGTAATGTCACGTAGAAGGGAAGTATTAAAATAATAGAAATTAAACATAATAAAATAAAATAATTCTCACGACGTTTCGGCTACAACGCAAGCAGCCGTCTTCAGGTGAAGAATGAGACACTACCAAGCTAGGAGAGACTCGATTAGCTGAGCCTTCTTATCACGGAGCTTGTTGAAGGATCTCAAAGTTATGTGGAAACCCTCCCCGTAAAGGCGGTTAAATTTCGATTTAAAGCTTTCGTGACTGCAGGGATTCATCTTCTTGGTTCTTTCGGTAAAGTCACGTAGAAGGGAAGTAATAAAATAATAGAAATAAAGCTTAATAAAATAAAATAATTCTCACGACGTTTCGGCTACAACGCAAGCAGCCGTCTTCAGGTGAAGAATGAGACACTACCAAGCTAGGAGAGACTCGATTAGCTGAGCCTTCTTATCACGGAGCTTGTTGAAGGATCTCAAAGTTATGTGGAAACCCTCCCCGTAGAGGCGGTTAAATTTCGATTTAAAGCTTTCGTGACTGCAGGGATTCATCTTCTTGGTTCTTTCGGTAAAGTCACGTAGAAGGGAAGTAATAAAATAATAGAAATAAAACATAATAAAATAAAATAATTCTCACGACGTTTCGGCTACAACGCAAGCAGCCGTCTTCAGGTGAAGAATGAGACACTACCAAGCTAGGAGAGACTCGATTAGCTGAGCCTTCTTATCACGGAGCTTGTTGAAGGATCTCAAAGTTATGTGGAAACCCTCCCCGTAGAGGCGGTTAAATTTCGATTTAAAGCTTTCGTGACTGCAGGGATTCATCTTCTTGGTTCTTTCGGTAAAGTCACGTAGAAGGGAAGTAATAAAATAATAGAAATAAAACATAATAAAATAAAATAATTCTCACGACGTTTCGGCTACAACGCAAGCAGCCGTCTTCAGGTGAAGAATGAGACACTACCAAGCTAGGAGAGACTCGATTAGCTGAGCCTTCTTATCACGGAGCTTGTTGAAGGATCTCAAAGTTATGTGGAAACCCTCCCCGTAGAGGCGGTTAAATTTCGATTTAAAGCTTTCGTGACTGCAGGGATTCATCTTCTTGGTTCTTTCGGTAAAGTCACGTAGAAGGGAAGTAATAAAATAATCGAAATAAAACATAATAAAATAAAATAATTCTCACGACGTTTCGGCTACAACGCAAGCAGCCGTCTTCAGGTGAAGAATGAGACACTACCAAGCTAGGAGAGACTCGATTAGCTGAGCCTTCTTATCACGGAGCTTGTTGAAGGATCTCAAAGTTATGTGGAAACCCTCCCCGTAGAGGCGGTTAAATTTCTATTTAAAGCTTTCGTGACTGCAGGGATTCATCTTCTTGGTTCTTTCGGTAAAGTCACGTAGAAGGGAAGTAATAAAATAATAGAAATAAAACATAATAAAATAAAATAATTCTCACGACGTTTCGGCTACAACGCAAGCAGCCGTCTTCAGGTGAAGAATGAGACACTACCAAGCTAGGAGAGACTCGATTAGCTGAGCCTTCTTATCACGGAGCTTGTTGAAGGATCTCAAAGTTATGTGGAAACCCTCCCCGTAGAGGCGGTTAAATTTCGATTTAAAGCTTTCGTGACTGCAGGGATTCATCTTCTTGGTTCTTTCGGTAAAGTCACGTAGAAGGGAAGTAATAAAATAATAGAAATAAAACATAATAAAATAAAATAATTCTCACGACGTTTCGGCTACAACGCAAGCAGCCGTCTTCAGGTGAAGAATGAGACACTACCAAGCTAGGAGAGACTCGATTAGCTGAGCCTTCTTATCACGGAGCTTGTTGAAGGATCTCAAAGTTATGTGGAAACCCTCCCCGTAGAGGCGGTTAAATTTCGATTTAAAGCTTTCGTGACTGCAGGGATTCATCTTCTTGGTTCTTTCGGTAAAGTCACGTAGAAGGGAAGTAATAAAATAATCGAAATAAAACATAATAAAATAAAATAATTCTCACGACGTTTCGGCTACAACGCAAGCAGCCGTCTTCAGGTGAAGAATGAGACACTACCAAGCTAGGAGAGACTCGATTAGCTGAGCCTTCTTATCACGGAGCTTGTTGAAGGATCTCAAAGTTATGTGGAAACCCTCCCCGTAGAGGCGGTTAAATTTCTATTTAAAGCTTTCGTGACTGCAGGGATTCATCTTCTTGGTTCTTTCGGTAAAGTCACGTAGAAGGGAAGTAATAAAATAATAGAAATAAAACATAATAAAATAAAATAATTCTCACGACGTTTCGGCTACAACGCAAGCAGCCGTCTTCAGGTGAAGAATGAGACACTACCAAGCTAGGAGAGACTCGATTAGCTGAGCCTTCTTATCACGGAGCTTGTTGAAAGATCTCAAAGTTATGTGGAAACCCTCCCCGTAGAGGCGGTTAAATTTCGATTTAAAGCTTTCGTGACTGCAGGGATTCATCTTCTTGGTTCTTTCGGTAAAGTCACGTAGAAGGGAAGTAATAATATAATAGAAATAAAACATAATAAAATAAAATAATTCTCACGACGTTTCGGCTACAACGCAAGCAGCCGTCTTCAGGTGAAGAATGAGACACTACCAAGCTAGGAGAGACTCGATTAGCTGAGCCTTCTTATCACGGAGCTTGTTGAAGGATCTCAAAGTTATGTGGAAACCCTCCCCGTAGAGGCGGTTAAATTTCGATTTAAAGCTTTCGTGACTGCAGGGATTCATCTTCTTGGTTCTTTCGGTAAAGTCACGTAGAAGGGAAGTAATAAAATAATCGAAATAAAACATAATAAAATAAAATAATTCTCACGACGTTTCGGCTACAACGCAAGCAGCCGTCTTCAGGTGAAGAATGAGACACTACCAAGCTAGGAGAGACTCGATTAGCTGAGCCTTCTTATCACGGAGCTTGTTGAAGGATCTCAAAGTTATGTGGAAACCCTCCCCGTAGAGGCGGTTAAATTTCTATTTAAAGCTTTCGTGACTGCAGGGATTCATCTTCTTGGTTCTTTCGGTAAAGTCACGTAGAAGGGAAGTAATAAAATAATAGAAATAAAACATAATAAAATAAAATAATTCTCACGACGTTTCGGCTACAACGCAAGCAGCCGTCTTCAGGTGAAGAATGAGACACTACCAAGCTAGGAGAGACTCGATTAGCTGAGCCTTCTTATCACGGAGCTTGTTGAAGGATCTCAAAGTTATGTGGAAACCCTCCCCGTAGAGGCGGTTAAATTTCGATTTAAAGCTTTCGTGACTGCAGGGATTCATCTTCTTGGTTCTTTCGGTAAAGTCACGTAGAAGGGAAGTAATAAAATAATAGAAATAAAACATAATAAAATAAAATAATTCTCACGACGTTTCGGCTACAACGCAAGCAGCCGTCTTCAGGTGAAGAATGAGACACTACCAAGCTAGGAGAGACTCGATTAGCTGAGCCTTCTTATCACGGAGCTTGTTGAAGGATCTCAAAGTTATGTGGAAACCCTCCCCGTAGAGGCGGTTAAATTTCGATTTAAAGCTTTCGTGACTGCAGGGATTCATCTTCTTGGTTCTTTCGGTAAAGTCACGTAGAAGGGAAGTAATAAAATAATCGAAATAAAACATAATAAAATAAAATAATTCTCACGACGTTTCGGCTACAACGCAAGCAGCCGTCTTCAGGTGAAGAATGAGACACTACCAAGCTAGGAGAGACTCGATTAGCTGAGCCTTCTTATCACGGAGCTTGTTGAAGGATCTCAAAGTTATGTGGAAACCCTCCCCGTAGAGGCGGTTAAATTTCTATTTAAAGCTTTCGTGACTGCAGGGATTCATCTTCTTGGTTCTTTCGGTAAAGTCACGTAGAAGGGAAGTAATAAAATAATAGAAATAAAACATAATAAAATAAAATAATTCTCACGACGTTTCGGCTACAACGCAAGCAGCCGTCTTCAGGTGAAGAATGAGACACTACCAAGCTAGGAGAGACTCGATTAGCTGAGCCTTCTTATCACGGAGCTTGTTGAAAGATCTCAAAGTTATGTGGAAACCCTCCCCGTAGAGGCGGTTAAATTTCGATTTAAAGCTTTCGTGACTGCAGGGATTCATCTTCTTGGTTCTTTCGGTAAAGTCACGTAGAAGGGAAGTAATAATATAATAGAAATAAAACATAATAAAATAAAATAATTCTCACGACGTTTCGGCTACAACGCAAGCAGCCGTCTTCAGGTGAAGAATGAGACACTACTAAGCTAGGAGAGTCTCGATTAGCTGAGCCTTCTTATCACGGAGCTTGTTGAAGGATCTCAAAGTTATGTGGAAACCCTCCCCGTAGAGGCGGTTAAATTTCTATTTAAAGCTTTCGTGACTGCAGGGATTCATCTTCTTGGTTCTTTCGGTAAAGTCACGTAGAAGGGAAGTAATAAAATAATAGAAATAAAACATAATAAAATAAAATAATTCTCACGACGTTTCGGCTACAACGCAAGCAGCCGTCTTCAGGTGAAGAATGAGACACTACCAAGCTAGGAGAGACTCGATTAGCTGAGCCTTCTTATCACGGAGCTTGTTGAAGGATCTCAAAGTTATGTGGAAACCCTCCCCGTAAAGGCGGTTAAATTTCGATTTAAAGCTTTCGTGACTGCAGGGATTCATCTTCTTGGTTCTTTCGGTAAAGTCACGTAGAAGGGAAGTAATAAAATAATAGAAATAAAGCTTAATAAAATAAAATAATTCTCACGACGTTTCGGCTACAACGCAAGCAGCCGTCTTCAGGTGAAGAATGAGACACTACCAAGCTAGGAGAGACTCGATTAGCTGAGCCTTCTTATCACGGAGCTTGTTGAAGGATCTCAAAGTTATGTGGAAACCCTCCCCGTAGAGGCGGTTAAATTTCGATTTAAAGCTTTCGTGACTGCAGGGATTCATCTTCTTGGTTCTTTCGGTAAAGTCACGTAGAAGGGAAGTAATAAAATAATAGAAATAAAACATAATAAAATAAAATAATTCTCACGACGTTTCGGCTACAACGCAAGCAGCCGTCTTCAGGTGAAGAATGAGACACTACCAAGCTAGGAGAGACTCGATTAGCTGAGCCTTCTTATCACGGAGCTTGTTGAAGGATCTCAAAGTTATGTGGAAACCCTCCCCGTAGAGGCGGTTAAATTTCGATTTAAAGCTTTCGTGACTGCAGGGATTCATCTTCTTGGTTCTTTCGGTAAAGTCACGTAGAAGGGAAGTAATAAAATAATAGAAATAAAACATAATAAAATAAAATAATTCTCACGACGTTTCGGCTACAACGCAAGCAGCCGTCTTCAGGTGAAGAATGAGACACTACCAAGCTAGGAGAGACTCGATTAGCTGAGCCTTCTTATCACGGAGCTTGTTGAAGGATCTCAAAGTTATGTGGAAACCCTCCCCGTAGAGGCGGTTAAATTTCGATTTAAAGCTTTCGTGACTGCAGGGATTCATCTTCTTGGTTCTTTCGGTAAAGTCACGTAGAAGGGAAGTAATAAAATAATCGAAATAAAACATAATAAAATAAAATAATTCTCACGACGTTTCGGCTACAACGCAAGCAGCCGTCTTCAGGTGAAGAATGAGACACTACCAAGCTAGGAGAGACTCGATTAGCTGAGCCTTCTTATCACGGAGCTTGTTGAAGGATCTCAAAGTTATGTGGAAACCCTCCCCGTAGAGGCGGTTAAATTTCGATTTAAAGCTTTCGTGACTGCAGGGATTCATCTTCTTGGTTCTTTCGGTAAAGTCACGTAGAAGGGAAGTAATAAAATAATAGAAATAAAACATAATAAAATAAAATAATTCTCACGACGTTTCGGCTACAACGCAAGCAGCCGTCTTCAGGTGAAGAATGAGACACTACCAAGCTAGGAGAGACTCGATTAGCTGAGCCTTCTTATCACGGAGCTTGTTGAAAGATCTCAAAGTTATGTGGAAACCCTCCCCGTAGAGGCGGTTAAATTTCGATTTAAAGCTTTCGTGACTGCAGGGATTCATCTTCTTGGTTCTTTCGGTAAAGTCACGTAGAAGGGAAGTAATAATATAATAGAAATAAAACATAATAAAATAAAATAATTCTCACGACGTTTCGGCTACAACGCAAGCAGCCGTCTTCAGGTGAAGAATGAGACACTACCAAGCTAGGAGAGTCTCGATTAGCTGAGCCTTCTTATCACGGAGCTTGTTGAAGGATCTCAAAGTTATGTGGAAACCCTCCCCGTAGAGGCGGTTAAATTTCTATTTAAAGCTTTCGTGACTGCAGGGATTCATCTTCTTGGTTCTTTCGGTAAAGTCACGTAGAAGGGAAGTAATAAAATAATAGAAATAAAACATAATAAAATAAAATAATTCTCACGACGTTTCGGCTACAACGCAAGCAGCCGTCTTCAGGTGAAGAATGAGACACTACCAAGCTAGGAGAGACTCGATTAGCTGAGCCTTCTTATCACGGAGCTTGTTGAAGGATCTCAAAGTTATGTGGAAACCCTCCACGTAGAGGCGGTTAAATTTCGATTTAAAGCTTTCGTGACTGCAGGGATTCATCTTCTTGGTTCTTTCGGCAAAGTCACGTAGAAGGGAAGTAATAAAATAATAGAAATAAAGCTTAATAAAATAAAATAATTCTCACGACGTTTCGGCTACAACGCAAGCAGCCGTCTTCAGGTGAAGAATGAGACACTACCAAGCTAGGAGAGACTCGATTAGCTGAGCCTTCTTATCACGGAGCTTGTTGAAGGATCTCAAAGTTATGTGGAAACCCTCCCCGTAGAGGCGGTTAAATTTCGATTTAAAGCTTTCGTGACTGCAGGGATTCATCTTCTTGGTTCTTTCGGTAAAGTCACGTCGAAGGGAAGTAATAAAATTATAGAAATAAAACATAATAAAATAAAATAATTCTCACGACGTTTCGGCTACAACGCAAGCAGCCGTCTTCAGGTGAAGAATGAGACACTACCAAGCTAGGAGAGACTCGATTAGCTGAGCCTTCTTATCACGGAGCTTGTTGAAGGATCTCAAAGTTATGTGGAAACCCTCCCCGTAGAGGCGGTTAAATTTCGATTTAAAGCTTTCGTGACTGCAGGGATTCATCTTCTTGGTTCTTTCGGTAAAGTCACGTAGAAGGGAAGTAATAAAATAATAGAAATAAAACATAATAAAATAAAATAATTCTCACGACGTTTCGGCTACAACGCAAGCAGCCGTCTTCAGGTGAAGAATGAGACACTACCAAGCTAGGAGAGACTCGATTAGCTGAGCCTTCTTATCACGGAGCTTGTTGAAGGATCTCAAAGTTATGTGGAAACCCTCCCCGTAGAGGCGGTTAAATTTCGATTTAAAGCTTTCGTGACTGCAGGGATTCATCTTCTTGGTTCTTTCGGTAAAGTCACGTAGAAGGGAAGTAATAATATAATAGAAATAAAACATAATAAAATAAAATAATTCTCACGACGTTTCGGCTACAACGCAAGCAGCCGTCTTCAGGTGAAGAATGAGACACTACCAAGCTAGGAGAGACTCGATTAGCTGAGCCTTCTTATCACGGAGCTTGTTGAAGGATCTCAAAGTTATGTGGAAACCCTCCCCGTAGAGGCGGTTAAATTTCGATTTAAAGCTTTCGTGACTGCAGGGATTCATCTTCTTGGTTCTTTCGGTAAAGTCACGTAGAAGGGAAGTAATAAAATAATAGAAATAAAACATAATAAAATAAAATAATTCTCACGACGTTTCGGCTACAACGCAAGCAGCCGTCTTCAGGTGAAGAATGAGACACTACCAAGCTAGGAGAGACTCGATTAGCTGAGCCTTCTTATCACGGAGCTTGTTGAAGGATCTCAAAGTTATGTGGAAACCCTCCCCGTAGAGGCGGTTAAATTTCGATTTAAAGCTTTCGTGACTGCAGGGATTCATCTTCTTGGTTCTTTCGGTAAAGTCACGTAGAAGGGAAGTAATAAAATAATAGAAATAAAACATAATAAAATAAAATAATTCTCACGACGTTTCGGCTACAATGCAAGCAGCCGTCTTCAGGTGAAGAATGAGACACTACCAAGCTAGGAGAGACTCGATTAGCTGAGCCTTCTTATCACGGAGCTTGTTGAAGGATCTCAAAGTGATGTGGAAACCCTCCCCGTAGAGGCGGTTAAATTTCGATTTAAAGCTTTCGTGACTGCAGGGATTCATCTTCTTGGTTCTTTCGGTAAAGTCACGTAGAAGGGAAGTAATAAAATAATAGAAATAAAGCTTAATAAAATAAAATAATTCTCACGACGTTTCGGCTACAACGCAAGCAGCCGTCTTCAGGTGAAGAATGAGACACTACCAAGCTAGGAGAGACTCGATTAGCTGAGCCTTCTTATCACGGAGCTTGTTGAAGGATCTCAAAGTTATGTGGAAACCCTCCCCGTAGAGGCGGTTAAATTTCGATTTAAAGCTTTCGTAACTGCAGGGATTCATCTTCTTGGTTCTTTCGGTAAAGTCACGTAGAAGGGAAGTAATAAAATAATAGAAATAAAACATAATAAAATAAAATAATTCTCACGACGTTTCGGCTACAACGCAAGCAGCCGTCTTCAGGTGAAGAATGAGACACTACCAAGCTAGGAGAGACTCGATTAGCTGAGCCTTCTTATCACGGAGCTTGTTGAAGGATCTCAAAGTTATGTGGAAACCCTCCCCGTAGAGGCGGTTACATTTCGATTTAAAGCTTTCGTGACTGCAGGGATTCATCTTCTTGGTTCTTTCGGTAAAGTCACGTAGAAGGGAAGTAATACAATAATAGAAATAAAACATAATAAAATAAAATAATTCTCACGACGTTTCGGCTACAACGCAAGCATCCGTTTTCAGGTGAAGAATGAGACACTACCAAGCTAGGAGAGACTCGATTAGCTGAGCCTTCTTATCACGGAGCTTGTTGGAGGATCTCAAAGTTATGTGGAAACCCTCCCCGTAGAGGCGGTTAAATTTCGATTTAAAGCTTTCGTGACTGCAGGGATTCATCTTCTTGGTTCTTTCGGTAAAGTCACGTAGAAGGGAAGTAATAAAATAATAGAAATAAAACATAATAAAATAAAATAATTCTCACGACGTTTCGGCTACAACGCAAGCAGCCGTCTTCAGGTGAAGAATGAGACACTACCAAGCTAGGAGAGACTCGATTAGCTGAGCCTTCTTATCACGGAGCTTGTTGAAGGATCTCAAAGTTATGTGGAAACCCTCCCCGTAGAGGCGGTTAAATTTCGATTTAAAGCTTTCGTGACTGCAGGGATTCATCTTCTTGGTTCTTTCGGTAAAGTCACGTAGAAGGGAAGTAATAAAATAATAGAAATAAAACATAATAAAATAAAATAATTCTCACGACGTTTCGGCTACAATGCAAGCAGCCGTCTTCAGGTGAAGAATGAGACACTACCAAGCTAGGAGAGACTCGATTAGCTGAGCCTTCTTATCACGGAGCTTGTTGAAGGATCTCAAAGTGATGTGGAAACCCTCCCCGTAGAGGCGGTTAAATTTCGATTTAAAGCTTTCGTGACTGCAGGGATTCATCTTCTTGGTTCTTTCGGTAAAGTCACGTAGAAGGGAAGTAATAAAATAATAGAAATAAAGCTTAATAAAATAAAATAATTCTCACGACGTTTCGGCTACAACGCAAGCAGCCGTCTTCAGGTGAAGAATGAGACACTACCAAGCTAGGAGAGACTCGATTAGCTGAGCCTTCTTATCACGGAGCTTGTTGAAGGATCTCAAAGTTATGTGGAAACCCTCCCCGTAGAGGCGGTTAAATTTCGATTTAAAGCTTTCGTAACTGCAGGGATTCATCTTCTTGGTTCTTTCGGTAAAGTCACGTAGAAGGGAAGTAATAAAATAATAGAAATAAAACATAATAAAATAAAATAATTCTCACGACGTTTCGGCTACAACGCAAGCAGCCGTCTTCAGGTGAAGAATGAGACACTACCAAGCTAGGAGAGACTCGATTAGCTGAGCCTTCTTATCACGGAGCTTGTTGAAGGATCTCAAAGTTATGTGGAAACCCTCCCCGTAGAGGCGGTTACATTTCGATTTAAAGCTTTCGTGACTGCAGGGATTCATCTTCTTGGTTCTTTCGGTAAAGTCACGTAGAAGGGAAGTAATACAATAATAGAAATAAAACATAATAAAATAAAATAATTCTCACGACGTTTCGGCTACAACGCAAGCATCCGTTTTCAGGTGAAGAATGAGACACTACCAAGCTAGGAGAGACTCGATTAGCTGAGCCTTCTTATCACGGAGCTTGTTGGAGGATCTCAAAGTTATGTGGAAACCCTCCCCGTAGAGGCGGTTAAATTTCGATTTAAAGCTTTCGTGACTGCAGGGATTCATCTTCTTGGTTCTTTCGGTAAAGTCACGTAGAAGGGAAGTAATAAAATAATAGAAATAAAACATAATAAAATAAAATAATTCTCACGACGTTTCGGCTGCAACGCAAGCAGCCGTCTTCAGGTGAAGAATGAGACACTACCAAGCTAGGAGAGACTCGATTAGCTGAGCCTTCTTATCACGGAGCTTGTTGAAGGATCTCAAAGTTATGTGGAAACCCTCCCCGTAGAGGCGGTTAAATTTCGATTCAAAGCTTTCGTGACTGCAGGGATTCATCTTCTTGGTTCTTTCGGTAAAGTCACGTAGAAGGGAAGTAATAAAATAATAGAAATAAAACATAATAAAATAAAATAATTCTCACGACGTTTCGGCAACAACGCAAGCAGCCGTCTTCAGGTGAAGAATGAGACACTACCAAGCTAGGAGAGACTCGATTAGCTGAGCCTTCTTATCACGGAGCTTGTTGAAGGATCTCAAAGTTATGTGGAAACCCTCCCCGTAGAGGCGGTTAAATTTCGATTTAAAGCTTTCGTGACTGCAGGGATTCATCTTCTTGGTTCTTTCGGTAAAGTCACGTAGAAGGGAAGTAATAAAATAATAGAAATAAAGCTTAATAAAATAAAATAATTCTCACGACGTTTCGGCTACAACGCAAGCAGCCGTCTTCAGGTGAAGAATGAGACACTACCAAGCTAGGAGAGACTCGATTAGCTGAGCCTTCTTATCACGGAGCTTGTTGAAGGATCTCAAAGTTATGTGGAAACCCTCCCCGTAGAGGCGGTTAAATTTCGATTTAAAGCTTTCGTGACTGCAGGGATTCATCTTCTTGGTTCTTTCGGTAAAGTCACGTAGAAGGGAAGTAATAAAATAATAGAAATAAAACATAATAAAATAAAATAATTCTCACGACGTTTCGGCTACAACGCAAGCAGCCGTCTTCAGGTGAAGAATGAGACACTACCAAGCTAGGAGAGACTCGATTAGCTGAGCCTTCTTATCACGGAGCTTGTTGAAGGATCTCAAAGTTATGTGGAAACCCTCCCCGTAGAGGCGGTTAAATTTCGATTTGAAGCTTTCGTGACTGCAGGGATTCATCTTCTTGGTTCTTTCGGTAAAGTCACGTAGAAGGGAAGTAATAAAATAATAGAAATAAAACATAATAAAATAAAATAATTCTCACGACGTTTCGGCTACAACGCAAGCAGCCGTCTTCAGGTGAAGAATGAGACACTACCAAGCTAGGAGAGACTCGATTAGCTGAGCCTTCTTATCACGGAGCTTGTTGAAGGATCTCAAAGTTATGTGGAAACCCTCCCCGTAGAGGCGGTTAAATTTCGATTTAAAGCTTTCGTGACTGCAGGGATTCATCTTCTTGGTTCTTTCGGTAAAGTCACGTAGAAGGGAAGTAATAAAATAATAGAAATAAAGCATAATAAAATAAAATAATTCTCACGACGTTTCGGCTACAACGCAAGCAGCCGTCTTCAGGTGAAGAATGAGACACTACCAAGCTAGGAGAGACTCGATTAGCTGAGCCTTCTTATCACGGAGCTTGTTGAAGGATCTCAAAGTTATGTGGAAACCCTCCCCGTAGAGGCGGTTAAATTTCGATTTAAAGCTTTCGTGACTGCAGGGATTCATCTTCTTGGTTCTTTCGGTAAAGTCACGTAGAAGGGAAGTAATAAAATAATAGAAATAAAACATAATAAAATAAAATAATTCTCACGACGTTTCGGCTACAACGCAAGCAGACGTCTTCAGGTGAAGAATGAGACACTACCAAGCTAGGAGAGACTCGATTAGCTGAGCCTTCTTATCACGGAGCTTGTTGAAGGATCTCAAAGTTATGTGGAAACCCTCCCCGTAGAGGCGGTTAAATTTCGATTTAAAGCTTTCGTGACTGCAGGGATTCATCTTCTTGGTTCTTTCGGTAAAGTCACGTAGAAGGGAAGTAATAAAATAATAGAAATAAAACATAATAAAATAAAATAATTCTCACGACGTTTCGGCTACAACGCAAGCAGCCGTCTTCAGGTGAAGAATGAGACACTACCAAGCTAGGAGAGACTCGATTAGCTGAGCCTTCTTATCACGGAGCTTGTTGAAGGATCTCAAAGTTATGTGGAAACCCTCCCCGTAGAGGCGGTTAAATTTCGATTTAAAGCTTTCGTGACTGCAGGGATTCATCTTCTTGGTTCTTTCGGTAAAGTCACGTAGAAGGGAAGTAATAAAATAATAGAAATAAAACATAATAAAATAAAATAATTCTCACGACGTTTCGGCTACAACACAAGCAGCCGTCTTCAGGTGAAGAATGAGACACTACCAAGCTAGGAGAGACTCGATTAGCTGAGCCTTCTTATCACGGAACTTGTTGAAGGATCTCAAGTTATGTGGAAACCCTCCCCGTAGAGGCGGTTAAATTTCGATTTAAAGCTTTCGTGACTGCAGGGATTCATCTTCTTGGTTCTTTCGGTAAAGTCACGTAGAAGGGAAGTAATAAAATAATAGAAATAAAACATAATAAAATAAAATAATTCTCACGACGTTTCGGCTACAACGCAAGCAGCCGTCTTCAGGTGAAGAATGAGACACTACCAAGCTAGGAGAGACTCGATTAGCTGAGCCTTCTTACCCCGGAGCTTGTTGAAGGATCTCAAAGTTATGTGGAAACCCTCCCCGTAGAGGCGGTTAAATTTCGATTTAAAGCTTTCGTGACTGCAGGGATTGATCTTCTTGGTTCTTTCGGTAAAGTCACGTAGAAGGGAAGTAATAAAATAATAGAAATAAAACATAATAAAATAAAATAATTCTCACGACGTTTCGGCTACAACGCAAGCAGCCGTCTTCAGGTGAAGAATGAGACACTACCAAGCTAGGAGAGACTCGATTAGCTGAGCCTTCTTATCACGGAGCTTGTTGAAGGATCTCAAAGTTATGTGGAAACCCTCCCCGTAGAGGCAGTTAAATTTCGATTTAAAGCTTTCGTGACTGCAGGGATTCATCTTCTTGGTTCTTTCGGTAAAGTCACGTAGAAGGGAAGTAATAAAATAATAGAAATAAAACATAATAAAATAAAATAAGTCTCACGACGTTTCGGCTACAACGCAAGCAGCC
This sequence comes from Lampetra planeri, assembly GCF_965212315.1. Taxonomy (NCBI): domain Eukaryota; kingdom Metazoa; phylum Chordata; class Hyperoartia; order Petromyzontiformes; family Petromyzontidae; genus Lampetra; species Lampetra planeri. Next base: position 13,166,304 of record NC_136110.1, read on the forward strand.
GTCTTCAGGTGAAGAATGAGACACTACCAAGCTAGGAGAGACTCGATTAGCTGAGCCTTCTTATCCCGGAGCTTGTTGAAGGATCTCAAAGTTATGTGGAAACCCTCCCCGTAGAGGCGGTTAAATTTCGATTTAAAGCTTTCGTGACTGCAGGGATTCATCTTCTTGGTTCTTTCGGTAAAGTCACGTAGAAGGGAAGTAATAAAATAATAGAAATAAAACATAATAAAATAATTCTCACGACGTTTCGGCTACAATGCAAGCAGCCGTCTTCAGGTGAAGAATGAGACACTACCAAGCTAGGAGAGACTCGATTAGCTGAGCCTTCTTTTCCCGGAGCTTGTTGAAGGATCTCAAAGTTATGTGGAAACCCTCCCTGTAGAGGCGGTTAAATTTCGATTTAAAGCTTTCGTGACTGCAGGGATTCATCTTCTTGGTTCTTTCGGTAAAGTCACGTAGAAGGGAAGTAATAAAATAATAGAAATAAAACATAATAAAATAAAATAATTCTCACGACGTTTCGGCTACAACGCAAGCAGCCGTCTTCAGGTGAAGAATGAGACACTACCAAGCTAGGAGAGACTCGATTAGCTGAGCCTTCTTATCACGAGCTTGTTGAAGGATCTCAAAGTTATGTGGAAACCCTCCCCGTAGAGGCGGTTAAATTTCGATTTAAAGCTTTCGTGACTGCAGGGATTCATCTTCTTGGTTCTTTCGGTAAAGTCACGTAGAAGGGAAGTAATAAAATAATAGAAATAAAACATAATAAAATAAAATAATTCTCACGACGTTTCGGCTACAACGCAAGCAGCCGTCTTCAGGTGAAGAATGAGACACTACCAAGCTAGGAGAGACTCGATTAGCTGAGCCTTCTTATCCCGGAGCTTGTTGAAGGATCTCAAAGTTATGTGGAAACCCTCCCCGTAGAGGCGGTTAAATTTCGATTTAAAGCTTTCGTGACTGCAGGGATTCATCTTCTTGGTTCTTTCGGTAAAGTCACGTAGAAGGGAAGTAATAAAATAATAGAAATAAAACATAATAAAATAAAATAATTCTCACGACGTTTCGGCTACAACGCAAGCAGCCGTCTTCAGGTGAAGAATGAGACACTACCAAGCTAGGAGAGACTCGATTAGCTGAGCCTTCTTATCACGAGCTTGTTGAAGGATCTCAAAGTTATGTGGAAACCCTCCCCGTAGAGGCGGTTAAATTTCGATTTAAAGCTTTCGTGACTGCAGGGATTCATCTTCTTGGTTCTTTCGGTAAAGTCACGTAGAAGGGAAGTAATGAAATAATAGAAATAAAACATAATAAAACAAAATAATTCTCACGACGTTTCGGCTACAACGCAAGCAGCCGTCTTCAGGTGAAGAATGAGACACTACCAAGCTAGGAGAGACTCGATTAGCTGAGCCTTCTTATCACGGAGCTTGTTGAAGGATCTCAAAGTTATGTGGAAACCCTCCCCGTAGAGGCGGTTAAATTTCGATTTAAAGCTTTCGTGTTGCCAGATAAAAGGGGAAAAACCTATTCTCATATTTTGGTACTGGCAAAGGAGGTCCCATGATGTAGATGCTCATCCCGAGCTCTCATTACTTTGATAGTGCATTGTCTTTGTTCTGTACATCTTTTGGCGTCCTCTGGTTTGAGACGAGGCTCAAAAGAAAGATGTCTCTGGTGTGGACCAATCAGTTGCAAAGACAATGCATATATTATCAAAGTTTGTTCTTTGTTTGCATTTTGACCACAAGTATTGTGGTTAATGCAGACATGATTCCTTGTAAATGGTTTCAGTTTGGCGTTTTAACAACTTAACACCTGTTTTGTTGCCAGATATTTTGATACTGGCAAAGGAGGTCCCATGATGATGTACTCCCTGTTTGCTTGTGAAAGTGAAGATAATTATTTGAAAGTCCCCTTAAGCTTGTCTTTCTTATTGGTGGTAAGTTACTAACAAGACTGGGGGTGCAGAACATTTGCTGTTCTGTGCTGAAACATTCATTAATATCTGCCATTCATTAATATCTGCCAAGAGAGAGGCAGAGATGCATTAGTTTCACTGCTCCACACAAACTGGCTTATAAAAAAAGTAAAAACACGTGCATAACTCCGTGTTCTTCATTGCAAGGCCCACGGGTCCCTGGCGGTCCCTGGTGGTCTTTAGTGAGGCCCCCGACAATAAACGGAAGTGAAAACAACAACCCCCATCATCATCGTGCTGCTGTCAAATGTCAAACCCCCAAAGGTTTCAAATGTGTGGCGGCTCTCACACTGATGATGTCTTATCGGCGCAAGTGGAACCCCACCTCTGAAAATTAGTGAACACTCCCATAACTGATTGATATGAAAAGTAAAATGATCAAGTAATATCTTCTTATTATATTTAAATATGTTTATGAAGAGGTTATTTATTTATGAATATTACATATTTTTCACTGAATAATAAAGAAAACACAAACGTATAATATAAGTCTATGTATGGTAGTTGACCTGACTGAATCCAGGAATCAGATACAAACAGTTGCGATGTATGCATAGCTATAATAGGTTAATTACTAAAAGGGTAAAACAAAAGGAATAAAATATATTTCTTGAAGGAAAAAGGGGTAGCACATCTAGCGATGATGAATAAAATAGTAATAATTAAGTTACGTGCAAAGGTGATTCAATGGAAGACTTAATATTTGTAGTGGGTTAAATTCAGGCGCACACTGGAACTTTGGAGGAACACTATTATCTAAACACAACGATAATCAACGAGAACACTATACATAAGGTGGTAATGTTGTATCTATGCCCTGTTTTCCGTTATTAATATTAAGAATAAAAAAAAAAATAATCATATATTTTTTTATATATTTTTTTTAAATTAAATAATGAAAACAACCCACGTCTCCTCACAAGCACACCAGGAATTTAAAATGATAAGAATTCGGTCACAGAGAGGTCATAGACATCCAGATGGACAAAAATATGGATGGACTAACCTCCCAAGACATCTGGAGATGTACAGATAAGGTGCAGAGTAAATAACGGTTGCAACTCGCGTTTTCTTAACGTTTTCCTTACCGAAAAGTAGAAACTTAACAAAGATAATTAACCAACAAACAATAGGTTTTTTTATTATTAGTAATTCCCTTATATTCACCGCATACATATTATTTAGAATTATATGTTTCCTACCTACATGACCTTCCTAAAAACTAAAGAGTACGAATTCCAGAAAGCTTAAGTGGAAACATAGTTACACTTAACCTCAGGACATAAAAAAAAAATAATAACTCAGAATAAAACACCAATCTCTGGGGAACTAAACTTGGCGAAACCTTCATGTGACGAGGATCATTACGAATAATCATTAAACATAGACGAATGATTACCACGATACTAAGACCGAAGGAACTCATAAAAAAATATCAAGAATAAATGTAACACACAGGACCACATAACGATCGCATACATCTCCTCGACCACCTTTGTCTTCCAGCGGGGTCTGACCTCAGAATGACCCACGCGGGGCAAGCAAGAAGGGAGCAGAAAGGTCACGGGGGGGGGGGGGGGGTTTGTGCTGACATTCGAGAACATCTGTTTTTTTTGTTTGTTTTCTCTCACAAGAGACGCAGAGAGAGGAGAGGGTGCTCACGTTTTGAGTTAAACACGGCCGTCTTTGTCTCCCCGCAGCACAAACAGATGGCCCATGAATGCTTGGAGGGTTAGGAAAGGTCGCGAGGAGGGGTCGCGGGGGTGTCTGCTTTTTCTCGCTCTGTTTGTGTTTTGTTGCCCGCTCGCAAGGAATGCGCAGAGAGGGGAGTCACGTTTTTAAGTTAAGCACAAGCGCGCTTAGCGAACAAGCAGTCTGGGTCGAGTCGTGCTCAGTCTCGCAACTCGGCTTGCGACGCAGCGTTGCGACAGGGCTCGCAAGAGAGCTGGGGCAAATCGTGCCTCGAGGAGAGATGGGACGACGAGACATCGTTAAGGTGACAGCCTGAATGAGCAGTCTGTCCGAGTCGCGCTCAGTGTTGCGACGGGGCTCGCAAGAGAGCGGGGGCAGATCGTGCCTCGAGGAGAGATGGAACGAGGAGGGGTCGTTCGAGTCGCAGAAGTCTGAGTTCAACCTGGGTCGGGGCTGGGTTTCAGCCGTGCTCCGGCTGGCGGAGCGTCGTGAGGAAACGAAACACCGATGCCGATAGCAGGTGTCGCTTCTCGCAGAACGAAGTTAAGTGCGAGTGAAGCTGGCAGCTGCACGAACAAGGGAAGCACGGAGCAGAGAGAGTGACGAGTGACGACAAGCAATCAACCTGTAAAAGGGCGGAGATCGCCAAGCGTCGACCAAGCGAGCAAAGCAGAGAGCGCGAAGCAGTGGAGAAAGCCTGATCAAACGGCTGTGAGGAAGAGGACAGCGCCATCGAATGCGCCGTGTGTTTGAGGGCACACCGACCAACGACCAGTGTGAACACACAAGACGTCCAGAGCGACGGCGAGCATCGTGCCGACTCAACAATCAATCGAGCAGTGGAGAAGCCGGGGGCTGCCACCAAGAGAGAGAAAGCGGCATCGAATGCGCAGTGTGTTTGATACCCAGACCGACCACCACCCAGTGAGCACAGCCGCGTCGTCCAGAGCCACAAGCCAACACAGCCTGAAGCAAGGGCGAGTGTCCGGGTGAAGTTGGCAACGATCAAGGAGAGAGCCACAACACAGCACGACTCGGATGTCACCGGGCGTCACCGAGCGTCGTGCCAACTCGTCATCTAGCAGTAAAGGGAGAGAGAGCGCAAGAGCAGCACGACTCGGACGTCACCGGGCGTCACCGAGCGTCGTGCCAACTCGTCGTCCAGCAGTGGAGAGAGAGAGAGCGCACAAGCAGAGACACGCCGAGCGAGGGAGCAGCAGGGGCTCGCGGCGGCCACGCCCAACCCAGAGAAAACTTCTGGCCGCTGTTTGTATCCTCCCACACCACACAAGCTAACGACACAACTCCCGGCTCTAAGAATTAATAAATATTACAAGGGGACAACGCACACACAGCACGCACACGAATAAAAGGGTTGCCATTTTGAGGCGGTCCGTCGAGTTACATGAATAAGAAATGTTTTAGTCATTCATTTTCGTTAACTGCATAATCTCGCCAATGAAGAAGTATTTTTAGTCATTCATTTTCGTTAATCGCATAATCTTGCCCATGAATTTATTGACGTATACTCGCTTTCGCATACTAGAGTGTCATGTGCTTGTTTAGAATAAAATTGCTTAACACCAACTGTTCGAGTGCTTCTTTCCAAGTCCATGCAAAACTGTCTTATTCATAAGAGCTGTTACCTGCGATGAGATATGAAAATGGAGACCTAAAATAACATAAACACACTAAGATAATCTATAATTGTTTAATCGATGATAATCGTGTTATCCTGATTGATATAACACTGGATAAACGAAGCTGAGCCTAATTATCATAACTGATCACATTAACATAATCGCAAGCATCCGCATAAATTACTACGATTATCTCCGCGATTATCATAATTTATGCATATAATTACACACACTATCATAATGTATGCATGTTAATACACACATTAACATAATTAATGCGATTTGCACATTTCTCGGAAAATTATTAATTTTTATTATTTTTATCAAAATTTCATAATCCAACACATACAACAGTAACCACCATTCTTAACTTAGCTAACACACGGGGATACTACATTACCAGACCAGGACAGTGCAACACGCTGCCTGGTCCACTAGCGGAGACCGGGGACCGAGGATAGTAGATGTTGTCTTCATCTCAGAGTAGAACCAGCAGAACAGCCCAGCTCTCTGTCAACACCCCGCTTATAACCACTCCGGCGTGGCCGGCTCCGCCTCAGGCTACGCCCCCCTTCCCGATCCTTCGGGAAGGCCCGAACCCCAACCACGTGACTCCTCTGGGGCCCCTGCCCCCCCTTTATCCGGTCACGTGTCCTGTTGGGTTCACGCAGAGTGTCACGGCCCGATACGACCCCCGTGACACCTGCCTACAGCCCCCATACCGAGCCAATATAATAGTGTCATTCTACTACACTACATCACCCCCCCCCCCCCGTGTAACACACAGCCGTCCCGGCTGTAACGCAATCATGAAAATATTGAAAGGTGTGCCTCCGAACAAGCAACGTCAATAAAATAACCGACGACCGATTATAAATATCGCGAGAAACATATGTACACATACCGAGAAGGGGAGAGGGGGGGAAGGGAAGAGCGTATGGAACGAGGGGAACCAACAACAAACACATGTACATCAAGAAGAACTGGTCAACCCGCTTACCCCTCAGCACAGCCCACCCATGTGAAAATTACGCACGCACCAACATATGAATGTGACTGTTTGAACAACGGTGTAGGCAATCAACAAGGTGTGAGAGTCATGTACAGCGGCCAGTCTTCGAACGAGTTCACGTGGCCGAGCCCCCAGGGGAGGTGAGCAAGCTCTCCTTGGAGTACCTGGTGGTACTTGAAAAGGCCCAAAAAGAGCACGGCCCCTCCCCAGGAGTTGAGCAACAGGAAGAGCAGGAGTGACAGATGGGCGCTCCACTCCCCCCCTCAAGTCCACATCCGGTCAGCACAACCGGTGACTCCAAGGGTGGCAGGTGCTAGTATCCTATGACAAGAAGAAGAAACCCAAACTTACTGAGGCACAGCACCACGAGCACGCGCCTCAGCTTGTCGGACATGACAGCCACCAGGCCCCAGGGTAGTGGAGATGATCGTATTCCGCCCGGTGGGAGAAAAGAAAACAAAACTACACAGATTCCGACGTGTTGGATGCACAACCAACACTGGTCATCGTACCGAAATCACACCAACACCACATGGATGGCAGGGTCTCACACCACCCTGCTACCGTTCCACCCCTCAGGTGGCAATAGGGCAAAGACCAAAATGTTGAACACCCACCTACACACACCACTTAACATTTCGGACGTCTTTCTACGTCCCGGGTCGAGAAGTCGTCCTTCAGGGTCGACCCATGTACTGGCTCAAGGAAGTCACGCTTCAAGGTCGAGCCAGTATGCTGCACCCCAAGCTCCAATTTTGGATATTTTACAACATCCCGGGTCAAGGAAGTCATGCTTCAAGGTTGACCCATGTACTGGGCAAAGAAGTCGCACTCCAGGGTTGCCCCAGTATCTACATAAAAAAAATATATATAAAATCGACGTGACAAAAAAAATCTGCCTGCTCTTGCCCAGAAATGGCGGCCGCACGCGCGAACCGCATCTCCGAGGTTACCCGTGCTCATACAAAATGGCGGCCGCACGCGCGAACCGCATCTCCGCGGTTTTCCCGCGCTCGCTTCTCAGCAGCCCTCCCTTGGGGACCACAACAGACATCATGTAACATGTTCGCACCCCCCGCCTTTCCGACGCGTCGCCGTAGCACGTCGCACGCGTCGGCCATATCAGGGGAAATTAAACCAGTCTCTCTCCAAGACTTACATTGCAGCAATCACAGCTGTACCAACCGAGCTGAGAAGACACAACAACACCTCTCCCCAAGACTCGCATTGCAGCATCCAGCTGTCCCAACCGGGCTGAGAGGACACATCAACACCTCCAAAACTCGCATTGCAGCAATCAGCTGTACCAACCGAGCTGAGAGGACACATCGCTCACTCACTCCACAACATACACCCTGAACAACTTAGGGTTACTGCCACAACTTAACGGGACCACTACTCCTCAACTCTACGAGCCTCCTGCGTACTGTTCCTGACGCACCTCAGAGTGTCTCGATCTCCGGGCCGTCCAATCGAGCCTACAACTCCAGACGTGCCACGGAGGGTCTCGACCTCCGGGCCATCAGGTCAAGCCGTCTGTCGCAACATGATGGGACCGCTACTCCCGGGCACTATAAGCCCACGTCTCACCGCACTAGACATGCCGCGGAGGGTCTCGACCTCCGAGTCGTCAGGTCAAGCCGTATGTCGCAACATGGCGGGACCACCCCTTCTGGCCACTGTTAGCCCACCGCTCACTGCGCTAGACGTCCCACGGAGGATCTCGACCTCCGGGCCGTCAGGTCAAGCCGTCTACCATAGCGAGAAGGGACCACTACTCTCCGAACCCTGTGAGCACACAGCCCACTAAGCTAGACACGCCACGGAGTGTCTCACCTCTGGGCTGTCAGGTCAAACCGTCCACCACAGTACAACAGGACCACAACTCTCGTGTCAGACATGCGACAATCACAGGGACATCCTGGTCAGGATCTGTGCTCCAGGATAGGCCACAGCCAGCATCCCAATTCGAAATCACTGGCACAATATGTCACACTCACAAGCAATGTTCCATACAGTCCGCACACAGTCAACAGTAACGAGCAAAGCTCCATAAAGTCCGTACATAATTAACAATCGCGAGCAAAGCTCCATACAGTCTACACATAGTCAATAATCACGATAAAAGCTCCATACAGTCCGTACATTGTTAACAATCGCGAGCAAAGCTCCATACAGTCTACATATCGTCAACAATCGTGATCAAAGTTTCCTACAGTCCACACATCGTTAACAATCGCGAGCGAAGCTGCATACAGTCAACGCATCGTTAACAATCACGATCAAAGTTACCTACAGTCCACGTAACCCAAATACAAGTCGACATTCACAGTGGCAGTCCATACATTGCCAACAAACGCGACTCCGTAACAAAAAAAAACGATGTCACAATGCGAATCATTAACACGGCAACCCACAGGATATTAACGGAGCTCGGGACATCCGACATAACCGAATTCATCATTAACTGCCCCCTCAATAACGATCGATGCCGCAACTGCACAAAAAAATGTCACGGCGCAACACCAGCACAGACGCTGCGTTCAGCCAGAAAAACACGTTCTGCAACCAAGCGAGCAAAAAACAACAACACGCAAACGCAACCCGGCGCACGCAAGATGGGTGAAGTGTGTTTTAGGACCGGGTGCATATCTCGTCACGACTTGCCTTAGAGGCTGTGAAGAACAGAGGATGGCAGGCTGGAGACTTGAGACACCCTGAAGAATCTTGGGTGGTGAGCACGACATTCTCTTGCGAACCGATCCGGCCTCCCGCACTCGAGGAGAAGACAGGGTGCAACCAAGACGGCCGAAGATCTCCCTCTAGGCCGCTGTCGGTAGCCTAAAAGAGGCCTAGAAATAGGGTTTCGTTCCACCAAGTGGGGCACTATCTATTTTTTTATATTTAACATCAGAAATATATAGAGATTCCTTAGGAAAAAGTCCTCCACACACAACCTTGCAGTTTTTGAGAAAAATGATGCTAAAGGTGCCCATTTTGAAAAAAAGGGAAACCATAGGGAATTTTGCACTTTCAAACCTGTTTATCATATAAACCCAAAAATGCAGAATTACCACTTGAAGTACAAAATAAACCAGTTTGAAATGTGTGATATACCTGAAGTTGCTATTTATGCACAGTAAACATGATAAGATTATCAAGAAAACTTTTACTGTAGCATTAACATGCCAATTACTTCTCATTATGTTGTTCCAATTCAAAGGTAATATTTGAGGTAAAATCTGAATAACAAAGAGAATTAAGCCAAAATATAATATATAAAAAAACACTTTTCAAAATAACACATTTAATGGTGAATTGTCAATTCGCATACACGAGCAGTAACTGCACTACATGTACATATTCACAGGAATGATTATTGTAAACAAGATTTAATTTTGATTGATTTATATTAAATATATATGTCCTATATAAATTGTATTATCATATACACATCACTAAATATCAAGATCACTGTCCTCACTATCAGATTCACATGAAACAATATCCTCAGTTAATCTCACATTGTCACAATGAACACATTTACATAGGTCAGTGCAGGCCAGGCCAGCCTTGTGGCATGAGCACCTTCCACCTGTACAGGTGTAATGCGGGCGTAAACGGCTTCGCGGATATGACGTCATGGGGGGAGGAGTTAGGTCACGTGAGAGAGAGGGGTGAGGTCTTAAGGGAGAGATACCGGAAGAGACGGGGGAGTGTGGGAGACAGAGTTAGAGTGAGGCCACGCAGGGCGGAGGTCGAGGAGTGGCGAGATCGCCACATACACGGAGGGTAAGACTTGGCACCGTCGGCCAGCGGTGACCAAGCATGGAGGAACGACGGGCAGCGGTGGAGCTGCAGTGAGGGCAGCGGTGGGGCTGCAGTGAGGGCAGCCGGAGGACTGCACAGGGGATCTGCAGCGGAGCTGCAGAGGTGTGGAGGCTACGGGAGCAAGAGCAACTATGGAGCTGCCAAGGGGAGAGCTCTGAGCGAGGGCCGTGCGGGAAAAGTGTAAGAACCCGAATAAAGGACGGAGACAGAACCAGGATCGAGTCCCTTATTACACAAGTACCAGACTTACACCCACAGTGGAGGGACCCCAAAATCTGTTGAGGAGCTGGATCTTTAGTCATCCATGATATGATGAGATCACCATCCTTGATAATCCATCCAAAGCCGTCTGGACTGGGAGCATTTATAAAAGGATCCAATGCTCTCCTGTGGATTGCAGCTTGGTAGTTAGCACGCTTGAAGTGCTCTGTAAGTGCATCTTTTGTTGGAGGTAATGCCTGTTCGGAAGAGGCCTGGACACAGAACCTATTGTATCTGGCCAAATTAACATCTGATACCTTTTCTCCATACAGCTCACACACAAAACGTTCTATGGTCACAAATGTGGTGCTGTCCATTTCAAATTGCCTCCCAAGAGCAACAAATGCACTGATGTACTCTGCATTTCCAGACACTATATTTAGTGGTTTTTCTTTTCCTTTCCCATAAAAGGAACTAGTTGAGTCACAGCCAGTGAATGTGTGTAGTCCTATCATTGCCTCCGTTAGTGAAGGACCCAAAGCAGAACCAATAGCCTGGAGATCTAACATTATTTGCCTGTCTTTTGTTCCTGTCAGAAAGTACATCTTTGCTGAGGGAAGCTTAGCCATTATTGAAAGTGAAATGATAGCAATATCAGTGTCAGGACTCTGGATGATTATCTTATTATAAAGTTCACTCCAGGCATGTTTTGCATGAAGTAGGAGCCTCGTGTCAGCTTCTTCATGGTCACAAGTCAAAGATTCTACCTCTTTGACAGACATAATGCCATCTTTAAGAGTGAGTTGATGACATGCATTTCTGTGTGCCACAAAGATAGCTATGTCTTTTCCAGCTGCTTGTAAAGGCACAGTTCTCCATGTCTCAAAGAGAAAGTCTGTCAAGGCTTCTTTATTTTCACCACTGGCTAGAAACTTGGTCCACTGACTTGGAGTCTTCTGCGTGATGCTGTATATTTGCAGTAATTGTTGTCCAGCAACAGCACGTCTTGATCGTTCAGCATTTTTGATGCTCACTGCCGGGTAGCGATCAATGACAAAATCGACCCTTGGACAACTGAACTTTCTACCCATCTTAATCATAAGTTGAAGAAGATCATCAGCAAGCTCACCGAATGTGTCTGGTATATTCTTGAGACTCCTGATCAATGCCATGCCATCTATCAGTAGGGCACCATTATCACCAACAGTCTTGTTCACATGATAGTCCTTGTTCTTTGATTCTAAACAAGCTAGAAGAGCAGCCTTATTATTTGTTTTGGCTAATGAACCATCAGTGCTTGCTAGCGGGGATGAGATATTGCCAAGTGTCAGAATCTCTTTCAAGTTTACAGACCGGGATTGACTTATCACTAACAGTCGTGCAAAGAGTCTCCTGACATTTTTTAGAATTACTTGATTTCCATCTTTTGTCTTTGATGATTTCTTCATTTGATCCCCAAACGTAGTGAGCTTCAAGGACTTTATTGGAGAGAAGAAATCTGTTTTTGATGACTGGACTCGATCTTGGATGAAAATTTTTAGAGCTGTTTCACCTTTATCACAAGCACTTTGTATGTCATCTCTGACAGTCTTTGTAGCAACAACACCAGAGCTAATACATACAAGATCTTCACGAGGCAGGAAGGGATTGATCATAGACTCAACCGCTGAAACCAAAGATATAACAGCAGCATTGTCTTTTGCAATTCTTGTTGCATTCAACTCTTTATGACCCCTCTCTTCATGTTGCATTCCAGCCATCATTTCACACTGCCTTGTGATTGCAGAACGTTCAGGATGAGACAGTATCCATCGCTGGACGGCACCTCTGTTCAATGTTATCCCAGTTATGCCGCCTTTGGTCTTTGAATCACGGTTGCAGGTTTGTTCTATTGCTTGGTCACAAGCTATGGATGAGAACCTGTTAGCATCCTTACGCTGTACTGTCCAGTTTCCTTTTGCAGTAACTTCTTCATAGCAATGTGGATGAGTCTTTGGAAGATTGATCATCTCGACCCAATATGCTGATAGGTACCTTGCATAATTGTGGCGGTCATATGCAAAATACCATGCCAGCATACGTCTCACTGTTGCTAAGTGAAGGCTCCAGTCAGAGTCTCTGGTTGCTCTAATGAAACTCAGTAACAGTTGAACCATTTCAATGTATGAGCTCCAAAGTCCAAAGGTGGGATTAACAGAGTTCATCTCATGTACATATCTATCATAGCAGGACAGCATATCTGATAATATGTCAGACACTGAGTTAGATGAAAATCCTGCCTTAGACTTGTACTCTCGTACTAGATCTTCCATGGCTGATATGTAACGAGTGTGCTGTTGCTCAGGAAGGGACTGAAGATATGACCTCAACCGCAAAAAAGCAATGAAAATGAGCAATGAAAAAGCAACAAAAAAAGACAAAAACATGACATAAAGCCACAAAAAAGTGACACAAAAACGTGACGAAAACGCCACAAAAAATGTGACAAAAACGCGGTAACAATGTGACAACAAAGTTACAATCACTTTAGTAGGTCATAGCTTTCAAATGAGGCATTACGCTGAGAGTGCCTTGGTTTATATGTTTTTTGAGGCATTACACTGTTGCTCTCCAGTTGAGAAGATTTTAGATTTGGGTATAGCCAAAATGGAAAAAATGCACTCGGTTCAGGCAGGGGGTAAGATATTAATTAACATGCATTGTCACGACAAAATAAACAAGTAATTAATTAAATTTGAATATCAGATGTCACTGAAATTGTATTTGAAATAGTCTTGGTCCTTTTGTATGTATAGAAAAATGTGAAGGGCACCAAGAGCATTAGATAGGACATGTATATTTAAAGCCCTACCTTCTATAGAGAAATAATTTGATTATGGAATTACATTGCATTCACACGCAATATGTAAATGTAATTGGAGTGACCCACCATCTTTTCCGACATGAAGAATACACTTTACGGGTGTTAATCGAGCTTGATCGCCGCTATCAGATGAAGCTGCGCTGCTTACGTCCTCCTCCATGTTTACATGTGCGTAGTGATATTGGCTTGATTTTGGCTCTGACCTACTTACATTTTTGATGCTGATTGGTTGAAAATCTAGCTCAACAGTTTTATATGTCTCAATACGCAGTCAATATAGTGCGCCAATAAATTACACAAGAGCAAGAGTCACGCGCGTACGGGGCTCTGGGTGCCACGTGCGCGGTGGGGACTTGGCGAGAAGTCTGCCCTCTCTCCGTTGTCTGCCAGCAACGGGGAGTGTGTGTAAAGTGTAACTGTGGAAGTTGAAAATAAAAAGGACTGATTCCGGAAGTCGTCTCAAGGAGGTTTATTACATTGGTGTCAGAAGTCCTTCTGCGACCGTTGGGACGATCGTCAAGATGTCTAAACACCTCAGAAAAAAGAACCTGCCCGTGCCTCCATCGGAGGAAGAGGTCGAGACGGATGAAGATGAGCTGTTGGGGGCTACAGCCCCTATGCCGCGTGCTGATACTTCTCTCCTCGACGCCTCTCCGCGTCGATTGGGGGAAGATGCGACCACCGCAGGAACAAAAGACGGATGGCGGCTGATGGCGGAGCAGATCAAATCGTTACGCGCCATTCTGCTAAGTCTGGTGACCGCGGTGGTGTCCTCTCCAGCCGTGGGTCGCCAGATTGCGGATCAGCTGGATGCCGCGGGAAGGGGTCCTGAAAAAGAAACTGGGTCCGCTATTGCTCCTGCCACGCGGGAAGACGCCGTCGTTGTGGGCGGGCCGGCTGCGCGGGAGCCGTCGGCCGCCATTTTGGGCGCGCCTGCCAACACGCGGCTGCCGGACGCCATTTTGCCTGCGACGGGTGGGACGCGGGAACAGCAGTCGGAGACGCCCGCGGCGCGCGCTTGCCACCGCGAACATCGCCTTTCACAGATCAAAGAATTTCTCGCCGGGGGCGATTGGAGTGCTTTTACATGGCGCTTTGAGTCAGCTTTTAGATCCGTCAACTGGACGGAGGATGAGGCGCTGGGAGCGCTACCTACACTGCTTGATGACGTTTCTCTGGGGGTCTTCCGCTCCATCCCAGCATCCAAGAAGAAGACACTGCGAGATGCGTTCGCAGAGATGGCGGAATTTTACGACCCACCGACGTCAGCCACCAGAAAATTTATGTCGCGTCGCCGAGGATCGGAGGAGTCACCTTTGGCTTATTGGGGGGCGTTGATGGCGCTGGCCATGGCTGCCTACCCCGAAGCGACGGCCGATCATTTGGATCCTCTCATCCTTTCCCGTATGCTGGAGTTGTCTCAGGAGCTCAACATTTCTCTACCAGTCTGCGGCCATGAACCGCTCACATCGCGATGGGTGGCGCGCTGCCTGGACGCTAAGTTTAATATCAAGCGTTGGGACCAGATGGCGGCGTGGACGGGGAAACCTGAAATCGACGGGCCGCCCTTGGGGTGGTCTCCACGACTGGTTGTCCACTGCTCCGACGACTCCGGCGACGACGACATGCTGGCTGCTGCTGTTCCGCATAGGGTTCCGGGACGGCGGCTGCGCGACCAGCGAGGCGATTACGCAGGCCGTCCACGTGCGGGGGCCGGGTCTTTCGACCGCCGGCCGACGACGGCCGCGTGTTTCAAGTGTGGCAGACGAGGCCATTTCGCCCGTGACTGCCGCTGCCGACCTCTGCTGTCGCCTCTTCCACCAAGGGGACCTCCATCTCCTCCACCTGCTGCGGAACTGCACCAACCTCGGGCGAGTCGGCACAAATCGTACACCCGGCAGGTCGTGTCACATCACTCATCCACTCGCACTCATTCTTACACTCCTAAGGATAATTTCACTTCTCCTGCACCACTTACACGCTCTGCTACACAGTGGAAGAAATTGGCTCGCAGGGTTGTGGCTGCGGCGTCGGGCTCGTCGACGGTACGGGGTACCATCGACGGCGTTGACGTCCGTATCTTGGTGGACACTGGCGCATCTGCTACCATCATTTCAGATGTTATTTTTCATTTGTTGTCCATTCCTGCGTCGCGGATACGCAAGGTTAATGATGCGTGTGTTGCCGCGAATGGGGGAAGCATGGGTATCTGTGGTCAGGTAGATGTGAGCATCGCTATCGGAAATATTACCGCCGCAGGACCTGTGTTGATCTCTCGCTCGCTGGCTGTCCCATGCTTGCTTGGTACTGATTTCCTGTGCCGGATGCCACTGAATATACGGGTCGACCAGGATTGTTTGGAAATGCCGGGGGGTCGTAGGATGGCGTTCCTGCCTTCCCTGCTGGCCAGTGCGCCTACAGGTAACGCAGTTACGGCCGTAGTCGCTGCTACGGTGGAGGTTCCGTCGGGAGCTCAAATGCTCATTCCGCTGCGTTACCGAAAACCCCTTCAGATTGGAAAGGATGCGAAGGGCGTGCTATTATCCCCATCGAATTCGGTATCTAAATCCTTTTCTTTGGCGGCGGCACAAACGATCGTGCGACCAGGTCAGGCACCTTTCATACAGGTGTTGAATGGGGGACCTGACCACGTTGTTGTTCCGGAGGGATCGGTGCTGGTTCACGCCACTACCGATTTCGCCTCTTGTGACGAAACGCCGCGCGCCCGGATGCCCGCTGGTGGGCCCCCACACGATCGTTCGCAAGAACGCTGGATCGCAGATTTATGCGGGGAAAATTCTTCCTTGTCGAATGAACAAAGGAACGCTCTGCGTTCACTATTACTACGGTACGCTGATGTTTTCAGCAAAAATGATTTGGACCTCGGCCGCACATCGCTTTTGTCGCACCATATTGACACCGGTGCGGCACCTCCCATCTGTATGCACCCTCATCGCATGAGCCCAGCGGAAAGGGAGCACGTGCGCGGGGCAGTAGATGAATTGCTGGCGGCGGAGATTATTTCGCCGTCCAACAGCCCTTGGGGCGCGCCCGTTGTTCTGGTTAAGAAAAAAGATGGTGGTACAAAATTTTGCGTTGATTTCCGCCGGTTGAACAAGATTTCAGTGGCGGACGCGTACCCCTTACCGAGGATGGATGACTCATTGGATGCTTTATCGGGTGCTAAATTCTTTTCCACCCTTGATCTGTCCTCGGGCTTTTGGCAGCTTCCCCTCGATGACGAGTCAAAAGCCAAAACGGCATTCCGCACGCCGCAAGGTCTCTTTGAATTTAATCGGTTGCCTATGGGCTTGAATGCGGCTCCGGCGACGTTTCAACGGCTCATGGAATTGGTGTTGGCCGGACTACAATGGGAAACGTGCCTCATATATCTAGACGATATCATTGTTTTCAGCCGCTTATTCGAGGAACACCTCCAACGCCTAGAGACGGTTTTTCAAAGAATGCGGGTGGCTGACCTCAAATTTAAACCTAGGAAATGTCACCTTTTGCAACACTCCGTCCGTTACTTGGGTCATATTGTCAGCTCGGATGGCGTGTCCACTGACCCTCTGAAAACTAAATGTGTTCGAGAGTGGCCCACACCCACTTCCGTGGGTGATGTTTGGCGGTTTATAGGATTCGCTTCCCATTATCGCCGCTTCGTTAAGAACTTTGTGACGTTGGCGAAACCATTACACGTTCTAACGGGCAAAAATCAAAGGTTTAAATAGGGAGTTGAGGAAGAAAATTATTTTAGAGCGCTTCGGGACCACCTCGCCACAGCGCCTACGCTAGATTACCCAGACTTCTCGCAGCTGTTCATCCTTGATACGGATGCTAGTGACATCGGCATTGGGGCCGTTTTGTTGCAACGTAAGGACGGTGTTGAGCGAGTGGTGGCGTACGGCAGCAGGGTTCTGTCCCCTGCGGAAACGCGATATTGCGTGACGAAGCGGGAACTTTTGGCAATTGTGCATTTTGTTCGATTGTACCGGCCGTACCTGTATGGAAGAAAATTCCTTGTTCGCACTGATCATGCGGCTTTGCAATACTCCTTGAAATTGGACCATATCGAAAGGGGGCCCGTCACGCGAACGCTGACGCGCTCTCGAGGCTGCCACCCGTTCCTCCGTGCACTTGCCTGACGGGCACGCACCACTGCGCGGCACCGCCCACCTCGCCCTGCCCGGTTATGGGGGCGATAGCTAATGAGGACGATACAGGGGCGAAAGCGAATGAGGACGACCAGAAGGTGTCGGTGGACACCGATGATACCTTACGGCTGCCGCATGCGGTCTGGTTACGTGAGCAGGAGGCTGATGCCTCGCTGTCTCCGCTACCGAAATTGGTAGGGAAACAAAAATCTCAATTGGCGGGATGGAAGTGGCAGATGTTCCGAGGCAAGTCGGGATTGTTAATGTGCACCGACGGGTTGTCTGACCGACCACGCTTGGTCGTGCCTACTTCGCTTCGCTACGACCTGCTTCGCGCTCTGCACGCTGATAAGTTGATGCACCTCGGCGTCCAAAAGACTTTGGCCGTGATGCAAAAGGATTTTTTTTGGGCCGGTATGACGGCAGACGTCAATGACTTTGTCCGCTCATGCCATGATTGTGCGAAGAGGAAACCGCCTCGGAACCACTATGTACCGCCGTTACGTTCCATTGAGGTGTCCCACATCAACGAATTGGTTGCTCTGGACATTCTGTGCCCGTTTCCCCCGTCGGCTAGGGGCAATAAATACCTTCTCGTCGGGGTGGAATATTTTTCTCGATGGCCGATGGCCTGGCCTCTGCCCGACCAAACGGCTGCGTCCATCACCGACGCTTTCTTGAACGGGTATGTCATGGATAAAGGGGCACCTGAGAGGCTGCTCACAGATCAAGGGCGGAACTTCTCCTCTAAATTGCTTAAGGAGATTTGCGACGCGCTGGGTACAAAGAAAATTCGCACTTCCCCATACCATCCGCAAACAGATGGTATGGTGGAACGATTCAACCGTACCCTCTCGGCTATGCTTTGTCACACGGTCAGTGAAAAGCAAACCGATTGGGACTTGCACATACCAGGCGTCTTAGCGGCATACCGCATGGTTCCACACACGTCCACGGGATACTCGCCATTTTTTTTGATGTATGGCCGTGAGAATGTTCCACCCATCGATGTGCAACTGGGTAAGCCGAGTAAACAACCGTCTCGCTCCTTGCCTGATCACATGCGGGACTCGCTTGAATGAGTTACGGAGGCGCGAGAGGCTGCCAGGTGTGCGACGGCCCGTGCCCAGGCAAGGAACGAACGGTATGCGCGTCGATCGCATACTCGCATGCCTTGGTCAGTGGGAGACCTGGCGTGGCTCCACTGCCCCCAGGTACCGGTGGGCACATCCCCTAAACTGCACAGGCCATGGCGGGGGCCCGTGACACTGATAGATGTTCAGAACGCACAGAGTATCCGCGTTCAATACGGAAACCGTCGGTGGTATGTTCATTCCTCGCGACTTAAACCCTATGTTGATGCGCGTGTCGGTCCTTCATCCCCACTAGCTGGCCTGCCGGGGTCTGCCGGGCCGATTACGCCGATTGCCACACCCGTTGATCCCAAGGGGGACTGTGTTGTGCCTCCTACAGATGAATAGGTTCTGAGGGCTGAGGAAGCCCCCGCTGCCCCCCCTCCAACGGGGCCTGCCCTGGACATGACCGAGAACCAACAACCTTCTTCTTCTTCAAGTCTACCACCTCCTGTCGATCTGAAAGCGAAGCGACCATGCGCCAGAAGCGGAGAGGGTCCCGCGTCGCGTACGCGATCGAAATCTCTCCCGTTTCGTTAACGTTTGATCGTCTAGCTGTTCTCCCTGTTGTTACCGCGCTGCAGGGGCGCCCTAATGTATGTCGGGTTTTACATGGGTGACTGTTTTTAAGTGTTGTTCGGCGCGGGGACGCCGTCACCCTTTATTGTTAAACGCACCTTGGTGCCCTAATAAGATGTTTTACGGAATTGGTTGATCACCCTTTTCCCAGCCGAGACGGCTGATTTTTTTCACCGGGGGGGGGGGGGGGGGGGTTCACGTGGGGATTGGCTTGCCGGTCCTGCTTTGTAGCCAATAAGGGATGAGCCAGGGAGCATGGCCTCGGCGTGATCGCGGCGTGTTAGCAGGGGTGATTGGCCTGGCCAATCGGGGCCTCAACTAATGGGGAGCCGGATCAGAGGCGTGGTCCCGGGATTGACAGGGAACCATCGGGAACGGTCAACGCTGTCTATAGATGATTGGCTGGGGGGTACCACGTGACGAAGGGATTAAGAGAGAGGGAGAGAGGACAGTCGTGAGCAGACTTGGGGACGACAAGAGCAAGAGTCACGCGTGTACGGGGCTCTGGGTGCCACGTGCGCGGTGGGGACTTGGCGAGAAGTCTGCCCTCTCTCCGTTGTCTGCCAGCAACGGGGAGTGTGTGTAAAGTGTAACTGTGGAAGTTGAAAATAAAAAGGACTGATTCCGGAAGCCGTCTCAAGGAGGTTTATTACACTTTTATTAACGTTGAACATATTGAGCAAAAGAAAAAGTAGTGCCCCATTTGTCAGAACGAAACTGAACGATACAGCTCACGTACAGCGGCCTACTCGGCAGGTGTTGAAAATGGCGGGAATGGCGTTTTGGTGGGAACCACATCCCGACCAGCCGCCAAAATGGCGGCCGCGCACGCTTTTGCGGCTACGGCGCTCTCTCTCTCTCAATGGCGACGAAGCAGCGGCGTGATGTTCGTCTCGCCGCCCTGTCTGCAGCGCCATCTCTCTCCTTCACCAGGGCTGCAGTCCCCGGGGCTGTCTGGAGGGTGATTTTCCTGCCGTCCACGTCATATGAAGGCATCCAGGTGAGTCATGTGCACGTTGCACCATACTAGGATAGCACCTAGCAATTAATTTCTAAATTCTGACACCAAGTGTAGTGGGTTAAATTCAGGCGCACACTGGAACTTTGGAGGAACACTATTTATTATCTAAACACAACGATAATCAATGAGAACACTATACATAAGGTGGTAACCACCGTTCCTAACTTAGCTAACATACGGGGATACTACATTACCGGACCAGGACAGCTCAACACGCTGCCTGGTCCACTAGCGGAGACCGGGGACCGAGGATCGTAGACGTTGTATTCATCCCAGAGTAGAACCAGCAGAACAGCTCAGCTCTTTGTCCACACTCCGCTTATAACCACTCCGGCGTGGCCAACTCCGCCCCAGGCCACGCAGCCCTTCCTGATCCTTCGGGAAGGCCCGAACCCCAACCACGTGGACTCCCCTGGGGCCCCTGCCGTCGTTCTACTACACTACATATTGATAAACAGTATATCATCAATTATCCAGTGGCTTCAGGGGGGAAAGGGCTTGCCGGATTTAAAAAAACTCCGGATAATCACTAAATCATCATTATTTAAAATATATTATTTTCCACATTCTTGAATGACATTATGTTTTCAGGTGTTATGTTTTTTAAAAAGTCTTTTAAATGTATTTACTATATGAAATTGGCATAAGTAAACATACAAATAGACAATAAGTATAAATATCATCCTGTAAAAGGTTATTGTATTTACTCTACCGTATTTACACACTCCAATCTCGATGTATATAGTGCAGTATTTGCATTGTTTAAGTTGTGTGTATTGTATAATGTACCGGAAAATATTTTACACTGAGTTCAAGCATAGCTACTTTTATTGTCACGCACGCAGTGCCGATCGCTGGACTGGATACAACATTTGGGCTGGTTTTGGCAGATTGGTCTCGGACCGCTGGATAATTTTAGAAGCTGCCGGATAATCGATGATCAACTGTAACTAATGCAGTATGATTTTGGTAAGAAATTACATCCTGAAAGGGATTATTACATGATACATACAATATTAGTTTTTTTACAGGATTTGGCCACTAGATGGCAGAAGCATCACGTTATTAAAGCTGGAGGTACCTTTGCACAACTGCACATTATAAGAGCTGTGAGCTGTTGTTTGTTGTTCTCTCAGGGTGTAAATAAGAGTTAAAATGTCATTGAAGAATAATCTGAATGACGTGATGTAGCTCGATAATTTAATTTGATTTTAGTTTGTTTATATATGCTGTATTTTTTAAAAGGTTTTTGCTATCCAAAATATACGATTGGAAAGATAGTCATGTAACACATACAAACTGATAAATGTTGAACTGTCTTAAAATGTCCCAGTTCTCACAGGGTATCAATGTGCATAGTGCGATATTTATCAGTCATTCAGTCTTGATTTTAAGCTTTCGTGACTGCAGGAATCCATACTCTTTGATTCTTTCGGTAAAGTCACATAGGTAGAAATAAATGAAACAAATTACGACGTTTCGATCGCAACACAAGCAATCTTCATCAGGTGGAACAACCACAGCAAGAAAATGCTGAAGTAGGCGAGAGAGCTGCCGTGGCAAGAGGTTATATAGGTAAGAAAGGGGGGAGGCAAGGGGGGAGAGAAAGAGAGTGGGGGGGGTGTGGGCAGGGCTAGAAGTGGGAAGCTGAGTGTGGGACACGGGGGGGGGGGAATACAAATGTACTAGTAAACGGCAGGTACGATGGAAACAACCACAACCAGTTAAGGCATTTCCTGGTTAATAAAATCCTTCCAATGATTGTTCAATTTGTATCCATCTTCTCGGTTGAAGTTACGTCTATGTTTATATATCTGGATAGCTTAATGAACAAACCTTTGATAGTTGTCCGAAGGTTTGCAGAGTACCTTGGTCTCGGAACCAACACTATCATGCGAGTCCACAGCATTATAACAATGGTCAGCTACGGCAGAGGTATTGGTTCTACCGTGTTTTAGATCTGCATTGTGTTCGCGGACACGGTCCGAGACATGTCGTTTCGTTTCCCCAATGTAACTGCTACCGCACGTACAATTCAGTTTGTAGACTCCAGGGTATTGGATGTCAGGAATGACCACCTTCACAGATGGGATTAGATCACGGATTTTGTGTACTGTATTTAATCAGACCTGGATCTTGTGTTTGTTTAAGATTTTGGAAATATTCTTGGTAACACCTGCTATGTATGGTAAAGTGATGGTTTTGATGGGCTTCTCAGGAGATTGTTTCTCCATGGTTGGAGAAACAGCTTTGCTAATAATGTGGTCCGAGTACCCATTCATCTTGAGGTCTTGGTGTACGTGTTCCAGTTCACTGGCTAGGTGGTGTTGGTCGAAGATGCAGTGGGCTCTATGGTGTAGTGTTTCGATGAGGGAATTCTTCTGGGCCAGATGGTGGTGCTAAGGTGTCAGAAAATCTCCAACATGTGGACCTGGACCCGAGCTGTGTTCCCGGTCCGTAGTAGCTAGTTACGTTGTAATTAGTGTAGTTAGCCTGGTGGTCACCACCATAGGTTGTTATTCTGTTAAGGGGAAGTTTACCCCGTGTGTTGGAGTTATATAAATGTGTTGCCTCCATGTATACATCTGCAACTCAGTTGAACTCACTAAAACCTGTGTCGGAAGTGGCCAAACGTTCTTTTGTTAGTAAGATAGACGAGTTAGGTGATGCTTTCGCGACACAGACTACATACCAGGACGTCGGATGACAAGGACGACAAAGGCGTTATTCCTCAAACAGCCCCAGGGATGGCGACCCCAGAAAAAGGGAGTGAGGCGCCGTCGGTGGAGCATCGCGATGACCATCCAGCGACAACTCACCGCCGTCGGGGAGAGAGTGCCACACATTCCGCTCCCGCCTCGTGGAACTCCTCGAGGCCATGGCTTCGATCGTCGCGGAGCTCAACTGTGAAGAGCCAGCGGTGGAGGAGAGAGCACCGGAGCCATGTGTGGTCGAGCATCCCATCGTCGTTTCTCGTCAGCGGGAAACATCCGTGACGCAGCCCACGCAAGTGGCCGCCATTTTGCTTGCGGAGCGGGGCGGAGAGAGATTGTGCACAGCCAACACTACTGTGGAAGCGCTTGCGAGTAAGACCGTGAAGATTCCCCCGGGCGCGCAAATGCTGGTTCCTTTATGATTGCGCAAGCCGCTAGACCAGGAGACGACTGCAGGAGGAATTCTCATTGCACCCTCTAACAAAGCCATTCATGGGTTGACGTTGGTGGGGGCCCAGACTCTGGTATCCAATGATCAAGAACCGTTCATTCAAGTTCTGAATGCAGGGTTCATATAGTTATAGGGCACCGTGCTAGCCCATGTGTCACCCGTGCTTCGCGAGGGAAACATCGTTGGCGGTGTGGGGTTCACATCAAATACGAAGCCACAAAAGGTTTCGGATGAAAAGTGGATGGATATGCTTTGTTCCGAAAATTCCCAGAGGGGGGAGGTGAGGGCACTTTTGCATGTGTGGTGGTCATGTTGACACACACGAGCGTGACAACCAGGGTACTTACCGGTACGGGGAGGTTGTGTACTCTTGGCCGGGACCCGCCGGGGGGAGGGGGCTGTGGGCAGCGTCTGTGATCCCACAGAACCCCCGCCCCTCGGTAGGGAGCGGTAGAAACCGGTCCAGACAGGTTGGGCCAATGGTGGCCAGGACCCCTCTGAGGGGAGGGGGCTGGGGGATGCGTGCGATCCCACAGAGCCCGGCCCCTCAGCAGGAAACGGTATATAAAGCGGGTTCTTGAGAGCACTGGGCAGTTCGCCTCAAGCCTAAGTCAGACGCCCGCCTGGAGACAAGACCCTGGACCCCAAGCCACCGACGTCCTTTTAAGGGCCGGGGCTCAGTGCGGTGCCAGTGGTCGGAGGTTAGGACCCTGAGGTTTCCACGGCCTGATGTCCTTCTGAGGGCCAGGTCCGGACGGGCCAGTGGTCAGGGACCCAGCGGACTAGCGGTGGGTCAGTCCCTCTAGGTCTAGCCAACCAGAGGGCTAGAGAAGTCAGAGTGACTAGGTGCGATAGCCCAGAGGCTGTACCTCCCTAGGTTGTGGGTGAAAGGGGCCACAACCCCTTTGTGTTAGGGATTAAGTGTACCTTGTTATATTATAAATAAACCGTGTTGCCTCTACGACGACTCTGTCTCCATACAAGAACATTACACATGAATTCTCCGATGTGTTTAGCAAGGGCAATTTGACATCGGCTGCACTATGCTTTTGAGTAACCACATTGATATGGACGACGCCGCTCCCATCCAGCAGAACCCCTACCGGCTGAGCTCTACGGAAAAAGAACATGTACGGCTGGTGGTTGATTAAATGTTGGCTGCCGATATTATCTCGCCATCCACCAGCCCATTGGGAGCCCCGTTTGTTCTTGTTTAAATGCAGAATGGTAGTTTGAGCTTCTCTGTTGACTTCCGTAAGCTTAATAAGATCTCTGTGGCTGACGCGTACCCTCTTCCTCAGATGTACGATTCCCTGGATGCTCAGCAGGAGTACATTATTTTTTGACTCTTGACCTCCTATCCGGATTTTGGCAGTTGCCCTTCGATTAATCCTCTAAGCTCAAGACAGAATTTCATACAACACAAGGCTTGTTTGAATTTAATCGGCTTCCGATGGGTCTTCACTCCACTCCGGCTACGTTCCAGTGATTGATGGAACTAGTTCTAGCAGGCCTCCAGTGGGACTCGTGCCTGATATATCTGGATGATGTTATCATTTTCAGCCATACGTTTAAAAAACATCTGGAATGGTTACGTGCTGTCTTTCTTAAGATGCATGTGGCGAATCTCAAATTTAAACCGCAGAAGTGTCACCTGCTCCAAAAATCGGTTCGGCATCTTGGCCACATTGTCAATTAATCAGGGATTGCGATGTGTGTTCGTACTTGGCCGACCCCCACGTCGGTGGGGGTGCGGAGTATCACTATCGCCAAACCTCTCCACACCCTGAAGGCAAAGGGTCAGAAGTTCATTGGGGGGAGGAGG
The DNA here is from genome assembly GCF_965212315.1 of Lampetra planeri. Taxonomy (NCBI): domain Eukaryota; kingdom Metazoa; phylum Chordata; class Hyperoartia; order Petromyzontiformes; family Petromyzontidae; genus Lampetra; species Lampetra planeri. The sequence continues at coordinate 13,191,404 of NC_136110.1, forward strand.
CCACATTTGTTGCCCTCTGGGATGGCTTGGTGAACGCCCCTCCCCACTCCTACCCCGACTTTTCCTTGTCATTCATCCTTGATACAAATGCTAGCAACACGAGAATAGGCACTGTTCTATCTCAAGTCATTAATGGCGTCAAGAGTGTTGTGGCATATGGCAGCAGAGTGCTGTCTCCGGCCGAACAACGGTACTTTGTCACATGCTGGGAACTTTTGGCTATTGTTTTTTTTGTGCAAAGGTATCGCCCTTATCTTTATGGCAGACACTTTGAGGTGTGCTCTGACCATGCAGCGCTATAGTACGCACTGCGTATTGATCTGCCATCTGGCCGACTTTCACGTTGGTTGAAAGTCCTCCAGGACTATTCCTTTACCGTTTCCTATCGCAAAGGTTCCCGTCACACAAAAGCGAATGCGCTGTCGCGATTACCAACGAGTGATGGGTGCGCGTGTTTCTGGCTTGGATCATGTGGAGTGGGGACGCCTCCAGGTTGAGGACGCTTCCCTAGTTTAAGTTACGACGTCTTGTCAGGGAGGCGGACAGGGTTGGCGATTGACGGGGTGTAGCCTCTGTCATCTTCAGAGTTGGATTGCTCATGCATTGGGATGGAGGATTGCGCTGTTACAACATTGTCGTGCCCACTGCCCTACGGGGTAAAGTCATCTGGGCTGTGCATGAATGATTTTTGCACCTGGGTGTGCATAAAACGCTAGCGACACTTCAGCTCGACTTCTTCTGGCCAGGCATGGCGGAAGGTGTCGCTAATGTTTTGAAGGCGTATTTAATCGGTTGGTTGTCGCACTCGGCAGGTCGTATTGGTTATTGGCTGAATGTGGCCTTTATTGTGCTTGCGGGTGTTGTTACACGGTGAGGGTGGGAGATGATGGTGCTGGAGGGGGTCCCGAGGTTTTGCGTGTTACCGCGTTTTTTTTTTCTCCCGCTCTTTTCTTTTGTTTTGCCTTTTGTTGTTCTGTACTTCCGTCCCGTTTCCCCGTTAGTTACTGTACATTCTGTATATAGTGTACATATTGTATAGATGGATTGGGTTATTTATTTGTTGAGGCACACTAAGTGTTGTTCGTTTGTTTGTTTTGTTGAGGGGGAGTTGACAGCCGGGACGGCTGAGTGCTACGAAGGGGGGGTGGTGATGTAGTGACATCGCGGGATGTCACTGTACAGTGCCGGCCCTAGGCAGCACGGCACGCGCTGTAACAACATCGCTGATACTACAAATGTGTGGGTGTAGTACCGGCTCTAGAGGGGCTCGGTGAGCGCTGATTGATAGCGCTAGATGGCACCACGCTTGGCGTGCAGTGCCAACCCTACAGGATAGGGTGTGGGAGTGCTGGCCGTAGGAATGAGGTTACTAAAGGCCATAGCACTCTTGTTGACCCGAGAGGACACGTGACCAGTTAAGTCTACAAAGGGGCCCCAAGTGGGGGCTAGGGGTGGTCACGTGTTCCGGGTCCAGATCAAGCTCGAGGATTCTGGAAGGTGGTCGTGGCCAAGGGTGGAGCCAGCTACGCCACAGGGAATAGCAGCCGGGTCCCCAGAGGAACCGGCATTGTTGTTCATCCTGAAGAAACCTTTGTCTATGTTTTACGTTCTCCGAGTCTCCAACACGTGGACCTGGACCTGAGCTGTGGTCCTGGTCCGTGGTAGCTAGTTACGTTATAATTAGTGTAGTTAGCCTGGTGGTCACCAACATAGGTTGTTATTCTGTTAAGGGGAAGGTTACCCCGTGGGTTGGAGTTAAATAAAAGTGTTGCCTCCGAGTATACGTCTGCAACTGAGTTGTATTCCCTACAAATGTGTTTATTTTTTACAATAAAATAACTTACACACTTTACAAATAACAAGATATGTAGTCAGGGAGCTTAATTATAGCCATTATGTAAGGTTTTAACAAAATTAAATTATCCTTGGAAAACTCCAAATCAACTGTGGGACATTTAAATACATAATGCTATTCGGGTATGTTAATTAAAATTAATTGTTCGTTAAATTAGAATTTTTTAAAATTGTAATATTATTAAATTGGATTGCAAATTGGAACCCAATCTTGTGGCACATTAATTCACGTATGAAACTTAAAATCTAATGATGCAAAACGAAAATAAACATTAAACAGTCTCGAAACAAATAAATATGAACCATTCTTTAAAAGCTCGTGCGAGAAATGAGTTTGAAGATTTGTCTTCAATATAGCAAAACTCAAGGACTTCTTGATATGCAAAGGCAAGTACATTCCAAACGCTCAATGCATTTCAGGGAGATACAAATACTGCACAACCCAATTTGCTTGAATTGTAATCCTCTGATTTGGAAAGCCGGACGAACATATTGCTAAAACCATTTTTAAATGTTACATAGCTGAAAAAACAAGCTTCTTCTAACTGCACTTACATGTTTACATTGAATAAAGGCTACTATTGAAATAGGAATCTGAAATCCCGCCAGGTTCCAGTTTTCAAAGTTTAAACGACGTTTTAAATTTAGGGCCAAACATTAAACAAAGGATATTATCTATATTTACGTTCCAGTTGTTTTAATTAAGCAAATTGCATATTATTTTAAAATATGTGTAGAGGTGTTATTCCACACTCCCCATATTGTCAGCAGGTAGCATCACTATTGGGTCAACAGGGGGTGGAAGAGTGACTATGCCAATGTTAAAGGACTATGGCCATAGGGGCCAACGGTGACCCCTGGGATAACCGATCCTGGGACACAATCCCCAAACCCTGGAGGGGGGACTAGGGGATGATGTCACCCTTCCAGGACCTGGTGGAAGGTTCTGGAAGGACCTGTATATAAGTTGGACCTCTGAACGATCGAGGCAGTCACCTCTAAGCTCAAGACCGTAGACCTGGGCTGAGGATAGGACCCTGGACCCCAAGCTCTGCCGTCCTTCTAAGGGCCGGAGCTGAGTGAGGCCAGTGGTCAGGACCCGAAGACCCTGGTACGGTCAGGTCAGCAAAGCCTCCCTTAGGGCCCCTAGCCGGAAGACTGGGAATTTGCGTGGTCCCAGTATTAGGGCCCGTGTAGTCCGGAGGCCATACCTTCCCAGGTATCGGGTAAAGGGGCCGCTACCCCTTTGTGTTATTGACCCTGTAAGAAGTATAGTGTTAAATAAATATCGTGTTGCCTCAACTGGTGTCACCCCTGGTTTTTCACCCACTACATATGCAATATGAGGACTTCATTATGGTTTTACCAAAATGGTATCATCCTGGCTCCGAGTCGTACTTAATAAACTCGCTCATCTGCGTCAACACAGACTCCAGACACTTGAACTAATATCAGTTAATATTAAACACTAGCGGGAAGTACCCAGCGTTGCCTGGGGGAAAACTATATTTCAAAACTTCTCGACCTGGGGAGGTATGACATACACAAATACTAATCTATTGTGAAAGCCCGGCGTGCCGTTTGTCCAAAAGTCCATTAAAAAAATTATAAGAGGCTTGGAAAATTCCAAGAAGTTATAGAAAGTGGGAAGTAAATAGTTGATCTAAAAGATTTGCGAAAATTGTCGACCCCCCCTGCCTCAATTTTCTTTTTTACCCCCGCGTAGGCATATTTACCTGAACACCCTACATACAATAGTGAGTAGTATCTAGTGACTCAAAAGTAATATCTGACTCTACAGTAGTAAAATCGCAGGAAGTATTGAAACATCACAGCAGGTTAAGACTTTACCTGGTTAATCATGTCCTTCCAATGATTGCTCAATTTGTACCCATCTTCTCGTTTGAAGTTGTGTCTGTGTTTATATATCTGGATGGCTTCATGAACAAATCTCTGATGATAGCAAGTGGATTTGCAGAGTACCTTCGTCTTGGAAAAATTAATTTCGTGTGTGCCCACAGCATCAAAACAATGATCCGCAATGGCAGAGGTATTGGTCCTACCGTGCTTCAGATCTGCCTTGTATTCACGAACACGGTCCGAGACATGTCGTTTCGTTTCCACAATGTAACTTCTGCCACAGACACAACTTAATTTGTAGACACCAGCATATTGCATGTCATGAATCACATGCTTTACAGATGGGATCACATCACGGATTTTGTGTTGAAACGAACCTGGATCTTGTGTTTGTTTAATATTTTGGAAATCTTTTTGGTAACCCCTGCTATGTATGGCAAGGTGATGGTTTTGATTGGGTCCTCAGATGGTTGTCTCCCCATGGCTCGGGAGACAGTTTTGCGGGTTGTACGGTCAGAATATCCATTCATCCTGAGGGCTTGGTGTACATGCTCCAGCTCACTGGCTAGGTGGTGCTGGTTCGGAGATGCAATGAGCCCTGTGGTGTAGTGTTTTGATGAGGGAATTATTCTGGGCTGGATGGTGGTGGGAGTCAGGCTTTAGATAGGCATCCGTGTAGGTGGCTTTCCTGTAAACATAATGTCCCAACTAGCCATCAAGTCTCTTCTCGATCAAAACATCCGGGAATGGTAACTTGCCATCCAACCACATCAATGCCATACACCCAGCTATCAAATTCACTATGGAAGTGGAAAAGGATGGCAAGTTACCATGCCTGAATGTTTTGATCGAGAAGAGACCTGATGGCTCATTGTTTCAGTAGCTTTCTCTCTCTCACTTGAAGACGGTCGCTTGTGTTGCGATCGAAACGTTGTGATCTATTAATCTTCTATCTACGTGTCTATAGTAGATGTATCTGCTGACTCTATAGCAGTATCTACTGACTCTATAGTTGTTACTACTGACTCTGCAGCAGTATATACTGACTGCAGTGGAATCTACTGGCTGTAGTATCTACTGACGATAGTAGTATCTACTGACTTTACGGTAGTATCTACCGACTCTATAGCAGTAACTAGTGACTGTGCTTGTCACTGTATGATACCGGGGCTTGTGAAATTTTGCGAGGTGTATTTGATTTAGTGTGCTTTCTCTGTCTCCCCTCGTTTTGTCGTTCTTATGTTCTGCGCTCTTTGTGTGTCTCTGTTGTTGTCTCTCTTTGCTCGTATGTCTGTCTTCGTGTCTGTGTCTTGTCTCTCTTTAAAAGTTCACACTTAACGTCTAACTTAGCAATCTTTGGAAAAACGTAATCAACCAGGCTATGCGTTAATTGTGTGTTGACCGACTCTCTGTGTTGCATTGCATTACATTTAAAATTTTTGCTAGGTTTATTTAATTTAGTGTGTTTCTCTCTCTGTCTCCCCTCATTATTTGTCGTTTTTGCGCATGCGCCTCGACACAGAGGCGTGGTTTCTCTGTGTGCCTATGTTTGTGTCTCTCTTTATGTGTCTCTGTGTTATCTCTCTCTGCTTATATGTCTGTCTATATGTCTCCGGTTCTATGTTTTATCTCTCTCTCAAATTTAGCATTCTCTGGAAGAACGTAAACAACCAGGTAGGATGGGACATTCTGTCTATAGGAAAGCCACCCACACGGATTCCTATCTAAAGTCTGATTCCCACGACCATCCAGCCCAGAAGAATTCCCTCATTAAAACACTACACCATAGGGCCCACTGCATCTCCGACCAACACCACCTAGTCAGTGAATTGGAATACGTAGATAAATGGATACTCAGACCGCTCTATTCGCAAAGCTGTTTCTCCAACCATGGAAAAACAACCGCCAGAGAATCCAATCAAACCATCAGTATACCATACATAGCAGGTGTTACCAAAAATATTTCCAAAATCATAAACAAACACAAGATCCAGGTCCGATTCAATACAGTACACAAAATCCATGATCTAATCCCACCTGTGAAGGAGGTCATTCCTGACATGCAATACCCTGGAGTCTACAAACTGAGTTGTACCTGCGGCAGCAGTTACATTGGGGAAACGAAACGATATGTCTCGGACCGTGTACGTGAACACAAGGCAGATTTTAAACACGGCAAAACCAATACCTTTGCCGTAGCTGACCATTGTTATAACGCTGTGGGCTTGCATGATAATGTTTTTTCCGAGACCAAGGTGCTCTGCAAACCGCCGGGCTACCTTTAAAGATTTGTGCATGAGGCCATACAGATATATAAACACAGAGATAATTTCAACTGGGAAGATGGGTACAAGCTGAGCAACCATTGGAAGGACGTTATTCACTTGGTCGGAATTTTCTGTAATAATTTCATCCTGCCTGCCGTTTTGTAATTTCTCACATTTAAAGGGCGACCTTCCCTATCCCCATCCTGTTTACATGCTAATTTACATGCTAATTTCTCACATTGGCCCCACAGGCACAGGTTCTTTCTGCCTTCCACAGGCACAGCTGCTCTCTGCCTTCCACAGGCACAGCTTCTCTCTGCCTTCCACCGATCACCTGCACCCACCCCCCTCTCACCCTCCCCCCTTTGCCCCCCCTTTCTTCCTTCTCTAGCTCTGCCCACTTACCCTTGGGTTGGGCCTACCACAATCCTTAATAAACTCTTGTTGTCAGCAGCTCTTTCTCCTATGTCAGCGGTTGTCCTGCGGTATCGGTGCCACCTGATGAAGATCGATTGTGTTGTGATCGTTTTATTTCATTTCTAACTACGTGACTTTACCGATAGAACCAAAGAGTATTACTTAACATTGCCGTGGTGAGGCCTAGTCCTGCGTAGAACCTGCGGCCTCTCCTAGATTGCCCAGCCGGCCAAGGTGGCACCTTGGCAGGCTGGGCTGCTATCCCTCACCCCTCCACCCACGATCCCCCCGCCCGCTCTGCAGTAATATGTACGGCCTATAGTAGTAGTGTTGTATGTGTCGGGTTATGAAATTTTGATGAAAATTAATGAAAATTAATAATTTTCCAAAAAATGCGCAAATCGCATTAATTATGTTAATGTGTGTATTGCTATGCATAAATTATGATGATGCGTGTAATGATATGCATAAATTATGATGGTGTGAGTAATTGTATGCATAAATTATGATAATCACGGAGATAATCGTAGTAATTTATGCGGATGCTTGCGATGATGTTAATGTGAGCAGTTGTGGTAATTAGGCTCAGCTTCGTTTATCCAGAGTTATGTCAATCAGGATAACACGATGATCATTGATTAAACGTTTACCGATTATCCTAGTGTGTGTTATGATATTTAGGTCTCCATTTTCATATCTCATCACAGGATACAGTTATCAAAAATAAGATAGTTTTGCATGGACTTGGAAAGAAGCACTCGAACAGTTGGTGTTAAGCAATTTTATTCTAACAAGCATGTGACATTCTATCATGCAGGTCAAACATGCGTCAATAATTCATGAATAACCAAACTCTTATGCATTTGCGATACTATGCATTCGATTAATATGAATAACTAAAATCCTTATGCAATTACGAGACTATGCATTTGACTAAAATGAATGAATAAACACTTATGCATTTGCGAAACTATGCATTTAACTAAATTGAATAACTCAAACCTCTTATGCATTTAACTATATTATGCATTCGACTAATATGAATAACTAAAATTCTTATGCAATTACGAGACTATGCATTTGACTAAAATGAATGAATAAACACTTATGCATTTGCGAAACTATGCATTTAACTAAATTGAATAACTCAAACCTCTTATGCATTTAACTATAGTATGCATTCGACTAATATGAATAACTAAAATTCTTATGCAATTACGAGACTATGCATTTGACTAAAATGAATGAATAAACACTTATGCATTTGCGAGAACAACTCAAAACTCTTATGCATTTAACGAACTGAATGACTAAAAACCCTCCTAACAACCAGGCATCTCATTAGTTCGTTTTGGTATGGATCACAATCGGCGACTGGCCGAGTTTGAAACCAAGCATGACACACTTCATTTTGCGGTAAGAAAAAGCACTTATTGTATCCCAGAGGCGAAAGTATATGTCAATAGATTCGTCGGCAAGTATAATATCCTTTTAACGGATTGTTTGATATAATGGTGTGGGGGGGCGTGTGTGTGTGGCGAGCGGATCTGGCTCTGTTTTAATTAATTCTTCGGCGAGATTCTCTGACAAAGAAAACTGGTTTGACAAGATTTTCTCTCTTTGTGCACGGTCGATTCGTAATGAGGATTTCGGGAGGTTGAGTTTGCCTCGACGAGTCTATTGATCGCCTATGTGATGAGCGGAATGAGGGAAAGGCACGGAAAACAACCTCACTCTTATAACCGACGGACTCTTAATCACTTGATGGGCCACGATTCCTCATGGCCAGCTAATGGTTCATGTGGTTGATAATCAGTCTTCTGATAATTGACTAGGGTTGATACGATGGTAAGGGTGAACTAGATAGGATAGTCTCACAGGTGAGTGGGGCGTCGATGCGTGCGTGTGTGTGGGTCTATTGGTGGGGGAAGTTGTGGGTACGAACGACTTTCGGAGAAGGGCCCTCCTTGTCGCGGTTGCGGTGATCAGCTGCTGCAGACTCCGCCCTCGGCTGACCCTGTACGATGATTGTCGGCGCGGCCGCGCTCGTTTGCGTGGTCAGGCGATGCACCTCGGCGCGGCGACACGGCACGGGAGCTGGGCTCGCACACCCGCGTGCGGCAGGCGATGCACCTCGGCGTGGTGACACGGCAAGGGAGCTGGGCTCGCACACTCGTGTGCGGCAGGCGATGCACCTCGGCGTGGTGACACGGCAAGGGGGTTGAGTCTCGTGTACTCGTCTGGGTCAGGCGATGCGCCTCGGCACCTCGGCGTGCCTCGTCCTGCTGGATGACGAAAACTTCTTCGTTGTCGGCGTTGAGATGAGATGGGGCCCGTGGCCCGGACGATGTGGTGGGGCCAGAGGCCCTGACGATCTGAGTTGGGGCCCGTGGCCCGGATGATCTGCCCTGGCGACGAGATGGGGCTCAGAGCCCTGGCGATATTTTTTGGTGGGGCCCGTGGCCCGGACGAAGTGGTTTGTATGGATTTTCCTTCGGTATATATTGAGAAAATCCACTCAGTTTCCCGAGTTGTTCAAAGTCTGTCATAAAACCTTCCTGTGGGTGGGACCATCTGCATCCGTGTGTGTGTGTGTCGTGTGCATCCGTCCGTGTGTTTCGCGTGCGTGTTTGTCCGTGTTGTGGGAAGACAAAGACGGTTGTTTCCACGGTGGAAGCACCCGGCGCATGCGCTTATTTATTTATTTCTGAGAGCGTGTTAATTTCCTTTGAGCCATTGCCCGGGAGTTTTATTGGGTCGTTTCCTCGCTTTTGTGCCTGCGTGTGGAGATCCTCTCGGAAAGACAAAGACGGTCGTGTTGCTCGCTTCCCATGGGATGTTGTGTTTGGTTAATTTTGAGAGCCTTATCCGCCCTTGATTCCTCTTCCACTTTAATTCCGTACTTATTATTTGACTTCTTGTGATTATTTAATCTGATATCCCGGCTAGGGATCTTTGTTTTGGAGCGAAATAGATGCCATAATTATTCTTCGATGCTTCGGCCCGGCCGTGTAGAAATCCTTTAAAGGTAAATAATGTCAGTATTTCATTAACAATGATGAGTCGCGATTCTGGTGCAGACTGTAGTCTGATTTCCAATTGGAGTGAGGATGGGTACTGTTTGCTTAATCTTCATGACTAAGTTGGTACTTGTGCATCTAACATGGTTCAAAGACCCGTATGTGCTTTTTGTCGTCAATGCTGTTTCTTTGTTAAGAATATAATTATATATTCCTCCGTGGTGCCCGGCCCTGCACGGCTTTTTTTCCCGAGAGGATGTCATCCCAACCCCCCCCCCTGCCATTCCCCCCCTCCCTTGTTCCTCCTGTGTGAAATTCGGGGAGTTTTTATGATCTTGATTACCCTTCTTTCATGCCCTCTTTCCTTTGAAATGAGGTGTGCGCACATCTGTGGGAGTGTGGGGGCGTGTCCGTTCTCACGTTGCCCCGTGTCTTTTAAAAAAAACGATATTTTATATGTGGGCAGAATAATTCTAAAAAAAAAAATATTAACAAATAATATTTAAAAAAATAAAAGGGGGCGTATACACAACAGTAGCATCTACCGACTCTATAGTAGTGTAGTGGGTTCGAATTAGGTGCACACACACACAGCTTGGAGGCAACACTATTTATTAAAATGGTAAGTAATATAACACTGTACATGAGGTGGTGACCACCTTCCTCAACTCACTAACACTCTGGAGCACTACACAGAGTGGATCAGGCAGGCAACGGGCTGCCTGGTCCAGGACGATGACCCGGGACTTGAGGACCGATGATGCCGTCTTCACTTCGGAGTTCAACAGCCCTGCTCTGCATCCACACCCCGCTTATATCCGCTCCGGCGTGGCCGGCTCCGCCCAGGCATGGCCGGCTCCGCCCAGGCCACGCCTCCCTTCCCCCATCTCTGGGAAGGTCCGGGTCCCTCCACCACGTGACCCCCCAGGCACCCCCTTGGGGCCCCCAGCCCTCGTACGGGCCGACACAGTAGTGACGTCCTATGTCACTACAGTAGTAACAGCACGCATTGGGGTGGGGGGGGGAGAAGGGACATAACACTGTGAAGAATTTGCCTCAGCATTTTGTGTTTTTTAAAAGCATTGTTGAACGCGAATGAGAATCCCCCTCCTCCACCGATGGCATGTGTGCATTGCTAGGGGCAACCCCCGGTCAGCATTTCGCGCATGCGCAAATGCGTGCTGTGTCACTCGTGGAGTGGTGCGAGGAAGTAATTAAATAATAAATAGCACTAAATTGCTTATTTAACTACTTTAACGTTGACGGATGGGAAAACAGAAAGGCGCTGGCTCACCACGGGGCTTACAGCATGGTACCTGGCTGCTTTTTTAAAACATCAACCCCACGTTTTGCAAGCCAAATCCTTTGCAAGTTGTGTCCACAGACAGACAGACGGACAGACAGACAAAAAATGACATTTATAGGTAAGATTAGCGGGAAGTACCCGGCATTGCCCAGGCAAAAAATGCACACACCCACACATCGACTTACACACACACACAGACAACGACCCACACACACAAACACATCGAGCCACACACACACATCGACTCACACACACACACACATAGACTCACACACACATCAACCTACACGCATACACACATGGACTTACACACACAGACATCGACTTACACACACACAGTGTAACTTTTAGAGCAGGTTGGCAGCAAATGGGTAACTTTGGCAGAAAACAAAGAACGCCATCAGGGTGGCATCTTGTAGAGCCAGGGCACGTTGTTGGTAATTTCCTTTGGTGAAGTAGATGCATTGACCATTTTGGAATTAAACTGGCAAATGGATTACTGTAGGGGAACGCTCATGGATGGGAGAGCCAATAATTATCCAAATGGCCTAACTGCTGCTGATGTATCTTCTTTGGACAAAAGGCTAACCTCAAGCACACTTTGCCCCTCTTTTTGTAAGGCAAAAACAGGCATGTCAGAGCCGTTGTTGATGTATTTGCAAATATTTGATGGCTTGCACAAAATTGCAGAATTCCACATGAATGTGGGGCTCGAAGATCTTGCACAGAAGAGGGAAGTAGGGAACGATCCACTGGTTGTCAACCTTCATGTCAGAGTTAGTGACAGGTCTGAGTGTTGTTTCCAATCCACCATGCTCAGTATTTCTGTGACGATATGGAGGAGAGCCATCATGGCCTGACTGTCTTTCAAGAATGATAATTGGTTCTTTACCCTTCTATCTGGCAACAAAACTGACACCTTTTTACAAGGAGTCATGTTTGCATAGACCGCAATACCTGCAGTCATAATACAAACAAAAGAACATAAATCTGATAATGTGCACTGTCCTTAAAGTTGATTGATCCACACCCGAGACAGCTTTCCTTAGAGCCTAGTCTCATATGGGTTGGACCAGATGACGCCAAAAGGCGCCTTTTGGCGCGTCTTTCAAGAAGTTGCGTGGATACTTCTTGTTATAACCGGCGGTCTTGCATGAATTGCGAAATAGGATTAAACTACCCACATGGGCCATGGACCATTTGCTTGCATACCACATCAAATAGGGCAGGGTCTTGATGAGGGTCAGGTAGCTCAGCACTGACAAATGTGTGAATGTCACTTGCATGAATTATTTCCATCATCCATAGCAAAATGTGAGCATGAGGAAGAGCACGTATTTGCCACTCAATGGTGTGCAAGTTAAATGTTGTCTTTTCAAAGACACCATCTTCCTTAGTCGTCATAAGCCTCATGAGTTCATCAACTTTGATTTCGAAAACCCTTGTAATGATGTCATGTGTGTCTGTTGCCTTTTGGTTTGGAGAAAGCTCAACCTGGATATCCTTCCATTTAGGATTGCAAGTGAAGGTGATAAAGAGATGGGGCCTGCCGTATTGCCTGAGGTGAGTCATGGCATCCTGAGTCTTTTCATGCATGTATCTTGGTCCACCTGTGAAGGATGAAGGCAAAATAACTAATCTGCCCACATTATGAGGGTTTGCATGTACGTCAGCATTGATAGTGTCCCTGAGATGAGCATACTGTTCTATACGCAGACGTGTTTGATTAAGTTGAATGTAAAGAAGTCGCTCACTATCAATTTTGGCATACTCATCGACAACATACTTAGTTGAAGTGGTTGGCGCACCTTAATATGTGGGTTTCTCCTTCTTTGTCCATGATCATGAAGGAATATACAACTTCAGAGGATAAAGTCTTGTGAGGATGTCTTTGTCGTGGAGCTTTGATAATTTGAGGAATTGGGACGTGGTACCTATCTTGGACTTTCCACAGTATAATGAGGTATTGTAGGGCATAATATGCTCTGCTTGTCAAGAAATCTTTGATGGTTTTGTCTTGGAATCGAAGCACAATGTCTCATACCGACTGTGGTGGTACCTGCTTTAACTACAGCAGTGCATGCTGACTATGGTGGTACCTGCTATGATTACAGCAGTGCATTCCGACTGTGGTGGTATCTGCGACCACTTTTGCAGTGCATTCCGACTGTGGTGGTACCTGCTTTAACTACAGCAGTGAAAACCGACTGTGGTGGTACTTGCTATGAATCAAGCAGTGCATACCGCGGTGGTACTTGGTTTAACTACAGCAGTGCATACTGAGTGTGGTGTTACCTGCTATTATTAGAGCAGTGCATACTGACTGTGGTGTGACCTGCTATGATTACAGCAGTGCATACTGTGGTGGTACCTGCTTTGACTACAGCAGTGCATACTGACTGTGGTGGCACCGGCTATGATAACAGCGGTGCATACTCTTATGATTACAGCAGTGCATACTGTGGTGGGACCTGCTTTCAGTACAGCAGTGCAAGTGACTGTGGTGGCACCTGGCATGATTACAGCAGTGTATACCGACTGTGGTGTAACCTGCGATAATTACAGCAGGGCATACTGTGGTGCACCTGGTATGATAACAGCAGTGCATACTGGCTGTGGTGGTACCTGATATGATTGCAGCAGTGCATACTGACTGCGGTGTTACCTGCTATGATTAGAGCAGTGCATACTGATTGTGGTGGTATCTGCTATCACTATAGCTGTGCATACTATGGATGTACCTGCTTTAACTATATCAGTGCAGACCAACTGAGGTGGTTCTTGTAATCACTACAGCAGGGCATTCCGACTGTGGTGATATCTGCGACCACTTTCGCAGTGCATTCCGACTGTGGTGGTACCTGCTTTAACTACAGCAGTGAAAACCGACTGTGGTGGTACTTGCTATGAATCAAGCAGTGCATACCGCGGTGGTACTGGTTTAACTACAACAGTGCATACTGAGTGTGGTGTTACCTGCTATTATTACAGCAGTGCATACTGTGGTGTGACCTACTATGATGAAAGCAGTGCATACTGACTGTGGTGGTACCTGCTTTGACTACAGCAGTGCATACTGACTGTGGTGGCACCTGCTATGATTGCAGCAGTGCATAATGACTGTGGAGGTACCTGTGATGATAACAGAAGTGCATACTGACTGTGGCGGTACCTGCTATGATAGCAGCAGTGCATACTGTGGTGGTACCTGCTATGATTACAGCAGTGCATACTGTGGTGGGACCTGCTTTCAGTACAGCAGTGCAAGTGACTGTGGTGGCACCTGGCATGATTACAGCAGTGCATACCGACTGTGGTGTAACCTGCGATAATTGCAGCAGTGCATACTGGGGTGGTACCTGATATGATTACAGCAGTTCATACTGTGGTGGTACCTGCTATGATGACAGCACTGCATACTGACTGTGGTGGAAGCTGCTATCACTGCAGCAGTGCATACCGACTATGGTGGAAGCTGCTATCACTGCTGCAGTGCATACTGACTGTGGTGGTACCTGCTTTCACAACAGCAGTGCATACCGACTGTGGCCGTACCTGCTTTCACTACAGCAGCGCATACTGACTGTGGTGGTATCATGTTATGACTACAGCAGTGCATACTCACTGTGGTGGTAGCTGCTATGATTACAGAAGTGCATACTGCTGTGGTGGTACCTGCCATGATTACAGCAGTGCATACAGATTGTGGTGGGAACTGCTATGATTACAGCAATGCATCCTGACTTTAGTGGTTCCTGCTATGATTACAGCAGTGCATACTGACTGTAGTGGTACCTGCTATTATTGCTACAGAGCATACTGACTGTGGTGGTACCTGCTATGATTACAGCAGTGCACACTGTGGTGGCACCTGCTTTTACTGCAGCAATGCATACTGACTGTGGTGATACATGTGTAATAAAGGACTCGATCCTGGGTCTGTCTCCGTTGTCCTTTATTCGGGTTCTTACACTTGTCCCACACGGCCCTCGCTCAGAGTCTCCCCCGCTTGGCAGCTCGACCTCTGCCTTCGCTCCCGTAGCCTTCCGCGCTCCTGCAGCTCCGCTGCAGGTCCCTGGTGCAGCCCTCCGGCTGCTCTCACTGCAGCTCCACCGCTGCTCCCCGTTCCTCCGTGCTCGGTCACCGCTGGCTGGCGGTGCCGAGTCTTACCGTGTGTGGCGATCTCGCCACTCCCCAACCTCAGCCCTGCGTGGCCTCTGTGGCGATCTCGCCACTCTCCAACCTCCGCCCTGCGTGGCCTCTGTGGCGATCTCGCCACTCTCTGTCTCTATCCCCAACTCTCTCTTCCACCCCGCTGGCTGGCGCCGTCATGAGCCCCTCAGCCACCAGGCTGAGGCACGGCGACCACCCAACGTGGTCTCCACTCTTCACTCCCCCGACTGACCCAGATGTCTTCCTGTCTCCCCGCTATAACATCTCCCCCCACGTGACCCTGACTCCTCCCTCTCGGATCGTCACATCCGACCCGCCCATTTACGCCCGCATTACACCACCCTCCCCCGTAGAGAAAATTACAGCCGTCCTCGGCTGAACAGAACAAAATAATGCGGGCGAAGGCATCACAATCAGGAGTCCCCCGGACACAACGGAGATTATGACAACAACACAAGTAACGAAAGGGGAGGGATCAGGAACCGGAACAGAACAACAAGAATAATAATAGCACAAAGCACAACAACGGCAACCGACACGCAAGAATGGCACACGCGCACAACCCAGAAATGTGGTGTCTTAGAGCGTGTCCATGTTGTTGTTCCATCCGCTTGGCTCAAGTCCAACATCAAAGAGCAAGTGGTAGAGCAGAATGACGAACGGGCGCTCAATTGCTCCTTTAAGTCCTCATCCAGTTAGCACACCAGGTAACACCCAGTGTGGCAGGCGCCGAAGATCTGTGACGAGAAGGAGAATCCAATCCCCTGAGGCACAGCACAACAACGCACATCCGCATGTCGTACACGACAGCCACCCGGCCCCAGGGTAGTGGAGATGATGTAATTCCGGCCCGCTTAAGAAAACCCCAATAATTACCCAAAATAAACGCGATGGATGCCCCAGTATTTACATTTTAACAACAATATTATTTACACGTGACAAAAAAAAAAATTCCTGCTCTTGCCCACCAGCAGTCCTCCCTTGAGGACCAGCACAGACATCACATGTACACAGCATGTACCCACGGTCACTCTCAACAAAACCCCCAGTCGCACACCCTCGCGTGGAGAGAGCCACGCTCCCCAGCGGTAACGTTTAACTCGCCCTAACCCTCACCGTGGTCGTCAAACCACAGCAACATCCACTGATCATACTCTCGGCTAGTGCAATTTCGGGGATGAGCAACAACTCGGCCATGCTCCTCCCTTACTATCCCATCAGCGATGGACACACACCAGCATCTTATAGTCTGACGCTTTATAGCCAAGGGAAGATCAATCCCTCGGCAAGGCCAGACACCAACGACCCCCCCCCCACGGGGCAATGTTCTCTTATAGATTCAATAACGACCTAACCCAAATCCCGTGAGCCCCCGGCAAACCAGGTTCAGTCTGCCACCGCACAACTGAACCATGACTCCCCGAGCCATATGAGCACACGGCCCATTAGTTTGAGACATACCACGGAGGTTTCGCCTCCGGGCTGTCAGGTCAGCCATCAGCCATAGGCCGATGTGACCACAACTCGTGCATCACCCAATCAACAATGGCAGGCATAACAGATGGAATATTTGCCCCACCGAGGTTTTCCCGCGCGCTCAAAATGGCGGCCCCCTTCGCCAGCGCGTTCTCGCAATATCTCGCGCGCACTCAAAATGGCGGCCCTTTGCGCAAAGCGCATTGTCGCCATACCCCGCGTGCGCGCAAAATGGCGGCCCAACGTGCGAACACGTGGCCAGTTTTCTCCGTGCGTGCACCCCAGCTGCCCTTTGCTGGGGGTCACAAGACGCATCCCCCGTCACGTTGTAACAACCCCACCAACGATAGACGCACAGCCCCAGCTTGCTGCGCACAGCAGTCATATCGGGGAAATTTTAACCAATATTTTACCAAAACACATTGGTTACACACACCAACCCGCAAAGCAACTCCTGGCTGCATGCAATCAACCGAATGAGCGACGCCACTTGGCGCCAATTTACGGTGCCATCACCCTTAACATCTCAGCCACCCACAACGGCGTCATCGCGCACCCTCATTTTCAAAAAGCTCAATTACCTATAATATACACGCAATCTCGTGTGCATAAACACCCATACAACCAAATTTTTGGGTCCCCCTCGAATTTGTTACCAATTTCCAAACAGGTACGCACAATTAATAACAATCCCAACCCCAATAGTCAACCACTGCATCGCACCCCATAACCGTACAGAACGGTGTAAACAGCACATGCAGTCAGCATATCGCGATCACAGGCATACATTTAAGCACAATAGCAAGCAGATCTGCAGGCAACCAACACACCATTAATCCTGTCGTAACTTTGCAGCAACAACACCAATATTATCTCTTGCAACAACCACATCGCACACAGCACCTCGCAGCACAATACACCAAAAAAAATATTTTTCAAATAAGCCCGTCGAACACGGTAACCCACGAGATGGTACAGCGCAGGATACCCGACGCTCCCAAGTTAATAATTAACTTCGCCATCAAAATAACAACTCCACGCCGCAGCGCACACACACTATTTGACACTCAGCAAGCACAGCAGACTCTCCGTCCATCCTCAACACACACACATACACACTAATTGACACCGAGCAACAAGCAAATAGCGCGTTCATCCAGAACACACACACACACAGCCCGAACCGCGCTCCGCACGCTCGAGACATGAGAAAAATCGCCCCCCGGCCCTCGAAAGATGGGTGAGGTGTGTGTTAAGGCCGGGTGCGTATTGTTACGACTCGCCCGGGGCTGCAGCAAGCAGAGGACGGCAGGGTGGTAACTTGAGACGCCTCGCAGAACTCGTTCGGCGACTTGACTGCTCCGTTGTCTCGCACCCGAGCCAGGACGGGAGAACTCCCGCCCCAGCAGCTGCAGCGTCGGCATCCTCTCCTCGCAGCTCCTCCTCGCAAAACAGCAGCTCACAGCAGGCTGCTCACCCCGCGGCACCTCCAGATGGCAGCGCAAGGCTGCCTCTCCGCCGCGATGTTGAAGATGGCGGCGTCTTCCCGCCGCGGTGAAGACAAGATGGCGGCTTCCAGCCGTTTCTCCCCTGCCACGCCCAAGATGGCGTCTTCGTGCCGCGTGGCAGATGGCGCTGGCAGCGCAGGAAAGGCGGAGGCCTGCGGATCACCACCGGGCCTCCCCGACGCCGTCCTCGGTGTGGTGAGCTCACACAGTTGCGCCAGCACGATTTTCAAGGTCTCCAGCTGCGCCGCCATCTGTCTCCATCATAAGTTGGCGTCCTCCGGCGCAGACAGGTCCACCGACGCGGCGACATCTTGCTCACCCGGACCCGTACTCGTTCCAGCACGGATCTCCTCTTCCATCGCAGGCAGGTCCACCGCCTGAGGAAGGTCGTCGTCGTCGGATGATGTAGCAGATGATGGCGCAGGAATATTCTTTCTTCTGAGCTTGTTTGACATGCCGTTTCACTTCTGACACCAGTGTAATAAAGGACTCGATCCTGGGTCTGTCTCCGTTGTCCTTTATTCGGGTTCTTACACTTGTCCCACACAGCCCTCGCTCAGAGTTTCCCCCGCTTGGCAGCTCGACCTCTGCCTTCGCTCCCATAGCCTTCCGTGCTCCTGCAGCTCCGCTGCAGGTCCCTGGTGCAGCCCTCCGGCTGCTCTCACTGCAGCTCCACCGCTGCTCCCCGTTCCTCCGTGCTCGGTCACCGCTGGCTGGCGGTGCCGAGTCTTACCGTGTGTGTCGATCTCGCCACTCCCCAACCTCAGCCCTGCATGGCCTCTGTGGCGATCTCGCCACTCTCCAACCTCCGCCCTGCGTGGCCTCTGTGGCGATCTCGCCACTCTCTGTCTCTATCCCCAACTCTCTCTTCCACCCCGCTGGCTGGCGCCGTCATGAACCCCTCAGCCACTAGGCTGAGGCACGGCGACCACCCAACGTGGTCTCCACTCTTCACTCCCCCGACTGACCCAGATGTCTTCCTGTCTCCCCGCTATAACATCTCCCCCCACGTGACCCTGACTCCTCCCTCTCGGATCGTCACATCCGACCCGCCCATTTACGCCCGCATTACACATGCTATGATTACAGTAGTGTATACTGACTGTGGTGTTACCTGCTATCATTACAGCAGTGCATACTGATTGTGGTGGGACCTGCTATCATTATAACAGTGCATATTCACTGTGGTGGTAGCTGCTATGATTACAGCAGTGCATACTGCTGTGGTGGGAACTGCTATGATTACAGCAGTGCATATTGACTGTGGTGGATCCTGCTATGATTACAGCAGTGCATATTGACTGTAGTGGTACCTGCTATGATTGCTAGAGTGCATACTGACTGTGGTGGTATCTGCTATCACTACAGCAGTGCATTCCGACTGTGGTGGTATCTGCGACCACTTTTGCAGTGCATTCCGACTGTGGTGGTACCTGCTTTAACTACAGCAGTGAAAACCGACTGTGGTGGTACTTGCTATGAATCAAGCAGTGCATACCGCGGTGGTACTTGGTTTTACTACAGCAGTGCATACTGAGTGTGGTGTTACCTGCTATTATTAGAGCAGTGCATACTGACTGTGGTGTGACCTGCTATGATTACAACAGTGCATACTGTGGTGGTACCTGCTTTGACTACAGCAGTGCATACTGACTGTGGTGGCACCGGCTATGATAACAGCGGTGCATACTCTTATGATTACAGCAGTGCATACTGTGGTGGGACCTGCTTTCAGTACAGCAGTGCAAGTGACTGTGGTGGCACCTGGCATGATTACAGCAGTGTATACCGACTGTGGTGTAACCTGCGATAATTACAGCAGTGCATACTGTGGTGCACCTGGTATGATAACAGCAGTGCATACTGGCTGTGGTGGTACCTGATATGATTGCAGCAGTGCATACTGACTGCGGTGTTACCTGCTATGATTAGAGCAGTGCATACTGATTGTGGTGGTATCTGCTATCACTATAGCTGTGCATACTATGGATGTACCTGCTTTAACTATATCAGTGCAGACCAACTGAGGTGGTTCTTGCTATCACTACAGCAGGGCATTCCGACTGTGGTGATATCTGCGACCACTTTCGCAGTGCATTCCGACTGTGGTGGTACCTGCTTTAACTACAGCAGTGAAAACCGACTGTGGTGGTACTTGCTATGAATCAAGCAGTGCATACCGCGTTGGTACTGGTTTAACTACAACAGTGCATACTGAGTGTGGTGGCACCTGCTATGATTGCAGCAGTGCATAATGACTGTGGAGGTACCTGTGATGATAACAGAAGTGCATACTGACTGTGGCGGTACCTGCTATGATAACAGCAGTGCATACTGTGGTGGTACCTGCTATGATTACTGCAGTGCATACTGTGGTGGGACCTGCTTTCAGTACAGCAGTGCAAGTGACTGTGGTGGCACCTGGCATGATTACAGCAGTGCATACCGACTGTGGTGTAACCTGCGATAATTGCAGCAGTGCATACTGGGGTGGTACCTGATATGATTACAGCAGTTCATACTGTGGTGGTACCTGCTATGATGACAGCACTGCATACTGACTGTGGTGGAAGCTGCTATCACTGCAGCAGTGCATACCGACTATGGTGGAAGCTGCTATCACTGCTGCAGTGCATACTGACTGTGGTGGTACCTGCTTTCACAACAGCAGTGCATACCGACTGTGGCCGTACCTGCTTTCACTACAGCAGCGCATACTGACTGTGGTGGTATCATGCTATGACTACAGCAGTGCATACTCACTGTGGTGGTAGCTGCTATGATTACAGAAGTGCATACTGCTGTGGTGGTACCTGCCATGATTACAGCAGTGCATACAGATTGTGGTGGGAACTGCTATGATTACAGCAATGCATCCTGACTTTAGTGGTTCCTGCTATGATTACAGCAGTGCATACTGACTGTAGTGGTACCTGCTATTATTGCTACAGAGCATACTGACTGTGGTGGTACCTGCTATGATTACAGCAGTGCACACTGTGGTGGCACCTGCTTTTACTGCAGCAATGCATACTGACTGTGGTGATACATGTGTAATAAAGGACTCGATCCGGGGTCTGTCTCCGTTGTCCTTTATTCGGGTTCTTACACTTGTCCCACACGGCCCTCGCTCAGAGTCTCCCCCGCTTGGCAGCTCGACCTCTGCCTTCGCTCCCGTAGCCTTCCGCGCTCCTGCAGCTCCGCTGCAGGTCCCTGGTGCAGCCCTCCGGCTGCTCTCACTGCAGCTCCACCGCTGCTCCCCGTTCCTCCGTGCTCGGTCACCGCTGGCTGGCGGTGCCGAGTCTTACCGTGTGTGGCGATCTCGCCACTCCCCAACCTCAGCCCTGCGTGGCCTCTGTGGCGATCTCGCCACTCTCCAACCTCCGCCCTGCGTGGCCTCTGTGGCGATCTCGCCACTCTCTGTCTCTATCCCCAACTCTCTCTTCCACCCCGCTGGCTGGCGCCGTCATGAGCCCCTCAGCCACCAGGCTGAGGCACGGCGACCACCCAACGTGGTCTCCACTCTTCACTCCCCCGACTGACCCAGATGTCTTCCTGTCTCCCCGCTATAACATCTCCCCCCACGTGACCCTGACTCCTCCCTCTCGGATCGTCACATCCGACCCGCCCATTTACGCCCGCATTACACATGCTATGATTACAGTAGTGTATACTGACTGTGGTGTTACCTGCTATCATTACAGCAGTGCATACTGATTGTGGTGGGACCTGCTATCATTATAGCAGTGCATATTCACTGTGGTGGTAGCTGCTATGATTACAGCAGTGCATACTGCTGTGGTGGGAACTGCTATGATTACAGCAGTGCATATTGACTGTGGTGGATCCTGCTATGATTACAGCAGTGCATATTGACTGTAGTGGTACCTGCTATGATTGCTACAATGCATACTTACTGTGGTGGTACCTGCTATGATTACAGCAGTGCATATTGAATGTGGTGGTTCCTGCCATGATTACAACAGTGCATATTGACTGTAGTGGCCCCTGCTATGATTGCTCCAGTGCATATTGACTGTGGTGGTACCTTCTATGATTACAGCAGTGCATAATGATTGTGGTGGTACCTGCTATGATTACAGTAGTGCATACTGACTGTGGTAGTTCCTGCTATGATTACAGCAGTGCATATTGACTGTAGTGGTACCTGCTATGATTGCTCCAGTACATACTGACTGTGGTGATACCTGCTATGATTACAGCAGTGCATACTGTGGTGGCACCTGCTTTCACTATAGCAGTGCATACTTACTGTGGTGGTATCTGCTATGATTACAGCAGGGCATAGTGACTGTGGTGGTTACCTGCTATGATTACAGCAGTGCATACTGACTGCGGTGTTAACTGCTATGATTACAGCAGTGCATACTGTGGTGGTACTTTCTTTCACTACAGCAGTGCATACTGACTGTGGTGGTACCTGCTATGATTACAGCAGTGTATACTGACTGTGGTTGTACCTGCTATGATTACAGCAGTGCATACTGACTGTGGTGGTTCGTGCTATCACTACAGTAGTACATTCTGACTCTATAGCAGTATTTTTCGACTTTATAGCACAAAGTATTCACCTGACAAAGTGCCGTGGTGAGGCTTTGTCCCGTGCAGTGCCCCCGGCCTCGCCTAGATTGCCCAGCCGGCCGAGGTGGCACCTTTGCAGGCTGGGGGCTGGGCCGCTATCCCCACACCCTCCACCATCCCCCTGCCTGTGGTCCAATAATACTATTTAAATGCTTTAATATTAGTTTCTACCGACTCTATAGTAGTAAGTGCATACATTGGGGTGGTGGGGGGGGAGAAGAGGACATGACACTTTGATGAATTTACCTTAGCGTTATGTATATCTTTTTTGCATTTTGAACGCGAATGAGAAATCCCCCCCCCTCCACCGATGATGCATGTGCGTTGCTAGGGGCAACCCCTGGGCAGCTTGAGCGGTGCGAGGAACTAATTAAATAATAAAATTAGCACTCAATTGTTAATTTAACTACTTTAAATTTGACAGATGGGAAAACGGAATAACGCTGGATCACCACAGGGCTTATGGCGTGGTACCCGGCTACTTTTTTAAAACGAAAACCCCACGGTTTGCGAGCCAAAATCCTTCGAAAGTGTGCGTCCACAGACAGACGGACAAATGGACAGACGGACAGATGGACGGAATGACAGACAGACAAAAAATGAGGTTTATAGGTAAGATTGTCAGAGATATTCCCTCCATGTCATGGACAGGGGGAGGGGCCACCACCTAAGCCATCCAGTAAGAGGCGTATTAGTCCGGAGGGGCTACCTCCCTAGCATATCGGGTGTAGGTGGCCGTTAACCCTTTGTGTTACACAGTTATTGTTAGATGAAAACGTGTTGCCTCAGATAACTCTCCTCTATCTTCTTGGTTCTTTCGGTAAAGTCACGTAGAAGGGAAGCAATAAAATAATAAAAATGTTTTATTTTTATTATTTAATAATAAAAATATGTTTTATTTTTATTATTTTATTGCTTCCCTTCTATGTGACTTTACCGAAAGAACCAAGAAGATGAATCCCTGTAGTCACGAAAGCTTTAAATCGAAATTTAACCGCCTCTACGGGGAGGGATTCCACATTACTTTGAGATCCTTCAACAAGCTCCGTGATAAGAAGGCTCAGCTAATCGAGTCTCTCACCTTTCTGAAGAGATGCCGTGACTCTAAGGTAATACCAATCTTTTGTTAAGGCGCTCTTCTTCCACCTCCAACCCAGCTTATATATAAGCTCCAAGCTTGGCAGTGTCTCATTCTTCACCTGAAGACGGCTGCTTGCGTTGTAGCCGAAACGTCGTGAGAATTATTTTATTTTATTATGTTTTATTTCTATTATTTTATTACTTCCCATCTACGTGACTTTACCGAAAGAACCAAGAAGATGAGTGCCCTTCAGGTTGGCATCAGTTTCAATGGTCACCTGTTCCCAAAAATACCCTTGGGGAGACCCTAACTGTAAAATCTCCTTTTTCCACCACCACCGGCAATTTGTCCCTGCTGAATGGGAGAGGGGCATGAATTGGTCCATGTTTCCCCAGGGGGGGGGGGGGTTCCCAGTTGTTCCAGGAGGCACTACTGCAACTCTCCCATGTGCAGGCGGGTTTATGGGATCATGGTGACTTCAGCCGCCGTGTGTTTTAGCACCATGAGAAACGCTTTGGCAGTGCCTCTGCCCCCTCAGCATAGTTTCCTTATCTTGCGCACTACCCATTCGCACTTTGGATCTGGCCCAAAAAAAATGGCGCTCTGCTTCGTATCGCACACATCTCCCATGTGTAGAATGCACTGGGGGCGGGCTGATGGTTGCACTTTGGTTCGTTTAGCATCAACCCACCTGTCATATCAATCTCTGAAGTGCCTATGCTGACAGCGCCCAGACTAGACTCTCAGCTTCCATAGACCTCAACGATGCATACCTGCACAGTTGAGGTCTATGGAAGTGTAGGGGTGTCAGGGGAAGGATTCCCACCAATAGATGGGTTAGGGGGAGGGGTGATCGAGGTGATATAAGGGGAGAACGGGCGGGAAAGGGGGGCCTTTTGCGGGAACGGGATTGGGACGGCTGGCGACAGGTGTGAATGGAAGGAAAGGAATAAAGGACGAGACCCCTGCAATCTCGTGTCGGCTCCTCTCTACATTTGGTGGCAGCGGTGGGATCCTAATGGCTACAAAGAAGAATCCTCGCGGGAGGGAGCCGAGGGAGGAGGAAGCAGGGGCCGGGGATCCTTCACATCCTGGGCAACAAGGGGGCCTGCTGTCAGAAGCAGCAGAAGGGGGCCCGGATCGCCTGGAGGATCGCATGGAGGACCGCATGGCCCGCGTGGAGAGGGCGCTCCAGGAGCTCTTGCAGAGGCTCCCTATGGGGGGCCCGCCGGCACCGGGACCCCCACCCCCACGCGTACTACGGGAGGAGAGGCCACGGGAACCGGACGCCGACCAGCCGGCCGGGCAGGAGCCGCAACCAACCTCGTCACGCCAGCCGCCGCCGCTCCCGCCAAAACCCCCAGGGCTAAACACCCAACACGGAGAGCAGGTGGCCGGACGGCCGCGTCGGCTGGGGCCCGTCGACAAGTTTGTGGCTGAGGAAGAAGATTGGGAGGAGTTTGTCCGCCGATTCGAGGCTGCCTTCCACGCTCTCGAGTGGACAGACGAAGAGGCCCTACGAGCGCTGCCATCTGTTCTGGGCAAAGAAGCACTCTCCTCTTACACCTCCCTTCCCTCGCACAGCAAGTCCACGCTACAGGCGGCCTACGAGGCTTTGGGGGAGATCTATTGCCCGGCGGAAGGAGCCTTTAAACGGTTCCAGGATCGCCAGCGAGGGGCTAAAGAATCCCCTTTAGCCTACAGGGGGGCGCTGCTCGTGTTGGCGAGGAGAGCTTTCCCTCGCCTGGCTGAAGAAGCGCTCGAGGACCTCGTGGTCGAGCACCTCATCGCCTACGCTTGCCGCGCCGGCGTTGTAATGCCCGTAGTGACGCCGGAAGAACGCACCTCGCTGTGGGCTGCCCGGACCATCCAAGCCCACGAGCAGGTCATGGGCCGGGCGCCACCCGTGGGCCCGGTGGCTGGCGCGGCGGGGGGGAACAGCCCAGCCGTTGCCGCGGCGCTACTTGGTCCAGCGACACTAACCGCCGAACCTGCACCGTCACCACAGGCTGCCGGTGGGGCATCTGGGGACGGACCGCCGACGTCTGAGACGGAGCCATCGCTGCGGGAGGTGTACGCGGCGATCCGGGGACTGGCGGAGCAGAGGGACCAACCGCCGCGTCGCTGGCAGCCGCCTCTACAACATCGCGCCGAGCCCCCCCGACGCAACGCCCCGTGGGTCTGCCACCGTTGTGGTCGCGAGGGGCATGTGGCGAGGGGGTGCCGCACGGAGCCGGAGGCCGCCAACGTCACCTGGAACCTGCCGGGGCCGAACGCCGACAGGAGCCAGGCGAGTGACGCCGTCCCACCCGGCCTCTCGGGCGGGCCGGGTAATTACACTTCCGACGCCGCGAACTCACCGGGAGTCTCCTCGGGGTGGGCGCCGGTGGTGTCGTTTCCCGGTCCCCGCTGTTCTGATCGGGGGAAGGGGATAGCGCCGGGGCCTGTGGTCGCATCGCGACCCGGAGTGGCGTCGCGAACGGACGTGACGTTGCGTCCGGAAGTGACGTCGCGGTCGGAAGTGGTGTCGCGGATCGCGCCGGGAATTGCGCCGGGGCCGTGGACCGCGCCTGGAATCGCGCCGGGGCCAGGGACCGCGTCGGGGATCGCGCCGAGGCCGGGGACCGCGCCGGGAGTCGCGCCGACGCCGGGAGGGACGTCGCGGACGGAGGTGACGTCGCGGGCGGAGGTGACGTCGCGGGCGGAAGTGACGTCGCGGCCGGCAGCGACGTCGATGCCGGGCGTGACGTCGCGCGCGGGCGGGGTTTCGCGGGCGGGCGTGGGTTCGCGGGCGGGCGTGACGTCGCGGGTGGGCGTGGTTTCGCGGGCGGGCGGGGTTTCGCGGGCGGGCGTGACGTCGCGGGTGGGCGTGGTTTCGCGGGCGGGCGTGGGTTCGCGGGCGGGCGTGACGTCACCGGCGGGCGTGACGTCACCAGTTACCTGCAACGCCGGCGAGTTGCCAGGGGCAACGGCCCGGGGGCGGAGGCAGCCCACACGATTGACATTGCGCCCTGGAGCAATTCCACGACCCGCCTCACCACCGCTTTGCGACAGAGCGAGACGGAACCAGGGGGACCACGCCCCCGTGACAAAGGAAAGGGAGGGGCTCACGGGAAGGCCCACCCCCCAGTCCCCACCGCCCCCTGCAATGGGGGGGCCCCCCCACACCACAAGGGGGGCCCATCCTACGTCACCTAGGGGGGGCAATTTGCACTACACAGAGAGCCCAGCCCGCAACCCAGGGGTAAGCCCACACTATGTAACAAGGGCGCGTTCACCCTGCTGGGACGCACTCCAAAGGGAGGAACCCCATCTTCAGTCCATCCACACCCATCCCCCATCATTTCACCATGCACCACAGGATAACGAGACGCCGCCTGGTCAGTGGCCGGACTCAGCCACACAATGGAGGAAGCTGGCAAGGCGGGTGGTAGCGGCCACGTCAGGAACCTCGGTCCTGGTCGGTGAAATCGCGGGAGTGTCGGCACGTATCTTGGTCGATACGGGGGCATCAGCCACGATCATCTCGAGCACCATGCATGAGATGCTGCCGGATAAAATCCGACCTTTAGTCCCCGTCAAGACAACGTTCATTGCAGCAAATGGAGGCAGCATGGGCTTCCTGGGCCAGGTTGAAGCCCCGATACAGATTGGACAGCTTTCGGTAGCAGGACCCATCCTTGTCTCCGCAACGTTGCCCGTACCCTGCCTGTTGGGGACGGACTTTCTGAGGCGGATGCCAATGAAAATCGATCTGGCCAATGGGCGGGTGGAAGTCCAGGGAACGCATCTCCATTTCCTAAAGGCGGAGGGGGCCAGCCGGGGTGTACCCTACGTGCAGGCTCTGGTCAGTAAGTCTGTCTCCATTCCCCCGGCAGCCCAGATGCTGGTTCCGCTGCAATATCGGTCCCCCCTCGTGACAGCCCGACCAGACTCACCCATCCTGGTGTCTCCGGCGTCAGCGGCCATGGATCGTCATGCGCTGGTGGGGGCCGAAACTATTGTACAGAGGAACCAGCATCTGTTCATTCAGGTGCTGAACACCTCCGATAGAACAGCGACGGTGCAGGAGGGAACAGTTCTGGCCCACGTTAGTCCCTTGTCACTAGGAGCCCCAGGGACAGAGCCCGAGCTTGTAGGCAGCATCGGCCAGTCCGAGGACAGAGGGGCCAAATCGTGGATGGACCAGCTGGCGGGGCCTGAGCCGGGATTGCCGCCCGACCAGAAACAGCAGCTGCACTCGTTATTGCAGGAGTTCTCGGACGTGTTCAGCCGGGGACCGTTCGACCTAGGGCGCACAAATCTGTCACAGCACCACATCAACACGGGAGATGCCGCACCCCTGCGCCAAAACACATATAGAATGAGCCCAATGGAAAAAGGGCACATTCAACAAGCGGTGCAGGAGATGCTGCGGGCCGACATAATTTCTCCATCCTCGAGTCCCTGGGGGGCACCGGTGGTCCTAGTCAAGAAGTCAGATGGGTCACTGAGATTCTGTGTGGACTTCCGACGCCTCAATGCCGTCACGCTGGCCGACGCATATCCCCTACCACGTATCGACGACTCATTGGATGCACTGGCGGGAGCAAAATTTTTCAGTACGCTGGATTTGTTGTCCGGGTTCTGGCAGGTCCCACTAGACGCGGACTCCCGGCCTAAAACAGCATTCCGGACACCACAGGGCCTGTTCGAGTTCAACTGCCTGCCTATGGGCCTCCAGACGGCGCCGGCAACGTTCCAACGCATAATGGAGTTGGCCTTGGCAGGCCTCCAATGGGAAACGTGCCTCATCTACCTGGACGACGTCATTGTTTTCAGCCGATCATTCGAGGAACACATTGACCGATTGCGTCAGGTGTTCCTGCGGTTCCGGAACGCGAACTTGAAGCTCAAGCCGTCGAAGTGCCACCTTATGCAGTCGTCGGTACGCTACTTGGGCCACGTCGTCAGTGAGTCGGGAGTGGCTACAGACCCGGAAAAGACGGCCTGCGTGAGGGCCTGGGCTGTTCCCACAACGGTTCCGGAGGTACGCCGGTTTGTGGGTTTCGTTTCTTACTACCGCCGGTTTGTGCCCAACTTCGCAACCATTGCCAAGCCCTTGCACGTGTTGACGGCGAAGAACCAGAGGTTTTATTGGGGCCCTCTGGAGGAAGAGGCATTCCAGCAGCTGCGCTCACGTCTGACAGATGCACCACCATTGGCCTTTCCGGATTTTGGCCTCCCCTTTATCCTGGACACGGACGCCAGCGATGTGGGCATCGGCAGTGTTTTGTCGCAAGTCCAGCAGGGTCGGGAGGTGGTTATCGCCTATGGTAGTCGCGTGCTTTCATCAGCGGAGCAGCGCTACTGCGTCACACGTAGGGAACTCCTGGCAGTCGTTCACTTTGTGCAGCAATTCCGACCCTACCTGTATGGTCGCAAATTTACGGTCCGCACTGACCACGCGGCCTTGCAGTATTCGCTCCGCATCGACCAGCCTTCGGGCCAGCTGGCCAGATGGATAGAACGCCTGCAGGAGTACAGGTACCAAGTAGTGCATCGCAAAGGGACCAGACATGCCAACGCAGACGCATTGTCCCGACTGGTGCCCCAGGGCCCTTGTGCATGCACCACAGGCGGGGCACGCTGCAAGGAGGCGAGGCCGGAGGGGACGGTCATCGCTCCTGTACGCACGGCGGAGGGCGCACAGGGTGAGGTCCAGCTGACCGACCACGACCTGGGGCTGACCTTGGACGATTGGAGACGGCTACAGCTGGAGGAAGCCCCACTGCGAACACTACGCGCCTCAGCAGAGGTAGGGGGGGAGGAGTACATCGTATGGGAGGATCTCCTCATGCGATGGGACCCGACAGGGCGCCGGCGATGCCTGGTAGTTCCGGAGTCGCTGCGTCAACAATTGGTTATGGACGTACACGGCCGCCAGCTGCTGCACCTGGCAGGGCGGAAGACACTGCACACATTACAGGGTCGGTACTTTTGGCCAGGTATGACCGCTGACGTGCATCGATGGGTCGCTACCTGCGTCGAATGTGCGCGGCGAAAGCCGCCACCCCGGGTAAGCCGGGCGCCCCTACAGCCCATCACGGTGACCAGGGTCAACGAATTGGTTGCGTTGGACATCTTGGGACCGCTGCCGGTCACGCCACGGGGAAATAAATACCTGTTGGTCGGAGTCGAGTACTGCACGAGGTGGCCGATGGCGTGGGCCCTCCCGGACCAAACGGCACAGACCATCGCCGATGCCTTCGTGGGAGGCTATGTCCTTGATAAGGGGGCACCGGAGCGGTTGCTCACGGATCAGGGCAGGAATTTCTCCTCACAGCTATTGAAGGACGTCTGCTCTATCCTGGGCACTAAAAAGGTCCGAACATCTCCATATCATCCCCAGACCGATGGGATGGTAGAGCGGCTTAACCGCACCATAGCGGCCATGCTGTCCCAAGTGGTGGACGAAAACCATTCCGACTGGGACCTCCACATTCCATCGGTCTTAGCGGCGTACAGGGTGGCCCCACACGCGGCGACGGGGTTCTCGCCGTTTTTCCTGATGTACGGACGGGATCCCGTTCCGCCTATTGAGGTGCAGCTGACGGACATTCCGGCAAGAGCCGACGCATGGCCGAAGGCACTAAAGACCTCCCTCATTTATTTGAGAGAGGCCCGCCAAGCAGCCGAGGCCGCATCGGCCGCGAGCCAAGAGAGTAATGTACGGATACGGGAGAGGACAGTGACAGCCAAGCCCTTTAAAGTTGGGGACCAGGCATGGCTACACTGTCCTCAGGTGCCGGTTGGCCTCTCACCAAAGCTGCACCGACCCTGGAAAGGGCCGGTCGAGGTCATCAAAGCACTCCGACCGCAGTGCGTCCAGGTCCAACTGGGTAAGCGACGATGGTTTGTACACCCCACCCGCCTTAAGCCATACATCTCTCCACCGTCATCTTCACCAACATCACCACCAACATCACTGCCAACATCATCATCATCCCTACCCAGGCCAAGGTCGCCGACCACCACGCGCCGACCGGCAGGGGGTTCGGTGCCCTGTGTTCCCTTGTCACCTACAGCACCCCATGTGAGGCCTGACGGAGCGGCGGCACGAGCGGGGGCCGGAGAGACAGCGGCGCCAGGCAAGGCGACACCGGCACCACCGAACCAGGGACCGCGACGAGAGGGCCTTCGAAGGAGGGGGCCGCCACGGTCATCTGCTGCCTGTGGATGTCCGGGCTGTTACGGGATGCTGGCTGGAGACCTGGGCAGGCCGCGCAATTGATTTGTTGTGTTATATTGCATTGTAGGGTTGTGGGGGGGGGTAAGGGCTGTCGTCACTGTCAGTGGTGGGAGGCATGGGGAGACTTAAATGGTCCATGGGGGAGGCAGAACCGAGGACGGTTATTTTTTCTCCGGGGGGGGGGGGTGATGTAGGGGTGTCAGGGGAAGGATTCCCACCAATAGATGGGTTAGGGGGAGGGGTGATCGAGGTGATATAAGGGGAGAACGGGCGGGAAAGGGGGGCCTTTTGCGGGAACGGGATTGGGACGGCTGGCGACAGGTGTGAATGGAAGGAAAGGAATAAAGGACGAGACCCCTGCAATCTCGTGTCGGCTCCTCTCTACAGAAGCTCACCAATCGTTGCGGCCTATTGCCTGAGCAATGGATGCCACTGACTCCATCTTGAAATGAAGGCTCTTCAATAATTTATTGAGACTTCATAAGTCAATTATAGTCTGGAAGCCACCTGAGGACTTCGGAACCACAATGAATCATGACATGGCGCAACTGTGGTGACATGAAAAATGAACTGAACACAACGAATTTGAAGCGAGTCTGCATGGCAAAGAAATCTCCATCAACTGTTGTTGCCAAAAGCTCGCGTGCATGCTCGAGTCATGGGTCCCTAGGCGTTGAGTTGCTTTGGGCAGCTGGCATGGGGTAAGTCACCGCTGAGCCTTGGTTCCACCCGCAGAAGTAGTTAACCACCGTCCGCGGGGGGGATGACCCAGGTGGAGCTGGATCAACCCGACACCCAATGGCGATGTGGCCTCCTAGGCCACAGTGGTGGCAGCTCACTGGACCCCGGGTCTGGCTTGGGGTCCCTGAGTCCTTTAGTGGCCATTGTCACGGGCATTGTGTCGGCTTCCTCTGTACTGCAGACAGATCTCAGATGGTGGCGGCCACAACTTGTTCTAGCTTCTCTGAGGATTTCCCTATTGTCTCTGGAGCTGCAGCCTCTGCTGTGTCTTATCTCTCCAAACCCCTGTGGAGATGCTCACTGTTCCTGCGCTCCTCACCTCCCAAACGTGGGCTAGGATCCAGTGGCGGCTGGTGATATTTATTTTTGGGGGGGCGCATTTTTTTTATTTTATTGAGGGGGGCAAATAAATATAAAGCAGTACCAAAAACCATTTTGACTACTTGAATATACATTTTGATGATCTTTATTTACATTTCAGACCAAAAGAAGTACCAAAAAGCATGTTTCCTACTTGAACATAAATGTTTCTCTTTTATATACATTTCAGACCAAAGTACCAAAAAGCATGTTTCCTACTTGAACATAAATGTTTCTCTTTTATATACATTTCAGACCAAAGTACCAAAAAGCATGTTTCCTACTTGAACATAAAAACGTTAGTTTCATGCTATTATCAATATGGCTGCGGCTACTTTCATGACGTTTGCATTTGTCAGAGAGATGTTTGAGGTCTCTTACCCCCGTCGTTGTCCACAAAACTTCAGTGCCGACACTTTGAAATAAAAGACAGGGAAAACAAAAAAGAGAATTGCTAACATCACATCCAGCCAGCCACCTCCGTTTCTCATAACAAGCGCGGGTGAAGCTTCGTGTGTAGCTTCGTCCTCTGTCACTGGCCTGCTGCTGGATTTGTAAATCGGGTTGGTCCGGTCCGAGATCCTTTATCTTTTTTATTTCTTCCAGCGAAAGCCTTGTGAAAGGGTTTTTTTGTAAATAAATTACAGAATTTGGATGAACTGCTGCCATTGTTTACACAAAAAATTTGATCAGCCTAGCAAGTGTCGAAGTGGTGTCGCCTGCGCACTCGCAGTAGTGGCCCAGAGCGTAAATTTGAATGACAGGTGACGAGAACCAATCAGATTGGATAAAATAACATGTATCCAATTCTGATTGGCCAGGGACGCAACGACTTGCGCCCCGAGGAGAATCTTTAAGAAACCAATTAGAGACCAGCTTCAGGTCACATGCTGTCCGAAAATTTAAAGTCTCACATAGACATCCATTTGTCCGGCGCCCCGCATGAAACACATTGAAAAACATAGAAAATAGTTGACCGATTAAAGCCAGTATTTATTAAATGCTGATGCTTTTCTTACTACCAGCCGGCACATCGTATGAAAAAAATATTTTATTTATGTATTCTTATATAATTTTTGTATATGTATATTCTTGAATCTTGATGGGGGCGGCGCCCCTGCGCCCTCTATTGACGAGCCGCCACTGCTAGGATCTGAACCGGACCCCTTCGGTCTTCATCCTCTAATATATTCTGAGCGACCCATAGCGACGGGCAGAAGAATATCAGCCCTCATAGTGTAACTAACGAGATGCTTGGCGACCATGCAATTTATTAAATCTCTGTCGGTTTTGGAAGGCTTTCCTGGTGAGCATGAGGTAGATTCCCTGAGGAGCCAGTGCTGACTCGGAAGGTGTCCTGACTTTGAAATTGGTTCAGGGCACCTGAAGGGGAATCGTCAACGCGAGCTCACTCTTCCAATCCTCCCTTCAAAGTGGTCTTCTTCGCCGGAGAGATTCCTTTCTAGATGCTGAGAGCTTCATTATTGCTAACATTGAGAAGCGATTTAAATGCATCATCGTCCCACCAGTGCTGGGCTTGATATGCGGCTCTGAATCGCCTAATAAACGCCATTCAATTCTACCCCCACTTCCCGGAGTAACATTTCTCAAAGTTTTCCCAGTCGTTGGTGCCGTCTTGGCCCCACATCTTGTCTCTCTAGTGCACCGGAGGTAGCCCCATCCCCCCGTTTTGACTGCAGCTGTACGAGCTCCCTCTGACCCCTGACCCATAACGTCGCACCCCGTTGACCTGGCAGTGATCCTTGCGCCAGCCTGGCCTCTACTGGTCGCCATGAGGATGGCTGTGTCACCAGCAGCAGCGTTGGTCCCGCTTGCTCATGCGCTAGCGGTCAAGAATAGGCACCTGCTCTGGGCTGACTCTCCGGCACCGCTGGCCCCTGGGTGGTTGTGCGCCACTCTCCGATGGCAGTTGAAGAGGTGACCATAGAGACGCCGCTTCCGCTGCTCCAGCCTACCGAGCCTCGGAGACTCATCATGGCAGTGACTCTCCTGTTGCGAGCCATCCTGGCGAATGGAAGTTGTACGTCAGCCTTGCCCACCCGACCTCTAGTCCCAGGTGTCCTCCGTCTGCTCCCACATGCAGCTAGCAGCACCAGCAATAATGCGGGATGGGCGAGCCCCGGCTGTGGGACCAATGGCCCTTTTGTCAGCGGCGGCGGTGGGAACGACGGTGGTGGGTTCCATCCTCATGGGCCAGCGGCGACCTCTGGCTGTGGTTGCGCGGCCCAATGCAGGTTGAACTCGGCGGCCCCTGCCCACTACCTGAGAGGCCCTGCAGAGGGATCGCAACCTCCGCCTGCAGTGGGGGGTGGCAAATGGTCCTCCGCAGTCTCCTCCTACCAGGCCCTGGCTCCCAGTGTCTGCAGCGCGCCTCCTGGCAAGGACCACCGTGGACGAAGATATGGCAAACTTAATAAATTGGCCTTTCTGGAGACTCCTGGGGTGACATGTCGAGCAGGCCACTTCTTGCCAGCTGTCTCACGATGATCGCCATCGTATTGGCCAATCAGTTATCCCTGTCGTCGATGCAGAGCTGTCTTCCTTTGTTCTTCGGTGGTGTGTATTTTCCAGAAGCTGTGTCGGCCTCTGGGGCTTCAGAGTCCTGTTGAGCGCCCTCTCAGGTGCCTGGAGAGAGCTACACTGCCATTCGTCCTCTCCCCTGCAGTCTCCTGCTGAACCCTCTGTGCAGTGTCCTTGAGCCTTGATCCCACCGCTTCCACCAGATGAAAGGATTCAAATCACGCATTGTTCAGCAAAGGTGTCTTTATTTGATGACCCACAGGTAACGTCCCCGGTCATATGGCAGATAACACAATGCTTTAGCACTCCCTTCTCCTTTCTTGCTCTCCTCCTTTATCCCATGGTCTGCGTTCCTTGCCAGTCAATCATTTCTCTGGGCGTTGTCCCAGAAGATTACTCACTGACCAAGCATTTCTGAGTCTCCTATCTAATTTCTCCCCAGGGCTTTGCCCCAGGTGATGATTGACTGGCCAGCCCCTGCCTAGTCTCCAACTTATATATTCAAATATATATATTTGGTAATGGTCTAAGTGCAGGAAGAGGAACTATTTATCTTGCGGAAGTCAATCAACAAATACACCTTTACCGCTACATTTTCCACATTGCACCATTACAAGATATTCAATTTCATTTCACGGTATTTCACTTTTGTTCCAGGGTTAAACAAGTGCTGTCAGACCACAGTGTACTAGTTAGACATGGGCTGTCGTTAAATGCCTGCACACGTCATTATTTGTGACAGTAGCCAAAAGGGTGGAGTGATTTAAAGTAGGCTACAATGTAATTGAAAATGGCAGTCAGTATGATACAGTGCTTGCAGCTAATGCATACTAAGGATGAATTGGTCGACCTGAGTAAATATTCACGTTGACAGATAATTAACTCGAAAAAAAATATTACACAAACCTGTGAAATATTTATGAATTCGTTAACTCTCCTTAAACATTTAAATTGGAAAATGTAATTCAAAGACCTCGAGAAGAAACACTTTTGGACAGAAGTATTATTTGTGTTTTAAACACATGTAGTTTGTTGACATATGTCAACATGCAGCGTTTTGTTGACATGTTATGCTAGTTTTAGCGATTATTATTTAGATTTGGTTTTGTTATGGCTTTCATTTATTGTATTTATGGTATGTGTTTTTATGATATATTTGACATTTAAATTTGTTTTAATCACTAATTCACTCATATAATCTATCTGTTGACAACTTTCACAAGTTTGAATATTTAATCTTGATTCTCCCGTCACTTTGGCGGATGATGTGTTAAGCTTTCGCCGGCTTGAAAGTGTGGGTATATTTTACAGCTATCTCGCATGGGAGTCTGATCCTAGACGCACAAGCCTGGTTACAGATCTTGCGAGTGCAGTCATTGTCGGGGAAAGGGGTTTCAGCACCAGCCTTATCATGCTCTATTCCAGGGGTCCTCAAACGTTTTAAACAGGGGGCCAGTTCACTGTCCCTCAGACCGTTGGAGGGCCGGACTATAGTTAAAAAAAAACTATGAACAAATTCCTATGCACACTGCATATATCTTATTTTGAAGTGAAGAAACAAAACTGGAACAAATACAATATTTAAAATGAAGAACAAGTAAAGTTAAATCAACAAACTTGCCAGTATTTCAATGGGAACTATGGGCCTGCTTTTGGCTAATGAGATGGTCAATGTCCGGTTCCATATTTGTCACTGCTAGTCGTAACAAGTGATGCATGTGTGCATCCGTTAGTCTAGATTTGGTTGGAGATTTCAAACGTTTCATTCTGGAAAAAGTCTGTTCACAGACATAAGTGCTGCCATAGATGGTTGCCATTTTGAGTGCATGGTTCCTGAGATGAGGATATGTCTCAGAGGGGAGAGATGCATAGAAATTATGAAGGCTGCTTGACTTGAATGCGTCTTTCAGAGAGTCACAATTCTGCAGTTCAGCCAGTTCCATTTGGTAAATTGTATCCACATTTTCAATGTCAATCGAAAATGGGTTACGGAAAAGCTGTATGTCCTGTTCATGGAGATGAAGCTCTTTAAATCTAAATGTAACTCCTTTTGCAATTTTTCCAGTGAATCCACACATGTTTTGTTTGGGAATTGCAACCAATGGTTTTTCCGCTAACAGATTTTGAGTTGTGGGGAGATGGCAGAAGTTTTCCTCCTTAACTTGTTTGATGAGGAGGCCTAATTTTACTTCAAATGCTTTGACATGTGATTGCATATCACAGAGGAGCTTCCCCTTTCCTTGAAGTTGCACATTGAAACTGTTGAGTAGCTCTGTTACATCTGTCAGAAAGGCAAGGTGCCATTTCCATTCTGCATCATTGAGCTCTGGTACTTCTTTGTTTATTGAAAGCAGAAAACTGTAATCTGTGGAAGTAAGTCATAGAAACGTTTCAAAACTCTCCCTCGACTCAGCCAACGGACTTCTGTGTGGTACAGAACATCTTCATAGTCAACATTTAGTTCAGACAGAAATTCCTGAAATTGTCTGTGGTTTAGTGCATGAGCTCTAATGAAGTTAACACAAGATACCACAATTTTCATAACAGAGTTCCACTTCAGTGATTTACTACACAGCGCTTGTTGGTGGATGAGGCAGTGTATGGCTATTGGATGAGAATGGTTATGTTTGTCCATCTCTTGGTTAATGCGAGCAATTACTCCTTTCTTAGACCCCACCATGCTAGGAGCACCATCAGTTGTCACACTGGCTAGTTTAGCCCAATTCAGCCCCAAACCATTCACAGTTTGGCAAACCTTTTCATAGATATCCTCTCCTGTAGTTGTTCCTTTGATGCTTTGCAGTGCAGCACGCTCTTCTGTGACTTCGAAATAGTCATTCGTCCCATGAATAAAAATTAGAAGTTGTGCAGAATCACGAACATCATTGCTTTCGTCGAGTGCCAAGGAAAAATAGGAAAGTTTTTGTTGTGGAGTTTTGCAAATGCTGATGCAAATTGTCTCCCATTTCTTCAATCCTCCGTGTAATTGTAGGTCCTGAAAGACTCACTCTACTAAATAAATCGGCCTTCTCTGGACACATCTCTTTGGCAACAGAAAGAAGGCATTCTTTAACAAATTCTCCCTCCACGAATGGTCTGCCAGTGCACGCTATTAGCTTGGCAACTTGAAAACTTGCTCGCAGTGATGACATATTTAGCTGCTTCTGCTTCACAAAAGTATTTTGCTGAGTTGTTAATGTATTTTTCAGTTTTAATATTTTATCTTTTCTCACTTCTCCGACCAAACAATCATATTTATCTGCATGTTGAGTTTCATAGTGTTGACGTAAATTGTATTCTTTGAACACAGACACTATATTCTGGCATATCAGACACACAGCTCTTTCCTTGTACTGCATGAAAAAGTAATCATAAGTCCACTGTTCTTTGAATATCCTATACTCCGAGTCAATTTTTCTCTTTCTTGACATCATTGTTTCCATGGGAGTCAAAATTGCTATTAGTAAAATACCAATATATATACAGCGCTACAAAAACAATATACCAGCAATAACTTTGCCCACACAGAGACATACAGACTGCACTGCCCATCAATGCAGTCTGATTGGGGGAACTCCGTTTTTACCCCAGGCTCACACTGGTGCGGGTGCCATTAAAAAGTTAATTACACCTGCAGTTTTGTTCACAGATCGCAGTATATCCCCAGCACACAGGAATATCACTGGGAGTGGAGCCGAGGGGCAAGTGAGGGAGCTGAGGGAGGGAGAGCCAGTCAAGCGCAGCCAGGGGAGGGCTGGCAGCCTTAGGCCTGGGGGGCAAGTCCAGTCAATTGGCCCATTGAACCATTCACCAGCGCAGCCCAATGAGTGCCCACCGCCGCAGCTCAATCAGTGCCCACCGCCGCAGCTCAATCAGTACTCACCAGCGCAGCCAAATCAGTGCTCGCCACCGCAGCCCAATCAGTGCCCACCACCGCAGCCCAATGAGTGCTCACCAGCGCAGCCCAATTAGTGCTCACAAGCGCAGCCCAATTAGTGACCATGGGCCGGATAAATGTCCTCGGCGGGCCGCATGTGGCCCGCGGGCCGAAGTTTGAGGACCCCTGCTCTATTCTCTCCCACAGAGAGCTCAAACGAACCACTCCTCAACAGCGGGCACAACGTTCTGAGTTATTCGCCGTCATAATTAATCCCTTCTTTCTCGCTTAAGGCTGCCAATTATTAAACGCCAACAATAAACACTGTTTTGCTTATTTCACGCTACTATCATTTGCTCAAACATTATTAATCACGTTTCTGTTGTGTTAAGAGATAAAATCTGAAAATTAGCAGAACAAGTAGCTAAACTATTAATATATCCAAGGAATATATACGTTTCTCAGATGAAGAGGAGGAAGTTTCATATATTACACTTGGAAGATGTAAACTCTGGCCTTCGAAGTGTAACAGCGAGGGAATACACTTATAAAAAGTATCAAGCCTGTTCACCATTCCACGTTTGAATACATCAATAATGGAATGGTGCCTCCATTGTCATTTTCAAAAAGGGTGGTTAAACTACAGACCAATTGGCCTCCTATCACCCTGAATCTAAACTTCTCACGAAGATCATTGGGAGTAGAACTGTGCCACTTCTGGTGGCACAATTGCAGAAATGCCCAAATGTCTACACAAATAAATTCAATAATCATTTTCCTATACTGTCTTTTTGTTGGCCATTTCAGAACACTGGTGTGTGGAATATCCTTAAATTGTGAAGTCCCACGATCAAATAGAGTCACAGTCAGGGTCATTCATAAAACAAGGAATGGTTGTTTTAATTACAATCTTTTCCTTATAGACCACTATCCGTAGTTGTATAAAAGTCACAAAAAGACACCCATTTTTATTTTTTATTCAATTTACTATTTTTTGTTCCAGGTGTAATAAAGGTCGTTGAGGCGACTTCTGGAATCCAGTCTTTTAATCACTTTTCATTACAGCTCTCCTGCATGCTGCTGACCGGCAGCGTGAGAGGGACAGAGAGAGAGACGCGCAGCCACGTGGCAACCTGGAGCGCCGCTCTCGCGTGGCCTCCTACTCCATTCATTCCAGTTCTGACCCCGTGTTGTTCGTCTCCACCCCTATTTAATACCCGGGTCACGTGGTACATTTCCACCAATCCTGGTTAGCCTCTATGGAATCTTCCAGGCTCCCTCGTAGGCTCCCGGGACCACGCCCCTGACTCATCTCCCCATTATTCTTTGGTTCTTTCGGTAAAGTCACGTATAAAGATAAAATAATAAAATAAATTAAATACTAGCATACGACGTTTCGATTGCAACACAAGTGTAATGGGTTCGAATTAGGTGCACACACGCAGCTTGGAGGCAACACTATTTATTAAACGGTAAGTAACATAACGCTGTACATGAGGTGGTGACCACCTTCCTCAACTCACTAACACTCTGGAACGCGACACAGACTGGACCAGGCAGGCAACGGCCTGCCTGGCCCAGGACGACGACTCGGGACTTGACGACCGATGATGTCTTCACTTCGGAGTACAGTACAACAGCCTCGCTCTGCGTTCACACCACGCTTATATCTGCTTTGGCGTGGCTGGCTCCGCCCCGGCGTGGCTGGCTCTCTTCAGGCCACGCCTCCCTTCCCAGGACACGCCTCACTTCCCCCACCTCTGGGAAGGTCCGGATCCCTCCACCACGTGACCCCCCAGGCACCCCCTTGGGGCCCCCAGCCTTCGTACAGGCCGACACAGTGACCGTTCTATGTCACTACACAAGCAATCATCATCAGGTATAAATTAAATAGAAACACAAATCTAGTATACTTAGAAATGTAATGTAATACAACAGAGAGTCGGAAAACATAACAGTCAACACCCTATCTGGTTGATTACGTTCTTCCTGAGAATGGCCACAGCCCATTGGCTGTGGCCAAAGCCAGCAGAACCAATCCTCTACTTACAGCTGTCATCTTTCCATTACGTCAGGGCCACGCCCCTAGGCTTCCCCCCATTGGCTATAAACCAGGACTGGCAGAGCCAATCATCATGACGAGTTGTGATACGTCAGTGAGCTGGATATATCCTCACATTACACAGGTAAAGCCCACTGAGCTATATAGCTATTTTTCAAAAGCGACGTATCATGTGGAAATTTACAGCAGCCAAATACTATAAACGCGTGGAGCGAAAAACTGGAGGACCCAGAGAAAAATCCACATGACCATGGGCAGACAGACACGCAGACTCCAAATGTACAGCAAGCGTAAGGGTCGGGATCGAACACACGCCCTCCTGCAAACCAGGCGAAGTAGTTAACATCTCACCACAATTTACCTATATTGTGACCAGTGTCCAGTTGAGTGTGTGGCAGCAACTGACTGTCACACTGCCTAGCAACCCCTTGGCTGAGCTGGAACCCTGGCGAGCAACTGCACGAGAAGGAGCCACGCATGTTGACGCATCCCTGGCCGCAGCTGTGGGGGCTGACGCCCACCTCCCCGCTGCCCGTGAGTGGGCGAGGCTCAACGTCCACCCCCTCCACTCCCTCGTCCTCCTCGGCCGCTTCTCGTCGGGCCCCCGCCGATCGGGTGATCGTCCCCCTCGCGCCAGTGACCTCTCTGAGGGACATCGCTCACTGGCTGGCTCACCACCGCTTAGGGGTTATTACTACGCATGCGCCCTTATGGGCACTCTTTACCCCACAACACGCACGTCCTCACTGGCGGCGTTCTACCTGCCCGCGCTGATTGCACAATATACCTGTGTGTGGGTTCGCGCTCTCCCTGCGGGCTGGAAGATAAGCCGTCGTGTCAACACGGCGAACGGCCACGGGTGGTTAGTGATTAATTCGCTGGCAGCCACAGAAGTTCTGCAGCTGTTCGGATATTTATTAATTAATCTGCGCTCGCGCGGTACCCACCCACTTATTTTTCTCTGCGCGATACACGCGCGTGTCTCGCCGTTAATACTGTGGTTCTCGCACGTACACGCATAGGCGCGGGCGACCGTTTATATTTGAATATGCGCGCGCGTCATACACACACTAATTCATATCACCCACACACGGCAGTGCGCCAATAGCTGTTCCACCACTGTTCACACGCACAACGCGTCAACCATCAATCTGTACGAAGGTTTTATTCCCGGCGCGAATAGTGAACCCCTGTTTATGGCCCCCAGCGAGCACCCTACAGGTAGCGCCTAGTCTCTTATTTCCCACCATTCGCGATGTGCGACTATCTTGGGCTAGGTCTAACGGGCGAACTGGGCTGAATTGACCAACTGAACGATCACTCACCTCACAGACACACTCACGGCGTCACACAAACACGGTGGGAGTTGGGGAGGACGCTGGACAGCAAACACTCTGCCTGGGCGAGGGTTCGCAGCTACACCCAGCAGGCGTCACGCAGACACTGAGGGTGGCTGGGATTCACCACGGATTGCAGGAGAACTCTGATCTAAATTCGCTCTCTCCCTCCCCTCTTATCCTCTCAGAGCCCGTTAATCCCCGGGTTACATGATGTTTCCTGCACGGCCAATCGAGCGCTTTACCTGCCGAGTTTTGAACGCTCTGGCCGTTACGAGGGAGGGCATCACGTCATCCTCCCCCCACCTTCCCCCCTTTACATTGACCCCGTATATGCGTTCCTCATCTCTGATTCACCAGTCATTCCCTGTGTCTCTCTCTTAAATAGCTCTTCCTAGGGCATCCAGGGATTTCCCCCCCACCCCACTGTTTGCACTGCCCATAGAGTGTTTGCCTTCGAGGCCCCAACTCCCGTGTTGTGTATGCTTCATCGCGGCCAGCCTGTAAAGCTCTATGCACCTCTACGACTTTTTAACATGATTTTAGGGGGGCCGCCATTTAATCCGGCCTGGGGGGGGGGGGGGGGGGTTGGCCAATCTCCTGGCAACGGGAAACCGAGGGACATTCCTGCTAGGGGCCCTTCGGATGAAAACCCGTGGTGCCAGGCACCCCCCCCCCCCCATCGAGACCCTATGTGGCTGCGTGTGGGTGTTTAGTGGGGGTGTGCGTGCGTTTGTGTGGATGGCGGCGTTGGTGGAGTTGCTCCGTGGCCGTGGAAACACACTGCCACTAGAGCCCTGCACACACTCGTCGATGTCTGCAGAGTGAAGCGGACACAAAGGACATCAAACAATGCAAGACGTGCAGCCATTGGCATCTATG
Source organism: Lampetra planeri (assembly GCF_965212315.1). Taxonomy (NCBI): domain Eukaryota; kingdom Metazoa; phylum Chordata; class Hyperoartia; order Petromyzontiformes; family Petromyzontidae; genus Lampetra; species Lampetra planeri. The sequence goes on from NC_136110.1 coordinate 13,233,999, forward strand.
TACAAGCACTGCTTGTTAAGTCGATCCAATGCTTGACGAAGGCCCTTCCCACACCGTGTTGGTCAGGGGGTAGTTTCAGCTAACTTCACAAATTGGTCGCAAAAGCCTACGTGTTAAACAAACTTCACCAAGCTGCTCGGTGTAAGAGCGGCGAGCCCAGAACCGATTCAGGTATCACTCGCCACTGATGTTAGCCATGACCTAGATTGAACGCAGGTCACCGGGGTTTATGGCGCAATATGCTGCCACTTGCGCTAACGTTACACCACAATTGCAACTTCACATACGTATTGTGCATAAATGTCATGGTCAATTTGTTGTGAAGAAGAGATTTTACCATTGTATCACACAGCGGTTAAGCACTAATCATGCCTCTATTAGCAGCCTTCACCTTGGGGGTTGTAATGGTCAGCACAGTGGACTTACCATCCAAAGGTTGCCGGTTTGATCTCCTTGTATGGCATTTTAAAATAATAGTGTGAATTTCTTAGATTCCCCCGCCCCTGTTCACTCAGCAGTATATAAGGTTGTGCTAGTCGTTTGGGAGGTTGCTTGTGGTGGGGTAAAGTGTGGATACTCCTACCTCCTCCAAGAGGTCAAAGAGAGAGGCTCTCCAAAGCTCTCTCCAGTGGGGGGCCTTGCACCAGCAGTGGCGTGAGCAAGGAACTGCAGGAGCTGCACACGGGGTCACAGTTGGGGTTGATGTGTGTACATTCACTCAAAGATCAAATAAAACACCGATTTGCAGGCCATTGAACAAAGACGGTCACTGCATCGCGCACTGTCATATGCCCGACTGCGGAGGTCTGGAATGCTCTTCTGATATTAGGAAGCCATTGGAACGATGCACTTTTAAATCTAGATTGAAAACTCACTGCTTTTTAGTTTGTTGTCCTTCGCCCAAACCTCCGATTAGCACGGTCGGCTACATATGGTGTGAAAGAAGTTCAGCATTCATCCATATGTAGTGTCGTAGGTATCTTCTTCCTTCTCGAGGCTTGTGTGTGTGTGTAGGCGGAGACGAGGTAGTCACAGGGGGCACCAAACTCTTTATTATCTCTCCGTTCACGCCACCAACTATGGCCCCTTCTTTCTTTCTCTCACGACCACGCTGCCGTACGATCCAGCCCAGACATGACCCTGTCTGCGTTACACCGATGGCATCAACCGAGACAGCCAACTACCATCCGGCCGTACAATGATAGGGCAAAGGTGGCAGTAACGAAGGCGGCGACGACGACAACAACGACGAGACGAGTCCACTCCCAGAACTGGCAGCCCGGATCTCTCGCTCTCCGCTGCTTATATTCCCCTCGGCATGGCTTGGCTCTGCCCTAGCGGCGCCTCCCTTCTCAAACACACCAGAGGGTTCCAGGGGCCTCTCCATGGGGTCTACCGTGACCCTTGCCCCAGTTCCTCTGCCCTGCCGGCACACACACACACCGTGTATATGCTCAACGGCATGTGCGCTAAGCGTCTACCTGAAGTTTCAGCTGCTGTACAGCAGTCAGCGCTGTCACTACATGACCCCCCCCCCCCTCCGTTAAAAAACAGCTGTCCCGGCTGTCAATACAGTAGCCACAACGGGTAGGCAGGCAGGGCAACCCCCTTACCTCGAGGAACACCCTTAACATCAACGAAAAGAAAAAAACTTCCCCACAATCCCGTTACAACCGCGGCGTCCCCCGCAAATCAACAACACATATAACTACCCCCAGGTGCGCCCCGATAAACAAAGCAACACTCACCCCAACGCGATGCCCTCGATCTCGTGAATTGTCAAACTCCCCCGCAGCACGGCGCCCCCATCCGCGAATCGGCGACACCTCACACACAGCCCCTCATCCACGAATAGGCAACAGCTCACACAGCGCGGCACCCCCCTGCAATTGACACACCTCTTCATTTACCCTTAACCCAGGCGCTTAGGCCCAACACCCCCTCTCCCTCGGATCCCTTCCCAGTGCAAAGGAGAGTCCCCCCATACCGGGACATATCTCGCTTGATCCGGTCCATGGGGCCGGTCACTCCCGTCTCAGCGAGGTCTTGCACCTCCGGAACCCAGAGGGCCAAGAGACAATGGAGACGGAGTCCTTGGCTCAAAGGGCGTGGCCCCTCGCAGCACCCGCTCGGATCCGGTCCGTGAGACATCACACTTGGCAGTCTCGGTAGGCCTCAGAAACCTGGGTCCGGCGGGGCTTGAGTTGACTTTGCCGGCGGGCCGGAGGGTGTGGGTGACTTCGCTGGTGGTCACTCGTCACTCCAACACTCTGCAGCGATGTGGCCCGATCGACCACACATGAAGCAATTGGGCGTGGGTCCGCAGGGCAGAAGGAGCTGCTCCCGACGTGGGTCCTCCTGCGGGTATGATCTTGCTTGCATCCCCTGGCCCCCCACCGCCGTCATCCTTTCTTCCATGCTCCATATCACGGCCTCCCACATTGTCCGCAGCTGCTTCTTCTCGAAGACCTGTATCTTCCGGGCCACCATTGAGGATGAAATTTCTGTGCCAATGGTGGAGGGCCGGGCAACCCTCAGCTTTCTTGCCAGCTCCTGCAACCTTTCGCCACGAGAAGGTCGAGCGCCCCCTCACCCAGAAGTGGGAATGCCTCCCGTGCCAGCGCCAGCAGCGCTGCCCGGAAGGCAGAGGGCGTTCCTCATATTCCATCCGCTCCCACTGGAGATATCTTGCGCGAGCCTCCCATGCCAGCTCAGGAGCAGCTTCTTGCAGCTCCGTCACTTTTCGCACCTCCTTCGTGTGCTCCTGCGCTCGCCTCAAAATGGTGCCCGCTGGTCCCGGGAGGTTCTCCAAAAACAAAATAGCGCCCACCATGTGCGCGGTCCCCCGTCCGGAGCCCCTTGTTCCCACATCAATGGAAGCTCCCACTTTGGTTTTCCCCACTCTCCTCTACGCCGTCCCCCGGGCACCGCGCCATGTGTCGGCCCGCGCTCCTCTCAACATGGCGGTCCTCCGCCATGCTGCTTGGTCGGCGTGTGATAGTTTTGATCGGAGTTTAACGTTGCCATACATAGCAGGCGTGACCAAAAAAATCTCCAAAATTCTAAACAAACATAAGATCCAAGTCCGATTCAGTACAGTACATAAAATCCGTGATCTAATTCCATCTGTGAAAGATGTTATTCCTGACTTACAATACCCTGGAGTCTACAAACTGAGTTGCAGCTGTGGTGATTGTTCATTGGAGTAATGAAACGTCATATCTCTGATCGTGTCCGCGAGCACAAGCCGGATCTGAAACACGGCAAAATTGAGTCTTCCGCCGTTGCCAATCATTGCTGCAACGCTGTGGGTTCCCATGAGATTGTCTTTTCCGAGACCAAGGTGCTCTGTAAACCTTCTGGCTACCATCAAAGGTTTGTACACGAAGCCATCCAGATATACAAACACAGACATAACTTCAACCGTGATGATGGGTACAAACTGAGTAATCATTGGAAAGATGTTATTAACCATGCAAAAAAGATTTAACTGCACATATTTGGACCATCTTATTTGACAGGTACTATTCTACTTTACCGAGTGTTGACATCCCCAGCGTTTAACAGCACTCTCCTCTCCTTTGTTGTATTTGGATTGTCAACCAACATCGAGTAAAATATCAACAAGATGCACCAACTGTTATCTTTTAGCCCTGCCCCCCCTAACACGTTCCACTCATTGGCTTCCACATTCAGATAACCCCCTCCCCCTTAAACTTGTATTTAAGAGCTTGACTCTTGGAATTTTGCCTCACTTGAGACAGTAAATCTAGCTGTGATGGTCCCACCTGATGACGGAGACTTGTGTTGCCTCCGAAACGTCGTGATTTATTATTTAATTTATATTATTATGTAAAAATTATTATTTATGTATTTATTACCTACGTGACTTTACCGAAAAACCTAAGAGTATGAATCCTTGCAGTCACGAAAGCTTCAAATCTAGAATTAACACCCATGTATATACTCAATGGCATGTGCGCTAAGTGTCTACCTGCAGTTGCAGCTGCTGTACAGCAGTCAGCGCTGTGTCACTACACATACATATGTAATGAGAGAGTGCCATCTATTGGTTGCTAAAGGGTAACTCGGTACAGGCACCATTATGTAACACCATCTGATCCTAAGAAGGGACAGGATCTGGGCCAAAGGTGATGGGCGGAGTTGGGAGAGATGCTTCGGGAACCATCGAGAAGATTCCATGAGAGGGCATGGCCAGAGGCGGTGCCTAGCCGCGCCCGAGGAAATATAAGCAGGAGCGGAGGAGGACTCTGGGTCGTTTTGGGGAGCCTTGGGTCCAAACTACATCACTGCTCGTCGTCTTCTCTCTTCACCGCCCGACCACGTGGCGGATCCCTAGCGGAGCTTGCCTCTCACCTCCGGCACGTCGCCAGTCAGCAGCAAGGCCGAGAGAGCAGGACGGACTTTGCCAGCGGACCGGAGATATGCGTCGTCTAAGGGCATTGCCATCCGGGAGAGAATATTCAGAGAGGGAAGGAGTGGGGTTTGTGCTATAATGCAGTTGGGAAATAAAGAAAGAAAGCACCGTCTACTCTAATCGTCTTGGAAGGCGTTTATTACATTGGCGTCAGAAGTGGTTCTTCAAATGAAGAAAATATCTCAAGAAGCAAAACCCACTTGTAGCCTCTTCCGACGACGATGTGGGGACCCAGGACCTGCCGACCCCGGGATCCGTGGTCCCGGTTACAGGATCCATGGCGCGTGAGGTTGCTGCGCAACATCTCCACCCCAGCGGGCCGAAGACGGCTGGAAGAGGTGGAGGAGCAGCTAGAATCGTTGCGGGCAGGGCTCCTTTAGTTGTTTTCTCTCGTCACGATGTCTACGGTGGCGTAGCGTTCACCTGATGCATCGCCGGGTTGTAGCGACCAAAGTTTCAAGGCTGGAGTTGCGGCGGGTTCTCCCGCAGCTGCGACGACCGCCATTACATGTGCTGAGAAGGGTGCGCAGCTGGACGCTGCCATTCAAACGGCGCAGCAAGGGCGCGGTCGGAGCCCGCTATTTTGGACGAGCCGCATGGTGTGCAAGGTGCGGGGGCCGCCACGGAAAGCGGACAAAGCGGAGCCAATCGCACCCGACGACTCCCGCAAGTTAAGGAATTCATCGCAGCTGGCGGCGACTGGAGCACCTTCACTTGGAGATACGAGGCGGCTTTCCGTTCAGTACACTGGATGGAGGATGCGGCGCTGGTTGCTCTGCCGACTGTTCTTGATGACGATGCTCTGGCTGTTTTCAGGTCCATCCCTCTGGAGAAGTCAATGCTACAGGGTGCGCATGCCGAGATGGCCGAGGTGTACGAGCCACCTTCCGACACGCGATAAAAATTTCTGCAATGTAGGCGAGGGAGTTCCAAGACATCTCTCGCATACTGCAGTGCGCTGATGGCATTGGCTGCGGCCACTTACCCTGACGTGAATCCGGAGGCCCTCGCCTCGCTTGTCATGGAATGCATGCTGCCTTTGGCTAGAGACATATGGGTGGTCTTACCTGCGTGTGGCCACAACATGCAAACATCCCGATGGGCAGCCCGATGTTTTCATGCTCGCGAAAGGCTGCAGCGATGGTCGCAGATGGCGGCATGGACGGGAGACCACAGTCGGGACGGGGACCCGAAGGGATGGTCGCCAAGTAAAGTCGTCGTGATTCCGCCGCTGCGGTTCCTCAATGGAATCAAAGACGGGGCGACACTGCACGTCGCCGATGAAATGAGGGACCACGTCAGCGCGAGGTCCGATGGGCACAGAGACCGCCCTTGGCCTGCTACCATTGTGGCCGACTGGGACACTTTGCGAGGGAATGCCAAAGTCGCCCTCCATCTCCGACTTCAGGTTGCTGCTCCGGCGCCTGCTGCCCCACTAACAACTCAACCACCACCCCCACAGGCGAAGCATCTCATGACTTGGGGGCCGTTCGTTCACAGCACGGGTCGCATGTTCACACTGTGCAACCGGGTCCGGTTGCACAGGGATGGTCTAGATCGATAACACAATGGAAGAAATTGGCATGCCGCGTGGTCGCGGCGGCTGCGGGGTCCTCGGCGGTGTCGGGTTCAGTACAAGGGATGGAGGTACATGTCCTGGTGGACACGGGGGCATCTGCTACCATTATTTTGGACATTATTTTTCAATTGCTATTGATCCCTGCTACTCTAATTCGTCCGGTCATTGACGCCTGTGTCGCGGCGAATGGGGGTAGCATGGGCATCATTGGGGAGGTGGATGCCCGCATTGAAATTGGTGAGGTAGCCATATTGGAACCTGTTCTAATTTCGAGGTCTTTGGCGTTACCCCTCTTATTGGGTACTGATTTTCTCAGAAGGATGCCCATTAAAATTCTGGTGGATCAGGGTTGCTTGGAAATGCCCTCGGGTCACAAGTTATTCTTCTTGCCGTCACCAAAATTGCGTTCGTCGGCGAGTATTGCGCTACAAGCCTCGTTGATGTCACAGACGATATCCCGCCAGGAAGACAAATGCTCGTGCCGTATCGATTCGATGGCTGGGGTCCTTCTGACCCCGTCGAACACAGCGACCTGGGGTCTGGTGCTCGTCGGTGCACAGATGATCCTTCGCTCCGAACAGGCCCCGTTCTTGCAAGTGCTTAATGGGGACCCAGATGCCGTTGTAGTTCCAGCCGGTATGGTGTTGGCTCATGCCACCACCACGTTTTCGGACCGCGATGAGGTTGAACCGCGACATGTTGTGGGACGGCTCATCCTTGTGATATTGCGGATGTCTTCAGTAAGAGTGAATTTGATCTTGGTCGCACATCCCTGTTGTCTCATCATATTGACACGGGTGAGGCCAGCCCTATTCATCAAAACTTGCATCGGTTGAGCCCTGTTGAAAAGGAACGTGTGCAACGGACGGTCAATGACATTCTGACCGCCGATATTATTTCCCCATTGAATAGCCCTTGGGGAGCGCTCATCGTGCTTGTAAAAAATAAAGACGGTGGTCCTAAATTTTCTGTTGATTTCCGCAAGTTAAACAAAGTTTCAGTGGCCGACGCATATCCCCTCCCGTTCATGGACGACTCCCTGGATGCTTTGTCTGGGGCGCGGTATTTTTCCACTCTCGATCTGTCTTTGGGGTTTTGGCAACTAACCCCTTAACGACTCGTCCAAACCGAAAACCGCGTTCCACACGCCCCAGGGACTCTTTCAGTTCAGCATTTATTTTTACCTCATACATTAGCAGCATGATCGTTCTTAAAAAAAGAACAATTTCCCAATTGCAAGTGAATGGGATCAATGTTTATTTTTAATAGAATGCAAAGTGCACATAGTATCATCATTAAATAACAATTAAAGTTATTCAAATTAACATTAATGTAAAAAACACGGTTTGAGTGTATTGTTGCTTGGTTATTCGTGAACTCTTCGTATCGCCAGTGCCTGGAAAACTTGTGCATTCATGCAATCATTAATTTGCATCGTTATTAAATTCAGAGATGCAAAGCTGCGTATATACGCTTCTGTGATATCACTCGGACGAGGGGGGCCGTTAGTCTCAGGGGTTGAGAGGATGGCTCAACATCGCTCGGTGACAACGGAAGCTCACGATGTGCCGTGGCATCACCACCGATGTTTGTGTACAGGCACTCCTGAAATTCAGTGGGAGTGGTAAACGGAGAGGCGCTGACAGGTGAGAGGAAGGGCTGAGGGTGAAATTTAGGGGGTAACGTGAGTCAACGTGGGATGTGTGAAAAGAATCGGAGAGAGAGAGCGGCTAAAGTTCGTGGGGAATCATAGAGCAGGAGGAGTTTGTGGGGAATCATAGAGCAGGAGGAGTAATACTGGACCACAAGAGTGAGGGCACGGGTTGCTTGGAAGGGCTGTAATGGGTTGGGGAGTGTGATAAGTCAGCTGTAACAGATGAAAGGAAGGTCAATGTGCATGAACTTACGAGTGTACACAATATTCCATGTTACGTTCTTGATTAACCGCCTGTGGTGTGAGATAAACAGTGTTCTGTACGGGCCAGGCAGGAATGTGCTACAGAGTTTATAGCAGTCGGGATTGGATAGTTTCTGCATGTTAAGGCTAATATGAGTATAATCTGCGTAAGTATAAAATTATACGTAGGCTTTCACGACCAATATTATTCATAATCAACGTTTTTGGGTTTAGATCGCGTTATTTATAAATGTGTCGTAACCCTCCACCACCCGACACGGCCAATCAGTAAAAAAGTGTCACGCTGACAAAAGACAAATAGTTCACTGCTATAGCCCACCGGTGAGTTGAAGCGTGAAACCACAACATTTACAGAATGGCGAATTGCCCGATGATGCTGGATGCAATTGCCAGCTAAACGTCGTACTCAAAAATAGTAAATGTTGTGGTTTCACGCTTCAACACACCAGTGGGCTAAAGCAGTGAACTATTTGTCTTTTGTCAACGTGACACTTTTTTACTGATTGGCCGTGTCGGGTGGTGGAGGGTTACGACACATTTATAAATAACGCGATCTAAACCCAAAAACGTTGATTATGAGTATAAAATTATGTTTGTAAGTTAGAGTAATTTTGGGTGTTACGATTGTCGTTTATTAATCAATAGTTACCATCATCTTCATCGCCACCATTATCTTCATCATTATCTTTTTTTTCAACATCGTTTTTAAGGAGCGCAAAAGCTGTCTTTGGGTTATTGCGACTATAATTGTGTGCTCCGGTAAAGGACACAGAGCAACTATTACACAGACATGTGAGCGTGGGTGTGTGTCCACGTGTGCGAGTCGGAACAGAGCTTGACTGGTCAGCTCGGTCTTGTTGGTAGAGCGTGCGTGATGATGTCATGATGATGTCTTAGTGATGTCATGAGGCTCGGCTCTGTTTTTCCTCAGGCCCTCCCCCTGGTTACTGATTGGCTGCGGTAGAATGAGGCTCCAACACACTGCACGTGGTGATTCGAACCAAAACACTGCCACGTGAATTAAGCGGGAATACATTTTGTGGAATTACAAGTATGTGGCAAAAAATAACGTAAATCAGGCCTGCTGTCTTTAACTTACATAATTTATATACATTCTTACATTAATGAGTGCACTATTGATCTGCTAACATTCATATTATGTATTCACAATAATGACCTATTACAGGTCTCCTTTGCATTACGCGGGTTCAGTTTGTGTAATTTTGCGTTTATGCGGCGAATCTATATGTACCCAAAATTTGCCTAGCAGTATAATATGCGGTTTTTATTAACTCATATGCAGCTATGTGGTCGGACGTGGGACAAAATTGTGCGTGTACCGTGTGCGCTACTCGGCAGGCAGCTGTCTTCTCGTGCGGTTTCGCTTTGTTCTACCTTTTTTTGGAATGCATCTACTACCGCATAAAAGGAGGGAAACCTGTACTCTTGAACTTAATACAGGTAGGAACAACAGTTCCACACTGCCCACCAGGGGTTATTTGTCTGTCGTGCATAGCCCCTCCCAAACATGTACGCTTCCGGATTGGTTGAAGTGCGTCATGTGACCACGAGCTTTCTGTCGTGCATGAATGTGCTGTCCAACCAAGTTCCTACTTGCCCACTCCGAAGGAACGTGTTAAGATTGTCTCCGACCGAGAAATTATTGCATGGTTGATCTGATTCAGCATCGAACCGATATTTCACCTCCAGTGACTTTCTATTGTTTTTGGCAGACAATTGTGTTTCACCAAATATCTTTAAAAAAACATTATAGTTCTGCGTTCACAATTATGTTTTAATACAAATGTAACATCTTTTTCCTGCTAACATCACATATTAAGCTATATAATGTTGACACAATACTGCAAGAGATAAGTCATAAGTTAGACATACAGCAAGCTGAACTGACATTAAACTTTAAGTCAGTCACGTGGTTCATGGTTTAAAGGGCGCAGCGTCTGCTTACCGATAGGGATAAATAAGGTTTTGTTTTGTTCCATCTACAAATCAGAAAGGCAATTGTAGTTAATGTTAAACGTTTATTTTAATTAAAAACACAATCACTATACAGAAGAAAAAACAAAATTAACAGCTGTCAGAGGTCTTCCCCAACATCATGCAGCAAAGAGATAGGTCCATTTATGATGAAACTCAAAATGCCCCTTTTCTTTTTTTAATTAGTATGGCTATGGTTTGTATAACTGTACAACTAGACTTGAAATTTGCAGCTGAGTGAAACTAAATTGTCTTGTATACTCTTCATTTGTGTAAAACTGTCTCCATATTTGCAAAAAAATAGTTGATGTTATCTTCATATAAGTTAATGCCAAAGAACTGATTGTAAAACTATGATAGTGAATTTCAGGTCTTAAATTACTACATCATTCCCTCTTTATATGCGTAATTATTCACGAGCGTATTCATCTAGATAGATGATGCTCACTACAAGAGTCTTTTTAAACATGTACTAATTTAATGCCAGTTTTGCTTGCTGTAATAATATTAATTTAATCACTGCCACTTCATGTCACCACTTTAAATTTTAATCCAAAATGTAGGTATCATATACGTTTAAGGTTCCTTTCAAAAGTTTAACATTTAGGGTTTACATTGTAATTGTTTTAGACATTACACCGCATTGTTTACAACTGCTTTGCAGGAAAAGGGAATACACATGCACACAAAACATCATTTAGTGTGTTCAACTATCAAGGCTTCACAATGCAGTACAAAGAGTGGGCTCCAAACAGGAAATGAGACGTTATTTTATGTGTTTCAGCTCATAAAAAATATTCTGGTTTACAGAAGCATGCTTTGAATACAGAATTTGCAGGGCACGATAACAAACAAAAACTTAGCTGATACATTGAGTCAGATTTTATTTATTATTAATACAACATCTGGGGATCTCTGCAACAGGAGCGCGCGCGCACATGGGGGAATCGTCACCGCATTCACGGTGACGTCCCTTGCTTCCCATTTTGACTCGCCTTGTTATAACAAAAATAATTAAACAACAAATAAACAAAACTCACTTGGAACCCAATTCATGAACAGCGGCATGCCACCGGGAGAGTGGTTCATCGAGAGCTGGCAGCTGAACGTTTGTCAAACATGGGGTGAATGTGACCAATCGAGGGTGGGTAGCTAGAGGCAGAGGGAGGTTGCCATAGCTAGTTGTGGGATACAAATTGATAAGTACCGCATGTAATTAAAAGAAAATACACGAATCACTATTTTGCATGTCCAAATGTTTTGCCCATTCGGCAGATATGAATTACTAAACATACATGCAAGTGTTGATGTCACTATCATAAGCGTTGTTCACGTTGAATCACTAAAATGTAAAACGTGACCAAGAAGTTACTGAAATGTTCCCATGATAGGTGAATTCAAAGCACATTCTGTCAACACCTTGGGACAAGGAAATGTTCATCAGTGCCTCCCAGTACTATGTGTGTGCACGTGAAAGATCGGAATTTTTGTTGCGCAAAGCTTATACATTTATGCTCTGTTCAAAATCACTGTAGCCCATCCTGTCCACATTTCATACATTGTCACCTTAGTTTAGGATTGTAATATGTTTTCCACCACACTCTGTGGTTTGAGCAATGATTTATCAATCAGTGAACAGCGGTGCATCAACAAGTGGGCTTTGCAGGATATTAATAGACATCATCCGGTAACGTGTAGAGACATGCATCCACAGTAATATCCTTGACCAGCATCAGGGAATAATGTGTCATTGAGAAAACAACAACCAAAGTTGCAAAAGGAGGAACTGGGTGAAAATAACATTTGTAGAAAATGACTTAACTTCTCTTTGTCGTGCACTGCTTTGTTCTAATATTCTCTCTTTTTCAATAAAAAGATTTTAATCCGCATGCAAAAGCTCCTATGGGATATGATACAATACTGCTTTGCTTTTGTGAAACTTATTTTCTTTTTTGAATGCAATCACCTGTTTGGAGTGACAGAATATATAGCGGAATAGCATTACCAAGTGGTATTTTAATAAAAGCCCTATGAAGGATTTATAAGATTGGGATGCCAATGTGGCTGTCATTGGTCGACAAGAAGAAACTACTAAATTATTCCCGCTCCCTCAACCTCCAACTCCCTGCTTCATACATCCATGTGTACTCCCAAAGGGGTGTGGGGAATCTGTGCTCTGGAGTTCCCGAGCTAACACCCGACTCCAGGGTACACCACCAGCCTGCTATGTGCTGAGTGTCAGGAGAAAGCCAAGGATTAGCAGGAGGCGTTGGCAGGAAAGAAAGGGAGCCCGGTTGCCGGGGAGGTCCTCCAGTGCAGCTGTCCACAGCAGAACAAGGAGGCAAGCAGGGAAGGAAGAAGAAAAGGACAGAAATATGGGGGGAGGGCAGAGGTGGAAGGACAGGGTAGGTGAATAGGGAAGACAACATTTGGACACAATTAATCATCATCATCGGAAATGCAATAGTGAGCTACACAGAGCCAACCGATAAACATGGGTATTCAATAGAAATCCCGCGCGGTCACCGCCAAGCTGGCGACCGGGCAACTTCTTAATAAGGCCACCAAGCGGCAATTTTGCCGAGAGTTCTTGTGCAAAATAGTTTGTCACGCTCATATTTGTCTGGGACGGTAATGAATAGCCAGCGCTGTAGGATGCACTCCCGCTAAGGTAGACTAGACAAGGACAGTCGGGGGGTGTGCCCAATGAGAGTCTGCACCCACAAGATTCACATGCGCAGCCCACGCCTCGCCCTGCCAATACAGTAAGTTCTGACAGCCCCGAGTGGGAAGAAAAATAGTTGGGCGTGTCGGCGAGACGTGTATGGGCTATGTGCACGACACGACTGCCTCATGCACATAACTAAACCCCCGTGGCACTGCACAAACCGTGCAAGCACAATGCAGCCAAGGGGTCAGAGAGGTCAAAAACCTGCAGGTTTTGTCTCTTTTACCGCGTCACCCGCGTAAGGAGTGTCCATCCTGCCCGCTGTGTGATTGGCAGACGCTGATAAGTGTCATTGATAAACGAGTCGTCGGACGGATTTCTCGGCAGAGATGTGACTGTGACTGTCCTCTGTGGTGGTACTGCACCCAAAGTCATTCGCCTAAGTTAGAGTAAGCGACGATTTATATTGGCGTAAACATTTTATTTTGGCTTGTCATTGCAAATTATATCAAAGTATTATGTATACGTTGATAACTTTGGAATTTATTGCAAATATTTATTTAGGATAACGCAGGGTTTGGCTACACATTGTAATCTTAATTTGATATCATTCACACCTGGGCATGGACTGAGTTCTCAAAGAAAGAGTATCTTTTCAATTCTACACAGACCATAGCTGGACAATCAACCTTCAATTACTTGAGCTGCAAAAAACATCAATCAGCATAGCAGATGACATTTGCAACACTAAAACCTACAGATATTTCAATAATCACCAGCATCGTGACCTTCATAACCAGGTGGGAATTCATAAGACAATACGCCTCTTGGGTAAGTGAAGTAAAATATATTTCAGTGCACTAAAAACAAACTGCAACCATTAAACTAGTTATGAATTATGAAGCAGGAAAACATCCCCGTGCTGTGCTCGCCATGAGGATTGTTTGACCATACTTCACCACTCTGGTCACAGGGGGTTCAGATATCAACACTGATATTAGCCGTGCCCTGGCATTGAACACAGGCCACCTTGTTCATAGCAGAGTGCACTAACCACTATGCCACCCCTCTCCCCTTTTCATACCGTATGCAAACATAAAGATGCAGTTTTGATTTAAAGCTTTCGTGACTGCAGGGATTCATATTCTTAGGTTTTTTCGGTAAAGTCACGTAGGTAAAAAAATTAAATTAAAATTAATAAAAGTAAAATAAAATAATAATAAAAAATCACGATGTTTCGGAGGCAACACAAGCTTCCGTCTTCAGGTGGAACCGTCACAGCCACGACAGCTGTGTCAAGTAAATGAGAGATTACAAGAGCTACCACTCCGTATATATAATGGTTGAGGGAGGAAGGGCCCGGAAAGGCACGCTTTTTATTAATATGGTAAGGTGAGGCTTAAGACTAAGAATAGACTGCATAACAAAAGACTGAGCCTTCGTGGCTGTGACGGTTCCACCTGAAGACGGAAGCTTGTGTTGCCTCCGAAACGTCGTGATTTTTTTATTTATTTTATTTTACTTTTATTCATTTTAATTTCAATTTTTTACCTACGTGACTTTACCGAAAAAACCTAAGAATATGAACCCTTACAAGAAGTTCTATCTCCGCGTGGTTCTACGATGCAACAACTGGTGCCAGAAGTGACTGCAAATCTTCGTCGCCATGTCAAAGTCGGCTACGAAGCATAAGAACCCACCTGTTGTGAGATTGGATGATGAAGACAGTACGGAAGAGGTCCCTGCAATGTCCCCGGAGTCCGGGGCCCCAGAGATGGGCCCTGTGGAGCCCGGCCAACCCGTGCAGGAGGTGGCGGCCGCGGTCTGCCACTCACCACCGTAGGAGAGCTGGTGACTCCTGACCAGCCAGTTCGGCCAGCTGCTGCAGTTGGCTGCACGTCTCGTCTCCCTGATGTCAGAGGTGGGAGCTCAGCCGTGTGCGCCCGTCACTTTTTTGGAGCGAGATCAGGCGCTTTCCGCCGTTTCTCCTCCTGCCACGTTCGAATTTGGCGCCGTTTTCTCAACGGACGTGACGCAGCAATCGGCCGCCATCTTGCCCCCGGGTGCGCTGCAGTAACCGGGCGCCATTTTGAATGCGACGCAGCAACCGGGCGCCATTTTTTCCCAAGATGCGACACAGCAACCTGGCGCCATTTTGAATGCAAAGCAACTATCGGGCGCCATTTTCTCACAAGATGTGACACAGCAACCGGGCGCCATTGCCTCTGCTGCAGCGATGCCGCCGTGTGCATCCTCAGGAGTGCCCATGCCATTCTTCAGCTCCGGCTCTTTCAAACTTCGTCGCCTGCTGCCTGTTCATGCATTCATCGCAGCTGGCAGAGACTGGACGTCCTTTCAAGGCTGGTTTGATGCGGCTTACGCCTCGGTCTGTTGGCCAATGGACGAGGCCCTCAAGGTACTCCCGACGGCATAAGATGATGATTCCCTAGCCACATTTAATTAGATTCCGCCTGCGGACAAGACGACGCTCACAATGGCGTATGCCCAAATGGCTGCTATTTTTGAGCCGCCCTCCAGCGCACGCCAGAAGTTCTTGCTGCGGAAGCGAGGGGAGGCCGAGACGCCTCTCGCCTTCTGCAGCTCCTTGTTGGTGCTGGGTCGGGCGGCCTACCCCAATATGGATGGTGCGGCGCTCGACTCATTGGCTTTGGAGCGTCTGCTCTCCCTCGCGCGGGAGCTCGGTGTAGTTTTGGCTATAGGGAAGGAGGCAGACATCTCTTCCCTTAAAGTGGCGCAGGGGGATCCAAGCATACCTCTGCCTGCGCCAGTGGCTTGGTGTGGCAGCGTGTGCAGGGGACCCGGGTCCAGCGAAGGCTGGCACGCTGCAGGACGAGAATCATCTTGCCACCTTCGCTGCACGCGACCAACGCTGGAGAGGCGCCAGGGGCCGCCGGCCGGAGCAGCGATGGCGGGCGAGGACTTCTCTCTCGCAGGGGTTGGCGTCCACCATCTGCTTCCGCTGTGGCCAGCCTGGCCACATTGCGATGGGCTGCTGCAACGCTCCTCAGGCCTTCGGTGGGACCTCGTCTCCCTCTGCCTCCACATCGGCATCGTCATCTGGGCCTCAGGCAAGTCGTGGCGCATCAGCCACTCGGCTGCTCCTCCCATCTCACACATCTAGCGGGGATAGGGTTCATGATCATCGGGGCACCACAAAAGTTCTGAAATGCTTGATGTTCACTCGCTATCGGTCTCCGGGTGGCCTATGTGGGTCTATCAATGGGCTGCGCTTGCGCATCGGGTTGTGGTGGCCGCGGCGGGTTCCTCCGTGGTTGCTGGTTATGTCCAAGGGGTGGAAGTCAGAATTTTGGTGGACATGGGTGCGTCGGCCACCATTATATAGGAATGCATTTTCAGGTTGTTGCCACACAGCGTTGGTCGATTGAGGCCTGTACAAGGGGTTTGCGTTTCCGCAAATGGAGGTAGTTGAGGTATATTGGGTCACATTGTTGCCTCCATTAGAATTGGTGATATTGAATTGGAAGGCCCCGTCTTAGTCTCAAAGGCGTTTGCAGTGCCATGCCTTTTGGGCACAGATTTTTTGGCCAAAATGCCCATGAAAATATTGATCGACCAGGGTTGTGTGGAGATGCCATCAGGCCATCGCTTGAACTTTTTGCGTTCCCTCACCTTGTTGACTCCTCTTGCTGCCAGCGTACGAGTTTTGGCTAGCGATTCCATGAACATTCCACCTGGGTCCCAAATATTGAAACCCCTGAGGTTACGCAAACCCCTGAAATTCCATACGCCAGAGGCGGGCGTCCTCTTAACTCCCTCTAACTACTTTTCGCGGACATCCTGTTTGGTGGGTGCCCTGACGGTCGTGTCGAAGGACCAGGAGTCCTTTATACTAATTCTAAACGCGGGTCCTTTGCATGTAATTGTTCCGGCCGGCACCGTTTTGGTGCACGCGACCTCAGCTCTCCCACCGGACAACGCCATGCCAGTTGAGAGGGTTGTGGCTAGGTCTCCCTCGGGAGGAATGGTCTCACTTGCAGATGGAGGACACCTCTCTGCTAAAGCTGCGACGCCGTGTTAAGTTGAACGGTCGTTTTTCCTCTCCGCTAAACGGCCCGGCCATTGCCCTGCATGACCACCTACTTATGTGCTGTGACACGGAGCTGGAGAGGTATTGTGTGGTGGTGCCCACTGTCCTACGAGGGAAACTAACTTGTGTAGTTCACGAGAAGTTGATGCACCTTGGGTTCCACAAGACCTTGTTAACCCTTAAGCGGGATTATTACTGGCCGGGCGTGGAAAGGGACATGGCACTACTTGTGAGTGGCTGCCACGATTGTGCATGGCGGATGGCCCCAGTTGTGCGTGTTCGGCCCCTGCTACAGTCCATCCAGGTTTCCCGTGTGAATGAACTTGTGGCCCTCGACATTTTGGGCCCATTTCAAACCTCCCAACGGGGCCACGAGTATATTTTGGTCGGGGTCGAATACCTCACATGTTGGCCCATGGCGTGGCCCTCGTCTATCACCGATGCCTTTTTTCATGGGTATGTTTTAGATAAGAGTGCCCCTGAGCAACTGTTAACCGATCAGGGTCGGACATTTTCTTCCTGGTTGCTCAAGGAGGTCTGTGACCTCCTCGGCACCAAGAAAATCCGGACCTTGCCCTACCACCCTCAAACTGACGGGATAGTGGAGCGGTTGAATCGCACCCTCACATCCATGCTGTGCCACCACGTGACCGCGTCTCAGTCGGACTGGGACCTGTTTATTCCAGGTGTCCTTGCCGCGTACAGGTTGGCCCCTCACTCCTCAACAGGGTTTTCACCCTTTGACCTAATGTACAGGAGGGAACCAGAGCCCCCGATGCACGTGCAAATGGCACCAGGGCCGCTTCAATGAAGGTCACGCTCGACAGGCTGCGTGAAGCACGACAAGTAGCCGTGGACAATTCGGCCAGCCGACAAGCGGCTAACGAACGCTTACAAAAGCATCAGGGTTCTGGGCTTCCATGGGTGAAACAGGAGAAGGCGTGGCTACATTGCCCCCAGGTGCCCATTGAAATGTCCCCAAAATTACATCGCCCTTGGCAGGGTCCCGTTGAGGTCATGGAGGTCCGCCGGCCACCTCCCCTATTTTCTTGACGAAGGGGGGGGGGGGGTGATGTAGAGGAGTAGTGTGATGACGTCATGTCATGGGTGCTGTAAGGGGACAACTTCGGGAACAGGGGCAGGTCCGAGTGAAGGGAAGGATCCGTCCAAGGGGTAATTAAGGGGGACCCCATGACGAAGGCGGGGTCGTTGTGAGAGCCCGGAGTGTGGATTGGCTGCAGGAGGTCTCTCCCGCTCATGATCAGATGGTGTTGGCTGAACCCCCATCCGGAGTCGACGAGTGGGAGAGTCGAAGAAATAGCCGTGAGTAGGGCTCCAAGAAGTCTGTGAGAATCGGCTGAGAGTGAGTGGCGTCCTCTCCTCGGCCGGGTGGTGTTGGATGAACAATCAGTCCCGGCCCGAGTGAGAGAGCCCAAGGGATAGCCGAGGTTAGGACGAGTAGAGCTCGGGGGCCCATGGAAAGGACCGAGTATAGAGAACACCTACCCCTGGTGTGAGCCTGAGTGTTTAAACAGTGTTATTAAACGGCTAAAGCCCTTACAAGAACTTCCGTCTCCGCGTGGTTCTACGACACAACCTATGTAAACATTTAATTTATATATATTATTACTATGCCACTCCTCATTTTTATTGTTGCTATATCAGAAAATAAAAATGACAGCATATTCTGAAAAAAAATTCTTACAATAAAAGATCAGCATTCAGTGACATAAATGTCCCTTTTTTGGTCTGCTGCATATTATGCTTTAATTAAGTGCTGCTGCAAATGGGAATTAAATTACCCATACCCTACCACACACTGCAAATGTGTACTTGTTCCTGACAAGTTTTCTGCAACGGAGAGCTAAAATATTTCATGAAGGCTGCTCAGCCTAAGTGTAGGTTGGGAAACGTGCCAGCACAATGACAGTGAAAGGTACAAAAATATAATATTAGCAAATGCTAAAATTAAATTCCATAAAACGTTGGAATTTTTCAAACATGTGATAAACAATTCTACTTGCATATGATCAAGTATTTCTGGGGTGAAGCAAGATGTTTCTTTTCAGCTTCCTAAAAAATGAATACCATGTCTGCATTTAAAAAAAAATTATATAACATTCTTGGAAGTAATACAAAAGCTTTGTGTTTCATGTTTTTAGAAACTCAAAATGTCAGGAGTGATTGAAAAGGTTGTGACCTACCATAAAAAAGCAGTACTACAGCTAAATGTATACGTTCCATTAAGAATGTCAGTTTAAACATTTCCAAATATTAAAGTCATTGATCGGCTGTCAATTTTACAGGTATTTAATGTCACCTTGTGCATTAACTTGGACTAGCAGTGAAAAAAATCGAACAACCCGATACAATCCAAAGTGTATCTTCAAAATTTTGATCCAGAAGCTCAAGTATAGAGGATTCCATTGAACGACAATGGGGATCACCAGGACAACTTTGTAAGTCTATAAGTTATACAATATTTAAAATGTTAATACATGATCCAACAATAAAGTAAATGTGATGCCTTATTCTTGTGATGCCATCTTTACAATACAGAATGAACACTGACATCTAAAGTACATTAAAGATCTAGAAACTCACTGTCACTAGCATTACATTTGCTAAATTATGTAAAATAAATCTGAAAAGGATACAACTTCCATGTAAGCTGAGTGTTATTCCAAACACCAGTTCACACACTCTCGTCCAAGGCTCTTGCACGTGGGGAATGTAAATGTGAATTTGAAATGAACTAAAACGACAACTCTGACCCCATGGGTGGTATTGCTCCCATGATAGGTTCGTCGTATACCCTGAGCCATGGCACCCTCGTGTGAGAGTGCTTCTATGTCAATTTTGTTTCTATTCTGTTTTTATTTTCCGAGGTTAATGCCCGCTGAGCTATGTAGCTCTTTTTCAGGAGCAACCTGGCCACAAATGAAAGCTCAACAAAGTGGCTTTATCACGTAGACATTTATAGCAGCAGTCTAAATACTCTACACGCACGTTTCTAAAAGTGGAGCGAAAACCCGAAGGACCTGCATATTCACATGAGTTAATCAGTGAGCTAACGAGGCATGATTAGAATCCAAACAAAATCTGCCTCTCCGTAACTTCACACAGCCGGACAATAGGTTCTCACCTCCTGGTGTGATGTCACACCATGAGTACTCGGAACCCGATCACCCCTTGTGAGACGGCACGCTCTGATTGACTGGAGGATGACCGATGACCAAACCGAGCGTGGCGGCACCGCTCACCCCCATTATTAGTGATGATGCCGAGATGAGTTTAAAACGTATTAACGCAAGCCTGTTATCAGTATGTATCGCAATTGGTATTCGTAACGGTTTACACGAATGCAGTTTTGTGTCTACGGCATGAGGAGTTGGTGGTTTGCTGGTTGTGTTTGTATTACGCGCGAATTTCCACTTCTGTGACCTTACAGTCGCAGATATCATTTTTTTACTGGAATGTCCCACTGGATTTAGCCGACGGGAAAATGTTTAATCGTTTCCATAGGCCACGATTCCATGTCTCTACTGCACCAATTCAAATCTGTAAATGACTAACGAGAAAACTCATCACTACAGAATAATGAGTGCAGGCTCGAAACAAACAATTGCTACAATAACACATAGAGGTGTACATTGCATGTACACAAGTTTTATCTTTGCGTTGGTGGTCTAAACGATGAAAAAAGGGCCAAACATTCAGTTATTTTGAGCTGGTAGTCTGGACAATGCTGAGAGTCATTGCACATGCAATGCACACTATACTTGATATAACAATATGAGGACTTCTTAACGTGTAATCTATTTAAGGGGCAGCGGTTGGTTAACAGTGCTAAGAGCCAGACCCCACGTAAGTTCGACAATTCTCAAGTCTCTTGATGTAACACAAGTGACCGAGTGACATTTAAACGGATCCTGGGCCTAACCCTTCACCACTGAAGTCTGTTCATACACTTCCCCCACCCCCGATGACCTCCGGCACACCGTGGGGAGCTCTCTGTGCAGCAGTAGATTGACAAATGGCCATGAATGATAATATAATTTGTCTTGTACCATATTGGAGTAGAAACTGCAGTACGTCTGCTAATCAGATCATCAAGGTTGTATGTTAACATCCGTGTATTGTTCTCTTTGTGCATTCAAGGTAAAGTTCGTACCTGTTACGCGATTATATGAATTATCTGCATGAACCAGGCTCGCGGTGGTTTGTGTAATTTTGTGTTTATCTATACGGACAGCAGGTGTGGCCAGATAAGGATAACTAATACTGGATTCTAGTAAATGAACCAAACGGACTGGCTGTGTGTAATGGGATTCTAGTATTTAACACGGTGGGTGAAGACTCAAAACACCTTATGTCTGCTACTCATATGGCATTTCACTTCAAATTAAGCTGAAATAATTAGTGTGAAAACGTTTGCTTATGTCCATGTAGCTTAAGCACTGAGATGCTCCAAGTTGTTAAATAAAGAATACATTACATTTGTAATAACAGCCATAGAGGGTTCACGTGGGGAATGGCTTGCCGGTCCTGCTTGTAGCCAATAAGGGTTGAGATAGGGACCATGGCCCATGCGTCATCACGCCAGGTCATCAGGAGTGATTGGCCTAGCCATTCGGGGCCCCAGCTAATGGGGAGCCGGATGAGGGGCGTGGTCCCGGGATTGACAGGGAACCATCGAGAATGGTCGAAGCTGTCCATGAACGATTGGCTGGGGGAACCACGTGACGAAGGTATTAAGAGCGAGTGAGAGAGAACGATCGAGAGCAGACTGAAACTGACAAGAGCAGGGTCACGCGCGGACGGGGGCTCGGGTTGCCACGTGCACGGTGGGGACTTAGTACGTAGTCTGTCCTCTCTCCGTTGTCTGCCAGCAACGGAGAGTGAGTGAGCAAAGTGTATTGTGGAGTGGAAATAAAAGGACTGATTCCGAAGACGTCTCCTGAAGAAGTATTACACTGGTGTCAGAAGTAATTCTGCGCCTGTTTGGACGATCGTCAAGATGTCTAAGCACCTTAGAAAAAAGAACATGCCCATGCCTCTGTCGGAGGAAGAGGTCGAGACGGATGAAGATGAGCTGTTGGGAGCTACAGCCCTGGTGCCGTCGGCTGACGACACTCGCCTCGACGCCTCTCAGCGTCGACCGGGGGAGGATGCGACCACCGCAGGACCGAGAGACGAATGGCGGCTGATGGCGGAGCAGATTGAGTCATTGCGTGCAATTCTGCTAAGCCTGGTGACCGCGGTGGCGTCCTCACCAGCCGTGGGTCGCCAGATCGCCGATCAGCTGGACGCCGCGGGAAGGGGTCCTGCTATGGAAGCGGGACCCGCCATTGCTCCTGCCACGCGGGAGGACGCCGTCGTCTTGGGTGGGGCGGCTGCGCCGGAGTCGTCGGCCGCCATTTTGGGCGCGCCTACCACCACGCGGCCGCTGGACGCCATTTTGTCTGCACCGAGCGGAGAGCGGGAACGGCGGCCGGAGACGCCCGCGGCACGCGCCTGCCACCGCGGACATCGCCTTCCACAAATAAAAGAATTTATCGCCGGGGGCGATTGGAGTGCTTTTACATGGCACTTCGAGTCAGCTTTTAGATCTGTCAACTGGACGGAGGAAGAAGCGCTGGGAGCGCTACCTACGCTGCTCGATGATGTGTCTCTGGGAGTCTTCCGCTCCATCCCGGCGTCCAAGAAGAAGACACTGCGGGATGCGTTCACAGAGATGGCAGAATTTTACGACCCGCCGACATCGGCCACCAGAAAATTTATGTCGCGTCGCCGGGCACCGGAGGAATCGCCGTTGGCCTATCGGGGGGCGTTGATGGCGATGGCCATGGCCGCCTACCCCGACGCAATGGCCGAGCATTTGGATCCACTCATCCTTTCCCGCATGCTGGAGTTGTCTCAGGAGCTCAACATCTCTCTACCAGTGTGCGGCCACGAACCGCTTTCATCGCGGTGGGTGGCGCGCTGCCTGGACGCTAAGTTTAATATCAAGCGGTGGGACCAGATGGCGGCGTGGACGGGGAAACCCGAGATCGACGGGCCGCCTCTGGGGTGATCTCCGTGACTGGTTGTCCACTGCTCCGACGACTCGGGCGACGACGACATGCTGGCTGCTACTGTCCCGCATAGGATTCCGGGCCGGCGGCTGCGCGACCAGCGGGGCGACTACACGGGCCGACCACGTGCGAGGGCCGGGTCGTCCGACCACCGGCCGACGTCGGCCGCGTGTTTTAAGTGCGGCAGACGGGGCCACTTCGCCCGTGACTGCCGCTGCCGACCTCTGCTGTCGCCTCCTCCGCCAAGGGGACCTCCATCTCCTCTACCTGCCGCGGAGCTGCAACAACCTCGGGCGAGTCGGCACAAATCGGACACCCGGCAGGTCGTGTCACATCACTCATCCACTCGCACTCATTCTTACACTCCTAAGGGTAATTTTACTTCTCCTGCTCCATTGACACGCTCTGCTACACAGAGGAAGAAATTGGCTCGCAGGATTGTGGCTGCGGCGTCGGGCTCGTCGACGGTACGCGGTACCATCGACGGCGTTGACGTCCGTATCTTGGTGGACACTGGCGCATCGGCTACCATCATTTCGGATGTAATTTTTCATTTGTTGTCCATTCCTGCGTCGAGAATACGCAAGGTTAATGATGCGTGTGTTGCTGCCAATGGGGGGAGCATGGGTATCTGCGGACAGGTGGATGTGAGCATCGCTATCAGAAATATTACCGCCGCAGGACCTGTGTTAATTTCTCGCTCGCTAGCTGTTCCATGCTTGTTGGGTACGGATTTCCTGCGCCGGATGCCATTGCGAATACGGGTCGACCAGGACTGTTTGGAAATGCCGGGGGGTCATAGGATGGCGTTCCTGCCTTCCCTGCTGGCCAAGGCGCCTACAGGTAACGCAGTTACTGCTGTAGTTGCGGCTACGGTGGAGGTTCCATCGGGAGCGCAAATGCTTATTCGGCTACGTTACCGAAAAGCACTTCAAATGGGAAGGGGTGCGAAAGGCGTGCTATTATCCCCATCGAATTCCGTATCGAAATCTTTTTCTTTGGCGGCGGCACAAACGATCGTGCGCCCAGGTCAGGCACCTTTCATACAGGTCTTGAATGGGGTATCTGATCGCGTTGTTGTTCCGGAGGGATCGGTGCTGGCTCACGCCACTACCGATGTCGCCTCTTGTGAAAAACCGCCGCGCGCTTGGATGCCCGCGGATGGGCTTCCGCATGATCATTCACAAGAACGCTGGATCGCGGATTTATGCGGAGAGAATTCTTCCTTGTCAAATGAACATAGGAACGCCTTGCGTTCGCTGTTGCTGCAGTACTCTGATGTGTTCAGCAGAAATGATTTGGACCTCGGACGCACATCGCTTTTGTCGCACCATATTGAAACCGGTGCGTCGCCGCCTGTCTGTATGCACCCTCACCGCATGAGCCCGGCGGAAAGGGAACACGTGCGTGGGGCGGTAGATGAATTGCTGGCGGCGGATATTATCTCGCCATCCAATAGTCCTTGGGGTGCGCCCGTCGTTTTGGTTAAGAAAAAAGATTGTGGTACGAGGTTTTGCGTTGATTTCCGCCAGCTGAACAAAATCTCGGTAGCGGACGCGTACCCCTTACCGAGGATGGATGACTCATTGGATGCTTTATCGGGTGCTAAATTATTTTCCACCCTTGACCTGTCCTCGGGCTTCTGGCAGCTTCCCCTCGATGACGAGTCAAATCCCAAAACGGCATTCCGCACGCCGCAAGGCCTCTTTGAATTTAATCGATTGCCGATGGGCCTGAACGCGGCTCCGGCCACGTTTCAGCGGCTCATGGAATTGGTGTTGGCGGGACTGCAGTGGGAAACGTGCCCCATATATCTAGACGATATAATTGTCTTTAGCCGCACGTTCGAGGAACATCTCCAACGCCTTGAGACAGTTTTTCAAAGAATGCGTGCGGCTGACCTTAAGTTTAAACCGAGGAAATGCCACCTCCTGCAACACTCCGTCCGTTACCTGGGTCATATTGTCAGTTCGGACGGTGTATCCACTGACCCTCTGAAAACGAAGTGTGTACGTGAGTGGCCCACACCCACTTCAGTGGGTGATGTTCGGCGGTTTATTGGATTCGCTTCCTATTATCGCCGCTTCGTTAAGAACTTTGCGACGTTGGCAAAACCATTACACATTCTGACTGGCAAAAATCAAAGGTTTAAATGGGGGGCGGAGGAAGAAAGTTCCTTTATGGCACTTCGGGACCACCTCGCCACGGCGCCTACGTTAGATTACCCAGATTCTTCACAGCCGTTCATCCTTGATACGGATGCTAGTGATATCGGCATTGGGGCCGTTTTGTCGCAACGTAAGGACGGGGTTGAGAGGGTGGTGGCGTATGGCAGCAGGGTTCTGTCCCCTGCGGAAACGCGATATTGCGTGACAAGGCGGGAACTTTTGGCAATTGTCCATTTTGTTCGATTGTACCGGCCATACCTGTATGGACGGAAATTCCTGGTCCGCACTGATCATGCGGCTTTGCAATATTCCCTCAAATTGGATCAGCCATCAGGCCAATTGGCCCGGTGGTTGGAATTGTTACAGGAATTTTCCTTCGATATAACATACCGAAAGGGAGCCCGTCATGCGAACGCTGATGCTCTCTCAAGGCTGCCGCCCGTTCCTCCGTGCACTTGCCTGACGGGCACGCACCGCTGCGCCGCACCGCCCACGTCGCCCTGCCCGGTTATGGGGGCGATAGCGAATGAGGACGACGCAGGGGCGAAAGCGAAAGAGGAGGACCAGCAGGTGTCGGTGGACACCGATGATACCTTACGGCTGCCGCACGCGGTCTGGTTGCGCGAGCAGGAGGCCGATGCCTCGCTGTCTCCGCTACGTAAATTGGTTGGGAAACAGAAATCGCAATTGGCGGGCTGGAAGTGGCAGATGTTCCGGGGTAAGTCGGGATTGCTAATGTGTACCGACGGGGTGTCTGACCGACCACGCTTGGTGGTGCCTACTTCGCTTCGCTACGACCTGCTCCGTGCTCTGCACGCTGATAAGTTGATGCACCTCGGCATCCAAAAGACTGTGGCCGCGATGCAAAAGGATTTTTTCTGGGCCGGTATGACGGCGGACATCAATGATTTTGTCCGCTCGTGCCATGACTGTGCGAAAAGGAAGCCGCCTCGGAACCACTATGTACCACCGTTGCGTTCCATTGAAGTGTCCCGTATCAACGAATTAGTGGCTCTCGACATTCTGGGGCCGTTTCCCCCGTCGGCTAGGAGCAATAAATACCTTCTGGTCGGGGTGGAATATTTTTCTCGATGGCCGATGGCCTGGCCTCTGCCCGACCAAACGGCAGCGTCCATCACCGACGCTTTCTTGAACGGGTATGTCATGGACAAGGGGGCACCTGAAAGGCTGCTCAGAGATGAAGGCCGTAATTTCTCCTCCAAATTGCTTAGAAAAGTTTGTGATGCGCTAGGTACAAAGAAGGTTCGCACCTCCCCATACCATCCACAAACAGATGGTATGGTGGAACGATTCAACCGTACCCTTTCCGCTATGCTTTGTCACACGGTCAGTGAAAAGCAAACCGATTGGGACTTGCACGTACCAGGCGTCTTGGCGGCATACCTCATGGTTCCGCACACGTCCACGGGATACTCACCGTTTTTTTTTATGTATGGCCGTGAAAATGTTCCACCCATCGATGTGCAACTGGGTACGCCGAGTAAACAACCGTCCCGCTCCCTGCCTGACCACGTGCGTGACTCGCTTGAACGAGTAACGGAAGCGCGAGAGGCTGCCCGGTGTGCGACGGCCCGTGCTCAGGCAAGGAACGAACGGTACGCGCGTCGATCGCATACTCGCATGCCTTGGTCAGTGGGAGACCTGGCGTGGCTCCACTGCCCCCAGGTACCGGCGGGCACATCTCCTAAACTGCACAGGCCATGGCGGGGGCCTGTGACGCTGGTAGATGTTCGGAACTCGCAAAGTATCCGCGTTCAATATGGCAAACGTCGGTGGTATGTTCATTCCTCGCGACTTAAACCCTATGTTGACGCGGTCCTTCATCCCCAATAGCTGACCTGCCGGGTTCTGCTGGGCCGACTGCGCCGCTTGACACGCCCGTTGATCCCAGGGGGGACTGTGTTGTGCCTCCTGCAGATGAACAGGTTCTGATTTTCATTTGTTATTGCCGGGTACGGATACCTCTCCTACATTAACATTAGCTGCCCCACCCATCTCTAAACCTTCATAAATAGCCTGCCTCAGCAGCTTTCCCCCTCTTTTTTACCTGATGACGATTGCTTGTGTTTTGATCTAAACGTCGTGATATTGTTATTATTTATATTTTTCTTATTTTTTCTATCTACGTGGCTTTACCGAAAAACCCAAAGAATAGTACATTATCTGTTATATAAAACCTTCAGAAATTGGCTAGAGACACGTAGTACACAATCTGAATATTTAGCAAGTTGATACTCAACCGATAAAACAGGATTGCCCTGTTTAGTGAAGACCATTGAGTATGCACAGCCAACATGGGTACCAATTTTAAACGTTCATAGCTGGAACCTTGCAATTTAACAACAGGCTTTTGCATGAATAAAAAAAATACACTGCAAGTCTGTGGGAACTGGTGATGTAATAAAAAATGTGTATACTAAAGAGTTTCGGATTATCTGGAGTTGATGGTATTCATGACACAATCTGCCACTCATTACAGAGTAATTGGATGCATCAGCTGGCGTTAGAATGGAATAAATACCACCCAAGGGATCTCGTTTATTTGAAAACATATTAAAGCATTTTGTTTTATTTTTCATTGTTCTCATTTGCGATGCAGTGTTTTCCTTCAACTGAGAATTGCATGAAAAATTAAGCAGGTGCACCCATAGAGATAGACAATGCTGTTTGACCACCGGCGATTTGTATTTATTATATACTTTGTGCCGCACAATTCTAGACAGCGTACTCAATACTACTTTTGATATGGTTATTTAAAATACATTCTAAACAACGGGGCTCCATAATTTCATGTTTCACCAATATGATACAGGTTAAGCAAAATATATGAATAATGTATGTTACATTGCATCAGTGTATTCCACCGAATATACATGTTACATTGCATCAATGTAACTCACATATTGGGTAGAATTAACTGTGGTCCCAGGCTGATATGTGCATTTTATTTTTTATTTATGGGCCATTTATTCCTAATTTTCACTGGCGGAGCCAGCTGGGGGCACGTGCATTTTCCGATCCCCACTGTCACTGTGTAGCATATTATGATGTGCCAGGGACTCTATGAGATGATAGGACAATAGTTTGAGTCCATAATTAGCAATAAGTAACGGCAAAACAGTTATAAGTGACTCAGAATTGTGTGCAGTTGCGAATAACAGTACATGACTTCCCTGTAGGCATACCTTCAGCGAGCGCGATGCCGATCACACACGGTTCGAATTCGACCCTCGATCGATGGCTGCGCCATCGCCGCACACGCGTCGAATAAAAAGCAAGGAACAAGTCCTTACTTACTAACAACTCCTATCATTTTTCATTGCTGGAGTGGTTGCCCCCCCCCCTACCTGAAAATCCCTTCTCCGCCATTGCTAATTGTCATGGATAAGAACTGGTCATAGAAGGTGTGAAATGTTTCCTATTTATATCAGTGGAGTCAACGGCCAACGTGAATTTGATCAATCATTTGGGGCTAATAATCAATAATCTAATTAATACCGGACACGATTTTCTGCAGTTTGTATGTTTTCCTCCTGATCTGCATGGGTTTCCCGTGGGTTTTCTGGTTTCCTCCCATAGCTAAAGAGATATTATAATAATAATAATGCACAGTGTATTGGCCAAAATATCCCAATGGTACAGGTCACCTGCGAATTACGCCCCCCCCCCCTACTGTGAAAAACTTTGCAGGGTCCTCCTGCAAGAGAGAACCTTGAGCAATACCTTTTTGGGTAATCAAGCGCAAGAGTTGACACACAGCCCCGATAAGACCGTTCCAATGCATCCACGATGCTGTGGACAAACCAGAGAGGATGAGAGGCGCCATAGTGTTCATATGCACTCGTGGAGACCTACGAGTGAGATTTGAAACAGTTGGCATTAAAATTATCCTATTGTCTGCACTTTGAGAGTTTCACACACCAGCATTTGCTTGGCACAAGACGAATAACTAGTACACAAAAAGGGTGGTGGTGGGTTAACGACACATTATATTTACGAGATCTAACCAAACAATATTTATTACGAAAAAGGAGCAGTCAGGTATAGATGTGAAAGGAAAAAAATATATATTTTAGTGTCCAATAACAAGCATCATCGGTCAATGTACGCGTTTACATTGCTCATTGGAATCCAAAACCACAGTAATCTTGTTCTCTAATATTTAATAAAGAGTTCTGCTTTGCACGAGTGATGCTGCCACGGTGCAATGATCAGCATACCGAATGTGCGATTCACTGGTCGCCGAATCGATCTCCCGGCGTGGAGGTTGAAACTAACTGTGCAAGTTTCTTTATGCACCCCCTCCCCCACCGCTTCCATCCACCCGACAGCATAAATGGGTACGCCATGGTCAATCAATGGGCAGGTCACATCACAGATGTCCAGTAGGGGCGGGTGAGAACGGTACAACAAACAATACAAAAACACGACAGGAGGGCAAAGTATAGCAAAGATAAGAAAATCACGTAAAGAAAATCCCATTTAAACTCAGCCATTTTATTCTATCAGGTAAACCCCACTGAGCTATATAGCTCTTTTTCAACGAAGTGGCTTATGAAGTGCAAATTTATAGCAGTCAAATTATCTAAATGTATGTTTACAATTATGGAGAGAAAATCCGGAGGACCCGGAGAAAAAAATCCACGCGACCACGAGGAGAAAGATACACAAAACTTAAAATATACAGCACGCGTCAGGGTCGGGATCGAACCCCCGACCACTTGCATACCAGGCGAGGAAGATAACATCTCGCCACCAAAGAGCAGAGTGTGGGTACTCCAACCTCTTCCAATACGTCCAGCCAGTCTGGAGGCGAAGGTTAATCTACCCTCGAGAGGTGCTCTCCAGAGCTCCCTGCAGTGGAGGCCACTTCCACCAACAGTGGCACGAGAAAGCAATCGCGGTGCTGCGCCTTTAACCCTTACCCCATTGCACACTACTGAAGTGTCCATATCAAGCTCAGTGATTTCACCAATGCAGGCGGATGGCGAAAGTTAAGGCACCAATTCCGTGCAGATCCGACGCAAGACGCAGGTCTCGCGACGTCACCCAACGACAATGGGGGAGCTAATAACTCGGGCTGCGCGTTCACCCCCGCGTGAGAGTCAAGCCACATCCAATTTTGCGTGACAAAAAATATAGAATTAGATGTTGTGATTAGACCAGCCACAGAATGAGATACAATTTATATTTGGACAACTGCGGAACATCCGATTGGACCGCATCTAATTAAATGATTACATTCGGGTAACGTTCGCTTATTTTCAATCGTTAAATACTTGTTAACTATGATCAGTACGTTCCCTCATCCTGTCGCTCAGCCTGAAACCAAGCATTCAACATTCCATGCCACTTTTCACAGTTTTCAGTTTTGGTTTCTAATTTCTTTGTCAGTGTCCAATGTTTCTGACCCGTATTTCTTGATGCATAATATGTGTTTATAGTAAACGTTCTTATTCTGGCAAAGCGGTATATGTTGTTTATCAAAACCATTTTTTCTTCCAAAATCACTTCAACCTGGCTCTTATTTACCTCTTTATTCAGGATATTTATCTCAATATACCTCCAATAGATGGCTTAGGTATACATATCCTTTTGTAAACTTGTTGTCCATTGATTGTTTATGCTGACATTTATCTTGGGGCCGGGTTAGCGAGAGGGCAGTTACACTTCAATATTTCCAGAGAGAGATGGTGAAACTAATTTAATGCGAAAGCAAGGCAAGTTTACGTAAAAAAATCGAGTTCAAGAGGTCGTAGAATATAGACTTAGGATAAGCAACAGATTCAAATCCCTAGAAAAACCAAATTAATGAATGGATGTTAACACGAAAAATAATGCAATAACTCGCATTGTTAAGGACAGTGCACTGAGTTGGGAGCATAGTAAATACGCAAATATAAAAGAAGCTAACTGCACAAAGTATCATGAAAACAATGTTGAAAAGTACAAGGATAAAAATGGCAACTAAAAGACAGAACACAGAGAACTCGGTCAAAACACTTACAAGAAGAACGAGAATATGTTGAGGGAACACAACACAACGGTGATTAAAGATGTCACATTAAACAATGGGAGCCTGAACACATAATAAAGGGCACTGATTGGTGAGTCAAAAGTCAAATGGTAGCTCTTAGAGAGCAAGATGGAATCATAATGCGTGGTGGAGACAGACTCATAAAACTAGCGTAGGAATGTTATGCAGAACTTAAGCGCGATATAACAAAATCATACCACAGGATGTTACGATGCCCTTTGAAGTATGAAAATGGTAAGCATCTGCAGCAGATGGAATGACTACAGACATCATTAAAGAAGTGAGACCAGCTGCTGGAAGACCAAACTAGCAGACCAATTTACTGAATATGCATGCATACATTGTACATCTAAACTGCGGAATGATGCTTCAATCATTCTTCTGCTCAAAGAGGGAGAATACATACTTGAAGTAAGACAAACAAATGATCCTCCTTATAACTCGTGTATAACTCATGACTTGTCTACGAGTATCATAGGAAGCCAAACAATGGACATGTTAGAGGACAATCAGCCATATGGGCAAGCTAGATTTAGGAAATATTTTTGCTACCTTTGACCACTTTAAAACTATCACTCAGGTACAAAAAACAACAGAAAATGAAATTCATATGAAATTCCATTATGCCTGGCTATTTATAGATGATGAAAAGGCATTTGATTCATTATAAATCGTTTACAAAAGCCAAGGCCTAAATAAAATAGAGAAACAATGAACATCCATTTCCAATGAAGGAACTTCTCCAATGGGGTTGCACATAGACCACAAAAGTATACAAATGAGGAAGCTTTAAAAAATATACTTAAGAAGCAACAAAAGTAAATGGTTATTGTTGAACACTGCAGTATTGCTTGATATGGTATGAATAAGACGTTAAATATCGTACTGCCTTATCCTAGTTGATTCAACTGCCCACCAGACCCCAATACAATTTCTTTAGGATCATATTTGGGTTTGAAGAGAACCGATGTGATTGAGTCCAACAGACTGGCACTATACATACCCACTAATTCACATTTTAAAAACATACCCATTGAACTGCTGAGTGCCTGGGTAGCAAGGCTGGTTTATGGACCGGGCCAGTGGGGTCAGTGCCCCGGGGCCTCGGACTGCCAGGGGACCTCCAAGCCTCAGGCCGCATGCGGTGCGTGGCCCAAGACTTCCGAAGGAAGTTGAACACCAGGGCCCTCAGTGCTCACAGCGCAAGTTGACCACTAGGCCCCTGGGTGCTTATTGCGTGAGCTAACCACTAGGGCCCCCCAGACTCCTGAGCGCTTACAATGTGAGGCCCCCCGGGCCCCTTGGTGTTTAAAATGTGAGCTCACCACTAGGGCCCCCCAGACCCCTCAGTGCTTATAATGTGAGGGCCCCCCAGACCCCTTGGTGTTTAAAATGTGAGCTGACCACTACTGCCCCCGAGATCCCTCGGCGCTTACAATGTGAGGGCCCCCAGACCCTTTGTATTTAAAACGTAAGCTGACCACTAGGGCCCCTGGGCCCCTCAACGCTTACAGTGTGAGAGTCCCTGGGCCCCTCCACCCATAAAGCATGAGCTGACCACTAGGGCCCACGGGCCCCGCAGCACTTACAATGTGAGTCCCCTCGGTGCTTAAAGCGTGAGCTGACCACTAGGGCCCCTGGGCCCCTGGGTGCTTACAGTGTGAGTTGACCACTCGGACCCCCAGGTCCCTCGGTGCATACATCGAGCGTAACACCTGGGGCCCCTTGGTACATACAGTGCATGCTTAAAACGAGAGCCTTTCGTAGAGTACAGTGCTTCTGTACAACTGAGCCACTGGCTGGCTCGCTACAAAATGCTGTGACATGATACAATATTCACCAACAAGTCAGTTCATTCTGCTAGCTGCACATTTTCCCTAACTAGCTGCCCACGTGATTCTGCTTGTTAACAGAAATTACTTAGCTCGCTGCCATTTGTGCCAGCTAGCTGCCCTTACAACCAAACTAGCTGCACTAAGAAGTCAGCTAGTGAGATCGAGGGCTCGTCGTTTGTTGAGAGCTTAGTTAGTCGTTGACAAATAAATTATTAGAATTACACCGCGGTTTTGTGAAACATTAAAAAATATGCCAAAATCTATATTTTGTCATACACTAACGCATATATGAGACCCAATCCATACTTAAAGATTAAGGAAAACCCCATTCATTTTTTCCATATAACCTCTGTTTTTAGATCCACAGAAATAGATAATGCTAACGTTGACATGCAAATTGTCAACAGCCCTCCCCATCGATGGCGTGTGGCCTATGTGCATAGTCTCCACCAAGTAATTTCACTGACTTATCAAAAACCTTTGTTGGTTGTTCAGCCAAAAAAATATGTTATCTTTTGAATTTCAAGCAACATAATCCTCTCTGTGTCAGGCAGGTATATAATACATTTTTTGATAGGAAAAAGCCACAAACAGATGCCTGTTTTTTTGTTTGATATCCCACAGTAATATAGAGACTCTTAAATCTTTTTATAAAACAACAGCCTTTTAAAATATGATTTGGGTCCTTCGTTAAAGCCACGTCGATAGGAAAAATAAAGGCTATTTCAACAATCCCTCCTAAGGGCAATTTTCTAACAGCCTTTTTAAAGAGTTAGGGTTATTTTATTTTACGTGCTAATCTATTTTTTTATTTTACAGTGAGGGAAAAAGTATTTGATCCCCTGCTGATTTTGTACGTTTGCCCACTGAAAAAGAAATGATCAGTCTATAATTTTAATGGTAGGTTTATTTGAACAGTGAGAGACAAAATAACAACAAAATCCAGAAAAACGCATGTCAAAAATGTTATAAATTGATTTGCATTTTAATGAGGGAAATAAGTATTTGACCCCCTCTCAATCAGAAAGATTTCTGGCTCCCATGTGTCTTTTATACAGGTAACGAGCTGAGATTAGGAGCACACTCTTAAAGGGAGTGCTCCTAATCTCAGCTTGATTGATTGATTGCTTCTGTGAACAGGTGTCTTTTATACAGGTAACGAGCTGAGATTAGGAGCACACTCTTAAAGGGAGTGCTCCTAATCTCAGCGTGTTACCTGTATAAAAGACACCTGTTCACAGAAGCAATCAATCAATCAGATTCCAAACTCTCCACCATGGCCAAGACCAAAGAGCTCTCTAAGGATGTCAGGGACAAGATTGTAGACCTACACAAGGCTGGAATGGGCTACAAGACCATTGCCAAGCAGCTTAGTGAGAAGGTGACAACAGTTGGTGCGATTATTCGCAAATGGAAGAAACACAAAAGAACTGTCAATCTCCCTCGGCCTGGGGCTCCATGCAAGATCTCACCTCGTGGAGTTGCAATGATCATGAGAACGGTGAGGAATCAGCCCAGAACTACACGGGAGGATCTTGTCAATGATCTCAAGGCATCTGGGACCATAGTCACCAAGAAAACAGTTGGTAACACACTACGCCGTGAAGGACTGAAATCCTGCAGCGCCCGCAAGATCCCCCTGCTCAAGAAAGCACATACATGCCCGTATGAAGTTTGCCAATGAACATCTGAATGATTCAGAGGACAACTGGGTGAAAGTGTTGTGGTCAGATGAGACCAAAATGGAGCTCTTTGGCATCAACTCAACTCGCCGTGTTTGGAGGAGGAGGAATGCTGCCTATGACCCCAAGAACACCATCCCCACCGTCAAACATGGAGGTGGAAACATTATGCTTTGGGGGTGTTTTTCTGCTAAGGGGACAGGACAACTTCACTGCATCAAAGGGACGATGGACGGGGCCATGTACCGTCAAATCTTGGGTGAGAACCTCCTTCCCTCAGCCAGGGCATTCAAAATGGGTCGTGGATGGGTATTCCAGCATAACATTGACCCAAAACACACGGCCAAGGCAACAAAGGAGTGGCTCAAGAAGAAGCACATTGAGGTCCTGGAGTGGCCTAGCCAGTCTCCAGACCTTAATCCCATAGAAAATATGTGGAGGGAGCTGAAGGTTCGAGTTGCCAAACGTCAGCCTCGAAACCTTAATGACTTGGAGAAGATCTGCAAAGAGGAGTGGGACAAAATCCCTCCTGAGATGTGTGCAAACCTGGTGGCCAACTACAAGAAACATCTGACCTCTGTGATTGCCAACAAGGGTTTTGCCACAAAGTACTAAGTCATGTTTTGCAGAGGGGTCAAATACTTATTTCCCTCATTAAAATGCAAATCAATTTATAACATTTTTGACATGCGTTTTTCTGGATTTTTTGTTGTTATTCTGTCTCTCACTGTTCAAATAAACCTACCATTAAAATTATAGACTGATCATTTCTTCGTCAGTGGGCAAACGTACAAAATCAGCAGGGGATCAAATACTTTTTTCCCTCACTGTATCTACTCAAAGCTGCCTTTAGGTACAAGTAGACTATAAAATACTACCACTTGATTGTATTTTCCAACAACAGTATTTGAATGGTGTTGTCATTATTAATATATATATTAATGCAATTATTATTGAGATATGCTATAAATATATTCATATAAATGGCATACTAGTTCTAAAATATGGACCACAAACGTTGGAATAGTGGTGCTTACAAAAAGAAAGCCAAAAAAGAAAAGGAGGCAAAAGAGGCAGTTTTGCTTCAAAGTGTTCCACTCATTGCCAACTTCTTTCAAAAACCCTCTGATAGTAATAATAATGACAGCAGCACTATTGTCAGCTGTGAGGAAGGAACTAGCACTAGTTCAGTTTCCAGTAATGTTCTCATTCCTCCAGAGCCATCCTTTGAAGGCGAACCCTCAACAGCTAATGGTATACAAGAACCATCATACTTAATTTGGAGCTTTCGTGACTGCAGGAATTACTCTTTAATTTATTTTAATTTATTATTTTCTCTTTATACGTGACTTTACCGAAAGAACCAAAGAGTAAGAACCATCATTTCCACCTCAGGAGCAGTTGGGCAGTTCACAAGAATCAAATCAGCAACCAAGCCATTCCTGGTGCTATGAGGTCACCGACTCTGCATTATGGCAAAGCACGTTCAGTGACATTGTTAAGTCAGTGCTTATTGAAAGAGGAGCAGTCCCCTTACAAAACCGCAGTGAAAAATACCCAGCTTCAGTCCGAGATAGAGCGCTTGGTGGAAAGACTAGAAGTTTCAACAAAAAACTTGGGAACTGTATATTGCCAAATGGGCAAAATTTTCTAGACAGTGGCTACTGTACTCACCCTCAACAGGTTGTGTGTACTGTTTTGCATGCAAATTGTTCTCCAGCAAGCTCGGTGGCTTTAGTCAGGGGTTTAGTGACTAGACACTCTGAAAGAATAGGGGAACACGAAAAGAGTGTAGAACACAGATCATGCATGCTTGCCTTGCATCAGCGGACAAAGGGCGGTGCTATAGATGCAGAAATCATGCAGCTACTTGATGGGGAACTAAATACTGGAGGGACATTTTTAATAGAGTTGTAGCAGTGATCAAGTTCTTGGGTGAAAGAGGACTTGTGTTTAGGGGAGATGATGAACGGTTTGGGTCAACCCATAATGGTAATTTCCTTCGCATTCTAGAATTGCTATTACAATTTGACCCATTCTTAGTTGAATATTTTAAAAAGTTTGGCAGAAAAGGAAGAGGCACAGTGTTCTATTTGTCATCGTCAATATGTAAATAACTCATTGAGCTAATGGATCAGAAAACTCACCAAACAACAGCAAATGGGATTCAGGATGCCAATATTTTTCAATAATTGTTGACTCCACCTCAGATCTGTCACACGTGAACCAATTGACGTTCATATTCCAGTTTGTTAACAGCAGCAGGAATGTGGTGGAGTGATAAACCCGGGCTTTGAGCCAATTGAGAGCCACACTAGTAAAAGTTTAGCAGACTGTGTGACTTTGATGGTGGAGGACCTTGGGTTGGACCTTTCAAAGTGTAGCGGTCAGTCATATGACAATGCAAGCAACATGTCAGGAAAATACAATGGGCTACAGTCCCACCTAAAACAAAAAAAACCTCTGATAGAGTATGTGCCTTGTGCAGCACATTCACTTAACTTAGTTGGTGTTAAAACCTTAGATGGCAGTAGCCCAAAGGCTGACGAGTCTTTTAACATGTTGCAGTCACTATACACATTTTGCTCTTCATCCATACACAGATGGGGGAAAGTATTTCAGGAGACAGATGTCAAACTGACGTTAAAATCGCTGTCTAGTACTCAGTGGAGTGCTCAGACAGTCAACCAAGGCACTGTGGAGAAATTACACCCACATTAGAGAGGCCTTTGGTGGTATGTGCAATGATGATAATAAGAAAAGAGATACTCTTATTGAGGCCGCTGGACTATGTGCTAAATTTAACACCTTAGAGATGGTGTTCATGGCACATTTCTGGGACGTCATACTTGACCGGTTCCATGCTACAAGCATACACCTACAAAAATGTGACATTGACATCTCTGTAGCAGCACAGCTTTTGTCTTCGTTGAGGGATTTTGTGGCGGGACAACAAGACCAGTTTGAGGCTTTTGAAAGAGCAGCCTTAAATGTGACAGGTGTCTCTCAGTCATATAAGCACGATCTTCAGCGAAAGAGAAAATGCAAAACATTTGCAGATGAGAGCTCAGAGCCAGGTGTGACACTTGAGGGGAGGGAGAAGTGCAAAATAGAAACGTTTTATGTGGTCATTAATAAGCTAGTGGCATGCCTTGAACATCGCTTGGACGCTTACAAGTGTTTGACCAGTCTCTTTGAAGTTCTGATTAGTCAGATCAGGTGTCTAACCAGTGATGTCATAGTGAAAAATGTAAATGCACTCTGCGCTGCATATCCATCAGACCTGGACATTAACTTTGCCAACGAACTCATCCAATTCAAGTCTTTCATGTCTGACTCTGAGGGTGAGAAGTGCCCAACTAAATTGCTTGAGACCTTGCAGGCACTTAATCTGCAGTCAGTGTTCCCCAATGTTTTCGTGGCACTTCGGATTTTTCTAACTTTGCCGTGACAAACGGCCAGGGTGAGCGGACATTTTCCCTTTTAGGCAGAATACAAAATGAGCTGCGGAGTAGCATGTGCCAAACACGTCTCAACTCATTGTCACTTGTCAAACAGCTATATTTTTACGATCTAGTGGATGATTTTGTGAAGAGGAAGGCAATAAAGACACCAATATAGGAAAACGGGGGGGGGGGGGGGGCTCCAAAAGACATGTGCCCAGCTGCCTCACGGGACCATGTTCCGGCCCTGCTGGGTAGGATTCTTGCTCAAATATTATCCTCAACGTCAGGCTTGTCACCTTGTTGATCTCGTCAAGGAGCATAAATAATCACGTAAACTCCAGCCATCCTCGCAGCAGAGGCTTTTGGCTCGCCATCGAACAAACACGGTTATGCCATCACGCGCTTTCAGATGTGCTTCTGCGGCCGTCTGGAACGCTCTTCCTTCCGATATTAGGAAGCCACTGGAGCTATGCACTTGTAAATGTAAATTGAAAGCTACATTTTTAAAGATTATTTTGTGTAGTTTGTTGTCTTTTTCCCGCACCTCCGATTAGCACGGTTGGCTACGTACGGTGTGAGAGAAGTTCAACATACATACATACGTATGTCACCTTATGCACACGTACCTACTTCGGCTTATGTTATGGTAATTATAGATCATTCACACTTACATTCACACTCATACTTGCGGCTTTAAAACTTCAAAGGATAAATATGCAGGTCAAGTAGGCAGGGAAAGGCAGCACATGAAGCTCCCCAAAACCCAAAGTCTGGAAAATTGCTTAATTTCCCATTGAATTAACTCAATTAAGCTGCATAAAAGTTATGCACTGCACTAATCAACATCCAACATGCAATAACAATTGATATGATACGTGAATTTCAAAATTTTACACTTATTTTTTGAATTGTAGTTTCATTTATACATCACAATTTCTCAATTATATATATACACTGCATATATATATATAAAGGTGTTGTTCTATGCCCCCTGCAGCTATTAACTAAAAAAAATGGCATGCTGTAAATTGGATGTCTTGTTATGCATAATAAAATATTCTTCTCATAACACATATTTGAGAATTTTGTTATTTAACATATAGCGAGAATTTTTAATTTAGGATATCTTTTATTTACCTTTTTGCATGAAGCACACAGACACGTTTGTCGTTCGCAACACAAGACACGCCTGACACAGACATGTTTCAGCACATTGGACAAAGTGTGTCACATTTCTGAGATGAATAACCCCGGCAACAAATTGTTACAATCTGGATTGCCCTTCTAACGTGTGGAGAAGAAACACACACACACGACAATATTAAACAACTCTCGTGTGTATGTGCCCTGTGTATTGTGTATGCACTGCGGTGCAATCCCTGTGGCGTTGCTGAAATGCTGCCAATTGGAATCTGAACCTGACCATGGCCTCCCATAGGTCATCTTTGCCTAAAATGAGTACGTGGAATTGTGTGTCAACATCAGTGCCGGGGAAGACAAGGTTTCCACTTCCCTTGAGTGTCACATCAGACTTAATAGGCTTAAACTCCGACATTCTAAGCATAAAATGTTGTTTACGTGACACACCTTACTAATTGGCTGTGGGGTGGTGGTGGGGTTAACAACACATTTATATTTACGCGATTTAACCCAAAAACAACTCTAGTATGCCTAAAATCATATTGGTGCCTGGGAAATACCTCATAAATTAGGTCGTACATTATGAAATATACATTAAAACATTCTTTAGATGGTGTTAAATGCAGTCAACATATGCAATAGTGTAGCTATTTGTATATACAACTCTGTTGTCTGTGAATCCTATTTATCGCAGGAGGAGTTAGTGGGTAAAGAAATGCACCCTTACTTTTATTCCAGAGTATACCGGGACTAGGCTGATGTATCTCAGGCCATTAGCCCTCGCACCTGAGATCCTAATGAGGGTCCTCTCCAGCTCAAACCCTCCCACCCCCAGGCTCCTCCACCTCCACAAGCCCAATTTCTCCTTCCCCTATCCCCCATCACTTCAGAATCAGAATATTTATTCATGCTGGAGGAATTCAATGAGCTATGAAGCTCTTTTCACAGATGTCCAGTATATACATGATCTAACTTAAGTGTCTCATTCCACAGAACCCAGGCGAGGTTACGGAGTAGGAGTTTGGAAGCAAGATAAAAAAAGACTACTTTGTTTTCAAAAATAGTTTATTGAAGGCAAATGTTAGATGATGTATAGTAAAATAAATCTATTTATGTAAATATTAGCTGTGTTCTCTTCACTAACATGGCTGGGTGGTTGGGCGAAGTGAGTATGGAAGTGGGCAACCTGCCTATTCTGCCCCACGGCAGATTCTGTATGGGGGTGTGCTTACACAGGAACTTCCTGATATGGTGTTGAGTTTGGTCACGTGACCAGGAAGTTACGATTTAAGGTTCTCTAAGCCACGAGGCAGGGGTGTCAGCTACTACAAAGAGGACAAAATGGAGACACAATTAGAATCTCAGTGAAGACGGGTGCATCTGTTCATTGTGGGACTTTAACAAGCATTGTCTGTAAGTTCGTTTATGTTCTTATAATACTGGGAATGCTGTTATAATGTTAGGATTGCCGTTATAATGCTGTAAATGCCTTTATAATGCTGTTAAATTGTTATGATGAATATGAGGCCTAGTTAACAACAAAGCCTGCCACTTGCATTATTGTGAATGTTATTTGTAGTTGGATAAGCTAAGCCAGACTTGTGCCTATGTAACTTGAATGCATTCTTCAGAGCAAGGATGAAGAAGTATCTCATCCACAGTTCAATGTTATGTGCAGCACTGCACATTTAGGCTGCAGTATGGTGATTACACAAAGTGACCTTATTTAACACGGTAGCTTATTCTATTGTTGTATAGAAATTCAGTGCTAATGTAGGTGCCTGGTCTATCCAGGACCTATTGTTGAGATTCATGTTATCTAAGACAATGTTATGATTCTGCAGTGTTCATTCATTGTATTGATATTGCAAGTATTAACAGATGCTTTATTTTGTGCTGTGTTTTCCCATCAGTTTTACCTCGTTCTATTCATTAAATAAGTTGGAGTCGGATTTTCACCCTGGCTCTGAAAGTTTATTGAATGCGAGGTTAACTACTCAGATAGTAGTGCAACGCAGCACACAGCGAGGCCGAGACACTCCCTGTGGTGTGCTATCGGTCAGGGCAGTGGGCACAGATGTGGCAAAGCAGCCTGCTATTTGGGCAGATTGAGGCATCGTTTTGCGAGGTGGCATTTCATTTCCGTGTAAACCTCTAGTCCTTAAGTTCACTCATTCTGTTCTAAAAACTGGACCCATTTTATTATTAAACGGTGTCCAGAGGTACATTAATTAGGTCCAGGTGTGTTCCCCCTTTTTTCATACTCGGAAGGGCAGTTTCCTCCTTCAAGTATGCCATCTAGAACTTCCTCCTATAAGAATTCAAGGGTGATGAAAGGGGACTTGAAGAAATACAGACCCATTAACCCCCTATCGTACGTAAATACATTGTTGTCATGAGGATTGCTTGGAAGAGAATAATGACAAATTTAGGGGCCAACCATAGGCCGAATTTGACTTGTAGATTTGGGGGGGGGGCAGGTGTATATAATTTATTTATTTTTTATCTGAATTGCAAACTACTGAAAATAAATTAATAAAGGTGTCCAGTTTGGGTGGGGCATTGCCCCCCGGTGCCCCCCCCCCCCCCCGCAAACTCCACCTATGGGGCCAACTAACCAAGAGCATCAAGCGGGGTCGAGGAAAGGTTTCTCTAAACGAATCTAAAAATTCAAACTAAACTGTTATAGTTTACCAGGTAAGGCCCACTGAGCTACATAGCTCTTTTTCAGAAGCGACCTGGCCACAAATGATTGCCCAAAGAATTGGCCTCATCATGTGGAAATTTATAGCAGCCACATACTCTTAAAAGCATGTTTTTGAATGCGGAGGGAAAAACCAGAGGACCCAGAGAAAAATCCACACGACCACAGGGAGAAGATGCAAACTCCAAATATAGAGGTGTCAGCGTCGGGATGAAACCCACAGTGCCCTGTATTTTTGGTATAACAAGTAGGCAAATTAGATACATTTGTAAACAAGCGAGCGGCGACCTAATGCCCTCTACATTGTTGACATCACGGTCAGCTCCTTCCAATTACGTTTCATAATTTGTATTCAACGCTATTTTTATCATTGTCATACGACACAATGTCATATGCCACGAACATTTTCACGATGCATAAAACTTTAAAGTGTATTTTGTTTTTGTACGTCGTCGAGCCGTCCCTCATGTGCGACAAGCAGCGTGCGTGCGCTCTCGCTTGCGTTGAGGAAAGGAACTCGCGCTTATGAGTGCGCTCACGTACTGTAGCAAAGATGCATCGTGCAGAGTCATTATTTATCATTATTATTGTCTCTTGTTGATTACAAAACGTTGGGTGACAAATTAACCCGATTTTTCACAAGATGTCACCTCTGACATCTCATCTAGACACTACTCCCACCTGTATTAGTTCAAATGTAATCCGTACATTGCATTTTCCTTATCAGCGATGACTATGGACCATTCAATGTCCACGTCCGAAATTCGAATTTTGACAAGAGCACTATCATCTATTTCATTATCATTATATATATTTTATAACATCGTGCTTTGAACATGACTCTGCAACGGTGAGTTACCATCAGAAGCTACGCTTCATTTTAAATACTAACACCTATGCACACTATTGCGGACATGCGTGCTGACATATGCACTCACGCGATGCCACATCCACATAAGACAAAGCCAAAGACGAAGATCCCCCACATAGCCTGTAACACACTGTTGTGGAAAGTGCTGTTGGCAAGCAACTATGAAGGCCGACACGGCACATGAGGGCGTGGGTGGCCAACATCATGCCCTGCTGCCTTTTTCTCCCTGGTGGTGATCTTTACACTCCGTACCAGGTACTCATTTAAGGCTGAATCGACCTAGGGGAGGCCCAAGACTGGTTTAGATATTATTCACTGGTGTTGGCCGTAAGCAGGAATCGAATTCGGGTCGCTGGGTTCGTAGCGCAGCATGCTAACCGCTACGCTACCGCTCCCCACATTCGAACACACACTTCATCACAGATGCACTGATGCACAGGAATACTTTATCACCAATGAAGCAATGTAGTAATCATAACGGATAGGTGATTTAGTGAAAATGATTTGATGTGAATCAAAGCAAATGACATACATTTCTAAAGCCATTCACCTTGAAATAATTTTCCTCCCTTTATTTTTGTTTTGTATTGGCGGCTAGATTTATTGTTGTCACAGCCCGAGCTCGCCTAATTCGGGTGCAATTAGATCTCATGCCTAGGTTCAGTAAAATTTTTGTGATTACATTTTTTAAGGCAGAATCAGGATGGTGGGCGAATTATTCCTTTTGCATCTCACACGCAGACCTGGCGGGTTTGTTGTGGGTAGATAGGCTCGTTTGGTGGTGGAGGTTGAACTGTGAGATATCAGGGCAACATCCAATTTGATAGGTATACATTTGGGGGTGCTCTCATATGATACTGTGAGACGCTTTACACATTGTTTATGGTGTATTGGTGCGCATGCATGGCGCGTATCTAAATTTAATTGCCTACAAATAACAAACAATTCTTAGCGTCTCGTCAATCCACTGCTGGATGAAGGGCTTGTCGACACTATGCCAGTTATGGGGGTTGTTCAACCATACTTCACCACACTAGATACCTTGGATTGGTGAAGGTGGGTGCCCCCAGCTTTGGTTCAGAAATCAATTGCCGATGACAGTCACGGCCAGGAACCAAAACAGGTCACTGGATTCACTGTGCAATGAGAACCACTGCACGACCACTCCACTTCCGTCTCTCGGCTAGCAATGAATTATGGTGCGATATTACGTTCACATTGATGGATTATACATATGTCTATGTACAGCTCTTTTTGTTCATTGACTGCTGAATGAGGTTAACTGCCCGTACTTAAGCATGCTGGTAAGTACCGGTGGGTGAAGGTGGGAAGCATACATGTGGGAGCATATAAGCATACACAAGTAGAATAATGGATTTTTTTCTGTAGTCTGC
This sequence comes from Lampetra planeri, assembly GCF_965212315.1. Classification (NCBI taxonomy): domain Eukaryota; kingdom Metazoa; phylum Chordata; class Hyperoartia; order Petromyzontiformes; family Petromyzontidae; genus Lampetra; species Lampetra planeri. The sequence goes on from NC_136110.1 coordinate 13,278,041, forward strand.
TGCCCACAATGTAGCCCCGCAATCTATAACCCCAGTTATGCACAGTGGCTGCCCACGCAAGTACCGTCCAAGCTCAACCTGCTTAGATTCTCAGGTCTGAAAGGTTTGTGCTCTTTCGGGGGATGCTTTCTTTCTACTCGTATGTGCCCTTTGAAATGCAGTTCCTTTTCATCTGCTTCGCATTCACACTGATGCAGCGGTTCTTGATGGCTTTAATTTCAAACAGAACAAAGGACCCAGCCAACAATAGCCTTATTTTGTGCTACCCACACGTTCTGGCCGGCCAGCAGCTTTCAGAGATGAAGTGAGGATGGCTTCGCTATCGGAAACCACTCGGTGCCTCGTAAATTGCCAGAATGAACAGGCTTGAGGTCAGCATGCCCATCGTTTACAATGACGATACTGCCGTGGCCACGTCCTTGATGATCTCAGCGCCATGGACAGAGTTTGCTTTTTGGGCACCAAATCAATGTCGTTAGCAAACTGTATACGTGTGTAATTAACACGAAAACTCAACACATTTGTCAATAACGCTGCCTTCAAAAGAGAAAGTATGTAATGGGAAACATTTCCGGAAATTGCCATTCTGCACAGCACATAGAAGAGGCCGAGTTGTTATCATCAACATTTTCTATATACATATAGTACATGCGTTCAATTATTTGGTGATACTGCTGCTGCATTGTCAGTGGTACACAAGCACAAGTGTCAAAAAAACCAACTCAACACATTCGTCAATAATGCTGTGGGCCTTAAAAGTAAAACTACATAATAGGCGACGTTTCGAGTGATGTCCCTTCTTCTACTATGAAGAAGGCCCATCAGGGCTCAGATAATCTACCTTATGTCTTTAGTTTGTTGTTCTTCCCCTGCACTCCGATTAGCATGGTTGGCTAAGTACGGTGCGAAAGAAGTTGAACATACATACGTCTGGTCTTGGGGTGGAAGCCTCAGTCCAAAACACCATGGGACAAGGGGGGACCTGACAGAAGGGGTTGGCAATCCTCATATGTCGCAGGAGCAGCTTACAGCCTGTAAGCGCAAGGCTGGGATCCCCTTCTAACTGTGCTGTGAATGACAATCAGGAGCCTGTGACCGCGTAAAGCATCGAGCACAGATGACCTCCCCAGTGAACTGCCAAGAGGGGATGGAGATTTTGTGCAGGCTCTGTGCAAGGCTTTGGGCCATAATTCGTCCCTGTCCCTGCTCATGATCATTAAGGACACGTACATACACACACAAAGGTATAGAGTACACATATATATGTATATATTGTATGCAAACATTTACAGGTACGTGGAAATAAACGTGAATAAATGCTAAGGGAAAGAGTGATACGCAAAAACTAAAATAAAGACAGAACGTGACATCAAAAGATGAATGAAGAGCGACACAAATAAAGAGAGGCGTTAAGACAGAGCTGGAGATGGAGGGAGCCAGATACAGAGACATTGCCAGAGACTTGTAGAGACACAGAGAGGGAGAGAGACATGAAGACTAAGGGACGGCAAGACAGCACAGACCATAAACAAAATGGGTGCAATAGACACACTTTTCAGGTGGAAAGCTATGATCGCATATCTAGTGAAGGAGAATGTTGAGGCTGCTGTGATTTATGGCAGAATGTGGTGTGCTGTGTATGGGAACACCTGCACGTGGGAAATAAATGTCAGAAAGTGGGTCGAGTCACTCAAGGTTGGTGAAACAAACGATGCCAATAAGCCAAGAAGTGACAGAACAAGAATGACAGTGGAACTTGATATGTGCTGGGTTAGAACTTCCAGAACCTGGACTTCTACAGTGATAGAATGTCAAACTGGTGCCATGACTGCAGTAGCATATTGATGGGTTATGAGGGTTACAATGTCATGTGGTCGAATTATGGTTGTTTCATGCACCTGTAGTGACATAGGACGTCACTACTGTGTCGGCCCGTACGAGGGCCAAGGGCCCCAAGGGGGAGCCTGGGGGTCACGTGGTGGAGGACCTGGACCTTCCCAGAGGTTGGGAAAGGGAGGCGTGGCCTGGGCGGAGCTGGCCACGCCGGAGCGGTTATAAGCGGGGTGTGAACGCAGAGCAGGGCTGTTCAACACCGAAGTGAAGACGCCTTCATCGGTCCTCAAGTCCCAGGTCGACGTCCGTGACCAGGCAGCCCGTTGCCTGCCCTGGTCACGCTGTATAGTGTTCCAGAGTGTTAGTGAGTTGAGGAAGGTGGTCACCACCTTATGTACAGTGTTATATTACTTACCGTTCTAATGAGTAGTGTTGCCTCCAAGCTGTGTGTGTGCACCTAATTCGAACCCACTACACACCTAACGATCGTACACTGATCATAAGTGAAGCAGCATTGTCTGCAGGAGGCCTTGATTACTCCATACAGCGGTGAAAGTTCCTTCAAAGACTTCCTGTCCTTCACTTATGAATGTTCCCACATCCCACGTGCCTCATGCCACTCGCATGGCAGTACTCACCTCACTACTGTCACTTTATTTCTTTCTTGCTTCTTTCGAAATGCTTTTTTTGTTGTCCTTCCTCTGCACCTCAGATTAGCACGGTTGGCTATGCACTGGTGCCAAAGAAGTTCAATATACATGTATACCTCCCCCTCCCCTCATCCCTGTCCATTCATTTCACAAGACGATATGCTACTTCTGTAATGCTCCTCAAGATGTTACTGCATTTTGGATGCTGTGTAAATTGACGTATAGTAACCCAGGCAATTATCGAATTCTGAGCGTGGACCAAAATGACGAAATAAAGTATGTTTAACGAGAGCACGGTGGAAAGCGTTTGTTAAACTGAGTTTGACCATGCAAAGCAACGAAGCAGTGCGACTTACGAAGAAGCATTCAATCATTGCGTCTCACTTGCCATGAGATGTGGATCAGAAGGAAGGGCACTGGCAAAGAAAGTGGAAACAAAAGCTGAAGAATTACACCAAGAGACCGAGAGACTATTATTTAGATCAGAAAACATATGCAAATCCGAGACATATCGAGCATTGAGGAAAGTAAAGTGGGCTTGGGCGGTGCTCACTGCTCAGAGAGAAGATGGCCAATGAACGAGACTGGTGACAGAAGGGCGGCTAAACAAGAAAACACTCCGTAGAGGACAGCCACCGTGGAGATGGAGCAATGAGATCAGCTCGTGTGTGCAGGAGTGAGATGGTCTGCGGCATTGTGGACCATGTTGGATGGTAAAAGCATGAGGAGGCCTTCATCCAGCAGTTGACTGTCCACAGCCGATGATGATGGCGAATTTATGTTGAATTGTATTGTATTGCATGTGTGGTATGTGCATGTTTACGAAAATAAATACATAGGACACAGATAGTCTTAAATACCACACACAACTACATATTCAGTTCAGCCATGTACATTCCAAACAAACTCGCACACACTATAATACACACATTCCGCACCAGGGGCGGTTTCTTCATTAGGGCGATTGGGCGACGCACCACCAATGTCATTCAACCACAGAGTCACGCTAGCTGTCACTGTGCCTCTGGATATAGTCCAATCAGCGTCATGCTACGTTCTGTGGAGTACCGCCTCTTTTTGGGCGATTTCCCTCCAGCTGAGAATCGCCCCGAGTGGTCCCATAGACTTACATTCAAAGATGATTTTTTTCGAACGGGGGCGCTGCAATGCATTCTCTATGGCTTCCGGGAGGGCTCGCCCTAACGTGCTTACGTCATCATACGTGCTTACGTCATCATACGTAAGCACGTTTCATCCAACAATATAATTTGTCGCCACCTAGTGGAATCTTTAATAAAAGAAACTTGAGTGGTTTGTTTTAATAGTGAGTATAGAAACAAACAAGATGTATTGTAAGAGTCACTTTATTTTTCATTAATATTAAAGAAGTGAAGTTGCCTTTATATGCTTAAGCTGTTAATTTATCCATTGCATGGGTGGACCTTATCCTTATCAATCATCCAGATATTTGCCCTCCCTGAGAGATTTTGCAGGAGCCGCCACTGTTCCGCACACAATACATGGGATGCATAACGCAATACGGTACACATAGAGTATTCCCTCGTTATTCACAAACTTGCTGTCCACGATTTTGGCTATCCGCGAATCGCATTTGGAATTCTACACGACTGCATCCAGAGAGAGAGAAAAATAGTGATGAGATAAAGTGATGAGAGAAAAAGTTATGAGATGAGAGAGATAGAGATAACTTCTCAAAGCTTTAGAAGCATTTTTTTGTGTTATGATAATTCTCATGTATTTAATCGTTTATTTTAGTATTTAAGGTAATTCATTACTGTCCGCGAAATGTGCGATTCACGAGCAGCTCCAGAACGTATCCCTCGCGAATAACGAGGGAATACCGTCCACACATATTTCCCATACATTTACACTCCCACATAAAGTAAATGCCACCGCACTGTCACTGTTTCCCCTTTCCTGGATCTTCCTCTGCTACGCCCTTCCCCTCCTCCCATAGAATGTACACGAAGGCTCAAGTAGCCGCTATGTAAACGCACAAACCTAAGCTTGTAAATTGCCCTTCGGCATTTACTGCTGCTGAACCCCTTCCTCCTCTTCCCTCACCCTGCAACCCTCCCCTCCTTTACACAGTGGCTCATGCAGCTTCAAGCAACACACTGAAAATGGACACTAAAAAAAGCACACGGCCTTTGTGGATTATGCAAAAAAAAATATCAACAGTTCCTGAAGAATTGCATTGTGGTACTCTTGTATTAGGCGATCAGCAAATACATTTTGAGTAAATTCGACACACTGACATCAGCAGCAGTGAGACATAGACAACTGTAGACGTTTCATTCGTATTTGCACTCATCAGTACAGTATGCTCACTGCTGGAAGTATGCCTCTGCAAACCATATGTAGCTCACTCAGTTGCCATGCACAATACTTTAATGGGTCTGGCGATTATTCTTTGGTTCTTTCGGTAAAGTCACGTATAAATATAAAATAATAAATTAAATTAAATACTAGCATACGACGTTTCGATTGCAACACAAGCAATCATCATCAGGTATAAATTAAATAGAAACACAAATCTAGTATACTTAGAAATGTAATGTAATACAACAGAGAGTCGGATAACATAAATTAAGTTTGGGTCTGGCGACTCAAGTTGTACAATACGAGGATCCAACAGACCATAACGAAGGTCACCACCTGTCCAATCCATGGATCACTCATTCATTTTGTGTCCATCGAACCAACTTAGATCAATGACGACCGTTTGTGGGGGGCATTGGCCCCTCGTGCACGGTCATAGAGGGTGCTTAAATCATCAACAGCTGTGCACGGCTCCTCTAACAGACGACGCCGGAGAAGACGAGAGAGGCATAGTCTGCTCTTCAACGCACACACAGTATGTATGGTGGCGAGATGTTTAACTGCTTTGCCTAGTATGCAGGAGGTCGTGGGATCGATCCCAACTTTGACGCCTGTATATTTGGAGTTTGCATGTTGTCCCTATGGTCGCGTGGATATTTCTCTGGGTCCTCCGGTTTTCCTTCCACATTTAGAAACATGCGTTTAGAGTATTTGGCTGCTATAAATATCCACATGATAAGCCACTTCGTTGAGCTATCATTAGTGGCCAGGTCTCTTCTGAAAAAGAGCTACATAGCTCAGTGGGCCTTACCTGGTAAAATAAAATATAGTCTAATAGTTCAGCTTTAGTATGGTGTTGTAGCTTCCAGTATGAAGGCACATGGCACGTGTTGTTGGCTACAAATTTATATTCACGCCTCTCCCGCTCCCTGCTCCCGGCTCCCTTGTCTGGCTCCGCTTCCTCGGAAGCATCATGTCATCACACCACATCCCGTCATCACATGGCATTACACGGTAGAGATTGGATTCGAAACATGATCTCAAACTTATCTGGAAGGAGGCAAAGATCCTTGAAGATAAAACGTCTGAGTATGGAGTACCTCCGAGGTTTTTGCTCAATGGCCGTTGCCTGTCTGATCCCAACTGTAATTATAAATGGGTTAAGCTCACACTCTGCATCTTCAGGCCACATCTTTAACACTGACGTCCAGCCTTGTGACACCGCCGATTAACTCACCTCTTGACCCACCCTCCTCAATCTCCCCTAATCAGCAATTACATTTTCTCCCAATCTAAGAATTTGGAGTCTTATCCTCGCCTGTTCTCCACGCTTAAAACTTTATCTGGTTGTCACCAATGGCTTGCTTTGCCTTTGCACTCCACGTTGTGGTGAATTTCGCAGCAAAATCAACATACCATATTCAACCTTTCCACTCTTGCTCCTGAATGGGAAACTGCTCTCGCGCATCCCCATCATAAATGTGGCGCTCCAGTCAACCCTAACAATTACTGCCCTATCTCAATCCTCTCCCCTGTCATAAAAAGCTCTTGAGGTCTTAAAATCGAAAATCACAGATTTAATCTCAGAACATGCCCTCTTCCATCCTAAGCTATCCAACTTTCGAGGAAATTATGGCACAGCTTTTGAGATACTCAATACTCTTGACTTCATCTTCAACAGTCTTGAATCTCGTCATCACTGCGCCATCCTATTTCTCGACTTTTTTAAAGCTTTTGATATCGTGGATCATGCTGTAATGTTGCAAGGGCTAAATTGCCGACATTTTTCAGATTGTGCAATCAATTGGATTTACAACTACTTATCTGACCTTTATGAAATTGTCTAAGTCAATAATACATTACCTGACAGGACGTCTATTGCTAAGGGAGTTCCTCGGGGCTCTGTGCCTGGCCTGACCCTCTTTTCTCTGTACGTCAACAATAGAGGCATCTCTAATCCTCACTGACATGAACATTTTTGCTGATGACACAGCCCTGATGGCCTACGAAAATTATATTGAGGAGCTACAACAGGACTTCGATATTCTTAAACTTCAACGTAATGCAATAAAACTGATTCTCAATGTAACAAAGTTAAAGTTATGTTATGTTATTTTCCGGTTGCCAAACCCATTGTGGCTTTGACATTAAAGAGTCCAATTCATCTTTCTCATTCCTATTTTTCCTGTATATCGCTTCTCTCATTTAATTCTACCTATGTCTCTCATCTACATCTTTCTCATTTCACCATGTCTTTGGCTCATCTGTATCTCTCTTCTGCATGTATGTTAAACTTCTTTCGCACTGTACGTAGCCAACCGTACTAATCGGAGGTGCGGTTGGCTACATATCTATATTTCGTCTATATCACTTCTCTCATCCCACTAGGAGTTTATAAATCAAACGGGGCTCCCAAAAATATTTCTGCTTCAGGCCCCCATTTGGCCAGCATTGCCACTGTTCATGAGAACCCTTGGATAAAAAAAGTCAGCAAGTGCACATGACGTTCATGAGAGAACACAACCAAATGTATAAACAATGATGTTTCATTTAGGATTTTTTTTCCTCTGAAAAGAAGGAAATAACTAGATTCTACACTTGGTTCACTTGTGGCAGAACCCAAAGAGTATTATTGGGCTTAGCAACACTCTTCCACATTTCCAATGCATAGACATAACTTATTTGGAAATCATACAATTAAATAATGCAGTGACAAGCAATGGCATTTCAATATTTGCTCAATGTGCAAGGCTTTGTAACATTTTGCTCTTTTTATTATTTTATTCCATATATTCGTCATCCATTTAGATTTAAAGCTTTCGTGACTACAGGGATTCATCTTCTTGGTTCTTTCGGTAAAGTCGCGTAGAATGGAAATGTCGTGAAAATAATTTTATTATGTTTTATGTTTATTATTTTATTATTTCCATTCTACGTGACTTTACCGAAAGAACCAAGAAGACTCGTCATCCAGTTTCACACTTTTGAGTTAAAGGTCTCATTGATTCTAGTTAACCCAAACAATTAAATGTTATATTTAGGTACACCAGTACACTTTTATTCATATGTAAGATACATTGTTAATGTTCATCATTTTTTTCAAAAGTTTTCCTCCACTATAGTGTCTCTATGCGTAGGACTTAAATATCCACGTGTCTTTATGTCTAATACATTAAACTTTCGATTATCCACGTGCGGTTGATCCAATTTGCAGATTAAGCTGGCATCTCAGATTTGGACACAAATGAATATTTCTTGGATTTTCACTTAAGCCAAAATTTATAATTTAAAAACAGTTATCCATTGTTATTCTTGGAAATTTTATTATTACAAGTCATGCACTTAAACCGAACAAAATCCATTATAATTTGCTCTACAGTACAGTAGTTGCATATCTTTACAACAGCGGGTGGAGTTTGATTGATTTTGATTGGCGTAGCTCTGCTGCTGTCCACTTAGTGGGTGGACTCTTCTGCGCGGGAGTAGGAAGGTGTTATGTTATCACTGAGCACGCGCATCGATAGGTAGTATTTATTCTAAATCGAAAGAGTAATAATTGAGATCGTCAGTTGTGGTTCATTTTGAGCGATTTATCCACTTATTTATTTTGTGAGTTGAATGTATCCCTATATTAGTGGTTTTTGGCATAGAGATCTGCGGAAAATGTGTTTTCTTGATGATCCGAAATTTTGAATTATCCGCGGACGTCCTCTCCGTAATTTGCATGGATAATCGAAAGTCTACTAAAACTGTATAAGTGTGTGTGTAGTTGTCAGGCTTCCACATTATTTGTGCGAATAAGTCATGCACATCTGTGTTTCAATATGTCTGCATCTTATTAACCATGCACGTGTCAGCACATAAACCACACGATGTTAGTCCTGGCCATTCTTAATTTTGGAGCTTTCGTGACTGCAGGAATTATTCTTTGGTTTTTTCGGTAAAGTCACGTATAAAGATAAAATAATAAATTAAATAATAGCATACGACGTTTCGATTGCAACACAAGCAATCATCATCAGGTATAAATGAAATAGCAACAAAAAATCTAACCAGAAAACTATAGACAGACATATAAGCAGACCGATATCACCAAGATACATAGAGAGAGTAACACAGGTACAGAGAGGGAGATCGTCTCTGTGGGGTGGCCTTAAATAGACAGAGGGGGGCGGAGGCAGAGAGAGGGAGGGAGGGGTTAGAGAAAAAATTTACATGTCAATGAGTACGAAGAACGCGTAGTAAAGTACGCAGGCTTACCTATTTTCATGTGGAAAACAATACCAAAACGAGCTCAAATATAACAAATTAATTGACGACAAAATGTTGTGATTATAATCATTCAAGGCCTCATAATTAGTCACGATAACTAATTGGGTAGGTAATTGTTCTGCAATAATTATAACAATAATCTCACTTGCTACAAATTGCAACAAATTCCCATGTCTATATTTGAGAACATTATGAATGTAATTGATTCATGAGTGTGTATTGTGAGAATTGGAATGTTAATGAATAGAGCTGTTAATTGCAACTTCATCTCAAGGCACAAAAAAAATGTGATTGCAACACGCAAGAGGGAGGTAAATACATTTGTTTGGTAAGGTGGAATTGTAAACAATTTAAAAAAAGAAGACAGCCCTAGGCGGAGGAATGTCTTGCGCCTGGCCTTGAACGTTGTCAGGGAATCAGCAGCACAGATGGTTGTGGGGTGGGGGGGAATTCAGCAGAGAAGGAACATCTTGCCATTGATCGGAGGGTGACGTAGGATTGTGACAAAAGCGTTCGCGTGCAAGAGTGAAAGGGATGAGAGGAAGATGCGTGGGGAGTTCTTGGGAGGATCTTGAAGATGGTAAAGGGAATCCCGTAGTCCACCTGGGACTGAATTGAGAGCCAGTAGAGGTGTCCGAGGATTGGGGTGACATGGCCTCGTGTATGGAAGGGTGGGTACGACGGCAATATCATTGATAATTTGGAGTTTTGAGATGAGAGATTTGGGGAGAGTAAGAGGCGATGGAGGCATGGATAATAGTTTTGAATAGCAGACAGGATAAAGAAGTGGCAGATGTGGGAGATTTATCCAGGTGGAGCTAGGATGTCATATTAAATTGAAAGATGTGGGAGGAACCAAGAGCTCAGGATCAATAACAATATTATGGACATTGTCTGCTTGTGCAAAGTTGGAGTTTAGGCGATGTGTGCTAAAACTTCTTCGATAAGAGTGAAGGTTTTGATTTCAAAACATTAAGATGTTAACTGCCTTGCCTGTATATAGGAGGTCGTGGGTTCGATCCTGACCCGGAACCCTGTATATCTGGAGTTTGCGTGTTCTTCCTGTGGTGGCATGGATTTTTATCTGGGTCCTCCGGGCTTTCCTTCCATATTTAGAAACATGCGTTTAAAGTATTTGGCTGCCGTTGCCGATCATTGCTACAACGCTGTGGGCTCTCATGAAATTGTCTTTTCCAAGACCAAGGTGCTCTGCAAACCTCCTGGCTACCATCAAAGGTTTGTACACGAAGCCATACAAATATACAAACACAGACATGATTTCAACCGTAATGATAGGTACAAACTTAGTAATCATTGGCAAGATGTTATTAACCATGCAAAAAAGATTTAACTACACATATTTGGACCATCTTATTTGACAGGCACTATTCTTCAGTTACCGTATAGTTTCTTCTTCTTTTTTCATTCACTGGTTTTCCTACTTTAAGTTTTACCACACATATTTGGCAAATCTAGAATTAATCCCAGCAACGTAGCAAAAAAGTGCCGTTTCATCTACATAACAAAGGCTCAGTCCCATTCACAGCAGCCGCACCTTTACATCAGCCACACCTTAACAACTCTTAGAACCTCCCAGTTCAACCAGTCTACACAACAAAGGCTCATTCCTAACAGCGTGCTTCAGCCTCACAATATTAATATCCAGGGCCTACCTTGGCTCCTCCCACCCTCAACCAGTATATATACAAGGACTGTTTTCTTGGAATATATCTTACTTGATACAGCTATCGTGCTGTGACGGTTCCACCTGAAGACGGAGGTTTGTGTTGCCTCCGAAACGTCGCGATTTTTTATATTTTTTTTACTTTTATTAATTTTAATTTTAATTTTTTTACCTACGTGACTTTACCGAAAAATACCTGGACTATAAACCCATGAACCTAAGCTATCAACCCAAAAAACCTAGACCACAAAACCACAAATGCAGTCTATGAACCCACAAACCCGGACGAAATATGTACAAACCCGGACTATAAACTTACAAATCCGGACTAAAAATATACGAACCCAGACTAAAAACGTACAAATACAGACTAAAAACTCACAAATGCGGACTAAAAACTTACAAACCCGCACTAGAAACTCACAAACCCGGACTAAAAACTTACAAACCCGGACTTGAAACTTAGAATCCCAGACTAGAAACTCACAAACCCTGACTAAAAACTCACAAACCCGGACTAAGAACTTACCAACCCGGACTTAGAACCCACAAACCCGCACTAAGAACTTAAAAATCCGGACTAAAATGTTTTAAACCAGGACTAAAAACTTACAAATCCGGATAATTTTAAAAAAAATACGGACTAAAAACTTACAAACCTGGACTAAGAACCCACAAGCCGGGACTAAAAACCTACAAACCCGGCTTAGAAACTCATAAACCCATACTAAAACTTACAAACCCGGACTAGGAACTCATGAATCCAGACTAGGAACCAACACATCTGGATTATGAATCCACACAAACAGACTATCAACAAGTGGTATCAAGCTGACAGGCATGGGTCTGCAGCAACCTTTAAATATCTGCATAAACTACGAGCTTTTCTGAAGTCAATGGGGAGAATACATATGTAGTGGCATAACGCTGGCTGCTGGCAGAAAAGGGGATCTGCGGCATATGGCAGTCCTGATGTCAGCAGGCCAGGATATACACGAGAGGGGATCTAGGGGAAAGGTCACAGAAGGGGCCCACCATGAGTCCGCTAGTAGGTTCCAGAAAGGGGGCGTGGCCGGGGAAGCATAAGAGGTGCCCCTGTGGGAGACCTCGGGGCTGTTGTTAGAGTGGGATCCCCGTCGTGCTGCTGAAGTCCATCGTCGCCATTCTTCTCGTCGTCTTCACCATTCTTCTTGTCGTCTTCACCATTCTTCTCGTCGTCGTCTCCGTCTCTACCACCTCGGGGCGCCGCTAGTCAGACAGCCTACTAACTGTCCTGGCTGAGTAGCGTTGCCGATAATAGACGGACTAAATATTAAGTGTGTTAATCCCAATGATGTTCGCTATTAAAGAATTGCCTCCAAGTCTTATTGTCTCCGAGTTAGTCACTACACATACACACAGCGCCCTCCTAAACTAAACGCCCTCCAAACTAACACAGCACCCTCCTAAACTAACACATCTAAATCGAGGAGGCTGTGTGCCCCAGATCTGAGATTTCTGGAAGGAACATACCTCTCCAAAAGTTCAGATAAGGAAGCAGGACCCATGCCATCCAAGGCCTTATATGTTCGGAAGAGGATTTTAAATGTGATGCTTCTATGTGCCAAGAAGAAGAAGCTCTGTCTTTTTGGCACTGAGCTGAAGAAAATTATAGCTCACCCAATGTTTGATGGTGCTAAGGCAAAGCAGTTGAAGCGCCGACATTATCACCGACCTCTTTGTCAACTCGAATGTACAGCTGAGCATCACCGGCATGTGCGTGATAAGACGTCCCCAAGCACACATGTCAAAGCTCCAAGTGGTAGCATAGAGATGGGTTTTGAGTGTTACCCTTTCGTGAATTATTTAATTTGTCCATTTACTCTCATGTACCCACACGTAACACTCATTCAAGAACTGGCCAAACATCAGATAGCAGTATTTTAAGGTGCATTTTTGGCTTTCCTGGATAAAGAATAACAAATGTAAAATATATATTTTGAAGCGTAATAAACATTAATTTTACTTTCTTTTAATACCGCTACTAACGTTTGAAATTAATTCTATATTATGCATTCACAACTCAGCATTGAAGATATAGACTATATAGAGATAGAATGTAGAGTATGTGTGCACATGTCTTGTAAAATTTCATAATTAAATCTGGCAAAGTAATTACGTAAACGCTGCTTTAGATGTTGTTCAATTATATGGCCTCAATTTGGGTTTCACAGGCCGTTAAAGCGAATATTTCAGAGCAATTGGCCAACAAGTGAAGTTATTAAAATCAGTTAAAACATCATTGGAGGAACAGATGAGAGAGACATGAATCCTCTGAGGTCATTAAGCTGGGTCACAAATACATTTTTGGAAGCCATCTGTTCAACCTCACCATAGCCTGGCTCCAAAACGAGCAGTTGGTAGGTTGAATTTCAATAAATTTGGCAAGTAGGCATAATTTGTGCATTAAAATGCAAATGGAATAGCAAGATGCTGGCAGACTAGGAGAGAAAGCCATTGGCTGTTAACGTCGTTCACCTTGTCATGATTAGTTGACCGATGTTGTTGGCATATGACTTTAATCCCATTTCTCGTGCATAAAGCAGGAGAGCACGACTAATCCCAGGTGTGTACGAGAAATTCGTTACATTGTTCTCATGCAGTGCAAACATTCAATGACCCCCATTGGTCACAACCCATGTGGACTGCTTCATAAAAGCTGTTGCTGTAAGCTGTTTCCTCCCCGCCCACCGCCCACCCTCCGCCCGCCCCCCTAACCCTGTATAGAGCGAATGTAGGAAATAAAGACATGTGTAATTTGAAAAATGTCAGTCATGTGGGTAGAAAGAGATTGAACATTTAACAAAAAAGTAAAAATATTCATGCTTTTTCGAGTAAACAAAAATTCTGCTGTAAAAGATGAGCAGTTAGCAATAAGGTGTTGTAGTCCGTGATACTGGCACTGACATGTATGTGTGGTGGGCAGCTTTGAGACTGCGAGCTATAACACCAAAGATACGTTGAGAAATGTATTTGTAAGTGTTGGTAATCGAACTCAAAACATCCACCCCGAATGCAATTTCATTGTATGCACGATAATTACATCTGTTTAAAAGTCTCGATGCGCAAAGCAGACTATGACGTTAGTTTTTTTGCATGTCCCCCAAAGGCCTATCTGCACAGAGATTTCCACATTGGATTACCATCATAAAATAAATGTACTGCACATGTTTAAATAATTATAATGACTTAAAACTTTCATGACTGCAGGAATTCATATTCTTTGGTTCTTTCGGTAAAGTCACATAGATAGAAGAAGAATCAAAATGAAAACTACAAAAATTTAAACCATGACGTTTCGATCGCAACAGAAGCAGTCGTCATCAGCTAAAAAGGGTTAGCCTCTTAAGGAAAACTGTTTATAAAGGTATAAAATGGGCATAACCAAAGTGTCAGCAGCATGGGCGGGGCAGCTAATGTTAATGTAAGAGATGGTCAACGACAGCGCTGGTGGTGGGTTTCCACCAATGAAAGGGCTGCCAGGTAAAAATTTGCATGTTAATTTAAGATCAGAGAGCGGCCTCCATGGAGAGCATGCTGAGGTGGTTATGATAATGTGAGAGCCGCCGATCCCGACGTGGTGGTGGCTCTGCGATCTTACATTAACATGCTAATCTCTCACATTAACATAGCCACCTCAATGCGCTCGCCGTGGAGGCCGCTCTACGATCTTAAATTAACATGCAAATTTTTACCTGGCAGCCCTTTAATTGGTGGAAACCCACCACCAACGCCGTCGTTGACCATCACTTACATTAACATTAGCTGCCTCGCCCATGCTGCTGACACTTGGGCTACGCCCATTTTAAACCTTTGTAGTGACATACGAGGTCACTACTGTGTCAGGATTGTACGAGTGTAATGTGAGGATATATCTGGGTCGCTGACGGATCACAACTCGTCACGATGATTGGCTTTGCCGGTCCTGGTCCATAGCCAATGGGGGGAAGCCTAGGGGTGTGGCCCTGATGTAATGGAAAGGTGACAGCTGTAAGTAGAGGATTGGTTCTGCTGGCTTTAGCCACAGCCAATGGGGAGACGAGTCAGGGGCGTGGTCCTGGGAGCCTACGATGGAGTCTGGAAGATTCCATAGAGGCTAACCAAGATTCGTGGAAAGGTACCACGTGGACCCGGGTATTAAATAGGGGTGGAGACGAACAACACGTGGTCAGAACTGGAATGAACGGAGGGAGAGGCCACGCGAGAGCGGGGGTCCAGGCTGCCACGTGGCAGCGCGCGTCTCTCTCTATCCCTCTCACGCTGTCTGTCAGCAGCGTGAACGAGTGTTGCAAAGAAAGACAAATAAAGACCGGATTCCAGAAGTCGCTTCCACGACCTTTATTACATTGTTGACAGAAGTGTCTCTTGAGACCGTTTGGACGATTATTACAAAATGTCCAAACACCTCAAGAAAATAAACCCACCAGGACCCTCCGTCGGAGGAAGAGGTTGAGGCGGACGAGGACGGGCTGTTGGGAGCTGCGGTTCCTCTACCTCCGTCTGCTGCTCTCCCCGATGCCGCGCATCGCCGATAGGCCGGCGAGACGACGTCTCCGGCTGCGGACGAGGGGTGGCGTCGACTGGCGGAGCAGATAGAATCGCTCCGTGCGATCCTGCTAAATCTTGTTACGGCGGTCGCGTCATCAGCGGCCCCTCGGTCGGCCGCGTGGAATTCATCCAAGGGCCGATGACCAAGATCTTCAGCGGGAAACGCCGTCCGCCATTACTCCTGGCGCGGAGGGAGAGGCCTCCATCTTGGGCAGGGCTGTTGCAACTGAGCCGCCGGACGCCATCTTGGGCGGGGCTGCTGCCATGCGGCCGCCGGACGTCGAGGAGTGGAAGAATTGCCCTTGGCCTACCGAGGGGCGCTGTTAGCGCTTGCCATGGCCACCTACCCCGATTTATCAGCCGATCTCCTGGATCCTCTCATTCTTTCCAGAATGATTGAGTTAGCCCAGGAACTTAACATCTCATTAACGGTGTGCGGCCACGAACCGCTACGTCTCGATGGGCGGCGCGCTGCTCGGACGCCAAGTTCAACCTTAAACGCTAGGATCAGACGGCTGCATGGACGGGAGATCCTGAGATAGACGGGCCACCGTTGGGATGGGCTCCATGCCGGGTCGTCCACGGCTCCAACGACTCCAGCGATGACGAGGTGATGGCTGCTGTTCCTCGCTGGGTTCCGAAACGCCGGCCACGCGAGCAGCGTGATGGGGCCGGGCGACCACGAGCAGGGACCGGGGCGACCGACCACCGGGCGGCGGCTGCCACGTGTTTCAAGTATGGCCGACGAGGCCATTTCGCCCGGGATTGCTGCTGCCGACTTCAACCTCCTCAGCTCGTGTCGGGCCGACTTCCATTTCCTCCACCGGACGCGGATCCACGGCACCCTCGGGCAAGTCGGCACATATCGGACACCCGGCAGGTCTTGACACATCACCCATCCACTCGCATACATGTTTGCACTCCGGAAGGGAATTGTGGGTCACCTGTGTTGATGCCGCACTCGGTTACTCAATGGAAAAATTGGCTCGTCGGGTGGTGGCAGCCGCGTCGGGGTCTTCGACGGTACGGGGTACCATCGATGGGATCGATGTCCGTATTTTGGTGGACACAGGCGTGTCTGCAACCATCATTTCCAATGTTATTTTTTTATCTCCTGTCCATTCCTATGTCGCGGATCCGACCGGCTAACGACGCATGTGTTTCTGCGAATGGGGGTAGCATGGGTATTTTGGGGCGAGTAGATGTGCGCATTGCTATAGGGAATATCACCGCGGAGGGACCAGTTTTGATATCGCGTTCATTGGCCGTCCCATGCTTATTAGGCACCGATTTCATTCGCCGCATGCCCGTTAAAATACTCGTCGACCAAGGTTGCTTGGAAATGCCAGGGGGCCGTAGAATGTCTTTCCTGCCGTCCCTGCTGGGCCGTTCGCACCCAGGAAACGCTGTTAGCGCGATTGTTGCTGTCACGGTAGAAGTACCATCAGGCTCACAAATGCTTATTCCGCTGCGTTACCGGAAGCGGTTGGAAGCCGTGGACGATGCGACGGGTGTGCTGTTATCTTTGTCCCTAGTAGCGGCTCAAACTATCGTTTGGCCTGGTCAGGCCCCGTTTATACAAGCGTTGAATGGGGGCCCGGATCGGGTCATCGTCCCGGCTGGCTTGGTGTTGGCTCACGCCACTACCGATTTCACCAGCTTTGAGAGCGACCAACCCATAAAAATGGCCACTGGCAGGCCACGATCAGATCGTTCGGACAATCGATGGATCGCAGATTTGTGTGGGGAAAATACGTCCTTGTCGGCCACCCAGCGGAGCGCCTTGCATTCACTATTGTCGGAGTACGCTGACGTTTTTTAGTAAAAACTATTTGGATTTGGGCCATACCTCGCTCTTGTCACCGGTGCGGCGGGACCGATTTGTATGCACCCGCATCGCATGAGCCCTGCAGAAAGGGAACACGTGCGTGGCGCGGTGGACGACATGTTGGCGGCCGATATAATTTCGCCGTCCAACAGTCCTTGGGGCGCGCCGGTGGTGCTGGTTAAGAAAAAGGATGGAGGGACGAGGTTTTGTGTAGACTTCAGCCGATTGAATAAGATATCCATGGCGGACGCATACTCCTTGCCACGGATGGACGACTCGTTGGACGCTTTGTCGGGGGCAAATTTTTTCTCTACCTTTGACCTGTCATCTGGGTTCAGGCAGCTTCCCCTCGATGATGCGTCCAGACCGAAAACGGCTTTCCGCACGCCACAAGGCCTCTTTGAGTTTAACCGCCTACCTATGGGCTTGAATGCAGCACCGGCGACGTTCCAACGCCTGATGGAACTGGTGCTAGCGGGGCTGCAGTGGGAAACGTGCCTCATATATTTGGACGATATCATCGTATTCAGCCGCACCTTCGAAGAACACCTTCAATGACTGGAGACTGTCTTTCAGAGGATGCGGTCGGCTGACCTAAAATTTAAACCAAAGAATGCCACATTTTGCAACGATCCGTCAGCTGCTTGGGACACATCATCAGCTCTGACGGTGTGTCCACAGACCCTCAGAAAATGGCGTGTGTCCGAGAGTGGCCCACGCCCACGTCGGTGGGCGACGTACGGCGGTTTATAGGGTTCGCATCCTACTATCGCCGATTTGTTACGAATTTCGCGATGCTGGCTAGGCCGCTGCATGTTCTGACGGGAAAAATCAGAGATTTAAATGGGGCCCGGAAGAGGAGCACTCTTTTCAATCTCTCCGGGATCGCCTGGCCACCGCTCCGACACTCGACTACCCAGACTTTGCACAGCCGTTCATCCTTGACACGGATGCTAGTGATATCGGCTTAGGAGCCATTTTGTCGCAACGGAAGGACGGGGTCGAGCGAGTGGTGGCATACGGCAGCAGGGTTCTGTCTCCTGCCGAGACGCGATATTGCGTGATGCGACGGGAACTGCTGGCAATCGTACATTTTGTTCGCCAGTATCGGCCGTACCTGTATGGAAGGAAATTCCTCGTGCGCACTGACCACGCTGCCTTGCAATATTTTTTGAAATTGGAACGACCATCCGGTCAATTGGCTCGGTGGATGGAATCGTTACAGGAGTTTTCCTTCAAAATCACGTACCGCAAGGGTACTCGCCATGGCAATGCGGACGCTCTCTCTAGGTTGCCCCCGACTCCTCCCTGCGCCTGTCTGATGGGTACGCACTGCTGTGCGGCGCTGCCTACCTCGCCCTGTCCGGTCATGGGGGCGATGTCGAACGATGAAGGCCAGGATGTACCCGTTGGCGCCAATGACACGCTGCATTTGCCGCACTCGGTGTGGCTACGCGAACAGGAGGCTGATGGAGCCTCTCTGGCTCCACTGCGGGAACTGATCGGGAAACCGAGATCTCATTTGGCGGGATGGAAATGGCAGTTGTTTTGGGGCCAGGCGGGATTACTGATGTGTATGGATGGGTTGTCCGACCGTTCACGCCTGGTTCTTCCGACGTCCCTTCGCCACGATCTGATCCGCGCGCTGCACACCGACAAGCTGATGCACCTCGGCGTGCAGCAAATATTAGCCGCAATGCAGCAGGATTTCTTTTGGCCTGGCATGACAGCGGATGTCACTAACTTTATCCGGTCATGCCATGATTGTGCGAAGCGGAAACCGCCACGTCAAAATTATGTCCCGCCCCTACTTTCGATCGAGGTATCTCGTATTAATGAGCTGGTTGCTCTGGATATCCTGGGCCCGTTCCCTCCATCGGCTAGGGGAAATAAATACCTTTTGGTAGGGGTCGAATACTTTTCTCGCTGGCCTATGGCCTGGCCTCTGCTTGACCAAATGGCCTCATCCATCACCGAGGCTTTCTTGAATGGGTACGTTATGGATAAGGGAGCACCCGAAGGGCTGCTCACGGATCAAGGACGTAACTTCTCCTCCAAATTGCTTAAAGACGTGTGCTCTGCTTTGGGTACAAAGAAAATCCGCACTTCCCCTTACCATCCGCAAACGGATGGCATGTTGGAACGATTTAACCGCCCCCTTTCGGCCATGCTTTAGCCACACGGTGAGTGAAAAACAAACCGATTGGGACTTGCACATACCGGGCATCCTGGCGGCATACCGCATGAATCCGCACGCGTCCACAGGATATTCGCCATTTTTCCTGATGTATGGCCGTGAGAATGTACCCCCAATTGATGTGCAACTTGGTGCAGCGGGAAAACAACCGTCCCCTTCCTTGCCTGACCACGTGCGGGACTCGCTTAAACAGGTTACGGAGGCGCGAGAGGCCGCCAGATGTGCGACGGCCCGTACGCAGGCAAGGAACGAGAGGTATGCGCGTCGATCGCGAACTGACATGCCTTGGTCGGTGGGCGATATGGCATGGCTCCATTGCCCTCAGGTGCCAGTGGGTACGTCCCCTAAACTGCACAAGCCTTGGCGGGGGCCTGTGAGGCTGGTGGACATTCGGAATCCCCAGAGTGTTCGCATCCAGTACGGCCAACGTCGTAGGTATGTCCATTCGTCGCGGCTCAAGCCCTATGTTGACCCGCGTGCTGGCCCTTCATCTCCACTTGTTGACCTGCCGGGGTCTGGCATGCCAAATGTGCCACTTGCCTCGCCAATTGATCCCCAGCGGGGCTGTGTTATACCCCCCGCAGATGAACAGGTTTTGAAGGACGACGAGACTCCGGACGTTCCACCTCCAACGGTGCGTGTCCCAGACACAACGGAAACTGAAAATTCTTCTTCTTCTCCACGGCAACCACCTCCTGCTGAACAGTTGGCGAGGCAACCACGCGCGAAGGGAGCAGAAGGTCCGGCATCGCGGTCGAAGTCTCTCCCATTTCGCTAATACTGCTTTCCTTGCGGTCTGTCACCCTGGTGTTACTGCGCTACAGGGGCGCCCTAATGTATGTCTGTTGTTTTATTGTTTAAACTCCTCGGCGTGTTGACGCCTACTACCCCTTACCTTGTTAATGCGTCTTAGACGCCCTAAGATGTATTCAAAGGGATTCGGGCTGTCACTCCTTTCCCAGCCGAGACGGCTGACTTTTTACACCGGGGGGGGGTGATGTAATGTGAGGATATATCTGAGTCGCTGATGGATCACAACTCGTCACGATGATTGGCTCTGCCGGTCCTGGTCCATAGCCAATGGGGTGAAGCATAGGGGCGTGGCCCTGACGTAATGGAAAGGTGACAGCTGTAAGTAGAGGATTGGTTCTGCTGGCTTTAGCCACAGCTAATGGGGAGACGAGTCAAGGGCGTGGTCCCGGGAGCCTACGATGGAGTCTGGAATATTCCATAGAGGCTAACCAGGATTGGTGGAAAGGTACCACGTGACCCGGGTATTAAATAGGGGTGGAAACGAACAACACGTGGTCAGAACTGGAACGAAAGGAGGGAGAGGCCACGAGAGAGCGGGGGTCCAGGCTGCCACATGGCAGCACGCGTCTCTCTATCCCTCTCACGCTGTCTGTCAGCAGCGTGAAGGAGTGTTGTAAAGAAAGACAATTAAAGACCGGATTCCAGAAGTCGCTTCCACGACCTTTATTACACGAGCGTAGGGACATATGACGTCACTACTGTGCTGGCTCGGTATGGGTGCTATAGGCGGGTGTCACGGGGGTCGTATCAGGCTGTGACACTCTGCGTGAACCCAACAGGACACATGACTCAATAAAGGGGGGCTAGGGGCCCCAGGGGGGAGCTTGGGGGTCACGTGGTTGGGGGCCCGGACCTTCTCGAAGGATCGACAAAGGGGGCGTGGCCTGGGGCGGAGCTGGCCACGCCGCGGCAGTTATAAGCAGGGTGTGAACAGAGAGCTGGGCTGTTCAACCCCGGGATGAAGATGCCATTAACGGTCTTGAAAGTCTCTGACCTTCGTCCGTGACCAGGCAGCCCATCACCTGCCCTGGTCACGCTGTGTAGTATTCCCCGAGTGTTAGTGAGATTAGGAAAGGTGGTCACCACCCTGTCTATGATGTTCCTGTGGGTTGTTATGCGTTACTAAATAGTGTTGCCTCCAAGTTGAGTGTGTGCCTCAATTGAACCCATTACACCTTTATAAAGAGTTTGCCTTTAGAGGCTAACCCCCTTTTCCTGATGACGACCGCTTGTGTTGTAATTAAAACGTCGTGGTTTTTATTTTTGTGGTGTTTATTTTTATTATTTTATTCTATCTATGTGACTTTACCGAAAGAACCAAAGAATATGTTTTAATAAATCGGAAAATGTCAGCAACAAACACTTTTTGGGAATACTTTTAGTGCAAAGCCACGTCTCTGATGTGGCGCACATAGAGACAACTGCGGTGCACGCATGACATTTATGCTCTTTTACAGCTAATAAAATGGCAAGTGCAAATTAAAATATGCTATTAATATTAAATAAAACACTTAAACTACACAAACTACATTATGCATCATCGGTAGATTAATACCGCCATTTTGTCATGAAAGCAGAAGGTGTGGATGCATCAACATCTGGTCTTTAACTAATCTTACTGCTCCATCATCAGCCATATGTTGCTAACCATTAAAGTGCATAATTCCAAGATAATGTGACATACACTAAGTGGTCTTTATAGTTTTAAAATAATTATCGATATATACATGGAAATATTACTCTCATTGTCTCTAAACTGGATTATAAAATATGTATGTTACACTTATAGTAATATACTGTACTTGCGATGACTCAGGGCATAAGACAACGATCTCTTGTATAGCCTTAACAGACTGTTGGGGCAAGTGTTGTTAGAAAACACCTATGAAGGCCAGCACGACACGCAAGGGGGCAGATAGCCAGCACCACGCTCGACCGCCTTTGTCTACAGAGTGGCGATATTTACACACAACACCAGGTACTCATTTGAGGCTGAGTCGACCTAGCAAATATGCACATTCTTACATACACGTTCAAACTAATATATATTCGCAGAATGGCACACTCATTTACCAATCACAGAGGTGCAAAATTAGATTATTTTTCTAAATAACTAACGTATCTTTTTTTAGCAATGACATTGAATAACATGATCATACTACAGATCAATGGGAATTAGTTGAATCATTAACTTGTGATCATCTTTGTACGATTTTAAAGATTCCACGAGATTTCAAATATTAACAAAGTCAAGAAAGAAAGAAAAATCATGCACTGCCATGCTTTCTGCAACGCCTTCCTACACTAATTTGTCCTCGGAAGTATTTGATTAGCGGCAATAACGTTCAGTTTCAAGCCACACGAACTAACGTCAATACGTGAGATGTCATCTCGTGACGTCACATACGGTGATGCAATTGCCTTCGCCAACGAGGACGATAATTTAATTGTTTTTTAGTGCAAAAAATTGAGCACCAATATAGCTGTTCTATTTAATCGGGTTAATCCTGCAATATCAACAACTTTATAATAATACGATTGTTTTTTCTTATATTGGATCATCTTTATGAGATGTATTATGCCCACTGTTACACCTGGCCAGACATCCAGCCAGATGTACAGTAACATCGGAAAGCACTAAAAACCAAACAACACAAATACTTTAAATATCGCAATGTCTCTGTACAGGCCGAAAGGCCTATCACACAAGAGGCAATCAAGGAAGTACATTAACGATAATGTTGTGAATAAGAATGCGATTCTTCAATTCACAAGATTAGGTGAATATTATTTATATGTTGATCAAAATAAACTTTTCCACCCATGTTGAACAGATTTTCTTTTTACAAATATACAAAACAGTCGATTTGCCCAATTTCCTTAACATATTTTGGCAGAGACATGCTTTCTGGCAACACATGAATGGGGGAGTAATGTTTTTGCCTCAACATGAAACAGGCAAGTCGAGTGAATTTAAAAGAAAGCATCCGATAGAAACCACAACGTGAACTCCTAAGAAAATGCCTCACCAAAAATAAAGTGACCAGTTTCCTGTCTAAGAATGACAGTGCCGGAATACACCAACAGTTTACTCAGGTATATGCATTAAAGAAGGTTAGAGAGGCGATTACACCTTGGCATCGGATGATTCCTCCTGCCAGATCCTCTAGCTGTCACAGTCAAAACCTAAGCTCAAATGTTCATGCGTACAGCATCCTACCATCTAGTTTCAGGTCTTTCCGTTGGTAATATAATTATTGGTGCCACCGTAATGCACGTTGTTTCAATCTGTCCACACTCGTGCCCACACTCATTGCACTCTCCTGATGTCTACAAACGTTGCTTTTTAGCCATGGTCTATTCCGAACCTCCAACTTGCTGACCATATTCTGTCATTAAATTCCTCGAAGATACTGTATGTAACCATGTGCATTGTATTAGGAGTATATTATATACA
This sequence comes from Lampetra planeri, assembly GCF_965212315.1. Classification (NCBI taxonomy): domain Eukaryota; kingdom Metazoa; phylum Chordata; class Hyperoartia; order Petromyzontiformes; family Petromyzontidae; genus Lampetra; species Lampetra planeri. The sequence goes on from NC_136110.1 coordinate 13,301,705, forward strand.
TATACATGAGTATATTATACCATTATCAGAGAGCGGTCTTGTTAAAACCGAAAATGTGTTATAAACAATGCCGGTAGAATGTCTGCCAAGAGACAGGATAATATAAATATATTATATCCTTCAATACTAGATCATAAAATTTGGTGTAATTAGAATAATCGAGTGAGAATGTGTTTATACATTCCATTTTGTTCATTTTATCCACTCGTTGTGTATTTAAATTTGCGTTAAATGCCTCAGTGGTTTAGCAACGATACACGTACACTGCATTAATATAATTGCATGAAAATAAATACATTTTCACTGAAGAATTACATCTTGATGATGGTCTGCCAGCCAAAACAATACTATTATTTTCCCTGATGAGCAAAGATAATTTGAGATTTTCCATCACATTACTTTAGTATATTTGCCATTATTGACCTCATTTACATGTGAATAGGCTGAAATAAAAATTTGGACATGGACAGGTTGTTAGGAATAGTGCTCAAAACACACTAACACGTTAAACTATGCGTATGTGAATGCAATAATTACGTGCAGACACGATCTGTGTCGTTATTGTCTGTATATACATCATCAGCCAATGTTTATCCACTGCTGTATGAAAGCCTCCCCCACTTCAGTGCCATGCCTCACAGTCCTGGAAATTTCCAATAAATTTCACTCTCTTATTTGTCCATTTCTCTGGTGGTCATCCTCTAGGGCAGATTCGCTCCCTGGCTGCCATTCCATGACCAGTCTTGTCCCTTAGCCATTGTCCTTTTTTTACCAACGTGTCCCGCAAAAGTCCACTTAATTTCTGCACAATCAATATGGTGTCTCCAATTGGCATTGATTTCCTTATCCACGGGTCCTTCCTCTATCGGTCTCAGTGTTATTCTGAGCATGCTTCTCTTTCTACGTTTACTTTTGCACTTTTCCCCACGACAGTTTCTTTGTCAGTATCCACATTTCGAATCCATATATTGTTGTATATGTACATATACATATAATAAAAACAACTTAAATTCCTGTCTCTTGGCAGACAGGACTTCGGTATACATTCTACCGGCATTGTTTAACATAACAAATTTCCGGTTTTAACAAGACCCTGACTGGAAATTTACAAAGCCCTATGCTATGAAAAAGGTCCATTGCCTGAAACGGGGCCAATTGCTATTGCCTGAAATTTTGCTGATATATATCTTAAGACCCACGGTGTTATTGACAAATGTGTTGAGTTATTTTGGTTTGCTGTAAATTTATATATGGCGCAAGTTGGGTGTCAAATATGCAGTTTGCAAGTTTATGGTAGAAGTAAGAACGCAATTGCGAGTTGTGGTAGAATCAACGGCAGTTGCTGCGATGTCTTAAACCCAGTGGGAATGAGGCCAAAATGAGCACAACGGTGGCGTGGTCACTTGGAAGCCATAGTGGCGAGATGTTAACTACCCGCCTGGTATACAGGTCGTGGGTTTGGCCCCGACTCTGATGCCTGTTGTATCGTTGGAGTTTACCTGTTCTCCCCGTGGTCGAGTGGATTTTCTCTGCACATTTAGAAACATGCGTTTAAGAGTATTTGGCTGCTATAAAATTCCACGTGATAAACCACTTTGTTGATCTATAATTTGTGGTCAGGAAACTTCTGAAAAAGTGCTAATACAGCTTTACCTTGTAAAATTTTAAAAATTGTTTAATTTTAGTTTAAAAAACGTGTGATATTGGGCGTTCATGTAAATAAAGGTAGAGCAGTAAAAATATTCAAAACCTTTTCAAAAGTAAATGCTACCCTTGTTGATTAATTACAAACATTGCGGATTCTGAAATCTATTTTTAAATGAATTCATAATTGTTAATGTTCACTCGTGTAGATCAGAGAATATGCCATGTTTATTTATATTTCCAAAATCATGAGGAAACACAAGATCCAGGTTCGATTTAACACAGTACATAAAATTCGTGATCTGATCCCATCTGTGAAGGATGTGATCCATGACATGCAATACCCCAGCGTCTACAAACTAAGCTGTGTCTGCGGCAGTGGTTACATTGGGGAAACTAAGCGACATGTCTCAGACCATGTTCGTGAACATAAGGCAGATCTGAAACACGGTAAGACCAATACCTCGGCCGTGGCTGATCATTGTTTTAATGCGGTGGGCTCACACGAAATTGATTTCTCTAAGACGAAGGTACTTTGCAAGCCCACTGGCTATCAACAAAGATTCATTCATGAAGCCATCCATATATATAGACACAGACACAATTTCAACCGAGAAGATGGGTACAAACTGAGAAATCATTGGAAGAACGTTATCAACCAGTTGAAGACATAATTTGCTATGATGTCCCCATCCTACCACCAATGTTAGTTGTCCTTTACGCCCATTCAAACTTGCGCATTAAAAGTCACTTCGCGCGCCAACCCCTTGGTTGCAGCTCTACGATCTTCCAGTCACATGCTAATCTCTCTTTAACATGCTAATTTTCACCTGGCAGCCCTTTGATTGGTGTAAAATAAACCACCGCCGGGCTCGCTGCCGAACATTAACATTATCATTGGCTGCTGACATTTGGGCTACGCCCATTTCAAACCCTGATAAACAGTTTATCTTGGAAGCTAAACCCCCCTTTTCCTGAAGACGACCACTTGCATTGCGATCGAAACGTCGTAGTTTTCCGTTATTTTTCATTATTTTCTTTGAACCTATCTACGTGACTTTACCGAAAGGCCCAAGAATAATAATTCCTGTAGTCACGAAAGCTTTAAGTCAATATTCAAGTTGTCTGTTTAAATATGCTACACAACAATACCAATGTGATCAATATCCATGCAAGATGGCGACAGCGCCACAACAGCTGGCTGTAGTCCCGTGCCGCTCCCACTGTTTATCTACTGTTACCTTACCTAGTACCTTACCCACGTCCTTCTTCACTATCCCCTGCCCTTCTTACTTTTATCTTTCACTCCATCTTTCTCATTATTTATTTTGTTTTCTTATTTTCCTCATTATTACTTTGGCGGCGCCCGAGTTTTGGGCGGTGGCAGATCCCTGCCTCCAACCCTGCTTGCCTCCGCGCCTACTGCACACGCCCCGCGGCGCTGCAACAGCTGACAAATTCCGGCTGCGGTGTTACACAGTCCGGCTTACCTGCCGCCTCGCACAGCTGAGGAGCTGTGCGAGTGAACGAGGCCTGCTGCTCCCACGCACGAGGCTGGAGGACGCTGGCTGCACTGTTCATGCAGTGCGGCTTAACAGCCGCCCTGGGTCCGTTTCCTGCCAGCGACGTCCTCACAAGGGACCTCTTCCGCTACTATCAGTGAGTGGGAGCTTGGCGTGCCTCAGCATCGCCAGCAAGTGGGAACTCGACGTATTCCATTCACTGTTCAACACCACCAGTGAGTGGGAACATGACGCAGACTGTCCACTGCTCAACACGAGAGAGTGGGTTTGCCTGCTGCCCAGCACCAGTGAATGGGAGCTCGGCGAGGTTCGTCCACCCTGCTGCATCACCTGCGAGCTGGAGCATAGCGCATGGTCAGCTACTCTACTGGACCTCGTGTTCTTCTGGCCATTCCATTTACGCGCAGCATACGTGGTCGTGTCCACCCGTGTGGGGAAGCGCGTGCTGATGGCGTAGATCTTGGACACCACTACCTGGACTTGCTGCTCCGGGCAGCACAGCCACTGATTGGAGTCCACCCGAATCCTGCCCCTCCCCCCAATCACCACCGGGGGCTGATATAATAGGGCTTCGACATGCACCATCTCTTCATCATCTGCACTTGGAATCCGCGCTCCTGAGGACGCTCTCTTGCCTCGGGCTTCTTCGCGGTCGAAGTCAGAAACTGCATCGGCATCGTGGTTGCCGAGGCGGTACAGGCCGCTGTTCACAGGTCAACCTTCAACCAGCTATTTCCTCGGATCTCTCGACGCAGCACCTCTTCGGATCTTCACATCCACCTTTGCCCATCCACCACGGCCTACTTAACTCGCGCTCCATTACCAACAAATCAGTTCACGATACCATCTCGGATCACCACATCAACCTTTTGCTTATTACCGAGACCTGGTGCAGGCCAGACTCCCCGCCAGCCATCTCTTTGGAAATCCTGCCTCCGGGATACAAGGTTCTTCACAAACCTCGCGCAACTAACCAGCGGGGTGGTGGCTTAGCGGTTGTCTACAATACACACTTGAAAATTAAAGAGCTCTATCTACCAATGGCTCCCGCCACCTTTGAGGTCCAGTCTGTGTCCCTCACTCCATCATTTCCATCTTTCGCCCTCCAGATGGTAGCATCAATACCTTCTTAAACGAGCTTTCCGAATTTCTTTACCTCATTCCTAACCCATCTTACAGGCTCGTGTTTACTGGAGACTTTAATTGCCCCGGAAATACCCCAGCCTCCATTGATAGCCACCTTGAGTCAACCCTGGCCTGCCGTAAACTGGTCATCACCAACTCAGGCCCCACCGGAGCTTCCTCAAAAAATGTTGAGAGCATGCTCGACCTGGTTCTGGAACCTGACCAGGATCGATGCATCACTGCACTGGGAGTTTTCCAAACTGGTTACTCTGACCACCACCTCATACTATTTTCCCTTCAAATTCCCAAGCCAATCACCATCAAAATCACCCGCCACTCCCGTAATTTCAAGGGTATCAAGTTTTCCACTCTACAACACATCACAAATACGCCTTCAATGTTATCCCCATCATCCCATCAAACTGTCTGCGCTCTTCAACTAGAAGCTGACCTGAGGGTGGCGCTGGACAGCTGGCTCCATTAAAACCACGAATCACTAGGCAGCTTTCCCAAGACACTCACTGGCTCTCAAGAGACGCTATCCTTGCTAAGCGAATCAGGAGGCGCCTTGAAAGGATCGTGGCCCGCAGTGGTCTTCCTGCTAATCGAGTTGCCTACAGAGCTTCCTGCAGGAAAGCTAACGAACTTATCCTTGCCTCACGTTCCTCCTACATTGAAGAACACATCAAAACAGCTACTGGAAAACCACGCATCCTTTGGAAAACCCTCAAGGATCTTCTACATCCTAGTAGCACCAAGGACCCTCACCTTAGCGATCCCCTGGCCTCACTGAAACTTGCCACCTCTTTCAAAACTTACTTCACCAACAAGCTGATCACCATCGCAAACTCCTGCACACCTTCCCTCACATCGCACCATCGTACCCCGCTCCGGTGTTCTGATATTGTAAGCACTCACCCAGACACCTTTCTAACCACGTTCAAGCCGGTGTCTTCAAAATACGTTTTCTCTTTGATTCAATCACTTCACATGAAGTCATCTCCACTCGACGTCCTTCCAGGTTCCTTGTACAAGCAATGTGCTCCGGAACTCGCCATTATGATCAGGAACATTGCAAATGCCTCATTCTCTATTGGGTGTTTTCTGTCCAACCTCAATTCTGGCCTGGTTTCCCCCCTGTTAAATAAACCAAGTCTCAACCCTGATGACCCATCTAGTTATCGTCCCATCACTAATCTCTCGAACCTCTCTAAACTCCTCGAAAGACTAGCCCTCGCCCAGCTAAAACCCCACATCACCTCCTCCCAAAACTACTGCTCCTTCCAGTCAGTTTACCGTCAAAACTACTCCACAGAAACAGCACTCACCAGAGTGATCGATGGCATTTTAATGATTATTGACTCCGGCTCCATCGTTGCACTTGTAAGTCTGGACATTTCATCAGCCTTTGACACCGTCAACCACTCGCTCCTTACTTCCCTCCTGAAATACGACTTCGGTATATGTAGCTCGGCACTCAAGTGGATACTGTCGTACCTTTCTGATCGGCAATCCTCAGTCAGGGTGGGCTTGTCCACATCCCCTCAAATAAAAGCATTATGCGGCGTCCCCCAGGGCTCCGACCTCGGCCCCCTACTGTTCACAGCCTACACTTCCCCGATTGGCCGCCTCATCCCAAGCTTCGATGTTAAGCACCATTCATATGCGGACGACACTATTCTGTTCACCGCCATCAATTCTACCAATGCGTCTGGATTTGAGAGGCTCTCAGAATGCACCACTGCCTTGCAACAGTGGTTCTCCGCAGTCAGTGGCCATCATGTTAGGTACCAGGCAACGTCTCAACGCATCTGCACTCCCAACACACATACACATCTTTCGTCATAGCATCAGGTTCACCGATCACTTCAGCTACCTTGGTGTCATCCTAGATTCAACTTTATCCTTCGACCGTCAAACCAATCATATCATCAGTTCATGTAACTTTCACCTGAAGGCTCTCAGACACCTACGTCCTCTCATCTCCACTGAAACTGCCAACACATTGGCATGTTGCATAGTTGGGTCTCGCCTCGACAATTGCAACTCCGCCCTAGTCCAGTCCTCCTCTGGCAACCTAAAGAAAGTTCAAAGACTACAAAACAACCTGGCACGCATCGTCATTGGCTGCACTCATCCCCGTCTCGACTCACTTGCCTGTCTCCATGCCCTCCACTGGCTACCCATTGCCAGCAGGGTCACATACAAGATCGCTAGCCTCTGCCACCATGCCTTCACATCATCTGCCTGCCCCCCATACCTCTGTTCATTATTGACGGATTGCAGCACAGCACACGGCAGATGCCTTTGCAGTGCGACTCACGACCTCCTCTTAATACCATGATCCAGGACGGTCACGTCTATGCGCTGCTTCACGGTGGATGCCCCAACAGTCTGGAACGCAATCCCCTGCATATTCGCATCACCTCAATCGTCTCCTTCAAGAGACACTTAAAAACTCACCTCTACAACCACGCTTTCGAGTGACTCTGAGCTTGGCTCCGCGCCTCTGAGTTGCGGCCGTTACGTCCGCAAATTTGCGCGCGTTATAAATTGCATAATTATTAAAAAGTATACAAATTGGCACTTGTATATGTTTAAAACTAATTTCTTTTTAAGCCCAAAAATGCATGTTATTATGCAATATTTAATTTAGGCAGGCACAATTATTGCTCTAAACTATAGCTAAAACATGTGTTATTAAATAAGTTGGTGCCTCTTCAATGCTTTAAACGTTTATATTTCTCGGCGTTTCACACACGTTAAAACTCGGCCTGCCTGGTGGTCGTGGGTTCCATTCTGACCCTGATGCCTGCTGTATATTTGGAGTGAGCACACTGTCTCTCCCCGTGGCTGCGTGGATGTTTCTCTGGGTCCTCCGGTTTTCCCCTCTACATTTAGAATCAACATCAAGCGTTTAGAGAATTTGGCTGCTTTCAATTTCCACATGATAAGCCACTTCGTTGAGCTATCATTTGTGATGGCCAGGTCGCTTCTGAAAAATAGCTATATAGCTCAGTGGGCCTCACCTGGCAAAATAAAAATTTGTTTAGTTTTAGGTTTGCAGCACGGTTGAGGCTCGGCGTTTTCAACAGCTTCGGCATGACGACACACGTCGTTGGTTGACCCTGCTTAACAGTTTGAGCGAACGACTCCCACAGCAGCTCCGGTGCATTCAATCTATCTCACACGCCAAAACACCCTGCGCTGCCCCCGTCGCGGGCACCCCTGCGCCATGAATACTAAACTCTTAAACGAACTCTGGCACCGACTCCTTGCGGCCTCCCGCGTCTGAAAGGACCACATCACGAGCCAGAGCCACCCGATTACCGCTCGGAAAAGGGTACGCTATGATAATGATATTACTGTTTTATTTTGTTCACAAATCTTCAAAGGGCATAGATTCATATAGGCCTTTAGATAAAAAAAAAATATTGTAAGTGGTAGTGCCAGCACGATGCATTTGATGTTTAAAAGCCGTGTACAATTCCGGCTTAAAGAACACAGTGAAATTAACCCTTACTATTTTCGTTCTGTATATCTACTCTGCTGTGTTGTTTGGCAGTGGAACAGCACGTGGCACAACCCAAAATACATCAAGGAGCTGCTACACAGCACAACTGGGAAAGCTTATGCAGGAATGTGACTGTGAAAAGCTCCTCCAAAATGGCATATGTGCATGTATGTTTAACTTCTTACGCACCATAGTCAACTGTGCTAATCGATGGTGCGTGGGAAGGACAACAAAATAAATAAATAAGTTCTAAAGAAATAAGTTTTCAAACTAAATTTAAATTGCATAGCTCCAGTGGCTTCCTAATATAGCGAAGGAAGAGCGTTCCAGAGTGTCGCAGAAGTGCAACTGAAAGCACGCGATGGAGTACCTGTCTTTGTTCGATGCCTACCCAAAAGCTGCTGTGAGGATGACCAGAGTTCTCATGATTTATGCTCGTTGACAAGATCAGCAAGGTATTATGGTTCATTTCTGGCAAGCACGATGAGCCCTGATATGAAAATTGCAGGACCTGACCCTATGAACAGTAGAGGGACCCCACAATTTATGGTGTAAAACTTTCTGTCCTATACAGTCTATGTACCAAAATTTGACCTCACGCATGCAATGCAATGTGTGTGCAAAAATGCTTCCTCAGTTTCGCTTGTTTGTGGACAAGAAGATGTTTCTTTTTAATTGACCAACGTACATCTTCTTCAAGATATATAAAAGGAAACATGCATCCAGGTGACTTTGAATTGGTAAAATCATATGCGATTGGACCATGACCGAGCATGTCCTGTCAGAAACCGTACGACAGACCACGTACGGTTTCTCTTACACATTTGTGGATAAAAAAAATGATGATCCCAGCAGACGTAGATCTGCACAGGCACTCATAATGCAAGTGTGGCCTTCTGAGTTTAGACTGCAGTTGTGCGTGGCAAAGGCTTGAGAGAAGAAAAAAATATGAAAAGGTGGCCTAACCCAGATGATGACACTTGGAAACGTTCTTAAATTTGTTAATCTCCGCCCTCAAAGTATTTATAGGGAATGCTACTGTAAAATAGTGGGCTGTTTGAATCCGAATAGTGGCAGCATCGTGAGCCCAGCGGGAGCGGGGGTTGGAATTTCCTACGTTGAGAAGTGCATATTCTGAAACCTGTGAATTATGCAAGAATCCGAGTTACCACCATGAATGTGCGAACCAGTGACGTGTGGTGAGGTCAATGGCTGGGGAGGCATTGGCTAGTGTCAGAGCCAGATTCACACACTGAGCGGGGCGTGGCCTCACGGAGGGGGGAGTGGCCTCACTAAGGGGGCGTGTCCTCACTGAGGGGTCGTGTTAGACACACCCCCTCAGTGAGGAAGATGTGATAGCTGCCTCCCCTGGTGCTTTTTCATTGCAGTTTCATGACGAGACCAGCGAGCCTAAATATATTTATACACATACGTCAAATAAGTTACCTGGAATATGGAAGGCGAGGACATGAAATGGAGGGGTCGACAAACATTACATTGGTGACATACTGAGATAGTAACAGGCACGTGCTTATTGCCCGCGCTCCATACAGTTACTGAGGGGTTGCGCAATCAGAGGGGAGCCTGAGCTCGTCGCTGCCTAACCTCTCGTCTCTTCCTGTATTTGCAGCGGAGCTCCGCACATTTGGCGATTTTGACTATAAAAATTATTGGAATCGTACAGAAATTACATTTATAACACAGATCAGTGGAAAAATCTTAATATTTATTTTATTTGATTATTCTTTTTTTTTACTTTTCGTAACAGCTATTTTCATTGGAGTATGACAGGTGAGGCTCTGCCTCCCCTGCCTCCCCTGACCGCACGTCCTTGTTGCGAACTTATTTTGCATCGTACGTAGCCAACCGTGCTAATCGGAGGTGCAGAGGGTGCGACGCACACATACTCCTCAGTTGTGCCCGTTGCACACTCGCAGCAGAGCCCCTTGAGTTACGAGGCGGGGCTATTGCTGAGTGGACACAGTGAGTGGCTTGAGATTGAGCAATGGTGAGAAACGTGACCAGCAGAAAATGTGGATTCCCTAAGTTCGCCGTGCGTACAAATCCGATTGTCACATTATCACATACCTGAAGAACGCGAGAACCAGTGAGGCCACCAATGACAGAAATAACCGTGAAATATTCCAAACAGCTGAAACTGTGTAATGTGCCGGATGATTGAAGAAAACAGTTCGTACATATTGAAGAAACTGTATAAGATATGAAGTGTAGTGCAATTCGTGCAAACCGCATCTTACAACACCACACAATGCAGCATGTGGAGGTGCATGAATAGCTTAAGAGGGTATGGTGCCCCGATGCACACGGCAAGGGAGTTCGCAACATGTGTGTACAAATCACCGCCTCTGCAGTGCTGGATTACAGGCCACGTGCATGCCAACCCCCACCGGCTTAGTCAAAAGAGACAATAATTAAATTAGTAACGTTTGCAAAAAGGCTACATTCATACCCTTCGTATGGCATTTCAGGGAAGTGTTCATCAAAGTTTTGGTTCATTGGGCAAAACAGCAAATAGAAGTCCAATTAATGGGGAAAAAAGGCGTAGGGTTTAAAGAGATAGAGGTTGCAGTGACATTATTTGCATTAATAAACAAAATAATTAGATCAGACGAAAGTATACATTTAGTTGGCTACCATTTTCTTTCGGGTAATGGTGCTTCTTTAAAGTAGATTAAAGGCAGAGAGATCTATGAACTTAAAGCTGCAGCCTACACTTGCAATGTGGCGATTTAATAAAATGATGTTAATATACTTGTTTTGATTGACATATTAATATTATTCCATTAACGGATATTATGAAACAAACAAAACCATCACTAAGTGACTGCTAAAACTGATGCAAGTTAAAAAGAGAGGCCGCTGAACTACATCACGGGGACTTCACGATCACATTGACAGGCAGCGGCAGAGGAATTCCGATGCTCCGCCACCACGAAGCAAGAGCGTTCCTATGGGCATTAAATCGTTTTTCTCGACGTGAAAACCACTGAAACGAAAAGCGACTGTTCTGCAACAGCTACAGAGCAGCGGCAAACTTCCGGGGGTCAAGCCGTGCGCACGATTCTCTTCAAAATACGTACACAGCGAACTTATATCGGCCACGGAAAAAATAAAACAGCAATGGAACACAAGCAAGTTTTAAATGTTCGCTTTACCTTCACTTGGTCGAGCATCTAATGTGTAGGTTCCGTTTTCAATACTGTATACACTTGTACATACAACACAAAGATCCCCAGTATAGCCTTCAGACTGTCGGGGCAAGTACTGTTAGCAAGCGACTATGAAGGCCGGCGCGATACGCGAGGGGGTGGGTGGTCAACACTAAGACGGCCCCGCCTTTATTTTCTGAGTGGCAATGCTTACAGGTACACATTTCAGGCTAAGTCGACATAGGAGAGGCCCAGGATCTGGTACAGATAATTGTAACTGGTGTTGGCCATGAGAAGGAATTGAACTTGGGTCGTTGGGTTTGTAGCGCAGTGCACCACCACTCCCCACTTATACACAGTCATACATTTGCACATACTAGGTATGATGCAACAACTGAGAGACTCTTGAAATATTAATTGACAAAACATCCAAATGCATGAAAAATAGAGGTAAAAAATTGTACACAAGTCATCATCATTACCAGAGGACTTCTGGTCAATAATCGACGCATTCGTCAATATTATTGTGATCTTAAAATGAAATAAATATATAATAGGTGATGTTTCGGACAATGGCTCTTTACTCATGTGGGTGCTAAGGTGGCGAAATGGTGACTATATCGCCTGGTGTGCAGGACGTTATGGGTTGGATCCTGACCCTGACACCTGTATATTTGGAGCTTGCATATCTCATTGGGGCCGTCCATAAATTATGTTACGCGATTTTGGCCGATCTTTGACCCCCACTCCCCCCCTCGTCACGCAGCGTCACAAAAAGTCAGACCCCCTTCAAATATGACGTCACAAAGCTCTGCCCCCCCCCAAACCATATTTCCATTTTGAAAATTAAACATGCTTCAAATCACTTGTAACTATTGTCCTTGAAGTGCGTATTTAATGTGGCGCTGCACTCTGATGTTGTAGGAAAAAACACGTATTAAAAAGGAGTCGTTGTGTAATGAGAGCTCCATCTCCTGTATTACGTGGGGCGTTGTTTGCTATGCAACTATGGGTTATCTGGAGTTAAGGTTACATCTAGCGCGAGGGTGAAAAGACGGAGCCAACCGGGAAGCCTCTGGAACGTTCCCGAAGGCTCCATGATGGGCAGGACCAGAGGCGAGGTTTAGTTGCCGGGGAGCGGATATAAGTGGGGGCCAAAGCAAGGTGCGAGGTCAGTGTGTGAAGAATCAAGAGGAGCTCCCCGTCGCAGCTGCCCCGCCATCTCCATCGGCCACGTGGCGGCTCGACCTCCAGCCACTCAACCGCTCCCTAGCGCGCCGTCAGCCAGCGGCGTGTTAGAGAGTGGGTGAGCGCAACGTGGCGCAGGGCAGAGCTGCTTGAGCGGCAATCATCCGTAGTGAAAGAGAGACGAGAGACAACCAAGCTGTACTGAAGATTTATTAATAAACGACTCAAGTTCTGATCGTGTCGGAGCCACTTATTACAGTGGTGTCAAGAAGTGGACTTTTTCTGATCAAATTCTACGCAAGACACGATGTCTAAACATCATAAAAAGAAGAATCCACCTGCAGTGTCCTCCGAAGACGACGAGATGGCGACTCAGCTCCTGCCGACCCCGGGGGCTGTGGCCCCGGTGATGGAGCCCACGACGGGTGCCGTTGTCGCGGACGGCGGGGCTGAGATGATTCAACAGCTTCGCCCTGACGAGCCGTGGTCGAGGGTGGAGACTCAGTTGGGTGCGCTAATAACTGCGCTTCTCCGCCTTCTCGCTCTTGTTAAGCCGATCGCCGCTGGAGGAAGTCTGGTGGTGGACCGTCCAGGGGTGGACGTGCAGAGGACCAGTGACGGTGCCTCGGAGGATCCCCCCTTGGTGAATATGGCCGCCATTTTGGGCGGGGTGGAGACAGCCTCCATTTCGCAGTTCCCGTGTCACGGCCGCCATTTTATCCACCTCTGCGGAGAGTGGTGCGTCGGCCGCTGGTTCGTCGCTGCCGCGTGAGGTGTCGCAGTCCATCCCGACGCCCGCTGCGAAGGAGAGCACCGACCGGGGTCGACGCCTGCCCCACGTTTGAGAGTTCGTGGCAGCGGGGGGTGACTGGAGCACTTTTCGCTGGCGCTTCGAGGCCGCCTACAAATCCGTCCGAAGGTCTGAGGAGGAGGCGATCATTGCCTTGCCCACCATGCTGGACGACGATGCGTTGGCCATGTTTCGCTCCATTCCCGCCGACAAGAAGAGGACGCTGACACAAGGCTTTCAAGAGATGGCGGAGGTCTACGAGCCGCCAAATGACAGAACGAGGAAATTTCAGCACCGTAGGCGGGGGAGCTCAGAGTCGCCCCTCACCTACAGAAGCACCTTGATGGCCTTGGCAGTTGATGCATACCCCAATATAACACAGGAACTGTTAGACCCGCTGGTGATGGAACGCATGTTGGCGTTGGCTAGGGAAATGGATGTTTTCCTTCCTACGTGCAGCCATGAAATGAAGATATCCTTGTGGGCGGCGCGTTGCCTCAACGCACATTAAAATTTGAAGCGCTGGGCGCAGATGGCGACATGGACAGGGGACCCAGCTATGGATGGTCAGCCCATCGGCTGGTCTCCATCGAAAGTGGTCGTCATTCCCGAGGAGGCACCGTCGACGGGCGACATTGCAGCGGCTGTTTCTTGCTGCTGGAATTGGCGCCCTAGAGATGGTCAACGTCGCCAGAACATCTACTGACTGCGTCAGGATGACGATCTGCTCCACCAGCGGCCTCTCGTCACGTGCTACAGATGTGGCCGTGTGGGCCATTATTCACGGGAGTGCCGCACTTGTCCTGCGTCGCCGTCCGGATCGCCGACCGCATCTCCTGCAGCCGACCATCCGCCGTCACATCCCTTCATACAGGCGAGCTGCCACATGTCGGGCACCCGGGCATATTCGCCATCTCATTCATCTCATTCCGCCGGGATGGGTGCATCACATCGGGATGATTCGTTAAGATGTTCGCGTTGCAGTACCATTGCTAAGGGTTGGCCAGTTTCACAGACACAGTGTAAGAAATTGGCTCGACGTGTGGTTGCCGCGGCGGTTGGATTGTCGATGGTGGCAGCCACTGTTCAAGGGGTCGATGTCCGTGTCTTGGTTGATACGGGGGCGTCTGCCACTATCATTTCAGATGTCATTTTCCAGCTGTTGTCGATCCCTGCTTCGCGTATTCGGCCAGTGTACAATGTGTGTGTTGCTGCTAACGGGGGTAGTATGGGCATCATTGGCCAGGTTGACGCGTGTATCGCCATTGGGGATGTTCGTGCGACGAGTCCCATGCTGATTTCGCGAATGTTAGCCGTGCCATGCTTGCTAGGCACGGACTTTTTGTCGAGGATGCTGCTTAAGATTATTGTTGATCAGGGATGTCTGGAATTGCCGTCGGGTCATAAATTGCGCTTTTTGTCATCGCCGCTTCCACGGCCGACCTCCTCAGCTACGGTTCAGGCTTCAGTTGATGCCACCATTACTGTTCCGTCAGGCTCCCAAATGTTGATTCCGCTCTGATATCGCAAAAAAATCGCTTGCGACGTCGCGGTGAATGTGATTCTTTTGACGCCTTCAAATACCGCTACGCGAGGGTTGATGTTGGTTTGTGCTCAAACCATTCTCAGAACGGGTCAGGCCCCATTTTGAATGGGAGCCCGGGAGATGTTATTGTGCCTGCCGGTACGGTTCTCGCTCACGCGACCACCGCATTTACTGACCGAGCTGAACACGCGCCTGCGCAGGCTGTCTGCATTGTCAGAAATGAATGTCCGGTGGATGATCGATGCTTAGCGGAAATGCGCAGGGAAAATGCTTCCCTGTCTCCGGCTCAGCGTGAAGGGTTGCATATGTTGTTGGCCGAGTTTTCCGATGTGTTCAGCAAGGACGACTTCGACTTCGGTCGGACGTCCTTGCTGTTCCATTAAGAAGGGTGATGCTAGCCCCATTCGGTTGAACCCGCATCTTATGGGGCCGTCAGAAAAAGAGAGCGTGCAGCGTGCCGTTGATGACATGTTGGCCGCTGATATAATTTCACCATCCACGAGCCCATGGGGTGCCACGATAGTATTGGTTAAGAAGAATGATGGCAACCTACGGTTCTGCCTTGATTTTCGTCGCCTCAATAAGGTCTCCGTGGCAGACGCGTATCCTTTGCCGCAGATGGATGATTCCTTTGATGCGTTGTCCGGGGCAAGGTTTTTCTCTTCTCTGGATCTCTCTTCCGGCTTTTGGCAGCTGCCCCTCGATGAGTCCTCGAGGCAGAAGACCGTGTTCCGTACCCCGCAGGGTCTTTTTGAGTTTAACTGTTTGCCCATGGGATTTAATGCTGCTCCTGCCACGTTCCAGAGACTCATGGAACTTGTTCGGGCCGGTCTCCAATGGGACACTTGTCTTATTTATCTGGACGACGTCATCGTCTTCAGTCGGACATTTGATGACCACCTCCTCCGACTTCGCACTGTCTTTGAGCACATGCATTCTGCTAATCTTAAATTTAAACCAAACAAATGTCATCTTTTGCAGACTTCTGTACGTTATTTGGGTCATGTTGTGAGCGCCGACGGGATTTATACCGATTCTGACAAAACGGCATGTGTCCGCAATTGGCCAGTTCCTGCGAGTGTATGGGGATGTTTGGAGCTTCGTTGGCTTCGCCTCCTATTATCGGCGGTTCATTCCAGGATTTGCGTCTATTGCTAGGCTGTTGCATGTGCTTATGGGCAAAAATCAGAGGTTCCGTTGGGGTCCGGCAGAGGAGGCTGCATTCAATGCCTTGCGTAATTGCCTGTCCAACGCGCCTACTCTTGACTACCCTGACTTCTCGTCTACTTTCATCCTCGACACTGACACCAGTGACACGGGTATCGGGGCTGTCCTGTCACAGGTGAAGGGGGGCGTCGAGCGTGTTGTTGCATATGGTAGTCGGGTGCTTTCGCCGGCAGAGACTCGTTATTGTGTCACTCATCGTGAGCTGCTCACGATCGTTCATTTTGTTAAATTTTTTCGGCCTTATTAATATGGTAGACAATTCGTTATACGCACTGACCACACTGCCCTCCAATATTCCTTGAAGATCGGGCAGCCGGAAGGTCATTTGGCACGTTGGTTGGAGTGCTTACAGGAGTTCTCATTTGATGTCACCTACCGGAAAGAGACTCGTCATGCAAATGCTGACGCGCTGTCTCGGTTACCTCACGTGTCTCAGTGTGCGTGCCATTCCGGTACTAATCACTGCTCTCCTCCGGGCACGTCTCGGCTGTTGGCTGTGTCCTCCGTTGAGACACTTCCTGACGATGAGGCAGCCCCCCGCCGCCGACGTGTTGC
This sequence comes from Lampetra planeri, assembly GCF_965212315.1. Lineage (NCBI taxonomy): Eukaryota > Metazoa > Chordata > Hyperoartia > Petromyzontiformes > Petromyzontidae > Lampetra > Lampetra planeri. The sequence goes on from NC_136110.1 coordinate 13,317,987, forward strand.
GTCTTCCGCGGTTGGTGTGGATGCGGGAACAATTTGCTGACTCATCGCTGGCCTCTGTGTGATCAGGCCTTACCAATTGGGGGTGATCCCGAATCTTTTAAGGGGGGCCGTGTTTTTTTCTGGATGGATTGTTGATGTGGCAGGATGACATGTCGCTCCACCCTGCACTCTGAATGCCTTTTTCATCTTGGCATTCAGAAAAACTGCCTACCCTTCAGAGGGATTACTATTGGCTAAGTATGACATCTGACGTCATTGGAACGCTCCGCTCATGCACCGAGTGTGCCTGGCGGAAATCGCCCCGGCAGTGTTACGTTCCGCCTTTGCAGTCCATCTCTGTCACTCGTATCAATGAATTGGTTGCATTGGATGTGTTGGGCACATTCCCCGTGACGCCTCGTGGGAATACATTTCTTCTCGTTGGCGTCGAATATTTTTCCCGTTGGCCAGTGGCTTGGCCCCTGCCAGATCAATCTGCTTTATCCATTGTGGACGCCTTCGTGAATGGATAAAGGGGCTCCAGAAAATTGTTGTGTGACATCTGCGCTATTCTGGGTACCAAGATAAATGCTACGTCTCCCTACCGCCCTCAAACTGATGGTATTGTCGAGCGTCTAAATAGTACCTTGTCCACTATGTTGTGCCAGACTGTTAATGAGCAACAAGTCGACTGGGATCTGCAGATACCCAGTGTCCTCTCTGCCTCCCGGATGGCACCTCACGCCTCTACAGGATATTCGCCGTTCTTCCTCATGTATGGGAGGGAAAACCTGCCACCTGTTGATGTCCAATTGGGTTCCCCTGTCCTGTCTCCTAAGTCGACTCTTCCGGATCACATCAGCGAGTCACTTAGATGTATTTCCGAGGCTCGGGAGGCTGCCAGGGTGAATACTTCTAAGACCCAGGCTCAGAACGAGCGTTGTGCACGGAGGTCTAAGTCGGACATGCCGTGGTCAGTGGGTGATCGGGCGTGGCTTCATTGCCCTCAGGTGCCTGTTGGCACCTCTCCTAAGCTCCAGAAACCATGGCAGAGGCCCGTTACGATCGTTGAAGTGTTGCGCCCTCAGTGTGTCCGGGTTCGTCACGGTCGCCGGCGTTGGTACGTTCACCCATCACGATTGAATCCGTTCGTTGCTCCCGTTGGGCCATCGTCATCCCCAAATCCCAGAATCCCGGTGCCTGGCGTGGCAAACAAGCCTGCTGCTCCTGTGCAGGATGATCTTCCGGAGTCTGTTTCTTTTCTGCCCACAGCGCTCCTGATGGACACGTCAGGAGGGGAGGAGACCACTGTTCCGTCTGGTCCACCTGTGCTGAATCCGGCAGTGTCGCCCCCTGCTGGACCTCTGCTTCCACCGGCTGGAGTTCCTGTTTTTCTTCCGCCCTTGGCGGATGGGCTGGCTATGCACACATGCTCTAAAACGTCTCGTTTTTCCTGAAGCAGTTTGGTCCCTTTTTGCGCGCTGCTAGTTCTATTGCATTGTTCTGTTGATGTTCCATTCCCCTCTGGTAAAGTGTGTTGCATTTCATGATTGATGGCACTCTACATTATACCTTGCCCTTCCTTAGCCGGGATGGCTAGATTTTTTGTTATCACGGGGGGGGGGGGGGGGGGGGGTGATGTAATGAGAGTGCCATCTCCTGTATTATGTGGGGCGTTGTTTGCTATGCAGCTATGGGTTATCTGGAGTAAGGGTTACATCTAGGGCGAGGGTGAAAAGATGGAGCCAACCGGGAAGCCTCTGGAACGTTCCCGAAGGCTCCATGAGGGGCAGGACCAGAGGCGAGGTTTAGTTGCCAGGGAGCGGATATAAGCGGGGGCCGAAGCAAGGTCGAAGGTCGGTTTGTGAAGAATCAAGAGGAGCTCCCCGTCGCTGCTGCCCCGCCATCTCCATCGGCCACGTGGCGGCTCGACCACCAGCCGCTCAACCGTTTTTACTAGCGCGCCGTCAGCCAGCGACGTGTGAGAGAGTGGGTGAGCGCCACGTGGCGCGGGGCAGCCAAGTCGCTTGAGCGGCAATCATCCATAGTGAGAGAGAGACGAGAGACAACCCAGCTGTACCAAAGATTTATTAATAAACTCAAGTTCTTATCGTGTCGGAGCCACTTATTACAGTTGGAAAGCTGAAATTTTGCATAAAATTCACTTGAAAATATTCAACGTCTAACTAAAACTGCAGATGTTCAGAATATTATATTGAAATTATCATATAATTATAAAATAAAGTAATTATAACTATTAAAAAATACTTCAAACTTTGTAGTAGAACGAAGCAAAATGGAGAGTACAATTATAAAAATCACATATTCATTCTACAGAATGAAAAGCCCTGGTAGAATAATTAAAATCAAAATGTTTAATAACAATCATTCAACAAATGTACAAAATGTGTGCTTCTCCCATGGAGAAGCAAAATGCTCCTTCATGGAATAAATAAAAGATGACCTTAGTAAATTTAAATAATCAAATAGTTAATAATGAAAATTAATAAAAATTTGTGTTGTTATAACAATTCTATTTAATTAAGTAGAACGTGTTGTTTATATTTATTTAAAGTTGCACATTTTGATGTGACGTCACATTTTTCAAACCCCCCCTCCCCCCCCTCGTCACACATCGTCACAAATGTATGACCCCCCCTCCCCCCCCTCGGTGGCGTGACGTAATTTATGGACGGCCCCTTTCCCCACGGTGGCGTGGATTTTTCCCTGGGTCCTCCGGTTTTCCCCTCCACATTCAGAAACATGCGTTTGGAGTATTTGGCTGCTATAAACTTCCACATAAGCCACTTTGTTGAGCTATTATTTGTCGCCAGGTCCAGAGGCGTAGCGAGGGGGGGGCAGGGGGGTACATATGTCCCCGGGCGCCAAGGTAAAGGGGCGCCAAAATGAGGCTTACGACATTATAACTTATTGCGGCGGGCGCGGCAGCCTGAAACTACTGCACAAATCTACACCTCAACCTAAAAGTTCATATATCCCGCCACACACAGCCTACTTGTCATGTAATTACATTTTGGTACGCCTATTAAGAACTTATATGGAAGAACGTCCCAAACAACAAACAGGCGCAGTCTTTCAGCCTTAGTCACTGGCCTGTTTTTTGGTGGCGGAAACTACGACATGATGATGAACTTGTTGACAGTAACTGGGAAGATGAGATAGAAGAATCTTCTGATAGAGACGCTGAAAATACTCATTATGATGCTGTTCCTGCTGTACTAAGGTTTCACGATGTTGGCTACTTAGAATTTGATAAAACGACAAAGCTATCGAAAATATCACAACCTCTTCGCAATGAAATTACTCTCGGATCCTTGCCTTTTCAGCACAGAGACAATCTATCATCAGTATCCAGAGAACGTTCAATTACATCAGCATGGTTTAAACGCCGACTAGCGAACGGAGAGGAAGTGAATCGTTCGTGGCTATTATATTCACCAATCAATAAAGCTGCTTACTGTTTCTGTTGTCTATTATTTACATCATCGAGTTCAAACTCACAAGCTTCGTTTGAGTTAACAAACGGTTTCAACAAGTGGGGAAAGCCAGAAAAACTAAATTCTCATTAAAACAATCCTAGCCACAGTACGGAAGGAAGCCGAACGAAGGATAATTGATGGTACTGGAATTGACGCAGTGGTTCAAGCTCAGATTCATTTGGAAAAACAACGTTGGCGAGATATATTGCAAAGGATACTCACCTGTATTAAGTTTCTGGTTTCACAAAATTTGGCACTACGTGGCCATGAGGAAAATTTGAATGCGGATGAGGATAAAAATGTTGGAAACTTTCTCGCGCTGATCAAACTCGTTGCTCAGTATGACCCATTGTTAGCAAAACACGTACAGCACGCAGGAGAAAATCCGGGATCAGTTTCTTATTTGTCACCGGAAATCCAGAATGAATTTATCCACATACTTGCGTCGACTGTAAATAACCAATTGTTGAGTGATATCACAAGTACTACGGTAGCTTACTTGACTCAACTCCTGATCTAGGACATCGGGAACAGCTTTCTCAGGTCATAAGATTTGTGGATGTAGATTTTCAAACTAAAAAAGTAACTATCAAATAATAATTTTTAGGTTATATCGAGATACATGCAAAAGATGCAGCAAGCCTAAAAAGAGTCATCGTCGAGAGACTGAAATCTGACAACATACCTCTAGCCGAATGTCGGGCACAATGTTATGACAATGCTGCTGTGATGACTGGGCATATATCCGGCCTTCAACAACGAATATGTGACAAAAATTAGAGCATTGTTTGTCAACTGTGACAACCACAGCTTAAACTTAGCAGGAGTACACTCAGCTAAACAGGATCCACTTGTCGTCATATTTTTTGTAACAGTTGAAAGTATATATTTGTTTTTCTCTCGTTCAACAATTCGTTGGGAAGAGTTAAAAAAAAGCTGTACCCATCACAGTATAGCGGGAGTCTGAAACACGCTGGAGTACACAATCAGAAGCTGTTAAAGCTATCTATGAAGAACTGGATGAACTAGTATGGCTGCTAGACAAATTATCGGAGGACGTAACTATGACGCCTGAAACCAGAAGTGATGCAGACAAGTTACAGGCATGCGTATTAAATTTTAACTTCATAGTTTTATTACATTTCTGGAATGTCATTCTTGGAAAAATGTATCGTGTTCAGAAGCGCTTACAGGATCCTACTATGAATTTCAAGGAAGCAGCAACTGATCTTGATTCTTTGGAGCATGAATTTGTCAAGTTTCGTGATGATTTGAGCCAAGTTGCTGTAGAAAACGCCAAAATAAGATGCACAGCCTGGGGGATCGATGTGGACAGAAGAATTAGGCGACGTCGGAAGATGCCAGGAGAACTGGCAAGAAATGCAGGACTTTCAGCAGAAGAACAAATTGTGCGCGTTATGAAGAGCGTTTTTTATCGACTTCGACAAGAGATGTCAACACGGTTTTTACGACTAAAAGACCTGAACACGAAATTTGGATTTCTGCTGGACGTCAAAACTCTTCTATCCGACACAGATGTCGATGCAATTCGTCGAAATTGCACAGATTTTGGAAATTTCTAAGACACCGACATCAATGGCCACGAATTTTTCACAGAAATTGGAGATTGCAAAATGCTGCTCAGTAACCAGAATGAAGTTCTACCCGAAACTCCTTTGGATCTTCTTGGTTTTATTGTGTTTTATGGAGACGACATATTTCCCAATTTCACTGCAAATTTTATTAACAATAGCAGTTTCAATTGCAAGCTGTTAGCGGTCGTTCAGCAAATTGAAACTTATTTTGTCGTATTTGCGTGCTTCAATGGGACAAGATCGTCTCAGCGATCTTGCTCTTCTTAGCGTTGAAAGAGAAACATTGGAAAAAACAGATTTTGATTACGTGATTGACCAGTTTGCGACAGTGAAATCAAGAAAAATTTATATTTTGTAGACTATGTCAACCAGTCTACGACAGTGACTGAGTGAGCCATGTAATATAATTTCTATAAATTTGCTTCTTTAAATACAATGTTTCATTAAAATTTAACTTGTTATTCCTTATTCGATGTAATAGGAAAATGTGATTAAAGGGAGGGGGTGGGCGCCAATTTTATAGTTCGTCCCCGGGCGCAAAATATCCTAGCTACGCCTCTGGCCAGGTCGCTTCTGTAAAATAGCTATATAGCTCAGTGGGCCATGCCTGGTAAAAATAAAAATGGTTTAGTTTTAGTTTATGTACTATGGAGAAGGGCAATTGCCTATTATTCACGTATTTACTTAAGATATCACAGTGGTATTGACGAATGTGTGAATTTTGTTGTTTCTGTTTGTGCACCCCTGCCAATGCAGTATCACCAAATAATTTGTTTCGTGATAACTATTAAATTTTTTTAAAGTTGGTGAATGATGGTGAATTGATCGGCAAAAAACAGAAAGCAAAATCCCTGCACGGTGTATATCTCCTAAATTCCTCCTTATGTGTAGGCCGCACAGAACACCAGATATAGTCACACATAGTCACACTATAGCATCAAATCATAATCAGAATCTTTGTTTATCCTGGTGAAATCCGATGAGCTATGAAGCTCTTTTTACAGATGTCCAGTATTTAACAGATTTCCAGTAATGTTTTTATAAGTGTTCTTATGGCATGTGTATATACACATGCATAAATAACCAAACCATACATACCTCACATGTATGGCTTATAGAATGTCTGTGATGAATGCACATGCATAAACCATGGGTTCGCATTAAAATTGTATGGGTAGATCTGTGAAAAACATAAATGGTTGTCCAACTTTACCAAAACCACTCCCATAAACAGGCAATACCTATCTGGAGGCTTAGAATCAACAGAAACCTTGGCCTTAATGCAAGACTTGACCTCTGATAATTACTTGCACAGTGATCAATATCTTACTTGCAACCTTCGCCATCTAGCCGAGATCAAGTTAAGATTGCGGGTTTGAATACGTCCAACATGGCCCCTTACTCCCACTGTGGAATACAACGAATGCCTCTCACAAATGACAAGCCAACGGTTAGTGGACAGGCCATCTCCATAGAACCTCCATGGTTTTAAGAACGCAGGTTTGTATGTCCAGTGGATGTCAGTGGCCTGACGCAGCATGTACGCGATCCTGGATGTGCTAGTGAATGAACAGTGTGGACATAATTACCAGCCCTTGGCTTGCACAAAACTCTGGCACCCACCCACCATTAGTATTGACCTAATGTGGCTTACACCTTCAAATAACTGCTGCCAAAGTGCTAGCATTACAACCCACTTAGGCATTCAAGTGATCCAAACATATTATTATTATTCTGAGGAGCTACTTCTCAAGCGAGTATTCTGACATTCCACATGGCCAGGATGAGCTACTGCTGATTGGTCACGGAAGCTCTCGTCGTGGGGTTCAGTTGCTTGGATCCACTGGATGTGTTGTGGCCAAGGGACATGATGGAAGTTTCTGACACATGCCGTCTTGGTTTTTTTTTCTTCTCATGCTCGAGTGATACAAATGGTTCAAGTGGACGAATGTCTAGCCCTTTAAGCGACAGCCCCCTCCACCGTACAGATATTAACGCACACAAAACAACGGTACAATGCACAGCTGTAAGTGTGATATAGAAAATCCACAAAGGTGTCACAACAAAGGCAAATGTTGAGAAGCGATATTTAAACTAACAAACTTATTGGGAAAACAAGACACAGAAGCCACTAATTATTGTACATTGTATTACGAAATATTCGTTTCCAAATTGTACTGCGTTATGATTAATGTGACGAGCAGTTTTTGTCAGTAAAACTTTTTTATGGTTACACAATGACAAATTTTACAAAAAGGTGAGAATGCCGGTAATTCAATTGAGATCATATATGTCGTAAAATAAATTCTAAATTGCATTTTCAGCAGCAATTTATCAATGCATTATTCTTCACGTAATTTTTACACTCTTTATATTATGGTGCAAAAAATTACTGACGTGTTTGTAATTTACTTGAACACGACAGTTTGGACAGCACTGAGATCAAACGCAGGGCAAGCGGAGTGTAATCTTTCACAGATATTCATAATCCCCCAAGATAAAAGTGGCATTCAGGTGTTTAACAGTGCTTATTATGCATTCACCGTGCAACAATAGCATTGGCACATGTTTAATAGGATATGATGAATACCCATGGTACATTGGTCTTCAAATATTATATATGGCTGTGAGCCTCGTTCTGAATCCAAATATATATTCCCACAAGTTTCTTTACGAAGTAATTTTTTTGTAAATATGCAGGGTGTTCATTAAAGAACTACAATTAGAGACCAGTTGGAACTGCACGGTTGAAATTCTGGCAACAAATTCCTTATGTACGTACACTTTTTTTTTAAGCTGAAAATCATGAGCGATCTTGAACAGCGCAGAACAGAGGCATTCAAAACACTCAGAGCAGAAACGCCAGGTAACGGCTGGGCCTGGGCCTCTCTAAAAACATCGATGCAATGCGCGTCGTCCACGTCGCGGCGAACACACGGAGGTTTTAGAGAGATGATGCTTGTGCCATAAAATCTTCAACTTATTGATTGTGTGCGCGTGTGTAGGTCTATCAACCAAGGCTCCAACTTCTACTTATTAATGATTGATAATGGCTGACACCTTCGTGGGCACCATCAATATCGTATTTAGCACAATACATTGCCAAGTCCCCTTGCATTTCAGGAAATGGGGTAGATTGCATAAACGGTGGTGGCTTGGGAAGATGATGCTACAGTGTCAATGCATAATCTGTCGGTCATGCTTGCATCATTTGTATGAAGAGTTCTGTCACAGCGTTCCTTCAGGCATACTTAGTTTGGACTACTCAATTTTCAACAGTTGCAAATAACCCAAAGCCGAACAAATGTCACTTCAGTCATTTGATTAGTTATATTAAATCTAACTAATTAACACATTTTAATTGGGATAACTACATTACTTTGTTTATAGAACGACCTATACAATTAAACAAATTATAGATTAATGACACGTTTGTTCTATGTGCAGTTAATAAACATGTAATCTTATTATTTGTGTCTTTTGGAAAAGTCACGCAGATAGGTTCAAATTAATAAAAATAAAATAAACAAAAAGGCTCTGTTTTCCTCCTGATGACGATCGCTTGTGTTGTGATCGAAACGTCGTAGTTTTTGTTTATTTTAATTTTTTATTAATTTGAACCTATCTACGTGACTTTACCAAAAGACCCAAAGAATATGAATTCCCGAAGTCACAAAAGCATTAAGTCAAGATTTAACATTGAATCTCATTTGCAATTTCATAATTTGATTAAAAAATTATTCGAAAAACTTACCAACACATGCAGAGCCCTGCTGGTCTGGCTCAAAGCCGCCTTGACACGACAAGTCAGGCTTGCAGCTGAAGCTGCCAAAAGTGTTGGCACAAAGGGGCCTGGTGCTGGGGCATGGCTGCTGGGCGCTGCTGCACTCGTCCACATCTGTCAAAACAAAAACACGCACACGCGCAAGTGTACACACGTCGCTCCCACAACATCACCGCTTTTATATTTAAATGTGGTCTCCGGGGAACCATATACAAGGGTGATAAGCCAATGTTTTGCTGGGATGGTGTCCCCCTTTGCGAGTTTATTTGGTTAAATAACTCGTTCTAAGTTGTTTTACATTTCTTTAGGTGGTTAAACAAATGTACCACAATGAAAACGATGTTTGAGAATCTGGGTCAAATTGTTATCTTTGTATTGGTTAGTTTTTGTATCATCAGTCGGGGCTGGTTTTTGCTTGAAATATTTGCACGCAGATGTTTGGAGCGTATGGGCAATGGGGGTATTGCGACAATGCGTTTACAGGACATTCAAAACCTCCAGTTTTAACGAAATAACGTCAAGACTTCAGAGTGTATCTGTTGTTTTATATTGGCAGTTCTGCTTATTGGTATACTTGAGAAAAAAGGCTTGTCGTGTGCTAAAGGAGAACATCAGCCCGCTACTAAGCCAAGCTGGCTTTATGCTGTCCTTCAGGCAGCCTATAGGCAGCAGGACTTTTGGGCTGTGGGAAATCAAGGCCCTGGTGTTTGCTGTCCACTAGTTTCTGATCCCCCCTTGGCGGCCTGGTCTTAAACTGGGGGTAAGCAATGAAGGCAACAGAGCCACATATCAAGAATAATGGGCACCCAATACCTGACGACAACAAGAATATATTACAAGAGGTGTATAAAACGGTTTACAGTCATACAGAAATCTAAACATATATAATTTTAAGATGCCTGTCCAAGCAGACACATCGATGCACTGATTGTAACATCAATCGATGTATCTCCCTCCTCAGTGTGCCATGAAAAAGTACCGGCAATAATTATTTAACCTTGCCTTACCAGGCACGCCGAGGAGATGCTTGTAGAGACCCAATATGGTTTCAGGCCATGCTGTCCTGCATGGATGCCATATTCTATATATGTATTCCAAAGGGACCTCATATCTCTGCTTTATTGACTTGTTAAATACCTACAATACCATCAAGAGGCCAGGGCTTTTGAGTTGTTATTCATTCTTTCAGGGTCCATGACCCCATACTCATGATCATTAAAGACCTTCATGATGGTGGTTAATTCTACGTAAAGGCATGGTGATCAGGGAGTAACAGCCATTAATTCCCTGTACACCTTGGGTTGCAACAAGGATATCCTTGTGTCACCTACACTATGAACATTTTAGGCCACGTAGTTACAAAAGCCTTTCAGGATCGGACCAGTGGAATTTCTATCTGGTACAGATACACATGGAAGCTTGATCAATGCCCAGGTGCTGTCAAGGAATGGCTCCATACTTGTTAACCATGTTGATTACTGCTGGGTCCGAGGAATCATAAATGCTGAGAGCTGAAAAGAGATTGCCATTAAGATCGGGGCCTTACCATCAGCCCCATCAAAACAAACTCCTTCCTCGGTACTTTGTGCAATCAAACATTGTACTTCCCTTTCCATAAGCGACTGTGTAGCTGTGGAGAGAGTGGGGTAGTGCCTGTACTCCGATAGTATGCTCACAACTGGTTTGGTTTTGTATCAGATTTTTCATTGGCATCAGAGGTCCCCTCTGACCATTTCCACCTCACCCAATCTCTTTGACCTCTATCGCTTTGAAGAAAGGCCATTGCTTGAAACATCACCTGTTATAATACCTTCTCTTTTGAAGGCCACAGTATTATTGACGGATTTGTTGATTGTTTTTGTTATTTGTGCTTGTGTATCGCTCCTAATGCAGCATCACCAATTAATGTATCAATGGTTGGGAAAAGTGTGGAGGAGTTTGCATATCTGGACAGTGTGTTCATGGCCAGTTCTAGTAGTGTCAGATGTATCAATCTAACATCAAGCAAATAGCGTTATCTTTGTGCTGGCAATATAATGTGGTATGGTAGCTGGACTCTTATTCCAAATAAAGCTCGTGACCTTCGACATATGCCCTCTCTGCTTTATGCAAGCAACATGGTCCTGCTTCAAATATTAAGGCTTGCCTGTCTTTGATCCATCATGGGCGTCACCAGGCTGGTTTATATAAGTGCACAGGCACTTGAAGTATCAGGATATCATCCCTTTAGTGATTTATTCCAGCAGCTGAGGTCGCGTTGGATGATCATGTGGTGCGCATGCCAGATAGAGGCAGATGCACGGATGTGGCGTGGTCTACACAAAAATTGGGGAGATGTGGGAATGAGCTTTTTGGCAGTTGTGGAGGCAGCAACCCTCCAGAAAGATTTCATGTGGATTTTATCGTGGTGGTGGTGATGATGATGGTGGCTGGAAATGGTACCTACATATTGTAGGTATTTCTGATGGACAATGTCAATCCAAAAACAATAACAGCTTAATTATACGTAACTCAGTTTATACTTTCACCAAGAAGAATAATCTTGATTTGAAGCTTTCGTGACTGCAGGAATCCATACACTTTGGTTCTTTCCGTAAAGTCACGTAGGTAGAAAAATAATAAAAGATCACGACTTTTCGATCGCCACACCAGCAACCGTCTTCAGGTGGGAGTGAGAAACAGGCTGCTGAAACAAGTCCTTATATATAGAGCCGGGAGGGGGGAGGGTTGCCGCATCGAGCAAGAGAGTGGGGGCTGGAGCTTGTGCTGCAGAGGTGGCCATTGTATTGTGAGAGATTAGCATGTCAATATGAATTGACGGTATATCAGCCACTAGGGGGATAGAGTGCTGAAAAGGGTGAAGGAAAGGCAGCGCTGAACAGGGTAAAGGAAAAGAAGCGCTGAACAGGGGGAAGGAAAGACAGCGCTGAACAGGGTGAAGGAAAGGTGCGGAGATGATCGCCTTTCCTTCAACCTGTTCAGCGCTCTATCCCCCTAGTGGCTGATATACCGTAAATACACATTGACATGCTAATCTCTCACAATACAATGGCCACCTCCGCAACACAAGCTCCAGCCCCCACTCTCTTGTCCGATGCAGCAACCCCCCCCTCTCCTGGCTCTATATATAAGGACTTGTTTCAGAAGCCTGTTTCTCACTCCCACCTGAAGACGGTTGCTTGTGTGGCGATCGAAACGTCGTGATCTATTATTATTATTTTTCTACCTACGTGACTTTACCGAAAGAACTAAAGAGTACCAAGAATAATGTTTTACGTTTTTAGCCCAACGGTAGTCAGAAAATATTGATATTTGGAATGGGTACAGATAGTCCCCGAGTTACGATGGTCTGACTTACGATATTTTGATCTTACGATGGCGATAGCGATACGACAAAATGCATGTTAAAAGTTTTTATAGCAGATAGGATTGTTTCCTGAAGAAACTTTCTATTCAATTGCAGTTCATATAGGTAGGCTAAGAATTTACCTTGTTTTTTTTATTTTACATTTTACTGTGCAATACAGTATTGTAATTAATAAATACATACAGTATATAGTTTATACAGTACGGTACTATAAATTGCTCTGTTTTGCTAAATTATCACCATTCTTTAAGTCTCCTGGGTAGGCTAGGCCATCTTCGACTTACGATATTTTCGACTTACGATGGGGTCGTTGTAATGCATCTTCATCGTAAGTAGAGGACTACCTGAATTTACATTGTATTAGCAAATATCGATGTGGTTGGTTTGACGCTGTTGATATAGCATCAAGCAGCAAGAGGGAGGTTGGTGTTGTCATGTTGGGTGGCTATGATAGTCTTGCAATAAGTCCTTAGAATTTGAAGAATTCCAAAGTCATATCAAAACTAATAATATGCAGACAGTTTCACGGGAGTGTAATGAGTTTTCTCTGTGTGTGGAATTCTAAAATATATTGCAGGTTAGCAACGTGACACTTTAATTAAACCTGTTGAGTACGGCTGTGAATGTGAATAGAGGCTTTTGAAATCACATCCGTGGGCCTGCACAGTATGTTTCCTGAATTCACACACTAGGAAATATTTTTTTACATCTCGACGCCAAGGAAATGTGTATATAATGTTTTTATCATGTTACATGCGTAAAAACACATGCATTGGTAATTTAACGATTCATTCATCAACCAATACCGCCCCCCCCCCCCCCCATTCTAGCATGTCTGTAATTTACAAGTATGTATGTTGAACTTCTTTCGCACCGTACGTAGCCAACCGTGATTATCGAAGGAGCGAGGGAACGACAACAAACTAAACACAAAAATAAGTAGTAGTAGTAGGTTTTAACCCTTTTAAACTGGTACAAAACTGACACCTTTATTCAAGGCATCATGTTTGCAATAACCACAAGTAGTCAAAAAAAGCAAACAAAAAGAAGCAACTCTGATAATGATAATAATATGCACTGTCCTTGAAGTTGATTGGTCCACACCCGAGACGGCTTTCTTTAGAGCCTAGTCCCCATTGGTGTTGGACCAGATGACACCAGAAGGCGTACAACTCAACACAGTGCAATATCAGAGTATTGAGAGCTCGGGGTAAGCATTTACACGATGAGATCTCTTTTACCAGTGGCAAAATATATTAGTAGGTTTTTACCCTTTTAAACTGGTACAAAACTGACACCTTTATTTAAGGCATCATGTTTGCAATAACCACAACACAAGTAGTCAAAAAAAGCAAACAAAAAGAATCAACTCTTATAATGGTAATAATATGCACTGTCCTTAAGTTCCAAAGAAATTAGTTTTAACACAAAAAAAGACATATGAGCACAGGCCAGAGGCTCGTCTTAAACCTGCTTGGACATATCTGTAAAATAATTAGGTGCTTTGAAGAGGGGCCCCATTGCCATAAATGTCACCTAATGCCACAGTGATAGTGATGAATGTGTTAAGTTTTTTGTTGTTGTAAAAGCATGGTTAGCGACGGCCAAAACTTGCAACAAGGCCAGGATCCACGTCGATCCGAAGCCTCAAGGCGAGCCTTGCCTCTGCTTGATTGCAGGAGAACGAATTGGTGTGTTGGACAAGAGACCGTGGTTACGTCACCTGAGCTCTGTCCTATGGATATGACATCCCCAGTAACCCGTTTGGGCATCTGTGAAAAAGAGCTTTATAGCTAATCGTATTCCTCCTCCAGTATAAATATTCGGATTCTCTGGCTGTTGCCAGATGAGGCTGGTTGTAATTACCTGCAAAACGTCGTAGTCGAATTGTAAATGTTCTAGGTTTACTCTTCAACACACCGGTGTGCTAATTGGCATGTGTCGGGTAGTGGCAAGTTTAATGACACATTAATATTTAAGCGATCTAACCCAAAAAAACTATATTATGGATTCTGATTCTGTTTAATGAGGTCGACAAGGGTGACACTTCTCCGGTGTTCACCGGACCTGACTGCAAGCCTCCACAATGTTGTATTGCATCTAAATCAGGTACAGTCTGTTCTCCTATAACACGGTGGTTGTGTTCCTGCAGAAAACCGCGTTATGGAAAAATTGTGCTATAATAAATAATATAGGGTAAAGCACAGTCCGCAATAACACGTGAGATGCGTACACAGGCTGAACAAAGACTGAGGTGCGTGGGTAGCATCTAGAAGCATCCAGCAGCATCCCGCCTTGTGAGATGCTAGGCCGAGGCAGCCGCACAACCGGTTATTCCTACTCGCGCGACCTAGTTCTGTTCGCTCAATTGCGTTATATTAAATTCGTATCCGCGTTATAAACAATCTATTCCCTAATACAGTCATCATGTTATATGCAATTCGCGTTATGAAAACATGCGGCGTTATAGGAGAACAGACTGTACGGCTCTGCAATTCCTTGCCCACGTCACTGCTGTCAGATGGGCTTACATTGGAGAGTATTTGGCCTATTATTCTATGCCCAGCCAGACGCCATGGAAGAGTTGGGAGTACCCACACTTTATCCCACCACACATGACCAGTCCATCGACTAACTGTGGTGGCCCCGTTTACACCATTGGGTGAACAGAGGTATGGGGGGTGAAGAAACTTTGCCCATTGCTCCCTGTGCTCCACCAGGTGCTGCACCAGGTGCTGCACCATGTGCTGCACCAGATGCTCCACTAGGTGCTGCACCAGGTTAACCAGCAACCTCTGGATTGCAAGTCCACTGTGCCAGCTACTTATAAGTAATCTTTATTATATTTGTTACTCGCTTTACTACCCGGTTTCGCCCAAGACTTGGATTCTTGTCTTGGATTAATACACGGCCTACGCGGAGGGTGGGGGGGGGGGTGTGCGTGACGTCAGCAGGCACACTGCGTAACGCTGCCGCATGCGGGTGATAACACAGATGTGACGTCACCGCTCACTTGCCGTGCAAAAATATACATTATTGCGCCCCCCCCCCCCCCAAATACAAAAGTCTATTTTTCTACTTTTTGCATTGTGTACAGTCTGGAAGCTACCCACATGCCAAATTTCAAGTTTGTTGCATGTCGGGAAGTACGCTAAACATTTCGAAAAGACACACATATTCACAAATTTCCCTTTTATATATATAGATTAACCTGTAATTCTATAGGCTCACAAAAAGCAGAAGCTTTACACAATAACACTTTACTAGAGTTTTAAACTGAATGTGCATACCTACAACCATGGAGCAATCATACCACCTACCTCCACGGTGCATCGTAAATATGTTTCTCGGTGTTATTTTGTGCGTTTTTCTTTCCTGCTCTACTAGACAAGGCATATTTTATCACACAATGTAAATTATGCATTAACTGTTCGTGATGTTGTACGAGTTATACCACTGTGTAGTGTTAATGGCTATAAAATCCACGTTAATGGTCATAAAATATGAAATATATTATGCAATTTATCATTTCCGTGTCATCGTGTTTGATGAGCGGCACATTATTATTTATGATAAGTGCATAACTATGGACGTCTTGGCACAGGTATCTAAATCAGCGGAAGCTTCTTTATCAGATTGTTGATCTAATGGAAGTAACAATGGCTGGGCTGCGTAAAAGGTGCCAGGTGTTTGCACATGCATCTTTCTATTGGTTGGGAATGCGTCCTTTCGCAAAAGGTAACCACCAACCTCCACATTAAGAAGTCTGATATAATCTTTAATGATATCTTAGGTGCTGAAGTTGGTCCGGTCCACTCAGGTCACATGGCAACCTTCAAAATTTGGTTATGAGGTCATGTCTATCGAAGAGCAGAAAAAAAATAAACAAATACATTAAAATAAGAAGGATTTTTTTAAAGGCTCACAGATGAACATAACTTAAGAAGAATAGGACACTGGAAAGTATGAATCGGCGATCTCATGAGTAAATATTCCATCAAGTGAGTGTACACCTCATAGACTATTCCTCCCAGTGAATAGTTTTTTTATGTTTATAGTTCTGGATTACTTAATTATTTACAATACTGTATAACAATTTTGCAATTAAAAATGTACTACATTTATTTAGTTAATACTTAATAATGTACTTTCATCATCATCACGATCTAGGGGCAGATAGCCCATAGTTGTCCACTGTACATTTTATCATTTGTTTCCACTTTCATACGTCTTGTGCCAATATCCTCAACTAGTGCACATCTTTACTTAAATTCCACGTACAGCAATTATAAACGAAATATTTTCAGTGTTGCACGTACACTTTAATAATAACGCATAAAAATATCACGGACTCTGGGGCAGTGACACAGCCCAGCGGCAGCGCGCTCGCTGCTTGTTGCAGAGATCCAGGGTTCCAATCCAGCGGTCGCTCTGGTTAACACTTAACCATAACAATGCTACTTGCCATTTGTTTCACTGTGGACATTGAAGCTCGAGTGGCATCTGTCGCAAAAGTTTGCCATCTTATGTCCCACGGTACGGTCCATATTTTCTAAATTTTAAAGAGTACCGAAATACATACTAATCATCACACCCTCCTGCAAAAATCTAGCAGGTCTCCGTGGAAAAAAAAAAAAACGCATAATTTTTTTTTATATATTTAAAAAAATCTCAGCCACTTATCATCCCCATGATGCAGTGGGGGGATGATGAGATTTAAGAGGCAAGAGAAAGCAGGTTGGACAGCTTTTAACAACTGAATTTGACAATGAAAGTAACGCATTAATGTTTTTTTTGCAGGAACGTTTTTCCATTCATGCTACGACATATAGATCAGAAACATGGACAGTGACAAATAAAACGCATGCAAAGAAGCACGGAGAGATGCACGCTGGGAATTGCATCGAGAGATATGGAGAGAAACACGGATCAGAGGACAAAGTGCAAATTAGAGACACCATTTCGATTTAAAGCTTTCGTGACTGCAGGGATTCATCTTCTTGGTTCTTTCGGTAAAGTCACGTAGAAGGGAAATAATAAAATAAAAAAAATAAAACTCAAACATAATAAAATAATGTTTTATTTTTATTATTTTATTATTTCCCTTCTACGTGACTTTACCGAAAGAACCAAGAAGATAGAGACACCATATTTAGTGCAAAGAAAATAGTAAGCGGGCTTGGACAGGACACATCGATGGAAGAAATGGTGGCCCTGGCGACGCAATGTCAGGCTATGGAGAGAACACATTACAAGAGGACGACCACCACAGCAATGAGATTGGCGAGATTGGCTGGTGTGCGCGAGCAAGATGGAACATAACCATGATGGATGGCAATAACGTCGGGAGGCCTTTGTCTGGCAGTGGACAGATCATGGCTGATGATAATTGAAATTGTGAAGTGTTATAATGTTAAATTTCGATTTAAAGCCTTCGTGACTGCAGGGATTCATCTTCTTGGTTCTTTCGGTAAAGTCACGTAGAAGGGAAGTAATAAAATAATAAAAATAAAACATAATAATATTATTACTTCCCTTCTACGTGACTTTACCGAAAGAACCAATAAGATATTATAATGTTATATTGCCTGCCTTGCAGGACACACTGCCATTGTCTGCCTTTGCAATTTTTGTTGTAATGTTTTCACTCTTCTCTAAAGTAAGATAGACGTTTTGAGGTTTTATAAAGTTTGAATTTGTATGCCTCCACTGGACCTTTGCAGACGAGCAAACCACCATCGGTACTTTATTGGACGCTGTCAATCCCTACCTCCATGAGCTTTTTCGCCTTCCAACCGCATAAACTTGAAAAAAGCTACACGAATCGAAGTGAGATTTGACAAAAAGTTATCACTACCACTATGACGGTAACTTGTGTGACGGCATTAGCGGGCATTGTCACCACGTAAGCTGGTTTGCCTCAGCGAGTTCATCGCCGTGTCAAGTGGGCCATGTCATTTCAAAGTGACCTTGGTGCACTCGGGCTCAATGTGGACGGTGTAAAATTGAGACGAGGGCTGCTGCGGTCTGCAATGGGTCTTTAAAACCGAGATTGGCTGCACTGTGTGTATGAGTATATAAACAGTGCAGCCAATCTCGGTTGTATGAGTATATACACACAGTAATTCACAAAAAAGAATCGAACATTTTAAGTACTGTAATTTTGTTTATTTTTAAGCCTTGTTCATTGCCTTGAAAGGCCAGACTTAAGCTGACTAGGCATGAGCCGTTTTTACTTGTGAAACCATTGTATAGAGCGAGTTATGAGGCTAAAATTAATCAATGCTAATCTCTAGCAATACAATGGCCGAGGTATACCGAGCTCTGCGATCTTACACTTACTTGCAAATTCCATCTCTAGCCCCGCCCACTTAACCTTGGGTTGTACCCATCTCAAACCTATATAACCTTTGGCTGCAGTAGCTCTCTCGCTATATTTCTTCCTGCCTCAGCAGTCCTCCTGCTGTATTTTTTTACCTGAAGACGATTGCTTGTGTTGCGATCGAAACGTCGTGATTATTTTTTTCTTTTAATTTATTTTTCGAATTTTCTATCTACGTGACTTTACCGAAAAACCCAAATAATATGAATCCCTGCAGTCACTAAAGCTTTAAGTCAAGATTTAAATCAATGCTGTTCAGTTTATTTGAAAATATTCATAAACGCATCTGTGTACTTTGTTTCACCTGAATGAGAGTGCATAATTCTCACATTTTGCAGATTGTAAGGGATGCTAATTCCTTCTTGTAATTTTTTTTAATGAGTTTGCATAATTAAAATTTCAAACTATGCAAAAAAGAATTAACCAAGATTAACACTGTCGATACATATTTTATACATTTAGTAATTATTTACATTGCCTTTTTTATTCCAGTGCTTTTAAAAACAAACATGTTTTTGTTGGTAAGCATTTTTAACGAAGCAGTTTTGGCAGAAAGCATCACTCAAACTCAGCACCTCTTCCCCTTGTCTCATTCAGTTATTCTGGATCAGTAAATGTTAGGTTTCACAACAGCAATACAATAAAATTGATGGTGGAAATGAAAATACAACTGCATAAAAAAATACAGTTATGTAATTAATTACCTGTGCTGAACCATGTCACATTACATCGGGATGCTATTTTTCAAATGACAGAAGGACAAATTCAATTGGACGGCACTCTTTTAAGTAATTCACCTGGTTGTCATGTTGTTTAGAAATATTTAGGTTTTTAATATATATTCTGAAATATAAGTTTAGAGATAAATTAATGCAGGTCATAGTGAATTAATATTCGCGAGTTGTTCACGAATGAGCGTGTGTCAATGTACAATGTGTTTCTTGCAGAGCAATGGCAGCCAGAGAGTATCACGAGGTTTGTGATTGGGAATTCACAAATGGCAGCACTCATGAGAGACACAGAATATTAACATTAGTGGAGAGAATGTTTACAGATCTCTGTCGCAAACAAATCAAATTCCCAGGAGCCAAACTGTCGGTCAAATGAGAACTGCAAACTCTGCCCTTTGCAGTCACGAATAACGGGGAAACTCCTGGAGCAAATGACATACCAGACTACCGCACACATAGAAATTGTTTACGAAGATCATCAGGAACAGCGTAAAAAAACAATGTCGAGGCCATCCAGCCATGGGAGTGGAATGGTTTCATTATGACCAAATACAAATCACCAAAGCAAACAAAAACAGATATGGGAGAAACAGTAAAACAATGAGACATGTCATAGCATAACGAGTGAAGAACATTACAGATCCAGGGATAACAATGGCCGAGGGCAAAATACAGCCACCAAGAATCCCAGCATCAGCAGAGTTCAAGGGATACGCCCAGCAACACAATGGGTAAAATTGCCACTGTTCTGGCAGCCCAACCTAAACCTGACCTCCCTTTGGCTTGTTGCCAGTAAGCCTTTACCACTCCATATGGACTGAGGGTAAACCTAGTCTAGCACAGAAACCACAGTGTTTTCTCCACCATTTAGTATCGTTGTCACATGATTGTTGCCAGCCGGTCAACCTTGCGACATTAACCACGCGGCACTTGCCCAAAACCATTCCCAACGACGACCACCAGGGGGTGTCATGGTGTCATGAGCTTTCCTCCCTTCGGGTGGTGGTTAGCACGCATTCGTCCCCCCTGCTGTCCAGATCCACCCGTGTTTGTGTGTGCCGGGGAGCCGTGGCGCAGTGGTTAGCGTGCTGCGCTATGAACCCGGCTACCCGAGTTCGTATTCCCGGTCACGGCCAACACCAGTCATGATTATATGAACCGATCGTGGGCCTCTTCTAGGTCGACTTGGCCTCAAAACGAGTACCTGATGCGGTGCGTAATCATCGCTTACTCGGGAAACAAAGACGACCGGGCGTGGTGCTGGCCACCCACCCCTACCGTGCGCCGTTCCGGCATTCATAGGTGCTGCTCGTTAACAGCACTTGCCCCAACAGTCTGTTAAGGCTTACGTGGGGAGGGGGCATATTTGTCATGTCACTGTCAACCAAAAGATGGCGCACTAGACCACCGATCGTAGCCGCGTTCATTTGCAGATCGGTCCCAGTAGGTGCACCGGCGTTGGGTGGTGGAGTACAGGTGTCTCGCTGAGGCCGCGGTGGGCTCAATCCCACACCGCTTGGTGAACTCCGTTGCCCATTTACAAAAGGGTTTTGAGATACCCCACCTATCGCGGGGATTCAACGCAGTGGTCCAACAAGCCCTCCCCACTCAATGTGGCAGATTGGGCGGCTCGTGGTGGATCGTGTAATGATCAGCGAGGACAAATGTCTTGAGTTATGAAACGCAGGGGGTTAGCTTTGTTTACAAGATGGATAACACAGTTGAGGAGTTTCACTCAACACCGCAGAATTTATTTTGGAGTGACACAAACCCAATTCAATCTCAAAGTAATGGGATTACTGAGCTACAAAATTTACAAAGTATGCCCGACCCTTGTTCACACAACATCAAACGGAATATACTGTATCTTAAAGCTTCACACTTGACTTTATCACTATTTTCTTCCGCACCATAATCTCATCTCTCCGAGGCTTTCTCCGAGCCTGCTTATATATCCATTTAAGCCCTCCAATTCGGCGATCTGAAAAATTTCCATAATCGTTGTGGGAGGTGGCCTTTATCACCCTGAAATAGAAAACAGTTTACAAAACTATTTCAAATTTGCCAACTCGGGACAGTCAGCCCTGCCTGCTCTGGAGCTGTAAAATCGCCACCAAGCTGAGCTGCACGCTGCGGCCATGCGCTGGGTTAAGAACCCCTTTGTCAATCAACGTGCTCAGACACCTTCGCAACAGTAATACACTCGTGTATACATGTACGTATGTTGAACTTCCTTCGCACCATATGTAGCTGATCGGAGCTGGGGGGGAAGGACAAGAAACTAAACACAAAAGGCAGTTCTAAAGAAATTAGTTTGTGAATTTAGATGATTTTAAAATGCATAGCCCCCAGTGGCTTCCTCATACCAGAAGAGCGTTCCAGACGGCCGCAGAAGCACACCTGAGAGCGCGCGATGCCAGCAATGTGTGTGCACTGACAGTGCTTCTCACACCTGATAAACGCTCGCAAATCCCCACCGGCGCACACCGACACAATCAGGGTCGCAAACCTTCTACCATGTGTCGCACGTGCTTTTCATACATACTTCACATGACAAGTAGCGAGGGGCTGCTGAAGGTGATTCGCGTAAATATCCACGTGCACGGGGAACGACGACGTAATTTAGTGGAGGCTTTCAGTGTGCGGTTTTGAAAAGCTTGAGAGTGGACGTGCGAGAAAGCAAGTCGCCTGTATCGTGTGTACGGCATAAAGCCAGTGGTGGAAGTGGGCCGGAATGCGCCGGAAACGCCGGGGCGGGAGTGAAAATGTGAACCCTGTGACTGCGTTCCAGAAGGAATCAAGGATTTGTCTTTTTATGTATTTGTTCTTCTCCCCTGGCTTTCCGCTAATGAATAAGGTTTCCATATGCGACTATTAACTCTCCTGTGTTCTCACTGAACTGGCCTGGCCATGCCTCTATATCAGCCAGCCAATAGAAGACCCAGACTGGTTTCATCCCTACACAATACATATAGACTCAATATACACTTCTCATTTTGTTAATTATTAAAGGGCTATGACAAAGGAATCACATCTAAAACACGGCTTTTCTCTGTATATGCCCGATAATATAATATTTGGGGTTCACTTGACCCCTGGTATAAAAACATATTTTCGCCTCGCTTCGATCGACACATATGCGTTCCCCTTGTGATGTAATTCCACCCCCTGTATGAAGTGCGTCCGCACGCCTGCTCCACAGCTGCGTATGATCCACTGAACACACCACGCAAATCCCAGTCACCTGCTCATGGTCTGATTTGAGGGCCAACGGTCAGAGGTTACAGGGTAAGAAGTAGCAAGCGCCTCTAACTCCCTCAACTCTTCTTCAATTTATCTCGCAATCTGTCCACCACCCATCGCAGCTGAGTTACCTCATTGATGTTCACTTCAACCGAAAGGCCCTCCAACTAATTTCTTAAATGCTTCTCTGCATAGCTTGGACACACCCAGTGGGGAGGGGGGAGATACTTAATGTCTGTGGGTGTTACAAGTTCTACCTCTGCGTAAAGTACTCAACCAAACAATGTGTGCGATAGCTTCGTAGCGTACATAGACCTGGAATACGGAAGAGTAGCACACCCCGTGTCACAGTGTTTTTTTTCCAGTTACACAGAATCTGAAATGTTTAATTTAATCTCTAAATGTCAAAGGTCATGTCACCAATTGAGAAATTTCTCCTGCTCTTTGTGATGAGCCAATGGGTCCTGCTGCTCAGCTCTGTCCATAGAGTAGGAGACAGGCCAGTGGCTAACTTTAGTCCGGCTGCCATTCTCCATCTTCTTGAGTGTGTAAATATTGTGCTTTACACTTTTAAATAATTAATACGACCAAAGCCACTGTATCACGCGCTTTCAGATGTGCTTCTGCAGCCGTCTGGAATGCTCTTCTGAATATTAGGAAACCACTTGAGCTGTGCACTTTTAAAACATCTAGATTGAAAACTCATTTCTTTAGAACTGCTTTTTGCGTTTAGTTTGTTGTTCTTCCCTCGCACCTTCGATTAGTACAGTTGGCTATGTAGGGCGCAAAATAAGTGCAACGTACATATGTACAAAGTGGACCTATTCATCATGGTGGCCTTTTCGCCCATCGTGGCGAGTCGGTGGGCCCTTCCACTCCTCATGGGGGACTGTTGAGCGAGCCCTCGTTTGTACCTCAACTCGTCTCCTGCTCATTTTATCGCCATCAAGCTCACCGCAGTGGGCCAGTGGACTCGCGGGCTCTGCCATTCACACAGGGGATTCCATGAAGTTGTTGCTGTAGCCTGGTAGGCCACAATGCCCGCCACACATAGTGGTGGTCGACAGAGCCTCGCCATGAAAATTGGCATGCCGATGGTTACTGCCTTCTACCGCACGGATGAGGACCCACATGGCAACCCATTGCGCCCTGCCACCTGTACCTGTGGTTTCTGCGGAATAAATGGGCTCATCATACCGCTCATAGTGGCCAATTGGACATGGCCACCAACCGTCAGGCTTACCAATGTCTAAGTGCTTTTCAGAACAGCCATGTGGCTTGCGATGGCACGGGAGATGCCCACCATTACAACTGGGCGCGTGCATCCTCAACGCTAGGCCTTGGGTGAGATATTATAAAGGATAGTAGTTCGGGTCCGGACGAGTACTCGCGGCAAATCTTGGAACACTCTCCAGCCCTCTTGCTCGACTTCTTTTTTGTTCTTCAGCAAAAAAGAGCTCAGCGGGCCATGCAGGTAGCCAAGCACGTTGTGTTCCACCGCAAAGGCATGCAATACGTATATATAACAAAGGCTATACATATATAACAAAGACTATCTGCATCACCTGGCATGTTGCCCAACTAGAACGGCACATCTTATTCATCTTCGTAAAGAAAAGGAGAATAAAATATAAATGAATGCAAAAGAAAAGCAAAGAATGGGAAAGAGATAGTGAGCTTATGCCCACTCCTGTGCACAGCAGTGCAGAGAAAAATAAATTGACGTGTCATTAAGTCCTGCCCTCGTTGTAGCTGGCAAGATAAATGCTTCTCTGCATAGCTTGGACACACCCAGTGGGGAGGGGGGGATACTTAATGTGGATGTCTGTGGGTGTTACAATATCTACCTCTGCGTAAAGTACTCAACCAAACAATGTGTGCGATAGCTTCGTAGCGTACATAGACCTGGAATACGGAAGAGTAGCACACCCTGTGTCACAGTGTTTTTTTTCCAGTTACACAGAATCTGAAATGTTTAATTTAATCTCTAAACGTCAAAGGTCATGTCACCAAATGGGAAATTTCTTAAACAAGGCAGTGGCCAATCTGCAGTGCACCTGCAATGTCTCTGAATAGCTCCTTACAAGTCAGCCCAAATCATTTCCTCCACTCTATCCATTAGTTGTGACAGGTACCTTCCTTGGTCTGCCACTCTAGGATGATCAGTAATGTCTGACTTATCATTCATGAATCGCTTGACCCACTAACTGACATTGCTTTCACACAAGCAGGTGTCCCCTCTACAAAGCACGCAATCTGCCAAAAACCTCAGGAGGCCTGACACCACCTAGCTTTGTGGTATGGCATCAAATACAATGGTGCATAATAGTGGACGCACCCTGTATACGTTTCGGCATACAGTAATAGGCTTATATTCAAAACTCGCTGTGGTCGAGCAATGGCAACCTTCATGAGGATCACCTGTTTAATGTTCTCAACCTGAACACCTCCGAGTAGCACGGCTGGCTACGTACGGTGCGACATAAGTTCAACATACGTATGTACATACAAACTGTTATCCAATTGGCCGAAGAGCAATTCCAAAAAACGGTCTTTTCACGGCCATTCCACTCGATGTATTGGACCGAGCAGACTTGTCCCACGTGGAGTGCGACTAGCTACGAAGGATCACATTGATGTCCTGGCCTGAAGAGAAACACGCATTCAACACACAATGCACGCCACTCGATACAACAATAGTTATGACAGCTCATGGTTGCCCATCACCTACAACTATTGCATTGCCACCTATATTTGGACTTGATGATGTCTCAAGCTACCAGCCTATAGCACTCCTCTGTAATAGCGTATACACCGGTGAAGTGGCTCCTGCTGGCTTGGATTAAACAAACAGCAAATTAAATTCTGCCAAAAGTACATGTCGACTCCTGACCTGGCAGAAATTGTATTGACCAAGTAGCCTCGCTTACCACACACAAAGAGGAGAACTTCGAATGTACCCTTAAAACTAATATAATGCTTGCAGACCTGTCATCAGCCTACAATGTGTTAGCGACTTGCTGAACGAATTTTGTGTGCTTTATAAACTGATCTATTATTATGATATGAACTGTATTTTACAAATGCATCCACACAAGTCTGATGCCATGTCACGATGCTGGCTACTGGCATTTATGTTGAGTTGCCAAGGGTTCCAATTATGTTTTGGAAACCAAGGAAGCTTCCAAATATATATTTTCATGATGACCTATCGCAAGACTCTGTGCTCGCTCCATCATTAGTCAATGTGTGCAAGCGACATGCCACGTACATTGTGGAAATTCGTCTATGCAGATATTTAACTTTGGCAAATTCCATCAAAATCCATCCAAGACTCTGACGACTGCGTTCCGTTTGAACAACCAGCTAGCAAATGCTGAACCAAACATGTCTGTTTGCAGTAGGAATGAGCCGTGCCCAAAATGTAAGCGCTACTCTGGACCGAAGCCTGACCCACTAAAAACATTTGAGGAAGACCTGCAAAAAGACAACGACCAGGACAAACCCAAACTAAATTCTAAAAAACAAAATCCTGGAATGGCCCACTGAGCTATATAGCTTTTTTTCAGAAGCGACTTGGCCACAAATGATAGGTTAATTAAGTGGCATATGATGTGTAAATTTATAGCAGCCAAATATTCTAAACCTAATCTGATCATTAATAATTATATTGATTTGAAGCTTTCGTGACTGCAGGAATCCATACTCTTTGGTTCTTTCAGTGAAGTCACGTAGATAGAAAATTAATAGATCACGACGTTTCGATCGCAACACAAGCAACCGTCATCAGGTGAAACAAACACAACAGGAGAGCTGCTGATGTAGGAGTGTTTGTTTAACCTGATGGCGGTTGCTTGTGTTGCGATTGAAACGTCGTGATCTATTAATTTTCTATCAACGTGACAAAAAACCAAAGAGTAATAATTATATGATTTGCTGGTTGTGGAGCAGATGCACACAAGCTCCAAACAGCTATCTTGGCCTTAGAGTACTCCACAGCAGAGTGCAGTACTACACTCCCGTGCCAAATGTGAGTTGCCACAACAACTGGACACTATCTTAAACACCGTAATGAGGATTGTCACAGCACACTGACATCAACTCCTTTTCTCTGGCTCTCTGTGCTATCCAACATCCCTCCTGAGATCCAGAGACAGCAAAACATGTTATATAAATACAGCTGCATCAAAACCAATCCAAATCTCCCCTTCTACAACGATCTATTAAATCTACCAAACCACCGCCCCAAAATTATTCACGCTCACAGCCGGAGCCCTTGTACACTCAGGCTTTAGCGTCCTGAAGAAATGTTGACAGAAATGGGCGAACACCGATATCGCTAACGAGCCCTGATCGCTCATCCAAATAAAGAACCTCCGGGATTTAATAAAAAAACAACGGTCCACAATAAATCAAGACTGCGCGTCTCACGGCAGATTTGGCCCGCGACCTTCGCAAGTAACATTTTCAAGTAAGGTCCCACGTGCGATTGTGGAAACTTCGACTGGCCTATTCACTCAAGGCAATCCTCCACGACATCAAATAAAACAATTTCTTGACCTGCTCATCTGGACATGGACTTATACATTGTTATTTTTTTTTATCCAGCAATATGTAAGAAGAATAAAATAAGTAGGAATTGTTTCCCGGAAATGCTTAAATAAAAAAATATTTAGCACAAAAGTTGACCAATCTCAAAAAAAAGTAGAATTCCTTTAAATTTGATTTGATCTTGACTACCCTCTGTACTCGAGCCACAGTTTTGGTCTCGACTAAAAACGTAATTCTCCCCCCTTCTCCCCCCAAAGACAAAGATCCCCCCTATAGTCTTAACAGATTATTGGGGCAAGTGCTGTTGGCGAGCACCTATGAAGCCCGGCATGGCACACAAGGCGGTGGTGGCCAACACCACGCCCGGCCACCTTTGTCCCCCCAGTGGTGATGTTTACACACCGCACCAGGTACTCATTTGAGGCTGAGTCGACATAGGGGAGGCCCAGAACCGGTTAAAATTCTCATCACTGGTGTTGGCCGTGAGTGGCAATCGAACTTTGCTTTCCAGGTTCCGGTTCGTAGCGCAGCGTGCAAACCGCTACACTACTGCTCCCCATATACAATTGGACCAGCACACTGTACACACTACAAGTGGTCACAAACGTGTTCACTGCCTCACCGGCCTTCATTACTCACGGTTAGAGGAGTTTCACTGCAAGTGCAACATTGCTCTTCAACTTTGAAAGTTTCGGGATCGTAGAGTCAGACGTATGACTTAGTATTCACGATTTGGTGTTTCAAAAAGCCAGATTAAATCACGCCATGAGACTCCTTAAGCACTCGTCTACTTATTTAATTATTTAACGTATTTACGCAGGAACGCCACTGTTATACATAGGCCATGTTGGTGGGTCTATAAACGATAATTGGTGTGATTTAATTATACATTTTTTACGTAAAAAGACAAAACATGTAGGGTTTTAAATCAAATGAATGAATGAATCGTATTTTTCCAAAAAAAATAACTACAGAAAAAATAAAAAATAAACATTAACATGCTGAGTATTAATAAATTCCATGCATCACTCATAATCACCTTCCTTCTGCCATTGTCTGCTGCGGAAAGTGTCAATTTGTCCTCTTGTTTTAAGCTTTGTCAAGGCTATTTTAAGGCAGCCATCTTCAAGATGTTTCCGCAACAAAGAACGACAGTACGGTACACATGCGAGCGTTCCATTTGTCAGCTGAGACCCCCCCCACAAAGCAATAACTCCAAACTGTTGATTTCCTCGAGAGATTCAAAGCATCACCCTTACAAAGCCCAAAATTAGAAAGTGGCATCTCATGAGCGGTCAACTATAACGTGGCTAATAGCTAGGAAGAACTTTAATTCCACCCTCCCCCCCCCCAAAATGTGCCACGAATAGCTGTGGAGAATTATGTGCACGAGGGTAAATGGCACGTTATAATTATTTAATGTAGCCAATGTCTAAAGTCTAACATGTTTCTCTCTGTCTCGTTGCTCTTGTACATTATTCATGTTCTGGGGCCTGAAGGTTTCTTGTTCAGTGCACTTAAGTGCTCAGGGCACATTGCGTTATGCGCTTCGCAGTTGATCAAAACAAGCACTTTAAATATTTAAAATTGCCTAATGCAACACATTACAAAAAAGTATCGGGACACGGGCCTGAGATTACAAATTCTATGGTCCATGTTCTTTTGGCGCAAAGTGTAATGCATTCTATCTTGTTTGCTCGAATGAATAGGTGATGATTATGATATGATGTCAAGTTGCTTCATTTCATTTAAAACGGTGGATGCATTCAATACTTTATAAAAGACTACACCATGCTGTTATGCGCATTCATTTTAAGTGCTCTTGGTTCAAATGTAAAATATAAAATTACCTTTGTGCACTTTTAACAACGTTGTTTAGATGGCACCTGTACATGTCAGATGTCTCAAGGAACATTCTAAATCAGGCGATAAATTATGATGCAACTTCCCTGCAATCACGTTTCAGACAGAAACGTGGCTGCATTTGTTTAGCATGTGCTACAACAATGTGAACGAATCCAAGCAAAACAATTTTCATGTGAGTCTTCAATCGTGTTGCTGCGAAATGCTGATAACTACGATGTATTTTCTGATGTAAAAGCCACCATAATCGTATCGTTATAGCATAATTGTTGCTAGCTTACTTTTTTCTCAAATATATAAGATCTGAACGAAATATTTGTGAAATAATAATCATTCAAGTTTACAATCATAATTTTCATATTTTTTCCAAGGCTATTACTCATTTAGTTACTGACTAAAATGTTTCCCTTAATAACTGACGAAATGTCTCGAGCATTATAAACATTACAAATCCTAAAGTTACAACAATTAGAGCGGGGACAACTCACATTCATCAATGCAATTGTGGCCTTAAAATAGAAAACAAGAAATCAGTGACAGTTCGGACAATGGCCCCTCTTCATAGCACACAAATAAAGAGGTGAGAGAGAGAGAAAGGATAGTAATACAAGCTGTAGATTGCACTTTACACTGTGGGACCTGATGAGAATGAAATTCGGAAAATGTTTTGCTGAACAGTTTTTTTTACCACGTGATTAGAAAAAACTTATGTTGTGTGCAATGCAGTTGAAGAACTTAAAAGTATTCTTCATGCGTACCAGGAATACAATTACAACGTTGAGGGAAACTGATGGCGTGATAATATTCATATTGTTCAAATATGATTTTTTTTCAGATCGTAAAAACATTATATCTCGGCAACACTCGTCTTGAAAATGCAACTTTGTGCAAAGCTCTTTTGAATAATCTTGTTTTGAAGCTTTCGTGACTGCAGTAATCCATACTCTTTGGTTCTTTCGGTAAAGTCACGTAGATAGAAATAAAATAAAACAAATCACGACGTTTTTATCGCAACACAAGCGAACTTCATTGGTTAATTTTAGAACTTTCGTGACTGCAGGAATTATTATTTGGTTCTTTCGGTTAAGTCACGTCTAAAGATAAAATAATAAATTAAATTAAATAATAGAATACGACGTTTCGATTGCAACACAAGCAATCGTCATCAGGTATAATGCAATAGCGACATAAAATCTAACCAGAAAACTATAGACAGACATATTAGCAGACAGATATCACCAAGATACATAGCGGGAGCAACACAGGTAACAGAGAGGGGTGATCGTCTCTGTGGGGTGGCCTTAAATAGACAGAGGGGGGGGGGCGGAGGCAGAGAGAAGGAAGGGGGGTTAGAGAAAAAATTAGCATATCAATGAGTGGTCAACAGACGTGGTGCTGCACGGCAAGTAAGCCTGAAAATCAGGAGGACACACTAAAATTAAATAACCTAGTAAAATATCGAAATGTAATGTAATACAACACAGAGGGTCGGTCAACACACAATTAACGCATAGCCTGGTTGATTACGTATTTCAAAGATTGCTAAGTTAGAATTTAAGTGTGAACATTCTAAAGAGGACACAGGCAGAGAAAACAAGTCGCCAGAGAGAGAGAAAAAAGATAAGCTTAAAACTTCCCCGTAGAAGTGGTTCAATCTTAATTTTAGAACTTTCGTGACTGCAGGAATTATTATTTGGTTCTTTCGGTTAAGTCACGTCTAAAGATAAAATAATAAATTCAATTAAATCATAGAATACGACGTTTCGATTGCAACACAAGCAATCATCATCAGGTATAATGCAATAGCGACATAAAATCTAACCAGAAAACTATAGACAGACATATTAGCAGACAGATATCACCAAGATACATAGCGGGAGCAACACAGGTAACAGAGAGGGGTGATCGTCTCTGTGGGTTGGCCTTAAATAGACAGAGGGGGGGCGGAGGCAGAGAGAAGGAAGGGGGGTTAGAGAAAAAATTAGCATATCAATGAGTGGTCAACAGACGTGGTGCTGCACGGCAAGTAAGCCTGAAAATCAGGAGACACACTAAAATTAAATAACTTAGTAAAATATCGAAATGTAATGTAATACAACACAGAGGGTCGGTCAACACACAATTAACGCATAGCCTGGTTGATTACGTATTTCAAAGATTGCTAAGTTAGAATTTAAGTGTGAACATTCTAAAGAGGACACAGGCAGAGAAAACAAGTCGCCAGAGAGAGAGAAAAAAGATAAGCTTAAAACTTCCCCGTAGAAGTGGTTCAATCTTAATTTTAGAACTTTCGTGACTGCAGGAATTATTATTTGGTTCTTTCGGTTAAGTCACGTCTAAAGATAAAATAATAAATTCAATTAAATCATAGAATACGACGTTTCGATTGCAACACAAGCAATCGTCATCAGGTATAATGCAATAGCGACGTAAAATCTAACCAGAAAACTATAGACAGACATATTAGCAGACAGATATCACCAAGATACATAGCGGGAGCAACACAGGTAACAGAGAGGGGTGATCGTCTCTGTGGGGTGGCCTTAAATAGACAGAGGGGGGGCGGAGGCAGAGAGAAGGAAGGGGGGTTAGAGAAAAAATTAGCATATCAATGAGTGGTCAACAGACGTGGTGCTGCACGGCAAGTAAGCCTGAAAATCAGGAGACACACTAAAATTAAATAACTTAGTAAAATATCGAAATGTAATGTAATACAACACAGAGGGTCGGTCAACACACAATTAACACATAGCCTGGTTGATTACGTATTTCAAAGATTGCTAAGTTAGAATTTAAGTGTGAACATTCTAAAGAGGACACAGGCAGAGAAAACAAGTCGCCAGAGAGAGAGAAAAAAGATAAGCTTAAAACTTCCCCGTAGAAGTGGTTCAATCCTAATTTTAGAACTTTCGTGACTGCAGGAATTATTATTTGGTTCTTTCGGTTAAGTCACGTCTAAAGATAAAATAATAAATTAAATTAAATAATAGAATACGACGTTTCGATTGCAACACAAGCAATCATCATCAGGTATAATGCATAGCTCCCGCTATGTATCTTGGTGATATCTGTCTGCTAATATGTCTGTCTATAGTTTTCTGGTTAGATTTTATGTCGCTATTGCATTATACCTGATGATGATTGCTTGTGTTGCAATCGAAACGTCGTATTCTATTATTTAATTTAATTTATTATTTTATCTTTAGACGTGACTTAACCGAACGAACCAAATAATAATTCCTGCAGTCACGAAAGTTCTAAAATTAAGATTGAACCACTTCTACGGGGAAGTTTTAAGCTTATCTTTTTTCTCTCTCTCTGGCGACTTGTTTTCTCTGCCTGTGTCCTCTTTAGAATGTTCACACTTAAATTCTAACTTAGCAATCTTTGAAATACGTAATCAACCAGGCTATGCGTTAATTGTGTGTTGACCGACCCTCTGTGTTGTATTACATTACATTTCGATATTTTACTAGGTTATTTAATTTTAGTGTGTCCTCCTGATTTTCAGGCTTACTTGCCGTGCAGCACCACGTCTGTTGACCACTCATTGATATGCAAATTTTTTCTCTAACCCCCCTTCCTTCTCTCTGCCTCCGCCCCCCCCTCTGTCTATTTAAGGCCACCCCACAGAGACGATCACCCCTCTCTGTTACCTGTGTTGCTCCCCCTATGTATCTTGGTGATATCTGTCTGCTAATATGTCTGTCTATAGTTTTCTGGTTAGATTGTATGTCGCTATTGCATTATACCTGATAATGATTGCTTGTGTTGCAATCGAAACGTCGTATTCTATTATTTAATTTAATTTATTATTTTATCTTTAGACGTGACTTAACCGAAAGAACCAAATAATAATTCCTGCAGTCACGAAAGTTCTAAAATTAAGATTGAACCACTTCTACGGGGAAGTTTTAAGCTTATCTTTTTTCTCTCTCTCTGGCGACTTGTTTTCTCTGCCTGTGTCCTCTTTAGAATGTTCACACTTAAATTCTAACTTAGCAATCTTTGAAATACGTAATCAACCAGGCTATGCGTTAATTGTGTGTTGACCGACCCTCTGTGTTGTATTACATTACATTTCGATATTTTAATAGGTTATTTAATTTGTGTGTCCTCCTGATTTTCAGGCTTACTTGCCGTGCAGCACCACGTCTGTTGACCACTCATTGATATGCTAATTTTTTCTCTAACCCCCCTTCCTTCTCTCTGCCTCCGCCCCCCCCTCTGTCTATTTAAGGCCACCCCACAGAGACGATCACCCCTCTCTGTTACCTGTGTTGCTCCCGCTATGTATCTTGGTGATATCTGTCTGCTAATATGTCTGTCTATAGTTTTCTGGTTAGATTTTATGTCGCTATTGCATTATACCTGATGATGATTGCTTGTGTTGCAATCGAAACGTCGTATTCTATTATTTAATTTAATTTATTATTTTATCTTTAGACGTGACTTAACCGAAAGAACCAAATAATAAGAACTTCATTGGGTGTTGTTGTTTCCATCGTACCTGCCGGTTTACTGCTAGCCCCGTCCACGTCCCCCCCAGCCTCACGTCCTATTTCTGTTCTTCCACCACCTTCCAACTTCTATCCCCCCCAACCTCACGTCCTCTTCCCCTAGCGCTCACGCGCCTCCCCTCCCCCTACACCCCCCCCTCTATCTCTATCCCCCCTTGCCTCCTCCCCCCTCTCTTACCTATATAACCTCTTGCCACGGCAGCTCTCCCGCCGACTTCAGCATTTTCTTGCTGTGGTTGTCCCACCTGATGAAGTTCGCTTGTGTTGCGATCGAAACGTCGTGATTTATTTTATTTTATTTCTACCTACGTGACTTTTGAATAGTTTATCCGTTGTGCTCACAGGTACATCAGGTGAACTACTGGCTCAATAGTTTACCCATTGTGCTAAAAAAATACAAATTAAAATCGAAACAGAAGTTGTATCACTTAACAAAGGGTACGGTGCAACATTTGAAGAACATAAACAAGTTACATGCAGGAAATTTGCAACTTTTAACATGAGCCTAATTCAAGATGATCCACATCGACAAATCAATAAGAAAAAACTGTCCTAAATTACAGGTTTTTCATTTAAAAATGAATCTTGTAGGGAAAGTGTTGTCTCCTCGTCTTGTCACATGCCACCAATTTGAATATAACTGCCAGAGGGACGTAACTGGAAAGCGCATCATAGTAAGTATAACTAGGGCAGTTATTGAAGGCGAGCCTGGACAAAAATGATGAAGTAAAGACGCAGACGAGACAAGGCTGGAGTGCTTTAGGAAAATAAAAAAAAACTGAATTTGATGATGGAAATAAATATACAAATGTGCCTAAAGAATACAGTTTTTTCATAATTGTATATAACTTGCTCTGACGTATGGATCAAAACCTGGACACTGACAAAGAAAATGAAACAATCCTGAAGAGAGTGCACAGATGAGCATAGAGAGGTGCATGCTTGGAATAACAGTGCGCTCAAAGACGCGGACAGGGACGTATGGATTAGACAGCCTATGCCGGGTTAGAGATATCATATTGACTGTTAAGAAAAGCGGCCTTGGGCAGGACATGTTGCTGGGAGGGATGATGGCTAAGACTACCGGACAGGCAGGGGGCCAAGGGAGGGAATACACCCAAGAGGATGCCTCCCGTGGAAACGGAGCGATGAAATCAGCTCGCGGGCAAGCGGACGTTCACGTGACTGTAATGATGGTTGATTAGACCGTATTAACCCGTCGAAAATCACTATGAACAATGATACGTTATATACAATATAATAATTAATTGTACATGTTTCATTCTTTGACATTACCATTTTTTACGCTTAATTTTTTTAAAATAATATAGTAGTCTTGTATAATTAGATGTATTAATACTATGCTCTGTAAGGATATTATGCTCTATATACATTACTGGTGCAATGCCAGACTTATGTAACTTCTGCTCCTTATGAAAAATAATCACTTCAACCTATTACATATTTGCACTTGTTATTGTTAATGATTATAAATGTCGAATGTTCAAGAAAGGTCACCCAATGAATTTCTAATATTGATTGTAACCGCAGAATGTTCTAAATATCCATTGACAATAGAGGCATAAAAGTAAAGTTGATTAATAAAGAAACAACATTCATATCGATTTACTCTTTATTTATCTGGATATTAATTTCATTATATTATTTCACAATTGAAAACTGTACACTAGATAATTACGGCATCAGTCAGGTATTATGGTTACCACGAATAGAGACAAGAAATAAAACACAACATAAAACAATATATTTGCTTACTGGCAATGAAAGATACAGTTGTTAGGGATGCCGAAATATGCTGGATATAAACCAGCTGAAGTGCCAAGAGAGGAGTTACCGACGCTGGAGATGGGCCTGCAGAATGCAAGACATCGAGCCTCTGATTAGCCGCTTCGACAGCCACTCCGGGAAGCGCGTGGATGAGTAAGAAAAAGATCAGGAAAAGGAATAATGGGAAAACTAGGTTATAGGTGGAGAAATATGCGAAGAGAGGGTTAGTGAAAGGGGGAACTTGGGCAGGGGTCGAGGGAGATTCTAGAAGGTTTGGGAGGAGAGAAGATATAAGAGTGGCGTGACTTGAACCCAGGGCTCTTGCGAGGGATGCCCAAAGATAGACGTGCGGCAGAACGGAGTGTGGGAGAGTGCAAGCGTGGGGTGAAGACTGCCGGACAATAACGTATCTCTCAAGGGCAAGACACGTGGACCTCCTTTATATTTGAAGGCAGCGGTGGGATAACTCGTTGAAGAGTCGCCCCACCTTGGTTGACCCAGTCACGTATGACAGTCCCGAAGGTGGAGATATTGCTTGGCTGGGGGGGAGGCGGAGGCTGCGTCAGCCGGCAGAGACTACAGCGAAGGAACCAACGTGTGCTCATCGAGTTTCTGCAGCGAGTGATGACCCAGGCAGTTCAACGTCACCACTGCCATTGTCTGGGAGCGAGACCGAGCCACCGGGGCTGCAGTCTGCCACCGCCGGGCGGAGTGAGGCGAGCTCACTCACAAGTAGCCGGCTCCGCGGCCGCCGACCTCACATTGTTGCAGGAGATGCCCCTCCCCCTCTTCGTCTAAACTTGCATAGGATGAGTCCAGTGGAAAAGACCCAGGTGCATCAGGTGCTCCAGGAGATGTTGCGTGCAAAGATTATTTCATTATTCCCCAGCCCACAGGGGCGGGGGGTAGTGTACGGGGGGGAGGGAGGTACCGGTTATTGTTCGTCAAGAAATTTCACGGTTCGATGCAGCTTTGCGTTGATTTCTGGAGGCTTTACAAAGTCACGATGGCCGACGCGTACCTCTTACCACGCATTGTACGTCTAACTTTTTTTGCACCACACGTAGCCAAATGTGCTAATCGGAGATGCTTTGGTGGGACCCACATTTCTTGAGTACTCTGGAACTTTGTTGGGATTTTGGCAGGTACCCATCGATGGAGAATCTAGGCCCCAAGCCACGTTCAGGACACCGCAGGGACTCTTTGAACTTAACAGCCTTTCTTATGGGTCTCCAGATGGTGTTGGCCACTAAGTGCTCACAGGCCTTTAGCGGGAGACCTGTTTGATTTATCTGGATAATGTCATCGTTTTTGACTGAACTTTAAAAAGAGCATTTGGGTAGCTTGTGCTGTCGCAGTTCCATCTGCTGCAGTCCTCAGTGCGTTATCTGCGGCATTATGGTCTCTTATATCGGGGTAGCCATAGGGGTTGGCCACGTACGAACGTGGCCGACCCCTACGGAGTTGTCCAAGGTCTGCGGATTTTGGGGTTTTTTGTTTCTTACGACCGTTGATTTATCAAAAAGTTGTGTCCATTGCAAACCATTGCATCTTCTACATGGGGAGGGGGGGTAATCATAGATTCTACTGAGGTCCGCAGAAGAAGCTGTTTTCCTGCAGCTGCATTCGCGATCTCATATACATTCCACCCCTGCCACACCCTGATTTCAAGTTGCCCTTTACGCTCGATACAGCTGCTAGCGACATGTGAATTAGAGGCGTGCTATCATAAGATCAGTAGGGATGAGAGGTGGGCATCGCCTATGGCAGTCGTGTGCTGTCCTCGGCAGAACAGCGCTCCTGTATGACCCATAGAGAGCTATTGGCCGCAGTTCACTTTGTGCAACAGTTTGGGCCCTATCTGTATTGACGGCAATTCACAGTGCGCACAGACTACGCTGGCTTGCAGTGCTCACTCCGTATTGACCAGCCGTCAGGCTAGCTGGCCAGATAGATGGAGCGACACCAGGAATACTTGTACCAAGTTGTGCACAACAAAGGGCTTGCAGCATGCAAATGCCGATGCGTTGGTAAGACTGCCACCATTGCTTCCTTGCGTGTGCATTATCGGCGTTGCTCCTTGCAGACCCGCAGACTCTGACGAGCAGGTGGCGGTTGCTTCAGTCAATGACCCTTTTGGGTGTGCCCAAGGACCCGATGAATGACTACGGCCTGTGGCGGAACCTCGCCGACTGGCAGCGAAAGCAGGCTGAAGACGTGTCCTTACAGCCTCCTATTTGTGACCTCATCAGGTTGAGGAGGCGTGGGTCGGCTCGCAACACAGTTCCGGCTGTGTGCAGTAAAAGGGTCTCCTCGCGTGCTGGGATGGGGCCGCCCAGCGTCGTCAACCGGTAGCTCCGACACACCTGCTACGTCAGGTGGTCGTGGACACCCAGCTCCTCCACCCTGCTGGTCGGAATCCCCTGCCAACCCTGTGGGCTCGATATCTTTGGCCTGACACGACGCCCGATGTAGATCGATGGGTGGCTTCCTGCCAGGAGCGCACACGCAGGGAGCCACCACCGTACACACCCCAGGCAGCACCTTGCAATCCATCATTGGTGTCCAGGGTCAATGAATTGGTAGCGTTGGACATGCTAGGGTCATCCTCAAAAAGACACTCAGGGGAAATAATGTTTTACTTGCAAAGGGTTGAGTACTGCACCTACTGGCGGATGGCATGGCCCCGACCGGATCAGACAGCTGAATCCATCGCTGACGCTTTTATTAATGGCTATGTGCTCGGCAAAGGTCCTCCAGAGTGTTGGTTAACGGACCACGGTAGAGATTTCTCATCCCAAACTGCTTAAAGATGTCTGCAATATTATGGAGACTAAGAAAGTGCACACATTTCCCAACCGCGCTCAGGCTGACGGGATGGTGGAGCGGCAGCTGCCATGGCAGTTGCATCCAGGGACACCTCCGTCGAAGGGAGCCAGATATCATTGTTCTGTGTGCCGAGTCCATGAGTTCAACAACCTATGGAGTGGCCTTCAGCTATTCCACACCACGTGTATTCATGAGTGCACCTATT
Source organism: Lampetra planeri (assembly GCF_965212315.1). NCBI lineage: Eukaryota > Metazoa > Chordata > Hyperoartia > Petromyzontiformes > Petromyzontidae > Lampetra > Lampetra planeri. The sequence continues at coordinate 13,356,324 of NC_136110.1, forward strand.
CCGGGTATCCCAGAAATGTACTCATGCCACAATTTTCGTGGTGTTGTTTTATTGGCATGTAGTGTTTTGTTGATGTTCTCTTTTCATGTTTTTGCCACTATTGATGTCACAACCGCCATCGAGTTGCATCCCTGTTGTGTGGAGTTTCAATTCTACAGCATAGATCGATTAAGCCGAGGATGGATACTCCTAAAAAAGGGAGGGGAAGGGTGATGTGAGGGATACCGGGATGCACTCCCCACTAATTAAAAATAAACCGCCGGCCGGCCAAAATAAGAGTTTCTGAACACGGGAAACTCTAGAAAAATCAGGGTGCGTGGCTGGGAGCATGTAAGGACGAGAGCCCTGATTGGCCGCTTTAACAGCCACTCTGGGAAGTGTGGGAAAGAGAAAAGGGCCAGGGGACGAGCCTGGTAATTCTAAAGCAAATGAGCAGGATTCATTTTTAATGAGAGATAGTTAAAGGTGGATAAAGAGGTGAAGAGAAGAATGGTAAAAGAGAGAACGTGGGCAGAGGTGAAGGGAGATTGTAGAAGGTTCGGTAGTAGACGAGATATTAGGGTGCGTGATGCCAACACAGGGCTGTTACGGGGATTGCAAAAGGGGATATGTGCGGTGGACTGGAGTTTAAAAGAGTGCACATTTGGGGTGAAGACTGCTAAAAGATAAGACGTGTGGACCTCCTTTAAACAGTTTTGCAAGGTCAGCGAGATGAGGTCATGCCAGCCCTCTCGGGCATTGCACAGGGGGCAGGTATCTCATGAAGGCACTTTAAAAGTGTCACTTAAAATATAACGGGACTACAATTAAATTACAAAATCGAAATTAACTCTTTAAAAAAACCCTATACAAATAAGTAATATTATGTAAAGCTGCCTTACATACGTAATTATACAGCGGACAGAGCAGACAAATTTGGCGACACGCCTAAGCGGCGAGGCCACATCACCCACTCACTTGCTGCCCAAGAGACCCATGTAATAACCAGACAACTCCTTGCGTTCTAGTCTATGGTGCCTCCATCGCAGGCTAAGTGGGAACTTGCTCTCAGATTCACTTGGCCACAGCAGCAAATAAATAAATAGATATGCCACAAACGTCCCCGCTGCATTATTGGGTAAATGTTCTCCCGGAGCGCCCAAACCTTCACTAGCTTTATTGTTATTGGCTGATACACTTAGCACCTCATCTTCAAAGTGTCTCCATGCTCAACCAAGAATTGGGCAGCAGTCATTTTGCAGAATTGTCGCCTCTCCCCCCATTTGTCTCTTGCAAATGGGGCAAGAAGGGCTTTAGCTTGGGCCCAAGACAGACATTAGAGAGAGGCATGGAGAGAAAGAAACAGAGCGAGAGACATGTAAATACAGACACATCGAGAGAGACAAACACATAGAGAGAAAGAGAGATACATATGAAGCCAAAGTGACATGAGAGAGACGCATGGTAGAGACATATATACAGAGAAAAACACAGTGAGCCAACCGTGGTAATTGGAGGTGCGGGGGGAGGACAGCATTACGTTGCTCCAAAACAGGCTACTCGAGATTGTAAAATGGAATTCAAATTAAAGAAGGCACTAAAATAACAATTTGCTGGAATAGTTCTAGGGTGAAGGTGCAGCCCTACAATTGCTTGCTCACGCCACTGCTGCAGGAAGGGGGTCCACTCGAAGGAGCTCTCTGGAGTGCTCTTTCGTGGGTGTTTGACGGAGTCTTTCATTTTAAGTTCCACACGTAGGCTTTCGCGACCAATATTATCTATGATAGAGGTTTATTGGGTGAGATCACATGAAATATGTGTCGTTAAATCCACCACTACCCGACACAGCCAATTATGGTTCATTTTTATTGCTGGTCAAATATCTTGGAAGGGGTGGGAGTATCCACAATTTTCCCACCCTACACGCGACTTGCCAATTGACTATGTATGTGTGTAAGTTCAGTACTTTTGTCACGATTTATACTGCTGGATGGACAAAGGCGAGAGGATGAATGAAACCTGGCCATCTGTTTAAACCGCCACGCCGGGAAATCAAACGGGGAGACTTCTGGATTGTAAATTTGCAGTACTGATATCCAATATGCCACGGCAGAAGTATAGCAACGTGTTTAGGTAAAATCTATTAAATTCCCGTCTCTGGACATGGTGCAGCATCTGAGTTGTTGCAGGGAGATGTACTTACCAACGCATCTTCCATTATCATTCAGGGTGAATCCTTCTCCACACTGTGGGGAGAGAAAAAAAAACGATGTGTGGTTGACTCCATGTCACTGCATTTAAAATTGCTATGGTTATCTTTCTTTCAGTCAAGACCATTTATTTTCATTGATACTATAATACAGCATGTCAGATATATTATTTGTAACAAAGGAATTACATTTACTTGGCTGAATGTGATAGGTCAAGCCAGCTTAGATAACAAAAGTATCAAAGAATGAAGAAGCCCGATGTATTTGTTCCTTACAGTTTGGTTAGAGGGCAAATTGTGTTCATTATAAAGCAATTGCACCTCTCAGCAGCATTTCAGTAAAATAATATGATTTCATTTTTGGCATTTGTGCTGCTCTTGTGCACATAAGGAATGGTGGTGAATGCCTTTAATCACTCATCGTACCAGGCAACCGCAGAGGCATTCAGCCCACTCGCCTTACTCGGTTATTGTTGAAACTATTCTATGTGTCGGTTAGATATATTGGTAATTTCCCATTGACCACATACATTCCTTAACGGATAAGCATAGGCAGCTTTAAATCAAAAGGAGACTCACCATAAAAATACAAACATTGCAAAACAAAACCTCAGGCTTGTGTAGGTGTCAGTGAAAGTAACCATTCTTCTTATAAAATTACAATTTCGCTGTTGAAATATTTATACAATTCTTAAAAGTGCTGACGCTGTCTCCTACTGATCTTTTCAAAATGAGATGTCATACCCCATGGGGCTCTTCTCTCCTCATTAATATTTTAGAAACAAATAAAAAATCAATACGTAAAGATGACATCTTGTGTATCTTGTGCCTAAAAGTGTGATAACACCCCGCCCCCTCCTCTGCATTCACTCTAATTGTTTTATATGTAGTGTACAGCCGTAACGCACTGTGTTTATGTAACCACATGATAAAGGGGATTATATTTGGCACCGAGATGGCCACAATAGTTTTCAGCAAAGTGAAGAAAGATGACCCACAGTCAGCACTGCAAATGCCTCGCGTACTTAAGCGGACTTGTTTTTCATTTACACCGAGACGGTTTAAAGTCTATCACACTCCAATGTGCAGTTTAACATTGCAAAGCCATCACCGAGCGGTGTCCATCGCTGGTACACCGTAACATTCTTGGTATTTTTTCTCATTTGTATGGGGGCATTAAATGATTGAGTTCAATGACCTTTCAATTTTATAGCAATTTTTTTTTTAAGACTGAGAAGTGCCTATGTGTCCTGAGCTAGTAGTAGACATTCTACATTCCCATGGCGGGAGCCAGTCTTGCCCACAGCATGGCGATTGCTGGCTTCCCACAGAGTGGTACTCCAGAATTTTTGTCCATCGCAGATTGACGAAAGGCTGAGTCTTCCTGGAACAGAATGTGAACTATAAATGTTTAAGTTTAATAACCCTATCAAAATATTATTCAGATTAAACATTTACCCATTGTATACTTACTTTTAAATTTAGATTTAGCAACTCCCACGACTGTTTTTTAACCACCGATGCTTTATGCCAGTGTTCTTCACTGCAAGGCCCGCGGGCCACTGACGGTCCCTGGTAGCCTTTGGTGCGGCCCCTGAAATGCGGCCCCCGACAATACACAAATGTGAATTAATTTATCTTGCAGGTGGTGTGGTGGCCCTCACACTGATGTCTTATCAGCGAATGTGGGCCCCCTCTGAAAATTAGTGAAGAACACTGGCTTAGGGTCTTGTCCACTCTGTGTTTATTTCGCTTTCATCTTTTTCAGTAAGATTAGTGAGGGCTGCCCCCAATGCCAAGGTGACATTTCTTGGTGATCAGATGAAGGAATTTTAAGGTTGTTCTTAGGGTGGCATAGTAAGAATGAACATCATGATTCAAGAAGACATGCTTCACAGCATGGAGATTTCACGGTGGCTCTTATGTCAGTCATAATTACACCTTCTTTTCCATCACTGGCTCCCACAATTAACTGAGCTGCCACCTCCTGACAGCCCGGTGGGTTTTGGAGCTTCACCAATCTACGTGATATATGCAGGTATGTTGAACTTCTTTTGCACCATATGCTGCCAACTGTACTAATCGGAGGTGCGGGAATGCACCAATCCCCTTGCCTCCAATGCACTGGATTACAACACTTGGATACTCAACATGATCCGATCACGTGCTCAAATACCTACTGCGACATAGGTCTATCCAATCATGAAGGCATCAACTACTTAGTCGCTCACAACCTACTTGGCTCAACCCTTCACGATCTTGCCATTTGCTTCATTTCCAGTCAAGGTTTTTGCACCTATTCATTGCACCCTGTGCCTTTGAACAAAATCCATTGTGGCATATCCCCCACCCAACTCCTGTCCAATTTTTTACCCATTGCGACCTTACCGCTTACTCAGCCACTCATGTGCTGCTATCTGCCAAGTCCGGTCCAATGCCTGGCCACTCGATACACCAGCGGGAGCAACACAACTTCCCGCTTGACTGCCAATTGTGGGCCTATGGCCCAGTATATTTAGGGTTGTTTCCCCCTGCTGTATAAAATGAAATCACATTTTTAGATCATCACATGCAAAACAATACATTGAAAATCTACTCACAGAGCCATACCAGAAACAGAAATGTTCAGTTAAAATATTAAAAATATTTGCTGCACTCGAAATTGCCATTTCCATTACTTCAATTTAATAAGTGTTTAACTTTTAAAGAAATGCAGTTCTGGAACAAACAAAAAAGATATAATATTTTTGGACACACGTGTTAAATTGCAAAGGGGTGGTGGAGCAGTGGTTTAGCACAACACAATGTGAACACAACGACCTCGGTTTAAATTTCTGGCCAGGGCCAACACCAACATTGGTGGAAAGCTGATATTTGAACCTGTCCTGGGCACCCCCCTCGACCAACCCTTCACACAACCTACACTGACCAGTGTGGTGAAGTATGAACAGACAATTGACGTTCTGACGTGACATAAAAAGGCCTTCATTCAAATTTGAAAAAATACTTGGAAATTACCTTATTCATAATCAACGTTTTTGGGTTTAGATCGCGTTATTTATAAATGTGTCGTAACCCTCCACCACCCGACACGGCCAATCAGTAAAAAATGTGTCACGTTGACAAAAGACAAATAGTTCACTGCTTTAGCCCACCGGTGTGTTGAAGCCACAACATTTACAATTTGAGTACGACGTTTCGCTGGTAATTGCATCCAGCATCCAGCATCATCGGGCAATTCTGGCGAATTGCCCGATGATGCTGGATGCAATTACCAGCGAAACGTCGTACTCAAATTGTAAATGTTGTGGCTTCAACACACCGGTGGGCTAAAGCAGTGAACTATTTGTCTTTTGTCAACGTAACACATTTTTTACTGATTGGCCGTGTCGGGTGGTGGAGGGTTACGACACATTTATAAATAACGCGATCTAAACCCAAAAACGTTGATTATGAATAACATTGGTCGCGAAAGCCTACGTGTTAAACAAATTACCTTATGGTAAAAAGCTACATGTAGCAACATCACCCACTACTGTAAAACTACTCCATACGTTGCTAGTGAACCACAATACTTTGTTGATGATATCCTTGCACTATGAGAATGGCAACAATACCAAATGTGGCAATTAATTTATTTAGCATTAAACATTCTACATTTCTGCTCAGCTGACGATGGCTGCTTGATTCAATGTGTGCACAAGGGAAGGGCACCAATGGTGTCCAGACAAACGGTGACCAGCTTTCACATACAATGACACCTAAGGTGTTATCATACTTGGCACAATAAACCGCAGTTGCATTCCACAAAGAGAAGTGTAAACAATCTCTGGAAACGTAGACAGTTAATAATAACATCCTTTAATAGCTGCGAGGATATTTTCACCAGTGGGAGTTTGGTCACCTCGCTGTGAATACTGACAAAATCAACCTGATAGGAATACATTTGTCACATTCAGTCTCAGGTGGGTGACATTACGCGACAGTGTTCCTGTTGTCTGCGTGTTTGACATGCGCATTTATTTCTAAACAAAAATTGTAAATAACGTAAATGTGTTTACGTCTTTACCGAACACTACGCAACGTCACTTGCAACTGATGTTGCATCATATATGCAACATTGATTGCAGCATCAGTTGCATAGTTTTGCACATTGGAAAAAAAAGGTATAACCATGAGCATGTTGGTGTTGAAACTCAGATGTAATTTTTTATGTACACTTACAATTATATTAATATATGCGCAGACCCAACGCACAAGGTACATAATTGATAATGCTTGGAAAAATTAATTTTTGAAAAGGCTTGTATACCAATGAGCGTCATTTTGGTGCCTATCACTTGTCCACAAATCAATATCAGTTTTGCGCCATGTGATTGCTATTATGAATAAAACATGATCATCAATATATATTTAATTTATAATATTAGAAAAATAAGTCTTGCGCACACAACAGCGTTAATACACACCGCACGTGTGTGCACGTACCCTGGCGCTTGGCTTCATGTGGACAAAGAAGCCACTGCAGATTTGTTCAAAGCTACTAACATAGGCAAACAATTTACGTTTGTGTGGATACCCTAATCCAGCCCTAGTGTGGTGATATAGTGGTGTCCTGGAGCAGGATCGAACGTTATATTCTGAATGCATTGTGGTGAGAATGCATGTGAAAATTTGACTTTATGAATACCATGAATAAAAGCAAAGGGTGTTGTATATGCATATATGAAACAAATCCTCGTCATGCTCTTGTCACTGAGCTTAAATGTAACCATCTGCTAGACTCTGTGGGAATCACAGGAGTGCATTGTGTGCTATAAGAGCAACAGTTTGCCATTCTGTATTATTGTCGTAGGCAGGAGGCAACATTTTACTATTACCTGCGACTAAAAATATCCTGGCTACGTTTTGTTGCCTGGGTGTCTTTAAAAAATATATAGATTTCATAATTACATTTGTATCTGATTCCGAACTCTGGCGTGTTGGGTGCTCACATTCAAGTTCCAAAACGTTCTGGTTGAAGTGAAAAGACACAATACGGACATTATTGTACTTGTATTACAGCATTTTGTTATGCCTTTATAGTGTTTAAAAAAGTGTAAAAACACATCTCTTTAATTGAAACCAGCGTGCACCAACCCACTGAGCTATGTTAAACATAATGGCCATAGTTGAGGCATAACAGAGGGTTTGGTCTCTATTCAGCTATGTTTAGCTTTTCACAAGAACATTAACCATAAAACCCAACATTCCATCGCAAATTGCCCCACTCCACAAATATTTCAGAGTAAAGCAATCACTGCTCGACTGCATTGCTTTTGCTGGACAGACAATGCAAGTATTCCATGCCGTTAAATAATTTAAAGCGGGCTACGTCAGCGTCTATGATTTATTTTATTTGTTTAGCGGCCACAAATGAAGCATCTGTGCTATAGCATTGCTCCCGATATGAGTAATTGGATTTACAATCCACGGAGGAGTGTCCTTAACCAGGAGTGCGGTGAATGTAATAATAACGAAAAATGGTTACATTTGACTGCTTTTAATTTAATTGCACGAACACAACTCGTTCCACTCTCTGCAGCCAAGCAGACTCTTAATTGTTGTAATGAATGATCAACAATCATGATTAATATACCTGCCACGCGGCACACAGGAGCGGTGTTACTCAAGTATGAGTTCGCCTCTCTCGCTCACATCAATAGTCCGTGATGGAGAGAAGACATAACGAGAAAGGATCACAGGAAATGCAAAGTAAGCCAGTGCCTCCTCGTGCTCTTTCATTCTCGCACTGTGAGGGGATGGGCTGCACTGGAGCATGGGAGGTGCGGTGGCTAGATTTTAACTACCTCGCCTGGTATACATGAGGTTGTGGGTTCAATCCCAACCCTGACGCCTGTATATTTGGTTTTGCTGTCCACATTTAGAAATGTGCGTTTAGAGTATTTGGCTGCTATACATTTCCACATGTTAAGCCACTTTGTGGAGTGGCTATCATTTGTGGCCAGGTCACTTCCGAAAAAGAGCTATAAAGCTCAGTGGGCCTTACGTGGAAAATAAATAAAATTAAATAGAATAGAAATGTGGGCTTCAATGGACCACGGAAAATATGAGACTGCCACACAGGGCCGCCAATTTTATTCCTGGCGACGAAGGAAAGATTTCCACTCATGTATTAACTACATCAGTAACTGGTAATGCAGTAAAACTTATATTAGGCATTGTCTTAGTAATAACTTGTTATCTGCGACTCCTAATCGATCTTCTAAAACACAGACAACAGATATTTGTGTTCATCAGTGAGAAAAAGGCTCACCAAGTGGTGGTCACCGCAAGTAATACATTCATCCTATTTGAACTTCCCGTGTCTGGAAGTGGTCGCAGCGGGTGTCAATCCGTCCCATTAACCACACCGTTTTCAAATAAGAGTAAATGCAGAGTAAATGTTTATCTGCGGTGAATTTTGCTGGAAAAGGGAGTTAATTATCTTGAATATGTGTGTAAAATGGGATCTGCCAACAGTATCTCAAACATTAACAAGGTTAAGAGGCATTTCACTGGAATAATATTAAAAATATATATTTTTTGTCCACAGATCATTTTAGTTGGTCTGAGGGAAACACAATATTTGTATGCGTTACCCCACCTCCCAACTTGAACTATACGATAAATACACACACATGGATCCTGGTTCATCAGCCCCATAAAGGGATTCAACTCATATGCTAACTTCATAATGCTCAGGGAAAAAAAAACTCCGCGCTCTGTCCCTGCCTCAGGACTGGATGCGAGACAAGATGGAATCGCAGTTCATATTTCTTTAGCCCCATGGAATGACCTGATTATCTTTGGATGAATCCAGCAAACCCCAATTTAGTGAAAAGTTTCTAAGAGTAAACTTTTTTCTGTATGAACTTTCCACATCAACATGAATCAAACCTGATAACTTAAAAAAAATGCAGCCGCAAAATAGTTGTAGTTTTATAGCAATTGAAAAGTAAATGTCAGCCTTTCACATAGTGATGATGCCACCATATTCAAATAGTATTCAATCTTATGAGTTGTTGCTCTTGTGAAACAATATAGTACTGCACTGGAAATTGAAATACGACTTTGTTCGTTCATTAGTTTCTCAATCCACTTGTTCTGGTGAGGGTCGTGGCGGCAGCATGTTGAGTAGGGTGGTCCAGACCTCCCTTTCCCTGGCGATGGACTCTAGCACTTCCTGGAGAATTTCCAGGCATTCCCACACCAACCGAGCAACATAGTCCCGCAAGCGTGTCTTGGGCCGGCCCCGGGCTCTTCGCCCAGTGGGACGTGCTGCCCAGTAGAGTTCCAGGGGGAGTCTACCGGGGGGGTATCCTTAGTGAGTGCCCGAACCACCTCAACTGTCTCCTCTCGATCCGGAGGAGCAGCAGCTCGACTCTGAGGCTTACCGAGCTTCTCACCTGATAACGGAGAGTGAGCCCGGTAGTCCTGCGAAGAAACCTCATTTTGGCACATTGTACCTGCGATCTCATCCTTTCGGTCATTACCAAAAACTCATGACCATAGATGAGGTTGGAACGTAGATCGACATGTAAACCGAGAACTTTGTTCGAGAACTCAGCTCCAGCTTCACTAACATAGAATGGTACAGTGCCTGCAACACTGCGGATGCTGCATGGATCTGCCGGCCAATCTCCCGCTCCCGCTTACCATCACTTGCAAAAAAAACCCCGAGGTACTTAAAGTCCTCCACTAAGGGCAGCTTCTGATCCCTCACCTGGAGAGCACAATCCACCATCTCCCGGGAGGTGCTGATCCTCACCCCAGCCACTTCACGCTCGGCATCAAACCATTCAATTACACACTGGAGATCACAGACTGATGAGGAAAAGAGGACAACGTCATTTGCAAAAAGCAGAGACGCCTCCTCCGTGCCCCCGTACTGGATACTCTCCATACCTCGGCTGCACCTTGATATCCTGTCCATGAAAATCACAAACAAGATGCACGCCCAGCAGAGTCCTACGCCCACAGTGAATGCCTTTCATTTAATACCGAGAATAGAGGGACGCAAAAGCGTGACCGGTACATCATACTTCCGCAGCACCTCCCACAAGACATTGCAGTGAACATGGTCATATGCCTTCTCGAAGTCTACAAAGCATTGGTAGACCAGAGAAACATACTCCCATGACCCCTCAATATATGTGAGAGAGAGCTGGTCCATTGTGCCACGACCCTGCCGGAATCTGCATTGTTCCTCCTGAACCTGAGGCTCCACCACCAGGCGGAGCCTCCTCTCCAGCACTCTGGCATAGGATTTACCTGGGACGCTGAGGAGTGTGATTCCTCTGTAGTTCGAGTACACCCTCTGGTCCCCTTTCTTAAAAATGGGGACCACAACCCCAGTTTGCCAATCCAGAGGTACTGTACCTGCCTTCCATGCAACATTTAAGAGATGTGTTAACCACGACACTCCTACAATGTCCAGGACTTTCAACAACTCTGGCCAAATCTCATCCACCCCAGCAGCTTTGCCGCTATGAAGGCCCTGGACCACCGCAGCAATTTCAGCAGCTGTAATTGATTCGACCCCCCAGCTGTTTCCAGGACTGCCTCCTGAGAGGATGGCATGTCCACCGGGTTGAGGAGCTCCTCAAAGTGTTCCTTCCGCCTCACAACTATCTCCTTAGTTAAGTTCAATGCTACCCCACCATAACTGAAAACAGCCTGGGCCATGTCCCGTTGACCTCTCCTAAGGCGTCGGATAGTTTGCCGGAACATCTTTGAGGCTACTTGATAGTCCCTCTCCCTTGCCTCTCCAAGCCCCTCCCACGTCTGGGCTTTCACTTCGGCAACTGCTACTGCTACCACCCTCTTAGCAAGCCAGTACCTCTCAATCGAGTTGGGAGACCTTTTTCTGAGCATAGCTCAGAAAGCCTCCTTCAACTAGACAGCTTCCCTCACCATTGTGTCCACCACTAGGGTTGTCGCAAATGACAGGCACCAACTGCCTTCAAGCCACAGCTTGTTGCAGCTGCATCGACAATCGAGGTCCTAAACATCGTCCACTCACACTCAATATCCATGACCTCCCCTGGAGTGTAGGAGAAGTTTCCTGGAGGTGGCAGTTGCAATCTTTCTGCACTGGGTCTTCCGCCATACATTCCCAGAAAACCCGCAGTATTCATTTAGGCCTTCCACGTCTATCTGGTCGGTGCCCCAAGTGTAGAATCCAACTCACCACCAGGTGGTGAACAGTTGACAGCTCTGCCCCTCTCTTCACCTGAGTGTCCAGAACATATGGCCTTAGGTCCGATGACACAACTATAAAGTCAATTAATGAACTTTGGCCCATCGTGCTCTGGTATCAAGTACACTTATTAGCATCCTTGTGTTCGAACATGATGTTTGTTATTGACATTCTGTGACTAGCGCAGAATTCCAATAACATCTCACCATTTGGGTTCACATCAGGGGGGGGGGGCATTCCTCCCAATCACGCCTCTCCAGATAGCTCCATCGTTTGCCACGTGAGCATTGAAGTCGACCAGTAAGACTATGAAGTCGGTAGGCGGCACTCTATTGAGCACTGCACCAACAGTCTCCAAGAAGGCCGAAAACTATGAACTGCTGTTTGGTGCATAAGCACAGACAACAGTTAAAGTTTTCCTTTCTGAGAGCTGAAGTACTCATTGAGACGACTCTCTCATCCACTGGGAAAAACTCCAACTTAACGGCTTGTGGGTTTCCCCACACCCACACGGGGCCTCTCACCAGGAGTTATTCTGGAATAGGAGAGAGACCGAGAAGTTTTGTTCCAGTGCCAATGCTGTGTGTGGAGGTGAGACCGACTATATCTAGTCAATACCTTTCCACTTCCTACACCAGATCCGGCTCCTTCCCCCCCAGTGACATGAAATTCCACGTCCCAATAGCTCATGTCCATTGCCAAGGTCCAATCCATCCGATACCTTCCCTCTCCCTGCCATGCTGGCATCACACCCACCCTCACCCTTCGTCCTGCGGATGCTGGGCCCACAGGACGGTGCCATGCAGCCATTTCTGGCTGGGCCCGACTGGATTACATGGGGTAACCCGGCCACCAGGCGCTTGCCAGTGAACACCACCCCCAAGCCTGGCTCCAGGGGGGTGTCCAAGCGAGGTTCTCTGATTTTTATATTTCAGAACCATTCATAAGTGGCTTTGTTTTGTTTTGTTCGGCCTGTTATTTGTCTGGAACCTCCCCCCAGACCTGTTCACCAAAGGAGACACTACCAGGAGTACAAGACTACAGGTGACATAGCTGTGGGGGTCATTGGAATACACAAACCCCACCACCACGATAAGGTTATGATCCTTCTTCTTGGTTCTTTCGGTAAAGTCACGTAGAAGGGAAGTAATAAAATAATAAAAATAAAACATAATAAAATAATTCTCACGACGTTTCGGCCACAACACAATCAGCCGTCCTCAGGTGAAGACCAGGTCTGTCGAGGCGACAGCGTCTAAATGAAATACCACCACACTTGGAACGTCTATTTAAGCTCGGTTGGAAGGGGGGGGGGAAATGCGCCTTGACAAAAGAATCTGCATATCAAGAGGAATTTAGCATATTTATGGGAAATGCAGGAATGCGAATAGTGCTAATTTGTGAAATGCATAGGAGGTGGGCGGGGGGTTTTCAAAGTCATTTTATGCCTATGCATTATGCAGGATTAGCAGCATCAAAGGGGAGGGGGTAGGGGTAGCATTAATAAAGGGAAGGAATGTTAATAGTATGTAGCTGCAGTAACTAAACAACCACGTAAAAAGCTAAAGTATAAACTACATAGTATCATCAGTATGCTAAATATACTCTCAATAAGCTGAGCTACCAACCGTAAGCAATACATTACAATTCTAGGTCGCAAAAAATATAATGTGCTTCCAACTAAACGTTTTCCTTACATCACACGGGTCTATCCCGTACTATATGCTGCCATAGACAACCCCAACATTAAATTGTATACTGTATTACTATACACTACCCTATGTCTTAGAATAAACAATAGTGTAATATTACACTATGTATTATTCTACCCACCCAACTGTATACCACACTGCTGTATATTCACTATACAATTACGATACTATATATTACTTTATACATTGTGAAGTATTGGAAAATGACGGCAGGAAACTCCTTGACGGGAACACACTTCTTTTATTAAATCTTGACTTGTAACGATACAACGCGTGGCCTCTCTTCTTCACAATGCGGTCACCATACAACGGTACAACTCGTGACCTCTTCTCTCCGCCCTACGCTTCTCTTGACTCTCTTAGATTCTGTGCTGCTGGCTCTCTGTGCCTCGTGTAGACTCCGCGCCTCGGCTACACTCTTCTCTCGTCTCGTGTAGACTCTGCGCCTCTGCTACACTCTCCACTCGCCTCGTGTAGACTTTGCATCTCTCTCTGGCTACACCGTATGCATACTCGGCTCGTGTAGACCTTTCTCTCTCTCTGGCTACACCGTATGCATACTCGGCTCGTGTAGACCTTTCTCTCTCTCTGGCTACACACTATACATTACTCAGCTCGTGTAGACCGTTCTCTCTCTCTGGCTACACACTATACATTACTCAGCTCGTGTAGACCGTTCTCTCTCTCTGGCTACACACTTATACCTTACTCTCCTCTACTCTCCATTACTCTCCTCTCCTCTCCATTACTCTCCTCTCCATTACTCTCCTCTCCTCTCCATTACTCTCCTCTCCATTACTCTCCTCTCCGGGCTCTATCTCTGCACCTTCGTCTTCATTCTTAGATGGTTCCACTTCTGCCCCCCTACTCCTCTGTGCATCACCTTATATATCTCTTCTTCCCGGGAGACGGAGCGGATGCGGACCTCAACGTCGGCACCGCTCCTCAGTTACCCAATCACCACGCGCTATCTCTACGATCCGTTTCCGCCCAGCGCGTGTTTCCACTCCCCGACCAATCACACCGCGCTGCCACCCGATCACTCCCTCTCAGCGCGTCACCGGCACACAGCCAATCAGCAGCACTACCCCCACCCGCGCACTGACGCCTGCTCCTCCCCGTCAGCGCGCGTCACCACACACACACCCGTACATACGCACTGGCACACGACGTATACACCCAGCGCGTATCACCACTACAATTGTATTAAACATTACACTTTAATACTATTTATTATTATACACTATACCATTGACCGTCGCGTGAAAGGTACTAAGAGGAAGCAACGAAATATGTCAATGGGAGAGTGGTGGTTGGAAGCTTCAAATGATTGCTAAGCCGGAATTCATCTGCTCGGTTGAAATTGTCTCTGTGTTTGTATATGTGGATCGCCTCATGAACGAATCTCTCATGGTAGCCAGATGGCTTGCAGAGAACCTCTGTCTTGGAGAAGTCAATATCATGTGAACCCACTGAATTGTAACAGTGATCTGCCACAGCTGAGATGTTTGTCCTACCGTGTTTCAAGTCTGCTTTATGTTCACGGATGCGGTCCGAGACATATCGTTTGGTTTCTCCAATGTAACTGCTACCACAGAGGCAACTTAGTTTGTAGACGCCAGGGTACTGTATGTCTGGAACCACATATTTTACAGACGGGACCAGATCATGGATTTTATGTACTGTGTTGAATAGGACGTGGATCTTGTGTTTAATCAGGATTTTGGAGATATTTTTTGTGACCCCAGCAATGTAGGGTAAGGTGATGGTCTTGAGAGGCTCCTCAACAGGATCCTTCTTGATGGTTGGAGTGATGGCTTTGCGGATTGTGTAGTCGGAGTAACCATTAGCCTTAAGAACTTGGCGTACGTGTTTGAGTTCACTGGCAATGTGTTCCTGGTCGGAAATGGATTGGGCTCTATGGTATAGAGTCTTGATGAGGGAATTCTTCTGGGATGGATGGTGGTGGGAATCCGGTTTTAGGTAAGCATCCGTATGGGTGGCTTTCCTGTAGACAGAGTGGCTCATTGAACCATCAGGTCTCCTTTTAATTAGGACATCCAAAAAGGGTAGCTTGCCATCTTTTTCGACTTCCATGGTGAATCTGATGGCTGGGTGTATGGAATTGATGTGGTCGAGAAATTGGTCTAGAGCAGGCCGGCCATGTGGCCAGATGACAAAAGTGTCATCTACGTACCTCTTCCAAAAGGTCGGGCTAATCCTGCATAATGCATAGGCATAAAATGACTTTGAAAACCCCCCGCCCACCTCCTACGCATTTCACATATTAGCACTATTCACATTCCTGCATTTCCCATAAATATGCTAAATTCCTCTTGATATGCAGATTATTTTGTCAAGGCGCATTTCCCCCCCCTTCCAACCCAGATTAAATAGACGCTCCAAGCGTGGTGGTATTTCATTTAGACGCTGTCGCCTCGACAGACCTGGTCTTCACCTGAGGACGGCTGCTTGTGTTGTGGCCGAAACGTCGTGAGAATTATTTTATCATGTTTTATTTTTATTATTGTATTACTTCCCTTCTACGTGACTTTACCGAAAGAACCAAGAAGATGAATCCCTTTAAATCGTTATGATCCTTGTTTTCACCTAAAAAGCTGATGATTCCATATGGCCTATGAAAGCAACTATTAGAGATTCAATTCTAAGTGATTTAAATTCTAAGTTATCTAAGTGATGTAAGGCATTATTTTACTTTGAGAGTTGGTGAATCACAGACGCACCACCTTCACATTGATATCTGGCGCAGTGCGTCGCTACACAGTCCTTTGGGCGGAAGATGACAGTTATTTCACAGGCCACTCCTCTTCCATGGAACACCACAGTGAGTGTCATCAACATGGCGACCAAATGTTGGTCGTTGGCTTAGCAAACCGAAAATATATAATGTGTTGGTTAATTATATCGAGGTCACTGCAAGTGTGTTGCTATTTCAAAGTAAATTCTAACACCCACCAATGTTTTTAAGTGATGCAACACAGTTCATTTCCACCTCATCCCCACCTGGGTCTCCTGCCAGCTTTAAGTGCTCTGCATCTCAATGTAATCTTGGCCGGTGGTACCTCCATTAAATGGATTGTGCTTTCAATTTACATCTGCGTTACATTTTTTCCAAAATTGTAATTTTAATACAACACGGGAAAATGTTTACAAAAGAACAGAGTGATATTTAGACTGTGAACAGAGCCAAAATAAATGGGGGTAAGGTAGTAGAGGATGGAAAGAAAATTTGGTTACATTTATAATTCATTCAGAGATTAAGTGCATTGCAGTGAGGGGCTCACTCAGTAGCAGCCTGCACGTGGTCATTAGTCTGGCAGAAAGGGGCGATGAATACTGATACTGTAAGTGTAATCCCAATTGCATAATTTGTCATGGGTGAGAAAGTAGATTCATTCAAAAGAAAGATACGAGAGAACGATGTGGAGAGATTAAAGCACGAGGATGCTGTGCTCATGATGCTGAAGGTCTGACCCAGAAGCCTGCGCAGCCACTGACCCACACAACAGCCCTCCCCCTCGCCCCCCCGTATCACATGACTACAAAGCGTACACATTTGACAAGACAGTTAATTTCATTTCAGAGCCATGGAGGGAAGGCTTTGTAATTAAATTTGAGTGATGCCACGGGCCAGATTAAATGACTTGGCGAGTCAGATTTGGCCCTGGGGCTGTAGTTTAGATAACCCTCGTCTAAGCTTTTTTCAATTAATAAGCCAAAGTTTTGCACTAAAAGACACAACAACATTGTTTGTGACATATATTTGGATGTCAGGATGCATTTTTTTGCATAACTTTAAACCGTAATACATTTATGTCTTATATTGCACTTGTAGCTTATAAATTACATATTGCAGGTGATATTTTCTGTCGAGTTTGAGGTGTTCTTTAAACAATGAGAGTACTTTTTAAAATAATATCATACTTCAATTCACACTAAATTGTGCAGCTTCATATCTATTGACTGTTTCAACAAAACTTTCCAAGGATAGTATAATTACAGTAATGGCATGGCTTCACGTTATCGCTATAGACAGACTGGTGATGGTTGATGCTTTCCTGCTGTGACTCCTGGCTGATGTTTCAAAGTTACAACTCTGCATTAAAGTTTTGTGAAGAAAAGTAAAGCAGTTAGAAACTCAGCATATGAGGCCTGCCAATCGTATTGAAGCTGCCTTCCTAGAGAAAGCTACATTCACTTGATATTTTGCTGCACTGTTTCTTGGTGGGTGGTGAACTGCGGTGGTAGACATAATAAAGTTCTGAAGTTAATACTCTTTGGTTCTTTCATTAAAGTCACGTAGGTAGACAAAATAATAGATCACGACGTTTCAATCGCAACGTAAGCGAACGTCTTCAGGTGAGAGAGAAAGCCGGCTGCAAGACACGGCACTATATATAGACCCGGGAGGGGGGGAGGTCTGCCTGATCGGCAAGAGGGCGGGGCCAGAGAACGAGCAGGAGAGGGAGACGTGCCTCGAGGTGCTGCACAGACAGGGGAGGGGGGGGAAAGGGGGTGAGGGGCCGCCGTACCAGGCAAGAGGGTGGGGGCCAGAAACTCGCACAAACGCGTGGAAGAGAGAGAAGTGCACCGACCGCAACACAAGTGATCGTGAGAGACACACATAGAAACACCGCAGCAAGTAACAGTCCGCTACAACACGAGCGTTACCGCCACATCGAGGGAAAGGAGCAGCGGTGGTTGTGCCAGTGAGACATCCAGCCTGCCAATGCAAAGACATCCAACCTGGCAATGCAACTCAGAGAGTCGGAAATAACTGCTAAAACTCGGTAGATAGGAAGGAAACATTACGGCCAGTTAAGACTTTTCCTGGTTAATAACGTCCTTCCAATGATTTATGTTTCTATATCTGGATGGCTTCATGGACACATCTTTGATGGTAACAAGAAGGTTTGCAGAGTACCTTGGTCTCGGAAAAAACAATATCGTGTGAGCCTACTGCGTTAAAACAGTGATCATCTATGGCAGAGGTATTGGTTCTGCCGTGTTTCAAATCTGCCTTGTGTTCGCGAATACGGTCCGAGACATGTCGTTTCGTTTCCCCAATGTAACTGCTGCCGCAGACACAACTTAGTTTGTAGATACCAGGATATTGTATGTCAGGAATCACATCCTTCACAGATGGGATCACATCACGGATTTTGTGTACTGTGTTGAACCGAACCTGGAAACTTGTGCCTGCTCAATATTTTGGAAATCTTTTTGGTAACCCCTGCTATGTATGGCAAGGTGATGGTTTTGATTAGGTCCTCAGATCGTTCTCTCTCCATGGTTGTGGATACAGCTTTGTGGATTGTGCGGTCTGAATATCCATTCATCTTCAGGGCTTGGTGTACGTGCTCCAGCTCACTGGCTAGTTGGTGCTGGTCGGAGATGCAACGAAACGTCGTCATCTATTATTTTGTCTACCTACATGACTTTACCGAAAAAAACAAAGAGTATGGATTCCTGCAGTTACGAAAGCTTAAAATCTGAAGCTTATATTCACCAATTTTCGTTCCGGAACTGATCATGTTTTTGACTGGATATCAAACCTCGATCTTCCCTTGTAAATGTTGCTCTTTACATGCGGCAGAAGAAGAAGACTAAACTTGAGGATGCCATTTAATCATGAGTGGCTACCCTGAATCAAACTCAGGATCTCTCAGTGCCGGTGGAAGAGGATATTGGTTTCTCCTGAATATTGGTCGAACAAATATTCAGGAGAATACTGAATACTCAGGAAAATATTTTCCATAAAACATATTTGTCCATCCTTATTTTTTTCATAACAAAGTAATCCGATTTTGGATGTAAGTCATTATCCACGTATTTTCAACTTAAGTCCCGACACCACTTCCCAAAATAATTTGTAAAACTTTTAACTCAGATGAGATGACATGAAACTTCTGAGCCATCCGCTCACTCGTCATCACTTATCGCAATTGAATTTTAAATAACTTTAAAAAAAAATATTTTAAAAACGACGACTTAAACATGCAATCACAAACACATCTTTGAAGGTCATTGGTGCTCGGTATTTCAATCAAAATAGACACGCATTTAATTTAACCTCAGCCAGCTGTGCTCAAAAACATTTATCGGACAAACATTCTTGAGTGGCGGACCAACAGTTACTACTGGACATGTCAAGAGCTTTATAGCTCATCGGTTTCCTCCAGTACAAATTAAGCATCTGATTATAACAGTTTGAAGTGGTTACAACTGTTGGTCTGCCACTTCACCAACACCTCTGGTTATTTTATAGCAACAACTATTGGACTGCAGTCAGTTCATAGGTTAACCCCCTAAGATTGTGTGAGATGCAGCCACAAGCCCGACGTCCAACTAATGCGGCTCGTGTGAGGAACCGGTTAAAATAATTATTCAAGCAGAGAGCCATCATCTCCAGTGGCATGAGCAATATGTTCATGCCATAACAATTATTTCTTTATATAAAGACCGAACATATGTCATCCCCTCAGCTAGACAGACAAATTCTTGTTGGCCATAGCAGCCTGTCTGGGAGTACTTTAAATATAAATCAATGTTCTGACTGGTAAGAAAAATGGAATTACAAAGTGCCCGTGCCGTCTTTCAGCCAGGCCGCTGCCTGCAACCATTATATATTGATAATGCTTGCGCTGCACGTAAGCATGAATTTCAGGTGTGAATGGGGCAGTTTTGTGAAAATCCAAACATCACTGAAAAGAGAAATGTGCGTGTCATTTATGCGCATTTTTATTATATACATTGAAACCTGTGAATTCAAACAACAACCTAGACAGCAGATAAATAGAAGCAAACATGTTCTTTGCGTAAATAAATAGACCTCCGTTCATGTGTCTCCACGTAAAAATAGTTTTTTAATGTTTTAGTCCATCAAGCCGCTAGGTTTTACAGACTAATATAATCCAACAGTATTTGTTTAAACAAGAAAAACATGCACTTGGGCAATGTATGTGCCTGGAAAATAATATTGGTAGAGAAAAGCCATACATATGCTGATGGACAAAAATATATGATTTTTATGGGTAGAGAAGAACAGAAGTCTATTAATTTTATTACCATAATGTTCAACAACAAAGCAAAATCGGTTGTATATTTAACTGGCTTCAACTCTCCATCTATGCTAGAAAAGATTCATCCACCAGTGGATTGACCATGGCTGAAGAGCATGACTTATGTGTGAAATGCATATTTCAACTTATTTTTCAAATGTAATCATTTTAATTTAACGATTTTGAATCTTCTACAGAAAAACGCGAGAGTAGTGTTCTTATTGTGCCCAAAGGCCTTCCATTAAGCAATTAAGTTAGTGTGTGTCATTACACGTGCTTATTTAGACACTAATATAACTGCACAATTGACAGCTGCGTAGCTTTTGTAGAGTTGTAAAACCTTTAATTGTTGAAAGATACTTAAATGGGCAACGAAAACTGCAACACTGTGAATGTTTCATATAAATCAAAATGGGCCTGTAATTATTAAAGTGGTTTTTAGCTCTTTTCATGGTGAACACAACTACAATGAAATCTTCATTCCATAATCGAGGAATATGTGTTCAGTTAGTTATCCTTCCCTGCTCCCCCGATAAGCACGGTTGGCTACGAAAGAAGTCCAACATTTCATTTCCATGTAGGTATTTAGAGAATAGGTCAGCTGAACTTGTTCCAACAATTCATCCTGCTTCATAGATGATGGCACACTTAAATTTGGCCCAAGAGATTTACAATAATAACAGTACAACATTTACACACGTTAGAACACAGAGATTCCCCCACGCAGTGTTAATGATCCCCCCACGAAGTGTTAATGAAATACCACAGGAGTGTGAGAGAGTGCTTTGGACAGTGTCACACACCGCCCCCCTTTGTCTTGCCATCATGCCAGCTCAATGTATAGCCAATTCTACGAAGGGGAGGGCCAAGACTAAATCAAAACTCTCCTGATTTATTAAGTGGGGAGTGTAACTCACCAACAACCGCCATTTGCCACGAAGTGGCGATGACATCACCACGACCCTTGTGCCAGGCTATGTGCACGTTGATGCGATGTGAAGTGTCAAACGCCCTCTGGCAGGAGGTCACAGGGCAGACCCAGGTGCCACAGGTCGACTGACTGAGATGACTGGCTGATGCACCACCTGTGCCCCCTACTGTGCCAACTTGCTGTGCTTTAGCCATCCGGCGCTCCGCTCGTTGTTGTGAGCGTCGCTCCTCCGCCCTCCGTTGTTGTTGGAGGGCGACTGCCTCCAACTGTCGAGTAGCGTCCTTCACGAGCCTCCTCCACAGAGGCCGATCTTGACACCGCTGGTACCAGTCATCGGCAAGTCCACTAAGCTCCACATTCTCTTGTGCCACATCACTCCATCTCCTCTCTAGCCCGTGCCGCGCCCGTTTATCCCCCTCTATCCGGCCCAGCCAACGCAGCCTTGCCTGCCGGAGGAGCTTACCAATGGGACTTTGTCCAGATCTTTCAAGGACATTGTGAGAGCTCCACACACAATCCAGCCTGGTTAAATCCAGGATGGATCGTAGGCAGGCCAACCTAAATATTTCTAACCGGCGAAGATGTTCCATTAGGGGGGTCCACGTTTTGCAAGCATAAAGAAGAGAGGGAGTGACCATGGCCGAGAATACCTGAAGCTTCGTGAGGAGCGACAGACCAGGTAGCTTCCACACAGCGTTATGCATCCGATGAAAAGATAATGCCGCTCGATTGATTCGGAGACCTCTGCTCTCAAACCAGAGCCGGCCAGGAGCACACTACCCAGGTATGGGAAACTCTCCACTCTCTCCACAACTGCCCCATCACCAATTTGGAGTTGTGGGGATGGAGTGTCCGATGGTACAAAATATCCAGGCAGGTGCTTAGTTTTGGTGGGGGTGATGTTAAGGCCCCACCTCTTCATGGCAAGCTCCAGGTTCAGCAGCAGCGTTTCTAACTCCACTTCTGAATGAGCAGCAATTACCAATAATCAGCATACATAACGTGGTTGACCAAACGGGAGCCATCCCTTGACCGCATCTGGGCATCGATCAGCCTCCCATTCTATCTGTACCAGATGGAAATTCCTTCGGTACAACCATCGAAGGCTTCACGAACTACGTGGTCAAAAAATATGTTAAGTAATGTGGGAGCCAGAAGACATCCCTGTCGCACCCCAAGGTGAACAGGGAATGGCTCCGACTCCCGGCTACATAGTTTTACCCGGGCCCGCTCACCATCATGAAGGTCCTTAATGATCGTGAGCAGAGGGTCAGGAACTCCTAAAGCACGAATAATAACCCAGAGCCCAGGCCTACTGATGGTATCATAGGCCTTGATCAGGTCAATAAAGCAGACAGACAGAAAATATGGCATTTCTGCAGGACTGCCCTTTCCTTA
The DNA here is from genome assembly GCF_965212315.1 of Lampetra planeri. Lineage (NCBI taxonomy): Eukaryota > Metazoa > Chordata > Hyperoartia > Petromyzontiformes > Petromyzontidae > Lampetra > Lampetra planeri. The sequence continues at coordinate 13,378,876 of NC_136110.1, forward strand.
AACCGCATTTCGGCTCCGCAAGCCTCTCCTCAGCGTGCCAGGCAAGGTGATGTTGAATAATCCTTGCCAGAACCTTTCCTGGCACACTGAGGAGTAAGATGCCCCTGTAGTTATTACAGTCTGTGCAGTCCACCTTCTTAAAGAGGGGGACCACCAGGGCATCTTTCCAATCCTACGGAACCCGTCCAGTGGTCCAGATTGTGGTTATGATGTCATATAGGGGAGTCTGTGCATAAATGCCACCCTCCCTCAGCATTTCGCTTGGGAGATCATCTCTGCCTGATGCCTTTCTTGGTTTCAGACTCTGGATCGCCTTCAGTACTTCCTCAACAGATGGAACATCAGCCAGCCACTCACAGGGGGTAACTTCTTCCAATATTTGAGACACCGCAGCCTCAGCAGGGTCATCCCCACTTTGTCCCACGATGTTTTCCAGGTTGAGGAAATTCCCCTCCCCCAGGACCTTAAAAATACTCAGCAAATCTGCAAACCTGTTCCCATTAATTTGAACCGACCTATGTGACTTTACCGAAAGACTCAAAGAATATGAATTCCTCCAGTCACGAAAGCTTTGAGTCAAGATTTAACCGCCTGTACGATCTTTCAACAAACTTTGAGACAGGAAGTATGATCTGATCGAGACAATCACATTTCTGCTCGCTGTGGAAGCCGCTCTCCAATCTTACATTAACATGCTAATTTATCCCATTAACATCACTAGCCCCGCCCACTTTGTTTATGACCCTTGGGCTACACCCATTTTAAACCCTTAAAACAGTCTGCCTTCAGCAGCTTTCCCCCTATTTTTCCCTCCTTATGAAGGTCACTTGTGTTGTGATCGAAACGTCGTAGTTTGTTGTTTTTTTAATTTGTATTCATTTGAACCTATCTACGTGACTTTACCGAAAGACTCCAAGAATACTGTTCCTGGGAGTCGGACAATGGATCACTATTCTTTCCCCTAATGATGGAAATAGGTGTCGCGCTGCAGGTTACTTTTTTGATGGAGTTAATTAGCGATATGTGATCGCGGGCCATTGAGGCAGACTCCATCTCCTCAGAAACCCGCGACCACCACCCATCCCTGCAGCACCTCACGGCTCTCCGAACCCTCCGCGGTAAGCCTCCTCATTCTCTGTGATAACTGGTGTTAATATTTTGAGAAAACTTTGGACAATGTTCAGCACTCTGAACATAGTGGCCTGAGATGAATTCCTAGCTAGTGCTAACATCGAGGGCAAGAAGTGTCTGAACCGATCTTGGGCCTCTGCTAAATCATCAGAGCCTTAAACGAGGACCTGATGTCACGTGCAAACAACTAGTGCACAGTGAAATAAAGGTCCAAATCCTCCAACATAAATAAGGCTTGACAGGTCACCAACATCTCTCAGCACTCTCTTCACTGACCACATCCACAAATATCAATTGATGCGTTTTAACACGTAGGCTTTCGCGACAAATATTATTCATAATCAACGTTTTTGGGTTAGATCGTGTTATTTATTTATAAATGTATTTATAAATAACGTGATCTAACCCAAAAACGTTGATTATGAATTAATTGATGCTATTTCACCAGTGGCAGAACGTTTTTAGAATTGCTCAGCTCTGCACAGCTCCACCTGAACTTCACCCACTTAAGAGTCATTTCCAAGTGCATAACGAGGTGCAGTGAAATACATTCCACCAGTGGCAGAATGGCCCCTTCAGGACTTGAAAAATGCAGAATCGGGCTCAGTTCACACACACGCAGGTGCCAGTCCACTCAAAACCAAGACGAAATGGCATGGATTTGGTCCAGCACAGATAAACTGGCGCATACTGAAGAAGCATGCTAACCTTAAACAGTCCCACCTGTTCTCCTGTCACCATAACTACACCACTATCAATAACCACACTCTTTATTTTAACTACTATTATCTCATGTACAATTTTAGAATTGTTGTAGAACGCATGTAGAATAAGGCACGATAAAACAATTATATTATTGGTTATTTCGGTAAAGTCACGTAGAAGGGAAATAATAAAATAATATAAAACAATAAAAATTCTCACGACGTTTCGACTGCCACACAAGCAATCATCATCAGGTGTGAAATCCACAGCAAGAACATTTTTTAAAAGTGGCGGTTTTTCCTAACGTCAGCACCAAGGACAGCGATTTGGCAGTTTGCCAGATGGACGAGTCCATCTATGTTCGGGAAAAAAGGAGGGGGGAGCATAAAATGGAATGTGGTCTGAAAGTCACCCTAAGCGTGAACACAATCAATTAAGACCTGAAATGGTTTATCAAATCCTTCCAATGATTGCTAAACCAGAATCCATCTTCTCGATTGAAATTGTCTCTGTGTTTGTATATGTGAATAGCCTCATGAACGAACCTCGCATGGTAGCCAGATGGCTTGCAAAGAACCTGTCTTGGAGAAAACAATGTCATGTGAGCCCATTGAATTATAACAGTGATCTGTCACGGCCGAGGTGTCGGTCCTTCCGTGTTTTAGGTCTGCTTTGTGCTCAAGGATGCGGTCAGAGACATGTCGTTTGGTTTCTCCAATGTAACTACTACCACAGAGGCAACTCAGTTTGTAAACGCCAGGGTACTGTATGTCCGGAATCACATCTTTTACAGACGGAACCAGATCACGGATTTTATGTAATGTGTTGAATCGGACCTGGATCTTGTGTTTATTTCCCTTCTACGTGACTTTACCGAAAGAACCAAGAATATGAATCCCTGCAGTCACGAAAGCTTTAAATCAAGATAAAACAATTATTTGTATTTTACCAGGTAAGGCCCACTGAGCGACATAGCTCATTTTCAGAAGCGACCTGGACACAAATGATAGCCCAACAAAGTGGCTTACCATGTGTAAATGCATTGCAACTAAATACTCGAAGCGCATGTTTCTAAATGTGGAGGGAAAAACCGGAGGGCCCAGTGAAATATCCACGTGACCACGGGAAGAACATGAAAACTCCAAATATACAGTCATCGAGGTCGGGGTCGGGGTAGAACCCACGAGCTCCTGCATCCCAGGCGAGGTAGTTAACACATAGGATACATCTATATAAGATAAGAAGAGGGGCAGAGAGTATCAGGAAGGAGCAGGGGTAGCAACATGGAACACTGCACCCACTGATGTGCACGGCCCGATGTCATCATTGATATGAAGCAAAGGCCAGATGGAACGCCACGACAAAGCCAAACTCAGGGAACATTAACGGGAGGAGCATCATGCGTGCCACCCTACTTGGCTGCATCGTTATTGATTGTCTTTTTTAATGTAATTATGAGAGCGTTTTTTTTTTCTCCGAGAATTTGCTACAATAAGCAATTTCAATCGATCGAATGCGTTCCGTGGCGGCAAGGGGCGCACCGCGTTCCATAGCTGTTTGTTTACCAGCTGTGCTGCATGCTTGATTCGCTGTGTAGGGGCGGGGGTTCTCCTGTAATGGGTGGCTGGGGGAGCGGTGGGGGGGGGTGGTGGAGGGGGGCTGGGTGGGTGGGGGATGGCTGGGTTGTTGGGGGGTGAGTGGTGGATGGGCAGCGGTGAGGGGTGGAGGGGGCTGGGTGGGTAAAGGGAGCGGTGGGGGGGGAGTCGTGGGTGGGTGGGGGGGGAGTCGTGGGTGGGTGGGGAGGGAGCAGTGGGTGGGGGGACTGGGTGGGGGGGCTGGGTGGGGGGTCGGGGAGTGGTGGGTGGGGGGTGACGCTGAGGACAGGCACATATAAGCACTGTGGTTCTTCATGTTTGGTGTTACGTTCTATGTTTCATTTATTTATTTAAAAAGTTATAATTCGCATTTCTCACGTAAAAAAAAGTTGTTCGAGAGTGGATAATATTGGGGCTGAAACGTAGCTCGCCTTCTAACATGGAGGGAATCAATGAGAACACGATGATCGTTTGACGAGTTTTCGCCAAACGAGCAATTTCCGCGGAACGTATCTTGCTCGTTAAGCGACACATGCTTATAATTTAACATTTTGCAGGTTTTTATAAATGCTCATTAAATTTGTTGATAAATATTACGTTGACTAAATCTTACACCGGTTTGAGAGTGAGAAAGTATTTGTGCGATAATTTTCACTGCAGTCAGCAATACAACCTTTAAATGTGAAACCCTTTTATAATAACGCATTTTAATTTGTGTGGCTGGATGTATGTATATCCTCCATATGTTTGCAGTCAAGTAATATTCACCAACGTATTGGCTATTCTTAAAATGTCATATGACCACACTTCATGACCTGTCTGTGAAGCCCAGTGCTAAATTGACTCAAATGTAATTTAATTTGGGAGATGAAACAGAAAAACGTCCATGTTATTTATCCATTATTTAATGAAATCAAGCTTTACCTTGTTCCCCACAATCTGCCAAGACAGAATATAATGATTTTGTACTTTCTTCTGGAGCTGTGTATAAAATATAATCCCCTCACTAAGCCACTGCAAAACTCAAGCGGCTTGATTTAATTATTACTTTATTACCCGAGCCCGAAACCATTATATACGACCACATAACCCATCACATGTAAAGTTTGCTTTTGCAACAAAAGGGCGCATTATTATTTGATTATTCATCTCAGATACATGGCACTTAGCATCAATTGTTTATGTTAGACTTGAACAAGCATATCATTATAATTCCTAAATCATATCCTAACTGAATCGACCCACTTACTGCGTGCAATCTTAGCGCTAATGTAAATTCCTACACCTCTTTGACTCTATCCATATTCCCCCCCCCATACCAAGAGGTTATATCCTTCCCAATGACTAGGGTCTATCCATCATGTTTCATTGGCACCACAAATCATGGTCCTATACAGGTTACGTTCACTAAGTAGCACCCTTTACTTTCCTCCCTCACAGACCAGCCACACGTTGCACTCCACGGTCCCTGCTCTGACCTTAACGTTAATCTGCTGACTTATTTTAAACCGTTTGTTTTTCTCCGTCTCTTTTAAATTGAAGTACAGAATGTGGAGATTCATTATATATACAGCAGACCTCCTCGTATCCATGATGATATTGGGAAGGGTTTTCACAACCTAGTTTGTGTTAAAGGAGAGTTGTGCCGAAACGTTTGTGGTAGCTGTTCTGCAGACAAGAATTATACTCAGCGTGATGGTTGTGATGTGTGTTGCAGCACCCATGTGATCCTCTTGTCTCACAGCACAATGCACAGGATCAGCTCAGCTGCAGTTTCCTGCAGAATGCCATTAACTGCATGGCCGTGCACATTTGTGCAAATGCATACATTCTCATTGGGATATGTTCTCAATTTGAAAAAAAGCTATGAACCTGCACAAAGCCAAATACTGCAGGAAAGCATATTAATACTGTATTTGCTGCCGATCTGCAGGCTCTGCAGGGCATCGCTGTGTCGCGCACAGGGCATTTTACACAACAACCCAAGAAAGTTTTAGTTTTAAGTTCATCACTGCCGTGCGTGGCACGTCAGTTAGAAAGATAAAGTACACAAAGCCCTCCTTCTACACGTGGATGTGGCCGCTCATATTTGTTTTACATCCATGGAATGAATTCCACGTTCCATATCGTATGTGGCATGCATGTAAATACACGTGACGAACACATGCAAAACACAGGAACTCCTTTCCACAGCATATGATATTTCACCATCCTTGCTAAACCGCGATTGATATTTGACTCCACGTTGTATAATTTGGGAATAACTTCGGATTGTATGGCCATTGGGGATAATTGGGTTTGCGATTAAAAAATAATTGCGAACGAGAGTTGTTGCTGTCTTTTTAAAGACAGCTCACTGTTGCCACATGCACATTAAAACAACGTCTCCGTTTAACAATGAGACGACATTATTATTAAATTATATATTGTTTTTACCAATTAAGTGCGACCATATATACACATACAGAATACAGCATTCAGCTCATTAGTTTTGCGAACATCACAAAGACTTTGTTTTTTTCTAAAAACCATTAGAAGGCATCTATGCACATTCAAGATAATGCGCGGTTGCAAAGGACTAGAAAAAAAACAATGTTACAAATGAAATTTTGGATGAACACTGCACGTAAGCTAATTTACCGGGCACTATTCATTAAAAAAGAGCGGATGACTGTGCTTAAAACATGATATATTTATTTCCATTGTTATTTATAAAGGGATTTAAAAATATATAATAAGTATCGATATTTTAAATTATTTCTTGGTATTTTAAAGCTTTGTTCATCAGTATCTGGAAATGGTAAACTATTAAATGCTTAATTATTTAGCATATTGTGAAGAGAGAACTCAGTTCAGCATTATGATAACTGTTTTTTTACCCTTTTATCTGGCAACAAAACTGACACCTTTTTTACGAGGAGTCATGTTTGCATTGACCACAATAACTGCGGTCGGAATGCAAACAAAAAGACACAACTCTGATAATGTATGCACTGTCCTTGGAATTGATTGGTCCACACCCGAGACAGCTTTTCTTAGAGTCTAGTCTCACATGGTGTTGGACCAGAGAGAGCTCTCATACTCTGATGGTGCATTGTCTTTGAGTTGTGCGCCTTTTGGCGTCATCTGGTCCAACACCATGTGAGACTAGGCTCTAAGAAAATCTGTCTCGGGTGTGGACCAATCAATTTCAAGGACAGTGCATACATTATCAGAGTTGTGTTTTTTTTTGCATTCTGACCGCAGGTATTGTGGTCAATGCAAACATGACTCCTTGTAAAAAAAAGGTGTCAGTTTTGTTGCCAGATAAAAGGATAAAACAACAATTATCATATTTTGCTATTGGCAAAGGAGGTTCCAATGGTGCTCAGCATTATCTTTGAATGTACAGGGTGGTCCAGATATCTTGTGCCCCCCATTTAATTATATAAAACTGAATATATATTTTAAAGTAAGGTTACTTTAAAACAGAAACGAATATGCAAAGGAAAAAAAACATGTGAGGGGTCAATTAATTGGGGGTTCACAAAGACATCTGTACCTGTACATATGATCACATTACGTGGAATGGCATCAAGGCACATGCACAAGTAGTTACTGGACAATAACTATCATGACAAAATGAATGCGTCTGCCTTGATTTAAAGATGTTAAAAGTAATTTATCTGCTATGTTACTGCACGGTTCTCGAATACGTTGAACTAAATAGAGATGTATTGTTCTTGCCATGGTTTTACATTTCAATAATATAGCAAGTGTTTTTTATATATCTGAAAATGAAGGCACTGCATTTTATCTCAATCACTGCAGTCTCTTTAATGGCAAAGAAGTCTGGTAGGTTACCATTATATTTACATAAGTCATTGGATTATGTGTGACAATGTGCATGAATAGAGGTTTTAATCAATACGATTTAATCTATCTATGCCATCCTTATGGCTTTAGGCACTAAACTGGATTATCTAAAACATGGTAAAAGCATTGGACACTCGCCACAATAAATGCAGATATAATAATTTGGCATATAACGTATGGTTCATATAGAGTTTGTTTAAAAAAAAATCTCTATTTGCGGAGTTGTGGCACGAGCCATCCTTGCCTAACTGTTACTGATGATTATCTCTATTTACGAATTCGAAAAAAGTCTCCATCTTGGTATTTGGATTGCTGAACCCCTGTTCTAGGGGCTGGGATTTTTTTAATCGTTTGCGCTGTGCACCATCTGAGGCCAGCACTTGTGTTTCCATAACGCTTGCAACACCTTAATGTTCATGGTATTTGATGCTACGCTTGAATCTGTTTGCACGTGTATATATGCAAATACAAATATATATGAGTATTGGATCAAAATATAAATATAATCAAATAATGATTACATATGAAGTGTTTTTCTTTTTAAGACAGGAGAGGAATGCTAGGACATATTGACCTTCATGAATAATTGGTGTTATAATGAGATTATTACCGACATATTGATGCAGGGATTGTGTAAATATGTTCTCTGCATGTGCACATGTCACGAATTTGCTGGAATACTCCTGTGTTTGTTACGTGGGGTTTACACGTAAGATATACATAGATGATCTATGGCTTAATTGTGTATTCTCTGCATTGTTGATATATACAGAATGGTGCATTTTATGCACCACATACAGTTTTGTCTTTACCCATGCATGGAATGTTTCGTGTTAAAACGTTTCCGGGCATTGGACAGGTCTATGCAGTAATTTAAGCAAATGTCTCGGGTGGCAGTTATTGGCTGCAACAGTCTTAAACCTTCACAATATAACCCCGCTGCTATCGTTCACAAATCTTAACGCTTTAAGGGCACCAAAATTATCACCCAAAGTAGTTCCCCTGCACCACCTCCACCTCCACCACCACCTCCTCCACCACCACCTCCTCCATCACGACCACCACCACACATCACCCTCTACGAACAGTTACAGCCGTATTAGCAGTCTCAGAGTAACATGTTCTCTGTTGTAAATTGTGCATGAAAATATTGATGATTGATTTGTTTAGAACTATCTCAATTCAAACATAATAATTTATGCAGAAGCCCGCTTATCTATTTTTCCTCTCAATGGGGAAAAAACATGCACATGTAGAATTTAAGTTGTTGTTTACTGGGTTTACTAAACAGGAACATGTTTAATGCACAAACACAAATGCACACAAGCAACATCGTGTGTGTTAGGAACTGATAAACATTGTATTTGAGAAAAAAAACTATAATCCAGGTAATTGCACAAGCACCAATAACATGTGCACTGCATTTGCAAAAAAACCGGCACAGATTTGTTATCAAACCTACACAAATGGAATCAGTAATGCCCATCACGATGTGATTAAAATTTTAAGAGTGGACTCATACCCATTTACCTACAATAATTGAAAAACGAGAAAAATGTCCCCAAACAGGGCAAACAGCCATCACCACCTGTAGCTGTAACATATATCAGCCTCGAATCTTTTGCATAAATGGGTTAGATGCTCCCGAGGGGCCACGGCATATTGATGCCGTTTCACATCACACGAATCATGACTGCCATTTGTTGCAGGTTTGCTGCGAGGCAACAGAAAACAATCACAATAATAACCTGTTAAAATAAAATAACAATAATGCAGCGATATAATTTATAAGTATTAACAAAAAACACACACAACTATAATATAGCTCCGTTCCAAATAAATTGAGTGGATGGAAATGGAAATTGCATGAAATACGTTTACAAAAATTCCTTTATCTTTACAAAACATTATCAATGTGGCACCACGCAGATAGCGGAGCGTGTGTGTGTCTGCGGATTCATGCCGATTCGCAGTGGTTAAAGGCTGCTTAGTATTCATGTGAGCAAGGAAATTATTTTGTGAGTGAGCCGTGCTTTCCACGAGAACTAAGCAATTAATGGGTCAGTGGTTTGGTTTTAAACGCCACACCAAGCAATACGTTGTAGAATTGCATATAATTGTGTATATTATGAAATTAGTTTGCATTTATATTTTAGCCATGATTTAATAAGGTTGTGACAGACGTGTTGCTTGGTCATAGTAGAATATGGACTATTATCGCTCTTTTATTGATAAATGTTTTGTAGTGTCTAAATTGTAATGGAGATGTAAGTATGCATGCGTGTGCACACACGTGTACCAGTGACATGGTCGTCCAAGTGCATTGTGATAAAAATCCCAAGAATAGATAATTAACTGAAGATGTACTGTGCATTGTGCACGTGATTGGGTATCACTATATGGCCACAAGGAATTCTGCAGGATAATGTACATGCTGCATGTGTGTGTGTACTTGAGCAAGATAGGGGAGAAGGTTATAGTTGAAAGCAATGGAGTTTTGGTGGGTTTTGGATTTGAAATATGGGCGTGAGTATGGAGTTGGCAGTGGACACGCGAGAATATGCGGCTGAGAGATCACGGGTGATCTTCCATCGGAGTGTAACAGGAAGGTTTGTAAAGCAGCCACCGGCTGGAGTGCATCATAAACAATGGGTGTCAAGGGAGGCATTTTGATTTTATGTGTTTAATTAAAGGGTAGGTAAAGATTCTGAAGCTATATAATAATGGTATAATTGATATGGACGGACTTAAATAATACAAGAGCGGAAAGACTAAAATGCATACGAACGGCATTGTCTCATTATTTGCACTTTGCAAAAACATCACGAGCTATGGTTGATATTAGATCCATCATGCCGTCATAATCCAGAGTGTTATTAATGAGGACTTGCCGCAGCGCTACACTGCCAGTCACAGTAAATAACGCACTCATGTAAAGTGTTGCTTTAAACAAGATGTTAGCCTTCCAGGAAAATACATTTCTAGAAATGCTTAAAATGTTTATATAACACCTTCTGATAAATCCCTTAAAAGACGATTAATATAATCTTGTGTGAGCGGTATGGCTCTTACGCAAAAGCTTGGGAGCTTTACTGCAAACATCTCTCAGCAAACGGTGTTTACACTCCGGTTCTACAACGGCGACCCGCTTCAAATCTCAATTATGCATTCCTGCGCAGGAGCGCTTGAAATTAGTGCCGGAGTGCGTACCAAGGGTCATGTAAAATTTAGGCCAATTTAAGTGGTACTCCATATGGATTGCCTCTTTTTCTTTGAGTCATTGGTCACAAACACGCATTGCTTATCAAGGGCAGTGCATGCAGAGAAATACAGCGGTTACTCATCATTAAGCAACACAATTATTCTCCAATGAAAGGAAGTTGTCCACTGAACCTGCTCTTTATGGTTGTGTTACCTTCATTATTTTCTAAAACTAAAACAAATTATGTCCGTGTCTTGTACACCTTTGAGAGTGAATAACAGCAGTGGGAAGTGTATGAGGAAAAATTTTGCTAAATATTGCCAATGCCAAAAGGAACCTAAGGCATAGCATCTGCAACCAGAGGTGAACCCAGGATTTACCCAGTATTGTATATCTACACCAGGGCAATGCATTTCAATCCAATGCAGTACCTGTGTAGTTGTACATATAATTTGCCCTTTACAAAAAAAAGGATACATCATTAAATATACTACCACATTTTTACATGGTTAAGTATGTTTAAAATCATACGTCGTTACGCACGTGTAGTTTGATATAGACAAATACTAAAATTATATTTGACCACATTGTATATATATGTATGTGCTGGCCTGCATATAGAGTAGAGCCTTCGTTTGTATAGCTACCATTAATTGGAAAAATTAACGATTAACTGGAAATGCAAAAACATCACGAGGACTTTCATTGAGTTTTTTCTCATGCAATATGTTGAGCATCGGTGACTTAAAAAAAATCGTCAATTTCCATCCTTGCTGCTCGCGGTCGTGTGCAGTGTGCCGGCAAGTGTTAAACCGGAGCAGCTCGACGCGTATGAATTGCTCCATTACCCCGCACGTCTGATAATCTGAGAGCAGGCGGTAGGATTTGGCCCCGCTCTTGGTGCCTTCCTTAGGTGAACTCGAACAAATTATTGGGGTACCCAGATGAAAAAGTCAAGATTGGTGCCTGCAAATCTTAATAATCTGATGTGCGCTTAGCAACGACACACAATGTGCAATGCATTCCTGCAATTTTTTTATGCGTGGCATATTGTACGCAAAAATATAACTTTAAAATAGAATCCGGTTACAAAATAGTTGCCAGAATTATCCATATAAGGTGAAATAAGGGGCCGTCCATAAATTACGTCACGCACCTAGGGGGGGGGGCGGTCAGACATTTGTAACGATGTGTGACTAATGGGGGGGGGGGGGGGGTTGAGAAATGTGACAACACGTACTTTTTAATAAATGTTTTCTCCTACAACATCAGAGTGCAGCACCACATTAAATACGCACCACAATGACAATAGTTTAAAGCGATTTGAAGCATGTTTAAAAAAAAATTGGGGGGGGGGGGGGCAGAGCTTTGTGACGTTATATTTTAGGGGGGTCTGACTTTTCGTGACGTCGTGTGACGAAGGGGGAGGGGGTGTCAAAAATCGTCCAAAATAGCGTGACGTCATTTATGGACGGTCCCTAATGTCTGATTCGCCAAAAATAATTTAAATAACGAAGCTAACTAAGCCATAGGCAAATGTCGTTACTGTCACCTCCTTCATTATACTATTACAACACTCCCCAAAGAGAAAAGCCGCGCAAGCACATGCAATCATGATTATACACGTATCAACGATTGACATCAGTGTGATTTCACAGTTAAGGCATGTTCTGGTAAACAGTGGTGAAAGTGCAAGTCATAGGCCTTATCACACCAAGATGTGCAGTATCTGTCTTTTTTCAGCTGGAGCATTACAAACAGTGTCTGGCCCACCCGGCTTTTCTATTTAAGCACTGCAACTCCCTCGCTGTTCCTGGGATACATATGGGCTGCACAATTTATTTAGCTAAAGGGAAACATCCTACAATTTTTACACAAAAGCTACAAAATAAAATTTACTAAGGTAAAGACTTAAATGTAAACTATAGTGATCTTAAATATTTGGGTGCACCTTTCAAAATTCCACTTTGCGTTTCAGTTCCACTAAACTGACCACCGCCTCCATTTCCTCCGAGCCAGAGGCAATGCTAAACGGTGACAGACACGAGTTATGGTGGTGCACATTTATAGTGGCTGGACAGTCACGTGACCAATGTTCTCCAGTGTGACACTCAACGGTCGAGGACATGCATGCCGTACACTGCCAGTGATGGAGATCATGAAGTGCTCAGAAATATACGGTAGAAAAAAGGACATACATGGGGCTAAATTGAACAGAAAGTTGCAGCTTTGCCTATATTCAGATGAAAGTTGAAATCGGCGTTTTTACTTTGTAAGAGAGCAGTAATTACTTAAACCCGCAATATTCAATGTGTACTGTGCTATAGGCTTTACAAACATAAAAAGTATATAAATAACAGAATAATTAAAACAAGAGCTGTGCTTTTAATTAGCACAGGAAGGGAAAGTTCTCAGCGTTTTGACTGATCTTCTTCACGAAATATATACATAGAAATGTGAATTAGCAGGAATGACGAACATTTAGCGATAGCCGGATTTTAATTTTCAGAGCTGTGAGTGGCGCTCTTACGGGAGCCTACGTGGCGTCTGATGTGATTGATGGCTGCAAAGATGTCAAACGGATGTAAGGTGCAAAGTCTCTGTGCACACTATGAACATGTCCCATCAACCATTTTCCATGCTTTGGGGGCAAGATTGCTTGCGTCGAACGGGCTTTTTGTTGTAAAACACGAGGACATAAAGTGTTAGCATAAACCAATAAAACGAAAATAGTTACACGTTTAAAGTGGTGAATATTGGATGGTGAGTGCTTTGCAAGAGTCTGATTAACTCACCCCAAGAGGGAACAAGTGGAAGCTAAAATACAACTGCAATAATTATAAAATTACCAATGATAACGAGAGTTAGAGCTTGGCATTATAGACTCTGGCTTATTGTAATCTTGAGAAAAACGATGACAGAATACAGTGCAGGCGACAGCAGTATAATTTGCTCAGTCGCACATGTGAATTAACTATTGACTGAATTGACAGGAAGACAAAAATCCAAAACTGAAACCCAGCAGTGCCTTTCAACTCAAAATATCTCATTGGGAAGAATCTACGGTACTGTATATAAATGAAAGGTTGAAATTATTATAGTAGAACCCTTCTTAAAGACCACCCCTGTTAACGACTAATCGTTTAACCCTGGGTCACCATAGAACCCAATGTGTTCGCTTACCGACCATTCCCCTGTTAACGACGGGCTGTTGTAGGTACAGTAAATATTAATTAATGCATTGATTAACCACGTTTATTTTAATATTAATGTGTTTATAATGTTGTTCGTATCTTTATTCATTAATATCCATTGTTTAAATATTATCACGTACGTTTTTTGAGTGAAAAAGGATAACTTTCGATGCTATCGGAACGAATTAAGCCTTTGACATGTACTTCCTATCCCCGCTTAACGACCAAATCACTTAACAACCGGTTTCGTGGAACCAATTACTGTCGGTAAGAGGTTATACTGTATATTAATGAAAGTGTGAGTTGTCAATCAATATTCACGCGAATCGGCTCCTTTCACGTAATGTAACTTTTTGTCAAGAAGCTAGCATTTCATGAACAATAAACATATCAGATGTCCATGATAAAGTTTGTTTTTAGGTTAGATTGCGTAAATATGAATGCGACTTCAACCCGCCACCACCCGACACAGCCAATTAATTCAGGTTTAAATTTTGACTTAAAACTTTCGTGACTGCCAACTCACTTTGGAAACCCTTATAAGCAGTTGTATTTGGAGGCTTGCCCCCTCTTTTCTCTCCGCCTGATGAAGACCGCTTGTGTTGCAATTGAAACGTCGTGGGTTTTTGCTTTTATTATTTTCAATTTATTATTTGTAAATTTTATTTATATATTTTTTTTTCTACGTGACTTTACCGAAAGAACCAAGAATACAATGAAGTTTTGTCACGTCAACAAAATGTGCCAATTAGTTACTAGTTCAGCACACCGGCGTGTTGGGAGAGTAAACCCAGAGCATTTACAAATCGACTACGACGTTTCACTGGTGATTACAACTAGCTTCATCAGGCGAACAATAAGAATTGTGAAGAATTCCTACTATTTCTGTCTTAAATAGAGGGAGTACACCCACCTGCTCAAGGTGGGGGATATCATTTGTCCCCCACATTGAACAGCTAGCTTTCATAATCAAACGGTGTTAGATGAAATGAACATAGGTACATCATCAAACATCATAAGAGATCGTCATTCGAGACGAATTCAGAATAATGGCAGAGTTTATTTGGATGGAGGATGTCAACGGTCCCTGACTGTAATAGATCTACGATGAGGACTGATTTAGAATTGAGGGAGCAGAAATTGAGGAGGGTGAATTGTAATGCCTGGGGTGTCAGGAGTGAGCCTTATAGAGACAAGCTTATTGAGGCATACACAGTGGGCTTGCTGTGTGTTGGCTGAGGGGAATAACTTGGAGTTAGTGGCGGATAGATGGAATAGATAACCCCAAAGGTAATCACATACATTATAGCACACATTATAATGTATGTATGTTGAATTTCTTTTGCACAATACGTATCCAACCGTGTGAATCGGAGGTGTGGGGAAGGGCAACAAGCTAAACATCAAAAGCAGATCTAAAGAAATCAGCTCTTAATCTAGATTTAAAAGTACATTACTTCAGTGGCTTCCTAATATCGGGAGAGCGTTCCAGACGGCCATAGAAGCGCATCTGAAAGTGCGCTATGCAGTGACCTTCTTTGTTCGATGGCTTGACAAAAGCCGTTACGAGGATGACCGGAGTTAGCGTGATGGTTTATGCTCCTTGAAGAGATCAGGAAGGTATTGTGGTTCATTTGTGGCTAGCACTTTGAAAGCACCTTCACACAATTGTTTATATATTCTCATAACCATACGATAGGATTTGAAGGACAAATATAGGCCCACAATTCTTATCACCTTACCCCAACCAAATAATAATAATCTAGTCAGGTGTTGAATGTATTCCTCTGTGCCCAAACCCATGGCCACCTTCCCTCATCCCAGAGAGTTTCATCAAATCTGAAATCAGTTTGGGCACCTGGGCGAAGCACATGGTTGCAGTCAGAGCAACTGGGGCAAGGAAAATCGTTGTCATGAAAATATTAATAGAAGCAAATGCGGTGCCTTTATGATGAAATATTTTAGATTTTAAACATCAATGCCTACAAATCCGATGCAACCTTTCATTTGTCAATGTCAAGTGCTATTGGTCAGTTTAACGCATTAAATGCTGTAATACGATTGCAGTATTTATAATGTGATAACATGCCCGTTGGGATTTACACTATGAGATCTCTTTTACCAGTGGCAAAATATAGTAGTAGGTTTTTACCCTTTTAAACTGGTACAAAACTAACACCTTTAAAGGTGTCAGTTTTGAACCGAACTGGTACAAAACTGACACCTTTAAAGGTGTCAGTTTTGAACCAGTTTAAAGGTGTCAGTTTTGTACCAGTTTAAAAGGGTAAAAACCTACCTTTAAAAGGGTAAAAACCTACCTTTAAAGGTGTCAGTTTTGTACCAGTTTAAAAGGGTAAAAACCTACTACTATGCCCGTTGGGCTTTACTCATTTGGCATTTATTATCCTATATATAATCAGTCATTGGTGAATTTTGACTTTAAACTTTCGTGACTGCAGGAATTCATATTCTATGGTTCTTTCAGTAAAGTCACCTAGATAGAAAAAATAATAACAATAAAATAATAAAAATGAAAATAAAGTGAATAAAAAATAATTAAAATATCACGACGTTTCGATCGCAACACAAGCGGTCGTCATCAGGAACAGGGAGGGCAAGCTGTTTATAAAGGTTTAAAGATGGGCAGGGCAGCTAATGTTAATGTATGAGTGGTCTCCGACACCGGCAGTAGGTCTACACCAATCAAAGAGCTATTTATAAAGGTTTACAGATGTGCGGGGGAGCTAATGTTAATGTGGGAGAAGGCTCCGACACCGGAAGTAGGTCTACACCAATGAAAGCATTGCACCTCGCTCCACACACCACACTGCTGACGGTGGAGGTGGACAAGAAAACACAAATCAAGTCATGACCCAAAGTGGTTGATGTCATATTTCCAATGATTGCTGAGTTTAAAACCGTTGTTTCGGTTGAAATTGTGTCTGTGTCTGTATATATGGATGGCTTCGTGAACGAATCTTTGTTGATAGCCAGTCGGCTTGCAAAGTACCATCGTCTTAGAGAAATCAATTTCATGTGAGCCAGCCGCATTAAAGTTATGATCAGCCATGGCAGAAGTATTGGTCCTGCTGTGTTTCAGATCTGCCTTATGTTCACGAACACGGTCCGAGACATGTCGTTTGGTTTCCCAAATGTAACTGCTGCCGCAGATACACCTTAGTTTGTAGACACCGGGATATTTCATGTCATGTTGTGAATTGACAATCGTCAATATTGTGTTACTTGCTATGATATCATAATCGAGGAATTTTATGCAGATCTCAAGAGCAAAACACTTCATATCGAGGCATACCCCGGTTTACACCCAGGATGTGTTCTTGAAAACCAGAATGTAAAACTAAATTACTCCTCTCTACTACTCTCTAGAAGTAAGTACTACTACTTGAGATTGGATGGTGGATAATAACGTGGTACAGAACCTAAGCAGAGGATGCTCAGTAACCCATTGCGCATCTAAGTGTATATTATTAATATATTAAGATATATCTTGTCTATTCTACTAAATATATTATTATTAGTTGTTTGCTATGTAAAAATTAGTTTACACTCGCATAAAAAATTGTCACCATCAATTCAGCATGTGGGGCGAAAATATGAATATAGTACACCTTGAAAGAGACTGTAGTCAGTCAGGGATACCTCGGGAAATCTGGCTCCTAAATGTTTGCCGTGGAACGTAAACAATTTTTGGCTTAATGGTTATGTGCGCATTACGTTTAACTTCTTTCACCAACCGTGCTAATCGGAGGTGGAGGGGAAGGACAACTAAACACAAAAAGCAGTTCTAAAGAATTCGTTTTAAAGTTAGTAAATCTCGAGTACATTATGGCGAGGTACTCAGTACATCAAACGGGATTGGGAATAAATACGTTGAGTACGTTATAACGAAAGTACGTGAAACGGGAGGGCGTAAATCGGGGTGTTACTGTTTCCCCAGGAGTTAAAGATTTTCTAAAATGAAGAGGAGGAAGTTCCAGATGACACACTTGAAGAAGGAAGCTCTGCACTGTGGACATCAGATGGTATAACTGTGGACATCATAAAAGTAGGGAAAGTTATTAAAACTAAACTAGCAGACCAATTCACTAATTATTTAAACAGAAATTAAATGCCTCAATCAGGGAATGATGCTGTCAATCATTATTCAAATAAGAAAGAATGTCTTGCCTCACGGCAGATGGGGAGCGTACGTTCACAGGAAGTTCCTGTTTTTTTATGCTAATGTTGGTCACGTGACCAGGAAGTGACGATGTTAGATTTCCACTGTACCACGCGGGCGTCAGCCATTACACAGATAAGTCAAGATGGCGGCACGCATCGCATCTCAGTGAGACCACAGCCGCACTTGTCCATTGTGGGAGCTTAAGAAGCATTATCTGTAAGTTGTTTATATTCCTATAATATTGGAAATGCTGTTGTAATGTTGGAATGACCGTTATAGCAATGTAAATGCCTTTATGGTGCCGTTAAGTTGTTGTAGTAAATACGAGGCCTAGTTAGTAACGAAGCCTGTGACTTTCCTTATTGTGGATGTTACTTGTGATTTAGTAGGTCGAGTCAGACTTGTGCCTATGTTGCGATCCTGGGAGTGATGACGAAGTATCTCATCCACAGTTTAGTGTTAAGTGTAATGCTGTACATTTGGGGTGCAGTGGGATGAATACACTATGTGCCTGTATGCAACGCACCAGCTTGTGCCTTTGTCTAGTTGTTCAGGGGTAATGTGGGGGCCTGGTCCTTCCAGGATCTATTGTTATCTGAGACAATGTTCTGATGCTGTGGTGTTCATTGTGTGGGTGTTTCCGAATTATAACAGATGCTGTATCTGTGTTTTCTCACCAGTTTTACCTGTTACAATCAATAAATGACGATCGGAGTTGGACGGTCATCCTGGCTCTGAGGGTTTATTGAAAACATGGTTATCTACTCGACTAGCGGTGCAACGCAGCGCACGGCGAGGCCGAGATAAAGAATGTGTAAACTACACAGAGAAAAGTGTCCAGGTGAGGGGTCAAACCCAGGTCCTTCTTGCTGCAAGGTCACTACTGCTCCATGAAGATGGATGAAGATATGAAGATGGTGATGGATGAAGATGATAACACTGGTCAAAAAAAAAAACATTTTTTTCTGGCCTGGACTTTTGCAGCTGTTTTAGACTAATTTCAGGGTGCTGATTCCAAATCTGATCTCAGATTTGCTCTATCACATCTCATTTTATGCTATCGGCATACCCCATTTTCATTGATTTTACCCGAAATTAACTCTGTCACTTATGATTGCAAGTTGTTGCGAGTCAGTGACTTGCTTTAGTGTTAAAATATGGTGCTGTATTTTTAGGAGAGTGTGTTTATAATATAATTTTATGTAGATATCCACATTTATTTAATATTTTTCTTCTGCAGTTTTTATTGATACATATTTTCTTGGATAATAGGATGACCAAACTCCCCTTATCCAAAAACGTTATTCTCCATCAACATTGCAGCCACTTCAGCGTAGATTCGAGGAGTTGTATTGTATAATGAGTGCTCAGTGATGTAGTTACAATGAGTATACTTTAACAGATACTAGCGGGAAGTACCCGGCATAGCCCAGGGGAAAATATATTTTAAAAAACTTATCTTAAAATATAACATATACATACACAAATACTAAGCTGTTGTGAAAGAACGGTGTGCCGTTGGTCTGTTCATTTGTCCGTCAACAAAATTCTAAGAGGCTTACAGAAGTCAAAAAAGTTACAGAAAGTGTGTTTACCCCCACGTAGGCATATATACTTACACACCCTACATACAATAGAGTGAGTAGTATCTAGTGACTCTATAGGAGTAATTATTCTTTGGTTATTTCGGTAAAGTCACGTATAAAGATAAAATAATAAATTAAATAATAGCATACGACGTTTCGATTGCAACACAAGCAATCATCATCAGGTATAATGAAATAGCGACATAAAATCTAACCAGAAAACTATAGACAGACATATAAGCAGACAGATATCACCAAGATACATAGAGCGAGCAACACAGGTACAGAGAGGGGTGATCGTCTCTGTGGGGTGGCCTTAAATAGACAGAGGGGGGCGGAGGCAGCGAGAGGGAGGGGTTAGAGACAAAATTTACATGTCAATGAGTACGAGGAGACGCGTAGAGAAGTACGCAGGCTTAGAGGGAGAAAGAAACACACTAAAATTAAACAACCTAGCAAAGTATCGAAATGTTATGTAAAACGACACAGAGAGTCGGTCAACACACAATTAACGCATAGCCTGGTCGATTACGTATTTCAAAGATTGCTAAGTTAGAATTTAAGTGTGAAAATTCCAAAGAAAGACAAAACATAAAAACAAGAGGAACGGAGACACACAGACAGAGCAGAACCTAAGAACGACAAAAAACGAATGTAGACAGAAAAAAGTACACTAAATATACAGGCAGAGAGAGAGAACAAAAAACCCAGAGAGAGAGAAAAAAAGGTAAACTTGGAACTTCCCCGTAGAAGTGGTTCAATCTTAATTTTGGAGCTTTCGTGACTGCAGGAATTATTGAAATACGTAATCGACCAGGCTATGCGTTAATTGTGTGTTGACCGACTCTCTGTGTCGTTTTACATAACATTTCGATACTTTGCTAGGTTGTTTAATTTTAGTGTGTTTCTTTCTCCCTCTAAGCCTGCGTACTTCTCTACGCGTCTCCTCGTACTCATTGACATGTAAATTTTGTCTCTAACCCCCCCCTCTCGCTGCCTCCGCCCCCCTCTGTCTATTTAAGGCCACCCCACAGAGACGATCACCCCTCTCTGTACCTGTGTTGCTCGCTCTATGTATCTTGGTGATATCTGTCTGCTAATATGTCTGTCTATAGTTTTCTGGTTAGATTTTATGTCGCTATTTCATTATACCTGATGATGATTGCTTGTGTTGCAATCGAAACGTCGTATGCTATTATTTAATTTATTATTTTATCTTTATACGTGACTTTACCGAAAGAACCAAAGAATAATTCCTGCAGTCACGAAAGCTCCAAAATTAAGATCTATAGGAGTATCTCACCCGACAGTAGTAGCTGGCTCTACAGTAGTATCTACTGATTGTATAGTAGTATCTGCTGACTCCATAGTAGTATCTGCCGACTCTATAGTAGTATCTACTGAGCCCAGTCGTAGCTACTGACCAGTGGCGGCTCCTGCAAAATCTCTCAGGGGGGGTGTTGTGTATACGCCCCCTTTTTATTTTTTTTAAATATTATTTGTTAATTTTTTTTATAATTATTCTGCCAACATGTAAAATATCGTTTTTTTTTAATAGACACGGGGCAACGTGAGAACGGACACGCCCCCACACTCCCACAGATGTGCGCACACCTCATTTCAAAGGAAAGAGGGCATGAAAGAAGGGTAATCAAGATCATAAAAACTCCCCGAATTTCACACAGGAGGAACAAGGGAGGGGGGAATGGCAGGCGGGGGGTTGGAATGACACCCTCTCGGAAAAAGCCTTGCAGGGCCGGGCACCACGGAGGAAGAGATGGTTATGTTCTTAACAAAGAAACAGCATTGACGACAAAAAGCACATACGGGTCTTTGAACCATGTTAGATGCACAAGTACCAACTTAGCCATGAAGATTAAGCAAACAGTATCCATCCTCACTCCAATTGGAAATCAGACTACAGTCTGCACCAGAATCGCGACTCATCATTGTTAATTAAATACTGACATTATTTACCTTTAAAGGATTTCTACACGGCCGGGCCGAAGCATCAAAGAATAATTATGGCATCTATTTTCACTCCAAAACAGAGATCCCTAGCCGGGATATCAGATTAAATAATCACAAGAAGTCAAATAATAAGTACGGAATTAAAGTGGAAGAGGAATCAAGGGCGGATAAGGCTCTCAAAATTAACCAAACACAATATCCCATGGGAAGCGAGCAACACGACCGTCTTTGTCTTTCCGAGAGGATCTCCACACGCAGGCACAAAGCGAGGAAATGACCCCAATAAAACTCCCGGGCAATGGCTCAAAGGAAATTAACACGCTCTCGGAAATAAATAAATAAGCGCATGCGCCGAGTGCTTCCACCGTGGAAACAACCGTCTTTGTCTTCCCACAACACGGACAGCAAAAATTGCACACGCGAGGAAATAACATTTCCATGAGAGATCGGGTCACGATGAAACATCGGGAACACGGTTTCGGCATAACTGGGGCATAATGGAAATAAGTCGCATTTCAACTCCCAAACCAAAACAACTTAAGCTGTGTGAGACAAAAGATATGATCCCGAGCAAGGGAGGGAATAATTAAGCTCGCTTAACGCGTAGGTTTTCGCGACAAATATTATTCAGTAACAAAAACATGGATTCGAATATTTCTTTTATATATATATATAACTCGACGCGAATCATCGGTCTGGCTAATGGATAACTCCGGTGGCGCCGTCACGAGGCCCCCACCCCCCCCTTCCAGAACGGTACACAGCTGTGTCTTCAAAGCTAATAAACACACGGACAAACACGCACGCGAAACACACGGACGGACACGCACACGACACACACACACACGGATGCAGATGGTCCCACCCACAGGAAGGTTTTATGACAGACTTTGAACAACTCGGGAAACGGAGTGAATTTTCTCAATATAAACCAAAGGAAAATCCATTCAAGACAGATCGTCAGGGCCTCTGGCCCCATCACAGATCTCCAGGGCTTCGGCTCCAACTCTTCTCGTCGCCGCCAACAAGAAGCTTTTCGTCATCCAGAAGGACGAGGTTCGCGGGGTGCCGAGGCGCATCGCCTGACCCAAACGAGTACACGAGACTCAACCCCCTTGCCGTGTCACCACGCCGAGGTGCATCGCCTGCCGCACACGAGTGTACGAGCCAAGCTCCCTTGCCGTGTCACCACGCCGAGGTGCATCGCCTGCCGCACACGAGTGTACGAGCCCAGCTCCCTTGCCGTGTCACCACGCCGAGGTGCATCGCCTGCCGCACACGAGTGTACGAGCCCAGCTCCCTTGCCGTGCCACCACGCCGAGGTGCATCGCCTGCCGCACACGAGTGTACGAGCCCAGCTCCTGTGCCGTGTCGCCACGCCGAGGTGCATCGCCTGACCACGCAAACGAGCGCGGCCGCGCCGACAATCATCGTACGGGGTCAGCCAAGGGCGGAGTCTGCAGCAGCTGATCACCGCAACCGCGACAAGGAGGGCCCTTCTCCGAAAGTCGTTCGTACCCACAACTTCCCCCACCAATAGACCCACACACACGCACGCATCGACGCCCCACTCACCTGTGAGACTATCCTATCTAGTTCACCCTTACCATCGTATCAACCCTGGTCAATTATCAGAAGACTGATTATCAACCACATGAACCATTAGCTGGCCATGAGGAATCGTGGCCCATCGAGTGATTAAGAGTCCGTCGGTTATAAGAGTGAGGTTGTTTTCCGTGCCTTTCCCTCATTCCGCTCATCACATAGGCGATCAATAGACTCGTCGAGGCAAACTCAACCTCCCGAAATCCTCATTACGAATCGACCGTGCACAAAGAGAGAAAATCTTGTCAAACCAGTTTTCTTTGTCAGAGAATCTCGCCGAAGAATTAATTAAAACAGAGCCAGATCCGCTCGCCACACACACGCCCTCCCCCACCATTATATCAAACAATCCGTTAAAAGGATATTATACTTGCCGACGAATCTATTGACATATACTTTCGCCTCTGGGATACAATAAGTGCTTTTTCTTACCGCAAAATGAAGTGTGTCATGCTTGGTTTCAAACTCGGCCAGTCGCCGATTGTGATCGATACCAAAACGAACTAATGAGATGCCTGGTTGTTAGGAGGGTTTTTAGTCATTCAGTTCGTTAAATGCATAAGAATTTTGAGTTGTTCTCGCAAATGCATAAGTGTTTATTCATTCATTTTAGTCAAATGCATAGTCTCGTAATTGCATAAGAATTTTAGTTATTCATATTAGTCGAATGCATAATATAGTTAAATGCATAAGAGGTTTGAGTTATTCAATTTAGTTAAATGCATAGTTTCGCAAATGCATAAGTGTTTATTCATTCATTTTAGTCAAATGCATAATCTCGTAATTGCATAAGAATTTTAGTTATTCATATTAGTCGAATGCATAATATAGTTAAATGCATAAGAGGTTTGAGTTATTCAATTTAGTTAAATGCATAGTTTCGCAAATGCATAAGTGTTTATTCATTCATTTTAGTCAAATGCATAATCTCGTAATTGCATAAGAATTTTAGTTATTCATATTAGTCGAATGCATAATATCGCGAATGCAGAAGTATTTTTAGTTATCCATGTTCGTTAATTGCATAATCTTGCTCAGGAATTATTGACGCATGTTTGACCTGCATGATAGAATGTCACGTGCTTGTTAGAATAAAATTGCTTAACACCAACTGTTCGAGTGCTTCTTTCCAAGTCCATGCAAAACTATCTTATTCTTGATAACTGTATCCTGTGATGAGATATGAAAATGGAGACCTAAATATCATAACACACACTAGGATAATCGGTAAACGTTAATCGATGATAATCGTGTTATCCTGATTGATATAACACTGGATAAACGAAGCTGAGCCTAATTATCATAACTGCACACATTAACATAATCGCAAGCATCCGCATAAATTACTACGATTATCTCCGTGATTATCATAATTTATGCATATAATTACATGCATGATCATAATTTATGCATATAATTACTCACACCATCATAATGTATGCATGTTAATACACACATTAACATAATTAATGCGATTTGCACATTTTTCTGAAAATTATTAATTTTTATTATTTTCATCAAAATTTCATAACCCGACACATACAACATAATGGGGGCTCGTCCGGGATCTCTCACAGACAGTGTTTTGCATGGATGAAGGAATGAATCACTTCGTGTTAACCAGAATATCGTGACCAAACATTGCATTGTGATTGTAAACGGGCGTAAAACAAAAAAAAACGCCCTCTAAGGTTAAAACCCAGAATAGCAGGTTGAAACAGAGACAGTGGAATTAAGATAATATCGTATCAAACCGATTGCATCCTGTGATAAATGGTGTTAGAGGTACGCACTCTGAATCGGAAAATAACAATAGCTCGAGTCAAACTGACTACACTCTGTGAGATAATTGTTTTATATGCACTCTAAAAGGAATTGTCAAAGTAACTCTTGCCATACCTAAGATGCTAGGATTAAGAATAATTTTTGAATGGGTTACGGGATACGGGGAGCTCGTATTAAAACGTACCGACCAATCTGTTACAAAGCAGTACAGTCAGAGCGACATATGGGAAGGGAGCTGTATCGATAACACGAACACACCTCGGGGGAAACTAATTGACTGGATAAAATGTAACGAAGGCGAACACGATGCAAAAGCTGCAGAGAAGGCAGGACAGGACTCATTCCTTTTCACACAGGCATACAGACAGGGATTGTGGAATGAGGAAAAATTTGGAAAGGAAACGGGAGAGAAATCGTCTCTAATAAACGAGGAAAAATGTCCTCACACCATCGTAAGGGAGGAGAAATCAGTGCTCGTGACACCAGCGAAACTCACAGACGTTGATCCACAGAATAAATATGGAAGTAACAGTAAACCACACTCTTGTGTACGTGGACAGAGTCCAGGGACTGATCGCACAAAAATTATGGATATCGAACAAAAAATCCTTGACAAAGGGAAACCCTCACAATTCGAGAGAAGGGAGGGAGAGATACATATGCAAACAAAAACATGTGAGACTGACAACTTCACAGATAGAGGGAGGCAAAATGTTAAAGTAAAGTCGACTGGACATGCTCCACTAAGGGCAGAGGCAAAAACTGAAGGGAAATGGCAACACGAGCGACACAGCACTGGGCGCGCACACAAAAAATACACGCCACTTAAACACAAGCGACACAGTACAGATCAAAGTGACAGATTGCCTGATGATAACTTGTTTGATGATGACGCTGTCGGCGATCAACTTTCGGAATACTTATTCAACAGTAAAACCATTAAATTGATGGACAAGGCTCTAGTCAGAATTCCCGATTTTGACCCACACAATCAGACTATGGATATACACACACATATCGCAACAGTAGAAGAGGAGGCAATGATTAGAGGGCTGAGGAGACGGGACGAAAAAGCGAGTTTGTTGAAACGGAGCTTACAGAAATAATCTATTCCATGGGTAAAGTCACTACCACACAAGGTTAGAAATGATTTTAAACAACTGAGCCTGGCAGTGATTCGGAAGTTTGGAGAATATTCGACACTCACTGAGGGGTTTTATGCTGTAAAATCGATGACCCAGGGCATGGACCAAGATCCACGTGACTACCTCGTACAATTTAAAAGAGCGTATTACGCAGGCGATGTGAATCAATACCACGAAGGAGATAAAATGTTCAAAATTATGTTTTTTGAATCCTTGAGCCCAGAGATTACAGAAAGGGTGAGAATGGTTTTGAATCCAGAAACCGCATCCTTACGCCGCATAGAGAGCAAGGCGTACATGGCATGGTTATACAGAGCTAAGAATCGTAATTTGGATCCAGAACACAGGGAGAGGGATAAGGAACCCAGCCTCTCAGAGAGGAATAAAAATCACCGAGCAGTCCCACAATGCAGGATGGAGCAAGGGCGCACGCACACATGGCAAAATAACCCGGAGAGAGGTTGGCACGAGAATGAGAGCGGCACAAAGCCGAACATTCAGAGGAATCGCAGGAGGGGGAGGTTCAAAACAGAACCATACCAACACCCCATGCCACGACACACACGAGGCCAAAGTTGCACACTAAGATGGCGAGATAACCACCTAGCGGGAAGGTGTTACACAGACCACGGAGGTATGGATGCGAACATTCAGGAGAATCGCAGGATGGGAGGTCAAACACAATCGATCCAATTCCGACCAATTCCTCCACCGGCTATACCAGGAGGGAATAGAGGAATAACACAGAATGCGGTCCAAATACGTGATGAACCACCCGCCGAGGTTTTGTTAAACCCTGAGCTCAATGGGAAATACAAGCAGGCTGCAAGTGACAGGGCGGGCAAAAACACGGGCGGTGCTCTTGTGAATGGCGCGCGGATCGGGTGCGGGGGCGGGGTTGCATTGAAGCGTGATCGGACAGTAGATAACGGACAGCAGAGACAAAGAGAGCACACAGAGACACGCCCTGAGGAGCGCAGGCGTGAGCCTTTGAATGAAAAATATCCAAGGGAAACCAAAATTTATGTGGATCGGAGTGCTAAAATGGAGACGAATGTTCATGACATATCGGGAATGGTGTTGGAATCTAACACACTCGTAAAAACAAAGAGGGCAACATTACGAGGCACAGGAGTAAATCGACACACTGACTCGGCAAATGTGCATGTAATCGCAGAGAGAGCGAACGCCACGAACCAAGTGTCAAAGTGGGTCGTGTGCGCGAATTCTGGGTATGTGCAGCACAATTTTTCACCACACACTACCACGACGCGAGAGAGTGAGAAAGGAAACTACAAAAACGAACCCGAAAACCGTAATCGAATTATCAAAGTGATAAGTGGTAAACCAGGCAACATGAGGAAGGTGACGCATAAATGCGTTCGAAACCGCTACCTAGCGTTTCCCAGGATTTAACAAAAACAAAAATGAATATTCGTCGGAGTTATGATGTATGAGAACCGATGTAACGCAATATCGATGTTTAACGTGTTGTAATTTTCTTTGCTTAATTCAAATGTAACCATGTTGAGCAAAAACAAAAAAGGAAATTCGTCGGAGTTATGATGTATGAGAACCGATGTAACGCAATATCGATGTTTAACGTGTTGTTTATTTTCTTTGCTTATTTCAGATGTAACAAGGTTAAGATTGTAATACGTGCACGCGCGTCGTAAGAAATAACCGCCGAGAGTAAGGGCGGCTGATGGGATGCATGACATAAAAAGGAGGCATTACTTTGTTTGAAAATTCGCCAGTGGCCAAATCGACCCCTGATAATTTTCAAACGGGCGGACTGTTGTGTATACGCCCCCTTTTTATTTTTTTTAAATATTATTTGTTAATTTTTTTTAGAATTATTCTGCCAACATATAAAATATCGTTTTTTTTAATAGACACGGGGCAACGTGAGAACGGACACGCCCCCACACTCCCACAGATGTGCGCACACCTCATTTCAAAGGAAAGAGGGCATGAAAGAAGGGTAATCAAGATCATAAAAACTCCCCGAATTTCACACAGGAGGAACAAGGGAGGGGGGAATGGCAGGCGGGGGGTTGGAATGACACCCTCTCGGAAAAAGCCTTGCAGGGCCGGGCACCACGGAGGAAGAGATGGTTATGTTCTTAACAAAGAAACAGCATTGATGACAAAAAGCACATACGGGTCTTTGAACCATGTTAGATGCACAAGTACCAACTTAGCCATGAAGATTAAGCAAACAGTATCCATCCTCACTCCAATTGGAAATCAGACTACAGTCTGCACCAGAATCGCGACTCATCATTGTTAATTAAATACTGACATTATTTACCTTTAAAGGATTTCTACACGGCCGGGCCGAAGCATCAAAGAATAATTATGGCATCTATTTTCACTCCAAAACAGAGATCCCTAGCCGGGATATCAGATTAAATAATCACAAGAAGTCAAATAATAAGTACGGAATTAAAGTGGAAGAGAAATCAAGGGCGGATAAGGCTCTCAAAATTAACCAAACACAACATCCCATGGGAAGCGAGCAACACGACCGTCTTTGTCTTTCCGAGAGGATCTCCACACGCAGGCACAAAGCGAGGAAATGACCCCAATAAAACTCCCGGGCAATGGCTCAAAGGAAATTAACACGCTCTCGGAAATAAATAAATAAGCGCATGCGCCGGGTGCTTCCACCGTGGAAACAACCGTCTTTGTCTTCCCACAACACGGACAGCAAAAATTGCACACGCGAGGAAATAACATTTCCATGAGAGATCGGGTCACGATGAAACATCGGGAACACGGTTTTGGCATAACTGGGGCATAATGGAAATAAGTCGCATTTCAACTCCCAAACCAAAACAACTTAAGCTGTGTGAGACAAAAGATATGATCCCGAGCAAGGGAGGGAATAATTAAGCTCGCTTAACGCGTAGGTTTTCGCGACAAATATTATTCAGTAACAAAAACATGGATTCGAATATTTCTTTTATATATATATATAACTCGACGCGAATCATCGGTCTGGCTAATGGATAACTCCGGTGGCGCCGTCACGAGGCCCCAACCCCCCCCCTTCCAGAACGACACACAGCTGTGTCTTCAAAGCTAATAAACACACGGACAAACACGCACGCGAAACACACGGACGGACACGCACACGACACACACACACACGGATGCAGATGGTCCCACCCACAGGAAGGTTTTATGACAGACATTGAACAACTCGGGAAACTGAGTGGATTTTCTCAATATAAACCGAAGGAAAATCCATTCAAGACAGATCGTCAGGGCCTCTGGCCCCATCACAGATCTCCAGGGCTTCGGCTCCAACTCTTCTCGTCGCCGCCAACAAGAAGCTTTTCGTCATCCAGAAGGACGAGGTTCGCGGGGTGCTGAGGCGCATCGCCTGACCCAAACGAGTACACGAGACTCAACCCCCTTGCCGTGTCACCACGCCGAGGTGCATCGCCTGCCGCACACGAGTGTACGAGCCCAGCTCCCTTGCCGTGTCACCACGCCGAGGTGCATCGCCTGCCGCACACGAGTGTACGAGCCCAGCTCCCTTGCCGTGTCACCACGCCGAGGTGCATCGCCTGCCGCACACGAGTGTACGAGCCCAGCTCCCTTGCCGTGCCACCACGCCGAGGTGCATCGCCTGCCGCACACGAGTGTACGAGCCCAGCTCCCGTGCCGTGTCGCCACGCCGAGGTGCATCGCCTGACCACGCAAACGAGCGCGGCCGCGCCGACAATCATCGTACGGGTTCAGCCAAGGGGAGTCTGCAGCAGCTGATCACCGCAACCGCGACAAGGAGGGCCCTTCTCCGAAAGTCGTTCGTACCCACAACTTCCCCCACCAATAGACCCACACACACGCACGCATCGACGCCCCACTCACCTGTGAGACTATCCTATCTAGTTCACCCTTACCATCGTATCAACCCTAGTCAATTATCAGAAGACTGATTATCAACCACATGAACCATTAGCT
Organism: Lampetra planeri; assembly: GCF_965212315.1. Classification (NCBI taxonomy): domain Eukaryota; kingdom Metazoa; phylum Chordata; class Hyperoartia; order Petromyzontiformes; family Petromyzontidae; genus Lampetra; species Lampetra planeri. The sequence continues at coordinate 13,408,808 of NC_136110.1, forward strand.
GGCCATGAGGAATCGTGGCCCATCGAGTGATTAAGAGTCCGTCGGTTATAAGAGTGAGGTTGTTTTCCGTGCCTTTCCCTCATTCCGCTCATCACATAGGCGATCAATAGACTCGTCGAGGCAAACTCAACCTCCCGAAATCCTCATTACGAATCGACCGTGCACAAAGAGAGAAAATCTTGTCAAACCAGTTTTCTTTGTCAGAGAATCTCGCTGAAGAATTAATTAAAATAGAGCCAGATCCGCTCGCCACACACACACGCCCTCCCCCACCATTATATCAAACAATCCGTTAAAAGGATATTATACTTGCCGACGAATCTATTGACATATACTTTCGCCTCTGGGATACAATAAGTGCTTTTTCTTACCGCAAAATGAAGTGTGTCATGCTTGGTTTCAAACTCGGCCAGTTGCCGATTGTGATCGATACCAAAACGAACTAATGAGATGCCTGGTTGTTAGGAGGGTTTTTAGTCATTCAGTTCGTTAAATGCATAAGAGTTTTGAGTTGTTCTCGCAAATGCATAAGTGTTTATTCATTCATTTTAGTCAAATGCATAGTCTCGTAATTGCATAAGAATTTTAGTTATTCATATTAGTCGAATGCATAATATAGTTAAATGCATAAGAGGTTTGAGTTATTCAATTTAGTTAAATGCATAGTTTCGCAAATGCATAAGTGTTTATTCATTCATTTTAGTCAAATGCATAATCTCGTAATTGCATAAGAATTTTAGATATTCATATTAGTCGAATGCATAATATAGTTAAATGCATAAGAGGTTTGAGTTATTCAATTTAGTTAAATGCATAGTTTCGCAAATGCATAAGTGTTTATTCATTCATTTTAGTCAAATGCATAATCTCGTAATTGCATAAGAATTTTAGTCATTCATATTAGTCGAATGCATAATATCGCAAATGCAGAAGTATTTTTAGTTATCCATGTTCGTTAATTGCATAATCTTGCTCAGGAATTATTGACGCATGTTTGACCTGCATGATAGAATGTCACGTGCTTGTTAGAATAAAATTGCTTAACACCAACTGTTCGAGTGCTTCTTTCCAAGTCCATGCAAAACTATCTTATTCTTGATAACTGTATCCTGTGATGAGATATGAAAATGGAGACCTAAATATCATAACACACACTAGGATAATCGGTAAACGTTAATCGATGATAATCGTGTTATCCTGATTGATATAACACTGGATAAACGAAGCTGAGCCTAATTATCATAACTGCACACATTAACATAATCGCAAGCATCCGCATAAATTACTACGATTATCTTCGTGATTATCATAATTTATGCATATAATTACATGCATTATCATAATTTATGCATATAATTACTCACACCATCATAATTTATGCATGTTAATACACACATTAACATAATTAATGCGATTTGCGCATTTTTTGGAAAATTATTAATTTTTATTATTTTCATCAAAATTTCATAACCCGACACATACAACAGGGGCAAATGTCTGGATGATTTATAAGAATAAGGTCCACCCATGCAAAGGATAAATTAACAGATTAAGCATGTAAAGGCAACTTCACTTCTTTAATATTAATGAAAAATAAAGTGACTCTTACAATACATCTTGTTTGTTTCTATACTCACTATTAATACAATCCACTCAAGTTTCTTTTATTAAAGATTCCACTAGGTGGCGACAAATGAAATTGTTGAATGAAACGTGCTTACGTATGATGACGTAAGCACGTTAGTGCGAGCCCTCCCGGAAGCCATAGATAATGCATTGCAGCGCCCCCCATTCGAAAAAAAAACATCTTTGAATGTAAGTCTATGGGAACACTCTGGGCGATTCTCAGCCGGAGTGAAATCGCCCAAAAAGAGGCGGTACTCCACAGAACGTGACATGACGCTGATTGGACTATATCCAGAGGCACAGTGACGGCTAGCGTGACTCTGTGGTTGAATGACATTGGTGGTGCGTCGCCCAATCGCCCTAATGAAGAAACCGCCCCTGCTACTGACAGTATAGTAGGAAATACTGACTGTAGTAGTAACTACTGACTGTAGTAGTATCTACTGACCGTAGTAGTATCGACTGACCCTACAGTAGTATCTACCGATTCTATAGTAGTATCTGCTGACTCTATAGTAGTATCCACTGACTATAGTAGTAACTACTAACTCTATAGAAGTATCTACTGACTTTACAGTAGTATCTACTGAGCCCAGTCGTAGCTACTGACTGTAGTAGTAACTATTGACAAGAGTAGTATCTACTGACCCTACAGTAGTATCTACCGACTCAATAGTAGTAACTACTAACTCTACAGTAGTTTCTACTGACCCTATAGTAGTAGTATCTACTGACCATAGGAGTATTTACTGACAGTAGTAGTATTTACTAAATTTACAGTGATATCTACTGACTCTATAGTAGTATCTGCCAACTCTATAGTAGTATCAACCAACTCTATAGTAGTAAATACTGACTTTACAGTATTATCTAATGACTATAGTAGTATATACTGAATCTATAGTCATATCTATTGACTCTAAAGTAGTATTCACTGACTATAGTGGTAACTACTAACTCTATAGCAGTATCTACTGACTCTATAGTAGTATTTGCAGACTCTATAGCAGTATATGCTGACTCTATAACAGTATCTACTGAATCTATAGTTGTATCTACCGACTCAGCAGTAGTATATAATGACTATAGTAGTATCTACTGACTGGAGTATTATCTACTGACTCTATAGTAGTATCTACCGACTCTACGGTAGTATCTACTGACTATAGTAGTATCCACTGATTATAGTAGTATCCACTGACTATAGCAGCAAATACAAAGTGTACAGTAGTATCTACTGACTCTATAGTAGTATCTACTGACTGTAGTAGTATTTACTAACCGTAGTAGTATCTATGACAGTAGTCGTATCTAGTGACTCTATAGTGGTTTCTACTGACCGTAGTAGTATCTACTGACTGTATAATAGCCGTATTTACTGACCATATTGGTATCTACTGACTGTAGTATCTACTGACTCTATAATAGTGTAGTGACATAGCGGATGTCACCGTGTGGTGCCAGCCCTAGAGAGGCACGGCGTGCGATGCACTTACATCGCGGACATCACGTATGTAGCGACATCATGGATGTAACTGGGTAATGCCAGCTCTAGCGAGGCATGGCGAGAAGGTGGTCGTGGCCAAGGGCGGGGCCAGCCACGACCAGTGAGAATATAAACCGGGTCCCCAGAGGGACCGGGGTTCAGTGTTGCTGTTGTTATCCTGAAGATCTAGGTTCTATGTTCTACGTTCGAGAAGAGTCACCAACACGTGGACCTGGACCCAAGCCGGAGTCCTGTCCAGTGTAGCTACTCCCAGTGTGATTAGTGTAGTTAGCCTGGTGGTCCACCACTATAGGTTGTTATCTGGTAAAGGAGCAGTTACCCCTTTGTGTTGGTGTTAATACATGTGTTGCCTCCAAAGAGTATGTCTGCGACTTGGTTGAATCCACTTGTATATATCGACTCTATAGCAGTATCTAGTGACTCTACAGTAGTTTCTACTGACTGCAGTAGTATATATCGACTCTATAGTCATATATACCGACTCTATAATAGTATCTATCGACTCTATAGCAGTTAACTACTAACTTAACAAAGTGTCATGGTGAGGCCTAGTCCCGTGCAGAGCCCCCAGCCTTGTCTAGATTGCCCAGCCGGCCAAGGTGGCGCCTTGGCTGGCTGGGGCTGGGCTGCTACCCCCACCACCACCTTCCCCCGCCCGCTCTACAGTCATAATATCTACGGACTATAGTAGTAGCATCTACCGACTCTATAATAGTAAGTGTACACATTGGGGTGGAGGGGGGAGAAGAGGACATCACACTGTAAATAATTTACCTCAGTGTTGTGTTTTTTGCTTTTTGAATGAGAACCCCCACCCCCACCCCGTCCCCACCGATCGCGTGTGTGCATTGCGTTCTGGCGCATGCGCAGATGCATGCTTTGGCACGTGTTCAGCATAGTAATATATTAATAAATAGTGATACATTGTTAATTTAACTACTTTACATTTTAACCTTATGGCAGTACCCCTTGGGTACCATAGTACCCCGGCTCTCGCATAATGTCCGTGATGCAGTATTTTTAGTCCATTGTGCACAGCTCTATGAGCTGTGCACAATGGACTAAAAAGCTCTATGAGCTGTGCACAATGCACTATTCAAAGTTGAATTTTTCGATAACGGATTTTTTGTGCTAATGTATGGCGTTTCGACATCGCGGAGTAGCACTGATTTCGGATTGATTGGTACCACAGTCGCGGAGTTAAGTACATCCCTGGAAAAAATAGTGTACCAGAAATAAAATATTTTATTGCCTCAGCCATTTTCTATTATTTGGATAAGGATAATTTCACAGATGGGAAAAAGAAATCGCGATTTGTCGGTCGGAGGCTTATTGCGTCATACGTTTGTAGTTTGTTGAAACATAAAGCCAGCAGTTTGTGAATTAAATGTGTCACAAGGGTGTGTACACAGACAGACAGACAAACAGATAGAAAAAAAAATACTTATATAGGTAAGATTACATAAACAACATAATTATGTTAATAGTCCACTGGGACTATTTGGTTATTTAATTATGACAGTTTAATCAAACTGCTAATTTTCTTTGTTTGAAAATAATATTAATATAATTTAACCTCCAGATTTGTTCATAGCCGACAGCACATTTAGCTGGCAATTGTTAATGAGTCACGCATAGGTAAATAATTCCTTTTAAGTTATATCAAACTACGAATTTAATCAGCAAAAACTAAAATTATTCCCGTGATTTAACCATCAGTTTTTTGTTGTTCACGATCAAAAGGCAAATTTTGTGGTAGGCTGAACTATTTCATGGCATGTGAACTTGGCTGCAAAATCACGAACAGCCAGGGGGCAAACAAGAATCCGTTACATCCAATTTGAGGAGCACTTTTCTGATGAAGACCCACCGCCCCCCCCCGGGGAGCGATGTATAAAGGTAGGACGCAGAATGTTTTGATATCATCAACGGCGACTGTTCCACACAAACGGGGGCTGTCTGACGCTGTCCAAACTCACTGACTCACACCTGTGCTCGCACACAGCTCATGCGAAATACATTCACAGCCTCGGCCAGAGCACATACGCCTCGCCATTGCCGAACACAATTTACACTGCTTACATCGCGGGGGTGGGGGGGGGGCAATCATGTCATGCAAACAGATGGTGAAGAAGAAAAGTGACTTCGACATTTCCTTAACAAATATTCTTGTGTTTATATATATAAAATAAGCACGCTCTAACATCAGATTTTCTAAAGTGACCAACCGTCTTGGCAGGCTGTTCGGTAAGGGATATATCTCCTCTTGGAAATGGATAAATCTCCTCTCTGTAAGCATGGTCTCATTTGTACATATTAGAGAGCACTTAAACACATATGAATTACAAACCTGCAGCTATAAATTGTGGTTGCATGGTGAATAATGCATGCGGTCTTCAATTGGGACAATAATAGTGCATGCATCCACACTCCCGAATATTTTTTTCCCAATTAAAAAAACAACACACAAAGGACCGATGTGGAATCTAAATAAAAGGCAGTAAATATCAGTGGGACCTCTTACAAGCACGCATAAATGACATGTACCATGACAGTTTACATACATTTGGCTAATTCTCCTGATACAGGGAATCTTAGGAATTTTTTTAAAACAATTAGCCAAGTAATTGGAACTAATATGCATGTTCCCCAAGTCAGCCTTGCCGAGTGAAAAAAAAAATGCGTGAAAGTGAATATTATTCAAGAAAGGGACTTTGGATAGCTCTCACATGGTTAATTGCTGACACTGTGGGACTCAGTTTGTAAATGTTGTGGCTTGGCTCTCCAACACACCGGTGTGCTGTACTAGTGACGAATTGGCATGTTCTGTTTACGTGACAACCCTTACTAGTTGGCTGTGTCGGGTAGTGGCGGATTTTAACGATATTTATATACTTACGCGATCTAACCCAAAAACCTCTATTATGGATGATATTGGTCGCGAAAGCCTACGTGTTAAACTGTGGGACTATTTACAAAAAACACTCTGGTCGCAAGATTTCATGTCCCTTGAGGATGCTGCAAATGGTGCAGCACTCCTCCTGCGCATGTGTTTGCGGGAATCCCGTGTGGCTTTCCGATTTGTTTTCGGTTTTTTTTACGAGCATTGGTTTTTGCAAGACTGTTCTGACGTTTCGCTCCACGTGTTGGGAGATGACTCTCCGAAGAAGCTCCCGGCGCATGGAGCGACATGTCAAGACACGGCATGGAACAATGCACGGTACGATTCTAAAGTCCAGCAATCATTTTGTCAAAATAAGCACCTGTAAGAAATGAATAACAATTTGGCCAAGAAATACACTGCTCTGTGAACAGCAAAGGTCACATTTAAAGATGTCATACATTAGTATATATAAAAATAAGCATAATAAAGAGGGGAACTTTGTTCTTATGCATTTGTACGAGTTAGGGGCCCACACAAGATGTATTTTGTTAAATAAGACGCAATGTTCTATAATCTGTGCCTTCCAACTCAACATAAAAGGTATAGATGGCTGATGTAGCCTCACGTGAATGTGGGGAATTTCCTATCTTTATTGTTAAAAGCATCTATTCTACAGTTTTTCAATGACAACAAGAATCAAGAATATAACAAAAGACATGAAGGAAGGAAAACTACCAAAAACATGTCGTACAGGGCACATTTTACTTTCAGTGATTTCGATGGCCCCAATTTGCACGTAAACGTTCATTTTCCTATTTCCCAATTTTAAGTTATGTTTTTCAAAGCTGTATGTAGGTATGTTGAACTTATTTCGCACCGCACCTAGCTGTACTGTCGTGAGGCATAATATAAGAGAGGTATTACGACACAAATGGGTTTGTACCCATCGTCATCAATTGCAACACCCGGAACAATGTACAGCACTTTGCTCCTAGCATTGTACACAAGGAGGAGAGCAGCCAATACACCTGCGAGTATTACAAGTTATATTCTTTGGTTCTTTCGGTAAAGTCACGTAGATATAATAATAATAAAGGCATCCACTTTACGACCGTGCTTGTGGAAGAGGTACGTGTATGACACGTTTGTCATCTGGTCGCACGGCCGACCGGCTCTGAACCAATTCCTCAACCACATCAATTCCATACACCCAGCCATAAAATTCACCATGGAGGTAGAAAAGGATAGCAAGCTACCTCTCTTGGATGTTCTAATCAAAAAGAGACCAGATGGCTCAATGAGCCATTCTGTCTACAGGAAAGCAACCCATAATGATGCCTACCTAAAACCTGACTTCCACCACCATCCATCCCAGAAGAATTCCCTCATCAAAACTCTATACCATAGAGCTCAATGTATCTCCGACCATGAACACCTAACCAGTGAACTCAAACACGTACAGCAAACTCTCAAGGCGAATGGATACTCTGACTACACAATCCGCAAAGCCATCAACCCAACCGTGAGGAGGGAGCCATCTGAGGATCCAATCAAAACCATCACCTTGCGAAACATAGCAGGGGTAACAAAAAAGATTGCCAAAATCATGAACAAACACAAGATCCAGGTCCGATTCAACACAGTACATAACATTTGTGATCTGATCCCATCTGTAAAGGACAAGATCCCTGACATGCAATATCCCGGTGTCTACAAACTCAGCTGTATCTGCGGCAGCAGTTATATTGGGGTAACTAAGCAACATGTCTCAGACCGTGTTCGTGAACATAAGGCAGATTTGAAACACGGATTATGCGGCCGATGCTGATCATTGTTTTAATGCGGCTGGCTCACACGAAATTGATTTCTCTAAGACGAAGGTACTTTGCAAACCCACTGGCTATCAGCAAAAATTCGTTCATGAAGCCATCGATATATACAGACATAGACACAATTTCAACCGAGAAGATGGGTACAATCTCAGCAATCACTGTAAGTACGTTATCAACCAGTTCAAGTCATAACTGGCTGTAATGTTTCCATTTTAGACCTGGCAGCCCTTTAATTGGTGGAAGCCCACCACCAGGACCATCGCTGCCCACTACTACCATCACCACGAGCAGCAACCCTTTATTGGTGGAGGCCCACCACCTGTACCATCATTACCCACTACTACCATCACCTCTAGCAGCAACCTCCACCGTCAACAGTGTGAGTGCATAAAGCGAGGTACAATGATTACCTGGCAGCCCTTTAATTGGTGGAAACCCACCACCAGCACCGTCGTTGCCCACTACTACCACCACTTACATTAATATTAGCTGCCCCGCCCCATGCTGTTGACACTTGGGCTACGCCCATTTTAAACCTTTATATACGGTTTGCCTTTAGAGGCTAACCCCCTTTTTCTGATGACGACCGCTTGTGTTGTGATCGAAACGTTGTGCTTTTAATTTTAATTTTATTTGTATATATATTTTATTATTTTTGTATTCACTTTATTATTATATTTCTATCTACGTGACTTTACCGAAAGAACCAAAGAATATGAATTCCTGCAGTCACGAAAGTTTTAAGTCAAAATCTATTACAACTTAATTTGAGAAGTGCTTTTAATCATCACAGGTGGCCCAAGAAACAAGTGATCTGGTTCGGGATTTGAAAATTGCTCACAGAGTGGCTTTTACATGTAATTGCCCTTCCTCGGTGCTTTTCTTTTCATTTGCTATTCGTGCATACTTATTATAATGCAATTAATATTCAACCAAATAAAATATTAATGATCACAAATAAGGTGTGAGTGCATGGATGGGAAACTACGAATCACCGTCCTATGGTAATAGGTTTTTACCCTTTTAACTGGTACAAAATCTGACACCTTTATACAAGGCATCATGTTTGCAATAACCTCAACACAAGAAGTCAAAATGCAAACAAAAAGAAACAACTCTGATGATGATAATGATATGCACTGTCCTTGAAGTTGATTGGTCCACACCCGAGACAGCTTTCTTTAGAGCCTAGTCTCCATTGGTGTTGGACCAGATGACGCCAAAAGGCGTACAACTCAAAGATAGCGCACTATCAGAGTATTGAGAGCTCGGGGTAAGCATTTACACTATGAGACTTCCTTTACCAGTGGCAAAATATAGTAATAGGTTTTTACCCTATTAACTGGTACAAAATCTGACACCTTTATACAAGGCATCATGTTTGCAATAACCTCAACACAAGAAGTCAAAATGCAAACAAAAAGAAACAACTCTGATGATGATAATGATATTGTGTTGAGGTTATTGCAAACATGATGCCTTGTATAAAGGTGTCAGATTTTGTACCAGTTAAAAGGGTAAAAACCTATTACTATATTTTGCCACTGGTAAAGGAGGTCTCATAGTGTAAACACTGTCCTATGATCTTCTTGGTTCTTTCGGTAAAGTCACGTAGAAGGGAAGTAATAAAATAATAAAAATAAAACATAATAAAACAATTCGCACGACGTTTCGGCCACAACGCAAGCAGCCATCCTCAGGCGAAGAATGAAACACCCCAAGCTTGGAGCGTATATTTAAGCTGGGTTAGAGGGGGGGGAGGTGGGAAGAAGAGCGCCTAAACAAAATAATTTGCATATCAAGAGGAATTCAGCATATGGAAAATGCGTAGGAGGTGGGCGGGGGGGGTTCCAAATCAATACTATGCCCGTGCATTATGCAGGATTAGCAGCATCAAAGGGGGGGGGGGAAGGGGGGGAGCATTAACAAAGGAAAGGAATGTTAATAGTATGTAGCTGTAGTTACTAAACAACCACGTAAAAAACTACAGTATAAACTGCATGACAAACTAAAGTATAAACTACATAGCATCATCAGTAAACTTACTATACTCTACAATAAGCTGAGTTACTAACAGTAAGTAATACATGAAAAATTCTACGTTGTAAAAAATTATATAATATGCTTCCATCTAAACTTTATTCTCTTACATCACACGCGTCTATACCGTACTATATACTTCCATAGGCAAAACCAACATTAAATTACATACTGTATTGCTATAAACCACCCTATACCTTATACATTTTTAATATAACACTATGTATTATTCTACCCACCCTAATGTGTATCAAAATGGTTTATTACGTCCTTCCAGTGATTGCTAAGCCAGAATCCATCTTCTCGGTTAAAATTGTCTCTGTGTTTGTAAATGTGGATCGCCTCATGTACGAATCTCTCATGATAGCCAGATGGCTTGCAGAGAACCTCTGTCTTGGAGAAGTCAATGTCATGTGAGCCCACTGAGTTGTAACAGTGATCTGCCACGGCTGAGGTGTTTGTCCTACAGTGTTTCAGGTCAGCTTTATGTTCACGGATGCGGTCCGAGACATGTCGTTTGGTTTCCCCAATGTAACTGCTACCACAGAGGCAACTTAGTTTGTAGACACCAGGGTACTGTATGTCTGGAACCACATCTTTTACAGACGGTACCAGATCACGGATTTTATGTACTGTGTTGAATCGGACCTGGATCTTGTGTTTAATCAGGATTTTGGAGATCTTTTTTGTGACCCCAGCAATGTAGGGTAAGGTGATGGTCTTGAAAGGCTCCTCAACAGGATCCTTCTTGGTGGTTGGAGTGATGGCTTTGCGGATTGTGTAGTCGGAGTAACCATTAGCCTTAAGAGCTTGGCGTACGTGTTTGAGTTCACTGGAAATGTGTTCATGGTCGGAGATGCATTGGGCTCTATGATATAGAGTCTTGATGAGGGAATTCTTCTGGGATGGATGGTGGTGGGAATCCGGTTTTAGATAAGCATCCGTGTGGGTGGCTTTCCTGTAGACAGAGTGGCTCATTGAACCATCAGGTCTCCTTTTGATTAGGACATCCAAAAAGGGTAGCTTGCCATCATTTTCGACTTCCATGGTGAATCTGATGGCTGGGTGTATGGAATTGATATGGTCGAGAAATTGGTCTAGAGCAGGCCGGCCATGTGGCCAGATGACAAAAGTGTCGTCTACGTACCTCTTTCATAAGGTCGGGCGTAGAGTGGCAGTCTGGATGGCGTCCGTCTCAAATTTCTCCATGAAGATGTTGGCTACAACCGGAGATAAGGGGGAGCCCATTGGGGTGCCCTCAATTTGCTTGTAGAAGGTTCCATTCCAGGTGAAGTATGTATTGGTTAAGCAGTGTCTCACCAGGGGGGGTACCCCAGCATTCAGTCCTTGATGAACCAAGTCTTCAATGATTGCGATGGTGTCAGGCACAGGCACCTTGGTGAACAAGGAAACCACATCAAAACTGACAAGCAGGTCGTCTGGGGACAGGGCAATCCCCTTGATTGTTGATACCAGGTCAGTAGAGTTTAGTACTGCAGAGGTGGTTTTTCCAGTGAAAGGCCGTAGGATTTCGGACAAAAAACGAGCCAGTTTGTAAGTCGGGGAGTTGATAGTAGAGACAATGGGACGAAGAGGTGTATCTTCTTTATGTATCTTTGGCAAGCCGTACAATCTTGGTGGCCTGGCTGCAGAAGGTTTCAACGAGAACTGTTTGGTCTGATCAATTAATGCGGTTGAAGCAGAAATGATGTTGTTGGTTTTGGAGACGAGGCTGTTGGTGGGGTCTCTTTTTATTTTTGTATAGCTGCCATCGGTGAGTAGTTCTTGAATTTTGTTGTTGTATTCTATTTTGTCCATGATGACAGTGGCATTGCCTTTGTCGGCTGAGAGGATGACAATGTCATCCCTCTTTTTTAATTGAGCTAATTCAAAACGCTCATCTTTGCTGATGTTGCTAGCTGGCATCTTAGCGTTTTTGAATGGAACCTTCTACAAGCAAATTGAGGGCACCCCAATGGGCTCCCCCTTATCTCCGGTTGTAGCCAACATCTTCATGGAGAAATTTGAGACGGACGCCATCCAGACTGCCACTCTACGCCCGACCTTATGGAAGAGGTACGTAGACGACACTTTTGTCATCTGGCCACATGGCCGGCCTGCTCTAGACCAATTTCTCGACCATATCAATTCCATACACCCAGCCATCAGATTCACCATGGAAGTCGAAAATGATGGCAAGCTACCCTTTTTGGATGTCCTAATCAAAAGGAGACCTGATGGTTCAATGAGCCACTCTGTCTACAGGAAAGCCACCCACACGGATGCTTATCTAAAACCGGATTCCCACCACCATCCATCCCAGAAGAATTCCCTCATCAAGACTCTATATCATAGAGCCCAATGCATCTCCGACCATGAACACATTTCCAGTGAACTCAAACACGTACGCCAAGCTCTTAAGGCTAATGGTTACTCCGACTACACAATCCGCAAAACCATCACTCCAACCACCAAGAAGGATCCTGTTGAGGAGCCTTTCAAGACCATCACCTTACCCTACATTGCTGGGGTCACAAAAAAGATCTCCAAAATCCTGATTAAACACAAGATCCAGGTCCGATTCAACACAGTACATAAAATCCGTGATCTGGTACCGTCTGTAAAAGATGTGGTTCCAGACATACAGTACCCTGGTGTCTACAAACTAAGTTGCCTCTGTGGTAGCAGTTACATTGGGGAAACCAAACGACATGTCTCGGACCGCATCCGTGAACATAAAGCTGACCTGAAACACTGTAGGACAAACACCTCAGCCGTGGCAGATCACTGTTACAACTCAGTGGGCTCACATGACATTGACTTCTCCAAGACAGAGGTTCTCTGCAAGCCATCTGGCTATCATGAGAGATTCGTACATGAGGCGATCCACATTTACAAACACAGAGACAATTTTAACCGAGAAGATGGATTCTGGCTTAGCAATCACTGGAAGGACGTAATAAACCATTTTGATACACATTAGGGTGGGTAGAATAATACATAGTGTTATATTAAAAATGTATAAGGTATAGGGTGGTTTATAGCAATACAGTATGTAATTTAATGTTGGTTTTGCCTATGGAAGTATATAGTACGGTATAGACGCGTGTGATGTAAGAGAATAAAGTTTAGATGGAAGCATATTATATAATTTTTTACAACGTAGAATTTTTCATGTATTACTTACTGTTAGTAACTCAGCTTATTGTAGAGTATAGTAAGTTTACTGATGATGCTATGTAGTTTATACTTTAGTTTGTCATGCAGTTTATACTGTAGTTTTTTACGTGGTTGTTTAGTAACTACAGCTACATACTATTAACATTCCTTTCCTTTGTTAATGCTCCCCCCCTTCCCCCCCCCCCTTTGATGCTGCTAATCCTGCATAATGCACGGGCATAGTATTGATTTGGAACCCCCCCCGCCCACCTCCTACGCATTTTCCATATGCTGAATTCCTCTTGATATGCAAATTATTTTGTTTAGGCGCTCTTCTTCCCACCTCCCCCCCCTCTAACCCAGCTTAAATATACGCTCCAAGCTTGGGGTGTTTCATTCTTCGCCTGAGGATGGCTGCTTGCGTTGTGGCCGAAACGTCGTGAGAATTGTTTTATTATGTTTTATTTTTATTATTTTATTACTTCCCTTCTACGTGACTTTACCGAAAGAACCAAGAAGATGAATCCCTGCAGTCACTGTCCTATGGTTGAGCAAGTTAGAACATGAAGTTTGGCCAGGTATAAGCCCATTACAAGGGCCTATTTTATTGGTCATTACAGTGAGGGAAAAAAGTATTTGATCCCCTGCTTATTTTGTACGTTTGCCCACTGGCAAAGAAATGATCAGTCTATAATTTTAATGGTAGGTTTTCTTAACAGTGAGAGACAGAATAACAACAATAAAATCCAGAAACACGCATGTCAAAAATGTTATAAATTGATTGGCATTTTAATGAGGAAAATAAGCATTTGACCCCTCTGCAAAACATGACTTAGTACTTGGTGGCAAAACCCTTGTTGGCAATTACAGAGGTCAGACGTTTCTTGTAGTTGGCCACCAGGTTTGCACACATCTCAGGAGGGATTTTGTCCCAATCCTCTTTGAAGATCTTCTCCAAGTCATTAAGGTTTCGAGGCTGACGTTTGGCAACTCGAACCTTCAGCTCCCTCCACAGATTTTCTATGGGATTAAGGTCTGGAGACTTGCTAGGCCACTCCAGGACCTTAATGTGCTTCTTCTAGAGCCACTCCTTTGTTGCCTTGGCCGTGTGTTTTGGGTCATTGTCATGCTGGAATACCCATCCACGACCCATTTTCAATGCCCTGGCTGAGGGAAGGAGGTTCTCACCCAAGATTTGACGGTACATGGCCCCGTCCATCGTCCCTTTGATGCGGTGAAGTTGTCTTGTCCCCTTAGCAGAAAAACACCCCCAAAGCATAATGTTTCCACCTCCATGTTTGACGGTGGGGATGGTGTTCTTGGGGTCATAGGCAGCATTCCTCCTCCTCCAAACACGGCAAATTGAGTTGATGCCAAAGAGCTCCATTTTGGTCTCATCTGACCACAACACTTTCACCCAGTTGTCCTCTGAATCATTCATATGTTCATTGGCAAACTTCAGACGGGCATGTATATGTGCTTTCTTGAGCAGGGGGGCCTTGCGGGCGCTGCAGGATTTCAGTCCTTCACGGCTTAGTGTCTTACCAACTGTTTTCTTGGTGACTATGGTCCCACCTGCCTTGAGATCATTGACAAGATCCTCCTGTGTAGTTCTGGGCTGATTCCTCACCGTTCTCATGATCATTGCAACTCCACGAGGTGAGATCTTGCATGGCGCCCCAGGCCGAGGAAGACTGACAGTTCTTTTGTGTTTCTTCCATGTGCGAATAATCGCACCAACTGTTGTCACCTTCTCACCTAGCTGCTTGGCGATGGTCTTGTAGCCCATTCCAGCCTTGTGTAGGTCTACAATCTTGTCCCTGACATCCTTGGAGAGCTCTTTGGTCTTGGCCATGGTGGAGAGTTTGGAATCTGATTGATTGAATACTTCTTTGAACAGGTGTCTTTTATACAGGTAGCAAACTGAGATTAGGAGCACTCCATTTAAGAGTGTGCTCCCAATCTCAGCTCGTTACCTGTATAAAAGACACCTGGGAGCCAGAAATCTTTCTGATTGAGAGGGGGTCAAATACTTATTTCTCTCATTAAAATGCAAATCAATTTATAACATTTTTGACATGCGTTTTCTGGATTTTGTTGTTGTTATTCTGTCTCTCACTGTTCAAATAAACCTACTATAAAAATTATAGACTGATCATTTTTTTGTCAGTGGGCAAACGTACAAAATCAGCAGGGGATCAAATATTTTTTCCCTCACTGTATTGGTGAAATGTGCTAATGTATAGTCAGACCGATTCCAAAATTTGACAATCCACATATGGCCCAAGCGTACAGCAATTATGGAGTGGCCCAGGTTAGGGTGGGCATGAGAAGAAAAAGTTTCTACAAATGTGCTGAATCTTTCTGCCGGTGTATTACTGACAATTTGGATTGTATCCCTCTGAACTCTCCAGAAATCTCCAACATTTTGATACCAGAAAAATTGCCTGAAATGACATGCAGAGATTACATTTTATAAGAATGGGTGCTTGCACGCTCTCTTCACGTCTCCGTATCTGCGTATGTCCTGCTCCATGCGTGTGTGCACAGCTGTTACTCTAGTTTCATGAAGTCACACACCGCATACTATATACTGTTGAAAAACCACTGTATTTCAAAACACTCAAGAATAGTAAATGCAAGTACACAATTGCATATTCTTAGGTTTTTTCGGTAAAGTCACGTAGGTAAAACATCAAAATTAATAAAAAATTAAAATAAAATAAAAATAACGACGTTTCGGAGGCAACACAAGTCTCCGTCATCAGGTGGGACCGTCACAGCCAGATTAGCTGCATCAAGTGAGGCAATGATTCAAGATGTAATCCCTTAAAAGCAAGTTGAGGGGGGAGGAGAGGGGGGGGGGAGCTCATCAGAATGTGGTAGCCAATGAATGGAACGTATCGGGAGGGAGGGGGGGGCGGGGCTCAAAGACGACACGGAGTGCCACGTACAACGCATCGGGAGGGGGAGGGGGGCGGGGCCAAAAGGATGGACGACGGCGTGGACGCGGTTGTGCGCAAGCAACTACTGCTACACACGCCAACGCATTGGACAGAGAGGGGGAGGGGAGGCCTGATACACATGATAGAAAAGAACGAAAATGCCCATGTTTATACCAATGCTGGCTGAACAATGAAGAGAGTACTGTTAAACACTGGGGATGTTAACACTCGGTAAAGTAAAGTAAAATAGTGCCTGTCAGATAAGATGGTCCAAAAAGTGTAATTAAGTCTTTTTTGCGTGGTTGATAACATCTTTCCAATGATTACTAAGTTTGTACCCATCATCACGGTTGAAATTATGTATGTGTTTGTATATTTGTATGGCTTCGTGTACAAACCTTTGATGGTAGCCAGGAGGTTTGCAGAGAACCTTGGTCTCGGAAAAGACAATTTCATGAGAGCCCACCGAGTTGTAGCAATGATCGGCAACGGCCGAAGAATCAGTTCTGCCGTGTTTCAGATCTGACTTGTGCTCGCGGACACGATCAGAAACATGACGTTTCGTTTCTCCAATGTAGCAGTCACCACAAATGTAACTCAATTTGTAGACTCCAGGATACTGTAAGTCAGGAACGACATCCTTCACAGATGGAATCAGATCACGGATTTTATGCACTGTACTGAATCGGACTTGGATGTTATGTTTGTTTAGAATTTTGGAGATCTTTTTGGTCACGCCTGCTATGTATGGTAACGTGATAGTTTTGGTCGGAGTTTCATGTGGCTGTTTCTGTGTGGTGGGAGAGACAGCTTGGCGGATAGTACGGTCAGAGTATCCGTTCATCCTGAGGGCCCGATGTACATGTCTTAATTCACCGGTCAGGTGGTGTTGGTCAGAAATGCCATGGGCTCTGTGGTATAGCGTTTTGATGAGATAATTCTTTTGAGATGGGTGGTGGTGGGAATCCGGTTTCAAGTAGGAATCAGTGTGGGTGGCTTTCCTGTAGACAGAATGTCCCAAGGATCCGTCAGGCCTCCTCTCAAACAGAACTTAGTAATCATTAGAAAGATGTTATCAACCACGCAAAAAAGACTTAATTACACTTTTTTGGACCATCTTATCTGACAGGCACTATTTTACTTTACTTTACCGAGTGTTAACATCCCCAGTGTTTAACAGTACTCTCTTCATTGTTCAGCCAGCATTGGTATAAACATGGGCATTTTCGTTCTTTTCTATCATGTGTATCAGGCCTCCCCTCGCCCTCTCTGTCCAATGCGTTGGCGTGTGCAGCAGTAGTTGCTTGCGCACAACCGCGTCCAAGCCGTCGTCCATCCTTTTGGCCCCGCCCCCCTCCCCCTCCCGATGCGTTGTACGTGGCACTCCGTGCCGTCTTTGAGCCCCGCCCCCCCCTCCCTCCCGATACGTTCCATTCATTGGCTACCACATTCTGATGAGCTCCCCCCCCCTCTCCTCCCCCCTCAACTTGCTTTTAAGGGATCACATCTTGAATCATTGCCTCACTTGATGCAGCTAATCTGGCTGTGACGGTCCCACCTGATGACGGAGACTTGTGTTGCCTCCGTAACGTCGTGATTTTTATTTTATTTTAATTTTTTATTAATTTTGATGTTTTACCTACGTGACTTTACCGACAAAACCTAAGAATATGAATCATTGCAGTCACGAAAGCTTCAAATCTAGAATTACACAATTGCAGCTAAAAAGTGTATATTTTTCTAATTGTTCCAAAATGAGCAGACATCTTTTTACAAGATCATTTACCTTCAGTTTTTTTAACAGCTAATAGGCATATACACGTGCCTGAAACAAATCATGAGGCACTTGTTGCTGATGTTTTGTATCTTCAATGTAAGTCTTTAACTGTATCTGCTGTGAGTCAATCCTCGCAGTTCACTCAAAATATAAATCATCATTCAAGAGTCAAGGCGAGATTGTTCGCTATAATCCCTCGCCGAATTCTGCCCACGACACCGTGCATTACAGCCTCGAAGAAGCAGAAGCAATGTGCGGCAGTGGGCACACATCACATGCACTCAGCTTGAGCTGCAAACTAAACTAAAACTCTTATTTATTTCATCAGGTAACGCGAACTGAGCTAAAAAGATTTTTTTCAGAAGCGACCTGGCTACAAATGATAGCTCAACGAAGTGATTTATCATGTGCAAATTTACAACAGCCAAATACTCTAAACGCGCGTTGATTCTAAATGTGGAGGGAAAAACCGGAGGACACGGAAAAAAGTCCACGCAGCCATGGAGAGAGAGAGACGTGCAAACTCCAAATATACAGCAGGCGTCAGGGTCAGGATCGAACCCACGACCTCCTGTATACCAGGTGAAGTAATTAATTAACATCTCGTCAAACTGGTAGAGAGGCCTCTTACTGCTAACGAGTCCCTTATACGCCATGAGCAGACCAAACACGACGTTGATGTCATCATTAATTTCACGTAAGATGGTTCAGCACTATCAGTAAGTATACTCCAGTCCATTGCCAGTATTACAGTACAGTGATCCCTCGTTTATCGCGGTTAATGGGGACCGGAACCCCTTGCGATAGGTGAAAATCCGCGAAGTAGGATTGGCCCCCTAGGAATTTCCGTATATGTGTGTGTGGGTACCAGAATGTTTAAAATATGTATATTTATACTTTATATATATATTTTACTTAAGTCTATTTAATTATAAAACCTTAATATTATACATTCACTCTCTCTCTCTCTCATACGATACGTATTATGGTGTTTTACACTCACCAATGACAGTAGTATCTTGAGACTTGACTCCAGTAATGACGACGACGACGATGACAATGACGATGACAATGACGACGATGACAGACCTGTGCAGTTCGATGAATGTGATGATGAATGATGATGATGATGGTGTTACTGCACAGGTATAATGAGGCCTTTAAATCAGTTCGAAAAATCCGCGATGCACTGAGGCCGCGAAACTTGAACCGCGAAGTGGCGAGGGATTACTGTATATCCAATTGCGCTATGAAGTGATTGTTAAAATTATGCAAATTATTTCTTAAAGTGAGACAAATGTAATGGAGCATAGGAATACATTTTATTTCAGGTTGTAAAACTATTAACAGGTCATACCGCCTTATCCGGAGTGCTACTCTAGATGAGAAACACAATTTCCCAAAACACATCTTCTATTCAAGCGTATTCACAATTGCATCAAATTTTTGATAATAACAATAATTTGCACTCACAAAGTGCCTTTTACAAAAAAGTTTCAAGGCACATGAGCTTTAAAATACCGTCATATACAGTGACGGAAAAAAGTATTTGATCCCCTGCTGATTTTGTACGTTGTCCCACTGACAAAGAAGTGATCAGTCTATAATTTTAATGGTAAGTTTATTTGAACAGTGAGAGACAGAATAACAACAAAATCTAGAAAAACGCATGTCAAAAATGTTATAAATTGATTTGCATTTTAATGAGGGAAATAAGTATTTGACCCCTCTGCAAAACATGCCTTAGTACTCGGTGGCAAAATGCTTGTTGGCAATCACAGAGGTCAGACGTTTCTTGTAGTTGGTCACCAGGTTTGCACACATCTCAGGAGGGATTTTGTCCCACTCCTCTGCAGATCTTCTCCAAGTCATTAAGGTTTCGAAGCTGACGTTTGGCAACTCGAACCTTCAGCTCCTCCACAGATTTTCTATGGGATTAAGGTCTGGAGACTAGCTAGGCCACTCCAGGACCTTAATGTGCTTCTTCTTGAGCCACTCCTTTGTTGCCTTGGCCGTGTGTTTTGGGTCATTGTCATGCTGGAATACCCATCCACGACCCATTTTCAATGCCCTGGCTGAGGGAAGGAGGTTCTCACCCAAGATTTGACAGTACATGGCCCCGTCCATCGTCCCTTTGATGCGGTGAAGTTGTCCTGTCCCCTTAGCAGAAAAACACCCCCAAAGCATAATGTTTCCACCTCCATGTTTGACGGTGGGGATGGTGTTCTTGGGGTAATATGCAGCATTCCTCCTCCTCCTCCTCCTCCAAACACGGCGAGTTGAGTTGATGCCAAAGAGCTCAATTTTGGTCTCATCTGAACACAACACTTTCACCCAGTTGTCCTCTGAATCATTCAGATGTTCATTGGCAAACTTCAGACGGGCATGTATATGAACTTTCTTGAGCAGGGGGACCTTGCGGGCGCTGCAGGATTTTAGTCCTTCACGGCGTATTGTGTTACCAACAGTTTTCTTGGTGACTATGGTCCCAGCTGCCTTGAGAATATGTACAAGATCCTCCCGTGTAGTTCTGGGCTGATTCCTCACTGTTCTCATGATCATTGCAACTCCACGAGGTGAGATCTTGCATGGAGCCCCAGGCCGAGGGAGATTGACAGTTCTTTTGTGTTTCTTCCATTTGCGAATAATCGCACCAACTGTTGTCACCTTCTCACCAAGCTGCTTGGCGATAGTCTTGTAGCCCATTCCAGCCTTGTGTAGGTCTACAATCTTGTCCCTGACATCCTTGGAGAGCTCTTTGGTCTTGGCCACGGTGGAGAGTTTGGAATATGATTGATTGATTGCTTATGTGAACAAGTGTCTTTTATACAGGTAACAAGCTGAGATTAGGAGCATCCCCTTTAAGAGTGTGCTCCTAATCTCAGCTTGTTACCTGTATAAAAGACACCTGGGAGCCAGAAATCTTTCTGATTAAGAGGGGGTCAAATACTTATTTCCCTCATTAAAATGCTAATCAATTTATAACATTTTTGACATGCGTTTTTCTGGATTTTTTTTGTTCTTATTCTGTCTCTCACTGTTCAAATAAACATACCATTAAAATTATAGACTGATCATTTCTTTGTCAGTGGGCAAACGTACAAAATCAGCAGGGGATCAAATACTTTTTTCCCTCACTGTATAGAGATAATGACAGAAACAGTGTGATCAGTTTTATCCTGCATTTTCTTTTATCTATTTAGAATCGAGAAGAGTCAATTAGTACAGCCTTGGTAATGTGTTCATTCCATGCTTACAACTCCTCTTAATTGCGAAAAATATAATTAATTAAATTTATTTTTAAACTTGGCTACACTCTTCTACAGCTCAAGGTATTGAGAAAACGTCAATTGGGCTCGCATCCCTGAGCGTTGTTTGTCCATTTGAATCGAGATTTTAAAAAATCTAAAACATTTCAACAGACCAAATGTAGAAGAATAAAAACAACCTCTGCAATTTTCTTCTTGCACCCTGGTGACGTGCCCAGTTTGGCACAGGCAGATTTTGAACAGTGCGTGAGTTATAGACAAACAAGAAGCTCCCGTTTTACCTCCAGCCACATCGCTCTGAGCACAAGCGGTCTTAAGCAACTTGAGAAGCTAAGGACGGCTACTCCTGCATACTCCCTGGTCGGCAGGCCTCAGAGCGTTGAGGGTATTTGAATCCTCGATGTAGTGAATGGAAGTGTGCGTGGGAAAACTCTACAGCATCAAATGTGATTTTCCCCCAAACACGCTTTTGTTTGGGAAACAATGTGGAAGGTACATTGTGAATTTAAACTCAGTCATTAATTCAAATGTGTATTATGCCTCCCAAATCCAGCACCTCGTGCCATTTTAGTGCTTGAATGTTGTTTTCCTGGAATGTGTTTGCTGCTCAGCATCTGCAATCTTATGATTTATTCGCTGCTGTAACTTCCTTTTGTTTAACCAAGGACCTCTGCGGGTCATTCTTACAAAAAAGTAGTTTAAGGCTAAATGTTTATAACCCGGCAAAAAACTAATAAAATCAGTGGATCAATCAAACCAATCGTGTCGTTTACCTGTGGTTTGCTCTCGCTGTCCTGCTGGCTTTCTCCGTCGGGGTAGGGGATCTCAATCAGTGAGTTCATTTCATCTCTGCGCAGGTTTCTCGAGAAGAAGTACCCGTCAGGCCAAGTCACCTCCACGCGGAGGCCCACGTCCTTCTCTGTGTGAAAAAAACAGACAACACCCACTTTGGATGTAGCTAATTTTTACATGTTTACGGGGAAGGTTTTCAACAAGAGGTTTTTTTGCGTCAGGTCACGTAAGTATACATGTGTTGTTAAACCCGCCACCACCCGATACAGCCAATTAGGAAGGTTTGTCACGTAAAAACACATGCCAATAAGTTCCTAGTTCAGCACTCCGGTGTGTTGGAGAGTTTTATGCGAATGGTTTTATGAAAAGGTCCAATTAAATGTAGTAAATAATAATTTAGTAAATAATAATTCACGGTCCGTTTGTCATCTACTGCTAGATGAGGGCCTACCCATACCATGTCACATTGAGGGTTGTTTGACCATAATTTGCCACACGGGTCAGTGCGGGTTTGTGAAGAGAGGGCCCAGGACTGGCTCAGATCTAATTCACCACAAGGTTTATAGTGGAGTGCTCTAAACACTATGCCATTGCTCGAACATTTGGAGATATACCTAAATAAAATGAGCACTGTCACACATAGCACTTAAAAGCATGTATTTGAGGTGCTTTGCTTTAGTCTGTATATTTTTATTTTACGTGATATGTTTATATCATTGTTACAAAAACGCTCTAACAATCATTATAAGGCAGCAATGCTGTTTCTGAGCTTTGCATAATAAAATGGGATTCATACAGTATCCAAACATGACTTTCTGAAGACACTATGCATATGATTTCCATTGCCAACATGCACTTGGAAATGGAATCTGGTAATACTGCATAGTGATTCAGGTCACTCTCCAAATTTGACCATGAACACAATTTCACTGGCTCAAACCTGGTAACAACGTGACTGGTTCTTTAACGTTCAGCCAAGTTAGTCAATCATGTATCTATGTGATGTTGCTACATTTCCTTTTCAAGGGGCTGATATTGGATTTGAACCGTGGAATGCTTAAACTACAAAGAGAAGCCATTATCATGGCTATAAACTGTATTATATATTTTTAAGTAGAAGATTCTGTGGACGTAATAAATGGTAATGGTGGTGATTACTTGGATCGCTATAAAGGATGAAAACTTATTGCTGAAACTGGTGGTAAAATTGGGTAAAGATCGGAGGAAATCGATGGAGGAGTGACCAAAATGGATGTGTAGTGATGTAATCAATGAACAGACAGGAAAACAAACATGAATGGCTGGAAGAAGTAGAATGGGAACAGGGCCCTTCATTCCTCTGTGAATTTCCAAAAATAGATTATGAAAACAAGCTTTATACACAACAGCAGCATTTATATAACCGTAACGATTGAAGTCCGACATTAGACCAGCGGTGGGATTCCCGTATTCCCTTCACGTGTAGTGTGTATGTGTAAAATATATTTAGATAAAAAAAAATATTCCAAAAAAATACAAGAGCAACCATTAAACTTCACAAGACAAAAAACACAAGGCACAAGAACGAATGATTTCAATCAACGGAAATCAATGGACGTGGGAGTGGATTATGGATGAGAGCGAGTTTTTTTTTTTTAAGGGCAAGCAGCCCCCTCATCCGGTGTTATTGGAAACGGTGCAACACAAAGCGCGATAACCCGGACTGCTCCCTATTATGTACTGACCAATCATTTAACAAAATTAAAACTTACTGGAAATGTTCTTTTTTTCACAGTCACAAAGGGCAATCACCAGTAAACATCGTGCATGCCTGTAGTATTGCGTACAGTAGTATACACAGGGTCTGTTCAAACGGTGTTTAAAATTCCGACAATGGAGCTAAATGTACGAGTACTACAGTGGTATCAATGATTACAATCAAATGTAAAAGATGCGTCGTTTGAATCCAAGGTCAAGAGTGTCAAGAATTAATCTTGGCCCAATGTCACGAATGCGACTTCAATTCACCATCCCTTCTGTCTGTCTGCTAGGTCATACGGTTGTTGAGCGGTAAATCTGACCTCCAAGGCCTGCTCTTATTGTTCACCAACATTGGGATGTAGGTCTTCCTCTTGATCCCTGACCAAGGGGAATACCTGAATCCTGTCTCATTCCATCCTGAGCATGTGGCCTATCCATCACCACCTCCTCGTCCCGATTACATTTCCAACACTGTCCTTCCATATTCTATTCCGAATTTCTAAGCTTACTTTTGCTTATTCCTCTGTGCGATCTTGCAAAGCACTTCCCGAAATTAAGTTTAACAATTACCCGCTCATCCCTGCATGCAAGCACATAAAGGGATTGTGAATGGTTAAACTGCCCGAACCACCCCTAGTCTCTGCTTCACAAGCGGTTGTTGGAAACGCACGCTGATTACATAATCTCGAACAAGCACCAGTCCAGTGGTCGCCGATATACACCTCCCCTTCCTCCCTGCTCCCCTTCTCATGCGAACGGCAGGAGGGGTGGAAAGCGATTGGCTATAAGGGCTGAAGGAGAATGGCAGGAAAGGGTGAAGGGACAGGCAGGCGACGATGGTGGATCGGGGCATTTGCCAGGCGATTCTGCGCACGTGTCGGTCCATTCAACAAACACTAAAAAATGAACAAGCACGCATCTGGAACCTCTCTACACTTCCATAACATTTGTAGCATCATCCACACCTGTAATACAATGTCATAAAGTTATATTTAAAACGCTTTGTTAAAGTCCAGCCAGTTAGTAAAACATCACTCTTGCCGAAACCATCACGGGCAACTTAGTTGTAGGAAACTCATCTCAATGCCTCACCACCGCAAATTGATAACATGATGCCATGCCCAAGATATAGTCTGAAAACAGGACCCTGCGGGGTGGGCTGGTAGGAATAATACTTAGTACCGGTACAGGGATATCGACCGGGCTGGGTGGGGAGGGGCTGGGTGGGGAGGGGCTGGGTGGGGAGGGGCTGGTCACCCCGTGGTGTCCTTATAAAACTCAACGTTTAACCTACTCACGCCGGCTTGTGCCCGCCCTCACAGTCGGGCATATTTGCGGAATACACCACGCCGCCGTTGACCCTGGCCATTGACTGAGCAACCCAACGTTCCTACCAGCTCCCTCCGCAGGAATGTGTTCTATGTGCCACTCAGTCCGTATTTAGCCGCCTATTCTGTTGTTCCACTCGGTCGACTGAACGGGTTTAAGGCAGTGACTGGAGAAAATGTGTTGCCCGTAGTGTGCAAAAACTCATCTTGCTGTGATTTGCTTACTAATGTAAAAGCGGGGGTGCTGCATCATTTTATTTAATTATAATATCACTCAAATATTGGTGGGGGGAGAGGGCGGGGGGGGCAGGACTGGGTGGCGCGTCTTACTTCTCGGTGGTTTTGTTTGTGTGCAGATAATAAATCGCAACAAAATTGAAGCAGAGAAGTGCACCGCCTCCTACACCAGTTGACAGCCCCCCCCAACACCACCCTCAACACCACCCCTCCCACCAGCCCTCACCACCCCCCCACCACCCCCCACCACCACCCAACCCCACCACCACTACCCCACCACCCCCCACCACCACCTTCTGCACTAGGCCTCGCGAAGCCTCCTGCACTAGGCCTCGCGAAGCACTAGGCTTTGCCAAGCCTTCTCTGCAGTAGACTTAGCGAAGCCTTCTGCACTAGGCCTCGCGAAGCCTCTGCAGTAGGCCTCGCGAAGCCTTCCCTGCAGTAGGCCTCGCGAAGCCTTCTCTGCAGTAGGCCTCGCGATGCCTTCTCTGCAGTAGGCCTCGCGATGCCTTCTCTGCAGTAGGCCTCGCGAAGCCTGCCGCACTAGGCCTCGCGAAGCCTGCTGCACTAGGCCTCGCGAAGCCTTCCCTGCAGTAGACCTAGCGAAGCCTTCTGCACTAGGCCTCGCGAAGCCTTCTCTGCAGTAGGCCTCGCGAAGCCTTCCCTGCACTAGGCCTCGCGAAGCCTTCTCTGCAGTAGGCCTCGCGAAGCCTTCTCTGCAGTAGGCCTCGCGATGCCTTCTCTGCAGTAGGCCTCGCGAAGCCTGCCGCACTAGGCCTCGCGAAGCCTTCCCTGCAGTAGGCCTCGCGAAGCCTTCTCTGCAGTAGGCCTCGCGATGCCTTTTCCGCAGTAGGCCTCGCAAAGCCTGCCGCACTAGGCCTCGCGAAGCCTGCCGCACTAGGCCTCGCGCCGTGCTTTTCGTGCACAAATAAGGCGATTAAATGTATCTCGTCTCTGTGTTAATAAATGTATCTGTGTTAAAAAAAACGTGCTGCGTTTCAGTAAAGTAAATTTGAAGCGAAGTTTAAAGTTTCGCCGTGAGGCGCCGGAAGCGACGGCCATCTTGTTTAGTTCACAGATCGCAGGGGGAGCGGGCGGCCATCTTGTCGGGCAGGGTCATGCCAAGTGTTTGCAGTAGGGGCGATGTTGATACACGGACGGACGGACGGACACATTAATCTATTGGTGGTCTGGTCTACTTCGTTCCTACCAGTATAACACTCCTATATCATACACAAAAGTCCAAGGGCCCAAGACATCCATCATTCGTTTTCACATTTTCCCAACCGTTTCGCTGGTGGAAACTTTTTGGGAAAAAAAATCATTTCACCGCAGTTCAAGAGAAATGTGTATCTTCAATTAGCCAAGAGGAATGGATAGGGCACTGTGCTGGACAAAAATCCCTGCAACCAGTGGTGAACTAAAGGTAGCCCAGGGCATTCCGGTGTGGGCGTCATGGCCTCATCATACTGTCCGTGGCCCATCACACTGCAGCGCATGTAGCAAACCGTGCGCGCATACATGTAAATGTGTACATGCACGTTAGTCACTCTACCCGCTGCATGGATAAGAGCTTAAAATAGCTGAAGGGGTGACACCATATGAGGAGGGCAGAGTTTGTGGGGGGGGGGTGGGGGTACGAGGAGGCCACCTTTACTAATTTAGAATTCAGATTAAAAATACATTAATTGTATGCACCCACTATTCCTAATGTGAGGGACAAAGCGAACCCGTGCCCCCCTGCCCTCCGAATATAGAAGTCAAACTCCACCTATGAGTGACAGAAACCATTAAGAATGTGACATCCCAATAGGTAGACTGTGCAACCAAAAGAAAACTGTTGGATGTTTTGTCCTCATTTGGACTCATCAATAAAGTGATCAATTGTTACTGCTGCTGTATGCCTCTGGAAAGCCCTTTACACCAGGGGGACCCCTATCAGCACTTGCCAAAAGGCATAAAAAATATTCATAACCTGTTGGCTTGAAAGTATTGTTGCCTGCCTGTGCAAATATGATCTATTAAACTCCACCCTAGTTTAATGCAACACTGACTTGCTCTTAAGCACAACTACCACTTGTTCCTCCAATACATCAAAACCTTCCCTGAAATGCTTAATAAACTTACGAAACAATAATTTACCATAGTTTTCTACAATAAGTATAAAACACAAAAAACAACAACAATCAGTCTTTTTTCCAGTTATGTTGCATCTGTTCCCGATACCATACAACTTAAAAAATGACATGCAGTTCTCCCAATATCTCTAGGGCACACACAGCAGATTATAAATGTAAACTTAAATAAAGGTTTTCTTTAAATGAAAAAAATATAAATTTTCCTTTTTGAACTCTAGCAGCAAGGTTTGTCTCCACAATTTGCCTTTCACTTTTAAAATATTTATATAAAACCTATGGATTTGCTCCCTTTTATGCCCTTTGTGGCATGGAGGGGAGATTTCCATTCTGTGCTTCTGCAGCAGAGTTTCTCAGTATATCACTGCTTTCTATGATCATTGTTGACATATTTTCTTTGTCCAGTTGTAAAGTTGTATCAACACAGGCACAAATCCTTTGCAGCCAAAGAAAATAATTGTTTCCTCTCTACATTATCCCTCCCAAAAATGTAAAATATGAAGTCATACGTTTTGAGTATTCTACTCAAGTTCTGGTGAAATTGCATGGGACCTTTCCTTCAATTGTATTACCATTCAGTACAACTACATTTTTCAGAATCAGTTACAGTTGCAAATCTGTTTTGTACATTTGTATGTCAAGTCAAATGTAATTTTTTATAGACTTTTCTGCTGAGAAACGTCGTTCTATATATTTCCTTATTTTGTGTTTATATGAATATAAAATGTTCTCCTTATGCCCTTGCGTGTGCTACCATTTGTATTCCCCTAGCTTTCTCTTACAAAATACACATCTCAATGGCGTATTGGTCAAATGGTAATTCGCAATCAGATAATGAAAGAAAGCAAATGTTAGCATTCCAAAGTCTAGTACGAATCCCCAATGCGATATATGGAAATATGGCTACGATGCTGAGGCCACAAACCTGCAATATCAGAAAGGAAAAGTGTTACGTCATGCAAAGCACAGTGGATGCTTGTTATTGGACTATAGATTGCCATGCAGAATCTAAAGCAGAATAATGAACAAATACACATGCCTATGACATGCCTCAACACCTGTGCTTGCTTATTCATGAGCCAGTACGAATGTATCGCCGAATGGAAGATAAGCAGGCACATGCCTGCCTATCATACGAGTTGGTTCTACCGATTACATTTCAAACGAAGGTCTCACGATTGAACCTATACGTCATTTTGGACATGCTTAATATTCCTTCAGTCCAATAATGCAGTGTGTGATTTTAATTGTGGCCAATTTCAGTGAGTTCCTCACATGAAAATAAACTGTCCTGAAACGAGACAGCGTACATGTGGAAAGTAACATACAGCCACTGAGAGCACGCTCTCTGCCCTGCTTTGATGCCAGTAAAATTAACTCCCGGAAATTCCCCGCATATATTGAAGCACCTCTGTTCCATTTGTAATTTGTGATTGATGCATTTTGTTTTATATTTCCATATTTTAATATATCTACATTACAAATGTTTTTTTTTTACTTATTCATCCTCTATTACCTCACCATGACTAGTTACCCTAACACAATAAAATAAAAGCATTTTTTACGTACTGTATATACAGTATATATTCTGTATTGATTTTGCAAAAAAACAACCAAAGTAATCCTCCGTGGGTTGGGTTTACCGTTGCGGTCGCGTGAAGAGTAAGCAGGAGGGAGGGGTGGCGGAGTGCAGTGATCAGTGGGTTGCGAGAGAATATGAGCAGTGGTGTCATGGGGAGCGTAATGTGTGGTGGTGTGAACACAGAGAGTCGGTTGGGTGGCGAGTGGTTTGGTGTACATTTACTTGAGTGGTGAAAGGGCTATGTTAAGGCGGAAAGATCAGATCTAAAAGCATCGCGGTAGCCTGTCTTGTATAAAGGAGCTCGAGGAATTCCGTGGAGGCAGAGTTAAAGATTTGTTTTGGTCCAAAACTGCGAAGTAGTATTTTTTCTTTGCGTCTGTTGTTTACAGTTCAGTAGTATTTTGAATTGGGTGGCTGTGCAATAGATGTTCAATAGGGTGTGCGGCACGAAGGGGTAGTGAGTGAGTCCAATATGAACTCTTAGCCCAAGGAGACATGCTCCGAGGGTGAGAGAGTGAGAAGGATGAGCAGGGCTTTGATGAAGTGCTCTAGGATGTTACCGTTAAATATTTGGACATATCAGGGCATGCCAGAAGGCATGCCTATATGTTGTGGTCACACCAAGGAGACATCTGGGGAGAGAGAATCGCGTATTAGGTCTAAACTTGTGACCACATTGGCCTGTGCTGGAGGTACCGTGTGTCATTATTATTGTTTGAGTTATGGCGGCTGATCGGATATTATAGATTTCCAAATTTCAGCCACAGTTGGTTGGTCTGCGATGGTTTTAAAGGTTATTTTCTTTCCTAAAGCATGTAAATGTGTGACCTTGTAGAATTGTGTTGGGATAGCAGCATTGTGGGATGATGCTTATTTTGAGCCATGTGCAATTTGAGTGCAGGCAGATGCATTGCAAGTGGTAAAACGATTGAAGAGCACTCAAGGAAGCGGTATTGAGGTGGGGGGGACCCTAACCTTGGTATGTGTGTAGTCAATTATTTTAGTTGGGGAAACTACTGGTGTTATTGATGCATGCATATTGCCATGGATTCTAATCGATTGTGGGGTACGGATGGAGATGTAGGGTGGTGGTCATGGTCTTGTGTCTTTCACCAAATATTTTGAAGATTTGTATATGGTAGTGAGTGTGCGTGAGAATTCAGGGACCTCTTTAGCTTGTGCGTCTATTAGAATTGGTTTTATCTATTAAAATATTTTACAAGTTCTGTACTCTCTACAGCAGTTTCCATTACAGTATAGGATTATGATCATGTGTTAACTACATATGATGGAAGCGAGCACCCATAGCTACACAATTTTTGTGGAAACCAGGAGAGTTAAGGGCTTAATTTTTGGGAATGTTAGAATAAAAATGTAGTTCAAGTTCATGTGACAGGAGATGTGATATGGGAGAAGGTAGTAGGGTATTTGTTTTGAAGTGGAGGCAGGTAATTGATGGTTTAATGCATTTGACTAGTATCAATATGAGAGTCGTTCCAAGTGAAAAGGCAAATGTTAGTCACATTTCACCCTGTGTGAAAGCACAGGAAAGGTGTCTGCCTTGGCAAGGTGTAATTTGTAGAGTGAAGCCTGGCTAAATAATCTCCAACAATGTAGGTGCTGCGTTAGATATTATGAGTCCAATTATGAGGTCGTCATCTACAGTACTTGTAGGTTGCTTTAGTTGTGCAGCAAATAGAATAATTATGTCTCGGTTAGTTGGGTTGTTACAAGATGACTGTGCAAAGTGGTTCAGTGGAGATAGCGAAAAGGGGAGGAGAGAAAGAGCACCCTCTGATTGAATTGTATCTTCGGGAGGTGTGACAATTTATGAAAACTGAGATAGCATCGGTGCATGAACTGATGACCAAATCCCAAGCGATACATGGGTTGATGTACAGCCTTTGTAGGCTCAATACCTTCCTCTTCTCTCCTGCATATAACTGACTGTCTCCCATCTATGAAGGATATCATACATGACACTGCAAACACATTTCCCTCTTTTCCGGTGTTTCCCTGCAATGTCTATGTCCCACTTGTTTGCACAGCATCTTGAGATACAGCTGCACGTGGAAGCTATGTGAATCCTAATTGTGTTGCATTGCAGGGAGAAAAGGACATTCTGCACGATCAAACGCCCTTTCCTTATGCAAAGTGACCACGTGCGCCTCAGTGTTTGTCCGAGCTGCAATTGTTATTGTGCTCACGATTATGCCGAGCATTATTGTTCGAGCGCCTTACCGCAGATGAAACAAGTTGCTTTTTTTTCTTCCTGTGCATAACGGACAACAAAACCTTTCCCCAGCTGGAGTTTGAGGGCTTCTACACGTGGAAATGGGATGGTAATGTGAGGATTGGTCTGACACCGCGTTGTTTTTGTGGCTTAGTAAAACCGTGAATTATTGCATGAGGGAGGGGGGTGGAGGGCACTGGCCATTAGCGAATGTGCCAGAGTCTCGGAGAGTGGCCTGCACGTCTATCTGCACGGTGTGGCTCTCGTGCGATGCCACAAGATCCCGCCGAGGTGTCTCTCACAGTTGAAACATGGTGGCTGGCGAGTGCAATGAGACATGCGTGTTGAGCGACGAGAAAGGAGCTCTAGGACAGAGTCTGTTATTTGGGATTGTGCCTTAAGAAAAGACAAAATTAGACCATGAGAGTGGGTACAGGATGATCAATTCAATGGGTTTTTGATAGAATATACATAAAATACTTCTAGTTAATGAGCCATTTGATGTGTAGCCTTTGTTGTAATTGTTTTTTTTTTATCAGAATCAGAAAATGTATTTATACTGGAGGACTACGATGAGCTATATAACTCTTTTTCACAGATGTTCAGTCGGGGTGGTTAAGAGCGTTACAACAACAGTACAAAAACACGATAGGGGTGCAAAGTACAATACAGGTAAACAATTCGCCCAAAAAAACACAAATGAAACTAAACCATCCCTATCCTATCAGACAAAGCCCACTGAGGTATTAACTTATTTTTCAGAAACGACCTGGCCACAAATGATAGCTCAACAAAGTGGCTCATCCTGTGGATATTTATAGCAACCCTCCAATCTCTTGCTTACCATGTGACAAAGATATAATCACATATAATTGCAAGATGGGATTTAAGTTTATGGGACTTGGTGTAGCAGCTGGGCTCTTTGCTAGATTGGGAAGAGTCATCGTAGACTCTTGGTTATTTGCACTTAATAGCAGTCAGAGCACTTTCATTGAGCTGGCACAGTTGATTGGGTTTAGGATTGTCGTGTGCACTTTGATTTTCTAGTGTTCTTTGTGGTAAGGTACCTTTCTTGTGGACAAGTTGATGCTTACTGTCCAGATGTGAGTTCTTTGTTTTTAAGATTTTTTAGCTGTCTGCCTCATGAAGATTAATTTACCTCTGAAGGCTTGGAGGGAGGCATATTGTTTATTCAGAGATATCTAAACTAAACTATTTTTTATTCTACCAGGTAAGGCTCACTGAGCAAAACAGCTCTTTTTTAAAAGCAACCTGGCCGCAAAGGGTATCTCAATGAAGTGGCTTATCATGTGGACATTTATAGCAGCCAAATAGTCGAAAGGCATGTTTCTAAACGTGGAGGGAAAAACTAGAGAACACAGAGAAAAATCCACGTGACCACGGGGATAGAGACATGCAAACTCTAAATATACAGGCGTCAGGGTCGGGATCGAACTCACAACCTCCTGCATACCAGGCGAGATAGACAACATCTCGTCACCACCGCGCCCATTTCCGGTGGAGAACGTGGTCAGGAGGCCGGTCAATCACCACATGGAACTGACCCAGGCCGAAGTGTGCAACGGGCTCCATCTGGCACAGATATCCAGAGCCGCCGTCGATGACGCGCAGCTGAGGGCCGCTCTGCGCTGTGTACAGCACCACCTTGGCACCACGGGCGAATGCCCCGAACCGCGTGCGCGGCACCACGCGCAGCCAGCCATTGCCTGTGCTCTGCAAAAGACAACCACAACAGTCGTAATAATAATAATGTAGACTTGTCACGTGCACACCTGTTGTACTGTGGCATGAGAAGGCCTATTTATACAGCATTGTATTATTGCGCACGTCCATATGTTCAGGAACTAATTCAAATGTCAAGCTCTGCTCACACGATGAGAGGGCTTCAGGAGAGAGATCGTGTAGTTTTGCCATTCCTCCTCTGTTGAAGGGAGCGTAGACTAATGGTTTACAGTCCATAGTTTTGGTTGCATGGCCACAATTGCACTGTGGTTTATCTTAATATTCCATTCATGGAGGAGATGTGCATCGGCCTGTTGATGTTCTTGTGCAGTTGATGGTTTCACCACTGGTGTCTTTGAGGAGGAATGTCAAAGGCAGGGGGTGCGACGTTTGGGTTTCAAATGCGGTATACATTTCTAAACAACATATTTGGTGATAATGCATTGGTAGGGGTGGCACAAGCACAAATAACGAAACACTTTACAAATTCGTCAATAACGCTGCGTGTGGCTTTAATAGGGAAACTATATAATAGGAGACATTTTGATCAATGTGTTATGAAGGGCGATTGCCTGAAACGTCACCGTTTATAGATTTGTTTTCCTTTTAAGGCCACAGTGTTGATGAAGATGTGGAATGTTACGTATTAACATTTACAGCAGAGCAGCTGAGAACATTTTTCAGATTTTTCCTATGTCTAGATCAAAGTTTAATTTACAGTACCATGATTCTGTAAGATAAGATAAATGACAAAGAGTCTGCAAATGGGCTTTATACGCTAGTGTCCGAATAGTCCCCAACAGGCTGCACAAATTTTGGTGCAGTGTACTTGCCTGCAATAACTGCATGCCCGGCAGTATTTGGTTAACATATCCGACTGCTGATGAGAACCAGAAGGTAGAAACAACCAGAGCATGCTTGCCGAAACAAATGCTGCTGGATAACATTAGTCTGGACGTGCCAGAGGCATATGGAATAGAGGTATTTAATTTTGCATGTGGAGAGATGGATGTTTATCTGGTTACTGAAGAGTTTTATTTCAGTACGGTTTTAAAAATACACATCAGATGTTGACATTTTCCGTGATATATCCAGATTGTGTTGCATTTGAACGTACTGTACATGGACAATGTTTTCATAGTGGAAAATTTTGACCTTGCGTAAAAATTACTTTATTGCACATTTTATTTTGTGTACCTCCTCTAGTGTTGCCACGCGAGGAACACAAAACTGGGCTAAGCATGGGAAGAAATATATTTGACAATAGCACAAAAGGGGAGAACGACTTGTACGTGCTTTGTCTTAAGTGGTGTAATATCACACAACTGACAAAAAACTGGGACTTTTATTTTCCCCGGGAAGATTTAGAGATTTCCCAGGACAGCACCTTCAAAAAGAATATGATGCTGGGAAAACCAGGACAAGGTACAACCCTAAACTCGTCGCCAGGAGGGGCTGCTGCAAGTGGGGGTGGGGGGCTCAACCTGCCTAAGGCCTCCCGGGAGATGTTAGTCAGCGAACTCCAAAGGATGTCCCGGTGGCGAGATGTGAACTACCTCACCTGGTATTCAGGAGGTCGTGGATTCAATCCCACCCTGACGTCTATATATTTGGAGTTTGCATGATCTCTCTCTCTCCCTGTGGCCACGTGGATTTTTCTCCGGGTCCTCCGGTTTTTCCCTCCAAATTTAGAAGCAACAATGCGTTGAGAGTATTTGGCTGCTAGAAATTTTGACAAGATAACCCACTTCGTTGAGCTATAATTTGTGATAGCCAGGCGCTTCTGAAAAAGAGCTGCATAGC
This sequence comes from Lampetra planeri, assembly GCF_965212315.1. Lineage (NCBI taxonomy): Eukaryota > Metazoa > Chordata > Hyperoartia > Petromyzontiformes > Petromyzontidae > Lampetra > Lampetra planeri. The sequence continues at coordinate 13,443,440 of NC_136110.1, forward strand.
TCAGTGGGCCTTACCTGGTAAAATAAAATTAGTTTTATAGTTAAAAAAATATAAAATAAAAATAGTTGATAGCTTTAGTTTTTTTTAGGCCCCTTTAGCTGGGACAGCAGGGACTCACCTAAAGGCACCAGGGCGGATTTGGACAGTGGCAGCAGCAAAGCGATGTACGGGCAACCATCTGGCCGCTGGGGTGTACACACTCGCCAACCAGCCAAGCAGGGCCACCTAATCTGGACATTTGTCTCATTCATGCCCACACTAAGACAGTGGAAGTAGTATTATTCTTTTTAGAAACACAAGGGCAATTTTCGCTTCTCTCTCTTGGCTAGGGGCCACCCCACAGCTGCAACATAGGAAGCCTGGGGGTCTTGCTATTTGGCACCGAACTTGGATTTGGTGCCAGCATTTTCACAGCAGGAGTGAGGACGGACTTCCTTGCCAATGTTGCCGCAGGTGTGCAGGCCGGTCTTTAAAAAAACTATTTTTTATTTTACCAGGTAAGGCCCACTGAACCATATAACTCTTTTTCAGAAGTGGCCTGGCCATAAATGATAGCTCAACGAAGTAGCTTATCGCGTGAAAATGTAAAGCAGCCAAATACTCGAGATGCAAGTTTCTAAATGTGGAGGGAAAACCCGGAGGATCCGGAGAAAAATCTATGCGACCACGGGGAAAACATACAAACTCCAAATATACAGGCATCAGGGTCGGAATTGTGATCATACCCATAAACTCCTGAATACGACGAGAGGAAGTTAATTTCTCGCCACCGCGGCACATTTTCACAGGCACCGCAAGCAGCGATAGAGGAGATGCTCACGACCTACCGCCCCAAGTGAAAAAAAATCATTGTCACCATGCTGCTGCTTCTCCTTCTTTGGTAGAAACGTTTTAAACTGTAAAGTTATATTTAACGAGTCGCCTAGCCTAAAAACTGACAGATGCAATGCTGCTAGGCAGCTGCTTGGACTGTTTTTCCAATCCCAGGATATAGAAGCTGGGCTACAGGATGCACTGCATTACAGAGACCGCAACGTTTTTGGCGATTGGCTGTTCAGTCTGGTTAGGATGGAGCATGGGCGGCGAGGGAGTAGAGGGGAGATTCTGGAGGCTATAGACTGTACGACTTAGTAAAAGACTGCACGACAATTGCAGAGCCCACATGTAGAGTTGTATTTGATTAAAATGTTATATATTTTACGAGATCTGGCTGGCAGTGCATCTTAGTGGGAACTTCTATTTATGGAATTGGCAAGTTTGGCTTTGACACGTGACCCAGTGAGGGAATGAGGGAGTTTCCAAAGGCAGTGCATTAGAGCATTTAAATTGTCAAGGTGAGCGGCAGCAAAGGCATGTGTAAGGCTTTCAGCGGCAGATGGAGTCAAACATTGTTGGTTGTGGGAAATATTGTGCAGAGAGAGAGGTGATGGGTTATATGGCCCTAGAAATGTTAGGTGTAATGGAGAGCCAAGGATAAAAGTTGATACCAAATATTATGGGCTGATAAGATAAATAACATATTTATAATTATACAGGGTGTCCTATAAAGTCCCTATCTATTTTATTGAAATCAAAGCAATGTATTCGTAAATAATTAGCATAGGTATATTTGATTTGAAGCTTTCGTGACTGCAGGAATCCATACTCTTTGGTTCTTTCGGTAAAGTCACGTAGGTAGAAAAATAAAATAAAACAAAAAATAATATATCACGACGTTTCGATCACAACACAAGCGGTCGTCATCAGGCGGAAAAAATAATCCAGCAGTGGAACTACTGAACCAGCGAGAGAGCTGTTACAGCAAGGTTATATACGTGGCGATGGGCAAGCAAGCAGGGTCTGAGCTGGAGAGGAATTCCATCCCTGGACGCAAGCACGTCAGTTGTGTTAATGGGGAAGATTAGGGAGAGAAAGATTAGGGAGATAGATTAGCATGAAATGAGCTTCCGTCATCGCTTAAGAGTATCATCCTCGCATATGCGCACAACAACAGTGTTAATGAGAGATTAGCACCATGAGAGTGCAATCCAAATGACATGTGAGCATGAGAGTGCAATCCAAAGGGCATGTGAGCATGAGAGTGCAATCGACAGGAAATGTGAACATGAAAGTGCAATCCAAGAGATCTGTTGGAGGGGGGGGGGGGAGAGAAGGGGGGAGAGAGGGGGCAGGGCAGAAAAGTGACTCTGCAGCAGCACTTGAGTCACTGAGATCTAAGAGAGAGGCACAGAGAGAGAGAAAGAGCCACAGAGAGTCGGAAATAAAAGCTGATATAGGCAGGTAGGATGGAAAAATAACAGTCAGTTAAGACTTTACCTGGTTAATAACGTCCTTCCAATGATTGCTCAACTCACCTACCTACAAACTGGCCTGATTTCTGTCTGAGACCCTGCTTCCATTCACGGGAAAGACCACCTCAGCAGTACTTAATTCAGCTCACTTGGTTTCTCTAATAAAGGACATTTCACTGTCTCTAGATGATTTGCTTCTCAGCTTCGATGTAGTCTCTGTGTTCACCAAGGTACCTATACCTGACACCATAGCAATCATTGAAGACTTGGTCCAACAGGGACTGAATCCTGATGTACCAACTTTGGTGAGGCACTGCCTTACCAACACTTACTTCATCTGGAATGGAACATTCTACAAACTAAATGAAGGTACCCCTATGGGTTCTCCCTCATCACCAGTGGTAGCGAATGTTTTTATGGAGAAATTTGAGACAGATCCCATCCAGACATCCACCCTACGTCTTTCCTTGTGGAAGAGATACGTAGATGACAGGTTCGTCATCTGGCCACATGGCCTGCCAGCACGGAACCAATTTCTCAACCACATCAATTCCATACACCCGTCTATCAAATTCACCATGGAAGTGGAAAAGGATGGCAAGCTACCATTCCTGGATGTTTTGATCGAGAAGAGACCTGATGGCTTGTTGGGACACTCTGTCTACAGAAAAACCACCCACACCAATGCCTATCTAAAGCCTGACTCCCACCACCGTCCAGCCCAGAAGAATTCCCTCATCAAAACACTGCACCAAAGGGCCCGTTGCATCTCCGACCAGCACCACCTAGCCAGATTGTTGGAGCACGTACACCAAGCCCTCAGGATGAACGGTACCTCTGACCGTACAATCCGCAAAGCTGTCTCCCCAGCCATGTTGAGACAACCTTCTGAGGATCCAACCAAAACAATCACTTTACCATACATAGCATGGGTTACCAAAAATATTTCCAAAATCTAAAACAAACCCAAGATTCAGGTTCGTTTCCACACAGTACACAAAATCCGTGATTTGATCCCATCTGTAAAGGATGTGATTCCTGACATGTAATACACTGGTGTCTACAAACTGAGTTGTGGTTGCGGTAGCAGTTACATTGGGGAAACAAAACGACATGTCTCGGACCGCGTTCGTGAACACAAGGCAGATCTGAAACACAGTAGGACAAATACCTCTGCCGTTGCTGATCATTGTTTTAATGCTGTGGGCTCACACGAAATAGATTTTTCCAAAACAAAGGTACTCTGCAAACCCATCTTCAGAGATTTGTTCATGAAGCCATCCAGATATATAAACACAGACACAACTTCAACCGAGAAGATGGGTACAAACTGAGCAATCATTGGAAGGACGTTATTAACCAGGTAAAGTCTTAACTGACTATGATATTTCCATCCTACCTGTCTATGTCAGCTGTTACTTCCGACTCTCTGTGACTCTCTCTCTCTCTGTGCAGAGTACCTTCGTCTTGGAGAAAATAATTTCGTGTGAGCCCACAGCATGAAAACAATGATCAGCAACGGCAGAGGTATTAGTCCTACTGTGTTTCAGATCTGCCTTGTGTTCACGAACGCGGCCCGAGACATGTTGCATGTTGTTTCGTTTCCCCAATGTAACTGCTACCGCAACCACAACTCAGTTTGTAGATACCAGGGTATTGCATGCCAGGAATCACATCCTTTACAGATGGGATCAAATCATGGATTTTGTGTACTGTGTTGAAACAAACCTGGATATTTTGTTTGTTTAAGATTTTGGAAATCTTTTTGGTAACCCCTGCTATGTATGGTAAAGTGATGGTTTTGGTTGGATCCTCAGAAGGTTGTCTCCCCATAGCTGGGTAGACAACGCTTTGCGGATTGTACGGTCTGAGTATCCGTTCATGCTGAGGACTTGGTGTACGTGTTCCAACTCACTGGCTAGGTGGTGCTGGTCAAAGATGCAAAGGGCCCTTTGGTGTAGTGTTTTGATGAGATAATTCTTCTGTGCCCTCGTCGAGGAGGCCACTCTCCGTTCTTACATTTGCATGCTAATTTCTCACATTAACATCACTAGCCCCGCCCACGACTTTATGACCCTTGGGCTACACTCATTTCAAACCTTTTAAAACAGTCTGCCTCAGCAGCAGATCAAGCTTCGCTTGTGTTGTGCCTGAAACGTCGTGATTTATTTTATTTTATACCTACGTGACTTTACCGAAAGAACCAAAGAGTATGGATTCCTGCAGTCACGAAAGCTTCAAATCAAGATAGTGCAATATATTATATTATTTCTCCCCCCCACCAAAAAATGTATAAAGTATATTTTTATACTTTTTACATTGTATACAGTATGGAAGCTAGCCACATGCCAAATTTAAAGTTTGTAGCCTAGTATATTATATCCATTATTTCCCTCCCCCCAGCCGCGCATTTGTGCGGGATACACGGCCTACGCGGAGGGTTGGGGGGGGATGCGTGACGTCAGCAGGCACACTGCATACCGCTGCCACATGCAGGTGACATGACAGGTGTGACGGCACCGCTCACTTGCCGTGCAATATATTATATCCATTCTTCCGCCCCCCCCCCACCCTCCAAAATACAAAAGTCTATTTTTATACTTTTGCATTGTGTACAGTCTGGAAGCTACCCACATGCCAAATTTCAAGTTTGTTGCATGTCGGGAAGTATGCTAAACATTTGGAACAGATACACATATTCACAATTTTCCTTTTATATATATAGATTAGTTTAATAAAATAGATAGGGAGTTTATGGCCACCCTGTAGATCTCAATTTAGTAATTTAACACCAAAAAAGGTTGTTATTTTTTTATTCCAAGAGCAGATTTTGTCTTTCTCCAAACGAGAAGAACTTCGATTTGGGATCGTGCAGTTCGACAAAATTAGAAATGATCGAGCCTTGTACAGAAACAAGACAGAAATAAGACTATGGTGGAGTCAGACGAATAAATGATATGTAATGCTATAACTCAGAAGCTTTGGGAAGCGCTCCAGGGGAGGTGAATGTGGCCAGAATTGGGTGATCTGCAGCAACATTTTATGTACAAGCGAAAAAATTGTGACGAGTATTGTTTCCTCCATCCCTCTCTCTGCTGGTTGGGCAAGTATCAAGCCTACAGATTTTACCATTTGAGCATTTTTTATTTGACAAGAGCAGGAACCATAATAAACTAAACCTACAAACTACTTTGCCAGTACCAAAATATGATAATAGGTTTTCCCCTTTTTTCTGCCAACAAAACAGGTGTTAAGATGTAAAAACACAAAACTAAAACTTTTTACAAAGAATCATGTCTGCATTAACCACAATACGTGTGGTTATTTCAAGCGGACAACTTCTTTGTTTCTCCTGTGTCACTCTTTATTGAACAGAACTCCTCGCGTTCGACGCCCCACAACTCCGTCGTGATTTTCCCGCTTGCGGTGCTCGCCCGCCTCGCTCCGCTCTCCCTCTCTCTCTCAGCTTCTCCACTGCTTGCCTTATCTCTCACTCCCTAGCCTCTCCATTGCTAGCCTGTTCTCTCACTCTCCTAGCCTCTCCACTGCTAGCCTGTTCTCTCTCACTCTCCTAGCCTCTCCACTGTTAGCTTGTTCTCTCTCTCACTCTCCTGTATATATCCCCCTCCTCATTAACTCCTCATTCATTAAGCTGGCGACCTCTCGTCGCCTCACGCTCGTGGCTTCCGCCGTTATCGCCTCATTCTCCCGTCAACCTGGCGCCTGTTCCGCGCCTGAATTTGCAGCCAGCCAATCACTGCTATGCATCTGAATTGGCTGTTTCCTTTCCGTTGCTCTCTCTCGCTGCACCTGTTCGTCCCGATGCGACCTCACTGTCCGTAACTTGCACATGCGTGCACACCGCTTGAAAACCCCACGCGCGCTATTCCACTACATATGCATTGTCTTTGAAACTGATTGGTCCACACCAGAGACAGCTTTCTTTTCAGCCTAGTCTCAAAACGGTGTTAGACCAGAGGACACCAAAAGGCCTTTTGGCGTCCTCTGGTCTAACACCGTTTCAAAGACAATGCATATATTATCAAAGTATGTTTTTTTTTGCATTCTGAACATAAGTATTGTGGTTAATGCAGACATGATTCCTTGTAAAAGGTTTCAGTTTATTGTTTTAACATCTTAACACCTGTTTTGTTGCCAGAAAAAAAGGGGAAAACCTATTCTCCTATAAACTATTTTTATTTTTCCAGGTAAGGTCCACTGAACTATATAGCTTATTCCGAAGAAACATGGTAATAAATAAAAGCTCAACGAAGTGGCTTATCACGTGGACATTTATAGCAGCCAAATACTCTGAATTCAAGTTTCTAAATGTAGAGGGAAAACCGGAGGATCCGGAGAAAAATCCATGCAACCACAGGGAGAACATGCAAACTCCAAATATACAGCAGGCGTCAGGGTCGGGATCGAACCCGCGACCTCCTGCATACGAGGCGAGGGACTTAACATCTTGCCACCACTGCGCCGATGGAATTAAGTTTGAACTCCTCGATTCTGGGAAGGAGAGAAGATTGGGCTCACTACCCCACTCACGTAGAGACTGTGAGCAGGAGCGTAGGTTTTATATGGGGATGGGAACAATTAGAGCCTTCTTAACATCAGCTGTTAAGTGTTTAGAGCCCCGTGAAGGTCAAGTGTCAAGGACCCTTTATCAAGCACTGTGAACATCAGCAACTTTTCAAAATGTTACGATGCTTGAGCGGAAATGTAAAACGATTACTTAAAGGACTCAAATTATTTCATAATTGAATACATTTAAATATTTTAACCGGTTTATTAAATGTTCCAGAGTATTTGTGGTAAATATTCTAATCTTTCATCTGTTATTTTATCCACATTTGTTTTTTAATGTTACTTTGCACAGTTACATGCTGCATCCCATGTAGCAAGGCTATACATTGTAATTCCACTCGGGTCTGTTTCAAAAGAGACACCTGGTCTCAATCGCCTCTCCACCGTTCCGTGATTTATGATGCAATTGCTATTGCAAAGCGTGGCTCAGTATGTTTAACAGAATGATGGAATTGTTGGACATCTCCAATTTCTCAGCCAGTGTGCCTTCCTATAGCTTTCATAACGTTCCCTCTATGGAGTCACCTCGTCAGCTATTAAAATTTGTTTGCAAATTGTCAATATCACAATCGCAGGGTAGTCTTGTGCAGTAAACTAATATCCATAGGCAGTAAAACAGAAGCCATCAAGTGTATTTCACACGGGAACCATCTGTAGCCACCGGAAAGGAATACATTTTAATTGTTCTTTGCTAGAGTGTGGAATTGAAACAGACCCACCTACACAGGTGCCAAGCACACCACTATTACATTGTGCTTACATTTTCTTTCCCACTGAGCTTTCCATCTGCCCGGCACTCTCTTTCACAGACACACGCACACATGTACCCTTACAGGGGGCACCAACACCCAAGCTCTGTGCATTCAGATAAAAATGTCACCACTGTTTTATTCAGTGTATATACGTTTGTTCAATCGGAGGGACGCAGGTGTTTTGGGCAACTGTGCATCTGTTCACCCTTTCAAATCCAAGCCCATATTGAGATGTTTTTTTTAAGCATGGGCAGTCCTTTATTTTGATTGTGTGTTTGAGCTCGTACGCAGTCATGCAAGTACTTAATCCTTCTCAAGGGCACAGGAAAATAAATGTTATGTTTTGCATCTAGTTGAAGCAGACAACAACCGATTGCACGTTAATAGCTGTCTGCAGGCCATGCATGTTTGATTTTCTCAAGTGGCCAAACTGATGTGAATGTGCCAAGCTTACAACAAAGCATTTCCACACAGATATCATGAAAAAAAACACCTCACCAGTGTAAAATGGGATATCGCCAACGATGGTATCTTTAAAATCCTGCTGAGAGATCAGACTTTCCTTGCAAGGACGTCCAACATGTGAGGCGTTCACACTCCTCACAAACACCAATACCAGCTGCTTCTACAAACATCCACCGCAATTAATTGCACCCCTCCCCCCTTTTTGGGGTTGCTTTGGCTGTGAGGTGATTGTGTTGATTTTCGATTTAAAGCTTTCGTGACTGCAGGGATTCATCTTCTTGGTTCTTTCGGTAAAGTCACGTAGAAGGGAAGTAATAAAATAATAAAAAATTAAAACATAATAAAATAATTCTCACGACGTTTCGGCTACAACGCAAGCATCCGTCTTCAGGTGAACAGGAACGTAGATGACACTTTTGTCATCTGACCACATGGCCGGCCTGCTCTAGACCAATTCCTCGACCACATCAATTCCATACACCAAGCCATCAGATTCACCATGGAAGTCGAAAAAAATGGCAAGCTACCCTTTTTGGATGTCCTAATTAAAAGGAGACCTGATGGTTCAATGAGCCATTCTGTCTACAGGAAAGCCACCCATACGGATGCTTACCTAAAACCGGATTCCCACCACCATCCATCCCAGAAGAACTCCTTCATCAAGACTCTATACCATAGAGCCCAATGCATCTCCGACCAGGAACACATTGCCAGTGAACTCAAACACGTACGCCAAGCTCTTAAGGCTAATGGTTACTCCGACTACACAATCAGAAAAGCCATCACTCCAACCATCAAGAAGGATCCTGTTGAGGAGCCTTTCAAAACCATCACCCTACCCTACATTTCTGGGGTCACAAAAAAGATCTCCAAAATCCTGATTAAATCTTAATTTTAGAACTTTCGTGACTGCAGGAATTATTATTTGTTTCTTTCGGTTAAGTCACGTCTAAAGATAAAATAATAAATTAAATAATAGAATACGACGTTTCGATTGCAACACAAGCAATCATCATCAGGTATAATGAAATAGCGACATAAAATCTAACCAGAAAACTATAGACAGACATATTAGCAGACAGATATCACCAAGATACATAGCGAGAGCAACACAGGTAACAGAGAGGGGTGATCGTCTCTGTGTGGTGGCCTTAAATAGACAGAGGGGGGGGCGGAGGCAGAGAGAGGGAGGAGGGTTAGAGAAAAAATTAGCATATCAATGAGTGGTCAACAGACGTGGTGCTGCGAATGCGATGGCACGGCAAGCAAGCCTGAAAATCAGGAGAAGGACACACTAAAATTAAATAACCTAGTAAAATATCGAAATGTAATGTAATACAACACAGAGGGTCGGTCAACACACAATTAACGCATAGCCTGGTTGATTACGTATTTCAAAGATTGCTAAGTTAGAATTTAAGTGTGAACAATCTAAAGAGAGGACACAGGCAGAGAAAACAAGTCGCCAGAGAGAGAGAAAAAAGATAAGCTTAAAACGTCCCCGTAGAAGTGGTTCAATCTTAATTTTAGAACTTTCGTGACTGCAGGAATTATTATTTGTTTCTTTCGGTTAAGTCACGTCTAAAGATAAAATAATAAATTAAATTAAATAATAGAATACGACGTTTCGATTGCAACACAAGCAATCATCATCAGGTATAATGAAATAGCGACATAAAATCTAACCAGAAAACTATAGACAGACATATTAGCAGACAGATATCACCAAGATACATAGCGAGAGCAACACAGGTAACAGAGAGGGGTGATCGTCTCTGTGTGGTGGCCTTAAATAGACAGAGGGGGGGGCGGAGGCAGAGAGAGGGAGGAGGGTTAGAGAAAAAATTAGCATATCAATGAGTGGTCAACAGACGTGGTGCTGCGAATGCGATGGCACGGCAAGCAAGCCTGAAAATCAGGAGAAGGACACACTAAAATTAAATAACCTAGTAAAATATCGAAATGTAATGTAATACAACACAGAGGGTCGGTCAACACACAATTAACGCATAGCCTGGTTGATTACGTATTTCAAAGATTGCTAAGTTAGAATTTAAGTGTGAACAATCTAAAGAGAGGACACAGGCAGAGAAAACAAGTCGCCAGAGAGAGAGAAAAAAGATAAGCTTAAAACTTCCCCGTAGAAGTGGTTCAATCTTAATTTTAGAACTTTCGTGACTGCAGGAATTATTATTTGTTTCTTTCGGTTAAGTCACGTCTAAAGATAAAATAATAAATTAAATTAAATAATAGAATACGACGTTTCGATTGCAACACAAGCAATCATCATCAGGTATAGTGAAATAGCGACATAAAATCTAACCAGAAAACTATAGACAGACATATTAGCAGACATATATCACCAAGATACATAGCGAGAGCAACACAGGTAACAGAGAGGGGTGATCGTCTCTGTGTGGTGGCCTTAAATAGACAGAGGGGGGGGGCGGAGGCAGAGAGAGGGAGGAGGGTTAGAGAAAAAATTAGCATATCAATGAGTGGTCAACAGACGTGGTGCTGCGAATGCGATGGCACGGCAAGCAAGCCTGAAAATCAGGAGGACACACTAAAATTAAATAACCTAGTAAAATATCGAAATGTAATGTAATACAACACAGAGGGTCGGTCAACACACAATTAACGCATAGCCTGGTTGATTACGTATTTCAAAGATTGCTAAGTTAGAATTTAAGTGTGAACAATCTAAAGAGAGGACACAGGCAGAGAAAACAAGTCGCCAGAGAGAGAGAAAAAAGATAAGCTTAAAACTTCCCCGTAGAAGTGGTTCAATCTTAATTTTAGAACTTTCGTGACTGCAGGAATTATTATTTGTTTCTTTCGGTTAAGTCACGTCTAAAGATAAAATAATAAATTAAATTAAATAATAGAATACGACGTTTCGATTGCAACACAAGCAATCATCATCAGGTATAATGAAATAGCGACATAAAATCTAACCAGAAAACTATAGACAGACATATTAGCAGACAGATATCACCAAGATACATAGCGAGAGCAACACAGGTAACAGAGAGGGGTGATCGTCTCTGTGTGGTGGCCTTAAATAGACAGAGGGGGGGGCGGAGGCAGAGAGAGGGAGGAGGGTTAGAGAAAAAATTAGCATATCAATGAGTGGTCAACAGACGTGGTGCTGCGAATGCGATGGCACGGCAAGCAAGCCTGAAAATCAGGAGAAGGACACACTAAAATTAAATAACCTAGTAAAATATCGAAATGTAATGTAATACAACACAGAGGGTCGGTCAACACACAATTAACGCATAGCCTGGTTGATTACGTATTTCAAAGATTGCTAAGTTAGAATTTAAGTGTGAACAATCTAAAGAGAGGACACAGGCAGAGAAAACAAGTCGCCAGAGAGAGAGAAAAAAGATAAGCTTAAAACTTCCCCGTAGAAGTGGTTCAATCTTAATTTTAGAACTTTCGTGACTGCAGGAATTATTATTTGTTTCTTTCGGTTAAGTCACGTCTAAAGATAAAATAATAAATTTAATTAAATAATAGAATACGACGTTTCGATTGCAACACAAGCAATCATCATCAGGTATAATGAAATAGCGACATAAAATCTAACCAGAAAACTATAGACAGACATATTAGCAGACAGATATCACCAAGATACATAGCGAGAGCAACACAGGTAACAGAGAGGGGTGATCGTCTATGTGTAATGGCCTTAAATAGACAGAGGGGGGGGGGGGGCGGAGGCAGAGAGAGGGAGGAGGGTTAGAGAAAAAATTAGCATATCAATGAGTGGTCAACAGACGTGGTGCTGCGAATGCGATGGCACGGCAAGCAAGCCTGAAAATCAGGAGAAGGACACACTAAAATTAAATAACCTAGTAAAATATCGAAATGTAATGTAATACAACACAGAGGGTCGGTCAACACACAATTAACGCATAGCCTGGTTGATTACGTATTTCAAAGATTGCTAAGTTAGAATTTAAGTGTGAACAATCTAAAGAGAGGACACAGGCAGAGAAAACAAGTCGCCAGAGAGAGAGAAAAAAGATAAGCTTAAAACTTCCCCGTAGAAGTGGTTCAATCTTAATTTTAGAACTTTCGTGACTGCAGGAATTATTATTTGTTTCTTTCGGTTAAGTCACGTCTAAAGATAAAATAATAAATTAAATTAAATAATAGAATACGACGTTTCGATTGCAACACAAGCAATCATCATCAGGTATAATGAAATAGCGACATAAAATCTAACCAGAAAACTATAGACAGACATATTAGCAGACAGATATCACCAAGATACATAGCGAGAGCAACACAGGTAACAGAGAGGGGTGATCGTCTCTGTGTGGTGGCCTTAAATAGACAGAGGGGGGGGCGGAGGCAGAGAGAGGGAGGAGGGTTAGAGAAAAAATTAGCATATCAATGAGTGGTCAACAGACGTGGTGCTGCGAATGCGATGGCACGGCAAGCAAGCCTGAAAATCAGGAGAAGGACACACTAAAATTAAATAACCTAGTAAAATATCGAAATGTAATGTAATACAACACAGAGGGTCGGTCAACACACAATTAACGCATAGCCTGGTTGATTACGTATTTCAAAGATTGCTAAGTTAGAATTTAAGTGTGAACAATCTAAAGAGAGGACACAGGCAGAGAAAACAAGTCGCCAGAGAGAGAGAAAAAAGATAAGCTTAAAACTTCCCCGTAGAAGTGGTTCAATCTTAATTTTAGAACTTCGTGACTGCAGGAATTAGTATTTGTTTCTTTCGGTTAAGTCACGTCTAAAGATAAAATAATAAATTAAATTAAATAATAGAATACGACGTTTCGATTGCAACACAAGCAATCATCATCAGGTATAATGAAATAGCGACATAAAATCTAACCAGAAAACTATAGACAGACATATTAGCAGACAGATATCACCAAGATACATAGCGAGAGCAACACAGGTAACAGAGAGGGGTGATCGTCTCTGTGTGGTGGCCTTAAATAGACAGAGGGGGGGGCGGAGGCAGAGAGAGGGAGGAGGGTTAGAGAAAAAATTAGCATATCAATGAGTGGTCAACAGACGTGGTGCTGCGAATGCGATGGCACGGCAAGCAAGCCTGAAAATCAGGAGAAGGACACACTAAAATTAAATAACCTAGTAAAATATCGAAATGTAATGTAATACAACACAGAGGGTCGGTCAACACACAATTAACGCATAGCCTGGTTGATTACGTATTTCAAAGATTGCTAAGTTAGAATTTAAGTGTGAACAATCTAAAGAGAGGACACAGGCAGAGAAAACAAGTCGCCAGAGAGAGAGAAAAAAGATAAGCTTAAAACTTCCCCGTAGAAGTGGTTCAATCTTAATTTTAGAACTTTCGTGACTGCAGGAATTATTATTTGTTTCTTTCGGTTAAGTCACGTCTAAAGATAAAATAATAAATTTAATTAAATAATAGAATACGACGTTTCGATTGCAACACAAGCAATCATCATCAGGTATAATGAAATAGTGACATAAAATCTAACCAGAAAACTATAGACAGACATATTAGCAGACAGATATCACCAAGATACATAGCGAGAGCAACACAGGTAACAGAGAGGGGTGATCGTCTCTGTGTGGTGGCCTTAAATAGACAGAGGGGGGGGGGCGGAGGCAGAGAGAGGGAGGAGGGTTAGAGAAAAAATTAGCATATCAATGAGTGGTCAACAGACGTGGTGCTGCGAATGCGATGGCACGGCAAGCAAGCCTGAAAATCAGGAGAAGGACACACTAAAATTAAATAACCTAGTAAAATATCGAAATGTAATGTAATACAACACAGAGGGTCGGTCAACACGCAATTAACGCATAGCCTGGTTGATTACGTATTTCAAAGATTGCTAAGTTAGAATTTAAGTGTGAACAATCTAAAGAGAGGACACAGGCAGAGAAAACAAGTCGCCAGAGAGAGAGAAAAAAGATAAGCTTAAAACTTCCCCGTAGAAGTGGTTCAATCTTAATTTTAGAACTTTCGTGACTGCAGGAATTATTATTTGTTTCTTTCGGTTAAGTCACGTCTAAAGATAAAATAATAAATTAAATTAAATAATAGAATACGACGTTTCGATTGCAACACAAGCAATCATCATCAGGTATAATGAAATAGCGACATAAAATCTAACCAGAAAACTATAGACAGACATATTAGCAGACAGATATCACCAAGATACATAGCGAGAGCAACACAGGTAACAGAGAGGGGTGATCGTCTCTGTGTGGTGGCCTTAAATAGACAGAGGGGGGGGCGGAGGCAGAGAGAGGGAGGAGGGTTAGAGAAAAAATTAGCATATCAATGAGTGGTCAACAGACGTGGTGCTGCGAATGCGATGGCACGGCAAGCAAGCCTGAAAATCAGGAGAAGGACACACTAAAATTAAATAACCTAGTAAAATATCGAAATGTAATGTAATACAACACAGAGGGTCGGTCAACACACAATTAACGCATAGCCTGGTTGATTACGTATTTCAAAGATTGCTAAGTTAGAATTTAAGTGTGAACAATCTAAAGAGAGGACACAGGCAGAGAAAACAAGTCGCCAGAGAGAGAGAAAAAAGATAAGCTTAAAACTTCCCCGTAGAAGTGGTTCAATCTTAATTTTAGAACTTTCGTGACTGCAGGAATTATTATTTGTTTCTTTCGGTTAAGTCACGTCTAAAGATAAAATAATAAATTAAATTAAATAATAGAATACGACGTTTCGATTGCAACACAAGCAATCATCATCAGGTATAATGAAATAGCGACATAAAATCTAACCAGAAAACTATAGACAGACATATTAGCAGACAGATATCACCAAGATACATAGCGAGAGCAACACAGGTAACAGAGAGGGGTGATCGAAATGTAATGTAAGTTCACACTTAAATTCTAACTTAGCAATCTTTGAAATACGTAATCAACCAGGCTATGCGTTAATTGTGTGTTGACCGACCCTCTGTGTTGTATTACATTACATTTCGATATTTTACTAGGTTATTTAATTTTAGTGTGTCCTTCTCCTGATTTTCAGGCTTGCTTGCCGTGCCATCGCATTCGCAGCACCACGTCTGTTGACCACTCATTGATATGCTAATTTTTTCTCTAACCCTCCTCCCTCTCTCTGCCTCCGCCCCCCCCTCTGTCTATTTAAGGCCACCACACAGAGACGATCACCCCTCTCTGTTACCTGTGTTGCTCTCGCTATGTATCTTGGTGATATCTGTCTGCTAATATGTCTGTCTATAGTTTTCTGGTTAGATTTTATGTCGCTATTTCATTATACCTGATGATGATTGCTTGTGTTGCAATCGAAACGTCGTATTCTATTATTTAATTTAATTTATTATTTTATCTTTAGACGTGACTTAACCGAAAGAAACAAATAATAATTCCTGCAGTCACGAAAGTTCTAAAATTAAGATTGAACCACTTCTACGGGGAAGTTTTAAGCTTATCTTTTTTCTCTCTCTCTGGCGACTTGTTTTCTCTGCCTGTGTCCTCTCTTTAGATTGTTCACACTTAAATTCTAACTTAGCAATCTTTGAAATACGTAATCAACCAGGCTATGCGTTAATTGTGTGTTGACCGACCCTCTGTGTTGTATTACATTACATTTCGATATTTTACTAGGTTATTTAATTTTAGTGTGTCCTTCTCCTGATTTTCAGGCTTGCTTGCCGTGCCATCGCATTCGCAGCACCACGTCTGTTGACCACTCATTGATATGCTAATTTTTTCTCTAACCCTCCTCCCTCTCTCTGCCTCCGCCCCCCCTCTGTCTATTTAAGGCCACCACACAGAGACGATCACCCCTCTCTGTTACCTGTGTTGCTCTCGCTATGTATCTTGGTGATATCTGTCTGCTAATATGTCTGTCTATAGTTTTCTGGTTAGATTTTATGTCGCTATTTCATTATACCTGATGATGATTGCTTGTGTTGCAATCGAAACGTCGTATTCTATTATTTAATTTAATTTATTATTTTATCTTTAGACGTGACTTAACCGAAAGAAACAAATAATAATTCCTGCAGTCACGAAAGTTCTAAAATTAAGATTGAACCACTTCTACCGGGAAGTTTTAAGCTTATCTTTTTTCTCTCTCTCTGGCGACTTGTTTTCTCTGCCTGTGTCCTCTCTTTAGATTGTTCACACTTAAATTCTAACTTAGCAATCTTTGAAATACGTAATCAACCAGGCTATGCGTTAATTGTGTGTTGACCGACCCTCTGTGTTGTATTACATTACATTTCGATATTTTACTAGGTTATTTAATTTTAGTGTGTCCTTCTCCTGATTTTCAGGCTTGCTTGCCGTGCCATCGCATTCGCAGCACCACGTCTGTTGACCACTCATTGATATGCTAATTTTTTCTCTAACCCTCCTCCCTCTCTCTGCCTCCGCCCCCCCCCTCTGTCTATTTAAGGCCACCACACAGAGACGATCACCCCTCTCTGTTACCTGTGTTGCTCTCGCTATGTATCTTGGTGATATCTGTCTGCTAATATGTCTGTCTATAGTTTTCTGGTTAGATTTTATGTCGCTATTTCATTATACCTGATGATGATTGCTTGTGTTGCAATCGAAACGTCGTATTCTATTATTTAATTTATTATTTTATCTTTAGACGTGACTTAACCGAAAGAAACAAATAATAATTCCTGCAGTCACGAAAGTTCTAAAATTAAGATTGAACCACTTCTACGGGGAAGTTTTAAGCTTATCTTTTCTCTCTCTCTCTGGCGACTTGTTTTCTCTGCCTGTGTCCTCTCTTTAGATTGTTCACACTTAAATTCTAACTTAGCAATCTTTGAAATACGTAATCAACCAGGCTATGCGTTAATTGTGTGTTGACCGACCCTCTGTGTTGTATTACATTACATTTCGATATTTTACTAGGTTATTTAATTTTAGTGTGTCCTTCTCCTGATTTTCAGGCTTGCTTGCCGTGCCATCGCATTCGCAGCACCACGTCTGTTGACCACTCATTGATATGCTAATTTTTTCTCTAACCCTCCTCCCTCTCTCTGCCTCCGCCCCCCCCTCTGTCTATTTAAGGCCACCACACAGAGACGATGACCCCTCTCTGTTACCTGTGTTGCTCTCGCTATGTATCTTGGTGATATCTGTCTGCTAATATGTCTGTCTATAGTTTTCTGGTTAGATTTTATGTCGCTATTTCATTATACCTGATGATGATTGCTTGTGTTGCAATCGAAACGTCGTATTCTATTATTTAATTTAATTTATTATTTTATCTTTAGACGTGACTTAACCGAAAGAAACAAATAATAATTCCTGCAGTCACGAAAGTTCTAAAATTAAGATTGAACCACTTCTACGGGGAAGTTTTAAGCTTATCTTTTTTCTCTCTCTTTGGCGACTTGTTTTCTCTGCCTGTGTCCTCTATTTAGATTGTTCACACTTAAATTCTAACTTAGCAATCTTTGAAATACGTAATCAACCAGGCTATGCGTTAATTGTGTGTTGACCGACCCTCTGTGTTGTATTACATTACATTTCGATATTTTACTAGGTTATTTAATTTTAGTGTGTCCTTCTCCTGATTTTCAGGCTTGCTTGCCGTGCCATCGCATTCGCAGCACCAAGTCTGTTGACCACTCATTGATATGCTAATTTTTTCTCTAACCCTCCTCCCTCTCTCTGCCTCCGCCCCCCCTTACCTGTGTTGCTCTCGCTATGTATCTTGGTGATATCTGTCTGCTAATATGTCTGTCTATAGTTCTCTGGTTAGATTTTATGTCGCTATTTCATTATACCTGATGATGATTGCTTGTGTTGCAATCGAAACGTCGTATTCTATTATTTAATTTAATTTATTATTTTATCTTTAGACGTGACTTAACCGAAAGAAACAAATAATAATTCCTGCAGTCACGAAAGTTCTAAAATTAAGATTGAACCACTTCTACGGGGAAGTTTTAAGCTTATCTTTTTTCTCTCTCTCTGGCGACTTGTTTTCTCTGCCTGTGTCCTCTCTTTAGATTGTTCACACTTAAATTCTAACTTAGCAATCTTTGAAATACGTAATCAACCAGGCTATGCGTTAATTGTGTGTTGACCGACCCTCTGTGTTGTATTACATTACATTTCGATATTTTACTAGGTTATTTAATTTTAGTGTGTCCTTCTCCTGATTTTCAGGCTTGCTTGCCGTGCCATCGCATTCGCAGCACCACGTCTGTTGACCACTCATTGATATGCTAATTTTTTCTCTAACCCTCCTCCCTCTCTCTGCCTCCGCCCCCCCCCTCTGTCTATTTAAGGCCACCACACAGAGACGATCACCCCTCTCTGTTACCTGTGTTGCTCTCGCTATGTATCTTGGTGATATCTGTCTGCTAATATGTCTGTCTATAGTTTTCTGGTTAGATTTTATGTCGCTATTTCATTATACCTGATGATGATTGCTTGTGTTGCAATCGAAACGTCGTATTCTATTATTTAATTTAATTTATTATTTTATCTTTAGACGTGACTTAACCGAAAGAAACAAATAATAATCCTGATTAAACACAAGATCCAGGTCCGATTCAACACAGTACATAAAATCCGTGATCTGGTCCCGTCTGTAAAAGACGTGGTTCCAGACATACAGTACCCTGGCGTCTACAAACTAAGTTGCCTCTGTGGTAGCAGCTACATTGGAGAAACCAAACGACATGTCTCGTACCGCATCCATGAACATAAAGCAGACCTGAAACACGGTAAGACAAACACCTCAGCCGTGGCAGATCACTGTTACAATTCAGTGGGCTCACATGACATTGACTTCTCCAAGACAGAGATTCGTTCATGAGGCGATCCACATATACAAACACAGAGACAATTTCAACCGAGAAGATGGATTCTGGCTCAGCAATCATTGGAAGGACGTAATAAACCATCTTGGATCTTAACTGATTGTTGTTCACGTTTACGGTGACTTTCAGACCGCAGTCCACTCACTGGCATTGACTGTGTATCTTGTGTTCTCCACAGGGAATGCATTATTTGCTCCGCTGTGGGTCTCCTGCCACCGCTCTCCCATGTTTAGTTGCTTCTACATACTATTAACATTCCCTCCCTTTGTTAATGCTACCCCCTCCCTTTGATGCTGCTAATCCTGCATAATGCATGGGCATAATATGACTTTGAAACCCCCTCGCCCACCTCCTACGCATTTTCCATAAATATGCTAAATTCATCTTGATATGCAAATTCGTTTGTCAAGGCGCTCTTATTCCACCTCCAACCCAGCTTATATATACGCTCCAAGCTTGGCAGTGTTTCATTCTTCACCTGAAGACGGCTGCTTGCGTTGTAGCCGAAACGTCGTGAGAATGATTTTATTATGTTTCATTATTTATTATTTTATTACTTCCCTTCTACGTGACTTTACCGAAAGAACCAAGAAGGTGATTGTGTTGGTTATCCACAAGGAAGGCAGCTCACAATGCAATGGGCTAATTAATGAAGGGACAGTGTAAATGGGCGGCTACACGCCTTCATTCACCACTGCTGCATTGTGCTGGATTATTGGCAAAAGCGCCGAGCGTTGGTGTTTGCGAGGTGTCTGGATATCTCACATGCTGTAAGTCCTTGCAGGGAGAGCCAGTTTTGCAGACGACGTCACCAAGTAGCTTTTGCTGTGATTATGGATGGGGTTGATCTCATATCTTGAAAGCAACTGAAGGAAATTTTACATGGAGAGGTGGCTGATTGAATTCGGGTTCAGAGCACAGAGCCAGCGCTGCTAACATTCTGAGTTCAAATCCAGGCAGACACCCCCGATTAACTACGGTCTCAAGCACAGCCAGCTGATCGTCTCACCCTGTTCACCTGACCACGTAAAAAAAAATCCCATAGCAATCAAAAACAAAACTCAATTTGGCAAACTTCCAGGCATGAGACAAACAATATTGATTCGATTGCCAAATGACAAACATTTCTCCAGCAGGGCATATGGGGTAGTGTAGCGCCCCTCGTGTGGATAACAGGACCCTTGAAGTGAGCTGTGAAATTCCCTTCCGCGGACCATTCTAAGGTCGCGTGATGCACTGCTTCACGAGAGTTTCGATTGATAATTAGAAACGCGTCTCATGACATCGATAGCACAACTGGAATAACACTGGGATAACGACAACAGTCTGGTAAAGCAGAAGGATAAAAGTAATAAACGAGAATAATTAACTTCGCGTTATACTCACCGCCAACGAGAACATGCACGGGTTAGCTCCATACTCAGTACCAAACACACTCCTGTTGCATTGCCTTAACATGCGTTACATTTACTCAAATGGAATAAAGCATGAACACCTTTGATCTATTAAGTACAATACCATATGAGAACGATGCAATGGTATTTGGATTCAGTGTCAAACAAAGGAGATATATTTTGTTTGTGCTACAAGGACAAATACTTTTTTTGGGGAGTGGGGTGATGGACAACCATAAGACAGCGAGAAAACCACATTGCAGCTTGGATTCGTGAAGTGTTTAAATGCGAGTGCGTCTCAAGACACCGTGCACAGACGGGATACACATGCACATTATGGCATCATGAGGAAGAATATAGATTTGCTTTGAGGTAAAGGAGGAGGTTAGAAACAGGAGGAAGTGAGGGGAAGAAGATAATGCAAATTGCAAATGAAGACACTGGATCTAGGGAGAGGAGAAGATGAAGGCGAGGCACACATCTAAGGCTTCTCGATGACAGTTATGACTGTCAGGGTATCCTTTCTCATGCCGTCGGAGCAAAAATAATCACGTGCTGCAAAAATGGACAATGAGAGATGTAAAATGATCATCACCTTCTACACTCTACACACTACAGGCCAGAGTGTGGAATTCAAAAACAGGCATATAAACAATACGAGTGTCCAAGTGTTCCCTTCACAGCAACACATTCGTTTGGCATCAATAAAACAAAAACCCATCCGCGCGCAAGAATTTCAGTAATCGGCACAACTGCACATCAACGCACATCACCGCGTTGTAATATCCTCCGTCTTCATTGAACACAACCGATGTGCAAAATTCGCAAACACTTTGAGAGCACGTACGAAATATCACGAGGGGTGTAGATTTTGAACTCGCGATGTATACTGAGTGATTATTTGCTGGCAGGGATATATTAAATATGAATGCGATGATAGGGCGCATGGCCAAAGAGGCACAATGGGAACCACCCCCAGGTGATGTTCGAAATGATTTTAATGAGGAAACGGCTGTGACAGGTATAGGGAGTCGTGTTTAGTTCTCGACGCGTGGCGTTTTAGCGCGCAGCAAAAGAAAGCCGTGGCTTAAGCGGCAGGAGCGAGCCACTGATCGGCTCACCCACCACAGCCGCCCAGTTGCGAGCCTCGTTTTTATAACGCGCGGAAAATCAGAATGATCAAAAGACAAAATGAGTTACGGTAGTGGGTGTCACATGGAAGTTGTAGGCATTATACACTAGGACTGTATAATAATTGTTTCCATGTTTTGTTTACGTGAAAAACCTCACGAATTGGTGGCGGGTTTAACGATACATTTATATTTACGTGATCTAACCCAAAAACCTCTATTATGGATAATATTGGATGCGAAAGCCTACTTGAAGTGGTGAAGTGTGCATTTAGTAATGTAAGGCCGCAGTAATGTATGTGAATGGAGATGTGAATCATTACTCTTAGTAGTGTGGCAGGGTTGCACACACTTTGATTTAACAATCCTATCTGAAATGTATAAGAATTGATTAATATTATGTACTCTGAGTGCAGTAATGAAATTGGCTTAAGTGCTCGATAAAATATGAACGTGAGGAAGATTTAAGTGACGAGTATCAATGCATTCTCCACGATAAGTGAAACGCGCTTGCGATACGCATACAGTTTTAAGCGTCAACGCTAAGCCTGCGCAGCATGAAAGGGGAGTCTAGGCAGGGCCGAAATCCATGCCCGACTGCGGCAACTCCGTTAACAACAAAGTGCGCTGCTGTCCGCCAAGGTTGGCGGTGTGTGTGCGTGTGGGCGTACGGAGCACACGTTGCGCTGCCCACGTTGTGAGCTGCAACCCTCACAGGCGCCAGCGACTCTGTCGCGCTGGAGAACACGTGACACAAACACGTGTGTCGTGATATGGCTCGGAAAGGAGCAACCTCGTGGAGCTGCCGAATAAGCTCATAAGAGCACTGGGATGTTTGTGCGAACACATCTGAAGAATAATTGTTCCGCTGAGAAGTCGCGGAGAGTTTATTCGGTTCGCTCTGCAGTTTCATGCGCTCGCTTTGAAAATGTGCACATGGATGGATATTTCCCTACAGGTCAGAAGCACGTCAGTAGGCTAGCAGCTCGGAATGCTGGGCTCTGTTGGATTTGACAATAACCTTTAGTCAAGGACAGTAGGGTAGTGAGGCAATTGGTGGCTCTTCTACAAATTAGAGTCAGGTTATGACATTAGCAAATGATTGCATTAAGACAGGGTTTTACGGGAGCAAAGAAACTCATACATCAAGCGTTGACCAATTTTTATTGGCTAGGAGTGAATGAGGAAGGTCCAGACATACTGTCAATCATGTGATTCATGTCAAGAGATGGTTGCAAAGAGGAAAGTGGCAAAAGGCCCATGGGGGAGCGCCCATAAATGACCCATCATTCCGGTATGTAGCAATAAACACTGTGAGACCTTTTACCAATGACCATTCAAAAACGCCGCTATATTACGACAGTGACAGACTATGCCGCATGGTATCCCAAGGCAGTGGCTCTCTTGACTATAGAAACAGTGCACGTCACCGAAGCACTTGTGGGAAATTTGCTCAGCTTGGTGGACGTCAGGAGATATTGTCTCGAATTTTCATCTCAGCGGACAGGTAAGGTCAGCTGTTTGATATCCAAACAGCAAATACATACATCTTATCACCCAAATGTAATAGATTATTCAAGGTTTAATGAGCATCAGCCGTTGCCTATCTCCAGCTGCATGCAGACTCCCGACTAAGTCACCACCCTACACGGTCCTGTGATGCCAAATTTTATCTTGCCCCAGCACTTGAAGTTATCTCAAAATCCCATCTTTGTGGTGGCCACACTTTCAGGCATGTTCTCTCCTTACAGAGGAAAAATGTGTGTACGTTCAATCTTAATTTTAGAACTTTCGTGACTGCAGGAATTATTATTTGTTTCTTTCGGTTAAGTCACGTCTAAAGATAAAATAATAAATTAAATTAAATAATAGAATACGACGTTTCGATTGCAACACAAGCAATCATCATCAGGTATAATGAAATAGCGACATAAAATCTAACCAGAAAACTATAGACAGACATATTAGCAGACAGATATCACCAAGATACATAGCGAGAGCAACACAGGTAACAGAGAGGGGTGATCGTCTCTGTGTGGTGGCCTTAAATAGACAGAGGGGGGGGCGGAGGCAGAGAGAGGGAGGAGGGTTAGAGAAAAAATTAGCATATCAATGAGTGGTCAAGAGACGTGGTGCTGCGAATGCGATGGCACGGCAAGCAAGCCTGAAAATCAGGAGGACACACTAAAATTAAATAACCTAGTAAAATATCGAAATGTAATGTAATACAACACAGAGGGTCGGTCAACACACAATTAACGCATAGCCTGGTTGATTACGTATTTCAAAGATTGCTAAGTTAGAATTTAAGTGTGAACAATCTAAAGAGAGGACACAGGCAGAGAAAACAAGTCGCCAGAGAGAGAGAAAAAAGATAAGCTTAAAACTTCCCCGTAGAAGTGGTTCAATCTTAATTTTAGAACTTTCGTGACTGCAGGAATTATTATTTGTTTCTTTCGGTTAAGTCACGTCTAAAGATAAAATAATAAATTAAATTAAATAATAGAATACGACGTTTCGATTGCAACACAAGCAATCATCATCAGGTATAATGAAATAGCGACATAAAATCTAACCAGAAAACTATAGACAGACATATTAGCAGACAGATATCACCAAGATACATAGCGAGAGCAACACAGGTAACAGAGAGGGGTGATCGTCTCTGTGTGGTGGCCTTAAATAGACAGAGGGGGGGGGGGCGGAGGCAGAGAGAGGGAGGAGGGTTAGAGAAAAAATTAGCATATCAATGAGTGGTCAAGAGACGTGGTGCTGCGAATGCGATGGCACGGCAAGCAAGCCTGAAAATCAGGAGAAGGACACACTAAAATTAAATAACCTAGTAAAATATCGAAATGTAATGTAATACAACACAGAGGGTCGGTCAACACACAATTAACGCATAGCCTGGTTGATTACGTATTTCAAAGATTGCTAAGTTAGAATTTAAGTGTGAACAATCTAAAGAGAGGACACAGGCAGAGAAAACAAGTCGCCAGAGAGAGAGAAAAAAGATAAGCTTAAAACTTCCCCGTAGAAGTGGTTCAATCTTAATTTTAGAACTTTCGTGACTGCAGGAATTATTATTTGTTTCTTTCGGTTAAGTCACGTCTAAAGATAAAATAATAAATTAAATTAAATAATAGAATACGACGTTTCGATTGCAACACAAGCAATCATCATCAGGTATAATGAAATAGCGACATAAAATCTAACCAGAAAACTATAGACAGACATATTAGCAGACAGATATCACCAAGATACATAGCGAGAGCAACACAGGTAACAGAGAGGGGTGATCGTCTCTGTGTGGTGGCCTTAAATAGACAGAGGGGGGGGGCGGAGGCAGAGAGAGGGAGGAGGGTTAGAGAAAAAATTAGCATATCAATGAGTGGTCAAGAGACGTGGTGCTGCGAATGCGATGGCACGGCAAGCAAGCCTGAAAATCAGGAGAAGGACACACTAAAATTAAATAACCTAGTAAAATATCGAAATGTAATGTAATACAACACAGAGGGTCGGTCAACACACAATTAACGCATAGCCTGGTTGATTACGTATTTCAAAGATTGCTAAGTTAGAATTTAAGTGTGAACAATCTAAAGAGAGGACACAGGCAGAGAAAACAAGTCGCCAGAGAGAGAGAAAAAAGATAAGCTTAAAACTTCCCCGTAGAAGTGGTTCAATCTTAATTTTAGAACTTTCGTGACTGCAGGAATTATTATTTGTTTCTTTCGGTTAAGTCACGTCTAAAGATAAAATAATAAATTAAATTAAATAATAGAATACGACGTTTCGATTGCAACACAAGCAATCATCATCAGGTATAATGAAATAGCGACATAAAATCTAACCAGAAAACTATAGACAGACATATTAGCAGACAGATATCACCAAGATACATAGCGAGAGCAACACAGGTAACAGAGAGGGGTGATCGTCTCTGTGTGGTGGCCTTAAATAGACAGAGGGGGGGGCGGAGGCAGAGAGAGGGAGGAGGGTTAGAGAAAAAATTAGCATATCAATGAGTGGTCAAGAGACGTGGTGCTGCGAATGCGATGGCACGGCAAGCAAGCCTGAAAATCAGGAGAAGGACACACTAAAATTAAATAACCTAGTAAAATATCGAAATGTAATGTAATACAACACAGAGGGTCGGTCAACACACAATTAACGCATAGCCTGGTTGATTACGTATTTCAAAGATTGCTAAGTTAGAATTTAAGTGTGAACAATCTAAAGAGAGGACACAGGCAGAGAAAACAAGTCGCCAGAGAGAGAGAAAAAAGATAAGCTTAAAACTTCCCCGTAGAAGTGGTTCAATCTTAATTTTAGAACTTTCGTGACTGCAGGAATTATTATTTGTTTCTTTCGGTTAAGTCACGTCTAAAGATAAAATAATAAATTAAATTAAATAATAGAATACGACGTTTCGATTGCAACACAAGCAATCATCATCAGGTATAATGAAATAGCGACATAAAATCTAACCAGAAAACTATAGACAGACATATTAGCAGACAGATATCACCAAGATACATAGCGAGAGCAACACAGGTAACAGAGAGGGGTGATCGTCTCTGTGTGGTGGCCTTAAATAGACAGAGGGGGGGGCGGAGGCAGAGAGAGGGAGGAGGGTTAGAGAAAAAATTAGCATATCAATGAGTGGTCAAGAGACGTGGTGCTGCGAATGCGATGGCACGGCAAGCAAGCCTGAAAATCAGGAGAAGGACACACTAAAATTAAATAACCTAGTAAAATATCGAAATGTAATGTAATACAACACAGAGGGTCGGTCAACACACAATTAACGCATAGCCTGGTTGATTACGTATTTCAAAGATTGCTAAGTTAGAATTTAAGTGTGAACAATCTAAAGAGAGGACACAGGCAGAGAAAACAAGTCGCCAGAGAGAGAGAAAAAAGATAAGCTTAAAACTTCCCCGTAGAAGTGGTTCAATCTTAATTTTAGAACTTTCGTGACTGCAGGAATTATTATTTGTTTCTTTCGGTTAAGTCACGTCTAAAGATAAAATAATAAATTAAATTAAATAATAGAATACGACGTTTCGATTGCAACACAAGCAATCATCATCAGGTATAATGAAATAGCGACATAAAATCTAACCAGAAAACTATAGACAGACATATTAGCAGACAGATATCACCAAGATACATAGCGAGAGCTATGTATCTTGGTGATATCTGATATGCTAATCTTATCTTTTTTCTCTCTCTCTGGCGACTTGTTTTCTCTGCCTGTGTCCTCTCTTTAGATTGTTCACACTTAAATTCTAACTTAGCAATCTTTGAAATACGTAATCAACCAGGCTATGCGTTAATTGTGTGTTGACCGACCCTCTGTGTTGTATTACATTACATTTCGATATTATACTAGGTTATTTAATTTTAGTGTGTCCTTCTCCTGATTTTCAGGCTTGCTTGCCGTGCCATCGCATTCGCAGCACCACGTCTCTTGACCACTCATTGATATGCTAATTTTTTCTCTAACCCTCCTGCCTCTCTCTGCCTCCGCCCCCCCCCCCTCTGTCTATTTAAGGCCACCACACAGAGACGATCACCCCTCTCTGTTACCTGTGTTGCTCTCGCTATGTATCTTGGTGATATCTGTCTGCTAATATGTCTGTCTATAGTTTTCTGGTTAGATTTTATGTCGCTATTTCATTATACCTGATGATGATTGCTTGTGTTGCAATCGAAACGTCGTATTCTATTATTTAATTTAATTTATTATTTTATCTTTAGACGTGACTTAACCGAAAGAAACAAATAATAATTCCTGCAGTCACGAAAGTTCTAAAATTAAGATTGAACCACTTCTACGGGGAAGTTTTAAGCTTATCTTTTTTCTCTCTCTCTGGCGACTTGTTTTCTCTGCCTGTGTCCTCTCTTTAGATTGTTCACACTTAAATTCTAACTTAGCAATCTTTGAAATACGTAATCAACCAGGCTATGCGTTAATTGTGTGTTGACCGACCCTCTGTGTTGTATTACATTACATTTCGATATTTTACTAGGTTATTTAATTTTAGTGTGTCCTTCTCCTGATTTTCAGGCTTGCTTGCCGTGCCATCGCATTCGCAGCACCACGTCTCTTGACCACTCATTGATATGCTAATTTTTTCTCTAACCCTCCTCCCTCTCTCTGCCTCCGCCCCCCCCTCTGTCTATTTAAGGCCACCACACAGAGACGATCACCCCTCTCTGTTACCTGTGTTGCTCTCGCTATGTATCTTGGTGATATCTGTCTGCTAATATGTCTGTCTATAGTTTTCTGGTTAGATTTTATGTCGCTATTTCATTATACCTGATGATGATTGCTTGTGTTGCAATCGAAACGTCGTATTCTATTATTTAATTTAATTTATTATTTTATCTTTAGACGTGACTTAACCGAAAGAAACAAATAATAATTCCTGCAGTCACGAAAGTTCTAAAATTAAGATTGAACCACTTCTACGGGGAAGTTTTAAGCTTATCTTTTTTCTCTCTCTCTGGCGACTTGTTTTCTCTGCCTGTGTCCTCTCTTTAGATTGTTCACACTTAAATTCTAACTTAGCAATCTTTGAAATACGTAATCAACCAGGCTATGCGTTAATTGTGTGTTGACCGACCCTCTGTGTTGTATTATATTACATTTCGATATTTTACTAGGTTATTTAATTTTAGTGTGTCCTTCTCCTGATTTTCAGGCTTGCTTGCCGTGCCATCGCATTCGCAGCACCACGTCTCTTGACCACTCATTGATATGCTAATTTTTTCTCTAACCCTCCTCCCTCTCTCTGCCTCCGCCCCCCCCTCTGTCTATTTAAGGCCACCACACAGAGACGATCACCCCTCTCTGTTACCTGTGTTGCTCTCGCTATGTATCTTGGTGATATCTGTCTGCTAATATGTCTGTCTATAGTTTTCTGGTTAGATTTTATGTCGCTATTTCATTATACCTGATGATGATTGCTTGTGTTGCAATCGAAACGTCGTATTCTATTATTTAATTTAATTTATTATTTTATCTTTAGACGTGACTTAACCGAAAGAAACAAATAATAATTCCTGCAGTCACGAAAGTTCTAAAATTAAGATTGAACCACTTCTACGGGGAAGTTTTAAGCTTATCTTTTTTCTCTCTCTCTGGCGACTTGTTTTCTCTGCCTGTGTCCTCTCTTTAGATTGTTCACACTTAAATTCTAACTTAGCAATCTTTGAAATACGTAATCAACCAGGCTATGCGTTAATTGTGTGTTGACCGACCCTCTGTGTTGTATTACATTACATTTCGATATTTTACTAGGTTATTTAATTTTAGTGTGTCCTTCTCCTGATTTTCAGGCTTGCTTGCCGTGCCATCGCATTCGCAGCACCACGTCTCTTGACCACTCATTGATATGCTAATTTGTTCTCTAACCCTCCTCCCTCTCTCTGCCTCCGCCCCCCCCTCTGTCTATTTAAGGCCACCACACAGAGACGATCACCCCTCTCTGTTACCTGTGTTGCTCTCGCTATGTATCTTGGTGATATCTGTCTGCTAATATGTCTGTCTATAGTTTTCTGGTTAGATTTTATGTCGCTATTTCATTATACCTGATGATGATTGCTTGTGTTGCAATCGAAACGTCGTATTCTATTATTTAATTTAATTTATTATTTTATCTTTAGACGTGACTTAACCGAAAGAAACAAATAATAATGTGTGTACGTTCTCGTATGAATATAGATATGCATGTGTTAATGTGTGTCTATGTGTGTTAGAGGAGCGGCCGTTTAGTGGTTATCGTGCTGCACCACGAACCTGGCAACCCGAGTTCGATTCCTGCTCTCAGCCAACCCTCGTTTATAATTATCTGACCCGGATCTGGGCTTCCCAGAGGTCGACACAGCCTCAAATGAGAACCTGTTGCAATGGGTAAACACTGCCTTTAGGGAAACAAAGGCGGCCGGGCGTGGTGCTGGCCACCCACCTCCTCGTGTGCTGTTCTGACCTTCAGAGGTGCTCGCTAACAGCATTTGTTCCAACAGTCTACACGGGGGGTCTTTGTCTTTTTGTCTGTGTATGTGTAAATGTGGGGAGCGGTAGTGTAGTGGTTAGTGCACTGTACTATGAACCCGGTGACCTGAGTTCGATTCCCACTCATGGCCAACACCAGTGACGATTATCTGAACCAATCCTGAGGCTCCCTAGATCGACTTAGCATTAAATGAGGACCAAGTGTGATATTTAAACATCAGCACTGGGGAGACAAAGATGGCTGGCCATGGTGCTGACCACCCAACCCCTCGTGTGCTGTCTCGGCATTCATCCGTGCTCACTAACAGCACTTGCCCCAAAAGTCTATTGAAGCTATCTGGGACATTTTTATTTTTTCGAGTGTGTATGAATTTGGCAGTGCAGTGGGCCGAGCACAGCTCTTTGAACCCCGTGAATTAATATTCGTAACCGGCTAAGGTGGCTGTTTGTGAAAGTGTGGCCTAAATTGTAAATTAGACCATTGGCTTAAAGAGTTCAGAAAAACATGTGTGGCCAGAAAATGTGTGATGACCACAATTTCTTAACTCCCTGAGTTGGTGGTCTCAATGACAAAATAGGTTACACATTCAGTTTTGTTGAGCTGGTGGTCTGGCTAAGCCCAATAGGTATAATGGTAGGTTTTTACCCTTTTAACTGGTACAAAACTGACACCTTTATTCAAGGCATCATGTTTGCAATGACCACAACACAAGTAGTCAATAAAGCAAACAAAAAGAAGCAACTCTGATAAGGATAATAATAAAGGTGTCAGTTTTGTACCAGTTAAAAGGGTAAAAACCTACCATTATATTTTGCCACTGGTAAAAGAGATCTCATAGTGTAAATGTTTAGCCCAATAGGTGTTGTAAAAGCAATGCTGTGCACCTTTGCGTGTTGTTAAATATATGTTTGCCGTACTGCACGCATACACGAGTTAAGGTATAACATAAGCATATTAAAGGAAATGTAATGAAGCACCTGAGTGACTTTGTAGATGGACAGGGCCTGGGCCATGGATTCGCCGTGAGACAGGATGAGCTCCAGCGTGCCATCTCCATCAAAATCCGTCGCCACTCCACCTGGCCCACAGCAAAATAACCGTTATATTAGCACTATCATCATCACTGTTAACATCAGCAACAACAGTGGTAAATTTTACAAAAAAATGAATTACCATTTGCACGCATTTATTTACTGATAAATGAAAGTCCATTAATATTGATATGAGCGCTCAGCAGCGTGGCGTTGTAGTTAATCTCACGGCAATGTGTTCCGTGATCTCGTTAGAGTAGATTCCATCTCCCATTTAATGACTCCCTCAAAGATGTTTTAACAAGAGAGGCAAACATCTTTGGCTGTACCAGTACCTGCCAAAAACACGCATGTTCAAGTACTGGGGGTGGGGGGGAAGTTTTCTTCTCACATAAGTATTTAATAACACGAGCGCGGTTTCATGGGTTGTGCTGCGTGTTAAGCATTTCTTCTCTCAAGCTCTTCACCACGCACCACTACAGACCTCTTCATCTACTTCAACTCCTGCAAGCTGCCTGGCGCTCACCACAGTGCTGGATGTATGCGCTCGGAGAGCAAAGTCTCACAAGGGAGGGAACATCGTGGGAGTGTTTGGCGGTACCAAGCTTGTGATCATCTGCAAAGACCGATCTTGCTGTGGCCCGGCATTGAAACTAAACTTTGATTTTGTTTGACCAGGTAAGGCCCACTGCAGAAGTGACCTGGCTATCACAAATGATAGTTCAACGAAGTGGCTTATCATATTTACATTTTTCGCAGCCAAATGCTCTAAAGTTTAAACGCACGTTTCTAAATGTGAAGGGAAAAACCGGAGGACACAGATAAACAATCCATGTGACCACAGGTAGAACAAGCAAACTCCCAATATGCAGGTGTCAGTTAGGATCAAACCCACGACCTCCTGTATAGCAGGCGAGGTAGTTAACATCTCGCCACCATGGCGCCCCATGCGGAGCTCCACCTTACTACCCTGATGTCCCCAAGCTCTGCATTGGCTGCAGTTGTCACCAGGAGGGGGGTTAACTGCGATATTGGGATCTTCGCAGATTCTCCAGTAAGCGAGCCATATCCTCCCTCTAAGCGCTCAATCCCAGACAGCTTGGGTATAGCTAAAACAGACTTGATTGTAATGCACTGGATCCCAGATAGGCGAAGCGTTTAGAGCGATTGTCAGTTTTGCCCTGATCAGCCTTGAAGCTGCAGATTTTCACAGCCATTTGATCGGATGCATTTTAAAAGACAAAAACAACCCTTTCCCCACAACCACCATAAAATGTCTTACTTGGTGTTGAATGATAAAAAAAAAACATAAGTGAGAAATAAAAAAAATATATATATACAGAAAAAAATCGACAAAAAATAACCTCCCACAGCTAACGCAGCTGTACAGATAAGTGGTGTCCTCCTCTGATGGTCAGTTTTAGAATTGCTATTCTCTGGATATGGTTGTACATACAATATAAACTAGTGGTAACCTCATTAATCAGCATCTTTGTGGGCACTGACATTCACAAAAAAACATTTTCCATCTTCGGATCATGAAAAGGAATATTGCCAAAGGTGTCGGGAATAAGATGCATTCCTGTTAGGAGAATGCATCTTGTTTACGATGCTGTGGACACACTCACGACCAGTTAAGGGTACCCATATTTAATCTCAGAATAAATTTGGAAGAAGAAATACACAAGAGTTCTGCGAAATCCGTCATGTAACTATGATTTCATGCGCATCACAAATGGGGGCCTGTTTAAGTCCAATTCTGGTTACATTTTAAAGAAAATTATACCTCCAAGTTAGGTATTGTTATATGTCAGTGTCATTACATTTTACAATGTCCTAGATTGCAAAGATGCTTTTGTTATGCGAGACAGTTATATAACTACTCTGCCATAAAAGTCACAAAAAGATAGTATCATTATTGGGCAAAAGGGTTTGAATGCGCACCCTTTCAAAATGAAATTTCTTCATTTCTGAGGATTTCTCATATTCAAGTGATAATAATTTAGATTATATACCACACATTAACATACCATCAATTCAAATTGCTGTAACAATTAATTTGTTTATCCCATCCCTGAAAGCATTATCATTTAATTCTCTGGCCATCATCCCTTCTCACAATGTGGGCTGCCCAAGCTTACTTTTCCTAACAGCCAATAAGAGGTCTCGAACCTGTGTTTCTCTTCATGTCAGATTTTATTCAATGCTTTCATGAGTTCATGTATTCGATGCATTTGTCCAGACAAGTGAAATGCACTGATTGAAAAAAAAATCTTCTTGAGGCACAATGTTACTTTGATTTTCTATGTCAAATTTTATTTTCCAAATGTAATCTTCAATATTATCCCAAACTGCTTTCGACAACTGAAATCATTGCCCCTTTTTGTGTTTTCTAGTTGCGTCCCTCCAAAAATTATCTACTTTTTGCTTCATCTAGAAATTAACAAGACACACACGGTTTGCATTTAATTACGCAGCGTTCATTCCATTAAAAAAATTAACCTACGTATTTAAAAATGAATCAGGGGGTCTAAAATTAAATCTTTTTATAAGATAATATACATATATAAAATTAAGCAGTCAAATATGAAGCATGAGCTCCTCTCATATTGCGCTGTTAAATCTAGGGGCATGCACCACTGTTAATCACTGTTTAATGCATGCGCAGCATTTCCCTAACACTTGCCGAGCCATTTGCCTATTAATTTATATGAGACATTATATGAGACATGGGGGGGGGGGTGTTATATTTTATAGTACTGTTAAGCAACTGTAAGCATTATGAAGCACACGCTGCCTTAGATCAAGGACAAGCAGTGTATATGTTCTTTTGCTGCTGCAAGTCCTATATTATATCTCATTACTGGGGGGCACAATTGTACGAAAAATGAGGACATGTGTGTATCTGGGGCAACAGCTCAGGATGGTAAATGATCACAACGATTACATCGGATGGCCAGAGTAGTTTGTGTGTTGCTAAAAGACTGAATCTGATTTTTAAAATGCCAATGTAACAATTTACATCTTAAATTTAAGGTACACCACTCACGAAGGCTTGGAGATTATAAAGATTTTCCTAAATTACACCGAAAATGTCGATACAAACACAGTTGTTTACAATTATTATCTATCCTTAATTCGTCTTATATTCATCACACTGTATGACAATCCCTTTGCAAAATCCAACAATTTTAGGTGAACTTTGTTTAATATACATGTGTCAAGAATCTCTAAAATACTTCCCTCGTAACAGTAATTTGTGAGAGGATCGGAAACAGAGAGGCCACAGGCGCAAGCCACGGTGAGCTGCATTCCCCAGCTATAAATGCTCTGATACGTGTATTGTCTTTGTACTGTTCGCCTTTTGGCGTTCTCTGGTCTGACACTGATAGTGAGACAAGGCCATAAAGAAGGCCGTCTCTGGTGTAGGCCAAGCAGTTTCAAAGACAATGCATATGTCGTGACATTGGAGATGTCACTGTATGGTGCCGGCCCGGGAGGGCCGTGGCGTGTGATGTACTTACGTCGCGGACAGGACTGTGTGGGTTGCTGTGTGAGGCCGGCTCTAGCATAGTACGGCGTGCGATGCACCGTCATCGCGTACACCACGTAGGTGGGTGCAGTACCAGCCCTAGCGGGGCTCGGTGAGCGCTGGGATAGCGCGGACACCACAAATAGGTGTAGTGCGGGCTCCCACAAGGGGGAGCGGGAGAGTGTCAGCCGAGGGACAGGGTTGCCCCGGGCCATGGCACTCTGGTTGACCCCGTAGACATGTGATCTGGAGTGTCCACAGAGAAGGCACCAGGCGCGGGGGCTAGGGGGTGATCACGTGTCCGGGGAGAGCTCTCGAGAGGGATGGACAGGGAGCTGGAAGGCTCCAGAAGGTGGGCGGGGCCTAGGGCAGAGCCGGCCACGACCCGGGAGGATATAAGGTGGGTCCCTGAGAGGGACCGGGGTCGCTTCGTTCTACAAGCTGGAAGCTCTACGTTCAACGTCCTACGTCTGAAGAGGCATCAGCACGTGGCCGGGGACTCGAGTGAGGGTCCGACCCTTCGTAGCTGTAACTCCTATGTATAGTGTAGTTAGCTGGGTGGTCACCACCCCAGGCTGTATCTGGTAAAGGGGCAGTTACCCCTTTGTATATACGTGTTACGAATAAATGTGTTGCCTCTGAAGAATAACGTCTGCGACTCAGTTGGACTCACTACACATATATTGTTAGAGCATGTGTGTTTACATGTTCACCACAAGTATGTGTGGTTAATGCAGACTTGATTACTTAATGCAGTAGGTATCTATTTGGTGTTTGAACATCTTAACACATGTTTCATTGCCAGAAAGGGTAAAAACCTATTCTTATTTTGTCATGCATTTCCTCTGTTAGTATTCACAACAGAGAGACTGGGCACTCACATCCAGCCTTGACAATGCTGAAAGGTTTTTTTTATTTTCTTTTTAAGCGTGAACCATTGAAAATAGATATTGTTTTCCTGCCACAGAGTAAAAAAAACCACGCTGTTACAAATGTCGATGTGGGACTCACATGATACTCTCAATGTCCCACATGACGCTGTGCTGTCTAATATTGTGTGTGCTTATCTTGAGAGGAGAATAGTTCCAAAATGCAGGCTTAGCTGTGTACATGTTGATGAAAAAAGAAGAAGAGAATGACGATGAAAATATCTCTGCAG
Source organism: Lampetra planeri (assembly GCF_965212315.1). NCBI lineage: Eukaryota > Metazoa > Chordata > Hyperoartia > Petromyzontiformes > Petromyzontidae > Lampetra > Lampetra planeri. The sequence continues at coordinate 13,478,646 of NC_136110.1, forward strand.
CAAATCAGGTTGTGCAAGTTTATTAAAATGGAAAATGAATGTATATGCCGCATATGTCTAAGGAGCAAAGTAAACATAGCCCACAGGCACTCCCCGGGTGTAATATAATTAATATATATTGATATTTGCTAAACAAATAACATTCTACCTCATATTTATAAACACGGGTGTTATTGCATGAGCGTGTCGCGCTTCTATGCAACATGTAAGCCGTGCATGCGAGCTGCAGGTTCTGAGAGGTTTGAGGAAGCGTATTATTATGCCTGTCATTCACAACATACATGCTACAGCCAGAAGCACCAGCGCTTCTCCTGGCCATAACGCAGACGTTTCCCCTTTACCTTTTCTTTCTCATGCGCCTCTTCACAATGACTGCTGGAATCTCCTGTTGCATTATTGAGGTATAGCGTGTGTTTTTATACTTATTTATTTAGAAATAACGGTATACAATAAAGTACAACTTTATGAGGAAGTCAGCAGTGGTTTGTCCTATGGATATTCGCCCCTTGCCATACAGTGAGGGAAAAAAGTATTTGATCCCCTGCTGATTTTGTACGTTTGCCCACTGACAAAGAAATGACCAGTCTATAATTTTAATGGTAGGTTTATTTGAACAGTGAGAGACAGAATAACAACAACAAAATCCAGAAAAACGCATGTCAAAAATGTTATAAATTGATTTGCATTTTAATGAGGGAAATAAGTATTTGACCCCTCTGCAAAACATGACTTGTTGGCAATCACAGAGGTCACACGTTTCTTGTAGTTGGCCACCAGGTTTGCACACATCTCAGGAGAGATTTTGTCCCACTCCCCTTTGCAGATCTTCTCCAAATCATTAAGGTTTCGAGGCTGACGTTTGGCAACTCGAACTTTCAGCTCCCTCCACAAATTTTCTATGGGATTAAGGTCTGGAGACTGGCTAGGCCACTCCAGGACCTTAATGTGCTTCTTCCTGAGCCACTCCTTTGTTGCCTTGGCCGTGTGTTTTGGGTCCCATTTTCAATTCCCTGGCTGAGGGAAGGAGGTTCTCACCAAAGATTTGACGGTACGTGGCCCCGTCCATCGTCCCTTTGGTTCGGTGAAGTTGTCCTGTCCCCTTAGCAGAAAAACACCCCCAAAGCATAATGTTTCCACCTCCATGTTTGACGGTGGGGATGGTGTTCTTGGGGTCATAGGCAGCATTCCTCCTCCTCAAAACACGGCGAGTTGAGTTGATGCCAAAGAGCTCCATTTTGGTCTCATCTGACCACAACACTTTCACCCAGTTGTCCTCTGAATCATTCAGATGTTCATTGGCAAACTTCAGACGGGCATGTATATGTGCTTTCTTGAGCAGGGGGACCTTGCGGGCGCTGCAGGATTTAAGTCCTTCACGGCGTAGTGTGTTACCAACTGTTTTCTTGGTGACTATGGTCCCAGCTGCCTTGAGATCATTGACTAGATCCTCCCGTGTAGTTCTGGGCTGATTCCTCACCGTTCTCATGATCATTGCAGCTCCACGAGGTGAGATCTTGCATGGAGCCCCAGGCCGAGGGAGATTGACAGTTCTTTTGTGTTTCTTCCATTTGCGAATAGTCACACCAACTGTTGTCACCTTCTCACCAAGCTGCTTGGCGATGGTCTTGTAGCCCATTCCAGCCTTGTATAGGTCTGCAATCTTGTCCCTGACATCCTTGGAGAGCTCTTTGGTCTTGGCCATGGTGGAGAGTTTGGAATCTGATTGATTGATTGCTTCTGTGAACAGGTGTCTTTTATACAGGTAACAAGCTGAGATTAGGAGCACTCCCTTTAAGAGTGTGCTCCTAATCTCAGCTCGTTGCCTGTATAAAAGATACCTGGGAGCCAGAAATATTTCTGATTGAGAGGGGGTCAAATACTTATTTCCCTCATTAAAATGCAAATCAATTTATAACATTTTTGACATGCGTTTTTCTGGAATTTTGTTGTTATTCTGTCTCTCACTGTTCAAATAAACCTACCATTAAAATTATAGACTGATAATTTCTTTGTCAGTGGGCAAACGTACAAAATCAGCAGGGGATCAAATACTTTTTTCCCTCACTGTAGGTATGTGGAATTCACACCACTGGCCCGAGGCTGGAAATGGTAAATGAGTATGTCCTCAATGCTCATTTCAGCAGTAAATCTCTTGGACTTTTGAATTCGACCTGGCCTTTCGTAAACTTTGTATGAAATACAGTTTAAAGCGTCAATCACTTCCCGACTACCATACGGACCAGCTAGATCCTTGACGAGCAAAGGTGTTCTCTCCCCCCGAGTCACGCACTAGGCCATCACGATATGGAGAGGGAGAACTGGTGGGCATAAGGAGAGCGAGGGTCATGCACTTTAAGGGAACGATGCTACGTTGGTGGGGCTTGTGGCTTGGCCCAACGTGGAAGTTGTTTGGCCACTGTTGCAGGCTTGAATACGGCTCTAGAGCACTAATAGCTGGTCATGAAAATGTAACACGAGTTGCTCACATTGCAGCCAAACCACAAATCAGAAAATTTGCTTCAAATTACAATGAAGGGGGGGGGGGGGGGGGGATAACAATCGGCAACTGCAGCCGTACCACTCGCTTTACAAAATACATCACGCATCTCACTGGGTTATAATCTAATGTACTGATAACACATTTACCGTGTTTCAATATGTAAGGTAACATTTGTAGTCCTGTCTGGCAGAAGCATTACAAAAATACCATATTGCTAGATTTTCCAATGTCTGAAAATATTCCGAGCAAATGTAACTGCAACATTTAATTTTCAGCAGTGCAAATGTAAACGTTTAAAATGCTTTAAGTAATTAAAACGGTGACCACAATGCAAACAATATGTGTAATACTGTGCTATGTGACTTAAAACTGCACGATTGCATAATCAATACAGATTTAAAAAACAATCCTATTATTTTATTCTCGTTCGTCTTCTTCTTCCTCAATTCACTCAAACCCCCCTACTGCATTTGCTTGAAAGCACGCCCCGACATTGGGTTGTTTGAAGTTGATGGCAGCAACACTTAGCGCCAGAGCACAGAGCGGGAATTTCTTGGAAACAAAGCAGGAGTTGTGCATTTGAGATTCGACAGCCGCGATAACACAGACAGGCGAACATGATAAACTATGGGAGCTCTTGAGGTGTTTATTTTTTATTTTATTTCCCATTGATATTATATTTTTCGCACGGCCAATTAGTATTCCCTTAACTTGTCACCATGCACTAATATCATTTGTGTAATTATACTGATCATGTTTCACCATTGTTTGTTGCATAATGTACAAAAATGGGGATTAACAACGACAATAACAAAAAAATGACTTGTGTTTATATTTGATGGAACCGTATCTCAAATGTTGTCAAAAGTTGATGAAGGATGAGCAATTACATTTAAAGTATCTGCCTGTAATTAAATGCACAAATAAGCCGTTAAATATAATTCAATTGATAAGTGCATGTTACATAAACGCTATTGAATTGTTTAAAATTGAATGTTACTACCTTTCTCATCGATGGTACGGAAAACAGTCATTATTTGAATTTGGGATCAGAAAAGTCTAAAATGATAGTTGCTGCTATTTTATTGACAAAGAACACCATTATTTATAGCTGCACATACACCAATAAAAAGGCTAATAACATCAATTAACACTTTGGGGATTTCTATTCCCATACCCTTAAATACCCAGCTATGTTACAGTGGCCATAACAAAATATACGTGTTTTTTCTTCAAAAACTGCCAAAATCCACGAACGTGTTCCAATCAGCACACAATGAAGGTGACAGCATTAATATTTTGTGGCATGTGTTGCACTTCGTGTACACGCACCACCATATTGCAGCACAGACATTGTTTTCCCTGATGAGCTTGAAGCTGCGAGTGAGCAGGCTTTGTTTAGGAAGGTGCAAATAACACGAATTTTGCTGCAAACCCCTCATGCAAGCCTCGCTGCGTGATCGGAGATGAGACGGCGCGCACGGCAGCCCAGGGACCGCAAATAATCTACACTAGGCGTCGACTGTCAGACATTGGCAGATCGCTATATCGTAAGGCAGTCCTCGACTTACGAACACCCGCACTTACAAACCAGCTTCCATTTTTTTACATTGACTTAAAACTCGCACTTGCAAACTTAACCGCGGAACGATTTTGTCCAGGTGAGCGATCCTCCGCGAGATGTAATGAGTCAGCCTCGTGCTGGGAGTGATTGTTTGTGTGTGTGCATTTAAATACAGTACATTATTCGTGTTTTGACTTATGATTGAATGGCCGACGGTGAAGATATGTGATGGAGCGGCATCACACTCAGCTCAGGTTGGCTGCCTTCAAGACTTATTTTTGTTCAGATCAATTAATTTTGTTCGAGATAATTTGTTCGTGGAACACTGTGCAGTGATTCTATATTTGTGCGTATCGAAAAAAGGGGCAACGAAATTAATTAGATTCTAGAATAGACGAGTGAAGGTTGCTGAACTTGCTAATTGAGAAGAGACCTGATGGCTCGTTGGGACATTCTGTCTACAGGAAAGCCACCGACACAAATTCCTATCTAAAGCCTGATTACCACCAACATCCAGCCCAGAAGAACTCCCTCATCAAAACACTACACCATCGGGCACGTTGCATCGCCGACCAGCCACACCTAGCCAGTGAGCTGGAGAACATACACCAAACCCTCAAGATGAACGGATATTCAAACCGCACAATCCGCAAAGCTATATCCCCAACCATTGGGAGATAACCATCTGAGGACCCATTCAAAACCATCACCTTGCCATACATAGCAGGTGTTACCAAAACTATTTCTAAAATCTTGAACAAACACAAGATCCAGGTTCGATTCAACACAGTACACAAAATCCGTGATTTGATCCCATCCTTGAAGGATATGATTCCTGACATGCAATACCCTGGTGTCTACAGACTAAGTTCTGTCTGTGGTAGCAGTTACATCGGAAAAACGAAACGACATGTCTTGGACCGTGTTCGCGAACACAAAGCAGATTTGAAACACGGCAGAACCAATACCTCTGTCGTGGCTGAGCACTATTTTAACGCGGTGGGTACTCTGCAAACCTTCGGGCTACCATCAAAGATTTGTCCATGAAGCCATCCAGATATATAAACACAGACACAATTTCAACCAAAAAGATGGGTACAAACTGAGCAATCATTGGAAGGATGTTATGAACCGGATAAAGTCATAACTTGCTGTGATGTTTCCATCCTTCCTGCCGTTGTTAAGCAGCTATTTCCGACTCTCTGAATTACATCACCTTGTTAAATGTCTTTACATTAACACACTTAGGTCTCACTAACATAGCCACCCCTGCTCCCTTTTGCCTCGATGTAATGGTAGCTCTCGCTGTTTAATAGGCTGTATGTCTCACTGGCACGACCACCGTTACGGTGGTTCTCTTGCGTTGATACGCTGGCCTCTCACTGTGCAGCAGCCAATGCCGCAGCTTGTGTTGCCCACGAGGTGGCGGTATGCCCAGTCCTCTGACACAGACATGCTATCTTCCCATTAAACTCGTTTACATTGACATGCCAATCTCTCCCTTTAACGCAGCTGTTGTGGGTGCCTATTCACCCTTGGGTGACACCCACCTCAAACCTATACATAACCTCTTGTTGCAGCAGCCCTTTCTTGTTCAGTAGTTCAACTGCTGTATCTTTCCACCTGATGACGATTGCTTGTGTTGCGATCGAAACGTCTTGATTTATTATTTATTTTTCTACCTACGTGACTTCACCGAAAGAACCAAAGAGTATGAATTATTGCAGTCACGTAAACTTCAAATCAAGATTGCTAATTGAGTTTTAAAGCTACGGAGGCCTTTTCTGTTGGCACCATGCCTAAAGCGCTCGGCTGTTTGCATTGTCTCTTCAGAGTTTATGTTAATTTGCGTACATTTCTGCACTTTCAAATATAAATTTACATGTCTGTATTTATTACAATACAGATGCATATTTATTTATTCTAATTGTAAGGTTTATTCACTTCCTTTATTGAGTTTTAATGTAATTAAGGCCTAGTCCGTTAGCGCCTCGCCTAAAGCCCACGGCTTTTTGTAATGTCTTTTTAAGAGTTTGTTCATTTATGTCAATGTATGCACTTTCAGACATAAATGTACATGTCTGTATTTATCACAATACAAATGCACGTATATTTATTCTAATTTAAGATGTATTCACTTTGTTTATTGAGTTTGAATGTGATTAAGGCCTAGTCCGTTAGCGCCTCGCCTAAAGCCCTCGGCTTTTTGTATTGCATTTTTTAAAGTTTCTGTTAATTTGTGTACATTTTTGCACTTTCAAATATAAATGTATGTGTCTGTATTTATTACAATACAAATGTACGTATATTTATTCAAATTTAAGGTTTATTTACTTTGTGTATTATCAAGGCCTAGTCCGTCAGCTTCTCATCTAAAGCCCTAGGCCTCAGGCTTTTCGTAATTGTTTATTTATTGTCCTTTTACGGTTTATGAATGAATCGGAGGAAGCCACTGGGGCAGATTGAAAACTACTTTCTTTAGAACAGTATTTTTTTGTGCTCAGTTTGTTGTCCTTCCCCCGCACCTCCAATTATCGCGGTCGGCTGCTTACAGTGCGAAAGAAGTTGAACGTAGGTCTATGAGCTGCTCACATGAGGCGGCCTGGTGACACCCAGGACGGGTCGTAGGCAGGCTGCCCTGGACGTTTATAACCGGCGAAAATACTCAACTCAACACTCACAAACACCCACACACAAATAAATACACACAAACACACACACAAACAATAACAACCGCCATTCGCCACTAAGTGGCGGTGACACCACCAAGACGCTTGTGCCAGGCTATGTGCACCTTGAGGCCACGTGAAGTGTCAAACGCCCGCTGGCAGGAGGTCACGGGGCAGACCCAGATGCCACAGGTCGACTGACTGAGACGACTGGCTGATGCACCACCTGTGCCCCCTACTGTGCCAACTTGCTGTGCTTTAGCCACCCGGCGCTCCGCTCGTTGTTGTGAGCATCGCTCCTCCGCCCTCCGTTGTTGTTGGAGGGCGACTGCCTCCAACTGCCCAGTAGCGGCCTTCTCGAGCCTCCTCCACAGAGGCAGATTTTGACACCGCTGGTAACAGTCATCGGCAAGTCCACTCAGCTCCAAGTCCTCCTGTACCACATCACTCCATCTCCTCTCTAGCCCGTGCCGCGCCCGTTTAGCCTCCTCGATCCGGCCGAAACAAAAGCTGTTTAGGCATGCGGTGGCTGGGCATGCGGGCGACATTACCCAACCATCGCAGCCTTACCTGCCGGAGGAGCTTACCGATGGGACTTTGTCCAGATATTTCAAGGATTTCTGAGCTCCTCACACAATCCAGCCTGGTTAAACCCAGGATGGATCGTAGGCAGGCCAGCCTAAATGTTTCTAACTGGCAAAGATGTTCCATTACACAAACACACACACACAAACAGTGACAACAACAACTGCAATTTTCCACTAAGTGGCAGTGACGTCACCACGATGCTTGTGCCAGGCTATGTGCATGACCTAGGTGCCACGGGTCGACTGACACACAAACACACTCAGATGAAGACCCCCATTTAGCCTTAACGTACTTTTGGTGCAAGTGCTGTTCCCGAGCAGCATCAATGAGGGCCGGAACGGCACAGAAGGAGGTGTGTGGGTAACACCAAGCCCAGCCGCCTTTGTCTCCCGAGTAGCGATGTTTACACACAAGTCGTGGGTACGACTTTATCGCTCTATTCCAGCGTCTCCATGAAACATTTGGGCCAATGGTTACCATACCTGTCAACCCATACGGCTTACCCCGTATTCTTGTATAGGGAAATTGAGTTTTCAGGTCACTTCTTAGCGGCACGCGCACGATATTGCCACGAGCCAACCCCAACTCCGACCCCGTCGTGGACTTCGGGCCCGACGGATCGACGCCTCGGCCACCGGCCAGGCAAGAGAGGGTTTACGCGGCGTTCGCTTCTCGAGTCGGGCAATACTACCAACCTCGTCGTCCTCAATCTCGCCGACGAGACCCCCCGAAGCCACAGGGAGCAGCAACGTAGGGCCCTGCGGACCGCCGTGGTCGTGGCGGTGAGGAGTGACGCGTCACTCATGTTTGTGTGAGGTGCACAGAGAGCCTGTGGCGGAGTGCTTAGAGCAGGCCGAGAGAGCCATGGCAGGAGGACTACGACGCCATGGCGGAGGTGGCGGTGGTGAAGGAGGGCTGGCTCTACAAGCGCGCTGCAAGCATATGACTCGGATGATCAGAAGTCAGGCGCATAGGCCGGCAAGACAGAACTGCAGACCACGCTATGCTCGCTATCCTCCAAGTTCAATGAACTGAGCACATGCAACGACCTGATCGGCAAGCATGGAGCCACCCTCCAGTGCTCGCTTAACAACCTGGAAACCCTTAAGCTGCCGCCCGAGGGCAGCGGGAAGCTCAAGGCTGTCAATTAGCGCACCACCCTCTTTTGCATCACCCCCAATAGTGATTTCTTGCTCCGATGATGCATTGAGGGCGGTGCTCATCTCCAAAAATCAAGCACACGGGGGAGAGAAGCCGTGCATGTGCGACGAGTGCGGCAAGACGTTTCTCACGCTTGGCCTACATGTACTTTTTCACTTGTGTGTTTAACTGTGTGTACCCTTGTTATTTTAAAGATGGCAGTTCTCTTTCTGTGTATCCTACTGCTGTCCTTCCTGGCCATATCTAGTGCCACACTCAACTCTACCACCGGCAACCCTCGTTATTTCTCGTCCATACTTGTTGCTCCATTTGTCACTACACATGCTAGTGAAACAGCTTATAACCACTTCTACACTCTATCATTGTATCCTTTTAAACCCTATCTCTGTCCCATTACTTCACCGGCACTCCTTCCAAACCTCATTCTGCTCTTTAAAATATTGCCATCTGCGAGCTGGTGCTATTCGAACAAGGTTTATCGCTCCTCACCCTTTCACAGAAAATAACTGTGCAAACTATTAATTCTGCTTTTCTTATTTCTGGGAGGTATTGAGCTTCAACCTGGCCCAAATGTAAAGAACTCGTATAATTCTGTAGATTTTTCTGGCAGAAAAGGTGTTGGTGTTCTACACGTCAACATCAGAGGGCTTGTGATTAAATTAAGAATACTAAAACTAGAAGTGGCAATTCTGGACCCAGACATTTTTTGCCTTACAGAAACATTTCTCACTCCTTCCGTCAATGACTTTAAGATTACGATTGACAACTACAACCTTTTAGGCTTGACCGATGGTCTTAAGAAGGTGGAATTGTCACCTATGTTCGTAGTACTATTGCATGTTCACCAGCTCACTCCTTGTTAAAAAAATGTTAATTGGAAGGTCTGGCTCTCAGAATAACTCTCCCAAATAATCAACAGATATTGGTAGTGTGCTGCTATAGACCGCCTCGTGGTAAGGATGTTGAAGCTGCGTTTGCACTGAGGGAGCTTCTTGGGGGCCTCCCTAAAGGTGAAATAGTTTTAGTGGGTGATCTGAATTGGAATTGGCTAAACCCGCCGGCCGTGGCCACAAATTTTGCAAATGAATTTAACCTATTTCAATTAATAAATGTCCCCACGAGACCCAACCAAAAAAAAATCCAGTACTGTCATCTCTGCTTGATGTCCTGTTAACTAATGCCCTCACAATTTCCCACTTACTGGTGTTCTAGGTAATAACCTTAGTGATCACTCCTTCATATTTGGGGTGAGATCGTCAGCCAGACCCAAGAGCCCCCCTAAATTGGTTGATAAGCACTCCATGAGACACTTCAGCATACAGGCATTTACTAATGATGTGCTTCACTCTGATATTGACAAGGTCTGCGATATCCACAATCTGACTACGGCTTTAGAGACCTTCAGGTACACGTTTCTCTAAATTATTGGGAAACAAGCTCCGTTGGTTAGATTTAAAATTAAAGGCAATCGCCCACCATGGTTTGATCCTTTGATTACTAATATCATGAAAACTAGGGACAAGGCTTGGGCATATGCTCATAAAAGTAATTTGGTCAGTGAGTGGCTAGAGTGCAGGATTTTAAGGAATAGATGTGTAAAAAAATACGGCATGCAAAAAATGCATACTTTTCCTCCACTCTCCTGGAATCACATGGCAACGCCAAGGTCGTTTGGAAAACAGTAAAATGTAATGAAAAGGCATCTAACACAGATAATCTTCCCATTGCGCTTAACCAAAATGGGGACTATTTTTCAGAGCCCCAAAAAATAGTCGACAATTTTAACCTTAAATTTTCTGAAGCTAGTGACCTTTTTGATAATGTATTGGGAGTCACCCCTGTTCATGCAATTTCCTACACCCCTGTTCAAGCATTCAACGAATTTAGTTTCCAGCCTATCCACGAAAGTAATGTTCTGAAACAACTGTCCTTCCTCAAAGGGTTCTCCACTACTGGAGCGAATAGTATTCCCGTCTTTGCTCTGCTGTTGGTCACCTAATATACAAACCTATAGCCCATATTTTCAACCTGTCCATCAAAGAAGCATCGGTACCTCTAGAATGGAAACATTCCTATGTTAGTCCACTTCACAAAGGGGGCCCTAAAGATGATCCAAATAACTCCCGACCTATCTAAATTTTGTCCCCGTTGATGAAAATGTTTGAAAAATTATTGGACTACCAAATTAGCAGTTTACTGTCCGACAACAATCTCTTCCATCGAACCCAATCTGGGTTCAGAAAAAAATACAGCACCACATCTGCTGCATTAGACTCTCTAAATCACATTTACAGTATCATTGATAATAAGCAGTACTGCGCCAGTCTCTTTCTTGACTTGTCCAAAGCCTTTGATACAGTCGACCACAACACCCTGCTTAGTAAACTAAGTTGCCTCCGTTTCTCCAAACACGCAGTGGAATGGTTAAAAAATTACCTCTCTTCTCGCACCCAAACTGAATTCATAGATGGTTGGAGGTCAAACAGTGTTAAGAACAAAAGGGGTTCTACAGGGTTCCATCCTCGGCCCCCTCTTGTTCTCTCTTCATGTCAATGACTTCGGCACTGACCTGGATCATTCCAGGGTAAATCTGTTTGCAGATGACACGATACTGATTACTGCTGGCTGCTCTCCGGATGACGTGATTGCTAAGCTCCAGGGTGATTTCAACAAACTACAACATCAGCTAGTTGTTCTTAAATTAGTCCTGAATACCTCCAAAACCAAGGTGCTATGCTTCTCACCAGGACTAAAGCAGGAAGTTATTTTTCCCCAATTACATTCCTTAAATAATTATCAAATAGAGCAAATCAAGATCTATAAGTATATTGGGGTCATCTTTGATTCAAAACTGAATTTTCAAGATCACATTTATTATATTGGTAAAAAGACAAAATTCAAAATTGGTTTTCTGTATCGATACAAGCATTGCTTCCCCCCTATGTTCCGTTTGGAATTGATAATAGCTACCATACTTCCTTTACTTGACTACTGTGACATCGTATATAAATCAGCCCTCAGTACAGTACTGAAGAAGCTTGACCCATTTTATCACTCGGCCTTAAGATTTTCATTGAACTACCCATATCGGATCCACCACTGCGATCTCTACATTGGGTCAAACTTAACATCTCTTAATGATCAACGGCCTATGCATCAGATATTATTTATTCACGATGTACTTACAAAAAAATCAGCAGACTACCTGCTGGATCTCCTCACTGTTTTGAAGAAGAAATGTGACCTAAGGTATTCGCTCATTTACCAGCTTCACATTCCTTATTGCTGTACAAATACTGGAGAAAGGTCCTTTGATGTTGATTCCCCAGGGTCTGGAATGCTATCAGCAGTAAACTGCAACTTGTATCACTACCTGTGAGATCTGCACTCAAAACTGCTCTTGAGGAGCTGTACCCCCCCCCCCCCGCTGCCACTGCTATGCAGAGTGGCCTGAAGTCAAATGCACCGCTCCGGATGTCCGCTGCAAGGTATGATCTTGAGTTTTGATGATAGTGTGCTGATCTTTAAAGATGCATTGACATGTTTTTATACTCTTGCTGATACTCCTGCTGTTATGGAGTGACTCATGCTGTCAGCTATGGCTGCAAAGTTTGGTCGTACATGTTATGGATATCACAGCTCCTATGATCACTGTTACATTTGTAGGGGTGTTACGGAGGAGCTGTATGTGTAGGGGTGTTAGAGAGAGAGCCGTTATGCATGGCAGCTTATGGGAAACAAACACAGTGGGCGGGGCTACGTGAGTGGACGGGGGGGGTGCTCTCAACGACGTCCGCACCATGCAGCCCGGGGCCCCACCCCTCAGCGGGGGTGGAGTATAAAGGGGGATGTGTCAGAGGGCTCGGGGCAGAATGTTTAAGTAAACTCTTGAAGACCGAAGACTGCCTAGCTAGAGCCCTGGACTCCCCTGGGACGCCGCCCTTGTCAGGGCCGCGCAGGACCGAGCCAGCGGCGTGGTCCCGTGAACCAGAGCCAGGACTCTGGGACTCCGGGTACCGTAGCCCGACTGACCAGTGTCGGGCCAGACAGCCTCCCCTAGCCCAGTATTTGGAGGATTAGGAGGCAGGCTAGGGGTAGCTAGCCGTGTGTTCCCAGCTATCCGGGTGAGGGGGCCGATACCCCCTCCAGTACTGTATGTACCCAGTGACTGTTGTGAAATAAATACGTGTGCCTCTACTCGGGTGTCCACGCGTCCTCAACGGTACTACATCTGGTGACAGAAGTGAACAACAACGAACATGGACACGCGCCGAACAGCTCGGGCCGGGGTGCAGGAGGCGGAGGACACCGCGGGAAGTGCGGTGCCAGAGACGGCTGATGGAGGCAACGAGCAGCCGGGCCGAATGCATCCTTACCGGGGCATCAGGAGGAAGGGGAGTCGCCATCCGACGGACTTCGGCTGGCGCACGCGAGGCTGGCGGAGCTGCTGTATGCTGCTGCCGCCACACTCGAGAGCATCACTCGGATGGGGGCTGCTGGACCGCCGCGGGGCGAGGACGGCCGACGACCGTTGCGCCTTCCCGCCATTTCTACTGACTACAACTTTGAATCTCCCGCCATCGCCGCAGCAGCTGCCGAGGGCGTGGCCAGCCTCAACCTGGGGTCCGACATCGGCCTCGCAGGGGCTGCCGCGTCACCACCAACGGACGGAGCGTCACCATCAGCGCGACAGGCGATTCCATCTGTCGTTCGTGCCGACGCTCAGCCGAGTTGCGGGGACAGCAAAGCGCGGGCCTCCACGGCGATCGCTGCGCTACACCAAAGGCTGCCCCCGCTGAAAGAGTTTGTAGCTGAGGAGGGCGACTGGGGGGGGTTCCAGCGGCGCTTCCTCGCGCACCAAGAAATGGCGGGGTGGTCGGACGCCGAATCCCTCTGCGCGCTGCCGGCGCTCCTCGACGGCGACGCCCTCGCCGCTCTTACGTCGGCACCGAGGGACAAGCGCTCCACTCTTCAGATGGCGCTGCAGTTGCTGGCTGGGGTCTACGGACCTTCGGCGGAATGCAGACAGCGATTTTACGATCGCCAGCGGGGTGCAAAGGAGTCGCCCCTCGCCTACCGTACGAGCCTTCTGGCGTTGGCAAAGACGGCCTTCCCTCGTATGGATGACCAAGGCGTGGACGCGATGGTCACTGAGAAAATTCTTCTGCTGGCGGACGACCTGGACATCGCCATCGTCGCACAGGAGGACACGGAGATGGGTTCCCTCCAGGCGGCGCGGCTCCTCCAGGCTAACCTCCTGTCACAGCGACGGAAGGCCAGCAGGGCAGCGGCCGGGCGTACGGTGGCTGCCGTCACCCCCCCGACGGAGGAGGTCTACGCCGCCGACTTCCGACAGCAGCAGAGGGTGGGAGTACGGGCGGGCCGGGATGGGTCGGGCCGCTCCGACCGTCCGTCATCACCGCCTGCGCTCCCGCGCTGCTATAACTGCGGCATCCGGGGCCACGTCGCCTCGGGGTGCCGCTCTCCTCGACAGCGGGGGACGACGCCTCGCCGGGACGCCGGCCCTCCTCCTCCTTCCAAGCTCCATCAACATGACCCGGCGAGTCGCGGCACCCCACATGTTTGGCCAAAGCACACACCCGTTACACACAAGCACACCGCAACGAACGGGGGGCCAACATTGCGCACCGTCGGGCCAACACGCACCACTATGGGGACCCAAATCGAACCCAGGGAGTGGTCCGTGTTGGCCCACCGCGTTGTGGCGGCGTCGTCGGGGTCGTCGGCCGTAGTAGGGCACATTGACGGGGTCGAAGTGCGTATCCTCGTCGATACAGGAGCGTCGGCGACTATCATTTCGGAACTCATATACAACATTCTCCCCGTCCAGAGTCGTCCTTTGCTACCGGTTAATGTCCCATTCTACGCTGCTAACGGGGGCTCATTGGGTATCATGGGTCAGATTCGCGCACAAATTTCGATCGGTGATATTAAATTGTCCGGCCCCATTTTTGTTTCCTCCTCGCTGGCGGTTCCGTGCCTGCTGGGGACGGACTTCTTGGGCAAAATGCCAATTCGGATTTTGATTGATCAAGGTTGCATTGAGCTCCCGTCGGGACGACGGATGGCGTTTTTGCCTTCCCCTACTGCGGCTCGGTCGGCGTTCGCGACGGTACCGGCGTTTGTCGTTCAAACGGTTCGCGTGCCGCCGGGGGCACAAATGTTGGTGCCCCTAAAACTTCGTAGGCCCTTCGCTAAGGGTGTTGGGGACCAGGGTGTCCTGCTGGGGCCATCTAGGGCCGGGGTTAGCGGGCCGCATTTAATTCCCGCCCAGACCATCGTAAGGGGGGACGAGGACCCTTTCATCGCGGTCCTCAATGTGGGGTCGCAGGCCGTGGTAATTCCTCAAGGGACCGTGCTTGCTCACGCAACGCCGGTGCCCTGCGAGGAACCTGTCGCCAATCACGTTGGCACTGCCACTCTGCCGCTTCCACATTCGGACACCGATGAAGGGTGGCTTGAGGCGCTTTGTGCGGGATCGACGGACCTGTCGGATGTAGAGCGTCAAAAACTTAGGACACTCCTGCGCGAATTTGCCGACGTGTTCAGTCAGAACAAATTCGATTTAGGCTGTACCCATTTGCTGCGTCACCATATTGATATGCGTGACAGCGCGCCCATACGCCAAAATCCCTTCCGGCTGAGTCCCGCCGAGAAGGACCATGTCAAATCGGCTGTTGATGACATGTTAGCCGCCGACATCATTTCTCCCTCTACCAGCCCGTGGGGAGCGCCGATCGTTCTGGTTAAGAAACAGGATGGATCGTTGCGGTTTTGCGTCGATTTTCGCCGCCTCAACAAAATTTCCGTTACTGACGCATACCCGCTTCCCCGTATTGACGAATCGCTGGACGCCTTGGCGGGGGCGCGATTCTTCTCCACATTGGATTTGCTTTCGGGATTCTGGCAGCTTCCTCTGGACGATGAATCTAAGCCTAAAACTGCATTCCGTACACCACATGGTCTCTTCCGATTTAACCGGTTGCCGATGGGATTACACTCGGCGCCGGCGACTTTCCAGCGATTGATGGAATTGGTTTTGGCTGGATTGCAGTGGGATTCGTGTTTAATCTATTTGGATGACGTTATCGTCTTTAGCAGAACATTTGACGAGCATCTCCAGAGGTTGCGGGCCGTTTTCCTCAAAATGCGGGCTGCTAATTTGAAATTTAGACCCCAAAAGTGTCATTTATTGCGCGAATCGGTACGTTATTTGGGGCACATCGTTGGACGCTCGGGTATTGCTACCGATCCCGCCAAAACGCAGTGCGTCAGCTCCTGGCCGACTCCCACCTCGGTGGGAGAGGTCAGGAGCTTCGTTGGTTTCGCGTCATATTACCGACGCTTTGTCGCGGACTTTGCCACCATTGCTAAGCCCCTGCACGCTTTGACGTCAAAGGGGGTCCGCTTCCATTGGGGACAGGAGGAGGAGGCTGCGTTCCGCTCCCTTCGGGACGCTCTGGTTAATGCCCCTCCCCTGGTTTATCCCGATTTTTCAAAACCCTTTGTGCTCGATACCGACGCGAGCAACACAGGTATTGGGGGCGTGCTTTCCCAGGTGGTTGAGGGCGTGGAACGGGTGGTCGCGTACGGTAGTCGAGTGTTGTCTCCAGCGGAGCAACGATATTGTGTCACCCGTCGGGAACTGCTGGCAATTGTCTATTTCATCCAGCAGTACCGGCCATATCTGTACGGGCAGCGTTTCACCGTCCGTACAGACCATGCGGCGCTACAGTACGCCCTGCGAGTCCAACAACCATCGGGACAATTGTCTCGATGGCTGGAGGTTCTCCAGGATTTTGATTTTGAGACCACGTACCGTAAGGGCGTTCGCCACACCAACGCGGACGCTCTGTCGCGCATGCCAACCACCCCCGAATGCGCATGCCTCCTGGGGTCGGGTCGGTGCAGGCATCCTGGTGAAATGCCTGTTCCGGTCTTGGCGGCTGCTGACGACGCAGCGTCAATGACGAATTCCATCGCACAACAGGGATCTGATTCCCTGTTGGGGTTGCCTGCCACGGAATGGGGGCGTTTGCAGATGGAAGATACCTCCCTCCTTGCGTTGCGCCGCCGCGTCGGGGACCGGGGGCGGGGTGATGCCGACGCATGGGAAATGCTCGGTGGGTTGTTAATGCATTGGGACGGGAAATCCCATCGACACCGGCTGGTGGTCCCTTCAGGGTTATGGGGTAGGGTGGTGTGGGCCGCTCACGAGCGCCTCCTCCACCTGGGAACCCAAAAGACCCTGGCCTTGCTCCAACTTGATTTTTTTTTGGCCGGGCATGACAAGGGATGTCGGGGATCTGTTAGGGTCGTGCCCTAGGTGTGCGCAGCGGAAACCACCAGCGAGGGAGTCGAACCCGCCCCTGCAGTCTATCAGGGTCTCCCGGGTGAACGAACTTGTCGCGCTGGATATTCTGGGACCGTTCCCCGCCACCCCCAGGGGAAATAGATATTTGTTAACCGGGGTGGAGTACTTCACGCGCTGGCCTATGGCCTGGCCCCTGGCCAACCAGTCGGCAGCAGCCATCGTGGAGGCCTTTGTCCAGGGATATGTCCTTGACAAAGGTGCTCCCGAGCGGCTGCTGACCGACCAGGGTAAAATTTTTTCTGGCAAATTGCTCCAACAGGTCTGTGAGATCCTGGGCACGAAAAAGATTTGTACCTCTCCATATCACCCACAAACCGACGGGATGGTCGAGCGGTTGCATCGTACCATCACGTCGATGTTGTCACAGCAGGTTTCGGACTCACAGACAGATTGGGACTTGAAAATTCAGGGGGTCCTGGCAGCGTACAGATTGGCCCCCCATGCTGCGACGGGATTTTCCCCCTTCTTCCTTATGTATGGCCGCGAACCTGACCCACCTGTTCGGGCCCAGCTGCAGATCCCAGCGCCACAGGGAAAAACTCAATTGGCCGAACATGTTAAATTTAACCTGGAAAAATTGACAGAGGCGCGGGATGCTGCCATGCAGAATTCTGACATGCGGCAGAGGGCTAATGAGCGCCTCAGACTGGGTCGCGCGCATGTGCTACAGTGGAAGCCGGGGGACAGGGCATGGCTGCACTGTCCCCAGGTACCACTCGCGACCTCCTCAAAACTGGTGCGGCTGTGGCGGGGCCCCGTCGAGGTGGTTGAGGTCCTGAGACCTCAGTGCGTACGCATTAAATGGGGGAAGCGCCGGTGGTTTGTACACCCCTCCAGGCTCAAACCCTTCGTTGCGGTGCGAGGTCCCACTACACACGCGCGTGGCCAAACATGTGGGGGGGCGACCGACTCAAAGAGTTCGTCTCCGCGGCTCTCGCCTGACGCGTTGCCGGCTGTCCCGCCCCCAGGTGCACCGGGAGTGACGGGCTCACGCCCGACGACCCCCACGGGGGATGCCAAGGGTCTTGCGACGTCAACAACAGACTCACTCGGAGATGGACACTTGCCACCCGACGGCCTGCCGGCCGGGGTTATCCCGTGTGACGGGCCTGCGGCGAGGACGCGCGCAAAAATGCGCAGACTCTTGTGACGCACGGAGTGAAAATGGAAAAAAAGGGAAAAAAGAATTTTTTTTTTTTTAATATTTTTTTTCCTGTGTACGTTCACATGTTATGCTCACTGTGTGCGGCGTCGGTGGTGTGCTCCTGGCACATTGCATTGTACGAATGTTGTGTTCGCTGTGTGTTGTGTGTGTGCTGGGGGGTTTCCTGAAAAAAATGTATATACGTTGGTTGTACGGATTTCGTATTTATTCGGGGGTGGGGTGCGTCGGGTTATTTTCCCTTCCTGTTGTTCTTCTCGTTGCGTTATTGTTGTAAAAATGAGGCACACGCTGGGGGATCGAGGGGTGAATAAACATTTATTGTCAAGGTTGCAGCCGGGACGGCTGCGAGCTGTACAGGGGGGGTGATGTAGGGGTGTTACGGAGGAGCTGTATGTGTAGGGGTGTTAGAGAGAGAGCCGTTATGCATGGCAGCTTATGGGAAACAAACACAGTGGGCGGGGCTACGTGAGTGCACGGGGGGGGGTGCTCTCAACGACGTCCGCACCAGGCAGCCCGGGGCCCCACCCCTCAGCGGGGGTGGAGTATAAAGGGGGATGTGTCAGAGGGCTCGGGGCAGAATGTTTAAGTAAACTCTTGAAGACCGAAGACTGCCTAGCTAGAGCCCTGGACTCCCCTGGGACGCCGCCCTTGTCAGGGCCGCGCAGGACCAAGCCAGCGGCGTGGTCCCGTGAACCAGAGCCAGGACTCTGGGACTCCGGGTACCGTAGCCCGACTGACCAGTGTCGGGCCAGACAGCCTCCCCTAGCCCAGTATTTGGAGGATTAGGAGGCAGGCTAGGGGTAGCTAGCTGTGTGTTCCCAGCTATCCGGGTGAGGGGGCCGATACCCCCTCCAGTACTGTATGTCCCCAGTGACTGTTGTGAAATAAATACGTGTGCCTCTACTCGGGTGTCCACGCGTCCTCAACGGTACTACACATTGTTTTTATAGCTTTATTTTGGTTATATTTGAAAACGTATGGTTAAGCCATGGTTGTTTGTTGAAGTACGGAGTTAGCCTGATAACTTTATCTAAATTGTCTTATGGTTGTTATTGTTCGACTTGCATACCATTGGGATTTTTGCACACAGCGTTGATATCCGGTGCTTTTTTCTGGAAGATTTTACTTTTTTTTCCTGGATGTTTCTGTTGTGCATCGTCACTTTAAGATGTTCTTTGTTCGTGTTTTGTTTGTTGCGGTTGCACCCGAGTCAAGGGCCTCATGGCTCACAGGGCTATACCTGATAAATGAAATGAAAAATGAACGGGTCTCAGGAACTAATTATGTTCATAAGTCGAGGACTGTTATGTGTTAGGCTACGTTGCCTGGTAATTACAGAAAAAACACAATCGATTCACTGCTGGATGAAGGCTTCCCTAAGTCGTCGCCAAAACACTTGAACAAGCAAAGCCATCATGTAAAAAATGGGCAGCCACATTTGACCAGTTCATGTACCTCGGTCGTATCTCCATAAGGCCCAAATGTGCGGGATACCCTATCATGCTATATAACATGCTCTGTGATATCATACTATATTCGAAAAAAATTAAGTTTTCCGGCTGGATGACATGGGTGGATTCCTGTCTGGCTGGCTGCCAAGCTCCCAAGTGCATGTGCGCTGTGGTGACATCACCGGGCACATCTGTACGATGACGTCACCCACATCCTACAGTGGTGAGCCAGGTTCGTTCATCGCGATGACGGTACGCCTGTCCCCCCCACCCACCCTCCACCCAGGATGTGTATCAATCGCAAATGTGTGGGATACTCTATCAAGTTATTACATTATCATACGCTCACTATCATTTCTCGAACTTTACGATTAGCACGGTTGGCTATGTACGGTGCGAAAGAACATACACTACATACATACTACCATACTATATTACAACACGTGAGGTGATGGAGAGAGAGAGGTGGGGAGCAGAGCGTGAAATCTTTCTTGAAATATTTCATTTAAAAAGGGGGGGGGGCACATAAAGCAAAGCATAAAAAAACGAAATGATGAACGAAGCAAAGTGCCGACTACACCGAGCATCTTCTTGTTTCCTCTGATCGTAAAAAAGAGAGAGAGGTGGAAGGCGAGGGTGGGAGAAAGAGGAAGAGACTGAGAGAAGAGGGGTGGGGAGAGAGTGAACGGGCATTAAACGGAGAGGAGAGAAAAAGCAAAACGAAAAGAGGACAGCGAGATAATGTGGCAAACAGTGGGAGAGAAGATTCAGGAGAAGCTGGAGGGATTGAGACGGGAAAGGGAGAGGTGGGAATAAAGAGAGCGAGGGTGAGAGGTGAGAGGAACTGAGAGAGATAGGAGGGATGCGGATGAGATAAAGTGGAGGGAGGATAGGGGACAGACGAATTCAGAAAAAAAGACAAAGCTAGAAACCGAGATAAATTGTGATATGCATTACAGAGAAGGCAAGAGAAAGCTGCAGACAGGGCTCTAAGTAAGAATAGACGTTTTGCTGGCTGGTTGGGAGGGACGCACGAACGGCCACGTCCAAAGGACATGCGGGTTACTAGTTAGATATTAAACTAAGATTTGAAGTAGCAAGTACAGTATTTCAGAAACAGACACCAATATGGAATTCAGACATCTTCGTTACAAACACAAACATCTAAACCTTCAAAAAAAGTGCTGTCTGTACTTAATTATAGCACTGAATCGTGGCCTTTCAAATAAGTAAACAGAGCAGAAACTGAACAACTTTGTCAACTAACGAGCCACACAAATCCCACAGGTTAAATCGTCACACCTGATTGCAAGCGAGATGTCCACCTTCTTAGTTGGTCACATTCCAGCATCAGAGATTAAAAAAATGTGTGCTACACACATACCTTGCTCATGTGCTCCGCGCGCTCAACACAAGCCTACGAAAGGAGGCCTCTGCTTCGATTGGCAACCAGAAGGCCAAGATAGAAAGGGATGGCCAAGGGGAACGCTACACCGTTCAACAGAGGCAGATGTTGGAAATTATAAATGTTATGGATTTACCCTCCAACACACCAGCGTGCTGAAATAGTAACGAATTGACACATTTTTTTACGTGACAAACCGTGACAATTGGCTGTGTTGGATGGCGGTGGGTTAATGACACATTTATATTTACGTGACCTAACCCAACAAAAAACCCTTTTATTATGAGATGCGGGAAAGCTCAACTTAAACAACAACACGTTAGTGGAACAAGCACCAAGGCTGCACCGAGGGGTAACATCTGTCTTATGCCTTCTGTGACTGAAGGCAACTAATGAAAATACAGATGAAACACAGCAACTCAAGTCTCGGAGGAAGTCTCTATAACGTACAGCAGATATATCATTATATCAACGACATGAATATTGACAGCATAACACAAAGAACTAGATAATCAATAAATACACATCAGCCATCAGCCAATACAAATGTTAAAGGAAGTTATTACACGACCTTATTAAAAAGTCCTCCCTCCTCTTCCACTGGGCAAATCAATGATCTCAATTGTATCAGAATCCTGATGCTCATCTAAAACACGTTTGATAGTCCCTGCCGTGACTAACTCTGCTGAGGATGACCCTGCCGCGGATGACCTTGTTGAGGATGACCTTGCCGTGGTTGACCCTGTTGATGATGACCCTGTTGAGGATGAGACTGCCATGGGTGACCCTGCCATGGATAACCCTGCTGTGGATGACCTTGATGACGATGACCCTGTTGTGGATAACCCTGCCGTGGTTGACCCTGCCATGGATGACCTTGATGACGATAACCCTGCCGTGGATGATTCTGCGATGGATGACCTGACAGAGCCAGTTGTTGTTCACCCCAGCAATCCCTTAAAACGAGTGTATCGTCTTCAAATTAACATTGTCAAAAAATATGGCGTTTCTTTTTTTTGTAATTCCCATGGTGCCACTAATCGGAGCAAAGCAATTTTGTCCTGGAAAGTTGGAAAAATGTTTAAGCAAATAATGATAAGAGTCATCTTCAAGCACAGAATCAATACACAGGTTGTGTCCTACATGCATTAACGGCCCTTTACCATCTCCCTCTACAGTCGGTGTATTTACTGACATCTTAATGTGCGCTTAATGTATACGTGCAGTTCGTGCAAGTGTGTATGTTATATGTTATTTTATATATACTGGAATGATGCTGCATTTGGTTGTGTGCAGTATGTATGTGACAAATAATGCATACGCAGCTTCGCATCAACTCAAGGTGTCTACTGCTCAAATTACCAATGGCAAACAAACTTATCTCTGTGGGTGGCCCTAGACCATTGGTATAAATTACACTGCCATGGTGGGGTCATCCAAAGGACATCCACTTTTGACTTCCCAAAAAGTGGTACTTATTTTATCCCAGAGGGATTATCAGCCAAATACACGGATTGAATTAATAGCGTTTAACATATATATTCTAAGTCTATTTATATTTTTGCTATGCATATGATGACATGTAAACTAATACATGAGGTATCAGTACTGTATATTCACTCAGGGCATCATTGGTGAGAATTTCCTGCAAAAAACTGCATTTGAATTCCACCTTGGGTGATCCTTGCGAGAATCGCGATTGTTCTATGAATGTTCCCATGTTACATTATCCATTGATTTGAATGGAACATGAAGAGGGTTAACATTCCATTAATTTGTTGATCGTGGAGTTGCCAATTGCATCGCAATTGTCATTGAAACCAATTTACATTCTGTAGACAGACCCTAGGCCGTTTAAGAATCTCCATGAATTTCACTGGCAGAATTAAGTCAATCTCATATTATTCCATTGATTTGAATTGAAAATTGCAATTGAATAGAGCTCTATGATACGTGTTCTACTGACACAGCTGAATACAGCAGAAGTGGTTCTGACATGGTTGGATCATAGCGAGAGCTTCTCTGTGACATGACAAACCGCAGCAGGGGCCACAAAGTAACAGAACGAACAACAATAAAGAACCAAAAAGGTTAAACAAAAGGAAAAATAGAAAAAACATAGGCAAACTAAGAACCACTTCTATAATTTCCATTAGATTGCAGGATTTTAAAATAAGCAAATGCAAACTCCAAAATTTTACAACACCACCATAATATCATGTAAGGAATCATATTTGATTTCATGAATAAAATCATGATTCTGCAAGGGATTGTGAAAATTGTCCAGCACCGACATATAAATATGGAATAGCAACACTGAGCTTGAATAAAGACATTAACAAAATACAAATCAGAAGAGGGGTCTGGCAAGGAGATGCACTCTTATACCAAGGCAATGCACAGCCATAGTCGAATATATGTTCAGAAATTTTAATTCGGGAAATAAATCCATCAGCATACATTGACAAAATATGAACACCCATATCTGCTGATGACAGAGCCACGATAACAACCAAAAGGAAAACGAACTACAGGAAACTGTTGAAAATGTTAGCAAAGAATGTTGCAATGCTGGAGAACAGATGAATAAAACATAATGCTCAACTAGTTCATTGACCAAAAGAGAATAACTGTTCGAGGAACACAACAACAAGTTATTATGTTTAGGGCATTTATTGAAGGTGGACACGGATCATAGTAATAAAATAACGAGGCAAGGGAGAGTAGGTAGGAGAGCTTTTGGAACACTGAATTTTGATAAAGAAAGCAACATCCCAAAGTGTCGAAATTTGTTTTCATTCAGTGCCAATTACCTGCTATGAGATGGTTTGAAAAACATGTTCACTGACAAAAATAATGTTGAATAAAATCTGAAAAGTACATAAAGCATGTCTGTATGTATGTTGAACTTCTTTCGCACCGTACTTAGTCAACCGTGCTCATTGGAGGTGGGAGCATGGAGTCATATATTTTGGGAATTGCACTAAGGGACAAAAGGTGGAACACATGGATCAGAGAACAATTGCAATATCGTGTAAATCGCATTAATTGTTAAGAAAAAAACTAAGTATGTTTGGACACGATTAGTGACGGAATGGCAACCAAAGAAGGGAACATGCAAGGGACAACCACGGCAGAGATGGAGCAAAGATATGAGATCATGTGGAGCGGTAAGATTGATCATGGCATCGTAAGACCTTCAGGGATAGCGACGATGTGCTAAGGCTTTCATCCAGCTGTGAAGAGACCATGACATGATGGTGACGGTGGTGTGTTCACATCTTTTATGGCATTGACACAGCCAATACCTACAAATTCAGGTGTATGGATCAAGATGTCATGAAAGTAATGCAAATTATGTTATCACTAAATATTGTATCCAACTGCCAGTTACTGAAACTGTATTGCATCGATGTAATATCCAAGGTCTGCTGTTGCAGTGTCCTTCCATCTGGCTCTACGTCTTCCCCGTGGTTGTCAGCATCCGAGTGCCCGCTCCACTGTCTAAGTAACATTCCCTCCTCCATTCCGCATATGCATCCTACCCATCGCAATGTCCCCTTCCTCATTATTCTACAATGGGTTCCTGCTCCATGTTATTTTTAACTGCCAGGCTGCCAACCATTTCCTGCCACTACATTCTGAACATCATCTGCACTCCTATGCTCAAAGGCCACCAGCTACTCCCTCATTGTTTCATTAAAATCCAGCTCTCTGAATCACACACTCACAGTTATCACTCCTGCCTCAAACACCCCTGCTGAACGTTGATTCCGCTAATCTTTAAAAGCGGATTTTGGAGCACATCACAATCCCAACCTTCTAATGAAAAATTTTTAATGGCTTTTTTTCCACTTCCAACTGCTCCATACTCCGTGGAGCCTTTATCTTATGCAGTTCTTCCAACATTTACCAGCAACAGCCTTACATACTCTCATCAATAATGGACCCCTGCTGCTTTAGCAGATTTTACCGGTTGTACTTCTGTTTAAAACTCTTCTCGGGATACTTATTTCTCGAGCCATTCATAATTCTACAATTAATTATTCCCCTACTGCTTAATGTTTTCAGATTCAGCAAAAGTCGTGTGGTTGCTCCCACCTCACTTAACCAGCTATGCTATACCTCATTGTCTTTAAAATAAATTAAAATGTATTTCTGTACTGCATTCACGCTATTCCTTACTGGTTTTAAGGCCACGTTCTAAAATCTCCTGTTAATCAGAGAGAATAATTTACATGCTCCTCTTAGTCTCTTTAAAAAATTCCATTTGCTGTCATCATGGGAGAAGGACAAAAGCATGAGCAGGAGTCATCTGAATCTGCTGGCTAAAGGGGCTGTGTTCGATGGCTGCGGGACAGCTCAGCTAGTACAAGGCAGGATGAGCCTCGGCAGCCCTATGCAATGCACACGCGCCCTGTGGGACCTTGGGTAATCACCGCATTATCAGAGGCAGATGAGCCTTTGACGTATTCACTGCAAGAGGAGTGTCTGCTGCTCAGTGTCCTATCGGCTACCTACCCACAAACTGTGACATGAGCCCAATTACATTGACTGCAATAGCTCCAAATTGTCACAATCAGCCATGCGATATTTTTTTTGATACTTAACCTATCCAATTACCTTTACAATTCTTCATATTTGAATTACCATTTCATGGCAGATGGCGCAATAACATCCACCCAAATTGTCCCTACATGTTTCGCACCATTACGTCTCACTCTTTCATCTAATCATTGCTGGAGTGCCCACAGCATATAAAAAGAAAACATCCCTTTTTTCCCACAGTGTATTATCACATCCCTTGAATCCATGACCTCTTTTCCCAATCCGCTTCTGAAATCCCTCTATGTGACATGGTCGCCATTGTGGATGCCTGACTGCACCGCCCCCCGTTTATCTCCGTGGAGCCGGGTCTCAGGCATTCCCACCCGCCTATCCACCTCCCTCCGCCTCAGTCGAGGACCCCTACCTCATCAGGTGCCCCCTCCAGCACCATGAAATGGTTCGTGGTGACGAGGTCCTGTTGGGGCCTAGTGCAGTGTTTTTCACAAATTTTCGGAGGGGGGCCACTTTCGCCGATAAGACATCATCAGTATGAGCGCCACCACACATTTGAAACCTTTAGGGTTTGACAGCAGCATGATGATGTTTTTTTTCACTATTTGTGTGTTGTCGGGGGCCTCACGTCAGGGTCACATGCCAGGGGCCGCACTAAAGGCCACCATGCGTCAACAGTGGCCCCCGGGCTTTGCAATGAAAAAGAACACTGGCCTAGTCTCACCCCTCCTACATTGACCTTCTACTTGCCGTGGGCAGGGTTGCGATCGCGTGCGGCCCGCTGATAGTGTCCAGGTGAGGGCACGGCCTCTTCCGGGGCCCCCTGACCAATGGGGAAAGCAGGCTGAAGGAGACCCCTGAACAACGAGCCATCTATTTAACACGTAATAGGCTTTTGCAACTAATATTATCTATAATAGATGTTTTTGGATTAAATCACGTGAATATAAATGTGTCTTTAAACCCACCACCACTCAACACAGCCCATTAATTCTTTCCTGCAGTCCCGTCTACGGGAACAAAAACTACATCGACTTCTACAACTACTACGACAACATATACTAATACTACTACAAAAACTGTAACATCTCAACTTCCACAACCACTTTAACAATTAAAACTATTACAATAAAAAACTAATTCAACAATTACTAAAATTAACTATTACGACCATTTCAGTAACTACTACTGCTGCCACAATAACTAGTACAACTACAACAACTATTTATAATATAGCAACAACAAATATGTCTAATGCAACTACTTGTAAAACTATTGCAACAATTAGTAACTATTTCTACTACTGCAACAATTTGTACAAATACTACGAACATTTTTACTTCAGCAACTAATTTTACGACAACTAAGACAACTCTTTTGACTGTAACAACTGATTTTACTTACTTCAACAAATATTTCTACTACAAAAAATATAAATATTTCTACTGAGTGCGAAGACGCTGTGTGCGGAGTCGCTGAGTGCAAAGACGCTGTGTGCGGAGTCGCTGCGTGCGAAGCTGCTGTGTGCGAAGCTGCTGTGTGCAGGATAAGTGAGGTGCAGAATAGATAGGAGCAGGGAGAAGTCAAGTGTCTTTGACTGTACAGATAGTTATAGGAGTGCCTATAACTGGCGCAAGAACAGGTGAATAAAGTGTCAGCAGGTGACTTGTTACAACGTGTTGGTGTGAGTAATTTTTGAAGACACACAACTTGCACATGCTCCTACCTTTTTTTATGGTGCCCTTTGCTCCCACATGTTTGCACCGTCATTTTTGATGTGTGTGTTTATGTCATCGTTAGACTGAAATATAGAGCTGACTTTTTTCTCTGGCGCCTCTTTTGATTATATTATATTTGCACTGTTTTTTTTTATTTCCCGTGTGTTTAGTTTATGACTGTTAAATACCTCGTTTGTTAGTTTTGCAATATTTCTGAAAAGACCCTGTACTCATGCTAATTAGTCTTGAAGTTCTATGCAAAACTAGCTACTGCTGACCAAGACTAATTAGAGAATCTATCGAACTTGAAAGAAATAAAAAATGTTTTACCGTTCGGATAGCTACCGACTTAGTGCTGCGTGGAAGCAAATCACCAAATAACACATTGTTTAAATGCATGCCTAAACAGGGCAGCATACTTCAATAGGGATTACCGTTGGTACGGCTATTTTAATACACACAATGGACAGGAAGGACAAGATCAAAGGGCTCGCATAATGCGCATGCATAATGTACGTTGGCTCATTAATCCCCCCCCCCACTTTGCGCAAGAGCGCAGAAGTGTGGTCACCACATCTACGCCTCTATATAAGGAACGAAACAGGTGGACTTCTCCACAAATGTGGCTGTCGCCTGATGAAGCTCGTTGTAATTACTGGCGAAACGTCGTACTCAGATTGTAAATGTTGTGGCTTGGCTCTCCAACACACCGGTGTGCTGTACTAGTGACGAATTGGCACGTTCTGTTTACGTGACAACCCTTACGAGTTGACTGTGTCGGGTGGTGGCAGGTTTTAACGACACATTTATATATTTATGCGATCTAACCCAAAACAACTTCTATTACAACTACATCACGTCCCTCATCATGTTCAACACCCTCAGTGCACTCACCATCACACCAAATTTCTATTTTTGATAACATCACTTTAATGCTCCTTCTGCTCCACCAACAAAGGGCTTTAACAAGTTAACCTTTGGTAAATGGGAGGTTGCCCACCTCTGTTGCTGCTCCTTTGTCGAGAACTCGTTCCTCCATACTACAATCCCAAGAACCTTCAACTTCTCCAATCCCAAGCTTAAGATGTTCCTCTTCTCCTTGATTGTTCCTTTTGTTATGAGGAGTCTTAATTTGAACATTTACATTGTCCTTGCCTCTCTGATATGGAGCATTATACCCTCCCTCACTCCTCTGCAAAATGATGCTGTAAATCCTTTCATCGTCATTTTCAATTACTTATACAGTGCTAACAACAGCAGTCCATCTAAAAGCGAAATTGTAAATAGAGACGATGGTGGGTGATGTGAGGAAGTCAAATGTGCAGTGATAGAACAAATATTTTAAACATTCACAACCGTTGCACTGTTAATGTGCCCGAGTCGACAGCAAACATTACACAGTTGTCTTAGGTTATACAAGTGATCAAATTCACTATCTCCCATTTTATTTGATGAAGGGTATCAACTGTCAAGTGATGTGCAGTAGTCACAGGTGAATAAACATGTTTTTAATTTACTCTTGAATGTAACAACACTATTACAAGCTTGTTATACTCATAAATGTAATAAATGTTCCCAATGCTTGTTGATGCACAGACCCATTACGTGTACTGTACCCTTGCGCTGTGGTTGCATTTAGAAGCCTAAAATAAAATCCCACTCGTGTGTTCCGACAGAATACCGCTTGGCCACAACATTTAGAACGTGTTTACTACTGGTTCAAATGAGGATGCTTGACATTAACTAAATAAAACTCATCTAAAAAAAATTCGAGCTGGGCAACATGATTATATATATCTCGCAGTGGCGAGATGTTAACTACCTCGCCTGGTGTACAGGAGACCGTGGGTTCGATTTCGACTCTGACGCCTGCTGTATAATATGAGTTTGCATGTTCTTTCCGTGGTCGCGTGGATTTTTCTCCGGGTCCTCCGGTTTTTCCCTCCACATTTAAAAACGTGCACTTAGAGTATTTGGCTGCTATAAATTTCCACATGATAAGCTACTTCGTTAAGCTATCGTTTTTGCCCAGGTCGCTTCTGAAAAAGAGCTTTACAACTCTGTGGGCCTTACCTGGTAAAATAAAATATTGAAAATTGCATAAATTTCTATCCCAAGGGGAAAAACACAATTTAAAATAAACCAGGTGCAAAACCAAAACGATACAGTGTTTACTGTATTTTGAGCAATGCATTGTTTGAGGTGACCCTCTCACTGGGGTTTTGCTTCATTTTCACCTCAAAGGTGGCTGTAAAAGGTGTACATTTGCAAGTGATGGGCACAGCAGCTGCCAGCCCTCCTGACAACAAGCCGGAGGAAACGTTGACGCAAAACGTCTGTCCAGGAGGTGTTCACTCTGACGTGCAATTTATATGAAAGATATAAATGGAACGAAACAAACGAAATGAAGGTGACGTTCGAATAGCGCTCTGCGCCTGTGGGGTTTGGGCGAAAACATTTCGACCTACATATTTTCCTACAGCGATGGTAAGTAACAATTATTTTTTAAATGTACACACTACTACTAAGTAAGCCTTGGTGATTGACTCAATGAAAATACTGGCAATGATGTATCCTAGATCCCACAATTCTACATCATTAAGTCATTTAAAGACAATCAAAAATGATTGTCGCTCTTGTCACTGCCTCCATCACCAGTCACTACATCACCACTGCCAATGACGGATGATATTGACAAAATTGATTATGGATGTCGATAATAGTTATGGGTATGATAATGGCACTGAATAAGATTGCAATGATGGCTGTCTTTGCAACGTAAACCACTCGCCATTCACTTCTGCCATCACCGTTCACTACTGCCATGGATTAAAATGCTGATACGTTTTTAAATATTATCACGCTTGTTTACCCAGGAAAGCTGCGTGCCAAGTGTTCATAGGAGATGATGCTACTGCTGTGTGTAATCCCAATTGAAACATTTGCAGGTAATGTTTCAGCTTTGGAATGTTTGGCCATTTCCAGTTACATTGTATTGTTTCTATAACTAATAATGGCTGATGACTGTGATTATCATGATGAATACTATAGTGATGATGATGGGTTGATGATGGTCATCATTGCCATTGCTGCCTCTGTTTACAGCCGCTTTTAGTTAGAATGTGTTGTCGGATTTATTTTCTCACACTTCTGCCGATAATTATGTTATTTGCCTAGAAATACCTCACTCCTTCTAATTAGTGTGCATGTTGGAAGAAATAAGAATCATCATTGTAGTGATTTTTTTTAATCACATACAAACATACGTGTCCATCATTTTCGTCACGGGAATCATCATCTCTCCAATGTACCAAGCTAGGAGCTGTTTCATGTACAGAATTAAGTTGCGGAATTGACTGCACGGAATGTACTGAAAGCAAAGCTATCCAGCATAATCGCAAATAACAACGCAGTAGTACCCTCATCGCCATCTTCAAAATCACCACTCGAGATGTGTGGCACATTCTGGTATCTTTCAAGGTAATGGTTGTTGACAATGTCCTTCGGTGACTCGTACAAACCTGCTCGGCTGTGAGATTTTGAGATGGTTGTACAGCAAGTGGGTATAGGAGTTCGTGTGTGCGGACCTTTGCATGTTATTATCCCATATGTGTGTGCTTTCTCGGTGTGCTCCTGTTTTCTCTCAAATGCAAAAAAACGTCGTTATGAACTCGGTTAAGCTTTTTTGGATAAATAACATGATCAGCAAAAACAGTGGCCATTATCATCATCTCAATTACCATCAGTAGCAATAGCATTGTGGTCATCTCATTCACCCTCGTTTTCATCATTTTCTCAAATTTAAAACTCTTTTCTTTAGAACTGCTTTTTGTGTTTTGTGTGTTGTCCTTCCCCCACACCTCCGATTACACTGGTCTACAGCAAAAATGCTTCCGAAATAGATGTAGTCCAACTTTACTAATTCTGGGTCACTGAGAGTGAAATGATGCTTAAAATTGTTGATTGGCTATAGTTTTCAAGCTATGCTACTCGGTCAGTATATACGACCCTTGACTTGGGAATGGCGGAGGATAAGTGAGTTATAAAGGGAAGGGATCTCAATTTAAAACCATAAATTACTCAAATACATCTTTGACTGGATCTATGAATGACTGGGTTTGGATAGTACTTGCTTTTTGAGCAAAACAATTAATGATGCAATCTGAACCTGGTATTGTGCCATACATGATATTAATTGCATAATCTTATTCCTAGAATTCATGGATCATGCCATCATAACTAGGCTTACATCCCTCTGCTAAAGAAATTACCCTATATCAGCTCTAGAAATCCTAGTGTCGTGCTCTATTTGCCAGTGTTTGATTTTGCAAAGGGACACATTTCTGTTTATCCAAAGTGAGCAGAGATGCCTCGTACTTGTGTGAACAAAGCAGATTACTTCTGTTATGTTTGTGGTGAAGTGACTTTTGCATCACAAAAGCGCAGTAAAACCACTATGATTAATAAAGCCTATCACCTTTTTTTTGGCTGAAAAATTGGAGATCAGGACAAGATGTGGGCCCCACACATGCTGCAACACTTGTGCAACAAATCTTTGCCAGTGGTTGAACAGGAAAAGGAAATCTATGCCTTTTGCAGTGCCAATGATTTAGAGAGAGCCAACAGATTATATAAGCAATTGTTACTTCTGCATGGCACATTCAGTTGGGAAAGGTGTGTCAAAGAAGAAAAAGTGGACTGTGCATATTCCAAACATTCCATCAGCTATACGCCCAGTACTCCAAGGAGAATGACTTCCAGTTCCTAATGCACCAGAATAATTCTCAATTGAGTCAGATGAGGAAGAGGATGAAACTTCTGGTTCTGAACCATCAAAGTCACTTGACCCAGATTTTCTCCCATTCTCCTCCTCTGAACCACACCTCATAACACAAGGTGAAATTAAAGACCTTGTCAGGGATTTGGAACTACCCAAGAATAAGGCAGAGCTGTTGGGCTCCAGACTGGTGATTTTGGGTTTCCATGTTCCGTGACCATCAAAAGGATCTTGTCCCATTCTTATTAATGGAAGGTGATCTTGTAGCCTGCAACAAAATCCATGGTGTGATGGCAGTCCTCAACATCGTTCATGATCCAGATGAGTGGAGACTGTTCATTGATTAATCAAAGATGAGTCTTAAAGCTGTTTTGCTGCATAATGGCAATGTTTTGCCATCAATTCCAGTTGGTCATGCAGGCCATATGAAGGAAGCCTATGACAACGTGAAACAACTTTGGAGGTGCATAAACTATGACAAACATCAGTGCCAGCTTTGTGGCGATTTGAAGGTTGTTGCTCTCTTGCTTGGTCTGCAGATTGGATACACAAAGTACTGCTGTTTTATCTGCGAAATGAGATAGTAGTGCGAGAGATTCCCACTACATCAAGATAGATTGGCCACTCCGATAGTCATTGGAGCATGGGAGGAAATGTGTTCAGCATCCACCACTTGTTGAATCAAGGGAGATTTTGTTACCACCCTTACACATCAAGCTGGGTCTGATGAAGAACTTTGTCAAAGCCATGGACAAAACACAAGCAGCTTTCAAGTACCTCTGTGGAAAATTTCCAAGGTTAAGTGAAGCTAAGATAAAGGAGGTGTCTTTGTTGGTCCTCAGATTCGTGAACTTCTTCGAGATGATGCATTTGACAGTGCACTGCGTGGCAAGGAAAATACGGCATTGAAAGCCTTCCAGTTAGTGGCAACAAATTTTCTCGGAAACAACAAGGCAAACAACTACAGGGAGTTGGTGGAAAACCACCTCAAGGCATACAAAAGCCTTGGTTGCGACATATCACTAAAGATATTTATTTTTGCACTCTCATCTAGATTTCTTCCCACCGAGCTGTGGAGTAGTGAGCGACGAGCATGGCGAGCGATCACCAGAAGATTGCAACAATGGAAAACACTATCAGGGCAAATGGAGCCCATCAATGCTGGCAGACTATTGCTGGACAGTGACAAGAGATGATACATTTAATGATTACAAGAGACAAGCCAAGAAGCGCCGAGTAGACACTGCATAAGAACTAAACTATGTAGTTATATATGTGTAATAAAAGACTCGGACGCTTCTCTCTGTCCTGTGTCCTTTATTTGGGTTCGATCTCTTTTCCCTCACGGTACTCCCCTATATACTCTCCACTCTGCAGCCCCAGGCTGCTGTCGCTCACGTAGCCCAACTCCCTCCCTAGCAGCCCCGCTGCTGTCACGTCGTGCAGACCCCTGCTGCCCGACTCCTCCCTTGCAGACCCGCTGCTCTCTGCAGCCTCCTCGCTGCTCCTCCTGCCCCGGGGTCGGTCACTGTTGGCCGACGGTGCCGATCCTCGTGGCTCGGGTGGGTGGCGACCTCGCCACTCTCTCCTCACCCTTCGCCCTGCGTGGCCTCTCACTTTCCCAGTCCCCGATCACTCCCGACTGCTTCCGGTTACCCCCCTTATAGACCCTTACCCTCTCCCCCACGTGACGTAACTCCTCCCCCCATGACGTCACTTCCGGGAGGTCGTTTACGCCCGCATTACATATGTAATAGCATGGTTAGGCATTGTGTATATTCCCATTCATCATTACCCGTAGTAGCGGACATGTGTCAACAGGGGGTGGTAGACAGGCTAGGTAGGATGCCGGGCCATTGGGCCACTAGGTTCCCCAGACCCCAAGAGGGGGGCTGGGGGATATTACAGGGCCCCCTAGAGAGTTCCAGAAGGGATGCGTGGCTAGGTGCGGAGAGACCCTGGAACGGGTATAAAAGCCGGACCCCTGAACGGGTTCGGCAGTCCTCGTCCACCTGAAGACCTGAAGACCCGAAGAGCTACCCTGAAGACCTGAAGCGAAGAGCCCAGTGGGTAGAAACCGGACCCCTGGCTAGGGTCGGGTTCAGATATAACCAGCGCTGTAACCAGAGTAAGGGCACGTTAGTCCGGAGGGGCTACCTCCTCTGTGTTATGTTCCCTAGTTTGTAATAAACGTGTTGCCTCTAGCGAACCGTCTCCCTTGTCTTGGACCCACTACATATGCATAATAGTTGTTGGACCTTTGTTTCATAATACATTTTACTTATACAACCTTTTTGCTGACTTTGAAAGTGTTACATGAACAGGACAGGTGACATGTTATCATGTAAAGCAACCATAAACTCATGAAAAAACCTAGGTTTACAATATACATAGACGTAAAATGTAAAAACTTGAATGTTTTGGGAACAGTAGCCAATCAGTTATAATTGCCATATTTGAATTCAGCACATCAAAATCCATAATAAACAGCACAATTCATACTCTTTGGTTCTTTCGGTAAAGTCACGTAGGTGAAATAATAATAAATAAATAAAAATTGAATCACGATGTTTCGATTACAACACAAGCATTCATCATCAGGTGTGACAACCACAGCAATATTTTTTTTTACTGAAGTGGGAGAGATGCCGGAGTTAAGGGGTTTATATAAGTCAGAATGGGCGGTGGGTGGGAATAAGGGGAGGGGGAGCGTTGCGTGTGATCTAGGGACTGGGACGTGAGACTGGGCAGGGGGGGGGGGAAGTGGGCGGGGCTAGAAGTAAGAGGATGCGGTGGAGGTGTGCGGGGGGGGACAGCAATGCACCGACAACGATTGCAGCCAAAACAGATGAAGGAGCTCAATACAAAAAATATAGCCGTACTGCTAAACACTGAGGATGCAATTAACTCGATCAAATAGACTAGTAGCCTGTAAATAAGATGGAAAAACTATGAACAGTTAAATTTTACTTGGTTAATAACATCTCTCCAATGTATCCATCCTCTCGGTTGAAGTTATGTCTATGTTTATATATCTGGATAGCTTCATGAACAAATCTTTGATGGTAGCCAGACGGCTTGCAGAGCACCTTGGTCTCGGAGAAAACAATATCATGAGAGCCCACAGCGTTATAGCAATGATCAGCAACGGCGGAGGAATTAGTTCTGCCGTATTTCAGATCTGACTTATGCTCGCGGATACGGTCAGAAACATGACGTTTCGTTTCCCCAATGTAACAATGACTACAGATGCAACTTAGTTTGTAGACTCCAGGGTATTGCAAGTCAGGAATGACATCCTTCACAGATGGGATTAGATCACGGATGTTGTGTACTGTACTGAATCGGACCTGGATCTTGTGTTTGTTTAAGCACAATTAATCTCTGAAGCAGACGACGTATAAAACATTGTAGACCAGTGTTATCAAGATTTGTTACGTATGGTACAAAGAAGTTCAACATACGTACAAACAACAGAAACAGGATTAATTTCCTTCCACTTCCTGATCAATTCATTAATCCATGAAAATCTGCGGATAATAGGAAGACACGTTGAGCGGATAAGAACAAGTTTTGCAGATCGATTTGAGGGAAGAATAAGAGGAGTGGCTATGAGGAGGTTCACTCTCATATTCATTTGAGATTGTAGCAATAATTTTAGTGAGAGCATAACAACAATGTCTGCATATTTCAATAAAATATTAAGCAATAAATAGTTTCAGAAGGTGTTTGCTATTATTCTTTTGAAATTTCTCATAAAGCAGCAGGCATCCAGCTCGCATGGTAATACTAAAACACAAGATAAGCGAT
The DNA here is from genome assembly GCF_965212315.1 of Lampetra planeri. Taxonomy (NCBI): domain Eukaryota; kingdom Metazoa; phylum Chordata; class Hyperoartia; order Petromyzontiformes; family Petromyzontidae; genus Lampetra; species Lampetra planeri. The sequence continues at coordinate 13,514,409 of NC_136110.1, forward strand.
AGAGCAATAAGTAACACGTGCTTTGTTTACATGATCAGTGAAGGGATGCATGGATGTTTGTTCATGGAAACACATTCGTGTTCCTTTGCAATTCATTGCGACAATCAAAACGAGATGCTGAAAATATTGAAATAGGAGAATTAAAACATCAACATAAACACATGTTTACATGTGTCACCATCATCGTCATTAGTCTAGATCTATCCACTGCTGTATGAAAGACCCTCAATGTCATGTTCATCCCTTATGGTCTTGCAATGTCATTCCTATCACTCCGCCGGCTACTGATTGGCTGAGATATTTCTTGCCCAATGGGGGCTCTTCCGATTCCACGTGGAGAATCAGATAAAAACCGTGTCACGGATTAGGCAGCATGGCATTCAAGGAATTTCCAGCCCACATTGCAATCCAGCTAAAAATATTAAAATTATTGGAAGGATTTGTATACAAATCTCTATAGCAAAAATAAATCAATAAATCACCCCTTATAAATGATAAACAGAAGGCAGTGCCAGATGTCACACTTGAAAATAGTTAAACCCTGGCCTTCACAATGTGCAAAAGAGGGAAAGCTCCTTGGCCAAATGAAATAACGGTGATTGCTTTCTGGACCACGTGTTCATCTTTATGTCTCTCAGTGTAATTCCCAGCATGGATCTCTCTGCGTTGTTTTTATTGTGTCCTCAGTTGTGTTGTTACATTCTCTTTGTTCAATGTTTTCCCGGCTGCCTGACTGCATAATGACTTTCTTCAAGGGCCTCTTGACTAAGCTTGCTCGCATTTGTTTGTGAGTGCATCTCGCCATTGTACAACTTATGCTGATTTAATTTTGTTTATAAAGTTTGTTGAAGCAGGACTACATTATCATGGTTTCGCGTGTTTTCCCAGGAAAGCCTCACTGAGTCCCATGACTCTTTTTTCAGGATGGTCCTGCCAAGTTTTAATAGAAGGGGGTGGTGATGATCACTTGCTAAGTAAATTCCAATTCAGTAATTTGCAAGTAGATTTGAACCAGGATGCCGGCACACGATGGCCAACTCTTGCGAACGATCTCAAGGGATCTGAAACATCCACTGTGAAGCAGACGGAGGATATTATTATTATGGTAATACTCCAGGAGAATCAATGAAAGGAGGAATATACGTGTTGTACCCTGTATTATGGTAGTGGAACACATTATGGATGACAGCAAACATTCGTCGTAGTCGAACAAGTCCTTGATCCTGGCGGAGGTGGTAGCTCGATGGTAGCTGGCTGACAAGTGCCACATGATGCCAGAAGCGATCAATTGACTTAAACATGTAAAGAGCAATGATCAAGGACTCGCCAAAATTCCAACACTTGAGACTCTATATGTGTCTTGTGCTTACGGGTCATCTGAAGAACGCGCGTGACCAAAGCAATGCTTACGTAGCGACAGTGACTCTGAATACACGGAATAATTATGTAACTCCAGGTGAGAGAGTGTCAACGACAGATTCCACCACTCTGTACGGTGACTCAATTCGGGTCCCTCACAGACCACCTCAGTAACATGAATTCCAAATTTTATATGCAGATGCAATTATCATGCACCTGGCCTAAAATGTCTGTTCACCAGCACATGTGAAATAAAGTGCAATTTTGTCGCAGGGGTTTCTCAAAAATTAGCATCAGTTTCAACCATCTTATTTGTACACTTCGTGACAAAACATTGCTGGCTTCCTTTGAACCTACTTTATATGTAAAAAAACCGAATTCTACTACAAACACATTAGAGAGGTCCAAATTCTGAAAAAGTAAGAATGAGATATCCCAAAAACAACAGTATTTTTTTTATCCTCTCACTCCTCTTAATATAGCGCCAGTAAAAGAAAAATGCATATGGGACTTGAGTTATATGTTTGCAAAAGCCACTTTCTTCATTTGACAAAACAAAGTCGGATCAGCAGGAAGCAGTTATATAAATGTCCTCCCCTAAGCAACCAAAATGCCGTTTTGGGAAGGAAAGAGGTTTTTTCTGGGACCATTTTCCAAAAATCTAAACTTTGGGTAGTCCTAGACAAAGGTTAAGCTGAATTTCTACAAATACAAACAGAGACTTCTACATGTGGAGGCAGGCATGTCGTAGTGGGTTTGGTTAAGGTGTGAAGAAGACTTTCTGTGGAATTCATGACACGAGCTGACACACTCTTTCCAATATCACCCAAAATTATTTATGCTTCCCAGATTCCTCAATACCTGGGATCTGCAGCGTCGCCATGGTATTCATCTCTATAGTGAAATCTTGTGCTGCTGCGTTATACATACGCACTCTTTGCAGCATGTAACCCTCATGAGCATACTTGGCTATTTATGAGCATATAGCATATGTACACACTGCAATCGAGGCTATTTACAATGTGGCACACAGGAAAAATACAGCAATCACAACCCAGAAGCATCGGGACTTCCTTTTTGCAATATTGCAAGCCGTAGGAAATGTTCAGCATTTATCTTTCGTTCGTGAAGAAGCAGCACCCTGCATGACTATGCAATATCATTCAAGCACAGGAGAAAATTGTACATGTCTACTTGAATTATTTTAGTGCAGTTCAAACACAACTGCTAAATCCCGAGGGGTAACTCATCTTATCTCTACATGATCATATTCGTGACACCGTTGCCAACAAGAATCGTTCTGCTGTAAGCAGACATTACGATGATGATGATGTATTAATTAACATACAATTAACTTAGGTTGCAATCCAATATTTATTTCACAACTATATCCATTACCTGTGTTAATCAGCAATGCCTGGGTTTGAATGTGCACCTCAATGCAATGCAAAGACACCCTTTCCTGACTACGTGGTTATCACAAAAAAGAAAGCTTCTGAAAAAAGAAAAAGCCCCAGGTTATTGTAACCTGGGCAGGTACTCGACTGGTAAAGCACTCACAAGTGGTAGCCAAAGGGACATTTCCATTAATGTGCATTCTACACGATATTCAGAACATCGTTTCTTATTAAAGTGAAATGTTTTTTTTTAAATCAGAAACCCCTTCAGAGCCCGAAGTAAGATGTCTGTTTCATTAGAACTTCACATCTGCATTATCTGGCATTATTGTCCGCGATCATAAATCACACGATGCAATGTAATTTACTCATCACCTTGACTTCAAAAAAAGTCAAAATGGTTTTCTGCTGAAGCTTGCATGGGGAGATGCTCATATCGCGTTTACAGCTCCGAGCCAACGGTGAAAATTCCACATTACAATGACGTGTGTTTGTAAAACCATTGATGATTTCCCACAAAGTGGTATTCATTGATCCTGGAGGGATGAAGGGCTAAGTTGGCCCGCAACCAAGATTCAAATTGCAAATAGTTTTACAACAGAGCATGGGCTTTCTGCTCCAGTTTAGTCACAGCTTCTGCCAGCTCATCACTCGAGTGAACTGAATGAAACAGAAGCAAACACGCAACAAACACATATAAATACAACTACCAATCATAACTCATTGAAAATGTTATCATAATGGCGCTTGTGCCAGACTAGGTGCACTTTAGGGCCATTTAAAGTATCCAAGGCTGGAAGACTGGTCATGGGAAAGGCTCAGGTGTTACGGATTGACTGACTGAAATGACCTGCAGATACACCTATGTTCCCTCCTGTGCCATCTTGCTGTGTTTTAGCCGCCTGGTGCTCTGCTCATTGTTTTGAGAATCGCTCTTCTGCTTATTGTCAGAGGGAAACTGCCTAAAATGCCCAGTCGTGTCTAACATGAGCCCATCCACAGAGAGTTAACTTTGACACTGCTGGTACCAACTGTCAGCAATTCCACTCAAATTCCATTCCATATGTGTCCATTTCTTATCTAGCATGTGGTAGCCCAATTAGTACATTCTATCCAAAAAAACAGAAGCTGCTTGGGCACGTGGGCTACATGACTCAGCCAATGTATCCTCACATGTTGGTGGAGCTCACTGATGGGACAATGTCCAGACCTACTCAGGGATCTTTGAGCTCCTCACACATTTCAACCGAATGAATCCCAGTGTAGATCGTAGGCACTTCAAGGAAAACAAATCATAATTTGTGCATCAATTTGGTAGAATATCTTTTGCATAATTTCCATCTTGCACTGAAATTAAATGAAAGCACAGAACTAAACTGTTGTAGAACCACACTCCTGTGTTGTGAAACTTAAAGCTGCATAGATTTTGGAGGTGCCTCATTGCAGCTGATTTGGTTTTGTATAAAGAATCCCAGCAGTTCCCTTTTAACATTTTTCTATAAAGAATTTATGGTTCCTCTCAGCAACTAATAACCTTGACGATGTTTCGGCTATGTTTTTTGTTTTTAATTGATAGCAGGTCAAAACTATATCACACTTTTTTAGGTAATAAATCAGATAACAAGAAACAGGACCATTAGGCAGTTCAAGCAAGTGCGACTGCTGATGAGACACTGCATGCCAAAACCGGTCGTGAGTTATTGTTTGTGGTGAACCAATGCTGCTGAAATTACACACTCCCAGAAGGCCATGTCTGCTGATGGGATGTGCAAAACAATAAAAAAAAACATGTTGAGGGACAGATATGTCTATTTATTTTTGCTACACGGACGTTGTTGAAATCAGGGTAGTCTTTCCCCCGTGCAGGGAACGATGCCTTGCGTGTGCTTAAAAACCTGGGCAGGTCATCTGCACAGTGTGCAATGTCAGCAAAAACATGCGAACACGTTTTTGTTTTATTTCTTCCATGTAATTCTGATGAATGTGGGGCTGTCATTAGTGTTAGCTTTCAGCTGTTGAAGAGATGATTACACATTTCAAAACAGCCAGGAAAATGGCGGGGCTTTTCGTAAGTGAATTTCACAATTTGTGTGAATTGCAATTGCATAGTATCTGCATCGAAGCCAATTATGAATTATAAGGTGTGAACACAAACAGAAAAACAGAAGTAGATTGTTGCTTTCTTTGCATGATTTTTAGCATTCCAGAGGGGGCACAATTGCAATATGCAGTCGGCGGTGTCTCAACATAACAACGGTCCGCTGCGCATGCAGAGTTTTGCAGCTGAGTTCTAAAAGGTGGCAAGGGGGCGGAGAGTTAATTGTGAATTGAGTGGCAACACCACACAGGCTCAGTATCACTCAGAGGTCAGAATGAAAAAAAATATGCCTGAGAGTGAAAACTGGGATCAGAAAGATCACATTCCAGTGGACATTGCCTAGGCATACCCAATCTCCAGACAAAAAAAATAAGGAAGATTGACGAGCAAGAGAGAACACAGGTCTGGTGAGATAAAAAAGAGAAATGCACGAAGGAGTAAAGGTTAAATAAATTACACTCGGGGACATCAGCTAGCAGTGAGCACAGACTGACTGGAGGCCATTTCCTCAATAAATGAGTGAAAAAACAAGGTAGAGGAATACGTGTATGAAACTACAAATAACGTTGCACTGGTGCTTGAACACAGCAATGCAATGGGTGAAAGTTTAGCCTTAAATGTTGCCTCCAGGTTGCATCCTCAACAGTACATAGCAGGAAGACAGAATCCCGTTTTAACTGCAGTGCCTGTTATCTGTCTGCTTATTTCATTAGTACACACTAATATTACGAAGTGCTTCTTCCAGTGCATTAATACGACACATACCGCATCCGCTGTTTTTCTACTTTAATTTGGGTTACTGTACTTTGTTAATAGAGACCTTCTATAAACGCCTATTAGCGCCCTGATCATGCTTTACCTGCCATTCTGCTTAAAGCACATCAGCAAAATGGTTCAGCTCATTTATAAGGCATTGCGAACCACCATTAGGCGCGCAGAAATAGCACCGCTTAAACGTCTCGAGAGTTTAACATTAATTGCTTAATCATTATTCCGGATATTGTAAAATACCGTATTCCGCTGTGAAACTTCTAAGGCAACGTTTTTCAAAGATAAATAAAATTTATATCTGTAATGCACGCTAAATTCAAGCATATAACGACAATAATCTCAATATTATTCGGATATTTCCTCTAACATTGACTATTTCCTCTAACATCCAGACGCATGCTTTCTTAATTACATACCCAGCTCGTCTTGGCGGATAATTTCTAAGAGTGCAAAATTCAAGTCTGTTGGGCTGCATAATAGTATCAAGGAAAAATGCATTCAAAACCTATCAAGGGGATAACATTTTACTTTCAGCGGTACTATTTCCTTTTATTTTACCAACATTCATATATTGACCCATTCAGGAAATGTACAAATATTACTCTATCTGTAAAAAAATGATGGATAATTACGGACAACAGAATGGATTTTCTATACAACTCCACCTATCAGCAATGCCAAGCATGTGCATCGCGTGCATCGCACGCACACCGCACGGGCAGCGCACACGTGCTTTGCACTCAACACGTTGAGAGAGAGAAAAAGGACCATACGATTTGGAGAGCTCACGTAGGTTTCAAGGAATAACTATAGAAGTGTTCATGAACGTGAGTGGGGCTTGGGCAGCGCCTGTTTCGAGAAGTGATGCTGAAGAATAAAAACGGAATGGCAGCCAAGGGATGGTACACGTCCTAGAGTACGTCACCAAAGAGAGGGAGCAATTACATTGGTTCGTGTGGAGGTCCCAGGTAGATTATTACATCGGAGGATCGCGAGAGATGGCGACGGCTTGGTAGAGACCTTCATCATTGATTGATCATGGCTGATGATGAAAGTTGCAAGCGAGAATTTAATCATCGCTTGCTTCTGGGGTTGGCATCGTCCCCCACTCCTCCAGATGTCGAGGGGAAATGGGCGAAGTTTAGGACTGCGGCTCATGCAGCTGCTTTAGGTACAAGGTCCAGAACTCCCAAGAGACCCTGGCTGACAGAGAAGGTGTTCAGGCTGGCTGAGAAAAAGCGACAGGTCCACTCTCATCGTCTAAAGCATCCCACGTCAGAGAATGAGGAGGCTTACCTCAGCCTTCGCTCGGAGGTTCGGAGAGCCGTGAGGCGCTGCAAGCATGGGTGGTGGTCACGGGTTGCTGAGGAGATGGAGTCTGCCTCAATGGCCCGCGATCACAAATCGCTATTTAACTCTATCAAAAAGTAACCTGCAGTTCCACACCTATTACGATCATTAGGGAAAAAACGGCGATCCAATCTCCGACCCCCAGGAACAGGTTTGCAGATTTGCTGAGCATTTCTGTGAAGTCCTGGGGGAGGGGAAATCCCTCGGCATGGAAAACATCGTGGGACAAAGTGGGGATGACCCTGCTGAGGCAAATATTTGGAAGAAGTCACCCCCTGTGAGTGGCTGGCTGATGTGCCATCTGTTGAGGAAGTACTGAGGGTGATCCAGAGTCTGAGACCATGAAAGGCACTGGGCAGAGATGATCTCCCAAGCAAAATGCTGAGGGAGGGTGGCGTTTGTGCACAAACTGCCCTACATAACATCATAACAACAGTCTGGACCACTGGACGGGTTTCGCAGGATTGGAAGGATACCCTGGTGGTCAACCTCTTTAAAAAGGGGGACCACGCAGACTGTAACAACTACAGGGGCATCTCACTCCTCAGTGTGACGGGAAAGGTCCTGGCAAGGATTATTCAACATCGCCTTGACAGACACGCTGAGGAGGCATGCGGAGCCCCAATGCTGTTTAAGGAAAGGGCGGTCCTGCACAGATGCCATATTTTCTGTCTGTCTGCTACAGCAGAGGTGTAGGGAATTCCAACAAAACCTACATCTCTGCTTTAATGACCTGGTTAAGGCCTATGATACCATCAGTAGGCCTGGGCTCTGGGTTATTATTCGTGCTTTAGGAGTTCCTGACCCTCTGCTCACGATCATTAAGGACCTTCATGATGGTGAGCGGGCCCGGGTAAAACTATGTAGCCGGGAGTCGGAGCCATTCCCTGTTCTCCTTGGGGTGCGACAGGGATGTCCTCTGGCTCCCACATTACTTAACATCTTTTTCAACCAAGTTGTTTGTGAAGCCTTCGATTGCTGTACCAGATGAATTTACATCTGGTACAGATACAATGGGAGGCTGATTGATGCCTGGGTGCAGTTAAGAGATGGCTCCTTATTGGTCAACCACGTTACATATGCCGATGATCTGGTAATTGCCACTAAGAGGTGGGGCCTTACCATCAGCCCCACCAAAACGAAGAACCTGCCTGGGTATTTTGTACCATCGGACACTCCACCCCCACAACTCCCAATTGGTGATGAGGCAGTTGTGGAGAGAGTGGAGAGTTTCCCATACCTAGGCAGTGTGCTCATGACCGACTCCGGTTTGGCAGCAGAGGTCTCACTCCGAATCAGTCGAGCGGCATTATCTTTTCATCAGTTGCGTAACGCTGTGTGGAAGCTACCTGGTCTGTCGCTCCGCACGAAGCTTCGGGTTTTCTTGGCCACGGTCATGCCTTATGTTCTCTATGCTTGCGAAACGTGAATGCCCCTAATGGAACATCTTCACCAGTTAGAAACATTCAGGCTGACCTGTCTACGATCCATCCTGGGTTTACCCTGGCTGGATTGTGTGAGAAGCTCACAAATCCTCAAAAGATCTGGACAAAGAACCATTGATGAACTCTTCCGGCAGGCAAAGCTGCATTGGCTGGGTCATGTAGCCCGCATGCCCAGCCACTGCATGCCAGATAAATGGGGCTAAACGTGCAGGGCACAGGCTGGAAAAGAGATGGAATGGTGATGACTGGTACCAGCAGTGTCAAGATCGGCCTCTGTGGAGGAGGCTCATGAAGGACGCTCCTGGGAAATTGGAGGCAGTCGCCCTCCAGCAACAATGGAGAGCAGAGGAGCGACGCTCGCAACAATGAGCAGAGCGCTGGTCAGCTAAATACAGTAAGTTGGCACAATAGAGGGCACAGGTGGTGCATCGGCAAAATCATCTCAGTCAGTCAACCCATGGCACCTGGGTCTATCCCACGACCTCCTGACAGCAGGTGTTCGACACTTCACATGTCCTTAAAGTGCACATAGCCTGGCACAAGCGCCGTGGTGGTGTCACCACCACTTAATGGCGAATGACGGTTGATGTTGTATATGTGCTGTGTAGGTAGCAGGAGTGTAGTGGTTAGCGCCCTGCGCTACGAACTCGGCGACCTGATTTCGATTCCTGCTCATGACCAACACTAGTGAGATTTATCCATATATCCTGGGTCGACTCATCCTCAAAATGTGTAAAAACATCAAAACTAGGGAAACAAAGGCGGCCGGGCGTGGTGCTGCCAACCCACCCCCTCGTGTTCTGTTCAAACCTTCATTGGTGCTTTCTAACAACACTTGCCCCAACAGTCTGTTGAGGCTATACAGGGGATCACTATGTAGGTATGCATCACGTGTGAGTATCCAAGGCTTGTGGGGAGCGGCAGTGTAATGTTTAGCAGGGCGCTATGAACTCAGTGATTAGGTAGATTATTACATCCCAGAATCATGAGAGAAGGCGACGGCTTGGAGAGGCTTTTATCAAGCAGTGGCTTGATCATGGGTCATGATGATTAATCGGAGGTGCAAATCACACCTCCAGTTGGCACACTTGGCTATGTACGGTGCGAGAGAAGTTCAACATAGATAGATAGATAGATACAGAACATTTTGGAAGATGCTTGTGGAGAGTCAAGTTTATTTGTGTAACCTGGCGAGAACTCAAGAGACTAGGAATAGTCTCATTTACAAGAGTGACCTTGAGGGACAGTGTAATATTGTATGAGTGGGGAAGTTTTGGGACCTACATATAATGTGGGAATAACACTGGAGGTGAGAGCATTATCAGGAGTTTTCACTGTGAATGGAATTAAAATTGTTTAGGTCAAGCGTTTTTTAGTAATCGGCTCAGGTTGTAATAACATACGTGTGATTTGCTGCAGAATGACCTTGGTTCATGACAAACCATTTTCCATCATCTGAGAGAAACGCCTCTAAAGCTAAAGTTATACAAGCTCAACTTCTCTGCAATGTAACTTTGTTGAATTATTCAAATGTCGCATATCGTTCCATGTTAATCTGTGGCATCTTTGCTGATGTCTTGCAACACGGTCTCTAAAAAAGTATTTGATCCCCTGCTGATTTTGTACGTTTGCCCATTGCCAAAGAAATGATCAGTCTATAATTTTAATGGTAGGTTTATTTGAACAGTGAGAGACAGAATAAAAAAAATCCAGAAAAACGCATGTCAATAATGTTATAAATTGATTTGCATTTTAATGAGGGAAATAAATATTTGACCCCGTCTCAATCAGAAAGATTTCTGGCTCCCAGGTATCTTTTATACAGGTAACGAGCTGAGATTAGGAGCACACTCTTAAAGGGAGTGCTCCTAATATCAGCTTGTTACCTGTATAAAAGACACCTGTTCACAGAAGCAATCAATCAATCAGATTCCAAACTCTCCACCATGGCCAAGACCAAAGAGCTCTCCAAGGATGTCAGGGACAAGATTGTAGACCTACACAAGGCTGGAATGGGCTACAAGACCATCGCCAAGCAGCTTGGTGAGAAGGTGACAACATTTGGTGCGATTATTCGCCAATGGAAGAAACACAAAAGAACTATCAATCTCCCTCGGCCTGGGGCTCCATGCAAGATCTCACCTCGTGGAATTGCAATAATCATTAGAACGGTGAGGAATCAGCCCACAACTACACGGGAGGATCTTGTCAATTATCTCAAGGCAGCTGGGACCATAGTTACCAAGAAAACAGTTGGTAACACACTACGCCGTGAAGGACTGAAATCCTGCAGCGTCCGCAAGGTCCCCCTGCTCAAGAAAGCACATATACATGCCCGTCTGAAGTTTGCCAATGCATCTGAATGATTCAGAGGACAACTGGGTGAAAGTGTTGTGCTCAGATGAGACCAAAATTGAGCTCTTTGGCATCAACTCAACTCGCCGTGTTTGGAGGAGGAGGAATGCTGCCTATGACCCCAAGAACACCATCCCCACCGTCAAACATGGAGGTGGAAACATTATGCTTTGGGGGTGTTTTTATGCTAAGGAGACAGGACAACTTCACCGCATCAAAGGGACGATGGACGGGGCCATGTACCGTCAAATCTTGGGTGAGAACCTCCTTCCCCCAGCCAGGGCATTGAAAATGGGTCGTGGATGGGTATTCCAGCATGACAATGACCCAAAACACACGGCCAAGGCAACAAAGGAGTGGCTCAAGAAGAAGCACATTAAGGTCCTGGAGTGGCCTAGCCAGTCTCCAGACCTTAATCCCATAGAAAATCTGTGGAGGGAGCTGAAGGTTCGAGTTGCCAAACGTCAGCCTCGAAACCTTAATGACTTGGAGAAGATCTGCAAAGAGGAGTGAGACAAAATCCCTCCTGAGATGTGTGCAAACCTGGTGGCCAACTACAAGAAACGTCTGACCTCTGTGATTGCCAACAAGGGTTTTGCCACCAAGTACTAAGTCATGTTTTGCAGAGGGGTCAAGTACTTATTTCCCTCATTAAAATGCAAATCAATTTATAACATTTTTGACATGCATTTTTCTGGATTTATTTGTTGTTATTCTGTCTCTCACTGTTCAAATAAACCTACCATTAAAATTATAGACTGATCATTTCTTTGTCAGTGGGCAAACGTACAAAATCAGCAGGGGATCAAATACTTTTTTCCCTCACTGTATACACACACATTTCAAAAAGTTTGTGGGATTAGGTGGTGGCCTTGGTGATGGTGGTGGTTAGCTGATAGGTGATTCATAACTGCAGGCTAACAACGGTGCGCATTCAAAAGCAAAGATTCAACAGTCTCCTGCTCAGCTGCACACAATACCCAGTTTTAAATGCTGTCTGCAAACACAACAATGCGAATGTCTCAATGTTACAGGACAATGCAGCAAACCAAGGACACATTTCTAAACAAGCTCACACATAACAAAACTAAACCAACACCTATTTTACCTGGAATGGCACCTTCTACAAACAGAATAAGGGTACCCCTATGGGCTCCCCCTTGTCACCAGTTATAGCCAACATGTTCATGAAAAAGTTTGAATCAGACGCCATCCAGACATCCACCCTGCGTCCTTCCCTGTGGAAGAGGTATGTGGATGACACTTTCGTCATCTGGCCACATGGCCTCCCAGCATTGAACCACTTCTTGGACCACATCAATTCTAGACACCCATCCATTAGATTCACCATGGAAGTGGAGAAAGATGGTAAACTACCATTCTTGGATATTCTGTTTGAGAGGAGACCTGACGGATCCTTGGGACATTCTGTCTACAGGAAAGCCATCCACACAGATTCCTACTTGAAACCGGATTCCCACCACCACCCATCTCAAAAGAATTATCTCATCAAAACGCTATACCACAGAGCCCATGGCATTTCTGACCAACACCACCTGACCGGTGAATTAAGACATGTACATCGGGCCCTCAGGATGAACGGATACTCTGACCGCACCATCCGCCAAAGCTGTTCTCCCACCATACAGAAACAGCCACATGAAACTCCGACCAAAACTATCACGTTACCATACATAGCAGGCGTGACCAAAAAGATCTCCAAAATTCTAAACAAACATAAGATCCAAGTCCGATTCAGTACAGTGCATAAAATCCGTCATCTGATTCCATCTGTGAAGGATGTCGTTCCTGACTTATAGTATCCTGGAGTCTACAAATTGAGTTGCAGTTGTGGTCATTGCTACATTGGAGAAACGAAACGTCATGTTTCTGATCGTGTCCGTGAGCACAAGTCAGATCTGAAACACGGCAGAACTGATTCTTCGGCCGTTGCTGATCATTGCTACAACTCTGTGGGCTCTCATGAAATTGTCTTTTCCGAGACCAAGGTGCTCTGCAAACCTCCTGGCTACCATCAAAGGTTTGTACACGAAGCCATACAAATATACAAACACAGACATAATTTCAACCCTGATGATGGTTACAAACTGAGTAATCATTGGAAAGATGTGATTAACCATGCAAAAAAGATTTAACTACACTTATTTGGACCATCTTATTTGACAGAAAACTATTACAGGTTACTGATAGACAGCCAGTTTTGTTTTACCATATTTAGCTTTCTACCAGGTTTAGCTTTCCTTTTTCACACTTTTGTTATGTAGGCTAGGCGTGGTCACAAACCGAACCTCTCCATAATAAAGGCTCAGTTTTTTGTTATGCAGTCTATTCATAGTCTCAAGCTGCACCTTTAATCATTGGAAAGATGTGATTAACCATGCAAAAAAAGATTTAACTACACTTATTTGGACCATCTTATTTGACAGAAAACTATTGCAGGTTACTGATGGACAGCCAGTTTTGTTTTACCAGGTTTAGCTTTCTACCAGGTTTAGCTTTCTTTTTTCACACTTTTGTTATGTAGGCTAGGCGTAGTCACAAACCGTACCTCTCTATAACAAAGGCTCAGTCTTTTGTTACGCGGTCTATTCTTAGTCAGCTCGTGCATTATATTAATAAAAAGTGTACCGTACTTGGCCCTTCCCCTCTTCAACCATTATATATATGGAGTGGTATCTCCTGTAATCTCTCATTTACTTGATACAGCTGTCGGGCTGTGACGGTTCCACCTGAAGACGGAAGCTTGTGTTGCCTCCGAAACGTCGTGATATTTATTTTATTTAACTTTTATTAATTTTACATTTTTTTTACCTACGTGACTTTACCGAAAAAACCTAAGAATATGAATCCTTGCAGTCACGAAAGCTTCAAATCTAGAATTAAACTATGTTTTATTATACCAGGTAAGGCCCACTGAGCTACTCTTATTCAGAACAACCAGGCCACAAATTATAGCTCAATGAAGTGGCTTATCACGTGGATATTTATAGCATCAAAATACTCAAAACGCATGTTGATTCTAAATGTGGAAGGAAAAACTAAAGGACTTGGAGAAAAATCCACGTGACCACCAGAACACGCAAACTCCAAATATAGAAGAGTCAGGGTTGGAACCGAACCCATGACATCCTATATACCAGGAGAGGCAGTTAACATCTCGCCACTGTGGCGCCCCTCACTAACGCCTGTATGTTTCGAGTTTGCATGTTCTCCTGGTGGTCGCGTGGATGTCTCCATTCGACCACCTGCCTAACCCATGCAGGCAATTGGCTCACAGCATTCTCTGCAGGGTCACAGAACCCGGAATAAAACATAACCACTGCAGTTGCCGGCAAACTTTGCACAGATATCATCAGTGCACGAAACAGCCATGTTGTTAAGTCGTTCAAGTACGAAGTGTTTTTAAGGACCTATGCACGCGTCCACACATTGTGCATGACAAGTTGTCAAAGGTGACATGGTGAAACATTGCAGTGACATCACAAGTCGTGCCTCACAAAGCCCTCATTCAGATGCATGAATGTAAGAAAATACGCCGATGCATATCTTAAATATTCCACATTCAAATGTCTACGTGCATTTGGCTGTGCGCGCTCCAGTGAACTGCACTCCAAAATAACCCAACCACAAAACCCCACCATCACCCCACCCACCGACTGCCAAAATCTCACCCGCCGTCTCCTATACACCGATTCCCCTTCCTGTACACCTCAGTTGTTGACGTTAGGTATCAGCGTGAAGGCCTTTGGCTGATGAAACATGTGCTGTCTGATTCCTCTCAATGACGGTAAATAAAACCGTGTTCTTGTTATGCAACCTTTACATTTGTGTCCAGCTCAGAGACACTCGGAGACAGCGTGGAGGCAACACGTTTATTATAACTTTACCTAATACACACGAAAGGGTATAGCTGCCCCTTTGTCAGTCTACGCTAGGGAGGTATCTCCTCCGGGCTAATCCTCCCGAGCTGCACTGGGTAGCTAGCCACGACCGGACCTTGCCTTGGGTCCGGGTCTCCTCTATCGGCAGGTCTTCTCACGGCATGATGGCTTCCGGCTTCTCCTCGTCGACAGCCCCCCCCAAACCTGTTCGGGTGTCCGGTTTATATTCCGGGCCAGGCAGCTCCGTCCGCCCCTTTCCACGCCTCCCTTCTCGGGCTTTTTAGAGGTGTCTCGTCTCACACAGGCCGGCTTAATGTATCCTGCAGTGGCATCCACCGATGCATATGATACATATACTGCATTTACTTTCATAAAAAGCACAGAAATATACAGCCTTGCGTACTCACACATGGTGCATACCTACACAATACATACACCAAAGATAAAGACGAAGGTTTCCCGTATAACCTTTGGGGAAAATGCTGTTAGCGAAGTCCGGCACTGCATACGAGGGGATGGGTGGCCAGCACCACGCCCGACGGCCTTTGTCTCCCAAGTAGAACTGTTTGCATGCCACACCAGGTACTCATTTGTGGGTGAGTCGACCTAGGGGAGGCCCAGGACCGGTTCAGATAACACTGTGTAACAATTTTTTTTGTTCCTGGGTTGTAAGTGTTATTTCCTAATTGCTGATGCCTCAAAAGTACAGAACATGGCTATTATTCCCCACAAATTTAGCTTTTGTGACCAGTCCTCCAGCTAGGTGTGGCTATCTGTCGCTATGTGCGTGTGAGTTAAACTGTACGAATGGGTCAGTAGCTCATATGCTGCCTGACCCACGAATCCCAGCTAAGACTACATCACGAACAAGGAGCAAAGAACAAAGAGCGAAGCCGTCTCAAGTTGATCCCCACAAACGAGCCCGGAATCCCCTCGGCCCTCCCCCTTTATTTCCCTATCCGCCGCCTCGCTCTGCCCTCGGCCGTGACCTCGGCCACGCCCCCTGCTGTATCAAGCAAGGGCTCCCGGCCTCCAGTCATGTGTCCCTTAAGCCTTCTAGGGAGGTTCCCGGTGCTTAGCAGCACTCTGAAAAGTGGCTGAAGCAAACAGCACATTGACCGTATTTACGTCACTACAAATGTGCAGTGACATCGCGAGATGTCACTGTGTAGTGCCAGCCCTAGAGAGGCATGGCATGCGGTGTCACGACATCGCGGATACCACTATGCTGTGGGTGTAATACCGGCCCTAGAGAGGCTCAGTGAGCGCTGATTGATAGCGCTGTATGGCACCACGTTTGGCATGCAGTGCCGGGCCTACAGGATAGGGTGTGGGAGTGCCGGCCATAGGAATGAGGTTACTAAAGGCCATGACACTCTGGTTGACCCGAGAGAACACGTGACAAGTTAAGTCTACAAAGGGGCCCCAAGTGGGGCTAGGGGTGGTCACGTAGTCAGGGTCCAGGTCCTGCTCGAGGATTCTGGAAGGTGGTCGTGGCTAAGGGCGGAGCCAGCCACGTCGCAGAGAATATAAGCCAAGTCCCCCAGAGGGACTGGCACTGTTGTTCATCCTGAAGAAACCTTCGTCTACGTTCAATGTTCTACCTGAGTCTCCAATACGTGGACCTGGACCCGAGCTGTGGTCCGGTCCATAGTAGCTAGTTACGTTGTAATTAATGTAGTCAGCCTGGTGGTCACCACTATAGGTTGTTATTCTGTTAAGGGGCAGTTACCCCATGTATTGGTGTTAAATAAATGTGTTGCCTCCAAGAGTACGTCTGCGACTCAGTTGAACTCACTACACATGTACACACACTCATATACACACACAAACAAACAAATGAAAACACAAACACACCATCAGCCATGACCAGTCCACTGCTGGATGAAAGCCTCTCTTAGTGGTCACCGTTTCCCACATTTCTGCATTGTAACAATCCATATAGAGCCTCCACAAGTGCTGATTTCACCGGTCCCCTTAGATGTGTTCAATAATTTGGCTGTCACTTCATTGTTCATTTGAACTGGCGGCCACGTATGTGGAAAATCGAAATGAGATACATTTTGATTGATAACAAAAGCTTTAATTTGGTAGGACACGTCGATTGAAGGAATGATGGCCAGTGGATGAGACTGGTGATAGAATGGGGGCCAAAGGAAGGAACTAGCCCAGGAGGATGACCAGCATTCAAATGGAGCAGCGAGATCAGCTCATACCAAGGATTCGGACAGATTCTATTATTACGGGACCATAAGGCAAGGAAACATGGGGAAAACTTCATCCAACAGTGGACAGAACATGGCTGATGATTACGACCAACAATCTCAAAAGCATGGAACATGTTTATTTATAGCCGGAATCACACCGTTGAGAAGAAAAGCAGATACATTGCAAAAAAGGGCCCCATCTTGTTTGAAGTGGGGCTGCTAGGTCGGTAGTGTAATCTTCCTACCTATATAAGTATTTTCTGTCTGTCCGTCTGTGTACGCAACTTGCGATGGATTTAACTCTCAAAAAGTACCCAGTTACCACACGATAACCCCCTTGGTGAGCCAGCACTATTCGTACTTCACATTCGTCAACTTTAAAGTAGTTCAATTTACAATTTAGTACTGTTCATTATTATATTACTACGCTGAGTGCGTGCCAGACCACACATCTGTGCATTGTATTCCTACACTGAGCGCGTGCCAGACCACGCATCTGTACATGTGTAATAACAGCCATAGAGGGTTCACGTGGGGATTGGCTTGCCGATCCTGCTTGTAGCCAATAAGGGTTAAGATAGGGACCATGGCCCAGGCGTGATCACGACATGGCATCAGGAGTGATTGGCCTAGCCATTCGGGGCCCCAGCTAATGGGGAGCCGGATGAAGGGCGTGGTCCCGGGATTGACAGGGAACCATCGAGAATGGTCGAAGCTGTCCATGGACGATTGGCTGGGGGGACCACGTGACGAAGGTATTAAGAGAGAGTGAGGGAGAATGATCGAGAGCAGACTGGAAACTGACAAGAGCAGGGTCACGCGCGGACGGGGCTCTGGGTGCCACGTGCGCGGTGGGGACTTGGTGCGAAGTCTGTCCTCTCTCCGTTGTCTGCCAGAAACGGAGAGTGAGTGAGCAAAGTGTATTGTGGAGTGGAAATAAAAGGACTGATCCCGAAGCCGTCTCAAGAAAGATTATTACACATGTACAAAAAGCTGACCGGTGGTTGCCCCTAGCAACGCACACACGCGATCGGTGGGGGGAGGGGGGAATTCTCATTCGAGTTAAAAATGCAAAAAAAATACACTCAACGCTGAGATAAATTATTCACAGTGTGATGTCCTCTTCCCCCCCCCCCCCATTTGTGCAGTTACTACTATAGAGTCGGTAGATGCTACTACTATAATCCGTAGATACTACTTTAGAGCGGGCGGGGGGATGGTGGGGGGGGGGAGCGGCCAAGCCCCAGCCTGCCAAGGTGCCACCTCGGTCGGCTGGGCAATCTAGGCGAGGCAGGGGGCTCTGCACAGGACTAGGCCTCACCACTACACTCTGTGAAGTTAGTACTATTATAGAGTCGATAGATACCATTATAGAGTCGGTATATACGACTATAGAGTAGGTAAATACTACTGTAGACTATAGAGTAGGTAGATACTACTGTAGCGTTTGTATTTACTGCTACTGTAGTGAAGGGGGGGTATAACAGTCCAGCCCCAGCCTGCCAAGGTGCCACCTCGGCCGGCTGGGCAATCTAGTTGAGGCCGGGGGCTCTGCACGGGACTAGGCCTCAACATGGCACTCTGTTAAGTTAGTACAGTACTATTAAAGAGTGTATAGATACTATCATCGCGTCGGTAGATACGACTATAGAGTCGGTAGATGCTATTGTAGAGTCAGATACTGCTACAAAGTAAGAAAATACTGCTATAGAGTCAGCAGATACTACGATAGAGTCAGCAGATACTGATATAGATGCAGTAGATACTACTGTAGAGGTCTGTAGTTACTAATATCGTCGGTAGATAATACTATAGAGTAAATAGATACTACTATAGATTCAGTAGATACTCCTGTAGAGTCAGTAGTTACTACTATAGTCGTTAGATACTACTATAATCAGCAGATACTGCTTTAGATTATGCAGATACTGTAATAAAGTCAGCAAATACTGCTATAGAGTTAGTTACTACTATAGTCAGTGGATACTACTATAGAGTCAGTAGATACTACTACAGTCAGTATATATTGCTGTAGAGTCGGTAGATACAACAAAAGAGTCAGTAGATACTACTATAGTAATTCGAAACTGTAGAGTCAGTATATACTACTATCGAGTTGGTTGATACTACTATAGAGTCGACAGATACTACTATTGAGTCAGTAGATACTACTGCAGTCAGGAGGTACCACTATGGTCAGTAAATACTGTTACAGTCAGTAGATATTACTACCTTCAGTAGATACTACTACGGTCAGTAAATACTACTACAGTCAGTAGATAGTACTATCGAGTCAGTAGAGACTATTGTAGAGTTAGTAGTTACGACTATAGTCAGTGGATACTAATATTGTCAGCAGTTAATACTGTAGAGGAGTACTGTGAGTAACCATGAGGGGGCGAACAGAAGGAGGTACGAGCGGGTTGACAGTCAAGGATGACGTTATGTCATGGGTGGTGTAAGAGCTACCTTTGGGAACAAAGGCGGGTTCGAGCTAGGGGGAGGAGCTGGGTTCTTAAGGGGGAACCCGTGACGAAGGTGGGGTTGTTGTGGCGAGCCAGGGTAAGGATCAGCTGCAAGGTGTCTCTCCCTCCTCGTCATGGGGCGGTGTTGGCTGAACCCCTGCTCCAGGCAGACGAGTGAGAGAGCCCCAAAGGAGAGCCGAAGACAGGACCTAGATAGCATTCAGTGTCTGGTGTAAAGGACCGAGATAGAGAGCACCTACCCCTGGTGTGAGAATAGAGTGTTGAGTGTAATAGTTTTAATAACAGCTCTTATTGTATTCCTCGTCTCGGCGTGGTTCTATGGCACAACAACTGGTGTCAAAATTGACCGGAAAACTTTGCTGCCATGTCCAAGTCGGCTGCGAAGCAAAAGAACCCACCCATTGTGCGGTCGGAGGACGAAGACAGCACGGAAGAGGTACCAACATCGCCCCGCTGAACTTCGGCAGCCGGTGCAGGAGGAGGAGGCTGCTGATCCCGGCCGCCCACCATCACCGGAGAGCTGGTAGCCTTCACCAGCCAACTCGGCCGACTGCTGGAGTCCGCTGTACGCCTGGTCTCGCTCATTTCGGAGGCGGGAGCCCAGCCACGCGCGCCTATCGCAGAGTTGGAGCGGGTGCTTCCCACCACTTTTTTTCCGCCATGTTTGAAATTGGCATCAATTTCTCAACAGGTGCGACACAGCAACCGGGTGCCATTTTCTCTGAAAGTGTGATGTGGTAACCGGGCACCATTATCTCACTGGGTGCGACGCAGCAACCGGGCACTATTTTATCACCGGGTGCGATGTAGCAACTGGGCGCCATTGACTCTGCCGCAGCGATGCCGCCAAGTGCAGCTTGTAGAGCACCTGCACCGGACTTCAACTCCGGACCTTTCAAGCTTCGGCGTCTGCCCCACGTTCGCCCATTTACTGCAGCTGGGGGCAATTGGCTGCTCCCGGCCGCCCACCATCACCGGAGAGCTGGTAGCCTTCACCAGCCAACTCGGCCGACTGCTGGAGTCCGCTGTACGCCTGGTCTCGCTCATTTCGGAGGCGGGAGCCCAGCCACGCACGCCTATCGCAAAGTTGGAGCGGGTGCTTCCCACCACTTTTTTTCCACCATGTTTGAAATTGGCATCAATTTCTCAACAGGTGCGACACAGCAACCGGGTGCCATTTTCTCTGAAAGTGTGATGTGGTAACCGGGCACCATTATCTCACTGGGTGCGATGCAGCAACCGGGCACCATTTTATCACCGGGTGCGACGTAGCAACTGGGCGCCATTGACTCTGCCACAGCGATGCCGCCAAGTGCAGCTTGTAGAGCACCTGCACCGGACTTCAACTCCGGACCTTTCAAGCTTCGGCGTCTGTCCCCCGTTCGCCCATTTACTGCAGCTGGGGGCAATTGGACGTCTTTTCAACGCCAGTTTGAAGCGGCTTACGCCTTGGTGGAATGGCCTATGGACGAAGCACTCAAGGTACTTCTGATGGCGTTGGACGACAATTCCTTGGCCGCCTTCATTTTTATTCCGGCTGCGGATCGATCGGGTGATGCTCCCCCTGGCGTGCGCTCGCATGGCTGCAATTTTGGAGCCACCCTCGAGCGCTCGCCGGAAGTTCTTGCTGCGGGAGGCAAAGGCAGGCTGAGACGCCTCTCGCCTTTCGCAGCACCTTGTTGGTGCTTGGACGGGTGGCCTACCCCAACATGATGAGGTGGTGCTCGACTCCCTGGCATTGGAGCGGCTGCTCTTGCTGGCGCGGGAACTCGGCGTCGTCTTCGCCATTGCGGAGGAAGCAGACATATCTTCTCTGAAGGTGGCTCAAGGGATTCAGGCCCACCTTGGGCTGCGCCAGTGGCGCAGTGTGGCAGCGTGTGCTGAGAACCTGGGTCCAGCGGAGGTCGTCATGCCACACGACGTTGAACGTCTCACCGCCTTCAGTGTTCGCGACGAGCACGGGAGGGGTGCTGGTGGACGTCAGCCGGAGCAGCGGTGGAAAGCGAGGGACTAGCACCCACCAAGTGTTTTCGCTGTGGCCAGCCTGGCTACATTACCAGGGGCTGCCGCAATGTCCCTAAAGCCTTTGGTGGGACCCCATCGCCCTCCACCTCCACATCGGCGTTGTCAGCAAGGCAACAGGCAAGTCACGACTGAACAGCCACTCGGCTGCTGCCTCACCTCACACATCTAGCGGGGATCGGGTTCATGATCACCGGGGCACTGCTAACGTTATTTAACCTCACGATGTGAGTTCGCGGTCGGTTGCCGGGTGGCCAAAGGCGGTATACCAATGGGATGCGCTTGCACATTGGGTTGTGGCAGCCACGGCAGGTTTCTCCATGTTCGTTTGATATATTCAAGGGGTAGAAGTTCGTATTTTGGTGGATACGGGTGCGTCAGCCACCATTATATCCAAATGATTTTCGGCATTTTACCACACAGTGTTGGTCGGTTGAGCCCTGTAAACGGGGGTTGCGTTGCCACAGACGGAAGTAGTTTGGGTATCTTGGGACACATTGTCACCTCCATTAGAATTGGTGACATCAAATTGGAGGGCCCTGTCTTGTTCTCAAAGACATTGGCTGTGCCAAACCTCTTAGGCACAGATTTTTTGCCAGAATGCCCCTTAAAATCTTGATCGACCAAGATTGTATGGAGATGTCGTCGGGCTGTTGATTCAACTTTTTAAACTCTCCTACTTTGCTGACTCCTGTTGCCGCCAGTGTATGGGCTTTGGTTAGAGATCCCATAAAGGTTCCCCCGGGTTCCCAAAAGCTGGTACCTCTGAGGTTACACAAACCCCTGCAATTGTAAATGCCTGAGGCGGGAGACCTCTTAACTCCCTCTAACTAATTCTCACAGACCTCCTGCTTGATTAATGCCCTGACGGTCATGTTGAAGGACCAGGAACCCTTTTTGCAGATTTTGAACGCGGATCCTTCGCACGTAGTTATCCAGACCGGTAATGTTTTGGTGCACGCGACCCCTGCTCATTCAGCAGAAGACCCCACGCTGGTTGATAATTGACATTGGCAAAGGAGGTCCTATGATGTAGCTGCTCAGCCCAAGCTCTCATTACTCTGATAGTGTTTGTCTTTGTGCTGTATGCCTTTTGGCATCCTCTGGTCTAACACAATTTTAGACTAGGCTCGAAAAAAAGCTGTCTATGGTGTGGACCAATCAGTTTCAAAGACAATGCATATTTTATCAGAGTATGTTTTTTTCAGCATTCTGACCACAATTATTGTGGTTAATACAGACATGATTCCTTGCAAAAGGTCTCAGTTTGGTGTTTTAACATCTCAACACCTGTTTTGTTGCCTGAAAAAATAGGGAAAACCTATTCTCATATTTTGCTACTGGCAAAGGAGGTCCCATGATGACTTGACGACGTTTTTAGCCACAGTAAATTCGATATTGGACGCACGTCCCTACTATCCCATCACATAGACATGGGGAAATCGCCCCCATTCTGTTGAACTATCATTGCCTTAGCCCTAGAGAGAAGGATCATATCCGCTTGGCTGTCGATGACATGTTGGCGGCGGACATCATCTCTCCCTCTAATAGCCCTTGGGGGGCCCCTATAGTATTGGTTAAAAAATGGGATGATTTAAGTAAATAAAAAAAAATTCGGTGGCAGATGCCTACCTGCTTCCCCGCATTGACGATTCACTTGACGCCCTCTCAGGAGCGTGGTTCTTTTCGACACTATATTTGCTGTCAGGCTTCTGGCAGTTGCCATTGAATGAGGACTCCAAACCAAAAACTGCGTTCCGTACACCCCAGGGGCTGTTTGAATTCAATCGGCTTCCTATGGGCTTCCACTCGGCCCTGGCCACTTTTCAACACCTCATGGAAATGGTCTTGGCAGGACTACAGTGGGACTCCTGTCTAATATATTTGGACGACGTTATTGTTTTCAGCCGCACGTTTGACGAGCATTTTAAGTGTCTGGAATCGGTCTTCCTCAAGGTGCGTGCTGCTAACCTCAAATTCAAAAAGCGCCATTTGCTGCAGTCTTCCGTAAAGTATTTGGGCCACGTGTTCAGCACGTCAGGAGTCGCTACAGACCCAGAGATAACTGCTTGTGTCTGTGCTTGGCCAACCCCCACATCTGTCGCAGATGTTCGCAGTTTTGTAAGCTTTGCCTCATATTACTGTCGTTTTGTGCAGGATATTGCGACTATCGCGAAAAATTCCATTGGGGCAAAGAGGAGGAGAAAGCGTTCATCGCGCTTCGCGATTCCCTGGATGATGCACCCCCCCTGGGTTACCCCAACTTCTCCCTGCTCTTTGTGTTAGACACTGATGCCAGCGACACGGGCATAGGGGCTGTACTTTCCCAGGTGGTCGACAGCGCCGAAAGGGTTGTAGCATATGGCAGTCGCATGTTGTCCTCTGTGGAGCAACGTTATTGTGTGACCTGAGGGAGCTGATTGCCATTGTGTATTTAATTCAGCTGTATAGGCAATACAGTGATGGAAAAAGTATTTGATCTCCTGCTGATTTTGTACGATTGCCCACTGAAAAAGAAATTATCCGTCTATAATTTTAAAGGGAGGTTTATTTGAACAGTGAGAGACAGAATAACAACAACAAAAATCCAGAAAAACGCATGTAAAAAATGTTATAAATTGATTTGCATTTTAATGAGGGAAATAAGTATTTGACCCCCTCTCAATCAGAAAGATTTATGGCTCTCAGGTGTCTTTTATACAGGTAACGAGCTGATATTAGGAGCACACTCTTAAAGGGAGTGCTCCTAATCTCAGCTTGTTACCTGTATAAAAGACACCTGTTCACAAAAGCAATCAATCAATCAGATTCCAAACTCTCTACCATGGCCAAGACCAAAGAGCTCTCCAAGGATGTCAAGAACAAGATTGTAGACCTGTACAAAGCTGGAATGGGCTACAAGACCAACGCCAAGCAGCTTGGTGAGAAGGTGAGAACAGTTGGTGCAATTATTCGCAAATGGAAGAAGCAAAAAAGAATAGTCAATCTCCCTCGGCCTGGGGCTCCATGCAAGATCTCACCTCGTGGAGTTGCAATGATCATGAGAACGGTGAGGAATCAGCCCAGAACTACACGGGAGGATCTTGTCAATGATCTCAAGGCAGCTGGGACCATAGTCAACAAGAAAACAGTTGGTAACACAATACGCCGTGAAGGACTGAAATCCTGCAGCGCCCGCAAGGTCCCCCCTGCTCAAGAAAGCACATATACATGCCCGTCTGAAGTTTGCCAATGAACATCTGAATGATTCAGAGGACAACTGGGTGAAAGTGTTGTGGTCAGATGAGACCAAAATTGAGCTCTTTGGCATTAACTCAACTCGCCGTGTTTAGAGAAGGAGGAATGCTACCTATGACCCCAAGAACACCATCCCCACCGTCAAACATAGAGGTGGAAACATTATGCTTTGGGGGTGTTTCTCTGCAAGGGGACAGGACAACTTCACTGCTTCAAATGGACGATGGACGGGGCCATGTACCATCAAATCTTGGGTGAGAACCTCCTTCTCTCAGCTAGGGAATTTAAAATGGGTCGTGGATGGGTATTCCAGCATGACAATGACCCAAAACACACGGCTAAGGCAACGAAGGAGTGGCTCAAGAAGAAGCACATTAAGGTCCTGGAGTGGCCTAGCCAGTCTCCAGACCTTAATCCCATAGAAAATCTGTGGAGGGAGCTGAAGGTTCGAGTTGCCAAACGTCAGCCTCGAAACCTTAATAACTTGGAGAAGATCTGCAAAGAGGAGTGGGACAAAATCCCTCATGAGATGTGTGCAAACCTGGTGACCAACTACAAGAAACGTCTGACCTCAAGGGTTTTGCCACCAAGTACTAAGTCATGTTTTGCAGAGGGGTCAAATACTTATTTCCCTCATTAAAATGCAAATCAATTTATAACATTTTTGACATGCGTTTTTCTGGATTTTGTTGTTGTTATTCAGTCTCTCACTGTTCAAATAAACCTACCATTAAAATGATAGACTGATCATTGCTTTGTCAGTGGGAAAACGTACAAATCAGCAGGGGATCAAATACTTTTTTCCCTCACTGTACTTGTACTGTTCAGATGGATCATGCCGCCTTACAATACTCCTTGCGCATAGATCAATGTTCAAGTCAGCTGTCCTGCTGGCTTGAGGTGTTGCAGGAGTATGCGTTTGATATTATTCACAGGAAGGGGGCACAGCACGGAAATGCAGACGCTTTGTCTAGGTTGACACCGGACAGTGGGTGTGCATGCAAGACTGGTTCTAGTCATTGCAGGCCTTCAGTTGAATCCATGCCTCAATTGGTGGCAATGGCCAACGCGGCTCTTCTTCGAGGTACGCCGCTGCCCACGGATTGCAGACTACTGTAGGTCTATCTCACAATAAATGGTTTCGCCTACAGATCGAGGATAACTCTCTGTTGAAATTGCAACGCCGTGTTAAATCTGGCAACAATAACGGCACTCCGGCAACCGTCACAGCCGTTGCCCTGCATTATGGCCTCCTTATGCGATGGGACACGGAGTTGCAGAGATATTGTATTGTGGTACCCACAGTCCTCCGCGGGAAACTGACTCGTGTAATTCATGAGAAATTGATGCATCTGGGGACTCAGTAAACCTTGTTGACAGTCAAATGGGACTATTACTGGCCGGGCATGGAAAGCAACGTTGTGCTATTCGTCAAAGGCTGCCAGGATTGCGTGCGTCGGAAGCCGCCAGTTTTTCATGATCGCCCCCCGCTGTAATCCATACAAGTACTGTATTTCGTGTAAACAAACCTGTGGCCCTTGGTATTTTAAGCCCATTTCCAACTTCTCAGTGGGGCCACAAGTATATTTTGGTCGGAGTCGAGTACCTCACATGCTGGCCCATTGCATGGCCCTTACAGTATCAGTCGGCCTCGTCTATCATTGATGCCTTTTTGCATGGCTATGTTTTCGATAAGGGTGCCCCTGAGCAGTTTCTAACTGCCAAGGGTCTAAATTTTTATTCCAGACTGCTCAAGGAAGTCTGTGACCTCCTGGGCACAAAGAAAATTCAAATCTCGCCCTACCACCCTCCAACCGATGGAATGGTAAAGCGCTTAACTCGCACCCTCACGTCCATGCTCCCTCCAAGTGTACGCGACCCAGTCGGACTGGGATCTGTTTATTCCTAGCGTCCTCGCCGCGTATAGGTTGGCCCCTTATGCCTCAACGGGTTTTTCGCCCTTTTATTTGATGTACGGGAGGGAGCCCGAATACGTGATGCACATACTAATGGGCATGGGTTCGTCTAAAAAGGGATCACCCGTGCCCGCTTCGATGTTAGTCATGCTTGACAGGTTGCAGGAAGCACGGGAAGCTGCTGTGGATAATTCGGCCGACCAACAAGCGGCTAACAAGCGCTTGCAGAAACACCAGGGATCCGGGCTTCCGTGGAGGAAGGTGGACAAAGCATGGCTGCATTGCCCCCAGGTGCCCATAGGGACGTCCCCTAAATTACATCGCCCTTGGCAGGGTCCTGTTGAGGTCATGGAGGTCCGCCGACCACAGTGCGTGCGCATCCGATTCGGTCGCCATCACTGGATTGTTCACCCATCCAGGTTGAAGAGATATGTGTTGCCTTGTCCCGATGATTCATCCCCAAATCCGGAGCAGCCAGTGCCAGATGCATCCAACGAGCTGGGCCATCCTGGCCGGGATGCGGTGCAGCATAAACTCTCCGTCTGTCCGCCCACAGAACCCCTCTGAGTAGTTCCCGAGGAGCGGCGTGCTTCCCCGTCGGGGGAGAAGCTGATATCAGCGGACGCACCGCCCGCTCACAAGTTGGATGCTACCTGGGGCAGTGGGCCAGCATCACGTAAACGGTTCAGAGGTGCTCTGTTCTGCTGAGCACCTCCTTCTGATGTCCGTCATCGCTGACGGTGTGGTCAGCACCTTGGACTGAGAGATGGAGGCCTTCCTTGAACTTACCATTCTGCCTTAATGCCCTTGTTATTCCCTTGCAGACGGCCCTTCGTCCTCACCTCCATTGATATTGTTATTGTTGTTATTGTTGCAATTGTTCCTGTTGATGGCTTTCTAGCTGGTTGCTGGTTGCCGTAAAATAAACGGTAAAACAGCCCTTATAGTTTTCCTCGTCTCCGCGTGGTTCTAAGGCACAACACTACTTATTGAGTCGTAGATGCTACTATAGAGTTGGTAGATGCTATTATAGAGTCGGTAGTTACTACCGTAGAGTCGGTAGATACTACTATAGTCAGTAGATCATGCTACAGTCAGTAGATACCACTACAGTCAGTATATACTGATGCAGAGTCGGCAGAAACGACTATAGAGTGAGTAGATACTGCTATAGTCAGCAGATACTGCTAGAGAGTCTGCAGACACTGCTACAGAGTCTGCAGATACTGCTATAGAGTCAGCAGATACTAAAGGGGTTGTAGTTACTACTATAGTCAGTGGATACTACTATAGAGTCAATACATACTAATAAAGATTCAGTAGGTACTACGATAGTCATTAGATACTACTGCAGAATAAGTAGTTACTACTATAGAGGCGGTAGATACTACTGTAGTTGGTAGATACTACTTTAGAGTTGGTAGATACTACTATAGAGTCAGTTAATACTGCTGTAGAGTTAGTAGTTACTACTATAGACAGTGGATACTAATTTAGAGTCAGCAGATACTACTATATAATTAGTAATTACTACTATTGAGTGGGTAGATACTACTGTAGGGTCAGTAAATACTACTACAGTCATTAGTTACTACTATAGTCAGTAGATACTACTATAGAGTAAGTAGATACTACTGTAGTCAGTGAATACTACTATAGAGTCAGCAGATACTACTATCGAGTTAGTAGTTACTACTGTAGACTCTGAGTATATACTACTGTAGTCAGTGGATACTACTATAGAGTCAGCAGATACTACTATAGAGTTAGTAGTTACTAATGTAGACTGAGTTGATACTGGTATAGCGTCTGCACATACTACTATAGTCAGCAGATACTACTATAGAGTTAGTAGTTACTACTATAGTCAGTGGATACTGCTATAGAGTCGGTAGATACTACTGTAGGGTCAGTAGAAACTACTACGGTCAGTAGATACTAATACAGTCAGTAGCTACTACTGGGCTCAGCAGATACTACTGTACAGTCAGTAACTACAACTACAGAGTCAGCAGATACTACTATAGCGTTAGTAGATACCTCATGGGACCTCCTTTGCATTTCCAAAATATGAGAATAGGTTTTCCCCTTTTTTCTGGCAACAAAACAGGTGTTGAGATGTTAAAACACCAAACTAAAACGTTTTACAAGGAATGTCTACATTAACCACAATACTTGTGGTCAGAATGGTAATAAAAAACATAATCTGATAATATATGCATTGTCTTTGAAACTGATTGGTCTCCACCAGAGACAGCTTCTTTTGAGCCTAGTCTCAAAACGATGTTAGACCAGAGGACGCCAAAAGGTGTACAGCACAAAGACAATGCACGATCAGAGTAATGATAGCTCGAGGTGAGCAGCTATATCATGGGACCTCCTTTGCCAGTACTAAAATATTAGAATAGTCTTTTGGCATCCTCTGGTCCGACACCGTTTTGAGACTAGGCTCATAAGAAAGCTGATTTGTTTTGCGTCAGCCCCTAAATAAGTAATACCTTGTAATGAGATACATTAATCTAGACTGGGTCTTCAACCTGCACGTTCACTTGCGTTTCTCCTTCCGTAGCCCGACCCATCCCTGAATCTGGCAGTTACAAGGGAAAGGGGTTGTTCTCGAGATAGGGGCTGCAACTCACAAGCCAATACTGTACATTGACTTTGAGCGTCCGCACTGTGAATACTGCACGTTACCGTTTCATTCATCGTAAATCTTTACAATATAATGATAAATAAATAAAACTCGGTGGTCGCGTGCCATAATGTTGCAACAGATTTAATTTAGGAAACATTTTATTGAGCGCGTGCTTTAGTGAAAATGTAGGCCTCGGTTTTATTTATGCAAAGTGCTGTTATTTACACGTAGGGTTTCTGTGGCACGTGAGACGCATACATCTCTCTACTGGATCAATCCAGTCCACAATGAGCATAGAGCACACAGTGTGCACACTAAAACCAGTCGTGGCAGCAACTCTGTGGCGAACCCTTCGGCTCCATTTTCATATTGAACCTCGGTACAGAAGTAGCACCAGCCCCTTTTGTCAATCTACCGCTGAATCGAAGGCATCCCGACAGCACCCTGCTGTTATTGAGTTTTTTGTGACCATACTTCATCATGCTGGTCATTGCAATATGGAGTACTAGCGGGAAGTACCCATTGTTGCCCGGGGAAAAAATACATTTCAAAACTTCTCCTAAAATCAAAACATACATACACAAATACGAAGCTATTGTGAAAGCCCGGCATTCCGTTTGTCCATTTGCTCATCAGCAAAATTATAAGAGGCATGCAGAAGTCCAAAAAGTCATAGAAAATGGGGGGTAAATAGTGGATCTAAAAGGCTTCCGAAAATTCTCGAACCCCCGCAAAAAATATTTCTACCCCTGCGTAGGCATATATACCTACACAACCTATATACAATAGAATGAGTAGTGTCGAGTGACTCTATAGTAGTATCTGACTCTACAGTAGTATCTGGCTCTACAGTAGCATCTACTGACTCTATAGTAGAATCTACTGAGAATAGGTTTTCCCCCTTTTTTCCGGCAACAAAACAGGTGTTGAGATGTTAAAACACCAAAATGAAACCTTTTACAAGGAATCATGTCTGCATTAACCACAATACTTGTGGTCTGGATGCAAACAAAAACATACTCTGATAATATATGCATTGTCTTTGAAACTGATTGGTCCCCACCAGAGACAGCTTTCTTTTGAGCCTAGTCTCAAAACGGTGTCGGACCAGAGGATGCTAAACAAACTATTCTGATATTTTGGTACTGGCAAAGGAGGTCCCATGATATAGCTGCTCACCCAGAGTTCTCATTACTCTGAGCGTGCGTTGTCTTTGTGCTGTACACCTTTTGCGTGTTCTGGTCTAACACCGTTTTGAGACTAGGCTCAAAAGAAGTTGTCTCTGGTGGGACCAATCAGTTTCAACGACAATACATATATTATCAGAGTATGTTTTTTGTTTGCATTCTGATCACCAGCATTGTGGTTAATGCAGACATGATTCCTTGTAAACGTTTCAGTTTGATGTTTTAATGTCTCAACACCTGTTTTGTTGCCAGAAAAAAGGGAAAAACCTATTCTCAGTAGATACTACTACATTCAATAGATACTACTATAGAGTCAGTAAATGCTACTGTAGAGCCAGATACTACTGTAGAATCAGATACTACTATAGAGTTACTCGACACTTCTCATTCTATTGTATGCAGGGTGTGTAGGTATATATGCCTACGCAGGGGTAGAAATATATTTTGCGGGGGGTCGACAATTTTCGGAAACCTTTAAGATCCACTATTTACCCCCCACTTTCTATAACTTTTTGGACTTCTGCAAGCTTCTTATAATTTTGTTGACGAACAAATGGACAAACGGAAAGCCGGGCTTTCACAATAGCTTCGTATTTGTGTATGTATGTTATGTTTTTAAGAGAAGTTTTTAAATATATATATTTTTTCCCCCAGGCAACGATGGGTACTTCCCGCTAGTACTCCATATTGCAATCTTTGGGAGAAGGGGGCAGTGGTGAGTGCATCGGTCCTCACCCCACCTCTACAGCCCACAATGACCAGCATGATGAAGTATGGTCACAAACAACTCAATAACAGCAGGGTGCTGTCGGGATGCCTTCGATTCAGCGGTAGATCAACAAAAGGGGCTGGTGCTACTTCTGTACCGAGGTTCAATATGAAAATGGAGCCGAAGGGTTCGCCACAGAGTTGCTGCCACAACTGGTTTTAGTGTGCACACTGTGTGCTCTATGCTCATTGTGTACTGGATTGATCCTGTAGAGAGATGTATTCGTCTCACGTGCCACAGAAAACCTACGTGTAAATAACAGGCACTTTGCATAAATAAAACCGACGCCTACATTTTCACATATGCACGCGCTAAATTTAATTTTCCCTAAATTAAATCTGTTGTAACATTATGGCACGCGACCACCGAGTTTTATTTATTTATCATTATATTGTAAAGATTTACGATGAATGAAACGGTAACGTGCAATATTCACAGTACGGACGTTCAATATCAATGTACAGTATTGGCCTTTGAGTTGCAGCCCCTATCTCGAGAACAACCCCTTCCCCTTGTAACAGCCAGATTCAGGGATGGGTCGGGCTACGGAAGGAAAAACGCAAGTTAACGTGCAGGTAGAAGACCCAGTCTAGATTAATGTATCTCATTACAAGGTATTACTTATTTAGGGGCTGACGCAAAACAAAATCTGTGATAACAGTCCCTGTAAATGATAAATGAGCGCATGCCATTGATACACTCTCCAGCTCGGTCTCGCACAAATCGTGTGGATTTGGCGATTAAACGGGACATTTCAAAGGGTCGGCGAAAACCGCAGCACAATAAGCACACGCTCACCGTTAGCAGAACGAGCGAGACGTTACACAACACCAGAACACGTATGGAGCTATACAAGTTTTCTTGACTTTTTTAGGTGGAGATGTTTTATACATAAGAATAGGTTTTCCCCTTTTGTCTGTCAACAAAACAGGTGCTAAGATGTTAAAACACCAAACTGAAACCTTTTGCAAGGAATCATGTCTGCATTAACCACAGATACTTGTGGTGAAAATACAAAAAAAAACATGCTCTGACAGTATATGCATTGGTCCACACCAGAGACAGCCTTATTTCGAGCCTAGTCTCAAACAGTGTTTGACCAGAGGACGTCAAAAGGCGAACAACACAAAGACAATCACTATCAGGACAATGAGAGCTCGGGGTGAGCAACTACATTTTAACATCTAAACACATGTTTTGTTGCCAGAAAAAGGGGAAAACCCATTCTTATATTTTGCTCTGAAATGTATGTAAAGCAGGTGCTGCGATGTTGTAGGACTGCTTTAACAAAAACAATTTAAAGGCATACATGATGTGCAGTAGATGCAAGCAAATTTGCATAACTTGACTTTAAATAAATACTCACACTTTTCTGTGTGCAAAGCCTTGTGCATTATATATTTTCTGAACCGGGGTGCCTTACTTTGGCCCTACAAAACTGGAGCTTCAAAGAATCCCAAGATGCTTTCTGAGGACCATGTGCTTTTGCAATTAATCATGATATATGTGTAATAAACGACTGGACCACGATGTCTGGCTCAGTGTCCTTTATTCGGTTCGTGCTGTACACCCACACGGCTGTCTTTACTCTGTAGCTTCTCCACGGTGCTGACTCCAATGTCGGCCCGATCCACAACAGCAGCCCCGCTGCTGTTTCTCTCACACAGCCCCCCTTGGCTGTACTCGCTGCAACTCCTCTCTCTCCACAGCTCTGACAGCCTCGTGCTGTCTCCCTCTCTCCCTCCGCAGCTCTGACAGCCTCGTGCTGTCTCTCTCTCTCTCCGCAGCTCCTCCTGGCAGCCACACCGCTGCCTCTAACACGCAGCCCTTCTGGCTGTCTCCTCTGCAGCTGCACACCACTCCGCAGCTTCCTCTTGTCTTCGGGGTTGGCTCCCGATGGCCGTCGGCGCCCCCCCCTCTTCTCACTCGCCCGCGTGGCCTCACTCTTTTCCGCTCACACCCCGACTGACTTCCCCTTCCGGTTTACCCGCTTAAGGACCCGAACCTTCCACCCACGTCACATGACTCCACCCCCCGTGACGTCACATCCGGAAGGTCGCTTACGCCCGCATTACACCACCCTCCCCCGTAGAAAAATCCCAGCCGACCTCGGCTGACCAATAGCAAATCGTAATGCGGCGAACCGAGCTTCCCCCCCTAAAGGACACTAAGCATACAATGTAACAGCAAGAACAACAACAACAACGCAATTAACATCAACGAACGTACAAAAAGCATGCAATAAATACAACTGTAAGAAAAAAAAAATAACAAGACAGCAACAATCAACGAAACGTAAGCGATTTGGAACGTGTGCGGGTCGCCGGCCCGTCCCGGACGGTCGGCGGCCCACTCGCAGAACGGGAACGCGATGAAAGTCGAGGAATGACAGGGGGTAATCCCCCTGTCGCAGCTGGAAGTCCACCGACGTCCCGTGTCCCTAAAGAGTTAGTCTTGGGCTTGTCCTGTGACCGTGCCCGCAGCTGGGTCGGAAGGGCTGCAGGGCTCGAAGGTCCCGCAGACCTGGCAGGCGTCCTCCGAGCAGGGCCCCTCGTCCCCCGCAATGTCACGGCCGGCCTGTCTGGAACAGGTACGACAGGCGCTCTAGCAAGATCAATGGACGCAGGCAGGGGAGAGTCAGCAGCAACAGACCCCGGCAAGGCAACATTGGGGGATGACGCATCATGTAAGGGAGCGACATATGGTTTCAAGCGCGACGTATGCACAACCCAGCGACGAGACCCAATCTGGACGCGTGCTGACTGTGGGTTGGGAACCGCAATGAGGCGTACGGGACCATGCCAGGGTTTGTGCAACTTCGGCGAGGTCCCCGGACGTACCTGTGGACAATGAAGCCAGGCTAGGTCCCCAACCTTCCAAGGGCACTCCCCCTCAGACCGTCGCGCATATCGCTCGTTCCGGGCCTGGGCTTTGGCCGTAGCCACGCGGGCATTCTCCCGCGCCTCCGTGACTCGGCGAACCGTGTCCTGAATGTATTCAGGAAGTGGTTTACGAGGTCCCTTCACCCCAGTTCCCAATTGCACATCCACCGGCGGCACGTTTTCCCGACCATACATAAGGTAAAACGGCGAATATCCTGTAGCCGCATGAGGCGTCATCCTGTACGCCGAAAGCACCCCGGGGATGTGCAGATCCCAATCTGATTGTTGTTCACTCACGGTATGGCAAAGCATGGCAGACAATGTCCTGTTCAGCCGTTCAACCATACCATCCGTCTGCGGATGGTATGGGGATGTCCGTACTTTCTTAGTCCCAAGGCCCGCGCACACTTCCGCCAATAATTTAGAAGAGAAATTCCTGCCCTGGTCCGTGAGGAGTCTCTCAGGCGCCCCCTTATCCATAATATACCCAAACAAAAAGGCGTCGGTAATGGCCGCGGCCGACTGATCGGGCAACGGCCAGGCCATCGGCCAACGAGAGAGGTACTCAACCCCTACCAGCAAATATTTATTACCCCTCGCCGATGGTGGAAAAGGTCCCAATATGTCCAGTGCCACCAATTCATTGACTCGAGACACCTGAATCGACTGGAGAGGCGGCACGTAAGGATGTTTCGGCGGCTTACGTCGTGCACACGCAGGGCACGCGCGCACGTGCCCTACGACATCTGTCGCCATGCCGTGCCAAAAATAATGACGTTGCAACGTCAACAAGGTCTTCTGCACCCCTAAATGTAAGAGAGTGTCACAATGGAGGGTTCTAATCAACTCGAATCGCAAGGACGTTTGTACCACCAGGCGCCAACGTTCCTGGAACCCCTCCCGCCACATAAGCAGACCATCTCGGAGAGCGGTTTGCGGCCCCATAGCCGTACTCGGACTCCCATTGTCCCTAGCAGACCGCTTCCGCAAGGACACCAATGACTCATCCATCATCTGTTCCCGGATCCAGACAGACCGCGGCAGATTCAAAACCCCGTCAGCCGGTCCCGGTTCCATCGGAGTGTCCGACTTCTCGACGGCCAACGTAAGCGGCTGAGGGGGGTTTGGAATCGGCGAACACCTATGCGTCCCCGACTCACATTTACAAGGGGCGCGCCGCGGTAATCTGGAAAGTGCGTCAGCGTTCGCATGGCGCACTCCCTTCCGATGTTGAATTTGGAAGGAAAATTCCTGTAGCGTGTCCAACCAACGTGCCAACTGTCCGGATGGCTGGTCAATTTTAAGGGCATATTGCAAGGCCGCATGATCCGTACGCACAATAAAAGAACGACCGTAGAGGTATGGTCGAAATTGCCGTAGGAAAAAAACAACCGCCAATAGTTCTCTGCGAGTGACACAGTAGCGGGTTTCCGCAGGAGACAAGACTCGGCTACCATACGCCACGACACGCTCTACACCCCCTTTAGACTGTGATAACACCGCCCCAATACCTGTGTCACTCGCGTCCGTATCAAGAATGAATGGGTGATCGAAATCGGGATAATCCAATGTTGGGGCCGTGGCCAATAGATCACGCAGACTCCGAAAGGCCGCCTCCTCCGGCTGTCCCCAAACAAACTTCCGTCCTTTACCCGTAAGGAGATGCAAGGGCCTCGCAATCGTCGCAAAACCCGGCACAAATCTTCGGTAATACGAGGCAAATCCCAAAAATCGCCGAACATCCCCCACGGTGGCCGGAGTCGGCCAATCCCGGACGCACGCCGTCTTTTCCGGATCCGTGGACACTCCCTCAGCACTCACAATGTGCCCCAAATAGCGGACGGACCGTTGCAGTAGGTGACATTTCTTTGGTTTGAATTTCAATTTGGCAGAACGCATCCTCGTGAACACTGTCTCCAGCCGCGTCAAATGTTCATCAAATGTGCGGCTGAAGACAAAAATATCGTCCAAATATATAAGACACGTCTCCCACTGCAACCCCGTCAAAACGAGCTCCATCAATCTTTGAAATGTAGCAGGGGCCGCATTCAATCCCATCGGGAGACAGTTGAATTGAAATAACCCCTGCGGCGTACGGAATGCGGTTTTCTCCCGTGAGGACTCGTCAAGGGGAAGCTGCCAAAATCCCGAAGAGAGGTCCAGTGTGGAAAAGAACTTAGCCCCCGACAATGCGTCGAGGGAGTCATCCATACGCGGCAGGGGGTACGCATCTGCCACCGATATCTTATTCAATTTGCGGAAATCAACACAAAATCGCAATTTGCCATCCTTCTTCTTAACCAAGACGACTGGAGCGCCCCATGGGCTGTTAGATGGCGATATAATGTCCGCAGCCAACATGTCCCCACAGAGACGATCACCCCTCTCTGTCACCTGTGTTGCTCTCGCTATGTATGTATCTTGTGATATCTGTCTGCTAATATGTCTGTCTATAGTTTTCTGGTTAGATATTATGTCGCTATTTCATTATACCTGATGATGATTGCTTGTGTTGCAATCGAAACGTCGTATTCTATTATTTAATTTAATTTATTATTTTATCTTTAGACGTGACTTAACCGAAAGAACCAAATAATAATTCCTGCAGTCACGAAAGTTCTAAAATTAAGATGTCTTCCACTGCCCCCCGTACGTGTTCTCGCTCCGCAGGACTCATCCGATGCGAATTTAATCGAATAGGGGCAGCATCGCCCGTCTCAATGTGATGGTAAAGCAACGAAGTGCGGCCCAAATCCAAATCATCGGAGCTGAACACATCGGAATATGTTAACAACAATTTACGCAGCGCACCACGTTGCTCCATGGACAGGGAAGAATTTCCGTCACATAAATGAGCAACCCAACGATCATCCGAACTCCTTGGCTCGGAAACCCCAGCAACAACTCCCCGGCTATGTGGACAATCATGGGTCGCAAACGCCGTAGTGGCATGTGCCACAACCGTACCGGCCGGGACACGGACGTTTTCTCCCCCCGCATTAAGCACCTGTAAAAACGGTAATTGATCCGGCCGGACGATGGTCTGTGCCCCCACTAACGCCAACCCGGTTGTTATCGTGGCGGACGGTGACAACAAGACCCCTACTGCTCCTAGCCGATCAGGCAGGGGCTTCCGATACCGCAAGGGTATAAGCATCTGTGTACCAGGTGGGATGTCCACAGATGCGACGGACAGCGCCTGCACTTGTACGGCCGAAGCAGGTCGCCCCCAGGGCGACGGCAGAAACGAGATTTGACGGCCCCCCGGCAGTTCAATACAATTCTCATTGATTTTGATCAAAATGGGCATCTTAGCCAAAAAATCGGTGCCTAACAAACAAGGAACCGCCAAAGATCTCGATATCAACACAACACCCGAGGCCGACACATCCCCAATAGATATCTTAGCATCCACCTGACCCACGATACCCATGCTACCCCCGTTCGCAGCGACGCACGACCCATAAACCGGACGCACAGCCCCCGGCGGGATGCCCAACAGATGGAAAATGACATCCGAAATAATAGTCGCAGACGCGCCGGAGTCGACCAAAATGCGTACGTCCACCCCTTGTATAGACCCCGGTACAGTGGACGAGCCCGTAGCGGCCGCGACGACTCTCCGTGCCAACTTGCACCACTGCGTGACCGAGCGACAAGGCCCCGTCGAAGGGCATGCTTTAACCACAACGTTAGGATGGCGCAACGACGGTGATGGGTGAGGTGTAAAGCCTTGCCGAGTGTCTGGTGCGTGCCGACATGCCTGTTTCGGAGGATCTTTAGCCGACTTGACCGGTGCCGAGGCCTCCTGCTGCGGCGGAGCCGGGAAGCGGGCCCAGCAGTCTCTGGCGTAGTGGCCCCTACGCCCGCAGCGGAAACATTCGGCCTCGTTGCGCCGAAGCGCAGGCCTCGCCTCCTGACGGCCCCGTTCTGGTAGCGCCGCGCGCGGTCTCGGCCCGCCGCGTCCCGTCCATGGAGCGGAGGCGGCCGTCAGTTGTTGAGGGCCCCGGTCATCCGGAACATAGACAGCCTGCGCAGGGTTCCACCCCAGCGCATCCCCTTCTTTGACGGGCCCCCCCGTCCACGCCGTCACTTGTTTCCAGCGACGGAGGTTGAATTGCGCATCGAGACACTTAGCAGCCGTCCGGGAAGTTAGCTTCTCATGCCCACACACAGGCATGGGGATCCCTAGATCCCGAGACAGCTCCAACATTTTCCCTAATATGAGAGGCTCGAGCAGGTCCTGTGGCGTC
This sequence comes from Lampetra planeri, assembly GCF_965212315.1. Taxonomy (NCBI): domain Eukaryota; kingdom Metazoa; phylum Chordata; class Hyperoartia; order Petromyzontiformes; family Petromyzontidae; genus Lampetra; species Lampetra planeri. The sequence continues at coordinate 13,552,680 of NC_136110.1, forward strand.
TCAGGATAAGCTGCCATGGCCAGCTCCAGCACCGCACCCCTGAACGCCACGGGCGACTCCTCTGGTGCTCGTTGTCGTTGAGCGAATCGCCGATGCGCATCATCTGGTGGCTCATAAGCATCGGCCATTTCTTGAAAAACACCACGTAAAGTTGCCTTCTTATCGGTCGTTATGGAACGGAAGAATCGGACAGATTCGTCGTCCAGGAGAGTCGGCAACACCTCCAAAGCCTCCGCATCGGTCCATCTTGCTGTGCGTACCGCCGCCAAGAAGCGGCAGGCGAACGCGCTCCAGTCCCCACCGACGGAAAATTCTTTAACCGTTGTAAGGTGGCGACTCCGACTCCTCTTCCCGCCGTCTTCCAATGGTGGTGGTTGTGATGGCAAATTCAAAATGGCGTCGGCCCGCGGCGTGGCCAAGATGGCGGTTTGGCGCCACGGAGCGCGCAAAATGGCGGCCTCTTGCCGCGTGGGCAATGGCGGCGGCAGGACAGGCAACGTGGCGGCCCGCGGAGCACCAATTGCATCATCCATCGTCCCTGGCGCGACGAGATGGCATAGATGCGCCAGGACGTCCTTAAGTGCCTCCAGTTGTACCGCCATCGCTTGCCATCGTTGATCCGCGTCTGATGATGTCGACGGACCCGCCACCGCGCCAACATCCTCCACTCCCGTTCCCGTGGTCGCCTCAGCCGGGCTCTCCTCCACCACCCCAACAGGATCCGTGGTTGGAGGGAGTTCGTCGTCGTCGGACGAAGAAGCCGATGCAGGCGCCGGATTAACTTTCTTCCTCACTTGTTTCGACATGCCGTTGCACTTCCGACACCAGTGTAATAAACGACTGGACCACGATGTCTGGCTCAGTGTCCTTTATTCGGTTCGTGCTGTACACCCACACGGCTGTCTTTACTCTGTAGCTTCTCCACGGTGCTGACTCCAATGTCGGCCCGATCCACAACAGCAGCCCCGCTGCTGTTTCTCTCACACAGCCCCCCCTTGGCTGTACTCGCTGCAACTCCTCTCTCTCCACAGCTCTGACAGCCTCGTGCTGTCTCCCTCTCTCCCTCCGCAGCTCTGACAGCCTCGTGCTGTCTCTCTCTCTCTCCGCAGCTCCTCCTGGCAGCCACACCGCTGCCTCTAACACGCAGCCCTTCTGGCTGTCTCCTCTGCAGCTGCACACCACTCCGCAGCTTCCTCTTGTCTTCGGGGTTGGCTCCCGATGGCCGTCGGCGCCCCCCCCTCTTCTCACTCGCCCGCGTGGCCTCACTCTTTTCCGCTCACACCCCGACTGACTTCCCCTTCCGGTTTACCCGCTTAAGGACCCGAACCTTCCACCCACGTCACATGACTCCACCCCCCGTGATGTCACATCCGGAAGGTCGCTTACGCCCGCATTACATATGTATGCAGAATACGTTGCCTTATGTACCAATCAAAATGCTGCAGAACAAAACGCAAGATCACAAACAATGAACGCCGTGCGCACTTGAGACAAATCCTAAATGGCAATGGCGGGAGTGGTGTTTTCAGCTTGCGTCTAAAAAAGTCGAGTCACGACCACGCGTGGACATGAATGCATAGCACGGGGCCGCGCCTCCTATAACTCACCTCGATTTAGCTATATATCAGCATACATCACACTTGCATGTCTATAGACACCGGTGACACAGAGTGAGGAAAGTTTGACGGTTAAAACATTTATAACGGTCCACAGATAGGGAGCGATGAGGAAAGGTGCTTTATAGTGTTTTCAATAAATAACGGAGGGGGGGGGGGGAGACAAAAATGCACGAAGGTCATCGACACAAAGTTCCCAAAGGGAGACGCGAGGCTGTCTTTGGATAGGCGCGGCTGGGCGGAGGCCGTGGCGGCATGTGAGGGACGGGATATTTTTTCGTGTGCAGGCAAACACACGTGGCTACTGGCAACGTGTTTTACGGCTCGTCTCTTTTCAACACATACATTTTCAAAGGGAGGTGCCAACCTTTTTAACACCTTGGAAACGATATGCCCCGTCCGTGTTCTCACTTTTTACATATTATTTAAGTTATTTCAAAGGCAACTCTATTTTAGCCATAAACCTCCACTTTATCTGTACTCTCTAGCCTGGTTTGTCATTTGCATTGCAGCATTTTTTTCTCGTGCAAAACTGCCCCAATATTTCGCTGCATTTTATTTACGTGTTGAAGACATAGGTGTAGGTTTCCCCCCTCCCCATCCTATCAACAGTATTCACGAGTACCGCTTCTCATCAGAGCTTGCAGGCACCGGATTAATTTTTTAAATGAAAAACAGTGCTTGCTTGCTGCATTCCTTGTTTGCTCAGATGTGAAGCCGAGCTATTGTGTGAGCACCTTGCAGTGCCCGTTGTCACAATCTGTAAATCTTAGCGGCAGTTTATGTCTGCACTTGGTGTGTACGTTGCACCTGGTTGGCCAGCAAAAAGTCATCCTTCTCTGTCCCCATGCATGCACTTACACACTCCCCGTCCACTCCGCAATAAAATGTGGACCTGCCCCAAAGATGGTAGATATTTTACCGTCTCGCAGATAGAACGTGCCTGGCATGGTTATGCCAAGGGGCAGGGGAAATCCACAGGAGCAATTATGTCACTAAACAATCCTCCTTTCAATTGTGAAACATAACGTTGCCTTGGAAAATGGCAATTGCCACGCATTTAATCAATGACTTCATCGCTGAAAACATTTTAAATTAATTAATCATGTTATAATATATTTACATTGGGGTTCGTCATTAGGTTAAATTCTGATTTAACTAATGATAAATTCAGTAATTTATCCAAGTGAGAACCCAATTACATATCCTCCAAATTGTTCGTGTTATTTTTAAATACAGGATGTATTTAAATAAATCTGACTTGGGGTTACTATAGCAACATACCACAATAGGTCTGATCGTTGACATTTCTGCGACACGAGTATCAAAAGCATAATTTTCTGCATGGAAAAAATATATAATGTCCTGCCATTATTTAAATAACATAATGGGTCATATTGCCAGTGGTGTAACAGCCTCGGACAAAAACATATCATCACCGTTATCATGCTGACACTGCCTTATAACGTCGGTGGAGCAGTGGCTCAGTGGTTGGGCACATCGCATGACGAACCCGGCGACCTACGCTCAATTTCCCACGGAGGTATTAACTTATTTTTCAAAAGCAACCTGGCCACAAATGACAGCTCAACAAAGTGGCTTATCACGTGGAAATTTACAGAAGCAAAATAATCTAAATAATCTCAATGTATGTTTATAAATGTGGAGGGAAAAACCATCAAAGGACCCGGAGAAAAAATCCATGCGACCACGGGGGGAACATGCAAACTCCAAATATTCCAGCGTCAGGGTTGGGATCAACCCCCGACCTCCAGCATTACCAGGCAAAGAATATAACATCACATGACCGTGGCGCCTCCTACATAAATAAAGTATACAAGTTCAAAGTGCATCATTAATTCCCAAGCACCATAAGCCCGGCGACCTGGGTTCAATGCCTGGCCACGGCGAACATCAGTGATCGAGTGATATCTAAACCGGTCATGAGTCTGCCCCCCCCCCCACTTACCAATCCATGTCGACAAGCGTGAAGAAGCACTGTCAACACAACCCTCACGACAAAACATAACCGTGTGCAGGCCTTCATCCAGCAATGGATTGACAAGGCGCTGTATGGCATCGTGACAGAATAAGGTAGCCGTGCTGGATGTCATGGGATATTTATCTTGCTGCTTGAAAAATACTGGTCAGAGTACGGACTTATTTGAGCCCATCATGAAATCTCTTTAGACGTCCATGGTAATGGTAAGTGACACAGATGAAACTGCAATGATGTTTCAGGTGTTATTAAATTGTAAAATTTAGCTAATAGCTACTTGTTAATAGCTCTAATTATTTGTTAATAGCTATTTCGTGTTGATTAAATGTAAGTGTCAAGTGTTAATTACACGTTTGGTTAATTATTAAATGATCCAACTCAGCTGGACATCACCTATCACACACGAAGCTCTGATTACTCTGGCTCTGAGAGGTCTCCCTACATGACAAAGGTAAATTTGTATCATCCCGGAGGAGAGAAGTAAATTGATCTGAGCTTGGTTTCAACCTGGCTACTTTGGTATTTTTGAAAGCATTTATTTCTAATCGTGTTAAATACCTCATTTGAAATGAATATGCACTTGGGTTTCATTATACATTTTGTTTGCATTGTGCAAGTACATACTATCTGATGACATTTTTTCTAATGTATAAGTTTACATGCTTTTAAAGTTGAGTTGAACTGCATTGTGTAGTTGTATTCTTTAGGTTTGTTAGGCCTGCGTTGTTCATTAAGCATGTGTTGCACTGCACTGATGTTACTTGTTGACCCACTTATCTCTTGCGAGAAAGTGTTTAAGTGTCGACAGGTAAAATAAAGTATGTCCACTGCCATGAGGAGCTCTACTTCATTTTAACAAGAACTGAGATATAAAAATTATAGAAAAATACGAAATATTGTTCGAAAAAGTGCTACATATTACAACAGATCATAATTACTACACATACTTAAAAGCACCATTTTGAGGCATAAAGGTACGTGGGGAACATATTTTAAAAAAATGGACTACTAAGCGAACGTACTTATATCCCATCAACAGATTGAGTGCTTGGGGGAGAGATGCACGAATATAGGCGATGTCCCCCATCCCCTGCAGTCATCCACAGATTTAACTGGAATACAGCCCTAGGGGGATTCGTGGTTTATTTTATTTTATTATACTCATCACAACCCCACCCCACAATCTGGCCTTCCACGTTTACAACTGACAGAGGCTGAGAGAATCACTACGTTCTGGCAAACGTAAAATTTACACGGCTTAATGCACCGCTCCTCTGGCTCATCCAATTAATGCATGCGCACCTTGTAATCTTATTTACTAATCTGGCCGGGCCTCGCGTGTTTGTCAAATTTGTTTCTTAGCATATCAAAACTGGATTATAGGTGATCATACGCGGCATATGTTTAGACCTTGGTTCTGGGAAAAAATGTGCCTCGCCTGTGCCTTTAAAGGCTCTGTTTGTGAATTTTGGATTTGTTATTATGGGGTATAGGATACAGCCGTGGTGTAAAGGTTAACATACTGGACTTGCAATCCAGAGGTCTTTAGTTCAATCCTGCAGCATGGTAGTTAAAACAATTGACAAGTTTCTTAAATCCTCGCATGTGTCCACCCAGCCTCTGATTAGCACGGTTGGCTATGTACGGTGCGAAAGATCTTCAACAATAATACGGCCGTATAAATGTTTTCACCAATGTTAGTCAATCGGCAGTGTGGAAAAGCAGGCCAAAATATGTTCCAAGTGGGGCTCGATAGAGCCCCATCCAGTGGAGGCCCTTCCACCAGCAATGGCGTGAGCAAGGAATTGCAGGGCTCTGCACCACTACCTTTGTCATACAGAGTGTGCATTGGAGCTTTGTTCTGACCAGTATGGTAAACCGTCCCTTACCTGTGCCTCTGCCCCAGCTCTCCTTGGCTTCTCCCACGTCCAGTTCTTCGATGTAGGGGTCCTTGCCTGCCCGGCCTGATACTCTATACACACACACAAGTGAGGACGTCCTGCAATTACTTTACGTATCGTTACAACAACAAAAAAGTGTTCTTCTTTGATCGCCCAGTGAAGCAAAAAACGTGGACTGCTACTAGAATGCATAATGACCACTGGGTACCAAGTATAGGGAGTATATACCCACCTAATCCTTCAAGTTAGTAGGAAATTGCTCGTTTTATTATACCATGATGGGCATGCACAACACTGATATGACGGTGGAGCAGTAGTACAGCATCACATTTGCTGTGATGTAAAATTAATTCGCATACGTAGAAAGCAACGATGGGTAGCACTGATATAATTATGGCATTTGGCTACTCCATCAGGGGTACGAAAGGCTATAACATTTGTAAAAATAAGGTCAGATAATTCCATAACGCTTGTGATTAATAAAAATAAGGAATTACTCAAGCAAAATGAGTCACCAGAAGATAGGTCAATAAAAACAGAATCCTTGAGGATCGGAGAAATGCAGGGCCTATATAAATATACAAATACATTTTAAATCACCAAACTCTTAACAGACAACAAACAACTCTATCAGCTCATGAATGTTCTAATTGTTTTAAGAGCAAAATAGCACTCTTGGGGGATGAACTTTTCCAGTGTTTGTTCCAAGAACATTGGGAAATCCGCTATCATTACAGTGATGTCAGCTTATTGGCCTTTGATCATCACTGGTTTCTATATAAACATAATACTAACAAAACATAATTCCAAAAAGCGTGGCTTTGATCAGATTCCCTCAAATTATATTTTAACAAGTTGTATAATACCTGACTCGAAAGTGGACATTTGGCACAATGTCTAAAGTTGTCACGTGTCATACTTGTACAAAAATGCTTCAGGTGACCTCAACCATGCCTTTAACTACAGAACAATTTTCACCCTTCCATTGCACGTACAATTGCACACATCTTTATTTAAAATCTCCTTGTTTGGCATGGGCAGTATTACATACATATACGTGCATAAATTTCCATTAGGATTCTGCCAATCAAACTCAACCGAGACTGTCCTGGTTAAAATTACTCATGATATACTGCAGAACAGATATGAGGTAAGTTATGCTGTTGCTTGACATGTCAGCTGCTTATAAGATGATTAAATCACAAAATAATATTCAATACCTTAAAAAAAATGGCATTGTAAAGCATGTTCTTCATTTGTTGAAAAAATGACCCTCCTGGTGGTGAACATTACAGTTGTAGTGACATGGAATTGGTCACTACGTAGCATAGCACCGGTTGCTGGCAGAAAAGGGGAATTGCAGTTGCAGCAGCCCTGTCTGTTAGCAGGTCACGTGAAAAACCAGAGAGAGGGATGTAGGGCAAAGGTGATAGCGGGGGCACGTGAGGGAGTAGGTTCTAGAAGGGGGGCGTGGCCGGGGCGGAGCGAGGCCACGCTGGGAGGATAAAAGGGGACCCCGAGCGAAGGCTCGGAGCTGTTGCCTGGAGTGGGATCTCGTCGTGCTGCTGGAGTCTTCGTCGCCGTCTACCTCTTCACCATCTCGGCGTCGTCAGTCAGGCAGTCTGCCAGCTGTTCTGACTGGGACCTTTTGTGAAGTGTGAAAGCTGTTAATAAATAGAGTGCCTCCTACTCCTAGTGTCTCTGAGTCAGTCACTGCACAGTTGATGTAATGAAATCAAATTACCTAAGCAGAGGTCTCTAGCAGGTATGCAAAATGCTTCAAACTAGGACCTATATTTAATTAAACATTTACTTCCCGACGTTGTGGGTTTGTTTAACACATTGGCCAAGCACCAGACCAAAGGCAGCAACAAACACTATCAAAGTTGTAAATGTTAATTTACCAACTCTAGTGTGGTTTTACTGTCACCCACTTTCACGTCTGTGTTGACATTTATTTTTAAACAGATAACATAAATAATAAACACAGCGAGGTGTGGTAAATTAGAGGTTAAATGTTAAAGGGTGCACTAAAAATATGTTTTAAATTAGAAGAGTACCATGAATCAGTATCTATCCGATATTTATGGAAAATTAAGAATCAAATCCAATCGTAGAATTTGCTGCTTGGATTGGTTGATCCTATGTTGTCCTATGAAGCGGATTAGACATACGCAAAATATTTTTTACAACAAAATAAACAGCATTTTAACTCTTAAAATCGAAGCCCCAACGTGCTTATAAATGTCGTCAACTGATTTTGATTCCCGGTCACAGCTCATATCAACTGCGAGTGATTTCTGAATCGGTTCCTGCTGTTGCTCCCTCTGCACCAACCTACGCTGAACATCGTGGTGAATTATGGCCAACCTCCATGACCAATACTGCATGGGGAGGCCTTCATCCAGGAGTGGATTGACTAAGGTCTGTATGTCATTTTAGATTTATAAAAGTAACACCGTACAATCGGCGCAATACAACTCCTCATGTGAGTGATTGTTTGGACCAAACACAAATGGATCCCATCAGAACCAAAACCGCCTACCCCTGTCTGGTAGAATAATGGCTTCCTCTAGTGTTAATGTTCAAGAAGGTAAGATATATTTCAACATCCTAACAGCTAAAAGAATTGCACATGGTAATGAAGAACACCGGTGAACCTCAGCAAGCATCAGGAATTTAGTTTCAGTTCTGCAGAGGTGCAATACCTGGGGGAGGGGCGGGGGAAACACCCACTAATAAAATACTAAATAAGCGCCCTACATCATTCCTTAACAGTGTACAATATTACAAAAAAGCACAATAAGGAAAAAATACACAATCCATGTCTAAATTTCACAATACAAATACACTCAAGGTTACTGCCAAGAAAGTAATAACCACATTGCAGAATGTATCAGGTTTATACGGACAGCGGAAGTAGGTTTTGGTACACGACACAGCCGAGGTGCTGGTAATGCATATTAATCATGTTATGTAAATCATCGTGTGCCTGACGTATTCATAACAGTATAAATGTATATTTGACCTGCTGTAAGGGTTACTGCATTGTATATCAAATAATAGTATATATCGATTATAACAAAACACGATAAAAATTTTTAATTGATGTTAAATATTTTGCATCTATATTTTCTCGCTCTAGTTACAGTCGTGGTATTAGACATAGCGTATACATGTATTCAGTCATAATAAGCTCTGCTACAGCATCACAGAAGAAAGATCTGCTCACTGACACCTCTTGCAGTAAAGAAGAGGGGAGCAATCATACCCTTGCGACAGTTAAAAATGAAGCAGGTGATGCTGTCCACTTTTATTTCAGTTGTTTTTAACGCAGGAATCACTTAACATTTATGATCTATAAAGTGCACTTCCCCACCAGTCGTAAAAGACCTTGTAAAAGAGGGGCGGCCATGTCACGTGCTCACAGTCTTCACGTCCCTCCACTATGTGCAGTTGCAAATTAATATTTTGCCATTTCCTAATTTCTGGACTTTCCATGTCGACTTTCAATATGCAAAAAAGATAACAAGGTGTATTCATATGGAACACCCTATTAAGCCGAGTTTTTGCCTATTTTCCCATTATTATACCGCACATTGGCAAAAAAACGTGACTTGGATGAGTTAAAAAATAGGGCATAGTTTCACTCGAAACTGGAGGAGGAATGAAGTGATCACATTCTGATTCAACTAGGCCCCGTATCTTACATAAAAGGTCCTTGCCTGTAACATCTGGCAGTTCACCAGCATTAATTCAAGCGAGCTTAACTCTGCTCACTATGTCAAAACCGATCCAGAATTTGCTTGTAAAAAATCAATGCTGATGAAATGATGTGACTGCAGAAGCCCGGTCGGCTGATTGGTTGTGTAATGCATACAGTACCTTTTATATGTTCTTTCGAAATACAAATATACAATAAAAATGTATTGCCTATTTATTTATTGAGATCTTGATTGGATAACCACCTCAGGAGAAGTCCTCCTCATGTCCTTCCGCTCAGGCTACAGCACTTGAATATCCACTCAAGCTGCAACCAATGTTTTAATGTGTTGATAGTATAAATCAACAAAGATATATCACTTCACAAAACAACAAAATATGTTTTCAGTTCATCAACTTCCGAGTCTCCCGGACCAAGTATTAACAGTATAATTTGTTTAAGTGTCTTAGTGGTTGAGTGCTCAAGTTCCTGAATGCCAACTCCAAGCACTGCATAGAAGCACCAGTGAATTATTCTGCCTCTGTATTCTCTATGGGGCTGTCATGCAAAAGATAGAACAAAGCTCTGGGCTGAGGATAGTGCAGATGCATCTCAAATGAGGGAGTAAGAGGGGCAGGTAAGTCAGTAGTCCTACCAATGTATGTGTAATGACAGGGTGACACCTGCCGGCCTGTGAGGGTAATTACGGTTATAGCTGCATTACATAATGCCTTATTATGAAGGGGTAAAGTTTATGGGTGGTATCAGTCGAGAAGCTCCGGGAACCATCCCGAAGGGTCTAGTAGGTTCTAGAAAGGGGGCGTGGCCAGAGGAGGAGCTTGGCCACGCCACGCAGATATAAGGAGCACCGAACCAGAGCTTCAGGGCTGTTAGTGTGGGGTCTGGGTCCTGGTTGCGTCGCTGCCGTCGTCATCTCTTCGTCTTCGACCACGTGGCTGTTCTTCTGCAAGGCCAGCTCTGTCGCCGCCGCTACGCTCATCAACCAGCCAGCGTAGCGCAGGACAGAGATGGGCTGCGTGTTTGGACAGCCTAGGTATAGCCACGTTACGAAGTGTATCGCCCTGTGTGCTCTTAATAAATAAGAAGCCTTCTCCTAGACGTGTGTCGGAAATCGCTCACTACATATGTAATAATGATGTATAGCCCTTTGTCAATCCACTGCTGGATGGATGAAGGCCTCCCCACACAGTGTCAGACAAGAGTTTGGTGGTATGGGAAGTGTGGGGGCTCAGTACTGGTTCAGATATCACTCCCCACTGATGTTGGCCATGGGAATTGATGATGCAATATTAACTTATATACTCCATTTATTTGGGTGGTACCACAGTGGTGTGATGTTATCTTCCTCGCTTGGCATGCACGAGGTTGGGGGCTTGATCCTGCATGGCTCTCTCTCCCGTGGTCATGTGGATTTTTTCTCCAAGTCCTCCAGTGGGTTTTCCCTCCACATTTAGAAACATGCATTGAGATAATTTTGATTTATTTGCTGCTGTAAATTTACACATGATAAGCCACTTTGTTGATCTGTCATTTGTGGCCAGTTGGAGATACCTGGTAAGATAAAAATAATTTCGCTTTATTTGCATATTTATAAGTGATCTTGCACTTTTCTATCCGAATGTACTTTCCTATCGCGTTTTTGTACTATTTGTTGTTGCAACGTTCTGACCTGCCCCTACTGGACATCTGTGAAAAAGAGCTTCATAGCTTATTGGATTCCTCCAGCGTAAATAAATATTTTGATTCTGATACCACCACTCCCACACACCCATCCAAATGAAGACAGTAAACCTCGTGGCCACACATTCAGAGCTTTGCACGTGTGGCCACGCACCTGCATGGGAACTGTGCCCCAGGCAACGCTGTTGAGAGTCTCCCCCGTGTCTCCGTGTCCTCTCTACAGCTACCCTGTGACTCTCCGCATCACTGAGCTTCCTAATCCCTTTACCCAGTCTCATTGAGTTTCTAGAATCCCATAGCTCCCCTCATCAAGTCTCCTGATAATCCACAATAAAAGCCAGAACCTCGACCGATTTGCCACATCCTCCTATAACATCTCCATAAGTTGGATGCAGAGTTATCTCCCACTGCCATTGAGTCTCCACATCTCTGGTGCCCTGACAACGTCTCCAGAATCCCTCATCAAATTTACATGGTCTCTTATTTAGTCTCCATTCTAACTGTATTAAAATCACTCTTACATTTGTGGTGGTCAAGGTTGACACCAAGGTTGACACAGGTCACACAGGTCACACAAGCTAGGGGAGAGGTACGTACCGGTCTGGACCGGTCCGGACCGGCAGGGACGAGAGGTGGTTGGAACCGCTCTGAGGGGAGGGGGCTGGCGAGAGCCAGGGCCCCGAGACACCCCCGCCCCTCAGAGAGAGGGGATATATAAGACGGCTCCCGGAGAGCGGAGGGGGTCCATCTCACGAGAAGCTGAAGGAGGTGCGGCCGGAGATCCTGGACCCCCAAGCCTCGAGGATGCCGCCCCGCTGGGACTGAGTGGGCTGAGTAGCTGTAGGCTAGGGAAGGAGAGGAACTGAGTAGCTGTAGACTAGGGAAGGAGAGTAATGAGAATAGAGCCGGAGGCTGTACCTCGCTAGGTTGTGTGGTTGGGCTGTTCCCCCAGTGAGTCCGGAGGACTAGTGTTATTGGAATAAAAGCGTGTGGCCTCTACAAAGTCTCTGTCTCATTCAAGAATACTACAACTGGTGTCAGAAGCGGCCAAAGAACCTCGCCAACATGGAAACAAGACAGAAAGCGCTCACCAGGGGCCTGGAGAAGGACGTCGAGGGCGACGCTGAGCCGGAGTCGGGAGCGCCATTTCCGGGGGACGGGTTTGCGGGGGCGGGCTCGGGTTCTCCGGGGCCCTCCAGGAGTCCGCCGACGTCGGGATGGGCGATCTAGTCGGCCCATGCCCGGCTGGCCGATCTCCTCCATGCCGCTGCCTCCATCCTCGACGAGCTCACGCTGGGGGGAGCGGGAGCACCGGGTGGAGGACCAGGCCGGAGGATGGGACGGGTTCCCGCCGAGAAACGCGCCATTCCCGCGCAAAATTTTGACGTCACCTCCGGAGGGGGAGACGTCACTTCCGCCGGGAATGCGGCCGCCGGAGATGACGTCACTTCCGCCGGGGGGTCACCGCTTCCGGAGGAAATGACGTCAACCGCCCAGGAGGTCAGGGGGCACAGGTGGCCCGCGTCACATCCGGCATCGGCGGCCATACATCGGGAGAAGCAGAGTTTTCGGGTAGGTGCCCGCCGATTCGGTCGGATATTCTGCCGCCGGAAGATGCTTCAAATACTGCACTTGGGATGCTGCTGTCTTCAAGGGGGGACTACATCCCGGCGCTGCAACAGTGCTTGCCTTCGCTGCAGGTTTTCGCGGCAAAGGGGGGGGACTGGGCTGCTTTTTCACGCCGTTTCGTGGCAAATGCGGAGACGGCTGGGTGGTCTGCCGACATCGCTCTCCGAGCCCTGCCTTCCGCCTTGGACGACGTGGCCTTGGCCACGTTCCTCCTTATTCCATGGAGGGAGCGCTCCACCTTGCAGGAGGCCCTCAATCGGATGGCCTTAGTGTATGGACCTCCATCCGAAACAAGACATCGTTTCGCCAGTCGGAGGAGGGAGGCGGACGAGACACCCCTTGCCTATCAGAGTGCACTGATGGCGTTGGCTCAAGCGGCCTATCCTCGAATGGACGACGTGGGCCTGGACTCCATCGTGCTCGAGAAGTTGCTGCTGCTGGCTCGGGAACTGAGGATTGCCGTCCACGTCAAAGACGAAGCTAACCTTTCCTCGCTGGGGGCGGCACATTACCTGCACACAGAGTTGCTCCTCCAGCGGGATGGGCAGGTGGCGGCATGCGCCGCTGCAAGAGTTGACGAGGTCCCGGATACCCAGGCCTTCGCGTCGCAGCGGGCCACCAGTTGGAGGGGGGCCGACCGGCCTCGCCAAGGGGAAACCCGGGGGAGACATGGATACCCGCGGGCGTGGGCTCGCGTCACGTGCTACAACTGTGGCCAGCTGGGTCACCTGGCATCGGGTTGCCCAGCACCCCGGCGCCGGGCTCCGGGTCGTCCACCATCGTCCGCCCGTCCGCCGGCCGCTCCACAAGAACCCCAGGCATGTCGCAACACCTCACGCACACGGTCCCTGCCCGCATCTCATACACCGCATACACCGCGAATCGGCGCGCCACTAAATCGTGTTGCGTTGAGGGGTGGGGAGCGGAACGGGGCTGATGTTCGGGGGCCACTTCGCGCAGTTCAGTGGTCCGAGTTGGCCCACAGGGTCGTGGCCGCGGCGACGGGCTCATCGGTTATTCTCGGGGATATTGAGGGAATTCAATTTCGATTGTTGGTCGATACGGGGGCTTCGGCTACTATAATTTCCGACCTCATATACAACGTGTTACCAAAGAGATGTCAGGCACTCACCCCATTCTCCGTCCCTTGCTTTGCGGCGAATGGGGGTTCCCTGGGGATTATTGGCCAAATAACTGCACAAATTTGTATTGGCGACATTAAATTATCTGGTCCCGTTTTGGTTTCCGATGCCTTGGCCGTTCCCTGTTTGTTGGGTACGGACTTCTTGGGGAGGATGCCCATCAAAATTTTAATTGACAAAGGCTGCATCGAGGCTCCTTCGGGCCGCCGGATGGCGTTTCTGCCCTCACCAAACCGGCTGCGCACAGCTTGCGCGACTGTTCCGGCTATGGCGTCTGAAACCGTGCGGATTCCGCCGGGTGCGCAGATGCTAATACCGCTTCAGTTACGCAAACCACTGGAGGCAGACGCTACGTCGGGGGTTTTGTTGTCTCCTTCCAATACGACCGAGCGAGGGTTGGACCTGGTGGGTGCACAAATGCTTGTGCCTAGAGATGGACAGCCCTTCATTCAGGTGCTGAATGCGGGGTTGCGGACGAAGGTCGTGCACCGAGGGGCTGTCATTGCACATGCGTCGCTGCCGCTGCACACTGACTCCGTCGCGGCTCATGTTGGTGAGGCGCCGGCGTTCGGGACGCAGGTGGGTGTCGATGAGGTATGGATGGATTCTCTCTGTTCAGGGGCTGAAAAGATTAAAGCTGCGCTTGTTGCTTCGTGAATTTCCCGATGTTTTTAGCAAACACAAATTCGATGTTGGGTGCACTAATCTATTGACACACCACATTGATACGGGGGATTCCGCTCCCATTCGGCAAAATCCGTTCCGATTGAGTCCGGCAGAGAAGGAACATGTCCGGTTGGCAGTGAATGACATGCTTGCCGCAGACATTGTGGCTCCCTCCAACAGCCCATGGGGTGCGCCGATTGTGCTTGTTAAAAAACATGATGGCAGTTTGAGGTTTTGTGTGGATTTTCGGAAGCTTAACAAGGTTTCGCTGGCGGACGCGTATCCGCTCCCTCGCATGGACGAGTCGCTCGATGCCTTGGCGGGGGCACGGTATTTTTCAACCTTGGACCTTTTGTCGGGGTTTTGGCAACTGCCCTTGGATGACGCTTCCAAACCTAAGACCGCGTTCCGTACGCCACAGGGCCTTTATCAGTTCAATCGGTTGCCCATGGGATTGCACTCAGCTCCAGCGACGTTCCAGAGATTGATGGAACTGGTCCTCGCTGGCCTGCAGTGGGACTCTTGTCTTATATATCTGGACGACGTGATTATTCTCAGCCGTACGTTTGAGGAACATCTGGACAGACTGCGGGCTGTATTTCTCAGAGTGCGATCGGCTAACCTTAAATTTAAGCCTCAGAAATGTTTCCTGTTGCGTGAATCGGTGCGGTACCTCGGCCACGTTGTCAGTTCTACGGGTATAGCCACCGATCCTGCTAAAACTGACTGTGTAAGAACGTGGCCCACGCCCACGTCTGTGGGGGAAGTCCGCAGCTTTATAGGCTTTGCGTCCTATTACCGCCGGTTTGTTGAGGGGTTTGCGACGATCGCCAAACCCCTTCATGCTCTGACGGCTAAGGGGGCTAAATTCCATTGGGGGGAAGAGTAAGACAGGGCGTTCAGGGCGCTTTGCGTTGCCCTTGTCCGAGCTCCTCCCTTATGCTATCCCGATTTCACGTTGCCCTTCATCCTGGACACCGATGCCAGCAATACCGGCATCGGCGCGGTGCTTTCGCAGGTTGTCAACGGGGTCGAACAGGTCGTTGCCTACGGCAGTAGAGTCCTGTCTCCGGCAGAACAACGTTATTGCGTCACCCGCCGTGAACTGCTCGCTATTGTCGTGTTTGTTCAACAATATCGACCGTACCTGTACTGTAGGCATTTTACGGTTCGTTCCGATCACGCCGCGCTACAGTATGCGTTGAAAATAGACCAGCCGTCCGGCCAGCTGTCACGTTGGCTTGAGGTCCTACAGGACTACACGTTCACGGTGGTGTACCGGAAGGGGACACAACATTCAAATGCGGATGGCTTGTCACGCCTTCCTCCGGGTGATGGGTGCGCGTGTTTTATGGGCTCGGGGAGATGCAAATCGGCCACGAGTACCGCTCCGGCTTCTCCCTTGGCGTCGGCAGCAGGGGTGGTCGATGGGGAACCTGTCGCCGAGGGGGACTCGCAGGTGTTGGTCGCTCGCGACTCGCTCCTCGATCTGCCTCTGGACGAATGGGGACGGTTCCAGATGGAAGACAATTCCCTCCTCAGGTTACGCCGTCGTGCGGAGAGAGGGGGAGATTGTCAGGAAAGGGTAGGTACTGTCAGGTTAGCAGGAGGGTCTCCTCATGTCATGGGACGCCAGCTCGGGGCGTTACAAAATCGTCGTCCCCACCGCTCTGCGGGGCAGGGCCGTGTGGGCGGCGCACAAACGCATCCTGCATTTGGGTATTCACAAAACGCTCGCTACACTGCAATTGGATTTTTTTTGGCCGGGAATGGCGCGCGATGTCGCCGACCTTTTGAATAGTTGCACGCAGTGTGCGCGGCGGAAACACCCGGCTAGGGCGGCTTTCCCACCCCTTCAGTCCATTCAGTTGTCCCGGGTTAATGAGTTGGTGGCTCTTGACATTCTGGGTCCCTTCCCTGTCACCGCTCGGGGTAATAAGTACCTGCTGGTTGGGGTTGAATATTTCACCCATTGGCCTATGGCCTGGCCCCTCCCCAACCAGTCGGCGGCAGCCATTGCGGAGGCGTTTCTTCAGGGCTACGTCCTGGATAAGGGTGCCCCGGAACGGCTGCTAACCGACCAGGGAAAGAACTTTTCGTCCAATCTTCTGCGGGAGGTTTGTGACCTTTTGTGCACGCAGAAGGTCCAGACTTCCCCCTACCACCTGCAGACCGATGGTATGGTCGAACGTCTACACCGGACCATTACCTCTATGTTGTGTCATCAGGTAGACGACACACAGTTGGATTGGGACCTGAGGATTCCCGGAGTTCTGGCCGCATATAGGTTGGCGCCTCATGCGGCCACGGGCTATTCGCCCTTCTACTTAATGTACGGCAGGGATGTCGACCCCCCCATGGAGGTGCAATTGCGGGTCCAGTCGGCGGCGTCTCGCTCGAAACTGTCCGAACACGCTCAGTTCAATATTCGGAAGTTGGTCGAGGCGAGGGTGGCCGCGCAGGAAAATTCCAGGGCAAGGCAACGGGCCAATGAGCGTCTGTATGATCGCCGGGTTACGGTGTATAAATGGGCGGTAGGGGATAAGGCGTGGCTGCACTGCCCGCAGGTGCCGCTGTCAACGTCATCGAAATTGCTTCGGCCCTGGCGGGGCCGGTCGACATTGTTCGGGTCGTTCGGGACCAATGTGTTAGGGTCGCGTGCGGACGGCGTTCTTGGTACGTGCACCCCTCGCGCCTGAAGCCCTATGTCGCACCACGTACTCACACACCTTCATCTCGCAGGGGCCGGCCGCATGAAGTGTCCGGCAGGTTGGGGGAGGGGCTTCGTGACCCCCTTGTTGTTCCGAAACCCCCTGCCACTCTTTCGGATGCTGCAGGTGTGAGTCCACCTAGGGTGGTCTCACCAGAGGAGCGGGAAGCGAGCCGGCCGCCTGTCCAGCAGGAAGATGGCTCGCGGGCTTTGTCCCCGGGGCCTCGGGACGTGCCGGACGCCCGTCATCTGGCCCCTCCTGACCCTCCGCAAGGAACGCTGGCCTCTGGCGATGGACCCGCCACACGGACTCGTTCGAAGGGTCTCAGGTTCTCCTGAGACCTGTCGCAGATACACTGCCTCCTCGCGGGGCCTGGGTGTTCGAGTCCCCTTGTTCGTTGGTGTGGTGTGTCCGCGGTGTTCTTGTGTACAGGGGGGTTGGGGTAGATTATTGGGGATAGTTGTGTTGTTGTTATTGTTGTGTTGAGGCTCACGCATTGTTCTTGTCGTGTTCAGAATTCCTGGTTCGCGAGTTAGGGTTGGGATGTGGATAGTGATGCAGCCGGGACGGCTGCGTGCTGTATAGGGGGGGGTGATGTGGTGGTCAAGTTTGACACCAAGGTTGACACAGGTCACACAGGTCACACAAGCTAGGGGAGAGGTACATACCGGTCTGGACCGGTCCGGACCGGCAGGGACGAGAGGTGGTTGGAACCGCTCTGAGGGGAGGGGGCTGGCGAGAGCCAGGGCCCTGAGACACCCCCACCCCTCAGAGAGAGGGGATATATAAGACGGCTCCTGGAGAGCAGAGGGGGTCCATCTCACGAGAAGCTGAAGGAGGTGCGGCCGGAGATCCTGGACCCCCAAGCCTCGAGGATGCCGCCCCACTGGGACTGAGTGGGCTGAGTAGCTGTAGGCTAGGGAAGGAGAGTAACTGAGTAGCTGTAGGCTAGGGAAGGAGAGTAACTGAGTAGCTATAGGCTAGGGAAGGAGAGTAATGAGAATAGAGCCGGAGGCTGTACCTCCCTAGGTTGTGTGGTTGGGCTGTTCCCCCAGTGAGTCCGGAGGACTAGTGTTATTGGAATAAAAGTGTGTGGCCTCTACGAAGTCTCTGTCTCATTCAAGAATACTACACATTCATAGCTGACTTATGCAAGAGGAATTTTGCAAATCTCACGACTGATAAGAAGGCACATTCTCTACCACCCTACCCCTTCAACATTCACCAAACCAATAGCAATTTGCTGCCATGCCCCTTCTGAGGAGGCCAAAGGGCTACAGAGCAACAAGACTTGCAACAAGGCATCTCATTATCAGGCATTACCGAATCAATTGGAACAATTAGTTTGTGTACCTTGACCAAAACACAAAATGAGTATGAGTTTTGTTTTAAATAGCAAAAATGTTTTCCTTACTGGCTATGGCAATATTTATCTAAATTAAGGGTTTAATAAGTAGCAAAACATTGATAATTAGAAGTGGCCATGCATACAATGATCCTTTAATGGCCGTAACTATATCTGCATAGTTTTGGATACAACATACTGCCTGACGGTGTCATAACAATACGAGTGCAAATATATAGATTATGAAATAATCATGAAACATTCCCTTCAAAAAAATGTGGCTATTATTAATGTTGTTCCATGACTCATTTGTTACCAGCTGTCCAACAGCACAGCTTAATATCACACGCATGGGATGTGGGATCATAGCTGCTTGGCTAATAGCTCATTGCAAGCTCGTCACATAAATCATAGACACTGCAAGTGCACATGGTCTAAACACGTGAGTTAAGATCAATGACCACGCAAACAATAACATTTGATACATTTATTTTGTCAATTAAACATCTCTAAAATATTGCTACTTAAAAATGTACTATTAATTTAAACCCTTAAAAGTGTAAAATACCTCTCTTTTAGAATATTAATATTTAAGAGCAAGTGTTTGGAGGCACACACACATGTTGCCTCAAACTAAACTACTTTTATTTTACCAGTTCACGCCCACTGAGCTATATAGTTCTCTTTCAGAAGTGGCCTGGCCAGAAATGATAGCGCAGTGAAGTGGCTTATCATGTTGAAATTTATAGCAGCCAAATATTCTAAAGGCATGTTTCTAAATGTGGGAGGAAAAACCAGAGGACCCGGAGAAAAATCCAGGGGACCACGGCGAAAACATACAAAACTACAGGCATTAGGGTCGAGATCAAATCCACGACCTGCTGTATACCAGGTGAGGTAGTTAACATCTCGCCACCATGGCGCCCCTAAAACCCCCATGAGTGGTTCAGTTCAGTTTATTTATTAGGTATAGCCCTGTGAGCCATTCGGCTCTTGAATCGGGTGCAGAGTCGGCAGCTCCATGTTCTTATGGCAGAGAAAAGTATATCCGTAGGAAAACCCAATGTTAATTTCCAACCAAACGGCACACATCTGATCCTGCTCACTTAATTGACCCAGCAGAGAATACGGGATGCATCATTCCTGCATGTGATGTGAACTCACTCACCTCACGATTGGGAGCCAGCCACTATAAATTGGGCTAATTCCAGACCTTGAGCACCACTGCCATGGGAAATGCCAATTAATTGTATTATATTTTTTAGAAATGGCACCTATACGTATTAACATTATATTCAGCGGTTTATCTGCGTTCAGCTGTTTAAGCAAAACATTGAAAACCTAATGCAAAGTGGAACATTTTTTGAACGCTATATGAATATAACGCGATTTGGCAAACATACGTATCTGTATTTAGCATCTGCTGTAATGAGATACGTTTGTGGCAGACTGGTACCTTCTTCATGCAAGTGTTTTATTCTGTAATCAGGCACTCACACATTACTGTGCTGCACACGTTGCATAATGCATGTGCTGCAAGAATCAATGCTCCAATTAGTGATAAACTGATGTCACCAAAGCCAGATTATTCAAGTAACACATATAAAAGGGTTGATAAACCTCCTTTTAATTTATTTATTGATGTGAGTCCTTACTGTTACATTAAAAAGCATTTTAATTGTTGATGATGATTAACCGTACAATAGTTTGATTATACAGAACTTTAGTTCTGTATTTCGACAGATTCCACATAATACTTCAAGAGACATCCCATTAAATATGTATACCGTATATTCTGTAGTAAGATAACGTTCTTTATATGTTATATCACATTATAGCATCGTCGTGATTTATCATAGTATTTGCACGCTTTTAATTAAAACTATATATTGCCACTGGTAGTGGCAAGCTTTCATCTGCAATCAATTCGGTGGTAGATCCATGGAGCATCTAACCTGGAGTTGAGACTCCTTAATCATGTCTTCAATCCGCCCAGCAATACTTATGAGCTCTTGTGTACACTCATTCTTAGGCATATATCAATCTACTGGATGCTAAATCTGATTTTCTAGTTCCCAAACCCTGTATATGACAAATCCTCAAATCTGTTTGGCATCTGGTTAATGACTAAATCGCTTCTACCAGCATTCAATCATCCACTTTTGTTTGCACCATGAATAATGCAAACATTGACTGTTCCAGGTCAATAAATGCAGCACATTAAGGTAACATCCATTAAATCTCAAATGTCAAGCTCAACTATGGAGTCCTATTGTGTGTCCTGTATTAAACCAAGCTTGGGAAGTGGATGGTACCATTGATGACGCACTATGTCCTTACCATCTAAATATTCGGTGCCTTTATCTGGCAATGTAATCCCAATGCAAAGGCGGACACGAGATTAAACTCGGGGAATTCATGAGCCTCTCCACTCGGTCATGAAGTGTGACATCCTGGCAGTAATACAGTGAAATCTTCTCCTGCATCATGATGTAGCTGTATCAGGAAAAAAAGTGCAAATTCCTGGAACCAAACTTAAATACTGTGACGTTAAATTTAACCAGATCTAAAATAGGCCCTTGAAAGTAGGTTACGTCTTAGTACCACCCACAATGCAGCACCGTGTACCTAATATACAGCAGCGACATAAATCACTGCTGTTGTCCACTCGGTGTAAATAATTATTATAGGAAATAAGGGGCTATAAGTTGACCTATGCACGTTTGGAAATTATAATGAAACACACCATTTATAAACACAAAGGTGCATCAAACTGAATAATTATACACTGAGTGTAGACACTGTGACCTGGAGTCAATGTCTTTGTTGTTCATCATTTTAAAGGAAGGTAAGTAGGGCATTCAATAAACATTATCGACAATGTAAATCACATTGCCATTCTAATAATCCTTATCGTGATATTTAATGATTGTAATAATTATTAAAGTGATCATCATAATCGTTGAATTACTCTTATCACCACCATCACCACCATCATCATCATCATTGTTAACATCAGCTCGACAATCATATTTATCATTATTGTCATCATTGTGACATCCTCATGAATCACTGTTGAGTAATTACCATCACCTATACCCAGTAATAATAATTTCCATCTTACCATCATAACCATCAGCGTCGTCATTAGGTCTTGATCTATTTAATCTTTGTTATTATCATAATCTAAATCATAAATCTCATTATCACTGTCACGATCATCCCAAATAACCATCTCAATACATGAGGACACGTGGGTTGGGCCCACCGAGTTGGGCCCACCCTTGGGCCCACCCTCGCATGGCCGTTTTGTTATTGGCTAAAGGGACACTTGGATCACAAAAATCCGTGATTGATGGCCCCATCGAGTGACAACCCGTCAGTCTCAAGACACGCAACACTGTTGAAAAGTCCGATTGGTTGTAGAGTCTGATCTAAATCTCACCTCGCCAGTTTTTCTGGTCTCTGCCTCAAGACAATTTATTTATTTCTATGCATTTATACCATCCACTGCTATAACGTCAAATCTGAAAAACGTTACATAATTTATTTGTAGGGTTATTTTGCAGAATGCTTCTCCATCCATTCTGTATCGCCTATCAGGCCAAAACCTGACTTGCGCTTTTGGTGGAAACAAAGAGCACTTGAACTAAGCCCCATTGTTGACTTCCCCACTAAGTGGGCACGATAAACCACAATAAGCAGCAATGGAAGAGGAACAAATGAGAATCACCATTCCTCGTAGAGAACCCATTGCTTTGGAACGGAAAATAATAGACAGTTGTCATGTTCACGCTTTTCTCGCAATCCTGTACTCGAAGCTCTGAAGGTAATCTGCCATTCTTACATAACTCGCCTTTTGCCCGTCCTAGGATGGAAGCTGTAATATTTACGAAAAGAAACGTCTGCGTAGAGTTATTTATTTTAGTAACTTTCAATAAAGAAACGTCAAATTTAGAGCGAATTTTCGTAAAAAATGTGTTTGCTCATGATAGTAATGACGAGGGGGGAGGCTGGCTCTTTTGCGGCGACGTCACGTACGGATGTAGCACTGTGCTGCGTAGATTTATTTTTGACCGTCACTTTCTGTAAATGAACGTCATATTTGAAGCGACTTTGTGAAAAAATATATCTTTCCACTCGACCTTCTTCCGCGTGAGTGTAAAAATCCACCCGCTCATGATTATTTTAGTATTAATGACGGGGGGGGGGGTGCGGCATGTGGAGTGACGTCACGCGCGTTACACATTTATGGGCTATTATAGTCGTAATAAAATGGCAAAATAATGTGAGAATAGTTTTTCCCCTTTTTTCTGGGGGAAAACCTATTTTCATATTTTGGTACTGGCAAAGGAGGTCTCATGATGAAGATAATATGTATTGTGAGGTTTTTTATATTCTCTAGTAAAGTACGTAAAGAACATTTTGACAAAGGGATTGCATTCATCGGAAGCACAAATTGGGTGCCTCGGTGGCGAAATGTTAACGCCCTCAGCTGGTATATAGGATGATAGTGGATTCGATTCCAACCCTGATTCCTGTATATTTGGAGTTTGCATGTTCTCCCCGTGGTCGTGTGAATTTTTCTCCGGGTTCTCCGGTTTTTCCCTCCACATTTGATCATGCGTTTAAAGTTTTTGGCTGTAATACATTTCCACACAATAAGTCACTTTGTTGAGCTATCATATGTGGCCAGGTCGCTTTTGACAAAAAATAGCTTTATAGCTAAAATAAAAATTGCATAGAATTGAAAAGTTGTAGAGATTTTAAGTGAACCGTGCCAGTCTTCTGTATCCGTTTCGCTATCTATTATACGTCTCCTCAACATCTTCCGCCGTCTCAGTTCAATGCAATGTTTATTTGTTACACGGAAAGTCCCGTTTAGCCAGTTACCCAGATAGCTTCAGTGGCAAAGGGTGGCTCGAAGTCTAGCCAGCAAACAGCCAGGAAATGGAAGGAATACATTATTTGTAATAGTAGCCTGATGAGGGGTACAACTATATAATTGTGGATGAGGGACGGTAGTAAAGATAAGTGGCTCTATGGAGACAAATTATTATGGGGTGGCTGATAAAGTAGAGGAACCATTTTTGTAAGAATATATTAAAACATGGCCAATATGTAGTAGAGTATATGTCTAAAGTGTAATACAAACAGTTGGCTTTGTCATTTATTGCAAGATTCATGTACGTATGGACTTGATTTGAAGAAGTTGAAATGTTATGCGAAGTACACTGAGCACCCCAGCACTGCAAAGCGGTTTTAAGTGGCTTCACAGGGTCCACGCAGCCCCAATTCTATATCCAGGCATATTCGGTGGCAACTGTGAAACTAAATATGACTCACCAATGTGTGACAAACATTGAAACCATTTATCTCTGTTACGTCATTTCCAATACGATAAATGTTTAAATAGACTACAAACTGAAGTATGTTTTTTACTTTAATGCAATGAATTTGCCTATATAGGTATGTTTTATTATCATCCCATCTAAGAAATACATTTACATAATCATATTCATGGACATGTATGTTACAATCAGTTAAAATTCATCCTGATGGATACAGGTTGCAATGGAAACAGAATAGTTCCACGGATATAGCCAATTTTATCTTTATAATATACAAGTGCAGCTCATGCAAAGTAATTGATATCCAATTAGTAACTGCTAAGTGTAACACAATTTCCCTGCTACATCTTAGCACCAAATTAAGGGTTATGCTGTTGTACACAGATAAATGTCATAATATCAAATTCTACAACATTACTGTATTACACAAATACAAAACCAACTACCACTATCATTTAAATATATCCACAATAGCAAACAAGCTATTATACTACACATTTGCCATCCTGATCCTGAGCATCCCTGCACAAAATGTAAAGTTAATTTACATACTGTGCTGTATTTTTGTCCAGACTATGGATGTCTCCAGAATTTTAAAATGTGGTATCATACACAACAGCAGAAGCAAGCCAATCCTCTCCATGTGAGAACAGGTAAGACATAACTTCAGTGCGATGTAAAATATATCCAGATTAACATCTCGGCTTGGCGATTTGCCCCATTGCCGATGATGGAGATATCGACTCTTTTTATTAAAGACATAATTGTGGAGCCTTGCAATTGCCCTGCTAATGTCAGGGCTGTGTAAAGAGGCCTCCACAAGACGGAGCTCAAGGCAGCCCCCATAGAGGGCATTTTGGTTCACTCTTGCTGGCTGACGTCTTTGGAAGAGGTGGGAGGACCCACACATTATTCCCACCACACGTGACCTGCCAATCCACTAAATGTGGTGGACTTATATGTACTGCTGGGTGGATAGAAACGGTGGGGGGTGAATAAAAAAAAACTTGCGCAATTGTTTCAAACACCGGATATAAATATACATTTTTAAAGTAGTGAATCGGGCCATTATTAAATAACATAATTTGAAGAAAAGCATATACCGTATTTAGACATTGACTCAATTACATGAATAAAAATAGACTACACAAAGGTCCAATATATTTGTATAAAATGCTCATGAAATCGGATGTACTTCTGTAAACAGCTCCAACACTTCTATGCACAAATCTAGAATAATATGATTACTTATTTATGCAGGAAAGCCACACTGAGTCGTAGGACTCTTATCAGGCAATTAATGATTAGTGTTTATACTACATGTGGGAGTGTGCAGAGGACACCCACGCGTGTGACGGAACAACACTCTATCCCTTACAGATGGAAACAGGTGGTGATTAGGTCGCTTGTTGTACTGCCTTTTCCTGGTAAGCCAGGGTATGGCACCTCCTCGACACACCCACGGAAAGGCGATTTCACAACAAGTGTGTGCGATCCACCAACCCTCGCTGCTCCCTCCACAATACTGGATTACAGGCCACGTGCATAGCCACCTCCGCTTGGCTAAACCTGTCACAGTAGTGCAGCTCGCATTACCACGTTGTATTATTAATTTGTCATCATACTTCAAATGCAAATGAGCATTTTCTATTTTAGTTGTGCCAAGGGCCGGTAATAACGAGCGCAGGACACATTGCTTCGTTTTGCCTAAAGGAAAAAAATGACCAAAACCTGCATACAAATAAAATTGTTCACTCTGTCATCAAGATTTTAATATCATGAAACCTAGAAAAGGCATCATGATACAGCACATACATCACGAATAGTGGCAGATGAAATCTCTTCCAATATTATGGTTGCAATAAGCACTATAAAGGATCAGTGGTATTTGTAGATGAAGGATTTGGGGTTATTGTGAGGTAGGATAAACTATATATTTGTTTCCCTCCATTGCCTCACAAATCAATCCACCCTGGTATCTGGGTGGCCTAAGAGAAAATAAACTTGCCTCTTTTTTACGTTTATAACAAATTCAACACTAAAACCGGGAGAATTTTCCAACTGGGAGAATTTGGGAAAGTTGTCAAATTTACTGCAGATTAATTTTGCGTGCCTAATAAAGCATAATCCGTGGTATAGTATTGTTCACATAAGGAGGCTCTTGTGTGCTGAAGATGATGACGGACGCACACGTAAAAATAATTACGCAATTATCACTTCTTGACGGGGCTGCCAGCTCACGTCCTGCTGATTTGAACCTCACGAGTGAGACAACATCGTGAAGATCTCACAGCCACGGCTACGGGTGTGAGCTTAGGTAGCCCGACATTTTTTGCGAGGCCCCGAGGATGACTGCGAGTGTGAATAACAACGACAATGATAACTTCTGAAGGCGCACCGTAAACACGGCGAAACGTAAGAAGGGGGGCCCGCTGAAAGGCGGGAGAAGCAGGCATGTATCCTTGGGAAGAAACAACTGCTTCCGCCTAAACACAATAAGAGCATCACGAAGTGTGAACAATGGAAGGGGTATTTGGCACGGATTTTACATTGGCCATCACACCTTGGCTCACGTAATTTTTATTCCAGTCAGAATTCATGTATGTGTGTGTGAGAGGGCACTGTTCAGTACTGCCATAATAAATAAGTCCAAGTTGAGCCAGGTCTTCATCATATGACCATTACTTTAAGTGACTATATCTGTTTTTTGTTGTCTAAATCTGTTTTTTATTTGTGTGTTTGTTATTTAAAGGGGAAAGGTAGAAAAACGATTAGCGCGTTGCCCAACTAACCTGGCGACACGAGTTCAATTCTTGCTCACGGCCAACACCAGCGATTATTATTTGAACTGGTCCTGGACCTTCCCTAGGTAGACTCAGACTCAAATTAGTACCTGGTGCGGTGTGTACACATCACCACTGGGGAGCCAAAGGCGGCTGGGCATGGTGCTGGCCGCCCACCCCCTCTTGTACCGTGCCAGCCTTCAGAGGTGCCCAATAACAGCACTTGTCCCAATAGTCTGTGAAGGCTATATGCGGGGTCTTTGTCTTTCTGTCATTTAATTAAGAGTATTGTATACTGCTGTACTGTACAGTGGTATGCTGTTGGGTAAAGTATAACGTGTCGTATAGTACAGTGTACAGGAGTGTTTGATAAATATTTCAGTCTGCAATTTGGTGTGTGGTGCATTGTAAAGTGTACTGTGTGATCTATTGTGCAGTGCCCCTTGGTATCACTGGATAGCCCTTGGTGTGGTATTCGTCAACACAAAGTGGCGCTCCTCGCCAAGTCCCACCAGGGGTCCCACCGCGTAAAGGGGAGAACGGAACCGAGTTCTGCACTGTGCGTCTCCAGCACCACGTATGCCGCCTTTACCATCTTCGGATGGGCCGACAACCCCCAGCTGCTCGGCTGCCTCAGCTACTGCTTTGGGAGTTTGTTCTATGAAGACCCATACAGTGGCCATGACCTTGAAAATGGGTTCCTGCTCAAGAGAGGTCATCCCCTGGTTGGTGCTACAACCGGGTTGTCTGGAACCTGTAGAGCCTCCTGCTCGTCTCCCACCCGGCAACTCTGCTCCGTGTTTTGACCCCATTGTCACTCAACCCATCAAACTCACTGTCAACTTAGATTTGAAGTTTTCCTGACTGTAGGGATACATACTCTTCGGTTCTTTCGATAAAGTCACGTAGGTATAAAATAAAATTAATTAAATCACGACGTTTCGATTGCAACACAAGCAATCATCATCAGGTGGGAAAACCACAGCAAGAATTTGTTTTACTGAAGTGGAAGAGATAATTGCCGTGGTGAGAGGTTATAACCTCTTAATACGACTTCACTGTCAACTTATTCATCAAACACAATACAATGGTACCCCCCCCCCCCCCATATCCTGTTCTTTATTTTCCTCCAATCTACAATTTTCTACAATTTAATGATTATTGTTCGTTTTATAGTTCTCCACCGGTCAGCCGCAGCTGAAATATTACTCGTACACATGCCTCACTACAAGTCAGAAAAATACGTTTCGGGCAGCACTCTATTAAAAAATACATTGTAAAACTATTCATATTTATATTGTTGATCAGGTCAGGTGTTGAAACCAATCCTGGTCCTATTATTGCCACATTCTCCATCACACACGTTTAACTCAATAGATTTAAAAAAAAATAACAGGGTCTTGGCATTGTCCATATCAATATTTGGGGCCTCATAGCTAAATTTCAACAATTCAAAATTGAATTCAATAATCTTTGCCCAGACATCTTCTGTCTGTCTGAAAAATGGCTTACCTCACATATAACTCCTCGCCTTATTGAAATTGAAGGATATAATATATTCCGATTAGACAGACAATCAAGAGGAGGAGGTGTGGCAGAATATGTGAAAAATAACTTACCTTGCATTCAACTTACTACTCTGTATTTGAGCCAGGCTCTTTTGAATGTATCACACTCATCATTTCTTCTCCATGTAACCAACATTTTACTCTGATGTGTTGCTGTACACCAAATAGTCAAATATAAGATAAATGCCAGGATAAAAGTATGTCACCCATTCCAAAATGTGAACTACTGATCATAGAAGACCTATATTGGAATTGACTCAACTTATCAAATGATGCATTAGACTTTACAAACCAATACAATCTAAATCAATTGATTATTTCAACCACGAGACCCAATATGAAAAAAACTCAGATAATTCGTCCGTACTTGATATCCTACTCACAAATTCACCCAGTACATTTTAAAAAGTAGGAGTCTTAAGTAACCATCTCATTGACCATGCCATTATCTTTGGCATTCATTATACAAAAATAACCAAAACACCTCATGAAATCTTTATAAAACGATCTTTAAAAATATTTGAAACATGACACTCCATTCTGACTGGGATACGGTTAGAACAATCCCAGTTTTTGAAAATGCTTGGACATATTTTAAGAACCCATTCCTAAAAAATTACAAACATGCCCCCTTATAAAAGTTCAGAATAAAGTGTGATCGTCCACCTTGGTTTGCTCAAAACATTTCTGAATACATGAAAACTATCGATATAGCCTGGAACAATGCAAAAATATAAAATAACCTCCCTACATTGGATGAACTATAGAACAATAAGAAAAAGATGTACTTGCCAATAAATAAACACTACATTTTCTCACGACCGCCAAACTATTCTAAATTGATAAAAAAAAACAAGACTTTTCTTGCAGACGTTCAACTCAGTTAAAAGCAAAGTAAAGCGAATTTTTCTTTAAGGAAATATAACTATTATTGGATGGAAAAAAACTGTTCACAAAACAAGACATTGTTAATGAATTCAAATCTCATCTTGGATCAGCAGGAAATATATTTGACAAAACACAACAGAGTAAAATGTATCCTAATACACCAATGTTTACATCACTCACTTCTTCCTCTTCACACATGAACCATAACATTGTTATTGAAAGTAATCATCCATACTTCTCGTTTAGTCCCATATCTGAACTGGATGTATTGCATAAGCTAGCTTCAATTAAAACATCATCATCCACGGGAGAAGATGAGTTGCCTGCATTTGCACTTGTGGCTGTGGCAGATCTCATTTATAAACCTTTCACACACATTTTCAACCTCTCACTTACCGAAGGTACATTTTCACTGGAGTGGAAATACGCTATTATTCGTCCAGCATATAAAAATGGCTCCAAAGAAGACCCTAATAATTATAGGCCAATCACTGCTCTTTCACCAGTTACTAAAATATTCTAAAATATACTTAAATCACAAATAAACTGCGTCCTAAAAAGTAAATCTCCTTTACAATAAAAAGTCTGGGTTTAGAGAGGATTACTGGACTACCACAGCAATGATGGATGTATTAAATGTCTCTTCAGTAACCTGGATAAAAGCCACTACTGCTGTGCACTGTTGCTTGACTTGTAAAAAGTATTTCATTCTGTTAACCATGGTATTCTACTCACAAGACTTGGTCAACTAAAATGTTCAGAGAGTACAATAAAATGGTTCAAAAGAGTTGCCTCCCAGACCGCTCTCAAAAGGTACAAAGTGATAATATCTCACCCACAAATATTTAAATAACAAAGGATGTTCCACAAGCTTTTAGGCCCTGGATCAAATTATGTTCTCAATATATTTAAACAATATTGGACTTAGCTTAAATCACTCAAGAATTAAATATCTTTGCTGATGACACTGTCATGCTAGTATCAGGTAAATCTCCAAAAGAAATCAAACAGAATCTCCAACACCATTTCGATTTAATTCAACGATTGTCATCACCAACATTACTCAAACATAAAAAAAAATCCCGTTTCATTCTCGTCACCTATTACAGATATCAGAAACAACATAATTGAACAAATACTTGGGTTTTATTAATTGATTCAAACCTTTCATTCCAACCCCATATTGATCACATCTCATAGAAAAAAATGAAGAAAATCATAATATATAAACAAACATTGTTTTCCCATTTGATTTCACCTGCAAATCAATACAGCTATCATTCTGCCACTGTTTGATACTGTTTCAGATCAGTATGATGCAACTTACAGATCAGCTACTAATGAATCACTCAACAGACTAAACCCCCTTCATCATTCTGCTCTTCGATTTGCACTGGATATACCATACAGGACTCACCATTGTAATCTCTACTTAAAATACAATCTCACATCACTTGGTGCAAGGAGAAATCTACATTGGGCCCTGTTCATCCATAAAATCCATATTGGCAAATCTGCGCTATATTTAGCTAATTCATTAACCCTATTGTCTAATCCAAGAAACCCAAGACGTCCATCTAATATCATTTTAACTATCCTAAGAATAAAAATTGGAATACGTGACAAAGCCTTTACCGTTGCAGCACCAACGTTTTGGGACAACCTTGTTTCCTCTCTAAATATCACAAATCTTCCTTCAACAAATATTCTGAAGCAAGATTAGTGCTGAATACAGCCAGATTGTAAATGTGATTTGTAAATGTGATTCTTAACAATGTGTCGATAGTAAAATTTTAATGTACAATTTTATTGATGGACTGCGTGTTGTCTTGGTGTGATCTTGGACTCTTTTTAATGCGTTTTGAATTAGCTCAATTAAAAAAGAGGGATGACATTGTCATCCACTCAGCCGACAAAGGCAATGCCACTGTCATCATGGACAAAATAGAATACAACAACAAAATTCAAGAACTACTCAACGATGGTAGCTATACAAAAATAAAAAATTAACCCGTAAAAACAAAGTTTTTCACTATAAATCCTTTATATGCGTGGTGGCTAGAGTCCTCTCGTCCTCTGGCTTGAGATGGCTGCCACCTATGGGTCAGATGATTGCCTGCCACCATTAAGCAATTGGTGATTAAATATTAAAAAAAAATTCCTAAAAAGTGTAAAATTTAGGAAACATTTTTTTAACGAAAATAAATTGTCACGCACAACGAGTCTGTGTGCAAAATGTTAGCTCGATTGGATCACGGGAAGTGGGTTAAAAAACGACCGAAAGATTTGCACGGTCGTAAGCGCGCAAGCAAGCAAGCAAGTGAACTTAATATAAAGGATTTAAAAAGAGACCCCACCAAAAGCCTCGTCACTAAAACCAACAAAATCATTTCTGATTCAACCGCATTATTTGATCAAACCAAACAGTTCTCGTTGAAACCTTCTGCTGCCAGGCCACCAAGATTATATGGCTTGCCAAAGATACACAAAGAAGATACACCTCTTCGTCCCATTGTCTCTACTATCAACTCCCCCACTTACAAACTGGCTCGCTTTTTGTCTGAAATCCTGCGGCCTTTCACTGGAAAAACCACCTCTGCGGTACTAAACTCTACTGATCTGGTATCGACAATCAAGGGAATTTCCCTGTCCCCAGACGACCTGCTTGTCAGTTTTGATGTGGTTTCCTTATTCACCAAAGTTTCTGTACCTGACACTATCACAATCATTGAAGACTTGGTTCATCAAGGACTGGATACTGGGGTACCCCCCTGGTGAGACACTGCTTAACCAACACATACTTCACCTGGAATGCAACTTTCTACAAACAAACTGAGGGCACCCCAATGGGCTCCCCCTATCTCCGGTTATAGCCAACGTTTTCATGGAGAAATGTGAGACTGACGCCATCCAGACTGCCACTCTACGCCCGACCTTATGGAAGAGGTACGTAGATGACACTTTTGTCATCTGGCCACACGGCCGGCCTGCTCTAGACCAATTCCTTGACCACATCAATTCCATACACCCAGCCATCAGATTCACCATGGAAGTCGAAAAAGATGGCAAGCTACCCTTTTTGGATGTCCTAATTAAAAGGAGACCTGATGGTTCAATGAGCCACTCTGTCTACACGAAGGCCACCCATACGGATGCCTAAAACCGGATTCCCAACACCATCCATCCCAGAAGAATTCCCTCATCAAGACTCTATACCATAGAGCCCAATGCATCTCTGACCAGGAACACATTGCCAGTGAACTCAAACACGTACGCCAAGCTCTTAAGGCTAATGGTTACTCCGACTACACAATCCGTAAAGCCATCACTCCAACCACCAAGAAGGATCCTGTTGAGGAGCCTTTCAAAACCATCACCTTACCCTACATTGCTGGGGTCACAAAAAAGATCTCCAAAATCCTGGTAAAACACAAGATCCAGGTCCGATTCAACACAGTACATAAAATCCGTGATCTGGTCCCGTCTGTAAAAGACGTGGTTCCAGACATACAGTACCCTGCGTTTACAAACTAAGTTGCCTCTGTGGTAGCAGTTACATTGGAGAAACCAAACGACATGTCTCGGACTGCATCCGTGAACATAAAGCAGACTTGAAACACTGTAGGACAAACACCTCAGCCGTGGCAGATCACTGTTACAATTCAGTGGGCTCACATTATATTGACGTCTCAAAGACAGAGGTTCTATGCAAGCCATCCGGCTACCATGAGAGATTCGTTCATGAGGCGATCCACATATACAAACACAGAGACAATTTCAACCGAGAAGATGGATTCTGGCTCAGCAATCATTGGAAGGACGTAATAAACCATTTCGGATCTTAACTGATTGTGTTCACGTTACGGTGACTTTCAGACCACAGTCCACTCACTGACATTGACTATATATCTTGTATTCTCTGCAGGGAATGGATTCTTTGCACCGCTGCAAGCTTCCAACTCTCCCATTGACATATTTCGTTGCTTCCTCTTAGTACCTTTCACGCGACGGTTAATGGTATAGTGTATAGCAAATTATATGATAATAAATAGTATTAAAGTGTAATGTTTAATACAATGTATAAGGTAATATATAGTATCGTATTTTTATAGTGAATATATAGCAGTGTGGTATACAGTTGAGAGAATAAAACATAGTGTAATATGACAATGTATAGTCAATAAGCATATTAGTTGCTGCGGCGCCATATTATTAACATTCCTTCCTTTTATTAATTCTAACCTTACTCCCTCCCTTTGATACTGCTAATCCTGCATAATGCATGGGCATAATGACTTAAAACCCCTCGCCAAACCTCCTACACATTTCACAAGTAGTACTAATCGCATATCTGCATTTACCATAAATATGCTAAATTCCTCTTGATATGCAAATTATTTTGTCAAAGCGCTCTTCGCCCCTCCATCCCAGCATAAATAGTCGCTCCAAGCCTGGGGCGTGCCATTCAGACTCTGTCTACTTGACAGACCTGTTCTCCACCTGAAGACGGCTGCTTGCGTTGTGGCCGAAACGTCGTGAGAATTATTTTATAATCTTTTATTTTATTATTTTATTATTTTCCTTCTACGTGACTTTACCGAAATAACTAAGAAGATGAATCCCTGCAGCCACGAAAGCTTTAA
Organism: Lampetra planeri; assembly: GCF_965212315.1. Classification (NCBI taxonomy): domain Eukaryota; kingdom Metazoa; phylum Chordata; class Hyperoartia; order Petromyzontiformes; family Petromyzontidae; genus Lampetra; species Lampetra planeri. The sequence continues at coordinate 13,586,326 of NC_136110.1, forward strand.
ATCGAAAAATAAAATCTTTTTGATGTTGTTTTATTGACTTTGTTGAGCTATTATTTGTGGCCAGGTCGTTTCAGAAAAAAATAATTTCCTAACTCAGTGGGGTTTACTTGCTAAGATAAAACAAATTATGTAGGTGATTTGTTTACCTTTCCCATATGTTGCACTCCTATCATGTTTTTGTATTGTTGTTGTGATGTTCTGACCTGCCCCTGCTGGACATCTGTGAGAAAGAGCTTCATAGCTCATCTGATTCCTCCAGTATAAATACATATGGGGATTCTGATAAAACAGTCCATGTGTGGTGAATGAATCCAGTGAAAACGTCGTTGTTATATACAGCAACAGGTGTTGCTCACCCAGCGCCTTTCTCCTGTACTCCCCATATTCATTCACACGCAAGTGTTTTTTCTCATGACAAACCCTCACCCTCATATGTTTACACAAATGTAATGAGATAGTGACATCTACTGGTTGGAAAAGGGAAGCACGGTACAGGCACCACGAGAGAGTGTGGCCGGAGGCGGGGCCTAGCCGCGCCTGCGGCCATATAAGCAGAGGCGAAGGAGGACTCGGGGTCGGTGTGGGGAGTCTTGGGTCTGGACTGCGTCGTTGCTCACTATCAACTCTCTGTAACGCACCTGTGGTGTCTTCCGACGACGATGATGGTTATGGAAACCACGGCGGGTGAGGTCGCTGCACCGGATATGGTTGGCGCGAACGCAACGCCTCGGCACCAGCAGCCCGAAGACGGCTAGAGGAGGGTGATGGAGCAACTGGACTCGTTGTGGTCAGTGGTTGTGCAGCTGGTGTCGCTCCTCACCGCTTCTACGGTGGCGGGGCGCTCAACGCACGCATTGCCGGGAGGTAGCGACTGGGAATCTGGAGTGGAAATTTAGACGGGTTTGTCTACAGGTGCGACAGCCGCCATTATGCATGCGGAGGGAAGCACGCAGTCGGACGCCGCCATTTTAGGCGGCGCAGGAGAGGCGCGGACGGAGTCCGCCATTTTACAAGAGACGCGTAGTGCGCAAGACATGGTGGCCGCCACTAAGGACGTGCGGAGCATAACCGATCATACGCGAAGACTTCCTGAAGTTAAATAATTGGTCGCGGCAGGCGGCGACTGGAGCGCCTTCACTTGGCGATTTGAGGCGGCTTTCCATTCAATACATTGGACGAAGGAGGAGGTGCTGGTCGCTCTGCTGACTGTTTGGGATGACGACGCTCTTGCGGTCTTCAGAGCTATTCCTGCTGAGAAAAAGTCCACTCTTCGGGGTGCTTATGCTGCGATGGCGGACGTGCACGAGCCGCCTTCCGACACGTGACACAAATTTGTTCAACGTAGGTGAGGGGAATCCGAGATGCCTCTCGCCTATCGCAGTGCGCTGTTGGCGTTAGCGGATGCTGCTTACCCAGACGTGAATCCGGAGGCCCTCGACTCGCTCGTCATGGAATGAATGTTGGGACTGGCTAGAGACATGGGGGTGGTCCTACCTGTGTGTGACGAAGACATTCAAATGTCCTGGTAGGCCGCCAGGTGTCTTCAGGCCCATGATAATCTACAGCGTTGGTCTCAGATGGCGGCGTGGACAGGGGACCCCAGCCAAGACAGGGAGCTGAAGGGTGTTGGCGCCGGCCGGCGATGCATCTTCGGTGGGGGATGTTGCTGCTGCGGTTCCGCCGTGGAATTGGGGACAAGGGGATGCTGCGCGCCATTGACGGAGCTGGTGACCACGTCAACACGGGGATTGGGGGGCGCAGAGGCCGCCTTTGGCCTGTTCGCGCTGCGGCCAGCCGGAGCACTTCGCGAGGTAATGCCAGAATCGCCCTCTGACACTGACTGCTGCTCCGGCGCCTGCTGCCCCTCCGACGGCTCAACCTCAATCCCAACAGGTGAGTCGGTAGACATCAGATACCCAGCCCATTTTGCAATCTAAGACATCTGATAATTCGGGGTTCACTCGCTCTCAGCATAACCCACATGTTGGCACCGGACACCAGGGTTCGGTTGCGCAGGGGTGGCCGAGCTCGAGGACACAGTGGAGGAAATTGGCGCGTCGCGTGGTCGCGGCGGCTGCGGGTTCTTCGGCGGTGTTGGGTTCCGTGCAGGGAGTGGAAGTACGTGTCGTGGTGGACACGGGAGCCTCGGCTACCATTATTTCGGACGTTATATGTCAATTGTTGTCGATTTTGGCTCGTAAAATACGACCTGTTGTTAATGCTTGTGTAGCGGCGAATGGTGGGAGCATGGACATAATTGGTCAGGTGGATGCCCACATCGCAATTGGCGAATTGGCTGTGCTTGGGCCTGTCCTGATTTCGAGGTCCCTAGAGGTCCCCTGCGTTTTGGGTACTGATTTCCTTAAAAAGATGCCCATCAAAATCATCGTTGACCAGGGTTGTTTGGAAATGCTGTCTGGTCAAAAATAGCTTTTTTTTGCCATTGTCGCAACCACATTCGTCAGCATGCATCACGGTACAAGCCCTTGTTGATGTTGCGGTGGAGATTCCGCCGGGATCCCAGATGCTTCTACCGCTATGCTATCGTAAGGAAATTTAAAGTGTTGATTCGACGGCTGGGGTCCTTTTGACCCCGTCGCATGCGGCAACTCGTGGACTGGCGCTAGTTGGTGCACAGACGGTCCTTCGCTACAACCAGGCCCCGTTCTTGCAAGTGCTTAATGGGGGCCTGGATTCGGTGGTGGTTCAGGCAGGTATGGTGTTGGCTCACACCACCACCGTGTTTTGTGAACATGATGCTGTTATGCCGCAGACTATTATGGGTGCTATTGATCACATTGGGGTCACGGATGAGATGTGGGCTGAAGCCCTGTGTCGGGAGAATTTGCAATTGTTTTCTGACCAATGAAACGACTTGCGGTTGCTCTTGTGCGAATTCTCTGACGTTTTCAGTAAGAGTGAATTTGATACCGGTCTGACCTCCCTGTTGCATCACCATATCGACACAGGGGAGGCTAGCCCTATTCGTCAGAACTTGTACTGTTTGAGCCCAGTGGAAAAAGAACATGTACAAGGGGCGGTCAACGATATGTTGGCCGCCGATATTATTTCTCCATCTAATAACCCTTGGGGAGCGCCCATCGTGCTTGTTAAGAATGGTAGTCTTAGATTTTGTGTTGACTTCCGTAAGTTGAACAAAGTCTCTGTGGCCGACGAGTACCCACTCCCGCGCATGGACGACTCCCTGGATGCCTTGTCCGGTGCGCGGTTTTTCTCTACTCTCGATTTGTCTTCGGGGTTTTCGCAACTTCCCCTTGACGATTCATCAAAGCCTAAAACCGCGTTCCACACACCCCAGGGACTCTTTCAGTTTAATTGCCTTCCGATGAGCTTGAATTCAGCTCAGGCCACCTTTCACAGACTCATGGAACTTGTCTTGACTGGCCTGCAGTGGGACTCTTGTTTCATTTATTTGGACGACGTTGTTGTATTCAGCCACACTTTTGACGAACATCTCCGACGAATTTGGTTCCTTTTTCGCTAGGATGTGCTCATCCAATCAAAAATTTAAGCCAGCGAAATGTCATTTGTAACAAAATTCAGTGCGCTATTTGGGTCACATTGTTATCACTGAGGGGATCGCCACGGATTCGGAAAAAAACGGTTGCACGAGCAGCTGAATGATGATTCCTTAGGGGTCTTGCAGGGTCGTGTGTAAAATGCACGGGAAACTATTGCGTCAGCTAATGGACCCCGATTGATCCTTCATGACGGCCTTTTGATGTGGAGAGAGGACATGTTAGATTGCTGGCGGCTTGTCGTCCCCACTGCTCTCTGGGGTGACTTGGTTCGCGTACTGCACAAGGATAAGCTGTTGCATCTCGGTGTCCAGAAGTCCCTTTCCGGCCACTCCACGAGGGAATACATTTTTATTTTAGTGGGGGTTGAATATTTTTCCCGATGGCCTATGGCTTGGCCGCTGCCTGACCAGTCGGTGGCCTCCATTGTAGAGGCTTTTTTGTACAGTTATGTGATGGACAAGGGAGCCCTGGAGCAATTGCTCACTGACCAGGGGCGCAATTTGTCATCTAAACTGCTGCTTGAGGTTTGCAATGCTTTGGGTACTAGGAAAATTAGGACGTCGCCGTACCACCCACAGACGGATGGGATGGTGGAGCGCCTGAATAGAACTTTGACCTCCATGCTCTGTCAGGCGATAGACGCTGGGCAGACAGATTGGGATTTGCATGTGTCGAGTGTACTCACCGCGTATAGGATGGCATGTTGCCATGGTCCATCGGCGACAAAACATGGTTGCATTGCCCCCAGGTGCCGGTTGGTACATCTCCTAAGTTACATAAGCCCTGGCAAAGACCCGTGGAAGTGGTCGAGGTAAAACGCACACAATGTGTGCGTATCCGGGTGGGCCTTCGCCGTTGGTTCGTCCATCCTTCGTGGTTGAAGCCATTTGTCCCTCCACGTATCGCCTCTTTATCTCCAACGATTGGCCTGCCAGTGTCTGATGTTCTTAGGTTTTTTTTTTTTTTTTTTTTTTTTTTTTCGGTAAAGTCACGTAGAAAGTAAAATAAAATAAAAAACAAAAATCACGACGTTTCGGAGGCAACACAAGTCTCCGTCATCAGGTGGGACCGTCACAGTCAGATTAGCTGTATCAAGTGAGGCGTCCGACAGGCCGGCGATAGTGCGTTCGGAGGGCATGTGTCGGAAGGACTGTGTCATGCCGTCCACAGCATCCGGGTCTGTGACCATAGACGGGGCTCGGGACCTCGCCAGAATCGAGGATATGCCTGCTACTGCTGAGCCTGCTGCTCCTGTGCCTTCTGTGCTGCAGTCCGAGCCCCCGGTCGATCCGGTGGTTGGGGTGCCGCCCGAGCGGGAGCAGGAGGCCGTCCCAGTGGATGGACCGGCGTCGCGGACTCGGTCCAAATGCTTGCGGTTCTATTGATCCTTGCTCTCGAGTTACTCAGGAATGGCAGAGTGTCTAGGGTTGTTGCGTTTTGCTCCCTTCCTCTGTCGTGCCCCTGAAATATTCCCTTCTCGCCATGTTCCCTCGTATTGCGGGCTATTGTTCCACGCCTTGTCCCACTCTTTAAGGCACACGTCACGAGTCCTCCTTTACTCCTCTTTATTGTCCATCTTATGCTGCACGTATGTGCTCTTAAATGTTACTTAGCCAGGACAGCTACTTTTTATATTACGAAGGGGGGTTGATGTAATGGGATAGTGATATATACTGGTTGGAAAAGAGAAGCACGGGTACAGGCACCACCATAAACATTATCCAATCCCCAAAGGGAGAGGTATCTGGGCCAAAGGTGAAGGGTGGGGCTGGCCGAGAAACTCCGAGGACCAGCTAGAAAGTTCCACGAGAGGGCGTGGCCGGAGGCGGGGCCTAGCCGCACCTGCGGCCATATAAGCAGAGGCGGAGGAGGATTTGGGGTCGGTATGGCGAGTCTTGGGTCCGGGCTGCGTCGCTGCTTGCCGTCATCTGTCTCTGTCATTCGATCACGTGGCTGATCTCCTGCGAAGCTCCACCGTCCTCCCCGGCACGCCGTCAGCCAACGGCGAGACCAGGAGCGGACAGTTGGAACCCGCCGTGTGATCAACCGTGTGTGTAGTCTGTAGAACGTAATAGCTAAGTGTGTACTTGGAGAGGAAGCTGATACCATTGGCCTGTGCTGTGCCTGTACGTGGAATAAAGAAGAGCACCCTTTACACCACGTGTCATGGAAGTCGCTCATTACACGTGTGGAACTTTTGGCTGCATTGAGGCATTGGGTATTTAAACAGCTCATTAAATGCCACCTCATTCCTTTAATAAATGATGTAAGACATGTATTCTGTGTAAATGTACCAGTGACTGCTGATCCCGCTGCAGTTGAAATATGTCTGAATACAGTACGTACAGTCCTCGACTTATGAACACATTTCGTGCCTGAGACACATTTGTAAGTCGAATGGTAGGAACACAGTAGGAACACAGTAATCTACTGTACTTAAATGCCCGCACACACAATCACTCACTCCCAGCACGAGGCTGACTCATTCCATCTAGCGGAGGATGGCTCAGCTGGACAAAGTAGTGCCTCGGTTCAATTAAAAGTGTGAGTTCGCGTTTTAATTCGATGGAAAAAAAATAATGCATGCTGTTCGTAAGTCGGGTGTTCGTCGGTCGAGGACTGTATGTTTTGACTGTTGAACCTCCACAATATTGGAATGAGAACAATGTGTGTTGAGGTTACATGTGCATTTGCATGTATGTATGTACAGGTGTTTTTGGACATTTGCATGATTATACTTATAATGTGTGTGGATTGTTATAGGTATGGTCAGTGGCTTCTTGCTCGTGATTCTTATCAAAGTGCACCCAGCTTGGCACACCCCCTGTGGTGACATTGTTGATGAGTGTTGAATGGTAGCTGTCCGTGTCTGTGTGTGGAGGTAATTGTGATCTCCTCATACAATCCAATCTGATCACACTCGTGATGGATCGCAGGACGGCTATCCTAAACGCTTCAAGTTGACACGGGCCTCTATGGGCCTCCATGCTTCACAGTTGAGATGTGATTGTGGCTGAAGACCTAGAACTTTGTGCAGAGTGACAGGTCGGGCAGCTTCAACACATCATTACACAACCAATTAAGTGATAATGCCACTCATCTGACTTGGCATAGAACCTCTGCTAGCAAACCAAAAATAGCCAAAAACACAATTCCCGAGAACTCCTCCACTCTCTCCAAAAAAAATCCCCTATTATTGGTTGGTTATTTTCGTAAAAATAATATTATACGTAAAAAAACGATTAATACAGAAATTATCATACGAGCACCTCACGTTCGTGCAAGAACAGCAGCAGGCGGATGATGACACACCGGCAAAAACAACTATTCAGAGGAAAAATGTATATACAATAGATGTCATACTGCAAAACGGGGATGGATTCAAGTCTTCATTTAGAGTCAATCAGTTCGATCACGTTGTTCAGGTTTGTTCAATCAGAATCACCTGGGCGAAATTTCGTGCGGTCAGCGTTTTCTGGAGGCGTGGAGGGTGCGAGTGGCACCTCCCGCTCAAGTGAAGACAAAACGTTCCGCGGGCCATCGGCCGAGGCGAGCACTGTACATGTTAAAAATACGGGTCAACAATTGGAGCAAAATACGCGTATATCCAGCGCACTTGACTACTGCTATGTGTGTCGATGTGCAGGCTTCTTGTCAATCCCCTGCTGGACGAGGGCCTCCCCATGCCATGCAGGGATCGGGGTTTGTTTAGAGTGCACTTTCCTCAGGTCAGGTTGGTGAAGGCGGGGAGAGCATGGACGTTGTTGGAGCATAGACATACACTTTGACAACATAGTTCGCTGCACTGCTCTCTTTGCTGATGAGCAGATATCTAGAGCTGGCTTCTTAATTTTCCTTCCTTTGAATGTGAAAGGGGCCCCTTTGTCACACCACTCTAGCCTCTACCCCTTTCCTTCGCCAACACGCACTGACCAGCACAGTGAAATATGGTGAAACACCCCCCATGACTGATATGGCCTTTATCCAGTAGTGGATTGACAAATGCCTGTTAGTTATTAATTATTAAGTTATGCAATTTTAAAGAAATGCAGCAACGGTAAAAGACTTACTGTACTATATTTGCATTTATTAAAACAAAAACAGATGTAGAAGTATGTAATGTCACTTCTAAAACATTATTTAATCAATAAGCAAAGCCTCATTTATTACTCTAAGGAAATCCTCACAATTATTACACCACATGAATGTGTAGATCTCTATGTGTAATAAATCATCAACGGAAGTGCCACTATATACAACACCAACAATATTGAGAAGGTGTGATATTCCTAGAGTTGAACATTTACAACCCACATTCAGACAGCCAGGGTGATGCCACATTAAGATTTTCACAATTATCCAATAACGATCATGACAAGGTGCTTAGGGACAGGAGATTTTTAGGAACGTTACAGACGTACTGTTAAGAATGGATAAATGAGACTCAAGAGACCAAAACGAATGAATTATTAGCATTTTGAGTTAATTACTGAGGCTCAAAGGCCCTGAACACATTACAATTCGATTCAATTCAGCAATATATAGCACCAAAATACAACCTCCACGTGGAGACTAGAGCCCCCATTCTGTCCCCATTCCTCCGAACGAATCCAATACCTCCTCCAAGCCCCGTCAAGTCTTCCGAGCCCCACACTGAATGAGTCCACTCTTTCCATCTCGTTATCTCTTCCATGCAGTGATGCAGTCACCAAAGCTTCCAATCGAGTTCCCGGAGCCCACTTGAGTTTTGTGAGAGACAACCTACCGGCAAGAGCCCGCCCCCTACAACTGCGGTTACGGCTGCATGGCTAATTAGAAACCGAGGCTAGCAAGTAAGAGTTACTGTAGGTGGTTCACTCGCAGCCAATTATAGCAGATATCGAACGCACATTATTAGCGGTAATGGGGTGCCCTCCCAGCTCGCCCTACAAATATCAATTGCTTCCGGCGCGCGCATGCAACTTGCATGCCAACACATCCCCGTCTGCCGGTGCCAGCCATGCGGCCACTATGGATCTGCTCTGCACACAGACTTTGCAGCTAACCTGAGATGTCACGTGATAAGGCCCCCAGGATTGCTTTTAGCACCGACAATAGATAAATAGTTGATTGGAAAATAATTCATTTTTTCTAGAATATGGAGTCTATGCAGCAATTTCTGGGAGGGAAGGATGGCGTCTTGATTATTTGAGGTGTGGTTTCCCATGGTAACCAAATAGAGGAAAGAACCACAGATGCACATCTCCTGTATTGCGTGCACAAGTGCACACTGTACTGCGGAAACATTACGGCGAGCACTTCTCATGGAATGATAAAGTCAAGCTCAAAAGTGTCTTGAGTTATAATTGATTGGCATAGGAATACAAGTCACACAGAAAGGCTCCACGGTGGCGAGATGTTAACTACCTCACCTGGTATGCAGGAGGCCGTGGCTTCGATCCTGACCCTGCCACCTGTATATTTGGAGTTTGCATGTTCTCCCTGTGGTCTAGTGGATTTTTCTCCGGGTCCTCCGGTTTTTCCCTTCACATTTAAAAACATGCGGTTTAGAATATTTGGCTGCTATCAATTTCCATGTGAGTTATCATTTGTGGCCAGGTCGCTTCTGAAAAAGAGCTACATAGCTCAGTGGACCTTACTTGGTAAAATTAAATGTTTAAAATAATATCTTACAACTCCTAGAAAATCCATCCTGCATAAAGAGAGATACTGAGATCAACTACAAGTAGGCAGGTAACTTTCATTTAAAACAGGTGATAGCCTATTTTTATAGAACATCTCTTTTTCAAAGGAGACCTAGGAAGTGCGTGGGTAAATTAAATGCGAGTGTAAAGGACACGCATTTGACGTGCATGCATCAAATATTTTTACAGGCAAAAATAATATTATGAAAGTAAAAATATAAATATATTATTTATTACGCCTGTTTACCCTCAAGACTAATTTTCAGGAGGATCCTGCCAGGTTGTTGCAGTATGGTGGCGATGTTGCTGCTGTGTGCAACTGAGTAATGAGCAAGACATTTTTCATCATTGGGAAGGTTTGGTCAATCAATATCAGTTACATTGTATTTTTTTGTTATCTATGGGGAGGAAACAGGGGGAAGAACATACAAACTCTAGGAAGAAAAGCCCTAGCCGGGAATCTAACTCAGGGCGGTTGTGCTGTGAGGCACCAACTTTATCACCACACGACCTCGCTGCCTCTGCCCTCAGAAGTAAAACACTGCCTTTTGCTAAATGCCAGCAGGGAAATCTCTTGAACCAGAAGGTATAACCACGGACATCAAATAAATGGGTGAGACTGGTTGGTGTCATTTAAAAAGTGAATGCATTTACTAAATGCCTCAAAATAAAATGAATACACAATAAAACGATACTCAATCATAATTGGGGCTATATGAGTTTCGCACAAAAACATTAAATCATTTTGGTGTCTACAGGACATCTGAACACACAAAATACGCAATGACAATATATACAAATATTTACAGGTACTAAATACATATTCTTTTGGTCTTTCGGTAAAGCCACGTAGATAGAAAAATTATGAAAAAATAAAAATATCACGACAATCGACATCAGGCAAAAAAATATAGCGGGAGAGTTGCTGAGACATAACAAATATAGTGGGAGAGCTGCTGAAGCAGGATGTTATATAGGTTTGAGATGGGTGTAGCCCAAGGGTAAGTGGGCGGGGCTAGAGATGGAATTTTCATTTAAATGTAAGATCGGAGAGCTGATATACCTCCACGACTACAAAGCTGTGGAAGGTGGCCATTGTATTGTGAGAGATTAGCATGTCAATGTAAGAGAACCACCACAACGGTGGCTGTGTTAGTGAGACATTTAGCCTGTTAAAGAACGAGAGCCACCGCCACATCGAGGAAAAGGAGCAGCGGTGGCTGTGTTAGTGAGACATTTAGCCTGTTAATGTTAAGACATTTAACCTGGTAATGTAACGAGAGAGTCGGAAATAACTGCTAACATCAGCAGGTAGGATGGACACATCACAGCCAGTTATGACTTAAACCGATTAATAACGTCCTTCCAATAATTGCTCAGTTTGTTCCCATCTTCTCGGTTGAAATTGTGTCCATGTGAAGATATCTGGATGGCTTCATGAACGAATCTTTGTTGATAGCCAGTGGGTTTGCAGAGCACCTTCGTATTGGAAAAATCTATTTTGTGTGTGCCCACAGCGTTAAAACATTGATCAGCCACGGCCGAGGTATTGGTCCTACCGCGTTTCAGATCTGCCTTATGTTCACGAACACGGTCCGAGACATGTCGCTTAGTTTCCCCAATGTAACTACTGCCGCAGACACAGCTTAGTTTGTAGACACCGGGGTATAGCATGTCAGTCAGGGATCACATCCTTCATAGATGGGATCAGATCACGAATTTTATGTACTGTCTTGATTTCAAGCTTTCGTGACTGCAGGAATCCATAATCTTTGGTTCTTTCGGTAAAGTCACGTAGGTATAAATATATATTTATTTTATACCTACGTGACTTTACTGAAAGAACCAAAGTGTATATACTGTGTTGAATCGAGCTTGGATCTTGTGTTCGCTCATGATTTTGGAAATCATTTTGGTAACCCCTGCGATGTATGGCAAGGTGTGATTGGGTCCTCAGATGGTTCTTTCCCAACGGTTGGGGTGATAGCTTTACAGATTGTGTAGTCCGAATATCCATTAATCTTGAGGGCTTGGTGTACGTGCTCCAGTTCACTGGCTAGGTGGTGATGGTCGGAAATACAACGAGCTCTATGGTGTAGAGTTTTGATGAGGAAATTCTTCTGGGCTGGATGGTGGTGGGAGTCAGATTTTAGGTAGGCATCCGTATGGGTGGCTTTCCTGTAGACAGTGTCCCATTGAGCCATCTGGTTTCTTTTCGATTAAAATATCCAAGAATGGTAACTTGCCATCCTTTTCCCCCTCCATGGTGAATTTGATGGCTGGGTGTATGGAATTAATGTGTTTGAAGAATTGGCCCATCGCTGGTAGGCCATGTGGTCAGATGACGAACGTGTCATCTACGTATCTCTTCCATGAGGAAGGACGTAGGGTGGATGCCTGGATGGCATCTGCCTCAAATTTTTCCATGAATACATTGGCTACAACTGGAGATAAGGGGGTACCCATTGGAGTACCTTCAACTTGTTTGTAGAATGTTCCATTCCAGGTGAAGTAAGTGTTGGTGAGGCAGTGTCTCGCCAGGGCCGGTACATCAGCATTCAGTCTTTGTTGTACCAAATCTTCAATTATTGCAATGGTATCAGGCAGGCCACGTTGATTGGAGCGGTCAAGAACAATGATAGAGTGGCAGCTGCAGGAGTGAATAGGCCCGAGAGGACATCCACTGCGGATATAGAGCAATGAAGTCAGCTCACTTTCAGGAACTAGATGGATTGCTACATTGCAAAACCATGATAGAACTGCTTTTTGTATTTAGGTTGTGGTCATTGCCCCACACCTCCGATTATCACAGTTGGCTATGTACGGTATGAAAGAAGTTCAACATACATTCATAGATGGCGATGGTTTAGGGAGTCATTCAGTATATAATGACATGCAACATGACTGCTGCTAAAAATAACAAAATGCACATTTTCATGGAAATAAAATAATAGTTACTGCAAGGACACTAGATATGATCAATTCGCCACTGTTTAAAATAGTTTTTTCTCTATATTAGGTGAAAATTACGTTTGGAATTTACATTGCATAAATTCAACTCCAATGAAACACAGTATTATACTCGTAGAAACAGCTTTGATTTCATCTCAGTACACATCAACTTCTCAAACAATACAATTCATACTAATAGCACTGCATACGTAATCAATCAGAGATTAACAATGTCCTGAAGTCTGTGACGGACGATACAACAGTACCCAGAGGTGGGACAAAGTCATTGTTATGCAAGTCCAAGTCGAGTCGCAAGTCATCAAATTCATGACTCGAGTCTGACTCGAGTCCAAGTCACATGACTCGAGTCCACATCTCATAGGTGGGACAAAGTCATTGTTATGCAAGTCCAAGTCGAGTCGCAAGTCATCAAATTCATGACTCGAGTCTGACTCGAGTCCAAGTCACATGACTCGAGTCCACACCTCTGACAGTACCATGCATGGTTATTACACAGTAGCATGTGTGCTGTCATTCTATTTGAACGAGGTCACACTGCCACTCTGAGCCTATTAAATCGGGTCAGCAAAAGCACACACATATATATGCACACACACGTACATTTCATAGAAACAGGACTGTACTTGCTTTCTATGCATGGCCATCACTAGACTCCATTAAAAGCAGGTCAAGTGATCTGCCAAAAGTCATTAAAATATCCCACAGTAGGTATGTTGGCAAGAGTAATGCAATCCCATTAGTATGCAGACATTCTGCAGTTTCCTCCACTGGGCGGCACACCAAAGTTAAAATCAACTCTGCCGCTGGCCACGGATACCTGCGTCATATCCACGCAGGGGAAAAATACAAAATAGCCAATGCCAGGATGCTCACAGGGTGAATACAGATGTACCACACTCTGCATTGGCACGTGGAAATTCACAGCCGTTAACAAGTCGAGCAAAGGTTTGACCGCACAAAAGCAATCTCGGCCTCATCCAGACCACTGGCTCAAATTAGCGTGTGGCGCTGTACTGCCGAACTCAGTGGCAAGGGCTGATATTTAAAGTTTAGCCTGGAGCAGCCCTGGCTTGAGAGCAAATGCTGTCCATGTATTTGATTTTTTTTTATTGCGCATGCATGGAGACCCCAAAGTATCTAGTCGCAGTTTGCTGACAAAATGAATAAAGATGTACCTCACTCTGCACTGGCATATGGAAAGTCAGTCTGATGCATGAGACATGTTGGGGTATGCATGCATGCACACATAAAAAAAAATACATGTATAGCCAAGGATGCTCCAGGCTAAATGTTAAATGTCAGCTCTTACTGCGAGAGTTTAGCAGAATAGCTCCACACATTCAGTTGAACTGGTGGTGTGGATAAGGCAGGGGGAGCTTTGCACGTACAATTTACAACTCTGCATGTTGTTGAATCTATTTATGATCTGGCCTGCACTCATATTTCTGCTGCGAGGGGTTTTCTCGTCATTTACAGATTTCAAGTAAAGCAATGTCAGCATACGGTACCAGCCACTCAGTCATTAATTAAAGTCTGACGGTACTAATTCTTACGTGTAGTGATTTTTTAGTCACAATTACTAAATATTTATATGCTAAATTCATAAAGTGCCTGCCATACCTCTACAATTAATATAAAGTACGTACAATTTACATTTAATACATTTTCACATATGCATATGTTGCATCTCGCTGAGACAGTACCATTCGTTGTGGCCTTCCTAACTCAATTCTTGCACTGCCATCTGTGCAAAATGCAGCTGCCCAAAGAATGTGGTGAGTAATGATTTATGAATACATTTCAACAATTATGCTACAAGTACAGTGTCTTTCAGAGTTTAAAGTAATTGATAATGGTGATGGAGTCTTACGGAATAATAGCAACATATCACAGTATGACATTCAGTTTCGATATCCAGTCAAGAGCTTTGGAAGATGGGGACTGAATTTTAGAGACGTTTGTGGGGAATGAGTAACGGTGGATAGTCGTTAACTCGATATTCCATTGGGAATGACTAAGGGTGGATAGTCATTCACTCGATGTTCCATTAGAAATGAGTAACGGTGGATAGTCGTTCACTCGAGGTTTTATTGGGAATGAGTAACGGTGGATAGTCGTTCACTCGACGTTCCATTGGGAATGAGTAACGGTGGATAGTCCTTCATTTGATATTCCATTGGGAATGAGTAATGGTGGATAGTCGTTCACTCGATGTTCCATTGGATATAAGTTACGCGATCTAATCCCCCAAAAAACCTATATTATGTTAGGGCACTGGTTCATTGGGCAGATAATATATGTCCATACTTCACCACACTGGTCAGTGCGGGTCGGTGAAGAAAAGCAACACTGGGAGCACACCGCTGACACGAAGGTAACCTCCGATCCACCACTGCCTAGCATTATAATCATTGTTATGTAAATAAAAGGTACTGTTTCGTGTTTTTTATTATTATTCTGAGGTCAAGACCAAAAGTCAAATAGATTTCCTTCTCCAATGAGCATTGAGGCAGTGCTCATCAGTGGCGTAGCTGGGATATTTTGCGCCCAGGGACGAACTATAAAATTGGCGCCCCCCCCCGTTTAATCACAAACCAAAATGTAATTACATGACATGTAGGCTGTGTGTGGCGGGATATATAAACTTTTAGGTTGAGGTGTAGATTTGTGGAGTAGTTTCAGGCTGCCGCGCCCGCCGCAATAAGTTATAATGTAACGTTGTAAGCCTCATTTTGGCGCCCCTTTACCTTGGCGCCCGGGGACATATGTACCCCCCTGCCCCCCCTAGCTACGCCTCTGGTGCGCATCCCCTATTTATAGGCCCTGTAGCAGTCGTAGAAATCCCCCATTCCTAAGGCGGGGATAAGTCTATCCATAAAGATGGTCAGTGTTCACTTCCCCACATCGTGGGAATGTGTTCATCAACGCTGGAGGGATGACATGCTGAGCGAACCCTGAAGCAAAGTTGTGATTTTAAACGCGATTTGTCAATACTGTAGACTGTAATGTAAAATTATATGCAGAAATAATTAATAACCCAACATGATCTGGCTAGTGCGGTGCATCGCTTCCTTCCTGATGTGATGCTACACAGCTATTGTGAAATGATGGACTGTCATAAGACCACAGGACCGAGGAGACTGCTCATGCAGATCTCACCTCCTCGCGAGTAAGAGATCAAGTGAGTCCACATTGATTATAGTTACCAAAATTGATGAGTGTATGGCATGAACAATTGTAAATTTTTGTGTGTACAATACGGTAAGCATGGGATTGTATCATGGTCATTATTTAATCATTTAAGAGCAATGTTATTTAGGAAGCACATCGCAATACAATTTTAAATTAGTTTGCAAACTTAAAAACAACAATGGATGAAAAGTCATGCATACATATATTCTACAACATTTTCCAACAAGCGTTAGTCCGAGGAAGTATTTAATTGTATACAATAATGCAGGTTGGTGACTACGTACGGTACGAAAGCTATTCAACATACATACATACATATGACTTAGATTAGTACAATTTAATGGGCCTGAGCAGTACACGTAACTGGATGGTATAATGACCAAAAGTCAAGAAAATATGGAGTGGCAGCCAAGAAATGGAATGTGTCTGAGAGGCCATCAATAAGGAGATGAAGCAATAAAATCAGCTTGTATCTAGGTGCTGGGTGGATTGTTACATCGCAGAGGGCGTTGGGAAGGCCTTGATCCAGCAGTTGACTGACAATGGCTGATTATAACGAATAGGGTGAGCGTTCGTGTTGGATAAAGAGATACTTCACATGGCACAGTGATACTTGTGTATGATGTAACACACTCACAACATATTCTCACAACACTTAAATACAAACTTATATCAGTCCACAGAACAATTCCCTGTTTGCAAGACAGCTTTACAAAGCATTTCGCTCATGTTGCATATTTATGAGAAATATAGTGCCCCTCTTTTTAAACAGACGGATGGACAGACAAATCTAATGCATTAAAGCTTTCAAACTCATTGTTCAAGATTTAAAAATAGACAAGCACACAGAGTAGGATACTGCCAGGAGGTTCCCACTACAAAGAGCTCACATGCTAAGCAGAGAGAGGAAAGCGAAGTGAGGAGAAGAGACGTCACGCGAGAGACGACGAGGTGATGTGGGAAGGTTCAGGAAAAGGAAGACGGGTTTTGAGGAGGAATATGAATGCTCAAAGAGAGAGGGGGGAGGGCTGGGGGAGTTCCGTGGGTAGGGCACGGATAACGAGAAGCCGGCCCGAGGTGGGAGTTGGCAGTGCGAGTGAAGGGGGCAAGACAGGCGGCATGGCCGGAGTATACAGGGTGGGAGGGAGTGAAGCAGGAGATGAGAGAGAGGCGAGGGAGGCGACAAGAGCGATGGGGAAACCCTGTGTGTTCTAGATTTTAAGTTTTCGTGACTGCAAGGATCCATACTCTTTGGTTCTTTCAGTAAAGTCACGTAGGTGAAAATAATAATAAAATACAAATACAAAAAGTGAAAACAACTAAATTTAGTAGTTTTAACTTTTTTTCACCTACGTGACTTTACCGAAAGAACCAAAGAGTATAAACCCTGTGTGGCCAGTTCAACTATTCTGAAGTGATCGAAGAATTGTATGGGTGGCCAGTGAAGAGCAGCAAGGAATGGGGAGAGGGAGGCAGGAGTGAAGTGGGTGGGTGAGGCGGGGGGCTTGGTAAACAAATAGACGCATTTGTATAGTTTTGAATTTCCTGGTTAAACATGCGTATTTATAATAATAATAATTAAATATTGTCCGATTCACCTCTGAGAAAGTGTCTTCACTCACACCTCGCCGCAACATCTTTGCCCACTTTTAAGCACCATCCCATCTGGTATGCCCCCAACCGCACCCTCTAAAAAGAGGATTATTTATATGCTGCTCCCCCGACATGTGTGTCCCCCTCTTTTGAGCACCAAACGGAGATTAGAATCGCATTTTCGACGCGTAAAAAAACAGTAAAAATCTCCCATTGCTACTGTGCACAGGATAGAGAATACCAGCAGTCATCTATGCATCGTTTCATTATGCAAGCTGCTCAGTTCCACTTTGATCACCTAATATGACTGCAACTCTTATACAGCCCCATAAAAGGAAGGAATCTGAACCTAAATTCGATAACGATACGCTGATTGTAACTTTATACATCATTTATTTTATGTTACACGTATATAATAAACCTTCAGAATTAAATATAAATTATACAAAAATATGGTAAATCATATCACATACTTAATGCACTAACACTTGCAATCACACTGTGACTGTGACATTAAACATTTAAATTTTGCCATCAAGGGACAATTTCAGGGTAACAAATTACAAATTTCTGCTTTAAATGTGACTTTAACCCGAATAATTGAAAACGCACAATTTAAATATATATAAAAAGTAGAGGATTATTTTGGAATGTTTTTAAACATTCAAACATATTGGATGCAAGTTTAATAACATTTTGAAGCCAAGCTCAAAATTCCATAATGGTTTTGTATAGAGGGATGATAGAATCGCAGCCTCGAGCAATTTAAACCATTAGTCATATAGAGTTGAGGAATAGTAAAGGAACATGCTTCATTTAAATTGCCACAATTACACCTTATGGTTAAAGCAAGAGGACGGATCAAATGAGAGATGCATACAAATAGTGACTAGGAAATTCTTTCACGCGTCCCCAGAAATATTCTGCAGGAGTCAGTTTCTCATCTTATGATTGGCTCATTAATTCAATCAAGGGAAGAGGAAAGCTGTGTTTGAGACCAGTGCTCTTTGTGGCATTACGCTTTGTTGCATTAACATCACCGAAATAATTACATGTAATATGCACTTAAACTAACCAGTTTATCCGAAAGTAAAGTTACAAAAAATTCGCACTTACAGTACGAATTTTAGGGGGAGCATTCATTCTTTTTGTGACTTAAACCAAGACTGAAGGTGTGACCGATAGAGGGGTTTGAAGTGCCACTCCAAAATCACTCGAGACGCCAGATATACTTACGAATGATCGAGGGGAGGACAATTATTTAGGGTTATTTGGAACCATATGAAACGTTAAAAAAACGATGTACTCTAAATATTTTATAAAGATACTAGTGGGAAGTACCCGGCATTCCCCGGGTCTTAAAAAAAGTGCAAAACTACTCTTAAAAATGTAACAGCAGTGCATACTGTGGTGGTACCTGCTTTCACTGCAGCAGTGCATACTGTGGTGGTACCTGCTATGATTGCAGCAGTGCATACCGACTGTGGTGGTACCTGCTATGATTGCAGAAGTGCATACCGACTGTGGTGCTACCTGCTATGATTACAGCAGTGCATACCGACTCTGGTGGTACCTGCTATCACTACAGTAGTACATGCTGACTCTATAGTAGTATTAATCGACTCCATAGCACAAAGTACTCACCTGACAGTGGCGTGGTGAGACCTAGTCCCGTGCAGAGCCTCCGGCCTTGCCTAGATTGTACAGCCGGCCGAGGTGGCACCTTGGCAGGATGGGGCTGGGCTGCTACACCTGACCCCCCCACCCCAGCCACGATCTCCACGGATGCTCTGCAGTAATATCTACGGCCTATAGTGGTAGCATCTACTGACTGTATAGTAGTAACTGCACGCATCGGGGTGGGGGGGGGGACATTACACAGTGAAGAATTCACCTGAGCGTTTAGTGTATTTTTATAGCATTTTTAACGCAAAAGAAAATGTCCCCCTTACTCCCACAGAAGGCGTGCGACTTGGCATGGGCCGTCCCCCCCACCAAAGGCGCGTGAGTTGGTATGGCTGTACACTTGTCATAAATAAATAAGTAAATGGCAAGCACAAAAAAACGCACTAAATCGCTAATCAAACTAATTAAAAGTTGACGAATGTGAAAAAGGAATAGAGCTTGCTCACGGCGGGACTTACGGCATGGTACCTGGCTATTTTTATTTTACGTAAACCCCACCATTGGAGAGCCAAGCGCGCGACCACACACAAACCCACACACAATTTTTTACTTTTATATATATAGAAGAGAAGAAGATAGAAGATAGCAATGTTTTAGAAGTTGATCAGTAACACTTAAAGAGTGTAAAATATTACACTATGTAACACAATTTTTTTTCCTGGGTAGTAAGTGTTGTTTCCTAATAGCTCATGCCTAAAAAGTATAGAAAATGGCTATTATTCCCCACAAATTTCGATTTTGTGAACAGGACAGTGATATTTTGAAATTAACATATTTTCAATGAGAAAATTGGAGAATGTGTCTTTTTGTTCACGTGAAGTCAAGAAAAAACAACATATGAATCAAAATTAACATGTATTTATATTGAAGTAATACAAAAATTACTACACAATATTTAGAAGTGAGTAGTTTTTCGAGATTTACGATTATACCATAAATCACTTTCACGAATCAGCCCCCGAATGTAGTCTCTCATCATGTTCTCGTTATACTGTCTTTGGTAGCGGCGTTCAAAGTACAGAATATCATGGCGGAAGCGCTCGCCTTACTGCTCCAAGTACGCTCCCATGTTTTCCTTGAATATATCAAGATGAGCATCAAGGATATGGACTTTGAGGGACATCCTACAGCCCATTGTGCCGTAGTTTTTCATCAGAGTCTCAACCAGCTCCACATAGTTTTCGAACTTGTGATTGCCCAGGAAGTCACAAGCTACTGTGACAAAGCTCTCCTAAGCTGCTTTCTCCTTACCAGTGAACTTCTTGGGGAATTCATTGCACTCCAGGATCTTCTTTATCTGTGCTCCGACGAAGACACTGGCTTTGACCTTTGCCTCAGTAGCTTAGGGAAGAAGTCTTGATGATACTTCAAGGCTGCTGACTCCTTATCTACAGCTCTGACAATTTGTTTCATAAGGCCCAATTGTACGTGCAGTGGTGGCATCAGCACCTTCCGCGGGTCCACCAGTGGCTCCCACTTGGCATTGTTCCTCCCCACAGAGAACTCGGGCCGCTGTGGCCAGTCCTGCATGTGGTAGTGTGCCTTGGTGCCCCTGCTGTCCCAAAGGCAAATATAGCAGGGAGACGTGGTAAAACCGCCTTGCAGACCCATTAGGAATGCCACCATTTTTAAGTCTCCGATGAACTCCCAGCCGTACTCATCATACTCCAAGGCGTCCAGCAAGATATTGATGCTGTTGTAATCCTCTTTGAAGTGCACCGAGTTAACCAGGGGAAGAAACAGGTACTTGTTACCATTATGGAGCACCACGGCTTTGAGGCTCCTGGATGAGTTGTCAATGAAGAGGCGCCACTCATTCAAGTTACAGGCGATTCTGATTGGCTTGCACAGACTGGTCACATTGTGGCAGAAGCAGAGCCCATCTTGAAAGGTGAAGAAGCTGCACAAAGGTTGGTGACGCATTCTCTGATCTGCGACTTGCACACTTTCATCCAACAAGTTCCACTGCTTGAGGTTAGACGTCAAAAGCTCGGCATTGGACTTGGTGAGACTAAGATCTCTGATCAAGTCGTTGAGGTCTTTTTGGTTGGGGTAGTATGGGTTTCTATCCTCAGGTCCACCTCTGACATTTTCATCTGGATCTAGAACGTCTTCCTCGCTCTCTGACTTGCTGCTCTTCTAAAGACGGCTGCTCTCTCTCCGGAGGAGTGCGTACGGGGAGCTCATGGCAGTGTGGAACTGGGGCAATGGATGAAGGAAGGTTCGGATACGTGATAGCAGGTGCATTCTTGCCAGTTCGACGTTTGGAAGTGTCCACCATGCAGAAGTAGCAGTTGTTTGAGTGGTCAGTGGGTTCCCGCCAAATTATTGAGATAGTGAACTTCATGGCTCTCTTTTCCCCTCTGTACCATCCTACAAAATAAATTTATTTCACCCATGACAAATGTGTAAGAGATTATCGCAACATTTTTTATATATGAAAAAAAAGTTCAATAACATTGAAAATTGTAAATAAAAAAAAATTGAAAACTTTTACCATTTTTTTTTGTACATTTTATAACATAAAATTCTGAGCAACAATTATCCATCTTACCTTCCAGAGTTTTTTTGCATTGCTCGCAGGTGAAATGAGGTGCCCAGGGTTTGTCATGATCCCCGACAGGCATGCCGAAATATTCCTTGTAGGCCTCACACATCTCAGCAGATGATTCCAAAGAGTACTTTTTCGCTCTTGTCTTGATAAATTGGCCGCAGACATAGCAAAATGCGTCTGCCGGATGCTTGCAGCCTCTTGATGCCATCTCAGAAAAATGCAGATATGTATCCACTGGGGCAGCTGGATCTAAACTGAACTGGAGAGCTAAAGGCCCCTGTATTTATACTAATATTACTGGAAAATTCTAGATTGTTCTAGAAGTTACTCCAAATTTACTCAGCACTGAATCTATCTGGAATGTTCTGAAACATAGGTAAATTTCTTAATATCACTGTCCTGGTCACAAAAGCAAAGTTTGTGGGGAATAATAGTCATTTTCTGTACTTTTCAGGCATAAGCAATTAGGAAATAACACTTCCCACCCAGGTACAAAAAAAACTCGTTTACACAGTGTTATTATACTTATGTTTGTGTTACCCAAGAAAGCCTTACCGAATCTCAAGATTCGTTTTCAGGAGGGTCCTGCCAAGTTTTGGCAGCATCTTCCTGTGTGTCCACATTAAGTAATATGCAGGTACTTTTTTACCATTGGATATAATTGACCAATACCAGTAACATCTGTACGTTGTTTTTAACTATGAGAGGAAAGATGAGAACCTACAGAAAACAAATGCATAACAGGGTTAGAGGACGTAAAAACTCCACGCAGAAAAGTGCCCAAGTCGGGAATCAAAGCGAGGATATTTTTGCTGTGAGACAAGAGTGTTACCACTCCATCTTAGCAGAAGTGCAGTAAGGACTCTTTGTAGCCATGTGTGTGTCATATCATGAATATACTTTCAATAATATAGATATGCTTGACACCTCTCTGCAATCTTAAAGATTATTATTCACTGGACATGATGCGTGGCTCAGTGGGGTCATTTAAGTGTTGTTATTTCATTAAAACTTTAGAGGTAAAATTTCCCATTAAAATGCATGGTCATGGCATCGTAATTTCTCTCACCTATAATATTTCCAATGTTTTAATCAAGGGCGCAAAAGCTGATATACAATCTCAAATTCAAACTTTTCTATTCAATAGTGCATACATAACATCGTGAGGTGTTCATCATTGGCTGATGAGTCACATGAGCAGCCCGCATGTCCACACCTCAGCCAAAAACAAATCCGCACCGCACTTGCCAAGGCAGAAATTGGATCAATACTTTGGGGAGAATTCCACAAAAGTGATGCCTCCAAATTCGTGTCCAAGTTTTGGGCATAGTCGACTGCTCGCAGCAGGCAGAGCCACCTACCACACAAAACCTCACAGCCAATCAGCAGCAGAGGGAGTGCCGGTGTCAGCAGTCCCACTTTGCCCACAGAGCAAAATGGTGGCAGGGCAAGGTTCTGGCCATATACGCAGGTGCGCTGTGCCAGTCTTCATTGGTGTTCGCGAACAGCACTTTCCACAACAGCCTACAACAGTATATTAAGGATATAAGTGGGATCTTTGTCTTTGTTCGTGATACATCGTGCGTATACAGGGGCCCCACAGTGGCGAGATGTTAACTACCTTGCCTGGTATGCAGGATGGTCGTGGGTTCGATCCCGACCCTAATACCTGTATATTTGGAGTTTTGCATGTCTCCTCGTGGTCATGTGGATTTTTGTCCAGTTTTTCCCTCCACATTTTAAAACATGCGTTTTGAGTATTTGGCTGATATAAATTCCACATGATAAGCCACTTCGTTGAGCTATCATTTGTGATGGCCAGGTCGCTTCTGAAAATAGCTATGTACCATATTTTCCCGCATATAGCCCGCATACGCATATAACCCGCATACGCATATAACCCGCAGGCACATAATACATTCCACTATCAATTGTTAACATTAAAATCATAACGTGCACAAAGAAAACAAACTAACCAGAAATGAGTGAACTTAAAACAGTAAATAAGTCACAAAAGTAAATATCCAATAAATAAGTAACACATAACTGGCAGATAAGTAAGTAAGCGTACTGTTAGGCTTACCAGCGTTCGACCTCATCATATTACAGCTACTGGACCGGTAGTATCCCCTGTACAGTTTTAGCACTGGCAGATTGCGCATTGCGCAGACAATAGCGGCACTACGGTAACGACATTGCCTCCTGGCAACAAAGCCATTGGAAGTTTGAAACAAAGCTCATGGTCGCGACTGTATAGTGCTCAACCAATAGCAGTGGCCTAAGAGGCTCAGCAATTACCGGTATGATTCCGCGTCTGGTAGACGCTTGTTAAGGCCCTTCCCATTGAGCAATCCATAGCCTCAGCTGAAACTTTCGCACCCCCCTACAGTCACTGAAAGTATTACGGTAAACAAAGTGCGCCCACTTCAAACATTGTCGTTTAATTGTAAAAACAATTCGAATAATTTAAAACGTGATAACATGTGCAATTTCAGTGTGAGTGGTTTATTCAGCAGTGCTTTAGTCAAAGGTAAGTGTTGCATAGTGGATAGTCCTACCATGAAAACATTAAACGAGTTATGACATGTCACACGTGTAAAATATTTTTTGGATATCCCGCACCTCCATATAGCCCACAGGATCTTGTTTGTTTGTAA
Organism: Lampetra planeri; assembly: GCF_965212315.1. NCBI lineage: Eukaryota > Metazoa > Chordata > Hyperoartia > Petromyzontiformes > Petromyzontidae > Lampetra > Lampetra planeri. The sequence goes on from NC_136110.1 coordinate 13,610,207, forward strand.
AAAGTGGTATACCCTGCGGGTTATATGCGGGAAAATAGGTAGCTCAGTGGGCCTTAACTTGTGAAATAAAACAACGTTTTTTAAAAAATATAATTCATAGTTTAATTGCGCTTGCAGGAACTGCATGGCAGCAGTAAACAGTGTGAGAAGACTGTGCAGTGTCTGCCATACTAAGGCCCTGCCCTAAGCCCGTCCACTCTGAGCCATTCTGCAAACACAACGCGAGCAAGTATACGGTGCAGTGTACAGTAGAACCTCTGGTCACGACCAAATCGGGTTCCGACCAAAACATTCACAAAAAATGTTTGATCTGGTCACGAACACAAATTCGGGTGGCGATCAAACACGGCTGCGGCCGATTTCCTCTTCTGCGTCATTTTTTTTTGTAAGCGCCAAATTTTCTGTTGTTTGTTTACAAAACACAAAGCGTAACAGTTATGTATATAACTTTTGTGATATAAAATTCCTAGTAAGATATTAATTTTGTGAGTGTAGTTATACCCCTCCCCCCTCATTCAAGCCGTAATTTAGAGAGCGAAAGCGCTGAGTACGTAAATCGCTAACATAAGAACCCGTTAATCTCTTCTCGCATCATTCATACGATGATGCGGTGAATGCTTCCAAAAACAATACTGTACCCAAATATTACTGTTAACTAACTTTCAATAGAAGTATTAATTTCTCATACGAATATTCTCTCTCTCTCAGAATCGACCGACTGATGTAGCAAACAAAACAACCATCTTGTTGAACGATTCTAAACCTTGACGCGGCAATGTTAGTTTTCTCTTTTGTTCAAGGTTTTCTCAGTGTTATTCAATGTTTTTACGTTTAGTTTACTATTGCACTATGAATTATATGGCATAATTAACTATTTTTGTGCTTAAAAATCTTTAAAAATCAATATTTATATACAGTTCGTAGGAGTCTGGAACGGATTAATCGTAATTACATACAATCCAATGGGGAAATTAGGTTCGAGTCACGACCAAATCGGGTTGCGACCAAAGTTATGGAACGAATTATGGTCGTGACCAGAGGTTCTACTGTACTCTGCTGATGCGGAATGGGATCTTGTTGGTGAGGAACCTACCCCTTGCTAGTATTCTGGCTAGTTGAAAGTAAGAGGCAGACCCCTTCCACTGTCTACAATATCCCCACATCCAAGAAAGAGGAGGCTTATCGCAGCCTCCGCTCGGAGGTTCGGAGAGCCATGCAGTGCTGCAAGGATGAGTGGTGGTCGTAAGTTGATAAGGAAATGCAAACTGCCTTGGTAGCACACAATAACAAATACATTTAAACACCATCAGCAGCGCCAAACCTATCACTACCCTTAAGGGAAAGAATGGTAATCCGAATCTCCAACCCCAAAAAACAGGTTTTCTGAGCATTTCTGTGAGGTCTTGGGGAATGTAAAACCCCTGAGCTCAATCAACATCATAGAGCATGATGGGGTTGACCCTGCTGGTGCTGCCATGCCTCAAATATTGGAGGAAGTAGCCGCTGCTTGTGAGTGGTTGGCTAATGTGCCATCTGTTAAGGAAGTGCGAAGGGCAATTCAGAGCTTGAAACCAGGTAAAGTGCCAGGGAGAGTTGACCTCTCAAGTGAACAGCTGGGGAAGGGTGAAGTTTACGTGTAGAGTGCCCTATATGACATCATTACAACTGCCTGGTCCACAGTATCGGTTCTGCAGGATTGGAAGTATGCCCTGGTGGTCCCATTTTTAAAAAGGGGAACTGCACTGATGGCAACAACTTGCGAGTGCCGCAAAAGGTCTTGGCAAGAATTATTCAACATCGACTTTCAGGACATGCTGAGGAAAAGCTTGCAGAGCCCCAATGTGGTTTCAAACCGGAGCAGTCCTACCTGGATGCCATTTTCTCTGTCCGTATGCTACAGCAGAGGTATAGAACATTTCAACAGGACTTACATCCCTGCTTTATTGATCAGGTAAAGGTCTACGATACCATCAATAGGCCAGGGCTATGGGTTATTCTTCATGCTTTCAGAGTCGCAGACCATTTGCTTACAATCATTAAGGACCTCCATGATGGTGTGCAGGCTCAGGTAAAGTTGCGTGGCCATGTCAGAGCCATTCTGTTCACCTTAGGGTGCAACAGGGGTGTCATCTGGCCCTTAAACTATTTAACATCTTCTTTGACCACGTAGTTCAAGAAGCTTTCTATGGATGTCCTGGTGGAATTTTCATCTGGTATAGATACAACAGGAGGTTGATCGATGTCCAGGTGTGGTCAAGGAATGGCTCCCTATTGGTCAACTATATTACGTGTGCAGATGATATGGTGATTGCTGCCGACTCTGATAAGGAGTTGGAGGCACTACTGCTGAACCTGGAGCATGCTACTAAGAGATGGGGCCTTACCATCAGCTCCATAAAAACAAAGCACCTGCCTGGATATTTGATGTCATCAAATGCTCCCCTCCCTCAACTCACAATAAGTCGAGCGCCATTATATTTACATTATCTGCGTAATGCTGTGTGGAAGCTACCTGGCCTGTCTCTCTATACAAAGCTTTTCTCGGCCACAGTTTTGCCCTCCCTTCTCTATGCTTGTGAGAGATGGTGCCGTCTAAAGGAACATCTGCACCAGTTTGAAACATTCAGGCTAGCCTGCCTACGATCCATTCTGGGTTCACCCAGACTGGATTGTGCAAGGAACACACAGATACTTGAAAGATCTGGCCACAGTCCCATCAGTGAGCTCCTCTAGCAAGCGAGGCTGCGTTGACTGGGTAATGTAGCCCGCATGCTCAATCACTGCATGCCCAAGCAGCTTCTCTTTGACTGAATATATGGGCTAAATGGGTCCGGCATAGGCGAGAGAAGAGATGGACTTATGTGGTACAGAAGGATATAGAGCTGATTTGACTTGCCGATGACTGGTATTAGCAGTGTTGAAATCGGCCACTGTGGAGGAGGTTCGTCAAGGACACTGCTGGGGAGTTGGAGGTAGTCACCCACCAGCAACAATAGAGAGCAGAGGAGCAACGCTCATAAAAACGAGTAGAGCAACGACGGCTAAAACACAGAAAGCTGGCACAGTGGGGAGCACAGTAGGTGCATATACAACAGGGGCGGTTTCTTCATTAGGGCGATTGGGCGACGCACCACCAATATTCAACCACAGAGTCACGCTAGCCGTCACTGTGCCTCTGGATATAGTCCAATCAGCGTCATGCTACGTTCTGTGGAGTACCGCCTCTTTTTGGGCGATTTCCCTCCAGCTGAGAATCGCCCCGAGTGGTCCCATAGACTTACATTCAAAGATGATTTTTTTTGAACGGGGGCGCTGCAATGCATTCTCTATGGCTTCCGGGAGGGCTCGCCCTAATGTGCTTACGTCATCATACGTGCTTACGTCATTATACGTAAGCACGTTTCATCCAACAATATAATTTGTTGCTACCTAGTGGAATCTTTAATAAAATAAACTTGAGTGGTTTGTTTTAATAGTGAGTATAGAAACAAACAAGATGTATTGTAAGAGTCACTTTATTTTTCATTAATATTAAAGAAGTGAAGTTGCCTTTATATGCTTAAGCTGTTAATTTATCCATTGCATGGGTGGACCTTATCCTTATCAATCATCCAGACATTTGCCCCCCCTGAGAGATTTTGCAGGAGCCACCACTGATATACAAGTCATCTTAGTCAACCAACGGCACTTGAGTCTGTTCTGTGACCTCCTGTCAGCAAGCCTACGATACTTCAAGTGGCCTCAAAGTGAACATAGCCTGGCGCAAGCACCATCGTGACGGCACTGTCACTTAGTGGCGAATGGCGGTTGTTGTTGTGTCCATCTCTATGTGTGTATGAAATATGGAGGGCGGTAGACATCAGACGTCGATTTGAGTTAAATGTGGGGAAACTGGAGGTCTGTAATTCCCCCGAAAGTCTCCTTCTGGGATAGGGGGTGGTGGGGGGCACTGTTACATGTCACCAAAAGTTTCATTAAAATAATAAAACAAAGTGATACTACCAGACAGCATCAGCTGTACGTTTAGATGTCAGGCTTCATATCCCTCTCCAATTATCACTCTATCCCACTAGCCACACTCTATCCCACTATCCCAAGACAATAGCTTGACCTGGTGTTGCATAACGCAGTTGCGGTGGGCTGTGCTAATGGCCTGCAAGTCCACGGAGCCAGCGGGCAACACTGGCTGTGATGCCCTCATCTGCCGCGCCAGGAGTTCCCGAGGCGCCCACGGGGGGTACACGCTCACGTGACCGGTGCTGTGCATCCACGAGGATGCTTTGCTCTCTGTGTATGTCTCTCTCCGTGTCTGTGTTTGTCTCTCTCTCTGTATATGTGTCTCTCTCCGAGCTTGCATTCACACCTGATGACGGTTGCTTGTGTTGCAATCGAAACGTCGTATTCTATTATTTATTTTATTTTATTTCTAAGTGACTTTACCGAAAGAACCAAAGAGTAATGCGTATACTGTCAGAGCATGTTTTTTGTTTGTATTTTCACCACAAGTATCTGTGGTTAATGCAGACATGATTCCTTGCAAAAGGTTTCACTTTGGTGTTTTAACATCGTAACACCTGTTTTTTTGCCAGAAAAAAGGGGAAAACCTATTCTTATGGTATACAGAAGGTCTTGGGTTCGATCCCGACCCTGACGCCTGCTGTATATTTGGAGTTTGCATGTTCTGTCTCCCCGTAGTCACGTATACTTTTTCTCTGGGTATAAATTTCCACGTGAAAAGCTATTTAATTGGGCTATCATTTGTGGCCAGATCGCTTCTGAAAAAGAGCTATATGTCTGTGGGCTTTACTTGGTAAAAAAATGGTTTATTGTAAAATATATATAATTAATTTACATGGATACAACTGATTATGAATAAATATTAATCATTAAGGAGCAAAGGAAATACAGATCACTTGAATATATACATGCATCTCATTCTATATAGAATTACCTTCCAGAACGTTCCACAACATGAGTACATCTATTTATTGCGCAACCTTCCAGAACACTGCATAGTGTGCATTGATTCAATTATCATTGCAAACATTCGCAGTACTTTACACAGCACGTGATTATTTTAGCCATCTTCTCGAGGTCTTCAATGGGCGTACATTTAATTTCATATCTTAACATTCATGTATTACCCTGTTAACTAACATAGGTGTTTAGCACGCAAGTCGCTTATCACAATTCGTTTTACTTGTTTCTATTCATTCAATCATGCATTGTGCGCAGGCCCCTGCAAAAGTGCACTTGGGCTGGCGTCTTCGCCCACTCACCCTTGGACAGGCACGCGAAGTGCTGCATTGCTTGGGGCTTTGTTACATGCGTTTGTTCAGCACGATGCCCCAACGATTCTCCCAGCAATTCGAGTAACTTGTTTTGTACAATGATGATTATTTTATGATAATACATTTAATTCGTTTAATGTTACACAGACATGCGATATACAAAGGTATAAGCACACCATTTCTAGGACCAACAATGAAGGCAAAGAACAGAGGCTCCGATTTAACCCACATAGACAACTGGGGTGAGCGCTGTTGGTAGGAATTTAGATTCAAAGGTATGATGAAGTGGTGGGGTCAGCACTTTGCCACACTGGTGTTCATCGCTCCATTGTTCAGGCTTGTACCACCAATGTTCAATGTACATAGCTAGCATTCAGTACGTGGGCTGCTGATATCCTACTCTACTATCACATGATCTTTCCCCGAAAGACTTCAAATAATTATATTCACATACATGTATGTGCAATCAGCATGCAAATCCAGTTAACGCACTCCAAGTGATTTAGGAGAGTCATTAAAATTTTACACACTAGGTATTGTGAAGAGTTAAAATGTGGGAACATTATTATTCATACACTTTCAATTACGATATTGTCCACACCACTGACTCAAAACGAAATATCACACACGTGTGCTGTATGCATACCGTGTGCCCATAAACGGTCCCTATACAAACATGTCCCTATTCCCGTGATGTCACGTTTTATAATGAATATGATATTGCCATTCCAAATATTAAGCATATTTTGAAGCTCGTAATGTTACAAAACAGGCACATTGATGTTACACTAAAAAATAAAGTGAATGTCTTGAAGCTGTGTACTTGTAATATTCGCTTGTTAAAAATCTTGACCTTCACTCACAATTATATACATGTACAATATGTAAATACATACATGGTACACAAACCTTCATGAACCAAACACGCTTCAGGCAAAGAAGCCAGTTGCCTGCTCTGCCACTTTCTCGAATATCACTTGGGGATAAGAATGGCAAACTTTCAAGCAAAGCCTGAACTTGAAAACGCAGTTATGAAACGATTTGCAATTACATCATGTAAACAGGCAGCTCAGGCCTCGATGAACGGATTAAAGTCTAGTACATATGTAATGTAGTAACTCGGCGGGAGACGACTTCACGGGTAACACACTCTTTATTTTACCAAACTCGTTCACAGGTGACTAACACCTACTTTGTATCTCGGGTGACAACCACCCACTTAGTATCTCGGGTGACAAACACCCACTTAGTATCTCGGGTGACAAACACCCACTTAGCTACCCTGGCGACTAACGCCCACTGAGCTACTCGGGTGACCAACACCCACTTAGCTACTCGGCGACTAACGCCCACTGAGCTACTCGGGTGACCAACACCCACTTAGCTACTCGGCGACTAACGCCCCTGAGCTACTCGGGTGACCAACACCCACTTAGCTACCCTGGCGACTAACGCCCACTGAGCTACTCGGGACACTCCCCGCCCGGGGTGTCCGTCTTGACTGTGGGTCCCCAGCCCGACCCACGTGGGCGTCGGACCCTGGGTCCCACAGTCTCGCCTCCGAGCCACACAGGGCCCCGGTCCCTACAAGGACGGCGGGACTAGGGGTCTCGGGGCACTAGGTCTTCAGCTCCGTCTTCTGGTCTTCAACTGGGTAACTTCTCTCCGAGTGCTCTCGCGCGTCCCCCTTTATACCCCACCTGCGGACGTCGCTGCGAGCACCCATCCTATTCGACCAATCACTGGGCGCTGGCTACGATCCTGTTTTCCCACATCTCAGCGTGCCTCAGCACCCACGCCGCGCCGCCCCGTCATCTGTCACTCCCGGCGCGCGCGTCCACACCACGCCCACAACGCGTGCCCAACCCCGCACCCCGCGCCGCCCCGTGATCCATCACTGTCACAGTCGGCGCACGTCAACACCACCACTACATCACCCCCTACCACATAGCTCGCAGCCGACCCGGCTGCTATAAAAATATACAAACCCCCCTGTGTGCCCCGTAACACAACACAACAACAAGAACAACAACTAACGTAACAACACAACACAACGCGAACACTACCATCCGCAACCATCAACCAATGCCCCCGCGACAACAGAACAATATATACAATCCGGCGAGTGACAATAGCAATGTGTATGCAGAAAGAAAAATAAATGGAAAATATATATATATTTTTTTTTTTTTCTCACTCGACTCGTGCAGCGTCCCATTCTTTCCGAGCGTCCCTACAACGGGACATTACCCCGGCAGAGGGGAACACCGGGCGAGCTCGGTGTCTAAAAAAAACGTCTTCATGAAAATTGTTGTGCCCTAGCCCGAGTCCGCCTTGCCGGTCCGTCGTACGGCACCAGACGCGGTTGAACGTCCGGTGGTGCCGGTGGTTCAGGAAGACATCGGCCAGGCATCGAGGACCCGTGCGTGCCGCGGGGTTCAGGCTCCCGACGGTCAGCAGCCGTCAAGCCCGAGGCACCTGGGGGTGGGTCAGGTGGAGACACGTGAGGATCAGCCTGCGACACCTCCCTCCCCGAGTCGACGGTCACATCACACGCCCGGTCGTTACGGCACAGAACGGGGTCACACGGTGCCGCATAGGGCTTCAGTCGGGAGGGGTGCACGTACCAACGGCGTTTTTCCCATTTAATCTGTATACTCTGGGGTCGTGCAACCCGCACAATTTCCACCGGTCCCCTCCAAGGTCTCAACAACTTGGGGGACGTAGCCAACGGTGCATGTGGACAATGCAGCCAGGCCTTATCGCCTGGTTTCCAATCATGCGTATGCACCCTCCGCCTATGCAATCTCTCGTTCGCAATTTGCCGAGACCGCGAATTCAACCTCGCCGCCTCCCGCGCTTCAGTCAATTTGGCGATATTAAATTTGATGTGTTCTGCCAATTTTGATTTTGCACGTGGCTGGGAAATCCCCAGTTGGACGTCCATGGCCGGATCGGCCTCCCGCCCATACATAAGAAAAAATGGGGAAAACCCCGTCGCCGCATGAGGGGCCATTCGATAGGCCGCGAGTACCCCCGGCACCTGTAAGTCCCAATCAACCTGATCGTCGCAGACCTGTTGGCACAACATAGACGTAATCGTCCTGTTCAGACGCTCAACCATCCCGTCAGTCTGCGGGTGGTAGGGGGAAGTACGCACTTTCTTTGTACCCAACAGGTCGCACACCTCGCGCAACAAAACGCTCGAAAAATTATTTCCTTGATCCGTCAGCAAGCGTTCGGGGGCGCCCTTGTCCAAAACATAGCCCTGGACGAAGGCGTCCGCCACCGCTGCAGCCGACTGGTTGGCGAGTGGCCATGCCATGGGCCATCGGGTGAAGTATTCTACGCCAACCAGCAGGAACCTATTTCCCCTTGGTGTAGCAGGAAAGGGCCCCAAGATGTCCAACGCAACTAATTCGTTTATGCGCGAAACTTGAATGGATTGCAGCGGTGGATTAGCTGCCAATGGTGGCGGTTTTCTTTTGGCGCACCCTACGCATCCCTTAAGAATATTTGCCACGTCGTTACCCATCCCCGGCCAATAATAGTCTCGCTGGATTAGGGCGAGCGTTTTGTGAAAACCCAGATGCATGAGCCGTTCATGAGCTGCCAGAACGACCCTACCCCGCATAGCAACAGGCACAACGAGCACGTGACGCCGGGACATGTTGTCCCACTTCATCAAAAGGCCCTGTCTGCACACCCAGGAACCGACCCGCGCATCCCCTACCTCGGGAGCGCCAACTTTTCGACGTAGCGTAAGTAGGGAGCCGTCGGACATTTGGAGACGGCCCCACTCAATGAGGGGCAACGACAACAGCGAATCCCTCCCCGTGGGGGCGTCGACTCCCGGGGTGTCAGTGGCGGCGAGCGCAACTCCCGGGGTGCCGGCAGCGGCGAGCGCAACTCCCGGGGTGCCGGCGACCGGAGGTTTGCACCGCGCCGATCCCAACAAACATGTGCAGTCCGTGCACGGTGGCAACCGCGACAAGGCGTCCGCATTTGAGTGTCGCAGTCCCTTGCGGTAAATCGTCATGAATTGGTAGTCCTGAAGGACCTCCAACCATCAGGACAATTGGCCCGATGGCTGTGCCACGCGCATAGCGTATTGTAGAGCCGCATGGTCCGTACGGACCGTAAAATGACGGCCGTAAAGATACGGCCTGAATTGCTGTGTAAAAAACACAATCGCTAACAATTCACGACGAGTTACGCAATAGCGTTGTTCGGCGGGGGAAAGAACTCTACTACCGTAGGCGACCACCCGTTCAACCCCCCCGACCACCTGTGAGAGCACCCCCCCGATACCCGTGTTGCTGGCATCTGTGTCAAGCAAAAACGGTTGTGTGAAATCGGGGTAACACAAGGGGGGAGCCTGCACCAAGGCGTCACGAAGGGAGCAGAACGCAGCCTCCTCTTCCGCCCCCCAGTGAAACCGCACACCCTTAGCCATCAAAGCGTGCAGGGGCCTGGCTATGGTGGCAAACTGCCTGACAAAACGACGGTAATAGGAGGCGAAACCAATGAAACTGCGAACCTCCGTGACCGAGGTTGGCGTTGGCCATGAGCTGACGCAGTGCGTCTTAGCAGGGTCCGTCGAGATCCCTGAACGACTCACGATATGGCCCAAATACCTGACCGATTCCCGAAGCAGAAAGCATTTAGCCGGTTTAAATTTAAGCTTAGCGGAACGCATCCTGAGGAACACCGCTCTCAGTCGCTGGAGGTGCTCCTCAAAAGTCCGACTGAAGACGATGATATCGTCGAGATAAATCAAACAGGTATCCCATTGGAGGCCCGACAAAACCAATTCCATGAGTCTCTGGAACGTGGCGGGAGCGGAATGTAAGCCCATGGGCAACCGGTTGAATTCAAATAGGCCACCAGGTGTCCGGAAAGCGGTTTTAGGTTTAGACTCGTTATCGAGTGGCAATTGCCAAAATCCGGAAAGCAGATCGAGTGTGGAAAAAAACTGTGCTCCCGCCAAGGCATCCAGCGACTCATCCATCCTGGGGAGCGGATACGCATCCGCCATCGAGATTTTGTTTAAGCGGCGGAAATCGACACAAAACCGCAAAGACCCGTCCTGTTTTTTTTACTAGGACAATAGGAGCACCCCACGGACTAGAAGAGGGCGAAATGATATCGGCCGCCAACATATCATTAACCGCCGATTGCACATGCTCCTTCTCGGCTGGGCTGAGCCGGAAGGGATTCTGACGAATAGGGGCTGCGTCCCCTGTAGCTATGTGGTGGCGCAACAGGTCAGTGCAGCCGATATCGTACTTATGTTTGCTGAACACGTCAGCAAACTCGAGTAGCAAACCCCTCAATGCTCCCAATTGCACCTTGGACAAGTTAGCCGAACCGGCACACAACGAGTCCAACCACTCAGTCCCCTCATCACTTGGAGGATGCGACTCGACAGTGAAATCTGCTTGAGCCACGAGCCGTTCCTCAACGGGTAGCGGCGCGGCGTGAGCCAGCACCGTTCCCTGCGCAATTACGGCCGGCCGCGAGCCCGTATTCAGGACCATTACGAACGGCTCACTGTCCCCTCTCACCATGGTTTGAGCAACCGCTAAGTCGAGGCCCCTTCTGGCCCTGTTAGACGGCCCCAACAGCACCCCCTGTGCCTCCGCACCCACCTCGAGTGGTTTCCTCAACCGAAGGGGTACCAACATTTGCGATCCCGGGGGCACCCGTACAGTGTGAGTTGCCAGCGCCTGCACCGTCGCACAAACCGTGCGTATTTTGGTAGGGCTCGTCAAGAACGCAACCCGCCGACCTGACGGAAGCTCAATGCAGGCCTGATCTATAAGAATTCTGATGGGCATTTTGGACAAAAAGTCCGTACCTAGCAAACAGGGAACGGCCAGCGATGATGATACAAAAATAGGGCCCGCCAATTTGATGTCACCAATGCAAATAGTCGCCCGAATCTGGCCGATGATCCCCAGGGATCCCCCATTCGCCGCATAAAATGGCACGTCTACCGGCAGAAGGGGTCTACTTTGGACGGGAAGAATGTTATAAATAAGGTCCGAGATGATAGTGGCCGACGCACCCGTGTCCACCAGCACCCGGACCTCAACCCCGTCAATAAACCCCGTCACCACGGACGACCCGGCCGACGCAGCCACTATCCTGTGGGCCAATTCGGACCACTCGACTGCTTGCGGGCCGTGTACGGACCCCCCTCGCCGAAGTGAACCCCCGGCACCCAGCCGCGAACCCCCCACCGCCAAGCGGCGACCCGAATGTGCCGTGTTTGTGGACCGAACGTGTGAGGTGCCGCGACTTGCCGGGTTTTGTTGGGATGACTTGTGGGCCTGGTCGTCGTCCCGACGTGGTCCTGTGGCGCGCTGACGCGGGGCCCGGCACCCGGCTGCGACGTGACCCCGAAGGCCGCAGTTGTAGCAGACGACGAGGGACGTCGTAGGTTTCGGTTGCTCCAGCTTGCGGGATGAACGTGTGGGCGAACGACCTCCCGTTCTCCACTCCCCCGGACGCGATGCAGCGAAGGCCTGCTCCTGATCCGCAGCTGGCTGAGGTTCGGCGATCGTGGCGGCCAGTGCCGCGTTCCCCGCCCATTTGCAGACGACCCCCGGCTTGCGTTTGAGGACCTCGTACGCGTGAATGCTCGTGGCGATCGCCAGGGAGCAGATATCCATTTCGTCCGCCACATTGATGGGGACCCCCAACTCGTGGGCCAACGCCAGCAGCTGCTCTGTCACCATGGCGTCCTTCCCCTCCTTATCCATGCGGGGAAAAGCTGCGTCCGCCAAGGCGAGCAGTGCCGTGCGATAGGCGAGCGTCGTTTCTCCAGCCACCTTCCGCCGATCGTAGAACTGGTGGCGACACGTGGAGGGCGGTCCGAACACCTTCGCCATCAGGTGTAGTGCGGCCTGGAGCGTAGAGCGGGACGACCTTGCAGCAGATGTGAAGGCTGCAAGCGCGTCGTCGTCGAGCATCGCTGGCAACGCACGCAGGGCAGTGGTGTCGGACCACCCCGACATCTCCTGATGAGCGAGGAACCTTCGTTGGAAGGCTCCCCAGTCGCCCCCATCCGCCTTGAACGCCGACAGCGCGGGCAATCTTTGCTGGAGGACCCGATCGTCGTCGACGTCGGAGAGATTTTCCCGCGCTCCGCTGTAGTTGTGTAAAATGTCGGCTCGGTTGTCAGGCGCAAAATGGAGAGCTCCGGCGCGCGCTGATGACGTGGGCTGCGCTGAGCGGAGGTCTCCGGCCACGTGGTGTCCGTGTTTCCCGCCAATCGATGGCGGCCCCTCAAAAACGGCGGCAACTTCCAGACTTTTGGCGCGAAGCGCCTTTTGGCGGGATCCCTCCAACGTCGCCTTCTCCACCAACCCCGCAGCCGTTTTTCCGCTCGCCGGAACGGAGATGTCCGCCAAGACAGCGGCGGCGGCGAGTAGCAACTCCGCCAACCGGGAGTGCGCGTCTTGGAGGCTGGTGTCGGAGGCGAGCGGAGCGTCGGCCATCACCGCGAAGTGCTGCATCGGCGGCAACTCCTCGTCCTCTCCTCCCGAGGTTGGTGTCCCCGGTACGCCGTCGTCGTCCCGACCTCGCTCGTGGGTACGGGTAGTCTTCCTCGTGTCCATACTTCTTGAAGACAGGTTTACTTCTGACGCCAGTTGTAATGTAGTAACTCGGCGGGAGACGACTTCACGGGTAACACACTCTTTATTTTACCAAACTCGTTCACAGGTGACTAACACCTACTTTGTATCTCGGGTGACAACCACCCACTTAGTATCTCGGGTGACAAACACCCACTTAGTATCTCGGGTGACAAACACCCACTTAGCTACCCTGGCGACTAACGCCCACTGAGCTACTCGGGTGACCAACACCCACTTAGCTACTCGGCGACTAACGCCCACTGAGCTACTCGGGTGACCAACACCCACTTAGCTACTCGGCGACTAACGCCCCTGAGCTACTCGGGTGACCAACACCCACTTAGCTACCCTGGCGACTAATGCCCACTGAGCTACTCGGGACACTCCCCGCCCGGGGTGTCCGTCTTGACTGTGGGTCCCCAGCCCGACCCACGTGGGCGTCGGACCCTGGGTCCCACAGTCTCGCCTCCGAGCCACACAGGGCCCCGGTCCCTACAAGGACGGCGTGACTAGGGGTCTCGGGGCACTAGGTCTTCAGCTCCGTCTTCTGGTCTTCAACTGGGTAACTTCTCTCCGAGTGCTCTCGCGCGTCCCCCTTTATACCCCACCTGTGGACGTCGCTGCGAGCACCCATCCTATTCGACCAATCACTGGGCGCTGGCTACGATCCTGTTTTCCCACATCTCAGCGTGCCTCAGCACCCACGCCGCGCCGCCCCGTCATCTGTCACTCCCGGCGCGCGCGTCCACACCACGCCCACAACGCGTGCCCAACCCCGCACCCCGCGCCGCCCCGTGATCCATCACTGTCACAGTCGGCGCACGTCAACACCACCACTACACATACTCTGGTGCTTCCACTGAACACACTGCGTAACTCAACTAAATAAATGACCACCAATAATGTATAATCAGCTCCTTGCAATTAATTCCTCATAAGTGTGTGGCGACGGATGCTGTATTTCTAGTGCATCACAGACACTTCTCAGCAGGAAAACAAAATGAGGGGAGTGATTTGTTTTTCTCTACAAACCTAAGCCAAGACACTGGCACATCATCGTGTTTAAATCGTCAATACAGCTGCTCACGCTTTAGCATTTCCTCTCTCGGGCAACTGAAAACTGCCGTACTAATAAGGGCATGCAGCCTCACACGTGTGTATGCAGACATTGCAGATTGCACAGCACGTATATATTGATTGTTGTATTCTGATAATGACCACAAGTATTACATCAGCCAGTGTGTCAAATTATGGTGACAGAATGATGCAGTAATGTCTGCGGCTGATTATATGTTTCATTTCCTTCGTACCAGAAAGGTCTTTTAAAAAATGTATCATATAAACTAAACATACAACTGTATAATCTCCATAGATGTGCATATACATATAGATGTCTACTTCATTACTGAAAATAACTTGACCATAGGAAGAATTACCAGAGAAAGGTTTATGGCAACAAACTAAATAACAAGCAAAAAAATATCACATGCTGAATAATTGTCACTGACAGGAAATAGATATTGACATTTTGGCTGACTGGCCCTCAGATTTCGAGTCTTAAAATACGTAAATAGATGGGTGGGGTAGGGCTGATGCTATTAATACAGTACCAGTCAGCAGCAGAGGGTTAGGAGTATTGCTAAATCAAGCAGATATTATACGCTCAATGAAGCGCAGTGATTCCTCATGGGTTGAAGAAGAATGTCGAAAGTATTCTACAAAAATCCATAAAGAAGGGACACCCGTTCGTCATATCGTCTCCACCATTGACTCACCCACCTACAAACTGGCCCGATTTCTGTCAGAGACCTGACAACCATTCACTAGTAAGACCACCTCACCTGTCCTCAACTCAGCTCACTTGGTATCGTTAATTAAGGACATCTCACTATCTCCAGTTGATTTGCTCGTTAGTTTCGATGTGGTCTCTTTGTTCACCAAAGTTTCTGTGATTGACACCATTGTAATCATTGAAGATTTGGTCCAATAAGGACTGAATGCTGATGTACCGGCCCTGGTGTGACACTGCCTTACCAATACATACCTTACCTAGAATGGAACATTCTACAAACAAGTTGAAGGTACCCCAATTGGTTCTCCCTTATCTCCAGTTGTAGCCAATGTTTTCATGGAAAAAATTGAGACAGATGCCATCCAGACATCCACTCTACTACGGCCGTCTTTGTGGAAGAGGTACGTAGATGACACGTTCGTCATCTGGCCACATGGCCGACCAGCTCTGAACCAATTCCTCAACCACATCAATTTCATACACCCAGCCATCACATTCACCATGGAGGTAGAAAAGGATGGCAAGTTACCATTCTTGGATGTTTTAATTGAAAAGAGACCAGATGGCTCAATGGGACACTCTGTCTACAGGAAAGCCACTCATACGGATGCCTACCTAAAACCTGACTCCCACCACCATCCATCCCAGAAGAATTCCCTCATCAAAACTCTACACGATATAGCTCGATGTATTTCCGACCGTCATCACCTAGCCAGTGACCTGCAACACGTACACCAATCTCTCAAGATGAATGGATATTCAGACCACACAATCCGTAAAGCTATCACTCCAACCGTTGGGAAAGAACCATCTGAGGACCCATACATAGCAGGGGTCACTAAAAATATTTCCAAAATCATGAGCAAACACAAAATCCAGGTTCGATTTAACACAGTACATAAAATTCGTGATCTGATCCCATCTGTGAAGGATGTGATCCCTGACATGCAATACCCTGGCGTCAACAAACTAAGCTGTGTCTGCTGCAGAAGTTACATTGGGGAAACTAAGCGACATGTCTCGGACCGTGTTCGTGAACATAAGGCAGATCTGAAACACGGTAGGACCAATACCTCGGCTGTGGCTGATCATTGTTTTAATGTGGTGGGCTCACACGAACTTGATTTTTTCAAGACGAAGGTACTTTGCAAGCCCACTGGCTATCAACAAAGATTCGTTCATGAAGCCATCCATATATATAGACATAGACACAATTTCAACCGAGAAGATGTGTACAAACTGAGCAATCATTGGAAGGATGTTATTAACCAGTTTAAGTCATAACTGGCTGTGATGTTTCCATCCTACCTTCCGATGTTAGTAGTTATTTTCGACTCTCTGGTCTTACATTAACAGGTTAAATGTCTTCACATTAACAGGTTAAATATCTCACGAACACAGCCACCGTTACTCGTTTTCCTTGATGTGGCCGTGGCTCTGCGATCTTACTTTGAAATGCTAATGTCTCACAATACAATGGCCACCTCCACAGCTTCGTCGTCGAGGAGGTAGCTCTCTGACTTACATTTACATGCAAATTTCTCACTTTAACATCACTAGTCCTGCCCACTTCGCTTATGACCCTTGGGCTACCCCCATTTCAAACCTTTAAAACATCCTGCCTCAGCAGCTTTCCCGCTATTTTTTCTCCTGATGATGATTGCTTGTGTTGCGATCGAAACGTCGTAGTTTTTTGTTATTTTTTGTTATTTTCTTTGAACCTATCTATGTGACTTTACCGATAGACCCAAGAATATAGGTATTCTACAAGTTAATAATATGGAGAATTACTCACCAAAGTGTAATTAGCTTTCAGACTGCATCGCTATAGAAGTGTAAATTATTATTTTTTACATTTGGCGCTGTGTAGAAAACCAGAAAATATTACAGCACATAATGCAAATCTTAAAAATATCATGCAGTATGTGTAGAAACATGCATCCGTCATTAGGCTATTCAATTGTATGCTTAAAGCGTACGGAGCCATACACACATGTTCCTACATTGGTGTGCCTGCATAAACATCAACAAACGCCATTTTTGACCACTATCTTAACGATAATCACAACGCTTATGAACTTACTCTCAAACCCATACACTGTACACCAATGATCTGATCTATCATGCAGCGTGGCCAGCCAGGGGCTGGTACAAAAACAAGTTTCTACTTTTACAATTGTTTTCTTTAAAAGTGTGACAGATCATGAAGATTCAATATTGGCCAGCAGTGAATTATATTTTTGTACAGCACAATATTTGTGACATTCATTTGTCAATTTCCAATCATTAGTCTCAAGGTGGAGAGGAATTTACAGATTTTACAAGATGCCATACTAGGATAAAAAAAAATGTAATGTTAAATCTAATAATAGTGTTTGGAAACCATCAGGCTCAACCGAATTAGAGGTATTTAGGGATGATTTAGCCAATTCTGCTTCCGAAAAACTGAAAATATAAAATAGTATTGAACCTGAATGATTATAGTTCGGTAAACTAAGAATAGAGAAATACAGACTACTATTAGGAAAACCATTTCCCACTTCAGAAAAGTGGCAATTTGAGGCATGTAGAATGTCTTTTTCACCAACAGAGTCGTCATTACTGAAAAAGACCAGCTGAAAGAGACCTTTTGAAAATGGCATCAAGGACAAAAGCACCGTCATTGACGACCTCTTGACCTTGACATTGTTAATTATTGACGAGTCCTATTATTTGAACATATAATAAAATTTCCCCTCGAGTGCAGCTTACACACGTGCAGCTGATTCTATCCCACACAGTCTGTGCAGTATAAACATTGCCACGAGATGCGATGGAGGGGAAAACGAGCCCCAGCTTGTGTGTGCTGTTCGGCCAGTCGACTGGGGCTCGATGGTACGTTGTAGGGGTGTTTGTGATCGCAGCACACCTCAATGGACTTACCCAGCGACATGCCTTACGTCCGCAAATTATTTTTCACATTCACAAACAATTTGTACTCTCTTTTGCTCCAATATAGAGCATGAACCAAAACAAATCAGGATAAAGAGCATTTATCTGAAACAAACGAATGCTGTGTTATATCAGGATATTTGGCAGTCACGAAAAAAAATCATAAGTCATGAAAAATGTTGCCAAAGTATGGTGTTACTTTAGTGGAGAGATGCAGCTGCAGGAAACAAAAAATAACATAATTTATATGAGCCAATTAATGTGAATTATTATTACACTGATTAATGAATGGGGTGGGAGATATATCACTCGATACAACTGCATTGTAATCAGGGTAAAATAAACTACTTGTTTAAACTGCTTTTGTATTTAGTTTGTTGTCCTTCCCCCGCACCTTCGATTAGCGCGGTTGGCTACGTACGGTGCAAAATAAGTTTAACATACAAACAAACACAATTCCGGCCCAAATATATCATCACAAAGCATCGCAATCAACTAAAAAAATACTGAAAGTGGAAAACATGTCCAAACGCATGGGAAGATGCATGTATTTAGAATAATTAAGATGGACGAAGAGATGCACACAATGATTACAGTAAAGCAAGTCCACAATATCGCAAGTATTAACAAGGGGGAATTTACTCTGGAATGACATGAAAGGATGCATTTCTTGGAAATGTTAGAAAAACTGATAATTATGTGGGATTAGGTTTCAGAGCACTGGATTTCCTCAACCAATGGATTGATAATTACTCACGAAATTGCCTACATATAGCATGTACCAAGATATGAACAGCTGACATTTGAATGTGAATTCATGCTAACTTTTTCTGTCATGCCTGTAAATATCAAAGTCGGATTTTTTTTAACAGGAAGAAATAATACATCTTTTTTTAATATACTTTTTTCCATGGTGATGACTTTAATTAAAGACGAGTGTTCATCCAAGGGAAACCATCCAAGGTATATTTCTTGGAGGCATGAGGCTGAAAATAGCATGACACTACTGATTCAAGTGCCTGAGTAGAGCCACAATGCTAGGACACACCAACACCCTCCTTTCACTTTATAGAACTGTAATGGCAATAAGATACGTTCAAAATTAGGATTATTTTCCATCAAACCAAACACACTCTTAATGCAGTTGGCAACATATAATATAAATATACGTATAGATCCATAATAAGAGGTTTTTTGGGTTAGATCTTGTAAATATAAATGTCGTTAAACCCACCACGGCCAATTAGTAAGTTTTGTCACGTAAACAAAACATGCCCATTCGTTGGTCGCGAAATCCTATGTGTTAACTATATGTATAGAGGCAATAATGAAGGGAATATAATGGCTACATCAAAATGGTGCAACCGATTGTGCAAGCGTTATTGTGATTCAGTTCGCTGCAATGATGTTTGGGTACAGGTTCTGAGAAGAGTGTTGCGCTGATACAACACATTTTTCGTCTGTTTTACGTAATTCTCAACGAAATTATGTCCTGCTGGTGAAGTATGCACAGATCAGCACTATTTTTCAAGCCAAGTGGGATCGTTGGCAATGTTAAAATGTGTATATATCCTGTATGTACAAATGTGTGAACTTTGTTTTGTAATCTTAAAATGCAATTGTTTTTCGTGATCATAATAGGAAGCAAGCGTTTTCCTAACGCCAAGAGGCACGGAATAAATAGTTTAACGGCACAAGCTATGGTGACACGCAACATCACCAAATATGTAGAATTGTGTGGTGTAATAACCCCCCGTAATGGGTAATTCAGGAAATGTTGAAAATTGTAAACATCCACTCCTGACATATGCTACTGTAATCGGTTCCAGCCTGGAAGAGGTTTCAATATTGTGGACAAAACAAAACTTATATATGTTGAGGGAAAAAACTAGGCTTTAGTACTTACGTCAAGATTGAATTTCACTGGTGGCCGATGCTAGGGCCCACTCTCCATAACAGTGGAGTCTGACGGTGGCCACTAGGTGAACAAATAGTTTAAGGTACAGCAAAAATGTGTGTTGTAAACACTTAGCCAATATGAGATTTGTTTTGATGGAATTATATAAACAAACATGAATGTGACATGGGGCAGTGTAACGTGGCCCAGTGATAGGTAGAACAGCACGCCGTCTGACTCACAGTGGACGTTAAAGATCCCAGTGTAATCGTTTAATAGGAGGCCATTGAGTGCTGGCGTCATGGTCCAAAGTTTGCAAAAAAAAATACCTGAAAGTTTCTTAAACGGGGGTGATACACAGGAACATCGCCCACCTACTATGAAACAGCTGCAGGCTGTGAAACAAAGTGGCTTCGCGATAGCCTAGCACTCTAAGAATTGTGTGAATATCCAAATGTACCCAAGTATTACACTATGTAACGTAACACAGTTTTTGTTCCTGGGTAGTAAGTGTAATTTCCGAATTGCTTATGCTTCAAAAGTATAGAAAATGGCTATTATTCCCAACAAACTTTGCTTTTGTGACCAGGACAGTGATATTTTGAAATTCACCTATTTTCAATGAAAACGGTATTTTCGTTCACATTAATTCATTTAAAAAACACATTAATCAAAATGTACACGTATTTATACTAAAGTAATAAAAAAAATTACTACAAAAGATTTAGAAGTGAGTAGTTTTTCGAGATTTACCATTATACTGTAAATAACTTTCACGAATCAGCCCCCAAATGTAGTCTCCCATCATCTTCTCGTTATACTGTCCTTGCTCCTCCGAGTACGCTCCCATGTTCTCCTAGAATTTATCAAGATGAGCATCAAGGATATGGACTTTGAGGGATATCCTACAGCCCATTGTGCTGTAGTTCTTCACCAGAGTCTCAACTAGCTCTACATAGTCTTCGACCTTGTGATTGCCCAGGAAGCCACAAACAACTTGCGACAAAGCTGTTCCAAGCCGCAATCTCTTTACTAGTGAGCTTCTTGGGGAATTCATTGCACTCCAGGATCTTCTTTATCTGTGGTCCGATGAAGACAAGGGCTTTGACCTGGGCCTCAGACAGCTTAGGGAAGAAGTCTTGAAGGTACTTGAACGCTGCCGACTCCTTATCTACAGCTCTGACAAATTGTTTCATAAGACCCAATTTCACGTGCAGTGGTGGCATCAGCACCTTCCGGGGGTCCACCAGTGTCTCCCACTTGACGTTGTTGCTCCCCACAGAGAACTCGGTCTGCTGTGGCCAGTTCCGCCTGTGGTAGTGCGCCTTGGTGTCCCTGCTGTCCCTGCTGTCCCAAAGGCAAAGATAGCAGGGAAACGTGGTAAAACCGCCTTGGAGACCCATCAGGAATGCCACCATTTTTAAGTCTCCGATAAACTCCCAGCCGTACTCATCATACTTCAAGGCGTCCAGCAAGGTCTTGATGGTGTTGTAATCCTCTTTGAGGTGCACCGAGTGAGCCAGGGGAAGAGACGGGTACTTGTTACCATTATGGAGCAGCATGGCTTTGAGGCTCTTGGATGAGCTGTCAATGAAGAGGCGCCACTCATTCTCGTTACAGGCGATTCTGATTGCCTCGAACAGACGGGTCACATTGTGGCAGAAGCAGAGCCCATCTTGACAGGTGAAGAAACTGCAAAAAGGTTGGTGATGCTTCCTCTGATCTGCGACTTGCACACTTTCATCTAACAAGTTCCACTGCTTGAGGTTAGACGTCAAAAGCTCGGCATTGGACTTGGTGAGTCGTTGAGGTCTTTTTGGTCTTCCTCGCTCTCTGACTTGCTGCTCTTCTAAAGACGGCTGCTCTCTCTCTGGAGAAGTGGGTACGGGGAGCTCATGGCAGTGTGGAACTGGGGCAATGGATGAAGGAAGGTCCGGATACGTGATAGCAGGTGCATTCTTGCCAGTCCGACGTTTGGAAGGGTCCACCATGCAGAAGTAGCAGTTGCTTGAGTGGTCAGTGGGTTCCCGCCAAATTATTGGGATAGTGAACTTCATGGCTCTCTTTTCCCCACTGTACCATCCTACAAAAATACATTTATTTCACCCATGACAAATGTGTAAGAGATTCTCGCAACATTTGTAATATATGAAAAAAATGTTCAATAAAATTGTAAAACATTTTTAAATTGCAAACTTTTACAATTTCAAATTTTTTAGTAAATTTTATAACATAAAATTCCGAGCAACAATTTTCCATCTTACCTTCCAGAGTTGTTTTGCATTGCTCGCAGGTGAAATGAGGTGCCAAGGGTTTGTCATGATCCCTGACAAGCATGTCGAAATATGCCTTGTAGGCCTCACAGATCTCAGCAGATGCTTCCACAAAGTACTTTTTCGCTCTTGTCTTGATAAATTGGCCGCAGACATAGCAAAATGCGTCTGCCGGATGCTTGCAGCCTCTTGAGGCCATCTCAGAAAAATGCAGATATGTATCCACTTGGGCAGCTGGATCTAAACTGAACTGGAGAGCTAAAGGCCCCTGTATTTATACTAATATTACTGGAAAATTCTAGATTGTTCTAGAAGTTACTCCAAATTTACTCAGCACTGAATCTATCTGGAATGTTCTGGAACATAGGTAAATTTCTAAATATCACTGTCCTGGTCACAAAAGCAAAGTTTGTGTGGAATAATAGTCATTTTCTCTATTTTTCAGGCATAAGCAATTAGGAAATAACACTTACTACACAGGATCAAAACAAATATAACATTTGTTACAACGTGTAATTATTGCATTCATTACAAAAACAAAACAACAAAATTACAAAGATGGACTCGAAAGATAAACAAACAAAATATGTCCAGAAAGATGTCAAATCCAATCACAAATGCTATTGGAGGAACAATGCTGGGAGGGAAGAAAATAATAAATGTAAGAAGACAGCTGCCTGCAGTAGATAATGATTATAAAGAAAATAAATTTATATCAAACAGCAAAAATATTGTGCGAAACTTGTTATATTTTATCCACAATATGCAAGCTATTATGAATGGATCAAAACGCAGTTAATCTTAATAAATGTTACAAAAGACTAAGAATCTTTCAGACGGATACGTAAATACTCATCGTTGACATGAACTCCATTGGACATGAGATGAAACACGTTGGTCGGAGATTAAACAACAGTCCGTGACAGGAATGTTGTATAAAAACAAATGTTCTTTGGTGGAATTGTTACTAAAAGGAATATCGACAGATGTACAAAATTAATGTTACAACTTATGTTATATAATAACTAGCAGAAAGTACCTGGCGTTTCCCAGGGAAAAAAGATATTTAAAAACTTATCTAAAAAACATAACATCTACATACACAATACTAAGCTATTGTGAAAGCCCGACGTGCCGCTTTTCTGTCCATTTGTCCGTCAATAAAATTATAAGAGGCTTGCAGAAGTCCAAAAATGTATAGAAAGTGGGTGGTAAATAGTTGATCTGAAAGATTTCCAAAAATTGTCGACCTCTCAAAAAATATTTTTACCCCCGCATGAGTAGTATCTGCAGTGAGGGAAAAAAGTATTTTATTCCCTGCTGATATTGTACTTTGCCCACTGACAAAGAAATGATCAGTCTATAATTTTAATGGTAGGTTAATTTGAACAATGAGAGACAGAATAACAACGACAAAATCCAGAAAAACGCATGTCAAAAATGTTATAAATTAATTTTCATTTTAATGAGGGAAATAAGTATTTGACCCCCTCTCAATCAGAAAGATTTCTGGCTCCCAGGTGTTTTTTATACAGGTAACGAGCTGAGATTAGGAGCACACTCTTAAAGGGAGTGCTCCTAATCTCAGCTTGTTACCTGTATAAAAGACACCTGTTTACAGAAGCAACCAATCAATCAGATTGAAAACTCTCCACCATGACCAAGACCAAAGAGCTCTCCAAGGATGTCAGGGACAAGATTGTAGACCTACACAAGCCTGGAATGGGCTACAAGACCATCGCCAAGCAGCTTGGTGAGAAGGTGACAACAGTTGGTGCGATTATTCACAAATGGAAGAAACAGAAAATAACTGTCAATCTCCCTCGGCCTGGGGCTCCATGCAGATCTCACCTCGTGGAGTTGCAATGATCATGAGAACGGTGAGGAATCAGCCCAGAACTACACGGGAGGATCTTGTCAATGATCTCAAGGCAGCTGGGACCATAGTCACCAAGAAAACAGTTGGTAACACACTACGCCGTGAAGGCCTGAAATCCTGCAGCGCCCGCAAGGTCCCCCTGCTCAAGAAAGCACATATACAATGCCCGTCTGAAGTTTGCCAATTAACATCTGAATAATTCAGAGGACAACTGGGTGAAAGTGTTGTGGTCAGATGAGACCAAAATGGAGCTCTTTGGCATCAACTCAACTCGCCGTGTTTGGAGGAGGAGGAATGCTGCCTATGACCCCAAGAACACCATCCCCACCGTCAAACATAGAGGTGTAAACATTATGTTTTGGGGATGTTTTTCTGCTAAGGGGACAGGACAACTTCACCGCATCAAAGGGACGATGGATGGGCCATGTACCGTCAAATCTTGGGTGAGAACCTCCTTCCCTCAGCCAGGGCATTGAAAATGGGTCGTGGATGGGTATTCCAGCATGACAATGACCCAAAACACACGGCCAAGGCAACAAAGGAGTGGCTCAAGAAGAAGCACATTAAGGTCCTGGAGTTGCCTAGCCAGTCTCCAGACCTTAATCCCATAGAAAATCTGTGGAGGGAGCTGAAGGTTCGAGGTGCCAAACGTCAGCCTCGAAACCTTAATGACTTGGAGAAGATCTGCAAAGAGGAGTGGGACAAAATCCCTCCTGAGATGTGTGCAAACCTGGTGGCCAAATACAAGAAACGTCTGACCTCTGTGATTGCCAACAAGGGTTTTGCCACTAAGTACTAGTCATGTTTTGCAGAGGGGTCAAATACTTATTTCCCTCATTAAAATGCAAATAAATTTATAACATTTTTGACATGCGTTTTTCTGGATTTTGTTGTTGTTATTCTGTCTCTCACTGTTCAAATAAACCTACCATTAAAATTATAGACTGATCATTTCTTTGTCAGTGGGCAAACGTACAAAATCAGCAGGGGATCAAATACTTTTTTCCCTCAATGTAAATCTCGTCTGCGCGTGGTCTACTGCACAACAGTAGTATCTGTTGACTCTATAGCAGTATCTACTGACTCTATAGTCATATCTACTGACTCTGCAGCAGTATATAGACTATTGTGGGAGCTACTGACTATAGTAGTAACTACTGACTCTATAGTAGTATCAACCAACTCTTTAGTAGTAAATACTGACTCTACAGTCTTCTTCTTCCTAGCGTTGTTCCCGCTGTGGCACAGGGTCCGCTTTTCGGCATTGTCTTCTCCATTTGGCTCGGTCCAGGGCATCTTCGGGGGATGCGTTGACCGTCTTCATGTCTTCCTTTATTCGATCCATCCATCGCTTCTTCGGACGTCCGCGTGGACGGCGGCCCTCTGGCTCAATACGCATGGCAGTCTTGGCCACTGATGACTCTTCACTTCGCATCACATGGCCGTACCACCGAAGCCTTGCCTCAAGCATCTTGTCCGCAATGGGGGCCACACCAAGTCGCTTCCGAACGTCTTCGTTCATGACACGATCCCATCGAGTCATTCCAAGGCTCCATCTGAGCATCCTCATCTCCATGAAATGGAGGGCTTGTTCGTGTACAGTTGTGGCTGGCCAGCACTCGGATCCATAGAGTGCCACTGGTCGGACGATGGTCTTGTAAATTTTTCCCTTCAGCCTATCCGGCATTTTCCGATCACAGAGGACTCCGGTGACTTTCCTCCACTTCATCCATGCCGCATTGACTCGTGACCTCACATCAGTCGTGATGCTTCCATCTGAGCTGATGGTGGAGCCCAGGTACTTAAAGTCCGTCACTTTCTTCAGATCTTCTCTGTCAATGCTGATGGTGCCGTCGGTTTGGGGGCCACACTCCATATACTCCGTCTTTTTGATCTTGAACCTCATCCCGTTTTCGTCCAAATGTTCCTTCCACAGGCGCGTTTATCTTTCCACATCTCCTCTCTCTTCATCTGAGAGGAGGACGCCATCCGCATAGAGAATTGACCATGGCAGGGGCGTGTGCAGGTCGGCAGTGATCGTGTCCATGCACAGGATAAACAGGAGTGGTGACAGGGCCGATCCTTGGTGTACTCCAACGCTGATGGAAAATGGCGGTGATATGCTCACTGCGCACCTGACTGCACTGGTGACGTTTTTGTATAGGAGTTGCACCCAATGCACGTAGATTTCAGGGACTGTATGGGATCGAAACGAGTGCCAGTTGAGGTCGTGGGGGACCCTGTCAAATGCCTTTTCAAGGTCGAGGAACGACACGTGCACAGCTTTGTTCTTCTCTCTGTGCCTCTCCAGCAGGAGCCTCACCGCGAATATGCCGTCCGTAGTGCCACATCCTTTGACGAAGCCGCATTGGTTGGGTGATAGGGTGATGATGTTTCTAATCCTCGTGTCCAAAACTCGCTCAAAGATCTTCATCGCATGACACAGGAGCTGGATTGGCCTGTAATTATTATTATAGTAGTATCTACTGAATCTATAGTCGTATCGATTAACTCGATTGTAGTATTTACTGACTATAGTCATAACTACTAACTCTATAGCAGTATCTGCTTACTCTATGGCAGTATCTACTTACTCTACAGTAGCATCTACCAACTCTGCAGTAGTATTTTTTGACTTTACAGTAGTATCTACCCGAATCTACAGTAGTATCTACCGACGCTATAGTCGTATCTACTGACTCTATAATAGTATATATCGACTCTATAATTTATCATGGGACCTTTTTTGCCAGTACCAAAATATGATCATAGGTTTTTCACCTTTTTTCTGGCAACAAAACAGGTGTTAAGATGTTAAAACACCAACATAAAACCTTTTACAAGGAATCATGTCTGCATTAACCACAATGCTTGTGGTCAGAATGCAAACAAAAAAAACATACTCTGATAATATATGCATTGTCCTTGAAACTGATTGTTCCACACCAGAGACAACTTTCTTTTGAGCCTCGTCTCAAACGGTGTTAGACCAGAGGACGCCAAAAGGCGTACAGAGTAATGAGCTTGGGGTGAGCATCTACATCCTGGAAAATATCATGGGGAAAAGTGGGGATTACCTTGCTGAGGCTGCTGTGCCTCAAATATTGGAGGAAGAAGTAACCCCCTGTGAGTGGCTGGCTGAGGTGCCATCTGTTGAGGAAGTACTGAAGGCACCAGGTAGAGATGCTGAGGAAGGGTGGCGTTTGTGCACAGACTGCCCGACATGACAGCAAGTTGGCACAGGTGGCACATCAGCCACTCATCTCAGTAAGTCGACCTGTGGCACCTGGGTCTGCCCCGTCATCTCCTGCTAGCGGGCATTCGACACTTCATGTAGCCTCAACGTGCACATAGCCTGGCACAAGCGCCGTGGTGGCGTCACCGTCACTTACTGGCGAATGGCGGGTATTGGTATTGGTCTTCAGACCCCCTTCGTAAATCGGGGACTGCCCAAATCCTGGCGGAATGTTCCGCGGTTTCCTGCTCGTTATTAAATGACAACCCAAAGGGAGGGAAAAAAATTGATGAACATAATGCACCTCAGCCAAGCGTGAATGAGAAAATCGAGCTTGTTAAAGACCACAAGCATTGGCTCAAGTGCACAGGTCTCATATCGAGTTGTAAATGAAACGCGTCTCATACTAGACGGGTTCAAACTTAATTTGGAGCTTTCGTGACTGCAGGAATGCTAGTATTTAATTTAATTTATTATTTTATCTTTGTACGTGACTTTACCGAAAGAACCAAAGCATAACTAGACGGGTTGCTGCCATAGGTCTACGTCAATGTTTTCTCCAGGGGCACTGCTGGGGATCCTCCGCTGTCTGTGCAAATGACATTCAGTATTTCATACAAAAGCTGACCACAACAATTACTGACTTGTCAGCGATCGTGCAACAGCAGCAGTGAGCGAGATGATGCATCGATGCTTTAGGTACAAAAGATAGAAAATAAGGAAAAACTATATTTGTTTAAAGACGCAATCTACTGCAATTATAGTTGATAGCTCTTCATCAATATACTGCTGGGTGGAATCCTCCCCACACTTTGCCAGTCATGGTGTTATTTTACCATACTTCACCACGTTGGTCAGTATGATTCGGTGAAGGGGAGAGGCTCAGAGCCAGTGCAGACACCACATAGCTGTGGCCAGGAATTGAACTCAGGATTTAGAGTTAACAGTGCAATATACTAATCACTGTGCCACCGTTCCAATTCAGTCATATAATTTAAACTAGTTTTATTCTTAAACACCTTCCTACCATCAGACGAGTTGAAAAAATACAGCCATGTTAGATTTAGCATTACCAGGACTACCATGTCACCTCACCAAGCCAATGAAATTCACGTTGCAAGCGGCATGAAGCTGAATTTGTTACTTAATAAAAGTTGCTTGCTGCAGAGCCTAGTGAAACGTCCATTTACCCATGTATGAGCACTGGTTAAAGGGAACGTGTACACCAATGTTATTTTCAGTTGCAATATTACATGCAAATTGCACCGTTTATCTTCAGATTGTGGTATTCCAGCTTGAGAGACGAAAGTGCCGTCTGTCACGTGTGCCCCGCGTGACACCAACTCGCCCCGTTCTCAATAATTTGGACTCTGCTCATTGCAATCGTCTTTGTTCTTCCACCTTACTTATACAGCACTTGTCCAAAGGGTAATTTTCCATGCAAGATGCCATAATGGGATACACAGTCGGTGGCTAAGTACCCAAGTAGACATTCATTCCTTGACGACATCTGGGTATCAATTGTGCATATATAAAATACTGTGGAAAATGCATGGGTACCATCTTATGCGGTCTCTCCAACCGTATGTTTACAAAAGCACATTAAATATTGTTTATGCCAGGAGACAATACTGTCACTACTTATGGGCAGCTTTATGGGCAGCGAATGTCTTTCAAATTATGAAGACACTTTTACCCACACGTGCCCACAATTATGGAAATATCCAATGGCATTGAACATCTGGTCTGAAACACATAACATATGAAAGACAATTCAGAGGCAGCCCTGATCAATGCTAGCACATGCCTCATACAAGTAAGTGAAACAAGAGCACAAACACATATGTGACATCCCCGGTATTGGACGAACAAACACAATTCACATTGGCATGCATTTGTGCACATAAACACACATTTCTACACAACCAAAATCAGTTACGCAAGTACACATTTACATACAGCAGCCCCATAACGTTGGGGGGCTGGAGGAGGAAGAACCTCCCCTCCTCCTGCTGAAGGATCGTCCCCCCTTCCACATCATTACAGCCATGTCAACAACAATGTTGGTTGGATGGGGCAGGACAAAATACAGTCATTAGTGCAAATAAGTGATGGACGTCGCAGCCTATCCCGCATTTCAAAATCTTTATTTTTATCCTGGAGGAATCCAATGAGCTGTATGAAGCTCATGTTCACAGATGTACAGTAGGGGCGTGTCACCAAGGTACAACAACAACGCACAAACAATACAAACAAACAATATACAAACAATACACAAACACGATAGGAGTGAGATTGCACCCTTCTTTTAAATATGGGCAAGCTGCAGGGTTCACATATTTGATGTCACAGTAAATATACATGTTCCATATCGTGGGACCTTTTTTGCCAGTATCAACGTGTGAAAAAAAGAATAGGTTTTTACCTTATGTGGCAATAAAACAGGTGTTAATATACCTTTTCCCCAAAGGTATCTATTTGGTGTTATTGCTGGAACGGATGACATTCTTATTTTTCATACGTTGATACTGGCAAAAAAGGTCCCATGATATAGCTGTTAAACCCAAGCTATGAATGCTCTGATACGTGCATTGGCTTTGTACGATTCACCTTTTGGCGTTCTCTGGTCTGACAATGGTGAGACTAGGCCATACAGAAGGCTGTCTCTGGTGTAGTTCAATCAGTTTCAAAGACAATGCATATATTATCAGAGCATGTTTGTTTGCATGTTCACCACAAGTACGGGTGGTTAATACATACGTGATTCCTTGCAAAAGATATACATTTGGTGTTTGAACATCTTAAGCCTAGTCTTATTTTTCAGATATATCCCATGTAACCTTATTATCGGATATAGTTTGACAAAAACGTAGCCTGAGTTGTCAGGTTTGGTTTGTGCAAACCTCAATACCACCGCTCTCTATACACGCCGAGTAGACACATACTTTACATTTATTTTGTATGTATTTATGCATGCAGAACTTATTTTTCACCGTACATAGCCCACCGTGATAACCACACCAAGGAATTGCATAACACTGAGTCAATATAGGGGAGGCTCATGCTAAGTTCAGATACCATGTACCACTGGTATTATGCAGGGACAGGAATGTTAACTGGGTTTCCTGGATTACACAAACAGAACTCTGAGTACCATAGTCAGAATTTAGTTGATTCTGGTCAGGCGGATCAGCAGTCAGAGCACTGAGCACCACTGCATTTGAATCTGAGTGAGTTCTAAAGTGAAGAGATTTTATTGGTCTGCTAAAAATATAATCATATAATACATTTGATTTTGCACCTTATGTGCTTCAATTCCATAGCGGAGGGTTAAAATATACGTTTGAGTGGAATCTGGTGGACTTTCTTTAGTAGAGCACACGTGCCTCAAGAGTGTGGACACAAATGTCACTTGAAGGGATATCATAAGCAGTTTTGAGGGGGGGGGGGGCTCTGTATGCGGGGCTTTCACTGACATACAAATGCACACCGCTCTGTGCGAGCTGCAGTAGGGCATTTCATCTCATAGCGCGATGCTGAGAGCACAATTAGAATAACGTTATAGGGAAAAGAGAGAAATATGAATGCACTTGCTATACGAATGTAGTATTGGAGTGTATTAAAAATATATATACATAATACAATTTGCATATTTGCCACAATTGCCACAATGAATGGTTAGACATTTAAGCCATAATGCTAGATAAACTCTTAAATATTCTCTTGCTTGCAATCGCCCGTGTTGGTACATTTCTTAGTTGTTGGAAAGATGTATGCTTAGTCATCGCTGGGTTATTTTATTGTGCTTGATGTCCCTTGCCAGTGCAAGGTTTCTTTTTAATCATGCACAAATGATATATAATATCTCATTTATTATTTGCTTATGAAACAAAAATGTACGTCCTCGATTGCTGTGTTGTGGACGTAATGCTGATGTACAATGTAAAAGCCAAAGAGCAACAATACCTGATGACTAGGTTTAGTTTAATGTGGTCACGTAAATTGGAATTCTCAAAGCAAGCAAGTGCACATTACAACACAATAACGGATAGGCACAAGATTGAGTGTGCAATTTTAATTATACTGTTTCAACTATATTTTCTACATTTATTTTTTTCTCATTTGGGTGAAGAAACGTGTATTTTTTGCTGGATAATTTGAAAGATGTTTAACATTTCCCCGAAGTCATGCAAAATATGCTGAAGTCGGAAATGCGAAGGGAAATATTTCGAATGTGTTTTTCACCACATTCATTCAGAACACGTTTGTAAATAATGCATTGTACATAACGCACATGCATCATATTTATGTTGATGTGCACACAAGGATGCAAATATGTAGTGGTAACTATTTCTGTTTTCAACTTTACCGATTGACATTAAAAAAAACTATCTTGGCATGATTTTAATCTCGGAATACATTTTCTCTGCAAAAACACTGATCGGCGGGATCAGGCTGTAATGTGCCCAGCGCCGACCATTCCCATGACCTCTATATCTCTGAAGCTGATAGAAGAACATTCATTAGTCATGTGTTAGGAATTTAAACACTCTTCTTTTTTTAATTAAAATGGAATCAAATCTCGACACTTTCACTAATACCGAAGTTTGCAGAGGTGTGGACTCGAGTCATGTGACTTGGACTCGAGTCAGACTCGAGTCATGAATTTGATGACTTGCGACTCGACTTGGACTTGCATAACAATGACTTTGTCCCACCTATGAGATGTGGACTCGAGTCATGTGACTTGGACTCGAGTCAGACTCGAGTCATGAATTTGATGACTTGCGACTCGACTTGGACTTGCATAACAATGACTTTGTCCCACCTATGGAAGTTTGTACTCGACTCTTCAGTTAAACTTGTACAAGTAAATAATTACCTGTGCATTAATTACAATCTATAAATGTCTGCACTAGCATTATGTCCCTCGTCATGTTAATTCGTATGCGTCCAGCATCAATTACTCATTCCCTCCATTCCAAAATGCATAATATTTCCTACAAAGAATGGAAGCTCATATTTTCTTTATTCAATGAGGATATCCATCACCTGGAAAAATGTTTACAGCCCAAAACAAAACGCTGTATCAAATAACACAATTGAACAACATCTACAATGCTTCAGATAAAAATATGCATTATCCTTTCAAATGTGCAGCAAAGCTGGTAAGCATGCCATCAATCAGAGTGTGGTTGGAAGACAGAAATAGAGAAAGGTTGTCCACAAGATAGTTTAAGGTCATTAAATCCTCTCAGCTACCTGGAAACCATGACAATTGGCATTGCAGAATTTAAAGGACTCGTGTGTACCACATTTACTGCATATTCCATCTGTTGCTCTCAGCATTATCTTACCTAGAGTGGTGTGACACTAACGACAACAATTTTATTACAATTAAAATGTCAAATTCCGAATGGCATCCTTTACACGCTAAGATTTATTCAGGGAATATATCTTCTTGTGTGGATTTTGGCATTCAATAAACAAGGAAGAGACGGCATGCATATGCATGGTTTCTGTAATGGTTGGCAACATGTTTATCCTCAAACGTACTATTTTGTTTAATGAATCTAATTACCTGCTATGACATAGGGCTAATAAATGTGGACATTAAAAGGAGAATGTGGAGAGTGAGCACGTAATGGAAAGTGTTCAAAACTAAATGTTTTTAAAGAAGCTTGGAAAGATGCACGACGGGAATTAGACTGAGACAGAAAGAGGAACATGTGGATTCGAGAACATACACAGTATTATTTTATTATATTTTCATGCTGTGTTCTATGATATTTTTCCTCATTCTTTTCCAATCGTTTAATTACTCAAAAGGTTGATGAAATGAGTAAATATCTGAAAAAAGAGAAGATCAGTTGTCACATACAAGAACGGGCTCTTTCCAGTGGAATGTGGAATTCCCACCAATGGCAAAAACAAGTGCCAATCCCATGCTTGTTTGAAGTTAACTTTGCTACCCACAGGCAGCCTCCTCAGAAGGCTTCATCTTGCTAAAAGAGGCCTACAACAGATAACAAGGTGAAGGTGCGGCCCTGTTTTCACTTTCTAATGCCACTCCTGGCAGAAGGCCTCATACACTTACAATTTACCCGACTGCACGTATGAATGGGCCGATGGACCCATTCATACTGCTGAGTAGACAGAGGCGGGGAGATTTAATAGAAGAGATAACGAATTAACTAATGACATTGTGTGAAACAGATGACACTGAGTAACATTAATCTTGCAGGCCCTTAATAAGTGGCTGACACAATAGAGCCCACAACACAAAGACCCAGGGTAGTTATTTTCCTAGCTTCTTTACTGTAAAACTGAATTATTCCCATATCGTGGGAGGTGGAATGGATCGCCACTCTCGGTGAGAGCCTCAAGAGCTTCCCATACAAGCCATGCCCTCACGGCATGTTCAACGGGATTCTGCTGCCGTTAGCCCCACCGTAACCCAGCCCAAATCCCGCTTAACTTGGGCCAGTTCTGGAAGTGTGGAATGAGCACTGCAGTGATGGAATTGGCTCTGAAGTGCCAAATAGTCCCTATATGATTTCGAAATTACAAGATTTGGGCTGTACTTTTTCACGTAAAAAACAGCCGTCATTTCACTAGAACATGTGCAAATGATGGCCAACATGGCTACATGAGTCTGACCTTCCCTCTTGAAGGTCATTTTACACTTTGCTGTGGCTGGCCATATAGGTTGCATAAGAAGAAATTTGCTCGTTGTTCCAGCCGAGATGACATTCCAACTAATTTACGGCAGCGTATTCATTTTCACACGCGGCAGGAAATTAACGTGTCTGTGAATATTTTAACCGGTTTGATCAAGTGAGGTATGACAGTCCCCTAACCACAGTCTTCAACCGAAGAAGAAATGCCCCCCCCCCCCTCCGTTCACAAGGGTTTTGGTCTCTGATATTTACACATTGCCCCTCGTTTTCACAACGAGTCTGCGGTACCTGAAGACGCGGTTCGGAGCATTGTCGTTGTACGCAATGTTGTTGAAGAAGACCTCCAGCTCTTGATCATTGTCAAAATCGGCAGCGATGACGGTGCGGATCGCAGAGGGGGTGGCAAAGTCTTTGGTGGCCACGTTCTGAAAGAGGACGGGAACAGGAAAGAGTTTGCACATTACATACACCGTTGATATACTCATTCTGTGTTGCTTCGCTAAAGCAGCATGCCTAATAATATAACACATCTATTACACTGGCTTATACATACTGCAAGCTCTAATGTGAGGTACCTACACCTTTTGCCTGCAAATGGCAAAATAAATTGATGTGTGATTCACAGGCCAATCTCATTCACAGCCAAGGATGGTGAATATTTGGTAAGTTCTACTTCCTATTATCTCTTTAAAGAAATGTTCTGTTGTGTTACTTTTTTGGCCCAGCTCTCTTTGCATTTTGTTTAATTCCCTTCAAGTGTCAAATGAACTAAAATAGTTATCTTAATGTTTGCTAAAAGTCTCTGGAATAAAAGAAATAGGGCAAATAGTAATATTCCATAATGCTCCATCAGTAAACATTACTTACATTTATTGACTGCACAATGCAGACAATATTACTCAAAAATGCAACACGAGGGTAATTTTCCAAACAATACTCCTGTGTTAGTCATGGGATACGGTACTGTAATATGAAATGAAATACACATTTGTGATCTATATTTCTACACTCACAGAGCAATACCATGAATTATCTAGAATTCCAAGTTACTTTTCCTCATACAGCCAGAATAAAGGACTCTTATGAATGAAGGACCTAAATGTTGAATGGAATAACAGACCCTTCCCGAGTCTCAGGATGCAAGACTACAACACCCTTGATATCTTAAGTTTCTGAGTTATTGTCCCAATTTCATGGAATCAGAATGCGGCAACAACTAACACTTTACAAAGCATCTGTCTACCCCATGAGAGAGTACTGCTTCCACATTTGGAACAGTGGAACAGTCCATACCAACAGCACTTGACAGAATTAAAAAAAAGCAGTTCTATGTATAAATACTCTTGACTTGTCTGCCTCCTTTAATGCTTCATTTCTTTTCTACTCTGATGCCTCTCCGCGTCTTCTGCTGGTACGTTTACGATCGGTGCTCTTCTGAAATCTCTCAAAATAGTTCCCTCATCCGTCAATCTACTCACGTCAACGTTCTATGCGTTGTCACGGAAACTGCACTTCCTTGCCAAATTGCTGCACCGATCCTGCTAACCACTGGAACTCGTTATCCACCTGTCTTCCCACCCGATTGCACTTTTGCGGCAGTGTTTATATCTGCTATCAATTGTCAACAGAAATTCCAAAAACAGGGATAGTGCACAGAACTTTTCGTCAGAAAACTTTGAATAAAAGTGGAACTCTTGTGGTTCTTGAGAATCGGAGCCATGAAATGTCATCTAATTTATACATTTTGAGAAAACAAAAATGAAATTAATAATTAAAAAAGGTTTCCCTTAAGGAGTGACGAGGCAGCATGATTTTTTTTTCAATTGCTCTATAAAATGAGCGAGTGTGTGATCACTACGGCTTCCAGTGATCAATCACCACGAACATGGGTATTTTAAAAATAGCGTGAATGGTATGAGGATATTCCAACAATTACATTTTCATTGCACTTAAAATCTCACCTTGATGTCATTAAACTGTGTTCAGATGCATCTTTCAGAAAAAAATTCGAATTGTCAAAATGCATAATGATTTTATCTGCTTTTAATGCACAACTCTATATTTTTGTATTTAATGCATTCTTCAAACAACTCTAGAAGTGCCAATCATCCTGATACATTTATGATGCGTAATCCATCCACCCTTCCCATTGATAAATAATTCTAAATCATAATTTTACAACATGAGATGTTCTGAAATGAAAATGTATTTCTGTATTTGATATGACTCTTGAATACACCCTTATTTACATGACTGTGAAGGATATTATCTGTATTTGAAGGCTAACGTGGTATTTTTTATGATTGTGCCTGGTTTTACCATATCTGCCTTATATGTAACAAGTAAAAGGTAAAGGGAGTACCCACACTTTACCCCAGCACATGCAACCTGCTGATCCACTAACTGTTGGTGAACCCATTTATATAAAACAGAGCTTTTATTTTTTATATTTTACCAGGTTAGGCCCACTGAGCTATATCGTTCTTCTTCATAAGCAAACTGGCCACAAATGATAGTCCAACGAAGTGGCTTATCACGTGGAAACGTAGAACAGCTGAATACTCTAAGCGAATGTTTTTCAATGTGGAGGAAAACACCAGAGGACCCGGAGAAAAATCCACACGACCACGTGAAGAGAGACACGCAAACTCCAAATATACAGCAGGCATTAGGGTCGAGATCGAACCCACAACTTCCTGTAAACCAGGTGAGGTAGTTAACATCTCGCCATTGCAGCCATATAGGGCTGGGTGGACAGAGGCAGTAGAGAAGAATTAAGAGACTTTGTTTCAAGTGCCACGAAACCGAATGGAATCGGCGACCTCTGGATTGCAAGTCAAGTGTGCTCATCGAGGCACCGCGGCAGTGTCCCAACACGTATAAATCAACGCATAAACAAGAAGTTAGCAATTTTTAAATGACTGCAATAAATTATAGTATCAGGACATGCCATAGATTGGTGCCTTGCATAATGTATTTTCGGTGACCTAGAAGAATAGCATTGCACACTGTAATATTTAAATTTTCCTAAGCCATAAATTTAAATCAAGCCCTCTCTACTGTACGTGAGCAGTATGAATTTGAACTCGATCTTCACTTAGACTATTGCCTGTCGCCTGGCTTTAGCTCCTGTGCCATTCACCCCCCCCCCCCCAGAACATGATTATGCATGATGCTGCATGGGAACGAGTCAAACCCTCCATCTCATACAGATCTAATAGAAAGGTAAAGGTTCCGCCGATAAGACCTTTACAGCTTTCCCATCCGACCGTTAGGCTGAGTGGGAAAGTGCTAAACCCTAACCTTTGATTTAGATCCATCAGGCCAAAAAAATGTAAGTGGGCCAGGATTTCGTGTTGGGGGTGGCTAGGTAGGTGAGAGTTGAGAACAGGAAAATCTTGGGGAGAGAGAGTGTGTGGGCGCAGTGCACAATAGGTATGGCTGCTTCACCACATCACAGTAGTCCTGGAAAAAATGTAAGTTTGGTGAAAATGAGGGCTGAGTTGACTCTTAGGAGGCTGTCTCTTGGCACATAAGCCAATTAGTTGTTAATTTACATATAGTAGTTATGCATTATTATACATTATTCCAATTTATCTGCTTATATTAATGACTATACAGCAAAGAGCAAATGTTAATGATGATAATGAAATATGTATTTAGATAAATATGAGATTGTATAATTAAATAATTAAAGGTTTAACAGTTTCATATTTGGACATTTAGTGTCATGGATTAATGTTCCTGTGCACGGGCTACAGCATAAGTGGTCAAAGAAGCAAATCAGAAACAGATTGCATTTAAAAATGTGGTGGATTAATGATGCAATTCATGTCTACGGTTTAATAGTTTATATTAAATAATTTTTTGTCATTTAATTACTCTTGTCGTTTAGGACTGCAAACTAAGAATGTGCTTATATTGTTATTATTTATTCAGGGACACCTGCACATGACTTAACCATACATGCAGCAATGAGATGAATTCTACATTGTCAGCAGTGCCGTAAACTACAACTCTACCCTCAGGATATGATATTCACATTGCACTGACTCTCATTATCAATGATTTTAAATATACAAGTTCTGTGACATACTTTGCAAATATTGCATATGGTCATGTTCACGTATGTATCTGTTTCTTTATATCTAATTGGGTGCCCAACCTAAATTTGTTTTGCTTATAGGTAATCGGCCAAGAGGCAGCGAAAACAGAACATATGTTCATACTAAAAGTGTGGGAATGTCTTTCTTTCTTCTGTGCATTGCACTTTTTTTTACACTTTATTTTTTTGCAATTACATTAAAATTATAATTTCACAGCAACATTTCAAAGTTTAAATTAGAAATTGCCATTGATTTCACTGTTTGCCACATTTGTTTTACTATCACCAGCAGTAAACCATTATCACCAGATAATAGCCCATTTAGACAAGGAATGTATTTTTTCAATACAGCTCTGGATTGAAATAAGTAAAAAACCCATTAAATTATAGATTTCTATTTCTTCCCACACAAAGCATTTTTTTTACCAAAGTTCCTCACACCTTGTATAATTCAAGAAATGTGTTTTCAATCTGCTATTTTATCATTAGCGCTCTCTGTTGTTGACCACTTTGCATCATAGGCTTTTCACACTGTGCTTAGAAACTTGATTTTAAAAAGTCTACCTCACTCTGAACTCTTTTAACCTGCCTTGACATGGTGTAATCTTGGTCTAGTTCAAACATTTTCCAGCCAGGCATTCTCAAAACTGAAGTCTTCCTCATTGGGAGAAAGATTGAGTTGAAGTGTGCACCCTCGCAAACTCTACTATCATGCCAGCCAAAGAGAGTACATGGTGTTAGGGCTGCCGTTAATCCAAAGCTCTCATTCTCCGCCAAAATCTCTCAACATTTGTTGGACTTTCTGCCTTCACTGCTGGCAACATCGCCCACGTCTGCCATTTGCTTGCCAGATCTGCTGATGAGACCCTCCCCTGTCTCTTCTTCATCTTTTGCCTCCTGAAATTGTCTCCTCGACAGCCTTCTCAAATTCCTCACCTTTAAACTACAAATGATCCAGAATGTTTTAGTCACAAGACCCTTCACCCACACCCATAAATGAGACCACATCACTGCAATCCTCAAATCACGTTCCACTGGCTCAACCAAATTACAAGTCAAGCGAATGCCTTTACTGTTTACAATCTCCTCCAAGGACTTGTCCTGACTATGTTTCCCTTTTAATATTATTCTACCCCCCTTCAAGTGTTCTCTGTTCCAGTATCCAAGGCATTCTTCTCAAAACCCTTTGTCAACTTTCCTACCCCTGTTCAAGCCTAGGCTCATGCCCTACATCTTCTTTTATGCCTGTGACCGTCTCATGTCTATGCATTTTCAAAACCAAAACTATCAAGCCGCTTGTTATCATCATCATCCTCCTGTACCTTATTCTCCTTATGACTTCCAACAGTATTTATTTGATTCACTAAGCCTGACTTGATTCGTTTGGGGATTTTCTTTGAACCTATCTACGAGACTTTACCGAAAGACCCAAAGAATATGAATTCCTGCAGTCACGAAAGCTTTACGTCAAGATTTATATAGCTTGAATTTTGATCCAAATTTACAAAACATTACAAGTTAATACAAATCAAAGTATTTTAAAAAGACATGTTATATTTTTAATTACTCCATAACTTACAATATGTCGTTTCCTCCTTTGTGCCTGTGATTGATTACGGTAAAATTATTTACACAGCTCAAATAACAGTGTGGACCCAATTTTCCATTTGACCTTGGACTTTATTCAATGTTGTCTCTCAAACAAGACTGGCTACTTTTCACCAGCAATATAAGAGAGGCTTGCATTAGTCCAAGCTGTACGTGCTTAAAGCGGTTACTAAAGACATCAGTACAAAATGTATCTGATTCATTGGTGTTGAATTGTAACCCTTGCAATTTGAGACATCTCATACATCGTACGGCAAGAGTAAATGCTAGTTCTCGATGCCCCTCACACATGGAGCAATCTCTCCTCCATTGCATTCGAAACCCTTCCCTCTCAGCTCTTGATGGGTGATTAGATTAATTTATCAGACAACTTGAACTTGCTTTTTTGATCATTACCTCCTGCCTGATTTTAAAACGTATTGCTGATATTTTTAGGTCGTTTCATGAATTACATTGTTACATTGGTTTGTTGTTTCATCCATAATGGTGGTTTTTGGGTTAGAACGCATTAAAAAAAATGTGTCGTTAAACCCGCCATCACCCGACACAGCCAATTAGTAAAGTTTGTTACGTAAACAAAACATGCCAATTCGTTACTATCTAACCCCACAACCTCGATAATGGAAAATATTGTTCACGAAATCTTACGTGTTACTGTTTTGCTTCATGTTATGTATAATTCAAAGTTTTTTCCATTTGTAAAATATTTCATTTCTACCTTTCGTTCTTAAAGTTGTATTGCAAGTGGTCTGTGCTGTTCCGTTTACACTGAAGTATTTTCTTATTTTACCCAAGCTTCCTGTGAGAGAGACTTTCATATAAATCATTACAAATAGATAGATAAATATACTTCATGGTGATTCATAATTAGTTACTTTTAGGTTCGATCACCGTGTAGGTACAATGGCAATGGTCAGCTGGACCATCCGTCACCCGACAGAACCAATTAAATAAAGTCGTCAAATGGGAAAATATTCTGACTGATTTGGTTTTTCTGCAAACAAAATACGTATGTCTCCCTATTTTCAGTGGTTCCCCACAATAAGCGTGATCTGCTTTTCGATCGACTGTATTCAAATGCAATATGTATTGTATTTTTGTTTTATATGCGACAAACTAACTTTTGTCAGCTTGAAAGACTTCAAAACATGTTTATTTTCCCCTTGGTGTGCTCCATTGACAAAAAATACACTACATCTCTGCCAGGCCCACCACGATGCACAAGCCTTGGGAGGCAATTGGC
Source organism: Lampetra planeri (assembly GCF_965212315.1). NCBI lineage: Eukaryota > Metazoa > Chordata > Hyperoartia > Petromyzontiformes > Petromyzontidae > Lampetra > Lampetra planeri. Next base: position 13,650,787 of record NC_136110.1, read on the forward strand.
AGCATGGCACGTACATCAGGAGAATGATGCTCCCCTTTCCAACCACAGCCAATCTCTGCCCTAACCCTGCCCACGTGTTCAGTTGCTGCCGTGTGCAAATCAGGTGACGCAAAACGTGATTTCCACATTGTGTAAACGTATGCATGCTTTTCATGAAACCTTTGAAAATGTATTCCTACTTGTACATTGTTTTTTTTTTACAATTTTTTTAAGTTAAATCTATGATGGCCAACGGTCAAATTGGCGACAGATTATCTAACAAGGCAAAGAAAAAACTACATGCAGGATACAAAATGCATCCAAGTTTTCACAAATACCTGGTGAGCAGATGCAATGACTCAACTACTGTACTTGAAGAATAATAATAATAATGTTATTTATAAAAACTTAGCTGTTCCCCTTTAATCGTAAATGTCACTGTGACTTTACACAACATTAGCAATTTAAATTTGGATAATCTCTTAAGGGATTTTGTAATTTGCGTGAAATTATACTTTAAATGTAATGCTTCAGAATTCATAACTGGATGAAGACAAATTCACTAGGGGTAAAGAGACACCAAAGATTTTGGTGTGCGTGTGTGGAACTGCTTGGTTGCTTTAATTATGTAATACGTGCTCGTGGTCAAGCGCTCTCACCTTCACTTAAACATAACTTTATAACCGAGCACTAGACACACTTATTGCTTTTTTAGTTTCATTTGAATAATTGTTGTTTTATAATGCTACTCCATATTTGATTTCTCAGACCTGTAGGCCTAAAAATGTAGGGCAGTTAAATGCCTTTCTTTGAGATGGTTATTCGTCCCAGGAATGCTATGCCAGGAAAATTCCTCCTTGTTTGTGTTCACAACAACCCTTCCCAAAATACAGTGTACCTGCAACCTTTTCACGTTTTATTTTTAATATATATGATTTTTACTATTCATATGCCCATTTAAAAAAACTGAGTCATCCGAAAACACTTTGTTAAAAATTTATTCCATCAGTCACCATGGTGTAATGTGCAGTCTACAACTCTTATTAACTCCCTCTGACCTCTCCACTTATGTGCTATGAAGAAGGGCCAAGTGGCCAAAACGTCACCGATTACATTTTTTTTGTTAATTGTGCACCACTGGCAATGCAGCATCACCAAATCATTTGTAGAGTAAAGCACGTGTTTATTGTCATTTTGTGTAAGGTTTTGGGGAAGCAAAGGTATCATCTAAAATGCAGCTGGAAATACCTTCACATGATACAATATTAGGAATGCTGCCACAGTGGTGTAATGGTGAGCACGCTGGACTTGCATTCCAGAGGTCATCAGTTCAATTCAATCTCCGAGCGCTGCAGTTGAAATTGGCAAGTTCCCTGCCGTTGTCCACTCAGCAGTATTAATGGATACACCACAGTTTGTCAATCTGCAGGTCTTGTGTGGTGGGGTCAAGTGTGGGTACTCCCACCTTTTGCAAGGCCTCTGACCAGCATGTAAAGGGTACTGCAGTGGCGAGATGTTAACTCCCTCGCCTGGTATGCAGGAGGTCGTGGGTTTGATCCCGACCCTGACGCCTTTATATTTAGAGTTTGCATATCTCTCTCTCCTGTGGTCGTGTGGATTTTCCTCTGGGTCCTTCAGCTTTTCCCTACACATTTAGAAACATGCTTTTAGATCATTTGGCTGCGATATATTTCCACATGATAAGCCACTTCGCTGAGCTATCATTTGTGGTCAGGTTTCTTCTGCTAAAAAAAATTAGTTTAAGAAAGGCTCTTTGGAGCTCCCTCCAGTCGAGGCTCTTCCACCAGCAGCGACATGTGTGAAAGCAACTGCAGGGCTGCACCTGTACCTTTGACATACCTTTTTCACCCTGGGCAGCTGCCCAGATCACTCGCTGCAAAGCGGTGAGTTTAGAAGCCTCGCAGCACATTACAAGCATCTGCCTTCTAAGTACAGGCACATGCCACAACGTATGAATAACAAAACGGAGGCAACGTAGCTGCAGAGAACCTCTAAATGTAACATTGTGAGCAAGCTGTCAGCCCATCTGTCCAACCCTCCCCAGGATCTGTCAGCTCTTTTCCAATAATTGCAACCCTTTCCTGTGGCTATACCTAGAACATTTTCTCAGGTGAATGTAGACATTTCTGCGTTAATTTAGCATTTTTTTTTATTGTTAATATTAATTATATTTATTTGAGAAGCTTCACTGAGGCAGCAGGATTGTTTAAGTTCAATGTGTGTTGAAACTCTACCCACGGCTGGACCCCAAGCGATCTCATTACGGCCAATTACAGTTGCAGGGCACGCGTTAAAACAGCCTCAGTTGCTGAAGCTTCTTGGGGATTTATTATTGAAAATAACCTCCACTTAAACCTAACAAACACACATTTTCATGTTTACACTCATCTTTTTAACATTTTGATTATTTATTTTTTCCCCATCAACAGTACCTCTCTGGTCTTGTTTATTGTCCTGCCCAGTTAAGTTGACATTTTTTTGGCCTTGGTAGATTGGTGGGCATCTGGAGGTTGGATCTTTGTAAATCCATGAGATTTAATGGACATAAGGCTAAATCTCTAAAACTCTATACAAAGATACCACAACCCTACCCCCTCTATGGTAGCTTTGCCCAAACCACCACATCGAGGTGGGGATTGAGGGGGTCAAAGGGAGACGTTGGCAGGTGATGTATTTCATGGGAATTTAAAACCATAGAATTTAGGCGGCCCACGGCTGCCTTATTATAACTCCTACGGAGGGCATCTTGGCGCCTCGCCCGTCACCCTCACTGATGTCCTCCCCCCCACCCAATGTGTGCAGATACTACTGACTATTGTATGTAGGGTGTGTAGGCATATGCCTACAAAATACATTTCTTTTTTGGGGGGGAGGGAGTGAACACAAATTTTTTTGGGGGGGTCCGACAATTTTTGGAAACCTATTGGATCAACTTTTTACACCCACATCTGGGGGGGGGGGACTGCTTTATATCACGTTTTGATTGAGGCCTTCTGAAAGGTTCTTATAATTTAGTTGACGGACAAATGAACACACGGAACGGCGGCCTTTTATAATAGAAGATAGATTTTGGCAGCCTATGGCTACCTTATTCTAGCTCCTGCCTATAAAATTAATTTGGACTCTATTGTATGTAGGGTGTATAGGAATATATGCCTACAAAATAAATGTCTCCTTTTTTACCTCAACATCTGGGGGGGATCCACTTTGTATAACTTTTTCATTGAGGCCTTCTGAAAGGCTCTCAGAATTTAGTTGACGGACAAACGGACACATGGAATGCCAGGCTTTTATAATAAATGAAATATTTCCATCAGCTTCTAATATATAAAGGCCTGGCCTTAGCAGATGGGCAGCAGCAGTAGTTAAACAAATGGGTTTATGAGCCAGCTGTGCGGATCTTGGTGTTATCTTCTTGCATGCATGGGTTTTCTACGGACATGCCTGTTTCTCTCCACATGTAAAACATTCATTAAATATTTTGGGGGGGAAACAAATTCCTGTTAGACTCTAGTAAGGCTTAGGTGACTTGTAATAGATATTTGGGTAAGGTCATGTAATGATTTGACCAAATCTATGTCATCAAGAGCCCTCCACCATCCAACACTGCCAATCAAATTGTCACACCTGCAAGCATTTAACATGCCAATTGTTATTATTTCAGCGAACTGGTGAGTCGAAGAACAATCCTCATGACCAAATTTTAACAACTAGATATACACGACGGTGCATATGAGAGGATGTTGACATCTTCAGAACAAGAGATAGAAAGAGTACCAATCGAAGCAGTCAGAAAGCTTGTGTCACGTGACCTTTCTTCCTTGAATAGGTGTCATGACAACGATTTGGCCAAATCATTACATGCTCTCACCAAAAATTATATTATGAATAATAATATTGTCTGCAAAAACCTGCAAATTAAGCTAAGACTTTTGTGTATAAATAATATCAGTTTAGTTTTCATGTACATGTTGTGATTTGACACAACATGTTTAAATGAAAAATTTCCTCTTCATTTCGCAGAATAAAACACACAGAATTTAAATCATTTTTTTATCGCATTAAAGTAATAAGTTAGTGATCATTTTTCAGACACCTGCAGCTTATACACTACCTCCCGTTGCGCTCACATTTGAGTCTGTACTCTTCTTGTGCAAGATATAAACTGTGCATGCTATCGTCATGACTTTGGTTTGGATCTGGAATATTCCCGCACAGGTTGTATATTTCAACAGGGTTGTACACGCATTTTAATCGGTAGCGACTGATTCACACTTCGGCTGCATCTGGCCGGCAGGTGCCGGTCCCTCCGCCCTCTTTTTCCGTTAGTTTTGGTTGCTGATACTGAAACCCAAATAAATAAGTAAATACACGTAATTAGCCATATATCTCAATTTAATTAACAATCAGGATGAAGTGCACGGTGTCACGCGTGGGAGACTTCATGCGTGTGCCGCATCATGAATGTAAATGAACGATTAAGCCGAGTCTGATGATGAATGCTTGGCACGTGGATGCCGCTTCACGCCTATCGCCCCCCCTCTCGCACGATACAAGTGAATGGCACGCTACACCCGGTGGCGTCTTTAATTTCAAGCAGAGAAGCAGACCGTTGAGACTAGAAGTGTATTTTTTTTATCAAGAGGAGACGCGAGCTACAGAGGCAAATACACAAATAAAAATCAATTGCACAACATCAAAATTAGGTGTAAGATATCACAATAAAGCCTTAACATTTAACTGCATAGAACATTTCATTAACATGTACGGACGAAAACAAAATTAATTGTTAGTGAATTGAAGACCGTGTGCAGACTGAATAATTTTAGGCGATGTTCAAAAACATTTGTACTCACATTTTCTAAGTAATAGATTCAGTTAATCACAGAAAACAAATTTAGAGGGAACAGGCGATAATTATTCAAGAAAGGCCAAATGTTTAAGGTATGTGAAGCATTAACGATGACGGAGCATTCTCCACATCTCATGTCGATTCTTGGCAGTATGACTAAGGAATGTTTGTCCTGCGTCTCAGGCTTTGAGGGTTTTAAATCCACAATGAGACCAGCTGAACTTCCTGTAAGATCCTCAGTAAATGATCTGAAGACAAATGTGACCAAACACAAGTCCCTGCCCATCTGGATAGAGGAAGGCAGCCAGATTTGGAATACCCCCACATTCACTATCCTACGTTTGAACACTGCAACACGTTTACCGATTCCTATTATCCACACATTTTCTACAAAAAAACATTACCAGTGTTTTTGTTTCACGGATAACAAGGTATGGGAAAGGATTTTTGTAAATGTGCAAATGGAAGATTTCCTCCCCACCTACTGCACCCAAGATGTCCCACTGAGATATTCCACTGCATGAACTTCCCGAGGTAGAGAATGCTCCTGCAAGTGAGCACAGTAGCTTAAACCCTGCTGAGAAACTAAAACAAATGTAAACACGTGTTACGGCCACCCACATGATGCAAAGGCTCCCATCGGCCACCAACATCTCTGCTGTAATGGTGACAGTCTGTCAAACCCTACATTGCAACAAAATGGTCATTCAATTTTGCATAGACATGTCATGTATGTCATTTTGCTTCATTACACTATATATAATACAAAGTACAACCCTTTGTCAATCCGCTGCGAGATGAAGGCTTTCCCATGCCATTTCGGTCAATGGTGTTGTTTGACCATACTTCACCACGCTGGTCATTGCGGGTTAATGATGGGAAAGGCCCATCACCGGTTCAAATATTACTCGCAACAAATTTAAGCCGGAAATTATCTCAGGCCACCAGATTTATAATGCAGTGCACTACCACTTTGCCATCATTCCATAATTTTACTACCAAAGTTGATTGATATGCTCCGAATGTTAAAAGAATTCGAGCACATGCATTTATTAACAGAAAACTACGTTGATCAACAGAATTTGTAGCATTCATCAATTGCCTTTCAAATGTGATACATAATGAAATTTGTCTTCATTCAATTACAATATTTTATTCCATATAATTTCAAGCTATTATGAATTTCAGATTGAAATTCCTTGTTTTTTTAATTCCACGCATAAAAAAATTACAGCATTAACTTAAATGGTATATAACATTCTTGATTTTTAGCTTTCGTGACTGCAGGAATCCATACCATTTGGTTATTTTGGTAAAGTCACGTAGGTAGAAAAAATAATAGATCAGGACGTTTCGATCGCCACACAAGCAATCGTCTTCAGGTGGGAGGATTCGAGCACATGCATTTATGAACAGAAAACTACGTTGATCCACAGAAACTCCCACCTGAAGACAATTGCTTGTGGCGATCGAAACGTCGTGATCTATTATTTTTTCTACCTACGTGACTTTACCAAAAGAACCAAAGGGTATATAGCATTGCATGCCTATATTACATTTAGGATCATAAACTCTAATGTTTAATAAGATATATCTGTGTTGAACAATCTGATCGTAATTAAATATTTAGAATCCAAATCTTTAAACTCATCTACACAGTCCAGTCCCTGTGAATATAATTTAGGTTGGTTTGTCTAAAACGTTCAAACATCATAACAATAGCATCATACTCTCCCTGACAAAAAAAACAAATCCCATTAAATGAATACAAAAATGTATAATAAAAACTCTCTGGGCCCTATCCACACACATCTGTGTGCTATTCACAAAAGTACACGGAGTGCATGTGGCAAAGCAACAGCTCTGCATGTGACCCATATGGCTGGGCCAAGTGAAGTCTGGAGAGTTGTTTTGCTGCTCATTTCAGAGCGGTGCATAACGTTTGAATTGGTGTGCTCATTAGCAGCAAAGTGGGCCTGGGTGATCAACGGCATTTCATAAATAGCATTTAGATGCACAAAGATGTGTACATTTCCCCAGATAATGACCTATTAACTGCAAATATATAAGTCTTATTGCTTCGGTTTTTTTTATGCCTATGCCATTGCACGTGCCTCAGTTGAAACCATCAAATGCATTGGGTGTGCGAGAACCTTGCTTGCCCTCGGCATAGCTTTTCAATCGTCCACCCAATGCTTAATTTCAAGACTTACAAATGTTGACAATAATAACTGCACGATCATTAGCTCCCTCAGTCACCCTTGTGGCTTATTTCTATCCTGTTATGTACGTGGATATGAGCAATGTGAATGCATTACGTAAGTATACCTTCCCTATACAGTACATACTACATTATGTGCATGAGTGCATATACCATGTGCAAAAACTGTATATATCTTGAAGATGATCCCAAGCTTCATCATTTTCTTATGTTTTCATACCAGAATTACTCTGCGTTAGTTTTCCTTGGAGTTGGCCACTTCGTATAATAGGCCTACGGCCTTTGTTTAACAACTATGGTGAAACAAAACAATAACATCAACAACAATACAGTGTGAAATTGTTACGTATGTTTACTTTGTTAGTTGCCAATACTACATTGTGTTACATTGTGTGAAATTTCACTCTGTGAGGCTGAGGCTTATCCAATATATTGTGTAGTCACCCAAAGTGTGCTCAAGTCTCTCTCCTATGCCTTGTGAATCCTGATAATGTTAATCATATCTAACCCTTTGAGCCCTGCAGCCCCGTCTCAAGGATGAATGGTTAAAAAAAGCCAGAAACTAAGCAACCACCACGGTTTCAGGCCACCTGTGTGGCTTGAAGAGAAGTTTTAATTTCACTGATTCGACCTGCAGGCCCCGAAAGGTTCAGTCAGTGATATTCAAGAAATAAATGCCATGTTAGGTTGGTTAAGAATTACACCGCTAAATGCAAAGTGCACATTTAGTCTCTGCTGGCATTTCTGAAATACTAATACAACCCGATTTTATTTGAACAAAGAGCACCTTATTTGTGTTCCCTCTTGCGTGGATTATAAGCCTTGAAACTGAGTCTTGTTAACTAGTTTTAAGTTGGAAAGTGGCTTAATCTTTATTTTGCAACCTTATTGTTGTTTTGTTTTGTATATGCTGCTTTTCATACAACTTTTTCAACTCAGGTTGAAAAGTAGATTTTCCCGAGTTATTATGAGGCAGCAGTGCTACTTATGGGAGACAGATAGGCATATTATCATTATTATTTAAACGAATTGGAATGCAATACATCTCGTTACTAATTAACTTGAAGATGTCACATACACTTAATGTCTTTTTCATGCAACACATGTTCATTACCTGCTTATCCCATACAAACGGTCTCTGTCACTGAAGAGGAATCACTGTGGGCCTGATTAACACAGTGTCTGTATACACACATTTGTGGATTTAAAATTAGTACAAATTCCACAAAATCGATTCTACTTAATTCATATGGCAATTCTTAGCTGCTCCGTACACCCCATCCAGTAAAAATGACAAAATAGTTATATTTTTGAATGGAATAATTCACGCAGGAATATAATTTTGTGGGATATTTCCGATTGCATGCAGAATTATCAATCATTCCATAAAAAAAGTGGAGAAAAGACGTCCAAAATGGCTGCATCTCCACCCTTTAGTCAAGCACAGGTACATGCATTTTTGCTCAGACTTTATCATTATTAACTTTATGCGCAATCGTTTTAAATGTCAGCAAAAAACTATCATCTAATTTCTAGAATTAATCAGACATTTATCACACAAATGAGCATGATTAACAGGATTAAACTATTGTCCAGCACGAATCACAAAGTTACCCGTAAATACATATTAACATTCTAAAGGGCCATTGTCATTTTGACTCAATGCCAGTTCTGTGGGAGGCAATAACTCAAGCCCTCATCAGCCATGTAACTGAAAAAGTCACCGTCAACGACAACAATTGCTTGAGGGAGATTTCAGAGACACCGGAAAATTAAACGTCCAAACATATTTCCAACATTGCAAAATGCATTATTAAATGGTGATTGTGATCGATATTGAAAGCATATTTATGTCATTATTTAAGTCATATTAAATCATAATCGTGTCATTTCACATGTGCCTAAAATCCTCGTGATTAGCAAATCTTATCCATGCACCAGAAGCACACTTGATATATATTTGACAAAAAAAGGAAAATATCTGTAAAATATGCAAAAAAATCCTGATATGGCCTAAAAGAAGGTCATGCTCATTAAGTGCTGCAAATGTAAGCATTTTAACATTAAGCCTTTTAAATGTAATGAGACAAGAACAGTAACACATTTTGTAATGTTTCGTATGAAAAACAGCTCCTCAATAATCTAAGGAAGAATGAGAACTGGATGTTGTGCTTTAAAAAAAAAACTCTGTGTATGGTATTTTAATCATTATATATGCAATGGAAAGATGGTACAAAGTCATAATAAAAGACTGCAAGGTGGAACTCTTTAAACAAATCGTAAACATAAAGAGAACCACATGGCCTCATAGGTGTGTTGACGTTCTGTAATTTCGCCCAACTGAGATGAGTTCATGAAAATTGTCAAAAAAGCCTCAAAACACATGAATCAATCTTCCCCAGCAGCCTTTAATACTTGAATCAATTTACAGGATAATTTATATTGCTGCGTTTCAATGAGTGCATTCATTTCGAATAGAGATGCACCAAATATTCTGTAGACAAAAATCTTCATCTCACTATTAAAACATTTGAGGAAATATTCAGTGCATTGAGAAAGAAATAACTTGCATAATGAGAGTGGTGGATAAGTGGGGATGGAAGCAGTGGAGTTGCACAGTGGCTTCATGGGCGGGAGAAGCGTGGGAGGAGAGTAGCAACGTTAACAAAAACCTATTGTAGTGCATGGTAGTGTGTGTGCACTTGTGTGTTTGTTCAGCATGCATGTGCGTGTTATGTGTTTCTGAGTGTATGTATATTTGAGTGTATGTATATGCAGGGCAGTGGTAGTGTAGCAGTTAGCGCGCTGTGCTACAAACCCGGCGACCCAAGTTTAAATCCCGTTCACGGCCTACACCATTGACAATTATTTGAACCAGTCCTGGACCTCTCCTAGGTCGACTCAGCCTCAAATGAGTACCTGGTGCGGTGTGTAAACATCGCCACTGGGGAGACAAAGGCGGCCGGGCGTCGTGCTGTCCACCCACCCCTTCGAATGTTGTTCTGGCCTTCATCGGTGCTCACTAATAGCACTTGTCCCAACAGTCTGTCAAGGCTATAAGGGGGATCTTTCTCTTTGTTGTATATACGTGTGTTGTGACCAAGACACCCTTATCGCCTCCCATCCAGCGGCACACGTGAGAACTTAGGTCAGATCTTTTCACAATAATTTTTGTGTTCACGGGTCAGTCAAGCAACTCAACCGAAAATTGGTAGAGTAATCGATGACTGAAATACTCGGTTCACCCAGCTCTACTTCGCCGTGCCCTTTGACTTGAACAGTTGATCTGAAGGCTCCTTTTCTGCATAGAATTTGAAGACAAATTGCAAGCTAGTCTGTCAGGTCAAACTAAGGCAAAATGGAAGTACGTCATAAGTGCCGCTGATACATGTGTGGGCAGAGTCCGTATGGTAATTATGCCAAAGCTACATCTGTCACTTCTTCTTGATTACAATAACTGGACATGTCCATTTTAATCTCGCACTTGTTCACAACAGCAGTTCGCTCAAAAAACAAGATCGATACGCATATCCTTACATTATATTTTCTTCATTTAGCAAATAAATGCACTTGCAGAACTTATAGCAAACAATGTGTGAATGCAGCTACAGTGGTGACAATGTATACCTGAGTCAGCCACGTTAATAAAATAGATGACAACTGCGAGACAAAAGTAGCAGGAGAATGCATGGGATGACAAAAGAGGAAACGGAACAATGAACTCATGGTGCATGTAGGAGTAAGATGGATTGTTCAACATTTACACGACTTTCTTGCAACCGCGTGTTCAAGAATGTTCAATCGCAATCATATTATGTATGCAACACTGAAATGAAAAAAATGTTTAAAATCTTCAATCAGAGAAAGGGCAACAGACAGCGCATCAGCCCGCTAGACATCTTAAAACTGTGCGGTCGCCAAAAACAGCGATAGTTTCGCGTGTGTGTCGCCAACACCTTTGAAACCATAGCTCCTGTAACATTTACAATGCCAAATAACGCATGTTGTTTTCGCACAGGGCTAAAATATCAAACGTTTCCCTGTACACCGCTTCAACTGAGAAATATGCCGGCACTCAACTTATTCCCCATCCCAATTATCGGGGGCTACACTCCCAAGGATGTCTCCTGTTAACGACCTACAGAGTGGGTGCTGATTTTATCATCGCCAAAAATATCTTACACGAAGTTGACCCCAACTAGGATCTTAACTTAAATCTTTCATTCGTGAATTAAACACTATAACTACGATGCCAGAGTTGTCATGATACGTTGATATAATGTGCATTATAATTATATCGTCTGTTTAAAAAATAATTCTATCACATTGTGATTATTTTTGCTCGTTAAAAATTTCTTCAATATTTCATTTCCTCACGAAATATTTAGAAAAAAAAATAATTTAAGTTTACAATAGTAATACAAGTTCTAAAAATATATTTTACCCATTACATTGATGCTGAGTAAAATGTCTTCCGGAGTAATAGACAATTCAGATATTAGGAATCACAGATTATATAGCTGCGGTTAAGATGTATTTAACTGTAATGATTTACTATGAACCTGATTTGGAGTGCATCGAAATAAAATTCCTATTTTCACTAAAATCCTATGTGACCTAACCCAAATAAAAATATGGATTATTGTATTGGCTATGAATGATTTGAAAAAAATATATAGGGAAGTTATTTCTGGTTTGTGGAGTGCGTGCCGTGTAAGAGTTTCTTACGCCCGTGTTGTAGCCAGTACTTAAGCAATGTTCAATAAGGTGGATGAAGCCTGGTATGTGGACAAATACCTTTTTAAAAACTGGCTTGGAGGTTAATAAACATTAACAGACTAACTTAAACGGGAGGGGTGGTCTTATTTTATACTCTCGAAAGCAGCAGAATCCCTGCCATGTTGGAAAATATTGATCCAATTCCAAAGCTTTTAATGATGGATTAGATCATCAACAAGCATTGGATTATATTAATTCCTGAATAAAACCTGTTACATATGTAATGCGGGCGTAAACGGCTTCGCGGATATGACGTCATGGGGGGAGCAGTTAGGTCACGTGTGAGAGAGGGGTGAGGTCTTAAGGGAGAGATACCGGAAGAGACGGGGGAGTGTGGGAGATAGAGTTACAGTGAGGCCACGCAAGGCGGAGGTCGAGGAGTGGCGAGATCGCCACATACACGGAGAATAAGACTTGGCACCGTCGGCCAGCGGTGACCAAGCACGGAGGAACAACGGGCAGCGGTGGAGCTGCAGTGAAGGCAGCCGGAGGAAAGCACAGGGGATCTGCAGCGGAGCTGCAGAGGTGTGGAGGCTACGGGAGCGAGGGCAGCTATGGAGCTGCCTAGGGGAGAGCTCTGAGCGAGGGCCGTGTGGGAAAAGTGTAAGAACCCGAATAAAGGACAACGGAGACAGACCCAGGATCGAGTCCTTTATTACACATATGTCGTGACATCGCCTATTGTCACTGTGTAGTGCCGGCCCTAGAGGCACGGCGTGCAGTGAACGACATCACGGATACCACAATGCTGTGGGTGTAGTACCGGCCCTAGAAGGGCTCGGTGATCGCTGATTGATAGCGCTGGATGGCATCACGCTTGGCGTGCAGTGCCAGCCCTATAGGATAGGGTGGGGGAGTGCCGGCCATAGGAATGAGGTCACTAAAGGCTATGGCACTTTGGTTGACTCGAGAGGACACGTGACCAGTTGAGTCTATAAAGGGGACCCAAGCGGGGGCTAGGGGTGGTCACGTGCTCGGGGTCCAGATCCTGCTCGAGGATTCTGGAAGGTGGTCGTGGCCAAGGGCGGAGCCAGCCACGCCACAGAGAATATAAGCCAGGTCCCCCAGAGGGACCGGTGTTGTTGTTCATCATCAACAAACCTTCGTCTACGTTCTACAGAGTCTCCAACGCGTGGACCTGGACCCGAGCTGTGGTCCCAGTCCGTAGTAGCAGTTACATTGTAATTAGTGTAGTTAGCCTGGTGATCACCACCACAGGTTGTTATTCTGTTAAGGGGCAGTTACCCCGTGTGTTGGTGTTAAATAAATGTGTTGCCTCCAAGTGTACGTCTGCGACTCAGTTGAACTCACTACACATACATGAGATTAATTTTTTACCACAAAATTTTGCCTTTCAAATTGTATTAAAAGATGTTTAAACATGTTAGAAATTCATCTACATTGCAATTTAAAAGTTAAACAGTAAAGGTTAAATATAAGAGTTACACTCATCAAGAATACATGTTTCCCCCTACCCACAATTTCAAATATATTTTAGAAGGCGACTTTGCAGTCAGGCAGTCAGAGCACTGAGGTGGCACCGGTGAGATCCTGTGTTTGATGTGAGTAGCTGCCCATGATCTAACTGGGTTCTCAAGTGCAGTGAGATGAGAGCTTCAAGCCAGTCGCCAATGACTGCACAGACTCTACCCCCCCGCTCCCGTGAACATATTACCTTTGGTGTTTCTATTAACTTAATTAAGTTAAGCTCTTATAATTAAAACGGATTGGTATGCATGTCATGTGATGGGCTTTTATCTGCTCGCAAGATGCGTGGGAAGGTGTGCTCCATAGTGTGTGGATAAAGTGGTCAATTTAAGCGATTTCAGAAGTAGTTCTAGAACTATCTGCAGGCCATAATATAACACAGGATGGTACATACTTTGTCTCATGACATGATATCCATAATATTTTAGGAACATTTTCTGAGAAAAAAATATGTTTAAAATACCTTTTAGAGATACCTTGAGCAATAAGAGGCAGGGAATAGTAGATGGCAATACTTATATAATCAGGTTTGACACATTTTCTTGGTTCTTTCGGTAAAGTCACGTAGAATGGAAATAATAAAATAATAAAAATAAAACATAATAAAATAATTCTCACGACGTTTCGGCCACAACGCAAGCAGCCGTCCTCAGGTGAAGAACAGGTCTGTCGAGAAGACAGGGGAGATTAGGCCCAGGAGCAGCGTCTGAGTAGAGTTTTACTCACAATGTGCCGTGTATAACATGGCAGTAATTTCACTCCGTGTTAAATATTTCACGTGTCTGAGTCTCTTTATTAAAGTTATTATTAAATAAAGTAATGCATCACAACAACGCAATGCACAAGCAAATAACATTATGTAAAAAATGCAACAATGTAGATACTGCATGTATGAAAATTATTTGTGATAAGTATGCTTAGAAAGTGAATTGGTGCCACGATGGCAAGATGTTTACTACCTCGCTCGGTATGCAGGAGGTCGTGGTTCCATTCCGACTGTGACACCTGTATATTTGGAGTTTGCATGTCTATCTCCCTGTGGTCATGTGGATTTTTCTCTGGGTCCTCCAGTTTTTCCCTCCACATTTAGAAACCTGCGTTTAGAGTATTTGGCTGCTATACATTTCCACATGAAAAGCCACTTCGTTGAGCAATAATTTCTGATAGCTTGGTCGCTTCTGAAAAATAGCTACATAGCTCAGTGGGCCTTAGCTGGTCAAATAAATAGTTAGGTTTATAGTTTAGTATACTCCACAGTTCACAATCACCCAGGATTATGCAACATATCCAGGGAACAAAAATATACAGATATCTACGATAATGGACGTTATCAATTTATCCACAACCAGAATTTTACCAGCTTAGTGATGTTTGGAGAAGTTGCAAAAATAAAAGTGCTTAAACAAACGTATTTGAACATACCATAAAAACTCTCAAAGCAGGACTAAACAAGGGTAGTAAAACGTTTCCAAAGATTGAGGATGTCTCTCATAATGGAAGTAATGTATTCACGCATAATCACGCCAGCTAATTTACATTCACATGGAATGAACACCAAAACACATTAAATTAACACTTTATAATAACACTTTAAACAAAACTACTTTCCAGTATAATTCAACTCTGTAAATTAAGGGAAACCCCATCGCAATGGAAACGTTAATATAGACTGGAGATAAATATAATTAACAACACACTAAGGTGTGCAGCATTGCATGTACAAAAGCTCTCGGCCTTATTCAGACCACTAGCTCACCAGAACTGAATGTGTGGCAATGTACCTATGCTGCCTTAATAGAACGGTTGGCTACGTCCGGTGTGAAAGTTCACTATATGTAGTGTAACGGCGCTGGCTGGTGCCCAGCAGCGGCAACTGCGGTGGACAAACAGTACACACGCCGGTGAGCATATACACGGGTATGTCGTCAGGGCGGAGGATCTGGGGCAAGGGTCATGGAAGACCCCATCTAGAAGCCCCTGGAACCTGCTAGTGGGTTCAAGAAGAGAGGCGCGGCCAGGGTGGAGCCAGGCCACGCTGGGTAGCATAAAAGGAGCTGAGAGTGGGAGCTCAGGGCTGCCAGTTCTGGGAATGGACTCATCTCATCGTCGCTGTTATCTTCGCCAGATATTGCGCGGCCGGATAGTTGTTGGCTGTCTTGATCATCGCCATCAGTGTTACACGGTCAGGGTTGTGTTTAGGCTAAGCTAGACGACTAGGGAGAGTGTGAGGGAGAACCTGTGAAAGTGTTAATAAAGAAGGTGCCTCCTGGAAACCTTTGTCTCCGAATCGTTGATACTACACATACATACACGCATTACGATCGGCACACTGCACTTGCAATGCATAGATTCACGGCTGAATCTATAGGCACGGGAGTAAAAAAAAACTATAACAGTGCAGAGGTTTCTTGAATCCCTCTCAACGCCTCTGCCCATGCAGCACTAGATACGGGTACCACCACGATAAGTCAATTGACAGGTCACATATGGTGAGGAAATGTTTGGGTATTCCCACCTCTGCCAAGACGCTGGGCCGGCATGGAAGAGTAGGGCAAAATTCCATAGAGGGGCTCTTCAGAGCTCCCTCCAGCGGTGGCGTGAGTATGAGAATTTCAGGGCTGCACCTTTAGGTTTACACGTGTAAAACATGCCTTTACACGCAGGTGTAAACACGCGATTGCTCACATACACACACACACTGCAGAGGGCATAACGTTGCATGGACATGCAGTCTGCATAAATCAGCCTAAGCACGTCAGCATGTTGATTTTTGCAAGAGTGCAATTAAATTCAGGGTCAAGCACATTCACAAAAGGCTGTTAGGACAAGCAAGATTAGCGTGCACCCATTAAAGCCTGAACAGCACAGGAGGGGATGGTGGGGCAAGGGCCACACATGCCTGCTACATTTGTCTCGCCAGTGTTGACACCACACCAGGTACTGGGGAGAGATCTAAATAGCGGCTGTCACTGGGGTGCGTGGCCACGCGTTGACCCAGGGTCGCCGGGATCGTGATGCATTGTATTTACCCCCCTGTGCCACCTCTTCCCATTACGTGTCCACAAATATTCTTGTTTTTTAGCATAGCTATGCGGCTCAGCAAGGGGATGTTAGCAAGCACTTATTAAAAGTTGGCATGAACCGTGAAAAAGTGCACTGGTCAGTACAAACCCTAATTGGAACATCGTTTCAGTGATAATATTGGTGCACTGGGAGGGGAGGAGGGGATAGTGGTGGTGGGGCACTTCATAAAATGCTTTATGACCCTGTAATAAGAGCCTATGTCGGATTCACGTGGTGATCGGCTTTGCCGGTCCCGCTTTACAGCCAATGGGGGGAGAGCCTGGGAGCATGGCCTCGGCGTGATCACGGGATGTCAGCTAGGTGATTGGTTTCGCTGGTCTTGGCCTCAGCCAATGGGAAGACAAGTCAGGGGCGTGGTCCCGTGAGTTGATGGGGGATTTGGAACATTCGGCGCAGGCTATTGAGGATTGGCTGGAGGATACCACGTGACCCAAGCATTAAATAAGGGGAGAGAGGAGAGACACGGGGTCAGACACGGAACAAAGAGAGAGAGAGGCCACGCGCGAGTGGGGCTCCGGGTGCCACGTGGTGGTGTGTCTCTGGTGGCTGTCTGCCCACTTCCCGTTGCCTGCCAGCAATGGGGAGTGTTTGTGAACTGCAAGAAGTGAAATAAAAGGACCGATTCTACAAGCCGTCTCCAGCGTGTTATTACAACCCTGATCACCCAAGTTCAATTCTTATGTTAGTGATGAGTGATATCTGAATTGCATCCGGTTCTGTATTCACAAATTAAAGCACCCCCATGACCGACACAGCATGGGGAGGGCTTTATCCAGCAGTAAATTGACAAGGGGTTGTACGTGACATACCATAATGGGCACACTGCACCACGGGTTCGTTTTAAGATTGGTCAACCTATGGCACAACCAAGGCTAATATGCATAAATACAAAGGTCTCATAGATGTGCTCCCTCCTTTGGCTGCAATTCCGTTTTAAGTCTCATCAATCGGCCATCTTCCATTTGAGAGATGTGTCCTGCCCAAGACCATATACTTTTCTGAACATTCAATAGGATATACAGTAATCCCTCGCCACTTCGCGGTTCAAGTTTTGCGGCCTCAGTGCATCGCGGATTTTTGCGAACTGATTTAAAGGCCTCATTATACCTGTGCATTAACACCATCATCATCATCATCACATTCATCTAACTGCACAGGTCTGTCATCGTCGTCATTGTCATCGTCATTGTCATCGTCGTCGTCGTCATTACTGGAGTCGAGTCTCAAGATACTACTGTCATTGGTGAGTATAGAACACCATAATACGTATCGTATGAGAGAGAGAGAGTGAATGTATAATATTAAGGTTTTATAATTAAATATATTTAAGTAAAATATATATATAAAGTATAAATATACATATTTTAAACATTCTGGTACCCACACATACGGAAATTCCTAGGGGGGCAATCCTACTTCGCGGATTTTCACCTATCGCGAGGGGTTCCGGTCCCCATTAACCGCGATAAACGAGGGATCACTGTATACGACTTGTGTTTGTCTCCTGATCCATATGTTCCAATGTCTGTCTCACAGAGTAATTGCAAGCATGCATCTTCTTAAAGCTTCTTTGCCAATCTGAAACTTTTTTGCATTGTCAGTGCCCACGTTTCTGATCCATATGTCACAGCAGGTAATACACATTTCTTGAAAATTCCCCTCGTAAGGCATACTGTTACGTTGCTTTTCACATTCAAGTGCAACTTTGCAAAAATGCTCCAACTTGCTCACATCCACCTCTTTATTTCCTCACTTTAATATCGGTCCGCCTTCAACAAAAGGCAAGTACAAAGATCCCCCTTATAGCCTGTAACTGACTGCTGTGGTAAGTGCTGTTAGCGAGCTCCTATGAAGGCCAACACGGCACACGAGGGGGTGAGTAGCCAACACCATGCATTTGGCTCCCCAGTGATGACGTTAATACACAGAACCATGTTCTCATTTGAGGGAGAGTTTGACCTAGAGGAGGCCCATGACCGGTTCAGATAATCGTCACTGGTGTTGGGGAATCAAACTCAGGTCGCCGGATAAGTATCAGAGTGCTCTAACCACTTCATAGGTCGGTTGCTTGTAAAGTATAGCTTGACAATGAACACACAAACTATTGTGTTTTCCATTTGTGTCCCTGAAACAGATATCTGAAATTGCTTCACGTCACACAGAGCAGTGAGCTAACCGATATGACACCACTTTTAGGACTGTCACCATATAGACAATATCATTCACATATCCACAGGCACTTCCCACCTCCGATTAGCACGGATGGCTACGTACAATGAAAAAGAAGTACAACATACATACATACAAGTGCTGTTAACAAACACCCGTACAAACCCACATACGTAAAAACAAGATAAAAGCTGCCTTCCCATACTCTGCCATGCTTAGAAATCTAAAAAGTATTTGTGAAGTATCGCTTTACAATTTTTGCACATAATACGATGATCAATCACAGGGACTTGGAACAGCTTTTACAGAAATGCCCTAGAGCATGATGCTATCTTGGCTGATATGCTTTAATAATACAGTACATTTTAATGACTCAATGTTCTGAAAAACTGATGTAAAATGTTCATTCCTATTACTTTTTTTGGCACTGTATTATATACACGTGCAGATCTCTTGACATTGTTTAATGAATTTTCAGTACATTTAGGGTACATGGAGATGGATTGGTCGCTGTACAAATTCCTCCCCAAGTTCAAGAGACAGGCATTATGGAAAGCATGGTGTGGACCAAATAATATGATGGAGAGTGCACTTTGGTTGATATTATTCATTCAAAGTCGAGCCATTACTGCTCACAAGGGAATGCTTCATTTAAATTCATTCCAATTAAATTTCAATTCTAATTAAATGCTTCAGCATCATTCCAGCTCATATCAAATGGTCCATTTATCTAATTAAACTGAATTCTGTCATCTTTTTTGGATGACATTTTCCCAGACGTATTGCTGGTCACTTGTCTTGTTGCTGCCCTTCTAGACTGCTCACGAGAGAGAGCTCAGCGCTTACAAACACACACTTTCTGGGATTTATGCTTCGACTAGGACTATGATAACAAGTAGCATGCATCACGCACCTGCTTTAAAAGTCCCCTCAATTATCAATCAGTGTGGGTATTAGGCTTAGAGCGATTTACCCTCTACATGATTCAATACACTGTCACGGGTTGGCATCATGATTTGGTTAACATAATCTGTTGTAATTTTTTTACATCGTGGTATAATTTAGCTCGTCTAGTGGCAGCAGAGTATCAAGTTAAATAAATTATTGCTTAAATATGCAGACGTAATGCCTCTCTCCGATATACATGCCGCCGCAACCATCACCATTGAGAAGCGAACGTTTGTTTTTGCACATCCCATCAGCCACACGACACTCCAGGGGTGCATTGGTTCAACACAACTGAACTCTGGTTTCGACATCCATTTTCTCAGCAGCAGAGTCAGAATGCTTGAACCAATGCTGGTGAACTGGTTATAGGCAAGAAACCTTGCATCTCCGTTAGAAATGGGTCCGAGATTGATGCAACCCCATAATACATAACGCAAAATAATCAGAAATCGACGCTCTGGAGAATATTTGCTAAAAAAAAACGGAAAATGTATGCGCATCAAAATGATCCAGTTCTCGCATGCACGTTTTGATGTATGTATCTTAAGCGCAATAATCTATTTTAAGTGCTGGATCAATGCATCGTTATACCCCTATTATGTATACTGTGATAGGATTCCATATTTTACCCCGTGACACAATGACCTTAAACGTGGCAGCTGGTATTGCTCATGGTTTGCACTCTGTAATGTTATTCCTCGAGCATGCGGTTTTTGTCCTCAAGCAGAATGCGATTCCAAAGGTGCATGTGGCCGCACTGTGAGAAATCATTACTTATTAGTAAATGCCTTCCATTTGTAATGATTCCAGTTGAGCACCACTAAATGCATAGCATGTTGTTCAGATCAAAGAGATTGATGTTCAAAAGAAAGTCACGATAACCATGAGTTCTCCTTTTCCACGAGAAAGCCGGAGCAAGGAGAGTGATTGATGTATCCACTCTACTCTCACGTCACAGCTGTGAGGTGGTGTGCCTCTATGTGAAACCAGCGTCAGATTTAGGTTATGAGGGGGCCGAAGACTAATATCAGGGAAGGGCCTAAGTATGAACAGCAATACCCCGGTTTACATCGAGGATAACATTAAATTTCGATTTAAAGCTTTCGTGACTGCAGGGATTCATCTTCTTGGTTCTTTCGGTAAAGTCACGTAGAAGGGAAGTAATAAAATAATAAAAATAAAACATAATAAAATAATTCTCACGACGTTTCGGCCACAACACAAGCAGCCGTCGTCAGGTGAAACCAGGTCTGTCGAGGCGACAGCGTCTGAATGAAACAGCACACGTGCTTATATATATGCTCCAAGCATATATATATGCTCCAAGCACGTGTGCTGTTTCATTCAGATGCTGTCGCCTCGACAGACCTGGTTTCACCTGAGGACGGCTGCTTGCGTTGTGGCCGAAACGTCGTGAGAATGATTTTATTATGTTTTATTTTTATTATTTTATTACTTCCCTTCTACGTGACTTTACCGAAAGAACCAAGAAGAGGATAACATTCCTGAAAGGTGCGACGACGCAGATCGGAACGACGTACATCAAGGCAATTTTTCCACGAGAGGCAAACCAAGACAACGGAGGGCAGAGAGAAGCCGTGCGTTCATGTGCACATCTTCATCCTGGACATACCCACAACGTCACATTACATTACAAAAATTACGAAAAATACTTAGTGTACAGCAGTAAACTTAAAAACAATTATACAATATACGATAAGAAGTCAACAAAATACTGTACGTAAAAAATATATTGTACTCTACAGTACAGTACATTTCTTAATGCACGACCCAAACTAGTTTGTGTACAAGGTAGGTGGAGGTGACGGCTGAGAGGTGACAGATACGAGAAAGCGATGTAAGTGTGGGTTGAGGCGATGCAAATCCGATAGTGGTATTAATAACGTGCCAACGTATTTGTGAAAGGACATGGAAGGGGGAGCCGTACATGGGGGTATGACTATTACAAATTGCAAAAAAACACCAAGTCATCAAACAAATGCTTCATATTTATTTACCCATGTAAAATTTACAAATTCATTCTACTCAAGGAAAATTCATCAAGCATACATCACTCACTACACTCATTTTCTTCAAATATATTTTTCCGAGCTTTAGATGTGGCAAAGTCATGAACACTATCATCATTCAAAGACAAAAGAATTCCGTTGGCTGCGCGACTGCAAAATATGAAGGCCGAAATCATACGAGTTAATTCCACC
The DNA here is from genome assembly GCF_965212315.1 of Lampetra planeri. NCBI lineage: Eukaryota > Metazoa > Chordata > Hyperoartia > Petromyzontiformes > Petromyzontidae > Lampetra > Lampetra planeri. Next base: position 13,672,550 of record NC_136110.1, read on the forward strand.
TCAGATGAGACCATCGGCAGAATTAGGTTTAGCAGCATTCCAATGCGGTTGACAGTGGCTGTTGCACTGCCAATAGAACCTGTGTTGCAGTTTATTTCTGGAGTCATGGCGAATGTCGAAAGGCCCCTTACACATGAGCTCACATACCAATAATCGCTATGCCTCTTCTTCCTCCTCCCGCGATTCTCAGTCGCTTGAATCAGGTTTCCTCATCAGCTTCCTTCATGCCTTGCTGTTTTTCTCAATCCTCTCTCTTTGTCACGATCTCACCCCTAGTTCTTTAGGTTCTCCCTGACACAGTCCAACTATGTGTTCTATATCCCTGGCTCTCTCTTCCCTTCGATCAGACATGATAGTCTGTGCCCAATATCACATCTGCATAATCTCAATCATGCTTCTATTATCTTGTTCAAAACTGAGGTCACCTGTGATTCTTCCATTATCTTCTCATTTATGACACTGGTTTATTGAGTCTCAGGAAACTTTCTCAGGATGGTCCTACCAAGTGTTTATAGTCGGGCACGATGTTGCTCTGTGTAATCCTAATTGAGTAACTCGGTTTTAACAAGGCTGACGTTCATTGCCAATGCTTCCACTTCCTTCTAGCACCTGTTTACCACATCCTCGAGACTCGGTTATCAGCAGCATATTATTGACAGAGATGGATGCACTTAGCAACCTCCTGCTGATCAGATCTATTGTCCAATTAAAAATGACGCAGCTGAGCGCTTGGTCCCTGGTGCAGGTCAGTACTCACAGAACACCCCTCCGTTTAAAAAACAGTATTCACAGTATTTTTTTACTGGCTGCCTGTTACCATAACACCATGCGAGCCCGATTTATCTTCAAATATTTAGGCATCTCCTGAATTAGCAAGTCAGATTTCAGGGGTAACAGGAACTGAAATAGGTCATGGTGTGAATATGTGAACATTTTTGAATGACACATGCCTGAATTGGTCGGATGTTTCCGTCAACATTAAAATAGGGTCTTAAGGGAACTCCTGGTGATGACAACCTATCATGAGCCTCATCCTCTCCTGGTGTCCCACCCATGGATAATCCATCCCAGACTTCATCGCAGCAGTTCCAACTCCTAAGCCCTCTCAACAACTTAGTGGCTCATTTGTAGTTGCTTTATCTATTTATTTAACTTTCCTTTCACTTGAAGTCAACAACCATCGCTGCTTCTCTCTGGCCTCTGCATCCCATAGAAATATGGTCATGAGACACTTAAAAACGCACCTCTACAACCACGCTTTCGAGTGACTCTGAGCTTGGCTCCGCGCCCCTGAGTTGCGGCCGTTACGTCCACAAATTTGCGCGCGTTATAAATTGCATTGATATTAATTTTCATTATGGCCATCTTAGAAATATGGTTATGAAGACCCTGGCAAAACGCAGCACTCACCCCATACACACCCACACCTATAGCAATGCCTCAGCATCAACATCCTCTCTAGCCTCAACCACAAACCGGGGCTTTCACATTAAAATTAAATTATTACAATAATATGCAGCCTTACGTCAATCCACTGCTGGATTAAGGTCTCCTCCATGCAGTGTTGGTTGTGCGGATTGTTTGACCATGTCACTGCGGGTGAAGTGCAGGCCAAGGACCAGTTCAGAAATAGGTCGCCAGGTTCATAGCAATGGCGCACCACCCACTGCGCCACTCTACTTGCTCCCCATCAAGATTGTCTATCCCAAAATACCAACGTGCTATGATGCAGCGCCTGCAGCTCTGCAAGCCTCTCTCCCCTGTGAACGCACCCCCCTTCTCCCGCACAGCCGCGTGTTCCCAACACTTGGCTGCTGCCCCCGGGCCTCCTGCCGAGTGTGAAACCCCATGCGAAGAGCATGCAGTGCGAACGTAACACACGCGGCTCGCTTCTGGCACTGGGAGCCCCCGTGGGATCGCCCGCACGGCTCCCACCCAGCTTCCGTGATTACCCCATCCCCAGGCTCCCATCCAACCACAAACCGGACTCAATTGTATAGCTCGTCCCCTCCCACGGACCACTAACGTACCCATGCAGGATCCATGCTGCTCCCCTGCTCCGCTTAAAAGCCACTGCGCTCGACTTGCCCAATGCCCACGCACATATCTGAGCCTCCGCAGATTGATACCCTTTCTCAGAACCACCACCTGGCAAATCGGTCCATAATCTACTTGACTTAGACCCTACCACCCCAAAACAGGAGCCTCCCCATACCAAGACTCTCTGAGCCACCAATCCAGCAACGACTCACACGACCTCGACGCTCCTCCCCCACGCCCCAACAGTCTCCCCAACAAGCTTTAATTTCCCTACATCTCCATCACCACTGCCTTCCAACAAAGCCTTTTCAACTCCCCTGCCAACTACTCAACCTAGACTCTTGTGATTGCCAGCGACCCAGTCCTACCCCAATCCTCCCAAAAACTCTTCACCAGTCAATAGCCTCCAACGCTAGCACTCCCCCCGAAAGCCACATTCCACCGAAACAGCATAGTTGTAGCTCGTATAGCTTGTTTCAGTGCTCTATTATGCCTTATTATTGACTATTCAATGCGCACAGGACCGCACACAATCTTATTGTGTTCGCTGCACAGCCGGGTCGTTTGTTTCATTGTCATTGACCATCCACGCCCGACGACACTCGCCGCACTGTCTGCAAACCCACACAATAATTTTCACTGTCATCATTACTGTCGATCCCGCCAATCCTCCCACCATGCACCACGAAATAACAATGCACAAAATATATATAAAACACAAATAAATATATATTTTGTAAGGACGAAATAGAAAAAAACGAAGTTACAAATTAACATTTTAGTAAGAATAGCAATAAAATGAAGACAAATCAACACGCCACACAAATGCCAGTAAGCCGGAGTTTATTGCACAACCCGATGTGCAGAACCCTGGTTCCTTGCCACAAACCATGACCCCCCACCCCTTCTTATCCCCCATCGGGGGGCCACTCCTGAATGACTGGTCACCATGAAAACCTCAAGCACATTTTTTGCTGCACAAAAAAAGTTACATTTAAATGAATGAAACTGAACAATTTAAATAAAAAAAAACAATTAAAAAGACGTATTCATAACAACGCCAACAAATATTCGTAATAACGTTCCTCCTGATGGTCTCTCACGGGCCCTGCTTGCTGCTCCCCCGTGTAGAGCTTAGGCCATTACCGCAATGTAAATTGCTCTGCCACCTAATACAATTTACTCAATTCCCATTCCTATTATATACATGTGTGTATTATTTCATCTTATTGCTATGTTTATTTCAAGCTATTTACCCTACATTTGGGCCTGTTAAGTTAGCCGTCTCCTGGGTTTGTCCTGGGGGGGCCTCCCCTTTCTCACTGGGACTCCGATGGAGCCTTGCCGCGACTACAATGTAGCGGTGCAGGTTCATCGTTGGTGGTGACTCGGGTTGTTCCTCCCATTCATCCGTGTTGCCATGGTGATATTTCACGTTTTGCTTTGTGTAAGGTACTTTGAGAGGCCACAGCATGTAAGTGCCTAATACGTACAAATAATGATGGGGGAAGGGACAATAAATACAAATCCTTGCCTTCAAACCACAAGCACTCCCATTTCTGGGTGCACTTCAAACCTCCCATATCGCACAAACCCCACAAGAAGGTTTGCAAAAGCTGCATTCACTGCAAATCTTTACGTCTTTGTTTCAAACCCCTGTGGAATCCCCTTGGCTAGGTACCTTGATCGACTCTCCCTACCTCACCCCACCCAGCCCATTATGGGACTCGCAACACAGTCCCTACACGCTTCCCCTTCCAACAGTAATACGCAACCACCTTAACTCACAGAGCTTTCTCATCTGAGATCACTCTCAAACTGCCTTTCCCTCCAGTGCCCCAAGTTAGAGATGTGGACCTGCGGTCGCAGCAGCGGCCGGTGCTCGCAAGATAACAGGCCCATGACCTATGCCGTGACCTGTGCTACACTACAACAACTCACCGACAAGCATATTTCTACACTACCACTTTGCCCTCGGCCACAAAGCTTTTGATGAGCTCCGAACCCACCACTGTGCCAGCAAGCGCAGCTTATCACGACGCACCACGACTCGACACCCAACGTGAACACGCACCCTGCTCAATCCTCGTGCACTGTCAACAGACTCAAGCACCCCCATCGAGCAACACTGCACACTCGCCAAATGTGCAATGGGAAGCTATTCTACTCTTCCCTCTGCTCTATAGCATCGCCATATTCATCAACGAGCGAAGGCACTTTACCGCAATGTTTGAGCACAGTACCTCCCATGGTAGATTCATATTCCTATCAGAATCCCTCCTAGACTTAATATGCACTTTCATCAACCTATATCACCCCTCTTCCCCTCAACATATTGCTCTCCAAAGAGATCACCCATTCTCACACCCCCTCTGAGAGATATGAACATAGCCCTGCTCACCCCCCCAACCCCTAACCCCCCCACTATAAAAAGCACCCGCAACAAAGAGAACGCCTCTTTGCTCCCTCTGAAACCAACTAACCACTTTTATCCACCAAAGCCATTTAACTGATCCCTAGCGAGTGATGCACCCGATGGAAAAAAATTGCACCCATTATTTAAGAGTAAATCATCTCCAGAATCGATCTTTTTTTCCTCATCCCAAACAGCCGCCTAAGTGATGTCCTTGGGACCCAAATATCTAACATGTAAGCTGACAACCATGGACCCCAAAACTCTCAAATGCCTTCCCTGCCCAGACGCACTCTCACACAGAAGCAAGGTGGAATATTAATCACAATCAGGGCATACAAATAGAAGCTCCGAGACCAGGACATCATTAGCAGCGAATACAAACTACCACAGCTATTCCAAAACTCAAGACTCTCCCCCATTCTAACATAAGCAATAAAACCTAACAAGCTTGGTCAGTTCCTTATTAGTTGGATCTTGACTCATAATATTGGTCACGAAAGCCTACGTGTTAAACTGGATCTTGACTGCAATCCAGTGAACTACACTGCAGTTCTACGAAAGTTTTTTGTTTTGTTTTACAAATAGACAAATAAAACTTTAATTGTCAAATCACATAGGTATAAATATCTCATATCAAAAGCAATAGATATGATGAATTGTATACCTATGTTAAAGTTGCCAAAATAAGCTCCCAATTCCTATATTAAAAAACCCAACTCCCAAAATCCATTGCATCCTACTCCTCTGCAATACAAAGCGCAGCTATCAGATGTGAAAAGAGAATTTGTCTCCTCCCCCCCAGGACTATCACCAAAAAAACAAGCAACAGCTGCAGCTTCCGTGTTGGGAGAACTCTTGGACTTGGCAGACTTCCACTCATAATATACCATTCACTTGCCCACCCCTCCGGAGAATTCTAACAGAAACCCTTACATCTGGCACTCCCCGTCACCGACCCACCCCCCTCCTCGATGCAAAAAGCCAAAATCTATATGATACACAAAACAAGCACCCCGGCAGGCAAGTGCGCACACTACTGCCATGTATCACTCTTCAATGCGGCACAATACAACGTTCACAACAATCCTCACAATTTTAGGTGAGAGTTCCACAAAAAGGTAAAATATGTTACACGAAAAGAAGATATACATTTAAAACACCATTGTGATTGCTATTACACTTAATGTCTTTAATCAAAAGATAAACCTATAGACAGATGGCATCCTCGTCAGCCTTCATTCAATGCTAAATTTTCAGGCTACTCTCATCAACAAATAAAGGCCTCAGATTAGAAACCAGACCCATTTCAGTTCATAATTTTCCCCCTGCTATAAAACTTGCAAAAACCTGACCCAGGTGTGCCCTTGTGCTCCTAGAAACCTTTGAACATGAAATCCCAAAACATTCAGATATCAAACAACCTATCCCTCCCAGCTCTACCAAAGGAATATTTATTCTCCTTAAAGTTCTCTGTTTGTAATATTGCCCCCACAATTACCCCCAGATACGTATTCATTCCACTGATTTTCTACCTCCATTCAATCGTGTGCAAGTAGAACTTGTCTAGTTATCAAGCTATAACTCACTATGAGATCTCTTTTACCAGTGGCAAAATATGATGGTAGGTTTTTACCCTTTTAACTGGTACAAAACTGACACCTTTATTCAAGGCATCATGTTTGCAATGACCACAACACAAGTAGTCAATAAAGCAAACAAAAAGAAGCAACTCTGATAAGGATAATAATATGCACTGTCCTTGAAGTTGATTGGCCCACACCCGAGACGGCTTTCTTTAGAGCCTAGTCCCCATTGGTGTAGGGCCAGATGACACCAGAAGGCGTACAACTCAAAAACAGTGCAATATCAGAGTATTGAGAGTTCGGGGTAAACATTTACACTATGAGATCTCTTTTACCAGTGGCAAAATATGATGGTAGGTTTTTACCCTTTTAACTGGTACAAAACTGACACCTTTATTCAAGGCATCATGTTTGCAATGACCACAACACAAGTAGTCAATAAAGCAAACAAAAAGAAGCAACTCTGATAAGGATAATAATATGCACTGTCCTTGAAGTTGATTGGCCCACACCCGAGACGGCTTTCTTTAGAGCCTAGTCCCCATTGGTGTAGGGCCAGATGACACCAGAAGGCGTACAACTCAAAAACAGTGCAATATCAGAGTATTGAGAGTTCGGGGTAAACATTTACACTATGAGATCTCTTTTACCAGTGGCAAAATATGATGGTAGGTTTTTACCCTTTTAACTGGTACAAAACTGACACCTTTATGATGCCTTTATGATGCCTTGAATAATGGGGACTAGGCTCTAAAGAAAGCCGTCTCGGGTGTGGGCCAATCAACTTCAAGGACAGTGCATATTATTATCCTTATCAGAGTTGCTTCTTTTTGTTTGCTTTATTGACTACTTGTGTTGTGGTCATTGCAAACATGGTGGCCTTGAATAAAGGTGTCAGTTTTGTACCAGTTAAAAGGGTAAAAACCTACCATCAAGCTATAACTCATCCAATTTCTCCGACTTCGGGATCACTCTCGACTCCACCATATACTTCGACAACCACACCAACCACCTCATCAGACCTTGCGACTCCTGCCTCAGGGCCCTCCATTATTTACGTCCACACTCACCGCCACCAAAATGGCCAATACCCTTGCACGCGGCATAGTTGGGCTACACCTCGATTCATGGCAACTCTGTTCGTGTGTAGTAAGTATTCAGGAGGCTTGACGACGGGATCGGAGGCACACTTATTTATTAACACCAACTTGTGTATAGTAGCGGGTACACACAGTACTTAAGGGGTTAACGTCCCCTTTACTCGGCTAACAGGGAGACACAACATCTAACCCCGCTAACCTAAGCCCAAGTCCTCCACTACGGAGCTAAGGGAGGCTACCTATCCCAGCCCTGGTCAAGCTGGGATCCCGGCACCCTGAGTCTGGGCTCTCGGGGCCACGCCACCGGCTTGCCCTGGTCGGCCCTGACAAGGACAGCGAGCCAGGGGAGCTCCGGGGCCTATGCTAGCTGGTCTTCGGTCTTCGCTGGTTAAAGCTGATACCCCCCGACCTCGAGCCCTCCGGCTCACCACCTTTTATAGTACTCGGCCCCCGGGAGGGGCCCGTGGGGGATGCAGGTGCGGACGTCGGTGTGAGCACCTCCTCTGTGTACGGCCCTAACCACGCCCCCTGTGTTTGTTAGCCATCCGCGCTCATACACAATTACACCTCTACACGTGTTCAATCCTTATCGAGTAACTTCCAGAAACTTCAACAGTTGCCAAAACCATATCGCCTGCATCGTCCTCAGCGCCTGTTATTTTCGGTTAGATTCCTTCGCCTCCCTCTGCTCCCTCCGCTGGCTTCTGCATTGCCACAGGGGAAACTGTGAGATCACCTGCCTGTGCCACCACGTCTCTACTTTCGGTCACCCTCCACTATCTATCTATATATATAAAAGCCAAAAAATGTCTGTTTGTGGGTTTGTTTGTGGGTTTGTGTGTGTTCGCGCGCTTGCGAACGATTTGCCTCTACAACGGTGGGGTTTATGTAAGAAAAAAAATTGCCAGGTACCACGCCGTAAGCCCCGTGGTACGCAAGCGTTATTCCTTTTTCACATCCGTCAACATTAAATTAGATTAATTAGCGATTTAGTACGATTTTTGTGCGCTTTACTTTTATTTATTACGCATGCACGCCCATACCAACTCACGCACCTCGGTGGGGGGACGGCCCATGCCAAGTCGCATGCCTTCGGTGGGAGTGAGGGGGACATTTTCTTTCGCGTAAAAAATGCAATAAAAATACATTGATACCTCGGTTCACGAACGCTTCGGTTCACGAACAACTCGGTTCACGAACAGAAAATTTCATAAAAATATGCTCCGGTTCACGAACTCCGCTTCGGTTCACGAACAGGAGCAGCGGCCATTATTATGCTAATTCCAGGCTGTCACATGGTCGTGACTTCCTGTAGGAAGATCGTGGAGAGAAGCAGAGACACAGAAAGAAGTACTGTGAGTACTGTGAAGACACTTTCAGTGACTTTTTGATTTTTGGTGTGCTTTTTAGCACATACAGTACTGTACTGTACTACTGTACTGTACAATACTGTACTTACTGTATTGTACAGTTCACCCGTTTGAGTGCTTACTGTCTCCCACCCGCCTCCCATCTGCCTTCCTCCATGCCAGAAGTCATCTCAAGCAAGGTTAGTGTTCTCTCTTTATACATTACTATACTGTACAGTACTACAGTAATGTGTATTATCATTTGTTTCATATTTTTGTGCTTCAAAAACCAAAAAAAAAGGTCAGAACGGATTAACAGGATTTACATTGAACCCTATGGGAAAATGTGCCTCGGTTCACGACCAATTCGGTTCACGATCAGAGTCAGTTCACGAATTAAGTTCGTGAACCGAGGTATCACTGTACACTAAACGCTGAGCTTAAATCTTCACTGTGTGATGTTCCCTCACGCCGATGTTTGCAGTTACTACTATCTACAGTCGCTAAATGCTACCACTATAGGCCGTAGATATTACTGCAGGGCGGCCAGGGAGATCGTGACTGGGGGGAGGGGGGGGTCAGGGGTAGCAGCCCAGCCCCAGCCTGTCAAGGTGCCACCTCGGTTGGCTGAACAATTTAGGCGAGGCCGGAGGCTCTGCACGGGACTAGGCCTCACCACGTCACTCTGTCAGGTGAGTACTTTGAGCTATAGAGTCGATAAATACTGCTAGAAAGTCAGCATGCACTGCTGTAATCATAGCAGGTACCACCACAGTCAGTATGCAATGCTGTAATCATAGCAGGTACCACCACAGTCGGTATGCATTGCTGTAATCATAGCAGGTACCACCACAGTATGCGCTGCTGCAGTGAAAGCAGGTACCACCACAGTATACACTACTGTAATCATAGCAGGTACCACCACAGTATGCATTGCTGCAGTGAAAGCAGGTACCACCACAGTCAGTCTGCACTGCTGTTAGATTTTTTAGAGTAGTTTTGAAATATGTTTAAGACCCGGACAACGCTGGGTACTTCCCGCTAGTAACTCATAAAACTAACCACAGCAGCACGTCTAAATCCCTCCTCCTCTCTATACCAAGGAACAAGACCGACACTACCAGGTGCCATTCTAACAGTGTTTCTCATATTGCTATTAGGGAACTTAAAACCCTCAAAGCAATCCGACTTGGCACTAAAGTTTTGTTTGTATAGGATCACCTTGACTAGAATGATCATGTCTCTATGTTAGTGATGCAGACAATGCTGATATATTTATGCTTTAAAAAACCCATGACAGTTAACTATGAGCACCTGGCCCAGCATAATGTTCCAACTCAGACTCCTTGTAACGACCAGGCCTTCCTCACACAAAAAATGCCACATGCATACAATTAAATCTTCCCTCCCCTTCCTTTCTTTCCTGCTCGCCCCCACCCCCACAACCAACTACATATCACCCACGTGCCCTCCTAAGGCACCAGTTATGCCCAATGCCCACAACCGCTACATGGCAGACATCTCTCAGCTCCTCCATCACCAGTCTTTGCACAACCATGACCTACAGCTCCTAGCTGGGAGCACCCATTCCCCTACCCTTTCACTCACGTCTCACACAAAACACGGAATACTCAATTTCTCTTCCACTGATTTGTTCACATTGTTGTGTTTTACATTGAGCTTCTTACATTTAAACAATAATTTTTTTTTTTAATTTATAGTCTCAGGTTTGTAGGGAGGTCAAAGGGAATTTCAAAGGGATGCATGTGTCCGCTTAAAACGCAAACGTCCAAACGCTTGGAAGAGGAATGTAACTAAAATACACGTGCCGACAGACTCGGCTTTATCCAAAAAAAACTTATTATAAAACTAGACATTATGGAAGGTAACATTAGGTTTCCAAACCTGCATTTACTGCTCCACTGTTGTCTCCAGACATTAATTTCTAAAAGCTGCAGTTTAAACCGAATTTACAAACATGATGAAGGTGTTATTATTTGAAACATTGGTGTAAAGGCTGGTGTTCAAAATGTAATGCAAGTGTTATTATTAACAGCTTAGGATGCATTTAATTATTTATCATTATTGCCAAATTGTGTGCACTCTAATGTGAACCAATATGGCTCTACATGTTACGCTGAACGTGACACAATCATTTGTTTGAATAGAAGAATCGTATGGAGATGTAGCTCAGTAAATTCGATTATAAATTTATTTTTAATTATATGTGCCTTAATTTACCATTTAATTGCAAAGTATGTCATCAGCTTTCTAAAGTCAATTACAGCTGTGTACAGTCTATATCCATTTTCGGCATCGCAAGATTTAGCCTAATATAGTAGTAGGTTTTTACCCTTTTAAACTGGTACAAAACTGACTATCCTAATGTTTTACACCACAGCAGAACGTGCAGCACCAAACAGTTAATGGAATAGATTCGGAAGGGTCACCCTGCGATCAAAAATTTCTATTATGAACATTGGCTAGCAGCTGAAATTGGTAGTTTTCATGTAAAAAAATAGAGAAATAATGCTTCAAATTACTCAGGAATTTGAGTTGAATGACTGAATGATCTCGTCTGGTATGGGTGAAGGTACATTTACTCTATGTGAAAATATTCACTTTGGTGGTACGTACATATCAACCAGGACAACGGAATAATTTTAAACACACAAAAGAAACCCGCTCGATCTTTTGTGCGGCATTTGGCGGCGGAGGCGGGCGAGGGGGTGCAAGGCCCCGGGGTTTAGGCTGCAGCGGTTGTAAAACTCAATCCTTATCGCACGTGGGGCCCTGCCGAACACCGCCGCTTGCTACGGCTGTCATCACACATCAACGGCAAAGCACCGCCCGCATTGCAACAAAAAAAAAGACCGCCGCGGAATAAAATTCAAATGCCTGTGCGCCTTTCTTGAACACATAAACATGCGTCTGAATTTAAGTGTCAATGTTCCCTGAGATAAGAAATATAAATAGCTCATGTTTAAAATGACGATATTTAATTTATAAAGCCACCTTTACTTTCCAATTTCACGATAGGTGTCATGCCACAAATCAAACCCATTCACATAAACACTGTCTCATTTCGTGGATCCACTGATCTGTGCCTGTGAAAAGTTTGAAATCATCCATAACGTGCACCAGAGGTTCTCTTCTTTGTTTTCTTCCATAGAGCATTGCATTCTTTCTGCAGCATCATTCTGGCAAAACCTACACATGGTCCTTGTTCCTAACGTTATATTGGGATTATTTAGCAAGTATGGTATGCTCTATAATTTCGATTTTTAAGATTATATGCATGGAAAAATGTTTCTCCAACAGAACCACTTTCACAATAGCTAATGAATGTTTAGTTGTTTAAAAAAAGATAACCCGTGAGAAAGTGTCAAAACTAACATTATTTCAAATTTGTGCCATGTTTGCCAATTAAAAAATAGTTGCCAATTTTGTACCATAAATGTTTGCCAACAATGGCCAAACTTTGCAAACAACCTTGAATTATGTTGAACACGTAGGCTTTCACGACCACTATCATCCATAATATAGGTTTTTTTCAGTTAGATCGCATAAATATAAATGTATCATTAAACCCGCCACCACCCGACACAGCCAAGTAGTAAAGTAATTGCCATTTTCTGTTTATGTGACAAATCTTACTACTTGGCTGTGTCGGGTGGTGGTGGGTTTAATGACACATTTATATTTACAAGATCTAACCAAAACAATCTATACTATGAACCTTTAATTCTGCAGGAATACACCTAATAGAGCAATACAGTAACCTATCTATATTCATAAATACATGGGTTTTTGCTACAGTACAGCTCTTCTGTCCCTTTTTTGATATGTGCGCCCATTCACCCACTAAATGGCAGCAAGCACAAATGTGGAATTTATGGCCTGGTTAAGGAAACCTGGCCACATGACCCTTGAGCATTTACAATATATAACGCAGATAAACAAGTTTGGAGTTGATATCCAGATTGAGCCGTCCCTTGGTCACACGACCATGAAGAGGCAGGGCCAGATGTTTGAAAATGCAGCCTGCACGCAACTAAGCGTTAAGCCAGCCAAGTTGTAATCCTGGAAACACAATACTCATGGGTAATTTATGTTAATACTTATGTAGATTACATGCAGGTATTTATGCTATGTAATACGTTTTTTTAAAGAGAGCTGCACAGCATTTCACATGTGCTCTGATATGAGGTCTACTCAGGCAAGCTTATTTTATTAAAGGCTAAGATCGTCTATTTTTGGATGTGTTACATTTTTATCCCATGACGGATCTGTCATCACTCAGCTATGGTTAAAGCCACAGTCATTAAACGTATCAATTTCAGAAGATCGGCCTGAGTTTCCACTTTGTTTATGAGCCAGGGTTCGCAGTATGAAGATATCTATTCAGTTTAAATGCATTGAGATCAGAACAACAGTATTAACTCATTATTTTCTCAAGTGTGAATGGAAATTGCGACATTATTCTGAATATCAAGTTCATTTAGAGATGTCCCAATTCACTATAATTAGTTAAAATAAGCCTTTAAAACACAAAACCGTATTCACACTCCACCCACCCTCGAACCACTCTGCCTGTGTTCCACTCCACTCTTAAATGCTCCACACTCACCGTTTATCATCCCCCTTCTCATGCACATAGCTTCGTGTAATTTACTATGTGCAGCACTGTCGTGAGAAACCTGAACTACAGTTGTTCATGTCCATAAAGAACTTCTTTTTAAAAATAACTAGACATTGCTAGTCAAGTGTCAGGGTGCAGTGCCCCCTCAAGAAACCAACCATCAGTATTATTACCCTTTGCTCCCTCCCAGATCCCCCAACATCCTCTGAGCCCCCATAACCACACACTCGAACAGCTCCTGAATAATGGAAAACTCCCCATTAGATAAAACCAGGTCTGTTTCGTGTAGATATTGGTTTAAAGTTTTTTTTGTGGAATTCCGCCAATGGGTGGAATTCTGTGCCAGCGGCTGTGCTAAATTCGTGTGCACGTTTAGGCTCGATTCGCCAGGAGGAATTGGTGCAAACCTTGCTCTTCGTAAAATTGTGTAGTCAGTCAGTAGCTGAGATGTCAGCGTGCTCACCCCACCAACAGACCGAGGCCAACCAATCAGGCTCTGTCTGTCTCATACACGCGAGTGAGTGCGTGTGCTGCCGCCCTTCACCTGACCATGGAATTGTTGCACTCAGCCAGACTACTTTGCACAAATTAAAACAATAATAATGATAGTGAAAGTAAAGAAGATGATTATCATGATGAAGACAATGTTTATGTTGATGAGGAAGATGACAAGGAAGAAAAAGATTATAGTGATGATAACGTTGATGCTCAGCTGATGATCCAACCTCCCATTCCACCAACCCACAGCAACTACTGGTGCATGGTGATCCATGAGCCATATGACAGATGTCCACTGACGGCTCCAGGTACAAATTTAAGGCTGAGTCTACCTTGGGTGGCTCAATACAGATGCCAATTACGTGTTTGGTGGCCAGGAATTAAACTCAGGAGGCTGTAGTGCAGTGCTGCAGTCCACCTGACCCAACCCGTGAATTGTGTGCGATTTCACACGATGGTGGAAATTGGGCGAAAGCCAATCGCCATCATTGGCTACGCCCTAACCCTGTGCTAACCCAACCCATTAAGGACCATTCTGGCTGCACAGAATGAGTAGCGGCGGAATGGGTGCATAATTGTACAGAATTAGCTATTGTCGTGGAATGAGGGCCAAAATAGCTCCATGAATTAGACCCCATATCTAATTTCCCCACATCCTTTCCAGCATCTCAGGACACACTTGTACTTTAATACATCACAAACCCAAATTGCATTGTACTTGGCCCTGCTTGCGATATTTGACAGATTCAGACCTCTTCCTCGACCATCTGAAATCAACATCCACAACACTCTCCACTGTCCCCACCTCCCCACCCCGACCTCACCCCCCTGCCACCCCTCATCAGCTATGGCAGGAGCCCGAAAAATGTGGGAATCAGAAATTTCGTCGGATCAAAATTGTCATGCCTCCCTTTCCCAAGACCCTCTCTCTCAGATTAGATCTGCTACGTTAGGACCATGACCATGACTCTCTGGCCCCTGCTCTCCCATCTCACTCATGGCATAGCAAGGGGTAGAATTCAACGTGCATCTTAAAATAAAAGGAATCTAGAGTGCTTTGTTGCGTTAATGTAATATTTAAAAAACGTTGTGCATAATTTACTCTCATGATGAAGCCATTTCTGTTTCATATTCAAGAAAGACAGGCGTCAGTCCGCTCTGTTACCCGTATTGGACACAGAGCAGGTATATTTAATTGCAGTGACTCCCTTTAAGCGATAGATCTTCTGCGAATGAATTCAATTACCAACAGCATTCCTCCTTAACCCCTGGCTAGCCCAAGTCATTTGCATAAATGTTATTGTCCAAATTAAATTGGGAAACATGTTTAAATAAATTATGATGATCAAACTCTATACAATTTAATAACCCAATTGTATATGAAAATATAATTAAACTTGCTTTGGGAAATGAGGTACTCAATAAAAACTCCGAAAGACAAATGGGTAGCTCCTGACTTTACCACTTTTGCAAACATTGGCATTTCTCAAACTGTGAGTTACAACTTCAAGGGGCATCACAAAATACATCGAAGGGGATTGAGAAGTACCAAAACATTTAACAATTCAGCTCCAGTGCCTTATCACTGCATTTCAAATGTTCGCCTTAATACCCAGTTCCAGTGCAACGTCAAAGGGTTTCTCCAGATTGCAGTAGATGACTTGTGTTGTCACAAGAAAGTCTTAGGCTCGCTGACCTGTGTGACATCGTTCAAAGGGCCCAATCAAAGCAGACCGGAGAACTGTGGGGTGGGATTTCAGACATTGGCTCTGAAAATAGTTTACACGTTTTGGGACAACAAAAAATATCCAAACAAATTGGTCTCTGTTGGGCACACACGGTTTCAATCTTGCCAGGCCCCATCACATAATCCATTCAGACCTGATTTCAGTTCTGGTGCAATCAGATCTGAGCTGATAAAAAAATACTGTAAACAAATAACCTGTTATGCAATGCCGCATAACGAAATAACAGAAACATAAAACAAATGTAAAGCCTTGTGTTTAATTGCTATTCTGTTATTCAAGCTTTTCGAGCTTACGTTTACTGAGAAACAAAACTTTACAGATCAACCTTTATTTTGCATCTCAGTGCATGTAAGTGAGCAAAACACTGGTCCTCAGCCAGTGTCGTTACAGTGAAATGGGTCAGGCCCTCAACATCTTCAAGATACTTCATGGTCTCACCCTTGTCTACTTCATCTCTCTAATCTCACTATTCTCCTCCATGACAAGGACCTCCTGTTAGCACATCTTTCAACTGCTGTCCTTGCCATACAGAAGTTCCTCCCTTTGGCCACCCACACTGTTGACTCCGCCCCTAAATGACAATTTCTCATGCGTCTGTGCTGTCATATTTGAACCTTTACCAAAGGGTAAAGGTGCAGCCCTACAATGGCCATGCTCAATTCACTGCAAGTGGAAGGGCCTCCACTAGAGGGAGCACAAGAGGCTATGTGGTCCACTCTTCCACACTGGCGAGACATTTTGTAAGAGATACCCATACCCACGCTTTACTCCACCACACGCGACCTACCGATCGACTAACCGCAGTGAATCCATTTATACAGCCGAGTGGACAGAGGTGGGGCGGGATTTAAAGAAACCTTGCCCAATATTTCAACTGCCGCACGGATCGTTTACCACCTCTGGATTACAAGTCCATTGCCACAGCAGCTCCGTGGTGTAAACACGCATCTAAATCCTTAAAATTACTTTAAATCTTGCAAACACATTTTAATATGCTCTTATTTTACAAATATACTTACTTAGGCTGCATGAAAGCACAATATTTAATGTCATTACCATGTAATTATCAATACCTTCGAGAGGTTAAATACATAATTCTTATTACAAACAAAGCCTGCTGAGAACATAGGATTCCCTTTTATATACTGAATTTTTTTTACTACACACCAGAGATCAAGAAGCTATACACCACTGAACATTACGTACCTATAAAGCAATCACAAATTGCATCTATAGTTCCTGCCATTCCAATGCACATGCATAAACTTTATTTTCATCACACAAAGAGCAAATCGTCTTCTTTAATAATGCTGGGTAAGCTGCTAAAGCATTCCCACATTACCAATCTAAAGTGATTAATTCCTGTCATATCGACTGGCTTAAAGGTACTACCAGTATTGAGACACTGGACAAGTGTGTGTGCAACACACGTCGACATACCGTGACATTAGCCAAGCTCACAGTTAATACGGTATCAACTAAACATGAGCAGTGCAAGCAACATTTTAATTAATTTACGGAGGGAGGGGAGGAAGAATGTGCTCAAGGGATTGAGAAATGCGTGCAGCCTGGACGTTAAGCAGACAGGAGGTGGCTCGATTGGCTCGATCACAGGAGAAATGAGAACCCCCCGCCCCCCCCCCCGATGTGGCGCGCAAAGAATGAGGGGCGTTTGTGATGGCTGATGTAGAGGAAGACCTTGTTTGATTTGCAGTTTTCTCTCGAGGCACCCTTTAATGTCAGATGGCCCTGCAGCCACGGATGGGGTGAGGGGTACTTCGATCAGCCCTGAGACATGCCTTGCGACACACTTTGGCTTTATATAGCATCTAAATGCAAACGGGAATGTTGCTTAATGGGTGCGTTAGCCAGCTTGTCATTTTGCTGGCATCTGTTCTCGGTTTTAATAACGTTCCCTTTAATGCGCATATTATTTTTATCCCTGTCTTACATTTTACGATAAGTACAGAAAGCGTGGAATTCAAAATAACCCTAAATCCACTGGCAAAGGTCTTTATAGAAACACAAAATTATTCATAAATGATGGGGAACTTTTAAATCATTAGACCTCCTTTGCCAGTACCAAAATATAATAATATGGTTTTTCCCCTTTTTTCTGGCAACAAAACTGAAACCTTTTTACGAGGAATCATGTCTGCATTAACCACAATACTTGTGGTCAAAATGCAAACAAAAAACACTACTCTTTGGTTCTTTCGGTAAAGTCACGTATAAAGATAAAATAATAAATTAAATAATAGCATACGACGTTTCGATTGCAACACAAGCAATAATCATCAGGTATAAATGAAATAGCAACAAAAATCTAACCAGAAAACTAGAGACAGACATATAAGCAGACAGATATCACCAAGATACATAGAGAGAGTAACACAGGCACAGAGGGAGATCGTCTCTGTGGCGACGCCTTAAATAGACAGAGGGGGGGGGGGGGGCGGAGAGAGGGAGGGGTTAGAGAAAAAATTAACATGTCAATGAGTGCAGCGACGCGTGGTCAATTACGCAAGCTTGAACATTAGGGAAGAGGGAGAAAGAACACACTAAATTAAATAACCTAGCAAAAATATCGAAATGTTATGTAATACAACACAGAGAGTCGGTCAACACACAATTAACGCATAGCCTGGTCGATTACGTATTTCAATGATTGCTAAGTTAGAATTTAAGTGTGAAAATTCCAAAGAGAGACAAAACATAAAACAAGAGGAACGGAGACACACAGACAGAGCAGAACATAAGAACGACAAAAAACGAGTGGAGACAGAAAAAATACACTAAATACACACGCAGAGAGAGAAAACAAAAAACCCAGAGAGAGAGAAAAAGATAAACTTGAAACTTCCCCGTAGAACAAAGATTGTTAAGTTAGAATTTAAGTGTGAAAATTCCAAAGAGAGACAAAACATAAAACAAGAGGAACGGAGACACACAGACAGAGCAGAACATAAGAACGACAAAAAACGAGTGGAGACAGAAAATTACACTAAATACACAGGCAGAGAGAGAAAGCAAAAAACCCAGAGAGAGAGAGAAAAAGATAAACTTGAAACTTCCCCGTAGAAGGGGTTCGATCTTAAATTTGGAGCTTTTGTGACTGCAGGAAGTACTCTTTGGTTCTTTCGGTAAAGTCGCGTATAAAGATAAAATAATAAATTAAATAATAGCATACGACGTTTCGATTGCAACACAAGCAATCATCATCAGGTATAAATGAAATAGCAACAAAAATCTAACCAGAAAACTATAGACAGACATATAAGCAGACAGATATCACCAAGATACATAGAGAGAGTAACACAGGCACAGAGGGAGATCGTCTCTGTGGCGAGGCCTTAAATAGACAGAGGGGGGGGGGGGCGGGGGCGGAGAGAGGGAGGGGTTAGAGAAAAAATTAACATGTCAATGAGCGCGGCGACGCGTGGTCAATTACGCAAGCTTGAACATTAGGGAAGAGGGAGAAAGAACACACTAAATTAAACAACCTAGCAAAATATCGAAATGTTATGTAATACAACACAGAGAGTCGGTCAACACACAATTAACGCATAGCCTGGACGATTACGTATTTCAAAGATTGCTAAGTTAGAATTTAAGTGTGAAAATTCCAAAGAGAGACAAAACTTTAAACAAGAGGAACGGAGACACACAGACAGAGCAGAACATAAGAACGACAAAAAACGAGTGGAGACAGAAAAAATACACTAAATACACAGGCAGAGAGAGAAAACTAAAAACCCAGAGAAAGAGAAAAAGATAAACTTGAAACTTCCCCGTAGAAGTGGTTCGATCGTAAATTTGGAGCTTTCATGACTGCAGGAATTAACTTTTTTGTTTTTTTCGGTAAAGTCACGTATAAAGTAAGATCGAACCACTTCTACGGGGAAGTTTCATGTCAATGAGCCGCACTCATTGACATGTTAATTTTTTCTCTAACCCCTCCCTCTCTCCGCCCCCGCCCCCCCCCTCTGTCTATTTAAGGCCTCGCCACAGAGACGATCTCCCTCTCTGTGCCTGTGTTACTCTCTCTATGTATCTTGGTGATATCTGTCTGCTTATATGTCTGTCTATAGTTTTCTGGTTAGATTTTTGTTGCTATTTCATTTATACCTGATGATGATTGCTTGTGTTGCAATCTAAACGTCGTATGCTATTATTCAATTTATTATTTTATCTTTATACGTGACTTTACCGAAAGAACCAAAGAGTAATTCCTGCAGTCACGAAAGCTCCAAATTTAAGATCGAAAAAACACACTCTGATAATATATGCATTGTGGACCAATCAGTTTCAAGGACAATGCATATATTATCAGTGTTTTTTTTTGCATTTGACCACAAGTATTGTGGTTAATGCACACATGATTCCTTGTAAAAAGGTTTCAGTTTTGTTGCCAGAAAAAAGGGGAAAACCCATATTATTATATGGGGAACTTTCCTAACAATTTGCTTATTTCGTCAATTATGTTTCAATACAAGTGACATTTTTATGGACATTTGTGTCTTTCCTGTATATGTCAAAAACCCAACCTAGCAATGATACCTCTTCACAAATGTGACAATAACCCCTAAATCTGAGCTTGCTGCAGAATTGAAAGACAGTGGCTTAAATTCGCCACTGGATTTGGAATGATGAAATGTTACTGAAAATTGCTTTTAAAGGTTAACACTCAAAACAATTTTCTTGTATTTTAAAGTTATTGATATTTTTTTAATCTTTATATATTTTCACTTGTATTCTAAATCTGCTATTTGCATCATGCACTGGAGCAAATTCATTTCCTTTTGGACCTAACAGCGAACCACCACCTTGTGTCATTGAGAAGCCCTGGAAGATGAAATCACAGAGCTTCTTAGGAAGTCAACTCAATATGCCTCATCTCAACCTTCAGTATGTACAGCAAATAGCGTTCATAAGCATCTCAATATCGCTGGAATGTTTCATTACCAGACCTTGATTGAGTAAGTCAAATTAAATAAATAAAAAGTGTTGGACATTTTCTTTTTGTGCAGTTATTCATGATGAACCTTCAACTGAGAAGCCCGTTTAATCGATGGTAGATGCCCGGATTGGAATCCAGGCTTTTGGCAGTTTCAGCTCAGTGCCCTGATTTATATA
The DNA here is from genome assembly GCF_965212315.1 of Lampetra planeri. Classification (NCBI taxonomy): domain Eukaryota; kingdom Metazoa; phylum Chordata; class Hyperoartia; order Petromyzontiformes; family Petromyzontidae; genus Lampetra; species Lampetra planeri. The sequence continues at coordinate 13,693,062 of NC_136110.1, forward strand.
ATCCCTCTGAGCCATCCTTTAAATCCTTCTTTTGGATTCCCATTTCCACCCACAATATCCAGTATTCTCAACTACTCCATCTATTGCCAACAATGAAATAGCTAATGATTGAAAAGTGAAATGATTCAATTTAGATTCGTGTTCTTACCATTGGCGAATTAACTGTGGGTTTATGATGTTTCAGAAAACACCCCATCAAACTGCATTGGCTTGCATGTGCCAGGACAGATCGAGTGTAGCACGCATGGGGCAATGTCCATTGCACTTGCACAAGCATGTGTGGGGACCACCTCCAGTTGACAATATCACAATCATCAAGAAGCATGTTTTTATCATTCGTCTTATGCCTTCAGGATTCTGGCTGACACCATGACGGCAATGGAGAGGAACTTTTTGGTTTTAATTTTGTATTTTGGAGGAAAATGTTATATTAAAGGGTACATAAATGAAGAACTTAAATTTGATTAATAATTCACGGAACACAGCATCACAATGATAATTTGCCTACACAAGGAGTTCCCTTGGATTTTCTTAAACAATGCGCAGGCTGAAATTACCTGTGGAATAGCATCTCTGTGTTCAAGAGCAAGTCCGTAATGTCTAATATGCATGACACAACAAACAGCATATTCCCACAGTCAAATAGAAATGGGCTCAGAGTGTGACAATGCCGACTGAGGGACTATCCAGTTCTCATGGAAGTGATGTTCGCACAATACGATACGCAATTTGGAGTGCGTAAAAACCAGCAAGAGCGAGAGAGCCATCAGGCCTGTGATGCTTCGAATCGCAGGGAGATGTCCGAAGTCACTTCGTCTCTCTTGCTGAGCAATGCAGAGGAGGTGAGAAGAGCAAAGCGCCACAGGACAGGGCAGACATCACTTATGCATGGGAAGCAGGTTCCACCATCAATTTTACTGGGTGTCCACGCCACATCGCAGCTTGTCAGCACTACATCACACGCCACCGACGGCATGCACACAAGGGAGGAACTATCTCCAACACAAGCTTTTAAAGACTAGATTTTTACGTTCACATTTTGTCTTGCTTACATAATTCATGATCTTGTAGAGCGCTGAGATGCAGTCTTGGATGAACGATGATATATAAAAAAGAACTATTGGCATTAATCATTATTAATGAGTACATGTGGATAGACGATGGTGTTTATATTTTTTTAAGAAAATCAGATAGGACCAGGTGATCAGAGTAAACCATGTAAGGCAATGTAACCCATTTAACATCGGAGAAATAAATCTTGATTAGCTGGTCATAAAAAAAAAATTAGATATATGGTTTTTGAAAGTAAACATTTTTTTTTACTTTTCCAGTCAGAAATATACTACACTGAAGGATTGGGGTACTGTGTACTGTATATGTAATGTAAACACAGTAGGAATTTCCAATGCGGGATGCTCATTTACCAAGGTTCAAAACCCAGCTTAAAACTTTCAAAATAATTCTGTTGGTTTAATAACATGAAAATTAAAAATTGTATTCATGTAATCGAAATATATTAGTTAGAAGAGTGTGATCCAAACATTGCATTCGATTAATAAATAAACACATACATTAATGGAGGAAGTAAATAGGCATGTCGGATTTGCTGACAACAACACGAAGTTGTTTTCCCAAGGAAATGTAATTACGGAAAGTGTCATATGTTAATTCACAATTAGCTTGAAAATAAAATAATTGGTAGAAGACAACTGAAAACATAGCTGAATATGAATACTTGTGGCAATTATCAAAGGAACATCAGAATCAAAGTGAAGACAAAGAGGAAAAACAAGAGCAGGGTGTCGTGATTTTGTAAAACTTATCTGGGTCACGAAAAACAGCAGACAGATTTGCGTTTTCAATCAGTGCGTATTTCCAGCTATGATGTATGGATCAAAAAAATGGAATATGGCAAGGAAAATCGAACCAAAAGCTAAAAGTTATACCAAACAACGTGAAGGGATATATTATGTACTGGAAGTGAAAATGTATTACAGGACCATGTGGGATGACGATGATGTGGGAGGCCTTATGCCAGCAATAGATAAATACTAATAATAGATGACGATGATGATGACTGATGATGAGTTAGAGGAGGAAAAAAAAACATCAATTTCTAAACATATATTCGCATTTAGTTATACACAAAAGCTAATAATTGTACCCGGGACCAATATCGGGCAGCGAAAAATATATGATGGTGACACTGGCATATGTTTCCTAATGAGTCAAGTACCTCGGTACACACAAATTATATTTACTTCAATAACAGACTCATTGTTTTACCATTTTTCTGCTGTTATTAAAAAATTAGACTCCACCTTTAACAAGTTAATTGGACTCTGACCCGTTTGGTCTGAAATAAATCGAACCGGACCCGTTTGGCTCTGAAATCACCACATCATCATCGTCCCCACATATGTTTTCTCCAGGAGGCCAGCGGAATCAACACCCTGGACCCTTAAGGAGCACAGCATTACAGGCAAACAGCAGCCCTCCACACGGCCTCGTAATCCCTTGGTTTGGACAGGGATTTTTTTAATTCACCTCATGACTGTAAAGAGATGATCACAAATGTCTTCTTATCCCTCACAAACATATCTATAAATCCCAGGGGGAACTAGACAACTGAGAAGAACCCTGGAATTCAGGTTGTATGGATAAGAGATGGGGACCACCTAGGAGAGATGTTAACTACCTTGCCTGGTAATCACGAGGTCGTGGATTCCATCCCGACCCTGATGCCTGTATATTTGTAATTTGATTGTTCTCCCCGTGGTCAGGTGGATTTTGCTCCACGTCCTCCGGTTTTTCCCTCTATATTTAGAAACATGCGTTTAGAGCATTTGGCTGTTATAAATTTCAACATGAGCCACTTCGTTGAGCTATCATTTGTGCTAGCCAGGTCGCTTTTGAAAAATAGCTATAGTGCTCAGTGGGCCTTATCTGGTAAAACAAAAATAGTTTTAGTTTCGATTTTCTGGAACACAACGAAAGCATAGTCACTCTGGAAGATAGGACATTTGGTGGGGTCAAGTCAAGTTTATTTTGTGTAACCAGATGAGGCCTTAAGGGACCAGGTTGAATCTTATTTGCAAGAGTGGCCTGGGTCACCAAAAGGACAAAACCAAATAAAATGGAGACACAACAATGAGTAGCATCTAAATCAATGCAAGAAAACAACGGTGTTCCCTCTACTCGTCTCTTAACAGGGTCAAGAGATGTTACCGGGAAAGGACACAAATAAAAGAGGCGATCTAGGAGTCAGGCATGTTCTTGTACATACCCCCATGCCCACTCTCAACACTACGATGAACAATAAACGCATGCAGTTGCTGATGCACTCCATTAATAAAGTGCAGCGAAACACGAGCCCGCCAATTTACCAGCTGTTATTCATGACAACATTTAAAATTGTACACGCAATTTTCCAAGTTAGTCCGCGAAAATAGTAAAGTGTTTACCTTATGTTCCCTGAACAAACCCTTGTTTGGAAGACCACCTGCTATGCCCTTAAGCAAAGTACTATACGGTCAACATCCTCTCCTGTATAAGAATTCAGAGTGGGACTACTGCATGCAATGCCATGCAATCATCTAAGTGTGTAAAGAAAAACTCATGCATGGAACAACCAAAAACAGGTAAGGAGCCTTGAAGACAATGGAAAGAGTGGAAAACAAATAGTAGGCAATTCAGTACCTCACGTGAACAAATAAAACGACGGCATCCATGAAAAGCACAATTTGAGATTACAATACTCTAAACCGCAGGGGCTTCCAGTGGGTGGTGAGTGGTGGGTAGGTGGGTCGTGACAATAGCAGGTGTCTGGGTCAAAGGTTGAAACATATCAGGAGTCTCCCCAGCCAATATGAGAACATAAACGTGTACAAATAGTGGAGGATGATTGTTATATGCCTGCATATATCGATGCATATTATAAAGTGAGCGGGATGCAAATGGTGTCGGGATTGGCACCTGATGAAAATAAATCTAGATAGAAATGATGGGTGTCGTGTCAGCATTAATGAAAATGCCGTTCATTTCCTGTTTCATTGTAGCACCAGAGCACAACCTTTGCTTTATCTCGATCCACCCCTGAACAACACGGACACTGCCATTCACACTGAATCTCTTACTCCAGGCCTCGCAATTAAATTGGTCTTTTCTATGAAGCCCCCCCCCCTCTCATGCTGTCAGTCATGTGGAGGGCTTCATCTATAGCAGTGGGTTTTACGAAGGGTTTTTTGTTTAACAAATATTTATTGATTTTTCCACGAGTCTCAAGGATATGAAGGGATATACTTCGCCACGTTGGTCAGCATGGGTTAGTCAAGAAGACGGCCAGAACCGGGTCAGATATCACTCACCACTAATGTGAGTCATGGTCGTGACTCAAAGTCAGGTCGCTGAGTTCATACCACAGGGTGCTAGGAACGACACCACTGTTCCATACCCAAGGCATAGAGCAATTACGCAATAATTATGTTCTCTGTAAGTATGACAAAGCAACTAAACCACTACAATATTTTAAACAGCCTGTGAGGCTACTTTTCAATTTTATTTTTTCCGCATCATATACTTTTGTAAAAGAGGGCATTAGAAATGTCACCAGCAAGTCAAAGGTCGGCACACGGAGTGCTGGCAATATAAAGGGCTCCATGACGATGCACACAACCACTGTTGACAGGGACTTTTAAAAACACCTTCAAACACTCTCTTGAGAATGAACCAGAATAAATTGAAACAGCAGGCCTATGCTGTGACTCAACAATGCTCAAATTCCACACAGAGCAGCAGGTGACGATATTAAATGCAGCACACAAATTATTTTTGCCTCGTATTCTATGAAGCCACATAGAGAGAAAACATTGTCAAAATATCACGCTCTGCAGAAGCCCAAAATTGCACAATATAGTGTTGCACTTCAACAAGGTAAAGCAAACGTTAAAGGCACAGACGCCACGCTTGGTAGCGCTGGTGGATGGAATAGTCTCCCTTTTATGGGGACATTTAACAAGTCCTTGCTGTCAGGCAACTCTCGGTCATTTGAGTTATTTTTTCAATACAACCTCTTTAAAAATCTAAATCGAGACAGATCTACATCGCTGCGATCTCAGTGTGGCCAGATAAGAGCTGCGCCTGCAGTGGAGGAATATCGGAAGGCCTAAAACTCATGCATTGATATGATTATCATATCATCCCTGGGGCCAATACAAATGGGGTATCTGGAGGAAGATTAATATAGCTTACGTGTGTGTATTTAAAAAACAGAACACGGAAAACTTATTATCAGCTTATATTTTTGTTAGAATCCTATTATATAAATGAGGTCACATTTTCACAGCACCTTTTCAATGAGTTACATTTTGTTTACCTGTACAAACAGAGACCATAGCCAGTCTAGACAGCTTTCCGGTTAACATACCATTGTGGTATCAGTAACATATGTGTAATACACATTCCATGTTGCTGCATCTATTAGGGGTGCCCTATATTGAAAACGTCAAAGAAGCATGAGAGTAGAGGTCATCTCCGTTAGTGGTCCTGTGTCAGTAGTGACAATTCCACATTCCTATGGCAAGACCAGTGTTTCCACAGGTCAAGCATTATTGCTGACATCCCACAAAGTTGTACTCATTACTATTATTACGTAGTTTAGAAATGTTGTGTGGGCAAATATTGCATACGAAGCTAACAGCCTAAGAGTAAATATATATACGTACAAATATTTCAATTAACAACATGTCAATGTTCAACTGCAGTATTGTATTATGGGCTGTCAACAGACAACTTATTATATTGGAGTAAGTATGTTCTACCATTCTGGCTTCCCTTGCTGATCTGAAAAAGAGTCATTGTCCAAAACATTACCTTTACAGCATATGATTTTAAGTGAAGGCAGTGCTAAAGACGAAGGTGGTAAGTTGTTTTGTAGTTCTTCTTAGATTGGGAAAGTCGGAGTCAACCAAAAGAGCACGTTCAAGATTTTGGGGTCCACTTAAATTATTGCTATCATCTCAACAACATACAGTGAGGGAAAAAAGTATTTGATCCCCTGCTGATCTTGTACGTTTGCCCACTGACAAAGAAGTGATCAGTCTATAATTTAATGGAAGGTTTATTTGAACAGTGAGAGACAGAATAAAAACAAAAAAATCCAGAAAAACGCATGTCAAAAATGTTATAAATTGATTTGCATTTTAATGAGGGAAATAAGTATTTGAACCCCTCTCAATCAGAAAGATTTATGGCTCCCAGGTGTCTTTTATACTGGTAACGAGCTGAGATTAGGAGCACACTCTTAAAGGGAGTGATCTTAATCTTAGCTGTGTTACCTGTATAAAAGACACCTATTCACAGAAGAAATCAATCAGATTCCAAACTCTCCAACATGGCCGAGACCAAAGAGCTCTCTAAGGATGTCAGGGACAGGATTGTAGACCTACACAAGGCTGGAATGGGCTACAAGACCATCGCCAAGCACCTTGGTGAGAAGGTGACAACAGTTGGTGCGATTATTCGCAAATGGAAGAAACACAAAAGAACTGTCAATCTCCCTCGGCCTGGGGCACCATGCAACATCTCACCTCGTGGAGTTGCAATGATCATGAGAACGGTGAGGAATCAGCCCAGAACTACACGGGAGGATCTTGTCAATGATCTCAAGGCAGCTGGGACCATAGTCACCAAGAAAACAGTTGGTAACACACTACGCTGTGAAGGACTGAAATCCTGCAGCGCCCGCAAGGTCCCCCTGCTCAAGAAAGCACATATACATGCCCGTCTCAAGTTTGCCAATGAACATCTGAATGATTCAGAGGACAACTGAGTGAAAGTGTTGTGGTCAAATGAGACCAAAATGGAGCTCTTTGGCATCAACTCAACTCGCCGTGTTTGGAGGAGGAGCAATGCTGCCTGTGACCCCAAGAACACTATCCCCACCGTCAAACATGGAGGTGGAAACATTATGCTTTGGGGGTGTTTTTCTGCTAAGGGGACAGGACAACTTCACCGCATCAAAGGGACGATGGACGGGGCCATGTACCGTCAAATCTTGGGTGAGAACCTCCTTCCCTCAGCCAGGGCATTGAAAATGGGTCGTGGATGGGTATTCCAGCATTACAATGACCCAAAACACACGGCCAAGGTAACAAAGGAGTGGCTCAAGAAGAAGCAAATTAAGGTCCTGGAGTGGCCTAGCCAGTCTCCAGACCTTAATCCCATAGAAAATCTGTGGAGTTGCCAAACGTCAGCCTCGAAACCTTAATGACTTGGAGAAGATCTGCAATGAGGAGTGAGACAAAATCCCTCCTGAGATGTGTGCCAACCTGGTGGCCAACTACAAGAAACGTCTGACCTCTGTGATTGCCAACAAGGGTTTTGCCACCAAGTACTAAGTCATGTTTTGCAGAGGGGTCAAATACTTATTTCCCTCATTAAGATGCAAATCAATTTATAACATTTTTGACATGCGTTTTTCTGGATGTTTTTGTTTTTATTCTGTCTCTCACTGTTCAAATAAACCTACCATTAAAATTATAGACTGATAATTTCTTTGTCAGTGGGCAAATGTACAAAATCTGCAGGGGATCAAATACTTTTTTCCCTCACTGTAAATATTTTTGTGAATTAATACAATGAAAGCAAGGCCTGGTGTGTGTAATGTAGCCATCTGTATGTTGACTATCTGTGTTATTTCTATTATTTAGTCATGAGTGCTATATAAATATTGTGAACAATGAGCTTGTTTTCACAAAATAAAGAAATTGCATTAATGTACATACACACTTCATAAAACAACACACCATCAACATCAATAAAGTGCTTTAGACATTGCCAGGGTTAATTTTGCACACACTTTGGTGTATCCTGCATGTACCCTGTTTTTATGGTGGAAATTGTTCTTCACTGAACACTTCATCACATGCCCCTGGTTCTGCTTGGAAAATATGTATTGTCGCAATGGGATCTCAACTGGTTATAAAGGATTTGACTTCCTGATCGATTACTTGTGTGGGCCATAACACTGAAACGGCGATTTTTTAACCACAACCTCATCACTGTCAAAGTCCATTATAACTCCCTGGCCAAATAAGCACCTGCACAACCCACAGCCCATTAATAAGCAGCACCGGATGGTTCTCATGCGGCACTCATCTGCACTAGTACGTGTAAAGAGCCAGGGAACTGAACCTTTTTTCCTGGAAGCGTTAATGTCGAATATACAGTGGGAGGTAACAGTATCTGTGCCCCTCCTCAAGTCTGATATGAGCGTATCCATCACCCATTGTGAGCATAGCGTGTGGACAAGTCACCAAAAAAGATCACGAATCAAGCAGAAACGACCCCGGGGGAGCGTGGGAACACAGAGTGAACGGTATACGGAAGGAACATCGGGGAGAACTACGGGGCATGGATCTGAGAAGGGGGAGCGAATATCAAGATTACTAAAAACAGCCACTTCACCATAGATGTGCATGAAGAATGCTGCCACTCAGGATAGAACTTGTGTCCACACAACACAATGAGTTACATATGCAACTGCTTCAGTCGTGGATAAACAAATACGTGTTTAATATATTGTCAGAATCGGTTAAGTTTGCGTGTTCCAGGTTCAAGAAATTAGGAGGTATGTGCTTGTTATTTTCTCACCCCAGACTGAAATCCCCACAAGCAGAATTGGATTTGCATGCATTAGCCACGATATTCTGTTTAGGATGCACCGCAAGCACAAGTTACAGCACCAAATTACCCCATGTAAAAAAATCCCCATCAAATCTTCCCTCCACTCTTACCAGTCAACCACCCCTTTCTACAGCCCCTCTCTATAAATTTAACTAGATGGTAATGTAGGTCAAAAGACAAAAAAATACAAGCTCCGTATTAATGCTGATTATTGAAGCAGGACCAAAACTAATAGCACACCCATGGAGCAATTGGCAATTTATACCACCGTCTCACCCGGAATTGGATGATCCCATTTGTTTCTGATTGCAGAAACAGACGGTGGGGCCCATTCCAGTTGCCGTACACAATGTCCACACGGCCATCTTTGTTGAAGTCAGCAAGAGCCACTCCACGGCCATGGCAATCGGCGTCGGCCACTCCTGCGTAGTGACACACACACACACGCGCGTACGAGCACGGACGCGCACACAGAGCCAGGTTAGACTTGCTCGTGAAAGCAAAGTTACCTAGAAATGCGAGCAAAGCCAGTAGCGCATGTGAAGGGGGCTCTATTGTGGGTAGCACCACACAGGGTTTTCTCACCTTCTGTCTGATGTTAACTAAAAGTGTCAGTCACTAATTTTAAGCAAATTTAACAACAATTATGGTGCAACATTGGCAGTGGTGTACACAGACTGAAAATATCCACAGCCATCATTGTTAACACTACTTTCTAATATAAATATTCATTTATAGACAGCTAACATTTCAGGCTGTGGTGTGTCTGCAGAGCCGAGATTTAAAGGCAAATAAAACATTTTGGCTGACATAGTGAGAGAACACATTTGACGTGTGTTGCCTTGAAAAACTAAGAAATATTGGATAGCTGAAATGTTTTGATAGTTTACAGATGAATGGTTTCAAATAACAAATACTTGATTGCTAACAGACATTTAAATGGTCAAACATACACGCACACAAACACAAATTGCCTTAAGTAATCAAAATGAATCATGGTGAAAACGATTGTGTAAGAGTGGCTATGATAAGTCTATTGTCATGTTAAGTCAATTCCTTCACAGTGTGTTCATTTGAAAATGCATTCCTAGGGGCTGCGGCAGTGTCTCCGAATAATGCGAAGGTTGAAAGAGCAGAATGTCTCATTATTGCCACCCTAGACTCGGATCAGCTCGCAGTGTTAAATGGACATGTCATATTTTCTTAACAAACATATGGGCTACATGTTATCGAACAAACCTTCACAATTCAAGATTGGACGTACATTAACACCGAGCCGTGCAACGTTGGAATGCCCTCACTCTTGTTAAACATCTTAACGTGATGCATGCGGTGGTAACCATGAGCAATGGGCCAGCATACGATGGTCTGCCATCGCGGCACTTCTCCAAAAGCCTCCTATTGCTGCCAGCGATGTTTCCGCAAAGGAGAAGCAGCAGTGAACACGGGCTGCAGGAGAAATAGGTTTCATCCTTCAACTTCTACATTTACATATCGGCCATTGGGTGTGCCTTTGACCAACACACATGGAATGTGCCTTATCACATCAGTTCTAGAAAACTAAGCAGATTTGAGCCTGGATAGAACCAGGATGGGTGATCAACACCCCTAACACTGGGTGCGGTAATCTTTGTATGAGCAGCATAGGGCATTACAGCAAACTCCATTGTTTTGCACTTCCCCTATTTTCTACAACCCATGATGACCAGTGCGGTGAGGTATGGTCAAGGAGCACTCAAGACCTGCACAGCACGGGGGGGTCGTCATCCAGCAGTGGATTTACAAAAGGGATGTACGAAGACGTTTTTTCACACGGTATGTAGCTAACTGTGCTAATCGGAGGTGCGAGGGAAGGTCAACAAACTAAACACAAAACGAAGTTCTAAATAAATACGTTTTCAATCTAGATTTCAAAGTGCATAGCTCCATTGGCTTCCTAATATCGGAAGGAAAAGCATTCCAGATGGCCGCAGAAGCGGATCTTAAAGCGGGCGATGCAGTGACCGTCTTTGTTCGATGGTTAGCCAAAACCTGTTGCGAGGATGACCGTAGTTTGCATGATGATTTATGCTCCTTGAAGAGATCAACAAGGTATTGTGGTTCATTTGTGGCAAGAACTTTGTATGTAATGAGTACATGTGTTAAGTAGTTGTTGCTGTTGTAGACGGAGGTACTCGGAGACGGAGGTGAGTTAGGGGCTTCCGCCAGGGTTTATTAACAAGTATCACTATACAGGGTTCCCTCTTCACCCCTTCCACTATCCCCGTTCCTCCAGTGACCCCGCTTACGTCACGGGGTCTCCCTTAAATACCCTCTGAGGCGAGACGTCACGTGCACTGCCCAGCGCGTGCGACCCCACGTCCCGTGATGTCACCGCACCGGACAGCGCACGCGACGCCACCACTCTCCTCTACTCCTCTACACATGTACAACGTGATACAGGTACAGACAGTCCCCGGGTTACGGAAGGGTTAGGTTCCTGAGAACGATCCGTAACCCGAATTTTCCGTATGTCAGAAACTGAACAATTTTCCCTCCAAAATCAACGATAAAATTCCATAGCTGGAAATCGTTGTGCCTCCCCTACCATTTTCTCTCAGTACTGCATCGCGCCGTCGTCCGTTTTCTATCACTACCTGTATCGTATTGCTGTACATACGCTCTGCACTTCCTATGATTCTTTAATCGAATATCAACCCTAACACTACCCATAATTAATATAAATTGTTAACAAAAAGCAGTCGCTTACGAATGTTCGTTTACCGTGCATTAGGCTAGGTCTAGACTTCTCTGATCACTGATGGCTGAGACCATGAGCAACGAAGAATAAATGTGTTATAAATAAGTAAATACAGTAAATAACTCCTGAAATAAACTTAAAATGAAAAAAACTAGCAACAGAAACATGGGAAAAAAAGATAGTTCTAAGAATTACGTAACGCTACAAAAAAAATCCATTTACCTTAATCCTCGTGAAGCTCGGGCTCGGTGAAGGTGGCGTTTTGGTGGAGCGAGTTATAAGTCGCCTTACTCGCTCCGCAGTATTAATCAGCAACCTCACAGAGTGGCACTATTTGCGCTTACGTAACTAATGCAAAAATTTCCGCATATTGACTTTTTTTTACATGATTCATGGAACATTTCCGTAAGGTTGGATTTACGCAAGTCGGGTCTTCTGCAACCCATGAGACTTACTGTAGAAATTAATAAATACAGGTTGAATATCTTCTTAGGTTTTTACACAGACATAATTTCAACCGTGATGATGGTTACAAACTGAGTAATCATTGGAAAGATGTGATTAACCATGCAAAAAATATTTAACTACACTTATTTGGACCATCTTATTTGACAGACAACTATTACAGGTTATTGATAGACAGCCAGTTTTGTTTTACCAGGTTTAGTTTTTTCTTTTTTCACACTTTTGTTATGTAGGCTAGGCATAGTCACAAACCGTACCTCTCCATAACAAAGGCTCAGTCTTTTGTTATGCAGTCTATTCTTAGTCTTAAGCCTCACCTTACCATATTAATAAAAAGTGTGCCGTACTTGGCCTTCCCCTCTTCAACCATTATATATACGGAGTGGTAGCTCTTGTTATCTCTCATTTACTTGATACAGCTGTCGTGGCTGTGACGGTTCCACCTGAAGATGGAAGCTTGTGTTGCCTCCGAAACGTCGTGAATTCTATTTTACTTTTATTAATTTTAAATTTTTCACCTACGTGACTTTACCGAAAAAACCTAAGAAGATGAATCCTTGCAGTCACGAAAGCTTCAAATCTACAGGTTGAATAATCAAGAGAACAGCAGCCCTTTATTTAAATGAGACATTTCAACTCCAGCAAGGAGATCATAGTCATCATCAGTGCGCAATACATCCATGAAGGTGCTAGGCTTCCATGGGCCAGGGGAGTGGACAGTCACAGCTCACCTCACAATCTGCCATCTATAGGCCTGTCTACAGACAAGACAAATGAAATAGCATTTTTAAAACGGGGGTGATGATAGGGGGAAGAAAGAGATACATTATTTTTGAGTGGAGAGAGGCATTGATATGCGGATGTGGATTGGGGATTAGAGTGTCTGTGTGCATGTGCGCGTGCTGTATGTGTATATACGTATGTGTGCACGTGGGGAGGAGTAGTGTAGTGGTTAGCGCGCTGCGCTACGAACCCGGCGACCCGAGTTCGATTCCGGTTTACGGCCAACACCAGTGCCGATAATCTGAACCAGCCCTGGGCCTCCCTAGCGCGGTGTCCATATTACAGGTTTTTTTTGGTAAGATTGGGTAAATATAAATGTGTGGTTACCTGATCAAATTAAACGAGACCCAACCAACACCTTGGAACGTAAGACAATGACAATCATTGCCAAGTTATCAATTCCAAAGGAAGAGCAAATACCTGATCAAATCAAGGGCATCAAAACCACCAAGACTTTATGGGCTACCAAAGATTCACAAACCTGATGTCCCATTAAGACCCATAGTTAATACAATCGGCTCTGCCACATACAAATTAGCACAATATGTAACAAAACAAATACAGCCTTACAAGGGTAGGACCTCTTCGTTCATTAAAAACTCAGAACATCTCGTAAATATAATTAAAGATAATAATCTTAACCCTAATGATATTCTCGGAAGTTTTGATGTGACTTCTCTATTCACGAGGGTTCCGGTCAACGAGTCTATTAAATTACTTGATACTGTGATAACTAACACAGGTTTAGCCAAAGATATCCAACGACTACCTGAACACTGTCTAAAGAACACCTATTTCTTTTGGAACGGTGATTTCCATAAACAAAAGGAAAGAAATGGGCTCTCTTTTGTCTCCTGCGATTGCGTATTCGTACATTGAAGATTTTTAAGCAAAAGCAATAGATTCAAGCACACTGAAACCCTCTGCTTGGTTTATATATGTGGATGACACTATGGTGGTCTGGCCACACAGCAAATATTCACTTAACGAATTTCTAAATCATCTCAACTTTCAAAATTCATCCATCCAGTTCACCATGGAAGTGGAAGCTGACAGAACTCTCCCATTTCTGAGATATTTTGCTCGGGCGTGGCCGAAATGGTATCCTCAGGGTGTGGGTGATAGCAAGGTAGAGTGAAGATATTTCCCTGGTATTCTCAATCATATAAGCACTCTTCTTGTGGACATAACAGGCTTTCATGGAGCGTCGGTCCCATTTATTGAGGGGTTTACCTGGCGTGCTCAAAATTAATTTTGAATCCTTTTTGCCGATGGAGAAAACTTCTAAATTTTGCCAATGTTTAGCTGAAACAAGCTTGACCAATCAAGTTGAGATCACGACAAATGAGAATGGGCAGTTAACTTGGGTGTGCAGATGTAAAGACAGTACGCCTCCTCCTCGTGGCCGTGGTTACTAATTGACTCGACAGGCACTGACAGGGTCGCGTAAGGATAAGCACAGGATCTAAGTGGTCGTAAATAATAATTGAGACAGGGACAGACAGGCCCAGATGAGGTCAGAGAGTGTTCGGTAAAAGGGGCGTGGCCGGGTCGAGTGGTGGATAAAAGCCGGCGTGGAACAGGGCTCTGGGCTACTGTGGGGGAACCAAGAAACTGTCATCGCCGTCGTCATCTTGGAGCGGGTCATCTTCATCATCTTGGATCGGGCACCTTGTAGTCTTGGAAGGCTAGAGTTAATATTGTCTCCGTGACTACTACGCGTCCGCTCCTGTGTAGCCAGCCAACTACATAGAGAGCATCGCGTAGAGTCACAGAAGTTACCCAGCTGTATATCGTGAACTCGCGGTTCCTCGTTAAATTATCAGTGAGTCGGCAGACTTAATTCACAATAAATATACGTATAACTGAGCAAAGACGGTGTCTCTGGGAGCTACATTACAAGGAGATAATGGCTATGTAAGTGTGGAAGTTATGGCCATGAATTTGGTGGTCATTGTTTTTTTATTTCTGGAGATGATTTTGCAAAGGTATCACAATAGATTAAAAGTAGCAGTAAGGTTTAGAAGAACTATACCTCACAGCCATGGTATGTGTTGATCGTAAGAGGTTTTTTTTTGTGAGATACCGTGCGTAACTCAGTCGGGTATGGGTTAATGGCTTCCATGCCACCACATATGGGAAAATATATTTTTATGAGGTGGCTGAGTGGCTCAGCGGTCAGATACAGCGAGCTGTCACCACTAAAATCATGGGTGAGAAACCAGGCAGCCCCTTGTGATTAAACCGGTTCTCCTCAAGTGCATGATCTTGATGCAGCTAATTCGGCTGTGACGGTCCCACCTGATGACGGAGACTTGTGTTGCCTCCGAAACGTCGTGAATTTTATTTTTGTTTTGTTTTATTTTACTTTCATTAATTTTAATGTTTTTACCTACGTGACGTTACCGAAAAAACCTGAGAATATGATGTTGAAGGTTTGAGCTCAGTCATCAAAGGCTGTGTTTAAAAAAATCCCATCATATACAAATGTGGTGTTTGCCAAAAAAGTGGCTTCCTCCAAATATGAGAATACATTTTCCTTCAGTGACATGTTATGGACACTCTTTGCAGGGTATATATATAAAAGTGTCCCTAGTTTGGATAAACGAAAAAAAAACTATTGAAACAATTTTCAGAAGTAATTATCTGCCGGGGTCATCCTCTAACATGGGGTGGACCAATGCTAGCCGCGAGAATTCCAATAACAAAAGTGGAATGTCACTGGGTGAAAAAGGGGAGAGAAAAATCACGTACACGGCACAGCCCAGAGAAAATGATTCGTGGCTTGCCATGTTGTCTCACCCATACACATACGCATGCTGGAAATATGCATTGTGCAGGCCTAATGGGGTCTGATTTACATAGACCTATTCACATTTATAATACTACTCACTACAACAGGATTAATTAAACTGTCATTATTATCCCTTTTTTTGTACCAACTCAATACCGTTACAATTCCTCACACTGATACCTCCAAACACCTTGGTGAGACATTTTATTAATCTCTAGAATGCATTTCAAATTTATTCAAACTCTCAAGACTCATTGCACTTCAGTAAGACTGATATTTTCCAACAAATGACAAAATGTACTGCCCTCTGTTCATTGCTACTATAATATGAGCATCAACCCCATTTTTCACATGTTTTCCAGAATATTTAGGGCTGTATACCCGCAATATATTCTGAATAAAACCAAAACATTCGTAAATAATACTACGTTTCAGGTAAAGGCTCTTCTTCATAGGGGCCAGAGAAACTGAGTGAAAACGATTTGAACTCATTTCTGCATGGCAAGCTGATAGAACATGTGAAGATAATTTGTCGTCCAGGCGTTAACCAGTCGAGGGACTTGCCGAACATCTTTTTCTATCAACTAACCATGAAGAGATATCCAATCCAGTTCGTCACGCTAACCATGGGAATTATACTGCTAGTGACAGGTTTTGATTTCTGGTGGGAACGAGACCAGAAAGAGGACAGGAAGCCACCTCATTAAAATAGATATTGTTCAGCCAGCAAGAATGAATGAATTAATGCCTCACCACCTGAAATGTAGATTGAGTTAATTCATTAAGATGCCAAATTGCACCATTGGGCCAGGATGCAATGTGGCAGAAGCTTTTGATAATTATACTCAATACAAAACACTTGACTTTGGGAAGGATTTTTAATGATGTTAAATATCTACTCATGGGCATTTGTTCATATTACAGTTAAAGACTTCATCGAAAAATATTCTTAAATTACATATCTATCAAGTATCTGGTGTATAGTGCCATCACCAACTATTATTCACTCGATCCTTGCTGTCTCTCGATCTCTTTGCTATAAAGCAGGGATATCGCCAAAACACTTGCCGATTACATACATATGTTTTTTCCGTATAGGGCAGCGTTACTTAAAAACGTGTTAAGTTTTTTTGTTAAGTGTGCACCACAGGGGAAACATATAAGTATGAAAAGGACCATATTTTGCCAAAACACTCAGACCATCCCTTCCTCTCAGTGAAAGTAAAATAAATAGTGGTTATTATTTTAACATAACTTGTTATTATTACTCTTTGGTTCTTTCGGTAAAGTCACGTAGGTATAAAATAAAACGTGTTATTGCGTGTGATATAATCCCTGAAGAGTCAGCCGTGCTCTATTATTGATTGTCTAAACGAATGCAATGCTTTCATTAAAGGTTATCCATGAATGTAGGCCACGTCGACTTTTTCTCTTAGGAGAAAAAAAGTGATATGGGTTTGTCTGGCATTGTTTTGTGCAGATATAAAGTGGACCAACAACAATAATGTCAATGGAGGCCTTAGTCAAGGTAAAAAAAGAATGCCCATGTGAATAGTAAAATAGATTTTTCTTTACATGCTAGAACTAATCACCAAATTCTGAGTGCATACCCAGATTTAACGTGTAGATATTTAATTAATGCAAGATAGCCCGGGTCTTGAGGATTATAACAATGCATGCTTGTTGACTGACAGCATGTGAAATAAAAAAAAACACGGAGACGTTGGTATTTGTTTCCACTGCAGGCTGCCATGTAACCTCAGCGTATTCAATGAAATAGCTTTAAAAATGGATATAAATTATTTTACTTACAGCAGTAATAAGCTGAAATGGCACTTAATAAACCACAACCAATCACGGGGAGAAACTGATTTTTTTACTTTGCAAAGCAATATTAAACAAAGTGTCCATTGATTTAGTATTAGATGCCCGTTATTGCTTTTCCAGGAGCGCAGGCCGGATAAGACAGACGCTCGCCCTGTTTGCATCACTGACTAAGCATCGATCAAGTGCACAGTGCTAACGATGCAAATAACTGTGCAAAAACATATATATGCTCACGAGTACATAAAGAAATGAATTAACATGCACGACGAGGATCTCGCATTAATAAATTCAAAATGGCATCCAGAAGAAAACAAGCTTCTTTCTTTTTTTCAAACAGAAGTCTACAACTAAGCGCATTAGTCCCAGAGCTACACGTGGCTCCGCCGTTTAACCTGGCTGCCAATACGGTAATGGCGCGGCAAAACCCACGTGCGCGCTGGCCACACTTTTGCTTCGATCTTGGATTGCAATTCCCTGTCTGGTGGGAGGCCGACGTGAGGTGAAACCAACGTGGTGAATATTGCACGGGGTGGGGGGGGGGCAAGGATGTTTCAGGATGAGATTACACTCTCTTTAAATAGCCAACAGTGAACTAGAAAATACCCCATGAAATATGACAGCTGATGCCCCCTGCGCCCCCCCCCCACCACAACGCCCAAAAAGAACAGTTATTGGGGAGCGCTCTCAGACGTCACACACACAGAGATACGCAAATACCACAAATATCCCTTCCTATAGCCTGAACAGACTGTTGGGGCAAGTGCTGTTAGCGAGCACCTATGAAGTCCGGCACAGCACACACCGGGTGGGTGGCCAGCATCATGCCCAGCCGCCTTTGTCTCCCACGTGGCAATGTTTAGACATTGCACCAGGTACTGATTTGAGGCTGAGTCGACCTAGCGGAGGCCCAAAATCGGTTCAGATAATCGTCACTGATGTTGGCCATGAGCAGGAATCAAACTCGGGCCACAAGGTTCGTAACGTAGCGTGCTAACCCTATACACACAGACCCGCACATATATTACAAAGATCCTCCGAACAGCATTATAGCCTGTTGGAACACGTGCTATTAGCGAGTACCGATTGATACTGCCATTGTTCACAAGGGGTTGGAAAATTAGCACCCTATGTCTCTCCATGGTTACATATTGCACCAGGTATTCATTCAATATTTTAAGGCTGAGTCGAACTAAAGGAGGAACAGGGTCAGTTCAAATATTTGCCGCCAACATTAGCCGTGATCGGGAATCTATCAGAATCTTTATATATCCTGGAGAAATCCGATGAGCTATGAAGCTCTTTTTCACAGATGTCCATTAGGGGCGGGTCAGCTAATTCGTAGAAAAGTGTGCTAACCACTGCGTTGCCACTTCCCACACATATATACAAACACACAGGGATAATACAGAGCTACCTCTGAAATTCCCTCAAGTTAACTTTGGTCCACACAGTAGAGGGCAGCACTTTACCACACACTTTGCCACTGAGAGCAATGTTAGTTACATGACAGTAAAACCAATGTTTTAAATTCTCTGACCTAGAATGTAGAAAAAATTAAGAATCCAAGTTGAATGTGATGGTATTTTGTTTGTGCAGTCATTGGTGAGTAGCCACAAACTATACATTTCTTACACTGCAAAACATTATTTATTAATAAGCAGCTACCTTTATTCAAACCCAGGATCTGGGTCCAGGCACTCTGACCTCTGTGCTAACTGGCCTCCTCCAAGCACTTATTTCTGAAGGCATTCCTAAAATGGCCAAATTCATATTCCATGGCAGATTTGTGAGACCTGATATCAATGAGGATGGTAAATCTATATTAGAATTAAATGGTACTTAGTTGTAATTGTGTTAGGGTAAAGGTCTATTGACTTGCATGTTAAAGTCCTCATGCCATAAAATGTATAGAAATTCAAGAGTTCAGCAAATATATTGTTGACGTGGTGTAAAAGGTTGCCAGACATGTTGTTTGGTATAATAAAATCCCATGATTCGTGTATGAAATTGGCTGCGACCTCTTTACAGCCACTTCGTCGCAAAGCACTCTTGATGTGCTCATGGGATTTTCAGAGACTTTTTTTAAATGGCCCGTCACTTTTGGCGGCCTTTTTATGGGCGTGTTTGATAGGTGGCACATGGTCCTGTGGTTTTATAGCTAAATCTAGTTAATCCTGCGAGGTTGTCTACAAATCCTGTTTCATGGAAGAGTGGTCATGTTGGTGCTGGTATTAGCAGAATTTAACAATAGGTGACAACTCACATCATTGAAGCATAGCCACAGTATCCACCCTCCTTTTAATATATTTCCAATGTTAATACAAAACCCTGTACTCTAAAGCATGCCAACTTTAGTCAAAGTTCATTCATCATATTCAGACCCAGGCTTACCGCAGCTCAGCTTGATAGTTTGTACAAAAACAGCATTAAGCCCAACGTTAATCTCATTTCTATTATTACACTACCTAATATAAAAAACGCCAACCCATAGCTCCTCTTTGACATCTCTAGCAGTCTCTGTGATAAGCAGACTATGTACCGTTCAACATTGCTAACACAGAATCCTACATTTCGAGCTCATCGGCTCAACCAATATAAGGTTTCTACAATGCATGGGTTACATTTAAGATCCCATTTATTGACTCGAACCCAGAAACCGTTGATAAACTGGTTAACACTTAGTGTATGTATATAAAAACGACAAGTGGATTATTTAATTGTGCGTACTCTGTTTAGTTCCTCTCATAAAACAATATAATATTTTAGAACCTGGTTCATATTCCATTCATGTGTCACTTGAACCCTGGACACCCCTGCAAACAAGATGTTCCATTTCCAGGGATTTCCCACGTAAAAAGTTGGGAAAAAAATGTATACTGAAACTTCCCACGTTGTGCATGTTTCTCTGCAACATGGACTAAACAGGAGGGCCGACCTTGCTCGAATGAAGGCAGTCCCAAAGAAGAGGGCAAACAGAGATTTTGGCAGAGCAGCAGGATGTCACTGAGGGCACCTTGATATAAGAATGTCTGATAATTTCTGCCCATTCTCAGAATCAATGTGAGACTGTGTTACCTAAACCTGGGGCCTGCGACAAAGAGGTGGGTACCTTGGCATCAGTACCACATGAACAAAGCACCAACACATGCTTTTTGTTGCCACTCAATACTTCCATCACAGATGTGACGTCACCGCTCAATTGCCGTGGAAAATATTACATGCATTATTGCGCCCCCCCAAAATACAAAAGTATATCTTTATACTTTTTGCATTGTGTACAGTCTGGAAGCTACCCACATGCCAAATTTAAAGTTTGTTGCATGTTGGGAAGTATGCTAAACATTTTGAACAGACACACATTCACAAATTTCCCTTTTATCTATATATAAGGGATTTTTTTGAATATGTGTGTCTGTTCGAAATGTTTAGCATACTTCTCTAAATCTATCCCCCCCCCCAACCCCCCGCGTAGGCCGTGTATTAATCCAAGACAAGAATCCAAGTCTCGGGCGAAGCCGGGTAGTAAAGCTAGTATGGTATAGAATACATCGTGGATTGTCAATCCACACAAAGTTGTAGGTCCTCAGTCAAAATCGCAGTATCTATCTCTTACAACAACGACAACAGTCTATCTTGTGTTGAACCAAGTTGCATTATTTGAGAAGCTCACAGATGCCTGAAATATATATAAACTGTTACAACAGTGGGGTAAGGCCCACGGAGCTATATAGCTATTTTTCAGAAGCGATCTGGCCACAATTGATAGTTCAACGAAGTGGCTTGTCATGTGAACATTTATAACAGCCAAATACTCTAAACGCACATTTCTAAATGCGGAGGGGAAAACCGGAAGACCCAGAGAAAAATCCACGAGACCACGGAAAGAACATGCAAACTCCAAATAAAAAGGAATCAGGATCGGGATCGAACCCACAACCCTTCTGTATACCAGGCAAAATAGTAAACATCTTGCCACCAAGGCATCCTTACATAGGCAAGAGAACAGATGGGGTAATGTGGTACAGGAAGATTTTTCAGCAGGTGATCTCCTCCGTAAGAGACGTCATGACATCTATTACATGCAGCCGTACTATATGGAAAGAGGAAGTTTGTGTGTAGATAATATGGTCTACAAAAAGCACCTTCCTTATTGCCATGGATGAGTTTCAATGAAATGTCAAATTGGTTAATCCTAACGAGAAGTCAGTGGCTATTGATTGCTTCAATGTGCATCGGTAGCTGCAGTGTTTGATTAATAAACCTTTCGGCACCAGGAAACACCAATGTCTTGTACTCCCATTTTAGTTGCTATCTCTAATGGTAATTTCCTACATAGTCATTTCATAGATGTCATTAGGCGAAGCTGATTATAATTTGTATTTCTATAGCTTTTTAATGGCTAGGATTGCTCGCTTAAAAAGCGGCATGGCACATTGGTGAATAGTGCCTACATTCTAGACTTTGTTGTGGTCCAAGCTTTACCAGCCAAGCATTGTATCAGCGTTTGTTTATCATGTATCATCGTGGTATTTTGCATACATGGTAATAATGTCTTGTTGGGATTTGAGTATAATGAAGTGAAAATTAACTTTATTGTTGTTAAAACTATTATTCCTTTGTGTTATGAATGTCGAGTAATGATTACTGTGTGGCAGGCACCGTGAGCAGGAATGCAATTGTTTTTCTTGCTTGATATTTGCAGCATTTTACGTGTGATACGTGCGATACATGCTTCTGCATTCGTGTGAACGTGTGGGTTTGCACCACATTCGGCAATTGGCAAGTAAATACATAAATGCCTATACATTTGAAATATTCTTATTATGTTTAAGGGTGTTCCTGTGTACAGAAAAATAACTGCCAAAGATAATAAAGACCAAGAGTTTCATAAACAGCAGTTGCAGGAGTCGCCAGTGTCTCGCTTGTCTCACTCTCAGGAGTGCAGCCCTCTTTACATGAAATCAGGGACGGCTACGCGGAGTCCAAAAAATTGTATGCACCTCCGATTAGGACGGTTGGCAATGTGCGGTGCGAAAGAAGTTCAACATACGTATACCAAAAGCCTGGTGTTTTTCAGCACAGCAACTGTTGGAGGCTCTTTTCTTCCCCGCATTTTGCCGAGGCCCCCGCAGCACACCAGACGTCAAAGGGGCCAGCTGCTTCAAACATTAGAGCCAAGTCGACTCACCCCTAGTGAAGGCATCTTACCATACCCCAGGAGTGCCGTCTTACTACCATCCATACAGCATGCCAAGGAGTTTGAAATACCAACCGGTTTACTGCTATTGGATTTGACAACTTCCGTGAACTGACCGAGGGACATGGGAGCATGTAAATGCAAATGTGACAACTCCCTGTTATCTTTTACTTTACATCTAAGAGGAACCATGTAAAATAAAAGCACCCTTTGTGCACAATTTGACATGGACAAGAGATGGATTAGAATTCGGGAAAAAAGTCGCCGCAATGTTTGCGCACTAGATGACACAGGGTTTATCAATTCAGTTGGAATTTTTGCAATGCGCGAGAATGTAGAAGAGTGCAGCTGTACTCACTGGCCGTCTGCTTGCCAAGGTTTCTCCTCTCATTGCAATATGATTTATGACGCATGGCAGCTGAGTACAGACTATAAGGTAAAAAAAATACAGACAATCTATAAGAAAAGCTATCTGATAAATGTACCCTTTTGTGAGCGATTTTCTGGGGGTGAGCGGATTCAGGGTTATGCGAGGGTTTGAGACAGGAAAAAAATGATTCTCTATGATTTGCACGCAAGTATGCACAATGTGGGGAGCTTATGCGCACTATGTGTGCAATATGTGCAGTGTTTTTCAAAAGTTGTTTTTGCCGAGAAGATTTATCACTGGCGTTACATATAGGCTCTCTGTTAGCTTCGTGAAATTTCCACGTTTTTCTTTTCACAAACGTTTTGGAAAAGCGAGCAGCAGCAAACACTGTACTGTACTTGCATTGTTGTTCATGCATTTCACGAGCACCACTATTGACTTTTTAGCTAAATGCAGACAAGACGGCGTGAGCAGTGCAAACGAGAATGTATTCGTGTTATGTTTTTAATGGCTGGAGAAGAAAGGTGATAACATTCGACCAGTTATACTTGACAGAAGATAAAAGGAGCTCGCATAAAATGCAATTAAGGGCACATCTTTTTTGCAGTGAAAATTCTTCCAATGTGCAAATTATGCTATCAGCCAATAGCCACCACCCATATAAACGTGCAAATTAGGAATGCTGCTGTGCTTATTTGTTTCTAAACGCAGCTGCTGGATACACAGTAATGCACAAGCACTGTGTACAATGCCAAACTTGTGCCATTTTGTATATAATAATTGTTTTTTTTACCCTTTTATCTGGCAACAAAACTGACACTTTTTTTTACAAGGAGTCATGTTTGCATTGACCACAATCCCTGCAGTTGGAATACAAACAAAATACATAACTCTGATAATGTATGCACTGTCCTTGGAATTGATTGGTCCACACCCGAGACAGCTTTCCTTAGAGCCTAGTCTCACATGGTATTAGACCAGATGACGCCAAAAGGCGCACAACTCAAAGACAATGCATCATCAAAGTATGAGAATTCGGGGTAAGCATTTACACCATTGGAACCTCATTTGCCAGTAGCTAAATATGATAATTGTTTTTTTTACCCTTTTATCTGGCAACAAAACTGACACCTTTTGTACGTTCATCTTTTTGCTTGTCAAACAATTGGAAAATGACAATATGGATGACTTTAAATCCGACTATTGATCCAACAATTTGAGTTTTACTTTAATCCGATTCAAATTTTGCCGCAACCCAACAACACTAATGATGAAGATAAATAGGTGCCGAAAGGTGTGTCAAAGAAAGTAGGCTGTCCAGCACATGGGTTAAGAGGAGTCAGGTAGATTATTAACCAAGTCAAACACAAGCAGTGGCGCAGCGGTTAGTGCACTGTGCTATGAGCCCAGCAAACAGGTTTTTTTTATTCTCCACCACAGGCATTGCGAGTTACTTGAACCACAATACAAGCCCCCCACTACTCCACGAAATAGCACTGACCAATGGAGTGAAGTATGGTCAAAACAATATTCGTGCCCAACACAGCATGGTGATGTCTTCATCCAGCAGTGGATTGACAAAATGCTGTACATCTACATACATCATCGTAACGACCTTGCATTGCTTCGGCATACTACTATACCTAATGCGTTTAAAGATTAAACAAGCATGTAAAACGTAATTCAATTTATGTGTATTTCAGTTGATTGAACATTGGTGTCTCTGGCAAATTAACTAATACACATGGGGGCTCTTCAATCTTTCCCTTGTTTCGTTCCATGTCTGAGTCACTTTGGCAGCTCACTTGCCGGGTGGCAGGGCTCTTCTGGTTTGTTTTCAAGAGCAGATTTGCCCCTAATCGCAATGCCCCCCTATCATAATAATGTCGACCACACACCCTTAGGTGCACCTGACACTAATAAAGTTGTACATTTTTACACTGATAGACAAAATGTTCTGGGTAATTTGAGCAAGTTGACAAAAAAACATCCCTCAAGACTTTTGACAAATCTCATGAACGCCGCCAATTCGGTGCACAGAGCCGAGTTGCAATAACGCTGCCTGACAGCCATGAGCCCACTGAAACAGCGGTACACATTTAATTAACATATTGCTTTTCATATGGTTCTATATCTACGATGCTCCATCGTCACAGCCATCCTCGTTTGTACGTCAAGAATTACCTTTTTGATCATATTTACCCAAAACGTTATTTTTCAATTCAGAAAAACATATTTTTCGGGTCCAACAAAACAATTCGGAAGGGGCAATAGGGTACAGGAAATAAAAGCTAAAGGTGCGAGCCTGAAATGTGTTCTTGCCACTGCTCGTGGAAGGACGGCCACTAGAGGAAGCTCTAGAGAGGGCTTCTCAGAAAACAAACGCCACTTATCTTTTGTAGAATCACACTTGTGCAACGCTCTTCCCTCAAAGGTGAGACAAGCCCACTCCTCGGGCTGCCTTCAAAACTAAGATGAACACAGATATATGTATCAAGGTAAACGGCCAATCCCTTGGGCAATAACTATTTTTGCTTCTGTATTGAAGCCAACATAAGTGTTGACAGGTCTTCACTTTTTTTTTTATATGCAGTCTATATTAAATAATAGTGTGTTTACACTAATTGCACCATATTAACTTTGAATGCTTTTATAACTAATGGGCGGAATTTTTTTTATTTAAACTGGAAATAACCCTGTCCTTTGGACGTGACTGTCCATGCCTCTCCAGCCAGCCATCAAAACGTGTTTTTAAATAGAGGCAGTACTCGACTCACGAACACCCAACTTACAAATATCTGCACTTATTAAGCAGCTTCCATGAGATGTATTTTTTTTAGTTTTTTTACATCGACTTAAACGCGAACTCGCATTTGCAAACTGAACCGCGGAACCATTTTGTTCAGTGAAGCAATCCCCCGCGAGATGGGACTGAGTGTTTGAACGTATGTGTGTGTGAAAGTGAGTGTGTGTGTGTAAAGGTATGTGTGTAAAGGTTAGTGTGTGCGGGCGTGTGTGCGCGGGCGTGTGTGTCCACGCGTGCCCCCGTGTGTATGTGGGGAGTGGTAGTGCAATGCTTAGCGCGAACTGTACTACCAACCTGGCAACCCGAGTTCGATTCCTGCTCACGACCAAAACTAGCGACGGTTATCTGAATGGTTCCTGAGCCTCCCCTAGGTCGATTCAGCCTCAAATGAGTACCTGGTGCGGTGTGCAAATATCGACACTGGGGAGTCAAAGGTGGCCAGGCATGGTGCTGCCCAATCACCCCCTCGCGTGCCGTGCCGGTCTTCATAAGCACTGATCGCAAGCAGAACTTGCCCAAAAATTGTTTTGACAATACGGGGGGTCGTTGTCGTTGGTGTGTGTGTATGTCTGCGTATGAAATTGTTTGGCCAGCTTCTGTTTGGGCGCATAGAGGGAGCTAAACGGGCTGGAGAAGAGATGGACTGATGCAGTATGGGAGGACGTGGAGCTGAGTGGACTTGCTGACTGGAACAAGCGGTGTCAAAATAAGCCTCAATGGAGGATGATCGTGAAGGATGCTATTGGACAATTGGAGGCAGTCGCCCTCCAGCAACAACGGAAGGCAGAGGAGCGACGCTCACAACAACGAGCGGATCGCTGGGCGGTACAGCTGGTGCATCTACCAGCCATCTTAGTCAGCCAACCCATGGCACCTGAGTCTGTCCCGAGACCTGTCAGCGATCCTTTAATACTCTTTCTTCACGTGACCTCATGGTGCACCTGGCCTGGCACAGGCGCCATGGTGACGTCACCGTCACTTAGTGGTGAATGGCGGGTATTGGTATGCAAGCGAGGGGGCACTCAAAGTGTGCCGATCCATGGATAATGAGTTTACATCACAGATTCACCTGGATCTGCCGATCTCAGGCACCCCAGATAACAGGGGTGTGTATATGAGCAGTTGCATTATCGTAACAGGAAGGCCGAACCGCAGATAATGTAAAGAATTTTAAATCCTCTCATCCTCAGAGACAGGAATAGTCGTGAACAATGAACGTGACAGAAGTAAATGTATTACCTTGGTCAAACAAGCAATGTGCCCGCATTTATCGTTGTTGATGATCCTAAGCCAGTGTTGGAAATTCCACATTCCGATGGCAGTCTACAGAGGTGTGGACTCGAGTCATGCGACTTGGACTCGAGTCAGACTCGAGTCATGATTTTGATGACTTCAGACTCGACTTGGACTTGCCTCATCTTTGACTCGACTTGACTCGGGACTCGAGAGCAAAGACTTGAGACTTACTTGTGACTTGCACAACAATGACTTTGTCCCACCTCAGAGGTGTGGACTCGAGTCATGCGACTTGGACTCGAGTCAGACTCGAGTCATGATTTTGATGACTTCAGACTCGACTTGGACTTGCCTCATCTTTGACTCGACTTGACTCGGGACTCGAGAGCAAAGACTTGAGACTTACTTGTGACTTGCATAACAATGACTTTGTCCCACATCTGGCAGTCTATGCATAGGACAATCACTGTTAACTTCCAAAAGAGTGGTGCTCAATGTAAAAACTCCAAAAGGGCGATAGCTTGTGAAGGTATCTCACCAGTATGAAAAATTTTCAATCTTCCAATCGTGAGTCACACGTTCCAATCAGTACCACCTGGCGAAAAAGCAACTCAATAACTGGAGGTCGTTGCACAGATTAAATGATGACATGGACACAAACGCAGTGCCACGGATATTTTACTCCATGCCATTTTGTAAATACAGAGACTCCCCTACTTACGAACACGTTAGGCTCCAGAGGTTTGTTCGTAAGTTGTACTCCTGTTTGTTCGTAAGTCCAACTTTACTCCTGTCAATTCCAAACATGTTGTTACGGCATGTACACTAAATACGGGGAATGGCTTTACAAGTTTTATAATCTCCTGTAGATGTAGATGCCACGGGTTCTTCACGTTCTGCAGTTGTAGATGCCACTGGTTCTTCATGTTCTGCAGATGTAGATGCCACTGGTTCTTCATGTGGCATCTACATGACATACGGAGAGGTTTGTTCGTATCTCTGAAAGTTAATTAATGTAATCACGAATTAACTATGGAATGATAAATAAACAATAATGTCATAAGAGGAATGTTTAATATAAATGGCGACATTTTGGGCAATAATGGCCTTTCCTCGTAGCACGTAAATAGAGAGGCCAGAGATATAGTGGATAATAAGAACTGCATATTGCACTTAACACCATGGGGCCTGATGATAATGAAACTGTTCAACAAGCTTTCTAATTACCAGTATTTAAATAGGCATATGGAATTACCTTAGAGTAGTTATTGTGTAACAGACCAACCAGACAAACCATTTAAGAACGAAATAATATGAATAAACACATTCATATTAAAAGTATAAATCTAAAATGTTGCTGGAATATTGCATTGTGGGAGAAATATGTTCTCGTGAGAACAAGGCATCTTCCACCTAGCTGTGCATTCCTGGGCCCAATCAGTATCTCAATGTAATGGATTTAACCACCCGACACGCCTGAGGTAAGGGAAGTCTGAAAAATATAACGCGAGGTGCATCTTTGAAAGTAAAATAAATGAAATTTAACTAAAAATGCTTATGGGATAAAATCCAACCAAAAGTCGAATAAGCATACATTGTTCTCAGCTCTAGGATACCTTGCCAGTGTCCAAGTATTCGTTATGAATAAAATACATTTTTTTTAAAAATAGAGAACAAATCACATTCATAAAGATGTGTGCAGACAGCTGAATAGCATTCTTCCTACCATTGACGTTTCAGAGCATAGCCACTCACTGCCATGAGAATACGCTAACTCAGTATGCAAAACATTAGCATAACTGTTAACATTCAGTCGATCCTCAAACAATTAACTTTACTAAAAATATGGCTTTCAAATTGACATTGCCTGAAGGAATATAATTTTATAGCAGTGGCACTAAACCTTATTTTGTTATAATAAGGAGCCTCACAACATGTGTACTATTTTTGTATATAAACACACGTTTTAATCTTGTTTTCCTCTTGCTGAACTCTAAGTGTATCCATCTTTACAATGTCATTGGTCGATGCCCAGGTCCATTTCCAAGCCTCATAACAGTAAATAATCCGCATGTCGAATGGCAGAGACCAAATTGGTACCTATTTTACACAATTTAGAGGGATCATGGGCCCAGTCAAGCCGCAACTGACATTTTACCTCTGCTTATCAGGACACCCATGCCTAAAATGTGAGACTGATTTATGCTCAACGTAAACCAGCGGTCCCCAACCTTTTTGGCACCAGGGACCGGTTTCATGGAAGACAATTTTTTCACGGACCGGGGGGGAAGGGGGTTCATCGTTGGGTATTTCCCCTTTTTTAAAGAAGCTCTCCAGTGACGTTTGTTTTTACTCATTTTAGCTAGGGTTAGCTTGTGGGGTTACCAAAACTGTGACTGAGACAAGTGCGCAGTGCGGGAAAGAGGGGCGGACAGAAGTGGAAATGGAATAATGGGCGGGCCACGCGCGGACTCACCGCTCACCTCCTGCTGTGCGGCCCGGTACCTAACAGGCCACGGACCGGTACCGGTCCGGGGCCCGGGAGTTGGGGACCCCTGACGTAAACGTTACGGTTTCATTTTACGACTGCAAATGCGTCATTGTGTTGACATAAACACATATAATGTATCACGTATGCATTATTCTTGTATAAATATATCAATTTGTGGACACAGCTGCAATTGAGGCATGTTGTGGCTCTCCAACAACTCGAAGAAATGCACCTCAATGTAAACATGTGAGTGTAACGAGTCTGCACAGCATATTGCTCATTGACATTCAGAGCTCCTGAGATGTTTTTATTTTTTGTTATGTTATACCAGTTTAGCTTTCTACCCTGGCATGCATGCACGTGAAAAAATACCTCCCTTTGATATATTCTACTTTAAAATGTTTTTAGTTACTTGTAGAAATGTAAATCGCAGACGCTAGAGGACTACACACGTTAGTAGATGTTTAATATCACAGAGATACGTAATGGCAGCATTATGGTGCGATGATTTCACTAATGAGGGGAGCTGCGAGGGACGGGTTAGACCTTTGTGGGCACTACAACCACAGCGAGCTCAGAGCAAGGTGTTAAAAGGAGAAAGAGAGAGAGAGGTTCAAATGAAAATTATTCAAGACCATTATGGTGATCATGCAAATGATGATTAGACCACCACCTCTTCCAGAAAAGTGAGTGCACTCATAAAAGGTGTTAGCTAGACGATAGATGGGAAGCCAGGCAGATGGGAAGCCATAGCAGGAGTAAGTTGACTGTTTAACACAAAGAGTTGCTCCCCTCATCTATGGCGATTCAACTGACACATTTTAGTTGAAGGTGTCCTCAACAACCATCTCGCTCGTTGGGAGTGCGGATCTGCCAGAGGATGAGGTTGTCCTCACCGCTGCCCATCCACACGTATCCAAACTGCTTCCTGAAATCACGAATCTAACAAATCGCGCTCATCGCGTGGCCCCTGCAGCTCCCGGCTGAGTGCTTGCGGGCTCCATCATGCACCCCCCCTCCCCGAATAGTGGCACTCTCTGCATTTGTGAAAGACACTAAACGTGTCCTACACATTTTTTTAAATAATGTTACTTTTAGATGCACCAAGAAACTATATGGTAACGGAGATTCATATTCTTGGGTCTTTCGGTAAAGTCACGAAGATAGGTTAAAAGAAAATAACCAAAAATTAAAAAAAACTACGACGTTTCGATCGCAACACAAGCGTTCGCCATCAGGAAAAAAAAGAGGGGACAGCTGCTGAGGCAAACTGTTTTAAAGGTTTAAAATGGATGTAGCCCAAAGGTCAAACACTAAGTGGGTGGGGCTAGTAATGTTAATGTGAGAAACTAGCATGTAAATATTAGATCGGAGGGTGACCTCCACGACGACGGCACAGAAGTGGCTATGTTAATGTGAGAGATTAGCATCTTAATGTCAGATCGGAGAGCGGCCTTCACGAGGGCGCGGAGGTGGCTATTTTACTGTGAGAGATTAGCATGGGCTACACCCATTTACACCTTTAAAACAGTCTGCCTCAGCAGCTGTCCACCTCTTTTTTCTTCCTGATGATGAACGCTTGTGTTGCGATCGAAACGTAGTAGTTTTTTGTTATTTTTTGTTATTTTCTTTGAACCAATCTACGTGACTGCAGGAATAATTATGTGTTTCTTTCGGTTAAGTCACGTCTAAAGATAAAATAATAAATTAAATTAAATAATAGAATACGACGTTTCGATTGCAACACAAGCAATCATCATCAGGTATAATGAAATAGCGACAAAATCTAACCAGAAAACTATAGACAGACATATTAGCAGACAGATATCACCAAGATACATAGCGAGAGCAACACAGGTAACAGAGAGGGGTGATCGTCTCTGTGGGGTGGCCTTAAATAGACAGAGGGGGGGGGCGGAGGCAGAGAGAGGGAGGAGGGTTAGAGAACAAATTAGCATATCAATGAGTGGTCAACAGACGTGGTGCTGCGAATGCGATGGCACGGCAAGCAAGCCTGAAAATCAGGAGAAGGACACACTAAAATGAAATAACCTAGTAAAATATCGAAATGTAATGTAATACAACACAGAGGGTCGGTCAACACACAATTAACGCATAGCCTGGTTGATTACGTATTTCAAAGATTGCTAAGTTAGAATTTAAGTGTGAACAATCTAAAGAGAGGACACAGGCAGAGAAAACAAGTCGCCAGAGAGAGAGAAAAAAGATAAGCTTAAAACTTCCCCGTAGAAGTGGTTCAATCTTAATTTTAGAACTTTCGTGACGAAAGTTCTAAAATTAAGATTGAACCACTTCTACGGGGAAGTTTTAAGCTTATCTTTTTTCTCTCTCTCTGGCGACTTGTTTTCTCTGCCTGTGTCCTCTCTTTAGATTGTTCACACTTAAATTCTAACTTAGCAATCTTTGAAATACGTAATCAACCAGGCTATGCGTTAATTGTGTGTTGACCGACCCTCTGTGTTGTATTACATTACATTTCGATATTTTACTAGGTTATTTCATTTTAGTGTGTCCTTCTCCTGATTTTCAGGCTTGCTTGCCGTGCCATCGCATTCGCAGCACCACGTCTGTTGACCACTCATTGATATGCTAATTTGTTCTCTAACCCTCCTCCCTCTCTCTGCCTCCGCCCCCCCCCTCTGTCTATTTAAGGCCACCCCACAGAGACGATCACCCCTCTCTGTTACCTGTGTTGCTCTCGCAATGTATCTTGGTGATATCTGTCTGCTAATATGTCTGTCTATAGTTTTCTGGTTAGATTTTGTCGCTATTTCATTATACCTGATGATGATTGCTTGTGTTGCAATCGAAACGTCGTATTCTATTATTTAATTTAATTTATTATTTTATCTTTAGACGTGACTTAACCGAAAGAAACACATAATCAATCTACGTGACTTTACCGAAAGACCCAAGAATATGAATTACTGCAGTTACAAAAGCTTCAAGTCAAGAGGTAACGGAGATATTTAAATATATTTGGGAAAAATTGGGAATCAGGCCCTTCAAATCTCTATACGAGGAATTTTGTAAATAAATTATCTCCTACGAGCCCTGGAGCATGTTCTCAAGTGAGGAAATTGCAGAAATCTTCCAACCAATATGTTGACCCACTTGGCCAGTCTTCTCCAAAGATCTAATGCTTTTAAGTTTAATGGACAATTGTACCAACAGATCAATTGAATCGTCATGGAAACAAAAATGGGTCCAATTTTCACCACCCTCTGTGTCTGTTGGGTGTAAAATAAAATAAAAAATACAATTATGTTTTAAGTATACAGTCCGCAAGCTTGCAATGTACTGATTGGCTGCTGCACTAGAGTCATATTTCTCATGCAGGAGGACCTCCAAATCTTCATTGCTGGAATCACCGTCACCCATTATTAGTGTTTCCAGTACACACCTCAGACACTTGCATTGCTTTTAGAATATAAAACTGTCCATCGTAGAGATCCAACGAACCACAAAGGGTCATTACAAACCAGGAGAGTCAAAACAGCCGTATTATACATATCTAAAACATACGTAAAATGCATGTTGTAACGTGATAAAGATTATAACAGTGATGATGTTAGTGATGGAGATTATGGATAATGAAGGATATCATAATGGTGATGATGATGTTTTTTTATTAATATGACGGTTAACTGATTATGAAGATCATGATGATGTGTTAGTTATAGACATGATGGATAACGGTGGAAGTATGGAAGTGGCGATGGTGGAATGGGTTAAGATTATGTGGGTCATGGAGATTACATTTGATAATTATAATCTTGAAGGCTAAGATAGCTTACAATAGATAATAAATATGTTGTGATTTTTGTAGTGGGGGACATGGCAGCATAGACATGGAGAGATAGAGAAATAGAAACACGAAGTAGCACGAAAAAATGGGAAGAAAGAGATAAGGATTCACACAAAGAGAATGAGAGAAACAGAAAGGAATGGAGAGAGACAAATCGATGAAGAGACACTGAGAGTGATGGAAAGATGAATGGAGAAATATATGGAGTATTAACAACACGGGTATCCCTACACACTGCCTATCCCCGCCCGCTATTATTTTATTATTACTTTTGACAATCATCCAAAAGTGGCCGTTTGGCAAGCTTCGTTCGACAGGCGAGCTCAGCTTTCTACAGCAATGGCGGAGGGTGTGGGGTTATGTGCCCTCCCAGCACCCCATCCCCCAGTCCCCGAGGGAGGCGGCTTGCCCTGCTCTCTGGACCAAAAGCTGTCCACACACGACACGATGTGCCCATGCTTAATTTCTACACACAGTACTCCCAAATGTCTTCATAATTTTTGCATACTTATTTACTTTGTCCTCTTCTGCTTATTTCCCATGTGTATACAACTGATGTTGCAAATAAAAGTCTTAATGATCTTGGTTAACATAATTTCACACCTACCTCGACGTAACCGCTGTAATGAGGCTAGGCATGGTGACACGTGCCTGCAATCCAGCGCTGTAAATGGGTTGTTAGGTGGCCAGGAGATGGAAGTACAGAAATTAGTCTGGTGATTAAAAATCATGTAACCTTCTGCGGCCGTCTGGAATGCTCTTCCTATTAGGAAGCCACTGGAGCGATGCACTTTTAGATTTGGGTGGTTGGCGACGTACGGTGTGAAAGAAGTTCAACATACATACATCCCTCAATTAAGCAATATCATTAAACCTATTTATATTTTGACCAAAATTCCAGGAGAAAGGTTCCTCTCCGGACTGAGCGACTCCCTTGACTAACACAATTTAATTCCACACCTTCCCCTGGGTTTATCTACGCCAAGTGGTGTGTACACGATTCACGATCAAAATATTGGTCCTGTAGGTCGCGTTGAGGGGTCACCTCAGCCACATCATCCCTAGAGGGTGACTAGAAACGAATACCGCTGAGAGGGTAATCAACAGAGGTTTTACTTTGCAGAGACCATACCCACCACATGAATGCAGCATTTATGCTGTCACTGGCTCAGGGCAGCCAAAGCAGATGAGCACCAGCACCTACTTTTTGATCTTGCTGACATTTTGACTTTGATGGTTGTATTATTAGCTTTGTGTAATAATGAACGACCAAGAGATAGCTTTATCCCTCTGCATGCAGATGAAAAGTGAGCATTCTTACATTTCAGCCAATAGCACATCATCACAAGGACTTTGTGAGCACAATGTATGCCTTGCCAGAAAGCCACTTCGCTTTTCAGAGTGTTTACAGCGGATAATTAACAAAGGCAAACATTAAAGACAACTGCAAATACATATCCATAATGCTGCTTTTAAATGTACATTTTTGGCAATAGTTTCCTTCATTAAATAAAAAAACCTAAAAAACATCTTAAATCTATGGTGTCCGTGTGCAAACCCTTTTAGTAATATTAATGAATAATGTTTAATTGAAAAGTTTTTGTACATGTGAGCAATATATTTCTCTGGGCGATGAAAAGTTCAATCGGTGCAAGCTTCAGTGTGTTTCATGCTCGGCCTACTTACAATACAGCACCTCCGGCGACATTTATGTTTGACCCAGTGAGCTTTAGACAAGGGGCTACCATGTTCGTATTTTGAACCTGCTAACCAGTGTTGTACTACATACCTCACGGTTATAGATTACAACAAAAACCACAGAACCTAACAACACTATCCAGTACTTTACTTGTAATATTGCTCTGCTTATCTGTACCTAACACTGCGATAAATACTCGACATTCTCTCAACACACGTATCATACATAGACAATACAATTTTGGATTTGCAAATTATATGAATGCAACGGCATCTCATGACGTAGTAAAATAACAAGCATTCATCATGACGATGTTAATACAGTAATGTGGCTTAGAGTAAACTAAACCATTTTTTTTATTTTACGAGGTAGGGTCCACTGAGCTGCATAGCTCTTTTTCAGAAGTGACCTGGCCACAAGTAATAGCTCAATGAAGTGGCTTATCACGTGGAAAATCATTGCAGCCGAATACTCTAAATGCATGTTTCTAAATTTGGAGGGGAAATCCGTAGGAACCAGATAAAGATCCACATGACGATGGGGAGAGAAATATGCAAACTCAAAATATACAGGAGCCAAGGTAAGGATCGAACCCATGACCTCTTGTATACCAGGCGAGGTCGTTAACATCTCGCCACCTTGGCTTAGTGGAGAGGGCACCTGAAAAGTGGTTCTGAAAAGAACGACTGGAATAGAAGCACTGCATGATAATTATGTTAATTATGAATCCCGTCATTTATTTGCTAACGACCAATTATAAGACACTGCCATGTAGTCAAACCTTGTGCCTCAAGACATGGCGAGTTCCCACAATGCATTTAGTACACAACGCTGTGGGAAGGTGAGGGGGCGGGGACACTATTCCATGTTGTGCATTTTTAATTACTGTTCTCGAAAAATGTTATTGCAGTAATTGGAAACTATAATTTGCGGAATTTAAATTGAATGCAATTAAAATGAAACTGTTAGTTCATAATACTCTAAGATATCTGCATGTTATACAATGGATACAACGACAGTGCATAACTATTTCAAATTCACCACAGTCTCACAGTACCTATAAGAAAAGACTCAATTATAACTTATTGCCATACTCTGCTGAAACAACTAGAATGCTCAAGTGGGAGACGTGGAAACCTTAATGTTTAAAAATGCACATGTATTTCAGGAAGCAGTGGCTCATTGTTGGGCCTGAGCTGTGTACATACTCTAAATAAAATTTATAAATCCTGGAAAACATGACAAAATCCATTTCATATCAGATATAACAATTATTTTAAATGTCATGATTCACTATTTAGTGACAGTGGCTTTTGCTGCGATTAGCCCGACCATCGCTCGTACCTGTTGCAGTGGCCACATCGGTGAACGTTCCGTCTCCATTGTTCTTGAACAGGAAGTTGGGACCGTGCTCGTTGTCACAGAAGATGTCCGAGATGTTGGTGTTCATGATTGGACCAACAGTCACTCCACGGCCACCTGTCAACAACAAAGATTTTTTTTTTAAATGTTGAACGAAATATTCTCTATCCACTGCTGAATGAAGGCCCCCAAGGTTGTTGGTGCTTTGCTTCCATTGTTGCATCGGTGCAATCCAATAACACTGTTCATACCCTGGAAAAATGCAATCAAATCTCAATAACATTAATTCAGTTTAATTCAACTCAGGACTGTTGAATATTTCAGACAGAGATTTATTTTACTACTACTACTACAAAATAAGCAGAGCCTGCTGCATATTACACGTGCAGGGTACATTGGATTACGAGAGCACAGCAGGGTTTCCTGTCACCCACGCCGGCGCCTTCAGGAGAAGAATGCATCAGGACATGAGACCTTCAATGGCGAGCGTCGTTTTTTTAATGTTTCACGTTTCTATTTTGAGCCACCAGGGTCACACTTACTCCCAAGAGGAGTGTCCACCTCACCCCTGTGATAAATGTGTAAAACTTGTACTGTTTTGACTTAAAGCTTTCGTGACTGCAGGAATTAATATTTTTGGGTCTTTCGGTAAAGTCACGTAGATAGGTTCAAATAAAAACAAAATAGTTATTTTCTTTGAACCTATCTAAATCATATTTTTTTGTTATTTTCTTTCAACCTATCTATATGACTTTATCGAAAGACCCAACGAATACTTGTACTGCCATTCTTAGAATGAAATGTAAAGTTGATGCCTAAAAAAGTGGAACGAATGCTTTTATTCCAAATGTCGGTACTGTTCACCCAGAGCCGTGACACAGGAGAGCATCGAGTCCAGGGTGCCACAGTGGTGGGATTTTAACTACTTCGCCTGGTATACAAGGAGTTGGTGGGTTCGATCCTAATTCTCATTCTTGTATAATTGGAGTTCGCATGTTTTCCCCATGGTCGCGTGGATTTTTCTCTGGGTCCTCCAGTTTTTCCCTTCACATTTAGAGACATGCGTTCAGTCTATTTGGCTGCTGTAAATTGCCACATGATAAGTCACTTCGAGAACTATCATTTGTGGCCAAATCCCTTCTGAAAAAAAGCTATACAGTGGGGGAAAAAAGAATTTGATCCCCTGCTGATTTTGTACGTTTGCCCACTGACAAAGAAATGATCAGTCTATAATTTTAATGGTAGGTTTATTTGAACAGTGAGAGACAGAATAACAACAAAATCCAGAAAAACGCATTTCAAAAATGTTATGAATTGATTTGCATTTTAATGAGGGAAATAAGTATTTGACCCCTATGCAAAACATGACTTAGTACTTGGTGGCAAAACCCTTGTTGGCAATCGCAGAGGTCAGACGTTTCTTGTAGTTGGCCACCAGGTTTGCACACATCTCAGGAGGGATTTTGTCCCACTCCTCTTTGCAGATCTTCTCCAAGTCATTAAGGTTTCGAGGCTGACGTTTGGCAACTCGAACCTTCAGCTCCCTCCACAGATTTTCCATGGGATTAAGGTCTGGAGACTGGCTAGGCCACTCCAGGATCTTAATGTGCTTCTTCTTGAGCCACTCCTTTGTTGCCTTGGCCGTGTGTTTTGCATCATTGTCATGCTGGAATACCCATCCATGACCCATTTTCAATGTCCTGGCTGAGGGAAGGAGGTTCTCACCCAAGATTTGACGTTACATGGCCCCGTCCATCGTCCATTTGATGCGGTGAAGTTGTCCTGTCCCCTTAGCAAAAAAACACCCCCAAAGCATAATGTTTCCACCTCCATGTTTGACGGTGGGGATGGTGTTCTTGGGGTCATAGGCAGCATTCCTCCTCCTCCAAACACGGCGAGTTGAGTTGATGCCAAAGAGCTCCATTTTGGTCTCATCTGACCACAACACTTTCACCCAGTTGCCCTCTGAATCATTCAGATGTTCATTCGCAAACTTCAGACGGGCATGTATATGTGCTTTCTTGAGCAGGGGGACCTTGCGGGCGCTGCAGGATTTAAGTCCTTCACGGTGTAGTGTGTTACCAACTGTTTTCTTGGTGACTATGGTCCCAGCTGCATGGAGCCCCAGGCCGAGGGAGATTGACAGTTCTTTTGTGTTTCTTCCATTTGTGAATAATCGCACCAACTGTTGTCACCTTCTCACCATTTTCGTTGGCGATGGTCTTGTAGCCCATTCCAG
Organism: Lampetra planeri; assembly: GCF_965212315.1. Lineage (NCBI taxonomy): Eukaryota > Metazoa > Chordata > Hyperoartia > Petromyzontiformes > Petromyzontidae > Lampetra > Lampetra planeri. Next base: position 13,731,585 of record NC_136110.1, read on the forward strand.
CCTTGTGTAGGTCTACAATCTTGTCCCTGACATCCTTGGAGAGCTCTTTGGTCTTGGCCATGGTGGAGAGTTTTGAATCTGATTGATTGATTGCTTCTGTGAACAGGTGTCTTTTATACAGGTGTAGGGCTTGAGTATAGCGCGCTACGCATCCCCCGCCTCTGTTGCTATGCGAGCAAGCACAGTACAGTGGGGTGATGTGAGGTAATGGTTGTTGTTGTGACTTTAGGCGAAGTGGGTCGTTAAGGGTTGAAACAGGTGTCAGGGTAGCCGGGAGGACACAGGCCAGTGATTGGCTGGAAAGGTAATTGGGCATTAGCTGGCGTCGCTCCGGCGGCAAAAACAAGGCCACGTGACACGGGGGGGCAGGGGGCGAGCGATAAGCGGGGGGTAGAGATAATTAGGGAGATTAATTGGTGTGGGGATATAAGCCAGAGCGCAACGGAGAGAAGGGAGTCCTGTACAAGTTGGCGTCGTGGATGGAGCTGCAGCAACGGTGCCCAGGGAGTCGCAGAGCAAGTGTTAGTAGAGTAAAGCGTAGAGAGACAGTGTCAGTAGAGTAAAGCGTGGAGAGACAGTGGTAGCGAGAACGCAGTGAGCAGACAGGGTAGCCATGCATCGGAAGGATGCAGAGTAGGAGAAACCATAGAGACGACAAGCGTAGCGATAGTGAGGTAGAGAGGCGCGGAGCGACGCGGAGCGGAGTGGGGGCACGGAGAGACGCGGAGCGGTGGCGCAGCAGAGAGACACGGAGCGGAGCGAGGCCGCGCCGAGACGCGGAGCGGTGGCGCGGCGAAGGTGGACTCTTAAGAGGAAAATAAAGAAAGAGAAAGACAACCCTTGTACGAGTCCTACACAGGTAACAAGCTGAGATTAGGAGCACTGCCTTTAAGAGTGTGCTCCTTACCTGTATAAAAGACACCTGGGAGCCAGAAATCTTTCTGATTGAGAGGGTCAAATACTTATTTCCCTCATTAAAATTCAAATCAATTTATAACATTTTTGACATGCGTTTTTCTGGATTTTGTTGTTGTTATTCTGTCTCTCACCGTTCAAATAAACCTACCATTAAAATTATAGACTGATCATTTCTTTGTCAGTGGGCAAACGTACAAAATCAGCAGGGGATCAAATTCTTTTTTCCCCTTACTGTATATAGCTCAGTGGGCCTTACCTGATACTAAAAAATGTGTTTATAGTTTAAATGGTTTAGCTTGATTCCGGACTGATTATCCAAACATATCCAACAATGAATACGTATGAACTGCATGCCTAGTGTGGACCCCCAGGCATGTAGTGATGTATAAATGAATCAATTAATCAATTTAAATGGATTTCTACATTGAAGGGACACACATCAGATGGATGAAGGAATTTGTTGTTCGGACTCGGTTTTAATATTATGATTATGATTATGCGTGTTTACCCACAAAGGTCTCCTTGAGTCTCAAGACTGTTTCAGGAGAGTACTGCTAAGTTTTCACGGTATGGAGTGATTATGTTATGTGTCATCTAAATTGGATCATTTGCTGGAAATATTTAATAATTTGGATGTTTTTGGCCAATACCAGTTACATTCTTTGTTTTTAGCAACTGTTGAACTCCAGTGAAGAATATACAGTACTGCAATATATAATTATATATACTTAATCGATAGATGTAAATACCTAATGCGAGTCTCGACCAGTGCTTTCCAACTTGTGGTCTACATACATATGTGCCATCTCTTGAGGGCAGGTGAGACACGTTTTTTTGTACCGACGGTGGCCACGGGAGTCACCCAGCGGTCCTGGTCTGCGTGTGCACACTAGAAGAACATTATAAAAGCTACACACTTATCTGTGGATGACATTTGGTAAACTTATGCCCTTGGGACTCATCCACATGCTCCATCATAGTATGTTCATCTCTTGTTTATCACACCGATTTTACTTTTGCTTGACTAATGAACAACAAAAACTAAGTGTTAAACAGCTGTCTTAGGTGTTAATTAGGTGGATATGTAATTAAAAAGCACTGTAGTAATTTTACGAAGAATTAAATAAATAAAATCTATATGCTGGTAGATGTATGTGGACAGTTGATACGTCTGATAGAGGGTACACGAGAGGCAATAAATAGGCCAGGAGCCACTGGTCTAGATGAATTCCTTAATAATGTAATAATTTGTGTGATGTTACTTGCACGGTTTGCATTGTAAAACTTGAACCATACATTATAATTCAAGAACCAGCTCCCATGAGCGCATATTTCATCTGCCGCATGTCAGACACACGAACTCAAACGCACTGCATCTTCATAAATGGTCCATTATGTTACGCTGTCACACTAAAAAAAACACTTGCCTTTTTTGTTTGTTTGCAAACTTTACATTGTTGTAGGTAAACAAGTAATACAATGGGCGATTATTTAATTCCTCACGTTTGGTCTCTCACTCATTTAACAAAAGAAAGTAATAATATCCATCATCGGGCAACCCAAAACACAATTGAGTTTTCATTAAATTTGAAAACAAAAACGCCACCGAGCCACGGAAAAATCGGCAGTTAATATCTAGTCCTGTGAATGATAAAATATCTCTGAAACACCACGTACCCATCTCCATACAAATCAACAAGCACACACACCACGTTGCCCCGGTGTGCACGAGCTACATTTGCTCAACACATCCAATTCCCGCACGTATTGTGACAGCCTTTTACATTGTGATGAGGGAGGGATTCTGGTGAGGATGTGGGTTATTGTTGAGGTTGTGAGTAGCTGTCAAGGCCATGGGTTAGTGTCAAGGCTGTGGGTTATTGTCGAAGCTGTGAGTCATTGTCAAGGCCGTGTGTTATTGTGAAGGCTGTGAGTTATGGTAAACTGTGAGTTATTGTAAGGATGTGTGTTATTGTCAAGACTGTGAGTTATTGTAAAAGCTGTGATTTATTGTGAAGGCGGTGTGTTATTGTCAAGACTGTGAGTTATTGTAAGCCTGCGAGTTATGGTAAAGAATGTGAGTTATAGTCAAGGCTGTGAGTTATTGTTAGGCTTTGGGTTATTGTTAGACTTTGAGTTATTCTCAAGGCAGTGAGGTCGTGTTGACTCTGCATGGATGTCTAATTGTGCCGTCAGTTGTGAGGTCCGGTAACAGTGTGTTGATGTTAATGAGTTGATGTTCATGAGTTGGGGACAGTGTGAAGTCCCCAGTCTCTGATCAGAATCCTCTGGTACACACACTCACGAGTAAAACATGGTACATAAAGAGACAGGCGGCTCTAAGTAGGTGTAGGGGTGTTACGGAGGGGCTGTATACACAGGATCACAGGGAAACAAACACAGTGGGCGGGGCTTCGTGAGTGCACGGGGAGGTGCTCTCAACGACGTCCGCACCGGGCAGCCTGGGGGGCTGGCCCGGAGTTGTGATCCCCCGGGGCCCCACCCCTCAGCGGGGGGTTTTGGTATAAAAGGGGATGAGCCGGAGAGCTCGGGGAACAATGTTAAAGCTAAACCAGTGAAGACCGAAGATCGTCTAGCTAGAGCCCTGGACTCCCCTGGGTCGCCGCCCTTATCAGGGCCGCGCAGGACCGAGCCAGCGGCGTGGTCCCGAGAACCAGAGCTAGTGCTCTGGGACTCCGGGTACCGTAGCCCGACTTACCAGTGTCGGGCCAGACAGCCTCCTCTAGCCCGTTAGTGGAGGACTAGGAGGTAGGTCAGATAGGGCTAGCAAGTGTGTTCCCAGCTAGCCGGGTGAGGGGGCCGATACCCCCTCCAGTGTTGTATGTCCGCAGTTGTGACAACTATCGCGGAATAAATACGTGTGCCTCAACCCCAGCGTCCAAGAGTTCTCAATGATATTACATCTGGTGACAGAAGTGAACGACCACGAACATGGACACGCGCCGGACAGCTCGAGCCGGGGTACCGGAGGCGGAGGACACCGCTGCAATTGTGGAGCCCGAGACGGCTGAAGAAGGCATCGAGCAGCCGGGGCCGGACGCATCCTTACCGCAGCATCGGGATGAAGGGGAGCTGGCAACAGAAGGACTGAGGCTGGCTCACGCGAGACTGGCGGAGCTGCTGTACGCTGCTGCCGCCACGCTCGAACACATCACACGGCTGGGGGCTGGTGGACCGCCACGGGGCGAGGACAGCCGACGACCTGTGCGCCTTCCCACCATTTCAACGGAGCCCAACTTCCAATCTCCCGCCATCGCCGCAGCAGCTGCTGAGGGCGTGGCCGGCCTGAACCTCGGGTCCGACATCGGCCGCACAGTGGCTGCCGCGTCATCACCAGCGGACAGAGCGTCACCACTGGTGCGACCGGCGATGCCATCCGTCGTTCGCGCCGAAGCCCAGCCGAGTGACGGGAACAGCGGAGTGCGAGCTTCCACGGCGGCCGCTGCGCTGCACCAACGGCTACCTCCACTCAAGGAGTTTGTGGGTGAGGAGGGCGACTGGGGCGGCTTCCAGCGGCGCTTCCTCGCACACCAGGAAATGGCGCAGTGGACGGATGCTGAGGCTCTCTGCGCGCTGCCGGCGCTCCTCGACAGCGACGCCCTCGCCGCTCTTACATCGGCGCCGAAGGACAAACGCTCCACGCTACAGATGGCGCTGCAGTTGCTGGCTGCGGTCTACGGACCATCGTCGGAATGCAGGCAGCTCTTTTATGATCGCCAGCGGGGTGCAAAGGAGTCGCCCCTGGCGTACCGTACGAGTCTCCTGGCGCTGGCGAAGACGGCCTTCCCACGAATGGACAACGAAGGCGTGGACGCGATGGTAACGGAAAAGATCCTCCTGCTGGCGGACGACCTGGACATCGCCGTCGTTGCACAGGATGACACAGAAATGGGTTCCCTCCAGGCTGCGTGGCTCCTCCATGCCAACCTACTGTCGCAGCGACGGAAGGCCAGCAGGGCAGCGGCCGGGCGTACGGTGGCTGCAGCCACCCTCCCGGCAGAGGAAGTTTGCGCCATCGACCATCGACTGCAGCAGAGGGCGGGAGTACGGGCGGGCCGGGATGGATCGAGCTGCTCCGACCATCCGTCATCGCCGCCTGCGCTCCCGCGCTGTTACAACTGCGGCATCCGGGGCCATGTCGCCTCGGGGTGCCGCTCTCCTCTGCAGCGCGGGACGACGCCTCGACAGGACGCCGGCCCTCCTCCCAAGCTCCATCAACATAACCCGGCGAGTCACGGCACCCCTCATGTTTGGCCCACGCACACACCCGTCACACACTCGCACACCGCAACGAACGGGGGGCCGACATTGCGCACCGTCGCGCCAACACGCACCACTATGGGGACTCAGATCGAACCCAGGCAGTGGTCCGTGTTGGCCCATCGCGTTGTGGCTGCATCGTCGGGGTCGTCAGCCGTGGTGGGGCACATTGACGGGGTTGAGGTGCGCATCCTGGTCGATACAGGAGCATCGGCGACCATCATTTCGGAACTAATTTACAATATTCTCCCTGTCCAGAGCCGTCCTTTACTGCCGGTTAACGTTCCATTCTATGCTGCTAACGGGGGCTCACTTGGCATCATTGGACAGATTCGAGCACAAATTTGTATCGGTGATATCAAATTGTCCGGCCCGATTTTTGTTTCCTCCTCGCTGGCGGTTCCGTGCCTGCTGGGGACGGACTTCTTGGGCAAAATGCTGATTCGTATTTTAATAGACCAGGGCTGCATTGAGCTCCCGTCGGGCCGACGCATGGCGTTTCTGCCGTCCCCCACTGCGGCTCGGACGGCGTTCGCGACGGTACCGGCGTTCGTCGTTAAAACGGTTCGCGTACCGCCGGGGGCACAAATGTTGGTGCCTCTCAAACTTCGTCGGCCCTTCACTAAAGGCATTGGGGACCAGGGAATTCTGCTGGGGCCATCCAGGGCCGGGGTTAGCGGACCTCATTTAATTCCGGCCCAGACCATCGTCAAAGGGGACGGGGACCCTTTCATCGCGGTCCTCAATGTGGGGTCGCAGACGGTGGTGGTTCCTCAAGGGACCGTGCTTGCTCACGCAACGCCGGTGCCCTGTGAGGAACCTGTCGCGAATCACGTAGGCACTGTCCCTCTGCCGCATCCACATTCGGACACCGATGAAGGGTGGCTCGAGGCGCTTTGTGCGGGATCGACGGACCTGTCGGATTTAGAGCGTCAAAAGCTTAGGACACTGCTGCGTGAATTTTCCGACGTTTTCAGTCAGAACAAATTCGATTTGGGCTGTACCCATCTGCTGCGTCACCATATTGATACAGGTGACAGCGCGCCAATACGCTAAAATCTTTTTCGGTTAAGTCCTGCCGAAAACGACCATGTCAAATCGGCTTTTGATGACATGCTAGCCGCCGACATCATTTCTCCCTCTACCAGCCCGTGGGGAGCGCCGATCGTCCTGGTTAAGAAACAGGATGGCTTGTTGTAGTTTCGCGTCGATTTTCGCCGCCTCAACAAAATTTCTGTTGCCGACGCATACCCGCTCCCACGGATTGACGAATCGCTGGACGCCTTGGCGGGAGCGCGATTCTTCTCCACATTGGATTTGCTTTCGGGATTCTGGCAGCTTCCTCTGGACGATGATTCTAAGCCTAAAACTGCATTCCGTACACCGCACGGCCTTTTCCAATTCAACCGGTTGCCGATGGGACTCCACTCGGCGCCGGCAACTTTCCAGCGATTGATGGAATTGGTTTTGGCTGGATTGCAATGGGACTCGTGCTTAATTTATTTGGATGACGTTATCGTCTTTAGCAGAACATTTGACGAGCATCTCCAGAGGTTGCGGGCAGTTTTCCTCAAAATGCGGGCTGCTAATTTGAAATTTAAACCCCAAAAATGTCATCTGTTACGCGAATCTGTGCGTTATTTGGGACACATCGTTTGACGCTCAGGTATTGCTACCGATCCCGCCAAAACGCAGTGCGTCAGCTCCTGGCCGACTCCCACCTCTGTGGGAGAGGTAAGGAGTTTCATTGGATTTGCGTCGTATTACCGACGCTTTGTCGCGGATTTTGCGACAATTGCGAAGCCCCTACACGCTTTGACGTCAAAGGGGGTCCGCTTTCATTGGGGACAGGCGGAGGAGGCTGCTTTCTGCTCCCTTCGGGACGCTCTGGTCAAAGCTCCTCCCTTGGTTTACCCCGATTTTTCTAAACCCTTTGTGCTCGACACCGATGCGAGCAACACGGGTATTGGGGGCGTGCTTTCCCAGGTGGTTGACGGCGTAGAACGGGTAGTCGCGTACGGTAGTCGGGTGTTGTCTCCAGCGGAGCAAAGATATTGTGTCACCCGTCGGGAACTGTTGGCAATTGTCTATTTCATCCAACAGTACCGCCCATATATGTACGGTCAGCGTTTCACCGTCCGTACAGATCATGCGGCACTACAGTACGCCCTGCGAGTTCAACAACCATCGGGACAATTGTCTCGATGGTTGGAGGTTCTCCAGGACTTTGATTTTGAAACCACGTACCGTAAGGGCGTTCGCCACACCAATGCGGACGCTCTGTCGCGCATGCCAACCACCCCCGAATGCGCATGCCTCCTGGGGTTGGGTCGTTGCAGGCATCCGGGTAAAATACCTGTTCCGGTCTTGGCGGCCACCGACGACGCAGCGTCGATGACGAATTCGATCGCACAACAGGGAACAGATTCCCTGTTGGGGTTGCCTGTCACTGAATGGGGGCGCCTACAGATGGAGGATACCTCCCTCCTCGCGTTGCGTCGTCGCGTCAGGGATGCTGGGCGGGGGAGGGGTGATGCCGACGCATGGGAAATGGTCACGGGTCTGCTGATGCATTGGGATATGAAATCCCATCGACACCGGCTGGTGGTCCCTTCTGGGTTACGGGGTAAGGTGGTGTGGGCCGCTCATGAGCGCCTCCTCCACCTGGGGACCCAAAAGACCCTCGCCTTGCTCCAGCTTGATTTTTTTTGGCCGGGCATGACAAGGGATGTTGCAGATCTGTTGGGGTCATGCCCTCGGTGTGCGCAACGGAAACCACCAGCACGGGAGTCTAACCCGCCTTTGCAGTCTATCAAAGTCTCCAGAGTCAACAAACTTGTCGCGCTGGATATTCTGGGCCCATTCCCCGCCACCCCCAGGGGCAATAGATATTTGTTGACCGGGGTGGAGTACTTTACGCGCTGGCCTATGGCCTGGCCCCTGGCCAACCAGTCGGCAGCAGCCATCGTGGAGGCCTTTGTCCAGGGATACGTCCTGGACAAAGGTGCTCCGGAGCGGCTGCTGACCGACCAGGGCAAATTTTTTTCCGGCAAACTGCTCCAACAAGTCTGTGAGTTCCTGGGCACGAAAAAAATTCGTACCTCTCCCTATCACCTGCAAACTGACGGGATGGTCGAGCGTCTGCACCGAACCATCACGTCCATGTTGTCACAGCAGGTTTCGGACTCACAGACCGATTGGGACCTGCAAATTCAAGGGGTCCTGGCAGCATACAGATTGGCCCCCCATGCGGCAACGGGATTTTCCCCCTTCTTCCTCATGTATGGCCGCGAACCTGACCCACCTGTTCGGGCCCAGCTGCAGATCCCCGCGCCGCAGGGTAAAACTAAATTGGCCGACCATGTTAAATTTAACCTTGCTAAATTAACAGAGGCACGGGATGCTGCCATGCAAAATTCCGACCTCCGTCAGCAAGCTAATGAGCGGCTCAGACTGGGTCGCGCGCACGTGCTACAGTGGAAGCCGGGGGACAAGGCATGGCTGCACTGTCCCCAGGTACCACTCGCGACCTCCTCTAAACTGGTGCGGCCGTGGCGGGGCCCTGTCGAGGTGGTTGAGGTTTTGCGGCCTCAGTGCGTACGCATCAAATGGGGGAAGCGCCGGTGGTTTGTGCACCCCTCCAGATTGAAACCCTTCGTTGCGGTACGCAGTCCCACTCCACACACGCGTGGCCAAACATGTGGGGGGTCGACCGACTCAAAGGGTCCGTCTCCGCTGCTCTCGCCTGACGTGTTGCCGGCTGTCCCGCCACCAGGTGCACCAGGAATGACGGGCTCACGCCCGACAACCCCTACGGGGGATGCCGAGGGTCTCGCGACATCGAGAAGAGACTCACTCGGAAATGGACAGTTGCCACCCGACGGCCCGCCATCCGGGGTTGCCCCGTGTAACGGGCCTGCTGCAAGGACGCGCAAGAATGCGCAGACTCTTGTGATGCCCAAAAAGAAAAAAAAAAAATTTTCACATGTTATGTTCACTGTGTGCTGCGTCGGTGGTGTGTTCCTGGCACATTGGATTGTACGTATGTTGTGTTCACTGTGTGTTGTGTGTGTGCTGGGGTTCCCTGCAAATTGTATATACGTTGGTTTTACGAAATTCGTATTTATTCGGGGGGGGTGCGTCGGGTTATTTTCCCTTCTTGCTTTTCTGGTTCTTGTTGTTGTTCTCGTTCGCGTTATGGTTGAAAAAAATTGTGAGGCACACGCGGGGTCGAGGGGTAAATAAACTTTTATTGTCGTTGTTGCAGCCGGGACGGCTGCGAGCTGTACAGGGGGGGGTGATGTAGGGGTGTTACGGAGGGGCTGTATACATAGGATCACACGGGAAACAAACACAGTGGGCGGGGCTTCGTGAGTGCACGGGGAGGTGCTCTCAACGACGTCCACACCGGGCAGCCCGGGGGGCTGGCCCGGAGTTGTGATCCCCCAGGGCCCCACCCCTCAGCGGGGGGTTTTGGTATAAAAGGGGATGAGCCGGAGAGCTCGGGGAACAATGTTAAAGCTAAACCAGTGAAGACCGAAGATCGTCTAGCTAGAGCCCTGGACTCCCCTGGGTCGCCGCCCTTATCAGGGCCGCGCAGGACCGAGCCAGCGGCGTGGTCCCGAGAACCAGAGCTAGTGCTCTGGGACTCCGGGTACCGTAGCCCGACTTACCAGTGTCGGGCCAGACAGCCTCCTCTAGCCCGTTAGTGGAGGACTAGGAGGTAGGTCAGATAGGGCTAGCAAGTGTGTTCCCAGCTAGCCGGGTGAGGGGGCCGATACCCCCTCCAGTGTTGTATGTCCGCAGTTGTGACAACTATCGCGGAATAAATACGTGTGCCTCAACCCCAGCGTCCAAGAGTTCTCAACGATATTACATAGGTAACACTGGATAGCTGCGACAATGTGACCAAACGGAGATGAGTTGATATACCTGTGAACTTGTTGACTCCGGCCTCCTTGGCCACTTCAGAAAGGATGACAATCCCTCGAGCGACGTCGCTGGCCGCCTCGTCCATCTCGATGACAGCGTGTGGGCCCACGCCGTCCTTCGCGTAGTTTGCCACGTAAACCGAGTAGCGGCCCGTTCCCTGGCAGAGGCACGCGACGCGGCTCGGTGAGTACGTACGTATGTTGAACTTCTTTTGTACAGTACGCAGCCAACCGTGCTAATCGAAATTGTCACTCTCCCAATACAGTATACACATGGTATTTTTTCATTGTTACTTTTTCATTAATATTATTATTCCACTTGTTTACCCAGGAAAGTATCCCTGAGTTTCAAGAGGGAGGGTCCTACTAAGCTTTTGCAGTAGGGGTCAATGATTGCTATGTTTCCCAATTAAGGCGTTTGAGGTGTAATTTTCCAAATTTGGCAAAGGTTGGAGATGAACGATGGAAACCCTTGTATGGCCCTCGCTCCTGTTGAGTATTATTTTTTAACAAGATATCGTTAATATGCTACTAGAATGAAAACATCAATTGCCATTTTGATTTAAAAAGCATCTAAATGCAACCACATCTCAAGATGTTGTAAAAACACTGGGACATGCATCACGAGGTGCAACGAGGGATGTATGAGGGGCAATATAAATAATACTACGACTATTACCAGGCAAGGCTCCACTGAGTAATATAGCTTTCTTCAGAGGCGAAAATTTATAGCAGCCAAATCCTCTAAATGCACATTTCTTAATGTGCAGAAAAAAATCGACAACCACTCCAAATATACAAGCATCGGGGTCGGGATCGAACCCACTACCTCCTACATACCAGGTTAGGGCGTTAACATTTCGCCACCGCTGCACCCATGTCATTTACCCGATTAAGGAGGAGTGGAGCTCGGTAGATGGACAATGTTAGCATTGACAACACTAACAAACAGACAGCTAAATCTTGACTTAAAGCTTTCGTGACTGCAGGAATTCCTATTCTTTGGGTCATTCGGTAAAGTCACGTAGATAGGTTCAAAGAAAATAACAAAAAACTACGATATTTCGATCGCAACACATCAGGAATGACCGCTTATTTTGCGATTGAAACGTCATAGTTTTTGGTTATTTTCTTTGAACCTATCTACGTGACTTTACCAAAAGACCAAAAGAAAACAGACAGCTTTCACAAAAAAAAGGTATCAAAAGAATCACAACCTTATCCAAGAATACTGAAACTCAGCTGCCATAACTGGGCACTGTCCACTTTGCACCTAAACAATTCAAAAGCAAAAGTCAAACTCAGTATAAACGTCTGCTCTCAGTCACAAAAGACAAAAACCATGTTACCTTGGTGTCGCTCTCGATCAAAGTTCACGTTCATGGAATAACTAAAACAGTGAGCAAATAAACTAAATCCCACATTGATGTGATGCAAATATTAGCTTGAACTTCCTGGGGATATCATACCAAACCCTTTAAACTGCACCACTGGCCTATGTTTACTATATATCCATCACGTCATCAGTGCTGCCAATTCCCGTTAGAGGAACGTCACCAAACAAACGTCAAAAACCCCCCCAGATGTCACAAGGTAGACCTTTTAAAGATGTGAATATCGTCACGAGACAATTTACCGAGTATTAAACAAAGTAAACTGATACAGGATCCTTAATAGATACCCTGGAATTCCCCCAATGTTTGCATCTTGTACTCGTTCCCAAACAACATTTTTTCCCCAGGAAAACCTAGAAAGTTGCGAGATATAGCGACAAAATCGCCAAGTTGGCAACACTACACAGGACCACTGTGGTAATAAAATATTTTCAACTGCCAAAAAACAGCTGGCCGGCGTAGCTTAAAAAATACAAGATGAAAAACTTAAAATTTCAACTAAACATAGGCTAACGTAGCTTATGGTTATGTAAGGTCATGTGGGGACACCTTGGGGTAATGCAAGGGCCACGTAAGGACACCTCGGGTAAAATCATTCATGATCGAGAGCACGCGCACGGCGCGGGGAAAGCATTGGGGATTGGCGGAGGATTCCGAAAAGAGGAAATTGGCAGGAGAGGGAAAAGAGGGAGAGGAGAGAGTTGGAGGCAGGCGACGTTTAGTTTAGGGTATTTTGCTTTGTGACACAGATGGTCCCATTTAGCCAGTTAACCCGGCTATTTTACGCGGGAGGTTCGTTGTGCTGCGTGAGCACAGCAGCGGCAACAAAAACAACAAAGACAAAAACGTCAATGGTGCAGAGAAAGAGTACAGCAGGGTCCTTATGGAATATTGCACAACTAACAAACGAGGTATTTGAACAGTCGTAAACAAAACACATGCAAATCAAAACAGTGCAGATATAATATGAAAGCAAGAGGTGCCCGAAAAAGTTATGTACAGGTAAAAGTAAGCTCTATCCAGTATTTTAATTTAAACAGTGACATAAAACACACGCAAGTCGAAAAAGACAGTGCAAACATGCGGGAGCAAGTGACGCCAGAAAAATGTTCTGTACGGGTTAAAGTAAACTCTGTGATTTGGTTTGACTAAGGAAATAAAGAGGGGGAGTGAAGGGAGGGAACCAAGCTGTAGATGAACGACAACGAGTATTTTCCAGCAACATAGATCAGGGCTGTTAGAAGAGAACAAGGGACAGAATTTGTGGGATAGAGGATAGCGAGGAGCTTTGAGAAACCTTCCGGGAGGTTCCAGAAAGATTGAGGCTATATAAAGGGGGTTGTGACATATGCGGGACTTTTTGAGGAGGGACTGTAGAGTAATCTCCCATGAGTGGTATTCCCTTACCGAAGAAATATTTAAATTAAACTATTTTTTTTAGTTTACCAGGTAAGGCCCACTGAGCTATATCGCTCTTTTTCAAAAGCGACCTGACCACAAATGATAGAGCAATGAAGTGGCCTATAGTGTGGAAATTTATCGCAGCCAAATACTCTAAACGCGTGTTATTATAAATGTGGAGGTAAAAACCGGAGGACCTGGAGAAAAATCCACACGACCATGGAGAGAACATGCAAACTCCAAAAATACAGGCGTCAGAATCGGGATCGAATCCACGACCTCCTGTATATCGGACGAGGTAGTTAACATCTCGCCACCGTGGTGCCCACTTGCTACCGTGGTGCCCAAAGTATCATCACTCCTCAGCCATTTATAAGGTCGCGCTCATTACACACAAAGTGCTTGCCACAGATGAACCACAATACTTCTCTGATCTCATCAAGGAACATAAACCATCATGCAAACTCCGGTCATCCTAGCAGCGGCGGTTTTTTGGCTAACCATCGAACAAAGGAGGTCACCGCATTGTGCGCTTTCAGAAGCACTTCTGCGGCCGTCTGGAACGCTCTTCCTTTTGATATCAGGAACCCACTGGAACTATGCACTTCTAAATCCAGATTGAAAAATAATTTCTTTAGAACTGCTTTTTGTGTTTAGTTTGTTGTCCTTCCCCGGCACCTCTGATTAGCACGCTTGGCTACATATGATGTGAAAGAAGCTTAACATACATACACATACATAGCCTAGCTCCCTGCCTCCAATGAAAAGTGTGCAGAACAAGGGCTGCGAGTAGCATGTTGTTAGGGACACAAAGCAGCCTTGCTTAGCTATGAATTCTGCATCGCTCTGGCTCGCTCGAAACCATTCGTGAACTTGTCAGATAAGGTACTGGGAGCACGGAGCTGTTGGCTATAAATTAAGAATAACACTTAAGAACAATTTCGATTTAAAGCTTTCGTGACTGCAGGGATTCATCTTCTTGGTTCTTTCGGTAAAGTCACGTAGAAGGGAAGTAATAAAATAATTGTTTTATTATGTTTTATTTTTATTATTTTATTACTTCCCTTCTACGTGACTTTACCGAAAGAACCAAGAAGACTTAAGAACAACACTGAAACAAACACGCAAACTTGGGCGGTCAAATTTTATGCAATGCCACATTGTTTTCTGTTCAAACAACAGAAACATCTTGTAACAAAAACAATTGGAAAAAATATGCACGCAGATATAATGTGTATTATTAAAGATATATACAGTATGTTCTCCTATAACGTAGGTAGTTGCGTTCCTGAAGAACACCGCGTTATGGAAAAATTGCGTTATAGTAACTAATATAATATAGGGTAAAGCACAGTCCGCAATAACACGTGAGATGCGTACGCAGGCCGAACAAAGACTGAGGCGCATGGGTAGCATCTAGAAGCATCCAGCAGCATCCCGCCTTGTGTGATACTACGCTGAGGCAGTCGTACAACCGCTTATTCCTACCTGTGTGACGTTGTTCTGTCGACTAATTCGCATTATATCCAATTCAAGTCACGAAACCAAGACGCGTTAAGTGAGAATCGACTGCGTATATATATATAAACTTCGATTTAAAGCTTTCGTGACTGCAGGGATTCATCTTCTTGGTTCTTTCGGTAAAGTCACGTAGAAGGGAAATAATGAAATAATAATAATAAAACATCATAAAATACAATTCTCACGACAGCGTCTGAAGTCATTCAGACGCTGTCTTTCCGACAGACCTGTTCTTCACCTGAGGACGGCTGCTTGCGTTGTGGCCGAAACGTCGTGAGAATTGTATTTTATTATGTTTTATTTTTATTATTTTATTATTTCCCTTCTACGTGACTTTACCGAAAGAACCAAGAAGATATATAAACTTGTTATGTTGTTACAGTGTATTCATCGATGCTTGGAAATGCGTGTAATACCCTCCTGTCGATGCAGGCAACCGAGCGGCCAGCAAAGCGGGAGGCGACGCCACGCTGCACATTCACCGGGTCGCTAAGGATGTCCTCCCAGCGCCCATTACGGAACTTGAACAGCTTATCCGAGTAAGTTGCCATTCCTGCAGGGCACAGAGCAGGGGATAATATATATGTAACATCGGTGATGCGCACATTGTTCCACACAAAAACAGCACTGTGGGCGAGATACGCGTATGGCCCTTACAGGTGAATAATTATTACATTTGGTATTTGTGCCATTCTTTACAACCACAAGCTTATCAGGAAGGAGCTCTCTTGCACGGACGGTCATAGCCCGCCAGTCGGGTGACGATGTTGTTGCTGTGTGGTAACAAATGGGGTCATTTGCAAGAGGAGTGCCGACCGAGGGGTTCAGAACGGAAGGAAGACTATGTGGAGCAAAGCCAGAGGCAGACCGATTTAGAATGTGGACATCAAAAAATGGTGAACATCAGAGAAGTGTGAAGGGATAAAAATTAATGCAGAGAATAAGGGAACTTTGGAGAGCACGAGAGGAGAAGGCACCCGATCATGAGCTGTTTGTGCGTTTAAAACAGCATTGGGTCTAAGGCAGCCAAACGCAAGCATAAAAATATAAAGTCCACCACAAAGACGACGGTGTTTTTAGCTTCACATTATATAATGAGATAAATCTCTTAAAATAAATCGGTTTGTTTGATTGCATATTTAAAATTAACTGGACCAAGCCAACAACTCACATTTACTTTATTTCAAACTAAGACATTTGCAATGTACAGTATGACGTAATTTGCATACAAATGAAGGACACTGGCCGTCAATGAAAATTGAACGACTGTACGTTGTTTCCCAGAGGCTCCATGGTTGTCCACTTTTGTTTTCAAATGAGGCCTTGTGAGCCGTTTTAATTAATATTGGTTTTAGACCAGGTGACTTGAATACGATCATGCAATGATATCACTCAAGAGCAAACACAACTTAAAAGGTCAACCACAAGGGAAACCGAGCATCGTGAATAACCAGGGCACACGTCGGGAGAGAGATAAAGGCTTTACAGATGGGGACTTGAGAAAAAACAGAATAGGGAAACTTGGCATGCAGCAGTTAGCAACGTATGCAGAACGTGGATATGATTTCGCAAAACATGGACATCACGTAAATTATAACTTTTATGAAACGCGTATGTACGGGATGCTGTAATACGTTGGTACGCAAGCACAGTGCAATAGATGCAATTCCAAGCTTTTTGTGTTGTCAATTACCCACAGCTAAATTAATATACATTTTGGTCATTGTATTGATTTTGGCTTTCTCACGATTGCTAGGGGCACACACATCTGGTCCAAGTTCTTTGGTGTTGCACAAACGTCCGTGGAAAATACATCCGAGATGTTTTTTCTTCAATTTCAGACAATATATTTATCTTCGTATTTATTTGATTGTCTTAAAAAAAGAAAAATCATAAAATGTGACCTTCTGTTTTTAATAAAACAGATGCTTTTTCCTTGTTGTTTATTTCTCATCAGCCTGAGTCGCAACCGAGCTCTAATGACACCGCGATCCCCCAGGATTTGCATCCTGCAGTGTGAGGAATGCTGATTTAATGTCCCATGCTTGAGCTACCCTGGCACATATGGAACTGGAACAAAAGCATATTATAAATGCATATGCAGTATACTATAAATCACAATGCACATTTCAAGCAATTACCTCTATTAAAATGTGTATGGTATATAACAGCAGTTTGTCACTCGAACGAGCGTGGTGGAGTGCCCCTCTAAACATTCACGGTCACGAGACTGTGGCGGGATTCCACGTTCCGATGGCGGGGAGTATTTCGTGTGTATATATTTGTTATAATGCATTGTCAGGAAAAAAGGCGACTGTCATGTTTATGAATACATTTCGAGTCCCTTGCATTAATTCCTTTGTTGGGGCTAAATACCTCCTGTGTCCAAGGAGCGAGATCTAAACTGCAAGCATGATGATGAATGTATTAGACAAGCTAGATTAGCGATGAATTACCCACTTGTGCAGGTAGGCTCATTAAGCTACAGGGGTAAATGGAATCCACACAGTTGGCTAAAATGTTGGTGACTATATTGCAAGTAATCGAACCGATCAAGCATCCATGGCAGGTTCCCGTAATATACAGTTGAAAACAAACGTTTTAACAAGTGCATAAATAACTGCCCAAGTATATCTCGTGGAGATTCTTTCTCATTATATCATTGGTAAGCATTCCCACACATCGAAAGAAATCACTACAAATCTAGTTCAGCCACGTTCCATCCATGTTCCAGCCAGTCAGGGTTGTTTCTAGGAACGGTTCTGAGCAATGCTACGGTCCTCTAATAGAGCTGCACGACATAATGCCGAAAAAGAGAAGTTGCCGAGCAGAGAGATACATGACAGACGTGGCCGCTTGTGCCCATCCTCGAGGGAAAGTGGTCCACCCTCTTTCTGGAAAGGAACCTAAATTTAACTTAACACTTGCAGAGTTTCCACGTCAGCCTCCATCACAGGCAGCGTCAAGGTACACGAGATGTCGCATAGAAGCTGTTGTTGTTGCTGCTTCATGCCAGTAGTGATGTGCCAAGAAAGTAATGGTGGGCAGTAAACCAATGCACGTTCCCCATATGTAGGCTATACCACAAAACATCAATACTTTTATGCAATCGTTTGTTTTAAAACAGCACTCTTTGCTCGAAAATATATATTATACATACTGGAAATCAAATGATTTGTAGATAATTTGAGAGAGCAAATAAACTGATCTCTCTCGGCACAGGTTGCTGTTTTAACAGACCATACATTGAGATTTTTGGTCTTACTTAATGACGAAACATTGCAAAAGTTAATAATCTCAAAAAGGTAATGTTTTTTGTATTGCTTATTTTGTGTAATACAATTAAATTCAACAACAAGGGCGTATTGTATTTTCATTTCATTCTCTTCGAGCAAACCGACGCAAAACGTTTCTACCTTCTAAAAACTCTTAATTATAATTGGCACATTGTGATCGGTCAGTCCTACAACGAGAGGCTGCGGCATTCATAGATAGGATTTGATGAGGTCAACTTACAAATCAGCGTCCACTTGGTTTCAATACGTATGCAGTATTACATTTTATGAGAGGGTTTTGTTTGGGTTAGATAACATAAATATATAAATGTGTTGTTAAACCCACCACCACCCGACACAGCCGATTAGTAAGGTTTGTCACATGAACAAAATGTGCCAATTCGTATCTAGTTCAGCACACGACTGTGTTGGAGAGTAAACCCACAATATTTACAATTGTCTCCAACACACCAGTGTGCTGAACTAGTAACGAATTGGCATGTTTTGTTTAAGTGATAAACCTTGCCAATTGGCTGCGTCGGGTGGTGGTGGGTTTAACGACACATTATATTTACGAGATCTAAACGATAAAAACCTCGATTTGGGATAATGATGGTCGCAAAACCCGACGTGTTGAACAGTAATGCATTTTGTTTAGATTTTCTTACCTGATTACAGTACCTAATACTCAAGGCCAAGGGACGCTAACACAGTGGTGTACTTGGTTATCAGTGCACTGGAGTTGTAATCCAGAGGTCGCTGATTCGATCTCCCGGCTCGACAGTTGAAAGAACGTAAGTTTATTGTTTTTAAATAAATATATAACTTTTCTTTTTTCATTCTATAACCCAGAATGGAAAGCAAAAAAAAACAGCAGGTTACGTGTACCAAACTCGGAGCAATGCACCCTCAAAATTTAGTGATCGATCGGAAGCGCCCGGGCTCACTGCCCTACCGCAGTAGGGGTAACGATCGGGAGCAGTGGATTTAAGGGGGAAGGCAAGAAAATGGGGGAAGGGGTGAGGGGAGGAACAATGTAACCGCAATGTAAGTTTCTTAAATTCCACCTCCACCACCTGCCCCACCAACTCGGTCCACCCAGTTGTATAAGTGGATTCACCACAGTCAATCGGCAGGTCACGTGTGGTGGAATACTTCTGGCCTGCATAGAAGGGTAGGCCAAATGCCCTGCAGAGGGGGGCTCTCTCGAGATCCATCTCGTTAAGACCCTTCTGCCAGCCGTGGCGTGAGCGAGCAATTGCAGGGCAGCACCTTTAACTTTGAGTACTCAAGCCACAATTGTTTACATTCATTCAGAGACAAATATATATTACTAGCAGAAGTACCCGGCGTTGCCCGGGTGAAAAATATATTTCTTAATAACCTTACATATAAATACAGATACTAAGGTATTGTCAAAGCCCGGTGGGCTTTGACAATACCTTTCACCACTCACAACTCACCGTCACCACTCATCCTCACCACTCCCACTCACTACTCACCCTCACCATTGACCATCACAACTCACCACTCACCAATCTTCCTGACCAATCTCCCTCACCCTCACCACTCACCCTCACCAATCACCAATCACCACACACCCTCACCACTCACTCTCACCACTAACCCTCACCACTCACTCTCACCATTCACCCTGAGCATTCAGCCTCACCACTCACCACTCACTCTCACCATTCACCCTGACCATTCAGCCTCACCACTCACCCTCACCACTCACCCTCTCCCTCACCAGTCACGCTTACCACTCACCCTCACCACCACCACTCACGCTCACCACTCACTCTCTCCCTCTCCAATCACCCTCACCCTCACCACTCACCCTCACTACTCACTAATCACCCTCACCCTCACTACTCACTAATCACCTTCACCACTCACCCCTAACCACTCACCCTCACTACTCACCATCACCACTTACCCTCACCACTCACCCTCACCACTCATCCTCACCACTCACCATCACCATAAACCCTAACCACTCACCCTCACCACTAACCCTCACCACTCACCCTCACCACTAACCCTCACCACTCACCCTTACTACTCAGCACTCAACGTCACCACTCTTCGTCACCACTCACCATCACCACTCACCCTCACCACTCACCACTCACCATCACCACTCACGCTCACCACTCACCCTCACCACTCACCACTCACCCTCACCACCACCAATCACCCCTCACCACTAACCCTCACCACTCACCCTCACCACTCACAATCACCACTAATCCTGACCCCTCACCACTGACCACTCACCCTCCCCACTCACCCTTCCTACTCACCACTCAACCTCACCACTAACCCTCACCCCTGACCACTCACCCTCCCCACTCACCACTCACCCTTCCTACTCACCACTCAACCTCACCACTCACCCTCACCACCCACCACTCACCCTCACCACTCACCCTTCCTACTCACCACTCAACCTCACCACTGACCACTCACCACTCACCCTTACCCTCACAACTCACCCTTACTATTCACCACACACCCTCACCACTCACCCTCAACATCAACACTCACCCTCACCACTCACCCTCACCACTCACCCTCACCACTCATTCTCACCACACCCTCAGCACTCACCCTGCCCACTCACCCTCACCACACACCCTCACCACTTAACCTCACCACTCACCCTCACCACTCACCCTCACCATTCACCCTCAACACTCATCCTAACCCCTCTCCCTCACTACTCTCCCTCACCACTCACCGTCACCACTCACCCCTCACCATCACCACTCACCCTCACCACTCACTCTCACCATTCACCCTCACCACTCACCCTCACCACTCAACCTCACCACTCAACCTCACCCTCACTACTCACCATTCATCCTGACCAATCACCATTGACCAATCACCACTCACCACTCTCCACTAACCCTCACCACTCAACCTCACCACTCACCCTCAAAACTAACGACTCTCTCACCACTCACCACTCACCCTCACCACTCACCCTCACCACTCACGCTCACCACTCACCCATCACCACTCACAACTGCCACTCACCCTCACAACAACCACTCACCCTCACCGCTCACCACTCACCCTCACCACTAACCCTCACCATTCACCCTTACCACTCACCCTCACCACTAACCCTCACTATCACCACTCACCCTAACTACTCACCACTCAACCTCTCCACTCTTCGCCACCACTCACCCTCACCACTCACCCCTCACCACTCACCCCTCACCACTCACCCTCACCACTCACCCCTCACCATCACCACTCACCCTCACCACTCTCCCTCACCACTCACCACTCACTCTCACCATTCACCCTCACCATTCACTCTCACCACTCACCCTCACCACTCACCCTCACCACTCAACCTCACCACTCAACCTCACCCTCACTACTCACCATTCATCCTGACCAATCACCACTGACCAATCACCACTCACCACTCTCCACTAACCCTCACCACTCAACCTTACCACTCAGCACTCACCACTCACCACTCACGCATCACCACTCACAACTGCCACTCACCCTCACAACAACCACTCACCCTCACCGCTCACCACTCACCCTCACCACTCACCCTCACCCTGACCACTCACCCTCACCACTAACCCTCACCACTCACCCTTACCACTCACCCTCACCACTAACCCTCACTATCACCACTCACCCTTACTACTCACCACTCAACCTCACCACTCACCTTCACCACTCACCCTCACCATTCACCCTCAACACTCACCCTAACCCCTCTCTCTCACCACTCTCCCTCACCACTCACCATCACCACTCACCACTCACCCTCACCACTCACCCCTCACCATCACCACTCACCCTCACCACTAACCCTCACCATCACCACTCACCCTTACTACTCACCACTCAACCTCACCACTCTTCGTCATCACTCACCCTCACCACTCACCCCTCACCACTCACCCCTCACCCTCACCACTCAACTTCACCACTCAACCTCACCCTCACTACTCACCATTCATCCTGACCAATCACCACTGACCAATCACCACTCACCACTCTCCACTAACCCTTACCACTCAACCTCACCACTCACCCTCAACACTCACCCTTAAAACTAACCACTCTCTCACCCTCACCACTCACCACTCACCCTCACCACTCACGCTCACCACTCACCACTCACCCCTCACCGCTCACCTATCACCACTCACAACTGCCACTCACCCTCACCACTCACCCTCACCACTCACCCTCACAACAACCACTCACCCTCACAACAACCACTCACCCTCACCGCTCACCACTCACACTCACCCTCACCACTCACCACTCATCATCACCAATCACACCCTCACCAATCACCACTTACCCTCACTGCTCACCCTCACCACTCACCACTCACGCTCACCCTCACCCCTCACTAATCACCACTCACAACTGCCACTCACCCTCACCACTCACCACTCACCCCTCACCATCACCACTCACCCTCACCACTAACCCTCACCACTCACCACTCACTCTCACCACTCACCCTCACCACTCAACCTGACCACTCAACCTCACTACTCACCATTCATCCTGACCAATCACCATTGACCAATCACCACTCACCACTCTCCACTAACCCTCACCACTCAACCTCACCACTCACCCTCAAAACTAACGACTCTCTCACCACTCACCCTCAGCACTCAGCACTCACCACTCACCCTCACCACTCACGCTCACCACTCACCACTCACCCATCACCACTCACAACTGCCACTCACCCTCACCGCTCACCACTCACCCTCACCACTCACCCTCACCACTCACCCTGACCACTCACCCTCACCACTAACCCTCACCACTCACCCTTACCACTCACCCTCACCACTAACCCTCACTATCACCACTCACCCTTACTACTCACCACTCAACCTCACCACTCACCCTCACCACTCACCCTCACCATTCACCCTCAACACTCACCCTAACCCCTCTCTCTCACCACTCTCCCTCACCACTCACCACTCACCCTCACCACTCACCCCTCACCATCACCACTCACCCTCACCACTAACCCTGACCCCTCACCACTGACCACTCACCACTCACCCTCACCACTAACCCTCACCATCACCACTCACCCTTACTACTCACCACTCAACCTCACCACTCTTCGTCATCACTCACCCTCACCACTCACACCTCACCACTCACCCCTCACCCTCACCACTCACCCTCACCACTCACCACTCACCGTCACAACCACCACTCACCCTCACCACTCACCCTCACCACTCAACTTAACCACTCAACCTCACCCTCACTACTCACCATCCTGACCAATCACCACTGACCAATCACCACTCACCACTCTCCACTAACCCTTACCACTCAACCTCACCACTCACCCTCAACACTCACCCTTAAAACTAACCACTCTCTCACCCTCACCACTCAGCACTCACCCTCACCACTCACCCTCACCACTCACGCTCACCACTCACCACTCACCACTTACCCCTCACCGCTCACCTATCACCACTCACAACTGCCACTCACCCTCACCACTCACCCTCACCACTCACCCTCACAACAACCACTCACCCTCACCGCTCACCACTCACACTCACCCTCACCATTCACCACTCATCATCACCAATCACACCCTCACCAATCACCACTTACCCTCACTGCTCACCCTCACCACTCACGCTCACCCTCACCCCTCACTAATCACCACTCACAACTGCCACTCACCCTCACCACTCACTCTCACCACTCATCCTCACCAATCACACCCTCAACAATCACCACTGACCCTCACTACTTACCACTCACCCTCCCACTCACTACTCACCACTCACCCTCACCATTCACCCTCACCACTCACCCTCACCACTCTCCCTCACCACTCTCCCTCACCACTCTCCCTCACCACTCACCCTCACCACTCACCAGTCACGCTCACCACTGACGCTCACCACTCACCCTCACTACTCACCCTGCCCACTCACCCTCACTCACCTCATCGCTCACCACTCACCCTCACCCTGACCACTCACCACTCATCCTCACCAATCACACCGTCACCAATCACCACTCACCCTCACCACTCACCCTAACCACTCACCCTCACCACCACCACTCACCCTATTCCCGTTTTAAAAAAAACTTGCTTACGTGTCGCCAAGTATGCTTAACATTTCACTAATTTAGATTTTGACATTACACATACAAAACGTCAGCTTGTACTACTGTCATGATAGCAGGTACCACCACCACAGTGATGGTGAGTGGTGAGGGTGAGTGGTGAATGGTGAGGGTGAGTGGTGAGGGTGAGTTGTGAGAGTGGTGAGGGTGAGTGGTGAAGGTGAGGGTGAGTGGTGAGTGCTGAGGGTGAGTGGAGAGGGTGAGTGGTTAAGGTGAGGGTGAGTGGTGAGGGAGAGTGGTGAGGGAGAGTGGTGGTGGTAAGGGTGAGGATGGTTGGTGATGGTGAGCGTGAGTGGTAAGGGAAAGGGGTGAATGGTGAGGGTGAGTGGTGAGGGAGAGTGGTGAGGGTGAATAGTGGTGGTGAGGGTGAGTAGTGAGTGATGAGGGTGAGTGGTGAGGGTGATTAGTGAGTGGTGAGGGTGAGTGGTGAGCGTGAGTGGTGAGGAGTGAGGAAGAGTGGTGAGGGTGAGTGGTGAGGGTGAGTGAGAGGTGAGTGGTGGTGAGTGGTGGTGGTGAGGGTGAGTGGTGAGTGATAGTAAGTGCTGAGTGGTGAGGGTGAGTGAGGGAGAGTGGTGAGGGAGAGTGGTGAGGGTGTATATATTTTTGCCTATGATGACAGCAGTACATGCTGACGTTTTGTATGTTAAATGTAAAAGCTAAATGTGTGAATGTGTGTGTGTGAGACACGCAGTTTGTTAAAAAGGGAACAGGGCGATTCTAAATGAATCTACAACCTTCGATTCCTTTTCGCGATTCAGAGAATTGATTCTTGGCGCGTTCGGTTTTACATTTTAAATTACACAGTTGTATTTTCATTGGTATGTTATGTTTTAAAGTTTTCAGAAGATTTTAAATGTATTTTGCCCCCGGGCAACGCTGGGTATATCGAGTTTATACCACAAAGTCGTCGCCTGAGACGCGTGGGGTGTCGAGGCCTAGTACCGTGCAGAGCCTCCGGCCTCGCCTAGATTGCCCACCCGGCCAAGGCTGAGTGCTGTGGCCGTCACCCCCCCCCCCCCCCGCGCTACAATAATACTGTCTAATCGCTATTATTTTATTATCTACCGACCCTATGATAGTAATTGCACGCATTGGGGTGGGGGGGGGGGAGTGAAGAGGACGTGAAACTTTGATGAATTTACCTCAGCGTCGCGTGTTAATGCGTGCGCATATTTTTAACGGGAATAAAAAATGGCGTCCACCCCGCAGCGACGGCGTTGCTGCCAACCGCCCGTTGCCAGGGGCAACCGCCTTCCCGCATGCCAGTCGGCAATACTAAATAAATAAATAAAGAGAAATCGCACTAAATCGATAATCGGTCCGATTTAAAGTTTAGAGACGAAAAATCGGGAACGCCTAAGTTTACCGCGGGGCCGGGGCGTGCCCACCTGCAAAATTTAATCTTGGCGAACCCCACGGTCCGAGAGCTACATCCCCCCGAAGCGAGCGTACGCAGACGGACAGACAGACAGACAGACAAAAAGTGACGTTTATAGGTAAGATAATGCATATTCAGAAAATAGGTGTTAAAAAGGTAATTATGTTTTTTTGTATCAAATGGGCTATATATGCCTATGCAGCCGATTCATTTATTGGTCATTGCAGATTACGTAAGCGTGCGCATTAGGTGCAAGTCACGGCACCCATTGTGAGCATTGTAGAAAAATGGAGATACCAACAGATCTGCCTGTTAATTGAACACAAACGCTGGCTGTCACGCAAAATACACCATGCCACAAAGGTGAGGACCAAAGCATTGCTCATGGGCGTCTGTCAACATTGCTGCCATTTAAGTGTGCGGAGTGTACATTCCGTTGGTGATTTGTTTCACATCCAAACAATTGCATCGCAAGTTGATGGTGTACGTCTTAATTGTGGTCTTGCAGTAAGCATAACCGGTAGGGCTGCTTGCTTTGATGTCCACGTTTATTTGACTTAAGTCCATAATTGTGATGTTTACACTTTCACACTTTTATGACTCTCTTCAGCATCACGTTTCTTTGCAAACATGAAAGATGAGGGTAAACCCTGTTCACAATGTGGCTTCATAAGCACCTTTAAGAACCATAGCTTGGGAGGTTTTTTGGTGTGAATTTAGTTTCAAAGGCATATTACTGAAACATAGTAAGCCGATATTTTCACGATTATTCCGGGGAAGTTGATTCTGAAATTGTGACGGTGCAATGAGATATATAGCTCCATCGCTGACTTAATCGCCTCCTATTATGTTTCGTTCTGTCCGTCCAGTGAGACTTTTTACATATCCGCTAGCTTTAGAAATTTCCTGCCAACCGTCAGACGATCCCCAGCAAGAGTTGTGTCATCTGGCGGCCAACATTGGTTTCACGTGTTGAGGCCGCTGTCTCTAGCTCGGGCAGGGAGTTCTCTATCCGCTCATTCACTTGGCTGAGCACAGTCCGCCTGGGAGCATATACACCGTACGGGTGATTTCACAGGAGATCCATGAAGGGCGCACTGGGGCAGCTGTGCGACCCGCTGTACAAATCTCCCTATCAAACAACCGTGTTGCTAACACCCCTGTAGCGAAGGTAATAGCGGGAACGCGTCCACAATCCAAACCGATTGTGCTTGTCCTGCGAGATGTACACCTGTACGGCCATATACCCACACTAAGAAGACCACATTCTCCGTGTTTTGTAACCGTTATTATTACTTGCCATTTCTGTATATTGTTTGTTAAGAGTGCTCATGCTTAGAAGGAGGTTGTGCCGAATATCAGCAGCACATTAATTTTCTCCGAAGCACAGCTTGGGTCCCCCATTCTGCACTCCCCTAACTACCATTTCTGAGAGATGAATGCCATTTTGAAGCGTGTAATACGTTTGACTCGTACTCCCTGGGATATTGCTCATTATTTCGACCCCTAACTGCCACAATCTGTCACTGATAGACACAGCCAACTTTAACTTTGAGATTTGTGTCCAACAGAGAGCATGACAAGCACAAAATTGACAGTGGACATCACTGATTAGAACAAAGAGTCCTGTCATTGATGCCATTTTTCTCCTGTATAAACGTTATTCTCTATGCTCAAATAAATAAATAAAAATATATAGTATCCAATTGTAAATAGCTGCCTCTCCGTTACATACAGCTAAAGTTCTATTTTAGAAATGTTTTAATTAAAACATTTATAAGTGAATACAAATCTAGAAAAGGCATTAAAAAATATTTAGATTTAACAATGTCGGGTGCAGATATGTGAGCACATTCGTTCACACCCCAGACAGGTATGAAACTCCTGGGTAATGCCCTATCGTCAATCACATAACTCACCAGCCACCATACCCAATAGACTTCTCAATACTGATGCTACTGTATCTGGTTGAGTACATATTTACAATCATTTGACATATTCTTTGGTTCTTTCGGTAAAGTCACGTAAGTGAAAAAATAATATAAAAATAAAAAAGAAAAATATGGATCTTTGCAGTCACGAAAACTTCAAATCTAGAATCATTTCACAGTTTTAGTACTTTATATCTCTACAAGAAGTGCCACGATAACTAAAAAATGTAAGCTCCTCTTAAGGCTTATGCACTGACAAATGTATCCACAAATGTTCCAAATTTCAAATAGGGTGCGGACCACGTCCGTAAACCTCTCTCACACGTACGGGATGAGATTCACATCTCTGAATTTAGACGCTTGCAATGGCCAGAGGCAATCAGCCTTATATTCCCTTCCCACGTTCGCACCGAGAGCGAGCCAATAGATTCGCATTCGGCTCGTAATTACCGACTGGCACTGCTCGCGACTCAGTCACTAAAGTGGGCGTAACCAGAGCAGTGCGAGAGAGCATGCTGATGACAGCAACACTCCTGACAAATTCACATTCCTGTCACCACTTCCCCTGCGCATGTAGAGAGCCTCACAAGCTCACAGCTGGCATTAGGCTTGCCACCTCTGAGGTACAATAATCCAAGACAACTAATGAAAGTAAGAATATGTATGTATGTTGAACTGCTTTCGTACCATACGTTGCCAACCGTGCTAATCGGAGGTGCAGGGGAAGGACAACAAACTAAACACAAAAAGCAGTTCTAAAACAAAATCGAGATTTAAAAGTGCAAAGCTCTAGTGGCTTGCAAATGTCAGAAGGAGGAGCATTCCAGACGGCCGCAGAAGCGCAAAATCTCACAATACCAGAAAGTGTAAATACATTTTCTCATCAGGCAAAAAGCGATACTTTTAATGTCCTGGAGAGAATTACAAAAACCGAAAAGAACCAAAGAAGAATTACAAATTACCATCGGCAGTAACCTCCATAAGATGATCCTCGGAAAAACAGGACAGGTGAGAACCCTGACACTAAGGGAATGACGTAAGGGCGCAGGCGGGCAGCACACATCCAGTGGGAACTACGTGTGTGCCCTACAGTCACAACCACTCCCAGGACCTGGCTCCCACTCACACTGCTGCCTGCACCCTGTGCCTCTCGTAGTGTGACGCTGCCATCACCTCCCGGTGCCGTAAAAGCGGCTCCACTGTGGCGTCAATGGCGCCTCGATTGGGGGACGCAATTGAGCATGGGCAGCACACAGCAATTCAGCCAATCATGGTTCAGTTTGGCACTGATGTCATTGCGTCGGCATCACGTGCATTGGGTCCTCCCCCCTGTTCCTAATTGGCTGGGTGGTGATTCACAGCGTGATGTTCATCTTTGCGGGACGATGCATTTTGGGATCATTAATGTACATTCTGTTTAGACAAGGAAAGTCCCATTTTCAAAAGTGACTGAATGTGGATGTCAGCCAAAGCCAGAAGCCAGTAAACGAGACATTTCACATTTGGGGAGATGTCACAGTGGAGATGTGCAGCCTGTATTTATCCGTTACGAATTTTCTTTATAATTAACCAGTTCATCTTCTTGGTTCTTTCGGTAAAGTCACGTAGAAGGGGAATAATAAAATAATAAAAATAAAACATAAATAAAATAATTCTCACGACGTTTCGGCCACAACGCAAGCAGCCGTCCTCAGGTGAAGATCAGGTCTGTAGGAAAGACAGCATCTGAATGAACACCACCAAGCTTGGCAGCGTATATTTAAGCTGGTTTAGAGGAGGAAGGGCGCCTTGACAAAGGAATTTGCATATCAACAGAGGAATTTAGCATATTTATGGAAAATGCAGATATGGGATTAGTCACTACTTGTGGAATGCGTAGGAGGTGGGGGGGGTCTCAAAGTCATATTATGCCCGTGCATTATGTAGGATTATCAGCAACAAAGGGAGGAAGTAGGGTTAGCAGTAATAAAGGGAAGGAATTTTAATAGTAAGGAGCTGCAGCAGCCAAACCAACACATAAAAAACTAAAATATAAACTACATCAATATCCTAATAGGGTTTTTCCCCTTTTTTCTGGCAACAAAACTGACACATTTTGCAAGGAATCATGTTTACATTAACCACAATACTTGCAGTCAAATGCAAACAAAAAACAATACTCTGATCAATTTTGATTTAAAGCTTTCGTGACTGCAGGGATTCATCTTCTTGGTTCTTTCGGTAAAATCATGTAGAAGGGAAATTATAAAATAATAAAAAATAAAACATAGTAAAATACAATTCTCACGACGTTTCGGCCACAACGCAAGCAGCCGTCCTCAGGTGAATAACAAGTCTGTCGGAAAGACAGCGTCTGAATGGGCACCACCACGCTTGGCAGCGTATATTTAAGCTGGGTTGGAGGGGGGGAAGAGGCGCCTTGACAAAGGAACTTGCATATCAAGAGGAATTTAGCATATTTATGGGAAATGCAGATATGGGATTAGTCACTACTTGTGGAATGCGTAGGAGGTGGGGGGGTTCAAAGTCATATTATGCCCGTGTATTATGCAGTATGCAGGATTAGCAGCATCAAAGGGAGGGAGTAGGGTTAGCAGTAATAGAGGGAAGGAATTTTAATAGTAAGGAGCTGCAGCAGCTAAACCACCACGTAAATAAACTAAAATATAAAGTACATCAGTATCATCAACATACTAAATATACTCTCCAATTAGCTGAGCTAATTACAGTCATACATTACAATTCTATATCGCAAAAAATATAATATGCCTCCAGCTAAACTTTTTTCTCTTACATCACACGGGTCTACCCCGTACTATATACTGCCATAGACAAACCCAACATTAAATTATATACTGCATTACTATACACCACCCTATACCTTAGACTAAACATTGTAATATTACACTATGTATTATTCTACCCACCCTACTGTATACCACACTGCTGTATATTCACTATACAATTACCATACTATATATTACCTTATACATTATATTAAACATTACACTTTTATAATATGTATTATTATACAATCTGCTATACACTATACCATTGACCGTCGCGTGAAAGGTACTAAGAGAAAGCAACGAAATATGTCAATGGGAGAGTGGTGGTAGGAGACTTGCAGTGGAGCAAAGAATCCATTCCCTGCGGAGAATAAAATATATATAGTCAATGCCAGTGAGTGGACTGCGGTCTGAAAGTCACCGTAAACGTGAACACAATCAGTTAAGATCCGAAATGGTGTATTACGTCCTTCCAATGATTGCTGAGCCAGAATCCATCTTCTTGGTTGAAATTGTCTCTGTGTTTGTATATGTGGATCGCCTCATGAATGAATCTCTCATGGTAGCCAGATGGCTTGCAGAGAACCTCTGTCTTGGTGAAGTCAATGTCATGTGAGCCCACTGAATTGTAACAGTGATCTGCCACGGCTGAGGTGTTTGTCCTACCGTGTTTCTGCTTTATGTTCACGGATGCGGTCCGAGACATGTCGTTTGGTTTCTCCAATGTAACTGCTACCACAGAGGCAACTTAGTTTGTAGACGCCAGGGTACTGTATGTCTGGAACCACATCTTTTACAGACGACTGCTAATCCTACATAATGCACGGGCATAATATGACTTTGAGACCCCCCCCACCTCCTACGCATTCCACAAGTAGTGACTAATCCAATATCTGTATTTTCCATAAATATGCTAAATCCCACTTTTGATATGCAAATTCCTTTGTCAAGGCGCCCTTCCTCCTCTAACCCAGCTTAAATATACGCTGCCAAGCTTGGTGGCGTTCATTCAGACGCTGTCTTTCCGACAGACCTGTTCTTCACCTGAGGACGGCTGCTTGCGTTGTGGCCGAAACGTCGTGAGAATCGTATTTTATTATGTTTTATTTTTATTATTTTAGTATTTCCATTTTACGTGACTTTACCGAAAGAACCAAGAAGATGAATCCCTGCAGTCATGAAAGCTTTAAATCGAAAATTAAACAGTTGTACATTGTTTATTTATTATACTTGTGCAGTGACTGACTTGGAGACGTAACTTCTTGGAGGCAATTCTTTAATTAAACACCGAGCACACTTTGTACAATACACACCCTACACTGTTACGCACTATCTGTCTCTCGCTTATACGCAACTCTACACTGGTTTCTAGCCTACACACAACACTAGCCGTCTGACACTGACGGCGCTGAGCGAAGACAGCCAACTACGTCTAGCAGCGCAATATATCAGATGAGACGACAGCGATGAAGGCACGAGACGACAGCGATGATGGTGACGATCATCAGCAGCAACGACGATGACGGGGATCCCACTCCAAACGACAGCCCCGAGCTCCTGCTCGGGGTCCCCTTTTATCCTACCAGCGTGGCCTCGCTCCGCCCTGGCCAAATCCCCTTTCTAGAACCTAACAGCGGGTTCCCAGGCTTCCCTCACGTGCCCCTTCTGTAACCTTTCCCCTTCATCCCTCTCGGGTCTATCCCGTAGCCTGCTGTCAGTCAGGGCTGCTACACGCTGCAGATCCCCTTCCCTGCCAGCAGCCAGTGCTATGCTACTTAGTGACCAATTCTATGTCACTACACTTGCATACCCTGGAAAGGCTCACTGAGTCTCATGAATGTTCATAGCAATGATTGCTTTTCATGGTACAGTGAGGGAAAAAAGTATTTGATCCCCTGCTGATTTTGTACGTTTGCCCACTGACAAATAAATGATAAGTCTATAATTTTAATGGTAGGTTTATTTGAGCAGTGAGAGACAGAATAACAACAACAAAATCTAGAAAACGCATGTCAATAATGTTATAAATTGATTTGCATTTTAATGAGGGAAATAAGTATTTGACCCCTCTCAATCAGAAAGATTTCTGGCTCCCAGGTGTCTTTTATACAGGTAACGAGCTGAGATTAGTAGCACACTCTTAAAGGGAGTGCCCCTAATCTCAGCTTGTTACCTATATAAAAGACACCTGTTCACAGAAGCAATCAATCAATCAGATTCCAAACTCTCCACCATGGCCAAGACCAAAGAGCTCTCCAAAGGATGTCAGGGACAAGATTGTAGACCTACACAAGGCTGGAATGGGCTACAAGACCATCGCCAAGCAGCTTGGTGAGAAGGTGACAACAGTTGGTGCGATTATTCGCAAATGGAAGAAACACAAAAGAACTGCCAATCTCCCTCGGCCTGGGGCTCCATGCAAGATCTCACCTCTTGCATGAGAAAGGTAAGGAATCAGCCCAGAACTACACGGGAGGATCTTGTCAATGATCTCAAGGCAGCTGGGACCATAGTCACCAAGAAAATAGTTGGTAACACACTACGCCGTGAAGGACTGAAATCCTGCAGCGCCCGCAAGGTCCCCCTGCTCAAGAAAGCACATATACATGCACGTCTGAAGTTTGCCAATGAACATCTGAATGATTCAGAGGACAACTGGGTGAAAGTGTTGTGGTCAGATGAGACCAAAATGGAGCTCTTTGGCATCAACTCAACTCGCCGTGTTTGGAGGAGGAGGAATGCTGTCTATGACCCCAAGAACACCATCCCCATCGTCAAACATGGAGGTGGAAACATTATGCTTGGGGTGTGTTTTTCTGCTAAGGGGACAGGACAACTTCACCGCATCAAAGGGACCATGGACGGGGCCATGTACCGTCAAATCTTGGGTGAGAACCTCCTTCCCTCAGCCAGTGTATTGAAAATGAGTCGCGGATGGGTATTCCAGCATGACAATGACCCAAAACACACGGCCAAGGCAACAAAGGAGTGGCTCAAGAAGAAGCACATTAAGGTCCTGGAGTGGCCTAGCCAGTCTCCAGACCTGAATCCCATAGAAAATCTGTGGAGGGAGCTGAACGTTCGAGTTGCCAAACGTCAGCCTCGAAACCTTAATGACCTGGAGAAGATCTGCAAAGAGGAGTGGGACAAAATCCCTCCTGAGATGTGTGCAAACCTGGTGGCCAACTACAAGAAACGTCTCACCTCTGTGATTGCCAAGAAGGGTTTTGCCACCAAGTACTAAGTCATGTTTTGCAGAGGGGTCAAATAATTATTTCCCTCATGAAAATGCAAATCAATTTATAACATTTTTGACATGCGTTTTTCTGGATTTTGTTGTTATTCTGTCTCTAACTGTTCAAATAAACCTACCATTAAAATTATAGACTGATCTTTGTCAGTGGGCAAACGTACAAAATCAGCACGGGG
The DNA here is from genome assembly GCF_965212315.1 of Lampetra planeri. Classification (NCBI taxonomy): domain Eukaryota; kingdom Metazoa; phylum Chordata; class Hyperoartia; order Petromyzontiformes; family Petromyzontidae; genus Lampetra; species Lampetra planeri. Next base: position 13,765,019 of record NC_136110.1, read on the forward strand.
ATCAAATACTTTTTTCCCTCACTGTAAGTCCTGGCTTAATGCGTGTTTGCACATCGCGCTTTCACTATAATGTAGTTCTTCTATTAGGGAGGAACTTTTCGCACAATATGGAATCAGCACCTTTTTAACACGCTTTATGAACGTTCGACAAACTACTTCTTGATCTGTGTGGTTGAACAATACGCGGGTTCTGGGTATACGCGTGGAATGATACAATATGCAGCATCATACCATGATCTGAGGGGTTTTTTCATGCCATGGGATGACTGCAGGTTGATTTTATAGTGCTAATGCAATTAAAATTTGCATTGTCTATATTTATTTATACTCGTTGCTGAACTAGTAACGAATTGTAATGTTTTTTACGTGACAACCCTTACTAATCGGCTGTATCGGGTGGTGGCGTGTTTAACGACAAATTATATTTACGCGATCTAATCCAAAAATCTCTATTATGGATAATATTGGTCGCAAAAGCCTACGTGTTAATCTGCCCCATGTGTTTCCAGTCATTCTTCGCTTAACGCATTTTCACTTAACGCGGCACTTCTCATGAACACATCTACCGCTTTAAACGAGGAATTACTGTATAATCCCAAATGAGTAACGTGTGGGTAATATTTCAAATTTGGACCATGACACCAGCACACGATGGCCTACTCTTGCGAATTACGTCACAGGATCTTCACCATCCACTGAGGCAGGTGGCGCGTACTTTGCGGTCAGGACACCCGCAGTAATAATCAGGGCAGCTGTTGGATTTGAACCGCGAAGCTCTGCAACAAGCGGCGAACACGCGACCACTGGGCCACATTACCGTGAAATTCATATTCACGTATGTGGCGCTTTTGGAAATAAAAATGTCTGTCCAATTTATTTGTGTGCATGTAGATTCCAATTTGTACACTGTTACATGTGTAGAGGTGTATTGGTACGGATGGGAAACAAACACAAGGGGCGTGGTTATGGCCATACGCAGAGAAGGTGCTTACATCGACGTCCGCACCTGCCATCCCCCACGGCCCCCCCGGGGGGGGCGATTGCTATATAAGGTGGTGAGCCGGAGGGCTCGAGGTCGAGTGTTAGCTTTAACCAGCGAAGATTGAAGACCAGCTAGAGTAGGCCCTGGAACTCCCCAGGCTCGCTGTCCTTGTCAGGACCGACCAGGGAAAGCCGGTGGCGTGGCCCCAAGAGCCCAGACCGATGTTCTTATAAGAGCCGGTCTGGAGACTCAGGGTGCCGTAAATCCCAGCTTGACCAGGGCTGGGATAGATAGCCTCCCTTAGCTCTGTAGTGGAGGACCTGGGAGTAGGCTAGCCGGGTTAGACGTTGGGTCTCCCTGTTAGATGGGTGAAGAGGCCGATACCCCTTCAAGTGTTGTGTATCCCCGTCTCTGTAAATACGTTGGTGTTAATAAATACGTGTGCCTCCAACTACGTCGTCCAAGCCTCCTGCAACTTACTACACATGTATGTAACAACGATGATTTAGATCACTTAAGGCAGTAACCGCTAGACTACATTAAATTATTGCTTACGTTCAAAATCCCTTTGATGTGGTTTTACCATTGCCATGCTTGTAAATCAATGTGAAACCTTAAACTCAGAAGTCCATAGTCTGCACCTCATTAAACTTTCAGAGTTTTGTTTTAACCAGACAGGTATTCGTTGAATTGGCCACATTGTCTAAACAGTTAGGAGAGCTATCACGCATTAAGCTCCCATCAGAATATTTCATGTAATTTACCTTAAGCTCAACGTTCAAATTTCTAAAATATCCTGAACAATTTATTGAATAGATTGCTGCATGCATGTACGTGATGGTGAAAAAAAAACAAGCATCCAACTCATCCAGCAAACTAAAAATGAAAATGGTATTTAAATAATAACTCCAGTCATTGTAGATTTTGGATCTTCAAACAAAAATAACAAGCGTTACCCTGGTCGAATTCCATATTTATATGGCAGGAGCTGATCTTTCCAAAATAATAATAAGTAATTTATAAACGCACACATTTCCATGAAAAGTCAAATTTCCAATCGCGACTTAGAGCCAAGCTCCTCAAAGACCCATGAAACAAGATGAGCAGCCTCCAACTGTCTCTGAAAAGTGGTGGTGGATTTGATGCTGCTGCTGGTTATGTGTAGCGGTATGCAATTCTAAATGATTATGGCAGCCACAGAGCAATGGTGCTCCTGCTAGGACAGTCTTGGTTCGGGGGGGGCGACAGCGAGCAAGTTGAGGGAGGGCCCTGAGTTGTGTCCGGGTGTTGACTGAGGCACGTGTTTTGAAGGGAACTATTAACTTCCCACTAATTGTCACGGATTGTGTTTTACCCTGGAGGGTTGATGCGCTGAAGTGGACTACAACCCTGATTTAACTCAACCTGTCAATTGTGAGTAAAGCATTCTAACCGCAAGACCACTTGCCAATAATTTACAGCTATTTGTCAATCCATGAATGGGCTAAGGCATGCCCATGCGGTACAAAACGAATTTAGTACAAAACTCAATATTTAAAGAGCAGCAATGCATGTGAATACATAGACACATATACGAAGACAAAGATCCCCTATATGGCCTGTAACATACTGTTGGGGCAAGTGCTGTTAGCGAGCACCTACGAAGGCCGGCACGATACACGAAGGGGGTGGGTGGCCAACACCATGCCCGGCCGCCTTTGTCTCACTCATAGCGATGTTTCCACATTGCACCAGGTACTCATTTTGAGGCTGTTTCGACCTATGGGAGGCCCAGGACCGGTTCAGATAATCGTCACTGGTGTTGCCCGTGAGCGGGAATCGAACCCGGGCCGCCAGTTTCGTAATGCAGCGCGATGACTGCTTCACGACTGCTCCCCACACAACAACAACAACTGCCATTCGCCGCTAAGTGGCGGTGACATCACCACGACGCTTTTGCCAGGCTATGTGCACCTTGAGGCCACGTGAAGTGACGAACGCCCGCTGGCAGGAGGTCACGGGGCAGACTCAGGTGCCACGGGTCAACTGACTGAGATGTAGGCCTCGGCAAGGTAAGGTAAAAGGTAAAAACAATGAGCCTACCTTTACCCTACCTTTTACCTTACCACAATACAATCACTCGGCCCTTACCTTTTACCCTTTAGCAAGGTAAGGTAAAAGGTCAAAAGCAACGAGCCTACCTTTACCCTACCTTTTACCCTTACCCCATACAATTTACCCGATTACAGGGTAATTACTGGGGTACTACACATAAAAAAGGTTTATAACAGGTAAATGCTAGGTAGAGCGCTTTATTCATGGACTGCGCCACGGACCTTTTAGCGAGCGGTAAACAAGGTATTTACCGGGTAATACTCCGCGCTACCTTTACCCTACCGGGTAATTCTTCAGCGCTACCTTTAACCTACCCTTCACCTTACCCCTTGGCATGTCAACACCTATACCATTTTACCCAGTAAAAAGGGTAAATTACCTTATCTTGCCGAGGCCTACTGTGCCAACTTGCTGTGCTTTAGCCACCTGGCGCTCCGCTCATTGTTGTGAGCATCGCTCCTCCGCCCTCCATTGTTATTGGGGGGTGACTGCCTCCAACTGCCCAGCAGCGTCTTTCACGAGTCTCTTCCACAGAGGCCGATCTTGACACTTCTTGTACCAGTCATCGGCAAGTCCACTCAGCTCCATATCCTCCTGTACCACATCACTCCATCTCCTCTCTAGCCCGTACCGCGCCCGTTTAGCCCCCTCTATCCGGCTATACAATAGCTGTTTAGGCATGCGCTGACTGGGCATGCAGCCTTGCCTGCCGGAAGAGCTCACTGACTGTACTTTGCCCAGATCTTTCAAAGATTTGTGACCTCTGCTGTCAAACCGGAGCCGGTCATTAGCACACTGCCCAGGTATGGAAAACTCTCCACTCTCCACAACTGCCCCATCAACGATTGGGAGTTGTGGGGGTGGAGTGCCCGATGGTAGAAAATACCCAGGCAGTTTTGGTGGGGATGAAGGTAAGGCCCCACCTCTTAGTGGCACGTTCCAGTTTCAGCAACAGCACCTCCATCTCCTCTTCTGAGTGAGCGGCAATTACCAGATCATTGGCATACATAACGTGGTTGACCAATAGGGAGCCATCCCTTGACTGCACCCGGGCATCGATCAGCCTCCCATTGCATCTGTACCAGGTGAAAATTCCTTTGGTACAGCCATCAAAGGCTTCACGAACTACGTGGTCGAAAAATATGTTAAATAATGTTGGAGCCAGAGGACATCCCTGTCGCACCCCAAGGTGAACAGGGAATGGTTCCGACTCCCGGCCACGTAGTTTTACCCGGGCCTACTCACCATCATGAAGGTCCTTAATGATCTTGAGCAGAGGGTCAGGGACTCCGAAAGCACGAAGAACAACCCAGAGCCCAGGCCTACTGATGTTATCATAGGCCTTGACCAGGTCAATAAAGCAGAGATGTAGGTCTTGTTGGAATTTCCTACACCTTTGCTGTAGCAAACGAACAGAGAATATGGCATCTGTGCAGGACCGCCCTTTCCTGAAACCACATTGAGGCTCCGCAAGCCTCTCCTCAGCGTGCCTGGCAAGGAGATGTTGAATAATCCTTGCCAGGACCTTTCCCGGCAACACTGAGGAGTGAGATGCCCCTGTAGTTGTGACAGTCTGTGCGGCCCCCCTTCTTAAAGAGCGGGACCACAAGGGCATCCTTCGAATCCTGCGGAACCCGTCCAGTGGTCCAGACCATTGTTATGATGTAATGTAGGGCAGTCTGTGCACAAACGCCACCCTCCCTCAGCATTTCACTTGGGAAATCATCTCTGCCCGGTGCCTTTCCTGGTCTCAGACTCTGGATTGCCTTTAGTACTTCCTCAACAGATGGCACCTCAGCCAGCCACTCACAGGGGGTGACTTATTCTTCCAATATTTGAGGCACCGCAGCCTCAGCAAGGTCATCCCCACTTTGTCCCACAATGTTTTCCATGTCGAGGGATTTCCCCTCCCCCAGGGCTTCACAGAAATGCTCAGAAAATCTGCAAACTTGTTCCTGGGGGTCGGAGATTGGATCACCGTTTTTTCCCCTAATGATGGTAATAGGTGTGGCACTGCAGGAATTTGTGATCGCGGACCATTGAGGCAGACTCCATATCCTCATGCAACCCGCAACCACCACCCACCCTTGCAGTGTCTCACGGCTTTCCGAACCTCCGAGCGAAGGCTGCGGTAAGCCTCCTCATTCTCTGACGTGGGATCCTGAAGACGATTAGAGTGGGCCTGTCGCTCTTTCTCAGCCAGCTTGAACACCTCCTCTGTCAGCCAGGGTCTCTGGGGAGATCTGGACCGCGTACCCAAAGCAGCCATTGCAGCTGCCTGAGTCACAGTCCTAAACCTCACCCATTTACCATTTACCCTCGACATCTGGAGGAGTGGGGGACGATGCCAACCCCAGCCGCAAGCGATGATGAAATTCTAGCTCGCAACTTTCATCAGCTAGCTGAGACCAGGCCACCTTAGATTTGAATGGGGTCCTGGGTGTACACCCACCACCAGAGTGGAAGAATTTCAGGTGCAACTTACAGATGACAAGTCGATGGTCAGAGGGCAGATCAGCTCCACGGTAGGTCCTGGTGTCAAGTACATGTGCCCGCATCTGCTGTTCCATCACTATATAGTCCAGCAGATTCTAGATGTTCTTGCTTGGACCCGGCATGCATCCATGATGTTGTGTGGATGCGCCGATGCCGGAACAGCTGTTTGTAATTACAAGCCCATGAGCTGCACAAAAATCTAGCAGCCTCCTACCGTTGTTATTCAGCTGATCTGGCCCTTGTCTTCCAATCACTCCAGACCAGGTGCCAGCATCATGACCAACTCGGGCATTGAAGTCACCCAACAAGATGACTATCCCGAGGGGCCACTTTAGCTAGCACCTGTGTCAGGAGGTCATAGAAGGCATCTGACTCATCGGCCTTGCCTGCATCCCTCCACGGATGTTCGTCTTCGGTTGGGGCATAAGTAACCACGACCACAACTCCTCGCCTCCAGTTGATGAGAAGACAAGCCAAAAGTAGCCTGGGGCTTACAGCTTCCCGCACTTCACCGCCATGCTCCCATGCCCCCTTCATTATTTTGTTCATAAGAAGAGCCACACCCTGTTGTTTGGTAGTCTCCTGCCCCGAGTAGAGGACTGTCCACCCCTCATGGTGGCAGGAGCCAGAGCCGGTCCACCGGACCTCCTGAATACCACAGAGATCCAGGCGGTACCGGTCCAGCTCCCGACAGAGGAGTAGCAGCCTCTCCTCCGCAGTGAGCGTTCGAATATTCCACGTGGCCATCCATAGTGGCTTTTTGTTGTTTCTGGAGAAACCCTGAGGGTAAAGATCTCATGGCTCCGCCAAATGGGGTTTGGCCAGAAGACGTCATAGACGCCTGTCCCCCCGGGGCCTCCGGCACAAGCTTATTAATAAAAAAAAATCATTCGTGGTTTAGTGGTAATTAATTGAAGGTGGAGGGGTTACCAGCCCCTCACACCCATCCAGAGCCACCATTTGGCCACTGTGGTGATTACAAATGCCATGAGAGAAAAGGCCAATCGGAATTGGCCCTCCCCCTCACAGCACTGTCCACGACAGCGTTGCCCGTCCGGCACCACATATATAAAGATTCCCCATATATCCTTTAACAAGCTGTTGGGGCAAGTGCTGTTAGCAAGCACCTATGAAGGCCGGAACGGCACACGAGAGGGTGGGTGGCCAGCACCACGCCCGACCGCCTTTGTCTCCCCAGTGGCAATGTTTACACATTGCACCAGGTACTCGTTTAAGGTTGAGTCGACCTAGGGGAGGCCCATGACGGGTTCAGATAATATAATCGTCACTGGTCTTGGCTGTGAGCAGCAATTGAACTCGGGTCACCAGGTTCTTAGCGCAGCGCACTAACCGCTGCACTACCGGTTGCCACATACACACACTCATGCACACATGTACACACACACATGACGTCATGAAGCGGTCCGTAAAGAGCCGCATGCGGCTCTGGAGCCACAGGTTGCCAACTGCTGTTCATGGGGGTTATTTGACCATACTTCACATTACCCAGTGCAAGCTTGTTGAAGCAAGGGGTGGGGGGGGAGGTTGCCCAGGACTCAAGGCCAGGCTCAGATATCACTCACCACTGACGTTAGCTGTGCACAGGAATCAATTTAGGTTGCTGGCTTCAACATGAAATGCCAGAACCACCTCCTCACTTAATACATGGCCTCTGATAAAATAAAATAAAACATAGAGTTAGGATTTTAAGCGTAAAAGATATGCATAACCCAAACTATGGCATGTTTTTCACAGTATTGGCGTATGTATGAAATGCAGACGCTCCACGAGTTTTGTATCATGTTATATCTGCATTGAAACGTCATGCTCGGAAAATATTAGCCTTTCAAACCTATGCTATGGTAATACATTCTGGTGTGCATAATGCACCTCTTGAAATGGAAGAATAGGATAAAATACCCCTTAGAGGGGCTCTCTGGAGCTCTCTCTCGTGGAGGCCCTATTACCAGCAGTGGCATGAGTATGCAGTTTGCAGGGCTGCGCCTTTACTTTTTACATCAATGGAGACGTCAACTGCCTTAACACGTTAACTAGCTTCCCGACAATAGCAGAAATGTTCTAGAATGCTCTTCCTATATTTGTCTCCAGCCCCCCTGCCCGCACACATTGCCTTTTCTCTTGCATATGTGCTACTTTCAACGCGCGGAGCAAAAACGCCATAAATAGTATGCCGTCCACACCCGTCGTAGATCCACTGCTTGGCACCTACTCACTGAAGTAATTTGATTCAATTTGCTCCACATGTGTCATCCTGTAGGTCATGCAGTGCTCTTAAGATAACACCCACAGTGGACAACTCGAGCTATAAGTGATATTGCCTAAATAGCGGTACACACACTGGGTGTTTGTAAAAGGCAAATACAGTATCATCCCCCCCCCCCAACCCACACCGTATCATCATGCTAGGGACGATACGGAGCGACCTGTGACCACTGTAGTTCAAGTAGCATCGTGGTATGTGGTCCCAAGCAGGACTATTGAAAAAAAGAGCCTTGGGACTCAGTTGCAGTAAATACTAAAAGAGGTAAATGTGCAGACCTGCTGGCAAAACGGCCTGATAGGAATTTCCACGAGACTTGAATTACCTCGCCTGGTATGCAGGAGGTCGTGAGCCCAATTCCGCCCCTGATGCATGTATATTTGGAGTTTGCATGTTGTCCCCGTGGTCGCATGTATTTTTCTTCGGGTCCTCCGGTTTTTCCCTCTAGATGTATAAGCATGCTTTTAGAGTATTTGGATGCTATACATTTCGACATGATAAACTATTTTGTTGCGCTATCATTTGTGGCCAGGTTGCTTCTGAAAAAGAGCTATATAGCTCAGTGGGCCTTGCTTGATAAAGTAAAAATAGTATAGTAAAAAATGTGGCCTATACTTCCATGCTGGCCAGACATCTGGCCAGGAAGAGGTGCCAGTACCCACACTTTACCCCACCACACACCACCTGCCGATCGTCTCTGATGAACCCATTCGTACAGCTGGGTGGGCAGAGATGGGCGAGGGGGAGAGCGTATTTAAGAAACGTTCCCCATTGCATCAACTGCCGCACAGGGAGATTGGATCGAAACGGCAACGTTTGGATTGTAAGTTCCGTGTGCTGGCTGTGACAACGCGGCAGCATCCTGCTGCGGTGAGTGGGTTATTATTTATGAAGGATGACATGAACAGCAAGCAATGAACACGCTTTGTTTAATACTGTATAAACATGAATTAATGATTATTACTGGGTTTTAAAATGTAGATCATAAAAATGAGCTTTTTTATTCTCAGTTTTATGATTTTTGTTTCGAGATATTTTTCTTATAATTTTTTTTCCAAATGTGTCATTATAGATGGATTCCCTTATACACAACCTGTTTATCCATCTCATTGTAATATATAAATGTCATGCATTAAAAATGGTTTAATAACAAACGTACATCACTGTACCGTGAAATACATATTCATCTCGATATAATGCACTTGCATTGCTTTAGGTGTCAATTTCATGTAATTAAAATACCACAATTTACATAAAAATGCTCTTTACCATTTCAAATGGCTCCTTTGAAGTCGGTATTGTCATTGAAGTGAGTTTTAAATAACATCACATTGGTCATAGTTTTTTTATGTGGATAATTAGGATGCGTAGAAATCAATTTTCACCCAAGTACAGTCCATATTTGCAAATCATTGGTTTTCAGAAATGCTGATATCTCTGGTGAACTCATCATAATCATCATAAAATATTTTGGCCGTGATAATCCTTTATTACCTGTGCATATGATGGTTCAAATTGATGTCAGGCCATGTGGTATAGGGTGAGCGCAGCACACAAAATATATATGCCTATGACATTGCACAGGGATGTGCAGTGTGTATGCGTGCGCCTGTGTGCGAATTCTGTAATTGCTGCGAATGATAAGATCTCACTGGAAATACTTTTTTGGAGGTGTAACTGCGGTGTGGTACAAACTCATCGGGTGAACAGGATTAGGCTGAAAAAATATCGCGACGTTTAACAAATAAAGCCAGGACATATCTCAGCGGAACACTGTTCGCGTGCTAATCGAGCTGTGCACATGTGCACTCGGGATGCAGGTGCGCATGTGCACGAGCAATTCTCATCCTCAAATGAGTAGCTGGTGCCGTGTGTAAACATCGCCACTCGGGAGATAAAGGCGGCCGGGGCGTGCTGCTGGCCACCCACCCCCTCGTGTGCCGTGCCGGCCCTCATAGGCGCTCGATAACAGCACGAGCCCCAACAGTCTGCTATAAGGCTATAGGGAGATCTTTGCCTTTAACAATTCCAACGCTGCCTATCTGTTGTATGAAATTCTGTGAATCCGTGCGCTTGGACGTAACCGCTCATCGCTCTCACTGTCGCCGTCAGTTTACGTTAAATTACAAATACTAGTCTTGAAGGGCCGTGAGAATCAGCCTCTCTTTCTTTGGGGTTGAGATTCAGCCTGCTTCTTGGGTTTCAATCATCAGACTATTTCTTGGATTGAGAATCGGCCTTCCTCCTCCACTTGATGGTGATGGCAAGTGACTCAGATTAAACTGTACAGTTATAATGTTGAGTTTTATTACATTTTAAATATTAAATTGTAAATATGTAGATATTTGTCATTAAGTATTCATTAAACGTGTTGGGTATTTCGTATAAATGAAATTAAATATTCGTAATTGTGTTCATTATTTGCAGTATGTCAGACGTCCTACATATTCACAAAGCTCTCTCATCCAATAAGCCTGGCTTGGAGTGGTTTCACTGCATATATACAATGGCATTACCATGTGTATGGACATTCATGGTGATATCCTTAATAAACCACATAGTGTGGGTTGGTGTACAATGGTTAGATATGCTTATTGAAGTGTGAAGATTGTATCAGGAAAAAAGCACACGCTTTGATAAAAGCAATCAGGAAACGTGGCATGTTAATGCTGATGACAGCTGAACTTATTTTTTAAGTATTCTTCTTGGTGTTACGTGACGTTATTCAGGCAGAAAATCTCATGCTCTTTTGATGAAATTTAACAGCCTTTTTATTGAAGACAATGAACCGTGTTCAAATAATGCACAGGTTGCCAGATTTAACCAGAGTGAACTGCCTTAGAGTTGAATATTTGGTGGCGGCTTTCAATTTACAAAGCGAAGCCAATGTTAATCCAAGCCAACGAATCATCCAACACTGCAATGGAATCTGTGTTGACAAGATTAAATACATTTAAGCATGTTTAAATCTGTCTGTTTTGCTCATTGCACTACCTAACATTGTATTCATTTGCAATAGGTCGTTCTACTTTCATGGGCAAGTCAAGAGTAATCTAATCCAATGGATTATCGAACACCAAAGTGGAAAGTATGTCAAAAACACCTTACCCACTTTCATGTGCTTAAAACTGTCCACACAATGCTCACAAACAAAATTAGGTTTCTCTTTTTTTCTCCTGGAAAAGTAAGTAATGTGCTCCACTTATTACACGTAAACAAGCGGGTTTTCCAAGCTGAGACACGTGTTGAGCCTTTCTTTTCTCAAGCTTTCGCCATCTCTGATTCAACTCCTGAAGATTCCAGAAGTAGCATGTGGCAAAAGCTTTACAGAAGAAATTCTCAACACACAGCCAAACCCCCACGGTGGCTAGCTTAGCATAAGCACGACAAGCAGTTGTGAAAATTTAAGTGTCAAAAAATATGAATTCAGTGAAAAACACGTAAATTATACAGTTTAAGTGTACGACTCCAATCATTGTAAAGATTACCATCAGTAGAATGGTCGAATCATAGGGGAAAGCGTGGCAGAAACTGATCAAAAGTTTCCCTGCTTGGTAATGACTTTGCTTTCAGCCATGTGATAAGCGGCTTTCGCTTCGAGTGGTTTGTGTCACTGGAAAGTTGGCAAGGCAGCAGCTACAGAGGAGGGGGAAGAGAACTTACCACACCTCAGGAAGTGCATTTAGGCCAGGCAGGAAAATGGCTTTTCACATGTGGAGGAATGTGCATACTCGTTGGTTCTTTCGGTAAAGTCACGTAAGTATTCAATAAAATAAATTAAATCACAACGTTTCGATTGCAACACAAGCAATCATCATCAGGTGGGAAAACCACAGCAAGAAATGTTTTTGCTTAAGTGGGAGAGAGAATTGCCATGATAAGAGGTTATACAGGCAAGAAAGGAGGAGGAGCAAGGGGGAGAGGTGGGGGCGTGGAGTAGGGGGAGGGCGAGCACTACATGATGTAGTAGTACCCGGCAGATATGATAGACAACCAATACAAAGCAGTTATGGTTTGACCTGGTTAATAACATCCTTCCAATGATTGCTTAATTTGTATCCATCTTCTCGGTTGAAGTTATGTCTATGTTTATATATCTTGGTGGCTTCATGAACAAACCTTTGATAGTAGCCCGAAGGTTTGCAGAGTACCTTGGTCTCGTAAAAAACAATATCATGCTAGCCCACACCGTTATAACAATGATGCGCCACGGCAAAAGAATTGGTTCTGCCGTGTGTCAGGTCTGCCTTGTGTTCACGAACACCTGATGACGATTGCTTGTGTTACAATCGAAACGTCGTGATTTATTTTATTTTATACCTACGTGACTGTACCGAAAGAACCAAAGAGTATGGATTCCTGCAGTCACGAAAACTTCAAATCTAGATTGAGGAATGTGCAGTTAACTCTTTCCTGTCCCGAGACGTCTGCAAGTTGCAGGATGGGTTCCGTTCACCGATGGATCTCAGAACGTGCAAGCGGTTAGTCTTAATTTTATTTAGAGAGGCATTGTGTCGTTATTTTCAAAGATATTGTACTCACCGCAGAGAACTGTAGCGACACGACCGCACTCTATAATAGCTGGCGCCAAACTGTGCCACACGCCCTCCTGCGTGACGTACACATACGTCACCGGAATGGGAAAGGCTTAAGTGGATGTGGTGAAGGTGTTATAAATGGTGTGATAAAGGTAATGGAGATAATGCAAGTTGTGGTGAAGGTGTGATATAGGAGTGGTGAAGATGTCATGAAGTTGTGATGAAGGTGTGAAGAAGGTGTGCAGAAGGTGAGCGGTACATATGAAGGTGTGGCTAATTTGAGGTCACTATCAACAACGGGGCCTTTTTTCCCCATTGTTGATAGTGGCAGACACCATTTAGCAGTATAAACTTGCAACTACATAGCCATGATAAACTAAAACTAAACAATTTGAATTTTACCAAGTAAGTCCCACTGACTTACAAAGTTATTTTTGAAAAGCAACCTAGCCACAAATAATATCCCAATAAAGTGGCTTATCATGTGAAAATTGATGGCAGCCAATCAATTTTTAAATGTGGAGGGAAAACCCGGATAAAACTTCACGCGACCACGGACTGAACATGCAAACTCCAAATATACAGGAGGTGTCAGGGTCGGGATCGAACCCACGCCCTCCTGTATACCAGGCGAAGAAGGTAACATCTCGCCACCGTGGCACCCATGATGCCACCACAGTTATTAAACCAGGCAAGTGAAGTATCGAGTGACAAGGACTCACTGACACGAGGAGATGACAGCACTTGTACACACACACACACATATCCTTATGTATACAGTTACACGTGAGGGACTGACACTACATCTAACCATAACTGGTGCAAATCACAAGGTTTGTACCCGAAGGTATTTTGGGGTCACAAATGGTCACACAAGTGATCACAGTACCCTCCTGGTCCATGACACATTCCCACGGTAGGAATCAGGGTACTCATAAAATTCCCCAAAACCCAAAACATTCCTCATTAACACTCCCTAAAAACAATTAGTAACGTTTCTGGCAGTGGCTGGTCTTCATATTGTCATGACAGTCGAGCCTACATGCCCTGTGAGTGGACTAGTGGCCACGGGAGGTAATGACAGGGGTATCAGTTGTGAGTGGGAAGGGACTGGTGTCCACAGGAGGTAATGACAGGGGTATCAGTTGTGAGTGCGAAGGGACTGGTGGCTCCGGGAAAGATGGAGAAGAGAGCGGGGTCAGGTGACGGAAGAGGACGGTGGAGTCTGCTGGTGGAGCGAGCGTCCAGAGTCTGCGAGAATGATCGAGAAGGGGGGCGTGGCCTCAGTTGATATATAAGAGAGATGCGCGCGAGACTCGGGGCTGTTGCAGTGGGGTCTCCGCCTGATGTCAAGTGAATGTTTATTCAATAAAGTGCCATCTCAAGAGAACTGTCAGGTCGTCATTACAACGGAAATATATTATACATACATACTTTTCCTATTCATGGGAGTGTTGCTGACAAATGTATTGAGGTTTTGTTATTCGTGCTTGTGCACCTCTGCCAATGCAGTATCAAAAAATGTTTCATATACCACCTGGTGATTCCGTACAGATGAAGTCTAAGCCTTATCGGGTGGTGCTCTTTGCATGATCCCAGGAGGGGTAATAGTCACATTTCAACCTAACTAGCATCAAATTGGGCAGCACTGCTGCTCCTAAAAGTGTGACATCTCGCCATTTGTTTTTGATTCCCGTAGATGCATTCCAATTAAAGTGGTTCCATGCTCAATCGTCGATGGGGCGGTATTCCTATCGAGTGGACGTTTTGAGCAAGAGGTGGAAATTCCGCGTTACTATGACAGGGCACATTCAATCGATAGGATGATCGACCACTGTCATCTTCCCACAAAGTGGTACTTATTTCATCAACCCCAGAGGAAGGAAATTCTGATTTATACAGGAACTGGTAGGTGATACCGTGATAAGAGCCCTTGACACACAATCAGAATGTTGCCAGGTCAAATCCATTTTCAGGGGTGTAACTCGTTTTGTCATCCCTACTGGTATGGAATTTTCACATTCGTGCCCTTATATCAACTACTGTACCGTTTTTCATATAAAAAGCAGTGCAGTCCTAATGATGACGATGATGACCATGTCTTAATTTACAAAGGAAAAGGAGAACAACCGATAACGCAGAAAAATGAACCAAAGATTGAACTGTAGTTTGATAAATACTTATACCGTTTTCAAGTTGTTATATTACAATCATAAAAAGCAACTGCAAATCAACGCTTCCACTTGCGGGCAGGTAATGGTGCGTTACAAAGATAAAGGCATGAGCTGCGCATGGCGCTGTATCTCTAAAATTGCATCCATCGGACAAAAACGGAAAAAGAAATCTATTTGAGGTAATGAACAGAACTAACAATACATTTTCAGGGGAGTTTAAATGCCATGGTATCTTTACAGATTATGCTATATACAACATACAATTTAGCTAATTACATACCTGAATTAACTAGAGGCTGCTGAGAAGCATTCAGAAACAGAAGGTTCATGGTACCACACAATAGGTGTCATCATCCATAGATATTTGGATGTCCAGCTTAGTTTTACTGCTATGCACATTAGCTTTGTGAAATGTAAACATTATTGACACTCATGTAATTTGCAGAGTACAAATATTTAAAGTTACTGGTACCTATTATGTAAGCAACTACCCTTACTACAACATGGGGTAGATGGAGTCTGCCATGGTGGCACAGTTTTCGCCAAAGTTATTCTCAGCAACATTGGAAGGATATTGTCTGAAATTTGGATTGTAGTAACAAAGCCATGAATATTAACAGCGAAAACATTAAGCATCTCAAATGTTCGGACAACACAGTGATGGTAACGTCCATTGGGAATGCACTGCCGTACATGTGACAAGAACGTTAATAAATAGGCGAAGCTGGGCTCAGGATAAATATGAGTAAAACAGAGATCATATCCAACAAGTCTGCAAAACAATTGGAGAAATCTGTCAGGGAAATGTCTAGAAAACAGCAGAATGCGTGTAGCTGTAAACGCTCTTGAAGATTGCTTGGAACCATTAAATCGAGGTTGCACAACAATAGGATCGATTGATTTTAGAGAGCTAAAAGGTGATAAGGAAAAGTAAGATACTGATGTGCCGAACGAATAAAGTTTTTAATCAGTGCACACTACCTGCTATGGCATATGGATGATAATCACAGGTGTATTTTTGTTATAAACTGGCGAGCACTGCTTGGCTCAGAGCGTCCATCGCTCATTGGCTGAGCAAATGTAAACAAAGATCGCTGCAGGCGCATTTCCTCCGCGCTGCGTATTCTCACTCGTGGGCGCTTTTAATCTTTGGTTTTCTTCATTTTAGGAAGAAAATGTCTCCAGGAAAAAGGGCGCTATTACAAATGAGCATTCCACAGGGAAGCGCTAAGCTAGGGCTGCTCTGTAGCTATATCGCTATATAGCTCTTTTTCATAAACGACCTGGCCACAAATGATAGTTCAACAAAGTGGCTTATCACGTGGAAATGTATTGCAGTCAAATACTTTAAAAGCGTGTTTCTAAATATGGAGAAAAACAGGTTTGGGATCTCTTGTATACCATGCGAGGTGGTTAACATCTCGCCATTGCAGCGCCCTATATATACATATACAGACGATCCCCGCTTTTACGACACAATGCGTTCCTGTAAACCCCGTCGCAAATCGGGTAGTTGTAAATTGGACCATATTTTCCCATAGACAATAGAGACAGAAGAAACATTACTTGCTGCTGTGTTTTTCCTTGTATCAGTCACATTTAACATGGTTTAATAGGTAAGAAAAAATCCACAAAAACACTTGAGGTTACCAAAAGCTACATGCCAAGCAAGTCACATCGGAAACCAGACTGACTGTGTTCAAATGTGTTTAAAGTTATGTTGGAAGATGCATCATAAATCAATGTCTGTGTTGTAAATCGATCCATGGTGGCATTATATAAACTCTGATTAGCATTATTGGCTACGTACGGTGCAAAAGAAGTTCAACATACATAAACGTAAAAAATGTGAATCTTCATAAATCAGACCGTAGTAAACGACAAACTTCCCGTGTTAGTTCTCCCTCCATCATCTGACCTGTACCTCTTGACTCTTGACATTGATGTATTCAACGGAAAACCTATCTCTCCTTGATTTGAAGCTTTTGTGACTGCAGGAATTACTCAATGGTTATTTCGGTAAAGTCACGTAGAAAGAAAATAAAATGAATAATAGAATACGACGATTCGATTGCAACACAAGCAACCATCATCAGGTATGAATGCATGAGAAAACATAGTAAACTTAGAAATGTAATGCAATGCAACACAGAGAGTCGGCTAATACAACAGTTAACACTTTACCTGGTTGATTAAGTTCTTCCAAAGATTGCTAAATTTGAAGTTAAGTGTGAGTTGTGTGGAAATCCTCCCCGTAGAGGTGGTTGCATTGCATTACATTTCTAAGTTTACTAGGTTTGTTTTCTCATATCCTTGTTACTTCCTTTCACAATGCTTACATTATTCTTCACAAACTAAAAAAAAAGTATCTTACAGTTTTATATAAATTGTGCATTACGTCTTTTAAAAAATAATCTTTTTGGAACTTTTGTAAAGTAGTGTATCATCCATCCTACGTTAAAACACAGCCCTCAGAAGCAGATGTCACAGAACTACTTCTGACATATCTCTAAGTGACCTCTTTTCCAAGTGAGGGCAAAACCACTTTCTCACCTGCCCTTTTACAGAGAGACATGTGCATGGTATAACAGACGAGGCAATATTTTGTTTTTTAATTACGAGATCTGAAAATTTGGAAAATTAAGTGCAAACCAATTTTAACATGATGGGTTTATTGTGCAATAATTGGCCACTCGGCTAAGACCATTATAAACTCACTACAATGGAGAACCCGGTTTAACTACGGATGCACTGCCCACATTCACAGGACCTCAAGTGCTAGCTCTGTGCTCCTCTGTACCGCTCTGTCACCTTATTATTCACGAGCCGTGTGAATAATGAACTTGGAACATGTTCTGACCTTGGAACTCAATTTAATACTCCAGTGTCCATCATCAATACCTAAAACTGCCAAAAAGCTACAATGCCCAGCCAAGGTGCTAGCTAACAAGGCTTTATCATCTGCAGTCTCTCATGCACAAACAGCCCATGCTGAAATATGTTCCTTGTTTTTCGACACAAACCCGTTGTTTCAGTGAACAAATAGTCGAGGGTGGCATTGTACAAAGTAGGCGAAAAACACACCGCCTACCAAACACTGGTCTTACACCTCAAATCACTCTGGTATCTCTCTTAACTGCACAAAAGCGTGAGTTACATCATCCTGTTTCGTCAGCAGCTGGCATATCTTACTTGCAATGTCATAATAACAAAGAGGTTCCCTCCCAATGCAAGGCCCTGCTCTCCAAAGAGAATTTTGCTCGCCTAAAGTATAAATGAAATCCAAACATCGTCCTCATTTCCAGATATTCGATGTTATCTGCCTGACAGTAAATTCAAAATCTTACAGCCCCCTCGTTGCTCTTCACACGCATTTTTTTCAATTTATCCAATAAAAAAAATAAACTGTGCTGAGAGCAATGGAAACCAAAACAAACTTCCCACATTCGATCACTGGATAAACCTCGTGCACGTAATATCTGCATTGGAACACCTGGCGGTTCTCTCGCAGGGATCTCTGGCAGTCTAGATGAAGATGCCACTGTGGCGAGACATTAACTACCTCGCCTGGTATGTAGGAGGTTGTGGGTTCCATCCTGACCCTGACACCCGCTGTATATTTGGAGTTTGCATGTTCTCCCCCGTGGTGGCGTGGATTTTTTATCGGGGTCCTCCGGATTATCCCCTGCACATTTAGAATTGACATGCGTTTAGAGTATTTGGCTGCTATAAAATTTCACCTCATAAGCCACTTCATTGGGCGATCATTTGTGGCCAGGTCGCTTCTGAAAAAGAGCTATATATTTCAGTGGGCCTTACCTGGTAAAATAACAAAAACATTTGTTACGTTTAAGTTTTAGCATGGCACCCCTTGACGATTTGTTCTCGTTGGAGCTGTTTACTCATTATCTGAATCTCTGCCAGACACCTTCTTCCTATCCGTCCTCCTTCTCTATCATCTCCTATCTTTTCCTCTAAGCCCCCGCCCTTTCTATCCCCTGCCCTAAATTGTGAGTGTGGGGACGTAGTGGAGCATGTTCGTTCATATGTCCACCAATTTGTTGTTGTATGTGTATTCTTGTTCTGTAATGTTGAAAAGTGTAATAATAGAACAAAATGTTTGCTTAGCATCTTTCATCGAATTGTAATACGGTGGGTTTTTTTTTCTTGAAGATTTTCTGGTTTATCCAGGATGTTTTTGTTGCGCGTCGTCGCTTTAAGATGTGTTCTGTTCATATTTCCTTGCACCCGACTCAAGAGCCGCATGGCTCACAGGGCTATCTATATATATAAAAGGGAAATTTGTGAATGTGTGTCTGTTCAAAATTTTTAGCGTACTTCGCGACATGCAACAAACTTCAAATTTGCCATGTTGGTACTTTCCAGACTGTACACCATGCAAAAATGATAAAAATTGACTTTTATAAAAAAAAAAACAAATTGGGGGGGGCGCAATAATGCATATATTTTGCACGGCAAGTGAGCTGTGACGTCACATATTTCATGTCACCCGCATGTGGAAGCGTCACGCGATGTGCCTGCTGACGTCACGCATCAATCACAACCCTCCGCGAGTAAAGTGCCATACAAATGTGTTGCAGGTCTCAGGCGTTCTTCACGCAGCATTGCTTCATTATCTGAGTCGTTTACTGCCGTACGCACCCTGAAAGATGTGTTGTGTGTCTGCAGCAAGCGCGTGTATGTGTACCTATGGACGCGCCCGTGTGTGTGGGGGAGCGGTGGTGTAGTGATTACCGCGCTGCGCTACGAACCCGGCGACCAGAGTTTGATTCCTGCTCACGGCCACCACCGGTGACGATTATTTGAACCGGTCCTGGGCCTCCCCTAGGTCGACTCAGCCTCAAACGAGTAACTGGTGTGGTGTGTGAACATCGCCACTGGGGGGACAAAGGGGGCCGGGCGTGGTGAATCCCGGGCGAAGCCGGGTAGTAAAGATAGTACCTAATAAATTAAACTTGAATTCTTTAATACACGATTCTCTTTAGAGTTACCACATTGGCTATAACCTCATTACATAACCGTTTTGTCCAGTCCTGTGGCAGCTTCTCTCTACTGCACCTACTACCGAGGAAGCAGTAATGTGCATAATACAGAGATGGAGTATAATGAAGGAGAGTGAAGCAGCTGAAACGTGGCAAGACAGCAGCAGGAGTGTCTAATATAGAAAGGGCTTTGGAGACACTGGAAGAACTGGCATCAGATAACACAATCTGTGAGCTATGTGACGGAGATGGTAAATGCAGCAGGCACAATATATTTCATGTAAATGAGCCGTGTTATTCCAAATACTTCTGGATAAGATTTTGTATTTACTTTTCACCCCTCCCCTTCTGTCCCCCCTCCCCTCCAGCTGCCGTCATCTGACAGCCCTGAGGCTACAAGTTGAACTGGGTGATTGTTTATTCAAATGAGTGAATCGCCCTATCAGCTTCTTTTCATTTCATCTCCCTTATTTGGATGGCGCATGGTCCATATTTGTTTGACCCAGCATAAACGTATATGACATTGACTAATGTTTCATGTACCCAAATGCAGACAACTATAGAGCACTAATAATTATTATTACCCAGAGAACCCTGTTATACTTTGATATAAATCGTCCTCCTTTAGCCAATCAATTGCAATTGATAGTTTGTTTGGAGTACTTCAAAATACCTTCAAAACCCCAATCACTACCTTCACAACATCACTATTCACTGCTAAAACTCACCTTTCTGCATTGATTACTGCTTTTACTCATGCCACTCTATCCCACATAAACCATCATGCAAACTCCGGTCATTCTCACAGAGGCTTTTGACTCACCATCGAACAAAGACGGTCGCTGCATCGCGCTCTTTTAGATGCCTTCCTGGAACGCTCTTTCTTCCGGTATGAGGAAACCACTGGGAGCTATATGCACTTTTAAATCTATATTGAAAACGAATTTCTTTAGAACTGCTTTTTGTATTTTAGTTTGTTGTCCTTCCCCCGCACCTCCGTTTAGCACGGTTGGTTACGTACGGTGCGAAATAATTTCAACACACATCTACACTAATATTGCCTTTTGTAATCTACCCTCTAATTAATTGCCTCCTCATTCCCCTCTTCTCCTCACCCTCCCTGCACCTTCACCATCACTCCCACACCGCTACCCTTGTATAGTCACACTTCAGGATGCTCATAGAAAGTTCTCTTAGATTTGTGGCTCTACATACAATAATTTATGCCAGGTCTTTTGATGAAACCCACTCCAACGTACCTAACAGTATGCACATTTTTCATCAGCCTTATCCATCACATTCCAACAGCCAACTATGCAAATTTGCCCCTGCTCTGCGTTCAACAAGCTTCTCGTAATATGTAATGAGATAGAAAATTCCTTACGACTGAAAACTAAAACATTCAAGTGCACGACTTAAGTTATACAGAATATGAATCCATCAGAGTGGAGCCAATTTGATGGAAATGCTGCCACCAGTGCAAGCCAGGGTTTACAGCATTGGCTGGATTGCTAGGATAAAGGTTTCTCTTGATCACAGGTACTCGGGTGGATTAATATGATGTAAGTATGCATGTTGAACGTCTTTCGCACCGTACGTAGCTTACCGTGCAATCGGAGGTGTCGGGGAAGGACAACAATCAAATCACAAAAAGCAGTTATAAAGAAATTAGATTTTAATCGAGATTTAAAAGTGCATAGCTCCAATGGCTTCCTAATATCGGAAGGAAGAGCGTTCCAGACGGCCGCAGAAGCGTATCTAAAAGCGCGCGATGCAGTTTGGTACGACATGCAGGTGCAAAGTCAAGGACTGCTTTAAATGTTATCATTTTAAAATGAGGCACGCTTCCACTGGAGCCTGATGCATTTTAGATGTATCACGGGAGACATTTTATTCCTCAACTCTGCAATCCAATCAAGCAGTTGCATTTTGAATCAGCTGCAACCTCCTGTGCATGGTCAAGTTTGGAAGGCCACAGTAAACGGCTTGGCAATACTGAGTTGGACGCAACAAATACATGTGTAGTGGATTCAACTGAGTCGCAGACATACTCTTTGGAGGCAACACATTTATTTACATCAACACATTAACACAAAGGGGTTACTGCCCCTTCACCAGATAACCTATGATGGTGGACCACCAGGCTAACTACGCTAACACACTGGGCGTTAGCTTCGACGGACCGGACCCTGGCTTGGGTCCAGGTCCACGTGTTGGCGACTCTTCTCGGACGTAAAACATAGATCTTGATATGACGGTAGCAACGCTGTGGGGACCCCGCTTATATGCTACTGGGTCATGGCCGGCCCCGCCCTTGGCCAAGCCCACCTTCGAGAAAGCTCTGGCTCTCTCTCGACCTTTCCCGTCGGATCTTACCCTGACATCTACACGGGCCCCGTGTAGATCTTACAGGTCACGTGACTTCCAGGGTCAACCAGAGTGCCATGGCCTAGGGTAACTTCATCCCATGGCTGACACTCTCACACTCCCTCCTGTAGGAGTCAGCACTACACGCCACGCATGGTGCCACTGCGCTATCCCAGCGCCCATTGAGCCGCCTCTAGGGCTGGTACTACACCCACCTATGGGGTGTCCGCGATGACGGTGCATCGCACGCCGTGCCTCACTAGAGCCGGCATTACTCAGTGACATTCACGATGTTGCCACATACGTGATGTCCACGATGTGGCCACATACGTGATGTCCACGATGTGAGTACATCGCACGCCGTGCCCCTCTAGGGCCGGCACCATACAGTGACATCCACAATGTCACTACACATGTACGAGCATCTTCGTGGTTGTTATCTATATAAGAAGTCATGGATATGGGTTTTGATTCATAGGACAGGTTGTTAAAAATCGAATTTTGCAACCAAGCTGCGAAGTATAAGGCTTTAGATAAGCTTAAGAATATCCGACATGCGCAAACCCAATCTTTGAGGCTTTCATGGTACAATAGGGATACAAGATGACATCAGTTTCTGATGACTCAAATCCAAGAAAAGCCAGTGATGGACATCAAATCTGCAAGCCTCAATGTTTGGGACAGAGGCAATAGTTATTTTTTTCCCATTAAAGAGTAAACTTTTGAGTTATTTAAAAGTGAAAATCTATGTACCGAATGCTTTTTGATGAAGTTGTCCAGCACGAGAACAGATATAATAAAGAATAAAGGACCCAGGGTTAACATGATCAATATGAATAATTGACCCTCATCAATTTCCAATGCTTTGTTGATTAACCGCTACAAAATATAGTATTGGAGCAGTTGCTGCCATCAGATATAATAACCTGCAGGCCAGCCATGTTAAAAACTAGTTGATGCCACTGTCTCACTCAGCGATTACACTGTGGTACTTGTTGAACGACATGCAGGAAGAATGACCAAAAAAAAACATACCAAGCAACGTTATACAATTTAATCTAGGTTTGAAGTTTTCGTGACTGCAGGAATCCAGTAATTGTTTCTTGCTGTGGTTGTCCCACCTGATGACGGACGCTTGTGTTGCGCCCGAAATGTCGTGGTTAAATTTATTTTATACCTACGTGACTTTACTGAAAGAACCAAAGAGTATGTTATGCAATTTCCCTGCAACATTTGATCAACTATAAAATCAATCGCACACCTGTTTTTGTCTATATCCTTACGCGACAAAGCTTCAGTTGCTAGATCACGTCAGTTGCTAGACCACAAGGTGCAAAAAAGGCAGCAATAGTGATGCAATGTTCCCAGAGTGGAGATACATTGTTGAGATGAAAAACACATCACAAATCACTCCTGGGCTCAACCTTTTTTTAAAGTAAGTTATCACAACTCAAATTCAATAAATAATTTGAAAGGTTTTATTCGAAACACAAATTCAATGAGACGTAATACAGGAATACTATGACTGCGCATCCCACTATTTCAACCTGTATCCACCTGTTCCCTCAGTGTGCCTCACTATATTTGTGCTGAGAGCATAGGATGGCATTTGATGTCAAGAATACCTACTATAATCACTCAGGAATGTCTGTCCTTAACGCTCGTGACGTCACTCCACATCGACCAGCCCCCCTCATTAATATTCATGAGCAGGTGATATCCTCCAAATGGACACCACCCCTCCTCATTAATAATCATGAGCAGGTGACGTCACTCAATATGGAGTACCCCCCCCCTTCACGAAGAATCATGAGCAGGTGACGTCACTCCACATCGAACAGCCCCCTCATTAATAATCATGAGCAGGTGACGTCCTCCAAATGGACACCTCCCCATTTTTATTACCTACTATAATGAGCCAAGAATGTCTGTGTGCAACGCACGTGACGTCACTCCACGTCGACCAGCCCCCCTCATTAACAATCATGAACAGGTGACGTCCTCCAAATGGACACCCCCCCCCCTCCATTCATAATAATTAGCGGCTGACGTCACTCCACATGGCGGGCCCGAGGCGCCTCCTCCCCCCTCCTCGGCGTCAACTTACAACCCTCACTACAAAGGCAGAACTCTCACGTCACGCGATCTCCGTAAAGCTATTGAGACATCAAAGTAAAAAGGACGTCATGATGAACAAGGGATTATAACCTTAAAATGAAATAGGTCTGTGTCACCGCGCCCTTACAAATTGCACACGCATTGATGCAATGAATATCACGTACGTGGTCAGCTTTTCGCTTGCAAGTTTCAGATTTACTGCAATATACCCGTCCTTGGATGGGCAAAAGGCTAGTTACAATTAACCCATGCAGAATATAACCACCATTTCTTCAAACAACATTGGTCCAAACTTAATAAACGGCATCGGTTCTAACTTTTTTAAATTTCAAAATAAACTTTCATGCAGATGTGATTTTCAATTTTGTGCAGAAATACTGTTCCTAGGAGTTCAGACAGAAATATAATTGGACAAAAATACGATCCAATATGCATTCATATCTCCAGAGTTGTAAGTGCGTGCAAACAAGACCAAATGCACAACTTTCTTGAATCCTTAACTCCCTCATCCCTAAATTCCTTCGTACAGTTCAGCATAGGCACGTGAAGTCTCTCTTCTATTTAACATGTTGGCTCAATTCTCATCTCAACTTCAGCATACACATATTCAAGCCTTCATCAAAAGATTGAAATAAAATGTGGGCTTCCGATACAAATATATTTCAGCACTCATTATTTTCACGTTTTTGTTTATCCCACTTCATCAACTAAAACTACCTCAAAACTTAAAATAATAATCTTCTTTTACAACTGTTCACCACTTAATTGTGATTACCTTTTCCACTATCACACTCACTTGTCCATGTATTGTCTCAAAGTGGCTTCCGTGCAGCGGTCACAAGTTCTGTAATGCGATGCGATACAAATCAATGGCCTCTAAATTCGTGTGGTTTGCATTCCTTGCAGAGACTCGTCCTCTTAAAAAAAAATTGTCAACTCGAAACTCAAACTTGTCCAAAGAGAGTCACTATTGTATTTCTTTGCGTGAACTGGAGCTCCGATCATCATCTCCATCAATTTTTGGCTCCTCCAATGCAGAAATATTCAAATGCATGTGCATATCTTAATTATTTCCTTAATGCTATCATCTATACGAATTTGTTTCAAACACAAAGAGCCACATATCTCATTTCAAGTCAAAAGAGTGGTGAGACTTAAAACAAGTAATTTGTTTCATGTTTCTGTAACTTAAATTTGTAACCGTATTATGATTACAGTAAGAGATAATTATCTGCCCGAGCCGACTTACAGGTAATTTATTATTTCACAACGATTTATATTTGCGCAATGTTTTAGATGCCTCATGTGACATGGTAGTTTTTTGCACTCATTTATATTTGCTTAATTGCTGTCCTTTATTTTATTTGTATCATTGTTTGTCATCGTGGTGACCCAAGCTGCCTCAAGCAAAATGAGACTCATCCTGGTCTCTTGATGTTCTCACCTTGTTAAACTAATCAACTTGACCTGATGCCATCTACAAAGGCGAGCAACACACATTGGACGACGAGAGGGTCGTGGTATCAGCTTAGTAGGACATATGGAGGGTGGCATCCCTGTTGATTTATTGTGTAAAACAGTGATGAGGCCATTTGCATGACGAATACCAAAAGCACAGGGGAAACGACAATGTTTATTATAGGACTAGTTAAACAACTCTTACCTCCGGATAATTTTGGGAACTTTATTGTCCAATCCAACCATATCCCCTGAACCATGGCGCTCTGCCATGACCCTCCATACAGCAAAACGCCGTAAGATGCTTGTCCATCTTTCAGAATAAGCTACTTAAACTAAACCATGTTTTACTCCAGATAAGGCCCACTGAGCTATATAGCTGTTTTCAGAATCGACCTGGCCACAAATGATAGCCCAACTAAGTAGCTTATCATATGGAAATCTATAGCAGCCGAATACTTTCAGCGCATGTTTATAAATGTTTAGGAAAAAAACAGAGGACCCGGAGAAAAATCCACACGTCCATGGGAAGAAGATGCAAACTCCATATATACAGGTGTCAGGATCCTGATCGAACCCACGCCTCCTGTATACCAGGCTAGGTAGTTAACATCTTGCCACCATGGTGTTCACGGTGGAAAAAGTCTAAATGTGAATCACTCATCAACATTTGTAGGGACCACTCGTCAACGTATAAATATGAGACCAAGCACCTTATGTTCTCGTATAGTTATGCGACAGCTACTTTGACTGCAGACACGTGCATATGACTAGGCCAACTGCTACAACAGTCACCATCAGGCCTGCTGGGGTACAATGAAAGTAAAATTGGTGAGATGTTGAACAATTTGCTCATATCCATAATCTAATCCAATGTTATATTTATAGAGCATTTTCACTCAATACACTTGACATAGTAGAAAAAGACGGTGACAGAATAGAATATTGATGGCAGGGGCGTATAAGGATTGAGGAATAAGCGAGAGCGATAGAGGGTACTTAGGATCACAAAATGGTAGGGTAGGGGACGGGAAGAAGTGGAGGTGCGAGGGGAGGGAAGAGGAAGAGACTGGGCAATGGAGGAGAGGTGAGGCTTTAAGACAGTATCAGAAGGAGGTGAAGGAGGGAGGACTGCTTAATGTACAGAGGAAGTTTATTCCAGTCGTACGGTGCAAGGAGGGGGAGGGCCCAAAAACGGGATGGGGAACAGGAAGGAGGGACAAAGAGAGACAGAGACAAGATTGGGAACAGAGAGGGTGAGAGGGGACAGAAGGAGATGAGATAGGCAAGATGAGGTGGAGCAAGGCCACGAAGAGATTTAAAGACTAGCGTCAGGTTTTTGAAAAGACAGCGGTAGTAAGCGGGAAGCCAATGGAGTTTAAGGAGCACAGGCGAAGTGTGAGAATGAAAGGGGAGATTAATATTTTTATGGGTTTTGTGGGAGATTTTATGCCCATGACATTACTCGAGAATAACTTCAAATGGTCTGTGGTGTGGATGAGATACAAATGCTACTTTGAATATCATCGATATGTTTCCGTGTAATATCACATGGAATTGAGTGTGGGTGTTCCATTTTAACGATTATAGAAGTACCAACATCTACCAAGGTTCTGTGAGCTCACTCACCTTATACCAGTTGTGCATCTCCATTGGAGATAATTTAAATGCAAAAAAATCTGGATCATACCATCATGGTCCACGTATTTTCTCATGTGATACTGTAGCTGCTCTATGTAACCCATCATAAATGAAGATTATACGATACAATTCACCTGAGAATCATGCCCCCGATACATATTTTGAATTAATGACCCATGGGTCTCCGATCTCATCAAGCCCACATATCTCAATGGGGAAGATGAAGAGAGACCTACATTCGTGTTATCTGTGAAAATCACAAGGAGTGTCCATACTTCACGAGTTCACGGTGTCTCATAAAGTGTGGCACCGATGTGACTCAGAAGGTCAGGGTTCTCTCTGGGCCTTGTCTCTTGAAAGGAGATGAGGCGAGGAGGTCTCAGTACCCAAGACATCGTACGAATTGGGAAACGGTCCAGCTTTTCATTTACTTCAGCACAGCCAGCACTTCATCACACCGCGTGTCTGATTCAGACAAGATAACAGAGTAGAAAGCCTGAGGGGTTGCAATACCAATAATATTGACATTGTAAAGGATTCGAGAAGCACTTGTGTTATCCACATGTTGATTGATCGATGATCCCACATCTCAACATCATTGCAGATACATAACATTCCATCTATATTCCAGTATGTCCCTTATGGCAAAGTCAAACTTAACAAAGTGTGAAAATATACCAAAATTATCTTGTTTAAATAGATCCAGAAGATAGGCATCTTCCTTGCAATGACTTTGAATAGAAAAATTATGAGATGCCATGGCAGATATTCCAGTGTGCCTGGCTGGGGGATGGGAAATTACTGTTATGGTTGAATGGCGACGAGAACCGATGGACTTACACAAGTTGATATGTTTTTTTCTGCGATTTGCAATGTTGGGAAGCACTTTCCCATCTGCCCCTGCACATGAGAGTAATGTTTATTATCATCACAATGAAACTGGTATTTATTCTCCAGAGCTATAATTTCCTCAAATGAAGTGCAAATCTAAATTTAACATTATAATCTTCATTTTTGAGTAATTGGTGAACCGGGATTGCAGGCAAGTGAGTGCCGGATTCCAACCAAGGTATCAGCAGTGCCATCTCGGTGCTCTGACCTCTGAACTTCCTGGCTGCCTCCGTGATTTTCAAGAATTCTCATTTTTTACATTAATGATTTATTTTCAATAAAAAAAATCGGTACTGTTTTTGTGACTTACAGAGCCAGATGTGCATTCGATATAGGTGAGCACGTTGTTTTTAGCTTCGTGGTCAGTTGTACCAGTACTACGACTGCAAGTTACTGGTATAACTAGAGATGCGTGGCCTCAACTTACAGAGTTCATGTTTGCTGCTTATGAAAGCGGATAAGCAACATTGAAAAAGGTAATAGAGAAAAGCCTTTGAGTAAGCTGGAATTCTGGGTAAGCTGAAAAGACTACTAAAATAAATATACATAATGAACCAAGTAAAGTTCTACCATAACATTTTTCACATGATCATTAAGCCGTGGTAAGAGCCAACGTCAAACTCTATGCCAATCTTGTGTAGAATATTCTGAGATGTGCTTATCAACACTAGGATACGCAATGCGCTATCCCCAACCATTGTAACAACATGTGGTTGTGCATGAGCAGGGGTCGACAATCAATACAACAGGAGCCATTTTTTTGTTGGAATTCGGTAAAAAAACTAAATATTTCAAGAGCCGCCAATGCACGTGGTGAATAGGAGACGGTGGTTCCTTAATGAACAACGTCACGAAGCGGTCCCTTAAAGAGCAGCCGCATGCGGCATCGGAGCCACAGGTTGTCGACCCCTGTGAATGAGAAATTCTAAAGCTACCTGTATAAACGTATCTGATCAATCGAAATCAGTTTCCCTGCTCCCTTGGATGCTACGTGCTCTATTCGTGCTTTCTCAGTTTTTACATCACATTTATTTCACAAAATAAACTCATCAAGCTGACCATGGAAGCTGTTCATCATTCCACATCTTGTGAACCTAATAATTCCACTGCTTAATGGTGATGGTGACTGGCATTAAACTGTACCGTAAATTTAATATTTTAAGTGTTATTACATGTTTTATTGTAAATATTTGGTGAAATGTATTAAGTGTTCATTACATAATTAGAGGTGTTTATTTTGTGTAAATGTAATTAAACGTTAGTAATCATGTATCAATCTGAATTTGAGGTGTTTTACTGCAGCTGCATTGCTGAGGAAATAAGTGTTCTATACTTAATTAGACTGGTCAATTCCGTATGAATGTAATTCAGATGTTAACAGAAAGCCAGGTTGCGTCAAATTTCATAGGAAAAGAGCCAACTTTAGAAAATAATGGAAAATTTACCAATTTTACCTAACGTATTGGTGGAAACGTATGTGCCACCAAACCAAGAGTTAGGCCACTATTACAGCATCGCTATGAAGTCAACTATGATTGTGGTGTCAAAATCAACAAGGTGTGTGTGTAGCCAACCGATTAGCACGGTTGGCAAAGTACAGTGGAAAAGAAGTTCGACATACATACTCCATTTCGATTTATAACAACAATTAGAATTTCTGTTCCACAGTGAAGAAGGCGAGGTGGTTAACGGTCAGAGCATTGAGCCAGCATTTGTGAGGTATGTGATTTGAATCTAGGCAGCAGCTCATTCAACTGGGTTTACATGTTTAATTTGTTTTACATATCATTTGGTAATAATTCTAGGTTTGAGAATTAAAAATATCGATTTTACTGTCATGTGACGAACACCTCTCGAGCAGGGCACGTGGGAAAGGGTAGTGCTCCAAGAGTGGATAAGAGGTCACATATTTCAGAAGCGTTTATATGGCAAGACCTTCCCATGGGTTATTCTTTAAAACAAGTTTTCTGAATGTACATGACTTCAACTTAGGACAAAATGCCAATACACGATATGAAATACAACTTGGGGGAGGGGGGTTGGGGTTTCCACAATAGGAATTGTGTGATGTTATATGAACAATAAATACAAAAACGAAGCTTTGGAGTGGAATACGTGGATGAGTTGAAATTAGATATTTAACTGGGCCTGTTTCTGCATATCCAAGAGATAGCTTTAGTGTTTATTTTGCGAGTCAGGTGGTCATAGTGGAAATGGCCACATGTCGTAGAAAAGTACGGCAAGTCAACAAGCCTATGGACTCGTGCTGTTTTTATCCATGAAATACATTCACAACGGTAATCGTAAACTGGCAATAAAAGATCAGCATTTGTGGCGCTGCCAGCCCCTCATTGATCCCATTCTGTTCCCAAAATCAAAGAGTAAATGTGTCGCTTTGCCGAGACCACTACGATGAGACCACAGAACAACCGGTCTGTGCGTCACATTGTTTCCGCAATGCAACACGCTGCAAGGCTCTTCCACTCGGACTTCCATACTGCAAGCGGACATCGTGAATTACTCATGTGTTAATTAATTACAATATCAATTTATCTACATTAAAATGTGCATGTAGCACTCAGCTGCATTTAAAGTGGTCATAAAACAGTTGAAGAGACCTAAGCTTCTGAATCCCTCTGGTATTAATTAAAAATACATCACGTTCATTTGCGCTGACCTCTGATTAAAAAGTAGCTGGAGATTTCTTCCATTACTATTTATACCAATTTTCAAAAGTTGTCCAAAAGGAAGCCATAGCAAGACAATTCCCCCATTGTTCTATTTTGCGCAGCATGCATTAAATAGGCTCTTGCACTAATTTGTATTAAGAAAACAGTGATAATCTCAACTTGACATTGACCAGTTTAAAATTTAAAATTTTCAGTGTCATTCGTCACAACCAGATTTACAGTGGTGTTCTTTGCTGCAAAAAGAATAAAAACAAGTGTAGGCAATAGCAAATGGGAATATGTGGGTACTTGTCCGTTTTCATATAATTTGTACTGACCATACATGGTGTAGTTATTAATAAAATATCGCAGCACAGACGTGACCTTGACATTTTCTATTGCTGGCATACTTCTTTTAATGACTTTGGAGCCCTTCCACTGAATTCCAACACTCCAGCAGTACCTTTGAATGCGGTCGCACTAAACCACATAAGTGCCACGTAAAGGTCAGGTTCGCTGCTTTTATATTGGCCCGACGCTGAACCCCTGCGGACGCTAAGGTCCAACAAGAGGCTTATACCTCCGGTGATTTAACCCCCGGCTCACCTGAATAGGCATTGTTGGTGTTGAGAAAGTAGATTTCCTCTCGGCCGTCCCCATCAATGTCACAAGCGGCGACACCAATGGCGTTGCCCTGCCGATCTCGCAGGGCGTAAAACGGGGAGCTCTTGTCATCCAGCGCCACATTCTCCAGACGCCCACTTGCGCGGTTGTACTTCAGCACCAGATTGGGCCCATTGTACCTGTGAATGAGACGGATCTGCTCTATTACGTCTTCCAATGAACCGCCATAGTCCACAAAAACCCGCATCTTTACATTAGCACTTGTTTGAAAATAGAACATCGTGCGTTTCAGATTACACAGCAATTACAGTTCATGATGATTTAATTAGTGCTGTGGAAAGGGAAGCAAACAGTCCCTGACTGCCGCATTTAGATAAGCTCCTCCCCCTTCCCCTTAACCAGTATATAAGATCTTGTCTCCTGGATTTCTCTACACTTGATACAGTAAATTTGGCTGTGACGGTCCCACCTGAAGACGGAGACTTGTGTTGCCTCCGAAACGTCGTGATTTAATTGAGTTATTTTCATTTGTTATTTTATTTTATTCTTATTTTATTCTTATTTTTTACCTACGTGACTTTACCCGAAAAAACCTAAGAGTCGGAAGCAAACATCACTGAAACCAACCCTAACCTCTACGTAAAAGTTAAAGAGGCACCAACGCAGCACATTAATTAAGTGGCAATCTAGATTCAGGCAATTTGTGAGATACGAATATTGTGATAATACATTTTCACGAGAAGGTAAGAATTTCTATGTTATATTTGTTTCTGGCCAGACAGTAAATTAGGATTAAACAACGTTACGTAGGTATAAAATAAAATAAATCACGACATTTCGGGCGCAACATAAGCGTCCATCATTATACCTACGTGACTTTACCAAAAGAACCAAAGAGTATGGATTCCTGCAGTCACGAAAGCTTCAAATCAAGATTAAGTAACGTTTTCATTTATATTTCTAGTTTTAGTTGTTGTTACGTAATGCGTGAAAATAACCTCAGTTGTAAGAGTTGCCTCGTTAGCTCTCGGGTATCTCCACAACCTCTTTTCCCCATTGTCGCACGTCTCTGTGACTCTCCCTCTCCCTGGCTGTTAGCCCATCATATCGCCCCGAACCCTCTACTGGGTTTTCCGTTCCTTAAAATTGACCCCGCCAACCCCTCCGTCAGACCTCCTGACCCTGCTTTTGGGAATTTTGACCTCCCACATGAGATATCTATAACTGCCATAAAGCCACACATCCCCATGGTTTGGCCTACTGACTCCAGCATCAAGCCTCTTGACCTCAAGTTCACAGCTCTCCATCTCCCTCCCGATGTGATCTACACTCTTCTGCTTCACCTCGTATCCAATTAGATACTCGGAACTTGGTGTAAGCTTGATACATATTACTCTGTACTTCCCTAACACGGACAGAGAAATCAGCACCCTGGCAAATGCAGGTTTTGTCACGGATTTCACCGATGGGATACCTTGATACACGGTAAAGTGATTCAGGGCTCTATATGACGTTAATAAATGCAAAGCGGGGATATCAGGGAAAGCTATCGTCCACATAATCAGCTGCTGCGATCAATCCACTGCTGGATAATAGCCTCCTCAGTCGGTCACCACCTATAACCTAATTCTAGATTTGAAGTTTTCGTGACTGCAAGGATCCATACTCTTTGGTTCTTTCGGTAAAGTTCCCATCCACTGTTGATAACTTCCCGGGGTGCATCCCTACTTTGGCTGTCACTCCGTCATTAGGCACGACCACCGACCATCACCTCCGTTCTAGTGACGTGTCCTGCCCAAGCCCACGTACCTCTTTAGCAGTGAAAATGTTATCTCGACTCCCAAAATTGTGTATCCACACTGCAAGCCGAATATCAACCAAGCTAGTAACGCAAGGGTTATATCACGGGACCTCGTTTGCCACTACCAAAATATGAGAATAGGTTTTCCCCTTTTTTCTGGCAACAAAACAATGCATATATTATCAGAGTGCGTTTTTTGTTTGCATTCTGACCACAAATATTGTGGTTAATGCACACATGATTCCTTGTTAAAGGTTTCAGTTTGGTGTTTTAACATCTTAACACCTGTTTTGTTGCCAGAAAAAGGGAAAACCTATTCTCGTAAGGGTTATAGTTGATAAAATGGTGCAATAGATATGTTCTGCTACTGTTGTTTGTTACCTTTTGTGATTATAAGCGTTTTAAATCTAATTCATGCCTATATCTAATTTGTTTTAGCAGTTGATGCAGTACAATCTTTTCTTATCTCATCTTATGGTAATTTATATAGCGCCTTGGCCAAAGTGATTTACAGAGAGTTAAAATGTTACATTTAGATGTAATGATGAAGGTGAATAAAATAAATAATAAGCGAACCTGTGATATGAACTTGTGGTGCATGGGAACACAAGGAATTACATTTATGTATATATTTTGTATTTATTTACAGGTAAATTATGTTGCTCATTCATTCCTCGTTTACACATATTGAAATAAACTACCCCACTGGCATGAAATCACTTAGCATTATTATGGTGACCCCAATGAGTTGTCGGTGGCATTAAGGAGGCAATCCCTGGAAACACCACGCCCCCTCGCTAAAGTCTCCAGCCACAATCCACGTGGACTGCAGAAACCGCAAAGCCGCGCCATTTCAGCAGAATGAGCTCCGCATTTGGGGAAAGCAGCCTCACGACAAAATCACTCTCCACCTATTCAGACAAACACATCGCTTCACGTGTTCCATGAATTCCACCGTGTGTACGACGGAAGGGATCCACAGTGAATGGGGGGCCAAGGTGGAGATGCCAGCGTTGTTTACGAAAGAAAAGGCAGTGTACAGCGGTGGGCATGGGGAAGGCAAAGGCGAGCCACTCCATGTTATTTATCACGTCGTCGGTTGTAAAGTGGAAGAAGTTCGGTGACGAATCTCTGCTTGTCTTTGTTATTCTGGGATTTGGCCAGTAATGCAATTATGTCCGCGAGCAAATCCACTATGTATGAGGTTTTCACTTCAAGTATAGGTCAAACCCTGTACATGATGCCAAATTCTAACAGCTTAGAAAAGAGACAGACATGTTTGATATACAAATTAAAAAAATATGTGCATCTTATGATCTAAGTGTTAGAATGCACTGATCATTTATAAACTCAATTATCCTCAAATGTTTATAAGTCAGAATGTGTCATCGGTTCAGTTGAAATTGAATTCAATCGTATTTTTTACAAGAAAAAAAAATCTTAGCAGATAATCAGAATGACTGAGCACGGGGCAGAATGTGACCCAATCAACATCAAATCACATCTTGATTGGATCTTTTTTTACCACGCGGATCGTGCGGAATCTCTCGGGGCTGCATTGGTCATGTTTCTATTCACAAATCAATTCCTTGTTTTTACCATGTCGGGCATGTACAATCTTTAGCGGCTGTAGAGGTCACGATTTGATTAATGAATTTATTCTTTTGTCGTTTTTTACCATTACAGTTCGTTTTAACCTTTGGTGGTTGCAGTGTTTCAATGCAGCACATACTATAAAAGGCAAAGAACCCTTGTACAGTCTCAACAAACTGTAGAAGTACAGTTACCGAGCACCTATGAAGGCCAACATGGCACACAAGGGTGTGGGTGACCAGCACCATGCTCGGCCGCCTTTGTCTCCATAGTAGCGATGTTTACACATTGCACCAGGTGTCCATTTGAGGGTGAGTCGACCAAGGGAAGGCCCAGGACTGCTTCAGATAATTGTCACTGGTGTTGGCCGTAAGCTGGAATTGAATTTAGGTCGGTGGGTTTGTAGTGCAGCACGCTAACCACTACACTACCGCGCCCACAGCACATACTAGATATATACACACACCGAAGAAAAGCGAGTCTCAAACGCAGGATATTATTCATGCGCCATGATCATAAGAATTCAGTTTAATAACTGTTACAGCCCGAGTATATGCACTAGAAACTAGGGATGTCCGCGATAGTCCATCTTATATATACTTAAATGCTGCTGCATGCCATCAGCCCAGAAAGTGTATAGGTTGACATATTATTATTTATTGTATTTATTCCTGTAAACATAAGCTTGTAGTTTACACTATGAGACCTCCTTTACCAGTGGCAAAATATAGTAATAGGTTTTTACCCTTTCAACAAGTACAAAAACTGACACATTTATACAAGGCATCATGTTTGCAATAACCACAACACAAGCAATCAAAATGCAAACAAAAATAACTCTGATGATGATAATGATATGCACTGTCCTTGAAGTTGATTGGTCCACACCCGAGACAGCCTTTTGGCGTCATCTGGTCCGACACCAATGGAGACTAGGCTCTTAGAAAAGCTGTCTCGGGTGTGGACCAATCAACTTCAAGGACAGTGCATATCATTATCATCAGAGTTGTTTCTTTTTGGTTGCATTTTGACTGCTTGTGTTGTGGTTATTGCAAACATGATGCCTTATATAAAGGTATCAGTTTTTGTACCAGTTGAAAGGGTAAAAACCTATTACTATAAGCTTGTAGTATTTGAACAACATTACAATTTTCTGTTGATATCTGTCTTACAGTGTTATTACATTGGAAGTGACATGACCGAATGGGAGCTTGTTGCAGAGGTTCAGTTAGAATCCAGTGGCTGCCCTGGTTATTACTACGGGTGTAATAACCATGAGAGTATGCCTCTTCTGACGTCATTCGCAAGAGCAGGCCATTGTGTGCTGGCGTCAGGGTCTAAATTTGCCAAAATTAAAATATTACACCACAAATTATTCAATTGGGATTACACAAACAGCAATCATCACCTCCTCCTACTGTCAGAGTGCTGAGGTCACTCTTGCAAATGAGACAATACTGAGATCTTGTTTTTTCACCTGATTAAGCAAAATCAGCTTGACATTATTACACAATAATTAGAATACAATTCGAAGCCGTTATTCAAGTTCGGATTGACCTATCTCTGCATTCAGTACATCGGATCTGCAGAATGATCAGGAATCGCAATCTCCCTCCAAATGTGTGCCCCTCATATCAAATAAGTATGCTAATGATGTGAACAAGTGTGGGTTTAGTGTAACATGGGTTGTTTAGATTGCTTCTAGCTTACATGTTATTGTTTATATGGACTCCCAGTGGCACATGCTCTCTGTATCGGTACAATGCACAGTGTGCCATCTCATCAGGTTGCAAAACATCAATGGACAACCCAGAAAGGTTTTTAGGCAGCTATTGTGTTTTCCCATCTGCAGCACGGTCAACTGTGTGCGTGAGTCAATTACGTTTATGTGGGTACAGTGAGAGAAAAACTTAGAAAAATGAATGAGAAGGGAGGAGCTTGTGGAGTGAGTTATATAGGAGAAAGCAGATGGTGGTAAACTTGAGGTTAACAAATGAGCAGTGGCACCAACAGATGTGGAATACTGTATTCCTGGCTTGATCACATCATGGGAGGACAGAGATATATAAACAGTGGGGAAGTCTATCGCAGTTTTTTTTGGTGTGGAAGGGACTCGAATAACAATCATGTGACGATGAAAATAAAATTGTGACTGAAGGTAATGTGGAGAGACAAGCGAATGAAAGGGTGCTATTTTGGAATTTATAAAATGTGAACGTGGAGAAAAAGTTTAGAGTGGAGGTTAAGAGAAGAGCGACTGACACGGGCGATAACTCGCACGCCGAACTCAATTGGATAAGTGAGAGGGAAAGGGCAAAAGGATCAATGGGTGGCAGAGGCAATGACGGGGAAGACAAAAGAGCAAAGAAATCGTGAGGGTGTAAACACTAAAGGTGGACAAATGGACAGAAAGTTGAAGTGAAGATAATTTTTGGTGCATGTCTTCCCACTTCCTATGTATTTTGAACTTCTTTCCTACCGTACGTAACCAACCGTGCCATTCGGAGGTATGGTTTATTTGGTCTAACCGCGGCGGTGCGCCACATATTTATAACAGGATCTGCGATACGGTGGCCAATTAAACGCAAAACTATTGGATTTCTGCGCTCCATACATGGGTAGAAATAATGAATTCAAGGCTTTCGTCAATCTGTTGCAGGATGACTGCCTCACAACACCTTTCAATCACGTGGGCTGTTTGAACGGAGGCCCAGGATTGGGTTAGCTAACATTCACCACTGATGGTAGCCATACAGAAGCTAAAAATCAAACTTGTGTCACCAGGTTCTGTACAGCACAGTGTGCTAACCACTGCTCCCCCTCCCCAACTGTGTATATATACTGTAATGTAATTTGTAATTTAAATTAACTGTAAAGTTATTAAGTCGCATAACCTTAATATATGTTTTGTTTTAAAATAATTCAATATACAAAAGCAGATTGAGTAACTGATATAAAATAACATGTAATTAAGTTCTCAAGTTACAAATTATAGCAAGAGTACTACATTTTAATTGGCATTTTAGGCTTGCTTTGCAGGATTAACATTTCACTGATCAAGTGTGGCTGACACATTTGGCGCTCTTAGTGAATTGTGGCAGAAAGCAACATACAGATTTTATTCTTAAGCAATCTATCTTGTATGAATAGATGACCAATAGCTAGGCCCATAACCGAAATCACGCCATTTTCTTCACATGGCTGGCACATTGATTATTTTGTAATTTATTGCAACAATCTATATTGACTGTTTTCTTGATTAACAAATTAATCATGTAAATGTATATTTTTTCTGAGGCAGAAATTACTTTCTGTCACATCTACCGGGAGTGCTTCTGCTGACGCAAGTCAACACCCGAGAACCCTGCGCAATTCTGCTTGACCCAATATTTTGCCCACGCTTTGCTCGATACCATTTTTGCATAAACCACATGCACAAGTAAGTCTGTAGAATTGTATTTTAGTCACCCTAAGCCAGATAATTAAAAAAAAATTGCTTACAGCTGCATTTTTAAAAGCTGTTATGAAATTGCTTAACAATGTACTATTATGGTGTCTCAATGAGAGTTTACATAATTCTGTACTCTTAAGTTAGTGCAACTTGAGTATACTGTACACGGTGTAGTCACTGCAGTGGATGGGACGTGACATAATCGCTGTGCAATGGGCCCTTTCCTCCCTAGATTTCTTCCACGAGATGGCAGATGTATCACATGATCAAAGATGGCAGCACAGAGGTGGCTGGGTGGCTCAGAGGTAGTATTGATGGCAGAGGCAGCACCTCTGAGATCTTGGGTTGAAAGCCGGGCAGCCACTGTTAATGGAAATAGGTTTTCAATTGTCCCTTAGTCCCAATCCTATTAAAACAATGTTTTACTCAATGTTGGTATATTTTAGCTCAGAGAATGAAAATATGATTTGAATGTCATGCGATAGCAGAGTGTGTGGGAAAGTGCACCTTCCATTGAGTAAAGATAAACATTTCACTTTAATATTTTTGTTACAAGGTTGGTGAAAATATCTTGTCAAGTTGTCCAAGACCGTGAGACACTGACAGCACCGGTAGCCCTTAAACAACTGCAGCGTTTGAAAAAATCAGCAAGCTCTAATTTTTTTCCTCCGAAGTAGTAATGACAGGTAAAATTTATTATATCAATGATTCAGTTGGGACCATGTTGCGTCTTCATTTTAGATAAAATGTACCTGTCTTTACACTCTCAAGATGGAATAAGGAACGGCTGGCTGCTGCTCTTCTAAAGTGCAGTTGTGCAAGGACATCACCTCTTTGACAATGTGAAACATCTGTCATGTAAATAGAAAAATATGGAAAGAATACTATTTCACACGAATACCTGGTCATGCCGCATTCACTTTGCAAAATGTCACTTACATGTTAATTACCCATCAGACATTCTGCAATCCAATAAGCCACTGTAATTATTTAACATTGCATAATAAAAATGCTTAGTTTTCGTTTAGAGCGTAAAAAAACATTATATCTAGATAAAGCAGTGAATCATGTGTAGTGTGTTATACACAAAGTCTCACACACTGTAGTTGGAGGCAATACTTTTAATAAACACAACCCTAACAAAAGATTAAAATCAAGATTAAAATCAAGATAGATACAACCCTAACAACTCGGGTTATATAGCTAGGCGTCTATGTGTTCGCTATGTGTGTGGGCGTTAGTGTAGCGAACGGGCTAGTCAGCACACACGCTGTCTGACCCACGACACGATATCAGGCTACACTCAACCGACGAACGAGGAACGACGAGCGAAGACGAAGAGACACAGGACTCCAGGCTGATCCCCACAACGGACCCCGCTTTATTTCCCTGGGCGCGGGCTCGCCCCGCCCACGACCACGCCCCCTGCTGTATCAAGTCAGGAGCCCACGGCTCCCAGTCACGTGTCCCTTCATTGTCCGGCGCTCAGCAGCACATGTGAAATCGTGGCTGGCGCTATCCATAGAGTGACAAATATTTCAAGTCACTGCACATGCATGAAGCATCTGCTGCGCAACTTTATTTTTTGTAAAGTGATGAGATTCTGCCGACGAAATAACAAACTCACCAGGATATGTGAACGCAGCAAGTACAGAACCACCAAGCACCTGCCTCGTGCTCGTGTGCCATATTGATGTCCTCTCTCTGTGTGTATAGATCAGCAACTGTCTCTAAAAAATCCACCCGCGACACTAAGCAAGTGAAAAAAGTGCCCCACACTCTTAACACATGTATCTACGCTCTCACACCACGTGTCTCCACATACCTACAATAATACCACGCTCTTCGTATGTTTAAAAATGCTTTGATGAAGTCTAAGCATTGAATCCATGAGTTGACCATTCTGCTCATCATACATTGGTTAAGTATATGTACCTGTATCTTGAACTTTTTTCGCATCGTACGTAGCCAGCCGTGATAATACTTATACGTAGATAGCCAGCAAGAATTCGTATTACATTAAATGTTAAGGTTACAGTTACATTTTGAGTTATACATTGTGATTCGCAGGATGGCATCTGAGCAATTTCCACCTGGTAGCAAAAGCTGCGTTGTGGAAATAAATAGAAATGTTCATTAATGTACCACACCAATTTTATTTGAAATGCTATTTCATGTTCTACCCTTAAATAATGATTTAATGGACAGGTCTATTTATAGTATTACGTGTGCAGGACAGAAATGTGAATTAGAAAGGTAATTTTTACTTTGTAGCGAATTTAACACAATTATTACATTCTTGTTCAACCCCGCGTCAATGGAACATGCCACATTATAAGTGAGGGTGCACGTACAGGAATGTCTCTCTCAAAGTCTGCCTCTCACTATCCGATCATCTGCAATGTTGCTTCGACGTGTGCCGGTGTTTGTATCTCACGTGTTTATCCAGTAGCTCCGTCAGTAAACGCATACGTAAAGGTACCAGCAGCTTAATTAAAAACAACATCTCAAGTTCATTTTAAATAACTGCCTGCTATTGTTATCAAGTAAAACTACAGTAAACTGCTCATATGAATTAACCTGTATCTCAACGTGTGTGTGTGTTTCATTACGTTTGTCTCGTCTTTCAAAAAATGCTTTCCTCAGGATCTGCCTCGATTTGGATTTGAGAGAAATCTGTGCGCTTTTGAGGTATTCGCCTAAGGGAATTTCAAATGGCTCTTTCCTGTCACGTGACCTGAACGCTACCTCCACAGTGGCATCATCATTCGACGAATCTCCAATGTGGGAAGAAGGCCCCCACAGGCAGCCACCCATCCCCTCATGCTCCTGTGATGCAACAACCCATCTGCCACCTAGCACATTAAATATTTTTTTTGTTTTAGAAAAAACAATTCCAAGTGTCTGCTCCCAAAAACATTGGTGGAATAGGTAGAGATTTTGAAAATGTTCCAAAATACGCAGAGATTAGCATTGTGAAAAAAGTGTATTGATTTTGTTTCCATCCGGTTGAAAGGCATAGGTCGGACAGAGTTCGGCCTCAATGCTACAGGCCTCTGGTTTCTTGCAGACAGAATGAGTTCTCACTTTTTCCTCATAAGTTCTGCGACAGACTCGCTGACTGCAAGACAAATGAACTATCTTACACCATCCGCCATTATCTATCCACTGCTGAATGAAGCTCTCTTCATGCCATCACTCATACCGTCACAGTGCTGCGATGACACCTTCTGTCGTATACGCGAACACCAACTGATCTGATCGCTCCATCTCTGCGATGGTCGTCCTCTCGGGCATATTCTCTCCTTTGGCTGCTAGTCCGCCACCAGAGTTGTCCATCATTCATACAATCTTACAGCAATGGATCCTGCCTAGAGCCACTAATTTTCCTCAACAGTGAATGTCTGAATTACACTTGTGAATTACACATTGGTAATTATTTATGCACTCGATTTAGCTTTTATTTTACTTTGTTGTCATTATCCATGTTCCTGATGTAAATGGCATTGCCGGTAATATACAATGACTGTTCAAACACATTATTACGTTAATTTAGAAAATTGGAATACGATTATCATGGGCATTTTTCGTAACATATCGCAGTATTCGCAAAACTGCGGGTAAGCACGGACTTGCCTGGAATTGATTATAAATTCATCCCATCGGCCGTGTAAAAAATGCATGAACAAAACGCGGAAAACACAATCTTGCCCTTGGCAGCGCATATATCATCGCGAGTACGAGGATTTTCGGTGTGTCATGGTAAGTAAAGCACTGGGACCTGCTGCTCACAGCGCGGGACACACGTCGCACTCGGGCTCGTGTGGTGTGACGCGCTAGTGTGAACCTCGTGCCCAAAGCTCATTCGCATGGGCCCTGGACATCAACGGCGGCTGTCACAGCCGAGACAATCGCCTTCCACGAGGTTAATTTGTACGTGGAACTGAATGGATTACAACACGAATTGCCAGTGAGTCGGCTGTGACGTGCTCAAACCAACCTAACACTCCCTCACGTGCAAAGTGTGTCGTGGTCTTATATCTTCTTCAGTTATCTCCATATATGTCCCCCCTATGTCTCTCTCAGTGTCTGCATCGGTTTGCATGTTTGTCTCCTCGTGTTCAGCATGTTTGTCAGATTGTCTGTGTATGTCTCTGTGTGTATCTGGTTCCCAGAGGCAGACTGCTACTACTGCTGTGAGTCCCATTTGTTAAAATTTTACTTAATAGGGACCCAAGACAAGAGGGCCACAATGCAGTTGGTTGGGAACTGCTGATGGTTTTTAAATAGTACATTAGGCCGAGTGCTGTTTGTACATTTGTGTTATTTTAAACTCTGTATTACTTCTCTTGTTTTGTCCCTGTCCGTCACTGTCAATTGACCACAGAATGTTCTGCCTTTAGTGTATATGTTGTCTCTCTGTGGCCCATTGAATATTTCTGTTTCATAATAAATAAATATATCTGTTCACATCACTGTGACTCAATGCATTTCTCCGTATCCACAATGCATCTCTTTCAATGTTTCTGAATAACGCTGTACATACAGTGAGGGAAAAAAGTATTTGATCCCCTGCTGATTTTGTACGTTTGCCCACTGACAAAGAAATGATCAGTCTATAATTTTAATGGTAGGTTTATTTGAACAGTGAGAGACAGAATAACACAAAATCCCAAAAAACGCATGTCAAAAATGTTATAAATTGATTAGCATTTTAATGAGGGAAATAAGTATTTGACCCCTCTGCAAAACATGACTTAGTATATTCTTAGGTTTTTTCGGTAAAGTCACGTGACTTTACCGAAAAAAAAAACCTAAGAATATGATTCCTTGCAGTCACGAAAGCTTCAAATCTAGAATTCATGACTTAGTACTTGGTGGCAAAACCCTTGTTGGCAATCACAGAGGTCAGACGTTTCTTGTAGTTGGCCACCAGGTTTGCACACATCTCAGGAGGGATTTTGTCCCACTCCTCGTTGCAGATCTTCTCCAAATCATTAAGGTTTCGAGGCTGACGTTTGGCAACTCGAACTTTCAGCTCCCTCCACAGATTTTCTATGGGATTAAGGTCTGGAGACTGGCTAGGTCACTCCAGGACCTTAATGTGCTTCTTCTTGAGCCACTCCTTTGTTGCCTTGGCCGTGTGTTTTGGGTCATTGTCATGCTGGAATACCCATCCACGACCCATTTTCAATACCCTGGCTGATCGAAAAGAGGTTCTTACCCAAGATTTTAACGGTACATGGCCCCGTCCATCGTCCATTTGATGCGGTGAAGTTGACCTGTCCCCTTAGCAGAAAAACACCCCCAAAGCATAATGTTTCCACCTCCATGTTTGACGGTGGGGATGGTGTTCTTGGGATCATAGGCAGCATTCCTCCTCCAAACACGGCGAGTTGAGTTGATGCCAAAGAGCTCCATTTTGGTCTCATCTGACCACAACACTTTCACCCAGTTGTCCTCTGAATCATTCAGATGTTCATTGGCAAACTTCAGACGGGCATGTATATGTGCTTTCTTGAGCAGGGGGACCTTGCGGGCGCTGCAGGATTTCAGTCCTTCACGGCGTAGTGGGTTACCAACTGTTTTCTTGATGACTATGGTCCCAGCTGCCTTGAGATAATTGACAAGATCCTCCCGTGTAGTTCTGGGCTGATTCCTCACCGTTCTCATGATCATTGCAACTCCACGAGGTGAGATCTTGCATGGAGCCCCAGGCCGAGGGAGATTGATAGTTCTTTTGTGTTTCTTCCATTTGCGAATAATCGCACTCCCTTTAAGAGTGTGCTCCTAATCTCAGCTCGTTACCTGTATAAAAGACACCTGGGAGCCAGAAATCTTTCTGATTGAGAGGGGGTCAAATACTTATTTCCCTCATTAAAATGCAAATCAATTTATA
Source organism: Lampetra planeri (assembly GCF_965212315.1). Classification (NCBI taxonomy): domain Eukaryota; kingdom Metazoa; phylum Chordata; class Hyperoartia; order Petromyzontiformes; family Petromyzontidae; genus Lampetra; species Lampetra planeri. Next base: position 13,809,099 of record NC_136110.1, read on the forward strand.
ACATTTTTGACATACGTTTTTCTGGATTTTGTTGTTGTTATTCTGTCTCTCATTGTTCAAATAAACCTACCATTAAAATTATAGAATGATCATTTCTTTGTCAGTGGGCAAACGTACAAAATCAGCAGGGGATCAAATACTTTTTCCCTCACTGTACATCCCCACATATCACTTTATCTTTGCGTTCCTTTGCTTATTTCCATGTCAAAGTGTCTTTCCCATTGTGCGTGTATGCTCATGTCTCTGCCCTGTCTTTTCTCCCTTCACATCCCATAACTTAATGACCTAACTCCTTGTCCAAACGTCGTGAGACCTGACCTTGGCTAAAGATTTTTAGAAGTGTTAACGGATGGATTTGCAAGGAACCGTTTCCGTAATAATTGGATGTATTGTATACAATGAAAAGACGATGTAGACACTGTCGCGGAAACTAGAAAAAAAATCAAATAACTTTTGTATTTTACAATTTTTTGAATAATTAACAAAATGTGCAGCTTCATTAAATTATTAAGTCTCACCTGTACTAATTAGCCAGAGGCCGTTCGTGCAACTTCTAAAGTATATAATTAAGGAGAGAGAAAGGCACTTTTGCACTTGTAATGTGGCTAAAACTCCAAGCCTATGACATCTGTGTTGACATTACAGGTCATAGTAGATATAACTGCGATGGTGGAGGGTTATAGTTAAACATTCACATCATACCGACACTATCGAACCCAAAATAAACTAATTATGAATCAGAATGTACTGTATGTTCTTTGCTTATAACTCAAGAGCCAAATGTATCGCGACGATCGGGTAAAATTTCTGGAGGGAAAAAATACCCTTTCCAAAATGCAAGTTGGATTGTTGAGATGTGTGACCTAACATTCCAAGAAAATCGTTCTTGAAAAAAACCGTAATACACACCTACATAAGGTACAGATACATATATACAACGTCATAGTTTTAACTGTCACAGCACGCTACTCATAATTGCATGCCTCTGTTTTCACACTTGCCAATTCACTTCCCATCAGGGGTGCTGAGAGTAGTGCTGCATTCTTGACTAATTGACTGGAAAAGTGCAGATTTTGTAGACAATTGATTTTTATAGACCACTAGTCTCAACTAGGTGGATAAGTCCTGCAGCCAAATTCACATCGATGAAGCCCACTCATTTGCATGGTCTGCAAGTGAGGGTTCCACAAGTCCATTACAATAGGAACCATCACCCGTAGCAAGCGACATTCCTGTAAAATGTTGCCATGTCTAAGCTGAACCACAATTGGTATCTCGCGCATTGTTAAGCCATTGCCACACACAGCGGTTGCAAACAACCTAGCTGAGCGTCTGCGTTATTCTGTTCTCCGATCTCAGCCAGCTCAGGCGATAATAATTGCATCGAGCAGTGAGTTTTGTGCAAGAGATTCAGGGTTTGAGGCAAGTGGGAAGGACATACCAATACTTGACCCATAATTAAAAAGTAGTGTATATTCTAAAGAAAAAAGAACAATTATACGTAACTTAGGAAAGTACATACTACTGTAATAATAATTAATGCGTAGATTAAGTTGTTTAAAGAATAATTCATAACCATTCAAAAAAGTATTTAAAGTACATCAGTAAAAATTCGGACCCAATAACTTTGCACCTGTTATATTAAACAGGAATGTAGCGATGTCAGCGCTATGCCCCTGTGCGTGTGGCTTCTTTGTGCTCGAGGAGAGCCGCTCCTCTGGGCCACCATACGATCGCGTGACAGAGACCCTGCTCGGCTTGTGTTCCTCACGGTGGTAAAACAACTTTCTTCAGAGGTCATGCGATTTTGTGACTTTCAGGGCCAGTGAATCAGTTTACTTGGGACGAATGCAAGGAAGAGAGTGGCGAGTTCTCTGCGACTTGAAATCGGTGTAACATTCATTGTCATCGGTGACCTTAATTTTAGGACATAATCAATTTGAATGAATAGCTTATCTTACCTATAAAAGGCATTTTTGTCTGTCTGTCTGCGTGTGTGTGTTCGCACACTTGCAAAGGATTTGGCTCTCAAACGGTAGGGTTTAGGTTTAAAAAAAATAGCCAGGTACCACGCATTAAGCCCCGTGGTGAGCACGCGCTATTCCTTTTTCCCATCTCTAAACTTTAAAGTAGTTAAATTAGCGATTTAGTGCGGGTATATTGATTTATTTATTATGCACGCTCGACCATACACAATGTTTTCCAGGTTGAGGGATTTCCCCTCCCCCAGGACCTCACAGAATGCTCAGCAAATCTGCAAACCTGTTTCTATTAATTTTAACCTATCTATGTGACTTTACCGAAAGACCCAGAGAATATGAATTCCTGCAGTCACGAAAGCTTTAAGTCAAGATTTCACCGCCTGTACGGGGAGGGTTTACACTTAACTATAAGATCTTTCAACAAACTTCGAGACAGGAAGTCTGATCTGATCGAGACACTCACATTTCTGAAAATATGCCGCGACTCTAAGGTAATACGGATCTCCTTTACACTGACATCTGCTGCTTTCACATAACATAGCCACCGCCGCGCGCTCGCCATGGAGGCCGCTCTCCGATCTTACATTAACATGCTAATTTCTCACATTAACATCACTAGCCCCGCCCACTTAGTTTATGACCCTTGGGCTACACCCATTTTAAACCTTTAAAACAGTCTGCCTTCAGCAGCTTTCCCCCTCTTATTTCCTCCTTCTGACGATGGCTTGTGTTGTGATCGAAATGTCCTAGTTTGTTGTTTATTAAATTTGTATTAATTTTAACCTATCTACGTGACTTTACCAAAAGACCCAAAGAATACTGTGTCTGGGGGTCGGAGATTGGATGGCCGTGCTTTCCCCGAATTATGGTAATAGGTGTGGCGCTGCAGGTTACTATTTTGATGGAGTTAAATAGCGATATGTGATCGGGGGCATTGAGGCACACTCCATCTCCTCAGAAACCAGCGACCACCACCCATCCTTGCAGTGCCTCACGGCTCTCCGAACCTCCGAGTAAAGGCTGCGGTAAGCCTCCTCATTGTCTGACGTGGGATGCTGTAGACTATGAGAGGGGGCCTGTCGCTTTTTCTCAGCAAGCCTGAACACCTCCTCTGTCAGCCAGGGTCTCCGGGGAGGTCTGAACCATGTACCCAAAGCAGCCATTGCAGCTGCATGAGCCACAGTCCTAAACCTTGCCCATTTCTCCATCTGTAACTCACTGCCCGCGTATATACAAACAAAGATTTAAAAAAACCCAACGAGAGTCTTGCACGCAGTGGTAAATGGTGTTAATATTTTGAGAAAACTTTGGACAATGTTCAGCACTCTGAACATGGTGGCCTGAGATTAATTCCTAGCTAGTGCTAACATCGAGGGCAAGAAGTGTCTGAACCGATCTTGGGCCTCTGCTAGATCATCAGAGCCTTAAGTGAGGACCCGATGTCATGTGCAAACAACTAGTGCACAGTGAAAGAAAAGTCAAAATCCTCCAACAAGAATAAGGCTTGACAGGTCACCAACATCTCTCAGCACTCTCTTCACTGACCACGTCCACAAACATCTATTGATGTGATTTCACCAGTGGCAGAACGTTTTCGGAATTGCTTGGCTCCGACAGCTCCACCTGAACTTCACCCACTTAAGAGTCCTTTCCAAGTGCAGAACGAGGTGCAGTGAAATACATTCCACCAGTGGAAGAATGGCACCTTCAGGACTTGAAAAATGCAGAATAGGGCTATGTTCACACACCCGCGGGTGCCATTCCACTCAAAACCAAGACGAAATGGCATGGATTTGGCCCAGCACAAATATACTGGCGCATACTGAAGAAGCATGCTCACCTTAAACAGTCCCACAAGTTCTCCTGTCACCATAACTACACCGCCACTTTGAATAACCCCACTCTTTATTTTAACTACTATTATCTCATGTACAATTTTAGAATTGTTGTTTAATAAAATAGCCAGGTACCACGCCGTAAGCCCCGTGGTGAGCACGCGCTATTCCTTTTTTCCCAATGCAATAAAAATACACAAAACGCTCAGATAAATTATTCGCAGTGTGATGTCCTCTTCACCCCCCCCCCACCCCGATATGTGCAGTTACTACTATACAGTCGGTAGATGCTACCACTATAGGCCATATATATTACTGCAGAGCAGGCAGGGGAATCGTGGCTGGGGGGGGGGGGTAGCAGCCCAGCCCCAGCCTGCCAAGGTGCCACCTCGGCTGGCTTGGCAATTTAGGCGAGGCCGGGGGCTCTGTGTCTATGTCCTTGTGTGCGTGTGAGTCCATGTACATGTCTGCGATGATGTTTGTGTGTGTGTACGTCCATGTGTGTGTGTGTGTGCACATAAGTCCATATGTGTGTATCTGCAAGTCAATGTGTGTGTGCGTGAGTCGACATGTGTGTGTCAGTCGATGTGTGTATGATAGTCAATGTGTGTGCGTGGTGTGTGTAGACAACTAATATAAAAAAATTATATTTGTTAATTTAAAAACAATAATGTGTCTAAGTCCAGGTGTGCATGTGAGTCGATGTGCCTGTGTGTGTGAGTCGATGTGCCTGTGTGTGTGAGTCGATGTGCCTGTGTGTGTGAGTCGATGTGTGTGTGGGTCGATGTGTGTGTGTGAGAGTCGATGTGTGTGTGTGTGAGTCGATGTGTGTGTGTGAGTCAATATGTGTGTGTTAGTGGATGTGTGTGTAAGTCCACATGTGTGTTTGTGTGTGGGTCGATGTGTGTGTGTAAGTTCATGTGTGTGTGTGTGAGTCCATTAGTGTGTGTGCGCATCGATGTGTGTATGTGGGGCGATGCGTGTGTGTGGGGCGATGTGTGTGTGTGAGAGTCGATGTGTGTGTGTGTGAGTCGATGTGTGTGTGAGTCATATATGTATGTGTTAGTCGATGTGAGTGTATAAGTCCACATGTGTGTGTGTGTGAGTCGGTGTGTGTGGGTTGATGTGTGTAAGTCCATGTGTGTGTGTGTGTAAGTCGAGGTGTGCATGGGTCCATGTGTGTGTGTGCAAGTCCATGTGTGTGTGTCTTAGTCGATATGTGTGTGTTTGTAAGTCCATGTGTGTGTGTGTAGTTCGATATGTGTGTGAGTTTATGTATGTGTGAGTCGATGTGTGTGTGTAACTCCATGTGTGTGTGTCTAAAGACGATGTCTGTGTGTGTGAGTCCATGGGTATGTGTGTGTATGTGTAAGTCGATGTGTTTATATGTGTGTGGGTCGATGTCTGTGTGTAAGTCGATGTGTGTGTCTGTCTCTTTCGCCCGGGCAACGCCGGGTACTTCCCGCTAGTATTTTATATAATTTTACTTTTATGTCAGATCAAGTATTTAGCAAATTTAATTGAATGTTATTTCCGTTATCCACAACAATGGCCTGGAAGTCGTCTGGCCCTGCTAGGAGTCCGCGATTAACGTGGCCACTAGGATCCATGTGCAATACTGTCAAAGGAGACCACACTGCACATTAGCACAGGTCCGCGGATGGAAAATAGTGTGCCAATACGCAATTACCATTTTGGCAGCTTTTCACTGCTGTCAGTTTTAAAATAAAATTTCTGGGAACATTATTATGCTGTAATGGCTCTTGCTCTTCCCACTACTTTACTATCATTACTTGCTTTTTACTTCCATTAGCCTTTCCTCCAATAACATTATTTAATTTGCTTGATTGACATGGAATAAGAGTGCTTTTTTAACAATTCGCTTACATAGTTAAAAGGCAGCGTTTGCATCAAGGGTGCAAATGGAAAAATAAAATGGGTGTTAAAGCCCGATGTAAATTAAGCATCAGAGACAGCCACTTAGCCGGTAGAAGCTGAGGAGCAGATGTGAGAAGGTCCACTCCCATCATGTGGCACCATGCCATCTTATGCGCCATTCCCGCTGACTCGGCCTCGTTAGTCTCTGCAACCTGTCTGCTTTTTTGTGAACCCCACTGGCAACGAGAAAGATATCCTATGGACATATCACACAAGTGCCGGTTGCATTCCACCCAGGTAAACCTATCGGCAAACCGATGGCGGCCAAAGCAAATGTACAACAACATTTAATAAAAGCCGCTGCAGACGGTATTGCATCATTATAGATTTAAAAGAGAAAACAAGTTAAAATAGGTTTGCGTGGAATTGAGGCTGGGCTCCCCAAGCGCCAAGCACAGTTTAGACACAGACCTCTCAGGTGATCCATTCCTGCTAAGTCACGCTCAAGAGGTTAGCACGGCAAAAGCCGTTGATGCCTCCACACATCACCAGCCCTTCCTCCTCCTGCTGATTCCTGCAGTTGTTGCAAAGTTGACACCTGACCTTCAAAGTTTCCTCTCAGCCTCCTCCGCTGTCTGGCGCGAGATCATCCCCTTAGTCACCAACCTCTGGGTGCCACCACTTCAACGATTGTCTGTGTAACCCGCTCTCTTCCACCCTGCACACGTGTCCCACCCATCACAACCTCCTGTTCCTGACTACATTCACAATACTTTCCTGCCTCGTTCTATTCCAAACTTAAAAATTGCTTTACTTTACGTTCCCATGGAATACCCGGCATTTATCAGCTTGCAGATAGTGTACTCTATAATAAAATTCAAAAAGCCTTTTGCCATTTTCATTGTTAAAGCCTGGGCTCTATGACCCACAGAGTGACAGACATCACTCGTGTCTCAAAAAGCTATCTCAATGCAAAGGTTGACCTCTCTAATCTTTAAAAGTGGTTTATGTAGTTCATTAAAAACCTGCCATGCTAATGCAAGGCGTCTCCTGGCCTCCATCGTACAATCCCATGCATAATGCACAGTTCTAGGTAAATACGGCCCTCTGCTTCCTCCACATTCGCACTAGCTTGTGAAACCATTGCCAAAGGTGAAAATTCCCCCTAACTGCTACCACTGTTATCAACTTCATTTTTGGAAAGAACATTTCAGATCCGCTGTCCAGCGTCAGGTATAAATGACTCATTGTAATTCCTGGACATTCTGCTATCTCTACCCTATCTATTATTTCAGTGAACACAAAGTCCAGCACCACATTCAACCAAGCAGGAGGCAAAATACATTGAGGAGCCTCTTATCCACAACGATGTGGGTAGAGCCAATCTCATGTATGCAAAATTGCAAATACAAAAGTGGAATATTCATTACATTATCCATTAGGATAATCTTCTCATTTTAAATCCATTATTGCTAAGAGCATTGATTTGCCGCTGCCCCTCAAATACATAATTATATATATATAAAACAACAGACTTCCAGTTATTCCTTTGCATTCTCAGTTATCAGAAGCATAACACAATGCAATGGATATCTTGAATGGATTTACGCAAATTGCTAAACATTGAGTTTTACTCTGCGCACTCAACAACTTAGCAATAGGTTGGCCTTAAACATCAACCGTTACACCAGGACGTACAAGTATGTGTGTGAAGCTGGGGCATTGCAAACGTTGGGCATGACCTCCCTAAAATGTACAAATGTGTGTGCACACTCCAGGGAGTAATGTTGAATCCTAAAATCCGTAACCCTCACTCTTGCCGTTTGCATGGCACTATGGACTCTTTAACTTCCACGCACTATAACAAGGGATAATGATCACAATGGATGTCACCCATCAGCAACATAGTGTTCATCTTCATTAACGCCATCATTCATCAATACTAATACCAGATATAAAGATGGCAGTGGTGGCAATGACTGATAACGATCATCAGCAGTTCAATATTTTACTCAGACACATAGTGGACCTCCACTATATACGTGGATATCATTAGATTACAGAACGCATCAGGGTACAAAATATGAAATAAACCCTGCTTTAAATTCAAAGATTCTGAGCTCTATGAGAAAAATACGAATTGGCAACGAATCAAGAAAGACAGTAGGATGCATGCTGTATATAATGTCACACTCTCCGATGATGTGTGCGAGAGAGAGCTGTAGCATAGCAGTTAGCGTGCTGTGCTGCGCCACGAAACCAACCACCCGAGTTCGATTCCCGCTCACGGCCACCAACACCAGTGAAGATTTTCTGAAACGGTACTGGGCTTCCCCTAGGTCGACTCAGCCTAAAATTAGTAACTGGTGGAGTGTGTAAATATTGCCACAAGGGATATAAAGGTGGCTCGGCATGGTGCTGGCTACCCACCCCCTCGTGTGCGTGTTGGCCTTCATAGGTGCTCGCTAACAGCACTTGCCCAAACAACCTGTTAAGGGGGATCTTTGCCTTTTTTGAGAGAGAAAGCACAAGCACGCGCTCCTACCACTATGGTCTGTGAAACTCTTTCTACCAAGCTGGAACTCATTTTCCACCTGGTGGAAACTTTCAGTTGAGCTGTAGAGCATGAAATATGTTTTGCTTTACTTCATTCACTAGGAAATCATTGTGACCACCAAATGGCTTCACAAAATAATCCCTGCCTCTGCCATTCATTCATGGCTGTCTTGACAATTGGTATGAAACAGGCATAGATAATTTAATCGGCAACAACATTTGCAACGAGATTATCACATTGTTTTTGCAACCAGGTGAGACCTCAACGACATTAAAGATTTTGTCGGGAAATGGGGATAATTATTTTTGCGGTGAAGCATTGTCATTTTTAAATGTATAGGTCTCTTGTTAAAATGGCCTTTGGCACAAGCACACAAGAGGTCTAGGCTCATGTATGAGGTCACAAGCTTCTCAATGTCCATGTCAAAGGCGAAGAGCTGCTTTAGTAATAATAAGCAGTGCATTTTCAACCCAAAAACAAACTTAGTGGCAAGCACATTACAAATCAATCAGAGAAATGTCCATGACTTGAAACGAATCGATAGAGAAAAGCAACATTACAGGTTTACGTTTTATCTACAATGACGGTTTAAAAACCACACGTTAAAGGATCCAAAATGAGCAGGTTCGTGAAAGACCACATTTGGCAAAAAATAGCCTCTGGTACATTTCCCAAACTATTTGTGCATCAGTTCAATTTAATTCAAACACATTTCATGTCTCTACTTCACTAACCTTCACATTAAAACATTAGTCTGATTTCAAGTAACATGTATTTAAAAAAGTCCTAATAATGTGTGGAGAAATTTTTTTTATTTATAAAAAAATGTATCTGGTCAACTCCAATTTATATTAACCTGAAGATCAGGCATCATTGGTACAGAGTCAATTCATCAAGCTATGTTCGTGCACCTTAAAGCCCCTAAAATGTATGATTAAATTGATTTTTTTTCATGTAATTAGATTGTGGGTTTGTTTTACACATTATTAGATGGCTATGTAGCATATTCTCTGTGCTGGGGCTGTGGTTAGATCGCTTTACTCGTAATTTGAAGTTTGTGTACACATCCTGGCCAGCTGTCAACTTAGCCTGTGTTGCTCACTAATTGAGCACCACATGGTACGTCAGCAGTGTTCATCATGTTGATACACTGGTCTCCACACTGCGAATGTGGAGTTTTCATCACCGGGTCACAGCTGTGAAGGGAAAGGAGTTCTACCCCCTTGTTTGCGTAGGGAGACACCTGGATTCGTTTGATTAACATAATGGCCAGAACATTCACCATTAAGCACTGTCAACTTCTTACAGGAAAGTGGATATTAAATTGCCTGCTGCATTATTTAGTTGACTTACGACTCTATGTGCCAGTGACCAAATGCATGTTTTTAATTTATTGAGAAAGAAAAAAAATTCCCTCCTATTATTATGGCTACCCAAGCATATCTTCTAAGAGAAATTATGAACAGCAATGGACTATCGCAGGATCTATTTCTTATAATGACCACTGAATTGATTTCAAAACCAGGAATATGGCCAAATGTTCAAATGACCTATAACTGCACTGTATGAGACAAGAGCTGCTAACTACAGGGGATATTTCACTTGCTTTGCAGCTCTATTAGAGTCTTGCTACATTAAGCACTGTAATATATAATTCTTTTAGGACAATGCCTTTGTGTTATACAGCAGGCAATTTTTGTACTTTAAATTACATACACGAGAATGACAAAGGCCTCTTGGTTATAATTAATTAATCCATTAATTCTCAACAGCCAAAACCCCATGAATATTAAAAAAAATACATAATGGGCATTTGGCCTCATCCCGCTTCTTCACTGCATGGCACCAAGTGGGGGTTGGGGGGTGGGCAGGGGTGGATATCGAATTCTTACAGATAACGCGCAGATCACCGACAGTGAAGATGAGACACTGTGATGTTTTGAAACCACCAATATACTGTACATGATTTGCTGTTTTTCACACGTTTGTCTTTTCCAAGCTCTTTTTCTACTTTTTACCCAAAGTAACTGGTGATCTCACATCCCCAGGTCAGGATATCTATGTTGAAAGAACTATACATTGCCCTGCCAGTCCGTTTAAGTTTAGTGGTGTTTCGGCATCTGGACATTGCAAGCCACAAATGCAAAAAATTAAAAAGGGATCGTGGATATCTTCCCACCAAGGTCATGTGATGACCTTGGTGGGAAGATAGACAGACATGACCTTCTTGCCTCCCTGATCTACCCATTCAGGCCCCGAATCCTGCCTAACCCCCCTTCATCCTTGGATCCACTCATCGTCTCCACTCCCGTCCCTTCACTGCCACTAGGCCATCAAACTTCCCCAGCCTCATGGCTCCGTCCACACTCCCTCAGCCTACACCACTAAAGCCATTCCCACCTCTGTTAATAAAGCCACCACTTGGGTCGTTAAATATACACATTCCGTGATAATGAAAGTTGGACACAAGCCATAGGACCATTTATAATTACATTATGAAAATAGAAGTGTTTAAATGATTAGGTTTTCTCAGAATCGAAATATTTTTCTTTATTCTCTCCAGATTATTTTATTAAACGTTCAGTTCAATATATAAATGGCGGTGTTTTTTTGGCATATTTTAGTAAAAACACGTTTCTTAGAGACATCAACACCACTCCCACCAGATCATTTCTTAGTGACAGAACAAAGAGTTGGATCTCACATCCTAGGATTAAAGAAAATGGATTCTTCTTTTTCCCATTTACCCTTTCATCCAGCATTACAATGGCCATCTTCCTCACCAACTCATTTCACTTACAAGAGGTTGGCCAAGTTCATGTCTCTACATCAAATCGTCCAGGTCCCCAGACCGGTCTCGAAATCGACTTTGCTATAATTTCATGTATCCTCCCATACCTATGAAGAGGGCCATTGCCCGATACATTGCCTGTTACATATTTTGTTTCATTTTAAGGCAGTGCAATTGATGAATGTGTTGTGCATTATAACTACAGGGAGACGAGGAATACAATAAGGGTCGTTGCTGTTTATTAAACCACTCTCACACTCAACATCCTACACTCACACCACTGTAGATGACTATCTCGGTCTTTCCCCGGACACTGAATACTATTTGGACCCTGCCCTCTATCTCTTGGCTTTCTCACTCGTCTGCCCGGGAAGGGGGATCAGCCAACACCACCCCACGACGAGGAGAGAGACCCTGGTCCTCTACCCTACTCTTGTACTCTGGCAATCCCTTAGGCTCTCTCACTCGTCTGCCCGAAGCAAGGGTTCAGCCAACACCGCTCCACAATGAGGAGAGACACTCACTCTGGCCGGTCCTTACCCTGGCTCCCCACGACGACTCTGCCTTCGTCACGGGGTCCCCCTTAAGAACCCCTTGGGCGGCTCCTCCCCCCAGCTCGGCCCTGCCCTCGTTTCCGAAGGTGCTCTCCGAAGCCCCTTACGTAACCTGTGACGTTACGTCATCCTTGACTGTCAACCCACTCGCACCTCCTTCTGTTCGCCCCCTCATTGGTTACTCACAATACTCCTCTACAAATGTATTGAGTATGTCATTGTGTACACATATCACTGGCCTCAGCTTAGATGGCAGATGTTCAATCGCACGGTCCTTCAGGAGTATAATTGTGGGTGTCCCATTCACCGCTGAACCTCGCGACATCAAAGCGGTTTGCGTTAATTTATTTAGAGAGGCATAGTGCCGCTGTTTTTAAAGACATTGTACTCACCTCAGAGAACTGTCGCGACACGACCGCACTCTGTGATAGCTGGTGCCAAACTGTGCCACACGCCCTCCTGCACGGCCTTTTACTTCCGATCAGTTTTTTGGAAGAAAAAACGATGACGTACACGTATGTGCACATACGTATGTACACGTACGTCATCGGAATGGGAAAGGGTTAAGTGTGGCTTAGAGCCAGAGCCAAGCCTGAAGGCTGTATTTCATTGTTTTATAGCCCGGGAGGAAGAAAACATTTCACATACTATTTACCATTTCCAAGGCTCATAAATACTGCATGTGGGATGAATTTTTCCTCATGTTACATGGGAAACTTGGCAAATGTGTGTGAATCTTATCGAATGCATGAGACTTGAGAGCTGTGCAGGTGCCGTACAGCCACTACACCCTGCAAAGGCCATACCCACTGACAAAACTTTAACAGTTTAATCATATTTACAGTGACAGCTTGCCTTGCTGAAGACAAGGTCGGTTCTGTCAAAGAGCACTGAGCTACATATATAGGTCATGCCGAGTTGGGCGTAGGCTAATTATGCCCTTGTCTGTTTCACATCTCCCTTCTAATTGGTTGTGCATTAAACCTCGAAGGACCAGCCGACACTGGTTTAAGGGGCGCCACGGTGGTGAGATGTTAACTACCTCACCTGGTATACAGAACGTCGTGGGTTCGATCCTGACCCTGATGCCTGCTGTATAATTGGAGTTTGCATGTTCTCCCTGTGATCGTGTGGATTTTTATTCAGGTCCTCCAGTTTTTTTCCCCTCCACATTTAAAAACATGCATTTAGAGTATTTGGCTGCTATACATTTTGGCATGATCAGCCACTTCGTTCAGCTATCATTTGAGGCCAAGTCGCTTCTGAAAAAGAGCTATATAGCTCAGTGGGCCTTACCCGGTAGAATAAATATAGTTTATAGTTTTCGAGATTATAATTGCCAAAGCATGTACCTCTGGCCATTCAGGGTACCTGTGATGTACACCTACCCAAACTGTGCAACATGTGGAGCCGTGCACATAATGCAAGGGAGAAGAAGGGAAACTCCCTCCTGTCAGAATCTGTTTTAGATGGCAGGTCCTACTTTTTACCTGCACAAGGAGAACATATATTAATACAATTATTTCACCGCTGGAATGATTGAACAAACTTGTAGATATATATATCCCAGTGGGCTATGCGCACAGACACCCGGATTATGAGTGTACACGGGTACACCTTCAGCTACGGTTTGCTTGGGTCAGTCTTATTTCATCTGGTCAACCGGTGACACTATTATTCTTTATTTTAATATTTATTTTGCTTGTTTACCGAGGAAAGCCGCACTGAACCTCATGACCCTTTTCTCACGAGGGTCCTGCCAAGTTTTCGAAGGGGTTGAGCGATAATTGCCATGTTGATTTTAATCGAGAAATGTAAGCAATATAGGGTAATCTTCAAAGGTGTAAAAATTGGACTGCTATGCCCGCGCATGATCTATGCCCGCGCACGATAGCCTACTCTTGCCAATTACGTCACGGGGGTCTTTAACGTCCGCTGTGAAGCAGACAGTGCATTTTATTACAGTTAATTACATCCGCAGTATCAAGCAGGGTGACCACTGAAGTCAAGCAAGTGAACCTCTGCAACAAACATCAAATGCGCTACCGAATGTGCTCTGTAGTCTGGGTGCTGTGAGAACTCGTGGCCATGAGACCAGGTATGTGAAGGCCATGCACCTTGGGTTACGCATTATCCCACAGGCGAACTCTAAACGTTTCAGTACATATGTAGATACAGTGAGGGAAAAAAGTATTTGATCCCCTGCTGATTTTGTACGTTTGCCCACTGACAAAGAAATGATCAGTCTATAATTTAATGGTAGGTTTATTTGAACAGTGAGAGACAGAATAACAACAAAATTCAGAAAAACGCATGTCAAAAATGTTATAAATTGATTTGCATTTTAATGAGGGAAATAAGTATTTGACCCCTCTGCAAAACATGACTTAGTACTTGGTGGCAAAACCCTTGTTGGCAATCACAGAGGTCAGACGTTTCTTGTAGTTGGCCACCAGGTTTGCACACATCTCAGGAGGGATTTTGTCCCACTCCTCTTTACAGATCTTCTCCAAGTCATTAAGGTTTCGAGGCTGACGTTTGGCAACTCGAACCTTCAGCTCCCTCCACAGATTTTCTATGAGATTAAGGTCTGGAGACTGGCTAGGCCACTCCAGGACCTTAATGTGTTTCTTCTTGAGCCACTCCTTTGTTGCCTTGGCCGTGTGTTTTGGGTCATTGTCATGCTGGAATACCCATCCACGACCCATTTTCAATGCCCTGGCTGAGGGAAGGAGGTTCTAACCCAAGATTTGATGGTACATGGCCCCGTCCATCGTCCCTTTGATGCGGTGAAGTTGTCCTGTCCCCTTAGCAGAAAAACACCCCCAAAGCATAATGTTTCCACCTCCATGTTTGACGGTGGGGATGGTGTTCTTGGGGCCATAGGTAGTATTGCTCCTCCTCCAAACACGGCGAGTTGAGTTGATGCCAAAGAGCTCCATTTTGGTCTCATCTGACCACAACACTTTCACCCAGTTGTCCTCTGAATCATTCAGATGTTCATTGGCAAACTTCAAACGGGCATGTATATGTGCTTTCTTGAGCAGGGGGACCTTGCGGGCACTGCAGGATTTCAGTCCTTCACGGCGTAGTGTGTTACCAACTGTTTTCTTGGTGACTATGGTCCCAGCTGCCTTGAGATCATTGACAAGATCCTCCCGTGTAGTTCTGGGCTGATTCCTCACCGTTCTCATGATCATTGCAACTCCACGAGCTGAGATCTTGCATGGAGCCCCATGCCGAGGGGAGATTGACAGTTCTTTTGTGTTTCTTCTATTAGCGAATAATCGCATCAACTGTTGTCACCGTCTCACCAAGCTGCTTGGCGATGGTCTTGTAGCCCATTCCAGCCTTGTGTAGGTTTACAATCTTGTCCCTGACATCCTTGGAGAGCTCTTTGGTCTTGGCCATGGTGGAGAGTTTGGAATCTGATTGATTGGTTGCTTCTGTGAACAGGTGTCTTTTATACAGGTAACAAGCTGAGATTAGGAGCACTCCCGTTAAGAGTGTGCTACTAATCTCAGCTCGTTACCTGTATAAAAGACACCTGGGAGCCAGAAATCTTTCTGATTGAGAAGGGGTCAAATACTTATTTCCCTCATTAAAATGCAAATCAATTTATAACATTTTTGACATGCGTTTTTCTGGATTTTTTTGTTGTTATTCTGTCTCACATAGTTCAAATAAACCTACCATTAAAATTATAGACTGATTATTTCTTTGTCAGTGGGCAACCGTACAAAATCAGCAGGGGATCAAATACTTGTTTCCCTCACTGTATATATTAAGAACAGCGTCATGCTTCTAGTGAATGGAATGGTCAAGTACGTGTGTACTTTATTCATCTCCCTGTGAAAACGAATTGACTTTTTAATTGGCAGATATAACGGTGATTCTTTTTCAGCGCTTATTTTCAGTCAGGCTGATTTAGTATGTTTTGTGTAAATTGAATTTTGGCATTGGTGTTAAATGTTTTATTATAGTTTTTTTCTTCATAAATTGTTATTGGCTTATGTATTAAGCTATTTTATGTTTGGCACTTTAACTGTTTTGGCAAGGTTTTGCTTTCATGTTTACTCCCCTGTGCATGTTGATGTGGACCTGATAGAAACCGCATTGGGTACTTGCCTGGTTCAATTAAATGTATCCGTCTCCTAACCACATTTCCTGTACACTCATTATGCACGCTTTTTTTTCTTAAAAATGTAGCCTCTCGTTAAAAGCACATGCTTTAAAGATGACGTCCAATATATTGTAGACCCTACTGTAATTGTGCTGAGGTATGACGGCTGAACTGCACTTGCGTTACACTGGGATTAACATCTGGTTGTTGGATAACGGTGTGATCAGGTCAAGGTGGGGACGAAGATCATAAGGATTTCCTTTTGTCAACATTGGCTTCATGTGAGCTGCAGCGAATGCTGCAACTGTCAAATTTATCTTAAATTCACCCCACAATGGAAAATCCAACAACAACAAGACATTGTGGTATTTGCTCATGCACACACCCGTTTTTATATCTTTTTGGAAATTTGAATTCAAAAGCAGCATTTATTGCCAATGTAGTTTTTTTTAGCGGTTGAGTTGTACAGCAGTCTGATACGTTTCCAGATTGTACAGTTACATTAGCAAGGACGTTTTTTTTTGCAATGCCCTCTTTCGAGTGTATAGCAAGTATTTGTGCAAATCACACGTCCAAATTTAAGTCTGTGAGCCATGCGATAGCTTCGGGAGTTGCGCGACTAATACTGCTCGGTACGCCGGAGAGCGGGGCGCAGGATGCAGTTATTCGTGATAACGCGTTCCATTGTCTGGTTCGGGTGGCCGCAGTCACACCGTGTGGGTTGCCTTTAATTCTCCACTTGTGGAGGAGGTTGTGGCGCAGCTGCGACCAGTTGCTGCTCTGCAGTGGTTGGTGGAGCACCGTAGTTTTCTTGGCGAAAGATCAGTGCCGTGGATGTGTAAACGCCATTGCAGACTTACGGCACTTAATATGTTGTCAATGAAATGTACTACGTGCAATGCTTCCAGCTTAGACCATGTCGATGAGGTAATTTGCCATTACTATACAATAGTGTGAGATGTCCACTGCAGCCATTTCACTCAGACGTTTTCCATCGTCGTTTGTTTTTAATGCAACTTCCACCGTGCAATTGCAGTATGTTCTCCTACCACGAGGTAGTAGTTGTGTTGCTGAAGAACACCGCGTTATGGAGAAAATCGCGTTATAATAAATAACATATATTGTAAGGTAAAGACAGTCTGCGATTACACGTTAGATGTGTATACAAGCTGAACAAATAATGAGGCGCGTGGGTAGTGTCTAGAAGCATCCAGCAGCTTCCCGGCTTGTGCGGTGTTATGCCGAGGCAGCCGTACAACTGCTTATTCCTATTTGCATGACGTAGTTCTGTTCACTCAATCATGTTAAATCCAATTTGCATCCACGTTATAAAAAATGTGTTCCCTCACATACATTCATCCCGTTATATACAATTCGGATTATAGGAGAAAATACTACTAACAGTAGTTTCTCACTGCAGTATTGCTGTTACAAGTACAGTTCCAAAGTGATGATTCCTCCAATGTGATATGTCGCACTGTCAGTATCACATCACACAGTCACACATCACTGAAGCTAATTTATATACGTGAGTATAATGAACATCTATTTACGCCCTGGATTCTGGCTCATGCGTGGAGGGTTTTTTTCAATACGAGTTTATTCCACTTGTTACACAGCTAATTATATGGAAACTGGTAGCATATGCGTCACAATAGGCCTAAACTTATCTGATGTGCTACGAAATTACATAGGTGTTCATTACCGTTATGGTGTGGATAATCCTCTAGATCGTTCACATATATGGAGGGAGTTGCGGCGCAATAGTTAAAGCACTCTGCTAATGTACCCAGCGACCTGAGTATGAAGCCCCTAAAACGGTGAGTGATGTTTGAACTTTTACTGGGCCCTCAAATTTGCCAACTTGCAATGACCAGCATGGTGAAGGATGGTCAAACAACCACCATGACTTAAAAGGTGAGCTGAACTAACGCATGCATCACTAACCACTACAGCAAGCTCAACTAGTAGCTACTAATTGACCAGTACTGTGACAAACAATCATAACAGTGCATGTAAACGGTGTATTAAGTAGTGTGTAACGCTCATAGTTCTATCACAGCAGTACAAAAAGGCATTTGGATGACCATCATAAAGGTCAGTCAGCATAGGGAACTTTCCAGTCTTTGCTTTTATCGGTTAACATGTGAAAAGACAGGAAGACGAGTGTTGGAAGTGCACGTTCCCCAACCTTTGCTATATATGAGTGTGTGTGTGTGACAAGTGGCGAGGGAAGTGAGAATCTGCATTTGTAGACAGATATGTTGTGGTTGTGCTGCCTTGCCTTAGCTCACATTGTGGTCAAACATCGGCAGGAATTGATGTACTTGTGCAATTTATACTTATATACTTTCTTTTTTATTTATTTTTGTGACATACTTATCTTTTCTCTATTTTGCACTCAAATAGTTTTTTGTTTGTTGTTGTTGTAACTTGCGGACCCACCCCAACTGGATATATGCGAAAAAGAGCTTCATAGATCATTTGATTCCTCCTCCAGTCTCAACAAACATTATCATTTGAAACTGGAAAAAGCCCAGTGAGCTACGAGCTCTCTTCCTCACAGCTGTCCAGCCTAAGTTGGGGTCTTGGCAATCGCGAAAAAGTACAGACTCCGAGCTCAGATACAGTAACCCCCAGAGTTACAGAGACTACCAGTACTTTCAGGGGCGCAACTATGGTATGGGGGGGGGGGGGTATGTGGCAGCGTTGTGCAACGCATAGGCGCTCAGTCGGGCACAAGGGGGCCCCTGAATAATCAGATTAAAAAGTAACCATTCTTTTAAAGACATTTAAAAAATTCCAACAATTAACCATGAATGCGAAAAACATTGTTACAAACTAAAAATAAATATTTCCGAAAAAATTCCACGCTTAAAATATCACAGCACGCTACTGGTGTTTGTTACTGAACACCACCAGGCTTTTTTGTTAAATGACATGCACATGAAAGCAAGACGAACGACAGCTTAATTGTGAGCATTGTACCTTTAAATCTGTTTTAGTAATCATGTCACTGTGACACTGTCTTCCTCTAAACCCAATACACGGTGCAATTAAAATAATATATATAGTTATAGCCTTACACATTGTTGTATACGGGTTAAAAACATCTGTAGCTATTTCAGTACGAGTCGGGAGAAAGGAGGGGTCCCCGTTGAAATAGGTATTTGCGCCCATGAGTGCTTTACATGCTCTAATATTACCAACATTGCCTAAACAAGGGCACAGTTATTTACAATCTAAATACAGGTGTGCTATTATTGGGGGATACCACGTGAGGGGGAGTTTTTTTGTTATATTAACTGTAATTGTGTGCAACAACAACAAAAAGCCCCACAAGCAGGTTGTGAGGTGATTATTATGCGGATTTAGAGGCGAGTGTGTTTATGCGAGGATGGTGGTGGCGGGGGAAGAGAGAAGGGATCAAAAGAACATGGAAGAAAGCTCCAGTTCTCTATGGTGCAGCATGAGGCAAAACCACAAAGTGGTGTCGGATTAAATTGCCAGGGACAGGATGTGGTGTGCGGAGGTCAAAACCATGTTTGGCCCTTGTACACCACACAGCACCTCATCTGCTGGTTCTGCTCTTACCTATAATATCGCTCCTTCTGTGTCACCAATACAGATCCATCATCTCCGAGACCAAAATACAGTATTTTGATATTCCTCAAGATTCCATCAACACAAATTGAAATAACTACAGGATTAAAATGATTAAATGACTGTCACTATTTGAAATAATGCAATTATAGACAATGCATTGAAAACTAACGGAACGGTTCTGAAACAAACGAGGGACAAGTTGCCTGAAACCACAACAAACTCGAAGAAAATGAGACGTAGAAAAAGAGATGGAGATGCGAGACTGAAGATTATATTATCAGAAGTCCTTTGAAAAAGGTTACAAAAAGAAATCAGAGAACCCGACATAAATGTGATTGAAGACATAATCGCGAGCACTGGGTTGCATGAAAGCAGCAGAGAGGAGGATGATTGGCAATTCACAAATGTTCACCCTGAGGGACAAAGACAGGACCATAACATGTGATAGAGATATAATCTTAAAATTACTGTAGTGATGGAAATATTTAAACTGTTTCTCAAACGATGATATTCAGCGACATTAACAGTTCACAAGCAGGTGCTGTGTGGAAGGACAGACACATCGTTGGACTGTGAGACATGGCAACGGCCTGGGGAGGCCTTCATCCAGCAGCAGATTTACAATTACTGATGTTAATGATGAAAAGCATTTTGACATGTTACATGACGACACCATATATATATAAATTGCATTTTATTGTCTTGATACGTACAGGGGCCTTTCAAGGGTGTAGCCATTCCTAGGTCTGAAAGTGGAATCACATTTGCATCTTTAGTTGCACAATTAACCTTAATTTGGATACATTTTTGCACATTTGAATATTTATGGAAAGTGCTTCCACAAATGAATGGGGTCAAGTTTGTGTTTTTATGCACCCAGTGGAAAACTCTGAGTCTCATCAATACACTCTTATATTTGGTCATGAACAATGGTTTTTGAGTAAACAGACCCACACACCCATCACTATAAATTAATTCAGAAACTTCTGTACTCAAATCAGCATTCTAATAGACTGCCCTTTCTCACATTCTAACAGACTGTCCTATTTCGACAATTTTCCTAATTTTTTGAGAATTGTGTGGTTCACTTGTAATATTGTCCAAATGTTTAAGATTATCGCATTAGGTCGGATACCTTACAGATTGTGTACTTAAACTAACACTATCTGGGTTCCTGAATCTAACAGTGCAAGACCTCCAGGAGCCACTACTATTTCAGCTAAATGGAACCAGTGTAGGCCAAATTATTATTTCCTTGTCTTACCTCAGTGGACCTAGGTCAATTTGCATATGACCTAAGCTGACCACAATTCTCCTGGGCCAAATGAGCGTGGGTTCCTGCCTGGTCTAATTGGATGTTCAGTCACCCTAATACGCACTCCAAGAATCCCACCACTCACCCCTGTGCCCCCATCTATCCCAAGTCATGGGTCGGCCACTGTGGTAATCAACCCATCTTCCTCCAAATCTATGACCAATTTGATTCCCCAAACTTCGTTCTGTGACTGAGAGTGAAGCCCTTTAGACCAGTCAATGACAATGAATGATAACAAATTGTAAAGATGAGCAAATGTGGCTATATCGTAAGTCTGCCAATAGGGATAGCTTGCATGGAGTCATCAGATCGTTTCTATGAGATTGTCCATCTTCATGTATTTCATTAATTACAGCTCATGTGGGACATATGCTGTGTATGCTGCCATTTATAATGGAAGGTCACTGTGGGTTGAGAATATAATCCAAATCCCAAATGTGAAAATGTATCTTCAATTAATTTAGATAATTTAATGATTAATTTAATCTGCTGTAAGATAGTTAACAAATGCAGAATGTGCAAATCATCAGCTTGTCCGAATCTTGCACAGGATGAAGGTGTAATATACTGTATATCAAATCGAAATATAAATTATGTACAGTACAGCTCTTCGGTGGCACACTGCTGGATGAAGGCCTCCCCCATGCAACGTTGGTTATGAGGGTCATCTGGCAAGAATAATTCAGCATTGTTGGTCAGCGTGGAATGGTGAAACTGGGTCGGTGGGGGCTAGAGGACTGGTTTGGATATCCCTCGCCACTCATGTGAGCTGGGGGTGGTAATCCAACTGAGGTGGCCAGACTCACCGTGCGGAGCGTGACCCACTGTGACGCTGCTCCGCACCCCCACTGCGCTGCATATTGCAGCGAATCAAATGGCAAAAGCGTTTTCCTGCTCAAACAAGCACGGGGCAGATGGTGGTGCTTATTTCAGCTTGCGTCCGTGATCCAAGTTGAAAATTGCACACTCCTATGGGGGGGATAAGTCGTTCCGTAGGACCACCACTGATGACTTCCCACAACGCGGTACCCATTTTTATCAAGCCCAGCCGAGTATCAGGCTGAGCCAAGCCGTAAAAGGGATTGAAACTTGTACTTTTTTCATTGCAAGGCACGTGTGGTCTGACCACAATGACACCACCAAGGTCTGCTGATTGGTGGCAGACAGAGTTTTTATGGAGCAAGAAGGTGTGTTTTTGTAGCTAATTTGAAGTACTATAGATCCACTAGCCACTACTTGATTTTAATGTATTAAAAGACATCTATAATGGATAATTGTATTGCATTTTAAACATTTTTACTTGCAACCTCACAAGTTTGTTCTGAAATGGAAGTTGCAATGTCCAACTCTGCAACAGAAACAATTCATTTCAGGTTTATGACCCCGCCATGTGCATGCTTGGTCACGTAAATTACATTATTTCCACTTCAATTGACCAGAATAAACTAAAAGTGATTTGAATTTTATTTTATGGAACTGAGATAATAATCATAAACCCTTATTAGAGTTTTAGTTCGTAAAATCTTAATCGGTGCATTAATCACTGATTGAACTTTTGCAAGCAATTCCATGTAATGCGAACTCCTTGAGCAATGAAAGTAAACATGAAAAAGAAACGCAAGCTCCCCATCAAACGCCATGACATTCCCTCACCTCCGATTAGCACGGTTGGCTATGTACACACTACGAAATAAGCCCAACATAGATACATGCAAATGGAGTAGACTTTCTCCATGAAAGGAACGATCATTCTAAAATGCTACACTGAGTTTACGGCGTCGTGAACGGTGTTTCTTTTGGGCTGGGTACAAAGTCAACGTACCCTGCTACGAGGACCTCAAGGTCCCCGTCTCCATCCACATCGGTCACTGCCACGCCGTAGTTCAGCTGGACAGGGTTGTGTGTGTAATCCTGGGGCAGGAAGCGTTCTCCCACTGAAGTGAAGAGCGGGGAAGGGCCAGGCTGAGCCCTGGTCAGTGCCCAGAGTGAGGCCAGCAGGCCGTAGAGCCACGCCGCACCTGCCATTCCTAAACACACACACACGTGCAACAACAACACAAGCACCATTAGCCACAACCTCCTCGAGACGAGGATGACACCACATCCCGCTGGAATACAGTGAAGTAGAGTGGGGCTGAGGGGGAAGAAAAAAACGTGAAGGGAAAAAAAGCCCAGTAGGCACTCTGACTCAGCTGCACTCGCCACCCTGTGCGTGCAGTATATCATTACAGGAAGTGTAAATCTCGGTTAGGATACATCCGTTAAGTGTTGTCATTTTCACGAGCGTATAAAAAAAGAGTGTGCTGAGAAGGACGGGGCATAGCTCCTTTAAGCTTTCAGAAAATAAATTATGAAATTATCATACAGGGGGTGGTCTCATTTTTACAGACATTTTTTTGCATTTTAATAGAGGTGGTATAATCAGGCAGATTTTGTATAATCATGAAATTTCTAAAATTGATGGACAACCTCTTTAAATCAGCAGCCACCATTATAAACAAAAATAACATTTTCTTCTTGGCTGCTTGCGTTGTGGCCGAAACGTCGTGAGAATTATCTTATTATGTTTTATTTTATTATTTTATTATTTCCATTCTACGTGACTTTACCGAAAGAACCAAGAAGATGAATCCCTGCAGTCACGGAAGCTTTAAATCGAAAAATAACATTAACAATCACAACAATAAAATCTCATGTGAAATATCATTCTTATTTGAAAATGTTTATCTCAGTCTTGATTTTGAACAGGTTTGTAGTAGAATTCTTGCAAGGGATTTAAAGTTATCGTAACATTTAATGCACGTGTCTTCACCGGAATTTCAAATTTATTAATATCTGCGCATGTTTGCAATTATTTACATACTTGCTCTTATAATGCCAACCCATCTCAACAATGTTTAAAAACTTTAAAATAGCTTCGAGGTCAATCCCTATATTACATGCACTGACACGATTGCATGCGTGCACACTGCCGAAAAATTTACAATTTCAATTTCTTGGGACTTAAGAAATAAGTAAACGAGATATGCTGCATCCGAGTGTAATTAAAATTGTTTTACTTCCTGAACATGTTTGAGATGGGATGATTAAATATACACCACAAGTAGTATTGTGCCTGTAATTGGTCGTAACCCATGATTGGAAAACATATGATATCAAATAGCTACAGGCAGCACACAGGTTTGAATGTAGCGTGCCTAGCAGTGGGCTGCTCCTGCGCTACTGCAAGCCTCTGTTGGTAGTGCACTGGACCATAAGGGCACCTTCACTTGCCTGAGCGTGGCACGGTTCACTGGGTGCCATTGTAAACTGATGCCATGGGAAAAAAATAATCATTCAAAATAAGACGTGCATCCCTAACTCACGTAAGATGGCGCTCTGAAAACTCGAGCTGTCATCATGTTGGCTGCTCTTGCAGCAGCGTGTGCAAACTTAATCGATTACGCCTGGACGCGTATTTCACGTATACACTGTATGTACGCAAATACACTCACGCATACATCTTGATTCCCACAAGAAATGGGCGCAACAAATCAAATGTGTTTTTTTTTTGTGGCCACATGGTTATACATGAATTACAACTTGAACAAAAATTACAAAATCACAAGTGCAGATTTTTTTTCTCCACCTTGCATCAACCAAATGCTCGGAGGGAAAATGAACAAAACTGAGAGGAAATCGAAACTACATCAATTGGCCTTTATACCCACTAAGGGTGGAGGCTGAAATGTGATCTGGCTTGCGGTTGTCTACCCTTGTGCGGCTAAGACGTAGTTGTGGGCAGTCCACCCCCAAGTTCCTTTATCAGGCATATGCTATTTAATGATGCTTAACTGATCAGCTTAACAATCATCCAAATAAACCTGCAAAGGCTACGAGCTCACGTAATTTATTACCCAATTTATCCCTGACATTCACAGGCACTGGCAGATTAAATGTTTTTCAGATGAAGATTCGGAATACATTATTATTTATAAACCAGTCTCTCATTTACACATAACTAAAATGTCTACACGCCAACAACACACATCGCATAATCAACCGTAGGCTCTCTTTGAACTGACCAACGAAGAGATCCTCTAATTGACATACAAACTGCCAATTAGGGTGCCATATCATGAGTTTCGCGTCATGGAGATAATGAATAAGTTCACCCTCTAAGGAAATTTGTACTGCACCTGTGTCCAGGTAACTGCAGTGCTTCATCAAGTGTGGGATTATACAGGTTAGGAGCAGGTTTCCTCAACTTGCTCCTGCTGTGGTACTAACCGTGTAGAGGTCAAAACCAGAACTTCTAGACAAAACTCATGTATGGATGCACAGTATATTTCACAGACAAAGTGTCAATCCACTCATTGTTGTTTGACCATACTTCACTATGCTGCTCAGTGTAGATAAGTCAAGAGAATCCCAGGGCCAGTTGAGACAGAGGTTGCCCCTGATTATATTATCTGTGGCCCGGAATTGAATTTGGTTTGCCGAGTTTGGAGCACACTAAATCTGAGATTAGCATAGTTGTCTATGTACGGTGCAATTTTTTTAACATACATACATATATATGAACCACTGAAGCCCTGTACGGTATTACCTGATATGAAATTCATTATTTGCATTTCAAGTACGAAAGGAAATCAGTATAAAAAGTGTGTTTTTTAAATTTAGAACACGTGTGTATAACAAATTAAATACAAACCAAAATATATCCAATCTTGACTTAAAGCTTTCGTGACTGCAATAATTCATAATCTTTGGGTCTTTCGGTAAAGTCACGTAGATAGAAAAAGAATAAAATAATAAATAATAACTTATTTTATACTTCGGTAAAGTCACGTAGATATAAAAATAAAATAAAATTTTTTCCTATCTACGTGACTTTACCGAAAGACCCAAACAGTACAAAATATATATATATATCCATTTACATATATATTTTTTTAAGTACAGGTAATGTTGGGTATATCTAAACGTAAAAATTATATTCGAGTACGAAAAGTTTTCTTTGGGCAAAATTTCCCTCGGAAATTCCTTTTCAATTTCCAAGATCACAACAATTTAACTGAGTTGAGTAGCAGGACAAAGGCAGCTCCAATCTCAGCCAAACCAGAAATCAAATGGCGGCCTGCCAGAACACCACCCCGTGTCCTTGTAACATCGCTGAAAATTGTGCCTCCAGGTAAAAAAACGTATTTTAATTAATTGCCTGCGACACATTACCCGATTCGTTAGAGCACCGCATCAGTTGATACAAGCAATACGATTGGATAATTTAAAAACGACTACATTTAACCCCCCCCCCCGTGAGAATATAATTACACATCCAATCAGGAACCTGATTAAAAGTCTCGTCAGTCATGGATAAATATATATGTACTTTATCAGTGAAGTATTTATGTTCTGTATATCTAAATGGATGTACGATACTAGTTAATGTGTGTGGAGAGGTGGGGCAGTGGTTAGAACACTGCACTTTGAGCCCGGGCCCTGAGTTCGATTCTGAGACGTTGCTACCCCCCCCCGCCTTAATTCCTCCACCTTAATTCCTCCACCAACCCATGCTGACCAGCGTGGTGAAGTGTGGTCAATCCCCATGACAAACATGACATGGGCAGTCCTTCATCCAGCAGTGCATGAATTCGATTATTGTTATGAAATCATGTTAATATGAAACGATAGATTCCTTAAAATTGCATGAGGCAGTAAACATCCATTACAGTCCAGGAAACACCTTCTGCCTGAGGCAAAAAACTCATTTTAAAACGAAAGCTGAATTTGCCACCTGGAAAAAAGGGGCCTTTATGCCTGGATGAGCAGATTCTGGTTTTGAGGCACACAAAAAGTTTACGCAGAATTTCGAGTGCAAATTGTTGCCTGGCGCTGCAAATAATGAGGAAATGGAAATCGTGTGTTGGCCTTGTGCACTACGGCGCGCATGTCGCCACAGGCAAAACTTCCAAGCAGCATCACTCCCCACCTCCTCGCCGGAATTGCCAAGCACCATCATGCCACACCGAGCCACCCACTTTTCACACAGGGAAGCAGCCAACGCGCATCCCGCTTAGCGCCCGATGGCACCCACTTAGATGAAAAACAAGAGAACTCGACTGCCATTAATGTATATTCGAGGAAATGTGACCTTTCATCTAAAAATCAGAAGTTACATTACTATTGCTGACACATGGGGTAAGACCCAACCGTGAGTTGGTATTTTTTGTACAGGGTAATTTGGAGATAAATGTCGGTCCATCTAATGAGTTAAAATATGGCACAAAAAATTTGAACAACATCAATCATGCACATATATAAATCTCATAGTTTTAGATGATTGTGCATTGAAAGTAAATTAAACAAGATTAATACAGTTATAAAAAATACTAAATGCCGCAAACCTCAATAATCAATCACTCTGATTTTGGAAATATGCATAAAGCGCAAGAATTAAAGCTCGTCCAAATTGACATGCATTCAATCACGTTTGAACGTGACAGCCTGTCAAAAACATAACTTAAATCAAATTTACAAAAAAATCAGCAACGAGTTTGTTTTTTCTGTGTTTTGAAGATCATTATATTCAAGTTTAAATATGTAATAAACGTATTAATAATACACAGCAGACTACAGCAGAAGTAAGTCGAACCCCACACGGGTCAAGACCTCGTCACTCCAAATGACGTGTGTTACAAGTGACAACCCCAGCCCTGGGAAGTAACCCATTGGCTGCTGTCTCTTGGATGAAACATTTTAGTGAATGAGAGACATGTTGGAGCTAAGACATGGAAGAACAAGATACATCTTTAACATAGATATCTATACAACTAGATGAGAACGGAAATAAATTTGGAACATAAAAATCAGCCACTTAAATTATAGTGATGCACACACGATCCAAAGTTTAATGCCTGCCGGCAGACAAATAACATTTATCTGGTGCACGTATTGACTAGCACCTGGGTCAGCGAGTAAACAAAGAGGGATGGCTTTCACTTAAAGTGGTACCACCTCAAGTTGGTTCCAATAAAATCACAGAAGCATGGTGCCAAGGCGAAGCATGGTGCCAAGGCGAAGCATTGAACATATGAGCCTTCAATTGTCCCTTCCATACCATTAACTGACGTCTCGTATAATAGTGTAACCTGACAACTAGAATGTATGCATGGCCATATATGGAATTAAACTTCCAAGTTATTCAGCGTTTTCAGGAAAAATATATGTTTTTGGGTGTCGATCCTTATTTTGACAACAATAAATTAAAGTGTTTGCCTTCTTTTTGTTAAATACGTTTATTCACAATTTATCTTACGTGTGAGTCTCCAAACTCCATCACGCCGGTAAACATTATCAAATTACAGCCATATTTTCTCCATATGAAGCACTGCAATCGTCACAAACAAGATGGCCAATGCAGATGTGTACTTGAAGCAGAGTGCTGTGATCAGTGTTCGTGGAAGAGTGTTTTGAGGCAACTGTCGTTCACAGTAGACTGCGATGTCCGTCAAGACACCCGACTGTGTTCACACCGTGTCTGGACGTCGTTCTAATGCTTCAAGGACAACGATGGAGACGTCACCGATACGTTCAGGGGAGCAGACCAAGAATGAGAGCGACTCAAACAACACATTCACGCAGAGTGGAGGAATTGTTATGCTGAGGCTGCATTGCAGATTGGCCTCCATATGCTGCATAGAGAAAGTCTGAATTAAAATCCCATAACGTGTGTGCGCAATGGATGCCCACGACCTCAACAGATGTCTGCAAGCTGATAATTCGCAGATGTATATGCAGATGCTTCAACAGGGCGTACAAATTGTGTTTTTTTCTACCTGGTATCATGATGGGAGACAAATCCTGATTGCATAATTATAAATCAGATATTTTAACAAATTTAACGGTCAAAGCAGATAATGTCGGAGAGCAACATGCCAAGCCAGATATTACTTTTAAATTGGTGTTATGATAACAAAATTGCATCGATCAAGCGAGGAAGTACCTAGAGCCACGACAATAGCATGAGCTAATGATGCTTTACTCGGTGCACAACCTCACCGAGTGCTGTCGTGGAGTATTCTGAGCAATACTTAATCTTCCATCCCATAGCTCCATATAAACAACAAAATACTTGATAGTCTATCAGTATAAAGCAGACCTAAAACACGGTAGGACCAACACCTGGGCCATGGCAGATCACTGTTATAATTCAGTGGGCTCACGTGACATTGACTTCTCCAAGACAGAGGTTCTCTGCAAGCCATCTGGCTACCATGAGCGATTCGTTCATGAGGCTATCCACATATACATATACAAACACAGAGACAATTTCAACTGAGAAGATGGATTCTGGCTTAGCAATCATTGGAAGGATTTGATAAACCATTTCGGGTCTGAATTGATTGTGTTCACGCTTACGGTGACTTTCAGACCGCATTGCATTTTCTTCTCCCCCCTCCTCTTTTCCGAACATAGATGACTCGTCCATCTGACCAACTGCCAAATCGCTGTCCGTGGTGCTGATATTAAGAAAAAAACGCCACTTTTTAAAAAAAATTCTTGCTGTGGATTTCACACCTGATGACGATTGCTTGTGTTGCAGTCGAAACGTCGTGAGAATTTAATTGTTTTATATTTTTATTATTTTATTATTTCCCTTCTATGCGACTTTACCGAAAGAACCAAGAATATGGCAAAATGTGTTCATATACATTATGAATCAGATTTAGCCTTTTGTGACTCATAAGTCTGTAAATCTAATGCCCAAGTAAAGTGGTCTTGTATTTACAGTGTCTTTGATCTAAATCTGGTTACAGATGACTTAACATTAAATTGATTCATTTTTAATGTGTAAGTGCACTTTGTGCTACAAAACCCAACAGAGGACAGCTGTAGGGTTCTACGAGGATAAAAGGTCACTGAATATATTCTGAGATGGAAAATGGACAGGCCTTTTCAAACCATGTTCACCTAGGTGAATAAAACATTTAGATTTGCCATACTAATCATCCGCACAATTTGGTTTACAGATTATTTCTTGGCAGTACTGTTACTTGCGGAATGTAAATTCCAATGTCCACAATTTCACATCCACTGAGGTTTCTCTGCAGAGCAAGCAATGATCAGATGGTAGACTGACTTAGGTCAGGAATGGTGTTGCCTTTTCTACAACCACTCATAAGGAATAAATATTAATTATGCTGCTGGCCTTACGCAGAATCACTTTGGGGCACTTTAATATCCATAGGTGAGAAAGTCAAAATATTCCACATGGTCATAGCATTTTGCTTCTCCAATAGTAGCTGAATAAATCTTGGCTCCTCTCAGGTGCATAAGTCCCATTATTGGTATTTATTTTCTCCCTGGGTGTATACAGTGCTAGAATGCTGATGTGTCCAACGTGAAAATAATCATGCAGCAAGCCTACAAAAAGAGATTTTGAATCTAACCAATATATAAAAATATCAGGTGTAATGCAGCACCGAATCCGTTTTCATGATGGACACTGCAAATTTGCTTCAGATGACATTACGTGCCATTATGTGCCAGAACAGTTTGCAATAATGGGACCCAGTATGATATGACAGATATTTTATAAGTGATGCTTCAAGCAAAAATTACTGAAATCAGTTTCACTCCACGCTGGAACTTCTTGGAGGAAAAAAAAGATTATCACAAAATGCAAAGTAAGATTCTGAGTTATTTTTTTATGTGCATTACATTTTAATATGGTTTGTGAGGCAAGTAACTTTGGCTGAAATAAAAAATAATGTCTTGAAAGTATGAGGTCAGAAATGCATAAGAGCACACAGGAAAGATAACAAACTGGAGAATCTCGAGGATTTTTTGTAGGCAGTGTAAACATGTTTAAATGTAAATAACATGTAAATACGCATACATTTTTTGGGGTTTTTTTTTACATTTTTCTCCACTGCAGAAATACAAAAATCCAATTAGAAAAATAAAGGAAACCAATATCTGATCAACGTATTAAAACAACGTTTGTGAAATTATAAATATAGCCTTTATCAGCTCTGCATAGTCAATTTTTGCACACTGGGATAAGATGATAATACTTTTCATTTCATGAAATTTCATTTAAACAAAGCATTAATCTTCTTACATGCAATTGTAGTGCAATTATCAGAGGTTTTCATGCAAGACAGTCCATTAAGTCGGTGTTATTTACTCTGCCATGTGATTGACAAAACATCTCTGTTGTGTATGCATACAAATGTCGCACTGGTGCAACATTTCAATGATAAACAGGCAGTGAACAGCATTACTCAAGCCCTTATATTTTTCAGTGTTACAAAATCTGCTGAAAAAACGTCTCTCTTGTCGAGGTAAGTAATTGTATTAATAATGCGATGTATTAGTCTGTTCATTCGGCACTATATACCCTATTTGTATAAACACGACTTCAAAATGTATCTGAGTTACACTGATAAAGGGGCAATATAATGGGGAAGGACAGTGTAATTCTTGCAATTTGCAGCTCACATGCAAGTTTAATTTCCATGGTAAAAGTTAAAGCAAAGCCAAATGATGAAAGGTGCTCATGAAAATGTTGGGTGTTCATTTACGCAGCATTTGCATTGTGGTATGTGTATTTATTACGATAAATCATAGCATAATTAAAACAATTAGAACATAATTACGTGGCATTGATTTTAGAAATAATAGCAGGATGGGAAACTGGATATCCGAGAATTGTAATTCCAGATGGACAAGAATAAAGTGGAAAATCCACTTTCAAAATACAAAATACTGTAAATTATTTGCACAATACGCCGTTCAAAATTCATGCCATCGCAGAAAAAATGGCAAGAGACAATGCTCGGCAAACAGCATTATCGTAATACAAGCCTGCAATTGTTTTCTCTGTTTGTATCCATGCTTACGTGTATATTGTTTAATAACCATAGCTATCCAAGATTGACGAAGAGGTTGGTTCCATGATTAATATCCCTTGCTTAAAGTAAGTCTGAAGTGGGTTAATTAACTTGACAAGCTGTCGACGTGTTGTGATATTCATAATTTTAATCGAAATAATTACACACTCAAGCCAAGTTAGTTGCTTGCACAAGGTGGTGGGTGCCATCTGCTCAATATACCTGGACAATGCTGTCTGAACAATACATATTTATGACAGGAAGATAAATCTTGACTTAAAGCTTTTGTGACTGCAGGAATTCATATTCTTGGGTCTTTCGGTAAAGTCACGTAGATAGGTTCAAAGAAAATAACAAAAAATAAAAAAAAACACTACGGCGTTTCAATCACAACACAAGCAATCATCACGAGAAAAAATATCGGGAAAGCTGCTGAGGCAGGATGTTTTAAAGGTTTGAAATGGGTGTATAGCCCAAGGGTCATAAGCGAAGTGGGCGGGGCTAGTGATGTTAAAGTGAGAAATGTGCATGTAAATGTAAGATCGGAGAGCTACGCCCACGACGACGAAGCTGTGGAGGTGACCATTGTATTGTGAGAGATTAGCATGTCAATGTAAGATCGCAGAGCCACCGCCACGTCGAGGACACGAGCGACAGTGACTGTGTTAGTGAGACGTTTAACCGGTTAATATAAAGACATTTAACCTGTTAATGTAAAACCAGAGAGTCTAAAATAACTACTAACATCGGAAGGTAGGATTGAAACATCACAGCCAGTTATGACTTAAACTGGTTAATAACGTCCTTCCAATGGTTGCTCAGTTGTACCCATCTTCTCGGTTGAAATTGTGTCTGTGTCGATATATGTGGATGGCTTCATGAACGAATCTTTGTTGATAGCCAGTGGGCTTTCAAAGTACCTTCGTCTTAGAGAAATCAATTTCGTGTGAGCCCACCACATTAAAACAATGATCAGCCACGCCCAAGGTATTGGTCCTACCGTGTTTCAGATCTGCCTTATGTTCACGAACACAGTCCAAGACATGTCGTTTAGTTTCCCCAATGTAACTACTGCCGTAGACACAGCTTAGTTTGTAGACGCGGGGGTATTGCATGCCAGGGATCGCATCCTTCACAGATTGGATCAGATCACGAATTTTATGCACTATGTTAAATCGATCCTGAATTTTGTTATTAACCGTTTTAAGTCATAACTGGCTGTGATGTTTCAATCCTACCTTCTGATGTTAGTAGTTATTTTAGACTCTCTGGTTTCACATTAACAGGTTAAATGTCTCACTAACACAGCCACCGTTGCTCGTTTTCCTCGACGTGGCGGTGGCTCTGCGATCTTACATTGACATGCTAATCTCTCACAATACAATGGCCACCTCCGCAGCTTCGTCGTCGTGGACGTAGCTCTCCGACCTTACATTTACATGCAAATTTCTCACTTTAACATCACTAGCCCCGCCCACTTCGCTGATGACCCTTGGGCTCCACCCATTTCAAACCTTTAAAACATCCTGCCTTAGCAGCTTTGATGCTATTTTTTCTCCTGATGATTGCTTGTGTTGTGATTGAAACGCCGTAGTTTTTTGTTAATTTTTGTTATTTTATTTGAACCTATGTACACGACTTTACCGAAAGACCCAAGAATATGACAGGAAGATATTAAGGGGAATGTTTTCTAAACAAGAAATATTAATGACAGCAAAATATCAAGGGGTATGTTTTCTGGCAAATGTCCTCCGCTGAATTAATGGTCAAGAGGCCAGTATTTCTTTGAATTATAAAAGAGTGTGCAATCAAATTGGGAGATAGAGATGGTTAAAGTGATCCTGTTGGAGGGTCCGGCACTTTCTAAAATAGGAACACTCCACAATCAATGCATGAGAGCAGCTTGGTGTCTCTAACTCCAGGAGCTGCTTGCCACTCAGGCTCAGCTTCTGTGCCTCGAGCTTCTATCTCAGAGCCCCTATGATAATGCGTCACAGGTACATTATCAGCAAGCGTGCCTCTCTCAAGGGAAATGTTAGCCGTGTGGACCCATCTGTTTCCTTGCGCATGTAGAATACCAGGGCACAATTTGCAAGACGAAATCCTTTGTGTGTACTGCATAATTGTGTTAGAAATGTTCCAACAATAGAAATTTAAACTTTTAGCAAGTTAAATGCAACGAATGTTAAATACTTCAAATGCTTAAAACAAGTTTCCTCGTTACAAATGCATGATGTTAGATGCTTGTCCCACACTGGCCTATATGAGTAAAGTTGGGATGGATTTTTTTACACAAGTTAAATATACGACATACAGTATTTTGTAATATAATGTATCTCTAACTTTGGTTTAGAAATATGTATTTTAAATAACCAGCTGGATATGGATTTAGGTCGTAAGATAATAGCCATATAATGCACTCTTAATACTCCAGGTGCAGGTATCTGATGATGACATTGTGGTATCTAAATGTATCTATAATATGAACATGCATACAAGGTTAATTTATCCACCGTGAATATCCCAACCATAATATAAATGCTAATGATTCCAGATTCAGCAAGTGATTATGGCACTTCCGAAATTCTTCATGTTTGCAGTGCCATTGCGTGCATTAGGTGCCCATACAAAAACGTGAGTGGGGAAAAACAAACGTAAGAAAATTACCGCATAATACATATCCCCACTCTTGAATGTACATTGCATAAGTTAGATTTTTTTTTCATTGGTGAAGATTTACATTTTGAGTTGATGAGGCCTTTACCCAAGTAGCGCTGTAGTCGTAACAGGATGTGAGAGTGCAGGAAACAAATAGAGGTCACATGAATGTCACTCATTGTGTCATCATATACTACGCATTCTTGAAGCAATCATGTGGCATTAACAGAATTACATTTCTACTTCCTAAAATAAATTGGACATGCAAAATTACGGAGTAAGGAGTGGTAATACATTGTGTTGGCACAATGTGCTCTGAACCTGGATACCTGAGAGTTAGATTCCCAGCCATGGCTAACCTAACTTCAGTGGAGAGCAATATCTAAACAAGTCCTGGCCTTCCCTTTCACCAACCTGCACTGACCACTTTGGTGAAGTATAGTCAAGCAAACCCCTCAACTGACATGACATGAGGAGGCCCTCATCCAACAGTGGATTAACCAAGGGTTGTAAAAAGCGCTGCAGGAGAGCATAGTACAACTAATACATCACGAAGGTTATCGTAATTATCAGATGCTCTTTATTATTATTATTATTAAAGAGCCCTGTACAGAGCTCGATCGACGAGGGGAGGGGGAACCGAATCAGAATGTTGATTTAGACTGCAGGAGGAATCAGATGAGCTGAGCTCTTTTTTCACAGATTTCCAGTATAGGCGGGTCAGCACAGATTTTCCGCGGACGAGCAAGCCAAGGCCAGGTATCCACGGGGCCTGGGAAAGGAAAGGTGGTTGGGCTCACTGCCCTACTTGCGTCAGGGCAATTTCTGGACAGATTCTCTGAATGACACCCCCTTTTAGTTTGCTTATATTGGTGTTGCTTACACCCAAAATACATTGCCCCTGACTGCGATAACATGGCAGGACGCTCTTGAAATTAAGTCATGAGACTCAGTGACTTTCCTGGACAAACAAGAATAGTAAACAAAAATTGCAGCTGTAAAGGCCATAATGATTGAATGGAAATATTTAAAAGTACGACCCATATATTTGATAGGGTTGGTCTGCAAAAGATCCATGCTAAATATTGACAGCTTAGCCTCTGATATGATGTTCTTACGAGTAAATATCTACAAAAAGCCATTAAAATATTTCTGAAGCATATTTTTTTTTAATATCACGGACTGGAAATGTAATTTTAATTCAAGCAACTGAAGCAAGTCGACGATTTTACACAGTATTTGCTTATCTCAGCCTACAAATAACACAACAAAAGCATTTTTGCGTTTCTGATTAAACTCTTAGATACATTTATTTGGGAAAGATGTAAGAAATGCAAACGCCATAGCTTCATCCCTCCTATGAACTGGATCTCAAAGAGACGATGTGCGATTGTCTACCACTGCTAAAATGTAGTCTGGTGGGGTAGTTTTTACCAACCTGACAGGGAGCTGGGCTTCTGTTGTGTCTTTGAAACGGCAAAACATTATTCGCAATTCAACGCTCAAATATTTTTTTCACAAAACATAATCTCTGTTCCAAACAGATTCTTCTAAGTATAGCGGTGCACTTCTTCCGTAGTGTAAACATGCATCCCGACAAATTTAGCACAATAGTTTGAGTGTACACTGTGGATAAACATCACAGATAAAGCTTTGATAGAGCAAGTTTATTCAATATAGCCAGGAAATGTTGTTGATCACTCACAGAAAACTTCAACAGAAACTCAATAACACACAATCAGCTTAATCTCAAAACATGCAATACGGCCAGGTTGCGTTATGTCCCTACAGATTTGATGATTTTCAATGGCCTGCCACATATACTGTAATGTAGTAAGATAAGCCCAAATGCTAAAAAGGCCACCCTCCATTGCGTTCAGATGCCAGAGAAAGAGGAGCGCTTTGCTCTTTGCTTCACCTTATTATGTAGAAGACAACATGCCCGAACATTTACTTTAACAGGAGTTATTTTTGTTCACGTGTGTAAAGTGTATGGAACTCAAATTCATCCTCTGCAGCAGGGGTGGAGGGGTGCAGTATAAACCCAGTGACCTAAGGTTTGAATCCTGGCCATGGCTAACATCACGGGCAAATGACATATGGACCAGTGCTGCCCACCCCCCACCAATCCGTACTGACAAGCCGTGGGGTGATGAATAGTCAAACATCCCCTTGACTGACGCGGCGTACAGGAAACCTTCACCCGGCAGTGGATTGCCAAGACGCTGGAGTAGGGCTGAACGATTAATCGATTTCAAATAGAAATCGCAATTTGAAACAATGCGATTAGCAAATCGCAAAGGCTGCAATATTTTTGCGATTTCAAAATTCCTATTACTTTCGTACTGGAATTGTTTTAATTAATTTTATTATAACATTATTTATTTAACTTAACAATTGTTCTATGCTTGATTGTTCTATTTCAATTAAAACATTTTAATAAATACATGTTGGAAGCAATTAATATATTTTAAGTTCTCATCCTTGCATTAGAATATATAGAGCAGTTCATATTTTGATGGTATCATGTGGTAATGCTCCATCACATGTTTTAAATCTATTACACAGTGACTATTGAAGTGAAGCTTGACTTAAAACATTTAATCGCAAATCAAATCGCAATGTCTGTCAGAAAAATCGCAATTAGATATTTTCCCCAAATCGTTCAGCCCTACGCTGAAGTGGTTTTCTGCTCTCATCCTTTTAATCCGACGTGGTAATTAGCGAGCGGTTCGATGAGCTCCAACAGCAGTAGAAATACTTCATCATCGCCATTGGAGGCAAACCTTAGCACCGCACTAGACAAGTGTGTTTATTTATATTCGCGTACACATCGTACGTGTTAATCCTTAACACTACGCAGACTCAAATATGGCTTTGAGAAAACGTCACTCTCTATACGCACAACCCGCAGGCAAGCTCACAATTCCTCCTGGCCTATAAGCGGTCTTGTTAATAAAAAAGTTAAATTAGCTCTCTCATTGTACATTCCAATATGCCCGAGAAACAATTGAAAATATGAAGTATCTCCCACCTGTACAAGATATTCATATTTCATATACACTACTTTCATTCCTTCAACACATTTCACAATGTTTTTTATGTGGCTTTCACAAGAATAGTTTCACGACATTTATGTATGTTTTATAAACGTGATTCCTCCTTAAGCATGCACAGATGACCAATAGGACCAATATTATCTGAGTTTCACATTTTAGACATTCCAAAAAGTTTATCAGTGGAGTTGTACACGAATTTAAATTATAATCCAATAGAAACGTCCTAACATACCTTAAAACCTTAACCCAAGCAACATAACCACTGTGTTTGAGAATACATTATTTCAATCCGTGCATATTGCCTGCCATAACGTAAGGATTGGAAAATAGGGTTAACGACAACTGGTAAGCCGGTAACCATTTCAGAATCGGTTACAAGTTTTGAATGTTAGGTACCGGTAACCGATTCTGGTAGAATTTTAGTAACGAATGTACTGATTGGCACGCGGGCGCGCAACGTGACCGTACAAACCGCACAGCAGCCGAAGTAGCCACGTGGCAAATTTGGTCTCCTTTTTACAAGCGAAAGGTGCAGCCAGTCATTTTCTTGTGTCTTCAATATAGAGGGAGCTCTACATGGTAGTTGGCATTTTTTTCCACGCTGGCCAGACCTGTTGAAGAAGGCGGGCATAGCCACACTTTAACCCGCCACATTCGACCTGCCGATCATCTGTGTGGTCAACCCATTTACACTGCTGGGGAATGGGTGGTGGGAACTTGAACACTGCCCCCACCCATTACTGATACCACCCACCACTACCAACTGCTGCGCGCACACTCCACTCACACCCCCCTCGCATGTCACCTTCCACAAGCCCCACCATTACACAGTACACAAACAACCCAAGCCTTGTGTCCTGAGGAAGAGGGCGAAGCCTAAACATACGAGGCAGGTCCCTAAAGAAGAAGAGGCGAGGCTTAAAAAGACAGCTACTGTGGTTACAAAGAAAACGGACTGCGACGGAATCACCGATCTTGCTGATATTAGCCCATCAAATGAAGGGCGTGTTGGCACATTACTACTCGATCCCAAGTATGCTGGCACAATGAATAGATTGCCAAGAAATGGATTGCCAATGAATCGCAATAAATCTACATTTTCGTGATGGTTGCCCGATCAACTTTGAACGACTTCCTGGATCGACTAAGCTGAATCGAAACTACAACTTCGATTAACTATCCACAAAGACCATATAGGAGCCATCCATTTAGTACATGCGCATGGAGGGGGGAGTATGGGGGGGTCTACTGACAATGTACGTACGCATAGGAAACGGTGGGGGGGGGGTTGAAGCCTCGATAATAATTTGTCTACATTGGCCTTCAAATGAGCCACAGTTCAGTTTCTTCAGCTGTTAGACAAGTTATACCGGGAGAAGTGGGACTGTGGGAGAGGTGTCACTTTTGTGCCACCGTACCCCTGACTGTTAACTATCACACAGCTCAGCAGTGAGTCTGACATAGTCTGGCAGGCTGCCCCATGGATTACCACACATCCGCCAATCTGGCCTCACTGCAGACTGCCACGGTGCTCTGTTCGTGCTGCTGCTGCCCGGACTTTAGTACTAACACTCGTCTCTACATCGGTCTACTATTACAGCAGATGTTCAGTCGACGCACTTTATATAAAGACTAGTTCACCGAGTTTTAATTGTGTTTTAAGATCATAATAGTCGTGTTTTTGACTAACCAGTCAGGATGGATAACACGGTCAAGTATAACTTTTTGTACAAAGCTGTGTGTAAAGCAAGGCCGATATTTAAATTGCGTGGATTCAATATCGGCCGTTCTATAGGACTCGGGGGGGGGGGGGGGTGCGTCAAGCGAACGTACGCAGGTGGGGGGGGGGGTAAAAAGTGCACGGCGTACAGGGAGGGGGGGAGGGGTCAAGTTGACAGATTTTTGCGCACGTACTAAATGGATGGCCCCATATATAGGGCAAACACATGCCCCTTCGGCCAACACCATGCCTACTTTCTTCCACACATGGGCAAATCTCCGATCGGTGTGATTTCGTCGGGTGTCCGATTTCATTGCTCGATTACAAGCACCTATATCTGTCCCCCAACCCATGAGCTCTGTGTTCGGGCTTTTTCCCGCAAATTTTCTGTGCCCCCCGCCTTTGTCGAATTAAAAAACTATTTCAAAAAGGCGCCTGGGCTGAAAGAAGAAGAGAAGAAGGCATAATGGAGGGGGGGGGGGAATTCAAAAACATTTCCAATTGCTGCAACTGCTACGCTGGGAGATTGAATCTAACTGGCTGACCTGTATATTTTAAGTCCAATTTGCTAACCATGATACCACGGCAATACCCTTAGTTATGAAGGTAAACATGTGATATTTATTTCTCCGGACATTTCTAGATGTACGGCAAACCAGTGACCATTTTATTTTTCCAAATTTATTCAGAAGGTTACTGGTTTGGAGAAAAAAAAACGATTTTAACCACTCGAAGGAAACATGGACACGGACAACAATAATGGAACAAAAGCGAAATATACTCTTTGGTTTTGTCGGTAAAGTCACGTAGAAAAATAATAATAGATAACGACGTTTCGATCGCCACACAAGTGGTCATCCCCACGAAAGAACCAAAGAGTATGGATTCCTGCAGTCACGAAAGCTTCAAATCAAGATTAAAAGCGAGAGAGTGAGCAAGAAGCAGGGAGAGGTGCTAGCTTGAAATTACAGAGACAGAAAGGGGAAAACATGGATTGGAGAACAAACACAAATATGATTTTAAAGATTCCTGGCTCTCATAAAGCGTCTGGCTTTATCAGTTCTTGGGGTTATAAGGATTTGGGGTTCATTTATATGTTTCATAGAGCTCAAAAAAGGCACGCTTGATTTATGAAGACCGAGGTTAAGTCCACAGTCTAACCTAGCTCGGTTAAGGCACCATTACGATTCTTAGGAATGTGAATCAATACCAGGGCCTCATGTGGCCACCCTTAACATCTTATTAAGTCGCTCCGATGAAGAAAAGTCCATTGCCCAAAAGATCAGAAACGCGGAGGCGACGAAGGCCCCCATCACAACCAATCTCGGTGTCCACGTTCCACCGTGTTGCCGGTGTCACGACAGATGTGACTAAACCCACAAGCCCATCGGACGGCACCCTCCGAAACATCGCCTATTACTATTATTATATACATATGGTATACATCTGAAGAATGTGAAGAGTATTTGTTATACGTGCTTATGCACCCCTGCCAATGCAAGATCGCAAAATTACTTTTCTTTAAATGTCTAGGTTTCTGTGTTAATACCTAATTAAGGAACATTTAGAATTGTTTGTGTTTTACACAAATCAATCGCCAAGGCTTGGCGAGCCGTATTGCCAGTCTTGATAGTGTTTATTTCAGAGTTACTGAGGTTTTTTTGGGTAAAAAACACTAATACTTTTTCCCCCTGAAAGGCTGGATATTGAATGCCTTAAATGGCTAGTTATCGCTATGGGCACAAATCCACCACCTGCCAGAATAATGGCTGCATTTGTTGCACTGTTTTGGAAACATCGATCTGGATGCATTATGTCTATGGTGGAATGCATTACATTATGCCTGTATTTTACAGTGGAATCACCCATACAGGGACTCCTCTACTTAAGAACATTTGACTTACGAACTTTCACAGACACAAACAAACCTGTCCATATGTCCAGTTGCCTGTTCGGACTGAGAGTAGTAAGTTCAACCGCCATACAATAGATGGCAGTGGTGGCATCTACATCTGCAGAACATGAAGAACCAGTGGCATCTACATCTACAGGAGATTATACAACTTTTAAAGCTATTCCCCGTGTTCAGTGTACATGGCGTACAACAAGTTTGGAATCGACAGGCGTAAAGTTGAACATAAGAACAAATCGACTTATGAACAGACCTCTGGAACCTAATTCTCTCATAAGCAGGAGTCCCTATATTGGGAGAGCCAGTTGTTGTGGACATGGGACAGGGCCAAGGGGAGGACAGATGTCCTCACATTTAGCAACACTGCAGTTCACAAGGTGGAGATTAGACAACAGAGTGGACATCGAGAAGTTATTTAAAAGGAGTATCTACTACCTCTCCAATTATCTTGCCATTCATGGGTTTAATAACACCGTCCAACCTGGTTTCTACCAAGCCATTCGACTGAGACTGCACTTCTGCACTTAGACATTGTCCTCCTCTCTTCTCTTCCATAGTTTGTTCTCTCGCCTGGTTGTTATAAACCTCACAACTACCTCTGACACAATGGACTACTCCATCCTGTTTGAACGATTTCACGATTAAGTTGTAGGCTTGAGCACATGCCTGTTTAACACGTATTTTTTCGCGACCAATATTATCTATAACATAGGTTTTTGTGTTTGTTTTCGAGTAAATATAAATGTGTCGTTAAACCCACCACCACCCGACAGCCAATTAGTAAGTGTTGTCACGTAAACAAACATGCCAGTTATTAGTTCAGCACACCGGTGTGTTGGAGCGTAAACCTATAACATGGACATGCCTCTCATCTTTCCGCTTATAGAGGGCCTGTATGATTGTTCCTTCTCTCTGAAACCACCTTGCTATATTGTACAACAAAGCTCCATCTTTCGGTCCACTCCTCTTCTCTATTTATCCCTTACCACTTGCCAAAATAATAAAATAATAATAAATGTACGTGGATATCTATATAAATCCTACAATTGAGTCTGCTTGTCTTCACCTATCTTGTCTACTCTCTCGAGTTGACTCAATTCCTTCCCAACTTAAATCAGCTGGAACATTCTCCAAGAGAATACTCCTGAAACCAAAGTCCTTCAATTCAGCCCTCGGTCATGACCCATGCCCCAATATCTGGACAAAATACTCCAGGCATCCAACTTATTAAGGTTGTGCATAAACTTGACGTGATCATTGGATCTAAGCTTTATATCTTGCCTCATATTTCTCAAATCTGCAGGTGCACCTTCCTCACGTTGCACAACATGGCGTGTATCCGCTAGTTTGTTTTCCCCCTCCGGTGGTGAGACGCTGATCCATGTGAGAGTTTTGGAAGGAGCCCTGGTATATGTCTGGCTCTGTTAGAAGCCAGTGTAAAACTGCCCACCTGATTGATGATTCTGTTCTCAATAATTTGTTACTGCCACTCTTTTAACTGTTGATCTATTGCCTCATTGTCTTTCGTTCACTGCTATTAGGATCTGCATGATTTGATTCAATTGCTCTGATGTCTAGGACATGTCTGGCTAGCTCTGCTCCTCTGTTGTAGTGTATGACTGTCTCACTGCAGGGGAGGACTTGCTGTCCTCTTGCTTTCCTTGGACGACTTACTTTGGAATCTCCCTTCTTTCATCGATCGCTCCAGGATATGACCACACTTAATATGAATCCTGCAAATAGATGAAATAGTCCCAGTTTGTATATAATGCATCTTATCTGTATTGACGTTGGATTAACCTATAATTAACTGCAGTACATAACATAACAGGATACAGAAGATGAGAGAATGTATGTGGCCACTGGTGGTGGCTCAGAGCAGTCATGCTGAAATGTCACCGCGACTCTGGTACGCAAAATGATGGACATTCACCTTGTTACCTTCAACAAATTACGACTAGCATTAATTTATTAGGTACTTATTATAACGTAAGTGGTCATTTCACAATGTGATATACTTGTAAGCTGCGACAATACCAGTCAGGTGTATTCTAATGGTGTAGATTCAAACAATCCATTGTGCACATGTATGTTGAACTTATTTCACTGTACGTAGCCCTCCGTGCTAATTGGAGGGGTGCGGGGCAAGAA
The DNA here is from genome assembly GCF_965212315.1 of Lampetra planeri. Classification (NCBI taxonomy): domain Eukaryota; kingdom Metazoa; phylum Chordata; class Hyperoartia; order Petromyzontiformes; family Petromyzontidae; genus Lampetra; species Lampetra planeri. The sequence continues at coordinate 13,852,117 of NC_136110.1, forward strand.
CAACAACCTAAACAAAAAAAATCAATTCTAAAGAAATGTTTTCAAGAAGCCTCTGTAATTATCTATTTGTGGGCGGAAGTGCGTGATGAAATTGCAACATGGGGACGTGGAAGATGATTTGTGTCTCAAAGTGAGCCGATGACCCACACAGGTATTTGTATCAGTTCATCTTAAACAATTGGGGAAATATGCTAAGAAATACAATGTTTTCAAAAACATCAAATAAAGTGCCCCAATTGCCTAATGTAAGTTAATCGTCGCCTTGAGTGTCACTAGAGTGCAGGATACAAGATGGAATAACCTAACAAATACAATATTCCAATTTCACTGGCATTCCCAAGGATTCTTCTGTCCGAGTAATGCACCACCACTGCTAAGGACCAACACTCCACAGCCCCTCAATTTTTATATTCCAGGGCTTCATCTGGGTTTTGGTAAAAACAAAAAAGTTGGAAACTCTAGCCTCACAATCTATACAATGCAACGGCTGTATACCGAGCGTCTAATACAAAATGTAAACGGCTGCATGGCTCTCGTGGGAACTGGTGAGGGGGGAGGGTGAGCGGAGGAGGGAGGCTTTGGGGGGGAGGTGTCTAAACCACGGCTATTTATTATCATGATGGTTACAGGATTTGTGGATAGTATGTTAATACCGTATAATAGTACTGTCAACTTTTAAACTAAATGTCTATTTCCTCTGAAGCCTAAAATTGTCCCAGCAAATTCCAACAAACCTCAGAGGTCATGATTTCAAAGCAGTTGCTGGCATTAATAGCTTTTCAAAAAATTGACTTAAAAATGGACTTGAGGGGAGGGATACTCTATTGAATTGCATGCTCCACTAAATGCCCTGCTGCTTGGATTCTAAACAGCCGAGATGCAGCACCGCGCATGTTGGGTTTGATGTGAGCAATGAGAATCTTGGCAGAGCCAATGAAAGCGTACAACAATTAGATTTTTATTTTGAGCCCACTTAGCATATTTTATTTCATGCCTCATCAGGTTTTTTTATTTGGTCGCTGTTAATTGCAGATTAGATAACTGTGAGGAGGAGAGCACTTTAAAAAAAATAGATAAGTGAATGAGATCACCAGGAAGCTGAGACACCGTGAACCCTTGGACATGAACAGTGATTTATTTCGAAAGAAGACACCAGTGTGACTTCACTATCACATCAGATGCCATGTACCTAACAACCCCTTTGGTCAATAATGTTTTATTTGATGAGACCCTTTCCGGTATGTATATACATGTGTAGACTGCATAGTCTTTAGTTCAGTACGGTACGTACTGCGCTTCTGTGGCCGTCTGGAGGGCTCTTCCTTCCGGTATTAGGAAGCCACTGGAGCTATGCACTTTTAAATCATCTAGATTGAATACGAATTTCTTTAGAAATAATTTGTGTTTAGCTTGTTGTCCTTCCCCCCCTTACATCTGATAAGGACGGTTGGCTACGTACGGTGCGAAAGAAGTTCAACATACATACGTACAGTGTAATCTCAACAGCCCGTCTATCATACGCTATCCCAATTATCCACATCACCAATTGATCTGTTGAAGTTCCTGTTATTATAATTTCCCGAGTGTTTACGCGGATAAAAGGAGTCATATAAGAAGTGGCGGTCACAGAAATTAATCAGATGAAGAGGTAATGGTGACGATGATGATGTGATCACACAATTAGTGTTGGTTCTGCTAAAGATGAGAAAGATGATGGATGCTGTTATTGATGATGAAGAGGATGTTGGTGAAAGCGATGCATCACTGTGTCGCCACAGTCCTCAGCAATCCATCCATCTGTAATCTTATCATTTTAAATCACGAAGTGAAAATCTAACGGACAACATTAATTTACTTTTCACACAAAAAAACATAGTCATTGAAATCTTATAAAAGCAGCTATTGCTAAGGTCACTTCCCCCAACACAGATATATAAAATAAAACGTATTTCATAAACCCAGTTGGTATGAAATGACAGACATTGTTAGATGTAAAACGGTACATTATATCGTAAGCTAATGGTGTTAGGAAAACCTTAATGTATATGTAGTGGTGATACGCGCTGGGGTAGCGATCAGCGCGTTGTGATTGGATGTGTGGGTGGTGACGCGCGCTGACGGTGAGGGATCAGGGGTCAGCGCGGGATCGTGGGTTGTGTGGTGTTGATTGGCTGGGTGCCGGTGACGTGCTGGTGTGGGAGTGATCGAGTGGCAGCGCGGCGTGATTGGTTGGTGAGTGGAAACACGCGTTGGGGAAAAAGGATCATACAGATAACGCGTTGTGATTGGTTCACTAACAAGCGATGCTCGCATCGAGGTCCGCATCCGCTCCGTCTCCCGGGAGGAACGACTATATAAGGGGATGCGCACAGGCGCACAGGGAGAGTGTAACCAGCGAAGACTGAAGACGGGAAGAAGAGCCAGGGCCCTGCGGTACCTAGTCCCGCTGTCCTGCGAGGACCGGGACTCTGTGTAACCCAGAGGCTGGGGTAGTGTGAGCATGCAGTGTCAGCATGCCGAGTGTGTAGCCGGGGCCTAGAGTCTACACGAGACGAGTGATATGGGTGTAGCCAGAGGCATAGGGTCTACACGAGACGAGTCTACACAAGAAGAGTCTACCCGAGACGAGTGATGTGTGTGTAGCCAGAGGTATAGGGTCTACACGAGGCGAGTCTACACGAGACGAGTGATGTGTGTGTAGCCAGCGGCATAGAGTCTACACGAGAAGAGTCTACACGAGACGAGTGAGGCGTGTGTAGCTAGAGGCTTCGAGTCTACACGAGTTCAGTACGGTGTGTTATAAGAAGAGAAGAGGTTACGAGTTGTACCGGTGTCTGGTGACCGTACGCGGAAGAATAGAGACTACACGTTGTATCGAGATAAGTGAAGATTTAATAAAAGAAGTGTGTTACCCGTCAAGGAGTTTCCTGCCGTCATTTCCAATACTTCAACTGGCGTCAGAAGTGAAACTGTCTTCCAAGCATGGATACGAGGAAGACCGTTCGGACCCACGGGAGTGACCGCGAGGACAACCTTGACGACCCGGGCCAGCTGCCGTCGGGGGGTGAGGACGAAGAATGGCCCACGCTGCAGGATCCGCCGGCGGCGCCGGAGGAGCGGCGGGGGACCGAGGCCGTGCTCCGGGAGGCGCACTCTCGTCTGGCGGAGCTGCTGCTCGCCGCCGCGTCCATCCTGGCGGAGATCAGCTCGTCGGCAGGAGCGGAGACGGCAGCGGACATTCTACAGGGTCGCCCTGCAGATTCCCGCCAAAATGACTTGGCGATTCCCGCCATTTCATCGGCGGCGACTTTTGGCGGGAACGGCGACCGCCACGTGGGTGCGGGCCTCCAAGCGCGCCATCTTACGTCATCGACGCGCGCTGCGGACCGCCATCAGGCGTCCGCCATTGAAGCCGCCATCTTACACACCGACGGCGCGGCGGGAAGGAACCACGACGCGGAGGACGACTTCATTTTTCAACAGCGCCTCCCCGCATTGTCAGCCTTCAAGGCGGAAGGCGGGGACTGGGGCCAGTTTCAGCGCAGATTTTTGGCGCATCAGGAGATGTCGGCCTGGTCCGATGCTACGGCGCTGCGGGCATTGCCTGCCATGTTGGACGACAACGCGCTCGCGGCCTTCATGTCAGCTCGGAGGTCGGACCGATCCACGCTTAAGGCAGCGCTGGGTCTCATGGCCAGGGTCTACGGACCTCCCTCGGCGTGCCGCCATCATTTTTATGCGAGGCGGAAGGCGGACACGGAGACCGCGCTCGCCTATCGCACGGCGTTGCTGGCTCTTGCCGATGCTGCATTCCCTCGGATGGACGAGGAGGGCCAGGATGCGATGGTTTTGGAGCAGCTGCTTAAGTTGGCGCAGGACCTGGGGGTCCCCATCAACACGGCCGACGAGATCGACATTTCTTCCTTACGGGTCGCTACGAGTATACAAGCGCACAAGGCCCTTCAACGCAAACAGGGGGTCGTCTGCAACGCTGCTGTGGCCTCAACTCCGGGTCCGGTGATCACCGAACTACAAGTCGTCAGTCCGCGAGAGGAGGCGTTCACCGCGGGACGACCGGGGGACTGGAGGTCGGGGGGTCGGTCGCCTCTGCGATCGACCCGCAAGCTGGAGCAACCGAGATCACCGACGACCCTCATCACGTGCTACAACTGCAGCCTCCGGGGCCACGTGGCGTCCGGTTGCCGCGCGCCCCGTCAGCGCGCCATGGGATCTCGGCTGGACGACGACCAAGGCCCCAAGGCATCCCTACAAACCCCGGCAAGTCGCGGCACCTCACATGCTCGGCCCACACACTCGACACGCATGAGCCGTCGCGGAGCGACGGAAGAGGGCCGGTTAGGGTTCGGGGATTCGGTATGGCGAGGGGGTTTTGGCCGGGACCGGAGAGACATTGAGTGGTCGGAGTTGGGACATAGAATTGTGGCTGCTTCAGCGGGTTCATCCGTCGTTGCGGGTTCTATTGATGGGGTAGAGGTCAGGGTATTGGTGGACACGGGGGCGTCGGCGACGATTATATCTGACCTCATTTATAACATTCTCCCCGTCCAGTGCCGTCCACTGCTCCCAGTGGATGTGCCGTTTTTCGCCGCAAATGGGGGATCGTTGGGCATTATCGGTCAGATTAGGGCGTCCATTTGCATTGGAGATATCAAATTGTCGGGACCCGTTTTTGTTTCGTCTTCTTTGGCGGTTCCTTGTCTATTGGGCACTGATTTTTTGGCTAAGATGCCCATTAAAATTCTAATCGATCAGCGTTGCATTGAACTACCTTCGGGTCGCCGCATTTCATTTTTGACGAGCCCTACTGAGATTCGGACGGCGTGCGCCACGATACAAGCATTGGCGACGCAGACCGTGCACGTGCCCCCGGGTTCACAGATGTTAATTCCCCTCCGGTTAAGGAAACCATGGGTAGAGGGGACTTCGGAACAAGGCATGCTTTTGGGTCCTTCTAACAGGGCTGTAGGAGGGGTCGATTTGTCGGTGGCTCACACTTTGGTTCGGGCGGACAAGGATCCGTTTGTGATGGTTTTAAACGCTGGATCGCGGCCAGCCGTCATTCAGCAGGGTACCGTGATGGCTCACGCGGCGCGGGTTCCTGCGGAGGAACGGCTGGTTGCGCATGTTGATCCGAGCCCCACGCAGAATATTGAACCGAGGGAGGACCTTGAATGGGTCCATTCGCTGTGCGCGGGCTCAGACGATTTGTCAGGGGTGCAGTTGGGTGCGCTGCGCGAGTTACTAATGGAATTTTCTGATGTGTTCAGCAAGCATAAATATGACATTGGTTGTAAGGATTTGTTACGCCACCACATTGACACGGGCGATGCGGCACCGGTCAGGTTAAATCCCTTCCGGCTGAGTCCTGCCGAAAAGGAACATGTTCAGTCGGCCGTTAACGATATGCTTGAAGCCGACAGTATTTCGCCTTCCTCCAGTCCGTGGGGAGCACCTATTGTGCTGGTTAAGAAGCAAGACGGCTCCTTGCGATTTTGCGTAGATTTCAGTCGCCTGAATAAGATCTCTGTGGCTGACGCGTATCCGCTCCCCAGGATGGATGAGTCCCTCGATGCATTGTCTGGTGCGCGATATTTTTCGACTCTTGATTTGTTATCGGGATTCTGGCAGTTGCCGCTCGACGAAGAGTCTAAACCTAAGACAGCATTTCGGACTCCAGGGGGCCTGTTCCAGTTTAACCGGTTACCCATGGGACTTCACTCCTCTCCAGCGACGTTTCAGCGCCTTATGGAGTTGGTTTTGTCAGGCTTGCAATGGGAGACGTGCTTGATTTACCTTGACGATGTCATTGTTTTCAGTAAAACATTTGAGGAACACCTCCAGCGATTGAGAGGGGTGTTCTTGCAAATGCGATCGGCTAAATTGAAATTTAAACCGGCCAAATGCCACCTTTTTCGTAAGTCCGTTAGATACTTGGGTCACATTGTCGACTCTTCGGGGATCTCTACCGATCCCGCAAAGACGGACTGTGTCAGTTCATGGCCGACACCCACGTCGGTTGCAGACGTGCGCAGTTTCATTGGGTTTGCTTCGTATTATCGCCGATTCGTTGAGCACTTCGCCACTATTGCAAAACCCTTGCACGCTCTCACGGCGAAGGGTGTGAAGTTCAAATGGGGACCGGAAGAGGAGGCCGCGTTCTGCGCCCTCCGGGACGCCTTGGTGGGCGCGCCACCCTTGCGTTATCCGGATTTTGCGAGTCCCTTCTTGCTAGACACGGATGCTAGCAACACGGGCATTGGGGCGGTACTGTCCCAGGTCGTTGGGGGAGTCGAAAGGGTGGTCGCTTATGGTAGCAGGGTGTTGTCTCCGGCTGAGCAGCGCTACTGCATCACCCGTCGTGAACTGCTCGCCATTGTTTTTTTTGTACAACAGTTCAGACCGTATCTCTATGGGCGTCACTTTACAGTCCGGACGGACCACGCGGCGCTACAGTATTCATTGAGGGTCGCCCAACCCTCGGGCCAATTGTCACGGTGGTTGGAAGTCCTCCAAGACTATCAGTTCACGACCACATACCGTAAGGGGTTGCGACACACAAATGCCGATGCCCTGTCGCGATTGTTGCCGTGTCAGAAATGTGCGTGTCTATCGGGATCGGCGCGCTGTAAACCGCCGGTTGTGGAAGATAAGGGGACATTGGCTGCGACTGCGGGCGCGCCAATCGGGGAGGTCCCCGCTACTTGTCAGGATCGGGACTCGCTGCTCTCATTGTCGCTGGGCGAGTGGGGCCGCCTCCAAATGGCGGACAGCTCCCTGCTAGCATTGCGCCGCAGGGTGGGTGGTCCTAAAGAGGACCAGGAGCGAACTGGCTCCTATGTACTTAAACAGGGCATGTTGATGAGATGGGACAGTTTGTCCCGGCGGCACGCGCTGGTGGTGCCTTCTGCTGTAAGGGGTAAAGTTGTTTTGGCTGCACACGAACGCCTCTTGCATTTAGGAGTAAACAAAACTCTTGCCCTGCTTCAGCGTGACTATTATTGGCCGGGAATGGGGAGTGACGTGGTAAATATTCTGAAGGGGTGCGTTGAGTGCGCCAGACGGAAACCACCGCCCGTGCTAGCTAATCCACCGCTGCAATCGATTCAGGTCTCGCGCACTAACGAGCTCGTTGCACTCGATATTTTGGGGCCTTTTCCAGTCACGCCTAGAGGGAATAAATACCTGTTGGTGGGGGTCGAATATTTCACCCGGTGGCCTATGGCGTGGCCTCTCGCCAACCAGTCGGCAGCGGCTGTGACGGACGCCTTTGTCCAGGGCTATGTCCTGGACAAGGGGGCTACCGAACGCTTGCTGACCGACCAGGGCAAACATTTTTCGAGTAAATTGTTGCAAGAGGTGTGCGATTTATTGGGTACTAAAAAGGTGCGTACCTCCCCGTACCACCCGCAGACAGACGGGATGGTGGAAAGACTTCACAAGACTTTGACTTCTATGCTGTGCCAGCAGGTGTGTGAGGCACATGTAGATTGGGACCTGCAGGTCCCGGGGGTCCTTGCTGCGTACAGAATGGCCCCCCATGCAGCGACAGGGTTTTCCCCATTCTATTTGATGTACGGTCGGGAAGCCGACCCGCCCATGGAAACGCAGCTTGGCTTGTCCGCTCCACGAACCAATTCTAAATTGGCAGAACATATTAAATTCAATATTCACAAGCTAACAGAGGCAAGGGAGGCCGCACGGCTTAATTCGCGGGCTCGCCAAATTGCTAACGAACGACTGCGGGCACGGAAGGTGTCCGTGCACGAATGGAAACCGGGTGACAGGGCCTGGCTGCATTGCCCTCAGGCGCCCTTGGCTACGTCGCCTAAATTGTTGAGGCCATGGCGGGGGCCCGTGGAGATCGTGCGCGTTGCACGGCCCCAGTGCGTTCAGATAAAATGGGGGAAAACGACGGTGGTATGTCCACCCCTCCCGACTGAAACCGTTCTCGCCTCCATATGGCCTCCCATTGTGTCGTGAGGGCCGAGCATGTGACGTGACCGACGACCCAAAGGGGGAAATGTCTCTGCCTGATCCTCACATGTCTCCGCCTGATCTGCTCCCAGGTGTCTCGGAACTGACAGCTGCCGACCACCGGCGGCCGGATCTTCGCGGCGGGGCCGGGCCTTTCAGGCCCGTTCCACGCCGTCTAGAGCAGCCGGAGCCGCCTGACGGTCGTCAGTGTCACGTCCCGTATGACGGACCAGCCAGACGGACTCGCGCCAGGTCGCGCTACTTTGTTTGACCTGCCACGTGAGGAGTCGAGGCAGTGGGAGCGCCTCGTCACTTCGTTAGTTGCAGAGACGCGGAGCGCGTTCGTTTTCTAGAAATCGCTTTTATTATGTTGTTCGTCGGGCTGTATATAGGTTTTTATATATAAGGTGTTGTGTGTGGTATTGTTAACTTTTCTTGCGGTTATTGTCAAATTGTACATAGGTTGCTGTTGTGTTGTTGTTGTGTTACGGGGCACACTGGGGGGGGGGGTTTGTTGTGTTAACGATGTGGGAGGTTGTTGGTTAGCAGCCGGGACGGCTGCAAGCTATGTGGGGGGGGGTGATGTAGTGGTGATACGCGCTGGGGTAGCGATCAGGTGCCAGCGCGTTGTGATTGAATGTGTGGGTGGTGACGCGCGCTGACGGTGAGGGATCAGGGGTCAGCGCGGGATCGTGGGTTGTGTGGTGTTGATTGGCTGGGTGCCGGTGACGTGCTGGTGTGGGAGTGATCGAGTGGCAGCGCGGCGTGATTGGTTGGTGAGTGGAAACACGCGTTGGGGAAAAAGGATCGTACAGATAACGCGTTGTGATTGGTTCACTAACAAGCGATGCTCGCATCGAGGTCCGCATCCGCTCCGTCTCCCGGGAGGAACGACTATATAAGGGGATGCGCACAGGCGCACAGGGAGAGTGTAACCAGCGAAAACTGAAGACGGGAAGAAGAGCCAGGGCCCTGCGGTACCTAGTCCCGCTGTCCTGCGAGGACCGGGACTCTGTGTAACCCAGAGGCGGGGGTAGTGTGAGCATGCAGTGTCAGCATGCCGAGTGTGTAGCCGGGGCCTAGAGTCTACACGAGACGAGTGATATGGGTGTAGCCAGAGGCGTAGGGTCTACACGAGACGAGTCTACACAAGAAGAGTCTACCCGAGACGAGTGATGTGTGTGTAGCCAGAGGCATAGGGTCTACACGAGGCGAGTCTACACGAGACGAGTGATGTGTGTGTAGCCAGCGGCATAGAGTCTACACGAGAAGAGTCTACACGAGACGAGTGAGGCGTGTGTAGCTAGAGGCTTGGAGTCTACACGAGTTCAGTACGGTGTGTTATAAGAAGAGAAGAGGTTACGAGTTGTACCGGTGTCTGGTGACCGTACGCGGAAGAATAGAGACTACATGTTGTATCGAGATAAGTGAAGATTTAATAAAAGAAGTGTGTTACCCGTCAAGGAGTTTCCTGCCGTCATTTCCAATACTTCATATATACCGTTTCAGATGACTCGCTCAAGAACAGCATTGATGATTTAGAACCCACCGACTACTGCAGCCGCGCTCTCATTCTCATTTTCGTTTGCCTCCTGGTCTCCCATATACCGCTACTCGCAAGGTCATTGTCTGGGATATGAGATGAAACAATTGTTGACTTTTCCCATCTGTACTGCATCTAACCTTCCCATTATGTACCAGAACGGTTTATACTGGTAGGAACCACCTGGTTCCACCAGCCCACAGGGGATTATCGTGTCCGTCCGTCGTGCATCCAAAAATGGGAGGGGTGGGGCTGGGTGGAGAGGGGAGGGTGGGGAGGGGCTGGGTGGGGAATGTGGGGAGGGGCTGGTGGAGGGTGGGAGGGGTGGGGCTGGCCTGGGCTGGGTGGGGAGGGGTTGGTCACCCCGTGGTGCCCTTATAAAACTCAACGTCTAACCTACTCACGCCGGCTTGTGCCCGCCCTCACAGTCGGCCATATTTGCAGAATACACCACGCCGCCGTTGACCCTGGCCATTGACCGAGCAACCCAACGTTCCTACCAGCTCCCTCCGCAGGAATGTGTTACACGAAAGCATTTTCTTTCAACTTGCATTGCTTTATGTTGAAACTGCATTGCATTACTTGCACAGAGCACCTTTGGAATTCCATGTTTAAACCTGTGCCGAACCTCACAATCCTACTCAATTGAAGATACGAAGCACTCATATACTGTTCTTAATCTAGGATTATTTGTTGCTGGATGCTTTGGGTAAATGATCAGTTTGCTTGGGAAAAGTAATTACAAAAAAATTCCCCAATCATGCTTTCTAAAAATCTCGGAATGCAATTGTATCATGGCCCAGGGTTAGCGAATTCACAGTTCGAGCCTAGCAACTGCCCTGTTTAAGGCCGTGGTGTAATTATCATAAAAATACTACACCCCATCTGCTTCACACTGTAAATTAAAGATCCCCTGGCATCACTATAAATGAGTAGGTCATTGTGTGCCAGCATCATAGTTTAAGATGAGATGTGAAGTAACGCGCTCCGAGACGCCCTGGCGAAAAGGGCGCTTTTTCGAAAACAAACCGTTATCGTTACGCAAGCATATATGAAACGAAATTTCTTTGTACAGGATCTTCGGATATGGATGCAAACGTTTATGTTATTGGCACGTGGATAATGACAGACTGCTGTGACTTCTGCATTGGGAAGGGGCGCAGTTTGTATAATGAGTGATGCCAGCTTTGTTCTTGCATGTTTTCAGGCAAAAATGCAGGCAGGTTAATCTGCATATTTACATAAACAGCACATTCAGAGAAAATAAATAATTAAACGTTAAAACAAAAACACCAGTTGGGCAGATTAAGCAGCGGCTCAGCACACTGCACACAAGCTGTCTGAGCCACCGTAACGCTACGCAGATGGTGAATTGTACTGAAATGTGCGATGATTGAGGCAACAACACCTCTAATTTATGCAACCCGGAGAAGAACGGGAGGGGGTGATGATTTGGATGGAGGTGGAAGGGCAAACAGTAAAAATTAGTGAGAGCGTTATTTGGAAGACGGGAGGTCTTCAGTCAAAAATTAAAGGGGGAGGAGGAATCGGCAGAGAATTAGCGGCCTCCCACAGCTTAGAGGTTCATTTTGGGTTTAACGAAGAGTCAGAGGCTGCGAGAGCGAAGTGAACAAACGGGGCACGGGAGGAGAGTGAGATGGAAGAGAGGTAGGCCCCCCTCCAGGACCACTTGGGCTCTTTAGCACGGTGAGACTACCGTGAGGAATCTTGCAGTCAGGAAATCACGGAGTCCTTCGGAGAAATTACCATAATAGTAAATATAAGAAACGATGTGAAAGCATAAGAGTTTCCACAGCAAAATACATAAGAAATTGCAGATACCAGAGATATGTTGATAATTACGAGATAATTTCGCACCTCCAATTTGCACGGTTGGCTACGTAATGTGCGAAAGAAGTTCAACATACATACACGTCCTGCATAAATTGGGAGATTCTTGATTAGATTATGCCGACAGGGAACGTGATGGGGCATATGATTAAAATAAAAACTTTGGATAAAAAAATAATACCAAGCTTACAGGCATTCTTAGTGACCATAATATCAGTTTACCAAGCATATACTGGAAGGCAGACCTTGATCAAGGGGATACCTCATAGTCATTACAAAGGACGTTTGATTCACCAAAAATGAGCTGAAGGAATGAAGAAATCAAGACCCAACAGAGTCAATGGCAACATACAATTGGGTCTCATCACAATAGACATGGTGGTGAATTGCCAAGGTAGTGACAGCATCTGTTTTGAGAACTGGAGGAAGAGTGGCAGAAAAGATGTAAACATTGACATTAAGAAATTAATGCTGGGGACTTGGGTGGGTAAGCATTGAGGGATAATCATCTTAGTCAGAGGATTAGGAATGAACGTTGTGGACATTTCACGTTGGAGGTGATGTGATGAATGTTCCCATTGTTCACGCATACTACTGGGAACTGAAAAGGACACAAACAGATGGAATGGACGAGATAAAGGCGAGGATACTCTGGAATAACTCTGCTAAATAATAACTCAATGAAAAAATCGCACTTTGTTTATGTTTAAAATTATGAGCTGCCAAACATTGCTAAAGACAGTCAGGGACATAAAGTGTGTTTATGTCTTGGTTTGTGTGTGTCTGTATGTATGTATTTGTGTCTTCCTCCATGTCAATGTCCACGTGTTAATTTGTGTGCATTCGTGCGTCTGTGCTTATGTATACGACCATACACTGGTGTTTAAGTGTCTGTCTGTTTGAATGTGTCTGTTTACGTGTGTGCATGCCAATCGGACACAACAAGTCATCTTAGACTGTCAGAGACAATTTTACAAATGAGTAGGAGGCTTTAGTGGCTTTTACCATTATCCCAACACTTGTGAAAGTCAACTCAATTTAATTAACATAATAACTGTCCATGGGTACTGTTGTATGCTAAACCCTTTAGATCCTTTGTCTTTTTCAAAATGTCAATTATTCCCTCCTGTGATTCATATTTATATAATTAACAACATATATTGTTGCAATTTCCAGCAGCGTACGACTGGGGGCAGTTGTCGAATGAGCAGAGGCTTTCCATCATTAGGAACTCCGCTGACAGCAGTGCATCCCCTCTGGCGGAGAGAGCGGCACACACCGCCAGACCGCAGGACCTCTCCCCATGCCACCGTCAATTAGCAAGCATCCTTAGCGGAAGACACTCAAGATGCAAAAATAATAGTTTGGTTTCATCTATTTTTGGAATGTATACTCGGGGTTTAAACACAGGTTGATCCGTTTACAGACACCCTACTGATTTATAACGACCTTCCGATTAGCACGGTCGGCTACGAATGGTGCGAAATAAGTTATACATACATACGACCCACTTAGTTTGTTCTCCACAGGTGATTGAATATTACTCTTTGGTTCTTTCGGTAAAGTCACGTAGGTATAAAATAAAATAAATTCCCACCTGATGATGGACGCTTGTGTTGCGCCTGAAACGTCGTGATTTATTTTATTTTATACCTACGTGACTTTACCGAAAGAACCAAAGAGTATGGATTCCTGCAGTCACGAAAGCTTCAAATCAAGATTGATTAAATATTGTAAAAGTGATGGCACCAATGTTCAATGGGTATTGAGATTGGTGGGAGATGTGTTGAGGCTTCAAAAGAAAATGTCTATTTTTCTCTAAAACTCCCCGTTATTTTAGTGAGGTATCTATAAATGAATCACCCTGTACTTTATTAATGATAAAGCATCCCTCTTGTAAACAGTCAGCAGTTACACCCCACAACTATCAGCAGCTCGCTTGTAATCAACACACGTTACCCGAGCATGTCTGTTACACTATTAACAGCATTCAGAGCATATTTATACATGTAGCATGGGTGGCAGGCATTCGTTTTTAGATGGAACATTACTTTTGCGAAAATGTCATGGCACGTGGGTGAATAATCGTGAACATACTACGCCATTGTTTGATTTATGTAATAAGCCACACATCTATCTCATTGTTGAGTATGCCACTCTAAATTCCATTGCTCTTGGCATCCCATCTGACAAACATAGCTGCCAATCGTATCTGCAGCTGGATATACAGGTTCGGTCTAATTAATCACAAAAAAAGTGTTTCCCTTAAAAAATGGAACATGGCTCATCCAGCAGTACATAAGCCAACGGTGTACATTCCACATTCCCATGCTGGGATTGTGGACAACCATGATTCACTTCCCACAAAGTGAATGTTGAGAGGCCGATTTGGCTGATTGGTCAACCCATATCCATAGTTTCAATTCAACATTCCTTGTAAGTCAAGTGCTCTCACCACCACTGCTACACACTGTTTTCAGATTACTCCTACTATAATTTGTATACCAAAACAAAACTTACTGTGTCCTGGTCAGACCCATAACTATATAGATCACAAAGTTATCCACATGCAATACAATACATGATGGAGATGTTATTAGTGTTGCGTCGTAGAACCACGTGGAGACGGAACTTCTTGTAAGGGTTTTCGCCGTTTACTAACACGGTTTAAACACTCGGCTCACACCAGGAGTAGGTGTTCTCTATACTCTGTCCTTCCTGTGGACCCCCAAGCTCTACTCGTCCTAACCTCGGCTATCCCTTGGGTTCTCTTACTCGGGTCAGAACGGGGGTTCAGCCAACACCGTCCGGTCACGAGCGGGAAAGACCTCCTTCAGCCGATCCACACTCCGGGCTCCCACAACCACCCTTCGTCACGGGGGGGCGGGGGGGGGGGTCCCCCTTCACTCGGACCCGCTCCTGTTCTCGAAGATGTCTCCTTACAGCGCTCATGACGTGACGTCATCACACTACTCATCTACACTAGTTTAACACACTAGTGTAACATTACTGCATAAAGCGTACAGAATATTTAAAACTACATCTAGATATAATCGGCCTGATTCATGTAGCCTAATTTGGCTGTTTTTGCATACAATTGGATCCATTATGCATATTATCCTGAATGTGTGGCCGATTCAGCACAAAGGTGCACGCACATTTCATCACGACTCATGCTGTAATTGTGGAAGAGCCTAAATCGGTCAGGGTTAAGGCAGAGCCGATGATGGTGGTGTAAATTTCCTGCAAACTATACGTAAACTTTCTACCAGAGTGCGGAATTGTGTCCATCACGCTTTGGGTAGCATGGCTTGTGAGGAACAAAGATGGCGCCTGGTGACTGATTCCACTCAAAATCTGCGTGCACGTTCTTATCGCCTGAATCGCGCAATTTGGCGTTCTGGTCTCAACTGAAATATGAATTCGGTTCACCAAAATATTGAGCATCACGCAAGTTAAAACGAAACATGTGCTTTTCTTTCTGGAAAGGAATAATGTAGGATTGTTGAGGACTGATTTTGCATTGGCAGACATTACATGTGGGCCCCCATTAAATGTCTAACTTTTAACATTAATTCGTTCTTTTTTTTCCCACTGTCACACCACAGCAGACCACGAGCAGCAGTCACACCAACCCCGTGTGCATGAAATTGACGTATGCACTCTTGCTGCATGAATCATCACTCGTGCGGACATAAACCGAGCACCTAATGTGCTCGTGTGAGTGCATTTTCAGTGTAATGCATATGCATGGAGCATTATTAAACTACCCCCAGTCTGAATCTATTACATAAAGTGGGCAACACTTACCGGCTAGTGAGCGCTATCCTCCTCAAAGTGCTCTTGACAAAATGGTTGCACTTTACTTCCGAGCATTTCCGTACCTTAAAGGTATCTTTGACGACGTTCTGTCAAGGAACTCTCGCAGAATCTGTTTTTTTCATTTGAATAATAATTCATTATTACATCATCTAAATGGCTTCGAGTGAGGCCTCGTGAGGTTGGTGGTCGACAGCGTTAATGCTAAGCTTGGCCGAACACCGGTGTACAGATGTCAGAGTGCACAACTTTGAATTTTCATAATGACCCACGTTTTGGACGCCCAAATTTTCTGGGTGAAGCCAGTGCATTGTGCCCCACAAATAATTAAAAGCATCGTTGTGCAACAACTGATTTACTGTTGTTGCACATTGATGCAACTGACTCGAGGAGTGCTTGGGCCTAGTGGGCTAATGGTTGATCAGCAACATGCCAAAGACAATTCATCCAGAGACATTGGTTATCATTCAAAAGCATCAACATCAACGATCCATGGGCAGATCGCCCGTAGGTGTCCACCGCACATTTCGTCATTTGTTTCCACGTTCCTCTGTCTTCTGCCAAAATTCTCAAGTTGTGGCCACATCTCTCTGGCACCAGTGTCTTGTGATGTCGTCATAATATGGGTGTCTTTATACAGTCTCGACTTCTGAAAAAGTTTTCACTCCAACGTTTGGACAGAGGACATCTCAATGTCTCCAGTTATTTTTTACCTCCCCCTCCCCCGGTTTATTCCAATGTTCCTATCAGCAGCATGTGAGGAGATGAACATTCCTTTCAGACATCTCAGAAAAGACAGATTTGCTAAATAAAGTGCATTTTTACAGCGATTCTCCCAAACTATTGTACGTTACATCACAGGGGGATGCACTTTTCGAATGTCCTCTCAAATGTAAAACCGTATTAGAATAAAACAACTGCTAAGACACAAAGGCCACAATAAAATGTGAACAACCCTGACGTTCACGTGTAGGCACGTCATTTTGCAGTGTAATAAGTCCAATTAATTACCTCATCCCACATGCTACTACGACAAACGCCGCAGGACCATCTCGCAGATAACTGACACCGATGACTTTACAATAAAATCAATATTTTTAGGTTTTTTTCGGTAAAGTCACGTAGGAAAAACATCAAAATTAATGAAAATAAAATAAAAACAAAAATCACGACGTTTCGGAGGCAACACAAGTCTCCGTCATCAGATGGGACCGTCACAGCCGACGGTCCCACCTGATGACGGAGACTTGTGTTGCCTCCGAAACGTCGTGATTTTTGTTTTTATTTTATTTTCATTAATTTTGATGTTTTACCTACGTGACTTTACCGAAAAAACCTAAGAATATGATTCCTTGCAGTCACGAAAGCTTCAAATCTAGAATTAATAAAATCAATGCGGAAATTTGTCGCTTCTATCCGACAAGCAATGTACAACAATGAAAGAAAGTGAATAATTGTCCTCACAAGTTCTAAACAGCTCTAACTCATGCAGTTGTATCCACCCTTTAAAACAAAATCCTACACACACACTGAGCTTATTAAGCAAAAGTGTCCTCATTACGACGTTGTGGCTGTGGGCAGAAGCAGACAATGTGTTGAGAGCCCTGCATCGCAATGCAAACAGTCACAAGTGGAGCTCCTTTGCACCGCAGGTGGGGACGCAGCATGCGTGTGCCAGTGTTTCCTTGTATGCTTGTGTCCACGTATGACTGTTGTTATATCATACAGCACACATATTGTACTGGACTCGGGTCACTCTTACAAAATGAGACTATGCTGCTCCCCTGAGCCTCTTGAGGCGCTGTAGCCGAGAGGATAGACCACGAGGCTGTGGATTTTGAGGCGATAATGATGCGCGCTCCGATATGCGCCTCGGGTCACTCACCCCCTCGGCTAAAGTGTCTCTTCAGCGAGCAATGCTCTTTTTTGGTATCATGTTTACTTTGCAGATTTAACAGTATGGTACTTTAGATATTATTTAACAGTATAATATCTGTATTTTATAAAATACATAATTTCCTCTGTAAAGATTCAGCCTCATACCTCAAACTCTGTCTCGGAATCGTTAACACTACACTTGAATGGTATGTGCTAGTTTTATGCGCGTGTTATGTGTGTACATAAATACCTGCGCAAATGTTATGTTTACGCGTACAGAAAATACTATTTGTGCACGCGTATACGATGGTGTAATTTAAGTTAATGTTGCCTCGGCGAAGAATATAAACAAAATAATTAAAATTTAAGGCTCATTTGCTGAAGATTTCTGCATAATCTTTTGGCCGACATGCCTTTAAAAAGGCATTATGGCCCTGCAGCATAGGAGGCAGGGATGCATTTTGCTCACTAGCGACCAGAGACTATTATGACGCTCCACAGCACTGGCGTGCTACGAGGAAAGCATGGCTAAGCTGTGGGGCCACTGAAAGTTTCAACAGCCAAAAGGTAAGATTTTGAGGTCAAGAGGTCATGTATGCCTTCACACCTCGCTATCACCTCCTGCTCCACAGCCAACAAGGGCCGACTTGCCGACCGTGTGTTCACGGTAGCCCATCGCCACGTCTCGGTCTCCCCCTGGTCACTCACCGCTGCGAGACACTATATATAATGCACGTGTTATGCATGCCATTTATGCCGTATAAGTAGGTATGTTTGCGTACGTAATTTAATGCACACGCTTGCAATGTCTATGCGCCCACGTTATATGTGCATGTAGGCGTCCGTTAGCATTACACATGTATTCTTACTCGTAATATACTGTGCATGTACACGCTGAATTTGTTGCCAACATATGAGAAATGTCACGTTGCAAATGTTTATATCTTTATACCCAGGTATGTATGGTATGTGTGGATAATAGTTTGAAATAATCCATGCCGAAATTCATGGTGTTTTTCCTTCATGCAAAGACCTTGAAGAGGAAAAAGTAAAGCAAATACATTATCATTATGGAGACACTGAAGACAGATATTGCACGCTGCACACGTAGGGCACAATCATGTCATTTTAGAGAGTAGCTTTGTGTTTTATTATCCCAGGGTTGTCATTAATATTAAAAAAACGGTTTGACTTAAAACAAATCCCAGTCCTGGAAATTGTGAGATTTGTAGGCCTCATTAAATCGCCATGGCCTCCGAGATGGTGCTTCGCTGCTCACAACATTTTGCATGCATACACTCCGGGGTGGCTCACCGCCACCTCCTCTTCCAAACACCGCCGTGTAAACACAACAGAGAAACTATTGTTTTGAGCATCGGTGTCATTTATAACTCTGAAATAAAGAGCCACAGCTTTGATCGTAACATTTGCAGGTTCACGAGTTAATACACGGGTGCATATTTGGTTGTTTGCTCGTGAGGAAACGTAGACAATTAGAGCAACGAGCTGAACTTAAGCGCCAACTATTGCGCTGCTTTAAAGTTTTTTTTCCCAAGTGAAAAGTGGTGGATGTCATCTATGAAAGATTGCAGAGGAGAGCAAGACACATTTTTGGTTAAATGCTCCTCAGCTACATAGCATGCTGACCATAAAAAGCAAATACCGGCTGCTGACCTACTCTCCATTCCACCTGCACAAGGACACCGGAGAGGAGTGCACTCTGTCTGCCATCCTATTAGCGGTTAACAATGGAACCCCCGGTGTCACATATCCATTAGAGAGCCACATGGAAATTAGCTTCTATGCCGATGGCACTCTCTCGAAATGTAAATTTCTAAACTGTGAGATCATAAGCCGCACAGATGAGCTGTTCGCATGACATCCTACGCTATGCTGTGATATTTTTATTTTACCAAGTAAGGCCCACTGAGCTATATAGCTCACTTTCAGAAGCGATCTGGCCACTAATGATAGCCCAGCGAAGGGGCTTATCGTGTAGAAATTTATAGCGGCAGCCAAATACTTTAAACACATGTTTCTAAATGTTGAAGGGGAAACTGGAGGACCCGGAAAAAGATATACGTGATCACGGGGCAAATATGCAAACTCCAAATATGCAAACTTCAAATATGCAGGCGTCAGGGTCGAGATCAAACCCACAACCTTCCTGTATAACAGGCGAGGGTCTTAACATTTCACCATCGTGTTACAACATCCAGTTGTGCCACAAAGTAGAACACGTTGGAGAAGTGCAAAGCTACATTCTAATAAACCAAGTGCTCCATTCTGTTTGTTGATTTCCGAGCGTAAGCCTGAAAGCTTGTGTTAAAATAATACATCGAAGTCAAAAGTCGAAAGGCCCCGATTAATGAAGAATATTATTTGACGCTTTGTGGAATTTCTTATTTTGCTGGAAATTACACAAAAGCAACAAATTCATGTCACAGTTTTTGGCACGATTCACCAAGCAGGATTTGTGGAGAACCATTGGACAAAAAAACCTCACAGCTAATCAGCAACTGGGGACGGACCATGGAAAATTTGGGCTATGCGTGCTGACACCAGCACACTGGCCGAACTGATGGACCGAGCTGTCCAATCACAAGCAGTGAGACCGCAAATCGGGCTCCATGTCTCGCACATAAACAACCCACACATGCCCATTTTTACGTAAGAGTTTCTCCATAATGCAGTTATTTTTTAAGTTAGATCACGTAAATATAAATATGTCGTTAAACCTGCCACCATCCGACACAGCCAATTAGTAAGGGTTGTCACCTAAACAAAACATGCAAACCAGTTACTAGTTCAGCACACCGGCGTGTTGGAGAGTAATCCAAAAACATTTTTAATTCGAGTATGACATTTCGCCAGTAATTACAACTAGCATCATCAGGCGGACAGCCAGAGTTGTGTGCGGTCTTAAATGGAGGGATAAATGTGATGTGTCCTTCTTCCAGGTGCAAAATTGTATTTTAGAGCAACTTAAAGACAGTGATGATGATGACCGTAATAATGATAAATACGATGTTGAAGGTGATGATGAAGATAATAGCAATGCCGATGATGTTAATTATATTAAATATAATTTTTTTGGTAAACGATGATGCCGATAATGACAATGACGAAGATGATGATGATGATGATTAAATTAATGATACAGATGCTGCAGCCGATGATGATCAACCAACCCTCAACCCCCTATCTTGTGGCAACCCGCCAACACTTGCCTCTGCACCAAGCACCAATTTAAGGCTGAATCCCCCTAGGGGAGGCTCAAAGGGGGTGCCGATGGTGATGGCCTTGACCACGAATCTACCTCGGGTAATTTGATTCACAGCGCTCCACTGGTTGGTCTTCCCGATTCTGCTGAGCTGTGTGGTTCCCTGTCGTCCAGGAGTTTGTGAAACCGACTCACTCCGCTTCAAATCGGTACGAGTAACTCCTATCATTCACTGCATCTAAAAATTCTAAACATGTACTGCTCGAACTCCTTTTGTCATTACGTCAGTTAAAAATTGCTGTCCACGTTTTGGTAGCATCTTCTCTTCCTCCAGTTACTTTTGACAATAACCAGTCCTGCTGAGTTAGCCTCTCCCTTCCTCGCTCTCCCTTTTGCTCTTTCAAGTTCACCGTTATCCTCTCCTTCTCTTCCTCCGCAAGCAGCCCGAGTGTTGTATAGGTTCTTCAAGCTTGCGTCGGGGCCTTTTCTGTTTTAAACACGCTCCCTTTTTATATAATTTTCACTCTTGAACCTAGCACCTCTGCCGATGTACAGAAATAAATTCAACATACATAATAGTAAAATGTACAGCCCTATGTAAATGTATCACTGGATAATGAAGGCCTCACCATGCTGTGTTAGTCGTGGAGGTTGTTTAACCATATTTCACCATGCTGGTCAGTGCGGGTCAGTGAAGGGGAAGGTGGCCCATGATTGGTTCCGATATCACCCACCAATGTCAGCCATGGTCCATAATCAAACTCAGATACCCAGCTTCTCAGCTAACCAGTGCACCGCCCCCCCCCCCACCCCCGATGTCCCATACCCTTACCAACATGTTTCTACCGCCTGCTATTAGCCGTCTTACGTGAGGGTCTGCAATCTCCGCAATCCCACCTCCGACGCTTATCTAAAATTGCTGGCATATGTATGAAATGTTCCATCTCCGTTGTTCCCACCTGTTCCTCTAGCTTGGTTTTCCTCCCAGAATAATTCTTCTGCAAAAAACTAAATTGCATTCTGAACCTATTTCTGTTGTCCCGCACATGCAAACCTTTGAAAGATATTACCGTGTTTGAATTCTCCAGCTGTAATGCAAACTGTTAGTATCTCAGTCTTAGCATTTGGTGATATCCACACTACTTTACACAGTTTCACTTTTTATGTCAGAATTGGGTATTACAGAGAGCTAGCCTCCTGCCACGAACAAAAAAAACTCCAGCACAATTGCATCATTATTTAGTTCTATCCATGCTGGGTGAGCACATGTCCATACTCATCAGGCACTGTGCTCACAATTTTACCGAGTCTCTTAAACGCAGGCAAGCTGCTGCTTCTGTATTGCATCAAAGTGACGTGGCATGTTATCATGAAACAGCTCCATAGGCTTATCTTCAAAGCCTCCAATTGGTGCACAAGCTTTAACCCACATTGCATCGCCACACTAACTAAAACAGCGCATTCATCTACTGGCAGAAACTTAGTAACATGCTTTTCAATCTAGATTCAAAGCTTTCGTGGCTGCAGGAATTACTCTTTGGTTCTTTCGGTAAAGTCACGTCGAAAGAAATTAAATAAAATAATAATAGAACACAACGTTTTGATTGCAACACAAGCAACCATCATCAGGCACAATGAATGAGAAAACAAACATAGTTAACTTGGAAAAAAATGCAATACAACACAGAGAGTCGGCCAACAAAACAGTGAACACCCCACCTGGTTGATTACGTTCTTCCAAAGATTGCTAAATTTTAGAGACAAAACATAGACACGCAGACACACAGACAGACACACAAGCAGAGAGAGACTCAGACAGAGACAAACAGAGAGAGACACACACAGACAAACAGAAAGACAACGTCTCTGTGTCGAGGCCTTAAATAGAGAAAGAGGGGGGGGGGGCAGAGGGGGAGTTGTGTGGAATTCCTTCCCATGGGGGACGGACGAGCTGGACATTGGACTTCTAAACAAACAAGCACGGAGCGTTGTGTGGAATTACTGCCCATAGCGGCCGGAGAGAATGGACTTATAAACAAGCATGGTAGAAAGCATATTTAGTAAAATTAGGAAGTGAAATGCAATGCATCACAGAGAGTCGGTTAGCACACAGTTCATACATAACGTGGTTGATTACATTCTTCCAAAGATTGCTAAATGAGAAGTTAAGTCTCCTTGGTTCTTTCGATAAAGTCACGTAGAAGGGAAGTAAAAAAATAATAAAAATAAAACATAATAAAATAATTATCACGACGTTTCAGCTACAACGCAAGCAGCCGTCTTCAGGTGAAGAATGAAACACCGCCAAGCTTGGAGCGTATATATAAGCTGGGTTTGAGGTGGAAGAAGAGCGCCTTGACAAATAATTTGCATATCAAGAGGAATTTATCATATTTATGGGAAATGCGTAGGAGGTGGGAGGGGGGATTTCAAAGTCATATTATGCCCATGCATTATGCAGGATTAGCAGCATCAAAGGAAGGGGGTAGGGGGTAGCATTAACAAAGGGAGGGAATGTTAATAGTATGTAGAAGCAACGAAACATGTCAATGGGAGAGCGGTGGCAGGAGACCCGCAGCGGAGTAAATAATGCATTCCCTGTGGAGAACACAAGATACACATTCAATGCCAGTGAGTGGACTGCGGTCTGAAAGTCACCATAAACGTGAACAACAATCAGTTAAGATCCGAAATGGTTTATTACGTCCTTCCAATGATTGCTGAGCCAGAATCCATCTTCTTGGTTGAAATTGTATCTGTGTTTGTATATGTGGATCGCCTCATGAACGAATCTCTCATGGTAGCCAAATGGCTTGCAGAGAACCTCTGTCTTGGAGAAGTCAATGTCATGTGAGCCCACTGAATTGTAACAGTGATCTGCCACGGCTGAGGTGTTTGTCCTACCGTGTTTCAGGTCTGCTTTATGTTCACGGATGCGGTCCGAGACATATCGTTTGGTTTATCCAATGTAACTGCTACCACAGAGGCAACTTAGTTTGTAGACGCCAGGGTACTATATGTCTGGAACCACGTCTCTTACAGACGGGACCAGATCACGGATTTTATGTACTGTGTTGAATCGGACCTGGATCTTGTGTTTAATCAGGATTTTGGAGATCTTTTTTGTGACCCCAGCAATGTAGGGTAAGGTGATGGTTTTGAAAGGCTCCTCAACAGGATTCTTCTTGATGGTTGGAGTGATGGCTTTGCGAATTGTGTAGTCGGAGTAACCATTAGCCTTAAGAGCTTGGCGTACGTGTTTGAGTTCACTGGCAATGTGTTCCTGGTCGGAGATGCATTGGGTCTGTCTTATCGACAGACATGTTCTTCACCTGATGACGGCTGCTTGCGTTGTGGCCGAAACGTCGTAAGAATAATTTTATTATGTTTTATTTTTATTATTTTATTACTTCCCTTCTACGTGACTTTACCGAAAGAACCAAGAAGATGAATCCCTGCAGTCACGAAAGCTTTAAATCGAAACTTAATGTGCTTTTTCTTGAGCCACTCCTTTGTTGCCTTGGCCGTGTGTTTTGGGTCGTTGTCATGCTTGAATACCCATCCATGACCCATTTTAAATGCCCTGGCTGAGGGAAGGAGGTTCTCACCCAAGATTTGACGGTACATGGCCCCGTCCATCGTCCCTTTGATGCGGTGAAGTTGACCTGTCCCCTTAGCAGAAAACACCCCCAAAGCATAATGTTTCCACCTCCATGTTTGACGGTGGGGATGGTGTTCTTGGGGTCATAGGCAGCATTCCTCCTCCTCCAAACATGGCGAGTTGAGTTGATGCCAAAGAGCTCCATTTTGGTCTCAAATCACCACAACACTTTCACCCAGTTGTCCTCTGAATCATTCAGATGTTCATTGGCAAACCTCAGACGTGCATGTATATGTGCTTTCTTCAGCAGGGGGACCTTGCGGGTGCTGCAGGATTTCAGTCCTTCACAGCGTAGTGTGTTACCAACTGTTTTCTTGGTGACTATGGTCCCAGCTGCCTTGAGATCATTGACAAGATCCTCCCGTGTAGTTCTGGGCTGATTCCTCACCGTTCTCATGATCATTGCAACTCCACGAGGTGAGATCTTGCATGGAGCCCCAGGCCGAGGGAGATTGACAGTTATTTTGTGTTTCTTCCATTTGCGAATAATCGCACCAACTGTTGTCACCTTCTCACCAAGCTGCTTGGCGATGGTCTTGTAGCCAATTCCAGCCTTGTGTAGGTCTACAATCTTGTCCCTGACATCCTTGGAGAGCTCTTTGGTCTTGGCCATGGTGGAGAGTTTGGAATCTGATTGATTGATTGATTGCTTCTGTGAACAGGTGTCTTTTATACAGGTAACAAGCTGAGATTAGGAGCACTCCCTTTAAGAGTGTGCTCCTAATCTCAGCTCGTTACCTGTATAAAAGATACCTGGGAGCCAGAAATATTTCTGATTGAGAGGGGGTCAAATACTTATTTCCCTCATTAAAATGCAAATCAATTTATAACATTTTTGACATGCGTTTTTCTGGATTTTGTTGTTGTTATTCTGTCTCTCACTGTTCAAATAGACCTACCATTCAAATTATAGACTGATCATTTCTTTGTCAGTGGGTAAGTGTACAAAATCAGCAGGGGATCAAATACTTTTTTCCCTCACTGTATGTATGTTGAATACTTTTCGCACCATACATATACCATTTATATGTAAATAATAAAGAACTTATAGATGCAAATTTTGTAGAAAAGTCAAATTGATAACATTTTACAAGTGACTGAGATACAATTCAACGTTTTACTTTGGACCTTCCACCTCATATGTAAAGTAATTATTTGGCAGAATGCAAAAATATGTAAATGTTAACGCACAGCTCTTTGTCAATCTCCAACTCGATCAAGGCCTTTGTCAGTCGTGGAGGTTGTGTTTGACCTCTCTTCAGCAAGCTGGTGAATATGTGTTTGTGAGTTGGTCCTCCACCACCTCACCAAGAGGGCAGCAAGACCCAGGTCAAATATCTCTCTGGACAGGACTCGACCTCAGGAGCCCAGTTCAAAGTCACACCCTGCTAACCACTGCAACAACCACTCCTTCCGAAATTACAATATCGTAGTTTATTGTTCAACTAAACTAACGTTACAGTTATGCAATGCAATAGAACTAGACTGCATCACATTGATGTAATTTTAGTTGCTCCATAAAGTCATCGTCAGCTGACTCGCAATTTCACATGAAGCGGCAAGTGCCAGAGGAGAGAGAGCGAATGTAAGTTGCAATGCCAGTGAGCTGTGAACAGCTCAAGCTGTGAGAGTGTTCAC
The DNA here is from genome assembly GCF_965212315.1 of Lampetra planeri. NCBI lineage: Eukaryota > Metazoa > Chordata > Hyperoartia > Petromyzontiformes > Petromyzontidae > Lampetra > Lampetra planeri. The sequence goes on from NC_136110.1 coordinate 13,877,725, forward strand.
TAGTAAAGTGTTTTTTTCCTCCTCGTCAGTCATCCAGTTTAAACTGCAAATCCTTGGGGATCTGTGGGTAATGAGAAGATCCCCAAATCCCCTGCCACTGTGGACTGTAGGGTTTGCACAAAAGACAACGCTACAGAAGAAGATCACGCTTTCACATCAAGTTTCCGCAACAACTAAAAACAAAAACCACGCACAGATTCGTATGCAGCCCTTTAAGTTTACAGCAGCACAATCCTTATCTGCTGCCCAACAGATGCGTTAGGAGCCCCCTCTGGCTTGTCAGGGAGCTAATGTTGTTCCGACTATGTGGACAATGACATGCTTTAACCGAGTCCACCTCCACGAATTGTGTTCAAGCAAAACCGGCAATGAAGCCCCCCCCCCTGCCCATCCCCCTCCCACGTGACTTGGTGAAATGAGCACCTACAGCCAGATAAGGTCACCAAACCGTTGATTATGTCCTTTATATAATTTTGTCTGGACATTCACACTTTCTACTGAGATTCAGGCGTAAACATTATTTGTCCACCTTGAACATCAAGGCCCCGTATCTTACGTATAACACAGGAGAGAAAAACTATTCTTGATAATTTAGGAGCATCCTGGTTTTTCCCTGGAGCATAAAGATTCTACGGTGAGATTACCCAGATAATTGAAAGTACTGTTTACCTGTCCCATGGGCTTTGCACTGCTGATAAAATGGCTGAACTCACTTTCCATTAAAAAATCTAAAACTAATACAGAATAGTTTACACGGATGTGCTCACTGTCAACATGTGATGTTGTCACCGTAGACGCTGAAATAATAAACTCATGCGGTGAATTACAAAGGTATTCGATAGGGTGAACAAGTGGAGATAAATGCACATGTTGGAGCCCAAGTTCAAAAATTCTGGCTGCCGCCTTGACACTCAACAACATCAATAAGCCAGCTGTCGTCAGAGAGGTCATGTCTGCCGTTCTGCCTACTAAACCAACAGTAATAATAATGATGATTGATAACTCAATAAAAAAATACAATTATACAAGCCACTTAAAAAAAGTGACATGTAAACTGCCACAATTATAAAAACAAATCCTACTTGTAAAGTTGAAAAAGCAAGGCAACCTAATCAGCATTGATGAACCCGATGAGAAACGTTGGAAATGTCAGACACCGTTGTGGACCACTGTTTAATTTACCGAGCGTCAGGGAGAGCTTCACAGTAATCACGCAAGCTGTCTCCAGTTAACGGTTCTGCCGTAAATAAATATGCGGTAATTAAATAAAGTGCATAATAAATATCCTTCCATTGACCTTTTTAAAAAAATATGTGTCCTTTCCAAAATACATTAATTATTTCTCCAATGGACAATCGAAGTTGAGGGAGGCACAGCGTGATGCTACCTTCTCAATGAACGTTGTTAATCAGGGAAAACACTGAATCTTGAATTGCAGACATCACTCATTTTCCTAGCAACCACTTCCCCAGCTCTGACAATCGTTGGCACTGTACAACAATCCTGCAGAAAAACAGTGGTTTCCTCAGCCTATAACAGAACAGAAGACAGTATCACCTGTACAGGCCCTGTCAATCCACTGCTGGATGAAGGGCTCCCCAGGCCATTCGGGTAATTTGGGGGTTAATTGACAATACTTCACCATTCTGGTCAATGCGGGTTGGTGAAGGTCGACAGCATAGATGAGGGAGTATACAATGTAACGTACACAAAAATACCCAACTTTAGGTATCAGAATACAAGTGCTGAATAAATAAATAAAAACCTGTGGGGTTTTGGGCAGAAAACTGTTATCAGGCTACACTTTGCTGGTCATTGTAAACATTGAAATAACGCAACGCTGAACAGCTGAATGAGCAACATGAGCAATAAGCCACTTGTTTAAATTGTCCTCCTAAGTGCTTTCGCACACGAGACATACGCCGTGTCTGTCCGACACATACCACTGCATGCACAGTATGGAGGTGAGGACGAGCGAGGGGAGTGGTGGTGGAGGTGAGGACCAGCGAGAGGAGTGGTGGTGGAAGTGAGGATGAGTGAGGGGAGTGGTGGTGCAGGTGAGGACGAGTGAGGGGAGTGGTGGTGCAGGTGAGGATGAGCGAGGGGAGTGGTGGTGGAGGTGAGGACGAGCGAGGGGAGTGGTGGTGGAGGGGAGGACAAGCGAGGGGAGGATCTTCGCAGTCCTTCAAGTGAAGTATTCTGGGAGCCCGATCCTAACTCTTGCACTCTGATTGTCTATAAAAAAAACTGTCCGAGGTTTTTTATCAAATATTAATTGCATTTCTCTCATCTTTTTCTATTTTTGTTGATGTTTATACCTCCCCATCTGTTTTGATCCTCTTCCTCTGAACGTTTTGTTAGTTTATTATTCATGAGTTGTTTTATTTCCATTAATAGCCCAACTCTGTTACGAGAGCCACATCCTGAATTGGAAAAAAAGATCCTTTTGGAACTCTCATATATCAGTTAACCACTTTAGAAAGATGACACCACTAAGATGGCCAAAATGGCTCAGAGGTCAGAGCGCTGGGCTGGCACTGCTGAGATCTTGGTTTCTAATCGGAGTACCAGCTGGTAATTAAACCTGGTACTCAAGTGTCAACCATAGCCAACCGTTGCTAATAGCACATACGATTAAGTCAGTTGGCTACATACGGTGCGAAAGAAGTTCAACGTACATACTTACATGCATGATGGTTTCAACTCGGTCACCAATGACAGGAAGAAAAAAAACAATTATGTCAAAAATTATGTTTCACTTATTTTGGCTCAATTCCCAGCGCTGAGATTTAAAAATATTAAAAGTGTGACCTTTGCTGGGTAAAGTATAAAAATGATACTTGGATTTTTAGGGGGAGAAATCTCGTGAAAAATCTCTTCCACAGCGGTTCCCTAAACCATGAGGTGCACGGCTCTGCGAGACTCACAAACAGATCGTTTGTCCCATGCCAAGGCGCTGATAGCAGAATGGGAATTAGCTGGGAAAAAGAGACCAACGAAAGATGTAAATATTGAACCAATTTGACAGGTCTCTTAAATCGGTTCCGTTCCCAAAACAGCACTGCATTGCTTTAAGCCTCTCGTAAATCGTCCAAGGTATTTATACAGCTTAAGCAACAAAGCCGACCCCGTGTTGCATTTATTTAATCAACCATGTTGGACAAGGACCTGGATGTAGTCATAGGTGAATGAGCTGAAACAATCAACGAGCAACACTATAGCAACATGGTTGAATCGTGGATGGTAACCCACATTCTCTCAGTGGTGCCAGCACAGTGTCTGTACAAAATCGGGTTATCATTTCTTCCTTGCTAGTCGCTGCTACTTTTCTTTCTAAATCTCTTTTTTAATATTCTTTGGTTCTTTCGGTAGTCACATAGATAGAAAAATAATAATAACAAACAATAAAATTAATTTAAGAAAACCACAAGACAAGCGGTCGTCATCAGGAAAAAAAAGGGGGTTAGCCTCTAAAGGCAAATTGTTTATAAAGGTTTGAAATGGGCGTAGCCCAAGTGTCAGCAGCATGGGCGGGCAGCTAATGTTAATGCAAGTGATGGTACTAGTAGAGGGCGACGACGGCATTGGTGGTGGGTTTCCACCAATTAAAGGGCTGCCAAGTAATATTTGCACCTCGCTGTACACACTCGCACTGTTGACGGTTGAGGTTGCTGCAAGAGGTGATGGTACTCATATAGGGCCATGACGGCACAAGTGGTGAGCTTCCACTAATAAAGGGCTACTGCTAGTGGTGATGGTAGTAGTGGGCAGTGATGGTCCCAGTGGTGGGCTTCCACCAATTAAAGGGCTGCCAGATCTAAAATGGCAACATTCCAGCCAGTTATGACTTAAACTGGTTGATAACGTCCTTCCAGTGATAGGTGTTAATGGTCGGAGATACAGATAGTCCCCGAGTTACGATGGTCCGACTTACGATATTTCGATCTTACGATGGCGATAGCGATACGACAAATTAGTAAAATATTTTAAATTTCGCGCGGCAGGCAAATGCAGCAGCGTACGAGATAGGATACTGTACATTGGGACACTGCTGGAATGTACGCATCCCCCGCGTTGTGTGATGCAGATAGGATTGTTTACTGAAAAAAAATTATATTAAATTGCAGTTCATATAGGTAGGCTAAGAATTTACCTTGGTTTTTTTACTTTACACTTACTGTACAATACAGTATTGTAATTAATAAATACATAGAGTATATAGTTTATACAGTATGGTACTGTAAATTGCTCTGTTTTGCTCAATTATCGCCATTCTTTAAGACTCCTGGGTAGGCTAGGCCTCCATGGTGAATTTGATGGCTGGGTGTATGGAATTTATGTGGTTGAGGAATTGGTTCAGAGCCGGTTGGCCATGTGGCCAGATGACAAATGTGTCATCCCCGTACCTCTTCCACAAGTACGGGCGTAGAGTGGATGCCTTGATGGCGTCCATCTCAAAATTTTCATGAAAATATTGGCTACAGCCGGAGATAAGGGAGAACCCATCGGGGTGCCTTCAGTTTGTTTGTAGAATATTCCATTCCAGGTAAAGTATGTATTGGTGAGGCAGTGTCTCACCAGGGCTGGTACATCAGCAAACAATCGTTTGGCTTTGGAAGATGTGACGGCAGCAGAAGTCAGTGTGAATGCGATGGGTATTACCTTAGAGTCGTGGCATCTCTTCAGAAATGTGAGTGACTCGATCAGATGAGCTTTCTTGTCTCGGAGTTTGTTAAAATATTTTATGGTTATGTGGAAACCCTGCCCGTGGAGGAGGTAAAATATTGACTTAAAACTTTTATGACTGCAGGAATTCATATTCTTTGGTTTTTTCAGTAAAGTCACGTAGATATAAAAAAAGCAAATAAAAATGATAAAAAATAAAAGAAAAACAAACAAAAAACATGACGTTTCCATTGCCAAACAAGCGGTCATCATCAGGAAAATGGGGGTTAGCCTCTCAAGGCAAACTGTTTATAAAGGTTTGAAATGGACATAGCCCAAGTGTCAGCAGCATGGGCGGGGCAGCTAATGTTAATGCAAGTGATGGCTCAATGGTGTAGTGTTTTGATGAGGTAATTCTTATAGGATGGATGGTCGTGGGGATCAGGTTTTAGGTAGGAGTAAGTATGGGTTACTTTCCTGTGGACAGACTGGCTCATTGAGCCATCTAGTCTCTTTTTGATGAGGACATCCAAGAAAGGTAGCATGCCATCCTTTTCCACCTCCATGATGAATTTGATGGCTGGATGTATGGAAGTGATGTGGTTGAGGAACTGGTTCAGAGCCGGTCGGCCATGTGGCCAGATGACAAACGTGGGCAATAATCTCATCCACTGAAGGCACTGAAGGCACCCCAATTGGTTCTCCCTTATCTCCGGTTGTCGCCAATATTTTCATGGAAAATTTTGAGACGGACGCTATCCAGGCATCCACTCTACGCCCGTCCTTGTGGAGGAGGTACGTGCATGACACGTTTGTCATCTGGTCACATGGCCGACCGGCTCTTGGATGTCGTAATCAAAATGAGACCAAATGGCTCAATGAGCCATTCTGTCTACAGGAAAGTAACCCATACTGACTCCTACCTAAAACCTGATTCCCACCACCATCCATCCCAGAATAATTCCCTCATGAAAACGCTACACCATCGAGCACAATGTATCTCCGACCATGAACACCTAACCAGTGAACTCAAACACGTACACCAAGCTCTCAAGGCGAATGGATATTGTAACTACACAATCCGCAAGCCATCACCCCAACCATGAGGAAGGAGCCATCTGAGGATCCAATCAAAACCATTATATTGCCATACATAGCAGGGGCAACGAAAAAGATTTCCAAAATCATGAACAAACACAAGATCCAGATCTGATTCAAAACAGTACATAAAATTTGTGATCGGATCCCATCTGTGAAGGACAAGATCCCTGACATGCAATATCCCGGCATCTACAAACTAAGCTGTGTCTGCGGCAGCAGTTACATTGGGGAAACTAAGCAACACGTCTCGGACCGTGTTCGTGAGCTTAAGGCAGATTTGAAACATGGTAGGACCAATACTTCTGCCGTGGCTAATCATTGTTTTAATGCGGTGAGCTCACACGAAATTCATTTCTCTAAGACTAAGGTACTTTGCAAACCCACTGGCTATCAACAAAGATTAGTTCATGAAGCCATCCATATATTATGACAGACACAATTTCAACCGAGAAGATGGGTACAAACTCAGCAATCACTGGAAGGACATTATCAACCAGTTTAAGTCAAAACTGGCTGTAATGTTGCAATTTTAGACCTGGAAGTCCTCTAATTGGTGGAGCCCCACCACCGGGATCATCATTGCGCGACCATCACCACTTGCAGTTGCCCTTTATTAGTGGAAGCTCACCACCAGTGCCGTCGTGACCCTATATGAGTACCATCACCTCTCGCAGCAACCTCCACCGTCAACAGTGTGAGTGTGTAAAGTGAGGTGCAAATATTACTTGGCAGCCCTTTAATTGGTGGAAACCCACCACCAGAGCCGTCGCCCTCTACGAGTACCATCACTTGCATTAACATTAGCTGCCCCGCCCATGCTGCTGACACTTGGGCTACGCCCATTTCAAACCTTTATAAACAGTTTGCCTTTAGAGGCTAACCCCCTTTTCCTGATGACGACCGCTTGTGTTGTGATCGAAATGTCGTGGTGTTTTGTTATTATTTTTATTATTTTTATTCACTTTATTATTTTTATTTTATCTACGTGACTTTACCAAAAGAACTAAATAATATTAATTCCTGCAGTCACGCAAGTTTTAAGTCTCTTTTAAATTTTTATTCCATTACTCCCTGTCTTATTTATCTGTATCCCTTATTTTAGTTTTTACTCTGTCTCTATTTTCTTCGTTAAAATAAACTGCACTCATTGTTGCGTTCATTCTAGGTCCAGCTTATAGTTTAATTAAGCAATTGGTATTTGAGTAGATAGGGGACCGACTCATCTCATCACTGCACCTTTGTAAAAACGTGAGTGGATGTGCTGTGACCAACAACTCAGTAATGTGTGAATTCGTTTCTGCTTTCTGTGTAGTGCAACCCAGTATCTCAGCAGTCCCGTGTCATAACTCTTAGCATGGGCAAAGAATCGATGCCGTGATTCATGTTGTTGCCTCTTTTTTGTAAATTATTTGTTTGAATGACTTACACCAAAGGGATTAATTCATGTAGACAGACGGGGCCGTTTGTTGGGATTTTTAATTCACACTGCTGCAAACACAGCAACGTGAGATACATAAACTGGGGCCCCCATAGGGGCCTCCGGGGTATCCATGGGGGCCCATTGGCTCGCCTGGGGTTGCCCCACTATCGCACTCATCCTCCGTCTCGTGCCAAATTAACTCGATCATGGCAAGAGCCTCGCGGATGCTACGGTTGCATTTTTATAGACACTGCACAGTCACACCATCGACTCAAAGCAGAGATGGTGGTAAATTCTGTGAACTTGGTCACATTTTCAAAGGAAAACAAATTGATCACAAATATTATCTACAGCACAACGATGCGAAACAATTACAAGCATCCACTGGATGCACATATGTTCAAACGCATACACCCCCATGCCTTAACATGAAAGCGTATCTTTACTATTTTAAATTGGGCTGAAGTGGTCGATAAAAAAATCCTAAACAAAATATTTGGTGATACTAAATTGCCAGTGGTGCACAAGCACAATTCACATTTTAAATCAACGCATACATCAATAAAATTTCCTGAAATTTCAATTATATTATAGGTGACGTTTTGGGAAATGATTGCTCACATACATTGATTCACAGATGATGAAAAAGGGCCACAATTTACGTGCTAGGAAGGGCCATGTATATGCTATTAAGAATGGATATTGCCCGAAACGTAGTCTGTTACATACATGTTTTTCTCTGAAGGTAGTTTTAATGATGAATGTGTTGAGTTTTTTTTTTTCATTATAAAGCTGACTTGCTCACATCATGTGTCACTGGGCCATTTATCTCAAGTGCGGATCCCCACGCCTGCAACAATGTACAACAGCGTTCCCCTTCCATTGCACACCCAAGGGGTCTCCCCTCGCACAATCCTCTCAAGCCAGCTTCCCTTGCCAATCCTCACCCTCAACAGCAACTGTCAACATGATGCAGCCAGGCGGCCTGTGGCCATGCCCTTGACCTTTACTACCCGTAAAGACAGCCTGGCACAGGCAGGGTCAAAAAAACAGAAACAAGCCAATTGCCGTAATGCCACCATTGGCAGTCCTGTGTCATACGAGACAGCAAGTCTTGACTTACTTTCCTGGAGTACAATCTGGTTAGATGCGAAGTCATCCCTTCAGTACCCCAAGGTCATATGAGACACTTGGCAATAATAAAATATATCTTTGCGTCTTGAACAAGGGCCTCGGAAGTCTCCACTCCAAATAGTAAGATGGGAAGCAAAAGTCCCTTACAACATGTGTCTCTGTCTTGCTGCTTAGGTAGCAGTGGCTCCATGCCGTCTGGTTGAGCGATTCCATTACACCGTAGGTCAGTTCCAGTCACCTAGATACGTCCCAGCCTGAACCTTCATTGCTCTGGAAAACACTGCCAAGTTAAGTGAATATCCACAATGCCCGCATTCCCACCACACACACACAGTCCAGCATCATCCAAAGAGTCATTGAAAACCGGTGCCTATAACCCCAGTGGCTTCACCTCCTCATTAATAACCTCGACATCCAGCACAAAAAAACATCCCACGACTCGGCAAAAGCCACGGTAAAGGCTGTGCGCGTCATCCCGCTGCATTTTGCACTTTCCTTCATAAGTATTCAACGTGTTCTGCTTCCACCACATTTTCACTTTCAACCAATTCGAGCCCATTAAATTAACTAATTTTAAATGGCACACACGAAGCAACATTAAGGAATGCTCACATTTCCAGAGAGATTGTTAAAGTTCTTGTGTTACCCCTTAGGAAATTCCATTACAATGTATCATTTAGCCATGGATCTAAGAATGTCCAAATTACAACCTTGAATTGAATGAATTCTATCAGAATGCAAGTAGCAATTATATATATTTTCATACGCACTTTTACCAATCCATGTACTTGGTCATACACGTTTTTGAAAACTATGGCGATGCAGTTAAACAATGGAACAAAAGAAAAAACAATTAAAAAAGTAGATGTTCACGTCAATTATTTTCTTCTATAAATGAATAAGTGTGACAATAACCAATCGCAATAATAAATATGAAAGGCACATGACACCAAGCCATGTTTTGATCCAAAATGAAGTGTAAATTTTATCGGTGATTAAATATAGCTGACACGTGTGAATTCCACTTCCATTACGTGCCCTTCAACTCACTTTCTCCCCGTACATTGTGATGTTCTTGTGACACTTGGGAGCATCATGTGATATTTCTGTTGAGCACAATTATTCCAAATGCAGTACATATTAGGTCACTTTCTCTCGTGTTGGGGTTACAAGGGTGGGCAGGAACAGATTGGAGGTGAAGACTGCGTGACTCACGGAGGTGGAAGAGTTTGATTGGTTGAGCGCTCTAGCAATTGAACAATAAACGATATTTTTATATTACCAGGTAAGGCCCACTGAGCTATATAGACCTTTTTCAGATGCGACCTGGCCACAAATTATAGCTCAAGGAAGTGGCTTATCACGTGGAAATGTATCGCAGCCAAATACTCTAAACACATGATGTTGATTCTAAATGTGGTGGGGAAAACCAGAGGACCCGAAAAAAAATCCACACGACCACAGGGAGAGAGACATGCAAACTCAAAATATACAGGCGCCATCGTCGGGATCAAACCACAACCTCCTGTATACCAGACGAGGTAGTCGGTGTCATGTGCCTGAACAATGATATGTATGGTACAAAATAATAGCTACAGTATCAGAGTAATACACATGCATAGTTTAGATAAGATAATCTGAAAGCGATGCATACAACTATATTAATCTCTCGCATACAACAACATATACAGGAGCTCATCTGTGTCTCACCATCCGTAAATAGTATTATCATTTTGATTTAAAGCTTTCGTGACTGCAGGAATTCATACTCTTTGGGTCTTTAGGTAAAGTCACGTAGATAGAAAATTAACAGATCACGACGTTTCGATCACAAGACAGGCAATCGTCTTCAGGTGAGAGAGAGAAAGGTACTGAAACAAGGTCTTATATAGGCCTGAGATGGGAGTCCCCTCAGGGTAAGAGGGCGGGGCTAGAGATGGTCTCCCTGAGGCTGTGGAAGTGGCTATTGTATTGTGAGAGATGAGCATGTCAATGATGCTTCGGTGGCAGATCGAGTAGGACATCCAGCCCGTCAATACAAAGACATCCAACCTAGTGATGCAACTCAGAGAGTCAGCTAACATCGGCAGGAAGGATGGAGACATCACAGCAGGTTAAGACTTTACCTGGTTAATCACGTCCTTCCAATGATTTCTCAATTTGTACCCATCTTCTCGGTTGATGTTGTGTCTGTGTTTAAATATCTGGATGGCTTCATGGACAAATCTTTGATGACGTGTCATTCGAGAAGGTTGTAAAAACCTCCATCATGAAACACGGCGATATATAACTCTGCTGAGAATCATTGCAGATTGCCAGCTGTGCTATGGGGACCACCCTGCAGGTGTGTTAGTAACCTCGGGAAGTGGGTGGCCGTGGTTAAAGGGCCATGAAACATTACTGATACGCCTCGGAGCTGAAGGCCATAACAGGCTCAGATGCGCACCGAGTGGAGAACGTGGTTTTTTTGATGACCGACGTGTTAGGAGCATTGTGGACGGTTGGATAATTGGCTTCCATACTGTGCAGGACTGTTGTCTGAATTGAAACACGAGATGTTGGGAGATGCCCATAAGATGTCCAATGACATAAGGTGTTAATGATTTTCTGTAGGGTACTTTGACAGAGAAATTAATTCTGATTCGCCAAAGGATAAAAAAATATAATGAGTACAAGCAAAAACTGCAGTAGTTTAGTAAGTGACAGTGCAGGTTATGATCATGTTTACATTATGAAATTGCTCTTAATGTTGTGTTCATAATAAAGAGCACAAATAAAGCCTGAACACTGTTAACTGCAAAACTATATGCTAAACGGATTTTATGTTCAATCAATTTAATCACATTGGCCTATACATTCCTAGAAATATTTCCTGTATTTTGATATAGCAGAGGCCCACCAGACAATGAAGTCCCTCCAAACACTGTACCGCAATATTTTATAGGAAAAACTGTATGAGGAGTTCGGCAACACAGATGAAAAGAACATCTCCAAGGTAACACACACATATACACTTGGGGGCCGTCCATAAATTACATCATGCGATTTTGGACGATTTTTGACCCCCCCCCCCCCCTTCGTCACACGGCGTCACAAAAAGTCAGACCCCCCTCAAATATGACGTCACAAAGCTCTGCCCCCCCCCCCCAAAAAAAAAAACATGCTTCAAATCGCTTTAAACTATTGTCATTGTAGTGCGTATTTAAGGTGGCGCTGCACTCTGATGTTGTAGGAGAAAACATTTATTAAAAATTTGACCCCCCCTAGGTGTGTGACGTCATTTATGGACGGCCCCTTGAGGGAAACAATTAATCAGCTGTTGATGCAATAGGCACACACACTGGCACTGAATGTGAAACATTTGTTACGATATGGCTTTAAAAACTGTTTTTGTTGTTTTAAACCTTCAAAAAGAGTGACAGTAAAAGTGCAAACAGTGTGGCGTGAGAACACTGGGGGAGCACGTCAGCTGTGAGGCCTGTGATGACTTCGTGTGCCTGTAATGAGGCAGCAGGATCGCTTTAACAGGCCGCACGCCCTGCCGGGAAGACTCCTGACAACAATGGCGGCTCGTGACATTTCCAATAGGTGGGGCTGTTCTGAGTGGCCTCTGAAAAGATGGTGTTACCATTAAGAATAACCACATCATGTTATTGGCCTTCCCGTGAAAGTGACATAACTATCTTATCTCTCAACGGTAGGCATTTATAAACAATATAAAACAACAAAGCACTCAAATCATGTCCCCCTGACCTTCAAGTCCACACTACACAACCCTTTTGACACTGCCAAAAGTAGTGAGCTGCTATATTTGCACAGTGCAACCTGGCGTTGTGACATCGTCTCTCATTACAGCCACGGGCGCCTTTTTCACCGCCCCGAATGAGTCTTAAACGGCGTGGCTAACATGCGAAGCTGCGAATTGCAATGACTGAAGGGACATCTCTCACTCGGACGATGCCTTCACAGCCGCCCCGAGACCCCCCCGAGGCACAAATCAGACTGTGGTGTTGTAGAGGTTTCTAATATCAACAACTTAAATTGTTACCTTCATTAGGCAATTCACGTTGAAAGAATCATTACATTTTAAAAAATGTTGAACAAAACATAATTGCTAGAAAAATGTTTTTCTCATCTCCAGCTGCTTGGTGAGGCGGCGCCCCAACGCCCCTATTGGACGAACCGCGACTGAAATAAAACTGGTGCTGAAAAACATCTGTCTGGAAGGTCCACCGACCTAAGATGTTTCGTTTTTACCGATGAAACATGGACCATGGTTTGAATTTAGTTTTTATTATATATAGTACAAAAACGTTAGGTAAAATTATTATTATTTTCAGATGTTGTGCCGGTTGATTTTTTTTAGGAACTATTTGATCCACACTAAACCTGTAAATTGTAGAAATAGGAACACATTGATCGGGGAACAAATTACAAGCATCATATTGACTGTTAAGGGCTGATGGGACGTAGAGTCAAGGATAGTAATGGAATGGCAGTTAAATGAGGGAGGGGAACATGCCTGAGAGGAGCACTCTGACGATGGGGCAATTAGATCAGCTCAGGCGCAGGTGCAAGGCGGAGCTGTGGCATCGTGACTCGAGGAATCGCGGAGGCTTTCATAAACCAGTGGATAAAACGTGTCTAATGATTATAAACATCATGCTCTACTAGATGACAGGCTTAGAGATGCCATGGCATTTTAGGGCCCAGTAAATGCAATATCTTTAGTTGAGTGTGGAGACTGGATTGGGAAGGGGCGCCAAGGATGTGAACATGCATGCATTTTGTACACAACACCCAGAATACAGACAGTAATTTATGCAAAGTGACAGGAAATTTGGATTGGGTTAGAGCCAAAGTGAAACAGAGTTGACGCTCACAACTCCACTTGTACCGAGCAATACATAAGCAGTGCAGATTGACCTTCGGCTTTATTCCAGGTAGAGTCGTTTTGCTGGAGGTGGAAAGAGAGATTGAAACTCAAAAAGTAAAAAAAAACAACACTGAATCGATCAAACGCAAGCCAACTTCCATCTATTCAACTATTCCACCTTGCTCTAGCTACGTGTTTTGTTGCAACGCAGCAGGTATGCGGAAAATTAATCTTCAGTCTGGATGTTGGTTCCCCCTGCTCGGCTAATGCTAAAGAAAATGTCCAATAAGAATACATAAATACAATCTGATTGCTACGTGTTCATTCAGTGACAGAGGAGATGCAATAAAGCCAAATTGCTTGTGGTATAAGATATTGTACAACCGGTGCAAACCGACATTATAATAAATGGAGGGTGTTTTTCTCACAAACCTCAGATAACATCGTGGCTGCTGAAAGAGAAGCCCGTGGCAGACACTTTGTAATGATTCCAAGGTCGCCCAGAACTTATTTTGGTTTATTGATGAAATCATTACATTTCTAAAAGCGACTTTCTTGTACATATATTTGAAGTATTAGGCACGTTTAATACATATTTTGGAACTTATTGCAGAAACGTACTTTTTATGGACAAAACCAGACATTATGAGTGAGATAATGTCCCACAACCGACAACCGAAAGGGTAAACTGGTGGTGGATACTACGCTTCGCCAGAACTTTACTTTACAATTGTCAATGCACAGCGCAAAGAAAAATCCGCATGTATTCCTTGGTGCTCAATCAGACATTAAGTCGCATGTTGTGCTATAAACATAAGGACTTGAAAACAAGAAGAAAGATATTGTATTCACCTGAACTTTATTGTAACACTTTTGTACTATTCACGAACAGGGAAAATGTTAAGTGATACAACGCAAGGGAAATGCCAAACTCCTGAACTGCACTCATCACAGGACACTTCTCCAATGTGAATGCAACGGTCTCCACCCACCACACCCCAATACGTTCAGAGAGACATCCTACAAGACGAACGCAACACGCGAACTATATTTTGTGCATTAGGAACACATCCATCAGCAACTTTCAACAGACCTTCACATTCTGTGCAAGCTGAGAGCTGGCCCGAACGGGGTTGCCGTTCACAATCTCGATCAGTATGAGAATAGTTGAAGTACTTGAAACATTTGTGAACACCTGGACAGCTTTCTACTCAACATGTCCGCCACCACGCTGCATTCATAAGGGAAATGCTATTATGTGCATTGCATTAATAACCTGATACATCACAGCTCCATCTAGTGGATGATTGTTACACAAATCTTACATTAAACTCAGGGATACGCATTATCTGAGCTAACATTGAAACATTTATGTTTGGTGGTGTCCATCTCCTTTGGTGGCTCTGATCGGGTGATGTAGATTTCACATTCCTCTTGCAGTGCCCAGTCTAGTCGCAAGATGACCACTGAGGACTTCCTACGAAGTAGAACTCAGTGCACGGACTGTGGAGGGACGGTGGACTGAGTCCCCTTTCGAGTGGGAAGCTAACGTGGCCCCGCCTTACTGTGTAGCAAGGCCTCCCACCTCATGGCCACCTGCGAATCAAAGTGTGGATCATATGAAAGCCAGTGCAGCTGCTCGCTGTTATTCACCACGGGTCACCAAGACAGACTCCTTTTTGCTACGAATCGCTTCCACCCTGTTATTCAACCATCATTGTTCATGGATTCTCACGCCATTACACCAGGCCAATCTGTAGCGTTGGTTTTTCTCGTCATTATCCTGATGGTGACACTCGATGAAGGGATTGAGATACAATGATCCAGTGGCTCAATCGTCAGTGGTGTATGTGTAATGTTATTGTTATTATTTCATATGTTACATGTTTAAAACTGTAAATTGCATTACAACCGACACACATATGCCTCTGCTGACCAATATAATTTATTGAATGTGCATTGGTTATAAACATAACGACGTATTGGATATTTAGCTTTGTAATTTTGAGACTGAATTACTGCTGTTCATTTGCATAAAGTATGTTTTTTCAAGCAACTCATTTGTATTGGCGAATTGCATCATTTGTTAAACCTTACACTTCGTATTCCCCCCACCAAGTCTCCCTTTAAAATGTGTGTTGTATCCAGCCAGTCACCTGGTAATAACAGCTAACTCTATTATACTGAATCAATTAAAACAATATATCAAAACTTTATCACAGTGCTCCAATATTACAGGGAACATTACTTTATTACTGTTTATTTTATGTGTTTCATGGCACATGATTCACCCACACATCTCTCCTTTAATTTCCACATTATTATTATGAGCTTGCAGCAATACATTTTATTCATTTATTGTTTTAAAATAATCATATGCGAGCTGTAGGTAGTTGATCATGCACACGTGCCTTTTAATTGCTTTTATCCATTCAGACACAAACCAGACCAGACAAATGCAATATTAGTGCAGATATTCATTTAAAAAAAACATCAATAAAGGATATCAACAGGTCTGAAGGTTTTTTCAGCATGATCCCATATTAGAATGCCTGGCCAAGATCATAAACTTACATTTTATTTTTCTCAGTCGGTTTTAGCCACTGAGGTCGTGACAGGTATATTTTTTCAATCCTGTTGCGCCGTGCTCCCTGTACCGTTCCAGTTCTGCTGTAATGCGCACTGATGCCTCCTGTACTGAGGGAGATATCGGCACGTAAAACAAAAATTATTGATTGATGATAATACTCAAACGTTCACACAAGACAGCTAAATCCACTTGCCACTGGCCTCGTCGTGGCTCATCTGGTCTGATGTACACGACGATACCCGCGTGATCCACCAACCCCACGGCTAAAGTGCTCATCTAAAAAAAAGTGCCACCACAGGCCCTGAAGATATCCAGTTGCACAAAATATCCAGTTCTAAAAGGTCATCACATTTATTATCTGAATCGATAACCATTCAATAAACCACATGTTAGAGTTTTCATCTGTCTGGTGCCTATGCACAGCTTAAATGAAGAAGAGGATATAATCAGGTATGCTTGCTGATATAAGCAGGTGTGCGTGCTGAATTTTTAATGTGTTCCTTCACTAATCAGCAAAGTCTGCCAAAAACGGGTCTTACAGCAAAGGTGACAGGCAACCTTAACTCCAGCAAATCTAAACACAAACGTATCAAGATCTTCAACCAGTATGCATTACAGAACTTCAATTCTCCTTCATATATAGTCATTTACTTTTTTTTATTCAGTATTTTTGTGTGTGTTGGAGTCAATATATTTTTAAGACTTTGGATTGCAGACACAACCCAACCCTATCTCACTAAGCAGCAGACTGCAACAGGCACCGCACCATTTGTACACACATTTTGTATTCAACATACTCTGGATGCGCACTCCTTGTTGTTTTACCGTATATTTTATGCCATGTATTTAAGTGCACAAATGTTAACATTCGTATTTTAAAACATTTATATTTCATAACCCGAGTGCAGCAGACCATTATTATTAAATTAAATAAACCTACATCTGAGGGCATGAACAGGGAATATTAGCCTACGAATGCTATGCACTGCATCATTGGAAAAACATTTATTTCCCCCCCAGTCCACCACACTGTTTGAGGCTTTAATAATCCAGTGGTTGAATATATTCTGAGTTTGTCTTCTAAATTAATGTAAATCTACTACTGAGGAGTTGATAGTACCCTCCTAGGTTAATCCAAAGCTGCAAAAATGATCTAATTAATGCGTGCACTGGTAAGTGGGAAGGAATAGACTAAAGTGTGAGATTTATAAGAGGCTGGTAAGCCAAATCACCATGTGCTACTCACCAGGCAAGGTCACCTTATTTATTCCCTTCACACCAACAACATTTATCAGTGGCGGATCCAAGAAGGTGTCCACCCCAAGGAAAGACGGTACACCCCCATCACTCCACAATCAATATACGTTTTCACATGGTGTAATGATAAGTCGATTTAAGCACATCACACTCGACTTGCTGCAATATTTTCCCCATGCGAACGCACATTTCACTTGACTTAGTGCGAAATCCACCTTGGAGGGGCGGGATGTTAAAGAGCCGTGACGCCAGATTCGAGACGTCAGATTTTAGCTCCACCGCGAAGTGCGGGTGGAGCCGCGTGCCTCGCACCCCCCCAACCCCTTCCGCCGGGGGCCGCTACCGTCCACCTGCGAGCGGACACTCACAACGCTCAAACACCCAATTGCTGCAATAATTTGTTCATTATTATTGTTATCAATAACGCTTACTTAAAAAAAATTGGCAACTAAACATTTTATTTACTCTGACAAGTTAAAAAGAGCGGATTCCAACACCGATTGAATAAATGGTATTCCACGTGTAATTACAATTCACCAGAGGTGTGGACTCGAGTCATGTGACTTGGACTCGAGTCAGACTCGAGTCATGAATTTGATGACTTGCGACTCGACTTGGACTTGCATAACAATGACTTTGTCCCACCTATGAGATGTGGACTCGAGTCATGTGACTTGGACTCGAGTCAGACTCGAGTCATGAATTTGATGACTTGCGACTCGACTTGGACTTGCATAACAATGACTTTGTCCCACCTCTGCAATTCACTGTACGATGTGTGCATGTTTATTGTTGAACAGTAATACAAATTTAGGAGATCGTCAAGCCATTGACAGATGAACATCCCCTACTCCTCCTCCTGCGTCAGCGATCGGGTGGAGCCAGCACCGGCTCAGATATCACTAATCACTGATGTCAGCCGTGGCTGAGAATTGAACTCAGATAGCTGGGTTCACATAGTTGAGTGCGCCAACCACTGCACCACCACTCTCCGCCCATTATAACTGTTTACCTTGATCTATTTTTGATACATTTTAACCAGTCGGGTACCTTTGAGCCAAAATCCTAGTTGGAGTGGGATAGCAGTTCAACTCCGCGTTTCACCTCTCTAGGATGAATACGACGAGTACAACTGCATATGAAGTTAGTCGTAGTTGCCGCATGGTGTGTAGGGCCCCTGCGATATGAATTTTTTTATTTTAATCACTGGCTCAGAGCCGAGAGAGGAGATGAGCACTGCCCCATGCTCATTAGTGGTGAACACTTTGATTATCGCACTTTGCTAACGAATGCCTGAATTGAGCATTGCCAAACTACTTTGTATTCAAACACCTGGATATTAAACACACACTTCAAATGCATTAATCAAAAACACCACTAATACTATAACTGTTTTTAAATATCGTGCGACATATACTTGGATAGCTAATATTATAGAAAATAGCTTATATACTTCAAAAGGTAGCTTAATGTGAATATTCCCATTACCCTTTTTAGACAAGGCTGCACAGAGACGATAGTATTCAGTTGATTGGTATATTACCATTAGTAGGCCACATGAAGCAAGTGCTGCAATATTCAAGATTAAACAACATCAAAGTGCCTGTCCAGCAACAGCATCACAAGATTCCATCACACAAGGGAGGTCATGGGGTCGTGTTCAGATTCTGGTCGATGTCCTATTCAGCTCATTATCTATGCTAAGTCAGCAGTGGTTGTTACCTCATGGAAACAATTGCCCCAACTGTAGGAATATGGAATTTCCACCACTGCCTCGGGGCTGCCAATAGAGATGACCATCAACCAATGATCCACTGCACGAGGATATACCGAGACTCGATTTGTTTGCAGCTGAAACACTCGGTCACTATCAAGAAGGATACGAAACACACACATTTTGAAACATTGTAACAGACACGCTTTGGACTTTCAAGTGAACAAGAATCGCCATCTGAAGAATGTAATATATTGAACTAAAGAGTAATCAATATTGTGCAATGCTTATCAGTGAATGGTGAGGGGGGGGGCAGTGGCACAGTGGTTAGCGCGCACCGTGAAGAGTCTGGCGGCCTGAGTTTGATTCCTGGCCACTGCTAACATCAGTGGTCAAGTAATATATGACCTGGTGATAACCCTTCCTTAACCGACTCATGCCAGCTAGGTTAAGCATGGCCATTAACCCCCATGATTGACGTGGCATAGGATAACGTCATCCAACAGTCGATTGACAGAGGCCTGTAACTTTATTATTCATAATAATTATCACTGAATATTAAAATTTAATAATCAACACGTATATTTTATTTGATGTGCATATCTCATCAGAATAAATTATTATGCAAGTATTAACTGCATATAAATATCAAGTCAAAATATCAACAGGCTCATTCACTGGTCAGTGGTCATTCTTGTGGGAAGGCCTAAGCAAGTGGTGTAAATTTCACATTCCTATGCCAAAGATCCTTCTCTCCATAGGATAGCCACTGTTGATGTCACACAAAGTGATATTTATCACGAAAGAGATTATGGGCTAAGTCGGGGGTTGGCAACCTGCAGCTCTGGAGCCGCATGCAGTTCTTTAAGGACTGCTTCGTGACGTTATTCATATCAGAATCGGAATATTTATTTATACTGGAGGAATCCGATGAGCTATAAAGATCTGTTTGACAGATGTCCAGTCGGGGTGGGTAAGACCGTTACAAAAAGAAACAATACAAAACCATGATTGGAGTCCATTGCAGCTCTTGAAATAGAGTTTTTTTTAACGAATTAGAAAAAAATGGCTCATCTATTAATTTTTGTTGCCAACCCCTGGGCTAAGTCAATCCGCAACCAGGATTTGAACTTGGTTCCTTTTGGTTGCGGATTGATAATTCTGCCACCCCGCCAGAAACAATACTGTAGCATCAGCATCATGTCCTATAGCTGGGATTCTAATATGATTTATATTACAGTGTTAAAGTGATCCAACACAACAGCTAAGCTCAAATCTACATCCTGACATGGCCAGGTCAAGTGATGATTCAATGAACATGTCAATATGAAGGTTACTTCATATTGGCATTTCAAAGGTCATAGAGCACTTTTGTCTGAAGCGCTTCCTTCCCCACGTCCCTGCGACGGAAATAGTCAAGCCATTGTAGTCGGCGTACTGGAAGTTCCACAGCATTGAGATGGTTCTAATAAGGATCATGGATGACCGGTGTGCCGCAATGTTTGTTGGTCTAGTTATTTCAGCGACCTTTGACATCATCGACCATGAGATACTCAATGGGCGACTAAGGTCAAGGTTTGGAGTATCGGGTACGGCAATGGGGTGGATTGAGTCATACCTACATGGTCGATCACAATTCGTAAAGCTAGGTGACAGTCATCGATTATGCAGTGCCTATTTGGCATACCAGAGGTAAAAAATCAGAGGTTCTGCTGGTTGGCACTCAGGCTCAGGCGAAAACATTTGTGGGAGGATCAGGTGTGGCGGTCACGGACCACAGGATTCAGTTTTCTACTCATCTAAAGAGCCTGAGCTCCCTACTCGACCAGATGAAGTCGTTTGATCACCACATGCAAAATATAGTCAAGTCCTGCAATTTTCATATCAGGGCTATACGACACATTTGACTACTATTGAGTCGTGACGTAGCCAAAGCAATGGCGTGTAGCATAGTATCGACAAGGCTCAATGATTGCAACTCATTATGGGATTTCTGGCAAAAATATTGTACGACATGTCTTGGCACGTGTCGTGATGGGTACTGCAAGATCCGACCATGTCCGTCCAGTGGTCGCCAAGCTGCATTGGCTTCCGGTTGCTGAACGAATACATTGTAAGGTCGCACTCATTACACACAAAGTGCTTGCCACAAATGAACCGCACAACCTTGCTGATCTCGTCAAGGAGCATAAACCATCATGCAAACTCCGGTCATCCTCGCAGCAGCTTCTGGCTACTAGCCATCAAACAAATATGGTCACTGCATCGCACGCTTTTAGATTGGCTTCTGCGGCCGTCTGGAACGATCTTTCTTCGGATATTAGGAAGTCACTGGAGCTATGCACTTTTAAATCTAGATTGAAACTCATTTATTTAGAAATACTTTTTGTGTTAAATTTGTTGTCCATCCCCCCCACCTCCGATTAGCACGGTTGGCTATGTACAGTGTGAAATGAGTATAACATACACACATACATGATGACATTTTTATAAAGGCTTTAAGTGCTCACATATTTGTGTTCTTTTTTACGTTAAAATAACCAGTCATACGCTGCAATTACAACTGCTTTCGTGCTCATTAAAAAATTATATGTATATCTTTGACGTAAACATCATGAAGGTTTTCAAAAGAAATATACCGTGTGATATAAATCAATGTACTGTAATATAGTTGTCCCTCATACGATTGTATCATGATTGGAAAACCATATAGACATCGTGGTTATTGATTGAATTTACCATAGACGGCTGTGAATGGCTACGAACGTGGTGGGGTGCGCGTGGCCGTGGGAGTCTGGTGCTGGACAGCAGACGTAGGACTGTGAGTTGCCGTGTGACTCACAACAGTCAACTCCTCTCATTGGCTATTGACGCTCACGTGACGGGAAAGTTCGATCAGCGGAGGTTTCTAACGCCCCGTGTCGACATTTGTGCAATATCGACATGTTTTCATCCCCATCCTGTCAGCTGAACTGCCCGCCTGGCGCAAATCATTGCAGTGCAATACTGGTAGACTAGTTCCCGATCGACACAGGACACCGCAGCATTGGAATTGCAAGGCAGCTGAGAATATTATCTCATAGCAAGTTGACGTTTTGCATTATGCAGTACAAATAATCACTGTTTTATCGTCATTTTACGCACATCGTCAATAAACTGCTGGATGAAGGCCTCCCCAAAGCCATGTCCGTCATTAAGGATATTTGACCATATTTCACCACGCTGGTCAGTTGAGAGATGGTGAAAGGGCTGGACCCAGGACCGGTTCCAATATCTTTCATCGCAGATGTCACTGCATCAATTGTGTGGTGCACACTCATCACAGCACCACCGCTCCACATTTCAGGCAATGGCCCTGCTTCAGAGCAGACATTCATGGTGGATAGAAAATTTGGACTGCAATATAATAATGCTTAATTACTTGGTGAATGTATATAATCACTGCATTTGTCAATGTGTAAATTTGCGTTATTGTTTGGGACCCAAACATGTTCACACGACGACTGTGTGAAAACGTTCCGGTGTTTTTCAGGCAACTCCACTGTAAGACGCAGCTGCTACCATCCTGCGCCGTCTCGGTCAAAACCTTTTAGCCACCCTCGCCATACGCCCTGAAGGGTCCAACGCCTGACACATCAGACGACTGTTATATATCGTTTTCCGTTGGAAGGCGGCGTTAATAAGCACAGTGGGCGAGGTGTTATTGGGCCGTGCTTGTGCACCACTGCTAATGCCAGTCTCTAACGTTTTATGTGACGTTAAGCGGCTACCGGGATGACAGTTAACTAATTTCATTATCTTAAAAAATGTAGTTATCCCTTTACATTTTTGTAGCGACTGCATTGCTCCTCGGATGACTGGACCGAGTAGACGGTTCCGTACGTGTACGATGCACAAGGAGCGGCTGGGCTGATCAATGCACGGTCATTCCTTCAGTGAATTACTCAATGTCATGTTCTGTAAAAAGGGCATTAGAAGATCCATGCATAGGCCACTGCGTCCCAGGCTCATATCCATAATCCTACGATCCTCCCCCCCCCCTTTTTAAATGTCTCAAATATACCTTGCAAAAAATGTTATGTAATACAGTCGTTAACATTTGTCTCCCTTGCAATATTACATGCAACTAATCGTATGTAATCATCACCTGGATGATTTAAGGGCATCGAATACAACAAAAATTCCGATAAATACAAATAGATGTGGTGGTTGACTTTTAAAGGGAAGTCAGGTCTGCATGAGTGGACATGACCCCTACATAACCTTGGTCATGCGATTTAAAACGTGGGTATGTTGAAAGGGGGAAAAAAAGGGTTTTAAATGGGCAAATCAATCTCACAGACCGATTTGAATTCCCCTTTCCTCGTGTGAACACGAGATATTGCAGTAGAATTCAAATTATAAAATGTCGAAGTTGATCTGCCAGTTATGTGATAGTGGAAAGTCAGTGGACAAGGCAGAAAAAAACAAATTAATCCTTTCTTCGTGTGAACATCAAAAGGGTGAAATATATATTTAAATACAGCATCTAAATGTGCAAATTAAGTTTTTTGCAGGTATATATAATTATGTATTATATGTATGCCATATGTTATCTTTGACCCACTGTGTTTCATATTGGTAAATCTATAACAACGTTGCCTTCTCTGCGCACATGTAATGATTAACGCTTAACATTTTACCGACGCTGATGAAATAATTGCCGTAGAAATTAAACGGCGATCGGCTGTGGAGCAGCCGCGCGTCTGTTCAGGGCGTTTGCGCGTTGGATCAACTGACACGTCACCTTTCCGCAGCACCATGGGGTGCCCGTGCCACTGCACCTGTGCCTTTAGATGACTTCCCCCTTCGTTAATCATGATTTCACACACGTTCATGTTGCGATGGATAAGCTATAGATCAGTAGCCAGGACTTAAATTATATGGGATAGTCTTCGGCGTGGATGATATTTTTAACCAGAAATAATAATTTAAAAAATCGTAATAAAACTTTATTTTCTGCAAAAAATGATTGCATAGAGGAAGCCAGTCTCATTTTTATAATTACAAACTACAAAATAAAATCTAAGATCAGACTAAAATATAATATAAATATATTATATCTTTCCATACCACTGAATGTCACGTCATTGGAGGGATGATAATCTCCATTCATGCATGGAGTGGAATGTCCACATTCTTAGGGCTGAGGGCAGTTTATCCACAGGAGAATGATTGCTGATCTCCAGCCAACAAAGTGATCGGTTATTTTATTGGCCCCATAAAGATGACGGCCCGAGTAAATTTCTGGCTGGGATTTGAACACTCAACTTTTTAGACCGTGAGTCAAGCGTTCCTCCGGCTGAGTCACCGTGCCAGCAGTGGTAGTGCCGTATTATGAGCGATATGTTCGTCGGTACAGCAATCATATTTCGATTACGCGCTGTTTATAAGCGTTTGGGAATCTGTGTTGTGTACATTACACACCCCCACAAAAAAGTGGAATCTCATTTCAACTCCACCATTTTCCTTACAAAGGTCAATGCAAATCTACTCATGAGCTGGAATAAATAAGAATGAAGCAATAAAAACACAAACTAAGCACACCAATTGCAATACCACAAAGTGCCTATATTTATCCGGCTTTAGCACCAACTGTGTACGCTACTTGCTGGCAACCTTCGCTGCATCACAAATGCAAACAACTGCAATTTCATGCATGACGTTTTGCAATAATAAAAGGTGCTCACCCCACTACCAGATAGCCCCTCCACGGGGAATGTGGCCTACTCTTCCACGCTCGTCAGCCTTCTTTGTAGAGGTGGCACTCTGCTGAAAATGTATCCCACCACACGCGACCGGCTGACGAACTGACTGGTGCATCCAACTATGCCGCTGGATGGACAGATGGGCGGGGCGTTAAGAAACCTGCTTCATTCTTTCAACTTCTGAGCCAGGAGCTCAGATGTAACCGGCGACCTCTGGTTATCGTTAAATCACAGCAGCAGTATCCGTTTGCAACATCATGACAAGTTTAAAGCCACAAAATACAACCTCTCATTATAGCCATCAAAATATGATACCCGTATGGCACATCACATGAGAAAAACAGGCGATACCGTTTACATAAAAAAACTGATTAATGAAACAACAATCATCATAGGAGGAATGTATTATATACATTTGTACAGGATTTACATATGTAATGCATAAACGCTGGGCCGAACACAGGGACAACATGACACGGCATCCGCATCAAAGGGACGATGGACGGGACCATGTACCGTCAAATCTTTGGTGAGAACCTCCTTCCCCTCAGCCAGGGCATTGAAAATGGGTCGTGTATGGGTATTCCAGCATGACAATGACCCAAAACACACGGCCAAGGCAACAAAGGAGTGGCTCAAGAAGAAGCACATTAAGGTCCTGGAGTGGCCTAGCCAGTCCCCAGACCTTAATCCCATAGAAAATCTGTGGAGGGAGCTGAAGGTTCGAGTTGCCAAACGTCAGCCTCGAAACCTTAATGACTTGGATAAGATCTGCAAAGAGAAGTGGGACAAAATCCCTCCTGAGATGTGTGCAAACCTGGTGGCCAACTACAAGAAACGTCTGACCTCTGTGATTGCCAACAAGGGTTTTGCCACCACGTACTAAGTCATGTTTTGCAGAGGGGTCAAATACTTATTTCCCTCATTAAAATGCCAATCAATGTATAACATTTTTGACATGCGTTTTTCTGGATTGTTTTGTTGTTATTCTGTCTCTCACTGTTCAAATACACCTAACATTAAAATTATAGACTGATCATTTATTTGTCAGTGGGTAAACGTACACAATCAGCAGGTAATCAAATACTTTTTTCCCTTACTGTATGTTCTCCATTTTTTGAGTATGGGGTTTTCTCCACGTTCTCCAGTTTCCTCGAGTAGTATAAAGAACACGTACAATGTTTCTGGTATTGGCCAAACATCCCAATATTTTCCTGGGTAAGCAAGCTCAATAATGCATTTAATTATTTTTTAGTTATGTATTTCCAATCTCTTTGCTGGCATTTCCATCTCTCTTCATTTTGCTCCTCTTCGTCAACATGTCTTTTGTGGTTTAGGTAATTAATTCATACGAGATACAATTTTACAATTTTAATTAAAAAAATATCAATCAGACTCTTAAATAAACGCTGCCCTTCACATTATGAATGAAGGGAAAGCTAATGGACCAGATGGTATTACTAAACATCCACAAAGAAATGGGACAATTATTGTAATAAATGTATCTGACCTATTCACTAAAATTGTACCTCAATCACAGAAAGATGTTTCTATCATGTTTATAATCACAAAGGATAATGAACCTCTCATCGCATATATAGGAGTTGGTTCACAAAAATTATTGGGAACAACAAAATTGAACATCATGGGACCTCCTTTTCCAGTACCAAAATATGAGAATAGGTTTTCCCCTTCTATCTGGCAACAAACAGGTGTTAAGATGTTACAACACCAAACTGAAACCTTTTACAAGGAATCATGTCAGCATTAACCACAATACTTGTGGTCAGAATGCAAACAAAAAAACACTCCGATAATATATGCTTTGTCTTTGAAACTGATTGGTCCACACCAGAGACAGCTTTCTTTTGAGCCTAGTCTTTGGGCTGTATGCATTTTGGCGTCCTCTGGTCTAACACCGTTTTGAGACGAGACTCAAAAGAAAGCTGTCTCTGGTGTGGACCAATCGGTTTCAAAGACAATGCATATATTATCAGAGTATTTTTTTTTGCATTCTCACCACAAGTATTGTGGCTATTGCAGACATGATTCCTTGTGAAAGGTTTCAGTTTGGTGTTGTAACACCATAACATCTGTTTGTTACCAGAAAAAAGGGGAAAACCTAACAAAATGAAACGTGAAAAAGAAAGGTTTTTCAACCATCAACCACATAGTATAATACATCAGACTACTATAGCAAAGACGAATGAATATAAAATATCATGAAGCCTTTCCAGACGACGAAAATCATTTGATTCAGTGAAAGTAAATGCATTCATCCAAGCTGCCGTAAACGAAGGCTTTATTTTTGGGGTTTTATAAATTATAAAAAACATTTATAATGATGAGACACCTATTCTGATATTGCATGAACAAAATGCGTGACAACACAGAAAGGGGAGTCAGGCAAGGATATATACCGTCACTAAAGTTATTCAGCGTCACATTTGGAAGACGATTTATGAAAATTGGATTCGGGAATGAAGGCGTAAACATAGGGGGATGATTAAAAACATCTCAGATGTGTGTATGACATCGTAATTATAACAACCGCTGTGGAGATGGAACAATGAGATCAGCTCATGTGCACGAGTGAGATGGATTGTTGCTTCACAGCACTGAGGGATTTGTGACAAATTGAGGAAGCCTTCATCCAGCAGTGGCTGATAAAAATTACTATAACATGAGAAAGTTTTACGATGCCACTTTATGAAAATGTACTAGAGCTTAATGCATCTCCTTGAAGTAGACCAACTTCATATAAGTAAAACGACTACGGACTCGAGCTTTAGAGGTTTATTTTATTGCATGTAATGTAGCTTAGGACAACGCCGTCATGAAATAATGCCGACGTGGAGGTCGTATAACCAAGCAGACCGCGATGACTTGAAGACAGTGATGACGTGAAGACAGCGACGACGGCCCGAGTCCCTCTCAACAGCCCCGAACATGCCTTCTTGCCCAGCTTTTTTGCTCATGGATTTTCGGGGGAATTTCTCCAGCTGTCTCTTTTGGACACTGGGGAATTTCCCAACCAAGGACCTCTGGGGAATTTCCCAACCAAGGACCTCCAGACTTGCTGGCGCCTTGTCTTCACATCAAGACTTGCTGACAGTCCTGCATTCATTCCAACATATTATATCAATTTTCATAAACGTTCACCAGCCTGTAGTTTAAAAAAAATACATACTGTGGTGGCATAAACAAAGCAACATTTCCCCACATTTGTTCACACAGTGTGCTGAAAGCAAAAATCGATTTGGTGACCACAAACCTGGGGAAGGCTGATGAATTGAAATCAGTTCAGTTAGCAGTGCGCCAAAGCAATTGTCATAGAGAATAGATCTCACCTCAAAATGTACAGAGTAAACAAGTGGCAGAAACACCCTTAACGTTGTTTATTAACCACCCGAAATGCTCCACTCCAAGCAGAGCCCAGATTTCATCATCTTGTCAGTTAATGGGACAGGATTGAAATAGACTAGAACACGGGATACCCACCATGCAATTGGGCACAAACGTGGCCATACTCTGTTGCACCCAACCGATTCGAGTTCTATATTTTTTTCAATCCCACAATCCAACATTAAACGGCTCACATGACCATGTAGATTGTGTACACTACGTCATTGTGTACATGTGTGTATAAAGGCAAGTAACCCCCCCTCCCCAGATACAGGATAACAATTAAATGCAAGAATCAATTATTTTAAATCTTGCATTCTGTGGTATCGTTCGTATCTCAGTTCTTTTTTGCGACTCAATTAATGTTCAACATTCAGGGCTGCAATTTAGTTCAACATTCGATTTTATTGTCCCCCCTATTCACTGTTTCATTTGTATTGTTTCTTTCTTTACCTCTCATTTCATTTTTGATTGTGAGAATCGTTTTTTTATCACATCAATTCATCATCACTTACCTGTTGCCAATACCTGCATTATAAAAGCCCACTGAATGGAAATAAGATGCATGCATTGCCATTTAATTGAATGGAAGACATTTTTGCAGCCTAGGAAATCTCGACTTAAATCTTGACTTAAAGCTTTCCTTACTGCAGGAATTCATTATCTTAGTTTTTTCGGTGAAGTTACGTAGATATGATTGTCATCGCTTGTGTTGCGATTGAAATGTCGCAGTTTTTTTTATTTATTTTTGCCTAGGAAATGTCTATTTAATCCTTAATTCATTGTGTCAACATTCCAATGAACGGGATTCTGCTGGATAAACGTTTGTCTATCATATAATTCTACTCATTTGAATTCAATCCAGGAATTACCATTGAAAGTAGTGGGTATTATTTGACATCCACGGAATTTCCATTTCAATGCCGATTCCTGAAATCCCCCATTCAAAATGACATCCAAATGGTGATTCCAATGATCACCGCTAGGTGGCAAAGTCATCCTGTTGAGATTACACTCAAGCGAATGGGCATTTTAACGCGGCAATCGCCCATAATAATACACTCCTTGAGCCAAAAACTTTGGGAGTGCCAATTTATTTATATGGCGAATAAGAGTGAATTATTTGATAACCGCACTCATTTGAAATACCTCTCGCACAATTCACTGTTATTGGCCACGTAAAGAAATTGGAACCACTGAAGTTATTATGCCACCCCAGGTGGCACCGACGAGTGAGTAATCTGTTCTGGGCTCACAGACCAACCGCCAGTGGTGGAACCGCCCAACCTCAGCGCCGAAATGAAAAAAAAACACTTAAGGCCAGCCTAGATTACGAAAATAGAACAGCGTAAGAGAGGCTACCTGAAGGTGAACGAGCTCTGTGGAAGCGAAATGCATGTTACAATATACATTGTGAATTAAGATAAACCTATTGTAATGTCAAATTGATTAGTTGATTCTGAGCGTTTTACATTTTTGTCCATACTTTACACAGGTGCAGTGCAGCCAGCAGTAGAGATGCATTTCGAATTATTACTCCCTTCTGTGCACGAGTTGTTTGTCGGCACGGCAGACAGCGACGGAGAGCCATGTTTCCAAGAGAGGTTGCGAGGACAGAAAGCCGCCAGGCTACTGAGCGTTGCTCTCACCACAACTCATGCACTGGCTAAGCACTGTGTGTTTAAATACGATCCGTGTCACAGCCAATCACATTTATAATTATGTCAAAACTGACAGGTGTCTGCCCGTTACTCAAAATTTGTTTTATATCTTAGGCGACTACTCGTACGTTATATTTCCCGATTAACTACGACCAATAGGAAATGTGGTCAAAAACATCACTTTTAGGCGAGTCGGGATTTCTAATTTGCACGGTTTTTCCCCTGGCCAAATGTCTCAGATTCGTCAAAGGGAAACGTTTTGTGCTCACAGTATAGGAGAGCGGAATTAGAAGGTGGTGATGTTAACGCAGTGCACTATGGACCCGACAACCCGAGTGCGAATCCCAGCCGCAGCTAGCGTCACCAGCGAGCAATATTTGCACGAGTCCTGGGTAAGTAACGCCACTTCACCAACTCGCACTGGCCAGAGTGGTGAAGTATGGTCAAAACAACCTCCGCGATCGCCAGGGTGTGCGGACGCCTTCATTCAGCAGTGGAGCGGCAGGGGGCTGTAACTGTGGTAACTCGATTCCCTTTGACGAATCTGAGACACATCACTAGTTGCGCTCACTTGCCAAGTGATCGCAGCAAATAATATATTTAATAATTAATCATATATATTTTGAAGCAAAGCTATCTGTGAACATACGCAGGTTAGACTAAATGACATTTAACCCGACTTCATACCCAGATGTAAGAGGGAAGGACCGAAATAAGAAGAGTAGGATCTAAGGTCATCGTTCAAGGGCTCTCTAATGGGTGTCCTCAGACCCCCGGGGAGCTGCAGGTATCATTATGGGGTCCGTGACAGGCGAAGGGGGTCCCCGCAGGGGGTCCCGCAGAGTGTCTGGGTCTTGCGCTGCATTCTACCTCTCCACTGGCCGCGTTTCAGCCTGACCAATGGTGCGCTGCCGTAGCCACGCGATTACATTCCATGTCGCTGCATCACGCGGGGATGCTGTCGCGTTGTAATGGTGAGCACCGCTGCACAAATAACAAAGAAATTCAACGCATTCATCAGCAGCACTGCCTCAGAAGCAACACCAACACACTGTTCACTACCGGACTTGCGATGCAGAGGTCGCCGGTTCAATCTCCCGTGACAGCAACAGCAGCAGCAGAAGTTGAAAACAATGGGGGCACGTTTCTTAAACCCCCCGCCCCCCACACCGTCTCTGTCCACCCAGTGGTGTAAATGTATTCACCAGAGTGTGTCCATCGGCGGGTCACGTGCGATTGGGTAAAGTGTGGGCCACCCCCACCTCGACAGAGATGTCTGGTCAGCGTGCAAGAGCAAGCCAGGCGCTCTCTGGAGGGGTTCATCTTGAGCTCCCTCGACCGGAGGCCCCTTCCACCAGCAGAGGCAAGAGCAAGCTACTGCACCAGCTGTGCCTTCACCCCCTGCTACACCGCACTGCTGAAGGTGACGGCGTTTACGAATGGCTGCGAAGGGGTCCTCGGTCCAAAGCTGGGCTGCGAACTATCAAGAGCATGCCATGGCGAGTTGACTTCAATTTGCCCGGTAATCTACAAACACAAGTAACAGCTTTGCTTGTCGAGTCCAGAGGCTTAAAAACAAACAGAAGAGACTGCACAGGTCATAGATGATTTTTATCAAACACTGGTCAATGAAAAGCAGCCTCCTCCTTGCGTTAAATATCTAAGGCACTAAAATGAAATGTATTACACTGGTCATATCAATAAGAGTGCCGCTGTTGATTCTGAAGCCCAATTTGCTGAGTTCAAAATGCAATCCATAGTATGTGACACGAATATTTAATATACTTTTAGAGAGAATGACAGTCCACCACACGGTACTGCAAGAGAACGAGCAAAGCTAGAGCCGACCTAACCACCCTGTTCTGCTCCCCGTTTAAATGCTCCTTTTTGGGTTGCGAGTGACTAAGCCGTCACTCTCCGCCGGACGACGGGTTTATGAATCACACGACGGGTGTCTTCGAGGGAGACGACTAACGGCGGCCAAGTCATCCCCGGGCCCCCCGGCATTGCAAGCTTTGCAGCCTCTTCCGTGGTTGCGCCGCGTGCACAGCAGCCACGGCGCTCTCCAGCCTTCAACCGGCATCAATCGCAGCATTTTCAGTTTCAAACTTTTAACTATTCCAACATCCGTTGCTTTTCATTTAATGACTCCAACAGCTTCCATCCTTAAGCGTTAATGAAAGCGTGTTTCGGTCGAATTCTGTTAAGAGACTGCTCTGCAACACTTCCAACGCGGGAAAACTGATAGCAGTGGGTGGTACCTGCGCAGACATGGAACGCGCTACTTGCATCTGCAGAACACTTGAATACGAGTTGCCGCTAATGAAAGGTGAAGGTGCGGCCTTGCAATTGCTTCTCACACCACTGCCAGCAGAAGGGCCTCCCCCAGCGCGAGCTCTACATGGTATTTTGTCTACTCGAACCACGTTGGCCGGACGTACTGGAAGATACTTGCTATTACGCTCTGTTAAAAATCATTCAAGATTCAGGCACGCACATCCTGACCTCGTTGTACGCGATCCACACGCACAGACCCACAACAGTGGGAACGGGAAGAACCTGGGGGAAAAAAAACAACATTGGACGTTTAAACTACTGTACTGTACGCAACAAATGCCCAATCTCATCTGAAACCTCCCTTTCCTGGACAAGTCATGGAGAGGGTAAAATTCTTATCACACCTCTCCCCCATGTGTGCTCTCCATTCCAGCAGCCAATGCTTTCCTGCCAAAGCCCCGAGCCAAACTGCACGCCGTGGGAAATCGCTCCCTCTCCTCTGCTGTGTCCACAGTCGAGAACCGCTTACTCCAGCCACCTGAACTGCCATCTCCCTGCCCCTGTTCGAGTCCAGGCTCAAGACCCACCTCTTCCGCTATGCCCAAATAATCCTCCATTCCCGGAGATACCGATCCCCCTATGTGTCTTGAGATGCAGTGGCATATGGAGGCTCTTTAAATCCAAATTGTAATGCATTTACCTCGGATTGCAATCGTTCACGTTGGAAGTGGATAAGGAGTATATTTAGTTCAGTTTGGTGAGAAGATGATTTGGGTGTACAGACACCAGTTTTACTGGTAGGAACCTCCTGGTTACACCAGCCCACAGGAGATTATTGTGTCCGTCGTGCAGGGAGGGGCTGGGTGGGGAGGGAGGGGCTGGGTGGGGAGGGGAGGGTGGGGAGGGTGGGGCTGAGTGGGGAGGGGCTGGGTGGGGCTGGGTGGGGGGGTGGGAGGGGTGGGGCTAGGAGGGGTGGGGCTGGGTGGGGAGGGGCTGGTCACCCCGTGGTGCCCTTATAAAACTCAACGTTTAACCTACTCACGCCGGCTTGTGCCCGCCCTCACAGTCGGGCATATTTGCGGAATACACCACGCCGCCGTTGACCCTGGCCATTGACCGAGCAAGCCAACGTTCCTACCAGCTCCCTCCGCAGGAATGTGTTTTATTATTCCCCTGACCTGCTCATGTGGCTCTTTCACCCTCTACATGGCCACGTAGCCTGGCGCAAGTGCGATGGTAATATCACCACCACTTAGCAATAAAATGTGTTTGCTGTCGTGTGCATACATGTAGGAATTTGTTATTTTGCAAGTGCCAGCACGTTCAGCGCGAGTGTTGCCGTGGGTTCATTTGTATTGAGCGAGGCCTGGTTGTACCTTGGGCTGCTATTGAGACACACCATTCAAACTAATAGTCACAATAATTATAATAGCACTTTGCCAATCTACCGCTGAATGAAATCCACCCCATGTTGTGTTGGTCATAAAGGTTGTTTGGCCATACTTCATCAAGCTGGTCAGTGTGGATTGAGAAGGAGAGACTCAAAATGGGTTAACATATTGCTCACCACTGATGTTAGCTGTGAATGGAAACCAACTCAGGTCACTGGGTGCATAGTGCAACATGCTTACAAATGCGCCACCGCTCCACCAGGTCACACAATTCGACCTTAAGGCCATGGAACGCGTTTGCTGCACTGCAACCGTCATACACGTACATTTTATCGAGTGCTTTTATGGCAATGCTATCTATTGGATTGTGAGAGTATCCGCGTGGGTGTGCACAATGACTGGCGTACGTACCAATGAATCCTATCAAATTATCACAGTGCCTATAAATAACTGCAGCTGCAACTGCTCTCCCGGTTTTTTGCCACCTCCTCACGCGTACGGTGACTCGGTGTCACATGGCCACGGTCATCCACGCTCCATCCGGAGAAGAGTGCACGGCTGTCAAGGAAGATGCACTCACCGTGCATGCTGGAAATCACCCGCACTCCCAATCCTGTCACTGTTTGCAGAAATGTATCAATGGCTTTTCTATTAACACACTGTCAAGTGTTTGATGTTTAAAGTTATCATGCCAAGTAAGCCAGTTGCCACGCCAGTCGATGCGAGTCTGTTAAAGCAGACGGGGATTAGCAAATAATTAGGCATGCATAGGGCAGCACATGCCAGCATGTACCCTCTAAAATATAAAATAGAAGAAACTTCGAGACAGAATAGATCCAAGTTAAATAATTGATATAATTACTTTTAAGTCAATATTTCAAGTACAGAAACACAACGTGTGGAAGTGGAAAGTCTGCATTTCATGTAAAACTAATTTATGTACAACCATCGTTCAAAGTTCAGTTTAGAATACAAATGACAAATGTCATGGGGACACTTCTCTTCATTCACCCTGCCATGCGTGTTTGCCATTCTTGTGTGAATAGTCGTAACAATGTGTGTTTAAACACAACGTTCTGGAGAATGTTTTTTTTTCAGTGGAATGAGAATCAGGTGGTCTAAGTGTGGAGGAGAGACAGGGCGAGAGCCCAGTACGCAGGTGTGCAGTACCAACGTCACCTTTGTCAGCATGCAGCTCCCTGTGCATCTCCGTCACCGAGATTAATACAATACTTTACTCGATGTTTGCAGGTACACGAGAGCGAGGATACGTATACTACCTGGAGATTCGACAAGCAAAAAGTCTAACAATAGTTTTGCACCCATTAACATTTGGGGCATGCCAATATTATTACGTGTCCAGATGCAGTCAATAGGCTGAGCAAGCCTCTGGGTGTGATACGGGTTGCTCGTGATCCACCGAGTGCTCACATGTGCCACAGTAGAATGCAAGTGTAGTGACGTAAATGGAGTCACTATGGTGTTTAGCGCTAGGTACTGTCACAAGAGTGGAACTGTGTGTCTTGAGCCTCTCCCTGGCACCAGAGTAGGCATGGCATGGAAGCGGGCCCTAGAGGGCATGGTTCTGATGACGGTCAGAGAGAGGGCAAGTAAGGACGTGACAGTCTGGGTGAGCCCGAGAGGGCATGTGACTGGGACAGGGTAGCGAGAGGGCCCAGAAGGGGGTTCGAGGGACACGTGATGTTGGGTCGAGGACCTTCTGTGGCCGAATCTGGAGCGAGGCCACGCTCGGTAGCATAAAATGGAAGTCCCAAGAGTGATCGCGGTCTGTCTGCTGGAATGGAACTCTCGCTGCTACGTCTCTTCGGTCTTCTGTCGTCAGTCTTCAGTCTTCGGTCGTTACGCTCGGCATCGTGGATCAGGCAGCGTGTTGCTGACCTGACCCATTATGTTGGGGTCCAGTTAACTAGTGCACGTTTATATAGGAACCCTGTTGGGGTATTGTAATAAACGTGTTGACTCCAACTTCTAGTGTGTATCTCCCTGAAGAACACTACACAAGTAAGCCGGCGAATTGACACTCGCAAGTCATGGTAACCCATTATACATGCACAGGAAGCACCGCGTCTGAGCAGAACTTTTTGGTAAAAATGTACACAAGTCGAGTTACGGTTGGAATCAAAAGTATTGCAACTTAAAGAGATCACCCACAGTCTTCGTCATATTCGTCTGTTGTTACTCAGCCTGCAAGTCATAATAAAACAAAGGCCAAGACCTTTCGGACCAGTCTCACAAATATAACACTGTTCTTTTTATTTTACATTTCTGTGCCAACTATTTTAAGAAATGCACATGTTTCATTTTACAACTTTTCCTAACGGCTCTTTTAAAATGCAAAGCAAATTGGACATTGCTCAATGTGACCCACGGGGTCCTTTAATGATGCAAAATGCTGCTGTCAGGCTTTTGACTCGTGCCCTGAAACGAGACCACACACCACCCCGATTCTCAAATCCCCGTTCTGGAGCCAGTATCTGACAAGATGCGAAGCTCTTGCTGAAACAACATTCTGGAAGAACGATTCTTCATCTCGCGACATGACAAGAGGCACTCAATTATAAAGGCTGTCTTTGATTTGTCCAGCCAAAAGAGTGTGTGCTGTGATTTTAAATAAACACATTCAAAAGCCTTGCATTTTGACATTCAGCGAGTATGGTGGTATTCAACTAACACCGTGATGTTCAAGTATATTCTGCAAATATACTATAGTATTTTATTAACCTTGCTCTAACCGATAAAAAGAAAACACATTGTTATGTTGTCACTCAAGCTCTGT
Organism: Lampetra planeri; assembly: GCF_965212315.1. Taxonomy (NCBI): domain Eukaryota; kingdom Metazoa; phylum Chordata; class Hyperoartia; order Petromyzontiformes; family Petromyzontidae; genus Lampetra; species Lampetra planeri. The sequence goes on from NC_136110.1 coordinate 13,913,760, forward strand.
TTTTGTATTTGTTATAGCATTATAATTCAATAATAATCTGGACATTTCAAAGGCCTAGAGAACAAATTGCATTGCAACTAGAGGTTTGCATAAATGCATAAATTGAAAGGCCATGACCCTATTTAAACAACATAATGTTAAATGTAACGAACATAATAATACAGGTCAAGACCCTTAGTAGCTATTCCAGATAGACCAAATGTGTCTCCTTCACCAACCTTCACTGACAAGTGTGAGGAAGAGTTGTCAAACAACACCCATAACTAATCCACCGCCAGTACCCGGCATTTCTAGATCCGTCAGCAATGGCACTGGCTGGGAATGTGATAGCGTAGGGGATCCTGAGAACAGGACAGCTTCTGAATTTGACCTTTGCTACAATACCAGACTCGGGATCTCAGTGGTGGCAGCTGAGTGGGTTGAGACTCGCAAACCTCTACATTTGAGAACCTGGTTTAATCACATGCGGCCAAAACCTGAAGTCGAACCCAGGCTTTCAGCAGTTCCAGCTCAGTGCTCTGAACCTCTGAGCCACTGCACCAAACTTTCTTTATCACGCACATTAATTGTTCATGAAGATCTTAGGAACTGAATTATATAAATATTAGACTACACCATGAGTAAACTGGAGTTAGAAAAGGTTTATTTCTCCCATTAATCACATATATGCAACCATTTAATATGTTTCCTTGGATATATTTTTTAAATACCATTATGATCGTATAAAATAACACCATTTTAAAAAGGAAGTCATCCAAGCTCTTGCAAAACCAAGGCCTAATTCTAAACATTTATTTACATTTTTATATTCTTTGGGTCTTTCTGTAAATCCACGTAGATAGAACAAATAATAAAAGAATTTTAAAAATAACAATATCACAACGTTTCGATCGCAACACAAGCAATCATCATCAGGTGAAAAATATAGCGGGAGAGCTGCTGAGAATATATACAGCAGCTCTCCCGCTATATTTATTTTTCACCCGATGAGGATTGCTTATATTTTAGATTTGAAGCTTTCGTGACTGCAAGGATTCATACTCTTTGTTTTTTTCGGTAAAGTCACATAGGTAAAACAATCAATAAAATAAATGAAAACAACTAAATTAAATCACGACGTTTCGGAGGCAACAAAAGCTTCCTTCATCAGGTGTAAAAAAGGCACAGCAAAATAACTGTAGCGAGAGTTATTTGTGATGAGGCATTGTTATATCGGAGGAGCCAAGGAGGACAGGCGCAGGATGGGGGGAGGGGCAGGAAGGTGAAGGTGAAGCTGATACTACACGACGGAGCCACGGATGGGGGAGGGGGGACGCAGAGCGGGGAACAGTAGCGGTTGAGGTTTAACATGGTTAATCACATCTTTCCAATGATTGCTCAATTTGAATCCATCTTCTCGGTTGAAATTATGTCTATGTTTGTATATCTGTATGGCCTCATGGACAAATCTTTGGTGGTGTCCAGACGGCCTGCAGAGTACCTTGGTATCAGAGAAAACAATATCATGATCACCCACAACGTTGTAACAATGATCAGCAACGGCCGAAGAATTCGTTCTGCCGTTTTTCAAATCTCTATACCATAGGGCTCATTGCATCTCTGACCAACACCACCTGGCCAGTGAATTAAAACATGTACATCTGTCCCTCAAGATGAACGGATATTCAGACCATACTATCCGCCAAGCTGTTTCTCCCACCATGCAGAAACAACCACCTAAAACTCCGATAAAAATCATCACGCTGCCATACATAGCAGGCGTTACCAAAAAGATTTCCAAAATTCGAAACAAACACAAGATCCAGGTCCGGTTCAATACAGTACACAAAATCCGTGATCTGATCTCATCCATAAAGGATGTCATTCCGGACTTACAGTACCCCGTTGTTTACAAATTGAGTTGTACCTGCGGTGACTGCTATATCGGGGAGAAGAAATGACATATTTCGGACCGAATTCGCGAGCACAAATCAGATTTTAAACACGGCAGGACGAATTCTTCAGCCGTTGCTGATCATTGTTACAACGCTGTGGGTGATCATTATATTGTTTTCTCCGATACCAAGGTACTCTGCAAGCGGTCTGAATACCACCAAAAATTTGTCCATGAGGCCATACAGATATACAAACATAGACATAACTTCAACCGAGAAGATGGATTCAAATTGAGCAATCATTGGAAAGATGTGATTAACCATGTTAAACCTCAACCGCTACTCTACCCCGCTCTGCGTCCCCCCTCCCCCATCGTTGGCTCCGTCGTGTAGTGCAGCTTCATCTTCACCTTCCTGGCTCCCCCCCCCCATCCTGCGCCCGTCCTCCTTGGCTCCTCCCCCTCCTCTTACCCTATATAACAATATCTCATCACAAATAACTCTCACTACAGTTATTTTGCTGTGCCTTTTTTCCACCTGATGAATGAAGCTTGTGTTGCCTCCGAAACGTCGAAATTTAATTTACTTGTTTTCATTTATTTTATTTTATTGATTGTTTTACCTATGTGACTTTACCGAAAAAAACTAAGAGTATTGCTTATGTTGCGATCGAAACGTCGTGATATTATTTTAATTATTTTATTATTTGTTCTATCTACGTGGCTTTACCGAAAGACCCAAAGAATATGAATTTCTGCATTCACGAAAGCTTTAAGTAAATTTATTTTAATTATTAACAAAAATATTACAATTAAGAAATAGCTGCATTGAGACTGCATAAAGGAGAGCAGAAATTTCAAATCATAAGATAAGTCAAGCAAGTAGATAAGCTCTCACCAAGGCAACATTATACAGCATTTTATGAAAATTGTACTGGAGAAATGAATGCATTAACATGAATGAGATAGTATTAATCATCATGGATTTGTATTCTAACAATGATTCAAGAAAATCAGAAGGAATGATTAAAAGTTCAATTCAGGGTAAACCTTAAAAACCAAAGTCAGGGACACAACGTTTTCGCAACAGTAACATAATCGTGACCAACATACAACTTTACAATAGATAATAATATGCATGCTGTATGTACAGCGATTATTGAACGTGGATTGCAACACAATTGATGGCGTACAGAGGTGAACAAGAGCAGAATGTGGCACTTTTCGAAAGCTCAACATGATCATGGCAAGCAACGTAACAATATGCACGAATACATTTTCCAAGAGCACACCTTGCCACCGATGACATATAGACCAATCCCGTGGACTCCACCCAGGGAATAAAACGACGGCTAAAAAGTATGCAAAAAGTATGGTGAGATGCATGCCCAAAAGACGAGGAAAATATGGATCAGGGAACAAATGCACATCAGACATCTTAGAACGTGTTGATAAATAAGTAGGCTTTCACGGTATACATCACTGCAAGGGATGAAGGCAATCCGAGATGAGATTGGGGAAGGCATGTCAGGCAAAGGATAGAACTCACCCACAGCAGGATGGCCACTGCTGATGTGGAGAAATGGCATCAGTTCATGTGCAGCAGTGAGATGGAATGCAGCATTGTGGGACAATGATGAATGGCGTTGGCTTAGGGGAGGCTTCATCCAGCAGTGGATAGACAATGGCTAATGATACTGAGCAGTGACCGGTGTAACAGATTGACACCCCCAAACGCAGTCCACATGAAAACATTCATTTACCTTGAGTGGATCCTGGGAAATCAAACCCAGGATCTCCGTGAGGCCGACTCATTACTGTGATATAAGTGTCTGCATTATCTTGGAGCGACCCGCCACCCAACCTGAAATTGAGTCACCAAGCTGCCTCAACCACAATTCTATTTAAAATGTAGCAGTGTCATACATATAACATTAAAATTGTAAATGTTATGAAGTGCTAATTAACTCTATAGATTATCGGAGTCTTGGATGTAATTGCCATAATAACGTAGACCTTAATGTCCCAGCACTCAGCTTGTGTTCTCGGTGGGACCCTGCCCTGCTAGCATCAGAATTAATATACACTATTGTTAAGATTCCCGTGCATTCTACTCGAAAACAAGTCTCATTAACTGTTCAATATGACAATTACAATGTCTTGTCGTTTGTTACCTGTTATTAAACAATGCTATTTTAAATTGGTATGTAAATGTTTATATTTCATTCATTTAGATTGATAAATATTGTCTCTATACTGAAACCCGGTCTCACTGTGTTTAAAGACCCTTAGTCCCATTCCTCCTGAATCTCAAGTCCTAAGACCCAGTCTTCCTGCCTCAAGACCCAGAGTCCCAGCATCCCTGACTCTCAAGTCCTCGTTACCTGGGTTCACCAATCTCAGTTAAAATTCAAATTAAGCCATTGCACGGTGTGCATGCCAACATCATGTTGAATCGGCGCTCTTGAAGTTTTATGGGACATGTTTTGGGACATGTCTATCGTGCATGTGCATCGTGTAACAACTGTATCCGTATATGAACGGAGCAGATTGGTGAATGTGGAAGGGTGGAACGTGTTGTGTCACGGGGCCTTGCACCGGGGACGCCCCACCCCACTCTGCTGTGCGCCGTCATACTTAGGGACAGCCACATCTGTGTTTCTCCAGCTGTCACGGATGATTATACATGTGGCGTGCAACGTTAAGACGTGTCGAGTATTTAACTGCGGTCTGCTCGGTTGCAAGTCGCATGTTTTCTCTTTTGTTTGATTTTGATCCACTCCATACATCAACTCCAACTGCATCACCCATTTGCATGTGGCTATCCAGCATTGGAAGAACATCAATAATCTACGTGTATAGTAGGCCTAGTGTCAATCCACTGCTGATTAACGGCCTTCCCACTCCATGCAGGTCGTTGGGGATTCATTGATCATACTTCACCACGCTGGTCAGTTAAGGTAGAGAGCAGAGACGTGAGAGCATAGTACAACAATTGAACTTTGCTGCACTACCCTGTTTGCTGCCCACAACCTAACAGCCCCGAAGATGCCGATGAAAATCAGCAATATATGTATTTTACCCATCTAAGCACTATCCGGGATCAGCCCTGCTTAGCTTCTGAGATTTGACGAGATCAGGCACATTCTGGCCGATTTGGTCATAAGCAATCTCAATAATGTTGTTTATTGGAAACACTGTACTTAAATATACCTACAGAGGTTATGTAACATATGTCCTAAATTATAACCATATGTAAAACACTGTCTAGACCTTATTTGTAATCACAATACTGTTGCCAAATACGCTGAAGAAAACTGAGCATCACAGTGTGGTGCAGAAATATGATAACGCATTAAATTCCAACAGCGGTAAACAAAGTTAAATTCAATCCTCTGTACCAATGAGGATCTCCCCGAGTCATTTCCAACTGACACTGCAAGGACTGCTCAGGAAGAGGATAAAATGCGGTGTTGGCAACGTGCCCACTTGTGCCAGCCTGGTAATAAGTGGCCATGAGCAGCACGTGGCACTCTAATCCGTCAGCACTGACGGGAGACTTTTAGATCAGAGTACCCACGAGAAGCGTTCAATAAATGCAGAATCATTTCCTGATCTTGGTCTGATTATTGTAACACTGAGATATTAGTGATTAGTGTATCATATTACATCGGCCATTCTAGAAAGTCAGTAGGAGATTTTTCAAAAAATATAGCATTCATATTTCCTTCTAGATCAACATATGCTTTAGAACATGTCTAAGCAAGACAACCTTACATTAAGAAAAGCAGAGCACTTGCCACGCTTACATGTTTGCAGTTTGCAAACTTTACAAAAGAAGGCGGCTGTACATGAGAACTAGAGTGGCACGGTGGTGAGATGTTAACTACCTCGACTGGTATACAGGAGGTTGTGGGATCGATCTCGATCCTGACGCTAGTATATTTGGAGTTTGCATGTTCTCCTCATGGTCGCGTGGATTTTTCTCTGGGTTCTCCAGTTTTGCCCTCCACATTTAGAAACATGCGTTAAGAGTATTTGGCTGCTATAAGTTTCCACACGATACGCCACTTCGTTGATCTGTCATTTGTGGCCAGGTCGCTTCTGCAAAAGAGCTATAGAGCTCGGTGGGCCTTACCTGGTAAGATAAAAAATAGTTTCGTTTTTATAGTTTATTTGCTGCCCTGAGTCATCTTGCCCTGGGCCTCAACTGTCCCAATCCTCCCAGTGTCCCTGGAACCTATTGAAATGAGGTTCCCCAGTGCCCCTGGACTATTTGTATCATTTGGCCTTGGGTTTCACCACAGCCACATGTTTCAATCTCTCTACCTCTTTCTCGTGAGTTCTCTCCTCAAATTTCCCTGAGGCTGGGCTCCTTTCACACCCCTCCTCATGTCACCTCTTTTCCCAGTCGTCCCTCTACCTCCCATGTTGTTTTGGGATGCTGTTTGCATCCTCCGATATAAATTGTAATTTACCATCGTTGTACTTAGATTTGTTTTCACATAGGTCCCCCCTTGTCATCGCGACTTACAACCTTGATGGGTACACGATAGTGCAGTGGTATCACTTGTGCCACAGCAAGAAGAGTCTAGGTGAGATTCCCAATTCGGGCACCTTTTTGTGCAGAGTTTGTTGGTTCTCTCCCTGTTCTGCATGGGTTTTCTCCAGGTTACATGGTTTCCTCCCCATAGCTAAAATGTAAAACATTCTTAAGAATAAATAAAATGTAAATTTTGGCCAAGCGTCAAAATTTAAAGAAATTATCTGCAAATTACTCAATTGAGATTACACATTGTAACATCGGCAACAACCACGAAAACTCAGCTAAAACCTTCTGAAAAAAGAGTCTTGAGGCTCAGCGAGGCTTTCCTGTGTAAATACAGTGAGGGAAAAAAGTATTTGATCCCCTGCTGATTTTGTACGTTTGCCCACTGACAAAGAAATGATCAGTCTATAATTTTAATGGTAGGTTTATTTGCACAGTGAGAGACAGAATAACAACAACAAAATCCAGAAAAACGCATGTCAAAAATGTTATAAATTGATTTGCATTTTAATGAGGGAAATAATTATTTGACCCCTCTGAAAAACATGACTTCGTACTTGGTGGCAAAACCCTTGTTGGCAATCACAGAGGTCAGACGTTTCTTGTAGTTGGCCACCAGGTTTGCACACATCTTAGGAGGGATTTTGTCCCACTCCTCTTTTCAGATCTTCTCCAAGTCATTAAGGTTTCGAGGCTGACGTTTGGCAACTCGAACCTTCAGCTCCCTCCACAGATTTTCTATGGGATTAAGGTCTGGGGACTGGCTAGGCCACTCCAGGACCTTAATGTGCTTCTTCTTGAGCCACTCCTTTGTTGGCTTGGCCATGTGTTTTGGGTCATTGTCATGCTGGAATACCCATCCACGACCCATTTTCAATGCCCTGGCTGAGGGAAGGAGGTTCTCACCCAAGATTTGACGGTACATGGCCCCGCCCATCGTCACTTTGATGCGGTGAAGTTGTCCCATCCCCTTAGCAGAAAAAACACCCCCAAAGCATGTTTCCACCTCCATGTTTGACGGTGGGGATGGTGTTCTTGGGGTCATAGGCAGCATTCCTCCTCCTCCACACACGGCGAGTTGAGTTGATACCAAAGAGCTCCATTTTGGTCTCATCTGACCACAACACTTTCACCCAGTTGTCCTCTGAATCATTCCGATGTTCATTGGCAAACTTCAGACGGGCATGTATATGTGCTTTCTTGAGCAGGGGGACTTTGCGGGCGCTGCAGGATTTCAGTACTTCACGGCGTAGTGTGTTACCAACTGTTTTCTTGGTGACTATGGTCCCAGCTGCCTTGAGATCATTGACAAGATCCTCCCGTGTAGTTCTGCGCTGATTCCTCACCGTTCTCATGATCATTGCAACTCCACGAGGTGAGATCTTACGTGGAGCCCCAGACCGAGGGAGATTGACAGTTTTTTTTGTGTTTCTGCAATTTGCGAATAATCACACCAACTGTTGTCACCCTCTCACCAAGCTGCTTGGCGACGGTCTTGTAGCCCATTCCAGCCTTGTGTAGGTCAACAATCTTGTCCCTGACATCCTTGGAGAGCTTTTTGGTCTTGGCCATGTTGGAGAGTTTGACATCTGATTGATTGATTTCTTCTGTGAACAGGTGTCTGAGATTAGGAGCACTCCCTTTAAGAGTGTGCTCCTAATCTCAGCTCGTTACCTGTATAAAAGGCACCTGGGAGCCAGAAATATTTCTGATTGAGAGGGGGTCAAATACTTATTTCCCTCATTAAAATGCAAATAAATTTATAAAAATTTTGACATTCGTTTTTCTGGATTTTTTTGCTGTTATTCTGTATCTCACTGTTCAAATAAACCTACAATTAAAATTATAGACTGATCATATCTTTATCAGTGGGTAAACGTACAAAATCAGCAGGGGATCAAATACTTTTTTCCCTCACTGTACGTGCAACAATACAGTATTTAATATTGTATGTTCAAGTTATTTTTACACTTTTATTTTGTTTAGGATATACATCCTGGAGAACTGTACAAAGTATAACATGAAAGATTAAAAATAGTGGCGTGATTCTGAAGGAGAACACAGAATAGCTGTAAAAAAAATCCACAATTACTCGACTGCAATTGAATGCAGAACAAATTGTACTGAAGCCAACATGTCTCATCTGTTGTCATCTTGCTGGTCTTTATGAAACAACTTCAAAGGTAATGACTAAATTAGGAAAAATGTACTTGGAAACACTTCATCCGTAGCATGTAACAGTCAGGTCTTTTTAATTTATCAAAGCAGTTTCTTACATAGTGTAAAAAAAAAATTTCAATGATTTTATTCAGAAATTGGAAGTCAACCCAATATGAAACTTGAAAACATTTGGTAGCTTTGCCTATACTGTAATTGCCTCTATGAATAGGTCACATACATTTTTTTTCTTGAACTGTTCGAATAAAAACTAAACTAAAAACTAAACTATTTATATTTTGAACAAACACAAGATCCAGGTCCGATTTAACACAGTGCATAAAATTGGTGACCTGATCCCATCTGTAAAGGACAAGATTCCTGACATACAATATCCCGGCATCTACAAACTAAGCTGTATCTGCGGCAGCAGTTACATTGGGGAAACCAAACGACATGTCTCGGACCGTGTTCTTGAACATAAGACAGATCTGAAACACGGCAGGACCAATACTTCTGCCATGGCTGATCATAACTTTAATGTGGCTGACTAACATTAAATTGATTTCTCTAAGACGATGGTACTTTGCAAGCCGACTGGCTATCAACAAAGATTAGTTCACGAAGCCATCCATATATACAGACAGACACAATTTCAACCGGGATGACGGTTTTAAACTCAGCAATCATTGGAACGATGTCATCAATCACTTTGGGTCATGACTTGATTTGTGTTTTCTTGTCCACCTCCACCGTCAACAGTGTGGGTGTGTGGAGCGAGGTGCAATGCTTTGATTGGTGTAGACCTACTGTCGGTGTCGGAGCCTTCTCCTAGATTAACATTAGCTGCCCCGCCCATCTCTAAGCTTTGATAAACAGCTTGCCCTTAGAGGCTAACCTCCCAGTTCCTGATGACGACTGCTTGTGTTGCGATCGAAACGTCGTGGTATTTTTATTATTTTTATTCACTTTATTTTCATTTTTATTATCATATTGTTATTATTTTTTCTATCTATGTGACTTTACCGAAAGAACCATAGAATATTTATATTTTACCAGGTAAGGCCCACTGAGCTATATAGCTATTTTTCAGAAGCAACCTGGCCACAAATGATAGCTCACCATATCATGTGGAAATATATAGCAGACAAATACTCTAAATGCGTGATTTTATTCTAAATATGAAAGGGAAAAACCGGAGGACCCAGACAAAAATCCACGCGACCACAGGGAGAGAGATACACAAACTCCAAATATACAACAGGCATTAAGGGTCGGGATTAACCCCACGGCCTCCTGCATCCCAGGTAAGGAAGTTAACATCTCGCCACCGTGATGCCCAAATAACGTGCAATATAGTCTAGACATATTGCAGAGAAGACACCGGATGCTCCGTTAAAGAAATAGTTAAAGGTTTCCTAAATGTAGCAAGCCGCTATTTTTAGGAGTGCGCGCAATGCTAATTTTCTTTCTATATCACTTGTGATGGTTGTGTGTGTAGAGAACTGTTCTTTGTTGATGTTAAATCACGAATGTTGCTGACTGCCTCACATGAAAGTTACAAAATCATATTGATTCGTTTCGCGTTTAAAAATGCATGTGCAGCAGGCTGTCTGCTGATACGAGCTAGCTTTCCAATGCAAATGCATTGTGTGACTTATTTTGTCATCACATAATCCATGATAGAAAAGTAAAATGTGTTCAGCCATGTGAAATGCCCAGCTCTGGGTACTGCAATTACACGTAAAAAAAACAACCCCATCTCACAGAGGCGGTATTTGACTAAAGCGATTGTATAATAATAGATGCGAAGGATGCATGGTGGAGAAAAAAACGGTTACCCCCTACACTAATGGTTACTGCAGCGTAGGCAATGCCACTACAATACATCTGAAAGCAAACTGCTGCGCTAACATCTCAATTACTTCCCTTGTATTGGCATTCATATATAAGGCTTTCATTGGATGGATTTCTGCAGACGAAAAACAAGAACTCTATTTCATTACTGCAGAGCTTCAATCCCCCGACCCAAATGCAGCATTACAATGCAGAGCAATGATCCAATCACTCCAAAAAAAATATTTCCCAGGAGGAGTGCCTCAACAAAAAGACAAAACACGTCATTCTGGAATACGAATCCTTTTTCTCTTAAAAAGGGTGACATTGCTTGACTCAATCAAACAACATGAAACCGGGTCTAATTCGGATCATTATATCACCATCACTGGTAATGTGTGTCCACACTTATGGAATAATTCTGCAGTATGCGATTAACGGAAACGCCTATTTCTGAGATTAAGACTCCTATTCATATCTTTGGGTCTTTTGGTGAAGCCACATAGATAGAAAAATATTTCCAAAATCATGAGCAAACACAAGATCCAGGTTTGATTCAACACAGTACATACAATTCGTGATCTGATCCTATCTGTGAAGGATGTGATCCCTGACATGCAATACCCCGGCGTCTACAAACTAAGCTGTGTCTGCGGCAGTAGTTACATTGGGGAAACTAAGCGACATGTCTCGGACCATGTTCGTGAACATAAGGCAGATCTGAAACACGGTAGGACCAATACCTCGGCCGTGGCTGTTCATTGTTTTAATGCGGTGGGCTCACGCGAAATTTATTTTTCCAAGACGAAGGGACTCTGCAAACCCACTGGCTATCAGCAAAGATTCGTTCATGAAGCCATCCAGATATATAGACACAGACACAATTTCAACCGAGAAGATGGGTACAAACTGAGCAATCATTGGAAGGATGTTATTAACCAGTTTAAGTCATAACTGGCTGTGATGTTTCCATCCTACCTGCAAATGTTAGTAGTTATTTTCGACTCTCTGGTGTTACATTGACAGGTTAAATGTCTTTACATTAACAGGTTAAATGTCTTACTAACATAGCCACCATTGCTCGTTTTCCTCGATGTGCCTGTGGCTCTACGATCTTATATTGACATGCTAATCTCTCACAATACAATGGCCATCTCCGCAGCTTCGTCGTCGTGGAAGTGGCTCTCCGATTTACCCGATCTTACATTTACATGCAAATGTCATCACTAGTCCCGCCCATTTCGCTTATTACCCTTGGGCTACACCCATCTCAAAACTTTATAACACCCTGCTTCAGCAACTCTCCCGCTATTTTTTCACCTGATGACGATTGCTTGTGTTGCGATCGAAACGTCGTGATATTTTTTATTATTTTTCCTATCTACGTGGCTTTACGGGAAAACCCAAAGAATATGAATTCCTGCAGTCACGAAAGCTTTAAGTCAAGAATTAAGACTCCTCTTTGGCTACAGAAAATAAATCATTGGTAGCACAAACGCAGCAGTAAACTGTCAGTCAAGAAATACGAGCTGGAAATTACCAATCCTTCATGCAACCTTGAGGAGTAACTTTCAAGATTGCTTTACCGTGAAAATCACACCCATGTGGGTGGGAATGCCCCTAATGAGCATCAGAGATTAATTTGAAGGCATATCCGGATTCTCCAGCTCTGGCATAATATCCGGCTGGCAATTGTGGAGGATTGAAGCCGATCAAGTGCTGGATTCTAAGCAGGGATGCAGCACTCCAGGCTCTGCTGGCACCGTACTGCTCTCACGGGATCCCATAATCTCACTCTGCGTGGCTAAAAGACATCGCAAATGTAACCCATGCACTGCTCACGGTAAGCTTCATACGAATTCTGCAAGCAATTGCTGGACTCGGAAACGAAAGGTTACGAGTTCAAATCTCTGCCAGGGATTGACTGAGCTTTCGTTGCCTCTGGGGTTGATGAGTACCACTGTAAGGACGTGTACAATGGTTATCTTAGGGAAAGATTAGTCAATGCCATCGGAATGTGGATTTTTCCACCACTTGTTCAAACTTACAACTTTCTTTTTGTATACCTTATCTAAAAATGCCTGCACAAACGCACGGAAAATTAACACACTTTCATATACATAAATGCTTGTCTATGCAATGTATATCCATACACAGTATATATATAATAAACAGCTCTTTGTCAATCTACTGCTGGATGAAAGCCTCACCACAACACATCACGGGGGCTGTTTGGCCATACTTCAGCACCTTCCTTCGTGCAGATTGGTGAAGGCGGAACCCAAGACCAATCCTTGCCACGGCCAAGAATCAAATTGAGATTGGTGGTTTGCAATAGGGTGCGCCAATCACTGCACCGCCACTCCAAGCCACGTACAATAATACGCACGTGTGCGATTCCTCCGAGCTCGTGTACGGCATTGGATTGGTGCACTAGGCATGTAGGACTGCAAGTGCGGTGCTGCAGAGCTGCCGTGCGACGACACTGTCATTATGGCCGAACGTCACACAATGACCAAACCCTCGTTGTCGTCGACGTCTCCACAGCTCTGTGCCGCAGTGGAGATGGATGAAAAATATGATTGGACCGCGCGGGGGGGGGAGGTGGAAAGGCGGCAATCAAACACTGCGATTCATACCGCACCACCGTGCGAGGAATCGTAATGGAAACTTAGTGAAGAAGCAGCCCGACGCAACGAGTGTATCCACCTATCGCCTGCCAAGGGCAGCGATGCACACCTGGCTAAGCTCAAACACCAAAACAAAGTGATGCAACCGCCCCCACGTAGTCCCACTTACATTATATGATTAACGGCATTTTTGCAAACTGCTGAAGTGTAAAATATTGCTTAATTAACCCTGAACCTCTCAGGGATTCCTTTGCAATGCTCCCACAGCTTGTTTTAAAATGGGAAGGGAAAAAATGCAATTTATTTTACAAAGTGAAAGGGGTGGTTGGAAGGTTCGGATAAAATACAAGTCATTTGTGCGGTGGTCCCCAGTGTGTCTGCTGAGCCTATAAGCGCACACAGGCCACCGGCAAGGGTAATTGTTCCACCTGCAAGCAAAGACAATGCTTGGCAGACCTGATAAACAGTAAATGAATAAATAAAGCCGCTGCCCACACAATGCATGTCCACAACACAATAATTAAGACTGCAGGATTAAACTCTCCCGTCTATCACCTACATTTGATGTTGGAATGTTCATAAATGTATGGGCTGCTCAGAACAATCGCAGCATTTCAGAGTGTTTTGCCCTTCAGATGTGATATTGAGTCCGTTGTTACCATCTGCTTTCAGCTTATGAAAATTCTGAAAGTTTCTTTATGAGATCAGACCACAGAGGTTAGTTCATCGTGTCACGGTAGCTCGGCTGTGTGGCACACATTGTGTGAGAAAATGAATAATGCTACACACACAAAAAAAACTAGAGATTATATTGAAAACGTGTACTCTATCACAAATACTGTTTTTTATTCTTAAAGTTTAGCTTGATATCTTGTTAGGAGGGAATGGTAAAAATAAACATTTTATAAGTCAGAGAGCTGAGCCAGCACCTATAAGACTTTGGTTTTAAATCTAGGTTCCAGCTACCTATGATTAAACTGTATCCACAAATATGGCAAGGTGATTGTCTTAACCCATTTGCTAACAACTTTATATACACAAAAAATCCATCCCATAAAATGTGGTATTTCTACTTAATTTGGTCAAAATACTGCAAACAATCTCATAGCATAGTGTGTGAGAGTTCACACCCAACTGTGTAAAACGTGAACACATTATTCTTGAAGCCTTTTTTGCGGGAGAAACCCTGTGGACAATCTCTAGCGCAGATATTCTCCGACATTTGGGGCACAATTCTTTGCTGGATTTCCAAAGGTGTTTTTCATCTCGTGACTTTTCGTCAATGAGCACAATTGGAATAAATTGAGGGGGGAAAAGACCAATGAAAACTTCACGTGAAAAAAGATAATAAAAATTGCTTAATTGGTTGAGAAGAAATCTATTCTACAGGAGATGTAATGGCCTGAGCCCAGTCACCATTACAAGCACAGCATGCCTCAAAACATATTTAATGTTAACACCAAAATAATCGGCACAGACTAGACAACAACAAAGCAGTTTGGCATAGCTATGACATACATACTTTAAAGTAGGCAAAGAGCTGTGTTATCGACGTAATTCATAATATCTTTAAATTCACATCTGTCACTGGCTGTGCAATTCTTTGGACGGAATAGCTTGGTGCTCATACAGCTTATTTTTTTAATATAAAAGTAAAAAATTGTCTGTTTGTGGGTTTGTTTGTGAGTTTGTGTGTGTTTGTGCGCTTGCAAACGATTTGCCTCTCCAATGGTGGGGTGTATGTAAAAAAATATCCAGGTACCACGCCGTAAGCCTCGCGGTGAGCAAACGCTATTCCTTTTTCACATCCGTCAACTTTAAATTAGTTTAATTAACGATTTAATGCGATTTTTGTGCGCTTTCCTTTTATTTATTTATGACGTGTGCACGACCATACCAACTCACGCGCCTTTGGTGGGGGGGATGGCCCATGCCAAATCGCACGCCTTCGTTGGGAGTGCAGGGAACATTTTCTTTCGCGTAAAAAATGCTATAAAAATACACTAAACGCTGATGTTAATTCTTCACTGTGTGATGTCCCCCCCACCCCGATGCATGCAGGTATTACTACTACACAGTCGTGAGATGCTACCACTATAGGCCGTAGAAATTACTGCAGAGCGGCCGGGGAGATCGTGCCTGGGGGAGGGGGGGGGGTCAGGGGTAGCAGCTCAGCGCCAGCCTGCCAAGGTGCCACCTTGGCCGGCTGGACAATCTAGGCAAGGCCGGAGGCTCTGCACGGGACTAGGCCTCACCACGCCACTCTGTCAGATGAGTACTTTGTGCTATACAGTCGATAAATACTGCTATATAGTCAGCATGTACTACTGTAGTGATAGCAGGTACCACCACAGTCGGTATGCACTGCTGTAATCATAGCAGGTACCACCACAGTCGGTATGCACTGCTGTAATCATAGCAGGTACCACCACAGTATGCACTGCTGCAATGAAAGTAGGTACCACCACAGTATGCTATGCTGTAATTATATCAGGTACCACCACAGTATGCACTGTTTTAATCATAGCAGGTACCACCACAGTCGTACGCACTGCTGTTTGATTTTTAAGAGTAGTTTTGACATATTTCTTTGACTCGGGCAACGCCGAGTACTTCCCACTAGTTTGTTTATAAAGTGACAACCGTAGTATTTACCAATAGTACGAAAAAAGCATTAGTAATAATGGAACCACAACTGTGCATACATACATTGTGAGGAGCGCATGGCGACCTACTCCCTGCCATAGATGTGGCATTCTGGCGCATGTGTGTATATTGCATACACATGTCAGAAACTCCACTGAATGTTGTCTGCACGATCCACCCAGAGCAAAGAGGTCTCCCAGGACATACTACATCCACTCTGTATTGAAATCGCTCCCATTCTGACTATTTGTACTGAAGCTGGACATTGCGGTGTTAAGGAGAGATTTCAAATCTGTCCATCATGCAGGGAGTGTGTATGTATGTTGAACTTGTTTTGCGCCGTACGTAGCCAACCTTGCTAATCGGAGGTGCGGGGGAAGGACAACAAACTAAACACACACAAGAAAATCTTGACTGAAAGCTTTCATGACTGCACGAATTCATATTCTTGGGTCTTTCGGTAATGTCACGTAGATAGGTTAAAAGAAAATAAAAAAAAAAAGACAAAAAACTACGACGCTTCGATCGCAACACAAGCGGTCATCTTCAAGAAAGGGGGTGGGGGGGAAGACAACCGCTTGTGTTGCGATCGAAACGTCGTAGTTTTTAGTTATTTTTTTGTTATTTTCTTTGAACCTTTCTATGTGACTTTACCGAAAGACCCAATAATACACACAAGAAAGACTGGGAAAATAACTATTTAAGAATAAGGGGCTTTATTGTTTAGTGTTGCGAAACAAGTGGTTAAGACAGGAGCAGTGGCGGCATGAGGCATACGCAAAGCAAGCAACGCTTTTGGCACCAAGCAACTGACGGGGACTTGGGTTTATGAAAAAATATTGGGCTTTATCAAATATCGTCTCAATTTCAAATCCTAATAAACATAACAAGCTAAATTATAGAGGAATTTAATTAACATCTATCTTGCCTGCATCTCTCATCTCTCCTGCATCTCTATTTGTCTACATGTATCTCATCTCACATCTGTATCTCTCTGCTGTCATCGTACTGGGGTTTTAAAATAAGGGGCTCCCAAATAAATTCAACATAGAACCTCTGATGGGCTCACCCCACCAAAGGTAAGTGCTCGCTTAATGCGTGTTTACACTATCAAGTGTTTTCGCTATAACGCGGTTCTTCCATTCGGGAAAACGTTTGGCACAACGCGGAACACGCATATCATTATAACGCGATTTCTAAGCGGTCGACGCAGAGCTACTTTCTTGTGCTGCGTGGATGGGCGGTGTGGGGGTTCTGGGTATATGCACAGAACGATACAATATACTGAATTTGGCAGTGTACACTCATGTCAATTCCTTCTCCTGCCATGGGATGACTGCTGGCTGATTTCATAGCGCAAATGTGATTCTAAGATGCATTGTTTTTAATTACTTATGCCCCAAAATGTACATGCAGTAATTCATCGCTTATCATGTTTTAGCTTTACGCGGCACTTTTGAGGAACACATTTCCCCGTCAAAGAAGAAATTAATGTAATGGCTGTGTTTCTGTGCTCGAGAGACGACAACTAGAAATGGCCTTTGAGCACAGGCACATCTGGAAGATGCTTAGGATTTAATGGCAGAGAGGGCAAATGCCTCCGATTAGCACAGCTGGCTACGAACATTGTGAAAGAAGTTCAACACAGGTATATACAAACATCGGGGAACGTCTGGATGAAAAGAAAATTGACAAGAAATTCCTGTAGACGTCCATCAAGGGAGGTTGCTGTGGGGCATATGTGCAGGATAGAAAAAGGAAGGTATAGAGACACTGGAGTGGGCGTGCTTTGGTCAGCGACAAATTTAAGACCAAGCTAGATGGTGGGATACCATAAATAAGACCTGGGGAGGTCGGTTGTTGACTATGCAACATACACTGGAGACTGAGCGCCAACTGTTCAAGGTGCGGGGCCTGGCCGAGGGAAGGCATAGGTGTGTGTGGTGGCATTTCCATCAACGGCCGTGAGTGATCTCCGGATCTTGAAATTCGAGTGTGTGTGTGTCTGTGCAAGGAAATCGGAATGCCCGGATAAAACTATAAATATACGAAGGAACCACTCTCACGTGTTACTTGCTCTAGTGCCTTCTACAGCTACCTAGTTGTGCAACAGATGGCCATTTCGCACATCATGGCTCTTCTTTGAATGAACAATTCAAGACTGAGAGCCCAGCGTTATATACCAACACAACCTCCAAGCTGCCAAATTAAACGTGTGTAATGATACATCTGGTCTAACATGCCCACACACACTCCGAATTCCCTATGCATCCCCACCAACACAACAAACTTGAACAGATTAACAAAAAATATTATTCACCATGCAGTTGGTTGTCTCCAGGCTGCCAATCATAAGTGTGAGTGGCTCCGTGGTTAGAGTGGTTGATCCACAGTCAGACGGTTACGAGTTCAAATCCTGGTAGGGGATTGCCTCAGCCCACTGTCCCTTTGCAATCAATATCATAATAATACATTTATGAAAATTCAACAGTAACCATTCCATAGATAGACTGGTTGCTACCTTTGGAAGATGTAATTTCACCACTGGATCAGGACTATCAATGGGGATGAGCCATGCCTAATTGCTCAAGCAGAGGCAGACATTTTAACCAATAAAAACACCAAATAAATACACATTGTATGTTTAAATAGTGACAATAGCGATATGAAATTGTCAGACTAAATTTTTTCAAACTTTTGGAAACATCCACATTCAAATAGCACTCTGAACAAATCACACCTAGATAGGTGAAATTATGGAATATATCACATGATACAGGTACCTCTTTGAATATAAAACTTAACAAATATAACATTGAAAAGTAATTCAATGTTAACAGCTTTGAAGGCTGTTGTGGTGTATTGGTTAAGACACTAGACATGCAATGAAGAGGTCGGGAGTAAGATCTCCCAGTGTGGCAGTTAAAACAATGGTCAAGTTAATTACATGACACCGCATCCGTCCAGGCAGCGGGTATAAATGGGTTCGCCACAGTCAGTCGATCGGCAGGTCAGGTGTGGTGGGATAAAGTGTGGGTACTCTCACCTCTTCCAACATGTCCAGCCAGTTTAGCCAAAAACCCTCGAGAGGGGCTTCTCCCTACCGTGTGCCTGTGCATCAAGCAGAGAGTCTGGACAACGTGGAAGAGAAGACCAAGTACCCTCTAGAGCTCCCTCTAGTTGAGGCTCTTCCACGAGCAGTGGTGCAAGCGAGCAATTGCAGCGCTGCACCTTTACCTTTTTAGGCACGAAGGCCAACGTTTCGAGATCGTAGGCATAGCTCCCGTCGAGGCAGCAGAGTGGCTCCGCTTAACCGTGGCTCAACGAGCGCGATCAGCGGCAGTGAGACTTCACCGCGAGGGAGCGAGCAACATCGACGCCAAGTTGGCTTTTCCAAGCGGCTTATCAGAGTTGGTCAAGTTTGTTCTTCGTTTCCAAGTTTTTTTCTCACGCTTTAAGAGATAAAAACAATTTGTCTGTGTGCACTCGCGGGTTGACTCGGGAGCCTGAAGCAACCATTCCAAGTGCATTGCCATGAGATTACCGGCCAAGGAAAACAACTGTGCACTCTCGCAGGAGATTGCCTCAGATCATTCCCTCTTGTGCTTTTCAGTAAAAGGTGCAACTAATTTGCGTTATATTCACATGTATTTGTTCAGCACGAATCCAGCGGAATACTGCTGAGGATGTTTTTAATGCTCGAGAATCATTTTTACAGTGCAGTACGCCGTAGCACAGACTCCTAATGCGAACGCTGTGTTGCTTTCTTATTGGAAATGATAATCAATATCGCAAACCGCTTTGTTCTTTTTATCTGTGGAACAAGACTGTCATAACGCTGTGCTCGTAGATATTAAACATCTTAGGAAGTTGTACTTACGAATGTGATTTTGTTATTTTGCGCAGTCACACCCGCCCAATCTATCGCCCTGCTACGGAGTGCTACGCACAATTCTTGCTTTCTGTAACGGCCTCTTGCCGTTCACAGATCAACCATTCTCTCAATACCTACAACTCGAACGTGCGAGAGAGAGGGAGCAGGGAGAAGCCATGGGGGAGGACTGCAGCTCAGAGGAATGGGGCTCTTGTCCTCATTTTACTAATACTATTGTTTTGCTAGACATTTTTATTTATACATTTTTATGCTGCCGTTATTGATTTTTTAATGCATATTGTGTTCAGCGCTCTGTGATCTATGAATGAAGAGCGCAACATAAGTAAATGATATATATTATTTATTATATGTTAATGCGCCACTTTTGTAATACGAAAAGCAAAACAAATATATCGGGGGGGTTTTCGTCAATAAGTAGAATAGCTGAGTGTTTCCACCACACTAGACAGGAGATAAGCTGCTCGAGAGGATGTGGAAACTGGTTATTGCAGTGCATAGGAAGAAGCTGTTGACCACCCAAACCGTGCTGGGACCTCCTGTGGCTTTGATCCGGCAACTTGGAATGCGATTTTGCCACAGATTCCCATGGCCAAAAAACGTTGATTATTTTGCTTCCCTCGCAAGTTGCTGTCATAGGAAATTGCCCAACCATGAACCTGTCCCTGATCATGTGCTATTAAATTAACAGACATCTCATAACAAAAATCAGATATGGCTTTGGTAGACTATGAATCTTGCACAAGGGAGATAAATATCTCGCGTTAAAAAAAAAGTGCCACATCATCTGGCAGCTTTCCTTGCAGTTCTAGAAACACAGCAAAACTAATTTTCTAATGGATTCCAGAATGCAGAAAACAGGAATCAACCAAACGTTACAAATGAAGTCTACCAAAATATGGTAGAAAGCTAACAGGTCTGCACTATGAGAAAACATTACCTAATTGAAGAAACCCTACATTAACTTTAAATAATGCACTGATAATACACAGCAAAATGAGAAACACACAATCTTCATTGTAGCGTTATTATTGATATGCACAAGCGCAAATCTCTGGTCTTTCCTTAATGCTACGGAACTGGCATTTTATGACATTGCTTTGCATCACATGCTTTTTTTTAAGCCAGGTGAGACCAACCAGCACAACGGATCAATTATAATTAATACAACAAGAAGCCGAGAGACCAAATCACAGCATGACACATTGCACATGGGCGCTAACATTCACGCAGAAAAAAAACAATGCACGCAATCAGTGACATCACGCACACAGACCGTACAGCGTTGTGATGGGGGCCTGCCCATGTGCGTGCCGAGGTCGACCCTCCGCCGCTCGATGGGTGACGGAGGCCTCTTACCGTGCCGCTCCCAGGCTGTGGAATTCGCTTCCACAAGATAGGCGGGCCACGCCGAGTCCCTCGACCGATTCACATCCTGCCACCTCGAGACGCTGTCTGTCTTTAAAGGTTTAATATTTTTCAGCGATGTGTGTTTTTTATTTGGTATTTATTTGGTGGGGTGTTTTTTTATCACCAGCCTGTGTGCTTTTGCTAGGTTTTGAGTGTTTTTTTTACTTTATAAAATCCTATTTCCGTGTTAAGATCTGTTGAGTGCCCTGTGACCTCTGGGTGCAAAGGTGCTTTAAGAGTGTATATTAAAATTATTCCAACCGTAATTATTATTAACGTAATTAGACATGTTCCACTGTTGCGAACAATGTCAGTTAATTATTTATCACACTTTATATGAGCGCACCACATTTTAAGCAAGTTGAAGAGGCATTCTGTGAGGAAAATAAACTCTTGACTTAAAGCTTTCGTGACTGCAGGAATTCATGTTCTTTTGGTCTTTGGGTAACGTCACTTAGATAGGTTCAGAGAAAACAACAAAAAACTACGATGTTTAGATCGCTAAAAGCGTTCGTCATCAGGAAGAGGGTTTATCTTCTAAAGGGAAATTGTTTATAAAGGTTTGAAATGGGCGTAGCCCAAATGTCAGCAGCCAATGTTAATGTAAGTGGTGGGCAGCGACTGCGACGGTGGTGGGTTTTTCACCAATCAAAGGGCTGCCAAGTAAAAATTAGCATGTTAATGTAAAATCGTTGAGCGGCCTCCACAGCCAGCGCCCTGAGGTGGCTATGTTAATATGAGAGATTAGCATGTTAATGGGAGATCGCAGAGCAGCAACTTCGAGCTTGGCGAGCGAGGTGGCTGTGTTAGTGTGAGAAATTTAACCTGTTAATGTAAAATCAGAGAGCCGAAAATAACAACTAACATCGGAAGGTGATAGGATGGGAACATCACAGCCAGTTATGACTTAAAATGGTTGATAACGTCCTTCCAATGATTGCTCAGTTTATACCCATCTTCTCGATTGAAATTGTGTCTGTGTATATGGATAGCTTCATGAACGAATCTTTGTTGATAGCCAGTGGGTTTGCAAAGTACCTTAGTCTTAGAGAAATCAATTTCGTGAGCCCAATGCATAAAAAAAATTATCAACCACGGCCGAGGTATTGGTCCTACCGTGTTTCAAATCTGCCTTATGTTCACGAACACGGTCCGAGACATGTCGCTTAGTTTCCCCAATGTAACTACTGCTGCAGAAACAGCTTAGTTTGTAGATGCTGGGGTATTGCATGTCAGGGATCACATCCTTCACAGATGGGATCAGATCACGAATTTTACATGCTGTGTTAAATCGAACCTGGACCTTGTGTTTGCTCACGATGTTGGAGATCTTTTTGGTGATCCCTATGTATGGCAAGGTGTTGGTTTTGATTGGGTCATCAGATGGTTCCTTCCCAACGGTTGGGGTGATAGCTCGACGAATTGTGTAGGCTGAATATCAATTCATCTTCAGAGCTTGGTGTACGAGTTTTAGTTCACTGGCTAGGTGATGATGGTCGGAAATACATCGAGCTCTATGGTGTGCAATACAACACAAAGAGTTGGCTAACATAACAGTCAACACCCTACCTTGTTGATTACGTTCTTCCAAAGATTGATAAATTTGAGAGAGAGACAAAACACAGACATGGAGACACATAGACAGACACATAAGCAGAGAGAGACAACACAGAGAGAGACACACATAGGCACACAGAGAAACAACGCCTTTTTGTCGAGGCCTTAAATAGAGAGGGGGGGGGGGAATTAGCATGTCAATGAGAGATTTGGAGCTTTCGTGACTGCAGGAATTACTAGAGAGACAACACAGAGACACACAGACAGAGAGAACAAACTTAATCAAGTAAACTTAGTAAAATTTGGAAATGTTATGCAACACAGAGAGTCGGTCAACACACAGTTAACGTATAGCCTGGTTGATTACGTTCTCCCAAATATTGCTAAATTAGAAGTTAAGTGTGAGTTGTTAATAAATCCTCCCCGTAAACGTGGTTCAAACTAGATTTAAAGCTTTCGTGACTTCAGGAATTACTCTTCGGTTCTTTCGGCAAAGTCACGTAGAAAGAAAGTTAATCAAGTAATAATAGAATACGACGTTTCGATTGCAACACAAGCAACCATCATCAGGTAAGAATGAATGAGAAAACAAACATAGTAAACTTAGAAATATAATTAAATACAACACAGAGAGTCGGCTAACACAACAGTCAACACCCTACCTGGTTGATTACGTTCTTCCAAAGATTGATCAATTTGAAAGAGAGACAAAACACAGACACGGAGACACATAGACATACACACAAGCAGATAGAGACACACACAGAGACCCAAATAATATAAAATACACTTTTTAAGTTCTTCACAAAGACTCGACCATGAAATCGGATCCTATGCAGCAGTTGCAGGATCAATGGCAACAATGCCCATGTTTGCATTTTGACTCTTAACTTATTCTTCGCATAATTATTATTTCAGTGCAATTTTTTTCTACAATTAATAAAGCACTGTTTGTTGTTAGTTTTAACGTGCCCATTTTGAATGAAATGCTGTGTTGTGTTGCTTCTTACAGGGTACACTCTATACATTTCAAAAAGAGCAAATGCCCAGCTGTGCGTACTCAGCTAATGGAATTGGCACGCGCTCCTCTGAGCCCGTGTTGTTAAGCAATAGATGCTGTGCACGTCTACTTAACATGCTCTGGGCATGGGTGTAAATTGTATGGAAACGGATTGGTATTTAGCATTTACATTATGTAGCATGCACTGTTTTCCCTGCAGGTTGTAAAGAATAATGAAAAGTTAGCTCAAAGTCTTCGGAATGGCACCGGTCATGACACGTGTAACCCGAGTTTCAATCGATGCATAAATCCGACTGGAGTGGGCGATAAATGTGCGGTGGAAATGTCTGCAACTGAAACTTTCCACCGAGCCACAAATTCACCAAGCTCGCGACCTCTTCCCACGGTTGTGATTTATTTCACACGCATCTTCACCACCGAGAGATTGAGGCTCATGTAGATGGCCCTGTCGATGTCAAAAACTGTCAAAGTGTCTGCTTATGTTGCGCCTGCTCTTCTACTGGCCCTCAAATATGTGAGTGGTGAGAATACCCACGTGTGCTGCCCACGTGCAAATGTAAGAATTCTGGATGAGTCACTACATTGGTTAAACAAAATAAACTTAAACTGATGCCACCAATTAATAATGATTACATATATTCCGCTGCCTACGTTGAAGAGAAAGAATATTATACGTCTGAAACTTAATATTTTAGACAGTGTTCACTTCAAAATGGGTATTTGGTTTATGTGATGTGTATGAAATGTTGTCTGTAATAAGCTGGGTAAAGGATGTCTACTAATCTTAAGCCAATGCCAATATATAGAGATGGTGGAGGCTAGAGTTTTCCATGGGGATGTGAATGGTTATTAACCCTTGTCAGCACTCTACCGCAGCTGTTATAACCAGAATACCGAGCTATGTTATAACCCATCTGTGTCTTTGGCATTTACATTGTGGCCTTTTTATTGTAATTTTTTAAGCGGTCTAATTTTCAATCAAATACTTGCATAGGTATTGATTTTGTAACACACGCACAAAAACAAAAAAATACGTTTTGTTATTAAAAATTGTGAGTAATAATCAGGCTGTAATGAGCAACTTGACGGGCAACTTCAATGATAATTATTGTGAAGATATCATCATATCCAGAGCCACCAACTACTGATGCCACTGATGCCACCCTAAGAACAAGCAAACTCACACTTCATCACGTTACGCTATGCAGTGACTGGGACGATTCCATCGACGAAGTCAATGATTTGACTAAAAACTGTAATCAACTAACATTTTGTCGTTGATTCTAAAACCCCTTTAAAAATGCTTGGCCACCTCCATATCCTGCCTCCCGAAGATGGGAACCCCCCGACAAAGTCACACAAAGCGTGACAGCTGATGATGATGCCAATGATTTCAAAAAGGCCCCTCCATCACCTCCCGTCCATCAGCCAAGCGTGAAAACAGAGGAGATATTTTTTTCCAACTATTTGTGTGTTATCAGATTAGTCAAGCAATGGAACTGATAATCGGTAGAGTAATCGATTACTTAAATAATCAGATATCCCAGCTGTACACTATACTCATGACAGTACACTACACTGTACCTCTGTGAAATCAATGCCATTATTCACCATTATGGCAGATAACAGTCACGGCTCTGGACCATGTGGTATATTTATCCCCATTATTGCGAATAGAATTCACGGACAAGAGGAGGTTTTGCTATCCCATGGGTAATATGAAGACACTGTCCTCTTACTTCTGCACAGATAATAATAATAATAATAATTTCAACTTATAATGCACCACCGCAAGGTATTCATTCACTCTTGTAGAGAGAACGACTGAGAAGCGCGAGGAACCACAAACAAGTGGGAACAGCCAGGTGGTAGGCCGACACAAATGATTACCAAAGCTCTGCAGTCCCCTATTTGTAAAGATGTCATCAGCCAATTCATGAGTGTTTACATGTGGGACGAACCGTAGCATCCAGATAAAACCAACGTGTACGAGGGCCCAACACTCTGTCCCATACAGATAGAACTGGTGGAGTCCACATTGTTGCTGTACTGCCTTCTCCTGGCGATCCAGGGAATGACCCCTCCTCCACACCCACGGGAAGGGCGTTTCACAACATTTGCGTGATCCACCAACCCTGGCCTCCAGATCTGGACTACAGGCTTGCATAGCCACCCCGCCCAGCACCACTCATGAGAAGACATTTTATTTCTGTGTGTATATGTAATAAAACCCTCGGTTTCATTCAAATCAGGGGTGTTCCTGAATTTCTTTGATGGAGGCCCCATGCATGTGCACATCAGATGGGGGGGAGGGGGGCTTGAACCACATCCAGTGTGGCAGCCCAGGACCCACTCCTACTCCCAAATCCCATCTGGCACAGTAGTTCACTCATGTGAGCCATGCGATGATCCCTGGGATCAAATCCCACTTGGGCCCTGCATGATAATGAGTCCGCAGATCAAACAACTATGACAGCCTCGTCCTAAAGGGCGGACGGTTATCACAACAAATAATTAAAAGTGCAGTCACAGTTTATAAACGGCTCTTCCCAATCTAAGCTTCATTCAGCGACGCGCACGATCATATTGTGCAAGTGTAAAACAACCACCACGGCCAACGATGAGCAGAGAAGGCCTCTGTGGCGAGTTTGTACAACGACAGCAAGAACCAGAAAGTAACGACAGCGATGGTTCAGTGCGGACGCTCTCGGCTCTTCCGCGTGGAAACCGTGGGCGTGCTTTGGAGATAATTTGAGCGTTCGTGCCACTTTCTAGACTCCGTTGCCAGCCCCCATAAAAATGGACACGCGATAAGTGAGCCAGCGTGGGCAAGGCAATGGGCACAGGACTGTGTGCAGTCTCCAACACACACACACAAAGAAATGGCAGTCGCCACGCATATGACTGTGATTGCGTGGGGATTCTCTGTAATTGCAAACGTAAATGTAATACATTGTGCCGTAATACATTGTAATCTGCTCCTGCATTCCCATTTATCATTAGATTATAATGCATCAACGATCATCTAGTTTGTAAGAACTGTGAGCTGTGTGCGATGCTTGAATATCAAGCGTTAAAGAATACACTACATCCCACCGATGCCCAGTGCTGGATAAGCAGCACAATTCAAGTTAGTGGAACAGTGATGGCTAATAAAAGACCGAGGGTTAAGAGAAAATACAACACAAGCAACAACCTGCAGTCATTATTTACAATAAATTATATTCACATACGATAGTCAAAGTGTCCAGCCCTGTAAGAATTGGTCGATTGTATAAGAACTGCTCGGTGTCTTTTGTTTGCCTGGAAGCAGACAAGGTGGCAGTTTTAACAATGCCCCCAAGGACGGCGCACTTAATTATAGTAGTCGCTTGCCACACATTACCAGAAGTCAAGATGGTGCTTCAAACCAAACGAAAAAAACCTCTCATGCGATAACTTTTGAAAGCCCAACTACCATCCAGTCACCTACATTTCAAAATGACGATAATTAAACAATTATGTAAATTAATATTCCATGAATCAGCTAAACTACTCGACAGATTATCACCTTTAATCAACAGAATTAGAACCGTAATGGGAAAAATACAATACGCATGCCATCAAGTCCTACTTTCCAATTTTGTATTTGGTTATGCTCGCCAGAAATACACTAAGTACAGTATTATATTAGTGAATGACGTTAGCCTCTGTGTTTATTACTGCTATGCTGAAATGTTGCATTTCATCATTGTGCTACCCTAAATTAGACCTTAAAGATGATAAACAATTTCAAAAGCAGTAACTTGACTCTGCATTCCCAAACTACACATCGAGAGCATTAAGTTATACTTGGTGTAGTTTTGCATACATTACTTTCGAGTATACTGGAAACATTAAAATAATTGACTTAATTTCTCACAAATGTGTTTGCATTAAAATAAAGCTATGCTGAAATGAATTACACTTCATAAATATGTCTTCACATTGGATCTCCTCTCATTCTCAGTGGCGCGAAGGTGTAGGGTTGCAGATGAGTGCAGTGGGCCTCATATGGTGCTGTATGAAAGTCCACTTTTCACGATGTCTGAATCAAATTATGCCCTTTTGCTGTGTCCCACTGTATCACCCTCATATCACAATGTAGGTGCGAGTCAAATTCTATGAACCGTTATTTATGCCCATCACGAATGTCGAGCAGCAATAACGACCGCGGATGTGTGGACTCGCTCAACTTGTGCCCAACCAACGGTGGCGACCGGGCGAGAGATACTCTCCCGTGGTATCCATGGCGTCGCCCGATCGGCCGTCGCTCATTGCCGAAGTGGCATCAAGACAGGACACGTCGTCTGTGGCGAAGCCAACTACCCTCGTCACAAAACCGAAGCTCATCGCAGTGTGTGGGCTGGAGGGGCAAAGCTACACATCAACAATTAATCATTTTATATTGATTCGCCCTTTACTAATACATACATCATATACAGACACGCGTGTACAAATCTCTGATACCTTTTATTCTTCTGAGTCCTATGTAACATGTGCCATGTGGTCTGCCATGCACGGTGAAAATAAATTGATTCTGAAATCGAATTGTGACCCCCAAATCGTGACCCCCAAATTGTGATGGGAGGTGGGGAGGGGAGGGGACTGGGGGAATCGTTACATGCCTAATTGGCAGCAGTGCACCAGCATGCACATCTCTCTCACGTGACAGCTCGGATGATGATGATGATGACTTTTTGATCTGCGGTACATACTCCATTCCCATGTCCCATGCAGATACGAAGAACTGGATAAGAGGATATCTTGTCCATGACGCGGTCGTACACCATTTGCGCGACAGAAGTGAAACATTGTGGCTAACAACCCAAAGGTATGGACTGTATAGTAAACCCGCTTTAGTTTGCACTCCTTCAATAAATGAGGAATAACAAAACTACACAAATTCTCTGCTGAAGCCCTCTCGTGGCCAGCAGATCTCGACATCGGCACATATTGCCATAAGCAAGAACTCAAAAGAATATACCATTGTGCATATTTCCATTTTCCACATAGTATTCACTTACAGCATTTGTCAATCCACTGCTGGATGAACGCCTTCGCGCGTCGTGTCAGTACCACGGGGGTTGTTTGACGGCACTTTACCACGCTGGTTACTGCGGGTTGGTGAAATGAACGCCCAGGACTGGGTCAAATATCGTTAGCCATGACTGACAATGAAATACAGGTCACCAGGTTCATAGCGCAGTGCACTAACCACATGTAATACTGTACAAACATCGTTCACCCATTAAACACCACGACACAGATTTTCATGTTAATATGGTTAACAGAAATGCATATATAAACACAGACGCATATGTATTTAATATAATAGTTAAAATCATATATCTTTAACAAAGTAGGCAATACATTTTTAGATGTTAAGATTAATCATCATTGCTTAATATATTCACACATTATACGATCATAATCATCAACCATGGTCTATCCACTGCTGGATAAAATCCTCCCCACAGCGTTGCCATCTCTTCACCATTCTGTGATGCCACAATCCATTTGACTCTTACACATGAGCTGATCCATTTTTTCTCTTAGGCACATTCTCTCTTTTGGCTCCCGCTCTGCCACCAGTCTTATCCGTCAATAATCATCCCTTCTAGTGATACAGTCAACTCTCGATTAGCCGAGGTAATGGTGGGAGCCGAGGGGTGGCCCGGATTAAAAAAAAACAAGGGAAAAGGCTACAAAAGTGTTTTTGCTCACCTACGTTGAAAGGGGTGAAATGAAGAATGTGTGTATTGCTTCTCAAAGTGCCAAAGCGGTTGTGGTCAGGTGGGCAGAGAGTCTCTGACCCTTGACGAGTGTGCACAGACATGGGAGAGTTAACCGAATGTCCAGGCCCACATTTGTCCCCTTAATTCGAGTTCACTCAAGATGGGAAGTTCAAGCTCCAGTAGGGGAGCTAAGTCAGCACTTTCCTCCCGGGGTCAATAAACAGACTACAGCTTTGATAAAAGTCACCGGTGACTTTCCTATGGATCAACTGACCGCACGCTACTCTGGCCCTACCCCATGAGCTCTGGCTCACGCTCGCCTGAGCAGAGAAAGGCATTGACCTTGTAATGAGCTATTGGTCAGAGTGCCTTCTGCTGTCAGGGCAGGCGTCGTCACACCCGAACAAAATCTTTACAATCACCGATAATTTCTGCACGTGGACATTTGGAGGAATCTGTGAGCATTGGTTGAAATAATTATATTTGTGTAAAAAAAATAATGCGATGGTAAAACTGAAATATCTCTGAGGAAAAAATGTAGACACGTTTGTTGATGTTGGAAACAACGAATCTATAAGGTTAAAAGATTACGAAACCATAATACATGTGGTCCTTAATTGAAAATGTCAATTCGCAGTGCCCATGTGTCTGACTCGCTGATTTACTTATTGATAAGTTGATACACTTATCGAGTTGCGGATGAATTAAGCACACAATTTGTCAGCTTGTTTATACTGCAGAAAAATTATAACTTGCTGGCAATTGCTATCTTATGAAGTTTTACTTGTATTCATTTCACCAGAGGATCAAA
The DNA here is from genome assembly GCF_965212315.1 of Lampetra planeri. Taxonomy (NCBI): domain Eukaryota; kingdom Metazoa; phylum Chordata; class Hyperoartia; order Petromyzontiformes; family Petromyzontidae; genus Lampetra; species Lampetra planeri. The sequence goes on from NC_136110.1 coordinate 13,943,898, forward strand.
AGCATTATAGTTTTGCAATTACCATGCTGAATGTAAAATGTAATAAGCAAATGCCTCACAATGTATTCCTAAAAAAATCCCCAGTGAGAAATATGCATAAAATAATCTTAAACTATTTACCCTTTGCATATTTCTTGAATAAACATTTTTCTTTTCTTCTTCTTTTCTGTCAATCCATGTGAGGATTTTCAATGTGATTTTGCATTTGTGTGATAAAATATCTTCAAGAGTTCATATCTGAGCAGATGAGAGTGCCTGTGAAGCCCTTCCCATAGGTCAACAATCTAGAAAGAAACCCAACTAGTCCCTGCACCCTAACGACAAGGCTCATCTTATTTGATTATTTAACATGGGACATGCTTAGAACGTTTGGGGACCGTGCCTGGGTGCAGCTTGCCATGGCCTCTACAGCAGTAAAACAGTAAGCCATACTGCAGCACAGAACAGACCATGGAACCCAGAACAGACGATGGAACATATAACAACCTCAATGCCTAATTCACAAACACAAAGGAGGCATCATCACAGCAGCGTTACACTCCACTACACTTGACACAATCATCCGGCTCAACCACCTCATCTAAAATTACAGCTGTTGCGCTACATCGACATCAGCAATAGGCAGAAGACAGAGGCTTCACCGCAGCCATTGACATGTGGTCACAAAAACAGTGCTCTCTCTGTTTTTGCTTTTTGGGTTTTGATATATTTTCTTTCAGGATAACTTAAAGAATGAAATAACATGCTTTGCTTACTCCTCCAATGTAAAAGGAACCTGGATATTAAGTATTCCGTGTTTTGTTTTATACTTCCTACTATAAATACAAATTATGAACTACATTTTAAAGCAAACGTTGAACATAATGTATCCGCTGAAATTTTCAGTGTAATATTATAGAAGAGGCATAAGTTACGGCACTCTTTGCTTTGTTAAATCACAATTCACTGAAAACTTTGTGCATCACTGTAGTAAAAGTGTCGGTCACACTAGGCAGTGTTCTGCCATCAATACAAATACATTAACAAGCGAAACATCACCTAGACCACACATATACAACGTGGCTTCTGGTGATACCAGTGTGGGTGACAATAGCGCAAACATGTTGCAACTGCAAACATTTGTAATACGCAAGGTGTTGGATTATTACTCACATGCCCACAGGCTTCAAACGGACTAATCTGACACTCTCGGAAGGCATTACATTCCACAATATATATTTGACTTTTTATTAAAATTTGAAATAGATTTAAATTGTGTGTCATTAAAGTTATTGACATAAAATGTATGCAACCCCGTACTTTTTACACATTCCATGTTTGCATTATATGCTTTAAGCATTTTTGTATTAATTGATTAGAGTGCAATAATAATTATTTGTTTCTTCCAGAGCCACTAATATCACAGGGTCAGTAGACATACAGAACAGCCCTTGGCATTTGGTGACAAACAATTCTGATCTAAAAAAAAACAGTTGCAAAACTTATGGGGGGTGGGGTGGGGTTGGGATGTAAAATATATAACCCTCCAGGCCATTTATCGTGCTTCTATAATTTTTCAGTGAAGACGGTACTGTGTTTCAGAATAATTGCTAACCAAAGAATCAGCAGTATTTAACACCTTGTTCATTTAGCCAATGCCTATTGAGACCTCACAGCAGCGTCCAAACTCTTTGATCCTGCTTCTATTACATTATCCCTGCTTCAATTGCATTCATTCTTACATTTTCACTTAAAACTTTCGTGACCGCAGGAATTCATATTCTTGGTTATTTAAGTAAAGTGTACGTAATTATATATATATTTTTAAAATTGTAATAAAAATTTTTTTTCTCTCTACGTGACTTTACCGAAAAAACCCAAGAATATAATTTTTACATCTTCTGTCATCCTATCTTGCCATCTTATTGATGACCATCCTCCCCCCACACCTATTTCCATTGTGTTTCCCAATCGCAATGCTCCGCTCTAGATTCATGCAGCTCTTTTTGTGATGTAAATTTACCCAAGTCTTAATTGACCTCTTCGCTATGCGACCTATGGCATTTTTTAAGTCTCCCACAGAAGACACCACTGTACATTAAGTCCTTAACACGTTAAATGCGTTCCTGAATAGTACCATGTGAAGTGAAAAACGGGTTAAGCAAAAACTATTTCCCCGTAACTAATGTAACGATAAAGTTTGGCGAGATGTGATGTACGCACACATAGTAAGATGGTGGGACATGGAACGGAGGGTATGCAGCCGCGTTACCATTTCATTCCGCGTGCTCTATCACACCGGTCAACTGCGCAGCTCAAGACAGTTGTTAGTCGTCGACTGTTTAGAAACCACGTTATAACCGGGTGCGTTCTGTGTTCTAATGGGCATGTTCTGTCTTAAACCGGCATGTTCCACGTTACAGCAAAAACGCGTTGTGTGAACATGCATTAAGAAAGGACTTACCCTATTTGGTCGCGGGAGATATATGTACCGTATGTACACACACAGTCCATTACCAATCCTGCCTATTGGGTCATCACTTTATAACCACCAGGCATAATAAATAAAACACTGCATGAGTGACATGATATCAAGCAGGAAAGCCTTATGCCACATTCTAGTGGTATATTATTATATAGTAATTATTTTCGGTCGGTTGTTTGGCTGGGGTCAAAGGTCGCATGTTATATTTATAGTTTGTCATCAATCCCATTGGTCACTGGTTCATTGGAGTCAGAATGAGCCTTCAACAAAAAATAACTCAAGTTGTTGTTGCTCATGCTCTGGAGACCGGGAGATCGATGATCGATGTTCAGTCGCCGCGTTGATTGCATTCGTCGTGATTTTTCACTCGACAGAGAGGGCCGCATGAAGGCTGCTGCCATCTTCCACTAACTGACTAATGGACAAATTAGGTTCCTTACCCACTTACAAGAGGGCAGCCCATCCTACAGGTGGGATGAATCTTCCTCATCAACCCCCCCCCCTCCCAGTCCCGTAATCACCTAACGACCATGCGCTTTCCAGCACAAATTTTTGAAATACAGAATTTTGCACTTCTCCTTTAGGAGCGAGGCTAACATTCACTCGTTAAAAAACACACAGCCGCTGCAAAGGATTGTTGCACTGTGGACACACCAGGGTTCACAGGGGCCCTGGAATTAACAGCGCAGCAGCCACGACGTCATGACGTTGATGCTTATTATCATACGTCGCTTCCTTTCTTTCCCCATTTATTGTGTCGTTAAATTAAGCAAAGGCACTTCCTATTAAGGTTGTTTCAGTTGCGCTTGAGTTTACGGTGAATGTGTATGCTAATGAAGATGGTGTGAGAGCATTTCATTTCAGAATCTACTGCTTGGGTAATGTATTTAAAATATATATTTGGCGATAAACTGTACTTTTAATATGAACTATGTTTCTATGAACCACATTGTGGAATCTAGTTATTACTACAAGTGTGTAAACGGTGTGTACCTACCCACGTGTCCTCTAGTCGCAATCAATCTCGTCTTTGACGATCCAGTGATACAGAGAGTACCTGTCCATGAGACCATTTCACCACTTTATCTTCACAGTGGACATTCTCCTGGGCACGTTTTCTCCCTTGGCCACCATTCGTTCAATGTTCTTAAACGACGACTCATGTCCCTCGACGTAATTCCGAGCATGCACCTCTCAGTGCTTCTTTGCACACTTTTAGCTTTTTGTTAATTCCTGTCCACGTTTATTGACACATATGCCACTGAATAAAAACGTTTCCTTTAGGCGTAACGCTACTCTTTCTCTCGTGATTAGATTTCATTTTCCAAAGCACTCCAACACCGGCTCCCGTTCACCTACTTAGTTCATCATGTTGGTGCTGATCCATCTTCAATAACTGTCCGAGGCATAGGACCCCTCACGTTTTTCCAGCTGTGTCCCTCCTACACATACCTTCCATTGTTCAGTGAACTAGCTGTACGTGGTTGTTTTCAATGATGCAAACATTTACTTAATTTAAAATACGTGTATTAGTGCACACGGTGTGAGCTGCGTGCACGCACGGCAAGGTGTTGCTGCTCATGTGATGCACCTGCAGTGCTGCTCAATTGCTGTTGATGTAACCGAGTTCGCCCTTGCATAAGAGGCGACGTGATTCACGTGTCAAAATGGATCAATCTCATCTCCTGGTTAAATAAAGGGTAAAAACATGTGAAGCAAACTACGTACCAACGTCTGTCTTATAGCTGCAACTACAATGCCGCTGAAATGTGTGGCTTTGTTCAATTTGACGACAACATTCGCTCCGTCATGGGCTGGGCCATGCAGACCTCAGATATAGCATCACTTAAAGGTCACACGCCATCATTTATGGCAGCAGCTTATTTCGTGACTAGCCAGAGAAAAAAGTGGGCCACTTATCCTTTGCAACATTGTCGACGTTCGATTTGTCAATTTCAAAAACTGTATTCCATTTCAAAGTACAGCAACGATCCTAATACTAACAGCACATCAATACCGTAACAAGCACACAATGAGAAATGGCATTCATTGTACAAGATCATTCGTACTACATGTAAAGTATGTGGTTATACTGGGAGATAACGCTGCTAATGATAATTGGCAGAGTGAAATAAAAAATATATTGAGTCGTTACTTCAAATTACATTTTACTTCATGGAAGAACAGATACGTGTTATGATTATTTTTTACGAAACTTGAAATTTTATTTAAATTCGGTGGCTATTAACTCCAGTATTTTAGCCATACATTGTCCATATATATTGTACCTGTTATAAAGTAAATACGGTAACTTGTGCCATGGTGGGACCCAGTTTCGCGACGTGAGACTCTGCAGCTACATAAACAGGTAGCAGCAGTTTCAGCACTACTGTAGCTTGTACTTTTGTAAAAAGAAAAAAAGGCACAATACAGTCCACAATTCATTAATCATTTTAGGTTGAGCAGAGTTATGATCTAAAAAATGTTGTGTCGTTAATACCCTCCAACACCCGACACAGCAAAACTAATAAATTGTCAGGAGGTGTACAAGCGTTTAACAATGCTCTATCATTGTTTCAGCTCACTCGCGATCACATAAATTATGTGGCCGAATGCATACATTAATTATGAATAATATTGGTTGCAGGAAGCTTTGTATTTAACCAAAAGTTTACGTTTTCCAGTGCACTCGGTGAACATTAACAACGCATCCTTCTCGTTTAAATTGTGTAAATAGCCACACAATGTCTGGAAGCTGTTTCCAAAATTTAAATGACTTTCAAGTCATTCATGATATGCATTTACAGATTAGGGATGCCAACCCCCTACAGAATGCGTATTGATTCGTAAACCATTCATCAGTAGCTTTTGTGAGGCAGCACGCTGCACAAGTTGGCCATTAGCTGTGAAACAGTCCATGTCTGTGGGGAGGGCGGTGCAATTATCAGAGCAGCCAACTGCACCGGCAGTGCTGCGGTTTGATTCTTTTGAACGGTTCAACTGACAAGTAAAGAATGCGAGTACTGTGAAGCGCTCGGCTGCCTTCAACTATAAAAAAACAACGAGTACCCTCGTTAGCAAAAATACAGCCACGGCTCACAACTCTTACTCGACTTGCTGCATGTCGAGACGATGCTGAAGATTACGTCCAATAGACAATTATAAAACGTATGTAGGAGCAAACGGTGACTTTATTACACCTCCACATATACATTGCACGCCACATTTGTCAATCTAAAGCCAGAACATATGTTAAATGTTCAGGCGCAATTCATGCACAAAATCAGTGTGTCATGGGTAGTGGAGTTTGAATCAGACTTAGTGATCAAACAAGTGTTAATGTTACAAGTGTTAATGTTAAAACAACTGTTAATGAGATAAAAAACAAAGTAATTGCATAAATCAAGTGAAATGATCATAATGAGTTCATTCACTTATATGCGTAGTAAGATAAACACACTCGGATTAAAAAGAATGCAAATTGGAGAGACAAAATCAAGACCAATGTTAATAACATTTGGCTGTAACTCCGAAAAAAACATGTTTCTGTAATGACCCACTCAACCACTGTATTTCAATGTTTACTGTCGTACAAATGATTTTTTCGTAAATACAAAAGCATTAACTTCAGTAAACGTTTTACGGTTAAGATTGAGGGAAGGTGCATCTTATTGACTGCTTGGGCAGGGTCCAATAAATCAGCTGATCGGGCAACTTGGCACTATGGGTCTGATCCCATCTGATTTTATTTCAGAAATGATCAGATCTGATTCCAAACTAATTGAGCATCCCTCATAGCTAATGGCATATATTTCAAATATGAAACAAAATATCTTCTGGTAATGTTGATTGCAAACAATTTCACTTGAAGAAGTGAAGATGTATAGTGATTGGTTGTAATGCAATCACAGAAGGTGCACAGGAGACAAAGTGCTGTGTGTTTTGTAAGTCGTATTTGTGTGTGAGCTCTTTACAAGACAAATGTATGAAGAGTTGTTTCTGAATTGCCACACTGCTGCTAATGACTCGCTGTGTTTTCTCAAACACTAAAATATTTTTCTAACTCAGTCTGCAAACAAAACATAATTTCAACTAATAACATTTCCCAACACTTTTCTGAATAAACTCCTTTAGTGCTTAACAGAAAATATCGCCAGTAAATAAGAACTAGCAATGTGCATATATTTGTGCACACTAATTAAGAAAACGCAGTTCACGGTAAGTGCCCATTAATTGTCCGTGCCGTGGCTCTGAGGTTAGTTGTGCCCTGCCGAGAAGCGAACCTCACGCACGGCCACACAAAACCGTTTCCAGACGGTCTCGGGCACTGAAGCAGCGACCCCAACCAGCCAACAATACATGAAGTAATGGTGAGGGGTTCATAAAAATGTCTGTACTCTAGAAAAATAAAATATGCTCACTCAAACTAATTATATATGACAGAAATAGACACTGGCGTGGCGCTACAGCACTTCTCTCCGCAGCAGCATAACCAAAATGAGCAGCACAATTACAATTTCAGAGTGGAATACAGTGCAGCTGTATTGCTCTATGAACTAAAAACATATAACTTGAAAATTGTGCACACCTGGACCATGCTAAATAGCAAAATTCCTGGAATGACGATGATTATTAAGGGTTTCCTTCAAACAATACTTACAATAAAAGGTGCTCTCACTGGGTTAAAGTTCATTGTTAAATTATCGCTCTGTCAGAAAATAGATTTACACAAGTACTGGCCTATGCTCCCTTAATGTTAACTTGACAAAGACGACAGCATAAAGCAGGTGACAGAACGTTGGAAGTTTTACATCACATTTCGCACCTGGCAGAGCATGCGACTGGTCATACTTTATGGAATAAATATTCTGTGCGTCCTTCATAATCAAATAACCTTGGGCATGATGGCTCAGCAATGGTTCCCAAAGAAGGCTATATTTTTGTGATTAAGGAATGTTCCTATTTTAGCCTTAGTGGCATAATGTGGTGTGAGCATATTACACAATAGAAAAATGGAAATATTACCATGGTACTCGTACACAATCTTGCAACATCTGAAAATGCTTTGTGCAGTACAAATGCCATACAAGTGCTCCTGTGTTGATTACTCACAGCAACGATTAATGACCAGGTGTGGTGATGGACAAATATATCGCCGTGTCTTTGGTTTGTGGATCATAGAGATGGAGCTGACACGAGACTCCAACTTGCAGGAAAATAAGGTACCTGGTAGAGACAGTGCTGCAAGTAGGTAAATGGCTGCCTGTGTACATTTTACCTGTTGTCCCATCACATGAAGGGGCATTCCCCAGTCGCCTCAGTTTCTATCCCACACGTAAATGGAAACGCAGTGGCAACGGGAATCGGCCATACATCCCAAGGCAAGAAAACACCTCAAGAAAAATCTTGAGCGAGGCTTTCCTCGCTCAACAAAATGACAGCTCCTTCCAAGATGAGTACCATGATTGAATAGCATCTGTTTGGTTTATTATATACTTGCACATAGCTTTGTAACAGCTAATACGAGAGCAAATGGTATGGTTTCAAACCTGCCATGTGTTTCATGCACATTAGAACTAAAACTTCAACTGTTAGAATAATGAATGATAAATGAACATCTTGGCTCTCGACTGCAATTGACAAAAACACATCCAGCCCAGCGGTGCCGTGGGCAGAAAGTTTGGAGTTTCAATCCCGGTAGCGGGTGGACTCAGCCCATCATCAAATCGGGGTCAGTAAACGTGCACCACTTTGTGGGCAGCCAGCAGTGGTCATCGTATGGATAGACTGACCCCTATCACAGGAACAAGGAATTTCCACCCCTTGCTAAGGGGTTGCTAATGGAGATATAAGCAATGCCATAGTACTTCATTTGAACAGGTGATAGTTGATATATAGTCAGTTGTAAACATATTTTTACTAAAAGTAAACTACATTTAAATACCGTGACAATATTTGCACGTAAAATACCGTTCATATTATCTTCTCGTTGGCATGCTGCTCATATTGTTTAACAAACGTTATGATTAAAATACTGTACCAAACGTTATAAATAATAAATTAGTTATAAACCAATCAACACTAATCACGCTAAGCTGCTGATGGGATGGAGTGGTGGTGAATTGTTTGTAACACTGCACGATGAGCTCAGCAAACCTGAGTTTGAGTCCCAGTCATAACCAACATCAGTGGGGAGTGCTACATGAACCTGTCCTCGGTGTGTTCACCAACTGGTAGATCAAAGTGGTGAAGAACGATCCCACAAACCCCACAATGACTGCATGGGGATGCCTTCTTCCAGCTGTGAATTGTACGAACGTATGTTGAACTTCTTTTGCACCATAGATAGCCAACCATGCTAATCGGAGCTGCGGATTGGCAAAGGACCTGTAATTTATTATTTTATATTAATTGCTGTTATTCTGTCAAGTCTCTACTGACATATGCGTGAGAAAATACTTAAAATAAGTAACCATATTCAGTATAATTCTAATCAGCAAATGTGCTGCATGTACAATAATTCGTGATTCGGTATTTTAACTGGATTAACATGTTAATACGTTTTATACATTAATTCATACGTATTTATCCTTGTTGAATTATTGATATCAGAAAATTAACAATAATTCTTAATCGCAAATTATCAGATGAGTTGAATAATTTATCTTAAATGGCTTTATTAATTGGAAAAAAATATTCGTCATGTCCATAGCTCAACATTTTTTTCCCATTCACAGCTGTAAAATTACCAAATTGCATTCTTGACAGCAATACCTGGTCAGTGTTATTAAAAGGGCCCATATTAACTTCTTATACTTTTCGATTTAAAGCTTTCGTGACTGCAGGGATTCATCTTCTTGGTTTTTTCGGTAAAGTCACGTAGAAGGGAAGTAATAAAATAATAAAAATACCTGAGGACGGCTGCTTGCGTTGTGGCCGAAACGTCGTGAGAATTGTTTCATTTTATTATGTTTTATTTTTATTATTTTATTACTTCCCTTCTACGTGACTTTACCGAAAAAACCAAGAAGATGAAACTTCTTATACTGTACTGTATCCCAGGTCATAATGAGTCACATGTAGATATTTCCCTGCTTGGATGTCAGGCACTTACATCCAATCATGATAATTGAACCATACCTCGATAGTGATATCACTCCTATCAATACAATAACTGCATTTAAGTAGAGATATTCATATGATGTTGAATGCTTCAATGGTATGCATTTCATCATGATTTATATTGCATATATATTTGGCACTGAATTAATTATTGATAGATCATGTAATAAATGTTTTAGTATGTTGTTATGGTGTCACATGAGTCTGTAATACGAGTAATTTAATGACATCACACATACCAAAAGTAATTCACTCAGCAAAACAAACCCTAAATTCACGATTTCAGTCATTATATGCCAGTTAATCTTGATATAAATGATTTTGACATAATAATATAATATTCAATACAATTGTAAATGTTGACTCATACCAGATACATCTATAATGCAACAGAAATGTGCTGTAGCTATAATAAAATTAACTGTTACAATGAAACAAATGTATAAAATAAAAAATACTTATAGTTGTAAATAACTCACTTTGCGCTGGGACAGATTGGTGAGAGTTTGACTACTTTTTGTTGTGGTCCAATACACGGGGTCCTTTATAAATGGCGACCAATCTCGCAGGGTGCCATGGTGGAAAGATGTTAACTATCTCGCCTGGTATACAGGAGGTCTGGGTTCGATCCCAACCCTGACGCCTGTATATTTGGAGTTTCCATGTTATAGCCGTGATCGCTTGTATTTTTCTCCAGGGCCTCCGGTTTTGCCCTCCACATTTATAAACATGCTTTTAGAGTATTTGGCTGCTATAAATTTCCACGTGATAAGCCACTTCGTTGAGCTATCATTTATGACAGCCAGGTCGCTTCTGAAAAATATCTATATAGCTCAGTGGGCCTTACCTGGTAAAATAAAAAGTTTTAATTTAGTTTGACATGCGTTCTCCCGAAGGCAGGAAACCCTCTCACATATCACCTCCCGTTCAGTGGCACACGTAGGAACAGAGGTGACATTTTTTGACAACTATATTTGTGTTATCCGATTAGTCGAGTAATCAAACCAATAATTGGTAACATAATTGAAATCGGACTGACTAACTCTAGACTATTTCATAGAAAACTAAATTATTAAAATACATAAAGATACACAATAATTTGGCAAAGTAGATTGTACATAATTGATTGATGCTCACGTTGGTGGTACCAGTAATGCAAGCCATGTTTCAACCCTTAGCCGAATCATACACATTTGTAATTTTGATTCTCAAAAATGTATCATGAAAAACATTAATTTTTTTGCTGATAATAATATAAAACTGTTGTAGTTGTATTCCAGGTCAGTGGAGTATACCAATAACAGCCACCATTCACAACTAACGTCACCACATGTTTGGCAGGATGTCACGGGACATACAGTGAGGGAAAAAATATTTGATCCCCTGCTGATTTTGTACGTTTACCCACTGACAAAGAAATGATCAGTCTATAATTGATTTGCATTTTAATGAGGGAAATAAGTATTTGACCCCCTCTCAATCAGAAAGATTTTTGGCTCCCATGTGACTTTTATACAGGTAACGAGCTGAGATTAGGAGCACAGTCTTAAAGGGAGTGCTCCTAATCTCAGCTTGTTACCTGTATAAAAGACACCTGTTCACAGAAGCAATCAATCAATCAGATTCCAAACTCTCCACCATGGCCAAGACCAAAGAGCTCTCCAAGGATGTCAGGGACAAGATTATAGACCTACACAAGGCTGGAATGGGCTAAAAGACCATCGCCAAGCAGCTTGGTGAGAAGGTGACAACAGTTGGTGCGATTATTCGCAAATGGAAGAAACACAAAAGAACTGTCAATATCCCTCGGCCTGGGGCTCCATGCAAGATCTCACCTCGTGGAGTTGCAATGATCATAAGAACGGTGAGGAATCAGCCCAGAACTACACGGGAGGATCTTGTCAATGATCTCAAGGCAGCTGGGACCATAGTCACCAAGAAAACAGTTGGTAACACACTACGCCGTGAAGGACTGAAATCCTGCAGTGCCCGCAAGGTACCCCTGCTCAAGAAAGCACATAAGCATGCCCGTCTGAAGTTTGCAAATGAACATCTGAATGATTCAGAGGACAACTGGGTGAAAGTGGTGTGGTCAGATGAGACCAAAATGGAGCTCTTTGGCATCAACTCAACTCGCTGTGTTTGGAGGAGGAGGAATGCTGCCTATGACCTCAAGAACACCATCCCCACCGTCAAACATGGAGGTGGAAACATTATGCTTTGGGGGTGTTTTTTTGCTAAAGGGACAGGACAACTTCACCACATCAAAGGGACGATGGACGGGCCATGTACCATAAAATCTTGGGTGAGAATCTCCTTCCCTCAGCCAGGGCATTGGAAATGGGTCGTGGATGGGTATTCCAGCATGACAATGACCCAAAACACACGGCCAAGGCAACAAAGGAGTGGCTCAAGAAGAAGCACATTAAGGTCCTGTAGTGGCCGAGCTAGTCTCCAGACCTTAATCCCATAGAAAATATGTGGAGGGAGCTGAAGGTTCGAGTTGCCAAACGTCAGCCTCAAAACCTTAATGACTTGGAGAAGATCTGCAAAGAGGAGTGGGACAAAATCCCTCCTGAGATGTGTGCAAACCTGGTGGCCAACTACAAGAAACGTCTGACCTCTGTGATTGCCAACAACGGTTTTGCCACCAAGTACTAAGTCATGTTTTGCAGAGGGGTAAAATACTTATTTACCTCATTAAAATGCAAATCAATTTATAACATTTTTTACATGCGTTTTTGTGGATTTTTGTTGTTGTTATTCTGTCTCTCACTGTTCAAATAAATTTACCATTAAAATTATAGACTGATCATTTCTTTTTCAGTGGGCAAACGTACAAAATCAGCAGGGGATCAAATACTTTTTTCCCTCACTGTACGCAGGTGCCATGGGCTGACTGATTGACTTGCTGCGTTTTAGCAACCCGGTGCCCTGCTCATTGTTGTGAGCGTCGGTCCTAGCGTCGGTCCTCTGCCCTCTGTTGTTGTTGGAGGGCGACTGTATATCTATTCACATCCCAGACACACAGCCGCTTCAGTTTTACTGCCCATATAGCACCTTTACTCTTCAGTGCAGCGAGGAAGAAGCCCACCAGCGCTCCGCTCGACATCCTTGATTAGGATGTCGGGTGGAGATTTACAAGCTCTCTAGAACACGGCGGTTGACTTTGCACACTCGAGGCGCAAGTCACGCATGGGGCAGATTTCACCACGGTGGACAGTTCCACGAGTAGTAAACTTTCCACCGTGGAAAAAATTCTGCCATTCATGAACCATGTGGAGTGTTGTTCCACGCCAGAAAAATAGGCAGAGACCACACATCCATGCAAATTCTAGACTGGTTTTGACATACACCGTCTCATCAGCAGTCAGGTTTGCTTGAATCAATACTTAGTTCACCAGCAATTATTCAATGAAGCCTGACTGCTATGAGGCACTGCATTTCGAAACCGGTCCAGTTTTCTCCTGCTGAATCAACACTGCTGGAATTACGCACTTCTGGAAGGCTGTGCCAGTCGATGGCTTTTGTGTAAGAAATACTTGCATATTTTACATGCAGCGGCAGACTGAATAAAGAAAACGCATTGTCTGTTATACTTTTCTATTTGTATCACTTAAGATAGGCTCGTTCATGTACACCGTGACTGTGACCTTTCCCCGCCGGCGCATGTTCTAAATGTGCTCCGACCGAGGAGCCAGGTCGCTGATGCTGCGAGTGGCATTGGGAAACTCACAAGTCGCCGATCAGTTACACGAGATCAAACCCGAGGGTGCGGGGCACGCCTGGGCCACCGGAGTCAAAATGGACAAGCGGTGAGACACGGACGGGGGAGCACGGCACGTGTGACCGCGCAACGAGCGGTGCTCGAAACGTGGACACGTGCAATGAGGCACATTTCGCGTTGATTTGAGCCTCACGCATGTATGTTGTTTACAGATGTGTTAGGGCAGCCACCCATTAACAGATCAACGTTCACAGGGCCATAATTCCAGTAGCCTCTTTGCATTTGATTGCACTGCAATAACATTCACCCGCATATAGGTTAGTTGCTTTTGTGTTCTCGGCGAGCACCAGAATGCTCTGGAGGTCACGTTATAAAACGCTATTGCGATAGAATCCTACGGAGATCGCTTAGGCAGACATCAGCCAACGGCTGTCACTTGAATAGATTTCTATAAACTGAACGCCTGTCCTTGAGACACGTGACGAGCCCGATCGCAGGTAGAGATGTCAATTCACTTCGTGCTATTTTGCAACACATGAAATGCGGTGAGTTGGTGTGAACTCACCACGTGGTGTAAACTCACCCCGTGGGGTAAACTCACCCCCTGGTGTAAACTCACCCCACGGTGTAAACTAACCACGTGGTGTAAACTCGCCGGAAGTGGTGTAAACTCACCCCTAGGCGTAAACTAACCAAACGTGGAGTAAACGCACCCCGGCGGGCTAAACGCACAACATGTGGTGTAAACTCACCCTGTTGTGTAAACCCACCCCTGTTGTGTAAACCCACCCCGTGGTGCAAACTCGCGGCATGTGGTGTACACTCACCACATGTGTGGTGTAAACTCACCACACCTGGTGTAAAACTCATCGCACGTGGTGCAAACTCGCCGGACGTGGTGTAAAACTAACCCCTTGGTATAAACTCACCACAAGTGATGTAAACTCATCACACGTGGAGCTAACTCACCCCGTGATGTAACCTCACCACGCAGCGTGAACGCGGCGATACTTTGCTCGTAATTCTCGGGAGCACCTCGGGGGCCGTGTGCCCTCTGCGCCGCCGAGCACGGCTCCACGGGTGACCGTACTCACGCTGCGCGCACTACAAGAAGCTTCCATTGAATAACCGAGACGGCGGAAGCCACCACCAGCGCCTCCACCGAGTCGAGCCCTCGATCACCCACAAGCGGCGTGAACAAGTGTGCTCGTGGGCTCACTGCACGATGAGCAGGGGCGACTGCTGCGCTGGGTGGCGTTGCAACAGCACCGATAGCCTTAATAAATGGAACCTCAAAGACAAGCCCACGGCAGTCGTGCGATTGTGGCCACGCAACCCAAACTATGGGCCAAATAGTCAACTCACTGTGGTTTGTGCTCTTTTAACGGATGAAGAGGAGGAACAACAGAACCACACAAACTCTCTCCTGAAGCCCTCTCTCGTCGTGGGCCAGCAGCAGTGCTCGACATTGTTGGCATTTTGTTCCCGAATGTATTTCTGCCATTATATGAACGAAACGAATAGCGCCAAACAGCAATTGTTACAAGCGGCAAATAGCGAGCGGTGTGTGTGGTGGCTGCCCTGCATGGCAAACGCAGTGTCCCTTCAATCGCCCATCATTATCGTCGGCTGCTGCAGTTGCTGCTGCGAAGCGGCGATTGAATACAGAACACAAAAGGATCAGCGTGCAGACGGTGTCGCCCAACGTGACTCGAGGCGGCCACAGTCGCGAGGCCGATTCCTCTCCGACACACACCGGCTCGTGTGGGATACCTGAAGCCGCGCTCTCTCGTGGGCGATGGCAAAATGACTTGGGGAGGGACTTCTGGCCGTCATCCAGCAGTGGACTGAGCGTGCCTTAAGAGCGCACCCCAAGTCGGTGGCAAGACGCTGCTGCTTGCTGCGTTTGAAGGCCACGCGACTGTTGCGGACTCGTCCACAGACACCTCCCTTTCCTTTTCAGGTGCTCATCACAGCACAATTAGTCCAGTACTCGACTACGTATACCGGAGAAACAGGTGTACACAGGATGACGGTGATTTTGTGTTGAGTATTTTAATCAAAGTAGTTGTTTCTCTTACCGAATCAACGCTGCTGAAAGTATACACTACCGTGCGGCCGATGCGATGTGTACAAAAATACGTTGATTTATTGTTCTTTGGAGTTATACATGTATGAGGGAGATACGTCGCCTTGGCATCCGCATGCAGCATTGTTACGTACAACTATTTTTCATATGGTTTCGTTACGCTTGCGTAACCCTCGCTCTTAATGACATTCGCAAGCCACCCAAACAGCCTCTGGGCGCTCGAAACCTGTGGTTTCCGTATGTACTATTTCGTAAGTTTACGAAATTGTAAAGTTGACGATTATCCAACCAATGCGAGCGGCTGCCGCCTAGTGGCAACGCTCGGCGACCCGGGGAGATTTGCGCGTTGCGCCACGCGGGTTCCTTGCTGATAAAAGAGCCGGGCAACTTTCTAATGTGTGTGGCGTCCCGCAGCTCTCTCTCTGCCACGGCTCTCTCAGTCAGCACGCCGCACACCCACACGGCAGAGTTTAAGTTTCAGTAAATGCTGCCGGACGTGGCAAGTAAATGAGGTTTACGCTAAGCAAATGCATCGTGCACTCAACGTAGTCATTAACGCCTTGCTTAACAAGTCTATATCCAACGCGGTACGCACACAGTCGAGAGACGCCTTGGGATTGGAGCCAATGTTGGTCCCAAAAGGTTCCAGTGAAGTATTTAATGGCACAGCAATGCCCAGAAGAGGGCTCTGTTAACACAAGCGATCAGGGGACTAATGTACAATTAATGTGTTGGAGACAGCACAATTGCAATGCTAATTACACAACAGATATTCCAAAAAGCAACTTCAGAGATGTCATCTTTGAATATCCTTTTTCAAAGAAATATATTTTAATTAGGGTATTTTGTACGTATTTTTTTGCGCAAATACAACCTATAATGCCACCACGCACACTTGTATACGATTAACCAGGGCATACCTGTGCGTGGTGCATCGAGACACCGGGCAACACAATTCCCACGCGTTGCCAGCAGCACGGGAAATACACGTCGCGTTTAATAGCGCGTTCAACACAATGTGCAGTCGCGCAGTTAATACTGCTGACTGCGCGGTGTGCTGGCATCCGACGCCAACCCGAGCGCCCGCTGGACGTTAGCAGCAACATCGCCCGCTCACGCAGCGCACAACTTACCGGAGGAGCGTCCGTGTGCTCGGCACAAACGAAAGCAGGTGCCAGCAGCGTGCGCCACCACCAGGGAGGGACCCGGGAGCCACGCCACGGAGAGTTCGCTCCGGGGTGCCGGGCGTGCGTGCGTGGGGGTGAGTGGAGAGAGCGGGTGCAACTGTGGTGGTGGTGGTGATGATCCAGGCGCAGTCACAATGAGTGCGTGCGTGTGCCCTCTTCCTTCTCCGACAGCAGCCCCACGATGCTCCCCTACATACACTGTACGGTGGTGTCTGGCGTGTGGGTGTTCACTTGCGGAGAGCGGGGGGGTTATGTTGATGATAACGCGAGGGGGATGGGAAGAGATATCGGAGCGGGCTACCGTTCGCTCAGGCTGCCGGCCTCTGCCTCCGCTAATGACGCCGCGGCTGCTGCCGCTGCTGCTGAACGAGGCGATGCGCTCCGCACAGCTGCCCGCTTGGCTGCGCCGTCTGGGCGAGGGGAGGGAGGGATGAGGACGGGGAGGAGGAGGCTCTCTGCGAGGAGCCGCGTCTGTCTGGGCGAGTGCGTCCCGCGGGCCGTCTCTCTCACTCGCGGGCGCGGGCCAATCGCGCGCGGCAGCGCCCGCGGTGGGCGGCGACGCTCCCTCGGCCACTCGCGGGCAGCGGCGCGCGATTCAAACGCCGCGCGCCCATTCCCTCTCACGGGAAACAAGCGCGATTGTAAGGGCCCCCTCCAAGTGGCTCAAGAGCCGCCAGATTCACAGAAATAATTGTCGGGATATTGAACACCAAAAACAGCTCATATCCGGAGCCTAACAAATTCGTCAATAACAATGTATGGCCTTGAAATAATTATTTAATAATACTCTAATAATATTTTCAACTTGATATGAGTCACGATTTATCTCACTCGAGAGAGACAGATAACAACTCAGAGGTGCGAGTAGGAACCACGGATAATTGGGAACACGGCCAGGTGGTAATAGGCGATGTTTCGGTCAATAGCCCTTCTTCATGAATGTATAATAAAGCCACCTGTTGTATAAATGTTTTCATTTCAAGGCAGTGATAGTGACGGATGTGTTCGTTTTGATAACTGTGCTTGTGTACCACTGTCACTGCAGCATCACCAAATTATTTGTTTAAAATGAAAAGATGATCATTCAAAAACACGATTCACATGGAAGAAAATCGTGCACATGCACGATTTCTTAACATGCCTTCTGTGATCTGAAGTATGTTGAAATATTACCTGCTCATGTTTCATATTTTTATAGCAGACTTCATGCAAATTGCATCTCACATCCGGTGAGGAAGCACATACAAGCTGGCGGTGTGCGCGTGCCAGTAATAGCCCAAGTTCTACAGTTCTCTATATATTAAGATATTTTCGGCCAATGAGTATTTATACATGTGAAAGGATAGCAGGAACACACAGAAAACCCCACACGTGTGGAGAGGGGAGGGGGGAGGCAACACTCTATCCCATACAGATAGAACAGGTGGAGTCCATATTTCCTGTACGGCCTTCTCCTGGGAAGTCAGGGCATGGGTTCTCTTCAACGTCCACGGGACGGCAGTTTCACAAATGTGTGTGTGATCCACCAAGCCCCGCTGCCTCCACAGTGCTAACTGAATTACAGACCACGCGCACCACCACCAACCGGCAACATGGATCAGAAACATGGGACATTCACAAATAAATTGTGTGAAAATTATGAAGTGTTCAAAGAAGCGTGCAGACATACAGCCCGAAATTCGTTTATAACCCAGAGGTTTGCTGCACCGCAACCAGCGAGTTTGGCAATGTCATGGCTGTGACTATTACACTTATTTTTGTTTTACAAGATAATATATGAAAGTTTACACTGAGAAATGTGAAATAACGCAATGTACAATAATAATTTGCATGTTTAATTCTCAGAACGAAGTGCACACTGTATTTCCGATTCATGGTCTGATGCAGTTATGTGGGAAATTGGATGTTTTATTTTTTCATCATATACATAAACGACATCGTTTGTTTTCTAAATGCAGAGATATAGTTCAAGAGATCATACAACTCTTGGAAACAAAAAATACCAAGACCTATATGACCTTGAAAATAACCTTAATGTCCCAAATGCAGTTGGGCATCCACCAGTATCTTTATTGTCATCATATAGAGAGTTGGTTAGGCAGAGGTGTCCACTTATGACAAAAACTTGTATCACACGTTCAAATTAATTTCTTGGCTGGGCTTAAACTTTAGATCAACACACTCGCCACATTCGTTAATAGCACTATTTGAAAATAAATATATAATAGGCGTATTTATATAAAACCCAAGGCCTCCTTGAAGAATATACTGCTGGTCTCGAAGCTCTCTATGGCACCTTCCGCGTTATACATACGGGTCACCATTCATCCATATTTTACGCAGTTAAAGTTGATGCATTATTTTAACTTTTTAACCGATAGTTACTTTAGTGGTTATATAGTAACACTACCGAGTGACAACGATTAAAAACATAGGGATCTCGTGATGAGAGGTATCTACTGCATGCACATAACCGGATAACCATAGGAAAAATAAACTATGAATAACGTCCCTTGCTTTCAATGTCAAACTTCTATGGTGGTGGTGATGGTTATTTATTGCGTAAATTATGTATCCAATTTAGCAATGACAGTGCAGTAGTTGCATGTTTGTTATGTCTGTATAGTGACATACGACGTCACTACCGTGTCAGGACTGTACGAGCATCGGGACATATGACGACTCCTGTGTTGGCTCGGTATGGGTGCTGTAGGCGGGTGTCACGGGGGTCGTGTCAGGCCGTGACACTGCGTGAACCCAACAGGACACGTGACCGGATAAAGGGGGGCTTGGGTCCCCAGGGGGGAGCTTGGGGGTCACGTGGTTGGGGGCCCGTATCTTCTCGAAGGGTCGATAAGGGGGGCGTGGCCTGGGGTGGAGCCGGCCACGCCACGGGAGTTATAAGCGGGGTGTGAACAGAGCGCTGGGCTTCGATTTAAAGCTTTCGTGACTGCAGGGATTCATCTTCTTGGTTCTTTCGGTAAAGTCACGTAGAAGGGAAATAATAAAATAATACAAATAAAACATAATAAAATACAATTCTCACAGAGAATTCTCACGGAGAATTGTATTTTATTATGTTTTATTTTTATAATTTTATTATTTCCCTTCTACGTGACTTTACCGAAAGAACCAAGAAGAGAGCTGGGCTGTTCAACCCTGGGATGAAGACGCCATCAGCGGTCCTCGAGTCTCCGATCGTCGTTCGTGACCAGCCAACCCGTCACCTGCCCTGGTCACGCTGTGTAGTACTCCCCGAGTGTTAGTGAGATTAGGAACGGTGGTCACCACCCTGTATATAATGTTTACGCTGGTTTTTATGCGTTAATACATAGTGTTGCCTCCAAGGTGAGTGTGCTCCTCAATTGAAGCCACTACACCTGTAAGGCGTAGCAGCGAAACTTGCGGAATTGTAATAATCATCAGCAGCAGCAATACTTTATTGAACGCAGGTGAGGAGTGCTCGTCGAGACTAAAAGGTTCGTGTCAGTGTGGTACGCGTATGATCAGAGAATTGGAGCGAGAAAGGGTGGTGAGTATCTGGAGGAGATATTGAGTGGTTCGGTGCACCAGGACGGAGGACGGGCGACAGGCAACGAGAAACAATTGGACAGGGAGAAATGGACATCTGTGCAAAACTGTGCGCCCCCCGGATCGGAGATCACATGATGATGATGACGACACACGTGATAAGGCACCGTCTGAACATCATCGCACAGGCTGGGTATACGAATAATTAAGTAGAATGGTTCACGATTCAGCAGGATAATTTTTGTAAGTAGAATTTAAATCAAGATTTTTCATAAGTAACCTTTCACGACCTATATGATTCGTGAGTATATGTTTGTGTTGGATCGTGTAGTAGGTATCATGCCACGTTTTAGTCATAACCATCCACTACCCGACAGAGCCACTCAAATCAAGTTGTCATGTAGGCAAATATGCAGATTAATTCGGGTTTCTTTCCCCGCAAACCGTAATTTTGAAAAGCAAGATAAATTCTGACTACTTAGTGCGACGTTTCGCTGGAGATTATATCCAGCATCATCAGGTGTTAGTAAGAACTCAGCTCTCACGTGGAAGAATCATGGCATCACCAGGACAAACGTGCCAGTGAACTAGTTCAATATATATAATTGTTTTCCGATTGATTGGTTCTGATTGGTGGCTTATATGAGTGTGAAGTATTGGAAAATGACGGCAGGAAACTCCTTGACGGGAACACACTTCTTTTATTAAATCTTGACTTGTAACAATACAACGCGTGGCCTCTCTTCTTCACAATGCGCTTCTCTTGACTCTGGATTCTGTGCTGCCGGCTCCCTGTGCCTCGTGTAGACTCCGCGCCTCGGCTACACTCCTCTCTCGCCTCGTGTAGACTCTGCGCCTCTGCTACACTCTCCACTCGCCTCGTGTAGACTTTGCATCTCTCTCGCTGGCTACACCGTAAGCATACTCGGCTCGTGCAGACCGTTCTCTCTCGCTGGCTACACCGTATGCATACTCGGCTCGTGCAGACCGTTCTCTCTCGCTGGCTACACCGTATGCATACTCGGCTCGTGCAGACCGTTCTCTCTCGCTGGCTACACCGTATGCATACTCGGCTCGTGCAGACCGTTCTCTCTCGCTGGCTACACCGTATGCATACTCGGCTCGTGCAGACCGTTCTCTCTCGCTGGCTACACCGTATGCATACTCGGCTCGTGCAGACCGTTCTCTCTCGCTGGCTACACACTATACATCACTCAGCTCGTGTAGACCGTTCTCTCTCGCTGGCTACACACTATTCATTACTCAGCTCGTGTAGACCGTTCTATCTCGCTGGCTACACACTATACATTACTCAGCTTCTACTCTCCATTACTCTCCTCTCCGGGCTCTATCTCTGCACCTTCCTCTTCATTCTTAGATGGTTCCACTTCTGCCCCCTGCTCCTCTGTGCATCACCTTATATACCCCTTCTTCCCAGGAGACGGAGCGGATGCGGACCTCAACGTCGGCACCGCTCCTCTGTTACCCAATCCCCACGCGCTATCCCCACGATCCGGTTCCGCTCAGCGCGTGTTTCCACTCCCCGACCAATCACACCGCGCTGCTACCCGATCACTCCCTCTGGGCGCGTCACCGGCACACAGCCAATCAGCAGCACTACCCCCACCCGCGCACTGACGCCTGCTCCTCCCCGTCAGCGCGCGTCACCACACACACACCCGTACATACGCGCTGGCACACGACATATACACCCAGCGCGTATCACCACTACATCACCCCCTCCCACATAGCTCGCAGCCGGCCCGGCTGCTAACAACAACCAACCGCGACGATAAAACGACAACCAACAAAAAAAAAAACCCCGTAACCCCCCGAGTGTGCCCCGTAACATAACACAACAACAACAACAACAACAAGAATAACTATGTACAGATTGACAATGAACCCGAAAAGTCAACAATAACACGATACGAGCAAATTCGAAACGAACGCGCCCCACGTCCCTGCGACTACACGCAGTGACGAGGCGCTCCAACTGCCCCGACTCCTCACGAGGCAGGTCATGCAAAGTAGCACGACCTGGCGCGAGTCCGTCTGGCTGGTCCATCGTATGGGGCGGGACACTGACGACCGTCCGGCGGTTCCGGCTGCTCCAGACGGCGCGGAACGGGCCTGAAAGGGCCGGCCCCGCCGCGGAGATCCGGCCGCCGGTGATCGGCAGCTGTCAGTTCCGAGACACCTGGGAGCAGATCAGGCGAAAATACGTGTGGATCAGGCAGAGACATTTCCCCCTCTGGGTCGCCGGTCACGTCACACGCCCGGCCATCACGACACAAGGGGAGGCCATATGGAGGCGAGAACGGTTTCAGTCGGGAGGGGTGAACGTACCACCGGCGCTTTCCCCACTTTATCTGAACGCACTGGGGTCGTGCAACGCGCACGACCTCCACGGGTCCCCTCCACGGTCTCAACAATTTAGGCGACGTAGCCAAGGGTGCCTGAGGGCAATGCAGCCAGGCCCTGTCACCTGGTTTCCATTCGTGCATGGACACCTTCCGTGCCCGCAACCGTTCATTAGCAATTTGGCGAGCCCGCGAATTAAGCCGCGCGGCCTCCCTCGCCTCTGTCAGCTTGTGAATATTAAACTTAATATGTTCTGCCAAATTAAAATTAGTTCGTGGAGCGGACAGGCCAAGTTGCGTTTCTATTGGCGGGTCAGCTTCCCGACCGTACATCAAATAGAATGGGGAAAACCCCGTAGCTGCATGGGGGGCCATTCTATACGCAGCAAGGACTCCCGGGACCTGCAGGTCCCAATCTACATGTGCCTCGCACACCTGCTGGCACAGCATGGAAGTCAAGGTTTTATGGAGTCTCTCCACCATCCCGTCAGTCTGCGGGTGGTACGGGGAGGTACGCACCTTCTTGGTACCCAACAGATCGCACACCTCTTGCAACAATTTACTCGAAAAATTTTTACCTTGGTCGGTCAGCAGGCGTTCGGGAGCCCCCTTGTCCAGGACATAGCCCTGGACGAAGGCATCCGTCACAGCCGCTGCCGACTGGTTAGCGAGAGGCCACGCCATAGGCCATCGGGTAAAGTATTCGACCCCCACTAACAAATATTTATTCCCTCTCGGCGTGACTGGGAAGGGCCCCAAAATATCGAGTGCAACGAGCTCGTTGGTACGCGAGACCTGAATAGATTGCAGCGGTGGATTAGCTGCCACGGCCGGTGGTTTACGCCTGGCGCACTCAACGCACCCCTTCAGAATATGCACCACATCACTTCCCATTCCCGGCCAGTAATAGTCACGCTGAAGCAGGGCAAGCGTCTTGTTAACTCCCAAGTGCAAGAGGCGTTCGTGTGCCGCCAAGACTACCCTCCCCCTCACAGCGGAAGGCACCACGAGTGCGTTCCGCCGGGACAAACTGTCCCATTTCAATAACACGCCCCGCTCAAGTACATAGGAGCCGGTACGCTCCTGGTCCCCCTCGGGACCCCCAACCTTGCGGCGCAATGCTAGCAGCGAGCTGTCCGCCATCTGGAGGCGGCCCCATTCGCTGAGCGACAGCGAGAGCAGCGAGTCCCGACCCTGAGAGGCAGTGGAATCATCCCCGATCGGTGCGCCCGCTGTCGCAGCCAGTGCCCCCATCTCCCCCCGCAAGCGTCGGTTTACAGCGCGCCGATCCCGACAAACACGCGCATTCATCACAAGGCAACAACCGCGACAAGCAATCGGCATTCGTGTGTCGCAACCCCTTACGGTACGTAGTCGTAAACTGATAGTCCTGGAGGACTTCCAACCAACGCGACAACTGGCCCGAGGGCTGGGCGACCCTCAATGAATACTGTAGCGCCGCGTGGTCCGTTCGGACTGTAAAGTGACGACCATAAAGATATGGCCTAAACTGCTGCACAAAAAAAAACAATAGCAAGCAGCTCGCGACGGGTGACACAGTAGCGCTGCTCCGCCGGAGACAACACCCTACTACCGTAGGCGACAACTCTTTCGACACCCCCAACGACTTGGGATAGCACCCCCCCAATGCCCGTGTTGCTAGCATCCGTGTCCAGCAAAAAGGGACTGGCAAAATCGGGATAACACAAGGGTGGGGCACCCACCAAGGCGTCCCGGAGGGAGCGAAACGCGGCCTCCTCCTCCGGTCCCCATTTGAACTTCACTCCCTTCGCCGTTAGAGCGTGCAAGGGTTTTGCAATAGTGGCGAAGTGCTCAACGAACCGCCGATAATAAGAAGCAAACCCGATGAAACTACGCACGTCGGAAACGGACGTAGGTGTCGGCCACGAACCGACACAATCCGTCTTCGCGGGATCGGTGGAGATCCCCGAAGAATCGACAATGTGACCCAAGTATCTAACGGACCTACGAAGGAGGTGACATTTGGCCGGTTTAAATTTCAACTTAGCCGATCGCATTCGCAAGAACACCCCTCTCAATCGCCGGAGGTGTTCCTCAAAGGTTTTACTGAAAACAATGACATCGTCCATATAAATCAAGCATGTATCCCACTGCAAGCCCGACAAAACCAGCTCCATAAGTCGCTGAAACGTCGCTGGAGAGGAGTGAAGTCCCATGGGTAACCGGTTAAACTGGAACAGCCCCCCTGGAGTCCGAAATGCTGTCTTAGGTTTCGACTCTTCGTCGAGCGGCAACTGCCAAAACCCCGATAACAAATCAAGAGTCGAAAAATATCGCGCACCAGACAATGCATCGAGGGACTCATCCATCCTGGGGAGCGGATACGCGTCAGCCACAGAGATCTTATTCAGGCGACGGAAATCAACGCAGAATCGCAGGGACCCGTCCTGCTTCTTAACCAGCACAATAGGCGCTCCCCACGGGCTAGAGGAGGGCGAAATAATATCGGCTTCTAGCATGTCGTTAACAGCCGACTGAACATGTTCCTTCTCCACGGGACTCAGTCGGAAGGGATTTAGCCTGACCGGCGCCGCATCGCCCGTTTCAATGTGATGGTGCAACAAATCCGTGCACCCAATGTCATACTTATGTTTACTGAATACATCAGAGAATTCAATGAGCAACTCGCGCAGCGCACCCAACTGCGCCGCCGACAAATCGTCCGAGGCGGCACATAACGAATGGACCCACTCAAGGTCTTCCCTTGGCTCAACGTTCCGCGCGGGGCTCGAGCCCACCTGCGCAACCAACCCGTCATCCCCAGGGACCTGCGCCGCGTGAGCCAGCACGGTGCCCTGCGGAATGACAGCTGGTCGCGACCCCGCGTTCAAAACCATCACAAACGGATCCCTGTCAGCCCGCACCAAAGTGTGAGCCACCGATAAATCAAGACCCCCGACAGCCTTGTTAGAAGGACCCAAAAGCATACTCTGTCCCGAAGCCTCCCTCACCCATGGTTTTCGCAACCGGAGGGGAATCAACATCTGTGAACCCGGGGGCACTTGCACTGTCTGCGTCGCCACCGCTTGTATCGTAGCGCACGCCGTCCGAATGTCAGTAGGGCCCGTCAAAAATGAAATCCGGCGACCCGATGGCAGTTCAATGCATCGTTGATCGATAAGAATTTTAATGGGCATTTTAGCCAAAAAGTCAGTGCCCAAAAGACACGGAACTGCCAAAGAAGACGAAACGAAAACGGGTCCCGACAATTTGATATCTCCAATGCAAATGGACGCCCTAACCTGACCGATAATGCCCAACGATCCCCCATTAGCGGCGTAAAATGGCACATCCACTGGAAGCAGCGGACGACATTGGACCGGAAGAATATTATAAATGAGGTCCGATATAATAGTTGCCGATGCCCCTGTGTCCACTAACACCCTAATCTCAACCCCATCAATAGATCCCGTAACAACGGACGAACCCGCCGAAGCAGCCACAATTCTATGCCCCAATTCCGCCCATTCAATGTCTCCCTGGTCCCGGCCGAACCCCCCTCGCCGAACCGAATCCCCGAACCTTAACCGGCCCTCCTCCGCCGCAACGCGGCGTCCCATGTGTGCCGAATAAACAGGCCGAGCGTGTGAGGTGCCGCGACTTGCCGGGGATTGTAGAGATGACTTGGGCTCTCGGTCGTCGTCCAGCCGAGCTCCCATGGCGCGCTGCCGCGGAGCGCGGCACCCGGACGCCACGTGGCCCCGGAGGCCGCAGTTATAGCACGTGACGAGGGTCGGAGTAGATCTTGGTTGCTCCGACTTTCGGCCCGATCGCAGAGGCGACCGGGCCCCCGGCCTCCAGTCCCCTGGTCGTCCCGTGGCGAACGCCTCCTCTCGTGGGCTGACGACTTGGGGTTCGGCGACCACCAAACCCGGGGCTGCGACGACAGCAGCGTTGCAACCAACGCCTTGCTTCCGTTGTAGGGCCTCGTACGCTTGAATACTCGTGGCGACTCTCAAAGAAGAAATATCAATCTCGTCAGCTGTGTTGATAGGGACCCCCAGGTCCTGCGCCAACTTGAGCAGCTGCTCCAAAACCATCGCGTCTTGGCCCTCCTCGTCCATCCGAGGGAACGCCGCATCAGCAAGAGCCAGCAACGCCGTGCGATAGGCCAGCGCGGTCTCCGTGGCCGCTTTCCGTCTTGCGTAGAACTGATGGCGGCACGTAGAGGGAGGCCCGTAGACCCTGGCCAACAAACCCAGCGCATCCTTCAGCGTGGAGCGGTCCGACTTCCGTGCAGCCCTGAAGGCCGCGAGCGCATCGTCGTCCAGCATGGCGGGCAATGCCCGCAGCGCCGTAGCATCGGACCACGCTGACATCTCTTGATGCGCCAAAAACCTTCGCTGAAATTGGCCCCAGTCTCCGCCTTCCGCCTTGAAGGCTGACAACGTGGGCAGGCGCTGTTGAAAAATGAAGTCATCCGCCTCGTGGTTCCTCTCCGCCTGTCCGTCGGTGTCTAAGATGGCGGCTCCAGCAGCAGACGTAAGATGGCGGACCCCCTCGCGCGCTGATGACGTCGATGCGCGCGCTTGGGAACCCACCACCACGTGGCGCTCGCCGTTCCCGCCAAAAGTAGGCCCAGGCGCAATGGCGGGAATCCCCCATTCGTTTTGGCGGGAATCTGCGGGGCGACCTTGTAAAATGTCCCCCACCGTCCCCGCTCCTCCCGACGAGCTGATCTCCGCCAAGATGGACGCGGCGGCGAGCAGCAGCTCCGCCAGTCGGGAGTGCGCCTCACGAAGCCCGGCGTCTGTCCCCGGTCGCTCGGCCGGCGCCGTCGACGGACCCTGCAGCGTGGGCAAGTCCTCTTCCTCACCCCCCGCCACCAGCGGCTCCGAGTCGTCCAGGTCTTCCTCGCGGTCAATCCCGTGGGTCCTACGGGTCTTCCTCGTCTCCATACTTGGAAGCCCGTTTCACTTCTGACGCCAGATGAAGTATTGGAAAATGACGGCAGGAAACTCCTTGACGGGAACACACTTCTTTTATTAAATCTTGACTTGTAACAATACAACGCGTGGCCTCTCTTCTTCACAATGCGCTTCTCTTGACTCTGGATTCTGTGCTGCCGGCTCCCTGTGCCTCGTGTAGACTCCGCGCCTCGGCTACACTCCTCTCTCGCCTCCTGTAGACTCTGCGCCTCTGCTACACTCTCCACTCGCCTCGTGTAGACTTTGCATCTCTCTCGCTGGCTACACCGTAAGCATACTCGGCTCGTGCAGACCGTTCTCTCTCGCTGGCTACACCGTATGCATACTCGGCTCGTGCAGACCGTTCTCTCTCGCTGGCTACACCGTATGCATACTCGGCTCGTGCAGACCGTTCTCTCTCGCTGGCTACACCGTATGCATACTCGGCTCGTGCAGACCGTTCTCTCTCGCTGGCTACACCGTATGCATACTCGGCTCGTGCAGACCGTTCTCTCTCGCTGGCTACACCGTATGCATACTCGGCTCGTGCAGACCGTTCTCTCTCGCTGGCTACACCGTATGCATACTCGGCTCGTGCAGACCGTTCTCTCTCGCTGGCTACACCGTATGCATACTCGGCTCGTGCAGACCGTTCTCTCTCGCTGGCTACACACTATACATCACTCAGCTCGTGTAGACCGTTCTCTCTCGCTGGCTACACACTATTCATTACTCAGCTCGTGTAGACCGTTCTATCTCGCTGGCTACACACTATACATTACTCAGCTTCTACTCTCCATTACTCTCCTCTCCGGGCTCTATCTCTGCACCTTCCTCTTCATTCTTAGATGGTTCCACTTCTGCCCCCTGCTCCTCTGTGCATCACCTTATATACCCCTTCTTCCCAGGAGACGGAGCGGATGCGGACCTCAACGTCGGCACCGCTCCTCTGTTACCCAATCCCCACGCGCTATCCCCACGATCCGGTTCCGCTCAGCGCGTGTTTCCACTCCCCGACCAATCACACCGCGCTGCTACCCGATCACTCCCTCTGGGCGCGTCACCGGCACACAGCCAATCAGCAGCACTACCCCCACCCGCGCACTGACGCCTGCTCCTCCCCGTCAGCGCGCGTCACCACACACACACCCGTACATACGCGCTGGCACACGACATATACACCCAGCGCGTATCACCACTACAAGTGTAATAAGGTGAAAATTGGCTAGGTTGGTGAAAAATAGGCTATCATTAATTATACTATAATGTATTGTGTTGGTAATAAAGCGATGGTTTTAATGCTATTGTGAGTCCAGTTAAGCGTAATTTGGTTAATATGGTGAATTAAATTCGCATTATGGTGATTACACGATGAGGTATTCGTGAGACAGATTGATAATTATATTGTTGGTGTCACATTGTTATATAAAATATATTAACTATTTAATCCTAACGGTTCGACTTGTTTACAGTTGGATGTTATTTAATAAGATGATTCGAATTCGCTGTTGAGTAGGTTCGTCGGCTCCTGATCTTTCGAGCCCGGCGAACCCCGGACCCATCGCTCCCCCTGGGGGTAACGATGACCCCAGCTCAGAGCAGGTAATTCGGTTATCCTCTTGTCGGGCACTGTGGCAAGAGCATCTGAGTTAGGGGCGCACCTGCACCTTTTGGGGGGTAATGCAGCGTAAGCGACGCATAGGGGCCCGGTCGGCCACAAGGGGGCCTCCGAATCAACAGATTAACGAGTACAACGTTTTCATAAAAATGATTTTTAAAATGTATGAGGAAAATAATATATATAGTTATAGCATGCATATGATTGTATACGGGTTAAAAACATCCGTAACTATTTCAGTGAAAGTGATTTCGGGAGCAAGGAGGCTCACATGCGTAACCCTCCCCCCGTTGAAATAGAAAGCTGTGCCTCTTATTTGAGTAACTGACCTACACCGCCATGAGGGTTGCTTACGCCAACCACTAGATATATATTCATCTTATGTCACCCATCTAAGCTGTGAAGTCATAGCATAGTTAAGCCAATCCGGTATGAAGTATGGTTCCAAAGCGTACTTGCATTCAGATAATCTAACAATTAATACAACTGTCCATTACAGACTGATCGAAAAAGTAACGCTCTCGGGGTGTGTATTATGTCAGAGAGGTGCAATCTGGACAAGCAGATTCGTAAAGTGAAGAAACATTTCCAAATTAAGTATGTAGTCTTGGGACATGGCATGGAGATTTTGAGACATTTAAAAATTGCGAGACATTAAGTATGGAGTAAAAATACAGATGAATGTGCGGGTAAAGTCTTATGAAACGCCTGGTCGACAAATCTATACACTAGAACATATATGTTGACATCAGGAGGTAGTCAGTCTCGTTATTTATATCACAGTGATTGATAGAGTGGTGATCGTGGTGCAAGTGGTTCATGTGCACCAAGACACGATGCCGTCACCGTGATTGCTTCATTAAAAACATATTCATGCTCCGTGATTATGAGCAGCAGGGGTCCAGTCGCACGTGTCACGCGAGCGACAGGGCTCTCCAGATGGGGGACGGTGAGTGCATGAGGATGTCCAGCGGGGACGTGAGTTTGGCCAGTCAAGAGAGTAGAGAAGAGATGGGGACATGGAGCAGTGGCACTCTGACAGCATTGCGCTCGTTTCCCACCCGTGGACATGGGAGATGGGAACGTGTGTAAGGTGTTGCAGAGTGGATTTACCAGCTGGGCAGTGGTGGCTATGCACGTGGTAGCCTGTAATCCAACACTGTTCTGGAGGAGGCGAAGGTTGGTGGATCACCGCACAGATGTTGTGAAACTCAATTTTCGCGGGCGTCGAAGAGGAGCCGTAAACTGACTCTCCAGGAGAAGGCAGTACAGCAAGTGGACTCATCGCCGTCTGTTTTTACCTGTACGGGGGTAGAGTGCTGCTCACATGCACGCGTGGGTTTTCACCCAGTGCTCTGCTTTCCTCCCACTTGTAGAAATACTCAGCATTAATTGCCTGGAAACATCTTAAAATAAGTATAATGAACGCCAGAGAGTTTGCTATTTCAGAATAATTCTCTAATAATTACTCAGATTCAGTCTCACACGGAATGTAACAGCGTTTTGAGGTGCAATTGCATTTAGACGCTATCATCATCAGCCATGATCAATCCACTGCTGGATAAAGGCCTTCCGTTGCCATCTCTGGCGGTCCTGCGATGTAGCGATCCATTTTTCACGAGTTGATTTCATTGCCCCATGTCCACAATGGAAGTCCTCTTGGGCACGTCCTCTGCTTTGGTTGACACTCCTACGATATCCTTGATCCTTCTCCGTCGCCCCTTCTAGCGACGTGTCCAGCCACGCGCACTTACTTTCATACGGATCCGAATTGTTTTGCATAAGAAACGAGAGCAACTCTGGAGGTCTTTTTGCCACGACATGAATCACGACGTTGGAAGTACTGCCCTATCAATAGCCTGTCGACGAGGACGCGTGTCTACGCTTAACAGGCTGGCACTATAGTCCCCTGACAGCATCAATGACCGCTATTGTATGCCACTGGGAGCCTCATGCTGTGATGAGTCTTAGCGAAACGCGTGGGTACTGACAACCGCTTGCGACCACCGCGCAGGTTACGAGGCGTGGTGATGCCATCCTGCATGCTGCGTGGATAGCGTCTCCCTGCTCTTCATCACATCCTCCTCACTGAAGATGAGGACCCCTTCCATGCCCGGTCAGGTCACCAGAGTTTGACAAGGGGGCTATACACAGTATAGAGGCATTTCCCCCCCAGAACGCCACCACGTGGTGGTCACAACGACCGTGGGGTTAGAGTAAAAGGCCTCGATCGCTTTTGACTTGAGCACTTGTGAAAATACACAATGCCAGTCGTTGCTGTCCACTTCACAGCAGCGAGTGCACTTTAGTTAATCGATTTTGACATGCCCAAGGAAGCTACGAGAATCAACCCCACGCACACCGGCCGATTGACCTTGCATTGTAATGGCTAAGCCATCCCGGCCACAACGCGTCTCTATGTGAATGTTTACTCAAAAGGTAATTGATGACAACCAACACATTCATGAATATCACAGCACCGTTCAGACGCACTGCACAAGGCTGCGGTCTAATTTCCATAGTTCACCTTGGATATGATTTATTTCCAGTAGAATTCATACAGCGATCAATTTAACGTGTTTCTCATTAATATACAGTTTGCTTTGTTGTTGAATTTAATTCCCATTGTTAAATTAATCTAACTCGTGATTTACCTGTCTATATTATTCATAGTTAAGGTCATTCCTAATGAGCGTGTGTGACACCTATACCCTCCGATTAGCACGGTTGGCTAAGTACGGTGCGAAAGAAGTTCTACATGCACCGAGGCTCGAGGAGCGCAGTGTCGTGTGTGTGGTATAGCTGTACCGTATAAGACAAAGATCCCCCGTATAGCCTTAACAGACTGTAGGAGCAAGTGCTGTTAGCGAGCACCTATGAAGGCCGGAACGGCACACGCGGGGGTGGGTGACCAGGATCACGTCCGGCCGCCGTTGTCTCCCCAGTGGCGGTGTTTACAGACCGCTCCAGGTACGCATTTATGGCTGAGTCGACATAGGGTACGGCTCAAGGACCAATTCAGATACTCGTCACTGTTGTTGGCCGAGGTCACGTGCAGGCAAAGCCTAAAGGTAAACAATGCTCAACCACTCCACAGAATCCTCAACGCAAGCCAACGTAGTAGTGGTAACTGGGACATGTATTGTTTACACGGGCCATATGGTCAAATTGTCCAAATGCGTATGCAGCACATATGTGTGTGCGGGTTCACTACGCAAAACAAGTGGGGCAGACGTCAAATAAACACGTGCAGACGCGAGCAAGGTTCTGTTCCACGCATGTTTCACGAAAAGACGCGATACGCTATTTGGGGCACATATCATGGGAAATAGGTAATTTCATGGCAGCTTAACACGGGCGTGTATAGAAGCCCGATGCTACTATCAGGTTAAATTATGCAGAGGTGGAAAAAAAACACTATTTCAGAGGTCGCCCCTATGCGGTTCAAATCTGCAACACTCGCTCAACAATTGAGTGCTTCGCGGTATGAACCCTAACAGGATACGGCGCGAAGTTTTAAAAAGCCGCACTTAGAGCTCTTTAAACATCTTTCGCCACCGCATGTATTATTCAACCGCACGTTGCATTGAATTACAGCGATAACTCACAGCGCTTCAAGCTGTTCACGTCGCAGAGCTATTTGAAGACGCGACGTAACTTTCTCCATGTGTTTAAAACAGAAGTATTACACTTGATGTAGTACCCGTGAAGCCTGCATTTTTAATACTATTTTTAAAACGTAAGTTAACAATGATAAGATAATGCCATGCGCACAGCATGCAGAATGTACCCGTGATTGCTAGCAATTCTCATTCAATTCTAAATTCGATGATGCCCCCACGAATGTGCGTACTGCATCAACGCACAGCAGCCGTTTAAACTGCCCACTACTGCCGCGGTGCGCGCCTAATTTAATCACGATACAGCGATAGATGATGGGGATCGATCCTCAGGTTGTATCAATCCGAGTCAAGTTCGAGTGGGGGTAGTGAGGAGCAGAGCCACTCCAGTTGGCTTGCCCGCTTGGCAGCAAGCCAGCAGTTGGTGTCATTGTAGACGGATTAGCCAGCTGTGGGGGAGCCCCCCCTTCTCCCTGACGCACGGGAGTAGACTTTATCTTAAAAGACGAACTTTAAACTGCCGACGCTCTTTCTCACCGATTGGCAGACTTGTTTCACGAGCACACATTCAACGTTTGTTCAATTCCGTGATACTCTGCGTATGTTTAAACGAAGCTTTAAACTCCACGTGCCGCGTAAACACTCAACGGGCTACACGAACGGTCATTCTTTTTCTCTCCAATCCACCGGCTGCTTGAGAACTCCTTCCCTCACGTCGTGCGGGCTCGTTGGGGGTTATTTGACCATTCTTCACCGCGCCGGTCAATGCAGGCTGGTGAAGGCGTGGAAGGATAGCGCAGAACGACTACGGGACTTTGCGGCACTGCCATCTGCTGACACCGTGGGATTGCACAAACCTGTTTTGTACTTGACGGTCACACATCCATGCAGTGTCCATGCTCGGCTCGCCTTCGCCTCGGAGATGTGGCGACATCGGGCGCATTCCGGGAGTCTTGTTGCGAGGCACATTCAACAAAATGAACGAGACATATCACGCACCCACCGGGGCGATAGTTTATCTTGCTCACACCATAGGCACCATCTGCACATATTCATATCCCGCAGCTCCAGGTGACACGATTGGCTACGTACGGTGCGAAAGAAGTTCAACATACGTACATGCGCAATGCGCGCCTCTTTGGGCTTGCGCTCATCAATGAACGCGGTGCCTTGTAGCACGATTTACATCATGAAGATAAATTGGAGCTCCGATTGTGACACCGTCATTTATGTACTGAAAGATTAATTAATTGCGTGCGTGTGCGTGCGCGCGTCTCTTCCTGAAACGTAAGGAAGTTACAGCTTTCCCACTCGTTAAGCAAATAGCTACTGTTGTTGTCGACAGTGGTGCAAAAGCAGAGTTAACAAAACTAAATCTACACGCTCGTTATTGACAATAATGCGTTGACTAGTTTTAAGCGAATTAGTAAAATAAGAAACGCATGGGCTGGTAAACCTCATTGGCTTGTGAATGTAGCGATGTGCATTTTGAATTTTAAAACTGTAGATTTTAAGCATCGCACGGCAGTCCTTTGAATTCCATTGTCAATGTATAGCACATCTGCTGAGGGTTGTAATCCTCAATCATATCTTCATTTTAGATTTGAAGCTTTCGTGACTGCAAGGATTCATACTCTTAGGTTTTTTCGGTAAAGTCACGTAGGTAAAAATAAATAATAGAAATAAAACATATTTTATAAATAATAAAAATAATAGGAATAATAATATAAATTTTACAAATATTAAAAATAATATAAATAATAATATAAATAAATAAAAATCCCTTTATTCTTTCTATTATTTATTTTTACCTACGTGACTTTACCGAAAAAACTAAGAGTATATATTTTCATTTGTGCAGCCAATGTGGGGCTAAATGGAAGACTGCAAGTACAACAATTCTGCCTTTCGCAAACTTTCGAGGAATATTGTCCCGCGAGGTGGTAGGAAGGCACCAAACGAAATAACCAAGAGGCAGAGTGGCGTGACAATGGTGCGCTTGCTGTGGCGAACGACGCGCGCCATGGCCGAGTTCAGGCGGCACGTCCCTCGCTGCTGCTCTACCGCCACCTGCTGCCACCAGGGTATCGGTGCACTACAACAGCAATACAACTCGCTCTATTTAAAGCTTTCGTGACTACAGGGATTCATCTTCTTGGTTCTTTCGGTAAAGTCACGTAGAAGGGAAGTAATAAAATAATAAAAATTAAACATAATAAAATAATTATCACGACGTTTCGGCCACAACACAAGCAGCCGTCCTCAGGCGAAGACCAGGTCTATTATGCATAATATGACTTTGAAAACCCCCCGCCCACCTCCTACGCATTTCACAAGTAGCTCTAGTCGCATTTCTGCATTTCCCATAAATATGCTAAATTCCTCTTGATATGCAGATTCTTTTGTCAAGGCGCATGTTTCCCCCCCTTCCAAACCAACTTAAATATACGCTCCAAGCGTGGTGGTGTTTCATTTAGACGCTGTCGCCTCGACAGACCTGGTCTTCAGCTGAGGACGGCTGCTTGTGTTGTGGCCGAAACGTCGTGAGAATAATTTTATTATGTTTTATTTTTATTATTTTATTACTTCCCTTCTACGTGACTTTACCGAAAGAACCAAGAAGACAACTCGCTCTGTTTAACTCGTCGGCTTTCGCGATCGTGGGATTGCAGATTTCTGTGCGGGGTGATGGTGTGACTGCATTCAGATAGGCGTCAGTATGCGTTTTCTTTCGATAAACAGTTAGACTTCTCTACAAATCTGGCTGTCGCCTGATGAAGCTAGTTGTAATTACTGGCGAAACGTTGTACTCAGATTGTAAATGTCGTGGCTTGGCTCTCCAACACACCGGTGTGCTGTACTAGTGACGAATTGGCATGTTCTGTTTTACGTGACAACCCCTTACTAGTTGCCTGTGTCGGGTGGTGGCGGGTTTTGA
This sequence comes from Lampetra planeri, assembly GCF_965212315.1. Taxonomy (NCBI): domain Eukaryota; kingdom Metazoa; phylum Chordata; class Hyperoartia; order Petromyzontiformes; family Petromyzontidae; genus Lampetra; species Lampetra planeri. Next base: position 13,979,506 of record NC_136110.1, read on the forward strand.
CGACACATTTATATATTTACGCGATCTAACCCAAAAAAACCTCTTATGAATACTCGCTCTATTGAATGTTTTAAAATTCTTCACAATTATGGCCATCATCGCCTGATGAGGCTGGTTGCAATCACCAGCGAAGCGTCGTACTCAAATTGCAAATGTTGTGGGATTATTCTCCACCAGACCGGTGTGCTGAACTAGTAATTAATTGGCACGTTATATTTACGTGACAACCCTTAACTAATAGGCTGTCGGGTGGTAACGGGTTTAACGAAACATTTATATTTACGTGATCTAACTAAAAAACCTTTATTTTTAACAATACGGCACTGTAATAATAAGGTGTGTATATGTATCCATAATAGAGATTTGGGTAAGATTGCTTAAATATAAATGTGCCATACTCTTTGAGTCTTTCGGTAAAGTCATGTAGATAGAAAAAAAAATTAAAATCACGACGTTTCGATCGCAACACAAGCAATCGTCAGGTGAAAACATATAACAGGAGAACAACAAAGATTTGTTCATGAAGCCATCCAGATATATAAACACAGTCACAATTTCAACCGAGAAGATGGGTACAAACTGAGCAATCATTGGAAGGACGTTATTAACCAGATAAAGTAATAACTGGCTGTTATACTTCCATCCTCCCTGCCGATATTAGCAGTTATTTCCGACTTTCTGAGTTACATTACCTTGTTAAATGTCTTTACATTAACAGGCTAAATGTCTCACTCTCGTTGTTTAATAGGCTGAATGTCTCACTGGCACGGCCACCGTTGCGGTGGTTGCGGTGGCTGCGGCTACCGCCGCAGCTTTTGTTGCCCACGAGGTGGCGTTGTGCCCGCTTCTCTGACACTGACATGTCAATCTTCTCATTAACACAGCCGCTGCTGCGGGAGCCGTCTCACATTGACATGCTAATCTCTAGCAATACAATGGGCGCCTCTTCAGCACCAAAGTCGTGAGGTGTATAAGGCTTTCCGATCTTACATTTACATGCAAATTCCATCTCTAACCCCGCCCACTTACCCTTGGGTTGCACCCATCTCAAACCTAATAAACTCCTTTAAAAAAGTTTTTTTTAAACAACGGTTTTATTTTGAAGTGCACTAAAAAGTAAATAACTCGATTGGACAACGGGAAGTGGACGACATTTTAATTACAAGATTTTACCACGACATACAGAGGAATATAAGTTTAATAACTTTTTTTCACAACTTCGTTTAACTCACCGTCGAGAAGTACGTCAATGATGCGGCGCCTGCTCCCACATCAACGCTTGCCTGATTTAATTTATTATTTTTGTAATGGATCTGCCTGAGACACGTGACGCCTGCTTCTTGGGGGAGGCGATTCCAGAGTTTAGGGACCATGGCGTTTTTGACCTATCCAAATAAATATGTAATTAATAAGTCGTCCATACAAAATGTGAATTGCTTTAAAAGCGCCAATTAGTTGATTAATTGATACAGATTTTGCTACAGGCATGCATTGTAACCGGATCTGAGTACGTGTGCAAAATTTGGAATTATTTGGACAACAGGAAGTAGACTAAATTTTGATTACAAGATTTGACCACGACAAGCATAGGCGTCAAGTTAAGTAAAACCATTGAAAAACCTCTTGCTGCAGCAGCTCTCCCGCTATATTTTTCCTGCCTCAGCAGTTCTCCTACTATATTTTTTCACCTGAGGACGATTGCTCGTGTTGCGATCGAAACGTCGTGATTTTTTTTCTATCTACGTGACTTTACCAAAAGCCCCAAAGAGTATGAATTCCAGCTGTCACGAAAGCTTTAAGTCAAGATTTACAAATGTGTCGTTAAACTCGCCACCACCCGACACAGCCAATTAGTAAAGTTTGTCACGTAAACAAAACATGCCAATTAGTTACAATTACAGCACACCGGTGTGTTGGAGAGTAAACCCACAATATTTACAATTCGAGTACGACGTCTCGCTGGTAATTACAATCAGCCTCATCAGGCGTCAGCCAGAGTTGTGAAGAAATCAACATTTATATTTACGCGATCTAACCCAGAAACGTCATGGATAATATTGGTCGAGAAAGCCTCCGTGTTAAGCTATGTATATGTGTGTTGAACTTATTTCGCAGTGTACGTAGCCATCCATGCTCATCGGAGGTGCGGGGGAAAGGCAACAAACTAAACACAAAACGCAGTTCTAAAGAAACGAGTTTTCAATTTCGAAAATTTCGTCAGAATTTGAATCGGAAGTTTATATTCTAAATAAAGGCCATTGAGCTAAGAACCTCTTTTTCAAGGGCGACTCGGCCGGTAGACAACATAAAAGCGTTCCACAACTATCGATTTACATTAGTGATTATAAATTGTTTAAATGACAGAAAAGACAGAATGGGAGATGCCAAGAGACGTTTCCTATTCGCGTCATTCGATCGCGAAGGCGCTGCTGTGTTTCACAGACACAGTCTGCGATAGTTTCACAGGAGAAGGTGATGTTGCTGCAAGCAATCCCAATTGAGTGAGTATAGATAAAGTGTCAATTTGAAACGATGTAACCGGCACACAATGGCCTGTTACTACGGTACGCTCTCTTACAATGCGCGTGAACTGCACGTAGCACGCTGTGCACGCACATGAACATCAGGTGGCAGTCTCTCCATATTCCATTGCTGTCAACATAGCCCTGCCTCTCCAGACTCTAACATCCCTGTCTCTCCATAGCCGACTCTCCTGACTTCACAGCCCTGTCTCTCGACAGCCCTGTCTCTCCATAGCCCTGTCTCTCCATAATCCATAGCCCTGTCTCTCCATAGCCCCGTCTCTCCTTATATCTCTCTCCATAATCCATAGCCCTGTCTCTGCATAACACTGTCTCGATTTCTTTTTGCAGCCCTTTTGTACATTTTTAATAATTGCTGCTGAAAAACATTAGTTTAAATTCAGGTGGATGGAGCAATATATTCTGTATGTGATTTTTATGTGGAGAGACGGGCGTCGTTGTTATTTCCCAAAATGGTCTGCAATAGTGCAAACGTTTTTAGTTGTAAACAATACGCAGAAACGTATGAAACGCATTCAGTGGTTGTCTGCCATGCAAAAACCACCAGCAGTTCCTGGAGACGTGCACTGTGGTCCTTTTGCCTTGGTTCACCATCAAAATATGTTTTAGTAAATGTGACTGACTGACTGCAGGAGTGATTAAGTTATTTTTAATGAGTGAAGGACCATTTCCGAAAATGTCGACTGTTTAATATAATATAAATCCTATTTAAATTTTAAGTGTTCGTGACTGCAGGGAACCAAACTCTTTGGTTCTTTCGGTAAAGTCACGTAGGTATAAAATAAAATAAATTAAATCACGACGTTTCGGACGCAACACAAACGTCCGTCATCAGGTGGGACAACCACAGCAAGAAACAATTGCTAAAGTGGGCAAAAGGGCTGCTGTAACAAGAGGCTATAAAGGCAAGAGAGGGGGGGAGGAGCCAGGGAGAAGAGACAGAGAGGAGGGGCGCTGCCGAGTGAAGCCACCCTATCACTAATCTCAGAGAGAATAAGATTGCTCCGATTTGAACTTGATAATAAGACTCTCTTACAATCACACCTAATATTAACAGATAAAATGTCCACTTCTGATTGGGACCATGGAGATAACATGACAGTCTCCTCTGCTAATTCAATGTCAACCAAATGTAAAGTTAACTTGATCGCTAAATTCAACCTCCTGTCAAAAAATAAGCCAGATCCACACATTAAAGGGTAGATGTTAACAAGATTGTCATCAATCAGAGTAACATCCCAATTTCTGACAGCCTAAAATCGGTACGAGCTAAAGGGTTAAATTTTGCAGTCACCCCTAAAAATATCCCAGTGGATGATATAATCTCCCAGGTCGAGAGTAGGGGCCGGGGCCCAGCACGGGGTGCTTATGTAATGTAGTAACTCCACGGGAGACGACTTCACGGGTAACACACTCTTTATTTTATCAAACTTGGTTACAGGTGACTAACACCTACTTTGTATCTCGGGTGACAAACACCCACTTCGCTACTTGGCGACTAACGCCCACTGAGTTACTCGGATGACCAACATCCACTTAGTACTCGGGTGACAAACACCCACTTAGCTACTTGGCGACTAACGCCCACTGAGTTACTCGGATGACCAACATCCACCTAGTACTCGGGTGACAAACACCCACTTAGCTACTTGGCGACTAACGCCCACTGAGCTACTCGGATGACCAACATCCTCTTAGCTACTTGGCGACTAACGCCACTGAGCTACTCGGATGACCAACATCCACTTAGTACTCGGGTGACAAACACCCACTTAGCTACTTGGCGACTAACGCCCACTGAGCTACTCGGATGACCAACATCCACTTAGCTACTCGGCGACTAACGCCACTGAGCTACTCGGCTTCACTAGGTCTTCAGCTCCGTCTTCGGGTCTTCAACTGGGTAACTCTCCCCGAGTGCTCTCGCGCGTCCCCCTTTATACCCCACCTGCGGACGTCGCTGCGAGCACCCACTTATTCGACCAATCGCCGGGTGCTGGCTACGATCCTCTTTTCCCACATCTCATCGTGCCTCACCACTCACTCCGCGCCGCCTCGTCATCTGTCACTCCCGGCGCGCGCGTCCACACCACGCCCACAACGCGTGCCCAACCCCGCACCCCGCGCCGCCCCGTGATCCATCACTGTCACAGTCGGCGCACGTCAATACCACCACTACATCACCCCCTACCACATAGCTCGCAGCCGCCCCGGCTGCTACAAAAATTACAAACCCTCCCTGTGTGCCCCGTAACACAACACAACAACAAGAACAACAACTAAGCTAACAACACAACACGACGCGAACACCACCATCCGCAACCCTCAACCAATGCCACCGCGACAACAGAACAATATATACAAACCGGCGAGTGACAATAGCAATGTGTATACAAAAAAAATAAATGGAAATTTTTTTTTTTTTCTTTCGACTCGTGCAGTGTCCCCTTTTCTTCCGAGCGTCCCTACAACGGGACATTATCCCGGCAGAGGGGAACACCGGGCGAGCTCGGTGTGGAGCACAAAAAAAACCCGTCCTCATGAAAATTGTTGAGACCTAGCCCGAGTCCGCCTTGCCGGTCCGTCGTACGGCACCAGACGCGGTTGAACGTCCGGTGGTGCCGGCGGTTCAGGAAGACATCGGCCAGGCATCGAGGACTCGTGCGTGCCCCGGGGTTCAGGCTCTCGATGGTCAGCAGCCGTCAAGCCCGAGGCACCTGGGGGTGGGTCAGGTGGAGACACGTGAGGATCAGCCTGCGACACCTCCCTCCCCGCGTCGACGGTCACATCACACGCCCGGTCGTCACGGCACAGAACGGGGTCACACGGTGCCGCATAGGGCTTCAGTCGGGAGGGGTGCACATACCAACGGCGTTTCCCCCATTTAATCTGTATACTCTGGGGCCGTGCAACCCGCACAATTTCCACCGGTCCCCTCCAAGGTCTCAACAACTTGGGGGACGTAGCCAACGGTGCATGTGGACAATGCAGCCAGGCCTTATCGCCTGGTTTCCAATCATGCGTATGCACCCTCCGCTCATGCAATTTCTCGTTTGCAATTTGCCGCGACCGCGAATTCAACCTTGCCCCCTCCCGCGCTTCAGTCAATTTGGCGATATTAAATTTGATGTGGTCTGCCAATTTAGATTTTGCACGTGGCTGGGAAATCCCCAGTTGGACGTCCATGGCCGGATCGGCCTCCCGCCCATACATAAGAAAAAATGGGGAAAACCCTGTCGCCGCATGAGGGGCCATTCGATAGGCCGCGAGTACCCCCGGCACCTGTAAGTCCCAATCAACCTGATCGTCGCAGACCTGTTGGCACAACATAGACGTAATCGTTCTGTTCAGACGCTCAACCATCCCGTCAGTCTGCGGGTGGTAGGGGGAAGTACGCACTTTCTTTGTACCCAACAGGTCGCACACCTCGCGCAACAAAACGCTCGAAAAATTCTTCCCTTGATCCGTCAGCAAGCGTTCGGGGGCGCCCTTGTCCAACACATAACCCTGGACAAAGGCGTCCGCCACCGCCGCAGCCGACTGGTTGGCGAGCGGCCATGCCATAGGCCATCGGGTGAAGTATTCCACGCCAACCAGCAGGAACCTATTTCCCCTTGGTGTAACCGGAAAGGGCCCCAAGATGTCCAACGCTACCAATTCGTTTATACGCGAAACCTGAATGGATTGCAGCGGTGGATTAGCCGCCAATGGTGGCGGTTTCCTTTTGGCGCACTCTACGCATCCCTTAAGAATATTCGCCACGTCGTTACCCATCCCCGGCCAATAATAGTCTCGCTGGATTAGGGCGAGCGTTTTGTGAAAACCCAGATGCATGAGCCGTTCATGAGCTGCCAGAACAATCCTACCCCGCATAGCAACAGGCACCACGAGCACGTGACGCCGGGACATGTTGTCCCACCTCATCAACAGGCCCTGTCTGCACACCCAGGAACCGACCCGCGCCTCCCCTTGTTCGGGAGCGCCAACTTTCCGACGCAGCGTAAGTAGGGAGCTGTCGGACATCTGGAGGCGGCCCCACTCAATGAGGGGCAACGACAACAGCGAATCCCTCCCCGTGGGGGCGTCCTCTCCCGGGGTGTCAGTGGCGGCGAGCGCAACTCCCGGGGCGCCGGCGACCGGGGGTTTGCACCGCGCTGATCCCAACAAACATGTGCAGTCCGTGCACGGCGGCAACCGCGACAAGGCGTCCGCGTTTGAGTGCCGCAACCCTTTTCGGTAAATCGTCGTGAATTGGTAGTCTTGAAGGACCTCCAACCATCGGGACAATTGGCCCGATGGCTGCGCCACGCGCATAGCGTATTGTAGAGCCGCATGGTCCGTCCGGACCGTAAAATGACGGCCGTAAAGATACGGCCTGAATTGCTGTGTAAAAAACACAATGGCTAACAATTCACGACGAGTTACGTAATAGCGTTGTTCTGCGGGGGAAAGAACCCTACTACCGTAGGCGACCACCCGTTCAACCCCCCCGACCAACTGTGAGAGCACCCCCCCGATACCCGTATTGCTGGCGTCCGTGTCAAGCAAAAACGGTTGTGTGAAATCGGGGTAACACAAGGGGGGAGCCTGCACCAAAGCGTCACGGAGGGAGCAGAACGCATCCTCCTCCTCTGCCCCCCAGTGAAACCTCACACCCTTAGCCGTCAAAGCGTGCAGGGGCTTGGCTATGGTGGCAAATTGCTTGACAAAACGACGGTAATAGGAGGCAAAACCAATGAAACTACGAACCTCCGTGACCGAGGTTGGCGTTGGCCATGAGCTGACGCAATGCGTCTTAGCAGGGTCCGTCGAGATCCCTGAACGACTCACGATATGGCCCAAATACCTGACAGATTCCCGAAGCAGAAAACATTTAGCCGGTTTAAATTTTAGCTTAGCGGAACGCATCCTGAGGAACACCGCTCTCAGTCGCTGGAGGTGCTCCTCGAAAGTCCGACTAAAGACGATAATATCGTCAAGATAAATCAAACAGGTATCCCATTAGAGGCCTGACAAAACCAATTCCATGAGTCTCTGGAACGTGGCGGGGGCGGAATGTAAGCCCATGGGCAAACGGTTGAATTCAAAAAGGCCCCCAGGTGTGCGGAAAGCAGTTTTAGGTTTAGACTCGTTATCGAGTGGCAATTGCCAAAATCCAGAAAGCAGATCGAGTGTGGAAAAAAACTGCGCTCCCGCCAAGGCATCCAGCGACTCATCCATCCTGGGGAGCGGATACGCATCCGCCATCGAGATTTTGTTTAAGCGGCGGAAATCGACACAAAACCGCAAGGACCCGTCCTGTTTCTTTACTAGGACAATAGGAGCACCCCACGGACTAGAAGAGGGCGAAATGATATCAGCCGCCAACATATCATTAACCGCCGATTGCACATGTTCCTTCTCGGCCGGGCTGAGCCGGAAGGGATTCTGACGAATAGGGGCCGCGTCCCCTGTAGCTATGTGGTGGCGCAACAGGTCAGTGCAGCCGATATCGTACTTATGTTTGCTGAACACATCAGCAAACTCGATGAGCAAACCCCTCAATGCTCCCAATTGCACCCCGGACAAGTTAGCAGAACCCGCACACAGCGAGTCCAACCACTCAGTCCCCTCATCACTTTGAGGATGCGACTCGACAGTAAAATCTGCTTGAGCCACGAGCCGTTCCTCAACGGGCAGCGGCGCGGCGTGAGCCAGCACCGTTCCCTGCGCAATTACGGCCGGCCGCGACCCCGTATTCAGGACCATTACGAACGGCTCACTGTCCCCTCTCACCATGGTTTGAGCAACCGCTAAGTCGAGGCCCTTACTGGCTCTGTTTGACGGCCCCAACAGCACCCCCTGTGCCTTCGCACCCACCTCGAGTGGCTTCCTGAACCGAAGGGGTACTAACATTTGCGATCCCGGGGGTACCCGTACAGTGTGAGTCGCCAGCGCCTGCACCGTCGCACAAACCGTGCGCACTTTGATAGGGCTCGACAAGAAGGCAACCCGCCGACCTGACGGAAGCTCTATGCAGGCCTGATCAATAAGAATTTTGATGGGCATTTTTGACAAAAAGTCCGTACCTAGCAAACAGGGAACGGCCAGCGATGATGATACAAAAATAGGGCCCGCTAATTTAATGTCCCCAATGCAAATAGTCGCCCGAATCTGGCCGATGATCCCCAGGGATCCCCCATTCGCCGCATAAAATGGCACGTCTACCGGCAGAAGGGGTCTACTTTGGACGGGAAGGATGTTATAAATAAGGTCCGAGATGATGGTGGCCGACGCACCCGTGTCAACAAGCACCCGGACCTCAACCCCGTCAATGAACCCCGTTACCACGGACGACCCGGCTGACGCAGCCACGATCCTGTGGGCCAATTCGGACCACTCGACTGCTTGCGGGCCGCGTACGGACCCCCCCCGCCGAATTGAACCCCCGGCACCCAGCCGCGAACCCCCCACCGCGAAGCGGCGACCCGAATGTGCCGTGTTTGTGGACCGAACGTGTGAGGTGCCGCGACTTGCCGGGTTTTGTTGGGATGACTTGTGGCCCTGGTCGTCGTCCCGACGTGGTCCTGCGGTGCGCGGACGCGGGGCCCGGCACCCGGCTGCGACGTGACCCCGAAGGCCGCAGTTGTAGCAGACGACGGACGTCGTAGGTTTCGGTTGCTCCAGCTTGCGGGCGAACGTGTGGGCGAACGACCTCCCGTTCTCCACTCCCCCGGACACGGTGCAGCGAAGGCCCGCTCCTGCACCGCAGCTGGCTGAGGTTCGGCGATCGTGGCGGCCAGTGCCGCATTCCCCGGCCATTTGCAGACGACCCCCGGCTTGCGTTTGAGGACCTCGTACGCGTGAATGCTCGTGGCGATCGCCAGGGAGCAGATCTCCATCTCGTCTGCCACGTTGATGGGGACCCCCAACTCGTGGGCCAACACCAGCAGCTGCTCCGTCACCATGGCGTCCTTCCCCTCCTTATCCATGCGGGGAAAAGCCGCGTCCGCCAAGGCGAGCAGTGCCGTGCGGTAGGCTAGCGTCGTTTCCCCAGCCACCTTCCGCCGATCGTAGAACTGGTGGCGGCACGTGGAGGGCGGCCCGAACACCTTCGCCATCAGGTGTAGTGCGGCCTGGAGCGTAGAGCGGGACGACCTTGCAGCAGATGTGAAGGCTGCAAGCGCGTCGTCGTCAAGCATCGCTGGCAACGCACGCAGGGCAGTGGTGTCGGACCACCCCGACATCTCCTGATGAGCGAGGAACCTTCGTTGGAAGGCTCCCCAGTCGCCCCCATCCGCCTTGAACGCCGACAGCGCGGGCAATCTTTGCTGGAGGACCCGATCGTCGTCGACGTCGGAGAGATTTTCCCGCGCTCCGCTGGAGGTGTGTAAAATGTCGGCTCGGTTGTCAGGCGCAAAATGGAGGGCTCCGGCGCGCGCCGATGACGTGGGCTGCGCTGCGCGGAGGTGTCCGGCCACGTGGCGTCCGTCTTTCCCGCCAATCGGTGGCGGCCCCCCAAAAACGGCGGCAACTTCCAGGCTTTTGGCGCGAAGCGCCCTTTGGCGGGAATCCTCCACCGTCGCTTCCTCCACGACCCCCGCAGCCGTTTTTCCGCTCGCCGGAACGGAGATGTCGGCCAAGACAGCGGCGGCGGCGAGTAGCAACTCCGCCAAGCGGGCGTGCGCGTCCTGGAGGCCGGTGTCGGAGGCAAGCGGAGCGTCGGCCATCACCGCGAAGTGCTGCATCGGCGGCAACTCCTCGTCCTCTACTCCCGAGGTCGGTGTCCCCGGTACGCAGTCGTCATCCCGACCTCGCTCGTGGGTACGGGTAGTCTTCCTTGTGTCCATACTTCTTGAAGACAGGTTTACTTCTGACGCCAGTTGTAATGTAGTAACTCCACGGGAGACGACTTCACGGGTAACACACTCTTTATTTTATCAAACTTGGTTACAGGTGACTAACACCTACTTTGTATCTCGGGTGACAAACACCCACTTCGCTACTTGGCGACTAACGCCCACTGAGTTACTCGGATGACCAACATCCACTTAGTACTCGGGTGACAAACACCCACTTAGCTACTTGGCGACTAACGCCCACTGAGTTACTCGGATGACCAACATCCACCTAGTACTCGGGTGACAAACACCCACTTAGCTACTTGGCGACTAACGCCCACTGAGCTACTCGGATGACCAACATCCTCTTAGCTACTTGGCGACTAACGCCACTGAGCTACTCGGATGACCAACATCCACTTAGTACTCGGGTGACAAACACCCACTTAGCTACTTGGCGACTAACGCCCACTGAGCTACTCGGATGACCAACATCCACTTAGCTACTCGGCGACTAACGCCACTGAGCTACTCGGCTTCACTAGGTCTTCAGCTCCGTCTTCGGGTCTTCAACTGGGTAACTCTCCCCGAGTGCTCTCGCGCGTCCCCCTTTATACCCCACCTGCGGACGTCGCTGCGAGCACCCACTTATTCGACCAATCGCCGGGTGCTGGCTACGATCCTCTTTTCCCACATCTCATCGTGCCTCACCACTCACTCCGCGCCGCCTCGTCATCTGTCACTCCCGGCGCGCGCGTCCACACCACGCCCACAACGCGTGCCCAACCCCGCACCCCGCGCCGCCCCGTGATCCATCACTGTCACAGTCGGCGCACGTCAATACCACCACTACACTTACAGAATGAGAGTACTGCATGCGGTGAAGGAAATGTTAGTGATATATGAATATATACTCCAACTTTGTATGTTCTCAATATCAATTATCTAGTATTGTAGGGCTAGTTAAGTCACGCGGTTGCATTTTTAGTAACTCAAAATACTCAAAATAACACATTCATTGCACTCCACATGAAATTTATTTTTAAGTTTATCCGTACGAGACGATGCACAAGCATACATGTTCAGAATTCATATGGTCACCAAAACAACAAAAGCAAAACTAATCAATGACAGCAACGAAGCAAATAGAAATCAGTGCAAAAACATGTCACGTGAGAAATCAAAGATATTGCAAAAACAAATCAGTGTTAAATAATATTCGATCGTGTAAATCGGCTTGGCAGATTATATTTCGACGGATCGTCGTAAAATTGCAAATTAAGTTACAGAAGTATACTACAGATAAGGTGACCGTTGAACTGATATGTAAACAATGATATGCCTTATGCATTAGATTATTAAATATAGATCAGCATATGCAGCCAGCCCAGGGCAATACTGTACTGTCCCTCACCATCTCATCAACACTATTGCCTCTTAGATACGATGGCTACTTGTAAGCTGCATACGACTACATCACGTATATACTCGGGTTGTTCAACGATAACCGCAATTGATTATTGGTTTACAATGCCAGAAACAGGTAACCGACCCCAGTGGAATCCGAAGTCATGAATGTGTAGTGGTGATACGCGCTGGCAGTAGGGATCGTGTGGCAGCGCGGGGTGATTGACAATGTATTGGTGATACGCGCTGGCAGTAAGGGATCGTGTGGCAGCGCGTGGTGATTGGCTCTGTAGTGGTGACACGCGCTGGCAAAAGGGATCGTGTGGCAGCGCGTGGTGATTGGTCAACTAGAGTGAGTGCTCACATCGCGGTCCGCATAGGCTCCGCCCTCTCGGGAGCGGAGGACTATGAAAGGCGATGCGCGCGGGCGCTCGGGGAGTTGGTAACCAGTGAAGACGGAAGACGGAGGAGGAAGAGATAGGGCACTGAGACTCCTAGCCCCGCTGTCCTTGTAAGGGCCGGGACCCTGTGTGGCTCAGACGCGGGACCTTGGGACCCGCGGCCGGACGTCCTTGTGAGGGCCGGGCTGCGGGACCCAGTGGTCGTGATCCATACCCCAGCTGGGGTGGGTCTGTGGGTTCCCCTGGAAGCTACGGGGCTGGAGAGCCCGTGTGTGTGTAGCCGGGTGGAACGTGTAGCGTGAGCTGTAGTTGACCACACGTGTTATTGTGGCTAAGGAAAGTGTTAATAAAGTGTGCTACCCGTCAAGTGGTCTCCCGCCGTAATTTACAATATTACAAATGCACCGATTGGCACGTGCGAACGTCCCAAATGGCACTACGGCCAAAGCCACCGCGTGCCACGTTTGCCCTCGTTTCTCAGTTTAAAAAAAAGACAGACGCCGCCCTGCGCTTGCTCGCTCACGCCACTGCTGGCAGTAGGGCCTCGAAACTCGAGAGGGCAATTTGGCCTACTCTTCAACGCTGACCGGATGTGTTCGTAAGAGGTCGGACGTACCCATACTTTACCCCTCTATATGCGGCCTGCCTTTGTTTCAAATGGAATCGCACGTCCTGCGAGCCGCGTGAGCCGTCAACTCCACTGTGTCCCATTTGAAAGGTACCGTTTGTTCCGCTTCATTGATAGACATTTCTATCCTTGCGAAAAACCGGTCACTTTACTTGATTTCATATGGATACCGGTAATGAACAAAAATAAGCGTTTAACAACCCGATAGGATATACAAGAACAGAAATACAGCATGAAAGTTACATTTCGACATTTATATGTATCCGTTTAATATAAGTAACGTGTGTTTAAAGTTACATTCAATTATTATATAATATACTACTGTATACTAGATAGTATACTACTGTATACTAGATAGTATACTACTGTATACTAGATAATAATCAGTGTACGTGAATAGTATATACGTGTGTATCGCGAACAGCACTTTCCCCAATAGTCTGTTGAAGTCTGCAGGGGGTTCTTTGTCTTGTTGTGGAACCCACGCACAACATGCAGAGCACAGTACAATCGCCGCAAACATAGAGTCGGTGCATAAACACGTGCGATGAGGGTTGCCACCTTTAAGGTACAAAAAACGGGGATAGATCTTGGGAACAAGAATATCAAACAAGAGCAGCAGAGAAGAACTGCATGGTAAATGCATTGTTCTGGCCGATGGGTTATTATTAAGTAACTGACAAAAACACGGACTTTTAATGTTGCGGGAAGACCGACAGATTTCCCAGGACAGATACAGGTACTGGTACCTCAAAAAAGTGAACGATCCTGGGAGCTCCGAGAAAGGTGGCAACCGTTTGTGGGACGCAAGAGTGAGTCGTGTGGGATGTGGCTTGCCAATGATCGCTGCGTTTGCAGAATTGTCTGCAAACGCAGCCCTCACGCACCCGCTGCGTTTACTGGCAGTCCATATGAATTACATGGGATTTCTCACAGAATAATGTACCAAATATAAATGAATGTCTTCATACCACCATGACTGCATAATAAACACATTATCTCGGTCGTCTAATCTTGTTCAGAAGCTGATGTCGTCGAGCATTAATACATACTTTCAATATTAAAAGAATGACCAACAATAAACTACATGCTGCACTACTCTCATCCACAACTTTAATTTCCTTGACTTTTTTTAACGCGGGATTGAGTCAGTTCCATTTGAATCCTCTTATCCGTGTATTGGGGCAGTGATTTACTGTTCATGTTTTAAAAAATACGAGAAGCTGAGTCGAAATTGCATCCAATTTTGTCTGAGTTTCCCACAAATAAAAGCATAGAGGTTAGCATCGACACTCACTGTGAACAAGGTGTGTGCACTGCCAGAAGTGCACACACACTGATCTTGTAAATGTTCATGTTATGTTTGTGTAAGAGTTAACTTGATAAGTAGCCTAATGGGCATTTCATCGTGCAATATTTTATGATATGCAACTATTATGCAGATGTGTTGCATGCACTAGTATTGTATTCATTATTTGTGATGTATTCGACTGCCGATTTCAATGGATAAGAAAAGCTTGAGTGGCAAATTCAACCGATTATTCACAAGTAGGTGGAAAAGGAATCATATACAACGAGAATTTTACTACAGATAACGGAATGGAAATTCTGCTTAGCTGAATGTATTTACAGTTTATCGTGAATAAGAGGAGCTTCACTGTAGATGCGTTTTATTAGCTCTATATACATGATATACTTTCAGAATTTAAAATATTCTCCGTTATGAAGACTTGTGTTTTTGACGTCATTCCACGTCATATGACAATATGTAGTGATACGTCCTAGATCTTGAATTAAACATCGCCATCACGTTGACTGTTGATTTAGCACCTCCGGTCGTGATTTCTCCGTGCCACATTTCACTTTGTTCACTGGAGCCTTGTTCAAGGGCTACCCGAGAGCTACCGCCTCCTGATGTCTCAGCCACCACCTCGACAGCAGTCGGGACACTCACAGCAAACTGCACCTTGCGGTCTGGTGGCAGCACGCCAGCCAGAGGCTCAATGAGCACACATCCCAGATCACTCCAATTGCCGTAAGTTTTAGGAAATGGTGGCCAAGAAAATGCTTTCATTTGTGCGGAGCACACAATCACATAATCACAGAGAAAATTAAAGCTTTGGGCTTCGGGTGATGTATTTTCAAAAATCTGCAATTGGTAGTTGCCAGGCTCAGGGAGGCGAACGACTAGCGAGATCTCATTCGGAGTGTTTCTGATAATGACATGATTAGCGCACTTCTTTGCTGATTTATCGATTAGGCTGGCCGTGAAATTTACACACTGATTGGCAGACTTTTGAAAAGCAACTTCACATCTTCCATCAGGTGTGTAAATAATTGGAGAAGGCTGACTGGGGGAATGCAGGCCCAATGCCTCAGTCTTTAACCCAGGCCCACAATGATGATTCAATTGCAGCATTTCTACAGGGTTAATGCCAGGCTTTTCACAGTGAATCTTAAAGGAACACACACAGTCCAAACTGTATTTACTACTTTTGTTGGCCTCTGCTGCAAATATACTCAAGTTGTAATCACCTCGCTGAGGTGGGAAAATGTGCAGCTTCATACTATCTCTCTGAATGCTCATAAGACCATGTGATTTACTAAGTTTAGTGCTTTCACTTTTTGTTTCTACTTTAGTTAGCGTGTAGGAGTATTCCAGTGGACCCTTGCTGTTTACAAGCATTACCTCAGCCACTCCATTCACTGCAAAGGAAAACCAAAAATAGCAATTTAAATACATTTTATTCTCAAGGTATATATTTTTGTCAAATTCATCAATACATATATTGCAACTCCTATATAGGACGAACATATTTGCAACAGCAACAACATATTGCAGTACATTTCAGGATAAACACTATAAAATAGAGGTTTGAATCTATGCATCGTATTATTATGAAGCCACTGGAGCTATGCACTTTTAAATCTACGTTAAAAACGAATTTCTTTAGAACTGATTATTGTGTTTAGTTTGTTGTCTTTCCCCCTCACCTCCGGTTAGCACGGTTGTCCACGTACGGTGCAAAAGTAGTTCAACATATATACAAAGTATTTATTTCTACGTTAATTTGCTAGCTTTATCTAATTTTAACACGAAATGAGATGGGTGTAAATTAAACCCAGTGTTAAAACTAGAGGCCGACCGAATTTCGGCTTTGGTTTCGGCGCAAAAAGTTGCCAAATGTCCACTTTCGGCATACTTTCGGTTTCGGCCAAAAGTAAATTTTTAACTGTCGGTTTCAGCCGAAACTGATATTGACTTTCGGTCGTCAACCGATGATCTATTTTTAGAATGTAGCGCTAGTGCTAAGTCTATCAGCCGGTCAGTCGGCGCTAGGCAATCCTATGCGATAGGCTGCATACACACACGTCAGCAGCAGCAGCTTGCGAGCGAGGTTACAGCCGCAACCACGGTCTGGGGCCGTCAATAAATGACGTCACGCACCTAGGGGAAGGCGGGGCAGCGACTGCGTAGCGAATGGCGCGCTGTGCTACGAACCCGGTGTCCCGAGTTCGATTCCCGCTCACGGCCGGTGACGATTATTTGAACCGGTCCTGGGCCTCCCCTAGGTCGACTCAGCCTCAATCGAGTAAGTGGTGTGGTGTGTCAACATCGCCACTGGGGAGATAAAGGCGGCCGGCCGTGGTGCTGGCCACCCACCCCCTCGTGTGCCGTGCCGGCCTCCATAGGTGCTCGCTAACAGCACTTGCCCCCTACAATCTCACAGGCTACACGGGGATTATTCTTTGGTTCTTTTGGTAAAGTCACGTATAAAGATAAAATTATATATTAAATTAAATACTAGCATACGACGTTTCGATTGCAACACAAGCAATCATCATCAGGTATAAATTAAATAGAAACACAAATCTAGTATACTTAGAAATGTAATGTAATACAACAGAGAGTCGGATAACATAACAGTCAACACCCTATCTGGTTGATTACGTTCTTCCTGAGAATGCTAAATTTGAGAGAGAGATTAAACTCAGAACCAGAAACATAGACAGACATATAAGCAGACAGATATCACAGAGATACATAGAGAGAGAGCAAACATAGGCACAAAGAGAAACTACGCCTCTGTGTCGAGGCCTTAAATAGAGAAAGGGGGAGGCATAGTTTCTCTTTGTGCCTATGTTTGCTCTCTCTCTGTATCTATGTGATATCTGTCTGCTTATATGTATGTCTATGTTTCTGGTTATGTGTTTAATCTCTCTCTCAAATTTAGCATTCTCAGGAAGAACGTAATCAACCGGATAGGGTGTTGACTGTTATGTTATCCGACTCTGTTGTATTACATTACATTTCTAAGTATACTAGATTTGTGTTTCTATTTAATTTATACCTGATGATGATTGCTTGTGTTGCAATCGAAACGTCGTATGCTAGTATTTAATTTAATTCATTATTTTATCTTTATACGTGACTTTACCGAAAGAACCAAAGAATAATTCCTGCAGTCACGAAAGCTCCAAATTAAGTTTTTACACGGGGGATATTTGTCTTTATCCCGTGTGTGGGGGGCGGGACAGCGACTGCGTAGCGATTCGCGCTGCGCTACGAATCCAGCGGCCCGAGTTCAATTGCCGCTCACGGCCAGTGACGATTATTTGAACCGGTCTTGGGCCTCCCTTAGGTCGACTCAGCTTCAAACGAGTAAGTGGTGTGGTATGTCAACATCGCCACTGGGGAGACAAAGGCGGCCGGCCGTGGTGAATCCAAGTCCCGGGCGAAGCCGGGTAGTAAAGCTAGTATTTCATAAATCTTGTGTTCGGTAACTTCGGTTATATACCTTGCTGTTTCGGTCTTGGTCGAAAGTGTAGTTAAACTTTCGGTTTCGGCTTTGGTTTCAGCCGAAAGTGTAGTTAAACTTTTGGTTACGGCCGAAAGTGAAGTTAAACTTTCGGTTTCGGCAGAAAGTCAATTTGTAACTTTCGGTCTGGTTTCGGTTTCGACCGAAACCAGAAATGCAATTTCGATCGGCCTCTAGTTAAAACATGAGGGTGATGATCTTGGTAGCAATGGACAATGTATGCATTATCCTAATCCACTGCCACTTCTAGAACAATTTTTTCACGCATAAACTTTTAGATTAAATATTGAAAGACACCAATGAAATTGTGCCATTAGTTTGTGTCCAATGTAATTACACACCAGTGTACATATAAAAAAAACTATAATTTGAAGACCATTCACGATGGATATGGCTCAATATCCAGTTGTGCAAATCACTGACCTGTATTGACAATCCAATGGTCTGTCATCGCCAGCTTGAGTTCCAACTTAAAAAATTCGACCTCCTTCAGCACCCGATACTCAAAGTCTTCTCGACTAACAAGGTGCTCCATTAGCTGCCATTTTGAAATTTCAGGCCAGTGGGATTCTATAAATTGCTTTGGGTCCGTAAGAAAGTAAAATTCATTGTACCTGCATACAGTTATACGCATAACATAAATCAGGGAGGAAACAATCGAGTAGGTAAAATTATATTTAAGTTTATATCAGGTAGCAAAATTATTTTCAATGTAAATAGATGATTGGGGAAATGGAGAAAGAGGCAACCCTAGAGGAGGTTGAAAAAGCAGTGAAGCCGATGAAATTAGGAAAGGGAACATGATTACTTGGCATTACTGATAAGATGCTGTAAAAAGGGGGTTATAAACACGTATGAGTAGTTGCACAAGGTAACTAAAGCTGCCTGGAATAGGCAACTCGGTGAAGGCAATCATCACACTTACATAATAGGGTTGGAATTTGTCTCCCATTGTTTAATGTTGTGTGTGAGTATTCACTAATGCCATGAATCAAAATAGCACAATATAAGGCCAAGGAATATAAATCTCGACTTAAAGCCATCGTGACTGCAGGAATGTATACTCTTTGGGTCTTTCAGGAATGTCACGTAGATAGAAAAATTATAAAATAATAAAAAATCACAACGCTTCGATCACAACACAAGCAATCGTCTTCAGGTGAAAAAATGCAGCAGGCGGACTGCTGAGGCAGGAAAAATAGGAAGAAAGCAATCTGCCTGCTGTATGTTTTCACCTGAAGATGATTGCTTGTGTTGCGATTGAAACGTCGTGATTTTATTTTATTTTATTATTTTTCTATCTACGTGACTTTACCGAAAGACCCAAGGAATATATGAAAGTTCACATAAATTTTTGAGACTGGGGGTATGCAGCCACTCAATATCCATGCCTCAGGGTCGCTGCCTTCGGGCATGTGAAAATTGTGCGCGTTATAAATTAGTATTATCATTTGTTTAGAATATCAAATACACCCTGTGAGACTCATGAAACTTTGCCCATTTTCCAATGGTGACCTGGGTTACGTAAATAAAACTTTCTAAAAAAATGTGAATTAGGATAAGTAACAAGGTGAATTTCCTTCAAAAGTGTAAATATATCGTTGTTGTGGTATGGATTCTTTCTTCATAGACACAATGCATTATCTATTATGTGAATTGTATGCAAATGTTCAATGAATATTATATATGTGAATGATATCTGAGCTCTTATACTCCACAGACATCAGGAAGGGATATAAAAGGTATCGTACAACAGTTTATAAACACGGTGCACTGAAATTACTATGAACAAAGGATGTGTAATAGTCTTATCATCCGCCAATCTCAAGATTCCATGGACAAATTTGGTCATGGATAAGGAAAAACTCAACTGAATTAGCCGAGCCATACATTTTCAACAAATTCTTACAAAAGGAAATCAATGGTTTGTGTAAAGAACATGTGGCCGCAGACCAAGACAATCGGTGATCTTGTTAAAAACAAATAGAAGCACGAGAAATAAACAACGTTGCGTTTAGCTGAAGGAGGGATTTCACCACGGTCTCAGGAACCTTAAGGTCACTGCGTTGACAGTGCAATAATCATAGTGAAGTGAAATGTTTAGTTCATACACAATCCAGGTAACGTTATTTAAGCTCCCTTAACTATATATCCCATCTCGTGGGCGTCGAGTAGGTGCCATACCCTGGCTTGCCATCAGGCAACACATTACTGCTAGTGTGGACTAATCTCCATCTATCCATCGCTATGGGATAGAGTGTTGCCCTCTCACCCATGTGGGCTTTCTTTGTGTGTTCCAGGTTTCTTTCTACATATAAACGCATTAATTAACTGAAAACACCTTCATACAGTGAGGGAAAAAAGTATTTGATCCCCTGCTGATTTTGTATGTTTGCCCACTGACAAAGAAATGATCAGTCTATAATTTTAATGGTAGGTTTATTTGAACAGTGAGAGACAGAATAACAACAAAAAATCCAGAAAAACGCATGTCAAAAATGTTATAAATTGATTTGCATTTAATGAGTATTTGACCCCTCTGCAAAACATGACTTAGTACTTGGTGGCAAAACCCTTGTTGGCAATTACAGAGGTGAGACGTTTCTTGTAGTTGGCCACCAGGTTTGCACACATCTCAGGAGGGATTTTGTCCCACTCCTTTTTGCAGATCTTTTCCAAGTCATTAAGGTTTCGAGGCTGACGTTTGGCAACTCGAACCTTCAGCTCCCTCCACAGATTTTCTGTGGGATTAAGGTCTGGAGACTGGCTAGGCCACTCCAGGACCTTAATGTGCTTCTTCTTGAACTACTCCTTTGTTGCCTTGGCCGTGTGTTTTGGGTCATTGTCATGCTGGAATACCCATCCACGACCCATTTTAAATGCCCTGGCTGAGGGAAGGAGGTTCTCACCCAAGATTTGACGGTACATGGCCCCGTCCATCGTCCCTGTAATGCGGTGAAGTTGTCATGTCCCCTTCGCAGAAAAACACCCCCAAAGCATAATGTTTCCACCTCCATGTTTGACGGTGGGGATGGTGTTCTTAGGGTCATAGGCAGCATTCCTCCTCCTCCAAACACGGCGAGTTGAGTTGATGCCAAAGAGCTCCATTTTGGTCTCATCTGACCACAACACTTTCACCCAGTTGTCCTCTGAATCATTCAGATATTCATTGATAAACTTCAGACGGGCATGTATATGTGCTTTCTTGAGCAGGGGGGACCTTGCGGGCGCTGCAGGATTTCAGTCCTTCACGGCGTAGTGTGTTACCAACTGTTTTCTTGGTGACTATGGTCCCAGCTGCCTTGAGATCATTGACAAGATCCTCCCGTGTAGTTCTGGGCTGATTCCTCACCGTTCTCATGATCATTGCAACTCCACGAGGTGAAATCTTGCATGGAGCCCCAGGCCGAGGGAGATTGACAGTTCTTTTGTGTTTCTTCCATTTGCGAATAATCGCACCAACTGTTGTCACCTTTCACTATGGGAACCTCATTTGCCAGTAAAAAATATGATAATTGATTCTTTACCCTTCTATCTGGCAACAAAACTGACACCTTTTTACAAGGAGTCATGTTTGCATAGACCGCAATACCTGCAGTCATAATACAAACAAAAGAACATAACTCTGATAATGTGCACTGTCCTTAAAGTTGATTGATCCACACCCGAGACAGCTTTCCTTAGAGCCTTGTCTCATATGGGTTGGACCAGATGACGCCAAAAGGCGCACAACTCAAAGACAATGCACCATTAGAGTATGAGAGCTCAGGGCAAGCATCTACACTATGGGAACCTCATTTTCCAGTAAAAAATATGATAATTGGTTCTTTACCCTTCTATCTGGCAACAAAACTGACACCTTTTTACAAGGAGTCATGTTTGCATAGACCGCAATACCTGCAGGTATTGCGGTCTATGCATGTTTGCATAGACCGCAAACATGCGGTCTATGCAAACATGACTCCTTGTAAAAAGGTGTCAGTTTTGGTGCCAGATAGAAGGGTAAAGAACCAATTATCATATTTTTTACTGGCAAATGAGGTTCCCATAGTGTAGATGCTTGCCCCGAGCTCTCATACTCTGATGGTGCATTGTCTTTGAGTTGTGCGCCTTTTGGCGTCATCTGGTCCAACCCATATGAGACTAGGCTCTAAGGAAAGCTGTCTCGGGTGTGGATCAATCAACTTTAAGGACAGTGCACATTATCAGAGTTATGTTCTTTTGTTTGTATTATGACTGCAGGTATTGCGGTCTATGCAAACATGACTCCTTGTAAAAAGGTGTCAGTTTTGTTGCCAGATAGAAGGGTAAAGAACCAATTATCATGTTGTCACCTTCTCACCAAGCTGCTTGGCGATGGTCTTGTAGCCCATTCCAGCCTTGTGTAGATCTACAATCTTGTCCCTGACATCCTTGGAGAGCTCTTTGGTCTTGTCTATGGTGGAGAGTTTGGAATCTGATTGATTGATTGCTTTTGTGAACACGTGTCTTTTATACAGGTGTAGAGGAGTAGAGGAGAGTGGTGGCGTCGTGTGCGCTGTCCGGTGCGGTGACATCACGGGACGTGGGGTCGCACGCGCTGTGCAGTGCACGTGACGTCACGCCTCCTAGGGTATTTAAGGGAGACCCCGTGACGTAAGCGGGGTCACTGGAGCAACGGGGATAGGAAACAGGGTGAAGAGGGAACCAGGGATAGTGAGAGGGATCCAATAGGGAGTCTGGGGAGAAGCCGGTGGTAGCCATAGAGGTGCTTCTTTCTCCGGTCGGTGGAGTCGGCAGACTCCACGATCCGACACGAGAGAGAGAGACCAGAGCTAGCCGGCTGGGACCCGACTCAGAGTAGGACCCCTAGCCCCTGGGAGTTGTGTACCCTGTGAAGTAGTGATACGTGTTAATAAACCCTGGCGGAAGCCCCTAACTCACCTCCGTCTCCGAGTACGTCCGTCGGAACTACTCAACAACTGGTGTCAGTAGTTTACACCATCGCCACAATGTCTAAAGCGGGCGCACGGCGTAAGAACCCACCGGCACATCACTTGGAGGGTGCCAAAGGCGGAGAGGAGGCTCCAGCAGCGACCCCGGAGCCCGGGACCCCGGTGACGGTCCCCATGGAGACGAGCGGGCCAGAGCGGGAGGAGTCGGCTGCGGGGAGTGCCAGCTCACCGCCGCCGCCAGAGACGGAGAGCGTCCCTGCAGCTCTGCTGCAGCAGGTAATGCAGGCGGTGGGGCAGCTCACCGTCAGGTTGGCCGAGGTGGAGGCGCGGACCCAGCCAACCGGCCCGCACTCGGGACGGGAGCAACCGTCAACCGCCATCGTTGAAACCGCCGCCGTTTTCCCAGTGACCGCTCCACCGGAAATGGCCGCCATGTTGGCTGCGACGCAATCCGCGGTGGCCATGGTGGCTCGGGAGCCGTATGCGGCCGCTGCTACGGCTGCGACGCGGCGGCCGGCGGACATTGTTGCTGCGACGCCGCAAGTCAGCGCCATGGCTGTCATGGCGACCGCGACGCCGCGTTTCTCCACCGACGCGGACGGGGTTTCTCGGCACGCCGCTCCTGCGGGACCAGCCGCCGGCGACGACGCGGCTCCACATCAAGCTGCGCCCGCCGGGGGGGCCCCGGGTAAGTACGCGCGTGCCGTCCTCGCCGGGCCGCCGAGGTGGGCAGCGGCGACTGCCGCTGCCCCGTACATCGCCGTGCCGCCGGAATGGGCCGCGGGTGCTGCCGCGGCTCCACCTGTCGCCGCGCTCACGGGGCCGGCCACCGGCGATGCCACGGCTCTGCACCTCGCCGTGCCTGCGTCCCTTGTCATGGATGCCGCCGCGGCTCCGTGTTATACCGCCGCGTCTTCGGCGTGGCCCGGGGAGGCCGCAATGCCGCCGCCCCTTGCCGCGTCGCGGGAGGTTGCTGCGGCTATGGCCGCTGTACCGCACCTCGCTGCGCCGGCGGGGTGGGCCGCGGGGGCTGCTGCAGGCCCGAATTATACCGCCTCGTCTTCGGCGTGGCCCATGGAGGCTGCAACGCCGTGGTGCCTCGCCGCGTCGCGAGAGGTTGCCGCGGCTGCGGCCGCTGTCCCGCACCTCGCTGCGCCGGCGGGGTGGGCCGCGGGGGCCGCTGCAGGCCCGAATTATACTGCCGCATCTTCGGCGTGGCCCGTTGAGGCTGCAATGCCATGGTCCCTCGCCGCGTCGCGGGACGACGCCGTGGCTTCGTACGCCGCCGATGACAGGTGGGTCGCGAAAGCGCAGGCGCCTTCACACCTCGCTGCGTCTACGGCGTGGCCCATGGGGGCCGCAACTCAACCGCACTTCGCTGCGTCTACGGCGTGGCCCATGGGGGCCGCAACTCAGCCACACTTCGCTGCACCTACGGCGTGGCCCATGGGGGCCGCAACTCAGCCACACTTCGCTGCGCCGAAGGCGTGGCCCATGGGGGCTGCAGCACCACCGCACCTTTCCGCGTCTTCGGTGTGGCCCGCGGGAGCCGCAACGCTGCCACCGCCGCACCACGTCGCGTCCGCCGGGTGGCCCGCGCGGCCAATGGCAGCGCCGGTTACCCGACGTCGCGCCATTTGTCGCGCAAGGGGGCGACTGGTCGGCCTTCCAGGACCGGTTCGACGCGGCATACATGTCAGTCGGCTGGTCCATGGAGGAGGCCTTGCCGGCGCTTCCGACCTGCTTGGACGAAAGGGCTCTGCAGGCCTTCAAGTCCATCCATCCGGCCAATCGGGCTACACTCCCGGCGGCCTATATCCAAATGGCCAACGTTTTTGAGCCGCCGTCCTGCGCGCAGCTAAAGTTCTCATTGCGGCGGCGGGAGGAGGGGGAACTGCCGCTGGCCTTCCGCTGCTCGCTCCTGGCCCTGGCGCAGGCTACATACCCTGACCTGTCCGGCAGGGCACTTGATTCTATGGCCTTGGGGAAGCTGCTTGACCTGGCAAGGGAGCTAGGAATTGCTCTGTCGATCAACAATGATCGGCAGATCACATGCTTGGCGGTCGCCGAAAACATTCAGGCGCACCTCTCCCTCCGCCAACGGCCTCAGATGGCGGCGTGTGCGGGGGTCCCGGCGCCGGACGGGGGGGCCACCTCTCAGGGGGTGGACACCCTCGCGGCCCTGGCGATGCCCGATCGTCGAGGAAGGGGGGCGGGTGGTCGCCGTCCGGAGCAGTGGGGGCGGCCGGGACCTTCCCGTCCGCAGGAGGCGGACACGGTGGCCTGCTTCCGCTATGGTCAGTGGGGCCACATTGAGCGGGTCTGCCGGAATGCCCCGGGGGCCTTTGGAAAAGGGACTCCACCTTCTCCCAGACCCTCGTTGGCATCGGGTCCGGGGCCCCAGGCGAGTCGCGACGCATCATCTGCGCGGCCGCTCCCTTCACCTCATGCATCTAGCGGGGCTAGGGCCCATCGTCATGGGGTTGTCCTCGAAGGGTCGGGTGCACCATCGTCATAACCCCCTCAATGGCCCAGACAGACCCGCCACTGGGATGCGCTTGCGCATAGGATGGTGGCGGCAGCTGCCGGCTCCTCAGCGGTGGCAGGATATGTGCAAGGGATGCACGTTCGCCTCCTGGTGGATACGGGGGCGTCGGCCACCATTATTTCTGAGGCCATTTTTGGGCTGCTACCCCGCAGCGTGGGTCTGTTAAGGCCGGTTCGCGGGGCTTATGTCGCCGCGAACGGCGGCAGTTTGGGTATCTTGGGCCACGTTGTAGCATCGGTTCGGGTTGACGAGATTGAGTTGGCCGGGCCTATTTTGGTCTCCAGGACCTTGGCAGTGCCATGCCTCTTGGGGACCGACTTTTTGTCTAGGATGCCCATCCGAATTCTCGTTTACCAGGGCTGTGTGGAAATGCCGTCAGGGAGGCGGCTGCAATTTCTACAATCGCCTACCGTCCTGTCTCCCTTAGTCGCCGGTGTACGTGCCTTGAATAAAGCACCGGTGACCGTACCACCGGCGTCACAAATCCTGATACCCCTTAGGTTGCGCAAACCGCTCGAAATGGGCTCCACGGAGACGGGTATCCTCCTGTCCCCGTCAAGCTACTTTTCAAGGACGAAGGGGTTGGTGGGCGCCTTGACAGCCGTGTCGGGGGGCCAGGACCTTTTTTTGCAGGTCCTCAATTCGGGACCCTTGCCGGTCGTAGTCCCGGCCGGCGCCGTCCTGGCACACGCGAACCCGGCTCCTCCACCCGAGAGCGCTGCCCCGGATGGAGGGGTCGTGGCGGGCGTGATGCGCACGGGGGACCCCGACGCATCATGGATCGCCACATTGTGCGACGAGAATGCCTCGTTGTCCTCCGGAGAACGTCGGCAACTCCGCGATCTCATCGAGCGGTTCACCGATGTGTTCAGCCAAAGTAAGTTTGATCTGGGTCGCACTACTCTTTTGGACCACCACATAGACACGGGCGACGCGGCCCCTATTCTACTTAATTCCCACCGCTTTAGCCCAGCGGAAAAAGATCATGTCCGCTCGGCTGTCGACGAAATGTTGGCGGCGGACATCATCTCCCCATCTACTAGCCCTTGGGGTGCCCCCATTGTGCTAGTCAAGAAACGGGACGGGAGTCTCCGGTTCTGCGTCGATTTCCGTAGATTGAACAAGATCTCGGTGGCTGATGCATATCCATTGCCTCGCATGGATGATTCCCTGGACGCCCTCTCGGGCGCGCGGTTCTTTTCGACTTTAGATTTGCTCTCCAGCTTCTGGCATTTGCCACTGGATGAGGCCTCTAGACCCAAGACAGCGTTCCGCACGCCCCAGGGGTTGTTCGAGTTCAATCGGCTTCCTATGGGTCTCCATTCGGCCCCGGCCACCTTCCAGCGTCTCATGGAGATGGTCTTGGCGGGGCTGCAGTGGGAGTCTTGTCTAATCTACTTGGATGACGTTATTGTTTTTGGCCGTACGTTTGGCGAGCACTTGCAACGCCTTGAGGTGGTGTTCGTCAAAGTGCGTGCTGCTGGCTTGAAATTCAAACCCCAGAAATGCCACTTGCTACAACCATCGGTGAAGTATTTGGGACACATTGTTAGCACATCAGGTGTCGCCACGGACCCGGATAAAACGGCTTGTGTCCGGACGTGGCCGACTCCCACATCTGTCGCGGAGGTGCGTAGCTTCGTTGGCTTCGCATCGTACTATCGCCGGTTTGTCCGCGATTTTACGACAATTGCGAAGCCACTGCACGCTGTCCTGGCCCAGGTGGTCGACGGGGTTGAGAGGGTGGTAGCCTATGGCAGTCGCGTTCTGTCCCCGACGGAACAGCGATATTGTGTGACCCGGAGGGAGCTTTTGGCGATAGTTTATTTTGTTCAGTTGTATAGACCATATTTGTATGGTAGGCTGTTTACGGTCCGAACCGACCACGCGGCCCTGCAATATTCGCTGAAGATTAGTCAGCCCTCGGGTCAGCTGTCTTGCTGGCTCGAAGTGCTCCAGGATTACCCCTTTGATGTAATCCACAGGAAGGGGACACAGCATGGAAATGCGGACGGTTTATCCCGATTGCCGGCAGGCGGCGGGTGTGCTTGCGCCCTGGGCTCTAGCCGTTGTAAGGCCCCAGGGGACGCCACGGCCCAGTTGGTCGCGTCGGCCGAGGCGGCCACCCCTCCAGGTGCGGCGGCGCCCGCAGATTTCGGCCTTGGACTTCCCCGGGAGGTATGGTCCAGCTTGCAGATGGAGGATTCCTCTCTGCTGAAGCGACGGCGCCGTGTCGGACATAAGGCCCGGAGCTCAGCTTCGTCGGCTGCTCCGGCGATCGCCGTGCATGACGGACTACTCATGCGTTGGGATGCCCAATTGGAACGCTATTGTGTGGTTGTGCCCACTAGCCTGCGTGGTAAATTAACCCGAGCCATTCACGAGAAGCTTATGTACCTTGGCTACCACAAGACCTTATTGACCCTTAAGCGGGACTATTACTGGCCAGGTGTTGAGGGTGACGTGGCACTGATTTTGAAGGGTTGCCACGACCGCGCGGAGGAAGGCCCCAGTTGTCCAGGACCGGGCCCCGCTGCAGTCCATCCGGGTTTCTCGCGTTAATGAGCTCGTGGCGCTCGACATTTTGGGGCCATTCCCTGCATCCCAACGGGGTCACAAATACCTCTTGGTGGGCGTTGAGTACCTCACACGTTGGCCCATGGCATGGCCTTTGGTCGATCAGTCGGCCTCTTCTATCACCGAGGCCTTCGTCCAGGGGTACGTGTTTGACAAGGGCGCGCCGGAACAATTGTTGACTGACCAGGGGCGGAATTTCTCGTCTAGGTTGCTCAAGGAGGTGTGTGACCTCCTTGGCACCAAGAAAATCCGCACCTCGCCCTACCACCCCCAGTCAGATGGGATGGTAGAGCGCTTGAACCGCACCCTTACGTCCATGCTGTGCCACCAGGTGAACACGTCCCAGTCAGACCGGGACCTGTTCGTTCCGGGGGTCTTGGCGGCGTATCGGTTGGCCCCTCATGCCTCCACGGGATTTTCGCCTTTTTATTTGATGTACGGTAGGGAACCGGAGCCCCCCGTGCACGTCCCTTTTGAAGGTCGCGTTTGACCGGCTGCGCGAGGCGCGACAGGCCGCTGCCGAGAATTCCGCAAGCCGGCAGGCGGCTAATGAGCGGCTGCCCAAACACCAGGCAGCTGGCCTCCCGTGGGTAGCGGGTCAAAAAGCGTGGCTGCATTGTCCCCAGGTCCCCGTTGGCACATCGGCCAAATTGCATCGCCCTTGGCAGGGCCCCGTGGAGGTTGTGGAGGTCCGCCGGCCGCAATGCGTCCGGATTCGGTTCGGTCGCCAGCAGTGGATAGTGCACCCGTCCCGGCTCAAACGTTATGTTCAATCTACCCTGGGGGATCCACCCCAAATTCTGGAGCGGCCGGCTGATGATGTATCCGGCGTGCCTGACTGGCCGGGTCTCGTTGACGGAGGTGACGTCCGACCTGTGTGTGTGCCCCCAGGCCCCTCCCGAGTGAGGCCGACAGAGACCCCCCGGTCACCAGAGGCCACGGCGGTGGGCCTGTTGCCCGCTGACGGGCCACCTGCACGGGTGGCGGACACCGCACGGGGGAGCGGGCCAGCAGCGCATACCCGCTCGAGGGGGATGCGGCTCCGGTGACGGCCCTGATGGCCGTTCAGCGGGCCCAGCCCCTGGCGCCCGTTCGGCGCTATCCGGCGGATGAGGCCTTCGGGCTCTATTTGTTTTGTTTTTTTGTTGTTGTGGTTGTTGTTGCTGTTCTGCTTGAGGGGCCGTGCTGCCCTAAGGTTGAGTTTTCTAGCAGCCGGTTTTACCTTCAGGCACACGAACTCGTGATTATTCGGTCTTCGGTCCGGTGTGGGGCCCCGCTTGCGGGGTGATTGCAGCCGGGTCGGCTGTTTTTTTTTCACGGGGGGGGGGTGATGTAGAGGAGTAGAGGAGAGTGGTGGCGTCATGTGCGCTGTCCGGTGCGGTGACATCACGGGACGTGGGGTCGCACACGCTGGGCAGTGCACGTGATGTCACGCCTCCTAGGGTATTTAAGGGAGACCCCGTGACGTAAGCGGGGTCACTGGAGCAACGGGGATAGGAAACAGGGTGAAGAGGGAACCAGGGATAGTGAGAGGGATCCAATAGGGAGTCTGGGGAGAAGCCAGTGGTAGCCATAGAGGTGCTTCTCTCTCCGGTCGGTGGAGTCGGCAGACTCCACGATCCGACACGAGAGAGAGAGACCGGAGCTAGCCGGCTGGGACCCGACTCAGAGTAGGACCCCTAGCCCCTGGGAGTTGTGTACCCTGTGAAGTAGTGATACGTGTTAATAAACCCTGGCAGAAGCCCCTAACTCACCTCCGTCTCCGAGTACGTCCGTCGGAACTACTCAACACAGGCAACAAGCTGAGATTAGGAGCACTCTCTTTAAGAGTGTGTTCCTAATCTCAGCTCGTTACCTGTATAAAAGACACTTGGGAGCCAGAAATGTTTCTGATTGAGAGGGGGTCAAATACTTATTTCCCTCATTAAAATGAAAATCAATTTATAACATTTTTGACATGCATTTTTCTGGATTTTATTGTTGTTATCCTGTCTCTCACTATTCAAAACAGGACCCTGCGGGGTGGGCTGGTAGGAATAATACTTAGTACCGGTACAGGGATATCGACCGGGCTGGGTGGGGAGGGGCTGGGTGGGGAGGGGCTGGGTGGGGAGGGGCTGGTCACCCCGTGGTGTCCTTATAAAACTCAACGTTTAACCTACTCACGCCGGCTTGTGCCCGCCCTCTCAGTCGGGCATATTTGCGGAATACACCACGCCGCCGTTGACCCTGGCCATTGACCGAGCAACCCAACGTTCCTACCAGCTCCCTCCGAAGGAATGTGTTCTATGTGCCACTCAGTCAGTATTTAGCCGCCTATTCTGTTGTTCCACTCGGTCGACTGAACGGGTTTAAGGCAGTGACTGGAGAAAATGTGTTGCCCGTAGTGTGCAAAAAACTCATCTTGCTGTGATTTGCTTACTAATGTAAAAGCGGGGGTGCTGAACGGGTTTAAGGCAGTGACTGGAGAAAATGTGTTGCCCGTAGTGTGCAAAAAACTCATCTTGCTGTGATTTGCTTACTAATGTAAAAGCGGGGGTGCTGCATCATTGTGTTTAATTATAATATCACTCAAATATTGGTGGGGGGAGAGGGCGGGGGGGGGGGGGGGCAGGGCTGGGTGGCGCATCTTACTTCTCGGTGGTTTTGTTTGTGTGCAGATAATAAATCGCAACAAAATTGAAGCAGAGAAGTGCACCGCCTCCTACACCAGTTGACAGCCCCCTCCCCAACACCCCCCAACACCACCCTCAACACCACCCCTCCCACCAGCCCTCACCACCCCCCCACCACCCCCCACCACCACCCAACCCCACCACCACCCCACCACCCCCCACCACCACCTTCTGCACTAGGCCTCGCGAAGCCTCCCGCACTAGGCCTCGCGAAGCCTTCTCTGAAGTAGACTTAGCGAAGCCTTCTGCACTAGGCCTCGCGAAGCCTCTGCAGTAGGCCTTGCGAAGCCTTCCCTGCAGTAGGCCTCGCGAAGCCTTCTCTGCAGTAGGCCTCGTGATGCCTTCTCTGCAGTAGGCCTCGCGAAGCCTTCTCTGCAGTAGGCCTCGCGAAGCCTTCTCTGTAGTCGGCCTCGCGAAGCTTTCTCTGCAGTAGGCCTCACGATGCCTTCTCTGCAGTAGGCCCCGCGAAGCCTGCCGCACTAGGCCTCGTGAAGCCTTGTCTGCAGTAGGCCTCGCGAAGCCTTCCCTGCAGTAGGCCTCGCAAAGCCTGCCGCACTAGGCCTCGCGAAGCCTGCCGCACTAGGCCTCGCGCCGTGCTTTTCGTGCACAAATAAGGCGATTAAATGTATCTGGTCTCTGTGTTAATAAATGTATCTGTGTTAAAAAAAACGTGCTGCGTTTCAGTAAAGTAAATTTGAAGCGAAGTTTAAAGTTTCGCCGTGAGGCGCCGGAAGCGACGGCCATCTTGTTTAGTTCACAGATCGCAGGGGGAGCGGGCGGCCATCTTGTCGGACAGGGTCATGCCAAGTGTTTGCAGTAGGGGGCGATGTTGATACACGGACGGACGGACGGACACATTCATCTATTGGTGGTCTGGTCCACTTCGTTCCTACCAGTATAAACCTACCATTAAAATTATAGACTGATCATTTATTTGTCAGTGGGCAAATGTACAAAATCAGCAGGGGATCAAATACTTTTTTCCCTCACTGTATATATACGTGTGTGATTGTGGATTGTGCAGCCTTGTTAGGTGCAGTTTGCATGGAATGATGCGATAGAAAATTACTTTGATCATTGTGTATAATTGAATCTTATAGCGGGACCCCAGGGTCCTGAATAAACTGAAGTCAAAATCTTAATTAATTTTTTTATTTTTGGCGACTGTCCCACCGCGCACATAAACGCCGTGACCCGCCTGGCGCGGATCATTCTGTGGTCATGTCGTCCAAGCGCAGCGAGGACGAATGCGCAGAAAAAACTAAACTTTGATTAGTGCATCGTGTAGAGCTCATCGAGAGGAATAGATTGCCGTATCGTTCGCCTTCAACAGACATAAAATGATGTCGCAACACAGTTATTGCGAGAGCTTATGGGACCCCGGGGTCCCGCCATCAGGTTCATATACAGATCATGTTTATTAATTGCCAATGTACTCCAGTGAGATTTTAAATCAAGAAAACCAGGAGTGTTGCTTGTGGTGTAATACGGCACCTGCGAGTAAAGCTTTGCGTTTCATCACTGACTGCACCAGCTCCCCAGCAGGCGTCCAGTAAATGCCAGCGACCGCCAATGCGTACAGCGTTCCAGGCATGATTAGAGTCCTCAAGTTGGAACGGTCCGTGCCTGAGGGTCTTGCCATATCCAATGACCTCATCACACTCCACTCCTGCATGCCTGTGTATAAACATATGCATATGTCGACACAGAGAGAACATGCACTTATCAAGAACCGACTTGAAAACGATTTTTGATCCGGGTAAAAACGTAGGGCCATTTAACTAAACACACGCATTCAATGATAATATAAAGTAAGGATGGCAATTTACAATTATTAAAAATCTGCTTCTTCAGGCATAACGATTAGTTACGCATGTTCTCTAATTAATGTGTTCCTCTTTCTGTCCCAGGTGCTTGGTCGATTGTTGTTACATAGCCGGACTGTCAATGGACGTTGACAGCTTTGGAAGGCGTTCATGAAGCTGTGAATTGATCTTGGCTCGTAATCTTCTTCTTGCAAATGGCAAGTATGTCTAAATTATACGTTCACGTTTAAGTGTGGTGAGCCATGTGATGGCTTTTGGGAGTGGCGCGACTAAACCCGTTTAGTCGCAGGAGAGTGTGCGTAGAATGCAGTTGTTTTACGATATGGTCCATTCTTTGCTTCGGGTGGCCAAAGTCTCAGTGGGTCATGTTTAATGTCCCACTTGGAAAAGAGGTGTGTGCAGCAACCAGCTGCTGTTCTCTAGTTGTTTGACGGAGCACCACAGTTTTATTGAAGATCAAAGCCGTGCGGAGCAGGGGTTGGGGTCCTTATTAAGACTTTTATTAGGAACCTCGGCAGAACTCCAGTGTTCGCCGGATGTCTTCAGTTGTCTCACGCGATCCTAGATTGGTCTCTGGCATGATAGACGAGTTCGTGGAGGATCGAGCTGGTCTTGGTGTAATAGGAGATCTATGCTTCCTCGGAGTTTTTCCAGGTGGTTTGATGTCTCGACATCCCGCCAGAGGTTTGCTGGCATAATATTGGCTGGAACGGAGAGCCACTCAGTGGGAGTGGATTCAGTTTGCCCGTTGTTGTTTGAAAGACACTTTTTTATCTGGGCGTCCAATTTATTTCATAAAATTGAGCCAATTCTTTTGTAAAATGTCTTTGTGAAATTGACTCAAAAATAGTTGTCATCTGGCCAAAAACACTACATAATTAGGCCCCTTCTTTCGTATTCCAGAACAGTTCATATTTCACATGTTCATACAGTATTTACAACTACAATAAAACAAAATTTCTGTGAACCTGATAGGATGACAAGTCGGCGCAACGGGACGGTACCTAGGAGGTGGGGGCAGGGGGAGTTGGACTCGTTGCCCCAACCAAGTGGGAACCACGTGTAGGGGAGCGGGGGGAGGTGTGACGATTTATATGGGGAGGGAGAAGGGGGGAGGGGAAAGGTAACTAACGTACTGAGGCGAGGAGGAAGGGGGCTTTGTTAAAATCTCTACCCATGCGTTTGTATGTCTCCATGTGTCTGTGTAATTACACATCAGTAATTATAGTGTAGTGGCGCATTTTGAGAATTGTTGATATCTGTATTCGTAGATGATAGCTTCACTTACCTCTCATACCCTTGTGTGCAGGACTTGGATTACATACGCATGATGCTCGCTACAAACTGTTCATTTGACATCACATGGTCATACACTTATTTTGCGATTGTATATCTGCATATAATTTTAACCAATGTCATTGCATAGTAATTTCCCTCGAGTTTTAAGACATTTAAAAAAACATAAACATATGATAGTTAAATCTTGATTTGAAGCTTTCGTGACTGCAGGAATCCATACTCTCTGGTTTTTTCGGTAAAGTCACGTAGGTAGAAATAAAATATTATTTTTCTATCTACGTGACTTTAAAAGAACCAGAGAGCATATGGTAGCTATATAATGTGAACGTAAACCCTCATTTGTTCATAAATTACATTAATGATTATGCAAAGTGAAATGCATATTACAATAAATAAAATGATGAAAAATATATCAAGTTGCTCTAAAATAACTATTGTTCACAAAATAAGTTGCATTTAGTTTGAAATCAAACCTGCACATCTCATAGACAAGCCCAGCATATCCAGCACAGATAGCAGTCCGTGAGCTGAGGACGTCTTCCTTTTTGTAGTTAGACTTGCTTTTTCCAAACCAATATTTCACATCGTATTCTATGGAGACATATTTATACGTGATTATAGCATTGTGGTAATGGCATTAATTTGTCCTGACATAGCAAGTAAATACAACTGTTGCAAGTTAGAGTGTTATATTTCTATCTCAGTCCTGCACACATAGCATGAGGATAGCTTTATATCATTTATATATATTTTAAAAAATGTGTAATAAATGCGGTGTGTATGCTCACCGATGTTATGGCACACCCATATCCAAATTGCTCGAAGCTTCTCCAACTCAGTCTGAGTGTCTTGTGTAATCATCTCAACAATTTTTGTTGTGGAATATGATCGGGGAAAGTCCATCTGCAGGTTATAAGGGGACAAGGTTTCTTATATCGCAGTAAGGAAGTGTGTGTTTCTTCACGAGGGAATAAAATTGGAGTAAACATAAAATAAATTGATAGTCATAATCTTGGATCGGAATACTAACTAACCATATTGACTAATTAATAATAAATTGCTTTAGAAAATCATATATAAAATAGATTCACTTTAATGCACGAATCTAATATGCCAATTACAACCAATCAACCAGCATTCGACTGATCACCTTCATGGCTGTCCTGATGATGTCAAGGCACCTATTTAAGGACCTGGACCAAGAAGCTCTTTCACACAATGCTTGATATCTCCAGTGAAACGTCATACAAAATTGTAAAAATGTAGCTTGGATTTCAACATTCCGGTTTCATTTCTAAACCAAATCATTAGGCACATTTTCCCACGTGACATATTGATTTGATTGGCTCTTTCCGGTGTTAGAGGGCTACAGTTAAACATTGGAATTATGGCTACACGATGTAAGTTAAAAGAAACTAGCCGTACCTCCGATTAGCACAGTTGGCTATCAACAACAACAAGGCAACTCCTATGACTAATTGGGCATGGGACGCAAGCGTAGGATTGATCACCCTGTCGCTGGCCGCCTTTGGGGAAGATGTATAGTGTGAAAGGCCGAAACACCCCAGGAACCAAAGATACACTACTGACGATGCGCTCCCCAAATTTCACCAGACTCACTGTTCAATAACTCTTGGAAGTGCTTGCACAAAGGATAGTAACATCTCATTCTGTGTTCTTGGAATCTGAATTTGATCATTGTGAATTGTGGATAAGTATCAATAACAATTGTGGAGCACCTGAAGCTTCCACACAAACCCCAGGTGATGGATGGAGGAACGTCCACTTGTGGACTGCTCTGAATAGAGAAGAATGAGCCGTGGATCAACGGTTGTGCAGAAACATAAGATTTATGTTCATAACCAACCAATTCAGGGACCAATGCCTCATTAGATATTATGATGGACACTAGCCAATCCCTTTGGGGTGCTTATGGTCTTGAGAAACTCCATAGTGAAGGCTAGAAACAGTCTTCGCATGGGTTTATGGAACAATAGCTACGTACCAGACAACAACACTCAGGTTTGTTTAAAACATGATCATTTATAACGTTGAAATCTTGGGAAGAAGTGAATACATATGCATAAAAGCATATTGTTCTTTGGAACAATGACAAAACAGAAGGAATTGCTTGCAATCTCAGAAAACTGTCTGCAGTAACATGGTGTTCCTTTTGTTTTATGGTGTCAGCTGGCCAGCTTATCAAGTTATATTTTGCAAAGTGCGTGCTTCCAGCATACGTGTCATTTTACGCTGTAAAATGTAATTTCCCAAAGGATCTTGCCACACTTCCAGCACGAATCTTACTTCAATCACTCATGATGCCATCACGTCCTGCCTATAAAAGGCCGGCAGCCTGCAAGCATCTTCTGAACATGGCTTGGTGATAATCTATGCATTCGCGCTTCCTATGCTTCACTTTGGAGGGTGAACACTTTCAGTTCAAAGTTGTTCCCTTGGGACTCACATCCTAGTGAACACGGTCACCCTTCTGTGCAAATATGGCATGAGCCTCTTCGGCTACCTGAATGATAATTTGAGATAAACCAAGCAACTTCTTCAGAGTATACATTTACTAAGGAGTGCATGTTGCATCGATCATGGTAGTAGCTTCACAATTCTTAATTATTTAGGCATTGTAATTACTTAAATTTCCACTATCCTTGTAGACTATCCACCAAAGGCTACCGGCCTAATTTTAGGTATGACATTTCACTGATAGTTACAACTAGTATCATTAGGCAGTAGCCGGAATGATAACGTCTTACCCATTTAAATGTTGCTCTTCAACACATTGGTGTTCCGAAGCAGTAATAAATTGCCACGTTTGTTCACGTGACAACTTTATTAATTGGCTATGTCGGGTGGAGGAAGGTTTATGACATTTTATTTACGTGATCTAACCCAAAAAATCAATTTGAGAATCATTATATTGTTCGCAAAAGCCTAAGTACTAAAATGTCCCAAACACGTGAATTTTCCGACACACTGGTGTGGTCATATCGGACTCGACTTGCTACTTCCTGTGCCAACTCATACTACAAAAACCTTAAGGCTATATACCCCCTAACAATCCATGAAGTGATTTCACAATCGCCTTTTGTAAAACGTGGTAGAACTCTACAATTCAATCCTATATGCTGTGTTTAACTAATTGGCACTCATCAAACTCCACAATGTCTCCTCTGTTGCCCCTTCCCGTTGTTCAATGATGAATTATAGGCAATGAAATCCTCAGTCCATTACTTCTGAGTGCCTCTGGATGACAAATATTTCAGTACATGTGCAGGCCTTCAAGCATCACCGACGGGTTATTGGAGAGTCACTGCAAACTGCCAAAATTACCTTTTATTTTTCGCTTATTGAGGCTGGTAAAAACAACCTCAGGATTCTCTTTTTACCCAAGACCTCTATTTTACCAATTATCTGCCCCTTTGTTACAAACATATTTTGCCTAAGTCCGACCTTTTATCACCTGCCTTCAAAATAGCAGCCATTACCCCTGTGCTTAAAAATAAACAATTCTGGACCAGGACAGTTCTGTTCACTAGAGGCCAATCTTCAATCTTACATTTCTATCTAAAATTCTTAAGCAGTGTCGCAATTACAAAATCCCCTAGCTCTAAGTGATGCCATGGAACCCCTACAATCTGGCTTCAGGCTAATGCACATTACAGAAACATCCCTGGTCAAGGTGACTAATGCTCTATTCATGGTTGCAGACCCCAGTTCTATCAGTATCCTCATCCTCCTTTTCCTTAGTGCTGCATTTGACATGGTTGATCGCTTGATCCTTTTAAATGGCCTGTAAATGAACTTTGGCATATTGGTGCTCCAATGGTTCAGGTCGTACCACTATAACCGGCAACCATTTGTTACTCTGGGAAATTATAATTGACTTTGGTGCTGTCTCATCTGATGTCCCTCAAGGTTCCGTCCTGGGGCCCCTGTTATCCTGCATCTACATTATTCCACGTGGTCAAATCTTCTGTCGATTCGGTATTGACTATTATATCTATGCTGATAACGTACAAATGTGTTTACAAACCAATTCTGACCCTTGTCATCTGCCTCCTCTCATCACCACTTGGTTGGCTGAAGTTAACTCCTGGTTGCAGTGTAATTTCCCGCAACTTAGCGGCAACAAAATTGAGGTGAAGCTTCTCGGCTCCCAACATCGACTGCACAGAGTTGGCCCATAAAACCCATTTAACCTGCCGCTTGGTAATCATAACATTTTTGTTTCATTCCTGGTAAAAAAAAAAAACTCTGTGTCATCCTGAACTCTGCTCTGTCTTTCATAGTGCATGTCAAAAATGTTATACTTGTTTGCATAACATTGTTCGGGTAGGATTCTATCTCTCCATCTGTGATGCAGAGAATGTGATCCATGCATTCATCCACTCTCGGGTTAACTATTGTAATGCCCCCCTGTTCGGCCTGGCGGAAAGGGTCCTTAACGGATCACGACGTGTTCAGAATGCAGCAGTCCGAGTTCTATCGAGAACTTCTCCTTCCGAACGAATATCCTCAGTCCTGACCTCCTTGCACTGGCGTCCGGTAAGGCACAGAATGGATATGTAGATTATAATATTAATCGCTAAAGCGTTAAGAGGGCTTACCCAGACCTACAATCATGACCTATTAAATCCTCAAGCACCATTTTTTTTTAACGGCACTTTATAAAACGAATGTATTATTATGGCTGTCCCACAGCACATGACACTTTTTACCACCATCACATAAATATTCAGACTGCTGTGTGCAGATGTCACATCCATTGGCACAGCAGTTGCCACAACTGAACCACACTTTCAGCAGCAAGCTGTAATTGTTTTGCAATTAGATAGTATAAACAGTGTAGGTGGACCTTAAGGGATCCTTAAATAATTATACAATACATTTTTCAAAAGCCATGTTATACATTTGTTTTTAACTGAAATATTGATTTTGATTTTAAATACACACATACAACTGAGTGCACAAGTACTTACTTTGATAACACGCTGGTCAAGATTTTTAAAAATGTCAAGGTTTGGAACAGGACTCTTCCACTGTTGAAACTCTGTGACTTTTTTGCTAGGGACATCTTTAACATCTTTGTGTTTCAGACCTGCTTCAGAATAACCCTTTACACTCTGTGCCTTGTCAATTTGGCGACCTTGGTTTACGTTATTGATGTTGCAAGCATGAAGTTCCAGCTCGGTCTGTGCAACCTCTTGACGCGTCCGTTTATTTGTTATGCTCACAGAGGGAATCTCCACGGACGTTTCATCAACTCTCGTATTACTTTTGCCTCCCTGGAAACCTGACTGCCGACTTGTACTCTTCCCCCTGCTCTGAATGTCAACTTCACTAGACTTTGAGACGTTTTCTTCAGATTGTTGAACTTCAAATGCAGTGTTGACCACGCCATCTTTTCGGTTGCTGGTAGGGAGCTTGGAATCGATCGAGTTTCTCTTGAGACAGGGGCAGCAGCAGCAATACCTGCTCCAGCAGCATCCCATGGCTGTACTTTCAACAGCAAAACTGGCGTCACACTTCCTGGGCAACTGCTTTTGTATCAGTTCCCATGCAAATCTATAGTTTACCCAACACCCCCTTGTCTCTGCTGTCAAAAGGAAGCAATCTGACAAGTAAACTCCCACAGATACACACAAATAGAGTGGGTACACTAAAGAGCCACGTAGCAGTTAATGTGTTCAATGTGCATAGTACCTTTAAGGTGATATTGCGACATTCCTGTAAGTGCATACACATCCGTATTTGGCTGTGATTGTATCAATGGTGTAGTCTAGCCAGAATGGCTCGGAATGCTTGTCTGGTTTGTTCTTGTGTAGAATAGTGTATTGCTGTACATACCATGGCATTACATTTGCAAACGAGAACATGTTACGTTCTCTAATACTTTACAGTGCAGGATATATGTGTAGTAACGCTTATGACTCGTTGACACCGGAGTTGGAGGCACACTTGTTTATTTGAATACCAACTTTGTGACATACACAATTGAGGGGGTATCGGCCCCCTCACCCGTCTATCTGAGGACACACCTCTAGGCTAACCTTAGCCTGCCTCTGAGTCCTCCACTAATGGGCTAGGGGAGGCTATCTTGGCCCGACACTGGTCAGTCGGGCCCGGTACCCAGAGTCCAGACCAGCACTGGCTCTGGCTCTGGTACCACGCCACTGGCTCGAGCCCGCGCGGTCCTGATAAGGACGGCGTACCAGGGGGAGTCCAGGGCTCTATCTCAGACGTCTTCCGCCTCCTCTTCTTTAGCTAAACATCACTCTCGAGCCCCCCGATACATTCCCCTTTTATACACCCCCCTCCCTGAGGGGTGGGGCCCCGGGGGATCGTAACGTCCGAAGCGCGGACGTCGTAGAGGGCACCTGCCCGTGCACTGACGTAGCCCCGCCCACTGTGCTTGTTTACCATAGGCTGCCATGCATAACGGGCTCTCTGTAACAGCCCTACATCACTCCCCCCCACATAGCATGCAGCCGTCCCGGCTGCCAACATACAAAATTTGACAATAAAGGTGCCTTCACCCCCTGACGTGTGCCTCACTATTTTTGAACCATAACAGGAACCAGAACAAGACACAACAACAAGATGAGAAACAACCCGTCGCACCCCCCCGAATAAATACGAATTCCGTAAAAAAAACAGCTTATATACAACCAGCAGGGAACCCACCCCGCACACACAACAAACGGTGAACCCAACATATGTACATCCGAGGAGCGGGAAACACACCATCCACACAACAGCCAATAAACACAACAGCTATGTACACATTTTCCGGCCTCACAACAGTTTGCGCATTTTAGCGCGCGTCCTTGCAGCGGGCCCCTCACACGGGGTAACCCCGCGTGGCGGACCATCAGGTGGCGACTGTCCGTCTTGAGGTGAGCATTCCTCTGACTCCGCGTGACCCTCGGTATCCGCAGGAGGGGTGATCGGGCGTGAGCCCGTCACTCCTGATGCCCCTGAAGGTGGCACAGCCGGCAAGGCATTAGGTG
This sequence comes from Lampetra planeri, assembly GCF_965212315.1. Taxonomy (NCBI): domain Eukaryota; kingdom Metazoa; phylum Chordata; class Hyperoartia; order Petromyzontiformes; family Petromyzontidae; genus Lampetra; species Lampetra planeri. The sequence continues at coordinate 14,020,009 of NC_136110.1, forward strand.
AGAGCGACAGAGACGGACCCAGCAAGTCGGCCGACCCCCCACACGTTTGGCCACGCGCGTGTGAAGTGGGGTTGTGTACCGCAGCGAAGGGTTTTAATCTGGAGGGGTGCACGAACCATCGCCGCTTCCCCCACTTGATGCGCACGCACTGCGGACGTAACACCTCCACCACTTCCACAGGGCCCCGCCACGGCCGCACAAGTTTAGAGGAGGTTGCCAGTGGCACCTGGGGGCAGTGCAACCATGCCTTGTCCCCCGGCTTCCACTGCAGCATGTGCGCTCGACTCAATCTGAGGCGCTCATTTGCCTTCTGACGGAGGTCAGAGTTTTGCATTGCAGCATCCCGTGCCTCGGTCAATTTGTCCAGATTAAATTTAACGTGGTCAGCCAGATTAGTTTTTCCCTGCGGCACGGGGATCCGCAACTGGGCACGAACAGGCGGGTCTGGTTCTCGGCCGTACATGAGGTAAAAGGGAGAAAACCCCGTAGCCGCATGGGGTGCCATCCGGTACGCCGCCAAGACCCCCTGAATTTGTAGGTCCCAATCCGTTTGTGAGTCCGAAACTTGTTGTGATAACATGGACGAGATGGTGCGATGCAAACGTTCGACCATCCCGTCAGTTTGTGGGTGATATGGGGAGGTCCGAATTTTCTTTGTGCCCAGGAGATCGCAGACTTGTCTGAGTAGTTTACCGGAAAAATTTCTGCCCTGGTCGGTCAGCAGCCTCTCCGGAGCACCTTTGTCCAGGACATAACCCTGAACAAAGGCCTCCACGATGGCTGCTGCCGACTGGTTGGCCAAAGGCCAGGCCATAGGCCAGCGTGTAAAATACTCGACACCCGTCAACAAATATCTATTCCCTCTGGGGGTGGCGGGGAATGGTCCCAAAATGTCCAGAGCGACCAGCTCGTTTATCCTGGACACTTTGATCGATTGCAAGGGCGGGTTAGACTCCCGTGCCGGCGGTTTGCGTTGTGCACATTGAGGGCACGATCCCAACAAATCCCCCACATCCCTCGTCATGCCAGGCCAGTAAAAATCAAGTTGCAGCAAGGCGAGAGTCTTTTGGGTCCCCAGGTGTAGGAGGCGCTCATGAGCGGCCCATACCACCCTACCCCGCAACCCAGTAGGGACAACCAGCCGATGTCGACGTGACTTCCCGTCCCAATGCATTAGCAGACCTTGGCACATTTCCCATGCGTCGGAACCACCTCTTTTTCCCCCCGCCGCACCGCCAACGCGACGTCGCCACCCGAGGAGGGAGACATCCTCCATCTGGAGGCGCCCCCATTCAATGACGGGCAACCCCAACAGGGAATCTTTGCCCTGTTGTTCGATCGAATTAGGAACCATTGCATCGTCGTCGTTGGCGGCCGCCAAGACAGGTACCGATGTGTCCCCTGGAGGCCTGCAACGTCCAGACCCCAGGAGGCATGCACACTCGGAGGTGGTTGGCAAGCGTGACAGAGCGTCCGCGTTGGTGTGGCGAACGCCCTTACGGTATGTGGTTTGGAAATCGTAATCCTGGAGGACCTCCAACCATCGGGACAATTGTCCCGATGGCTGTTGAACCCTCAGGGCGTACTGCAGTGCCGCATGATCTGTGCGGACGGTGAAATGCCGACCGTACAGATATGGGCGATACTGTTGGACGAAATGGACAATTGCCAACAGTTCCCTACGGGTGACACAATACCGTTGCTCCGCTGGAGACAACACCCGACTGCCGTACGCAACCACATGTTCCACGCCGTCAACCACCTGGGAGAGCACGCCCCCAATACCCGTGTTGCTCGCATCGGTGTCGAGCAAGAACGGTTTTGAAAAATCAGGGTAAATCAGGGGAGGAGCGTTTACCAAAGCATCCCGAAGGGAGCAAAAAGCAGCCTCCTCCTCCTGACCCCAGCAAAACCGAACCCCTTTAGATGTTAAAGCATGTAGGGGTTTGGCGATAGTCGCAAAATTAGCGACGAAGCGTCTATAATACGACGCAAACCCAATAAAACTCCTAACCTCTCCCACTGAGGTGGGAGTCGGCCAGGAGCTTACACACTGCGTTTTGGCGGGATCGGTAGAAATACCTGAGCGCCCCACGATGTGCCCCAAATAACGCACCGACTCGCGTAACAAATGGCATTTTTGGGGCTTAAATTTCAAATTAGCAGCCCGCATCTTTAGGAAAACCGCCCGCAACCTCTGGAGATGTTCCTCAAAAGTTTTGCCAAAGACAATGACGTCATCCAAATAAATCAGGCACGACTCCCATTGCAATCCAGCCAAAACCAATTCCATCAACCGCTGGAAAGTTGCCGGCGCTGAGTGTAAGCCCATCGGCAACCGGTTGAATTGAAACAGGCCGTGCGGAGTACGGAAAGCAGTTTTAGGCTTTGAATCATCGTCCAGAGGAAGCTGCCAGAATCCCGAAAGTAAGTCCAATGTGGAGAAGAATCGCGCTCCCGCCAAGGCGTCAAGCGATTCGTCCATCCGTGGGAGCGGGTATGCGTCGGCAACCGTAATTTTATTAAGGCGCCGAAAGTCAACGCAAAACCGCAACGAACCGTCCTGCTTCTTAACCAGGACGATCGGCGCTCCCCAAGGGCTGTTGGAGGGAGAAATTATGTCGGCGGCTAGCATGTCATCAACAGCCGATTTGACATGGTCCTTTTCGGCGGGACTCAACCGAAAAGGATTTTGGCGTATTGGCGCGCTGTCACCCGTATCAATATGGTGACGCAGCAGATGAGTGCAGCCCAAATCGTATTTATCCCGACTGAAAACGTCGGAAAATTCCCTCAGTAGTGTCTTAAGACGTTGGCGCTCTAAATTTGACAGGTCCGTCGATCCCGCGCAAAGCGCCTCGAGCCACCCTTCATCGCTGTCTGAATGTGGTCGCGGTGCAGGGGCAGCGCCGACATGACTCGCGACGGGTTCCTCATAGGGCACCGGCGTTGCGTGAGCAAGCACGGTCCCCTGTGGGACCACCACCGTCTGCGAGCCCACATTGAGGACCGCGATGAAGGGTTCTCCATCCCCTCTCACTATGGTCTGGGCCGGGAGTAAATTAGGTCCACTGACCCCGGCCCTAGACGGTCCCAGCAAAACCCCTTGAGCCCCAATGCCCTTAGCGAAGGGCCGCCGAAGTCTCAAAGGAATTAACATTTGCGCCCCCGGAGGAACGCGCACCGTTCTATCTACGAACGCCGGCACCGTCGCGAACGCCGTCCGGCTCGTAGCGGGGGATGGCAAAAACGCCATGCGTCGGCCCGATGGGAGCTCAATGCATCCCTGGTCGATTAATATCCTAATCGGCATTTTGGCCAGGAAATCCGTCCCCAGCAGGCACGGAACCGCCAGCGAGGAGGAAACAAAAATCGGCCCAGATAATTTAATATCCCCGACACAAATTTGGGCTCGAATTTGTCCGATGATGCCAAGTGAACCCCCGTTAGCAGCAAAGAATGGCACATTAACAGGCATCAAAGGACGGCTCTGGGCAGGGAGAATGTTATAAATCAACTCCGAAATAATGGTCGCCGATGCTCCTGTATCGACCAAGATGCGAACCTCCACCCCATCGATGTGACCCACAACGGCCGACGACCCCGACGACGCGGCTACAACCCGATGGGCCAACACGGACCACTGGCTGGGTTCAATGTGAGTACCCAGAGCGGTGCGTGTTGGTGCCATGGTACGCGATATTGGCCCCCCCTTCGCTGCGGTGTTTAAGTGTGCGACGGGCGTGTGCGTGGGCCAAACGTGAGGGGTGCCGCGACTCGCCGGATTATGATGGTGGAGCTTGTGACGAGGGCCGGCGTCCCGTTGAGGTGTCGTCCCGCGCTGCCGAGGAGAGCGGCACCCCGAGGCGACGTGGCCCCGGATGCCGCAGTTGTAGCAGCGTGGAAGCGCTGGTGGCGACGATGGACGTTGTAGATGGCTTGAACCGGCCCGGTCCCCCCGCGCTCCCGCTCCGTGCTGCCGTCGATGGTTGATGGCGCAAACCTCTTCCGCCGGGAGGGTGGCCGCAGCGACGGCGCGCCCGCTCGCCGCCTTGCTGGCCTTCCGTCGTTGAGAGGACAGGTTTGCGTGGAGGAGACGGGCCGCTTGGAGGGAGCACATTTCTGCATCGTCCTGTGCGACAATGACGATGTCTAAGTCGTCCGCCAGCAAAAGTATCTTTTCTGTCACCATGGCGTCGATCCCCTCGTCGTCCATTCGTGGAAAGGCTTCCTTTGCCAGCGCCAGGAGGCTTGTACGGTACGCCAGGGGCGACTCCTTCGTCCCCCGCTGGCGATCGTAAAAGAGTTGACGACAGTCCGATGGTGGCCCATACACAGCGGACAGCACTTGCATCGCCTCCCGCAGCGTGGAACGCCTCTCCTTCGTTGCCGATGTTAGTGTGGCGAGGGCGTCGCTGTCGAGGAGTGCTGGCAGTGCTCGGAGAGCCTCGGCGTCTGTCCACTGTGCCATCTCCTGGTGAGCGAGGAAGCGCCGCTGGAAGCCGCCCCAGTCGCCCTCCTCGCCCACAAATTCTTTGAGCGGCGGCAGTCGCTGATGTAAGGCAGCGGCTGCAGAGGACGATCGCGCTCCCTCGTCTCCCTCACTCGACTCAGCGTCGGCCCGAAGCAGCGATGGCATCGCCGGTCGCACCCGTGGTGACGCGGCAGGTACTGTACTCCCGCCGTTGGACGCGATGCTTAGAGCGGCCACGCCCTCAACAGCAGCTGCGGCGATGGCGGGAGTTTCAAAATGTTGCTCCGTTGAAATGGCGGGAAGGCGCTGTGGTCGTTGGCTGCTGTCGCCTCGTGGCGGTCCCGCAGCCCCCAGCCGTGTGATGTTATCGAGCATGGCGGCTGCGGCGTACAGCAGCTCGGCCAGCTTCGCGTGCGCCTGCCTCAGCCCCTCCGTCGACGGCTCCCCTTCCTCCAGCTGCTGTGGCGTGGATGCACCCAGCCCCGGCTGCTCGATGGCATCTTCAGCCGTCTCGGGCTCTCCAACTGCAGCGGTGTCCTCCGCTCCTGGTACTCCGACTCGAGTCGTCCGGCGTGTATCCATGTTCGTACTTTGTTTCACTTCTGACGCCAGATGTAGTAACGCTTATGACTCGTTGACACCGGAGTTGGAGGCACACTTGTTTATTTGAATACCAACTTTGTGACATACACAATTGAGGGGGTATCGGCCCCCTCACCCGTCTATCTGAGGACACACCTCTAGGCTAACCTTAGCCTGCCTCTGAGTCCTCCACTAATGGGCTAGGGGAGGCTATCTTGGCCCGACACTGGTCAGTCGGGCCCGGTACCCAGAGTCCAGACCAGCACTGGCTCTGGCTCTGGTACCACGCCACTGGCTCGAGCCCGCGCGGTCCTGATAAGGACGGCGTACCAGGGGGAGTCCAGGGCTCTATCTCAGACGTCTTCCGCCTCCTCTTCTTTAGCTAAACATCACTCTCGAGCCCCCCGATACATTCCCCTTTTATACACCCCCCTCCCTGAGGGGTGGGGCCCCGGGGGATCGTAACGTCCGAAGCGCGGACGTCGTAGAGGGCACCTGCCCGTGCACTGACGTAGCCCCGCCCACTGTGCTTGTTTACCATAGGCTGCCATGCATAACGGGCTCTCTGTAACAGCCCTACATATGTATAAAATACTAAGCCATTCATGCATGCTTGTGTTTGTCTAGATGGGCTTAGATTAGCACCCTTGGCTATATATAGTGTAAAAAAGTCCAACATGCATACATACAACTAATCTTGACTGTAGCAAGGGAAACAATATCACTCACCTTCAAATAGTTTATATTTAAAGTTTACTGTAATTTGTTTATCTGGGTGAGACCTCAGGAGATCAGGTTATAGTCTCATTGCAAGAGTTACAATATGGGGTGATAATCATCGTGTATAATCCCAATTGAGTAATTTTCAAATTTGGCACACGTTGGCCTACTCTTGTGACTTAGGTTGGTGCGGGAGCACCTGTGGCGCCCCCGTACAACCACAGCCTGCAGCGTCCCCGAACAACCACAGCCTGCGGCACCCCCCAACAACCACAGGGTGCGGCGGCCCCCAACAGACTGGTCAAGTAAATCTTTACGATCCACTCGCACGGCGTGCGGTGGGCCTTCATCCAGCAATGGATTTATGCACCAAAAAACCTCGAGTACTAATGTAATGGACAGAGCACGGCTCTCCCTCAGGGCAGCAGTGGACAGAGTACAGCTCTCCCTCAAGCCAGCAATGGAGAGCACGGGGTTCCCTCAGGGCAGCCGTGGAAGAGCACGGCTCTCCCTCAGGGCAGCAGTGGAGAGAGCGCGGCTCTCCCTCCGGGCAGCAGTGGATGGAGCACGGCTCTCCCTCAGGGCAGCAGCGGAGCGAGCACGGCTCTGCCTCAGGGCAGCAGTGGAGAGAGTGAGGCTTTCCCTCAAGCCAGCAGTGGAGAGCACGGGGGTCCCTCAGGGCAGCAATGGACGGAGCACGGCTCTGCCTTACTCTGACTCACTCGTCTCCTCTGAGGTGCATACGATTGTGTGTGAGTGAATGTGTGTGAGTTGGAGACGCTGCTGCTGAGACTGGAGCGTGCCACTAAGTGATGGGGCCTTACCATCAGCCCCACCAAAACTATGCACCTGCCTGGGTATTTTGTACGATCGGACACTCCACCCCCACAACTCCCAATCAGTGATCGGGCAGTAGTGGAGAGAGTGGAGAGTTTCCCATACCTGGGCAGTGTGCTTATGACCGGCTCCAGTTTAACAGCAGAGGTCTCACTCCGAATCAGTCGAGCTGCAATATCTTTTCATCGGTTGCGTAACGCTGTGTGGAAGCTACCTGGTCTGTCGCTCCGCACGAAGCTTCAAGTCTTCTCGGCCACAGTCATTCCCTCCCTTCTCTACACTTGCGAAACGTGGACCCCCCTAATGGAGCATCGTCACCGGTTGGAAACATTTAGGCTGGCCTGCCTATGATCCATCCTGGGTTTAACCAGGCTGGATTGTGTGAGGAGCTCACAAATCCTTGAAAGATCTGGGAAAAGTCCCATCGGTGAGCTGCTCTGGCAGGCAAGGCTGCGTTGGCTGGGTCATGTAGCCCGTATGCTCAGCCACCGTATGCCGAAACAGCTTTTGTTCGGCCAGATCGAGGGGGCTAAATGGGCGCGGCACGGGCTAGAGAAGAGATGGAGTGATGTGGTACAGGAGGACGTGGAGCTGAGTGGACTTGTCGATGACTGGTACCAGCAGTGTCAAGATCGGAAGGACTGGGCAGTTGGAGGCAGTCGCCCTCCAGCAACAACGGAGGGCGGAGGAGCGACGCTCACAACAACGAGCGGAGCGCCGGGTGGCTAAAGCACAGCAAGTTGGTACAGTAGGGGGCACAGGTGGTGCATCAGCCAGTCATCTCAGTCATCTCAGTCAGTCGACCCATGGCACCTGTGACCTCCTGCCAGCGGACGTTCGACACTTCACGTGGCCTCAAGGTGCACATGGCCTGGCACAAGCGTCGTGGTGATGTCACCGCCACTTAGTGGCGAATGGCGGTTGTTGTTGTGTGTGAGTGAGCTGTGTGTATGAGTGAGCCGTATGTGAGTGGATCGACCGTCAGCTTTCCGTGGCTGCGTCTCCGGCGCTGTGGCCGTCATATTGCTGCTTCTCGGGCCTCCGAGGTGCGGGGCACACCACAACACGAAGTGGCCAGCTCGCGGTCACGTGACGCACCTCAACCAATCCGGGAGCGTACATGTTTGGGAGGGGCGCACCTCTGGTTGGCTCTGGCTCGCGGTCACGTGACGAACTTCAACCAATCCGGGGGCGTTAATCACAGTCACAGAATGACAGATCTGGGCTATTATATATGTGTATGACATCAGGGGATCTTTGACATTCACTGTGAAGCAGACGGCACGCAGTAATATTATTGTCATTAAAGTTGTTAAGCCTGGAGTAAATAGTTGCAATAGATAACCAAATCAGGTTTTCTGGATTGGGTTGTCTGTTAAGCAGTTCTTCTCACGCAGTCTAAAGCAGGAAACTGCACTTTGGATGACAAGCAGCTGTGGAACCTGTTGTGTCTATACCCCTTTTTAATTAATATTAAGAATAATTCTGCCAACATATATAATTTTTTTTAATAGACCCGGTGGCAACTTGGGAGCTAACAAAGACGAGCGGAAAACCCGTTTTCCAACTCCACAGCAGATGTTTGCACACCTCGCTTCAAAGGCCAGAAAGCAGGAAAGAGACAGCCATCAAATGTCATAAAACTTCCCCGAATTTCACACAAGAGGAAAAAAAAGGAGGGGGGAATTGCAAGCGGGTGTTAGGATAACACCCACCCTTCAAAAGCCCCCCTCACGACACAAGGACAGGCGCCACGAATAATATATATAATTATTTTCTTAACAAAGAAAATAGGATCGACAACAAGAAAGCACAGACGGGTTTGAATCCTCATGTATTAATTCCATACTGACATTATTTCCCTTTAAAAATTCTCTATGCGGCCGGGCCGAAGCATCAAAGAATAATTATGGCAGTCAGGGTCGCTCCTAAGACAAAAAAATAATAATAAAACAGGCTAAGTCAATAATAAGTACGAAATTAGAGTGGATCTCCTAGGAGAGTTAAGGGCGGAGAAGTCTATCATAATCAACCAACACGCAACACTCCAGGGGAAGCGAGCAGCTCACAGCCGTCTTTGTCTTCCCGAGAGGAACGACCACAGAGCAGGCACAAAGCCAGGAAATGGCCCTCATAAAAGTTCGTGGCGAGCGGGCGACGGCTCGAGAAAGGAAATTAACAAATGCCTCTATAAAAAAATAAAACACACGCGCAGTGTGTTCCATCGACGGAGCACAGCCGTCTTTGTCTCCCCGCAGCACGAACAGCAAGAATTGCGCACGCGAGCAAATAACATTTCCCATAGGGAGATCAAACCACGATGAAATACCGTGAACACGGCTACTTACAATCAAATCACAATGATACTAAGCAGCAAAGTGAGTCGTTATAACTTCCAAACCAAACGAAGCGGTGTGAGACAAAGGATAAACGCCAAGAGCGGGGGAGGGGATTTTAGAGCTCGCTTAATGCGTAGGCTTTCGCGACCAATATTATTCATAATCAAAAACGTGGATTATGATTTTGCCACCTCGGTGCGAACGCGAATCGTCGGTCTGGTTTAGTTTGATGACTCATGTGACGCCGGTTCGCGAGGAAGCCCCCACCCCTCCTTCCAGAATTATTGCCGGCAGCTGGGTCTTTGAAGCACACACGACACACACGGACGGACACACACACGACACACGGACGCAGATGTGTCCACACACAACAAATAGTTATATTGTCCCGGCCTTTGAACAACTCGGAAAACCGAGTGGATTTTCTCAATATAAGCCGAGGCAAAATCCATTCAACACAGATCTCTCCGGGGCTCCGGCCCCCACAGATCACCAGGGCTCAGGGCCCCCATCTCATCGCCGCCAACGAAGAAGCTCTTCCGTCATCCAGAATGACGATGTTCGCGGGGTAGCGACGTGCATCGACAAGCTGAGGTCTGCACCACCTAAGAAGAATCGCCACACTGAGCCGCCGAGCTGCGAGTGAAGCTGACGGAGATTCCAGCTATCATTCTCGTGAGAGAACCGACTCGTCATCTAGCAGTGGAGAGAGAGAGTCAGAGCCTTCCGAACGAGAGGCATCAGTGAGTGCCCGTATGAAGCTGGCAGCTGCACGAACAAAGGAAAGCACGGAGAAGAGAGAGTGACGAGCGACAACGAGCGAGCAACCTGGAGAAAAGGGTGGAAATCGCCAAACGACCAAGCGAGCAAAACAGAGAGCACGAAGCAGTGGAGAAAGCGTGATCGAACGCCGCGAGGAAGAGGACAGCGCCATCGAATGCGCCGTGTGTTTAATACGCACACACAGATCAACCAGCACCAACGAGAACCGACTCGTCATCCAACAGTGGAGAGAACGGCACCGCGCCGTCAGTCACACAGTACGGGTGCTGCGACAAGCGCCGCCAAGAGCCGCAGCACGGACCCAGCGGGCAAGCCTCTCCGCGAGCCACAGCAGGCCGAAGTTCATCATCTCCCTGCGGAGAAAGTCGCGGCTGCAACCTGCACGGGCGAGAGGAATCTGCGAACCAGGGCCGTATCACCTCCCCCACTCACAACCTCCAGGAAGCACATACACACACACGCACACACCTACTTTCCGCGGGGCATGCAAGAATTTATCCAAGAGACAATCCACCTTTCTCAGAATGGGACCAACCCTAGACATTCATCAGAAGACAAATTGTAAAGTTGAACACCAGCTGGCCGTGAGGAATCGTGGCCCTCTGAATAATTAATAATCTGTCGGTTATAAGAGTGTGAAGTTTTTCTTGCCTTTTTCGTTCTCTTATCGCATAACGACCCATAGATTCGTCGATGCAAACGAAAACTCTCGAATCCTCATTACGAATCGACACGTTTACAGAGAGAGAATATCTTGTCAAACCTGTTTCTTTATCATAGAGTCTCGCCGAAGAATGAATTAAGGCAGAGCCAGATACGCGCTCACACAAACGCGAACACGCCCTCAACTACCATTGTCTCAAACATTTCGTTAACAAATATAATCTTGCCGACGAATCGATTGACGTATGCTTCACCTTCGGGGTACAATAAGTGCTTTTATTGCCTTCATATGAATATCGTTGCATGCCTGTTTAAAACTCGGCCAGTCGCCGGTGGTGCTCGATACATGGGGGAACTAATGAGGTGTCTGGTGGAAAAATAGAAATTACGATTGTTAGAAGAATGTTAGCCTTCAGTTCGTTAATTGCATAATCTCGCCAATGAATCGATTGACGTATGCTTTTTGCCTTTGCATGCTAGAATGTCACATGTTTGTTTAGAATAAAAATTGTTAACACAGAAGTATCTCGAGTGTTCTTTCCAAGTCCATGCAAAACTGTCTTATTCATAAGAACTGTTACCTGCGATGAGATATGAATTTGGAGACCTAACATAACATAAACACACTAAGATAATCAGTAAATGTTCAATCAAAGATAATCGTTTTATCCCGATTGATACAACTCAGGATAAATGAAGCTAAGCCTAATTATCATAAATGCACACATTAACATAATCGCAAGCATTCGCATAAATTAATACGATTATCTCCGCGATTATCATAATTTATGCATATAATTACACACATTTACATAATTTATGCGATTTACGCATTTTTCGAAATTTCATTAATTTTTTATTATTTTTATAAAAATTTCATAATTACAACATATACAACAAACCTTACATGTTAGGCTGACATCTGAACCGGTTTTGGGTCTCCTTTCACCAAATTACACTGACCAGCGTGGTGAAGTACGGTCAAACAACTCCCACGACGGCAGAGTGTGGAAGCCTTCATTCAGCAGTGGATTCAAAAATTGCTGTATTTTAATTTGGAGCTTTCGTGACTGCAGGAATTACTCTTTGGTTCTTTCGGTAAAGTCACGTATAAGGATAAAATAATGAATTAAATAATAGCATACGACGTTTCGATTGCAACACAAGCAATCATCATCAGGTATAAATGAAATAGCAACAAAAATCTAACCAGAAAACTATAGACAGACATATAAGCAGACAGATATCACAAAGATACATAAAGAGAGAACACAACTCGGCACACAGAGAGAGAACGTCTCTGTGACGAGGCCTTAAATAGAGAGAGGAGGGCGGGGGCGGAGAGAGGGAGGGGTTAGAGAAAAATTAGCATGTCAATGAGTAGGACCGTGCGTGGCAAAGTACGCAAGCTTGAAAATTAGGAGAACGGGAGAGAGACACACTAAATTAAATAACCTAGCAAAATATCGAAATGTAATGTAATGCAACACAGCGAGTCGGTCAACACACAATTAACGCATAGCTTGGTTGATTACGTATTTCAAAGATTGCTAAGTTAGAATTTAAGTGTGAAAATTCCAAAGAGAGACAAAACACAAACACGAGGAACGGAGACACACAGACAGAGCAGAACATAAGAACGACAAAAAACAAGTGGAGACAGAAAAAGTACACTAAATCAAATAAAACCTAGCAAAATATCGAAACTTAATGCAATGCAACACAGAGGGTCGGTCAACACACAATTAACGCATAGCCTGGTTGATTACGATCTTCCAAAAATTGCTAAATTAGAAGTTAAGTGTGAAATTTGAAAGACACAAACACGGAGATCGATACACAGGCAGAGAGAGAGAAAACAAAAAACCCAGAGAGAGAGAAAAAGATAAACTTAAAACTTCCCCGTAGAAGTGGTTCAATCTTAATTTGGAGCTTTCGTGACTGCAGGAATTACTCTTTGGTTCTTTCGGTAAAGTCAAGTATAAGGATAAAATAATAAATTAAATAATAGCATACGACGTTTCGATTGCAACACAAGCAATCATCATTAGGTATAAATGAAATAGCAACACAAATCTAACCAGAAAACTATAGACAGACATATAAGCAGACAGATATCACAAAGATACATAGAGAACACAACTCGGCACACAGAGAGAGAACGTCTCTGTGACGAGGCCTTAAATAGAGAGAGGGGGGCGGGGGCGGAGAGAGGGAGGGGTTAGAGAAAAATTAGCATGTTAATGAGTAGGACCGTGCGTGGCAAAGTACGCAAGCTTGAAAAAAAATTAACCCGTAAAAACAAAGTTTTTCACTATAAATCCTTTATATGCGTGGCGGCTAGACTCCTCTCGTCCTCTGGCTTGAGATGGCTGCCACCTATGGGTCAGATGATTGCCTGCCACCATTAAGCAATTGGTAATTAAATATAAAAAAAAAATCCTAAAAAGTGTAAAGTTATGGAAAAAAAATTTCACGAGAATAAATTGTCACGCACAACGAGTCTGTGTGCAAAATGTCAGCTCGATTGGATCACGGGAAGTGGGTTAAAAAACGACCGAAAGATTTGCACGGTCGTAAGCACGCAAGCAAGCAAGTGAACTTAATATAAAGGATTTAATTAGGAGAACGGGAGAGAGACACACTAAATAAAATAATCTAGCAAAATATCGAAATGTAATGCAATGCAACACAGAGAGTCGGTCAACACACAATTAACGCATAGCCTGGTTGATTACGTATTTCAAAGATTGCTAAGTTAGAATTTAAGTGTGAAAATTCCAAAGAGAGACAAAATTGTGTGTTGACCGACTCTCTGTGTTGCATTACATTACATTTCGATATTTTGCTAGATTATTTAATTTAGTGTGTCTCTCTCCCGTTCTCCTAATTTTCAAGCTTGCCTACTTTGCCACGCACGGTCCTACTCATTGACATGCTAATTTTTCTCTAACCCCTCCCTCTCTCCGCCCCCGCCCCCCTCTCTCTATTTAAGGCCTCATCACAGAGACGTTCTCTCTCTGTGTGCCGAGTTGTGTTCTCTCTCTATGTATCTTTGTGATATCTGTCTGCTTATATGTCTGTCTATAGTTTTCTGGTTAGATTTGTGTTGCCATTTCATTTATACCTGATGACGATTGCTTGTGTTGCAATCGAAACGTCGTATGCTATTATTTAATTTATTATTTTATCCTTATACGTGACTTTACCGAAAGAACCAAAGAGTATGTGTTCGTATTATTAAAGATACAGGGGCTGGTGGGTGGGGGGGATCAATGCCCAGTTGTAACCAAAACTTAATTCAAAAGCCACTGTCCCAGATCATCCTGCCGCCACCACCTCTTATGAGAGACAATTGCATTGCAGCCCTATGCTTATCGACTATTGGCCATGTCAGGACCAACAATGGAGAAACGGACTCAAAAGTGAAGATATGGGAGCAAGGTGATGCTGCGGGAGGGAGCACCACCACTGCCCACAACAACTAAACGCTCACAGCACGAACACAGACCACCGCGCATCGAGACCCCGGGCCCCTGTGAGCTCCTCTTACAGAGCTTTTCCTGGGGCACAGACAGCAGCTGGGAGTTCGCAGCATATGTACCACATGTCATTAGAATGGGTTGTAGATCCCGAGCTACCCAAGAGAGAGCAGTCAGGTCAGGGCAGGCTGGAAAACTATATTTATTTTCAGGTGTAATATTTATAATTTTATGCTGCCTGTTGCTGGCCTGGTCCTGGCTTTTCTCTTCTTTCCGCATTGAAAGATATATAAAGCATTTTAAAAATGGTTTTGATACAGTGGCTTAAGACTTGTGGTTTGGTGGCAGAGCTTATTGTTTCATAGGCTTTGTAACGTTTTGGGTAAGTTGTTTGGCCTTTCTCTGTACACAATGCTTCATTTTAGCCACGTTTATGCCTCGTCTCCTCGACGCTCCCAGAATATGTGTGTGGAAGCCTCCAGGCGTGCCTGCCTATGATCCAGACCTGGGAGTCCTGTGCTTACAACAGAAGCTGATAGATATAATACCATAATAGGTTTTTCTTTTTTATTCTGGCAACAAAATAGGTGTTAAGATGCTAAAAAAACAAACTGAAACTTTTTTGAAGGAATCATGTCTGCATTAACCACAATGCTTGAGGTCAGAATGCAAACAAAAAACATACTCTGATAATATTTTGGTACTGGCAAAGGAGGTCCCATGATATAGATGCTAACCCCGAGCTCTCATTACTCTGATAGTGCATTGTCTTTCGGCTGTACGCCTTTTGGCGTCCTCTGGTCTAACACGTTTGAGACGAGGCTCAAAAGAAAGCTGTCTCTGGTGTGAACCAATCAGTTTCAAGGACAATGCATATATTATCATAGTGTGTTTTTTGTTTGCATTCTGACCACAAGCATTGTGGTTAATGCAGACATGATTCCTTGTAAAAGTAGATTTGAAGCTTTCGTGACTGCAAGGATTCATACTCGTTGGTTTTTTCGGTAAAGTCACGTAGGTAAAAAATAAAATAAATAAAAACAACTAAATTAAATCACGACGTTTCGGGCGCAACACAAGCGTCCTTCTTCGGGTGGGGATAACGTAGCAAAAGCACAACCGCTTAAGTGTGTCTAAGAGATGGCTGTGACGAGGAACTATATAGTCGCGGGGGGTGGAAAGAGGGGAGGGGGCATTGGTGAGTGTGTGGGCGATGTGAGGAACGGGGTGGGCGCAACGTACAGAGTTAAAACTAAAGTTTTGTGATGCCGGGGGTGGAAGTAGATAAGGAAGCGAAGATTAAGCAGCCTTTTGTTATGCTGCCGGCGGTGGGGTAAATTGTGCAAGCTGAAGACACCGTGTGGTAATGGTGATGGTAGTGTGTGAAGCTGGGGGTAACAGACTGGGAATATGGATATTATTTTGAAAATAAATCTAAACTGGCTGTCTAGCAGTAAACTGCACGGCAGCTAAAGTTTTTTTAACTTGGTTAATTACATCCTTCCAATGATTGCTCAATTTGAATCCATCATCTCGGTTGAAGTTATGTCTGTGTTTGTATATCTGGAAGATTATAAAGGCGCAAGCTAAACTTGCACGCTCGAAATAACGTGTGGCAATGGTGATGGTAGTGTGTAAAGCTGGGAGCAGAAGACTGTGAATATGGATATGAATATGAAAAAAAATATAAACTGTCTGTCTAGCAGTAAACTGAAGTTATGTCTGTGTTTGTATATCTGGATGGCTTCATGGACAGATCTTTGGTAGTATCCAGGAGGCTTGCAGAGTACCTTGGTATCGGAGAACACAATGTCATGAGAACCAGCAGTATTATAACAGTGGTCAGCTACGGCCGAAGAATTCGTCCTGCCGTGCTTCAAATCAGACTTGTGCTCGCGAATGCGGTCAGAAATATGTCGTTTCGTTTCCCCGGTATTACAATCACCACAGGTGCAACTCAGTTTGTAGACACCAGGGTACTGTAGGTCAGGAATGACATCCTTTACGGATGGGATCAGATCACGGATCTTGTGTACTGTACTGAATCGGACCTGGATCTTGTGTTGGTTTAGAATTTTGGAAATCTTTTTGGTAACGCCTGCTATGTATGACAACGTAATGATTTTGATCGGAGTCTCAAGGGGTTGTTTCTCCACGGTGGGAGAAACAGCTTGGCGGATAGCACGGTCCGAGTATCATCTTGAGGGCCAGATGTACATGTTCCAATTTACTGGCCAGGTGGTGTTGGTCAGCGATGCAGTGGGCCCTATGGTATAGTGTTTTGATGAGGGAATTATTTTGTGCCGGATGGTGGTGGGAATCGGGCTTCAAGTAGGAATCTGTGTGGGTGACCTTCCTGTAGACTCGACACTAGTTGGGACAAGCAATGTCAGGATCAGCCACTCGAGGAGACCTCGTGAATGAGATGACTGGGGGTCCACCACCCCTCCTCATGACGTGTCCTGCCTAAGCCCCCCTGATTTTAACAGTTTGAATTCTAATTGCTGTGCATACGTTCATCTTCGCCGATATAAAGTTACATTACTAGAATATACATATATATATAAAAGTCAAAAATTGTGAGTTCATGGGTTTGTTTGTGGGTTTGTGTGTGGTCGCGTGCTTAGTTCTCTAACGGTGGGGTTTTACGTAAAAAAAATAGCCAGTTACCATGCCGTAAGCCCCGCGGTCAGAAAGCGCTATTCCTTTTTTTACATCCGTCAACTTTAAATTAGTTTAATTAGCGATTTAGTTCGATTTTTGTGCGCTTAACTATTCTTTATTTATGACGCATGCACGACCATACCAACTCACGCGCTTGGTGGGGGGAACGGCCCATGCCAAGTTGCACGCCTTCGGTGGGAGTCAGGAGGACATGTTCTTTCGCGTTAAAAATGCTATAAAAATGCTATAAAAATACAACATTAAAAATGATTTTTAAAAAAATACACTAAACGCTCAGGTAAATTCTTCACTGTGTCATGTCCCCCCCACCCCGATGCGTGCAGTTACTAATTTTTACAGTCGCTAGATGCTATCACTAGAGGCAGGAGACATTTTATTCATTTATTTATCACGCGCGCATAACCATACCAACTCATGCGCCTTTCGTGGGGGGAGGGTGGCATTTTCTTTTGCGTTAAAAATGCTATAAAAATACACTAAACGCTCAGGTAAATTCTTCACTGTGTGATGTCTCTCCCACCCCGATGCGTGCAGTTATGACTACTATACAGTCGCTAGATGTAGCAGGTACAACCACAGTCGGTATGCACTGCTGTAATTATAGCAGGTACCACCACAGTCAGTATTCACTGCTGTAATCATAGCAAGTACCACCGCACGGGACTAGGCTTCACCACGCCACTCTGTCAGGTGAGTACTTTGTGCTATAGAGTCGATAAATATTGCTATAGAGTCAGCATGTACTAATGTAATGATAGCAGGTACCACCACAGTCGCTATGCACTGTTGTAATCATAGCAGGTTACCACCACAGTCAGTATGCACTGCTATAATCATAGCAGGTACCACCACAGTATACACTGCTGTAATCATAGCAGGTACCACCACAGTCAGTACGCACTGCTATAATCATAGCAGGTACCACCACAGTCAGTATGCACTGCTATAATCATAGCAGGTACCACCACAGTATGCACTGCTGTAATCATAGCAGGTACCACCACAGTCAGTACGCACTGCTGTTAGATTTTTAGAGTAGTTTGGAATACTTTTTACGACCCGGGCAACGCTGGGTACTTCCCGCTAGTTCATTATAAAACATTCTGATCGATATGAAAATATGTAGCAGTCACTTTGGACGAAATTCGTGCTTTTTGAATGAACATTTTTAAATGAATAACGCCCTGCACGGAGGCATCATAAGATGTGTTACTTATTTATCACAAACTAAAGTCCATTTCCATGAATGTATGGAGGACAACTTGAGCGACCCGCCTACGCCATAAATCCCCTTTGTAATATATTACGTGGACTTTGTTCATGAAAGGGAAGTCGAGGTTTATTGCTCAATAGGGGTTTTCAAAAGTATATATATTTTTATGGCTTAGCAGGTGTCTTCACGGACAAATCAGTGTAAAATGTCACCCCAGTACCAGTTCAATGCCTCGGAGCACCGCTCCTACCGATATTCGCTTTTAACTTTGTCTCAGTGATCCAATCTCGTGTGTGTCGTTTCACTTTTCTGTCTCGTTCGTAGTTTTAATTATATGAACCCATACAAATGTATGCAAATGTTATGCTTATTTATAGTAGCCAATGATACACATTGAATGCATTATTCATTATAACTACTTTACTCCTCATAATTATTAGTTTTTTATGTAGTACCTTTTACTCCAGGGCATGTCACAGTGAATATACTAGCCTGTAGCATGTATCATATTATTTTCAATTGTTATATTTACTTGTAATGTTTTAATAACTCATTTAAAATCGTAACATTATTTACTGATACACCTGAGAGTTCAACATCACTTTCACTGTTAATTTTGCACCTCGAGTAGTGGTTTCTCCGTGCCACATTTCACTTTATTCACTGGAGCCTTGTTTACAAGCATCACCTCAGCCACTCCATTCAAGGCTCCAGTGAATCACTGCAAACTGCACCTTGCGGTGTGGTGGAAACACGCCAGCCAGGGGCTCAATGAGCAGGTCACTCCAATTGCCGTAAGTTTTAGGAAATGGTGGCCAAGAAAAGGCCTTCATTTGTACAGAGCACACAATCACATAATCACAAAGAAAACTAGAGCTTTGGGTTTGGGGTGATGATTTTTTTTTATCTGCAATTTGTAGTTACCAGGCTCAGGGAGACGAATGACTAAAGAGATGCCACTTAGAGTGTTTCTGATGACATGATTAGCGCACATTTCCTGATTAATTAAGCTTCCCATGAAATTCACACAATGATTACCAGGCTTTTAAAAGGCAACTTGACATATTCCCTCAGGCGTGTAAATAATTGGACCAGGCTGACTGGGGGAATAGAGGCTAAATGCCTCAGTCTTTAACTCAGGCCCACAATGATCACTCAGTTGCACCATTTGTACAGAGTTAATCCCAGGCCTTTCACAGTGCATCTTAAAGGAACACATACAGTCCAAACTGGATTCACTACTTTTGTCAGCCTCTGCTGCAAATATGCTCACGTTGTACTCACCTGGCTGAGGTGGGAAAATGTGCAGCTTCATGCTATCTCTCTTAACGCTCATAATACCATGTGATACTGGTAGGAACCTCCTGGTTACACCAGCACACAGGGAATTATTCTGTCCATCCGTCCGTCGTGCAGGAAGGGGCTGGGTGGGGAGGGAGGGGTTGGGTGGGGAGGGGAGGGTGGGGAGGGGCTGGGTGGGGAGGGTGGGGCTGGGTGGGGAGGGGAGGGGCTAGGTGGGGAGGGGCTGAGTGGGGAGGGTGGGGCTATACTCAACGTTTAACCTACTCACACCGGCGTGTGCCCGCCCTCACAGTCGGGCATATTTGCGGAATACTGTACACCACGCCTTCGTTACCCTGGCCATTGACCGAGCAACCCAACGTTCCTACCAGCTCCCTCCGCAGGAATGTGTTTTATTGAGTTTAGTGCTTTGATTTTTTGTTTCTACTTTCGCTATCGTGTAGGAGTATTCCAGTGGACCCTTGCTGTTTACAAGCATCACCTCAGCCACTCTATTCACTACAGTGTAAAAGAAAATGTACCAAATTTAAATACACTTCATACAAAAGGTATATTACATTTTCGTAAAGACCTTTATTACAACTGTAGCGCCATGGATGGGCTGCACTTGCAGGTAACGACAGACAGCCCAGAAGCGGTTGGGGGCTGTGGGGGATTCTGGGATCCCCCGCATCCCCTCCCAACGGGTGGGGGCTGTGGGGGGGTTCTACGATCTCTCAAAGCCCCGCCCCTCGGCTGAGAAACGTATATAAGGCGGATCTCTGGAGAGGTTCGTGGCAGTTGAAGACCGAAACCTGAAGACCTGCTGGCGTAGGACCCTGGACCCCTAGCTTCGCCGTCCTTTTAAATGCCGGAGCTCTGTGAGGCCAGTGGTGAACCCTGGGTCTCCCTTACCTGATGTCCTTATAAGGGCCAGGTGTGAGGAACCAGTGGTTGGAATTGTATCTTGGCTGGGTCAGGTCAGACAGCCTCCTATAGGATATTATAGCCGGAGGACCTGGAGCGTAGCCGGGGTAGGCACGCTACGTAGGTGGCGTATAATAGACTGGGTGGAAGAAGTACACGAGATAGACTGTACGAGAAGTTGTTGTACAGTAGTTAGGGTGTGTGTGTGTGTAATAAAGACGTGCCCCCTACACGTGTCTCCGGAGCACACTACACAACTATGGAACCAAAACCTAATTGTAACAGCCAACACAATATTACAATACATTAATAAGTGTGAAACAGTTTATTGTATTTTTTTGTATTTTCCACTGTAATATAATTAATTATAAAGTATAGGCATTACTTTATGTATGTATAATTGTCATATAAATAAGGTGTATATTTTGTTACAAATATGTAAATATAATAGTTATTTTGGTAGCAATACAAAATGCATGCTTGGATTATGCATGCATGTTCATTGGGATTCCAACCACTGCCACATCTAGAAATATGTTAGCACGTTCAGATTGGTGTTATACACCATACCGCACAGTGCACACCAGTGAAATTGTGAGAAGTGTGAGACATCTCATGTGCACGAGAAATATGCCTCCATGAAATTTGTATTGTTCCATCACATTTATGGAATGTGTTGTTTTATTTTGTAAAATATTTATGAATGCTTGAGGTTTTCTTTTTTCTTTAGCAAGTGCCATTAGCACGTATTCTCACAAACAATAACATATAAACAAGGACGTGGATTATGTAACGCTTCCCAATATGTGCTGTGCTTGCAAGTACTCTCGATAATAACAGCTACGCGCTCGTACCAGGCGCACAGAAAGCAGTAAATCCACAGCTCCTATCAGGAGCTCAGATAGCAGCTCTGCTCTGGGAAGGGTGTGGGTCATCCTTTGATCGATCACAGTTTATATCAAATGTTGTTCATACTGGATCTTTAGGAGAGTTATTTTGCACCCCCTCTCCACCGCCACCTCCACATTGGAGGCAGGTAGATGAACGGACTGAGTGAGATAATACATCCTTAGTTGAAAACATTAAATAAAATTAACCTCTTCTCATTTTTATTTTACAATTGGTGATAATTTTATTAGCATTTTTAGATTGTTTTTGACGTTTATAAGCACAGGTATTCATGTGTACATTTGGCTGTTGAGTGTCAGATACAATCTTGTTGCTGGAATTTTGTCGTTCTGTAATGGTTCTACCAGATGCACTTCATCTGACCGATTCATGTAAAGTAATGTAGGATATGGATTGACATATAACATCGATAACTGAGCTTTGGTTATGCATAAGTGCTGTGAAAAAGTATGAAAAGCCAGTGAAATCTTACATTCATATTCACCCATGCTATTTCCATTTCCTAAGGAATTATCCTTTCACATTTAATTAATGATACGATGGTTATATTTAATAGTCAGGAGTTCATTTAGTTTGTGGCCAATGTAAACACTCATCAGGGTACATATACATATAATTATACTAAAAAGGCCATTCATAGTGAATCAAGGTTCAACTTCTAATTGTGCTAATCACTGACTTATATTGATAAAGAAATGGTCCGACATTTCCAGCTTGAGTCCCAACGGAAAATAAATGGGTCTCTTCAGAACCCAGTACTCAAACTCTTTGTGTCTGACTTGGTGCTCCATTAGGTGCCAGTTTTAATGTTTAGGCCAGTGCAATTCTACAAATGTATTTGCACCTGCGATTAGCATAGTTGGCTATGTATGATGCGAAAGAAGTTCAAAATACATACAAAGTAAACTTCAATGCACCTGCATGAAGTTATACATAGAAAAAACCCCATCAAATTATTACTTTAACTGTCAGAAAAGATGCAATGTACAACTACACACCTGTGGGAAAAATCAGATATGAATGGCTTTATTCTCCTGTGCAATGATTTAAATTTGACTTTTCAAATATTAATAATTTCATTGTGCAAATATGAAACTAGGAGTTCCAACTGATACTTCAATGCAGCACTACTTCGATTTGCCATAAACTTGTGATGGTTCTTGTAGACCCAAGGAGATATTCTGCATAGGGGCACACCTACCAGTTGTTTCACCTCACATTCCAGGTGTCTCGTCTCTCAGCGACACACCTGGAATGTGCTATGAAGGAGCATTGCTGGAAACGTCACCTGTTATATATTCTTCATTTTAAGGCAGTGTTATTCACGAATGTGTTGAGGGAGCATTGTTAAACCAGAATTGTCATGCTGGTCAGTGCAGGTTGAAGGAAGCACATTGTGCTATGCTTGCGTTGCATAAACAATAATTACATTGATTTTACAACACACACAATTCAAATAACCTTAGTTATGAAAGTTTCATCTGTGCACACACGTGTAATAAAGGCCGTTGAGACAACGTCTGGAATTCAGTATTCTTTATTAAGTTTCTTCCGCAGCTCTCACTATATCCGTTCCTCTACTCTATGGCTCCTTCACGCTGTTGGCAGACAGCGTGAGAGGGAGGGAGAGAGAGAGAGACTGCCGCGGGCCGCCACGTGGCAGGCTCCGGACCACGGCACCAGCGTGGCTTCCACCTTCGTTCTTCCCTGCTCTGACCACGTGCTGTCCGTCTCCACCCCTTTTAATCCCTGGCCCACGTGATGCCCCGCAGCCAATCCTCAGCCACATCCCTGGAACTTTCCAGAGCCCACTGTACGGCCCCAGGGCCACGCCCCTGGCTCGACTCCCCATTGGTTGTGGGCTGAGGCCGACAGAGCCCATCATTATCATCCAGGTGTAACCAATTAATCATCCAGGTGTAACCCATTTATCATCCAGGTGTAACCTCAAATTACATCACCCCCCCCCCCCCCCCCCCCCCGTGTAAAAAGTCAGCCATCTCGGCTGGGAAAAGGGCGATGAGCCAACCCCTGCGACTAACATTTTTGGGCGCCAATGACACATAACGAGGTAAGGTTGTTAGGGCGCCGAACAACGCGTGGTTGAAAATGAACATTTTAGGGCACGGAACAATGTGCAATGTAGGAGCAATACAACAATATGGCGCCAACTGTAGCGCGGCATAACAGAAGGGGTTACAGGAAAAACATGGCAACGGTTTTAACAAAATGGGAGCGACTTTGATCGCGTGCGCGACGCCAGTCCCTCTCCTCCCATGGAGCGTGGTCGTCTCACCGACTGCGCAGTAGGAGGGGGCAGCGGAGGAGGAGCGGGTTCGGCGTCCTCCGTGGATGGAACGGGTCTCGTCGGAGGCTGCTCGTCAGGGGACTCGACGCTCTTCAAGGCCTATGTGTCTGAGGGGGGTAGAACACGTCCCCGCTGGGGATCAATTGGCAAGGCAAGTGGCACGTCAGGCACATCAGACCGCGGCAGGTCAGCAAGTGGGTAAGAAAGGCCCGTGCGTGGTTCGAAATAAGGTTTCAGACGCGACGAGTGCACATACCAACGACGCAGCCCGTACTGGATGCGAACACTTTGGGGATTCCGAACTTCTATTAGTCTCACAGGCCCTCGCCAAGGCCTGTGCAGTTTAGGGGACGTGCCCACAGTCACCTGAGGACAATGGAGCCACGCCGCGTCGCCCACCGCCCAAGGCATGTCATGTTGTGATCGACACGCGTATCATGTCACGTCGTGATCGACGCGCGTATCTCTCGTTCCGTGCCTGTGTACGGGCCGTTGCACTCCTGGCGGCTTCCCACGCCTCCGTAACACGCCGAAGCGAGTCACGGACGTGGTCAGGCAAGGAAGGGGACGGTTCTTTTCCCGCTGTACCAAGTTGCACATCAATCGGAGGCATGTTTTCCCGCCCATACATAAGACAAAATGGCGAATAACCCATGGACGCGTGCTGGACCATGCGGTATGCCGACAGAACACTAGGTTTGTGCAAGTCCCAGTCGGTCTGCTTTTCGCTCACTGTGTGACAAAGCATGACCGAAAGGGTACGGTTAAATCGTTCCACCATTCCATCCGTCTGGGGGTGGTAAGGGGAAGTGTGGATTTTCTTCGTACCCAAAGGAGCGCATACGTCCCGGAGCAATTTAGAGGAGAAGTTACGGCCTTGATCCGTGAGTAATTTCTCAGGAGCCCCCTTATCTATCACGTATCGATTGAGGAAAGCATTGGTGATGGATGAAGTCGATTGGTCGGGTAGGGGCCAGGCCATAGGCCAACAAGAAAAATATTCCACCCCGACCAAAAGGTACTTATTACTCCTAGCCGATGGGGGAAATGGGCCGAGGATATCTAGAGCAACCAGCTCATTAATACGAGATACCTCGATCGATTTCAAGGGCGGATCGTAATTTTGACGTGGCGGTTTTCGCCTCGCACAATCTTGGCATGCCCGGAGAGTCCTGGTGATATCCGCCGTCATACCCGGCCAAAAGAAATCCTGCTGCATCGTGAGCAATGTCTTCTGCACGCCAAGATGCATTAACTTATCGGCGTGCAGCGCACGAATAAGATCATGGCGAAGGGATGATAGCACAACAAGGCGTGAACGGTCCGACAAACTGTCTGTGCACATTAGCAACCCTTCCCGGTCAGTAAATAACTGCGATTTCCCACCCGACAAGTGAGATCTCGACTTTCCGACCAGATCCCGCAGTGGAGCCAACGAGGCATCCGCCCTTTGTTCACGCAGCCACACCGAGTGCGGCAAATGCAGCGTGCCATCGGCCCCAACGGGTGTACACCGGCCGTCATCTTTTGGCATCGCACCCATAACCGGACAGGGTGGGGTGGGCGGCGCTGCGCAGCGATGTGTACCCGTCAAACAGGCGCAGGGAGGGTTTAAGCAAGGGCAATCTGGAAAGAGTGTCTGCATTGCCGTGGCGTGTACCTTTACGGTATGTGATATCAAAAAAAAATTCCTGCAACAATTTCAACCATCGAGCCAATTGTCTGGACGGTTGTTCCAATTTTAGTGAGTATTGCAAGGCAGCATGGTCAGTGCGCACGAGAAATTTCCTACCATACAGGTACGGCCGGTACTGGCGAACAAAATGGACGATCGCCAGCAACTCCCGACGAGTGACGCAATAGCGCATTTCGTCGGGAGACAAAACCCTGCTGCCATATGCCACCACTCGTTCAACACCGCCCTTCTGTTGCGACAAAACAGCACCGATGCCGGTGTCGCTAGCATCCGTGTCCAGGATGAACGATTGCGAGAAATCGGGGTAGTCGAGTGTCAGCGCGGTGGCCAAGTGATCCCGGAGAGACTGGAAAGCCAGTTCCTCTTCCGGACCCCATTTGAATCTCTGATTCTTTCCCGTCAGGACATGCAGAGGCTTTGCCAGCGTCGCGAAATTCTTAACAAACCGGCGATAATAGGATGCAAAGCCTATGAACCGTCGCACGTTACCCACGGAATTGGGCGTCAGCCACTCACGAACACATGACGTTTTGTGAGGGTCCCACTTTCCCCTTGAATTTATCAAGATGAGCATCAAGGATATGGACATTGAAGGACATCCTACAGCCCTGGTTCTTCACCAGAGTCTCAACCAGCTCCATGTAGTTTTCGACCTTGTTTTCGACCAGGAAGCCACAAACCACTGCGACAAAGCTGTTCCAAGTCTCTTTCTCCTTACTAGTGAGCTTCTTGCGGAATTCATTGCACTCCAGGGTTTTCTTATTCTGTGGTCCGATGAAGACACCGGCTTTGACCTTTGCCTCAGACAGCTTAGGGAAGAAGTTGTGAAGGTACTTGAAGGCTGCCGACTCCTTATCTACAGCTCTGACATGGTTTCATAAGGCCCAATTTGATGTGCAGTGGTGGCATCAGCATCTTTCTGGAGTCCACCAGTGGCGCCCACTTGACGTTGTTCCTCCCCACAGAGAACTCTGTCCGCTGTGGCCAGTCCCGCCTGTGGTAGTGCGCCTTGGTGTCCCTGCTGTCCCAAAGGCAAAGATAGCAGGGAAACTTGGTAAAACCGCCTTGGAGACCCATCAGGAATGCCACCATTTTGAAGTCTCTGATGACCTCCCAGCCGTACTCATCATACTTCAAGGCATCCAGCAAGGTCTTGATGCTGGTGTAATCCTCTTTGAGGTGCACCGAGTAAGCCAGGGGAAGAGACGGGTACTTGTTACCATTATGGAGCAGCATTGCTTTGAGAGTCCTGGATGAGCTGTCAAAGAAGAGGCACCATTCATTCTGGTTACAGGTGATTCCGATTTCCTGGAAAAGACTGGTCACATTGTGGCAAAAGCAGAGCCCATCTTGACGGGTGAGGAAGCTGCAAAAAGATTGGTGACGCTTCCTCTGATCTGCGACTTGCAAACTTTCATCCAACAAGTTCCCCTGCTTGAGCCGAGACGTCAAAAGCTCGGCATTGGACTTGATAAGACTAAGGTCTCTGATTACGTCGTTGAGGTCTTTTTGGTTGGGGTAGTATGGGTTTCTCTCCTCAGCTCCACCTCTGAAATTTCCATCTGGATCTACAACGTCGTCCTCGCTCTCTGACTTGCTGCTCTCTTCTAAAGACGGCTGCTCTCTCTCCAGAGGAGTTGGTACGGGGAACTCGTGGCAGTGTGGCACTGGGGCGATGGATGAAGGAAGGTCCGGATACGTGATAGCAGGTGCATTCTTGCCAGTCCGACGTTTGGAAGGGTCCACCATGCAGAAGTAGCAGTTGCTTGAGTGGTCAGTGGGTTCCCGCCAAATTCTTGGGATAGCGAACTTCATGGCTCTCTTTTCCCCTCTGTACCATCTTACAAAAATAAAAAAATTCACCCATGACTAATGTGTAAGAGATTCTCGCAACATTTTTCATGTATGATATATTTTTTCAATAACATTGAAAATTGTAAAACATTTTTAAATAAAAAAAACTTTTACGATTTTAAACATTTTAACAAATTTTATAACAAAATTCCGAGTAACAATTGTCCATCTTACCTGCCAGAGTTTTTTTGCATTACTCGCAGGTGAAATGAGATGCCCAGGGTTTGTCTTGATCCCCAACAGACATGCCGAAATATGCCTTGTAGGCCTCACACATCTTGGCAGATGCTTCCACAGAGTATTTTTCGCTCTTGTCTTGATAAATTGGCCGCAGACATAGCAAAATTCGCCTGCCGGATGCTTGAAGCCTCTACATGCTATCTCAGAAAAATGCAGATATGTATTCACTTAGGCAGCTGAAACTAAACTGAACTGGTGGTCTTAAGGCCCTTGTATTTATACTACTACTAGCGGGAAGTTCCCGGCGTTGCCCAGGTCTTAAAATATTTCAAAACTACTCTTAAAAATCTAACAGCAGTGCGTACTGACTGTGGTGTTACCTGCTATGATTACAGCAGTGCATACTGTGGTGGTACCTGCTTTCACTGCAGCAATGCATACTGTGGTGGTATCTGATATGATGACAGCAGTGCATACCGCCTGTGGTGGTACCTGCTGTCACTACAGTAATACATGCTGACTCTATAGCAGAATTTATCGACTCTATAACACAAAGTACTCACCTGATAGAGTGGCGTGGTGAGGCCTAGTCCCGTGCAGAGCCTCCATCCTCGCCTAGATTGTCCAGCCGGCCGAGGTGGCACCTTGGCAGGCTGGGGCTGGGCTGCTACCCCTGACCCCCCCCCCCAGGCACGATGTCCCCGGCCGCTCTGCAGTAATATCCAGAGGTGGGACAAAGTCATTGTTATGCAAGTCCAAGTCGAGTCGCAAGTCATCAAATTCATGACTCGAGTCTGACTCGAGTCCAAGTCACATGACTCGAGTCCACATCTCATAGGTGGGACAAAGTCATTGTTATGCAAGTCCAAGTCGAGTCGCAAGTCATCAAATTCATGACTCGAGTCTGACTCGAGTCCAAGTCACATGACTCGAGTCCACACCTCTGGTAATATCTACGGCCTATAGTGGTAGCATCTACCGACTGTATAGTAGTAATAACTGCACGCATCGGGGTGGGGGGGGACATGAGACTGTGAATCATTTACCTGAGCGTTTAGTGTCCTTTTTATAGGATTTTTTACGCGATAGAAAATGTCCCCCTCACTCCCACCGAAGGCGTGTGACTTGGCATGGGCCTTCCCCCCACCAAAGGCGCGTGAGTTGGTATGGTCGTGCACGCGTCATAAATAAATAAAATATCAGCGCACAAAAACAGCACTAAATCGCTAATTAAACTACTTAAAGGTTGACAGATATGAAAAAGGAACAGCGCTTGCTCACCGCAGGGCTTACGGCATGGTACCTGGCAATTTTTTTACGTAAACCCCACCGTTGGAGAGGCAAGCGCGCAACCACACACAAACCCCGCCACAAACCCACACACAATCTCCGCCACAAACCCACACGCAACTTTTGACTTTTATATATATAGATTTTTTACTGGAAAGTTCTATAATGTTCTAGAAGTTACTCCAAATTTACTCAGCACTGAATCTATCCGGAATGTTCTGGAAAATGGGTAAATTTCAAAATATCACTGTCCTGGTCACAAAAGCTAAATTTGTGGGGAATAATAGCCATTTTCTGTACTTTTGAGGCATACACAATTAGGAAAAAAACACTTACTACCCAGGAACAAAAAAAATTTTGTTACACAGTGTTATTATTATACATACATTTAATGGTTTGATAATTGACAGCTGACGTGGTTTCATTAAACTCTAATCAAAGTCAGGAGAGAGAGGTATTAAAACCCAGATGAAGGGGGAGGAGGAGGGGTGGCAACACGTGGACCCATCTAATCGAAAATCTGTGCCGGTTTCAAACATCCAGGCTGGCCTGCCTACGATCTATCCTGTGTTTAACCTGGCTGGATTGTGTGAGAAGCTCACGGATTCTTTAAATATATGGACACTGTCCCATCAGTGAGCTCCTCCATCAGGCAAAGGCTTGGTCATGTCGACCACATACCCAGCTACTGCATGCCCAACAGATTCTGATATGCTGGATAAAGGGGGCTAAATGGGCATGGCACGGGCTACAGAAGAGATGGGCTGATGTGGAGCTGAGTGGACTTGCCAAATACTGGTACCAGCGGTATCAAGATCGGCCTCTTTGGAGAAGACACGTGATGAACGCTAATGGGCAGTTGGATGTAGTCACCCTCCAACAACAATGGAGATGAGAGGAGAGACGCTCACAAGAATGAAGCAGAGCACTGATCAGCTAAAATTAAGTAAGTAACGCAGTAGGGCGCACAGGTGGCACATCTTCCAGTCATCTTAGTCAACCCATGGCACCTAGCTCTGTCTTGTTCTGTCCTGATTTTTGCTGATAACTCTGCAAAAATAGTTGCTATCTGGGCAAAATACATAATTAATAAATCCCTTTCTGTAGTTTGACATAAATATTTCATATTGCACATGTTCATATTTACAACTACAATGAGATATTTTTATGTGAACCTGATAGGTATGAAATCATCTCATTGTGTCACACCAACCTTTGTTAAAATCTTTAACCATGCGATTGAATGTCTCCATTTGTCTGGATAATTATACATCAGTAATTATAGTGGAGTGGGGCATGTTGAAAATTGTGTTGATATCTGTGTTCGTAAAGGATAGCTTAATTTACCTCTCATCCTCTCATTTGCAGGTCCAGGATACAATATGCATGATGCTCACTACAAACTTCATCTGATTTGAAAAGGAAACATGAATGCAGAATGCCACGAAAATATACTTTAAAAATCGTTATTTATACATTCTTTAAATTCAAACTATATAGTAATAAACAAAATAAAGCGAGTATTATGAAGAAAATTATGATTTTGTTCGGAAAAATTATAATTGTTCTACGAAAGGCACTTTCACGATCTTGGGATATTATTGAATCTTACAGCGTTTCAAACTAAATTATGGTAACGTTTCGTATGAAATCTGCACATCTGGAGCAGAGAGTCGTCCGCTACACAAATACCAAGTTATTGTAGGATAATACTACCGCATTAAATGTAGAAAAGGTTTGTAATTAAATGGAAAACATGTCCTCACATGGCCCGCACTCAATAATATTACTCCTGCACACTTTCGACGCATGGAGCCAGCCAACAAGCAGCAGTATAAATATTTATCATGGGCTTACAACGGAAAATTGAAAGCTCGTCAAGTGGTTTAAAAATAAACATGTAAAATGAATATGAGAAAAATAACTGCTCCACAGCACCACAGCCAATAAATACAAGTGAAGACTGGCGAGCTCTATGCAGCTCTGGTGTCTCACGGGCGCGCGACGTGCAGCTGAGTTGCCCCTTTTGGATGCATCGGTTGCCTTTTCAGAGCTTGTGTGCTTTGCATGCGACTCCACGCTTGCCTTTTAACTTTGCTGATCTGTGTGCTTCACCTGTTCAGCTCAGGTGTAATTGACTTCATGATATTTCGACCTTTAAATAATGTTTGTTGACTTTGCATTTGACGTTGTTTTTGTTTATAACCAGTTGGTCTTTGTCGAAGGCTTAGCATATTGAAGAGTTGCTTTTAAAGGAACAGAGTGAAGAGTTAGACCAACGCAATACCTGGTGAGCTCTGTAAAACGGTAAGGAAAAGACTGCAGCTACTCTAGAAGCAGAATAAACGCTTGTTCACTTTTTACTTAAGGATACATTTAAAACTAAAAGCCAGTGTAACATGTAAGAATGCATTACTGTTTTTGTTTTCAAATCGTAGCTGTGTTTACGCTGTGCATGTCTGCTCTTAGCTGCAGTGTGCCTCTGTCTCTGGTGAAGAATGGACGTGATCGAGTTGTTCCAGGTTTGGATCGTTCCCTCTGTTTACGCCATCACGGTGGTTCTGGGCGTCCCACTGAATGCCCTCGCTCTGTGGGTGCTCAGCCGAAAGAAGAAGTCGTCCATGTCCATCTACATGCTCAATCTGGCCGCGGGGGACTTGCTTTTCCTGCTCTTTCTACCACTGAAAATTGACTATCACTTCAATGGAAACAGATGGATCCTTTCAAGTTTCATGTGTATTTTACACATAATGTTATTCTTTTCCAACTTTTATGCGAACCTATTGTTGCTTTGCGCAATAAGCATGGACCGCTATGTTGCTATCGTGTACCCACTAAGAGTGTCTCGCTGGCGCGAACCCCAAACGGCGTGGCTCATTTGTCTATTGTGCTGGGTCCTTAGCATCACCCACACCTTGCCCGCTAACCACATTAGCAGCTTTCTCAGCGAAGAGAACATTACAACAAATAGTACCACATTGGTGTTTGTCAGATGCTATGAAAAATTCACTCCAGAAGATCTGACATTCTTGGCAGCATACAGGCTGTATGTATTCTTTGCTCTCTACCTCATGTCCCTGACCATAGCGATGTTTTGTTATGGAAATATCGTGAAAACCCTCATTGTGACGAAAGGGCAGACAGAACTGATAAGTCAAGCAAAAAAGATACGTGCTGCCAAGACTACCGCAGTGAGCTTATTGATTTACGTCGTGTGCTTCATCCCGTATAACTCAACGCACGTTATAGGTTTCATACAAACAAGAACAAGCGCCTTTTCTTGGCACAGCATCGCAATACTGAGAGACGTCACCATGTGTCTAAGTGTGATCAACAGCCTCCTAGATCCACTGATCATCTACACCGGATCATCCACATTTCGAAATTCGCTCAAAAGAGTTTTAAAATGTGGACGCACCAACAGGCAAGTGTTTTCCATGGGCGAATAGTTTTTCTTTACCGGCATGATGATGTCTCCATGGCCGAGTGGATATCTTTCTTGGCAGATTAAATGAGTGCCTGTCTGTCTATCTTGACGCTGCAGGCAAGGAACGCGAGGTTTAATTAATTGCAATACATAATACTTGACCAGTTTGGCACTGGCAATAGGTTGTTGGCCCACTCAATCTAGTCAACATATAAATACTTGGATATTTTCCTGGAATAGATCGACACATTTTTGTATGTCAAGCTCAGAGAGCTGATTGAATAAACCTCGCACTGCCTTCATTATATTTCAGGAAATTACCTCTCTTTAAAGTGGACATAAACCGTTACCAGAACATTCTGATACATACAGTGAGGGTAAAATGTATTTGATCCCCTGCTGATTTTGTACGTTTGCCCACTGACAAAGAAATGATCAGTCTATAATTTTAATGGTAGGGTTATTTGAACAGTGAGAGACAGAATAACAACAACAAAATCCAGAAAAACGCATGTCAAAAATGTTATAAATTGATTTGCATTTTAATGGGGGAAATAAGTATATGACCCCCCTGCAAAACATGACTTAGTACTTGGTGGCAAAACCCTTGTTGGCAATTACAGAGGTCAGACGTTTCTTGTAGTTGGCCACCAGGTTTGCACACATCTCAGGAGGGATTTTGTCCCACTCCTCTTTGCAGATCTTCTCCAAGTCATTAAGGTTTCGAGGCTGACGTTTGGCAACTCGAACCTTCAGCTCCCTCCACAGATTTTCTATGGGATTAAGGTCTGGAGATTGGCTAGGCCACTCCAGGACCTTAGTGTGCTTCTTCTTGAGCCACTCCTTTGTTGCCTTGGCCGTGTGTTTTGGGTCATTGTCATGCTGGAATACCCATCCATGACCCATTTTTAATGCCCTGGCTGAGGGAAGGAGGTTCTCACCCAAGATTTGACGGTACATGGCCCCGTCCATTGTCCCTTTGATGCGGTGAAGTTGTTCTGTCCCCTTAGCAGAAAAACATCCCCAAAGCATAATGTTTCCACCTCCATGTTTGACGGTGGGGATGGTGTTCTTGGGGTTATAGGCAGCATTCCTCCTCCTCCAAACACGGCGAGTTGAGTTGATGCCAAAGAGCTCCATTTTGGTCTCATCTGACCACAACACTTTCACCCAGTTGTCCTCTGAATCATTCAGATGTTCATTGGCAAACTTCAGACGGGCATGTATATGTGCTTTCTTGAGCAGGGGGACCTTGCGGGCCCTGCAGGATTTCAGTCCTTCACGGTGTAGTGTGTTACCAACTGTTTTCTTGGTGACTATGGTCCCAGCTGCCTTGATATCATTGACAAGATCCTCCCGTGTAGTTCTGGGCTGATTCCTCAACGTTCTCATGATCATTGCAACTCCACGAGGTGAGATCTTGCATGGAGCCCCAGGCCGAGGGAGATTGACAGTTCTTTTGTGTTTCTTCCATTTGCGAATAATCGCACCAACTGTTGTCACCTTCTCACCAAGCTGCTTGGCGATGGTCTTGTAGCCCATTACAGCCTTGTGTAGGCCTACAATTTTGTCCCTGACATCCTTGGAGAGCTCTTTGGTCTTGGCCATGGTGGAGAGTTTGGAATCTGATTGATTGATTGTTTCTGTGAACAGGTGTCTTTTATACAGGTAACAAGCTGAGATTAGGAGCACTCCCTTTAAGAGTGTGCTCCTAATCTCAGCTCGTTACCTGTATAAAAGACACCTGCGAGCCAGAATCTTTGTGATTGAGAGGGGGTCATATACTTATTTCCCTCGTTAAAATGCAAATCAATTTATAACATTTTTGACATGCGTTTTCTGGATTTTTTTGTTGTTGTTATTCTGTCTCTCACTGTTCAAATAAACCTACCATTAAAATTATAGACCGATCATTTCTTAGTCAGTGGGCAAACGTACAAAATCAGCAGGGGATCAAATACTTTTTTCCCTCACTGTAGGCTATATGTAAATAATTATCAGTCTTGTGATAATGTAAATACTAACATTTGACAAAATTGTACAAATAAGAATTGAAATCAATAAGTAAGCAATGAAATGTATTAACTTGATATCCATTTCGGGATTCCACTAAACCAATCACCTTCATTCACGGAAATAGTTGATGCAGAAGAGTTGTACTCTGCAAGTGCACGGGATGTCAAATTAATGATGGGAATTTGTATGGCATAATATTTGTTGCTATACTCTTTGGTTCTTTCGGTAAAGTCACGTGACTTTACCAAAAGAACCAAAGAGTATGGATTCCTGCAGTCACAAAATCAAGATGTGTTGCCATGTTTGATTTTTTTATACATGTGTAGAGGAAAAGTGTGATGACGTGACATCGTGAGTGCTGTGAGGCATTAGGACGTCATGTCATCAGCGCCATAGGAAGATATCAAGAAGAACGGGGGTGGGTCCGAGAAAGGTGGAGGAGCTGCCAAAGGGGATACTTAAGGGAGACCCCGTGACTACGGCAAGGTCGTGGTGGGAGCCCGGGATATGGAGCGGTTAAAGAAGGTCTCTCTCCCGCTCGTGACCGGACGGTGTTGGCTGAATCCCCATCCGGGTTCGACGAGTGGGAGAGCCGAAGGGATAGCCGAGAGCCGGGCTCGGAGAAGTATGTGAGAGTCGGCTGAGAATAAGTGGGGTTCTTCTCTCCTCGGTCGGGCGGTGCTGGCTGAACCCCCGTCCCGACTTGAGTGAAAGAACCCAAGGGAATA
This sequence comes from Lampetra planeri, assembly GCF_965212315.1. NCBI lineage: Eukaryota > Metazoa > Chordata > Hyperoartia > Petromyzontiformes > Petromyzontidae > Lampetra > Lampetra planeri. The sequence goes on from NC_136110.1 coordinate 14,054,403, forward strand.
GCCGAGGTTAGGCAAGAATAGGGTCTGGGGTCCACGGGAAGGACCGAGTATAGTGGACACCTATCTCTGGTGTGAGTGTGTATCCCTGTTAATAAACCGACGTAAGTCCATACAAGAAGTTCCGTCTTCAAGTCGTTCTACATGACACAACAACTGGTGCCGGAAGTGACTCCAGCCTTCGCCGCCATGTCAAAGTCAGCGGCAAAATAGAAGAACTTACCTGTGGTGAGATTGGACGACGAGGACAGCATGGAAGAGGTCCCCGCAACGTCCCCGGAGTCCGGAGCCCCGGAGATGCGCCACGTGGAGCCTGGCCGACTGGAGCAGGAGCAGATGGCGGCCGTGGGTGGCTACTCACCGCCGCCAGAGACCTGGCGAATGTTCATGAGCCAGCTTGGGCAGCTGCTGCAGTCGGCCGCGCAGCTCATCGCCACGATGTCAGAGGTGGGAGCCCAGTCGTGCGCACCCGGCACTTTTTCGGAGCGAAATCGGACTATTTCCGCCGTTTAGCCTCCCGCCTCGTTCGAGTTTGGTGCCATTTTACCAACCGGCGTGACTCAGCAGTTGGGCGCCATTGTTGATGTGACGCAGCAACCGGGCGCCATTGTTTCGCGGGATGCGACGCAGCAACTGAGCGCCATTTTTTCTGCGACTCCGCAACCGGGCACCATTTTTTGTGACTCCGCAACCGGCCACCGGGCGACAATCCTGAGGCTGCAGCGATGCCTCCGTGTGTGCCGGTGGAAGCGCCCACACCGGTATTCACCTCTGGCTGTTGGAAGCTTCTTTGCTTGACACGCGTTCGCCCTTTTATCGTGGCAGGCGGTGACTGGATGTAATTTCAAGACTGGTTTGATGCGGCATACACTTCGGTTGGGTGGCCTATGGACGAGGCTCTTAAGGTGCTCCCGACGGTGCTTGATAACAGGGCCCTGGCCGCATTTAAATCAATTCCTCCAGCGGATAGGGCTATGCTCCCCATGGCGTATGCCCAGATGGCCGCTATTTTTGAGCCGCCTTCCAGCGCACGCCTGAAGTTCTTGTTGCGGTGGCAAGAGGAGGCCGAGACGCCTCTCACCTTCCGCAGCTCCTTGCTCGCGCTGGCTCGGGTGGCCTACCCCAACATGGAGGAGCGGCGGTCGACTCTTTGGCTTTTGAGTGTTTGCTCTCCCTCGCGCTAGAGCTCGGAGTGGTTTTGACGATTGCCGAGGAGGCTGACATTTCTTCCCTCAGAGTAGCGCAGGGTATCCAGGCTCATTTCGCCCTGCGCCAGTCGCCCAGTGTGGCGGCGTGTGTGGGGTTCCCGGGTCCCGCGGGGGCTGGCACGCCTCAGCGAGAGGATGGCCTTGCCGCTTTCGTTGTGGGCAACCAATGTGGGAGAGGCGCCGGGGGCCGCCGGCCGGCAGGCGAGGACTCCTCGCTCGCAGGGGTCGACATCCACCGCCTGTTTCTGCTGTGGCCAGCAGGGCCATATTGCGTTGGGCTGCCGCAACACTCTCGGGGACTTCAGCAGGACTTCGTCTACCTCTGCCTCCACATCGGCGGCGTCATCCAGGCCTCAGGCGAGTCGCGACGCATCGATCACTCGGCTGCTCCCTTCACCTCACACATCTAGCGGGAATAGGGTTCATGATCACACGGCCATCACTAAGAGTTCTGGGATGCTCGGTGTTCGTTCGTCGTCCATCAATAGAATGCACTCGCACATCGGGTTGTGGCAGCTGCGGCGAGTTCCTCCGTGGTCGCTGGCTATGTCCAAGGGGTGGAAGTTTGGATTTTGGTGAAGACGGGTGCGTCGGCCACTATTTTATCTGAATGCATCTTCGGATTGTTGCCACACAGCGTTGGTCAATTACGGCCGGTTCAAGGGGCAAATGGCGATAGTTTGGGTATATTGGGCCACATTGTTGCCTCCATTAGAATTGGCGATATCAATTGGAGGGGCCCATCTTAGTCTCGAAGGCATTGGCAGTGCCATGCCTTTTGGGGACAGATATCTTGGCCAAAATGCCCATTAGAATACTCATCGACCAGGGTTGTGTGGAGATACCATCGGGCCGTCGGTTGTTCTTCTTGCGTTCTCCCATCGTGTTGTCCCTCTTGCCGCCAGTGTAAGAGCTTTGTCTAAGGATTCCATGACCATTCCACCTGGGTCACAGATGTTGATATCCCTAAGGTTGCGCAAACCTATGGAATTGCAGACGCCGGAGGCGGGCATTCTTTTGTCTCCCTCTACTTCTCGAGAACGTCCTGCTTTGTGGGTGTCATGTCAAAGGACCAAGACCCCTTTTTATAAATTCTTAACTCGGGTCCTTTGCGTGTAACGGTTCCGGCCGGGTCTGTCTTGGCGCACGCAACCATAGTTCTTCCGCCCGCTGATGCCGTGCAGGCTGGGAGAGTTGTGGCTGGCGTAGTGCAGGATGGGAAGCCCGACGTATCCTGGATTGATGCGCTGTGTCGGGAAAACGGCCTCTTGTCCCTCGAAGAGCGCCGGCGGCTCCGTGCACTTATTGAATGATTCACCGATGTCTTCAGTCAGAGCAAATTCGATATTGGATGCACGTCTTTATTTGAGCATCATATAGACACGGGAAATTTGCCCCCCATCTGGGGATGGGAGTCTCCGTTTCTGCGTCGACTTTCGTAAGTTAAACAAGATTTCGGTGGCTAATGCCTATCCCCTTTATTGCATGGACGATTCCCTCGACGCCCTCTCGGGTGCGCGGTTCTTTTCAACCCTGGATTTGCTTTCAGGCTTCTGGCAATTGCCGTTGGATGAGGCCTCCAGACCCAAGACAGCGATCCGCACACCCCAGGGGCTGTTCCAATTAAATCGGCTTTCTATGGGCGTCCATTCGGCCCCGGCCACCTTCCAACGCCTCATGAAGAATGTTTTGGCGGGTCTCCAATGGGAATCTTGCTTAATTTACTTAGACGACGTCATTGTTTTCAGCCGTACGTTTGACGAACACTTGTGTCGTCTTGAGTCAGTCTTCATCAAAGTGCGTGCTGCGGGCTCGAAATTTAAACCCCAAAAGTGCCATTTGTTGCAGCCATCAGTTAAATATTTGGGCCATATTGTTAGTGCGTCAGGTGTCAGTATGGATCCCGAAAAGACAGCTTGCGTTCAGGCATGGCCGACTCCCACATCTGTCGCCGAAGTACGCAGCTTTATTGGCTTCGCCTTGTACTATCTCCGCTTTGTGCGCGATTTTGCGACGGTCGCAAAGCCACTGCATGCGCTGTCCGCAAAGGGCCAGAAGTTTTGTTTGGGCAAAGACGAGGAAGCAGCGTTTGTTGGCGCTTTGAGCATTCCTGGTGGATGCGCCACCCTTGGGGTATCCGGACTTTTCCCTGCCCTTTGTGCTCGATACTGACGCCAGCGACACGGACATTGGGGCATGTACTGGCCCAGGTGGTCAATGGCTTTGATAGGGTCATGGCATATAGTAGTCGTGTGTTGTCCCCCACAGAGCAGCGATACTGTGTGACTCGTGGGGAGCTGCTTGCCATCGTGTTTTTCGTGCAATTGTATAGGCCCTATACTTTTTGGTTATTTCGGTAAAGTCACGTAGTTAATACCTACGTGACTTTACTGAAAGAACCAAAGAGTATAGATTTCTGCAGTCACGAAAGCTTTAAATCAAGATTGTATAGGCCCTATTTGTATGGCAGGCGGTTCTCCGTTCGGACAGACCATGTGGCCCTGCAATATTCCTTCTGTATTGATCAGCCCTCGGGACAGCTGTCCCGCTGGCTCGAGGTGCTGCAAGAATATACTTTTGACGTTATCCACAGGAAGGGGACACAGCATGGTAATGCAGATGGCCTGTCCAGGTTGCCTACAGATGGCAGGTGTGCATGCACCATGGGATCGGGTCGCTGCAGGGCCCCCATTGACACTGCAGCCCAGTTGGTAGCATTGGCCGAAGCGGCCACCCCTCCAGGTGTACCGCTGCCTGCGGGTTTCGGCCTGGGTCTCCCTCGGGAGGAATGGTCCAGGTTGCAGATGGAGGATTCCTCTTTGTTGAGGCTGCGACGCCTTGTTGAGTCAAATGCCCAGAGTTCCGCTCCGTCGGCAGCCCCGGTCATTGCCGTGCACGACGGCCTTCTTATGCAATGGGACACAGAGCTCGAGAGATATTGCGTAGTGGTGCCCACTGCCCTGCGAGGAAAACTGACCCGAGCAGTTCACGAGAAACTGATGCACCTCAGATACCATAAGGCCTTGTTAACCCTTAAGTGGGATTATTACTGGCCAAGTGTGGAGAGCGACGTGGCGCTGCTGTTGAGGGGCTGCCACGGTTGTGCACGGCGGAAGGCCCCGATTGGCCGTGATCGGGCCCCGCTACAGTCCATCCGGGTTTCATGTGTTAACAAATTTGTGGCCCTTGACATTTTGGGCCCATTTCCAACATCCCAACGGTGCCAAGGAGGTCTGCGACCCCCTTGGCACCAAGAAAATACATACCTCGCCCTACGAGGTACGTATTGAACCGCACCCTCACATCCATGCTGTGCCACCACGTCAGCACGTCCCAGTCGGACTGGGACCTGTTCGTTCCGGGCGTCTTGGACGCGTACAGGTTGGCCCCTCACGCCTCAATGAGGTTCTTGCCCTTTTATTTAATATACGGGAGGGAACCGGAGCCCCCGATGCACACCCAAAAGGACCTGAGGGCATCGAAAAAGGGATCTGCGGTGCCCGCATCAATGAAGGTCGCGCTCGACAGGTTGCGTGAGGCACGACATGTGGCAGTCGACAATTCGGCCAGCCGGCAAGCGGCTAACGAGCGCTTCCCAAAGTATCAAAGGTCCAGGCTTCCGTGGGTAAAGGGTCAGAAGGCTTGGCTTCATTGTCCCCACCTGCCTGTTGGGACGTCCCCAAAATGTAATCACCCTTGTCAAGGCCCTGTTGAGGTTGTGGAGGTCCGATGGCCGCAGTCTGTTCGTATCCGCTTTGGTCGCCAGCACTGGATTGTCCACCCGTCTAGGCTTAAAAGATATGTGCCACCTAGCCCTATTGATTCATCTCCACTTCCTGAGCAGCCAATGATTTATGCGTCCGACGAGCCAGGCCGCCCTGGCCGGGGATGACTTGCAGTGTAAACACTCTGTTTGTACGCCCACAGAACTTCCCCGAGTAGCCCCCGAGGCACGGCCTGTTCCTGCTGGGGCTCCGGCGACGGGGCTGACGTCGACGGATGCTCCGCCTACTCCGACACCGAATGCCGCCCGCGGGAGCGGACCAGCGGCTCATACGTGATCTAGGGGCGCTCGGTTTTGCTGACCGCCCCCCGTTGGGCCCGTTGTAGTCGGGCACCAACCATCGCCTGTCATGTGTTCGGCACCTTGCACCGCGGGATGAAGGCCTTCCTACCTTGCCGTTTTGCCTTATTACCCCGTTTTGTTCCCCCGCAGACGGCTCTGCCTTCATACTCTCTTCCATATCGTTATTGTTCTAGATGTTACTATTGTTCTAATTGCTGGTTGATATCTTACACATCGGGTTCGATGCAGCGCTGCTTTAGTTTAATTGACAGCTGGGATGGCTGATTTTTTTTACGGGGGGGGTCGGGGTGATGTAGAGGAGTAGTGCAATGACGTGACGTCATGAGCGCCATGAGGCATTAGGACGTCATGTCATGAGCGCCGTAGGCAGATACTGAGAGGAACGGGGGTGGGTCCGAGAAAGAGGGAGGAGCCACCAAAGGGGATACTTAAGAGGGACCGCGTGGTCGTTATGGGAGCCCAGGATGTGGAGCGGTTAAAGAAGGTCTCTCCTGCTCGTGAACGGATGGTGTTGGCTGAACCCCCATCCGGGTTTGACGAGTGGGAGAGCCGAATGGATAGCCGAGGGCCGGAGAAGTCTGTGAGATCTTCTTAGGTTTTTTCGGTAAAGTCACGTAGAAAGTAAAATAAAATAAAAAACAAAAATCACGACGTTTCGGAGGCAACACAAATCTCCGTCATCAGGTGGGACCGTCACAGCCAGATTAGCTGTATCAAGTGAGGCAATGATTCAAGATGTAATCCCTTAAAAGCGAGTTGAGGGGGGAGGGAGAGGGAGGGGGGAGCTCATCAGACTATGGTAGCCAATGAAAGGAACGTATCGGGAGGGAGGGGGGGGCGAGGCCAAAAAGGGTGGGCGATGGACGTGGAAGCGCTTGTGCGCAAGCGGCCAATTACTGCACACGCCAACACAATGGAGCGATTGTGCGCAAGCGGCCAGCCACTGCACCCGCCAACACAATGGGCAGAGAGGAGGAGGGGAGGTCTAATACACATGATAGACAAAAGAACGAAAATGATGATGGGTACAAACTTAGGGGGAGCTCATCAGACTATGGTAGCCAATGAATGGAACGTATCGGGAGGGAGGGGGGGGCGAGGCCAAAAGGGTGGGCGGCGGACGTGGAAGCGCTTGTGCGCAAGCGGCCAATTACTGCACACGCCAACACAATGGAGAGAGAGGGGGAGGGGGGGTCTGATACACATGATAGACAAAAGAACGAAAATGCCCATGTTTATACCAATGCTGGCTGAACAATGAAGAGAGTACTGTTAAAATAACTGGGGATGTTAACACTCGGTAAAGTACAGTAAAATAGTGCCTGTCAGATAAGATGGTCCAAAAAATTTGTGATTAAGTCTTTTTTGCGTGGTTGATAACATCTTTCCAATGATTACTAAGTTTGTACCCATCATCACGGTTGAAATTATGTCTGTGTTTGTATATTTGTATGGCTTCGTGTACAAACCTTTGATGGTAGCCGGGAGGTTTGCAGAGAACCTTGGTCTCGGAAAAGACAATTTCATGAGAACCCACCGAGTTGTAGCAATGATCGGCAACGGCAGAAGAATCAGTTCTGCCGTGTTTCAGATCTGACTTGTGCTCGCGGACACGATCAGAAACATGACGTTTCGTTTCTCCAATGTAGCAATCACCACAAATGCAACTCAATTTGTAGACTCCAGGATACTGTAAGTTTGTACACGAAGCCATACAAATATACAAACACAGACATAATTTCAACCGTGATGATGGGTACAAACTTAGTAATCATTGGAAAGATGTTATCAACCACGCAAAAAAGACTTAATCACAAATTTTTTGGACCATCTTATCTGACAGGCACTATTTTACTGTACTTTACCGAGTGTTAACATCCCCAGTTATTTTAACAGTACTCTCTTCATTGTTCAGCCAGCATTGGTATAAACATGGGCATTTTCGTTCTTTTGTCTATCATGTGTATCAGACCCCCCCTCCCCCTCTCTCTCCATTGTGTTGGCGTGTGCAGTAATTGGCCGCTTGCGCACAAGCGCTTCCACGTCCGCCGCCCACCCTTTTGGCCTCGCCCCCCCCTCCCTCCCGATACGTTCCATTCATTGGCTACCATAGTCTGATGAGCTCCCCCTAAGTTTGTACCCATCATCATTTTCGTTCTTTTGTCTATCATGTGTATTAGACCTCCCCTCCTCCTCTCTGCCCATTGTGTTGGCGGGTGCAGTGGCTGGCCGCTTGCGCACAATCGCTCCATTGTGTTGGCGTGTGCAGTAATTGGCCGCTTGCGCACAAGCGCTTCCACGTCCATCGCCCACCCTTTTTGGCCTCGCCCCCCCCTCCCTCCCGATACGTTCCTTTCATTGGCTACCATAGTCTGATGAGCTCCCCCCTCCCTCTCCCTCCCCCCTCAACTCGCTTTTAAGGGATTACATCTTGAATCATTGCCTCACTTGATACAGCTAATCTGGCTGTGACGGTCCCACCTGATGACGGAGACTTGTGTTGCCTCCGAAACGTCGTGATTTTTGTTTTTTATTTTATTTTACTTTCTACGTGACTTTACCGAAAAAACCTAAGAAGATGATTCCTTGCAGTCACGAAAGCTTCAAATCTAGAAGTCTGTGAGAGTCGGCTGAGAATAAGTGGGGTTCTTCTCTCCTCGGTCGGGCGGTGTTGGCTGAAACCCCTGACTCGAGTAAGAGAACCCAAGGGAATAGTCGAGGTTAGGCAAAAATAGGGTCTGGGGTCCACGGGAAGGACCGAGTATAGTGGACATCTATCTCTGGTGTGAGTGTGTGTCTCTGTTAATAAACCGGCGTAAGCCCATACAAGAAGTTCCGTCTTCGCGACATTGTACACTACACAACACATGTTTAAAAATCGGCAACATTAGTATGGCATGAAAAACATCATGCCATACATTTGAAATAACATTTCGATTTAAAGCTTTCGTGACTGCAGGGATTCATCTTCTTGGTTCTTTCGGTAAAGTCACGTAGAATGGAAAATAATACAATAAGAGGAAGCAACGATTGACATATTTCGTTGCTTCCTCTTGGTATCTTTCACACGACGGTCAATGGTACAGTGTATAATAACAAATAGTATAAAATGTATATGCTTAATACAATGTACAAAGTAATATATAGTATCGTAATTGTATAGTGAATATACAGCAGTGTGATATACATTAGGGTGGGTAGAATAATACATAGTGTAATATTACAATGTATAAGGTTTGTGTGGTTTATAGCAATACAGTATATAATTTAATGTTGGGTTTGTCTATGGCAGTATATGGTACGGTGTAGACTCGTGTGATGTAAGAGAATACAGTTTAGATGGAAGCATATTACATTTTTTACGACGTAGAATTGTAATGTATTACTTACTGTTAGTAACTCAGCTTATTGTAGAGTATATTTAGTATACTGATGATACTATGTAGTTTATACTTTAGTTGTTTACGTGGTGGTTTTAGTTACTGCAGCTACACACTATTAACACTCCTTCCCTGTATTAATGCTACCCCTATCCCCTCCCTTTGATGCTGCTAATCCTGCATAATGTACGGGCATAAGTAGTACTAATCACATACCTGCATTTCCCATATCCCCTCCCTTTGATGCTGCTAATCCTGCATAATGCACGATCATAAGTAGTACTAATCACATACCTGCATTTCCCATATCCCCTCCCTTTGATGCTGCTAATCCTGCATAATGCACGGGCATAAGTAGTACTAATCACATACCTGCATTTTCCATAAATATGCTAAATTCCTCTTGATATGCAAATTCCTTTGTCAAGGCGCTCTTCCCCCTCCAACCCAGCTTAAATATACGCTGCTAAGCCTGGTGGTGTTCATTCAGACGCTGTCTTTCTGACAAACCTGTTCTTCACCTGAGGACGGCTGCTTGCGTTGTGGCCGAAACGTCGTGAGAATTATTTTATTATGTTTTATTTTTATTATTTTATTATTTTATTATTTCCATTCTACGTGACTTTACCGAAAGAACCAAGAAGTTGAAAGAACATGTTAAGTTGTGTACATATAAGCCAGTTGTGAGAAGCGTTGTTTGAATGCTTCAGTTGTTTTTCTTGAGATCGGGATATCATTGATCGATATTTTGTCGTCGTGTCGATGGCATTATTCGTGATTTCTCACTTAACAAAGTGCGCCGTGTGAATGCTGCCATCATATTTACGTACACACATCAATCGTATGTCAATTGTCAATCCACTCGGAATAATTATGTAGTGTAACGAATGTTGCCTTCTCATGCTTGTCAGCAATTATGTCAAATAAAGTGGACAAACATTACGAGTCTGTGAAAGAGACAAGGAAGTATTTGTTTCAGAGGCAACACTGTAGTTGCACATAAATAACGTGCAATGCTAATAATGGTTTCTAACTATTCAATCTGCCTGCTTGTGAATTATATTTTGTAACAGTATTTTAGACACTCGTGTTAAAATATATTTAGCACAATATATGGACAATAACGACAAGGCATTATTCTCAATACTATAATATTTATCTAAAAAAATATTCAATGTTATGAGAGAAGGTGCAAAACAAGTCTTGTTTGAAAATTTAAAACTGTAATTTGACACGTGTTGCGGTGCGCAGTGTACTGTATGCCCTGCATGTATGTACAGTAAAACTAATTTTTTTTTATTTTCCCAATGTATTCAAATTGTCCAATCAGCACCGTATATCATGGGACTGCGTGCACTTGAGTAACACAACATACACACAATAACGTGGCGATATAAAAACCGAAATCAAATTTAAGCGTCAAAGCATGAAAATTTCAACAAATATTTTTAAAAATCTGACATCTAACGCAAAAAAACTACATTGCTAGGGAGTATCGGAAAATATATATGACATTATGGCAACAGAAACAGAACTCTTCAAAGAGGTCATCAGAATTGGAGACCAAATTAAGGGCACCACATGACTGGAGTTCCCTGAACTCTACACGCAGAAAGCATTGGGAAGACGTCACTGCAAATTTGGATTTCACTCACTCCACCCATGAAGCCTGACAGCTACTTTGCAACCGAAGTGCCTTAAAACGATCAGAGCACAGACCTCCAAATACCACAGTGAATGTTGTACGTTGAGCTTCTTTTGCACCGCACATAGCCAACTGTGCTAATCGGATTTGCGGGGCTTCCCACATGCTGCTGTCCTCAAACGTACGTATCGAAATTTTCACCAAACAAGCTGTCTGGTAACAACCCACAATCATCTTCTTGGTTTTTTCGGTAAAGTCACGTAGAAGGGAAGTAATAAAATAATAAAAATAAAACATAAAAAAATAATTCTCACGACTTTTCGGCTACAACGCAAGCAGCCGTCTTCAGGTGAAGAATGAGACTGCCAAGCTAGGAGCTTATATATAAGCTGGGTTGGAGGTGGAAGAAGAGCGCCTTAACAAAAGAATGTGCATATCAAGAGGAATTTAGCATATTCATGGGAAATGCGTAGGAGGTGGGCGGGGGGGTTTCAAAGTCATATTATGCCCATGCATTATGCAGGATCAGCAGCACCAAAGGGAGGGGGGCAGGGGGTACCATTGACAAAGGGAGGGAATGTTAATAGTATGTAGAAGCAATGAAACATGTGAATGGGAGAGCGGTGGCAGGAGACCCACAGCGGAGCAAATAATGCATTCCCTGTTGAGAACACAAGATACACAGTTAATGCCAGTGAGTGGACTGCGGTCTGAAAGTCACCGTAAACGTGAACAACAATCAGTTAAGATCAGAAAAGGTTTATTACGTCCTTCCAATGATTGCTGAGCCAGAATCCATCTTCTCGGTTGAAATTGTCTCTGTGTTTGTATATGTGGATCTCCTCATGAACGAATCTCTCATGGTAGCCAGATGGCTTGCAGAGAACCTCTGTCTTGGAGAAGTCAATGTCATGTGAGCCCACTGAATTGTAACAGTGATCTGCCACGGCTGAGGTGTTTGTCCTACCGTGTTTCAGGTCTGCTTTATGTTCACGGATGTGGTCCGAGACATGTCGTTTGGTTTCTCCAATGTAACTGCTACCACAGAGGCAACTTAGTTTGTAGACGCCAGGGTACTGTATGTCTGGAACCACGTCTTTTACAGACGGGACCAGAACACGGATTTTATGTACTGTCTTGAATCGGACCTGAATCTTGTGTTTAATCAGGATTTTGGAGATCTTTTTTGTGACCCAGCAATGTAGGGTAAGGTGATGGTTTTGAAAGGCTCCTCAACAAGAAACCCCACCAACAGCCTTGTCTCCAAAACCAACAAAATCATTTCTGCTTCAACCGCATTAATTGATCAGACCAAACAGTTCTCGTTGAAACCTTCTGCAGCCAGGCCACCAAGATTGTACGGCTTGCCAAAGATACATAAAGAAGATACACCTTTTCGTCCCATTGTCTCTACTATCAACTCCCCCACCTACAAACTGGCTCGTTTTTTGTCTGAAATCCTACGGCCTTTCAAAACCATCACCTTACCCTACATTGCTGGGGTCACAAAAAATATCTCCAAAATCCTGATTAAACACAAGATTCAGGTCCGATTCAACACAGTACATAAAATCCGTGATCTGGTCCCGTCTGTAAAAGACGTGGTTCCAGACATACAGTACCCTGGCGTCTACAAACTAAGTTGCCTCTGTGGTAGCAGTTACATTGGAGAAACCAAACGACATGTCTCGGACCGCATCCGTGAACATAAAGCAGACCTGAAACACGGTAGGACAAACACCTCAGCCGTGGCAGATCACTGTTACAATTCAGTGGGCTCACATGACATTGACTTCTCCAAGACAGAGGTTTTCATTTTCTTAGGTTTTTCGGTAAAGTCACGTAGGTAAAACATCAAAATTAATAAAAATAAAATAAAATAAAAATCACGACGTTTCGGAGGCAACACAAGTCTCCGTCATCAGGTGGGACCGTCACAGTCGGATTAGCTGCATCAAGTGAGGCAATGATTCAAGATGTAATCCCTTAAAAGCAAGTTGAGGGGGGAGGAGAGGGGGGGGGGGAGCTCATCAGAATGTGGTAGCCAATGAATGGAACGTATCGGGAGGGAGGGGGGCGGGGCTCAAAGGCGGCACGGAGTGCCACGTACAACGCATCGGGAGGGGGAGGGGGGCGGGGCCAAAAGGATGGACGACGGCGTGGACGCGGTTGCTGCTGCACACGCCAACGCATTGGACAGAGAGGGGTAGGGGAGGCCTGATACACATGATAGAAAATAACGAAAATGGCCATGTTTATACCAATGCTGGCTGAACAATGAAGAGAGTACTGTTAAACACTGGGGATGTTAACACTCGGTAAAGTAAAGTAAAATAGTGCCTGTCAGATAAGATGGTCCAAAACAGTGTAATTAAGTCTTTTTTGCGTGGTTGATAACATCTTTCCAATGATTACTAAGTTTGTACCCATCATCACGGTTGAAATTATGTCTGTGTTTGCATATTTGTATGCAAGCCATCTGGCTACCATGAGAGATTCGTTCATGAGGCGATCCACATATACAAACACAGAGACAATTTCAACCGAGAAGATGGATTCTGGCTCAGCAATCATTGGAAGGACGTAATAAACCATTTCGGATCTTAACTGATTGTTGTTCACGTTTACGGTGACTTTCAGACCGCAGTCCACTCACTGGCATTAACTGTGTATCTTGTGTTCTCCACAGGGAATGCATTATTTGCTCCGCTGCGGGTCTCCTGCCACCGCTCTCCCATTCACATGTTTCATTGCTTCTACATACTATTAACATTCCCTCCCTTTGTCAATGCTACCTCCTGCCCCCCTCCCTTTGGTGCTGCTGATCCTGCATAATGCATGGGCATAATATGACTTTGAAACCCCCCCGCCCACCTCCTACGCATTTCACATGAATATGCTAAATTCCTCTTGATATGCACATTCTTTTGTTAAGGCGCTCTTCTTCCACCTCCAACCCAGCTTATATATAAGCTCCTAGCTTGGCAGTGTCTCATTCATCACCTGAAGACGGCTGCTTGCGTTGTAGCCGAAACATCGTGAGAATTATTTTATTATGTTTTATTTGTATTATTTTATTTCTTCCCTTCTACGTGACTTTACCTAAAAAACCAAGAAGATGAATCCCTGCAGTCACGAAAGCTTTAAATCGAAATTTTACCACCTCTACGGGGAGGGATTCCACATAACTTTGAGATCCTTCAACAAGCTTCGTGATTTGGAGAAACCAAACGACATGTCTCGGACCGCATCCGTGAACATAAAGCAGACCTGAAACACGGTAGGACAAACACCTCAGCCGTGGCAGATCACTTTTACAATTCAGTGGGCTCACATGACATTGACTTCTCCAAGACAGAGGTTCTCTGCAAGCCATCTGGCTACCATGAGAGATTCGTTCATTAGACGATCCACATATACAAACACGACTCTAAGGTAATACCAAACGCATTTACACTAACATCTGCTGCTGTAACTTCTTCTAATGCTAAACGAATTCTGTCTAGAACTAGCTTAGCTCTTATCTCAGAGAAAATCAGACTTACACGCACCGATCTTGATCAGTTAGACAAGACACTCTACAAATCACACTTATCTTTGAGTGCAACAATGTCCACATCGGATTGGGAACATGTAGACAAAATGACTACCTCTTCAGCTGCCGCTATGTCGACCAAATGTAAGGACAACTTGATTTTCAAATTCAACCGCCTCTCAAACAAGAGACCGGACCCACACATAGAAAAGCTAGACGCTAACAAAGTCGTAATTAATCGCAGTAACAGTTCTATTTCTGAAGGTCTGAAATCCGTTCTAGCTAAAGGACTAAACTTTGCAGTCACACCTAGACACATACCAGTTAATGATATAAATGCCCGAGTAGATGTAGCTCTCAAGGGCCTGAGTCACTTCGCTGCAGACGTAGCAAGATCTGAAATCTCTGCAACCCTCAAAAACGCTAAGATGCCTGCTAGCAACATCAGCAAAGATGAGCGTTTTGAATTAGCTCAATTAAAAAAGAGGGATGACATTGTCATCCTCTCAGCCGACAAAGGCAATGCCACTGTCATCATGGACAAAATAGAATACAACAACAAGATTCAGGAACTACTCAACGATGGCAGCTATACAAAAACAAAAAGAGACCCCACCAACAGCCTCGTCTCCAAAACCAACAAAATCATTTCTGCTTCAACCGCATTAATTGATCAGACCAAACAGTTCTCGTTGAAACCTTCTGCAGCCAGGCCACCAAGATTGTACGGCTTGCCAAAGATACATAAAGAAGACACACCTCTTCGTCCCATTGTCTCTACTATCAACTCCCCCACCTACAAACTGGCTCGTTTTTTGTCTGAAAGCCTACGGCCTTTCACTGGAAAAACCACCTCTGCGGTACTAAACTCTACTGACCTGGTATCGACAATCAAGGGGATTTCCCTGTCCCCAGACGACCTGCTTGTCAGTTTTGATGTGGTTTCCTTGTTCACCAAGGTTCCTGTGCCTGACACCATCGCAATCATTGAAGACTTGGTTCATCAAGGACTGAATACTGGGGTACCCCACTGGTGAGACACTGTTTAACCAATACATACTTCACCTGGAATGGAACTTTCTACAAGCAAACTGAGGGCACCCCAATGGGCTCCCCCCTATCTCCGGTTGTAGCCAACATTTTCATGGAGAAATTTGAGACTGACGCCATCCAGACTGCCACTCTACACCCGACCTTATGGAAGAGGTATGTAGATGACACTTTTGTCATCTGGCCACATGGCCGGCCTGCTCTAGACCAATTTCTCGACCACATCAATTCCATACACCCAGCCATCAGATTCACCATGGAAGTCGAAAAAGATGGCAAGCTACCCTTTTTGGATGTTCTAATTAAAAGGAGACCTGATGGTTCAATGAGCCATTCTGTCTACAGGAAAGCCACCCATACGGATGCCTACCTAAAACCGGATTCCCACCACCATCCATCCCAGAAGAACTCCCTCATCAAGACTCTATACCATAGAGCCCAATGCATCTCCGACCAGGAACACATTGCCAGTGACCTCAAACACGTACGCCAAGCTCTTAAGGCTAATGGTTACTCCGACTACGCAATCCGTAAAGCCATCACTCCAACCATCAAGAAGGACCCTGTTGAGGAGCCTTTCAAAACCATCACCTTACCCTACATTGCTGGAGTCACAAAAAAGATCTCCAAAATCCTGATTAAACACAAGATTCAGGTCCGATTCTACACAGTACATAAAATCCGTGATCTGGTCCCGTCTGTAAAAGACGTGGTTCCAGACATACAGTACCCTGACGTCTACAAACTAAGTTGCCTCTGTGGTAGCAGTTACTTTGGAGAAAACCAAACGACATGTCTCGGACCGCATCCCTGAACATAAAGCAGACCTGAAACACGGTAGGACAAACACCTCAGCCGTGGCAGATCACTGTTACAATTCAGTGGGCTCACATGACATTAACTTCTCCAAGACAGAGGTTCTCTGCAAGCCATCTGGCTACCATGAGAGATTCGTTCATGATGCGATCCACATATACAAACACAGAGACAATTTCAACCGAGAAGATGGATTCTGGCTCAGCAATCATTGGAAGGACGTACTAAACCATTTCGGATCTTAACTGATTGTTGTTCACGTTTACGGTGACTTTCAGACCGCAGTCCACTCACTGGCATTAACTGTGTATCTTGTGTTCTCCACAGGGAATGCATTATTTGCTCCGCTGCGGGTCTCCTGCCACCGCTCTCCCATTCACATGTTTCATTGCTTCTACATACTATTAACATTCCCTCCCTTTGTCAATGCTACCCCTGCCCCCCTCCCTTTGGTGCTGCTGATCCTGCATAATGCATGGGAAAATATGACTTTGAAACCCCCCCGCCCACCTCCTACACATTTCCCATGAATATGCTAAATTCCTCTTGATATGCACATTCTTTTGTTAAGGCGCTCTTCTTCCAACTCCAACCCAGCTTATATATAAGCTCCTAACTTGGCAGTGTCTCATTCTTCACCTGAAGACGGCTGCTTGCGTTGTAGCCGAATCGTCGTGAGAATTATTTTATTATGTTTTGTTTTTATTATTTTATTACTTCCCTTCTACGTGACTTTACCGAAAAAACCAAGAAGATGAATCCCTGCAGTCACGAAAGCTTTAAATCGAAATTTAACCCACAATCATCTTGCGTCAACTACCACAAGAGACAGATATAACAAGACCATACCCTGTCGCTGAAGTTGAAGCTGCCGACAGGGCCACAAAGTCCAACAAGGTTCTGGGATATGATGGCCTGTGTCCTGAGTTCCTACAGAATATGGGACTAAATGGACAACAATGGCTTGAACGCCTCTTTACCATCATACACAGGACAGGAAAAATTCTGAAGGTATGGAGGAAAGCCATAGTCATCGCCATTATGAAACCTGGAGAGCCACAAAACTCGACCTCCAGCTACAGGCCTATAACTCATCCTCCACCTCCAAGCTGATGGAACGTCCCATGCTTGCCAGACTTTCCCCATTATCGACCCCGAACTGGCTCCCGAACGAGCCGGATTTGGCTACTACGAACAGATTGTTGCCTTCACCATCCTTATAGAAGCCGATTCCCAGCATCAACATAAAATTGGCACAGCAATGATTAACCTCTCTGCTGCCTATGAAACTGTTTGATGTCATGTCCTGCTGCTGAAGATGCCACTTTATTGTGCACCTAATCGACGCGAAGCTCAGCAACCATATTTTCAGGGTCCTCCTCTGTGGTGAACACACCCGCAAGATAATGATGAACAATGGTCTCCCTTAAGGCTCGTTACGAGCACTGTCACTATTTAACATTTTAACACAAGTGACCTCCCATGTACTGTACATCATATCGCATATTATAATATTTACAGGACATAGCCTTTGCTGCATAGGGCAGTAACCTAAACAACATTACAAATAACAGCTGATATAGATGAAGGCATGATTCCATCGCTGCAGACTCCTACAAAATCATTTATAAACCACAAAAATTGCTTTCCAAATGAACAATCATGCAGAAGATGCCACTATAAATATAAATTAAGACTCAAATATCGTTTACATCCCTTATGGGATCGCGCTGTCGCCATCCGAGAATCCCACCCACATCCGGAAGAATGTTGGTGAACAGTGGAACAACACGGACATCCAGGATAAACAATTTGACATTGCACTAAGACACTGGTGTAACCATCAAATACATCAGAACATCAACAGGCTGATGTGCACATCTCCTTTATAATTGAAAACACTAAATGCAATCCAAAGTGCTATTGTGTCATTGAAACACAAACAATAGACCACATATTAAACCAATGTAGTGTGCGCTCCCTCAACGGAAAAAATAGCAAAATTATACAAACTCTCCCCTGAAGCCCTCTCGCGCCATTGTTATTTAGTGTCTGGACATATTGTCATATGTAATAACAAAAAAATTACTCGTACCCTTCTTACCTGAAATTTCACAAGGGTCACAAGGGCGCTTGGCAGTGGAAAGTAAAATGTTTGGGTAAGAGGACATTTCATTATACTAGCAATTAAAAAATACGACAGGTAATCTGATATCACAGGTAAGCAGTCCGAAGACACTATTCAGCTTCCATGACCCATAGGAAAACAGAAGGCAGCAGGCGTTTGTGTTGATGTGTTCCACAGCAACAGCATGTAATGTAAACGCTCGGTGAGTAAATGAACATACGTGTCTGGTGTGCTTGGGCATTACCAAACCGTTCAGCATGCACATTTACACTCTATAACCAAGAAAGCACTGTTTGTCAAACATTTTTTGTGCAATCCTGAAAATGTAAAAATGTACTGAAATGTTGCAACATTACAGCAAGTGTAGTGTTATAAGCACTACACTCGAAGACCAACGATGTACGACTCAGACACAACTGCAGCTAAGGCCCAGATGGGCAAAACAATTTAAAAAAACGAGCAGCCTGAACGTCCACCCTTTGTCCGTGCAACCAGTCAGCCAGCGAGCAGAATTGCTTCTAATATCGTATGAAATATGACGTTACATGAGGTTAACAATAACATTTAAAATGGTCAAAGTTACAAATAGCGTGAGATAAACATAGTTATTCAACATTAACTTGTATCTTTCCTTCGCTGAATTCCCTCTTTTCTGTCCAGATTTTAAGTTCTGTCACCTGTCAACACTGATAGCAAGCCTGTCAAGTGAAAACGCTCATGGATATATGTTGAACTTCTTTCACACCGTACACAACCAACCGTGATGGGGAAGGACAACACACTAAACATAAAAAGCAGTTCATATTATTTGGTTATTTCGGTAAATTCACGTAGATGGAAAAATAATTATAAAAAAGAAAGTAAATAATAAAAATAAACTAAAAATTATTTTTAAAAAACACTAATGTAGACTGTAGCCTAGTTCTTAATTGGAGTTATACTGGCAGTCTATAATGTAGATTGTAGCCTGTTTATTAAGTTTGGTGAGTGTGCTGGCAGTCTATAATGTAGACTGTAGTAATGGTTATGAAGCTGGGTGAGTGTACTGGCAGTCGATAATGTAGACTTATTCCTGGTTCTTTGAGTAATTTAAATGTAACACTAGCGGCCATCAGGAAAAGGGGGGTTAGCCTCCAAAGGCAAACTGTTTATAAAGGTTTAGAGATGGACGGAGCCCAAGTGTGTCAGCAGAATGGGCGGGGCAGCTAATGTTAATGTAGGAGAAGGTAATGCCAACGCAGTGGGTCTACACATGCGGCCCTCCGAGGACATTTATCCGGCCCATGGTCACTAATTGGGCTGCGCTTGTGAGCACTAATTGGGCTGCGCTGGTGAGCACTCATTGGGCTGCGGTGGTGGGCACTGATTGGGCTGCGGTGGCGAGCACTGATTTGGCTGCGCTGGTGAGCACTGATTGAGTTGCGGCGGTGGGCACTCATTGGGCTGCGCTGGTGAATGGTTCAATGGGCCAATTGACTGGACTTGCCACCCAGGCCTAAGGCTGCCAACCCTCCCCTGGCTGCGCTTGACTGGCTCTCCCTCCCTCAGCTCCCTCACTTTCCCCTCGGCTCCACTCCCAGTGATATTTCTGTGTGCTGGGGATGTAGATCCCCAGCACACGCACCGCTGAGTAAATGATAGAGGGGTAATAACAGAGTGATCTCTGATCTCTTGAGGGCCTGCCTGCTGTTTTCCCGTGCTGGTCAGTGACAGACAGCCGAGGAGTAGGAAACCCAATTTAAATGACAGTAAGTGCATTTATATTCTGATTGCTATTCAGTTGTATGAGGTTATATGTTGTATGTTGTGTAAGCCCCGGTTCATACTGTTGCGATCTCTGAGCAGTGCGAGTTCAACCATATGCTTGTGTAGTGGTGATACGCGCTGGGTGTATATGTCGTGTGCCAGCGCGTATGTACGGGTGTGTGTGTGGTGACGCGCGCTGACGGGGAGGAGCAGGCGTCAGTGCGCGGGTGGGGGTAGTGCTGCTGATTGGCTGTGTGCCGGTGACGCGCCCAGAGGGAGTGATCGGGTAGCAGCGCGGTGTGATTGGTCGGAGAGTGGAAACACGCGCTGAGCGGAACCGGATCGTGGGGATAGCGCGTGGGGATTGGGTAACGGAGGAGCGGTGCCGACGTTGAGGTCCGCATCCGCTCCGTCTCCCGGGAAGAAGGGGTATATAAGGTGATGCACAGAGGAGCAAGGGGCAGAAGTGGAACCATCTAAGAATGAAGACGAAGGTGTAGAGATAGAGCCCGGAGAGGAGAGTAATGGAGAGTAGAAGAGAGTAAGGTATAGTGTGTAGCCAGCGAGAGAGAAAGGTCTACACGAGCTGAGTAAGGTATAGTGTGTAGCCAGCGAGATAGAACGGTCTACACGAGCTGAGTAATGTATAGTGTGTAGCCAGCGAGATAGAACGGTCTACACGAGCTGAGTAATGTATAGTGTGTAGCCAGCGAGATAGAACGGTCTACACGAGCTGAGTAATGTGTAGTGTGTAGCCAGCGAGAGAGAACGGTCTGCACGAGCCGAGTATGCATACGGTGTAGCCAGCGAGAGAGAACGGTCTGCACGAGCCGAGTATGCATACGGTGTAGCCAGCGCGAGAGAGGCAAAGTCTACACGAGGCGAGAGAGGAGAGTGTAGCAGAGGCGCAGAGTCTACACGAGGCGAGAGAGGAGTGTAGCCGAGGCGCGGAGTCTACACGAGGCACAGAGAGCCGGCAGCACAGAATCCTGAGTCAAGAGAAGTGCGGTGTGAAGAAGAGAGGCCACGCGTTGTATTGTTACAAGTCAAGATTTAATAAAAGAAGTGTGTTCCCGTCAAGGAGTTTCCTGCCGTCATTTTCCAATACTTCATCTGGCGTCAGAAGTGAAACGGGCTTCCAAGTATGGAGACGAGGAAGACCCGTAGGACCCACGGGATTGACCGCGAGGAAGACCTGGACGACTCGGAGCCGCTGGTGGCGGGGGGTGAGGAAGAGGACTTGCCCACGCTGCAGGGTCCGTCGACGGCGCCGGCCGAGCGACCGGGGACAGACGCCGGGCTTCGTGAGGCGCACTCCCGACTGGCGGAGCTGCTGCTCGCCGCCGCGTCCATCTTGGCGGAGATCAGCTCGTCGGGAGGAGCGGGGACGGTGGGGGACATTTTACAAGGTCGCCCCGCAGATTCCCGCCAAAACGAATGGGGGATTCCCGCCATTGCGCCTGGGCCTACTTTTGGCGGGAACGGCGAGCGCCACGTGGTGGTGGGTTCCCAAGCGCGCGCATCGACGTCATCAGCGCGCGAGGGGGTCCGCCATCTTACGTCTGCTGCTGGAGCCGCCATCTTAGACACCGACGGACAGGCGGAGAGGAACCACGAGGCGGATGACTTCATTTTTCAGCAGCGCCTGCCCACGTTGTCAGCCTTCAAGGCGGAAGGCGGAGACTGGGGCCAATTTCAGCGAAGGTTTTTGGCGCATCAAGAGATGTCAGCGTGGTCCGATGCTACGGCGCTGCGGGCATTGCCCGCCATGCTGGACGACGATGCGCTCGCGGCCTTCAGGGCTGCACGGAAGTCGGACCGCTCCACGCTGAAGGATGCGCTGGGTTTGTTGGCCAGGGTCTACGGGCCTCCCTCTACATGCCGCCATCAGTTCTACGCAAGACGGAAAGCGGCCACGGAGACCGCGCTGGCCTATCGCACGGCGTTGCTGGCTCTTGCTGATGCTGCGTTCCCTCGGATGGACGAGGAGGGCCAAGACGCGATGGTTTTGGAGCAGCTGCTCAAGTTGGCGCAGGACCTGGGGGTCCCTATCAACACAGCTGACGACATTGATATTTCTTCTTTGAGAGTCGCCACGAGTATTCAAGCGCACGAGGCCCTACAACGGAAGCAAGGCGTTGGTTGCAACGCTGCTGTCGTCGCAGCCCCGGGGTTGGTGGTCGCCGAACCCCAAGTCGTCAGCCCACGAGAGGAGGCGTTCGCCACGGGACGACCAGGGGACTGGAGGCCGGGGGCCCGGTCGCCTCTGCGATCGGGCCGAAAGTCGGAGCAACCAAGATCTACTCCGACCCTCGTCACGTGCTATAACTGCGGCCTCCGGGGCCACGTGGCGTCCGGGTGCCGCGCTCCGCGGCAGCGCGCCATGGGAGCTCGGCTGGACGACGACCGAGAGCCCAAGTCATCTCTACAATCCCCGGCAAGTCGCGGCACCTCACACGCTCGGCCTGTTTATTCGGCACACATGGGACGCCGCGTTGCGGCGGAGGAGGGCCGGTTAAGGTTCGGGGATTCGGTTCGGCGAGGGGGGTTCGGCCGGGACCAGGGAGACATTGAATGGGTGGAATTGGGGCATAGAATTGTGGCTGCTTCGGCGGGTTCGTCCGTTGTTACGGGATCTATTGATGGGGTTGAGATTAGGGTGTTAGTGGACACGGGGGCATCGGCAACTATTATATCGGACCTCATTTATAATATTCTTCCAGTCCAATGTCGTCCGCTGCTTCCAGTGGATGTGCCATTTTACGCCGCTAATGGGGGATCGTTGGGCATTATCGGTCAGGTTAGGGCGTCCATTTGCATTGGAGATATCAAATTATCGGGACCCGTTTTCGTTTCGTCTTCTTTGGCAGTTCCGTGTCTTTTGGGCACTGACTTTTTGGCTAAAATGCCCATTAAAATTCTTATCGATCAACGATGCATTGAACTGCCATCGGGTCGCCGGATTTCATTTTTGACGGGCCCTACTGACATTCGGACGGCGTGCGCTACGATACAAGCGGTGGCGACGCAGACAGTGCAAGTGCCCCCGGGTTCACAGATGTTGATTCCCCTCCGGTTGCGAAAACCATGGGTGAGGGAGGCTTCGGGACAGAGTATGCTTTTGGGTCCTTCTAACAAGGCTGTCGGGGGTCTTGATTTATCGGTGGCTCACACTTTGGTGCGGGCTGACAGGGATCCGTTTGTGATGGTTTTGAACGCGGGGTCGCGACCAGCTGTCATCCCGCAGGGCACCGTGCTGGCTCACGCGGCGCAGGTTCCTGGGGATGATGGGTTGGTTGCGCAGGTGGGCTCGAGCCCCGCGCGGAACGTTGAGCCAAGGGAAGACCTTGAGTGGGTCCATTCGTTATGTGCCGCCTCGGACGATTTGTCGGCGGCGCAGTTGGGTGCGCTGCGCGAGTTGCTCATTGAATTCTCTGATGTATTCAGTAAACATAAGTATGACATTGGGTGCACGGATTTGTTGCACCA
Source organism: Lampetra planeri (assembly GCF_965212315.1). Taxonomy (NCBI): domain Eukaryota; kingdom Metazoa; phylum Chordata; class Hyperoartia; order Petromyzontiformes; family Petromyzontidae; genus Lampetra; species Lampetra planeri. Next base: position 14,077,484 of record NC_136110.1, read on the forward strand.
TCACATTGAAACGGGCGATGCGGCGCCGGTCAGGCTAAATCCCTTCCGACTGAGTCCCGTGGAGAAGGAACATGTTCAGTCGGCTGTTAACGATATGCTAGAAGCCGATATTATTTCACCCTCCTCTAGCCCGTGGGGAGCGCCTATTGTGCTGGTTAAGAAGCAGGACGGGTCCCTGCGATTCTGCGTTGATTTCCGTCGCCTGAATAAGATCTCTGTGGCTGACGCGTATCCGCTCCCCAGGATGGATGAGTCCCTCGATGCATTGTCTGGTGCGCGATATTTTTCGACTCTTGATTTGTTATCGGGGTTTTGGCAGTTGCCGCTCGACGAAGAGTCGAAACCTAAGACAGCATTTCGGACTCCAGGGGGGCTGTTCCAGTTTAACCGGTTACCCATGGGACTTCACTCCTCTCCAGCGACGTTTCAGCGACTTATGGAGCTGGTTTTGTCGGGCTTGCAGTGGGATACATGCTTGATTTATATGGACGATGTCATTGTTTTCAGTAAAACGTTTGAGGAACACCTCCGGCGATTGAGAGGGGTGTTCTTGCGAATGCGATCGGCTAAGTTGAAATTTAAACCGGCCAAATGTCACCTCCTTCGTAGGTCCGTTAGATACTTGGGTCACATTGTCGATTCTTCGGGGATCTCCACCGATCCCGCGAAGACGGATTGTGTCGGTTCGTGGCCGACACCTACGTCCGTTTCCGACGTGCGTAGTTTCATCGGGTTTGCTTCTTATTATCGGCGGTTCGTTGAGCACTTCGCCACTATTGCAAAACCCTTGCACGCTCTAACGGCGAAGGGAGTGAAGTTCAAATGGGGACCGGAGGAGGAGGCCGCGTTTCGCTCCCTCCGGGACGCCTTGGTGGGTGCCCCACCCTTGTGTTATCCCGATTTTGCCAGTCCCTTTTTGCTGGACACGGATGCTAGCAACACGGGCATTGGGGGGGTGCTATCCCAAGTCGTTGGGGGTGTCGAAAGAGTTGTCGCCTACGGTAGTAGGGTGTTGTCTCCGGCGGAGCAGCGCTACTGTGTCACCCGTCGCGAGCTGCTTGCCATTGTTTTTTTTGTGCAGCAGTTTAGGCCATATCTGTATGGTCGTCACTTTACAGTCCGAACGGACCACGCGGCGCTACAGTATTCATTGAGGGTCGCCCAGCCCTCGGGCCAGTTGTCGCGTTGGTTGGAAGTCCTCCAGGACTATCAGTTTACGACTACGTACCGTAAGGGGTTGCGACACACGAATGCCGATTGCTTGTCGCGGTTGTTGCCTTGTGATGAATGCGCGTGTTTGTCGGGATCGGCGCGCTGTAAACCGACGCTTGCGGGGGAGATGGGGGCACTGGCTGCGACAGCGGGCGCACCGAGTGGGGATGATTCCACTGCCTCTCAGGGTCGGGACTCGCTGCTCTCGCTGTCGCTCAGCGAATGGGGCCGCCTCCAGATGGCGGACAGCTCGCTGCTAGCATTGCGCCGCAAGGTTGGGGGTCCCGAGGGGGACCAGGAGCGTACCGGCTCCTATGTACTTGAGCGGGGCGTGTTATTGAAATGGGACAGTTTGTCCCGGCGGAACGCACTCGTGGTGCCTTCCGCTGTGAGGGGGAGGGTTGTCTTGGCGGCACACGAACGCCTCTTGCACTTGGGAGTTAACAAGACGCTTGCCCTGCTTCAGCGTGACTATTACTGGCCGGGAATGGGAAGTGATGTGGTGCATATTCTGAAGGGGTGCGTTGAGTGCGCCAGGCGTAAACCACCGGCCGTGGCAGCTAATCCACCGCTGCAATCTATTCAGGTCTCGCGTACCAACGAGCTCGTTGCACTCGATATTTTGGGGCCCTTCCCAGTCACGCCGAGAGGGAATAAATATTTGTTAGTGGGGGTCGAATACTTTACCCGATGGCCTATGGCGTGGCCTCTCGCTAACCAGTCGGCAGCGGCTGTGACGGATGCCTTCGTCCAGGGCTATGTCCTGGACAAGGGGGCTCCCGAACGCCTGCTGACCGACCAAGGTAAAAATTTTTCGAGTAAATTGTTGCAAGAGGTGTGCGATCTGTTGGGTACCAAGAAGGTGCGTACCTCCCCGTACCACCCGCAGACTGACGGGATGGTGGAGAGACTCCACAAAACCTTGACTTCCATGCTGTGCCAGCAGGTGTGCGAGGCACATGTAGATTGGGACCTGCAGGTCCCGGGAGTCCTTGCCGCGTATAGAATGGCCCCCCATGCAGCTACGGGGTTTTCCCCATTCTATTTGATGTACGGTCGGGAAGCTGACCCGCCAATAGAAACGCAACTTGGCCTGTCCGCTCCACGAACTAATTCTAATTTGGCAGAACATATTAAGTTTAATATTCATAAGCTGACAGAGGCGAGGGAGGCCGCACGGCTTAATTCGCGGGCTCGCCAAATTGCTAATGAACGGTTGCGGGCACGGAAGGTGTCCATGCACGAATGGAAACCAGGTGACAGGGCCTGGCTGCATTGCCCTCAGGCACCCTTGGCTACGTCGCCTAAATTGTTGAGACCGTGGAGGGGACCCGTGGAGGTCGTGCGCGTTGCACGGCCCCAGTGCGTTCAGATAAAGTGGGGAAAGCGCCGGTGGTACGTTCACCCCTCCCGACTGAAACCGTTCTCGCCTCCATATGGCCTCCCCTTGTGTCGTGATGGCCGGGCGTGTGACGTGACCGGCGACCCAGAGGGGGAAATGTCTCTGCCTGATCCACACGTATTGTCGCCTGATCTGCTCCCAGGTGTCTCGGAACTGACAGCTGCCGATCACCGGCGGCCGGATCTCCGCGGCGGGGCCGGCCCTTTCAGGCCCGTTCCGCGCCGTCTGGAGCGGCCGGAACCGCCGGACGGTCGTCAGTGTCCCGCCCCATACGATGGACCAGCCAGACGGACTCGCGCCAGGTCGTGCTACTTTGCATGACCTGCCTCGTGAGGAGTCGGGGCAGTTGGAGCGCCTCGTCACTGCGTGTAGTCGCAGGGACGTGGGGCGCGTTCGTTTCGAATTTGCTCGTATCGTGTTATTGTTGACTTTTCGCGTTCATTGTCAATCTGTACATAGTTATTCTTGTTGTTGTTGTTGTTGTGTTATGTTACGGGGCACACTCGGGGGGTTATGGGGTTTTTTTTTGTTGGTTGTCGTTTTATCGTCGTGGTTGGTTGTTGTTAGCAGCCGGGCCGGCTGCGAGCTATGTGGGAGGGGGTGATGTAGTGGTGATACGCGCTGGGTGTATATGTCGTGTGCCAGCGCGTATGTACGGGTGTGTGTGTGGTGACGCGCGCTGACGGGGAGGAGCAGGCGTCAGTGCGCGGGTGGGGGTAGTGCTGCTGATTGGCTGTGTGCCGGTGACGCGCCCAGAGGGAGTGATCGGGTAGCAGCGCGGTGTGATTGGTCGGAGAGTGGAAACACGCGCTGAGCGGAACCGGATCGTGGGGATAGCGCGTGGGGATTGGGTAACGGAGGAGCGGTGCCGACGTTGAGGTCCGCATCCGCTCCGTCTCCCGGGAAGAAGGGGTATATAAGGTGATGCACAGAGGAGCAAGGGGCAGAAGTGGAACCATCTAAGAATGAAGACGAAGGTGTAGAGATAGAGCCCGGAGAGGAGAGTAATGGAGAGTAGAAGAGAGTAAGGTATAGTGTGTAGCCAGCGAGAGAGAAAGGTCTACACGAGCTGAGTAAGGTATAGTGTGTAGCCAGCGAGATAGAACGGTCTACACGAGCTGAGTAATGTATAGTGTGTAGCCAGCGAGATAGAACGGTCTACACGAGCTGAGTAATGTATAGTGTGTAGCCAGCGAGATAGAACGGTCTACACGAGCTGAGTAATGTGTAGTGTGTAGCCAGCGAGAGAGAACGGTCTGCACGAGCCGAGTATGCATACGGTGTAGCCAGCGAGAGAGAACGGTCTGCACGAGCCGAGTATGCATACGGTGTAGCCAGCGCGAGAGAGGCAAAGTCTACACGAGGCGAGAGAGGAGAGTGTAGCAGAGGCGCAGAGTCTACACGAGGCGAGAGAGGAGTGTAGCCGAGGCGCGGAGTCTACACGAGGCACAGAGAGCCGGCAGCACAGAATCCTGAGTCAAGAGAAGTGCGGTGTGAAGAAGAGAGGCCACGCGTTGTATTGTTACAAGTCAAGATTTAATAAAAGAAGTGTGTTCCCGTCAAGGAGTTTCCTGCCATCATTTTCCAATACTTCACTTGTATGGCTGAACTTGCATTAGATTCAGAAGAAAAAAGGCACATGTGCCTTCTTTTTTCCTGCAGTGGAATCGGATCGCATGGGTCTTCTCACCCATGCGATCAGATTCATATGCGAGTTCGCAGATCGCATTGCGATCTGTGAACAAAACTGCAGGTGTAATTAACTTTTTAATGGCACCCGCACCAGTGTGAGCCTGGGGTAAAAGCGGAGTTCCCCCAATCAGACTGAATTGATGGGCAGTGCAGTCTGTATGTCTCTGTGTGGGCAAAGTTATTGCTGGTATATTGTTTTTGTAGCGCTGTATATATATTGGTATTTTACTAATAGCAATTTTGACTCCGTAGGAAACAATGATGTCAAGAAAGAGAAAAATTGACTCGGAGTGTAGGATATTCAAAGAACAGTGGACTTATGATTACTTTTTCATGCAGTACAAGGAAAGAGCTGTGTGTCTGATATGCCAGAATATAGTGTCTGTGTTCAAAGAATACAATTTACGTCGACACTGAAACTCAACATAAAGATAAATATGATTGTTTGGTCGGAGAAGTGAGAAAAGATAAAATATTAAAACTGAAAAATACATTAACAACTCAGCAAAATACTTTTATGAAGCAGAAGCAGCTAAATATTTCATCACTGCGAGCAAGTTTTCACGTTGCCAAGCTAATAGCGTGCACTGGCAGACCATTCGTGGAGGGAGAATTTGTTAAAGAATGCCTTCTTTCTGTTGCCAAAGAGATGTGTCCAGAGAAGGCCGATTTATTTAGTACAGTGAGTCTTTCAGGACCTACAATTACACGGAGGATTGAAGAAATGGGAGACAATTTGCATCAGCATTTGCAAAACTTCACAAAAAAACTTTCCTATTTTTCCTTGGCACTCGACGAAAGCAATGATGTTCGTGATTCTGCACAACTTCTAATTTTTATTCGTGGGACGAATGACTATTTCGAAGTCACAGAAGAGCTTGCTGCACTGCAAAGCATCAAAGGAACAACTACAGGAGAGGATATCTATGAAAAGGTTTGCCAAACTGTGAATGGTTTGGAGCTGAACTGGGCTAAACTAGCCAGTGTGACAACTGATGGTGCTCCTAGCATGGTGGGGTCTAAGAAAGGAGTAATTGCTCTCATTAACCAAGAGATGGACAAACATAACCATTCTCATCCAATAGCCATACACTGCCTCATCCACCAACAAGCGCTGTGTAGTAAATCACTGAAGTGGGACTCTGTTATGAAAATTGTGGTATCTTGTGTTAACTTCATTAGAGCTCATGCACTAAACCACAGACAATTTCAGGAATTTCTGTCTGGGCTAAATGTTGACTATGAAGATGTTCTGTACCACACAGAAGTCCGTTGGCTGTGTCGAGGGAGAGTTTTGAAACGTTTCTATGACTTACTTCCACAGATTACAGCTTTTCTGCTTTCAAAAAACAAAGAAGTACCAGAGCTCAATGATGCAGAATGGAAATGGCACCTTGCCTTTCTGACAGATGTAACAGAGCTACTCAACAGTTTCAATGTGCAACTTCAAGGAAAGGGGAAGCTCATTTGTGATATGCAATCACATGTCAAAGCATTTGAAGTAAAATTAGGCCTCCTCATCAAACAAGTGAAGGAGGAAAACTTCTGCCATCTCCCCACAACTCAAAATCTGTTAGCGGATAAACCATTGGTTGCATTCCCAAACAAAACATGTGTGGATTCACTGGAAAAATTGCAAAAGGAGTTCCAATTTAGATTTAAAGAGCTTCATCTCCATGAACAGGACATACAGCTTTTCCGTAACCCATTTTCTATTGGCATTGAAAATGTGGATACAATTTACCAAATGGAACTGGCTGAACTGCAGAATTGTGACTCTCTGAAAGATGCATTCAAGTCAAGCAGCCTTCATAATTTCTATGCATCTCTCCCCTCTGAGACATATCCTCATCTCAGGAACCATGCACTCAAAATGCCAACCATCTTTGGCAGCACTTATGTCTGTGAACAGACTTTTTCCAGAATGAAACATTTGAAATCTCCAACCAGATCTAGACTAACGGATGCACACTTGCATCACTTGTTACGACTAGCAGTGACAAATATAGAACCGGACATTGACCATCTCATTAACCAAAAGCAGGCCCATAGTTCCCATTGAAATACTGGCAAGTTTGTTGATTTAACTTTACTTGTTTTTCATTTCAAATATTGTATTTGTTCCCGTTTAGTTTCTTCACTTCAAAATAAGATATATGCAGTGTGCATAGGAATTTGTTCATAGTTTTTTTTAACTATAGTCCGGCCCTCCAACGGTCTGAGGGACAGTGAACTGGCCCCCTGTTTAAAAAGTTTGAGGACCCCTGGTCTACCCCAATCAAAAGGGCCCCCAGTCAATCATTTGCACCTCGCTCCACATACCCACACTGCTGACTGTGGAGGTTGACAAGAAAACGTCGTGATATTATTTGTATTATTTTTCTATCTACGTGGCTTTACCGAAAGACCCAAAAATATGAATTCCTGCAGTCACGAAAGCTTTAAGTCAAGATTTATTTTAATACACAATGGACAGGAAGGACAAGATCAAAGGGCTTGCATAATGCGCGTGCATAATGTACGTTGGCTCATTAATCCCCCCCACCCCCACTTTGCACAAGAGCGCAGAAGTGTGGTCACCACATCTACGCCTCTATATAAGGAACGAAACAGGTGTATGCTGATGATTGCTGCTCACTCAGAGGCGTTGAAGGCACTGCTGCTGAACCTGGAGTGTGCTACTAAGGTAGGGTATAACCGTCACTCCCACCAAAAACTAAGCCCTTGCCTGGGTATATTGTGATTTCAAACACTCCACCCCTTCAACTCCCGATTGTGATGGAGTATTTGTGGAGAGTTTTCCATGCCTAGGCAGTGTGCTTATAATCAGCACCGGTTTGACATCAGAGGTCTCACTTCGAATAAGTCGGGCGGCATTATCTTTTCATCGGCTGCAGAATGCTGTGTTGAAGCTACCTGGTCTGTCGCTCCACACAAAACGTCGGGTCTTCTCGGCCACAGTCATGCCGTCCCTTCTTTGTGCTCGTGAAACATGGACCCCTCAAATGGAACATCTGTACCAGTTAGAAACATTCAGGCTGGCCTGCCTATGATCTATCCTGGGTTTAACCAGGCTGGATTGTATGAGCTCACAAATCCTTGAAATATTTGCACACATTCCCATCATTGAGCTCTTCCGGCAGGCAAGGCTGCATTGGCTGAGTCATGTAGCCTGCATGCCCAGCCACTGCATGCTCAAGTAGTTTCTGTGTGGCCGGATAGAGGGGGCTAAATAGGCATGACACACGCTGGAGAAGAGATGGACTGATGCAGTATGGGAGGATGTGGAGCTGAGTGGACTTGTCGAAGACTGGTATCAGTGTGTCAAAATCAGCCATGGAAAAGGGTCATGAAGGACGCTACTTGTCAGTTGGAGACAGTCGCCCTTCAACAACAACAAAGGGTAGACTATAGTATTGGTTCTTTCGGTAAAGTCACAAGCAATGTGTTGCAATCGAAACATCGTGAAAATTTAATAGTTGTATTTTTATTATTTTATTACTTTCCTTCTACGTGACTTTACCGAAAGAACCAAGAAGATACATCAGTACCATCAATATACTAAATATACTCTCCAATAAGCTGAGCTACTAACAATAAGTCATACATTACAATTCTATGTCGCAAAAAATATAATATGCCTCCAGCTAAACCTTTTTCTCTTACATCACACGGGTCTACCCCGTACTATATACTGCCATAGACAAACCCAACATTAAATTATATACTGCATTACTATACACCACCCTATACCTTAGACTATACATTGTAATATTACACTATGTATTATTCTACCCACCCTACTGCATACCAGAATAATACATAGTGTAATATTACAATGTATAGTCTAAGGTATATGGTGGTGTATAGTAATGCAGTATATCATTTAATGTTGGGTTTGTCTATGGCAGTATATAGTACGGGGTCGACCCGTGTAATGTAAGAGAAAAAAGTTTAGCTGGAGGCATATTATATGTTTTGCGACATAGAATTGTAATGTATGACTTACTGTTAGTAGCTCAGCTTATTGGAGAGTATATTTAGTATATTGATGATACTGATGTAGTTTATATTTTAATTTTTTACGTGGTGGGTTAGCTGCTGCAGCTCCTTACTATTAAAATTCCTTCCCTCTATTACTGCTAACCCTACTCCCTCCCTTTGATGCTGCTAATCCTGCATACTGCATAATGCACGGGCATAATATGACTTTGAAAACCCCCCCCACCTCGTACGCATTCCACAAGTAGTGACTAATCCCATATCTGCATTTCCCATAAATATGCTAAATTCCTCTTGATATGCAAATTACTTTGTCAAGGCGCCCCTTCCCCCTCCAACCCAGCTTAAATATACGCTGCCAAGCCTGGTGGTGCCCATTCAGACGCTGTCTTTCCGACAGACCTGTTCTTCACCTGAGGACGGCTGCTTGCGTTGTGGCCGAAACGTCGTGAGAATTGTATTTTTATTATGTTTTATTTTTATTATTTTATTATTTCCCTTCTACGTGACTTTACCGAAAGAACCAAGAAGAAGATTTCCATTGGTTTTGAGTATTAAACATTACAGTGCATTGTGATTATTTTGTAAATAACGACTATTCGTGCAAAATAGATCAAATGTTGCATTATGGAACTATTTTCATTTACACATGGTTTTAGATGTTATACCAGTGTCGATGCTCTAGATTCACAGCTCTACAGATTCTACAGATTCATAAAACTACAGATTTTTTAAAATTCATTCCAATACAATACAGATTCTACAGATTGACACTAATCTAATTCTCTATATTTACACCACTGAGGATCTATGGATTTAAACCATTTCTGATTCATACGCACAAAGGGCAAATTGTGGCAATTCAGGAAATGGCGGAGTAGGTGAACCATTATATCCTTATCATCTATTGTAATAAATAAATAAAGCGCATCGATTGTAACGACTTATGGTTTAAAATTATATGCTTACAATTCCCAATGGTAGTCTCTAAAATGGGCAGCTGACATTGAGCGCACAATCTGATTTGAGGGTGGTAACATTCAAAACAGATTGGCAGAGAGATTCATTTAGAAAATCCCGGGAAAAGAGAAATGTAACTGAGGGGTTGGAGGATCGTTTTGGGGGGAATTCAGAAAATCTGGTTAAAAGACAGAGAAAGTTCGAGAATGGTGGCGTAGCAGATAAAAGGAGCTGGTAAGGGCAGTTTGGGGTGCCTAAATAGAATAATTCAGTAAGTTGGTATGTGTTGCAGGTTCTACGTGGTGAAGATAAATAAAGAACAAGTTATAAGGTTTACCCGACTGGAATTCCCAAGTAAATCCCATTGAGCTAATATGTTTTCAAGGGTGACTTGACTGGAAAAACAACACAAAGCATTTCACGATTACTGATAAAAAATACAGTGGAATACAATAATATTTTAGCCCAATTATTCTTTTTTGTCGCATGTATTAGTAGCCAAGAATTTCAAGGAAGAGATTATCTGATCCTTGTATACTGGCTGCATCTGCTGTGGGGCCTTGCAAACAGACCGTATTGCTTCATTACCGGATGTCAGAGTGCTGTTTGAATCTCTGCCTTTCGTAATGTGTCCCTGAATGCCTCTTCCTTAAAATGCTGACTGGACTACTGATCGACAACACCTGCACAAGTGTTATCAACAACTCCCACAATTCTGAGTTATTTTAACCTTTGTACGGCTTTAGCATTTGTTGATATTACATGTTCCAGTCCCACCATATTTGGTGAGATATTGATGCAAATTGTAGAACTCTTGGCATAAATAGCTGGTCCACATAGAAAGGGGCTGTAGTGAAGGAGACCTCTTTAAAACCTGGTGAGTAGATCCCATACTCTATAATCCTCTAGTTTGTATATACCATCGCTTAAAGACTTGCTGAGTTGAACGTACAAGTTACACCTGCTACACTTCCAGATGGCCAACAGACTGGTATTTGTTTTGCAATAGCATCTTCATTGTGAACCTTATTGGATATGTTGTTCGGGAGTTAAACATGATTAATATTATCTTATTGTTGCTCTTTCCCAATGATAACATAAAATGGCTGTTTTTAATCAGGAGCCTCTCAAGTGTATACACTGTTATATACCGTATGTGCATAATGTGTTATAGAAACATAAAGCACTTTATTAAGTAAACTATAATCAAGCTTCTGGCGATCATATAGATATAATTGTTGTTTACATTGTCTTTAAATTATTTGGGGCCTTGTAGGACTGTGACCTTCACTGGCACAAAAATAACAAGTCACAACTGAGCGAAATTGTCCGTGTAAGATGCAAGTAGCATGAATCCTGTATGAAAAACACTCGGGGTCCCTTACATCACGAGCTCATGGAAGTCCAGAGGCTGCCTGGAGTGACAGTGGTGAAAGGTTACATTTTATTTTTTTATGGGAATGCAACAGCAGCTTCCCAAGGTACATGGCTATCATAGAAAACCACAGCAGTGCTGCGTGATGGGGATTGCTGAAGGTTTTGTACATTTGCTTTCGCAATGTAAATAGCTTAACTATAAGATAAACACAGGAACCTCTGCATGGTTTGAAGAGCAACTGTAAGAGCTGTTTGTGCCATTTGAGTCAATTTATTAGGGTATTAAAAGGCTATATTTTACGTGTAATTGTGTATTGTATGATACGATAAATTAGCGTAATGTAATCATTGTGGTACAGAAAGGGTTATTGTAAGTCACATCCCACACATGCTGATGCTGATTCCTGTTTAAACAACTTTTTGAAGTGGCATTTTGCATCGTGCACGACTGGAATATTTAAACTACTCTGCTGAAGAACTGCATTGTTGTCATCTTATAAATTAAACTTTGAACTATTTTTTTTTATTTTACCAGGTAAGGCCCACTGAGCTAAATAGCTCTTTTTCAGAAGCGACCTGGCCACAAATTATAGCTCAATGAAGTGGCTTATCACGTGGAAAATTATAGCAGCCAATTACTCAAACGCATGTTGATTCTAAATGTGGAGGGAAAACCTGGAGGACCCAGAGAAAAATCCATGCGAACACGGGAAAAAACATGCAAATTCCATATGTACAGGCACCAGGGTCGGGATTGAATCTGCAACTTCCTGTATACCAGGTGAGGTAGTTAACATCTCGCCACAACGTCACCTGAATATATCTAAGACTGAATATGTCTTGATCAAATGCAGTAACTTTTCCATCTCCAATCAAGCCTACGAAAACCAATGAAAATATTTCAATTCGGTAAGAACAAAACAGGAGTGGGAAATCATGTCCACAACAAAACGCTATGTAAACGATACATTGATTTACCCGGCGATTTGTAGCAACATATTTTATCGTGTGCTGCACATTCGCGAACAATGATCGCCTGTTAAAATCCTGGATGTGCCGATTAATTTTCTTGTTGTGCAACGGCTCAAATGTGGACAGATCAGTTGCAGGAAGTGATTAAGTTTCATGATTTTGAGAGCGACTTGGTTGTGCACTGGTCGCTCACTGTGGAGTGCCAACTCAGCAGGCGCCGGGCCCTGTGGTCGTGTGAGCCTGGGTCAGAAGGAAACCGGGCATTTCTGCATCCCAGCATTAATCATCCCATATGCGATGGAGCAGGTGTAAGAAGGCCCCCATCGCTATTACTGGGGTATGTCCAGTGACGGGGTTCAACCCCTGTGACGTGGCAGAGGGGTTCCTCTGAAAGTTGTGAAACACAAAAATGGATGCTGTCACTTTCGGTCAAACGATGTTGCCCTGGCAAATGGCAAATGAGCTCACTTATCTCGTTTTTTTTCATATTTCAACAGGAGAGCCTAGAGGGGTGAACACAACTCATCTCAGACCGCCGCATTGCAGGCAGAAACAAGTTTGAGTTCTGTGAGTGAAAACATGAAGCACATCACTCGATAAAGCAGTGTCACGGATTAAAGGGCGATTTAAAGCTTCACATTATCTCTATGAGGATATTACATGCACCTCCTTGTTTCTCATCACGGATGACGGGATCATGAGTAATCTGCTGTTAGCCAAACGGGATTCTGTATAGATGTGTTTTGCTTGCAAATACTGAAGAGCTAGAAAAAGAGGTAACCCTAGAGTAGGTTGAAATGGCAGTAGAATACCTGCAGTCCAGTATAAGACAGCAGGAGTGGCTTGTACTACTTCCAGGAGGATGTAACAGCAGTCGCCAGATGACATTGGAACTGCAAAAGAAAAAGCTATATGGTGCAGGGATATTTTGTCAAAGGAGTGGAAAATTTACATATTGCTGAAACGGATAAACAAACAGTTGGAGGAGTAACAGGCAATAAGAAACAAAACGAAAATCAACAAAGTGAAATCACCAGATGTGATTAGTACAATTAGCACATGTTGTGATCAGACACAGCACGCGTTAAGGTACAGCAAAACAAATATTAGCATGACAAAACAAAATAAACAAGGGGTCGTTCAGCATCACTTTCATTAGCAATATCATAATACTTCACGACCATTATCATCTTCATCATCACCATCGTTGCTGTGTGATTTGGCATGGAATGACTGCTGCTAACTCTTTTCTGTGGTACTTTGTAATGCACAAAGACAACATTTGCGTCTTCTTTTTTACAGCAGCGCGTGGTCTTTCTGGAAGAATGGACGTGATCGAGCTCTTTCAGTTTTGGATCATTCCCTCCTTTTATGCCATCACTGTGATTCTGGGCATCCCACTAAATGCGCTCGCTTTGTGGGTGCTCATCCGAAAGAAGAAGTCGTCCATGTCCATCTACATGCTCAATCTGGCGGCGGGGGACTTGCTCTTCCTGCTCTTTCTACCAATAAAAATTGACTATCACTTTAGAAAAAAAATATGGATTTTGTCAGGACTTACATGCATTTTTCATATAATGTTATTCTTCATTAATTTCTATGCCAACCTCATACTGTTGGCCGTCATAAGCGTAGACAGGTATGTGGCAATTGTGCATCCACTGCGGATCTCGCGCCTGTGTCAACCCAAGGTAGCGTGGCTCCTCTGCCTGCTGTGCTGGGTCTTCAGCATGATTAATATTCTGCCTGTGACCCAAGTCAAACATTTTCTTAGCTACGACAACGTCACTGCTAACAATGGCAGTTTATTTATTGTCCAGTGCTACGAAAAATTCACTGCAGTAGATGCAGCATTCGTGATGGCGTACAGGCTTTATTTGTTCTTTGCTGTCTACCTCGCGTCCCTGGTCACAGCGTTGTTTTGCTATGGAAATGTCGTGAGAGTACTGGTCATGCAAAGAGGGCAGACAGAACTGTTAAGTAGGAAAAAGAAGATTCATGCCGCGAAAATAACAGCTGTGAGCTTAATCACCTATATTGTGTGCTTCATTCCTTACAATTCAACACACATAACAGGCTTCATACAAAGTAAAATCAATGCTTTTTCTCCGAATAGTCTTCTCACATTCCGAGATGTAGCACTTTGCCTGAGCGTGTCAAACAGCCTATTTGATCCACTTATCATCTATGTTGCCTCTTCTTCATTTCGTAATTCTATTAAAAAAATGTTAAAATGCAGGGAGCCTGTCTCAAGGGTGGCAGCCATGACCGATTAGTACGAATTCAAATATGTCTGTAAGAGGAACTTGAGTTATGGAACTCCGGTATGAATTTCTGACTAGGGTATTTTCCTTTTGGAAGAAAATCTGTTTGTTTTGAGAGGGAGTGTGTCAACCTTATATGCTCGTGTCGTGTTAAGCTGTGTTTATATGTGTGCATCATTTAATAATGGAAGCTCAATTTACAAAGGATTTCAAGCCAAAAGTCCACCCTGTTTGACATATTGATGGCCAGGCTTGTGGACATTTAACCCAAGCATTGACATGTCCACACCTCCCTCCATGAGCAAACTGCAGCCCATACAGTACACCCAGCAGTATTCACCAAAGTGGGAGAAGCTATGGTGGGGTTCCTGAATTGCAGTTTCCCCACAATGTTTCAGCCACTGTTCTACCTGTAAGATTCATGGCAATCCACACCTGGGTAGTGAGTCAGCACGCTAATCTATGCTATTCATAAAGCATTGCTCCATGTCCACTCTGCCACAATGTACTGAAAACTCCACCTCAAAACATGCTTCCCTGATCCTCCCAGAAATTAATGCACAGCGATTCCAATCTGGAAATTGAAAAAAAAAAATTCTAACAGAAACCAGTCTAGTATGTGTACCAAAAGTTCCCTGCTGAAGAACTGCATTTTTGTCATCTAAAAACTAAACTTTTAACTATTATTTTATTTTACGAGGTAAGGCCCACTGAGCGAAATAGCTCTTTTTCAGAAGCAACCTGCCCACAAGTGATAGCCCAATGAGGCGGCTTATCACGTGGATATTTATAGCAGCCAAATACTCTAAACGCATGTTGATTCTAAATGTGGAGGGAAACACCGGAGGACCTGGAGAAAAATGACATATGATAATAAATAAATGGCTCAATTGATTGATGGCGATTTAAGACAAGCAAAATGCAGTTCTTCAGGAATTGGTGGGTTTGCATCATCCATAAATATGACATATATTTGGATCCAGTGTCTGAATAACTAAATTCATCATTTTGAAGAGTCTTCTCTCTTGATATAGGTAAGTCACACACAGACACCCCGACATGATACATACAAGTATACATAATACATACACACTCATGCACACACCACACAGATCCCCAATTACCATTTGTGAGTGCTTATTAAGGCCAGCAAGAAACATGTGTTAATGCAGTATGAATGGCCTACACCACAAGTGCATGGTCATTTTTGTCTGAAAACCCAGTGAAGCTAATGTCCATGACCCCATCACCACAACACTGGGTTCACAATCGCTGTGTTGGGGGCACACAGTTGGTTAGCTACTAACTGTGCAAGAGTTAAGAGATCTGGCAGACAGAAGTGATTGCGAGGTGCGTTGACATCAGTGGCATTGGCCATGAGGTAAAGAGAGCCACACGCGTGTCCGTTTTTATATGGCAGAATCACTGTCACACTCTGGAATATCTCTGCACTTTGCAAAATCACTCTGTCTATTGAGGAACAGTTCTATTATTACAGGACAATTTTGTGTACACGACACAACTATGTGATTCTGATTGAAGACAGCCTGCTTTATGGGCTCTACTCGTGGGTAGGAATTTATGTCGTGTCCCTGCAGCATCTCCCTCGTCTTGCTCTTAGCTTAGAATTGGCTGGTGCTTTCAGAAAGCAAAAAAGCCTTGTCCATCCTGCTGGACTTGAAAACCAAGATTGACCTTTCTAGAAATGTCTCTGCGAGTGCATCCGTACAACCACCACGGCCATCTTATTGTGCCGCATATCTATTGTGAACTGCAATGATTTGGCATAGTGTACTTTAGACTTGTTTTGACTACGGAAGGGAAAACATTGCCCGTATACAAAGACACACACCATGATTCCTCGCCACGGTGGCGAGATGTTAACTACCTTGCCTCGAATGTAGGAGGTGCATGGGTTCGATCTCTGACACCTGTATATATGGAGTTTGCATGTCCTCCCCGCAGTCACGTGGATTTTTCTCCAGGTCCTCTGGTTTTTTCCTCCACATTTAGAAACATGCGTTTAGAGTATTTTACTGCTATAGATTTACAAATAACACGCCATTTATTTGAGCTATAATTTGCAGCCAGGTCTCTTCTAAGAGCTATATAGGTCAGTGGGCTTTACCTGGTAATACATATAAATAAAATATGGCCAGGTGCTATTCGTGACCACCTATTACATCCAGAATGGAAAATAATGGAGAGGTATGTCCGGCACAGGTTAGGCTACTAAATATTACTCCCATGAATACGATATATTATATTCAATTCTTTGAAATTGTAATGCATATGTATATAATTCATATATGTTTTATCTTATCATTTAAATATTTCATCTATTTTTTTTCAATTGCCGATGACTTAGTTATATACATGCATGTTTATTGTTGTTTTCTGCCAATATGCAACATTGGTGATGGGTTTTTTTCATCTGCAGCCCAGCTCTCAGATTTTCCTTGCAATAAAAACCTGCGACTTTCAATGCCTGTAGACTGAAATCATCAATTGTTAAATCGTACTATTAATATTAATTGTTGAAGGCACGGTGCCCATACACTGTTCACATATAAAAATTGTATTAAACAAAAAACGAAAAGTGCAAAACAACCACAGATCACACTTGGAATTCGCTGAGAGGTGTGAAGAGGTACACGTGGATTACAGAACACAAGAATGGTGGAGAAATAATTATGTTAACAAATGCGAGAGGGCATGGCTTGAACACGTCGATGAGTGGTGAATACTTCGTCCGTCCTTGTGGAAGAGGTACATAGATGACACGTTCGTCATCTGGCCACATGGCCGACCAGCTCTGAACTAATTCCTCAACCACATCAATTCCATACACCCAGCCATCAAATTCACCATGGAGGTGGAAAAGTATGGCAAATTACCATTCTTGGATGTTTTAATTGAAAAGAGAGCAGCTGGCTCAATGGGACACTCTGTCTACAGTAAAGCCACCCATACGGATGTCTACCTAAAACTTGACTCCCACCACAATCCATCCCAGAAGAATTCCCTCATCAAAACTCTACACCAGGGGTCCTCAAACCTTTTAAACAGGGGGCCAGTTCACTGTCCCTCAGACCGTTGGAGGGCCGAACTATAGTTAAGAAAAACTATGAACAAATTCCTATGCACACTGCATATATCTTATTTTGAAGTGAAGAAACAAAACGGGAACAAATACAATATTTAAAATGAAGAACAAGTAAAGTTAAATCAACAAACTTGCCAGTATTTCAATGGGAACTATGGGCCTGCTTTTGGCTAATGAGATGGTCAATGTCCGGTTCCATATTTGTCACTGCTAGTCGTAACAAGTGATGCAAGTGTGCATCCGTTAGTCTAGATCTGGTTGGAGATTTCAAATGTTTCATTCTGGAAAAGGTCTGTTCACAGACATAAGTGCTGCCAAAGATGGTTGCCATTTTGAGTGCATGGTTCCTGAGATGAGGATATGTCTCAGAGGGGAGAGATGCATAGCAATTATGAAGGCTGCTTGACTTGAATGCATCTTTCAGAGAGTCACAATTCTGCAGTTCAGCCAGTTCCATTTGGTAAATTGAATCCACATTTTCAATGTCAATAGAAAATGGGTTACGGAAAAGCTGTATGTCCTGTTCATGGAGATGAAGCTCTTTAAATCTAAATTGGAACTCCTTTTGCAATTTTTCCAGTGAATCCACACATGTTTTGTTTGGGATTTGCAAGCAATGGTTTTTCCGCTAACAGATTTTGAGTTGTGGGGAGATGGCAGAAGTTTTCCTCCTTAACTTGTTTGATGAGGAGGCCTAATTTTACTTCAAATGCTTTGACATGTGATTGCATATCACAGAGGAGCTTCTCCTTTCCTTGAAGTTGCACATTTAAACTGTTGAGTAGCTCTGTTACATCTGTCAGAAAGGCAAGGTGCCATTTCCATTCTGCATCATTGAGCTCTGGTACTTCTTTGTTTTTTGAAAGCAGAAAAGCTGTAATCTGTGGAAGTAAGTCATAGAAACGTTTCAAAACTCTCCCTCGACTCAGCCAACGGACTTCTGTGTGGTCCAGAACATCTTCATAGTCAACATTTAGTTCAGACAGAAATTCCTGAAATTGTCTGTGGTTTAGTGCATGAGCTCTAATGAAATTAACACAAGATACCACAATTTTCATAACAGAGTTCAACTTCAGTGATTTACTACACAGCGCTTGTTGGTGGATGAGGCAGTGTATGGCTATTGGATGAGAATGGTTATGTTTGTCCATCTCTTGGTTAATGCGAGCAATTACTCCTTTCTTAGACCCCACCATGCTAGGAGCACCATCAGTTGTCACATTAGCTAGTTTAGCCCAATTCAGCTCCAAACCATTCACAGTTTGGCAAACCTTTTCATAGATATCCTCTCCTGTAGTTGTTCCTTTGATGCTTTGCAGTGCAGAAAGCTCTTCTGTGACTTCGAAATAGTCATTCATCCCACGAATAAAAATTAGAAGTTGTGCAGAATCACGAACATCATTGCTTTCGTCGAGTGCCAAGGAAAAATAGGAAAGTTTTTTTGTGAAGTTTTGCAAATGCTGATGCAAATTGTCTCCCATTTCTTCAATCCTCCGTGTAATTGTAGGTCCTGAAAGACTCACTGTACTAAATAAATCGGCCTTCTCTGGACACATCTCTTTGGCAACAGAAAGAAGGCATTCTTTAACAAATTCTCCCTCCACGAATGGTCTGCCAGTGCATGCTATTAGCTTGGCAACTTGAAAAATTGCTCGCAGTGATGAAATATTTAGCTGCTTCTGCTTCACAAAAGTATTTTGCTGAGTTGTTAATGTATTTTTCAGTTTTAATATTTTATCTTTTCTCACTTCTCCGACCAAACAATCATATTTATCTTTATGTTGAGTTTCATAGTGTCGACGTAAATTGTATTCTTTGAACACAGACACTATATTCTGGCATATCAGACACACAGCTCTTTCCTTGTACTGCATGAAAAAGTAATCATAAGTCCACTGTTCTTTGAATATCCTACACTCCGAGTCAATGTTTCTCTTTCTTGACATCAGTTTCCTAGGGAGTCAAAATTGCTATTAGTAAAATACCAATATATATATACAGCGCTACAAAAACAATATACCAGCAATAACTTTGCCCACACAGAGACATACAGACTGCACTGCCCATCAATGCAGTCTGATTGGGGAAACTCCGCTTTTACCCCAGGCTCACACTGGTGCGGGTGCCATTAAAAAGTTAATTACACCTGCAGTTTTGTTCACAGATCGCAGTACATCCCCAGCACACAGGAATATCACTGGGAGTGGAGCCGAGGGGCAAGTGAGGGAGCTGAGGGAGGGAGAGCCAGTCAAGCGCAGCCAGGGGAGGGCTGGCAGCCTTAGGCCTGGGGGGCAAGTCCAGTCAATTGGCCCATTGAACCATTCACCAGCGCAGCCCAATGAGTGCCCACCGCCGCAGCTCAATAAGTGCCCACCGCCGCAGCTCAATCAGTGCTCACCAGCGCAGCCAAATCAGTGCTCGCCACCGCAGCCCAATCAGTGCCCACCACCGCAGCCCAATGAGTGCTCACCAGCGCAGCCCAATTAGTGCTCACCAGCGCAGCCCAATTAGTGCTCACAAGCGCAGCCCAATTAGTGACCATGGGCCGGATAAATGTCCTCGGCGGGCCGCATGTGGCCCGCGGGCCGTAGTTTGAGGACCCCTGCTCTACACCATAGAGCTCGATGTATTTCCGACCGTCATCACCTAGCCAGGGAACTGGAACACGTACACCAAGCTCTCAAGATTAATGGATATTCTGACCACAGAATCCGTAAAGTTATCACCCCAACCGTTGGGAAAGAACCATCTGAGGACCCAATCAAAACCATCATCTTGCCATACATAGCAGGGGTCACTAAAAATACGTCCAAAATCATGAGCAAACACAAGATTCGGGTTCGATTTAACACAGTACATACAATTCGTGATCTGATCTCGTCTGTGAAGGATGTGATCCCTGACATGCAATACCTCGGCGTGTACAAACTAAGCTGCGTCTGCGGCAGTAATTACATTGGGGAAACTAAGCGACATGTCTCGTGAACATAAGGCAGATCTGATGCACGGCAGGACCAATACCTCGGCCGTGGCTGACCATTGTTTTAATGCGGTGGGCTCACACGAAATTGATTTCTCGAAGACGAAGGTACTTTGCAAGCCCACTGGCTATCAACAAAGAGTCGTTCATGAAGCCATCCAGATATATAGACACACACACAATTTCAACCGAGAAGATGGGTAAAAACTGAGCAATCATTGGAAGGACGTTATTAACCAGTTTAAGTCATAACTGGCTGTGATGTTTCCATCCTACCTTCTGATGTTAGTAGCTATTTTCGACTCTCTGGTTTTACATTAACAGGTTAAATGTCTCACACTAACACAGCTACCGTCGCTCGTGTCCTCGATGTGGCGGTGGCTCTGCGATCTCACATTGAAATTCTAATCTCTCACAATATAATAGCCACCTCTGCGCCGTCATTGTGGAGGTAGCTCTCCGACTTTACATTGCCATGCAAATTTCTCACTTTTAACATCACTGGCCCCGCCCACTTCGTTTATGACCCTTGGGCTACACCCATTTCAAACCTTTTAAAACAGCCAGCCTCAGCAGCTTTCCCGCTCTTTTTTCTCCTGATGACGATTGCTTGTGTTGCGATCGAAAAGTCGTAGTTTGTTATTTTGTTATTTTCATCCTCACAAAACTGTCTCCTATAAAAAAAAAACGTATATTCCTTCGTGATCATGGACAGCGGAGAAAACCACACATTATGGTGCGCCAACCTCTTTCACCAGTGTGTTATCGATGAATGTGCCAACATTGAGAGTGAGAACCTTCTTTACATTCAACTGAATCAAAACCGCCTGCGTGTGAACAGTATGCTCATCTCTGGGACGCCGAAGGAGATGCAAACGCTCACAATGTGGTCAGAGTAGTTATTTTGCCTTCATCCTTCACAGCTCCACCAAGATACATGCATGAGAAGACTCAGGATGCCATGACGTACATCAGCCAATATGGCATGCCCCATCTCTTCCTCACTTTCACTTGAAATCCCAAATGAAAGGAGATCCAGATTTACCTTTATCCAAACCAAAGCCACCAGACAGACATGACATCTTAGCGAGGCTCTTAAAACTCTCGGTTTATGATCTCATGATGCTTATTATGACCAACGAAGGCGGCGTCTTTGGAAAGACAAGCAGTAACTTGCACACCATGGGGTGGCAAAAACGTCGTCTTCCTCATGCTCACATTTCGCTATGGATGAGGGAAACAATTCATGTAAATCACATTGACACATTTATCAGTGCTGAGCTACCTCACCCCCATCAAGTCCAAGTGTGTGTGTGTGTGTCAGTCGCTGTGTGCGTGTTAGTCGAGACTGAATCTTTATCCTTGGGGATCTTCCAGAAACAACAAAAAACCACTGCGTGTGGCCACGTGGAAGTTCACTGCGGAGGAGAGGCTGCCACTCCTCTGTCGGGAGCTGGACCAGTACTGCCTGGATCTCTGTGGTATTCAAGAGGTCCGGTGGACCGGCTCTGGCTCCTGCCACCATGAGGGGTGGACAGTCCTCTACTCGGGGCAGGAGACTGCTAAACAACAGGGGGTGGCTCTTCTTCTGAATAAAAGAATGAAGGGGGCGTGGGAGCGTGGCGGTAAGGTGTGGGAAGCTGTAAGCCCCAGGCTACTTTGGGCTCGCCTTCCCATCAACTGAAGGTGAGGAATGGTGGTCGTGGTTACTTATGCCCCCACTGAAGACGAACATCCGTGGAGGGATGCAGGCAAGGCCGATGAATCAGATTCCTTCTATGATCTCCTGTCACAGGTGCTAGCTAAAGTGGCCCCTCGGAATGGAGTCATCTTGTTGGGTGACTTCAATACCCGAGTTGGTCATGATGCTGGCATCTGGTCTGGAGTAATTGGAAGGCATGGGCCAGATCAGCTCAATAACAACGGCAGGAGGCTGATAGATTTTGTGCAGCACATGAGCTTGTAATTAAAAACACACTGTTCCGGCATTGGCGCATCCACGCCACATCATGGATGCATGCTGGGTCCAAGCAAGAACATTTTCTGGACTACATAGTGATGGAACAGCGGATGCGGGCCCATGTCCTTGACACCAGGACCTACCATGGAGCTGATCTGCCCACTGACCATCGACTTGTCATCTGTAAGATGTGCCTGCCATTATTCCACTCCGGTGGTGGGTGTACACACAGAACCCCATTCAAACCCTTAGTGGAATGGTCTCAGCTAGCTGATGAAAGTTGCAAGTGCGAATTTCATCATCACTTGCAGCTGGGGTTGACATCGTCCTCCACTCCTCCTGATGTCGAGGGTAAATGGGCGAGGTTTAGGACTGTGGCTCATGCAGCTGTAATGGCTGCTTTGGGTACACGGTCCAGACCTCCACAGAGACCCTGGCTGACAGAGGAGGTGTTCAAGCTGGCTGAGAAAAAGCGACAGGCCCACTCTCATCGGCTATAGCATCCCACGGCGGAGAAAGAGGAGGCTTTCCGCAGCCTTCGCTCGGAGGTTTGAAGAGCCGTGAGGCACTGCAAGGATGGGTAGTGGTCGCCGGTTGCTGAGGAGATGGAGCCTGCCTCAGTAGCCTGCGATCACAAATCGCTCTTTAACTCCATCAAAAAAGTAACCTGCAGCGCCACATCTATTACCATCATTAGGGGAAAAACGGTGATCCAATCTCCGACCCCCGGGAACAGGTTTGCAGATTTGCTGAGCATTTCTGTGAGGTCCTGGGGGAAGGGAAATCCCTCAGCTAGGAAAACAACGTGGGACAAAATTGGGATGACCCTGCCTCAAATATTGGAGAAGAAAGTCACCCCCTGTGAGTGGCTGGCTGAGGTGCCATCTGTTGAGGAAGTACTGAAGGCGATCCAGAGTCTGAGACCAGGAAAGGCACCGGGCAGAGATGATCTCCCAAGCGAAATCTTGAGGGAGGGTGGCGTTTGTGCACAGACTGCCCTACTTGACATCATAACAACATCATTAGACCTCCTTTGCCAGTACCAAAATATAATAATAGTATTTTTCCCTTTTTTCTGGCAGCAAATTTGAAACCTTTTTACGAGGAATTATGTGTGCATTAACCACAATACTTGTGGTCAAAATGTAAACAAAAAAACACACTGATAATATATGCATTGTCCTTGAAACTAATTGGTCCACACCAGAGACGGATTTCTTTTGAGCCTCGTCTCAATTGGTGCTAGACCAGAGGACGGATGCCCTGGTGGTCCTCCTCTTAAAGAACGGGAACCGCACAGACTGGAACAACTACAGGGGCATCTAACTCCTCAGTGTGCCGAGAAAGGTCCTGCAAGGATTATTCAACATCGCTTTGCTAGTCACGCTGAGGAGAGGCTTGTGGAGCCCCAATGCGGTTTCAGGAAGGGACGGTCCTGCACAGATGCCATATTTTCTGTCCGTCTGCTACAGCAGAGGTGTAGGGAATTCCAACAAGACCTACATCTCTGCTTTAATGACATGGTCAAGGCCTATGATACCATCAGTAGGCCTTGGCTCTGGGTTGTTCTTTGTGCTTTCGGAGTCCCTGACCCTCTGCTCACGCTCATTAAGGACCTTCATGATGGTGAGCAGGCCCGGGTAAAACTACGTGGCCGGGAGTCAGAGCCATTCCCTATACACCTTGGGGTGCGACAGGGATGTCCTCTGGCTCCAACATTATTTAACATCTATTTTGACCACGTAGTTCGTGAAGCCTTCAGTAGCTGTACCGGAGGAATTTCCATCTGGTACAGATACAATGGGAGGCTGATCGATGATCTGGTAATTGCGGCTCACTCGGAGGAGGAGTTGGAGGTGCTGCTGTTGAAACGGGAATGTGTCACTAAGAGGTGGGGCCTTACCATCAGCCCCACCAAAACGAAGCACCTGTCTGGGTATTTTGTACCATCGGGCACTCCACCACCCCAACTCCCAATCGGTGATGGGGCAGTTGTGGAGAGAGTGGAGAGTTTCCCATACCTGGGCTGTGTGCTCATGACCGGCTCCGGTTCAACAGCAGAGGTCTCACTCCAAATCAGTCAAGCGGCATTATCTTTTCATCGGTTGCATAATGCTGTGTGGAAGCTACCTGGTCTGTCGCTCCACACAAAGCTTCGAATCTTCTCGACCACAGTCATTCCCTCCCTTATCTATGCTTGCGAAACGTGGACCCCCCTAATGGAACATCTTTGGTTAGAAACATTAGGCTGGCCTGCCTATGATCAATCGTGGGTTTAACCAGGCTGGATTGTGTGAGGAGCTCACAAATCCTCGAAAGATTTGGACAAAGTCCCATTGGTGAGGTCCTCAGGCAAGCTTGGCTTGGCCATGTAGCCCGCTAAACGGGTGCGGCACGGGCTAGAGAAGAGATTGAGTGATGTGGTACAGGAGGATGTGGAGCTGAGTAGACTTGCCGATGACTGGTACCAGCGGTGTCAAGTTCGGCCTCTGTAGAGGAGGCTCATGAAGGAAGCTACTGGGCAGTTGGAGGCAGTCGCCCTCCAACAACAACAGAGGGCAGAGGAGCGATGCTCACAACAACGAGCGGAGTGCCGGGTGGCTAAAGCACAGCAAGTTTGGACGGTAGGGGGCACAGTTGGTGCATCAGCTAGTCATCTCAGTCAGTCGACCTGTGGCACCTGGGTCTGCCCCGTGATCTCCTGCCAGTGGGCGTTCGACACTGGCCTCAAGGTGCACATAGCCTGGCACAATCGTCATGGTGACCTCACCGCCACTTAGTGACGAATGGCGGTTGTTGTATAACTCTATGTGTGTGTATCTAAAGTGGATATCTGTGTGTGTGAGTCCATATGTGTGTGTGTGTATGTCGATGTGTGTGTGTACATCGATGTGTATGTGTGTGTGAGTCCATATGTGGGTGTGTTAGTCCATATGTGTGTGTAAGGCCATATGTCTGTGTGGAAGTCGATGTGTGTGTGTGAGTCGATTTGTGTGCATAACTCCATGTGTGTGTATCTAAAGTCCATGTCTGTATGTGTGAGTCCATATGTGTATGTGTGTGTAGGCCAATGTGTGTGTGAGTCTATGTATGTGTGTGTGTGTGTGAGTCGATGTGTGTGTGTGAAAGTCGATGTGTGTGTGAGTCAATATGTCTGTGTCTATATGTGTGCGTGGCTCCATATGTGTGTGTAAGTCCATGTATGTGTGTAAGTCCATGTGTGTGTGTCTTAGTCGATATGTGTGTGTGTAAGTGCATATGTGTGCTTAGGTCGATGTGTGTGTGAGAGTCTACGTATGTGTATGTGTGAGTCAATATGTGCATGCGTTAGTTGATTTGTGTGTGTAACTCCATTTGTGTGTATCTAAAGTGGATGTCTGTGTGTGTGAGTCCAGATGTATGTGTGTGTAGGGTGTGGTGTGTATGAGTTTATGTATGTGTGTGTGTGAGTCGATGTTTGTGTTTGTAAGTCGATGTGTGTGCATGGGTCCACGTGTGTGTGTAAGTCCAAGTGTGTGTATCTTAATCGACATGTGTGATGTGTGTGTGTGTAAGTCCATATGTGTGTGTAGGTCGATTTGTGAGTCTATGTATGTATGTGTGAGTCGATGTGTGTGTGTGAGTCGCTGTATGTGTGTACATCGATATGTATGTGTAACTCTATGTGTATGTATCTGAAGTCGATGTTTGTGCGTGTGAGTCCATATGTGTGTGTGTAGGGCGTTGTGTGTGTGAGTCTATGTATGTGTGTGTGAGTCAATGTTTGTGAGTGTAAGTCGATGTGTGTGCGTGGGTCCATGTGTATGTGTAAGTCCAAGTGTGTGTGTCTTAGTCGAAATGTGTTTGTGTGTAAGTCCATATGTGTGTAGGTCGATGTGTGTGTGAGTTGATGTATGTGTGTACGTTGATATGTGTGTGTAACTTCATGTGTGTGTGTGTGTGTGTCTAAAGTCGATGTCTGTGTGTGTGAGTCCATATGTGTGCGTGTGTGTAAATCGATGTGTTTGTGTGTGTGGGTCAATGTCGATGTGTGTGTCTGTCTTTTTGGCCCGGGCAACACTGGGTACTTCCCGCTAATCTAAAATAAGATAAGACTAAAATCTCGTTCCCATCCCTTATGGGATCGCGCTGTCATCATTCCAGAATCTCACCCAGAACCGGAAGAATGCTGGTGAGCAGTGAAACAACACGGACATCCAGAATAACTACCTTGATATTACTCTTTGGTTATTTCGGTAAAGTCACGTAGGTAGAAAAATAAGCAATCGTCATCAGGTGGAAAGATACAGCAGTAGAACTGCTGAACAAGAAAGGTCTGCTGAAACAAGAGGTTATATATAAGTTTGAGGTGGGTGTCACCCAAGGGTAAGTAGGCGGGGTTAGAGATTGAAAGGAGTCCCATCGCCGCACGCACGCACAACAGCTGCGTTAAAGGGAGAGATTGTCATGTTAATGTAAACGAGTTTAATGGGAAATGAGCCCCGTCGTCGCACACGAGCAACGTCGCCGCATGCACAGCAGTTGCGTTAAAGGGAGAGATTGGCATGTTAATGTAAACGAGTTTAATGGGAAGATAACATGTCTCAGAGGACCGGGCATAGCGCCACCTCGTGGGCAACAGAAGCTGCGGCGTTGGCTGCTGCACAGCGAGAGGCCAGCACATCAAAGGCAAGAGAACCACCGTAACGGTGGCCGTGCCAGGGAGACAGACAGCCAATTAAACAGCGAGAGCTACCGTTACATCGAGGCAAAATGGAGCAGCGGTGGCTATGTTAGTGAGACCTTAGTCTGTTAATGTAAAGACATTTAACAAGGTGATGTAATTCAGAGTCAGAAATAACTGCGAAACAACTGCAGACTTTACCTGGTTCATAACATCTTCCAATGATTGCTCAGTTTATACCCATCCTCTCGGTTGAAATTGTGTCTGTGTTTATATATCTGGATGGCTTCATGGACAAATCTTTGATGGTAGCCCGAAGGTTTGCAGAGTTCCTTGGTCTCGGAATAAACAATATCGCGTGAACCCACCGCGTTAAAACCATCAGATACACCAAAATATCAACAGGCTGATGTGCACATCTCCTTTATAATTGAAAACATGAAATACAAGTCACAGTGGTATTGTGACATTGCAACTAAAACAATGGTCCACATGGTAAACCAATGTAGTCTGCGCTCCCTCAACAAAAGAATAGCAAATTACACTACGCAGCTTCAATGACCCATATGGAAACAGAAGGCAGCAGACGTTTGCCTTGATGTGTTCCACAGCAACAGCATCGCAATGTAAACACTCGGAGAGTTCATACACATACGTATCTGGTGTGGTTGGGCAATACCAAACCGTTCAGCATGCAATTCACACTTTATAACCAAGCAACCGTAAATACTGTTTGTCAAACTTTTTTTTCGTGCAATCCTGCAAACATAAAAAGTACTGAAATGTTGCAACATTACCGATAGTGTAGTGTTATAAGCAATGCTTCAAACATGCCAATATTGGTCGAAGACTAACGATGTACGACTCAGACACAACTTCAAGTCAGGCCAAGATAGGCAAAATTATTTAAACAAATAACGAGAAGCCGACCATCTATCCCTGCAATCAGCTAGTCAGCCAGCGAGAAGAACGGTTTCTAATATCATATCAAGTATGATATAACATAAGGTTAACAACAACATATTAAGTGGAAATGTTCAAAATTCCAGTGTGACATAAACGTAGTTGTTGACATTAACTTCAATCTTTTCTAAGCTGAATTCTTTGTCCAGATCCTAACTTATCTGTCAATTGTCAAAATTGACAGCGAACCTGTCACATGACACGCTCGCACGCGTCCCCCCTCACACCGACGAGCCATATGTATGAACTTCTTTCACACCGTACCATGCTGATCGGAGGTGCAGAGGAAGAACAACATGCTAAGCACAAAAAGCAGTTCTAAAGAAATTAGTTTTCAATCTAGATTAAAAAGTGCATATCGACAGTATTTTCCTAATATCAGAAGGAAGAGCATTCCAGACAGACGCAGAAGCGCATCTGAAAGCATGCAATGCCAAAAGCCGCTGCGAGGATGTCCGTAGTTGGCCTGATGGTTTATGCTCTTTGACGAGATCAGCAAGGTACTGTGGTTCATTTGTGGCAAGCACTTTGTGTGTAATGAGTGCGACCTTGTAATGTATCCGTTCGGCAAACGAAAGCCAATGCAACTCAGCGAGCACTGGACGGACATGGTCGGATCTTTCAGTAACCCCATCATGACATGTGCCAAAGAATTGTATACATGCTGCAGTTTGGTAATGTTTATGCCCCAGCAATAAGTTGCAATAATCGAGCCTTGTCGATACTATGCTAAATGCCACTGTGTTGGCTGTGCCACGACTCAATAGTGGTCGAATGTATCAGTCGTGGGTTCCTCCGCCTATCACCCCAACTGACCCACGCACCCACAAGCCCTAGGGACAGGGTCCTTCCGCCCATCTTTGCTGACCATGGTAATTCAGCATAGCGGGCCGGGACTTCCTCCCTATAATTCAGTGAACTACATAATACTTGAGTTATTTTATATAAATATGTAGTTTAATAGCGCTGGCTGGTGCCCAGCAACGGCAACTGCGGTGGACAAACAGTACACACGCCGGTGAGCATATACACGGGTGTGTCGGCAGGGCGGAGGAACTAGGGCAAGGGTCATGGAATACCCCATCTGGAAGCCCCTGCAACCTGCTAGTGGGTTCGAGAAGGGAGGCGCGGCCAGGGTGGAGCCAGGCCTCGCTGGGTAGCATAAAAGGAGCTGAGAGCGGGAGCTCAAGGCTGCCGGTTCTGGGAGTGGACTCGTCTCATTCTAGCTGTCGTTTTCGCTGCCTTCATCACTGCCGTCTTCGCTAGATATTGCGCGGTCGGATAGTGGTTGTCTCGGTCAGCGCCATCAGTGTTACACGGTCGAGGGTTGTGTTTAGGCTAGGCTAAACGACTCGGGAGAGTGCGGGGGCAAACCTGTGAAGTGTGGAGGTGTTCATCTTCTTGGTTCTTTCGGTAAAGTCACGTAGAATGGAAATAATAAAATAATAAAAATTAAACATAATAAAATAATTCTCATGACGTTTCGGCCACAACGCAAGCAGCCGTCCTCAGGTGGAGAGCAGCCATCCTCAGGTGGAGAACAGGTCTGTCGAGAAGACAGAGTCATTCAGACTCTGTCTTTCAGACTCTGTCTTCTCGACATTCCTGTTCTCCACCTGAGGACGGCTGCTTGCGTTGTGGCCGAAACGTCGTGAGAATTATTTTATTATGTTTTATTTTTATTATTTTATTATTTCCATTCTACGTGACTTTACCGAAAGAACCAAGAAGATGAATCCCTGCAGTCACGAAAGCTTTAAATCGAAATGTGAAGGTGTTAATAAAGAAGGTGCCTTCT
Organism: Lampetra planeri; assembly: GCF_965212315.1. Taxonomy (NCBI): domain Eukaryota; kingdom Metazoa; phylum Chordata; class Hyperoartia; order Petromyzontiformes; family Petromyzontidae; genus Lampetra; species Lampetra planeri. The sequence goes on from NC_136110.1 coordinate 14,106,835, forward strand.
GGAAACCCTTGTCTCCGAATCACTGACACTACACATAGATAAGGTTATAGATTATTATAATAGGACCACAGAGCCTGGAAAGATTTTTCTGCTGGTTCTGGATGCCTTCCAGCGTTTGAGATGCAGTTTACATGCATTATGCTGCAATAAAAAAACGATAGGTAATTGTATGTATGTTTATGTATTTTGAACTTATTTCACACAGTATGAAGCCATACGTGCTAATCGGAGGTGCGAATTAAGCATTCAATGAGCTCACAATTAGGAGATTGCAGGTTACATGCCCCCACCCTCATTAAAAGGCCCGAGTTTAGTTGTTCCAAGAAGAAACGTCTTTTTCTTGAGACTACAGTGGTAGGCCTTTTTTGTGGAGTCCAATTGCGTTAATAACAATAATTATTAGAATTCACAGACGTTTTGTCAATTCATTTCTGGATGAAGATATGTTTGTACCACAATAAATTCATAGCCTGGGACTAAGGGCAGTCGTCCATGTTGAAAAACCGGGCCAATATCCAAAGGTTTCTTTAAAATGTATGACAAACACGCAATGTGGGTGTGACCCTATACAGTATATGTCATGCACCACCCAATAACATGACAATAATGTCCTAATGACACGTGTACTCTCTTAACACCCTTCCCAAATTGTAAACTATCTCAACCTTCAGTTTCCATTGGATGTGAATATTAAAATGACAGTACATTGTGATTGTTTTGTAAATAATGACTATTCGTACAAAATAGATAAAATGTTGCATATCAGAACTATTTTCATTTACATATGGTTTTAGATTATATACCAGTGTACATTCTACAGATTGGTAAAACTACAGATTTTTAAAATTAATTCCAATACAATACAGATGCTACAGATTGACACCAATCCAATTTTCTATATTTACACCACAAAGGATTTTATATATTTACACCATTACCAATTCATATGCACAATGACACTAATAAATTGGTAACCTCAAATTGTGGCAATTCAATAAATGGCGGAGTGGGTGAATCATTACATTCTGGTAATCTATTGTATTAAGTAAATAAGCAATGAATATTAATCGATTCGAATCACTTGTGAGTTGAAATGATGTGCATACAAGTCCCAATGGCAGTCTGTTAGATGGCCAGTTGACATTGAGCACACAATCTGATTGTGGAGGGTGGTGACACTCAAATCAGTTTGGCGGAGAGATTAACTTGGAAAAGCCTGGGCAAAGAGAAATGTAACTGAGGGGTTGAAGGATCGTTGGGGGAAATTAAGAAAACGGGTGGAAAGACAGAGAGAAAGTTCGAGAATGGTGGAGTAGCGGAACACATTCCTGCGGAGGGAGCTAGTAGGAACGTTGGGTTGCTCGGTCAATGGCCAGGGTCAACGGCGGCGTGGTGTATTCCGCAAATATGGCCAACTGTGAGGGCGGGCACAAGCCGGCGTGAGTAGGTTAAACGTTGAGTTTTATAAGGGCACCACGGGGTGACCAGCCCCTCCCAACCCAGCCCCACCCCTCCCACCCCCCACCCAGCCCCACCCTCCCCACCCAGCCCCTCCCCACCCTCCCCTCCCCACCTATCACCTCCCCACCCTCCCCACCCAGCCCTTCCCCACCCTCCTCTCTCCACCCAGCCCCAGCCCTCCCATTTTTGGATGCACGACGGACGGACGGACACAATAATCCCCTGTGGGCTGGTGTAACCAGGAGGTTCCTACCAGTATAAAAGGAGCAGGTAAGTGGAGTTTGGGGTGCCTCAATGGAATAATTTCAGAAAGTTGGTACGTGTTGCAGGTTGTACGTTTTGAAGATGAACAAAGAACGAGTTATAAGGCTTCCCGACTGTAATTCAGAAGTTTCAGAAGTTCAGAAGTGTATTTCCCAAATAAAGAACATTGAACTAAAATCCTCTTTTTAAAGGGTGACGACTGGAAAACCAACATAAAAGCATTCCACGATCACGGATGAAAAATACAATGGAATACAATACAAATGTTAGCCCAATTCTATTTTGTTGCATGTATTAGACGCAAAGAATTTCGAGGGATATATTATCTGATCCTTGTATGCTGGTTGCACCTGTATTGCAAACAGACCGCATCGCTTCATTATCCGATCCCAGAATGCTGTCAAAACCTCTGCCTTTAGTAATGTGTCCCTGAATGCCTCTTCCTTTAATTGCTGACTGGACTACTGATCGACATCACCTGCACATGTGTGTGCAACAACTCCCACAATTCTGAGTTATTTTAACCTTTGTACAGCTTTAGTATTTGTTGATATGACATTTTCCAGTCCAACTAAATTTGGTTATAAATTGATGCAAATTGCAGAAATCTTGTCATGAAAGCTGGTCCACATAGAAAGGGGCTTTAGTGAAGGAACCCTACTTAAAACCTGGTGAGTAGATCCCACACTCTAATAATACTATCATTTGTATATACCATCGCTTAAAGCCTTGCTGAAATGATCGTATAAGTTACACCTGCTGCACTTCGAGATGACCTTCAGACTGGTATTTGTGTTTCAATAGCATCTTCATTGTTAACCTTATTGGATATGTTGTTCGGGAGTTAAACATTATTAAAATTATTTTATTGTAGCTCTTTCCCAATGACAACATAAAAAGGCTGTTTTTAATCAGAGCCTCTCAAGTGTATACACTGTTATATACCGTATGTGCATAATGTTTCGTAGAAACAGAAAATACTTTATCAAGCTTATGGCGATCATGTAGATATAATTGATGTTAACATTTTCTTCCAACTCTTTGGGGCCTTGTAGGACTGTGACCTTCACTGCCACAAACATCACAAGTCACAACTGAGTGAAATTGTCCGTGTAAGATGCAAGTAGAACAAATCCGGTATGAAAAACTCTCGGGGTCCCTTACATAACGAGCTCATGGAAGTCCAAAGGCTGCAACAGCAGCTTACCAGGGCTGCTGCTGAAGCTTTTGTACATTTTCTTTCGCAATTTAAATAGCTCAAATACAGGCTAAACACAGGAACCTCTGTATGGTTTCAAGAGCAAATGTAAGAGCTTTATGTGCCATTTGAGTCGATTTAGTAGGGGATTAACAGGCTATATTGCACGTGTTATTGTGTATTGTATAATGCGTTAAATTAGGGAAAAAATGTAATCATTGTGATACATAAAGGGTTATTGTGAGTCACATCCCACACATGCTGATGCTGATTCCTGTTGAAAACTACTTTTTTAAGTGGTATGTTGCCTCGTCCAGGACTGGAATATTTAAAACTATATATTTTTTATTTTACCAGATAAGACTCATTGAGCTATGTAGCTCTTTTCGAAAGCGACCTGGCCACAAATTATAGTTCAATGAAGTGGCTTATCACGTGGAAATGTACTGTATAGCAGTCAAATACTCTAAGAGATGTTTCTAAAGTGGAGGGAAAAACTGGAGGACTCGGAGAAAAATCCACGTGACCATGGGGATAACATGCAAACGCCATATATACAGGCGTCAGGGTCAGGATCGAACCCACAACCTCATATATACCAGGCGAGGTAGTTAAAAATCTCGCCACCCCGGCACCTGAATATATCTAAGACTGAATATGTCTTAATCAACTGACCAATTTTCCATCTTCAATCAAGCCTGCGAAAGCCACTGAAAATCTTTCAAATTTAGTAAGAACAAAAAAAGGGTGGAAAATCACGTCCACAACAAAACGCTCATGTAATATGGTGGTTGTGCATACTGCCACCAAGTCCAACAAGAAGTGGTATTTCATCGCATGACTTTCAAACCTACAATCCACACACTAACATGGGCCTACACGTTTGGTGAATAATCTTTCAAATGTGCAATTTCCCGTGAGCATAGACAAAATCATCGATAAACATGAATCTTTTTGGGTCATGTGACATTAACAAGAGTTCATATTTACCTGTGGTATTGTTGTGCATCCTTATCAAAGGCATCTGCCATGTCACAGGCATGACACGTATTGTTAGCCTGGGTAACAACAGCACAAGCCTTAAGCCACATGAACGTCTTTGCAACCGGTTGTGAGGAGCAGTTAAGCATCCAGTTGCTCACACTCGATACAGCGATTTACCCGGCAATTTGTAGCAACACATTAGCGAACAATGATCGGCTGTTACAATCCTGAATGTGCCAATTAATTTATTGTTGTGCAACTTCTCGCTCAGATGTAGCCAAAACAGTTGTATAAAGTGATTAAATTGCATGATTTCGAGAGCAATTTGGTTGTACACTGATCGCTCAGTGTGGAATGCCGACTCAGCGGGGTGCACTGGGCCCTGTGGTCGTGTGAGCCTGGGTAATAAGGGAACCAGGCATTTTCTGCATCCCAGCATTAATCATCACATATGCGATGGGGCAGGTGTAAGGAGAACCCCATCGCTATTACTGGTGTAGTGTGCATAGTGTAGTGGCATAGCGCTGGCTGCTGGCAGGAAAGGGGATCTGCGGCGTACGGCAGCCCCGACGTCAGCAGGCCAAGATACACACGAAAGGGGGATCTAGGGGAAAGGTCATAGAAGGGTCACCCCAGGAACCCTCTAGTAGGTTCCGGAAAGGGGGTGTGGCCGGGGGCGGAGCGAGGCCACGCTGACAGTATAAGAGGAGCCCCTGTAGGGGACCTCGGAGCTGTTGTTGGAGTGGGATCCCCGTCATGCTACTGAAGTCCTTCATCACCGTTCTTCTCGTCGTTTTCACCATTCTTCTCGTCGATGTCTCCATCTTCATCATCTCGGGGCGCCGCTAGTCAGGCAGCCTACCAACTGTCCTGACTGAGTAGCGTCGCCGACAATAGACGGATTAATTATTAAGAGTGTTAACCCCGATGGTGCTTGTTAATACAGAAGTGCCTCCAAGTCTTATCGTCTCCCAGTTAGTCTCTACATTTGGCGTCAGAAGTGATAAACAAATTAAAATTCGTCATGTCAAAAGTGGCAAAGAGGAAGAGCCCACCGACAGTGTCCTCTGTAGATGAGGATGACGGGGATGTGATCCCCTCGACAGCCCCGGAATCCGGGACTCCGGTGATGTGTCCCGAGGCGGCGATGCCTGCGGAGCAGCAGGAGAGGGACATCGGCCCTTTGCAGCCGCCGGTCGGAGAAGGGTGGCGCAACCTCACCGGGCGCCTTGTCGCAGCGCAGCTGGTCGTCCAGCTCGGGTCTGCGGCGCCTGCCAGAGATTTTGCAGTACGAGGACAGCAGGCAGACGGCTCACCTTCCGCCACCGCACCAGAGCGGGAAACAGCGGAGTTCCAACCCGCGCAGGCGGCCACCATTTTGTCTGCCATGGGAGCGGCGCAGCAAGTGACCGCCATTTTGTAGTCTGAGCAGGAAAATTTTCCCGTCAAATTCGAGTCACCATCGGCGGCTTCTGAGGGGGCGCTGTCTCTATGGAAGCGCCTGCCTACCGTCTGCGAGTTCGTGTCAGTGGGGGGCGACTGGACGGCATTTGAGCGCCTCTTCAAAGTGGCTTGCACCCTGGTCGGGTGGTCAGATGCGGAAGCACAACAGGCTCTGCCCACGGCGATGGATGACAATTCCCTGGCGGCATTTGAGGCCATCCCCGAGGCTGACCGGAGGTGAGGGGAGGCCGAGATGCCTCTCACCTTCCCTGGCACTGGAGAGAATGCTGACGCTGGCCCAGAAGTTGGGCATCTCTCTTCCCCTCACAAAGGAGGATGACCTGTCGTCCCTAAAAGTGGTCCGCTGCATCCAAGCACACGTCAACTTTCAGCGTTGGCCCGGGGTGGCTGCCTGCATGGGACTCCCGGAGGATGCAGAGGAGCCTGTGCCGTGGGAGCCGTCTAAGGTCCACACAGGAGGAATATCGAGGGGTGACGACCGGAGCAGGAATGGCGAGAGAGGGGCCCCTTTCCAGCATGGAGGTCCATGATCACCTGCTTCAAATGCGGCCAGCCGGGCCACATCACCAGGGGGTGTCGCAACAGCACCAGATTGCTTTTCTCGCCTTCGACGTCCTCCGCCCCGCCGACATCTGCTTCTGCGGGCCCGCAGGCAAGTCGCGATGCATCAGACACCTGGCCGCAAATGTCACATCATACATCCCGGTTTTTGAGCACATCGGGTTCACAAATCGTCAGCGAGCAAAGGACTTCGGCATCGAATGGGTGGCCGTGGGACGCGGGGCGATGGAACGCGTTGGCGCACCGAGTCGTCCGCGATATTTGGGTTTGTTCAGGAGATAGAGGTGAGGGTGCTGATTGATACGGGAGCATTTTAAAGCTATTGCCACCGAGGTCTTGTTGTCTTAGCCCGGTCGCTAGTGGTTGTGTCACCACAAATGGCGGAAGTCTGGGCATTATAGGACAAATATTGGCAAAAGTCCGCGATGGGGACATTGAGTTGACAGGGCCAGTATTGTTTTCTAAGATATTGGCTGTGCCCTGTCTTTTGGGCACCGATTTTCTCGGGAGGATGCCCCTTAAGATCCTTGTTGATCAAGGTTGTATTGAATTGCTGTCGGGACAGTGGTTGGCCTTCCTATGGTCTCCGACCCGGTTGGAAAGGGCCAACACCACGGTTCAGGCCCTGCCAAAGGAAACTGTTACGGTTCCTCCAGGCGCTCACATGTTGGTTGCTTTGCGGTTGCAAAAGCAACTTGATTTGAAGGTCCCGTTTAAGGGGTCCTTTAAACCCCTTCGATCAAGGCGATTACGGGACCAGGAGCCCATTTTTCAAGTGCCAAACGTTGGGCTGGGGGCTGCGGTGGTCCAAGCCAGTAGGTGTTGGTCCACACAACAGCCGCACGCTGTGAGAAGGCCTGCACGAAGGCTGCAGAGGTCATTGCCGCGGTGGATTGGGGAGGCGAGTCGGACGGGGCTTGGATGGATGCATTGTGTGAGTAAAATTCTAAATTGTCAGAGGAACAGCGGGATGAGCTGCGTGCCTTGCTCCGAGAATTCGAGGATATTTTTAGCAAAGGGAAATTTGATATTGGCCGCACGTCACTATTGCAAGATCGCATCAACACGGGTAACGCTGCTCCAATATGGCAGAATTCGTACAGGCTCAGTCCCAAGGAGAAGGACCACGTTGGTCAGGCAGTTGACGAAATGTTGGCCACGGACATTATCTCCCTTACACCAGTCCGTGGGGGGCTCCCATTGTTTTGGTTAAAAAAATGGGATGGGAGTCTGTGCTTGTGCGTGGACTTCCGTAAATTAAATAAAGTATCTGTGGTAGACGCGTATCCGATAAATTTTGCAGGACTACTCCTTCACAGTCACCTACAGGAAGGGTATACGGCACTGAAATGCGGATGTGCTGTCCCAGTTACCACCGCGGGATCAGTGTATGTGTCTAATGGGTGCCAGCTGATGTAAACCATCCGCTGCGGAATTGCTGTGCGCTGTAGTGGCGTCTGTTGATGTACCACCACCCACAACAACTACTCCTTGTGACAACACAATTGGTCTCACGCACGCTGAATAGGGATGCCTCAGGGCGGAGGACGCCTCCTTGTTAAAGTTGTGGCGTCACGTTGGGGTGAGAGGTAGTAAAAATGTGCCAGCGGAAATGTCCCTTAAAGGCCTCCATTAAAGACTTTTGATGAGGTGGGATCAGGAGCTGCAATGTTATTTCATTGTGGTGCCAACTGCTCTGCGGAGTAAACTCACACGGACTGTCCACGTGAAATTAATGCACGTTGGAGTGCGCAAAAACCTTGCTGACACTGAAGCGTGACTGCTTTTGGCCCGGGATGACGGACGACGTTTACCACATGGTCAGAGGGCATACTGACTGCACACGCTGCAAGCCGCCGCCGAGGCAGGTCCAGCCACCGTTGCAATCCATCATGGTGTCTCGTATTAACGAGCTATTTGCTCTGGACATCCTCGGGCCGTTTCCTGCCACTCAGAGGGGAAACAAATTCCTCCTTGTCGGGGTGGAATACATGTCCCGGTTGCCGGTGGCGTGGCCGTTACCAGATCAGTTGGCCGCATCCATTGTAGACGCATTTTTACATGGGTACGTTTGGGACAAAGGGGCTCCGGAACAACTTTTTACGGACCAGTGGCGAAATATTTCTTCTAAATTGTTAAGGGAGGTGTGCGATTCCCTGGGAACTAAAAAAATCCGGACATCGCCCTACCATCCCCAGACAGACAGGATGGTGGAGTGCTTGCACAGGACCATTACGTCCATGTTGTGCCAACAGGTCAATGAGGCACAGTCGGACTGGGACTTACACATTCCCGGTGTCCTGATCGCATATAGCATGGCTCCTCATTCCTCAACAGGATTCTCCACGTTTTACCTCATGTATGGGAGGGAAAGTGACCCCCCAATGGTGGCTCAGTTGGGCATGGACCTGGGAAAAAAGAAGGCCGTTATGCCCATGCCCATGCAGGTCACGATTAGGTGGCTGACAGAGGCGTGGGAGGCGTCTCGAGGTAATTCGGCTCAACCACAGGCCGTGAATGAAATACTCGTAGGGCAATTGGAGTCCGGGACCCCATGTACCGGGGACAATGCAACCACGCATTGTCCTCAGGTGCCCCTGGGTACGTCCCCTAAATTGCACCGCCGTGGCAGGGCCCTATTGAGGTGGTTGAGGTCAAGAGGCCGGAGTGCGTGCATATATAGATTGGTCGCCGTCGCTGGTATGTGCACCCATCACGGTTGAAACCCTATATTCCACCCTATGTTGACAGTTTATCTCCACCTCCTGAGTGCCGGATGTCTGACGTGTCCGACGAGCCGAGGCAGGCAAGCCCGGAGGTTACGCCTCAAAAGAATTCGATTGTATTGTCCGCAGGATTCCAGCGCCTGACGTCCACAGACCCACTGGCAGCACCTCCGAAGGACAGACCAGGTGCGAGGGACTGGTTGCCATCTTCTTGCCAGAAGGGGGTGAGCCCGTTAGGCTATTTGCGTAGTGTCCCAGCATGCCAATTCCTGTCCCAGCTGGGGGTCTGGCGGTGAGAACCCGTACAAAGAGTGCTTCATTTCGATGTCCCACTCCCTTTTCCGTTGTCCAATTGAGTTCCGACGTCGTCTGGCGGGTGGCTGCAGACGCTAGCCGGGCTGTGACTACCAATTGATCTGGGGACCTTCCCTACGCTCACGGGCTCTGGCACGCCGGCGGTCATTGGAAATTGTTCACTTCCTTGCGGTTCAGATTCGGAGTTAAAAGTTCTTGTCTGAAATTCGTTATCCGTCCATGTTAGCTTAATTGTGTTAGCGCATTCTTGTGAGTTCCCCCTCTCCATATCTGATTGGTGTCAGCCGGGGCGGCTGTTTTTTTTTCACGGGGGGGGGGGGGGGGGGGAGCAGCCCTGACGTCTGCCGTCAAGGAGATACACGAGAGGGGGATCTAGGAGAAAGGTCATAGAAGGGGCACACCAGGAACCCGCTAGTAGGTTCCAGAAAGAAGGTGTGGCCAGGGGCGGAGCGAGGCCACACTGACAGTATAAGAGGGGCACCTGTAGGGGACCTCGGGGCTGTTGTTGGAGTGGGATCCCCGTCGCGCTGCTGAAGTCCTTTATCACCATTCTTCTCGTCGTCTTCATCATTCTTCTCGTCGTCTTCACCATTCTTCTCGTCGTGGTCTCCATCTTCACCATCTCGGGGCGCTGCTAGTCAGGCAGCCTACCAACTGTCCTGATTGAGTAGCGTCGCCGACAATAGACGGACTAATTATTTAGAGTGTTAACCCCAATGGTGCTTATTAATACAAAAGTGCCTCCAAGTCTTATCATCTCCCAGTTAGTCACTATACTGGGGTATGTCCAGGTAATGGGGTTCAACCCCTGTGATGTGACAGAGGGTTTCCTCTGGGAATTATGAAACCCAAATATGGATGCTGTCACTTACGGTCAAATGATGTTGCCCTGGCAAATGGACTCACTTTACTTGTTCCTTTCCTATATCTACAGGAGAGCGTGGAGGGGTGAATACAACTCGTCTCAGATCACCGCATTGCAAGCAGAAACAATTTTTAGTTCTGTAAGTGACAACATGGCGCACATCGCTCGAGAAATCATAGTGTCACGGATTAAAGGGCGATTTTAAGCTTCACATTATCTCTATCATGATATTACATGCACCTCCTTGTTTCTCATCACGGATGATGGGATCATCAGTATTGTGATGTTCGCCAAAGTGGATTCTGTATAGATTTGTTTGTTTGCAAATACCGAAGAGCGAGAGAAAGAGGTAACCCTAGAGTAGGTTGAAGTGGCAGTAGAATACCTGCAGTCCAGTATAAGACAGCAGGAGTGGCTTGTACTTCTTCCAGGAGGATGTAACAGTAGTCGCCAGATGACATTGGAACTGCAAAAGATGAAGCTGCATGGTGCAGGGATGCTTTGTCAAAAGAGTGAAAAACATTATATATTGCTGAAAAGGATAAACAAACAGTTGGAAGAGTAACAAACAATAAGAAAAAAAACGAAAATCAACAAAGTGAAATCACTAAATGTGATTAGCACAATTAGCACATGTGGTGATCAGACACAGCACGAGTTAAGGTGCAGCATGACAAAACACAATAGACAAGGGATCATATTCTCAGGTTTTTTCGGTAAAGTCACGTAGGTAAAACATTAAAAGTAATGAAAGTAAAATAAAACAAAACAAAAATAAAAATAAAATTCACGACGTTTCGGAGGCAACACAAGTCTCCGTCATCAGGTGGGACCGTCACAGCCAGATTAGCTGCATCAAGTGAAGCAATGATTCAAAATGTAATCCCTTATAAGCAAGTTGAAGGGGGGGAGGAGAGGGGGGGGGAGTTCATCAGAATGTGGTAGCCAATGAATGGAACGTATCGGGAGGGAGGGGGGTGGGAGGGGGAGGGAGCCAACAAAACATTTGGCGACGGCTTGGACGCGGCTGCTGCGCACGCCAACACAATGGGCAGAAAGGGGGGAGGGGAGGTCTGATACACATGATAGAACAAAGGAACGAAAATGCCCATGTTTATACCAATGCAGGCTGAAAAATGAAGAGAGTACTGTTAAAAATAACTGGGGATGTTAACACTCGGTGAAGTAAATTAAAATAGTGCCTGTCAGATAAGATGGTCCATCCTGTCAGATAAGATGGTCCAAGATGGTCCATCTTATCTGACAGGCACTATTTTAATTTACTTCACCGAGTGTTAACATCCCCAGTTATTTTTAACAGTACTCTCTTCATTTTTCAGCCTGCATTGGTATAAACATGGGCATTTTCGTTCCTTTGTTCTATCATGTGTATCAGACCTCCCCTCCCCCCTTTCTGCCCATTGTGTTGGCGTGCGCAGCAGCCGCGTCCAAGCCGTCGCCAAATGTTTTGTTGGCTCCCTCCCCCTCCCACCCCCCTCCCTCCCGATACGTTCCATTCATTGGCTACCACATTCTGATGAACTCCCCCCCCCTCTCCTCCCCCCCTTCAACTTGCTTATAAGGGATTACATTTTGAATCATTGCTTCACTTGATGCAGCTAATCTGGCTGTGACGGTCCCACCTGATGACGGAGACTTGTGTTGCCTCCGAAACGTCGTGAATTTTATTTTTATTTTTGTTTTGTTTTATTTTACTTTCATTACTTTTAATGTTTTACCTACGTGACTTTACCGAAAAAACCTGAGAATATGAATCATTGCAGTCACGAAAGCTTCAAATCTAGAGACAAGGGATCATTCAGCATCACCTTCATCAATATCATAATACTTCACGACCATCATCATCTTCATTATCACCATAGTTGCTGTGTGATTTGGCATGGAATTGTAAAGGAGAGCCGACACAAGGTTGCAAGAGGTTCGTCTTTTAATCCTTTTCTCCCATCCACACCTGTCCCCAGCCATCCCAATCTCACTCCCGCCAAAGGCCCCCTCTTCCCGCCCGTTCCCCCCTTATATCTCCTCGATTACCCCTCCCACTAACCCTCCTATTGGTGGGAATCCTTCCCCTGACACCCCTACATCACCCCCCCCCCCCCCCCCAGAGAAAAAAAACCGTCCTCGGTTCTGATTCCGCCATGGACCATTTAAGGCTCCCCATGCCTCCCCCCACTGACAGTGACGACCGCCCTTAACCCCCACACAACCATACAATGCAATATAACGCAACAAAATCAATTGAATGGCCTGCCCGGGTCTCCATCCAGAGCCAGCGTCCCGTAACAGCCCGGACATCCACAGGAAGTAGATGACCATGGCGGCCCCCTCCTTCGATGGCCCTCTCGTCGCGGTCCCTGGTTCGGTGGCGCCAGTGTCTCTCCGGCCCCCGCGGCCCCCGGTCGTGCCGCCGCTCCGTCAGGCCTCACATGGGGCGCTGTAGGTGACAAGGGAACACAAGGCACTGAACCCCCTGCCGGTCGGCGAGTGGTGGTCGGCGACCTTGGCCCGGGTAGGGATGATGATGATGATGATGATGGCGGTGACATTGGCAGTGATGATGGTGGAGATGATGGTGGAGGGATGTATGGCTTAAGGAGGGTGGGGTGTACAAACCATCGTCGCTTACCCAGTTGGACCTGGACGCACTGCGGTCGAAGTGCTTTAATGACCTCGATCGGCCCTTTCCAGGGTCGGTGCAGCTTCGGTGAGAGGCCAACCGGCACCTGAGGACAGTGTAGCCATGCCTGGTCCCCGACTTTAAAGGGCTTGGCTGTCACTGTCCTCTCCCGTATCCGTACATTACTCTCTTGGCTCGTGGCCGATGCGGCCTCGGCTGCTTGGCGGGCCTCTCTGAAATAAATGAGGGAGGCCTTTAGTGCCTTTGGCCATGCATCAGCTCTTGCAGGAATGTCCATCAGCTGCACCTCAATAGGCGGAACGGGATCCCGTCCGTACATCAAGAAAAACGGCGAGAACCCCGTTGCCACGTGCGGGGCCACCCTGTACGCCGCTAAGACCGATGGAATGTGGAGGTCCCAGTCAGAGTAGTTTTTGTCCATCACTTGGGACAGCATGGCCGCTATGGTGCAGTTAAGCTGCTCCACCATCCCATCGGTCTGGGGATGATACGGAGATGTTTGGATCCTTTTAGTGCCCAGGATAGAGCAGACGTCCTTCAATAGCCATGAGGAGAAATTCCTGCCCTGATCCGTGAGCAACTGCTTCGGTGCCCCCTTATCAAGGACATAGCCCTCCACGAAGGCATCGGCGATGGTCTGTGCCGTTTGGTCCGGGAGGGCCCACGCCATCGGCCACCTCGTGCAGTACTCGACCCCAACCAATAGGTATTTATTTCCCCGTGGCGTGACCGGCAGTCGTCCCAGGATGTCCAACACAACCAATTCGTTGACCCTGGTCACCGTGATGGGCTGTAGGGGTGCCCGGCTTACCCGGGGTGGTGGCTTCCGCCGCGCACATTCGACGCAGGTAACAACCCATCGGTGCACGTCAGCGGTCATGCCTGGCCAAAAGTTCCGACCCTGTAATGTGTACAGTGTCTTTCGCCCCACCAGGTGCAGCAGCTGGCGGCCGTGTACGTCCATGACCAATTGTTGACGCAGCGACTCCGGAACCACCAGGCATCGCCGGCGTCCTACCGGGTCCCATCGCATGAGGAGGTCCTCCCATACGATGTACTCCTCTCCCCTGTCTCTGCTGAGGCGCGTAGCGCTCGCAAGGGGGCTTCCTCCAGCTGTAGACGTCTCCAATCGTCCAAGGTCAGCCCCAGGTCGTGGTCGGTCAGCTGGACCTCACCCTGTGTGCCCTCCGCTGTGTGTACGGGAGCGATGACCGTACCCTCCGGCCTCGCCTCCTTGCAGCGTGCCCCGCCTGTGGTGCATGCACAAGGGCCCTGGGGCGCCAGCCGAGACAATGCGTCTGCGTTGGCATGTCTGGTCCCCTTGCGATGTACCAGGTGGATAGAGCGCCTACTCCTGCAGACGCTCTATCCACCTGGCCAGCTGGCCCGAAGGCTGGTCGATGCGGAGCGAATACTGCAAGGCCGCGTGGTCAGTGCGGACCGTAAATTTGCGACCATACAGGTATGGCCGGAATTGCTGCATGAAGTGAACGACTGCCAGGAATTCCCTACGTGTGATGCAGTAGCGCTGCTCCGCTGATGAAAGTACGCGACTACCGTAGGCAATAACCACCTCCCGACCCTGCTGGACTTGCGACAAGACACTGCCAATGCTCATATGGCTGGCGTCCATGTCCAGGATAAAGGAGAGGCCAAAATCCGGAAAGGCCAATGGTGGTGCATCTGTCAGACGCGAGCGCAGCTGCTGGAACGCCTCTTCCTCCAGAGGGCTCCAATAAAACCTCTGGTTCAATCTTAATTTGGAGCTTTCGTGACTGCAGGAATTACTCTTTGGTTTTTTCGGTAAAGTCACATATAAAGATAAAGTATGCTATTATTTAATTTATTATTTTATCTTTATACGTTACTTTACCGAAAGAACAAAAGAGTTTAACCTCTGGTTCTTCGCCGTCAACACGTGCAAGGGCTTCACAATGGTTGCGAAGTTGGGTACAAACCGGCAGTAGTAAAACACGAAACCGACAAACCGGCGAACCTCTGGAACCGTTGCTGGAACAGCCCAGGCCCTCATGCAGGCCGTCTTTTCCGGGTCTGTAGCCACTCTAGACTCACTGACGACGTGGCCCAAGTAGCGTACCGACGACTGCATAAGTTGGCACTTCTACGGCTTGAGCTTCAAGTTCGAGTTCCGGAACCGCAGGAATACCTGACGTAATCGGTCAATGTGTTCCTCGAATGATCGGCTGAAGACAATGACATCATCCAGGTAGATAAGGCACGTTTCCCATTGGAGGCCTGCTAAGGCCAACTCCATTAAGCGTTGGAACGTCGCCGGCGCAGTCTGGAGGCCCATAGGCAGGCAGTTTAACTTGAACAGGCCCTGTGGTATCCGGAACACTGTTTTAGGTCGGGAGTCCACGTCTAGTGGGACCTGCCAGAACCCGGACAATAAATCCAGCGTACTGAAAAACTTTGCTCTCACCAGTGCGTCCAGTGAGTCGTCGATACGTGGTAGGGGATATGCATCGGCAAGCGTGACGGCATTGAGGCGTCGGAAGTCCACACAGAATCTCAGTGACCCGTCTGACTTCTTGACTAGGACCACCGGCGCCCCCCAGGGACTCGAGGATGGAGAAATTATGTCGGCCCACAGCATCTCCTGCACCGCTTGTTGAATGTGCCCTTTTTCCATCGGGCTCATTCTATATGTGTTTTGGCGCAGGGGTGCGGCGTCTCTCGTGTTGATGTGGTGCTGCAACAGATTTGTGCGTCCTAGGTCGAACGGTCCCCGGCTGAACACGTCCGAGAACTCATGCAATAACGAGTGCAGCTGGTGTTTCTGGTCGGGCGGCAATCCCGGCTCAGGCCCCGCCAGCTGATCCATCCACGAGTCGGCCCCTCTGTCCTTGGACTGGCTGATGCTGCCTACAAGCTCGGGCTCCGTCCCGGTAGCTCCTAGTGACAAGGGACTAACGTGGGCCAGAACCGTTCCCGCCTGCACCGTCGCTGTTCTGTTGGAGGTGTTCAACACCTGAATGAACAGATGCTGGTACCTTTGGACAATAGTTTCGGCTCCCACCAGTGCATGGTGATCCGTCGCTGCTGACGCTGGAGACACCAGGATGTGAATGGACCGTATATGGGGTTCCCCCCCTTTGGAGTGCGTCGCAGCAGGGTGAATGCGCCCTTGGTACATGGTGTGGGCTCCCCCCTGGGGTGCGGGCTGGGCTCTCCATGTGGTGCAAATTGCCCCCCCTTGGTGACGTAGGATGGGCCCCCCTTGCGGTTTGGGGGGGGCCATTGTAGTGGGAGGTGGGGATTGGGGGGTGGGGCTTCCCGTGAGCCCATCCCTTCTCCCCTCCCCTTTCTTTGTCACGGGGGCGTGGGCCCCCTTCATGGTGTGGTCCCCCTGGTCCTGTCTCACTCCGCCGCAAAGCGGTGGTGAGGCGGAGCATGGAACTGCTCCACGGCGCACCGGCAATCGGGTGTGCTGCCCCAGCCCCAGGGCCATTGCCCCTGGCGACTCGCTGGCGTCGCAGGTAACTAGCGATGCCACTTCCGGTCGTGACGTCACTTCTGGCCGTGACGTCACGTCCGCCCGAGATGCCACTTCCGGCCACGACGCCACGTCCGGCCGTGACGTCACTTCCGGTCCCGACACGGTCCCCGGCCCTGGCGCGATCCCTGGCGCGGTTCCCAGCCTCGGTGCAATCCCCGCCGCGGTCCCCGGCCCCGGCGCGATCCCCGGCAGGGTCCGCAACACCACTTCCGGCCGCGACGTCACACCCGTTCGCGACGCCACTTCCGGTCGCGACGCCACTTCCGGTCGCGACGCCACTTCCAGTCGCGACGCGATCGCAGTCCGTGACGCGATCTCCGGCCCGGTCCCCGGCCCCGGGGCGATCCCCGGCACGGTCCCCGGCCCCGGCGCGATCCCCGGCGCGGTCCCCGGCCCCGGCGTGATCTCCGGCGCAGTCCCCGACGTGGTCCCCGGCGTGGTCCCCGGTCCTGGCGGGGTCCCCGGCCCCGGTGCAATCCCCCGACCAGGACAGCAGGGTCTGGGGTCCGACAACGATGGCGCCCACCCCGAGGAGGCTCCCGGTAAGGTCGCGGCGTCGGGAGTATATTTTTTCAGCCCGACCGAGAGGCCGGGTGGGACGGCATCACTCGCCTTGTTCCTGTCGGCGTTCGGCCCCGGCGGGTTCCAGGTGGCATTGGTGGCCTCCGGCTCTGTGCGGCACCCCCTCGCCACATGCCCCTCTCGACCACAACGATGGCAGACCCACGGGGTGTTCCGTCGGGGTAGAGGCGTCTGCCAGCGACGCGGCGGCTGGTCGCGCCCCTGGTCTCTCTGCTCCGCCAGCCCCCGGATCGCCACGTAGACCTCCCGCAGCGATGGCTCCGGCTCAGACGTCGGGGGTCCGTTCCCAGCTGCCCCACAGGCAGCCTGCGGCGACGGTGCCGCTGGTCCCAGTAGCGCCGCGGCAACGGCTCGGCTGTTCCCCCCCACCGCGCCAGCCACCTGGCCAACTGGTAGCGCCCGGCCCATGACCTGTTCATCGGCTTGGAGGGTCCGGCCAGCCCACAGCGAGGTGCATTCCCCCGGCGTCACCACGGGCATTTCAACGCCAGCGCGGCAAGCGTAGGCATTGGCTGCTTTCGCAGCCAGGCAAGGGAAAACCCTCCTCGCCAACACGAGCAGTGCACCCCTGTAGGCTAAAGGGGATTATCTACCCCCTCGCTGGCGGTCCTGGAACCGTTTAAAGGCGCCTTCAGCTGGGCAGTAAATCTCCCCCAAAGCCTCATAGGCCTCCTGTAGCGTACCCGTACCCGGCCGGGTACGGGTACGGGTAGCCGTTTGCGACCCTGGTGCGGCCGGGTACGGGTACGGGTAAGGAATCAAAACCCGTTTGCGACCTCTGCCGAATAGTCTTCTAACATTCCGAAATGTAGCACTTAGCCTGAGCCTTTCAAACAGCCTCTTTCATCCACTTGCACACAGCGTTGGTGTACGGTGCCTTTTCTGCAATATTTTACTGTCTTTTCTTGGATTTTATGTTTGCACATAGTCACATAGTCACTTTAAGATCTTTTCTTGTTCATGTTTTGTTTTTTGTTTGTTGCAGTTGCACCTGATTCAAGAGCCGAATGGCTCACAGGGCTATACCTAATAAATAAACTTGAACTTGAATGTTGCCTCTTCTTCATTTCGTAATTCTATGAAAAAAATATTTTAAAATGCCTGTCTCAAGGGTGGCAGCTACAACCGATTAGTACGAGTTCAAATATGTCTGTACAAGGAACTTGAGTTATGGAACTCCAGTATGAATTTCTGACTAGGGTATTCTCTTTTTTTAAGGAAATCTGTTTGGTTTGAGAGGGAGTTTGGCAACCTCATATGCTCATGTCGTGTTAAGCTGTGTTTATATGTGTACATCATTTAATAATGGAAGCTCAATTTACAAATGATTTCTAGCCACAAATCCACCCTGTTTGACATACTGATGGCCAGGCTTGTGGACATTTAATCCAAGCATTGACATGTCCACCTCCCTCCATGAGCAAACTGCATCCCATACAGTACACCAGCAGTATTCACTAACGTGGGATAAGCTATGGTAGGGTTCCTGAATTGCAGAGTTTCCCCGAAATTCGTTAGCCACTGTTCTACCTGCAAGATTCATGGCAATCCACACCTGGGTAGTGAGTGAGCACGCTAATCTATGCAATAATAAAGCATTGCTCCATATCCTATCTCTGCCACAATGTAGTGTAAACTCAACATGCTTCCCTGATCCTCCCAGACATTAATGCACAGCGATTACAATCTGGAAATTGATTTAAAAAAACAATTCTAACAGAAACCAGTGCGGGATAAAAAAGAAAAGTGTCAACAACACAAACACATGTAGTTTCTGTACGAAAAGCTCTCTGCTGAAGAACTGCATTGTTGTCATCTTATGAACTAAACTTTGAACAATTTTTTTTATTTTACTAGGATAAGCCCCACTGAGCTAAATAGCTATTTTTGAGAAGCGACCTGGCCACAAGTGTTATCACATGTTTATGCGGCTTATCATGTGGATATTTATAGCAACCAAATACTCTGTTGATGGTGACTTATGATAAATAAAATGCTCAATTGATTGATGGAGATTTAAGATAAGCAAAATGCAGTTCTTCAGGAACTGGTGGGTTTGCATCATGCATACAGCTGACAGATATTTGGATCCAGTGTCTGAATAACTCAATTCTACATTTCTCTCTTGATAGAGGTAAGTCACACACAGACACCCCGACATTATATGTATGTAGTGAGTCCAACTGAGTCGCAGACGTTATCTTGGGAGCAACACTATTTATTTTCCAACAGCACGTAACATAACACAATCTACACTCGGGTTGACGCTCCCTCTCGCTCCCTCACCGGGAGCCCGTACCGCACACTGCTTGCGGTCCTCACTGGCCGAGGTGGGGGCCGCCCACGTCCGAACGCAAGCAGTTTTCTCGGGGTCCGTTGCGATACCCGATTCGCTGACTGTGGCCCAAGTATCGAACCGATTTTTGAAGCAGATGACATTTCTGGGGCTTGAATTTCAAGTCGGCCGCACGTATCTTAACGAAAACAGCCCGCAGGCGATCCAAATGCTCATCGAATGTGCGGCCGAAAATTATGTCGTCATCCAAGTAGATTAGGCACAAATCCCACTGGAGGCCCGCCAAAACCAATTACATCAGCTTCTGAAAAGTGGCCGGCGCGGAATGAAGCCCCATCGGAAGCCAGTTAAACTCGAACACCCCTTGCGGTGTCAGAAAAGCCCGTCTTGGGCCTTGAGACCTCGTCAAGCGGCAACTGCCAAAAACCCGACAAAAGGTCCAGGGTTAAAAAGAAGCGCGCGCCTGCCAGAGTGTCCAATGAATCATCCATCTGCGACAGAAATCGACACAAAAACGCAGACTGCCATCGTGCTTCTTAACAAGGACGATCAGAGCACCCCATGGACTGGTGGACAACGAAATTATATCCGCGGCCAACATTTTATCGACCGCCGCACGAACGTGTTCCTTTTTGGCCAGACTCAGGCCACGTGACCGCTCCGCGGCCCCCGTCCACCGGTGGCCCTCCTCCAATATCATCCGGTCACATGTCAGCAGGTCAACCAGAGTATCATGCCCCAATGTAACCCTGGTTGGCTGACGCTCCCTCTTACTCCCTCACCGGAAGCCCACACCGCACACTGCTCACGGTGCCTTTGCGCTAACCAGCGCTCACCCAAGCCCTGCTAGGGCTGGTACTACACCCCATAACCCGGGCTGCCCATAATGACAACACATTATCCGCCGTGGCTTCGCAAGCCCAGGCACCATACAGTGATAACCACAGTCACTACAAATGTACGGCCGAGATCCGGAACCCCCGATTCAGGTACAAATGGAACTGGGATCCTCGAAGAAGGGATCCGCAGTGCCCACTCTAATGAAAGGCTGCGTGAGGCACGGCAAGCAGCCGTTGATAATTCGGCCAGCCGGCAAGCGGCTAACGAACGCTTGTCGAAGCACCAAGCCTTCGGGCTTCCGTGGGAAAAGGGGCAGAAAGCATGGCTTCATTGTCCCCAAGTACCTGTTGGCACTTCTCCAAAATTGCATCGCCCTTGGCAGGGCCCTGTTGAGGTCATGGAGGTCTGACGCCCACAATGTGTCTGCATTCGCTTTGGTCGCCGGCATTGGATCGTACACCCATCTAGGCTGAAAAGATATGTGCCACCTAGCAGAGGTCGCAAACGGGTTTTGATTCCTTACCCATACCCGAACCCGGCCGCACCAGGGTCGCAAACGGGTATTCCATACCCGTACCCGGCCGTACCCGTACCCTACCCGTACCCGGCCGGGTACGGGTAGGGTACGGGTATCGGATACCTCATTGCGACCTCTGGAATGAAGCCATGTTGCAGGCGCGGGTGGATTGATTCTAGGAACTTGAATTGTGAGAAGAGACAAGACGTTGGGAAATGAGTGACAAACAGTTACTCACCAGTGACTCACGGCCTACCCGTACCCGGCCGCACTAGAGTCGCAAATGGGTACCCGTACCTAGCTGGGTATGGGTAGCCGGGTATCGGGTAGGGTACGGGTATCGGGTACCCGGTTGCGACCTCTGCCACCTAGCCCTGTTGATTCATCTCCACTTCCAGAGCGGCCGGTGATTGATGCGTCCGATGCGCCAGGCCGCCCGGGCCACGACAATGCACAAGATGAATGCTCTGTGTGTGCGCCTACAGAACCTCCACGAGTAGCTCCGGGGAGCGACGCCTCTTTCTGTTGGTGCCCCGGCGACGGGCCTGCCGCCAGCTGATGCACCGCCTGTCCTGACGACCGACGCCGCACGTGGGAGCAAACCAGCGGCTTACAGGCGCTCAAGGGGCATTCGGTTCTGCTGACCAGCCACCTGGGACCATTGCCATCGGGTTCCAGCCGTCGCCATCGTAATTGGTGCATTGCTCCAAGTGATGATGGCTTTCCTAACTGCCGATCTGCCTTAACGTTCGCCTTTGGTTTCCCCGCAGATGGCTACACCTTCACACTCGCTTTGCATTGTTGTTATTGATGTTATTGGGTGATGTCTTGCTCTCCGGGTTGAACGGGGCTCTGCTTTCATATAGTTGACACTGGGGGGGGGGGGTAATATAGAGGAGTAGTATGACGACTCTGAAGGCGGAATGACGTCACGTTGGAGGGGATAATTAAGGGGGACCCCCTGACGAAAGCGGGGTCGTTGTGGGAGCCCGAGATGGTGAGCGTCTGAAGAATGTCTCTCCTGGTCGTGACTGGATGGTGTTGGCTGATCCCCTGTCCGGGTTCTATGAGTAGGAGAGCCGAAGATATAGCCAGGGGTATGGCTCAAGGAAGTCTGCAAGAGCTGGCTAAGTTACGTGGGGTGCTGCTTTCCTCGGTCGGGCGGTGTTGGCTGAACCCCCGTCCTGACTCGAGTGAGAGTCATAGCCGAGGCTAGGGACATACAGAGCCGGAGGTCTGAGTGAAGGACCGAGTGTAGGGACACCTACCTTTGGTGTGTAGTGTTATCCCTTTGTGTTAAATAAACGGCGTAAGCCCTTACCTGGATATCTGCCTACGAGTCGTCGTGCACCACACAACACTTGTATAAAGAAAATTAAACATCGAAAAGAAGCCACCCACTTATTTTTTTGTTGTATTTGCCTTTTTTTGGACGGGAAATATAATCATAATATGCCTTTGGCCTTGTGATGAATTGTTATTACAAGTGTAAATTGATTATTTTGATCAATCCAACTCGAATGAAAGGATATAACGGAGTTAGTGTTTTGGTGATGAAAATCTAAGTTTTGTAATCGTTGATAACATTTGGTGTTAATTGTGTTGGTTGTGCTGTTCATTGGGAAGGCACAGAATGGCTGACTTAGAGCTTAATTTGAAGATTGAGCTCATGGGGTGAGTAGAATGTGTTTTTTAATAGGTTACATTATATAAGAAAAAATCGTTTAATATGTTTATTGTCAGTAAAATATGACTTTCCTAATTTACATCTTAATATTATTTGATATTAAATATAGCTTTATTATTTATAATATAAGTACGTATTTCTTTTACATAGTATCAGGGACTGCAGGAAATTTAGGAGGCACTACAAATGTTTTGGGCACATCTTTGATGTGAGATATTAAAATAATTCTTGTTAATCGTTTGTTTAATAATATCTATGTTATATGTTCTTAGATATCATAATTGAGATGTAGGCGGACTTTGTGCTGAGATTGAGCTGTGATGTTGTGGCGTGGAGGGTGTTTCTGACCATTATTGCAGATACGCAACTGCCCTTCAGAAAAACACTTTTAAATAAAGTTTTGCCATTACATCAAAATATCTGGTGCTCAACTCTTGT
The DNA here is from genome assembly GCF_965212315.1 of Lampetra planeri. Lineage (NCBI taxonomy): Eukaryota > Metazoa > Chordata > Hyperoartia > Petromyzontiformes > Petromyzontidae > Lampetra > Lampetra planeri. Next base: position 14,129,212 of record NC_136110.1, read on the forward strand.
GGAGTCACCCACCGCTCTGGAGGACAAAACAGATTGCGGAGAACCTACTCATCAGGTTAACACGTAGGCTTTCACGACCAATATTCATAATATAAGATTTTTTGGATCGGATCGTGTAAATATTAATGTGTCGTTAAACCTGCCACCACCCAACAGCCAATTAGTAAGGTTTGTCACGTAAACAGAACATGCCAATTCGTCACTAGTACAGCACGCCGGTGTGTTGGAGAGCCAAGCCACAACATTTACAATCTGAGTACGACGTTTTGCCAGTAATTACAACTCGCTTCATCAGGTGACAGCCAGATTTGTGGAGAGGTCCACCTGTTTCGTTCCTTATATAGAGGCGTAGATGTGGTGACCAAACTTCTGCACTCTTGAGTCAACGTATGTTATGTTGTGCATTATGCGGGCCCATTGATCTTGTCCTTCCTGTCCATTGTGTGTATTAAAATAGCCGTACCAACGGTAATCCATATTGAAGTATGGTGGCCTGTAGAGGCATGCATTTAAACAATGTATTATTTGATTATTCACTTCCATGCACTAAGTCGGTAGCTATTCGAACGGTTAAAAGTATTTGTATTTCTTTCAATTTCGATGAATTCTCTCATTAGTCTTGGCCAGCAGAACTTCAACATCAATATCAATTGACTATCCTTGTTGGCACGCGTGCTTTCCCACTGCCGACAGTTTTTTTTTGGGAGTATTTAATATTCATTTGGTGTTATTTTAGTCTTGTGCTGAAGTCGATATGTGTTGGAGGTTGTATGCATTGAAAATAAATAAAGAACGAGTTATAAGGCTTACCCAACTGGAGTTCAGAAGTTTCAGAAGATTAGAAGTTTATTTCCCATGTAAAGCCCATAGAGCTAAGATGCTCTTTTTCAATGGCGACTCATCCGGCAAAAACAACATCAGAGCATTCCATAATAATGGATTCAAATAATGTACCTGTATTAAACAAAACAAAAATATATATCTAAATAAAGTGGAATAAATTATTGATTTTAGCCCAATTCTATTTCGTTTCATGTATCAGAAACAAAGAATTTGGAGGAAGAGATATCTGTTCATTGTATAATGCCTGCACCTGCTGTGGGGCCTGGCAAACAGGCCGTATCACTTCTTTACCCGATGCCAAAGTGCTGTTTAAACCTCTGCCTTTAGTAATGTGTCCCTGAATGCCTCTTCCTTAAATTGCTGATGACTGGACTACTGATCGACATCACCTGCACAAGTGGATGAAACAACTCCCACAATCATGAGTTATTTTAACCTTTGTACAGCTTTAGTATTTGTTTATATTACATGTTCCAGTCCCACCAAATTTGGTTATAAATTGATGCAAATAGCAGAAATCTTGACATAAATAGCTGGTACACATAGAAAACGGCTTTAGTGAAGGAGACCTCTTTAAAACCTGGTGAGTAGATCCCATATTCTATAATACTCTTGTTTGTACGTACCATCGTTTAAAGCCTGCTGAATGGATCATACAAGTTACTTCTGCTGCACTTCCGGATAACCTTCAGACTGGTATTTGTTTTGCAATGGCATCTCCATTATGAACCTTATTGAATATGTTGTTCAAAAGTTAAACATTATTAATAGTACTCCTTGTTGCCTTTTCCCAATGACAACATAACATGACTGTTTTAAATTAGTAGCCTCTGAAGTGTATGGTATATACCGTCAATCTTGATTTGAAGCTATATACCGTATTGGCATAATTTGTTGTAGAAACATAAAGCATTTTATCAAGTCAATTCTAATCCAGCTTGTGTCGATCATCTAGATATAACTGTTTACACTTTCTTTCAATTATTTTGGGTCGTGTAGGTCTGTTACAATGACACAACTGAGTGAAATTGTCCATGTAAGATGCAATTAGCACAAATCCGGTATGAAAAACTCTCGGGGTCCCTTACATCACGAGCTCATGGAAGACCAAAAGCTTACTGGAGTGATAGTGGTGAAAAGTGACATGTTATTTTGTATGGGAATGCAACAGCAGCTTCCCAGGTCACATGGCTATCATAGAAAACCACAGCAGTGCATTGTGATTGGGATTACTGAAGGTTTTGTACAATTTCTTTCGCAATGTAAATAGCTTAAATATAGATGAAACACAGTAACCTTAGTTTTCAAGAGCAATATAAGAGCTTTCTGTGCCATTTGAGTCGATTTAGCACTGGATTAAAAGGCTATATTTTACGTGTTGTAGATTGTATAATCCGTCAAAATAGGGAAACAATATAATAATTGGACAAAAATGGTAATTGTAAGTCACACCCCATATATGTTGTTGCTAAATCGGCACAGCACGGGAGACATTTATTATTCTTTAGTATTGCGATAGTATGTTCTATGTTACATCCCTTCGATAGAGCCACATGTGGTGGATTAAACCGCTCCTATAAATGCATGTTTCTAAATGTGGAGGGAAAAACAGGACCTGGACAAAAATCCACGCAACCACAGGGAGAACATGCAAACTCCAAATATACAGGCGTCAGGGACAGAATTGAACCCACGACCTCCTGTATATCAGGTTAGGTAGTTAACATCTCGCCACCACGGCACCCGAATATATTTAAGATTGAATAGGTCTTGATCAACTGTAGCAACGTTTTCCATATTTTCTTAAGCCGACGAGAACCAACGAAAAATTAAGGAAGAACAAAAAAATTACAGAAAATCGTGTCTGCAACAATGCGCTATGCAATGTGTGTGCTCCCTGGAGGTCATGTAATGTGGTGGATGTGCATACTGCCATCAAGTCCAACAAGGAGTGGAAATTAATTGCATGACTTCCAAATCTGCAATCATCACACACACCCACATGAGCATACACGTTGGGTGAAAAAGCTTTCACATTTTTTACTCATGATGTTGAATAGATGCTGAAAAGAGTCTTTAATTTATTTTTACAGTACAATTTACCTTAAGCATGCACAACATCGTCGATAAATACGAATCTCCTTAGGTAATGTGAAATTAACAAGACTTCATGATGAAGTTGCATCATTTCTAGAGCGATTTGGTTGAGCACTGATTGCTTGGTGTGAAGTGTCGACTCAACGGGGCCCTGTGGTCGTGTGAGCCTGGGTCAGAAGGAAACCGGGCATTTTCTGCATCCTAGCATTAATCATCCCATATGCGATGGGACAGATGTAAGGAGGCCCCTATCGCTATTACTGGGGTATGTCCAGGTGACGGGGTTCAACACCTGTGACGTGACAGAGGGTTTCCTCTGGAAATTATGAAACACAAATATGGATGCTGTCACTTAAGGTCAAACGATATTGCCCTGGTGAATGAGCTCACTTATCTTGTTTCTTTATTATTTGTACAGGAGAGACTGGAGGGGTGAATACAACTCATCCCAGACCACCGCATTGCAGGCAGAAACAACTTCGAGCTCTGTGAGTGACAACATGGAGCACATCACTCGAAAAAGCACAGCGTCACAGATTAAAAGGCTATTTTAAGATACACATTATCTCTATCATGCTATTGCATGCACCTCCTTGTCATCATCATGGACGATGGGATCATGAGTAATCTGATATTGGCCAAAGGGGATTCTGTATAGAAAAAAAATCTGCAAATTCTGAAGAGCTCGAGAAAGAGGTAACCCTAGAGTAGGTTGAAATGAGAGTAGAATACCTGCAGTCTAGTATAAGACAGCAGGAATGACTTGCACTACTTCCAGGATGATATAACAGCAGTCGTCAGATGATGCTGGAACTGTAAAAGATAAAGCAGTAACTTACAACATACAAATGTTGCAAGCAACAAGAAACAAAACGCAAATCAACAAATCCGATTAGTATATGTTGTGAATAGACACCGCATGCGTAAAAGTGCAGCTAAACAAATATTGGCATGACAAAAACACCACAAGAGATCATACAGCATTATCTTCCATTTTCAACGTCACAATCCTTCACGACCATCATCTTCATCATCACCATCGTTGCTGTGTAATTTGGTATGGAATGACTCCGATGCTATTTCTTTTCTGTGGTACTTTGTAATGCACAAACACGACATTTTCTTCTTGTTTACAGCACCGTGTGGTCTTTCTGGAAGAATGGACGTGATCGAGCTCCTTCAGTTTTGGATCATTCCCTCCTTTTACGCCATTACGGTGGTTCTCGGCGTCCCACTGAATGCACTCGCTCTGTGGGTGCTCAGCCGTGAGAAAAAGTCATCCATGGCCATCTACATGCTCAATCTGGCCGCGGGGGACTTGCTCTTCCTGCTCTTTCTACCGATAAAAATTGACTATCACTTCCGAAAAAAAGTATGGATTTTGTCACGACTTACATGCGTTTTTCATATCATGTTATTCTTCATAAATATCTATGCCAACCTCATACTGTTGGCGGTGATAAGCGTTGACAGGTATGTGGCAATTGTGCATCCATTGCGGATCTCGCGCCTGCGTCAACCTAAGGTAGCGTGGCTCCTCTGCCTGCTGTGCTGGGTCATCAGTATGATTAATATTCTGCCTGTGACCCACGTAAATAATTTTCTTAGCTACGACAATGTCACTACGAACAATGGAAGTTTATTGATTGTTCAGTGCTATGAAAAATTAACTGCAGAAGATTTCGCATTCGTGATAGCTTACAGGCTTTATGTGTTCTTTGCTATCTACCTCACATCCCTGTTCATAGCGTTGTTTTGCTATGGAAATGTCGTGAGAGTACTGGTCATGCAAAGAGGGCAGACAGAACTGTTAAGCAGGAAAAAGAAGATTCATGCTGTTAAAATAACAAGTGTGAGCTTAATCACCTATATTGTGTGCTTCATTCCTTACAACTCAACACACATAACAGGCTTCATACAAACTAAAATCAATGCATTTTCTCCGAATAGTCTGATAATATTTCGAGATGTAGCACTTTGCCTGAGCGCGTCAAACAGCCTCTTTGATCCACTTATCATCTATGTTGCCTCCTCCTCATTTCGTAATTCTATAAAAAAGATTTTAAAATGCAGGGACCCTGTCTCAAGGGTGGCAGCCATGACCGAATAGTGCAAGTTCAAACATGTCTGTTAGAAACTTAAGCTACAGAACTGGATGGGATATTCCTTTTTGAAGAAAATCTGTCTTGTTTGAGAGCGAATTTGGCAACCTTGTACGCTCATGTTGTGATTAGTTGTGTTTATATATGGGCATTGTTTAATCATGGAAGCTCAATTTACAAAGAATTCTGGCCACAATTCCGCCCGGTTTACATGATAGCCAGGCTTGTGGACATTCAACCCATGCACTGGCATGCCCACACCTCCCTCTATGAGCAGAATGCACCCCATACACTGCCATCATATACACAACAGAATTCACCAAAGTGGTAGAAGCTATTTTGGGGTTCCTGAATTGCAGAGTTTCCCCACAATTCATCAGCCACCATTTTACCTGCGAGATTCATGGCAATACACACCTGGGTAGTGAGTGAACACTCTAATCCATGCTGTTCATAAAACATTGTACCATGTCCACACTGGAATGGAAACGCCACCTCAAAACATGCTTCCCTGATCATCCTAGAAACGAATGCACAATGATTCCAATCTAGAAATTATGAGAAAACCAATCCGAACAGAAACAAGTGCAGGCCCAAAAACGAAAGGTGTCAACAACAAAAACACGTGTAGTGTGTGTTCAAAAATCTCTCTGCTGAAGAACGGCATAGTCATTTTATAAACTAAATTATAACCTATTTTTTCCAGGTAAGGCCCACTGAGCTGTATAGCTCTTTTTCAGAAGCGACCTGGCCATAAGTGATAACCCAATGAAGTGGTTTATCGTGTGGAAATTTATAGCAGCCGGTTATACTCTAAGATAAAAAAAAAATGTATTGCTTGATTCCTGGGGCTATGCAACCGATGAAACCTGTGGAGAATAAATTTTGACTTAAAACTTTCGTGACTGCAGGAATTCATATTCTTTGGTTCTTTCCGTGACTTTACCGAAAGAACCAAATAATTCTATGGAGAATAGGTCATCGGACTGGGCAACAACTGGTAACCTGTTCCTCCTGTTCGACGCTAAAGATCGAGGCACGCTGGAGGAACGATTCAAACCCTGACAAGTGCTTTGTGTCGTGTGCCAATCCGGATGCTGTGTACTTCCAGAATGGCTCTGGAAAATTTCCCGAACAGTCAGCACAGGCGGGTCTTGGTGCATTTTGGGTCGAAATCCCAATGATCACACCCACCCCTGTGCTACGATACAACTAGGAACCTTTTACTGAAAACATTGAGCATACCATCTCCCGGAACATTTCAAGTTTGTGCTCAAAGCGGCTCACTCACACATCCCACGGGGTTACAAGGTAGAATATACTCCATGCTGGAGTGGACAAAGCGAGTCCCTGCTCCAGGAATACACGAAGTCAGGAAACCAATAATGTGGAAAAGCTCTACTCAACTCGCTAAATGAATCCAGAAGACAAAGGTGGACAGAAGCGATAGAGTTATTAGATTTAAAGCACTCAAGCCGTAAAGCCTGGTGCCTCATGAGACACCAAGGAGCGGCACCACAACCAACAATCAAAACCGCCAACATGCCGATCAACGCCATCACCGCACAAATGCAGCTGAATGGAAAGAGCCCTACAGACTGGCACATAAGACAGCGAGTGAAGGAACAAATTTACCAATCAATAGCAGAGTTGTGCACTGACAATAGCCTTGTCATCCCCTTTCACTGAAAAGAGGTAATTGATGCCATACAATCTACCAGATCAGGAAAGGCCACATCATTAAACCGGATTTATCCAGAGTTCCTGAAACACTTTGCCCAAAAAGCTGGCTGGCCAGATTGTTTTCTGACATAATGGCCTCAGGCAAAATTACCCAAAAATGCCGACAAACGAAAGTAATTTCCATTTGTGGCACATTAGGAATGAACCACACTTTTAATAATTTCCTCGTGCAGCAAGGGAGTAAAGTGTGATTTTGTGAAAGTCCTGATGTGCTGTGCAGTACATCAATGCACGTGTGTACACCAGTCACGTGGTTAATGGCGACTCGGTTGAGGATTGCTGTGTGACACACGTGCTGTTGCATTTTACAGATTTACCACAATAAATGTGTTTGCCCTCGATTTGGAGCACCTGCCCGCGTCCTTCATTTCGAGTGTTCAACACATTCCGAAGCCTGGAAAATTACCCACAAACCAAATAACTTCCGCCCCATATCCCTACTTCGTACGGTGTACAAAGTCCTAAAGAAGATGCTATGGACCCATAAGTCACCGATTTTAGCGGAGGCTATACCAACTGAACAGCCTGGTTTCCGCCCTGGCTGCAGCACATACGACCAAATGCTGGCTCTCACCACACACAATAAAGCTGGCTACCAGCGCAAGGACATCAGAGGAGCTGCTTCCATCGACCTATGACTGAGTATGGCGGGATGGTCTCATGCTCAAGGTGTCGAAGGTCTTCAGATGCCAGCATACCCTCCGACTTCTATCATCGCTACTGTTCAACTGGCCATACCGTGTCCACCTAGGGTACACTGTCAACAGAGCCCACTTAACTCAAAAACGGGCTCCCACAAGAATCAGCGCTTGCTCCATCACTTTTTAACATATATATGTGACTTCCCTGTCACCATCAGCCGTAAATTTGGCTACGCCGGTGACCTGGCACTTGCCGTCCAAAGAAGGACCCAAACTGAAGTCCAAAACGACTTGTGCGAAGACCTCAATAAAGTAGAAGTGTAGTCAGTTCGAACTAGGTGCACAAACACGCAACTTGGAGGCAACACTATTTATTAAACGGTAAATAATATAACACTCTACATGAGGTGGTGACCACCTTCCTCAACTCACTAACACTCTGGAACACGACAGGACGACGACTCGGGACTTGACGACCGAAGATGTCTTCACCTTGGAGTACAGTACAACAGCCGCCTCGCTCTGCGTTCACACCACGCTTATATTTGGTTTGGCGTCGCTGGCTCCGCCCCGGCGTGGCTGGCTCTCTTCAGGCCACGCCTCCCTTCCCCCACCTCTGGGAGGGTCCGGATCCCTCCACCACGTGACCCCCCAGGCACCCCCTTGGGGCCCCCAGCCTTCGTACGGGCCGACACAGTAGTGACCTTTCTCTGTCACTACATCACCCCCCCCTGTATAAACACACAGCCGTCCCCGGCTGTAACACAACTGTGAAACATCGAAAAGGTGTGCCTCCGAACCAACAACATCAATAAATGACCGGCGACCGATAAGAAATACAATCACGTAATATATACCGAATCGACGAGGGTAAAAGGGAACCGCATAGAAAACGGGGAATTAACAACAATTATACATGAAAACTGGCTAACCCACTTACGCTCCAGCACAGCCCCCCCACCCGTTAGAATCACGCATGCAATGACAGTCACCCTTTAGCACCCCCCCGCCTTTCCAACGTGGCGTCACAACTAGTAGCACGCGTCGGCCATATCGGGGGGGGGAATTTCCATGTTACCACCCCACCGCCTTTCCGACGCGGCGTCACAACCAGTAGCACGCGTCGGCCATATCGGGGGGGGGAATTTCCATGTTACCACCCCACCGCCTTTCCGACGCGGCGTCACAACCAGTAGCACACGTCGGCCATATCGGTGGGATTTTAACCCAGTCTCTCTCCAAGACTCGCATCGCAGCATATAGCTGTACCGACCGAGCTGAGACCCAGTCTCTCTCCAAGACACGCATCGCAGCATATAGCTGTACCGACCGAGCTGAGACGAGCCGGTCTCTCTCGAAGACTCGCATCGCAGCATATAACTGTACCGACCGAGCTGAGACGACCCAGTCTCTCTCCAAGACTCGCATCGCAGCATATAGCTGTACCGACCGAGCTGAGACGACCCATCGTTCACTCATTGCACAACATGCACCCTAACAACTGAGGGATACAGTCCCAACGTAACATGACAACTCCACCTGAACCTTACGAATCTCCAGCCCACTGTTTCAACGCACCTCCGAGTGTCTCACTCTCCGGGCCGTCAGGTCAAGCCATCAGACACAGCATGATGGGACCACACTCTCTGAGCCGTGTGAGCGCACAGCCCACTTGGCTAGACAAGCCACGGAGTGTCTCGATCTCCGGGCTGTCAGGTCAAGCTGTCAGACAGCATGACGGGACCACACTGAGCCATGTGAGCGCACAGCCCACTTGGCTAGACAAGCCACGGAGTGTCTCGATCTCCGGGCTGTCAGGTCAAGCTGTCAAGACAGCATGACGGGACCACACTCTCTGAGCCATGTGAGCGCACAGCCCACTAGGCTAGACAAGCCACGGAGTGTCTCGATCTCCGGGCTGTCAGGTCAAGCCGTCAGACACAGCATGATGGGACCACACTCCCCGAGCCATGTGAGCGCACAGCCCACTAGGCTAGACAAGCCACGGAGTGTCTCGATCTCAGGGCTGTCAGGTCAAGCCATCAGCCATTGCATGACGGGACCACACTCTCTGAGCCATGTGAGCGCACAGCCCACTAGGCTAGACAAGCCACGGAGTGTCTCGATCTCCGGGCTGTCAGGTCAAGCCGTCAGCCATTGCATGACGGGACCACACTCTCCGAGCCATGTGAGCGCACAGCCCACTAGGCTAGACATACCACGGAGTGTTTCAATCTCCGGGCTGTCAGGTCAAGCCGTCAGCCATTGCATGACGGGACCACACTCTCCGAGCCCTGTGAGCGCACAGCCCACTAGGCTAGACATACCACGGAGTGTTTCAATCTCCGGGCTGTCAGGTCAAGCCATCAGCCATTGCATGACGGGACCACACTCTCCGAGCCCTGTGAGCGCACAGCCCACTAGGCTAGACATACCACGGAGTGTTTCAATCTCCGGGCTGTCAGGTCAAGCCGTCAGCCATAGCATGACGGGACCACAATGTTCATGTTAGACACGCAACACTCACTGGGCCATCCTGGTCAGGACCTGCGCCCCAAGATAGGTGACAACCAGCAGCACAATTCCAAATCCCTGGCAGCATGTCACCATCGCAATTTAACACCATCACAACACATACAATTTGAATTATGATCCCCCACAGAACTGATCCAATGCCGAACAGGTACGCACAATTTGTGACGATCCCGAATATTCAATGGCCACAACAATACACCTCACATCCCGTATCCGTACACATCATCTCCGAGACTCGCATTGCAGCATGCAGCTGTACCAACCGAGTGGAGAGAGCAACGCAATTTGACGGCAATTAACGGAAACGCACCCCCGATCCATATAGAACACAAGGAGCATTCCCGCACAAAAGACATCAGCTGTGCAACAACGGACAGGAACCAACCAGTGAGTTTGAAACAAACCGAACCTGTCATTTCAAAATCCCCTTCAACATTAACCATGGGACTCAGGGCATTCGAATTTTGAGAGCAAAAAAACTATACACAAACCCCAAGAATCGCCGAATTGATTAATACAGTATATGCAGTATACGAAGTTCGTACAGTAAATCGTTTGGCGCAATGCTCCATCCAGTCCCCACATGGCAACACACACAATCAATACTCCAGACAATCCGTACATAGTAAATAATCACAAGCAAGTACCCAACAGTCCCTACACTGTTAACAATTCCAAGCAAAGCTCCATACGGTCTGTACCTTGGCAACAATGACGATCAAAGTTTCTTACAGTTACATGTGACAATCACGAGCGAACCTCCATACAGTATACACAATAACAATGGCGATTTCGCAACAAAACGATGTAACAACACGAGTCATTAACACGGCAACCTACAGGATATCAACGGAGCTCAGGACACCAACACGAATTAATCATTAACTACACCCAGAAGATACCGATCTCGACGCCGCATTTAACCGTCCGCGAGGAACACAAAACCGGAGAGTCAAACTGAAAAAGTCCCTCCCAGCAATGTCTCCAACGTCGAAACCCTCTCTTCAATCACGGGCCTCTCTCGCTCTCACCACCGATGCCCTCCCCCGCTCTTCTTACTTCAATGTGGGGAGGGAGGCCCGTAATCACAGGGCTGCAGCGGCGCGCCGCCAGGCCGGCGCAGCACACAAGCCGCAAAAGGCGGGAACGCCGCCACCGCGGGAACGCTGGCACGTAAAAAAAAAATGGCGGGAACGCCGGCACGTTGAAGTGGCGGGAAACCCCCGGCATGGTGCAAATGGCGGGAACGCCGGCGCTGTGAAACTGGCGGGAACGCCGCCGCAGTGAAATGCAGGAACGCCGGCACCGCCGAAACGGCGCGAACGCCACAGCTGCGTTATCTTGCAATTTCGCCATCACTCACCAACACCCGGCCACTCCCTTGCCACCAGCAGCTGGTCGAGTTGACGAGCGACGTCGCTCCAACTCGCCGTCGATGGCGACCAGCCCGGGCTCGCAGCCTCCTCCCATGCAGGCTGCAGTCGCCCATCCCCCGGGGCACATCCCCGGGGCCCCAGACTCCGTGGTCGTCGCAGGGAGAGGCCAGGTGCAACCCACACCGTCCATCCGCACCTCCGGTTGGGTCTTGCACTCCGCTGCCAGCTTTTACACCATGGCAGCGAAGGGTACAGCTTCTTCAAATTAACCAGCGAAAGTTCGATGACCACTTCTACACCAAATGTAGTAGGTTCAAATTATGTGCACACACACGCAACTTGGAGGCAACACTATTTATTAAACGGTAAATAATATAACACTCTACATGAGGTGGTGACCACCTTCCTCAACTCACTAACACTCTGGAACACGACACAGACTGGACCAGGCAGGCAACGGCCTGCCTGGCCCAGGACGACGACTCGGGACTTGACGACCGAAGATGTCTTCACCTTGGAGTACAGTACAACAGCCGCCTCGCTCTGCGTTCACACCACGCTTATATTTGGTTTTGCGTCGCTGGCTCCGCCCCGGCGTGGCTGGCTCTCTTCAGGCCACGCCTCCCTTCCCCCACCTCTGGGAGGGTCCGGATCCCTCCACCACGTGACCCCCCAGGCACCCCCTTGGGGCCCCCAGCCTTCGTACGGGCCGACACAGTAGTGACCTTTCTCTGTCACTACAGAAGTATAATACTTCAAGTACTGTAGGCTCTACCCAAACCCAAGGAAACCTGCCGTAATATCATTCCACCTGAACAATGCAAATGCCGACCAGAAACTGGCCGTTATTTTCTGTGGCGAAGAGGTCCTGTACAAGAAGTACCCGACATACCTCGGTGTAACTCTCGACAGGGGCCGCAACTTCTCTGAAGACCTGCAGAATATTGTTGTAAAAAACAAAATCACGAGTTAATCTCGTGCATAAACTGGCCGGAACAACATGGGGAGCAAACGCAACGACGCTCCGGATGACCACCATAGCCATAGCACTAGTGTTCTCTGCAGCAGAGTATTACGCCCCAACCGGTAAAAAAGCGTGCACACGAAGCTGGTGGATACACAGCTAAATGCAGCCATGATGATCATCTCAAGGACGCAAAAGAGCACACCACTACCGTGGCTTCCAGTCCTCGCAAACATCGCTTCTCCACAGCTCCGGTGTCGCGTGTGTGAGAGTGTACCGCAAGGCCATCATAAATACAAACCTCCCAATAAACAAGTATATCTCCATACCACCACTGCACAGGGTCAAATCCAGAAAAGCTTTCTGGCAATATGCAAAGAACCTCTATTATGACAAGACCATTGAAGCACGATGGAAGGAAGCCTGGGCAAACAACAACCTGCGGCAGAAATGCATCATCAGTGACCCCACAATCCTCCAACATGGATCTGGCCCATCCGAGGAAGATCGACTTCCCAATTAGATCATTCAACGGCGATCTGAAACAAATCAACGTGGCTACTCCAGAAGCGGTCAAATCGAGATCAAATCTCAACATCAAATTGTAATCTTTTGCAATCCCCAAAAATTACATACGAAAGAATAAGAATTGCTGGCTTGATGGTAACTTAAAACAAGTAAAATTCAGTTCTTCAGGAACTGGTGGGTTTGCATAATGCATAAAGGTGAGAGATTTTAATCCAGTATCTGAACAACTCAATTCTGCATTTGAAAGAGTTTTCTCTATTGATAGAAGTAATTCACACACAGATGGCCGACATGATATGGACACAGTATACTCAATACATACACACTCATGCACAAACCACACAGATCCCCAATTACCAGGCCAGGAAGGAACATGTGTTATTGCAGAATGGATGCCCGACATCACACATGCCTAGTCATTTTTGTCTCAAACCCAATAAAGCTAATATTCATAACCCCACCATGACATTCGCTGTGTTGTGGCCACACAGTTGGTCAGCTACTAACTGTGCAAGAGGTAAGGGACCTGGCAGATAGAAGTGATTGCGAGGTGCGATGGAATCAGTGGCATTGGCCGTGATATCGTATTGTCTTTGAGCTTGACAGGTAAAGGCAGCCACACGCGTGTCCCTGTTTACATGGCAGAATCACTGTCACACTCTGGAATATCTCTACACTTTGCAAACTCACTCTGTCCGTTGAGGAACAGTTATATTATCATGGACAATTTTTCGTAAACATGATACACCTATGTGATTCGGATGGAAGACAGTCTGTTTTATGGGCTCTACTCGTGGGTGGGAATTGATGTTGTGCCACTGTGGAATCTCCCTCGCCTTGCTCCTAACTTGGAATTGGCTGGTGCCTTCAGAACGCAAAAAGCCTTGTCAATTCTGCTGGACTTGAAAACCAAGATTGATCTTTCAAGAAACGCCTCTGCACGTGCAAATTCCCACCATGCCTACATCAACCATGGCCATGTATTGTGCCGCATATCTATTGTGAACTGCAGTGGTCTGGCACTATTGTAGGGGTGTTAGAGAGAGAGCCGTTATGCATGGCAGCTTATGGGAAACAAACACAGTGGGCGGGGCTACGTGAGTGCACGGGGGGGGGTGCTCTCAACGACGTCTGCACCAGGCAGCCCGGGGCCCCACCCCTCAGCGGGGGTGGAGTATAAAGGGGGATGTGTCAGAGGGCTCGGGGCAGAATGTTAAAGCTAAACCAGTGAAGACCGAAGATCGTCTAGCTAGAGCCCTGGACTCCCCTGGGACGCCGCCCTTGTCAGGGCCGCGCAGGACCGAGCCAGTGGCGTGGTCCCGAGAACCAGAGCTAGTGCTCTGGGACTCCGGGTACCGTAGCCCGACTTACCAGTGTCGGGCCAGACAGCCTCCCCTAGCCCGTTCGTGGAGGACTAGGAGGTAGGTCAGAGATAGCTAGCAGTGTATTCCCAGCTAGCCGGGTGAGGGGGCCGATACCCCCTCTAGTATTGTATGTCCACAGTTGTGACTACTTGTACGGAATAAATACGTGTGCCTCACCAACGGTGTCCAAGAGTCATCAACGGTACTTCACTATGGTAGGAAACATTGCCTGCATATAAAGACACACCATGATTCCTCGCCACGGTGGCTAGATGTTAACTACCTCGCCTGGTATGCAGGTCGTGGGTTCGATCCAAACCTTGACGCCTGTATATATAGAGTTTGCATGTTTTCCCCGTGGTCGTGTGGATTTTTCTTCGGATCCTCCAACTTTTCCCACCATCCAGAAACACACATTTTAAGTATTTGAATGCTATAAGTTTCCACATAATACGCCACTTTATTGAGCTATCAATTGTGGCCAGGTCCATTCTGAAAAAATACCTATATAGCTCAGTGGGCTTAACCTTGTAAAATAATTTAAAAAATTAATGACCAGGTGCTGTTAGCGAGCACCTATAATATCCAGAATTGAAATTAATGGAGAGGTATTATGTCTGGCACTCCACCAGTCTGTCTTTACCGCTGCTGACAATATTTAAGGCTAGGTTAGGTTAGAGTATAGGTTAGGTTACTAAATATTATATCAACGAATACAATATATTTTTACAATATTTCATTTCATGAAATTGCAATGTATATATATACACATCTGATACACAGATATTTTGTCTAAAATTTTTAAGTCTTCATATGTTTTAACAAGTATTGTATTTTTTCGATTGCCGATTACTTAGTTATGTACATGCATGTTTGTTGTCTGCCAATATGCAACATTGGTGATTTTTTTCATCTGCAGCTCAGCTCTCGTGGCTTTTTCCTGCAATAAAGACCTTTGTTATGACTTTAAATGCCTGTAAACTTAAACAAGCAATTGATAAACCATGCTATTAATATGAATTGTTGAAGGCACGGTGCCCATACACTATTCACACGTGGGATTGTACGTGTTGCTTGATCAAACAAAAGCTGAAAAGTGCAAAACAAGCACAGATCACGCTTGGAATTCACTGAAAGGTGTGAAGAGGTACACGTGGATTAGAGAACACAATAATGTTAAGGACATAATTCTGTTTACAAATGCGAGAGGGCTTGGCTTGGACACGTCGTTACATTGAGTGGTTAATACTAGCGTTGGAGTGCCTACTTAAGGAGGGGAAGATACGCCTGGGATGAGGTCCACTGCAGAGATGAAGTGATGAAATTAGCTCATTTCCAGGAGTTATATGGATTGTTGCATGGCAGAACCATGAGAAATGGCAAGAGCTTGGGCAGGCCTTCATCCAGCAGTAGATTTATTATGGCTGATGCATATGAAACGTGAAAATAACATGCTAACACAACATGTAAACATAAAACAGTAACATTCATACTCTTTGGTTCTTTCGGAAAAGTCACGTAGGTAGAAAAATAATAGATCACGACGTGTCGATCGCAACACAAGCAATCGTCATCACGTGGGACAACTCCAGCAAGAAAAAACTGCTGAAGTAGGCGAAAAATCTGCCGTAGGACGAGGTGATATAGGCCTCGGAAGTAGGGGGGCAGAGAGAAGGGGTGAGGGAAGGAAGCAGGGCAGAAAGTGGACACCGCAGCAGCACCCGGGTCACTGGAGTAAAGTGGACCACCGCGGCAGCACTGGGGAGATCGGCTGCAGGGGGGAGAGAGAAGGGGGGGAGGAGGCAGGGCAGAAAGTGGAGCCCACAACAGCACCCGGGTCACTGGAGTAGAGATTGGAGAGAGATGCACAGAGAGAGAGAGAAAGACACACAGAGAGTCGGAAATAACAACTGACATAGGCAGGTAGGATGGAAACATCACAGTCAGTTAAGACTTTAGCTGGTTAATAACGTCCTTCCAATGATTGCTCAGTTTGTACCCATCTTCTCGGTTGAAGTTGTGTCTGTGTTTATATATCTGGATGGCTTCATGAACAATTCTAGATTTGAAGCTTTCGTGACTGCAAGGATTCATACTCTTAGTTCTTTCTGTAAAGTCACGTAGGTAAAAAAAAAATAATAAAAATAATAATAAAATCACGACGTTTCGGAGGCAACACAAGTCTCCGTCATCAGGTGGGACCGTCACAGCCAGATTTGCTGCATCAAGTGAGGCAGGGATTCAAGATGCAAGCTCTTAAATACAAGTTAAGGGGGAAGAGAGGGGGGGAGCTTATCAGAATGTGGTAGCCAATGAATGGAACGTATCGGGAGGTACCTTCGTCTTTGAAAAGTCAATTTCGTGTGTGCCCACTGCGTTAAAACAATGATCAGCAACGGCAGAGGTATTGGACCTACCGTGTTTCAGATCTGCCTTGTGTTCGCGAACGCGGTCCGAGACATGTCGTTTCGTTTCTCCAATGTAACTGCCGCCACAGCCACAACTCAGTTTGTAGACACCCGGGTATTGCATATCAGGAATCACATCCTTTACAGATGGGGATCAAATCATGGATTGTGTGTACTGTGTTGAAACGAACCTGGATCTTGTGTTTGTTTAAGATTTTGGAAAAAAAATTGGTAACCCCTGCTATGTATGGCAAAGTGATGGTATTGGTTGGATCCTCAGATGGTTGTCTCCCCATGGCTGGGGAGACAGCTTTGCGGATTGTGCGGTCAGAATATCCGTGCATCCTGAGGGCTATTATCAGAGATTTGTTCATGAAGCCATCCAGATATATAAACACAGACACAACTTCAACCGAAAAGATGGATACAAACTGAGCAATCATTGGAAGGACGTTATTAACCAGGTAAAGTCTTAACTGACTGTGATGTTTCCATCCTACCTGCCTATGTCAGCTGTTATTTCCGACTCTCTGTGTGTCTTCCTCTCTCTCTCTCTGTGCATCTTTCTCCGATCTCTACTCCAGTGACCCGGGTGCTGCTGATTACTGTGACATCATATACAAATCAGCCCCAAGCACCGTACTGAAGAAGCTTGACTCAATTTATCACTCGGCCTTAAGATTTGCATTGAACTGCCCATATAGGACTCACCACTGTGATCTCTACATTGGGTCAAACTTAACATCTCCTAATGTTCGACGGCTTGTGCACCAGATCTTATTTATTCACGATGTACTTACAAAAAATTCCGCAGACTACCTGCTGAATCTTCTCTCTGGAGGAAGGGCCTTTGCTATTGAGGCCCCCAGGGTCTGGAATGCAATTGCCAATAAACTGCAACTTGAATCACTACCTATGAGATCTTCACTCAAAACTGCTCTAGAGGAGTTGTACACCCCTAGCTGCCACTGCTATTCAGTGGCCTAAAATCAAATGTTTTCGTTCCGGATGACCGCTGCAACGTATGATCTTGTGTTTTGATTTAGTGTGCTGATCTTTAAAGGTGCATTTGAAAAAAATGTGATACTCCTACTGATGCTCCTGCTGTTGTGGAGTGACTCATGCAGCCAGCTATGGCTACAGGGTTTGGTGGTACATGTTGTTTATGTTGTTTGTTGTTTATTGTGAAATTTCGGTCACAGTTCCGATGATCACTGTTACATTGTTTTAATGGCTTTATTTTGGTGATTTCGAAATCTTTTTTTGGTTTGGCCATGTTTGTTTGTTGTAGTACGGAGTTAGGCTTTAATCTAAGTTGTCTTGTGGTTGTTGTTGTTGTTGTTTGACTTGCATCCCACTGGGAGTTTTGCACAGCGTTAGTGTACAGTGCTTTTTTTCTGGAAGACTTTGCAGTTTTTTGCTGGATTTTTCTGTTTGCGCATAGTCACATAGTCACTTTAAGATGTTTTCTTGTTCATGTTTTTGTTTTTTGTTTGTTGCGGTTGGACCCGATTCAAAAGCCGAATGGCTCACAGGGCTATACCAAATAAATGAAATGAAACTAAACTGCTGCGGGG
Organism: Lampetra planeri; assembly: GCF_965212315.1. Lineage (NCBI taxonomy): Eukaryota > Metazoa > Chordata > Hyperoartia > Petromyzontiformes > Petromyzontidae > Lampetra > Lampetra planeri. The sequence continues at coordinate 14,147,390 of NC_136110.1, forward strand.
TCCCCTTTCTGCCCCGCCTCCCCCAACCCTCCTCTCTCCCCCCCTGCAGCCGATCTCTCCAGTGCTGCCGCGGTGGTCCACTTTACTCCAGTGACCTGGGTGCTGCTGCGGGGTCCACTTTCTGCCCGGCTTCCCCCCCCCCTTCTCTCTCCCCCCCTACTGCCGAGGCCTATATAACCTCGTGCCACGGCAGATCTCTCGCCTACCTCCGCTGTTTTTTCTTGCTGTGATTGTCCCACCTGATGAAGATTGCCTGTGTTGCGATCAAAACGTCGTGATCTATTCTTTTTCTACCTACGTGACTTTAACGAAAGAACCAACGAGTATGGATTTCTGCAGTCATGAAAGCTTCAAATCAAGAGTACCATACATGGCAAAGTACATGTGGAAAATCGTCCATTCAACTTGTATACGTGCGTTTTTATATAACATAACAGGTTAAATAAATGTATGCTGTAAACACATGCATATGTAACACATGTGTAGTGCTGAACAACTTCTTCTTTTTCCGTCATCACTTTATTTGATCAAACTCAACACATTCCGCAACCAAGACTCCAGCGCGTTCTCCACTCACTCGCCGCGCTCCGCTGGCCTCGCTCGCTCCGTTCCCTCCCTCTCTTTCTCCGTCTCTTTCTCCCCCGGCTCTCCTCTCTGCTTCGCCCGTCTCGGCTTCAATCGTCTCGCTCTCCATCGGCTTCTCCGTCTCACTCCAACTGTCGCTCTCTCTCGGCTTCTCCGTCTCACTCCGACTGTCTCTCTCTCTCTCGTCTCCGTCCCACTCCAACTGTCGCTCTCTCTCAGCTTCTCCGTCTCACTCCGACTGTCTCTCCCTCTCTCGTCTCCGTCCCACTCCAACTGTCACTCTCTCTCGGCTCCTCCATCTCACTCCAACTGTCTCTCTCTCTGTTCCCGTTCCACTACTAGCCTATCCTTTCTCTCATCTCTTCTTCTCCTGCTCCACTGCTACCCTATTCTATCTCTCATATCTTCTCCGTCTCTACTGCTAACCTATTTTTATATTTCTGCTCCGACCGTCTCCGTCCAGCTCCCAGCACAACTCCCCAACTCACTCTCACGCTCCCGTATTTATCCCCGTCCTCATTAATTTCCAATTAACCGGCGTCCCCCCCACGCCCCGCGCCCGCGGCCCCCGCCGCCACCTGCTCCCATCCCCAGACTTACTGGCGCCACCTTGTCCCTGACAACAACATCTGGCCAATTCCTGCCCTGCATCCCATAATTACATAACGAGCTGTCTCTCTCCGGCCGTTGTCCCCCAGCAACACCTGCTTGTCCTGATACGACCCAACTGTCCATAACCCACACATTTTTACAATTTCACCCCTTGGCGCGTGTTAATCCACTACACATGTACTCACATTCTTCACACTGAACATATCATCAACTCTAGATTTGAAGCTTTCGTGACTGCAATGATTCATATTCTCAGGTTTTTTCGGTAAAGTCACGTAGGTAAAACATTAAAAGTAATGAAAGTAAAATAAAACAAAACAAAAATAAAAATAAAATTCACGACGTTTCGGAGGCAACACAAGTCTCCGTCATCAGGTGGGACCGTCACAGCCAGATTAGCTGCATCAAGTGAATGCAGCTAATCTGGCTGTGACGGTCCCACCTGATGACGGAGACTTGTGTTGCCTCCGAAACGTCGTGAATTTTATTTTTATTTTTGTTTTGTTTTATTTTACTTTCATTACTTTTAATGTTTTACCTACGTGACTTTACCGAAAAAACCTGAGAATATATCATCAACTGTTGCCTATTCACTGTTGGATGAAGAAGGCCTCACAGTTGTGAGTCAAGCCTCACTGAGCTATCTCAGGCGAGTGATTTCAAGAACTGATCTCAAGAACTGTTAAACTGATCTCAAGAGTGATGATTTACAAAAGAGTGTGGATAGAAAGCGGTGGCAGCCATCTCGAACTGAAAGTCAAGTTTCTTTTGTTTGACCAGGTGATAACTGTCAGGTTACGAGAGGCGAGAGCCAAGATCCTTCGTAAAGTGACCAAGATGGTACTCTACCCAGAAAAAAACAGCAAAAGCAATTAAGAGAGTTTCCATTGCAAGGTCTTAACCAAAGTAGCATTGCCTTACTGAAAATGTGTAAGGCAGAATGGAGGCTTTATAGGACGTGCCTTACTGAACATCAATTCCGAAATACAGAACTGAAAACTGTGCCATATTGTTGCGACTGCTGTTGGGTCCATCGTTGTGACATGTCAGATGCAGATGCTGTGATCTCTACCCTATCAGAATGCTTATTTGAAGTCGCTGTTTGGATCGAGCAAAACTGACTGAAACTAAACTCGGGCAAGACAGAGTACATGATTGTCGGCTCAGAATGGCGTTTGAGAGAGTGGCAGGGCCAGGTAAATCCTCCACTGATTAACGGAGCTCGCACTATCTCTGTGTCCGAAGTACATAACCTCGGTGTGCTGTTCCATCAGAGCTTGAATATGCGCTCACAGGTCGCAGCTATGGGCAGGGCAGGTTTCTACCACCTCCAAACACTCCGAGGATTGCGCCCGCTCATCTCTGCCCCAGACCTGGAATCATTAGTTCATGCCTTTGTCTTAACATGTCTGGATTATGGGAACGCCCTCTACACACAGATATACCACTGGATTTTGTGCAGAGGCCCCAGTTAGTGCAGAATGCAGATGCTCAGCAGCTCAGATGATCCGGCGAGTTAGCCATTTTGAATACGTTACGCCTACCCTCCACAGCTTGCACTGGCTACTGGCCCGCTTCAACATCCATTTGAAGGTTGCAATCCTAACCAACAAAGCAATGCATGGCGTTTTGTCCCCGACCTACAAAACTGCATCTTCCTCCAATCCTCAGGCACATACACACCCCGTTCCACGGGAACAGCAAGACAAGCCCAGGCTTTTTCACCCGGTGCTAGGGGCACGAACCTTCTAGAGCGCAGCCCCAAAAAAATTTGTAACACCCTGCGACCGAACGTCTTTCACTTCCGTGGTCTGTGCAAGACACATCTATTTAGACTTGCCTTCCCATGAAATCTAAAATAAGGTTTCTTTACTTTCTGGCCTTAATAGGTGCTTACTACTTACATTTCTTATGCTATTTGTTGTGCTTGGTTGCACTTTATATTGCTGTGGTTTTGACGGGTTTCTTTTTTCATTCCTGTTGCTCCATGCCCCCTGTACAGTTCCCGTTCTGTTGTAATTTTCACCGATGCCTATTTTATTGAAGGAGATATTGGCACATAAAATGAATATTTATTGAATACGGGTTGATAGTATATTGATACATTTGTAACGTACATGGGCACAGAGGCACTTGGTTGACAAGATGCCAACGCATATGAAAGGATAATCTCACAATGGGCCATTCAAGTTCAATGTATAAGCGTATTCTATTATTAACTGCTTTTCCAGTGCAAAGTTTAAGTAATCTAGTTTTATTAATATTCAGCATGTCGTTAATGTGATTGTCTTATGCTGCGTGCCATTCTTACAGTCTGCAAATTGTGCTGTTGGAACAGTCGGTAGTATATCAGTATAAAAAATGTAAATTTAAACAAATCGTGCTTTTTATTTGTACATGGCATCGCTATTTCTTCATCAATGTCCAGCAGACAACAATCCATAATGCATAGTGTATATTAACATCCGTTTGAATAAAATTTTAACAATGCATATTAATATTTTTAAAACTGATGGGTATGATAACAAATATACGTTCCCCAATATATCAAGACATAAAATGCTGCTAGAAAATAAAAATAAACATGTTATGGTCTATTCATGTTTTACCAGTCTACTTGGAAACCTGCAAAACATCGCACTCTCGAGTCATGTTTGGATAACTTGTATTAGCCACTCAATATAAATATTTCCGAATGTCTCCAGCGTACGCTCTAACTAAACAATTTTGCGGTTCAATTTAGGTCAGAGAAAATGAAATGTCAATGTTTGTTTTTTTTGTTGGGAAAGAAAAAAATTAAATCAGTGTTTTAATATATTTTGTACGATGTCATGTTGAAAGACAATCAGAGACCCTCCAATATAACTGTGTGCTCAGCACAATAGGCCGGTGAAATGACCCACTGGTTGCAGAGGTTCACAGTACGTATCCAGTGGTAACCTTAATTAATACTGCGGGTGTATTAACTGTAAGGATTTGTGCCATCTGCTTCACAGTGAATGTTAGCGATCCCATGACATAATTCGTAAGAGTAGGCCATTGTGTGCTGACATATAGTCCATAATTGCCAAATAAAAAAATATATCTGCAAATTACTAATTTGGAATGTATATTTGGAATATACATTGCAATAATCGCCCCTACTACTTGATAGGACCCTCTTAAAGAGAATGAATAGATAACCCTGTATGACTGTGCCCATTCAAGTGTATAGTGACTGTGATTGTCACTGTGTGGTGCCGGGCTTACGAAGCCACGGCGGATGTGTTGGCATTACGTGTAGCCCGCTTACTGGGCGTAGTACCACCAGCCCTAGCGAGGCACCACGTACAGTGTGCGGTGCGGGCTCCCGGTGAGGGAGCAAAAGAGTCAGCCAGCCAGGGTTACGTTGGGGTACGCTGGTTGACCTGCCGACACGTGACCGGATGATATTGGAGGGGGGCCACCGGTGGACGGGGGCCACTGGGCGGTCACGTGGTCTAAAAGAGCTCTCGAGGAGCCTTCGGGAAAGAGTTCGAGAAATCTAGGTGGGCAGGGCGAGAGGCGAAACCAACCCCAGCCCAGGCCGATATAACGGGCCCCGTGAGGCGCTCGAGGTTTTTCGTGTTGCTGGTGATGAAGATCCACGTCGGGTAAAAGGAGCCTCTCGCCACGCTGTCCGGGACCCAACTTGTGGTCCGGGCCGGGATAGCGAACCGTGTCTAGTTCTGCCGTAGCGTGGCTAGATGAGCATTCAACACCCAAGTGTAAGTTGTGTTATGTTATGTTGATTTATTGAAGTGTTGCTCCCAAGATAACGTCTGCGACTCAGTTGGACTCACTACGCAAGCACAAACCGACCAGGTACTCGTACACAGGGAAATATGCAGAACCCAGGGACCAAGGGTTCTGTATAATCTCATATTTCCCTAGTCTCTCCAAGTGCATTTAGCACCTGCTACATTGAGCACCAGCTAGCATCCACTCACTCTCCAGCTGAGGGGGATGTCTTAATCGATGGATCTGCTTCAGTGTTGCCACATGGTCTTCAATCTCATGTGCAAGGTCTACAGTGTGGAATACCTTGGTCAGACGGAGGGGCAGCGCCAGGCCCGTGTCATGCGGCATGTGCCACTCCACTCTGCTGCTGAACACTCCGCGGTGGCCAAGCACACCTTGGATATGGCATAAAATGTACCTCTCAAACGTGACTTGGATAACCCCAACAGCTTCATAGGATCCATGAGGAGCATTTATATGGTTTACATCACCAGGGATGGCCTGTCACCTTGCTTCATTGCTACCCATGCCTTGAGGAGCTTTTCCCAACCAAATCCCAGACAACCACCAGTGGCATTCAGTTCATAACATTTGCATGTGTGCATGCATACACGGATTGACGATTCTCAGCCTCAAACCACATCTTCAATATTCCCTTTCCCCAAAATGTATATTTCCCGCCCTCACCCTTCCTCACCACCGAAGCTTTATAAGAATGTTAATCCACGTTCATCTGTCCACATATACATATAACGAAATGTGTCATATTCCAGACTGAGCTGTACATATGACCGTTCGCCCTGTTTCTCTAAACACTTGGCCTCAGTGTGCCTATCTAGGTTGAGATGTAATGCAAGGTACTTTGAGAGTTTCACACTTGGGATGAGTACGATCTCAGTACTGTACACTGAAAATCCTCATTGGTTAAAAAGGCTGCTTTGCCCCAAGTTGCCCTACGTATTCAACAGAGCAAACCCTCAGTGGCACACATACGAAGCGGGGACTGGAATAGCCAGCTTAATAGGCTGCTCTAATACCTTGGGCTAAGGCACTCTATAAATATAAAATTACTGGTATTTATTGGGCTAGCTTGCAATCAGCTATGCACACACTAGCCTAAGAAGGCAGTGGAGTAGGGAAAGCTGAGTCTTGACAATTATTTTCGACTGTCCAATATTGGGATTTTTTTACTCCATTTTCATAAGTATTTTTCATATGGTATAAAAAGCAAGTACCCAGAGAAAACCCACACATACGAGGCACAACTGGGTTTATGAAGCCGTTTATTGTCCTGTCAAGTCCTGCTCAATGCACAGCCAAGCAGGTTTGGGAATCTCACACATAGACGATCCACAAATCTGTCTCCGCAGTGCTGGATTACAGGCCTTCAATGTATTTTCGCAGTGTAAATCCACACTTTTGCTCGTCTGACTATAGGTTTGACATCTGACCTGGTGACTTGGTGTGGCGCCCACTTACTTTTGTCATAAGTAAATCTGGTGGGCAAAGCTGATTTACACATGGCGAAATATATTTTGATGCAGTGTAAGCTATGGCCTTAAACCGAAGTTATCATTGATGTCCCCATTTCTATATATTAAGTTTCAAATTTCATTACATCAACACATTTTGGCAATTGTACCAATCAAGGGCCTTAAATAAAAGGCCATGCTTTTTTCAACATTGCTAGAATTGACAGACACCATGTCGAATATAAAAGACGAGCTTTTTTGCCCATCCAAGGACGGGTGCATATTGCAGTAAATCTGAAATATTCAATAAAAAAAATTGTTCAGCTCATGATTATTGAGGGGGGGGGGGGGGTAGCCCCATGTGGAGTGACGTTACCCACTAATGGTTATTGGAGAGGGGTGCGACATGTGGAGTGACGTCACCCACTCATGGTTATTGTGGAGGGGGGCGGAATACGTAGTGACGTCGCCCGCTGATGATTATTAATGAGGGGAGGGGTGTATCATGTGGAGTGCGCAACCTTCTTGTGCGTTCGTGTAAATTTCCACGTGGACATGAATATGAATGGGGGGGGGTCTCTTTTGCAGTGACATCATGCACGGATGTAGCACTGTGCTCGTCGATTTATTTTTTACCGTCACTTTCTGTAAAGAAACGTCATATTTGAAGCAACTTTGCGTAATAAATTATTTAATTCAGCTCGACCTTCTTCTGCATTCGTGTAAAAATCCACTCACTCATGAATATTAATAAGGGGGATGGGTGTCATGTGTAGTGACGTCACACAGGGGGTGGGCCTCATGTGGAGTGACGTCACACGTGGGACGGACAGACATTTATGTGTGATTATAGTAGGTAATTCCAAAGACACTTTCAAGCCCTAAAAATAGGAAACATTTACTTTATTTATTGCTGGGCATAGGCCGTGCCATTGCAAAGGTGCTCCAGTCACCGCAGCGCACTGCCACCACCTCGAGGCTGTGCTGGCAGAAGAATTCCACGTGCTGTGGCTCGTCCCAACTCCTGCGGGAGCCATGGCCCAGCTGGCCATGCTCCCCTGAAAGGTGAAACAACCAAAGCGTGTCGGTTATTATGCCTAAAGCATTGCCACACCTTTGGTGTTCGCTGTGGATGTACGACTTAAACACATTCTACATTTGTAATATGTTGAACGCAAATTAGCTTTGTCATAAATTACTTCCATAGGTGGTTAGCAGAGAACTTAAAAAAGACAAAATGTGCTTTGCGGACAACTTAGAATACCATTTTACAATATATGTACGTGTACTGACTAAAGACCGTGTCAATCCACTGCGGGATGGAGGTCGTTCAATTCCATGCATGTCATGAGGGTTATTTAGCATACTTCTCACGCTAATCAGTGTGATGGGTATGGTGGGGGAACATGGAAGTACAATACAAGATTGGATTTTATAGCACTGCCCAATGTTGCCCAGAATGTCCATAACAGCTAGAATGTATGTGATCTCATCAGATCAAGGAATAAGCAGCCTTGAGCTTGGTTAGTGCTTGAAAGGGTGAGCATAGCTAATGGCCTCTTTCTTGATTGGGAGAGCGAGAAGCTGCATCAGTGTGTAGTTACACACACCTGAAATTTTTTAAAATAACTGTTCCTATTACGTTTAAAAAAAACTAATTGCTAAAATCCCAACTACATGAAACAAAGCTTTATTACAGACCAAAATTTGGTCTGAGGTGTCTTACTTATCCCATTTGTGAACTAGTTTGCTACCTATAGAAGAGGTATTTAGTTATTCCTATCTTGAACATAGTCTGGCGTGCATATATTTAACGCTGTAGATGCGTACCTGAAAAGTGCCACGTTAAGCGAAAATGTGTTAAGCGAGGAATTATTATATGTACATTGCAGGGTATAAATAAACCCAATGCACATTTGCACTTTAAAATCACCCTAGTCATCCCATGATGGGACAAAGAACTGAGATGAGGGTACGCTGCGTACTGTATTACTCCACGCATAGACCCGGAATTCCCATACTGCTGAGCGGCCCAGACCAACAAAACAGTTTGTCATCGACTGCTCATGAACCGCACGCACGTTGTCGTTCAAAAAGTGTTTCCTAATAGAGGAACCGTATGATAGTGAAACACATTGTGAAAAAATGCGTTTAGCGAGGATTTTCCGTATAATTTAATATCAATATTGCTCTCTTTCAAAAGGCACAACACAATATATCAGCCTCCCAGACAGATCTGCCCAACTATCACTTCCCAATGAGTCTGAATGTTGTCAATCTTTTTTATTCCAGAGGCAAGGGCAAGCCAATTTAGATTGCATTATATACCACAATGAGATGTATTTAAGTTTACACAGTGGGGCATCCAAAACATCACATACAGACAATAAAGTAGTTATTTCTAACACGGTCGTTGTAAAAACTAATTTCCAATGTGAGGGCTGCTTTTAGCAGTGAGAACTTTGACAGCTCCTTTTCAGCAGGGCTGTCCACTCATTTGTTTATGCACTGTACAACTAAGCTGATGTTTTCTCTATGCAAGCGGAGTATGAGGTAGACATGAAATTTAATTTATGCTGATCAGTTTGTACACATGTGCAGGAGGAAATCACCGTGTACCATCAAATAATTCTAAGGATCAAGGGTACGAGAATACGAACACGTATAACAGATCAAAGTGGCTTTATTACACACATCCAATAAGATGATAAATATAATTGTAAATAAGAGCATAGCTAAAAGAATACCTTTCCTATGTTGTCCCGTGACATGCAACGAAGGTAGGAAGCTGTTGCAAATATACACACTTAATAGTAGCACAATCTGGATGAAATGGATTTCAAAGCAGTACTGATGCACATGTAAGTAAGCAAGTACACACAATCACTTACCCCATCCCCATGTGTAGAGCTTGCTACACTCTGCAACCAAAATAAACAAAGTAGAAGTTAAACCGAGTAATTTGAAATTCACGTTACGATCAGCTAGCTTGAAATTAATGGCCGTTATGCACTATTCTTGAATTCCCATATTTACACAGGAAATAATACTGCAATTACTTGTTCATACCACTGCTAGGGCCTCTACTAGTATGTTTTGGCTTCCATGCTGGCCAGATGTCTTGGAAAAGATTGGAAGTACTCACACTTTACCCCACTACACATGCCCTGGAGATATTTTGTGATGTACCCAAAGCTGGTGTGCACCCACAGCTGGTGTGCACCCACAGCTGGCGACTACCCACAGCTGGCGACTACCCACAGCTGGCGTGTACCCATAGCTGGCGTGTACCCACAGCTCGTGCTGCTGGGTGTACAGTGGGGGGGGGGGGGTTAAGAAATCTGGCCATTGTTTCAACTACCGTGCTGGGAGATCAATCATGAGACCTGTGTATTGCAAGTCCATGTTCTAACAATTATACCACGGTAGCATCCCTCACTATTAACATAACACATGGTAACTTTTATTTTGGTCCAATATCATAAGGTGTCAATACAGCATACCTAACTTGTGAATGACTTCAGAAGAGTACTGTAAATTTCTAAATAATATTTAAAAAGGAAATAGGGAAAATGTTGTAATACCTAGCTGTGCACACAACACTTTCACTATATGGCCAAATATTATATGAATTTCATGTGAACCAGAATAATAATTCTGTACTTTTTACTTCTCTGTCTCTGCATCTCTCTTCATCTTCTTCTAATAAACATGCTTGAAGTATAGCAAAGGTCTTCTCACACTATGTTTTGCGCATGGGAGTTGTTTGAATAAAATTCACCACGTTGGTCAGTTTGTGACATATTGGGGGCCAGGGCCATGTCAGGTATTACTTGCAACAGCCGATCAGGAAACAGACGCGTGTCGCCAGTTAAGAGGTGCACAAATCACCGCATCATTGCTCTTCCATAAAGGTGAACCATATATTTAAAATTATTAAGATTTACTAAAATATTTAAAATGGACAAAACATAAAAATCCTACACGGATTTGTTTGATATTTTTCATATTTAGATACACAAGTAAGCTGCAAACAAGCTTTAGTTCTGAAAACAGAATTCATGTAAAGGAAATTGCCAACTAATTGACACATGAAGTTGAGATGAAAATTACTCGTGAGGGCGACTGTGTGCCTGGACCCAGCGGCGACGGCCGATATCTCATCATCGCCGGGGAAGTCCAGCAGTGCAGGGAAGGCTTGTATTGAGATGTACTGTGTTCCCGTCTTCTGTGATTCTCCCTTTTCTCCATGAGAGGCGTCCTGTGGCTCTCGTTCTTCATCCGCTCTGCACCCATGTTGTTGTTTGTTTGCATCCGACGGTGGCACCAGTGAACAATCATTCTCCCGCCCTTGTCGAAAACAAATTAATCACAAAATGTAGACCACATAAACCTCCTGTACCTTCCACAAATTACTCTTCCACATTGCTAGAGCAAAGGCAACAAATAAAAAATTAATATCACCACCAAGTCGAGCAATACTGCTCCACCAATAATTTTAAAAGGTGGCACCTGTCAATAAGTATATGAATCTTCCAGTTGTTCAGAAGCACAAAACTTCAAATTATAATCCATGAGTCATAATAAAAATATATTGCAGTAAATCTCGTAAATATGTGTCATTAACCCACCACCACCCGACTGCCAATTAGTAAGATTTGTCACGTACTTTAGTACACCGGTATATTGGATAGTAAACCCATAACAAATACAATTTGAGTACAACATCTCATTGGCGATGACAAAACCAGCTACATCAAGCGATTAGCGAGAACTGTGAAGAAGTCTTCCTGTTGCGGTTTTAAATAGAGTAAAGGTGATGTCACCACTGTGAGACCATTAGGTGTGAAGACCAGAGGGGGGTTAATGTGGTCATATAAGTTACAATGGGTCATGTTAATCTGAGAAAATCCAGTATATATTCCTGGTTGGATTAGTCACAGCTAAAAAGCATGTGATAATGTGAATAGGCATGTAATAAAATGGTGTATTACTTAATAATATGCTTCCAAGCACCACTGAGCCTATAGCTATCAGAATGGTGCTGAAATAGTAACTCATTGCACGTTTTGTTTACGTGACAAACCATACTAATTAGCTATGTCGGGTGGTGGTGGGTTCACAACACATTTATATTTCCACGATCTAACCCCAAAAAAATTACTATGAATAATATTGTTTGTGAAAGCCTACATGTTATATAATCCATTCATTTTCTAAAGGGAAATCGCTTGAAATTTGAGCAGTGTGATATCATTTTCAGGTTGTCAACCATGTTACAAATAATCAAATGACTATAATCTATTACTGTTTCGAAAACAATTGTCCAGTGTCATGAACGTTTTAAAGAGTGCGTATGCAGGCACACTGCGTTATGCAGTGTGCCTGCTGACGTCACGCATCCCCCCCGCACCCTCCGCGTAGGCCGTCTATTAATCCAAGACAAGAATCCAAGTCCCGGGCGAAGCTGGGTAGTAAAACTAGTGATACATAAGAATAAGTGGGTCCAAAAAGCATGAAGACACTAAAATCTGTGCTAAACACTGCACACAGTTATATGCTTCTCACTTACCATGGAGATTGCATCGTTTTGGAGAGTTACTCCCCTCACCGAGACCACGTTTTGATGGCAGGCCCAGCTGTCCAGCTTCATTCCAGCCCCAAGTGTAAACATCCCCACCCCCTGCACGTTGCACCATAAGAGAACAGTCTCAACGGAAGCACTCAACAAATACACTTGTTCGTGAGAATGGGACTGTAGACAAAACCATTTCACAATTTTAGTTTCTCTATGACCATGGGACATCAGTGTTACTTGGGCATGTCAGGTGTTAAAATTATGAGCAACCCAAAGATTCCATTTCTACTACAGTTTTAACACTGATAGCAATCATTGTGAAAAACAAATGTATTAATCCAACAAAATGCCTCATGTAATCTGCTTAGGTATTCCCATGATTTTCGTGGGACTGCGGCTCTGAAAACCTTCCCAGTAGTCAGAGTTCTCCAAGGATTCGTGAACCAATCATAATATGATGTTCAAGTGGGTGCTGCCATGGTTCAGTATCTTGAGTCCTGTAGTTCCCAAGGGCCACTGGTCTCATGTGGATCTATCAAACTGTGACATACAATTAAGACAGTGCTTATGTCTCATCTATCCTGTGAACACGTGATGGAGATAAGGACCTTTCCATGTCCAGAAACAAAGTTTAACAGGATGGGTAAATATCGATTCACCTCCTCCCTATCCCCCCTCATGTGATCTATTGTTTCATAATTTACTTTTGGGTTAGGACACATAACCTTAGGTCAGAAGGCCCAACCCTAAACTCAATTAAGAATCATAATTTCAGCTATAGTTTTTTTAAGATACATTTTCAGTGTCAGTTGCCAAATTGCCATGTTATCATTTCATTTTCAGGAGAAAGGCAGTAACACGAGATGGATGAGAGCAGACAGGATAAAGGACGCATAAGAAAATAGAACGATATCAAGTGACAATGAAGAACAGCATGAGGTAGCGGTGAGTGATGGGGAGTCATGAGAAATGAAGAAGACAGCACAGGTTATCCCTTCAGTCAATAAAAGTCAATAACATTCGTACCACTTAGTGGGATTCAACAATGGTCATCCTATAAAATAACAGACCTGGGGAACGTAGAATTTCAACCAATAACTCAGGAATCTCTTTAACCCTCCCCAGCGCACAGCTAATATGCACACGCAAGACAAGCAGTGAAAATATTAAATATATCAGATATAGCAGGATGATGACTCACTGCTGAGGGCCACCGAGTGCCACCCCCCTGCCGCTACGCCCACCATGGGAAGGCCCTGCAGTCCCTCGACGGGCCGGGGGGCCGCCTCGGCCTCTGTTGTACCATGTCCTTGCTGTCCATGCCTAAGTTGGACAACACACCATCATCTCACTGTTCATTTCTAGTTTATAATTGCCCAAAATCAAGCCCGGAATCCCAACTATGCCAGCTCTGTCCTCTGACCTCTGAAACCACTTGGCCACATCCACTCGTATTATTTAAACTTGATGGGTGCGCAAAGTAGAGTTTAACAACTGTATATTTATAAAACGTGTTGGCTCAAGGCACTTAACATAGTTTAACAAGCAATAACAAAATGTAGTAAATGCATTTTGGGGGGTTGCAACTTTTCAATTTTTAAATGGATTAAATGCTCAATTTCACTTATAAAAGATAAACTTAAAGAGGAACCAATATCAGCCGAGTCATTGTGCCCAATTGAATAGTTTTCTTATATTTAACAGAGAGAATTCGTGATTTATAACACATTATAGGCGTATGAATGGAGAAACCTCGTAAATGCCAAACACAGAATGTTTACGCGCACCCTTTAGGAACAAAGTCTATAGAAACCACAACAGAACACAGTAGGCCACATGAAGCACTGCACCTAACAAGAATTTGAGAATACTGAAAAATAAATCTTTCCAAAATGGTACGTATAAACATTATTTCGTTCATTACGATACCTTTATTCGCTTATATAATTATTTTCTCTTTCGTGTGTATGCATTTCTGTTTGCCACCTTAGTCCAATTCCATGTTTCTCTTGCCATGCCAATGTGCGTCCCTCTCTCCTCCTGTGGTCCCCAATGTCCTCTATGGTTGACCCACATTTAATTATTATTTAACGTGGGCAATGTGACCATCACTTTATTTTAAATGATTGTTAACAATAGGATTGCTTCCATGCAAGGCATTGTGCACGTCACCACCAGCAGTAAAATGTAATGCTACTCGGGGAGCAACGAAAACGCCCCCTGGCGATGATTTGATGAATCGTCGCGATTCAGCTTCACAATTCGATTTAAGAATCAATACTCTCTTTTAAATTGCGTGAATGTAGCGACTCCTAGGGGCTGCAGGGATCAGGTGAACCCTCTAGAAAAAAATTATCCTTTTAATTTGATACTCAATTTAATACCCAACATTAATCACTGTCCAATGTATCATATCCTGAACAGAGAGCAGCCTCAATGCAGATAAAATAGTTCTATATTGGACAGTCATAGTTCAATATAACAGGCTTAACTCATGACCCACAGAACCAATAACACATGTGTAAATAAGAAATGTGCGTTACTGCTGCAAATTCTTTCGAGGGCATACTTTCAGTTCAAGCTTAATTTCCATCCAATCGGCTTCTCATTCCATTCTGTCTTGTAAGCTTATCTATATATATAAAAGGGAAATTTGTTATTATGTGTGTCTGTTCAAAATGTTCAGCGTACTTCCCGATACGCAAAAAACTTAAAATTTGCCATGTGGGTACTTACCAGACTGTACATCATGCAAAAATTATAAAAATAATGCATATATTTTGCACGGCAAGTGAGCTGTGACGTCACATCTGTCATGTCACCAGCGCATGCGTAGTGCTTAGCGCGCTGCGCTACGAACCCGGCGACCCGAGTTCGATTGCCGCTCAGGGCCACCACCGGTGACGATTATTTCAACCGGTCCTGGGCCTCCCTTAGGTCGACTCAGCCTCAAACGAGTAACTGCTGTGGTGTGTGAACATCGCCACTGGGCAGACAAAGGCGGCCGGGCGTGGTGAATCCAAGTCCTGGGCGAAGCCGGGTCGTAAAGCTAGTAAACTTATAAATATTTTTCCCTTCCATTCCCATAAGCTTCATTTGTGTTCCTACCCACTCCAATGAAACATTGATGAGTAACATAGTGTCACTATCTATTGTGCACGAACATGTTTAATATGTGAAACGGAAGGGTAGCGTCTCAAACATATTTGAGTTTCACTTTACAGAAATCTTTCCAACTTAAATTAGTGTAGACGTGTTTATATGTCCACAGTACCAGTGAATGATGTGTCTTGCCTTACATATCCGAATGCTATTGTCTACTGATGCTGCTAAAAATGTATATAAATCACTTGCAGCCACCTAGACCTGTTCTGTTCTTACCTGCCGGGGCCCCAACCCCAAATGGTTCCATCATCTGTGAGAAGGAGCACATGCTCGCGCCCCAGGGCCAGTTGGAGAGCCCGCACCCCTCCCGCCAGCTCAGGCAGTGGATGGAAGAAAGGAGGTCGCAGGTCAACATAACCACCGGGCACGAGAGGGAGCACTGCTTTCACAGGAACAGCAGAGTAACAAGTTCAGTTCAGTTAATTTACTAGGTATAGCCCTGTGAGCCATTCGGCTCTTGAATCGGGTGCAACCGCAACAAACAAAAACATGAACAAGAAACATCTTAAAGTGACTACGTGCAACAGAAAAATCCAGGAAAAAACAGCAGTCTTCCAGAAAAAAGCACCGTATATCAATGCTGTGTGCAAAAATCCCAGTGGGATGCAAGTCAAACAATAACAACCATAAGACAATTTCGATTAAAGTTATCAGTCTAAATTTCGATTTAAAGCTTTCGTGACTGCAGGGATTCATCTTCTTGGTTCTTTCGGTAAAGTCACGTAGAAGGGAAGTAATAAAATAATAAAAATAAAACATAATAAAACAATTCTCACGACGTTTCGGCCACAACGCAAGCAGCCGTCCTCAGGCGAAGAATGAGACATTATCAAGCTAGGAGCTTATATAGGTGTAGCGAGGAGGAGCGCCTTAACAAAAGAATGTGCATATGAAGAGGAATTTAGCATACCAATGGGCAATGCGTAGGAGGTGGGCGGAGGGGTTTCAAAGTCCCATTATGCACATGCATTATGCAGGATCAACAGCACCACGGGGGGGCGCAAGGAACAGCGTTAATAAAGGAAAGGAATGTTAATGATATGTAGCTGCATTTACCAAACAACCATGTAGAAAACCAAAGTAAAAAACTACATAAAAAACTAAAATATAAACTGATACTTACTATACTCTACAATAAGCTGAGTTACTAACAACAAATAATAAATTACAATTCTACGTCGTAAGAAGTATATAATATACTTCCATCTAAACTTTATTCTCTTAGCATATACAGTACTATATACTGCCATAGATAAACCCAACATTAAATTATATACTGTATTTCTGTAAACCACCCTATACTTTATACATTTGAATATAACACAATGTATTATTCAACTCACCCTAATGTGTATCGAAATGGTTTATTACGTCCTTCCAATGATTGCTAAGCCTGAATCCATCTTCTCGGTTAAAATTGTCTCTGTGTTTGTATATGTGGATCGCCTCATGAACGAATCTCTCATGATAGCCAGATGGCTTGCAGAGAACCTCCGTCTTGGAGAAGTCAATGTCATGTGAGCCCACTGAGTTGTAACAGTGGTCTGCCACGGCTGAGGTGTTTGTCCTACCGTGTTTTAGATCAGCTTTATGTTCACGAATGCGGTCTGAGACGTGTCGTTTGGTTTCCCCAATGTAACTGCTACCACAGAGGCAACTTAGTTTGTAGACGCCAGGGTACTGTATGTCTGGAATCACATCTTTTACAGACGGTACCAGATCACGGATTTTATGTACTGTGTTGAATCGGACCTGGATCTTGTGTTTAATCAGGTTTTTGGAGATCTTTTTTGTGACCCCAGCAATGTAGGGTAAGGTGATGGTCTTGAAAGGCTCCTCAACAGGATCCTTCTTGATGGTTGGCTTTGCGGATTGTGTAGTCGGAGTAACCATTAGCCTTAAGAGCTTGGCGTACGTGTTTGAGTTCACTGGAAATGTGTTCATGGTCGGAGATGCATTGGGCTCTATGATATAGAGTCTTGATGAGGGAATTCTTCTGGGATGGATGGTGTATAACTCTATACTACAACAAATATGGCTAAACCAAAACGTTTTCGAAATCACCAAAATAAAGCTATAAAAACAATGTAAGAGAAGGTAGCAATTCACATGAAAAGGGTACACTCACAATTCTATTGGTCAAAATATAAAAGTTTCACAAACATTAAGTATAATGCCTTATTCATGTGGAATGACACTGTATGTTCCTGAATTATTTAGGGAACTGAACAAAGACCAAAAAAGTTATATTTTAAATTGCCAATGTATTGTTGTTAAATGCACTGGCAGAGCCAGTGGGGGGTGGGGTGGCACGTGCCCCCCCAATGATCCGATCGAAATCCCTAATTTCGATCAGATCATTGGGGTTTATTCGTAATAAATCGGCATTTTGCAACCCCCACTGGCACTGTGTAGCATATTAGCATAGTATTATGTGCCAGGGACTCTATGAAATGATAGGACAATAGTCTGAGTCCATAATTGGCAATAAGTAACGGCAAAGCAGTTATAAGTGACTCAGAATTGTGCGCAGTTGCATATACAGTACATGACTTCCCTGAAGGCATACCTTCAGCGAGCGCAATGCCGATCACACACGGTTCGAATTCAACCCTCGATCGATGGCTGCGCCATCGCCGCACACGCGTCGAATAAAAAGCAAGGGACAAGTCCTTACTTACTAACAACTCCTATCATTTTTCATTGCTGGAAGGGTTGCCCCCCCTACTTGAAAATCCTGGCTCCGCCACTGGTTAAATGGTATACAGGTATCCCTAAATCTATGAAAGGATGCGTTCTTCAAAAAACATGCGTAAAACTAAATTTCGTAAATCAGAATGGCTTTTACAAATGTGTTTCAGATAGTCATTCAAACACTACTCCAAACCTACAAATATACTTTTCACAATACAAAAATAATAATAAAGAATATAAATATTGAAATGGTTGAGTAATACATTTAAAAAAATTTATCATTTCAGGGAACTCACCAAAACATCTGCATGTTGGAATGACTGGAAAGGTGATGCGGAGACATTACTATTGCACGGTAGGGATGCCATGACAGTCACGAATAGATGATGCAGCCTCCTGGGTGGTTCTTGTTTGATCACATGGCATATGCCATGTGAAATTTTGTTCATACGGAAATTCGGTTATGGTGATCGAAAAGTGTCCATAATTTGTCAATTGCATTCACGCAAAATGTATTAAACCAAACGTTCGTAAATCAAGGGATACCTGTTATGCATACATACTTAAATGCTGTTGTCTGTATGTATTTTTGAAAAAAGTCTGTTAAACATATTAATTTAAATTAATAGTTAATAATTTAGATTGTATTGGGATTTGCAGTACACCCAATATATTCTACATCATGGTCCTTAAACTTGTGGCACACATCTGACTCACACAGGCCATTGGAGTGGCCTACTGAGAGATATGGCAAGCCAAGACAAAGATATACAGATTAGTCAGATAAGATACTAAAGTGAGACAAGATAAGAGAGGAGTGATGTCCACAAGAGAACAATTAGTGAGATGAAAGCGAGATAAACAAAAGAGAGATTAATGTTCACGTGTACAGACTTCATGACTTGACTTCATGTGGCCTGCTAGCACACACATCCTATGGCATGCAACTAAACACACCGACCCAAACATATATATGTATTTTGAAGGGTGTCTATGAAGCAGGGTTTGGTCAAAAGTGGAGTATTAATTTAACTATGCTGCCACATCTTGAATTGTACTCAGAACTGTAAAATATTGTCTCAATCAGGCATGTTATTTAGAAAATTTTAATGAGTTGTCTACGTTTTATAGGTCACCCCTCATCATCTAAGTCGTGATTCTGTAATAGGGAACAATGAGGATACAGGGGCTTATTCACTTTGTCTCCGTCACTGGTGATGCGGTGAGCGATGCCATGGTGTATCACAAATCATGACGTCTCTGTCTCGCAATCCCTTTGGCTCCGTGGTCTGACACTGTTATGTCATTTTAGAAAGCGCTAGCCTAATTTCTCTCACTGCAGCATGCAATGAAGAGGTGGGAAGCTCTCCCAATGATCATGCACGATGGTCCAAGCAGAAGAGTTAGTTACGTTTATTGCAACCTAGAGACACGCTAAACACAACTCTCACGGAACTGCAGCCAATGACAGATTTTGCAAGATAGCTGTAGGTGACAATATATAATGCAGCACGAACACAATAGATTACCAGGAGTGACAGCCAGCATCTATCAGAATTATTTTTGCTTAAACCAGTTACAGTACTGTATGTTGAAAACTGAAACCATCTTTAAACAATATTTTATCACCATTTGTGTGTTTATATCCATGTTTACAATTTTTAGATACCCATAATATAAATCACATTATAACACAGACATAATACAACACATTTTACTGGAGATAGTAATGCAAAAATGAAAGCACATATGAGAAGTGATGCTTTCCAGGAAAAGATTTATTATTTGCAATGCAAAGCAGAAAAAAACAATGGTGGTTCGCAAAAATGTTTGCAAGTGTGTCAATTTTAAACTATATAATTCAGCATTGCATATCTGACTCACTGGAGACTGATGTATAGGCCGACATGAGAAAAGTTTCGCTAGGTGAACATCAATAGAAAATTACAGTTATGCTATGCACAACTAGGTTACTGGACAAAAAACCCCACAAACTGCTTTATATACAGGGAAATTATTTATTTGTACTTTAGAGTACACTTTGAAACAACACACTTTCCATTATCAGAACTGGGCGGGGGTGTATATATATGGTCAGGGGAGATACGTGATTGAATGTGTCGCTGTACTATAAAAAAAAATTGAGACAGATGCCATCCATCCTACGTCCTTCTTTGTGGGAGAGATACATAGATGACACGTTTGTCATCTGGCCCAAAGGTCTGCCAGCTCTGAACCAATTCTTCAACCACATCAATTCCATACACCCAGCCATAAAATTCTCCATGGAGGTGGAAAATAATGGAAATTTACCATTCTTGGATGTTTTGATCGAGAAGAGACCAGATTGCTCTTCGGGACACTCTTGTCTACAGGAAAGCCACCCACACGGATGTCTATCTAAAACCTAACTCCCACCACCATCCAGCCCAGAAGAATTCCCTCATCAAAACACTACACCATAGGGCCCGTTGCATTTCCGACCATCACCACTTAGCCAGTGAACTGGAGCACGTACACCAAGCCCTCAAGATGAATGGATATTCGGATTGCACAATCCGTAAAGCTGTCACCCCAACCGTTGGGAGAGAACCACCTGAGGACCCAATAAAAACCATGACCTTGCCATACATAACAGGGGTCACCAAAAAGATTTCCAAAATCATGAGCAAACACAAGATCCAGGTCCCATTCAACACAGTACATAAAATTCGTGATCTGATCCCATCTGTGAAGGATGTGATCCCTGACATGCAATACCCCGGTGTCTACAAACTAAGCTGTGCCTGCGGCAGTAGTTACATGGGGGAAACTAAGCGACATGTCTCAGATCGTGTTCGCAAACACAAGGCGGATCTGAAACACGGTAGGACCAACACCTCTGCCGTGGCTGATCATTGTTTTAATGCTGTGGGCACACATGAAATTGATTTCTCCAAGACGAAGGTGCTATGCAAACCCACTGGCTATCAACAAAGATTTGTTCATGAAGCTATCCAGATATATAAGCACAGACACAATTTCCACCGAGAAGATGGGTATAAACTGAACAATCATTAGGACATTATTAACCAGGTAAAGTCATAACTGGCTGTGATGCTTCCATCCTACCTGCCTATGTTAGCAGTTATTTCCGACTCTCTGAGTAACATTACCTTGTTAAATGTCTTTACATTAACAGGCTAAATGTCGCACTAACATAGCTGCTGCTCCCTTTTCTTCAATGCGGCGGTGGCGCTCGTTGTTTAATAGGCTGAATGTCTCTCATTAACACAGCCGCTGCTGCGGGAGCCATCTCACATTGACATGCTAATCTCTAATCTCGAGCAATACAATGGCTTCTTCAGCACTGTAGCCGTGGGGTTACATTAACAGATTGACATGCTATTCTCTAGCAACACAATGGCCGAGGTGTACCTAGCTCTGCGATCTTACATTTACTTGCAAATTCCATCTCTAGCCCCGCCCACTTACCCTTGGGTTGTACCCACCTCAAACCGATATAACCTTTGGCTGCAGTAGCTCTCTTGCTACGTCTTCCTGCCTCAGCAGTCCGCCTGCTGTATTTTTTCATCTGAAGACGATTGCTTG
Organism: Lampetra planeri; assembly: GCF_965212315.1. NCBI lineage: Eukaryota > Metazoa > Chordata > Hyperoartia > Petromyzontiformes > Petromyzontidae > Lampetra > Lampetra planeri. Next base: position 14,168,846 of record NC_136110.1, read on the forward strand.
TGTTGCGATCGAAACGTCGTGATTTTTTATTATTTTTCTATCTACATGACTTTACCGAAAGACCCATAGAGTATGAATTCCTGCAGTCACGAAAGCTTTTAAGTCAAGATTTATATCATGAACAGAGCAATTCCTTAATATGGAACGTTTACAGATTACATAATGTACCTGGTGTCTCCTTTGCTCCCGAGAGTAGGGGCATGTCCCAAAGGGGACGTGCATTCTCATGCAAGTCCTCTGGAGGCAGGAGAGCCGAGCTCCACTCCCACACCTGGGCACACGCGTGCGTCACGAGCACGAGAAAACTATCATTGCATGCCAGCTGCTGCGCACCGTCAGCCAGGGGAACGCGTGTGGGGCCCGCTCTCCCTCCCTGTGCAAAACCCTGGACGCACACGTCTCGAGAACCTGCCAAGGAAGAGAAAGACATTTGGATGAGCTAAACGTCTAAAAACCCAATTAATTAGGGCTCAATAAAACGGATAAAATTATTTCACTTTGCAAAGATATATTTCGTTATGGTGACATCCATGCAAATGTAAATGGGATATAAACTTGTATCCTTGTAATACAGTACCTATAACTGCGCAAGACACGTGTACACAATGTGGCACTTGAACTGTGGTGGCACTTGTGGAAATTTAAAGATCGACTTCAAAACCCAGTTGAGGATGGATTCAGCCCATCACAATGGCATTAAAACGAGACGCAATGTGAGAAGTCAACACTGCTCACATGAGTGACAGTGGCCTCTGTAATAAGAATGAGAGGACTTCCCACCACCAGCTCAAGGAAGACGTGTATTTTTACATCTTTACTGGGCTTTACGGTTTGAATAACTTGGCTCTCCTTGCACATCTCACACCTTTTAGCGGATGGTCCCTTTTTTATACCTGGCCGTTTATTTGAATTATTTGTGGCCGTTTATTTGAATTATTTGTAACGCGTATTTCTCATAAACACGCGGCGTAGACCAGAAAGAAGATGTACCGTGGGCTTGTTTGCAGGAATAGAGATGAACGTGGACTGTGGACGCTTTGTGACCCAAGTCGATGGGAGGAATCGAGACACGCGAATGATGGGAGAGAGAAAAGCCCTCCTTCACCCACTGCAATGATTCATACTTAGGTTTTTTCGGTAAAGTCACGTAGGTAAAAAATACAAAGAATAGTACATTTAGCTGTGACGGTCCCACCTGAAGACGGAGACTTGTGTTGCCTCCGAAACGTCGTGATTTAATTGATTTATTTTCATTTATTATTATTTTATTTCTATTTTTATTTTTTTACCTACATGACTTTACCGAAAAAACCTAAGACTATAGATTTAGATCCCCACCACCACAGACTGTTTGGGTCAAGTGCCGTTAGCGGGAGGGGGGCCGGGAGGGGGGCCGGGGCGGCCACCCGAGGGGGTGGGGGGGGGTGGCGATCACCACGCCCGACCGCCTTTGTCTCCCTCGTGGCGATGTTAACACATCGTGCCAGGTACTCATTAAAGGCGGAGTAGAACGAGAGGAAATCCCAGGTTCGGATCGCGACTGTTAATGGATCTTGAGCGGGAATCGAACTCGGGGTTTGTAGCGCAGCGCGTTAAACTCGCTCCTCAACATACAAAACGCCTATTTCACGCACAACAGCGGAGCCAATTCGACCTTGATCCATTGCAGCTGCCCCCATCACAGTGATTTTTAAAATGATAAATCTCCTCAGAGATTTACATTGACTCAGAGAGAGGCAACTTGCACCGACACCCACACTCTGCCCCCAACAGCGCCGCTACGAAGCCTCGGCGACAAGGCCGGAACATCGTTCATATAAACAAAAACAACTACTGTGCGATGTTGTTTATTAAAACAAAACACGGGGAGGGCGATCAAATAGCCAATGGAATAAACAAGTAGACTTCAGTTACGTTTACCGTCTAAATAAAATGTTAATTTCGCCGGCCTATAGAGGCTTTGCAGTAGCGCTGCGTTAATGTTGGGTTAGTTTAGCTGGTTCTGTTTAAACCAGCAAACTATGCCTCGGTCTTGAACCCGAGAGGCTCAGCAGCAGCGTGAGACCCAAACAATAACAAAATAATATCACAAAGCATCGTAAGCGCGGTTTCCGTGGCCCACAGTGGGGCAAGACGAACTTCGCGGGGCTCACCGCGCAGCGCCGCGCTGCCCCAAGCCGGGGCCACGTCAACCACGGCCTGCTCATCATCATCTCCATCTTCTTCCTCGTCCTCGTCGTCTCCTTCCTCCGCCCTCTCGTGGGCCCCGAGCGTGACGAGTCTCGGACGGGTCACGCAAAGCTCCCGCGGATCGCTCCGCGCCGTGCCGAGCTGCCCGAAGGAGTTGAACCCGAACGCGAACCAGCGCGGCCGCGCGGCCATGTGGCTCCTCCTCCTGCTGCCCCCTGGCGATTGAAATCCTCATCCGTTTCCATCCTCCACTAAGGATATTCACGAACAACAACAAAACACGATATTCTACAATATGCAGTAGATGTGGTGTTGGTTACACTCGCAAAAGAGTCGGTGAGACGAACGAGATAAGATCACACGATGCGTTGCAGACGAATTGAGTTGGGACGGTCCAACCTGATGACGGAGACTTGTGTTGCCTCCTGATTTATTATTGTATTTATATTATTCTTTATATTATTATCTTTATTATTATTTATTTATACCTATGTGACTTTACCGAAAAAACCTACGAGTTTGAATCCTTGCAGTCACGAAATCTTCAAATCTAGAAGGAATCGAGTTGCCAACTCTCATCACAGTGCCCTATTAACAGACCAATTCAGACCCTATTGGTGTCACCCCTTCGTCCCCTTATACATCTCAACGTTCATCCTACAAAATCCCGTGTAGGTATTGAGACGACTGAACGCCGTATGAATCTGAAAACTCGTGTTCCCATTAACAGAATAGGGGCAAACCCTATGGGTTGATGGCTATGGCACTGTCGTCGAATCCAGCAACTTTGCTTTTTTGTTTGTCTCGCAACGAGATTCTGTCGAAGCAAACAGAAGCGACATTTCGGGGGACCGGGACATGATGCAGATCGAGGGGCGATCCCCAGGGCTGTATTGAGGATCCTGCGTTCGTTAATTATGTTCAATACAGTACGTGTCTCGTAACAGTGTTTCTTGTGTTGTGAAGAAGGGCCATGGCCAGAAACGTCGCATTTCCCATTTAAAGGGAGTGATATTGACATGTTGAGTTTTTAGTAACATTTTGGCTGAATTTGTAAAGTCTAACGACACCTAGTGGCTTTAACCTCCCCATCAACCATTTTAAACTTAAGAGAAACATTTAAATGCCCCCGTTCCCCTGCCAATGCCCACCCCACAGTAGTATCGAGTACGGCACGTCGGTTCTCCACAGTTCGATTGACAAGTCGCGTTTGGTGGGGTAAAGTGTGGGGACGCCCAACTCCAACACCGTCTTGCCATTGTGGAAGAGTAGACCAAATACCCCGAGAGCTTTCCTCGAGTGGAGGACCTTTCAGCAACAGTAACGTGAGCAATTACTAAGATAACACTGGACACGGCTACTTTCGGAACCGGTAACCGATTATGAAAGCAGATCTAACACGGTTACAAGTTGTCTTTTAACAACACCGGGTTCTTTTGGGGCTGGTTGACACAGACTGCAACATGGATACTAAATGCCTAAACTAACTAGTAAACTAAACTATTTTACGAGGTAAAGCCCACAGTTATACGTCTCTTTTTTAGAAGCGACCTTACCAAATATGATGATAGCTCAACGAAGTGGGATTTCACGTAGACATTTAGCATAACTTTCAAAGCACGTTTCTAAATGTGGAGGGAAAACCCGAATAAACCAGAGAAAACTCTACGCAACCACGAGGATAGAGACATGCAAACTCAAAATATGAAGGCGTCAGGATCGGGATCGAACCCACGACCTCGTGTATACCAGGCGAGGTAGTTAACATCTCGTCAACGTGGATACCGTACAGGAGAAATTACTTATGAAGGGCTTATTTGCCGATTGTAGGTAGGCTAATGGTGTGTCATCACATTGCCTCTTACACTCGATACGGTAATTATATTATTCTTTGGTTCTTTGGGTAAAACCACGTAGATAGAAAAATAATAAAGAAATTGAAATATCACGACGTTTAGATAGCAACACAAGCAATCGTCATCAGGTGAAAAAATATAGCGGGAGAGCTGCTGAGGCAAGAAAACATGTGTAATTATATTGGTGGATAAAGTCATTCCCACGTCGTGTCGGGCATGGTGGATGTTTGACCACACTGTGGGTTGGTGAAGGGGAATATCACTCATGGCTGGTATCCGTGGCTGGGAATCGAATATGGGTCGCCGGGTTCATAATGCAGTGTGTTAACCACGAATAACAATAACCATCATTTGCCATTAAGTGGCGTCAACCACACCACGGCCCCTGTGTACCAGGCTAGGTGCACTTTGAGGCCACGTGAAGTGTCGAAGACTCGCTGACAGGTCACGGGACAGACCCAGCAGGTGCCATTGGTTGACCGACTGAGATGAGTGGCAGATGCACCACCTGTGCCCCCTACTGTGCCAACTTGCTGTGCTTTAGCCACCCGGCGCTCCGCTCGTTGTTGTGAGCGTCGCTCCTCTGCCCTCCGTTGTTGTTGGAGGGCGAATGCCTCCAAATGGCCAGAAGCGTCCTTCACGAGCCTCCTCCACAGTGCTAACCACGACGCCCCCATTGACTGCATCCGACTCACAGCAAGAAGATAAATATGAGGAATGCAAGTCACGTACAACAAGTTCACTAAACAGTCGGAGATATCTGAGAGGATTACAACTGGAACACAGCAGAATATGTATTGTATATTATACAGTCCCCTATTAGCTGTATCATGCTCCTGCGTCTTTGCTCCTCGCCTTAAACCCGCGCTGTCCAGGGTGCTAAAATGTGAATAACAAAAACCTCAATACAGAAGTCAATAACAATGCCTTGAAGAGAAAACACGTCTAATATATTGTCGGATGCGTTGATTTTTTTTTTTTGGGGGGGGGGGGGTAAATGTGTGCTTGTGCACCATTGCTAACGCAGCACTCTCACTAAATAATTTGTTTAGTGCTGAAGTGTGCGTTCCTCGAATGGAGGGATAGCAAAACCGAACGGACTCTCTTTTGAAGCCCTCTCGTCATGGTAAGCACACCTCCACATTGACATCTATCTCCTGAACAAATTTCTGTTATCAAGAATAGTATAGTGCTGAAGTGTACGATTTTAAATACCCCTAACCCGACTCGCATGGCGTGGCGAGGCTCTTGTCCTCCAGTAGCCTGGTATGCGCCTGGCATAAGGGTGGCCATCATCACTGGGGGGGGTAGTTGTAGTTGGTGGTGGTGTGCCCGGACTCGCGTGTGATGTGTTGGTGTACGGTGCTTTTTCTGCAATATTTTGCTGTCTTTTCTTGAATTTTCTGTTTGCACATAGTCACATAGTCACTTTAAGATGTTTTCTTGTTCATGTTTTTAGTTTTTTGCTTGATGCGGTTGCACCCGATTCAAGAGCCGAATGGCTCACAGGGCTATACCAAATAAATGACAACTGAAACTGAATTGAATGTCACGGTGAGTGAGCGGCGGAGCTGAGTGGCGGCTCAATTAGCGCCGAGAGGGCGCGCGGGGCAGCCCCGCCCAGCGAGGCTGCCGCGTCTTTGTGAGCGCGCGCAGAGGACGCGGAGGCACCGCCACACGACGGCCCTCTGAGCCCGCAGTAGCAGTGCTCGGGCACGCGAGATCAAGATTCATCCCCCGTCGTCACGCGCCGAGGAGACATGTCCCGGCAGCGCGTCCTCCCAGCCGTTGTCGTCGTCGTGCTGACGCTGCTTCTCGCCTGGACTGCAACAGCAGCGACAACAGCAGCCGTCTCGGGTGCCGCGCAGGATGGCAGCGAGAGTACGTGAGCTGCGTACGCGACGTGGGCCGCTGCTGCGGGGATGTGCTGTGCTCCTGTGCAGAGGGGCTGCGCTGTGTGTATTGTCATGGTGGTGGTGGTGCTGTGTGTATGGGGAGCGATTAGTGTCGCGGTTAGGGCACTGCGCTACAAACCCCGCGACCCGAGTTCGAGTCCTGCTCACGGCCAATACCGGTGACGATTATCAAAACCGGTCATGGGCCTCCTCTAGATCGACCCAGCCACAAATGAGTACCTGTTGCGGTGTGTAAACATTGCCACTCAGGAGACAAAGGCGGCCGGGCATGGGGCTGGCCACTCACCCCTCGTGTGCCGTGCCGGCCTTCATAGGTGATGCTCGCTAACCACACTTGCCCCAGCAATCCGTTAAGGCTATACGGGAGATATTTGTCTTTGATGATGAGGAATGCTGTGTTTGTGAACTGTGTGTGCACTTGAGGTGTGCTGCCATTGTGTTTTTATTGGGTGTGTTGTGCTGGTGAGGTGTGCTGTATTTGTATACTATTTACGTGATTGTAAGGTGTGCTGTGGTTATGTACTGTATTTTATTGCTGTGCTGGTGCTGTATTTGTGTACTGTGTTGGTGTGATATGATGTTCTGTGTGTGCTGTTGGAGTGGTGTGGATGGTGAGTGTGCTGTGAGTGTGTGGCGTGTTGTGTGTGTGTGTGACATGCTGCGGAGGAGAGGCTGCTCTCCTCTGTCGGGAGTTGGACCGGTACCGCCTGGCAGAGGTCGCAACTGGGTACCCGATACCCGTACCCTACCCGATATCCGGCTACCCGTACCCGGCCGGGTACGGATACCCGTTTGCGACCCTGGTGCGGCCGGGTACGGGTAAGGAATCAAAACCCGTTTGCGACCTCTGCCGCCTGGATCTCTGTGGCATACAGGAGGTCCGGTGGACCGGCTCTGGCTCCTGCCACCATGAGGGGTGGACAGTCCTCTACTCGGGGCAGGAGACTGCCAAACAACAGGGTGTAGCTCTTCTTCTGAACAAAAGAATGAAGGAGACGTGGGAGCGTGGCGGTAAAGTATGGGAAGCTGTAAGCCCCAGGCTACTTTGGGCTCACCTTCCCATCAACCGAAGGCGAGGAGTGGTGGTCATGGTTACTTATGCCCCCACCGAAGACGAACATCCATGGAGGAATGCAGGCAAGGCCGATGAGTCAGATGCCTTCTATGACCTCCTATCACAGGTGCTGGCTAAAGTGGCCCCTCGGGATAGTGTAATTTTGTTGGGTGACTTCAATGCCTGAATTGGTCATCATGCTGGCACCTGGTTTGGAGTGATTGGAAGGCATGGGCCAGATCAGCTTAATAGCAACGGTAGGAGGCTGCTAGATTTTTGTGCAGCCCATGGGCTTGTAATTACCAACATGCTGTTCCGGCATCGGCACATCCACACAACATCATGAATGCATGCCGGGTCCAAGCAAGAACATCTGCTGGACTACATAGTGATGGACCAGCGGATGCGAGCCCATGTCCTTGATACCAGGACCAGCCGTGGAGCTGATCTGCTCTCTGACCATCGACTAGTCATCTGTAAGATGCGCCTACCATTCTTCCACTCCGGTGGTGGGTGTACACCCAGGACCCCATTCCAACCTAAGGTGGCCTGGTCTCAGTTAGCTGATGAAAGTTGCAAGCGAAAATTTCATCATCGCTTGCGGCTGGGGTTGGCATCGTCCCCCACTCCTGATGTCGAGGGTAAATGGGCGAGGTTTAGGACTGTGACTCATGCAGCTAAAATGGCTGCTTTGGGTACGTGGTCCAGACCTCCTCAGAGACCCTGGCTGACAGAGGAGGTGTTCAGGATGGTTGAGAGAAAGTGACAGGCCCACTCGAATCGTCTACAGCATCCCACGTCAGAGAATGAGGAGGCTTACCGCAGCCTTCACTCGGATGTTCGTAGAGGCGTGAGGCGCTGCAAGGATGGGTGGGGGTCGCGGGTTGCTGAGGAGGCCCGTGATCACAAATCCCTATTTAACTCCACCAAAAAAGTAACCTGCAGCGCCACACCTATTACCATCATTAGGGGAAAAACGGTGATCCAATCTCCGACCCTCAGGAACAGGTTTGCAGATTTGCTGAGCATTTCGGTGAGGTCCTGGGGGAGGGGAAATCCCTCAGCCAGGAAAACATCGTGGCACAAAGTGGGGATGACCCTGCTGAGGCTGCGGTGCCTCAAATATTGGAAGAAGAAGTCACCCCCTATGAGTGGCTGGCTGAGGTGCCATCTGCTGAGGAAGTACTGAAGGCGATCCAGAGTCTGAGACCAGTAAAGGCACCGGGCAGAGATGATCTTCCAAGCGAAATGCTGAGGGAGGGTGGCGTTTGTGCACAGACTGCCCTACATGACATCATAACAACAGTCTGGACCACTGGACGAGTTCCGCAGGATTGGAAGGATGCCCTGGTGGTCCCCCTCTTTAAGAAGAGGGAACGCACAGACTGTTACAACTACAGGGGCATCTCACTCCTCAGTGTGCCGGGAAAGGTCCTGGCAAGGATTATTCAACATCGCCTTGCTAGGCACGCTGAGGAGAGGCTTGCAGAGCCCCAATGCGGTTTCCGGAAAGGGCGGTCCTGCACAGATGCCATATTTTCTGTCCATCTGCTACAGCAGAGGTGTATGGAATTCCAACAAGACCTATATCTCTGCTTTATTGACCTGGTTAAGGCCTATGATACCATCAGTAGGCCTGGGCTCTGGGTTGTTCTTTGTGCTTTCAGAGTCCCTGAACCTCTGCTCATGCTCATTAAGGACCTTCATGATGGTGAGCAGGCCCGGGTAAAACTACGTGGCCGAGAGTCAGAGCCATTCCCTGTACACCTTGGGGTGCGACAGGGATGTCCTCTGGCTCCAACATTATTTAACATCTTTTCGACCACGTAGTTCGTGAAGCCTTCAGTAGCTGTACCGGAGGAATTTCCATCTGGTACAGATACAATGGGAGGCTGATCGATGCCCGGCTGCGGTCAAGGGATGGCTCCCTATTGGTCAACTACATCATGTATGCCAACGACCTGGTAATTGCGGCTCATTCAGAGGAGGAGTTGGAGGCACTCCTGCTGAAACTGGAGTGTGCCACTAAGAGGTGGGGCCTTACCATCAGCCCCATGAAAACGAAGCACCTGCCTGGGTATTTTGTACCATCGGACACTCCACCCCCACAACTCCCAATCGGTGATGGGGCAGTTGTGGAGAGAGTGGAGAGTTTCCCATACCTGGGCAGTGTGCTCATGACCGACTCCGGTTTAGCAGCATAGGTCTCACTCCGAATCAGTCGAGCGGCAATATCTTTTCATCGGTTGCGTAACACTGTGTGTAAGCTACCTGGTCTGTCGCTCCGCACGAAGCTTCAGGTCTTCTTGGCCACGGTCATTCCCTCCCTTCTCTATGCTTGCGAAACGTGGACCCCCCTAATGGAACATCTTCGCCAGTTAGAAACATTTAGGCTGGCCTGCCTACGATCCATCCTGGGTTTAATGAGGCTGGATTGTGTGAGGAGCTCACAAATCCTTGAAAGATTTGGGCAAAGTCCCATCGGTGAGCTCCTCAGGCAGGCAAGGCTGCGTTGGCTGGGTCATGTAGCCCGCATGCACAGCCACCGCATGCCTAAACAGCTTTTGTTCGGCCGGATAGAGAGGGCTAAATGGGCACGGCATGGGCTAGAGAAGAAATGGAGTGACGTGGTACAGGAAGATGTGGAGCTGAGTGGACTTGCCGATGACTGGTACCAGCGGTGTCAAGATCGGCCTCAGTGGAGGAGGCTCGTGAAGGACGCTACTGGGCAGTTGGAGGCAGTCACCCTCCAACAACAACGGAGGGAGGATGAGCGACGCTCACAACAACGAGCGGAGGGCCGGGTTGATAAAGCACAGCAAGTTGGCACAGTAGGGGGCACAGGTGGTGCATCAGCCACTCGTCTCGGTCATCTCAGTCAGTTGACCCGTGGCAACTGGGTCTGCCCCGTGACCTCCTGCCAGCGGGCGTTCGACACTTCACGTGGCCTCAAGGTGCACATGGCCTGGCACAAGCGTCGTTGTGAAATCACCGCCACTTAGTGGCGAATGGAAGTTGTTGTTATGTATGACATCATATGTGTGTGCGTGTGTTGTGTATGTGGGGGAGCGGTGGCACAGCGGTCAGCGTGCTGTGTTACGAACACGGCGACCCGAGTCATATTCTCGCCCACGACCAATAACAGTGGCAGCGAATATTTGAACCAGTCTTGAGCCTTCCGTAGGTCGACTCAGCCTTAAACGAGTACCTTGTGCGGTGTGTAAACAGCAGCACTAGGGAGACATAGGCAGTCAGTCGTGGTGCTGGGCGCCTATGTCGCTCGCTTAATTCTGATATTTGTCTTTGTGTGTGCCTTGTGTGTGTGGGTGTGATCCTTCACAGTGCACCCGTGTGTAGACTGTCACGCTTTCCAGTTCATGCAACGCGCACTCAGTGAGATGCAGCGAGCTGCCAACAACTTGAACACACAGGTAAGTCCCAACCTCCTGCTGTACAATCGCATGGCTGGGTAAACGTGTTAATGTGAGGCTGTGTGTCGATTCAAATGAATGTAAATGCTTACCCCCAGCTCTCATACTCTGATGGTGCATTGTCTTTTGGCGTCATCTGGTCCAACACCATGTGAGACTAGGCTCTAAGAAAAGCTGTCTCGGGTGTGGACCAATCAATTTCAAGGACAGTGCATACATTATCAGAGTTGTGTTTTTTGTTTGCATTCCGACCGCAGGTATTGTGGTCAATGCAAACATGACTCCTTGTAAAAAAAAGGTGTCAGTTTTGGTGCCAGATAAAAGGGTAAAAAAACAATTATCATATTTTGCTACTGGCAAAGGAGGTTCCAATAGTGTCAAACTGGAGATGTCATTCTTGTTTCATATATTCATCATGATGAGCCATAATTCACTGCTGGATTTGAGCCTTCCCAAGTCACTGTCCTGTGGTGTAGAAATCCATTTAGCACCTGCATTTTTTTTTGCAGTTTTCATCCCTCCATCTTCATAAAGGGCATCCTCTAGGGCACTCCGTAAGTCTTGACCACCAGCCATCATCCCTTCTAGTGACCATGCCTTGATAAAGCACAATTTTCTAAATTAAACATTTTTAAACTAAGTTTGGTGATTTCTACGTTAACTTGAAATAATTATAAATGTACAAACAGCCTTGCTTAATATCTGTGAAGGTAGGTTTGAATATGTTTTTACTAACGTTTGAATTACTGTTATCTGTACAGCAGAATAGTGATGTTTATTCTATATAATGTTGAAATGCCCAGTGGTCTTGCTCAGTTTAGTTTAGTCCTTGGGCCAGAGCAGAAATGGAAACCATTTAACAAAACAACATTTTAATGGTACCAACCTATTTATGGCTAATAAGAGTTAATTATTTGTTATAACACCTCAGGTGGTCCAGTGGGCATTGATTCTTAAGATCATTCATTCGGGCATTTAGCCCCCCTTCTCCCACCCTTCCCTTTTTTCCCTTCTACAAGAGTATAAGAGCTTAGAAAGACACCAGAGTTGCACAGTGTATTGAATAAGTTTATTGAAACATGCGGTTTAGACAGGTTTCCATTCTACTGGAATCCAGAATGTGTTTGTGCTGGTGTAAATCTCCTTTCATCCTCTGTGTGCACCTGAATCGTCTTGTTCATAAAATACTTGAAAAAAACACCTCAGTTGGTACAGACATATGAAATATCTGGTCTGGTCTCATAGACTAATCCTGTCGATGGTGCCCTGCATGGTGTGTGTAGACGGAGGCGCTGCTCGCCGGCGTAGCAGCACGAGAGCGTTGCCGCTGTGATCTATCCCTCCCTGTGCTGGGAGAAGACACCAAGACCTGAGAGAACTCAGGACGGCCCCTGTCCCACTGCTGTATACATTTGTAGTTACCATACGCCTTCTTCCGCTTCTTTCCCTCGGCCAAGAGTATCCAATCATCCAACTCACTGTCCACTCTTCAATTCCCTTTGAGCAACCTCTTACAGATGACATCTTGAGATACAGTAAAACCACTCTCATCCATAATCATTCAACCATAGTTCCTGTTACCAGCAGAGGTTAGTGGATGTAAATTTGTACCCGTTTATTCGATACGTTTATATGAAGGATGGCAGATAAGAGCCTCTTGGTATGACGAGTTCGTTGTGACTGTGATGCTGTGGCTGTGGTTAAATATCTAAACCACAGCCACTGCCTCGTGCATAATACATGACATAGCATGGGGCATCCCCCGTGTGAATAAATAAACTCGACATCAGAAATATTTGAACCTTATGGCGGGACCCCGGGGTCCCAAATAAACGGAAGTCAAAATCATAATTAATTCATTTATTTTTGACGACTCCGTCCCACCGCGCACATAAACGCCGCGACCCACCTGGCGCGGTTCATTCTGTTGTCATGTCCTCCAAGCACAGCGAGGACGAATGCGCAGAAGAAACAAAACTTTGAAACTTTGATTAGCGCATCGTGTAGAGCTCGTCGAGAGGAATAGATTGCCGTATCGTTCACCTTCAACAACGCAGTTTATGCGAGAGCCGGGGGCTTATGGGACCCCGGGGTCCTGCCATAAGGCTCATTTTATAAAATGTAGCTATGTCACCCAAGGGTGGTCCATGTTATTTATCACGCTTTTCACTCCAGAAGATTAACCAAGCATTCCAGCTTCCATGAGATCCATTTACATCTTAGAACAGAGAAAGTCTCGACATCTACATACACAATACCATTGATTCTGGGACGGGCCCTAAGTTGTCACAGCAAGCATCTAAGTCATACATGCCACGACATTCACTGCATTTCAATGCTGGACCAATCCGAGCTAAATTGCCCACACGTGCTTTTGGAATATATATCAACAGAAATGTCTCCATATTTAAGGCACTGAATTTATAAAGAAAATCTTGGGAATTGGTAAAATTATCTGAGCTTCATAAAATAGGATTATACTTGCTTTTCATTTTCCATGTTTGATATAACTATAAAAAATGAATGGAATTGCTAAAAATTCACTTTATCAAAATAAAGTTTGTCAAGCAATAACAAAACAATTGGAGGTGCATACTGGTTAAGTTGTACCATTATGGGGCTGCCTTCATTCAGCAGTAGATTTGCAAAGATCCACATTTATCACGAAATATATCTGTATTTCAAATGTTCTATAGCGTGATACTTTCTCAATTTCTGTCAGGTAATTATTCTGTCTGCTTTGAAGAAGGAGCATTTCCCACAAACATTGGACTGTCCTTAAAGTGTGCCCCCATAAAAAATGCTTAGAGCTGCGTTTAATTTTTTTTCTATGTTCCGGTAAAATGACTCATTTTGTATTCCTGGTATTTAGAGAGAGAAGTGATTGCGTTTTGTCACTAGGGGTGGGGGGCTGGGTGGTCCGTGGAAATATTTGCATCGGCTGAGTTGTCCGCGGGCCAAAAAAGAGAAACACTGTTGTCAGGCACAGGCAGGGTGAATAGTGACAACATAGTGAGGTTGTTTATCACTTGGTGCATCCAGTGGTTGCTGATGAATCTCATCTTCCAACCGTCACACAGGAAGGCTCCAGTTTTTGCATGGAAGTCACGGAGTGGTCACGGAAATCATACATTTAAAGTTTATGACATCTTAAACATAGCTGTGGAAACATTTCATGAGGTACTTGCTTTTTTTCTTTCAAAAATGCTGTACTGCATGTGCTGCACAGACAGACGTGTGTGGGGCGTCATGAGGAGGGATGGGGCCATATGGTTATCCCCATAAGAACTGCGTCCCCGTTATATTCACATTGACTTGAAATGTAAAAAATACTCAAATTGGTAACTTTATGTATTTTAAAAAGTTTACAAACTTTCTTTTTAGGATTTTAACTTAAATACATATTGATATTTATCATACAAGACACGTTTTCAGATGGGGCACCATCCCATGTTATTCTGTGACCTTTCTGTGAATAGTTTTTTTCTCCTACATGTCAGTCTTGAATTTTACTAAAATAACCGAACCAAAATCAGAGCCTTATTACTCCTGTCAACTCATCAGCACCACCTCTATGATAACCGCCGCGTTAAGTTTGAATGGAGCATGTTATGCTTTCAACGACGTCTCTAGAAACGTGAGTGTGGCAGTCTCAGTACCGTAGGTGTTTGCTTAATACTAAGCTTGTGTTCAGTCCCCTTAACAAAATATGTTTTAAAGTGTAATTAGACTGTGGTAAATGTAATCCAATTGCTATGTTATTTAAATATGTAATCATAAGGAACTGGGCATATAGTTATATTTAAGTGATGAAACATTCCAAACATTTATGAAAAATACGTTGCATGTTTAGTGTGGTTTATTGAATTCTAATACTGTTTTCAGACTTCTTAGAGAGTTGTTGGGAAACATGTTGAGTTTATTTTATAGACAGCACACCATTTCAATCACTTTCTACGCAGGTGAACGGCAGTGCAGTGCCTCTCCTCCATCACCCCCATATCCGAATGCCGTTACCTTTGGAGACCAGCAGATCCATAGTTCTATATAAAAAAAAAAATACAGTAAATCTCCTATACATATCTGTCCCTGCACATCAAGAATAAAAGTATCTTTTTCCTGTCAACTGCAAGACTTACTGGGAGTGAAACACAAGCAAATTTTGAGCTGGTTTTGATGCAAGGTCTCATCAGCAAAGTCCGGCTTGAAACTATGCTAGTTGAATTCTAGTGAAATCAGTTATATTCAAACCTCAACAAGTCACACATTAAATGGATAGCAGTTGAAAACCAATGATGATTGTGGTATTTTGACCTGAGGAAAGTTCACGTGCTGCAAAACAGGCTAATCTCTCACAATACAAAGATCGCTGCCCCAGCCTCTGTGGTTGGACCATCTTTAGCTCCACCCATCTACCTTGATGCACACATCTCAGGCCTATATAAGACTTTGTCTCAGCAGCTTTCTCTCTCTCTCTCTCACCTGGAGACGATTGCTTGTGTTGCGATCGAAATGTGATGTTTAATTCTTTTTTTTTCTACGTGGCTTTACCGAAAGACCCAAAGAATAGAATGGGAAGAAATTGGCTTGCCCAGAGAAAACCCACACAATTTTTGAAGATGTCGTATCATACATAGCACATTTGCCATAATATGGAGTCTTACCACTCTTCAAATAGTTATTAAATACATATATTGACCACTATCATATTCAGCAGGAGAGAAAATACTCCCATGCGAGGCTCCTGCAGAAGAGACATTTGCTCATAGAAATTATGGCATGCAATGGATACTCTAGTTGATTTGCAGATGTTGGTTTGCCTGTCCTTGATGTACCATTTTCACTTTTTTTTGCTTTATAGACAACTAGGGCAGGTGTTGTTAGCGACCACATATTACGGACAACACAACACAAGAGGTGGTGTGGCCAAGACTACACACTGCCGCCTTCGTCCCTCCAATACGCTGCTGCCAAACGTATCTGCGTTTTAGACAGAGGTGCCCAAGAGGATCCCAGGGCAGGCTCGCATCTGAATTTCTGCAGGCGTTTTATATATTCAGAATTTGAATCCGGATTGTGGGGCTCTGGTGCCTAAAGTTCCACATACACACACATGCAAATTTAGTCATTTGTAAACAATTTTATCTATAAATATGAAAGGGAAACTTGTGAATATGTGTGTCTGTTCGAAATGTTTAGCGTACTTCCTGACATGCAACATACTTGAAATTTGTCATGTGGGTAGCTTCCAGACTGTACACAATGCAAAAAGTATAAAAATAGACTTGTATTTGGGGGGGGGGCGCAATAATGGATATATTTTGCACGGCAAGTGAGCGGTGACGTCACATCTGTGATATCACCCGCATGCGGCAGCGTTACGCAGTGTGCCTGCTGACGTAACGCATCCCCCCCACCCTACGCGTAGGCCGTGTATTAATCCAAGACAAGAATCCAAGTCTCGGGGGAAGCCGGGTAGTAAAGCTAGTCTACCATACACTGAAGATGGCATTTTAAGAAAATGTGGCAACTTCACGATGTTTAAATGGGCCCATTATATCTATTTACATCAACAACGATTTGTTTCCCTGAGCATCTCTCCCCTCTCCCAATCACGTGGTGAAAATTGCTGTCCTACTTTTACAGCTGAAGATGATCACACATTGTGCTGTTTGTATTATTGAGCTGTTAATAAACCTAATGTAGCATTTGGTTATGTCTGCATGTTGTGATAAATATTGTTACTGTAATACCATAATAACAAATGTAATTATCTCTGTTTTAATATAAAAATGTTAGTCTCAACCCACATCGGCACCGTGTGTACTGTGAATTATTGACAAAACATGCAAACACATGAATCTGGAGCCAAGTTATAAAATATGCGCACGTCAAAACAACGTGAAATTAATTTTTGCTCAACAGTAGGGTGTGATTAATTTCCCCATGTACATTTATTTAATCAGATATTGGATATTAAATTATGCAAACACCATGAACAAAATACCTTGCTCCATGCCTCCATTCCCCAATATTTTTCCAAATCTCAGCACAAAGTTGAGAGCATCTTATCATTGCTCTAAGCTCGCCATAAACATTTCGTTATTTATGCATGCGTGGACAAGATGACTGATGCTGAATATTGGGATAATGTCCACAGCAATAATATTTCGTTTTCTGTCATGTCAATCATGCAAATTGCATCTCACTACAAACGGGTTGTAAGCAGTAGCTAACAACCCAAAACACCTGGAGATGATACCAATGTTGATTGTAATGATGATGGTAATAATTTCCGTGTTCATGTTAACAAGGGCTGTATAAACTCGGCACTGACGGCGCTGTAAATGCACGTGCAATGTACCTCTCGTAACGACGCGACTCAGAGTGGTTAACCTTATTCATGTGTTTGAGCCATTGCACCTAGGTTAGTGAATAAAAGTGACAGTTTACACAAGTTTTAGAATGCACGTTCATCCATTACATCTCGGTATGTATGGTCAACTTATTTCGCACTGTACGTAGCCAACCGTGCTAGTCGAAGGTGCGGAGGAAAGACAAAAAACTAAACAAAAAAACAGTTCCAAAGAAATAAGTTTTCAATCTAGATTTCAAAGTGCATAGCTCCAGTGGCTTCCTAATATCGGAAGAAAGAGCGTTACAAACGGCCGCAGAAGCATATCTGAAAGCGGGCAATGCAGCGACCGTCTTTGTTCGATGGCTATCCAAAAGCCGCTGCTGTGAGGATGACCAGAGTTCGCATGATGGTTTATGCTCCTTGATGAGATCAGAAAGGTATTGTGGTTCATATGTCGCAAGAACTTTGTGTGTAATGAGTGTGACCTTATAATGCATTCGTTGGACAACTGGACACCAATGCAGCCCAGCGAGCACTGGATGGACATGCAGTACCTGACATGACACGTATCAAATACATTTGTATACGCTGCATCTTGTTAAGGTTTTTGCCAGACATCCCGTATAGTAGTGAGTTGCAATAATCAAGCCTTGTCGATACTATGCTACACGCTACCACATTGGCTATGCCACGACTCAATAGTGGTCGAATGTGTCCTAGAGCCCTAATATGAAAATTTCAGGACCTGACTATATTTTGCAGGTGGTGATATAACGACATATTCCGGTTGAGTATGGTTCCGAGGTTCTTTAGATGAGTAAAAAACTGAATCCCGGAGTCTGTGACCGCCACACCTGATCCTCCCACAAATGTTTTCACCTGAGCCCTAGTGTCAACAAGCAGAACCTTCGATTTTCCTGAATTAAGCAGCATTTCGTTCAATGCAAACCACACAAGCACCACTCGCGTGCAATCTTCGAGGTTACGGAGGCTCTCCATATCTAACTTTGACTTCATTGCAGTGTAAAATTCTGTATGGATTTTTTTTCTCCAAAAATATTTTATTAAAAAACAATTCAGGTATACATAGAGGATATGAAAGGGGTTTGGCACCAGCACAAACACATTACGGATTACAGTGCAATGGAAACCTATCTAAACCACATGTTTCAATAAACTGTTTCAATAAATTATACATCCCTGGTGTTTCTAAGCTCTGATACCCCTGTACGAAAAAAATGGAGGGGAGGGGGAAGGGGGTGGGAGTGTCTAAATGCCCTAATGAATGCGCTTAAGAATCAATGCCAACTGCAGGTGAGGTAGTGACGGGGTTCCATGTGCAATGACAGGGGGACACCTGTCGGCCTGGAGTGGTAATTACGGACATGGCTGCATTACATAATGCCTTATTATAAGGGGGGCGTATCTGGGTCCTGTAGAAGTGGTGGAAGTCAAACGGACACAGTGCGTGCACCTACGAGTTGGCTGTCGCCGTTGGTTTGTTCCTCCGTCGCGGTTTAAGCCTTATATTCCTCCTTAGACTAACACCTCATCTCCAAATTGTGTACGGCCGGTGTCAGTTGTGTCCGACGAACCGGTGGAGACGCCAATGGAGAGCATGCGTTAGGAGGACTGTATTGTGCCGCCCACAGCTTCAGAACCCCTAACCGACGGGGCCTGTGATCCCGCCGAACGCGCGTAGTCGCTGACCGAGATGGAAGCCGCGATACCTGTGAAGCTGGGAGTGAAACCACCTTTTTTGGGTTTCCAGGAGGAGCCCACATCTTCTGTCAAGGATGTGAAGATTGTCCCCATGGGCGGACCCGGCTTTGAGGACTCGGTCCAAATGTTTAAAATTTCGATAACACCGTTGGTTGCGTGTGTATGTGGGAATTGGGGGGGGGGGGGGGGTTGCGCTCGCGTGTTTTATAGAAGACAATTTTTTTTTATTCTCCTCTTTCCCCTCTCTGTTCCTATTGTTGTTCTCTTACCTCCCTAGGTTGCTGGTTGAATCCTTCCCTTTTATTACAGATCGTTCTGCCCTATTCACAGAGAAATTTTGTTATATTTGTTCCACTTCTGGCGGAACTTTTTCTGCATCACGTGTGTTTTGGTTATTATTATTAACCGGGACGGCTATCTTTTAACCACGGGGGGGGGGGTGATGTAATGACAGGGTGGCACCTATCGGCCTGGAGTGGTAATTACGGTCATGGCTGCATTACATAATGCCTTATTATAAGGAGGGCATATCTGGGGTGAAGGTGAAAGGCGGAGTCAGTCGACAAATAAGTTAAAGTTACCCCAATGGGTTCTCCCTTATCTCCAGTTGTAGCCAATGTTATCATGGAAAAATTTGAGACAGATGTCGCTGCCCACCACTTACATTAACTTTACCTTTAGAAGCTAACCCCCTCTTCCTGATGACGAATGCTTGTGTTGCGATCAAAACGTCGTAGTTTTGTTATTTTTGTTATTTTCTTTGAATCTATCTCCGTTACGTCACCGAAAGACCCAAAGAATAAGAATTCCTGCAGTCACGAAAGCTTTAAGTCAAGATTTTACACATTTATAGATGAGGATCAATCTGTGCCACCTCGTGACGTTGCTTTTCATTGTCGAGTGTTTTTGAAGATTTTCTTTTATATTAAAAGCTACATATCAATGTGCTCATAGAATAAATTTACCAATCATTTATGTCTTTACAGTTGCATACTAAATGCTCCTACGACATGGATAACTGAAATAAATCGTAGGTCGAGAGTGAGCAACGGCAGTAGCAGTCGTTATAATTTTCAACGGTTAATTATTGAAAAAGGTCATAACTAAAGTGTTCGAAAGTATAATCTCTCTCAACAGAATCGATACCGACGCGAGCACGGAGGAGACAATCCTCAACCATCTACGTGGCAAGGACCCCAACGACGGACACATCATCTGTGTCAGAGGCACGTTTGTCTTCCGCGGAGTGAGTGGGACAGGAATTGTGCCATCCGGTATAGTAATAACAGTAGTAATAACAACAATAGTAAAATGATATATTACGTAGGCCACTCTGGAATTCACCTGATGCTGGTTTTAAATCACCAGCAAAACGTCGTACGGAAATTGAAAATGTTGTGAATTTGCTCTCCAACACACCGGTGTGTTAAAGTAGTCACTAATTGGCACGTTTTGTTTACGTGGCGACTCTAATTAGCTGTGCAGGTGGTATTGGCTTCACCACACCCAAAAAACTGTACAATATTATGAATTTTAACAGATTGTTGGAGCAAATGCTTTTAGCGAGCACCTATGAAGCCAACACGGCACATGAGGGGGCGGGTGGCCAACACCAAGCTCAGCCGCCTTTGTCTCCCCATTACTGATATTTACACACCACACCAGGTACTAATGTAAGGCCGAGTCGAACTAAGGGAGGCCTGGGACTTAAAAGCACACACACACAGCAGGGGTAATATTCACATAGAAACCCATCGACTCACATAGACATCCGTTAGCAGCAGGCACTAAGTGAATTATTACACTGCAGGACCGTGAGATTGATATTCATTTTGGAGTCCTTCATCCGACAGTTGATTAATCATAGCAGATCATAACAATGATTAATAATTATCAGCGGTATATGACGTTATAGGACACACACTGGTATTGTATTTTGGGGGGCTTTGCTGTACCTCGTCCGAGCAAATATTTATTGAACATTCTCTAACTGTGGTGAGTTCTCCAATCATTGCACGTTTACAATGTAGGACACATGCTGCCAGTTACGCAAGAGGCGCCGTAAACTCACAACAGCGACCCACAGATCCACAATGTTGCACCTCACCAATTCTCCAACGACACCACATGATGATCTGCACCACGGCCATCATCGCCAACACCCCGCACATCGGCAGTGACCTGTTGGGTCACGTCTGGTGTTGTGCAGCAGCATCGGAGTCAGGCAGCTGACATCGTCGTCCTTGTAGTCCACCACATTTCCGTTGTGACAGGAGCTCAGCACAGCGAAGCCCATGATGCTTTCCAGCAGTGGCATCTTCATGTGAGCGTTGCCGATGTGGAGCCAGTCCGAGTGTGAGCTTCGCGTGCGAGCGCTGAACACTCAGCGCTTGGCCTGTTGTGACGTCAGGCCTGCTGTGGCTCCCGTTATGGTGACGTCACGTCTGAGAGCATTTCTTGTTTAATAATTTGAACTACGTGACATCTGCGTATGCTTACCATTACAAACATGCGTTTATTTAACATTGGATTCTAATGCAATTAGATCGTTTAATTTTAGTGTCACATGAAACGTGAACCAATGTTTCTTGTTTCTTTGTTTATAAATAATTTTTGCAGAGATTCCAAAATGGGCAGGAACCACGACTTCAATGCAACTCAAAGGCAAAGTCATTTCTCACTCATGAGCATTGAGGAATTAGAGGTCATCTGCTGTGTATAACCCTGAACCAGTAGTGGAAATTCCACATTACTCTAGCAAGGGAGATTCTTCCCATAGGACAACCACTGTTTAGTTCCCCATGAAGTAGTAGCCATTTTATTGGCACTGAATGGATGAATTCTTTATTTGGCTGTCAGGTGGATGAGAGTACGACAGACAGGGTGAACTCAATCGGTAGCGACACGGGAGACGGTGACTCGGATTAAGATAGTTATGTTGCAAGTGTTAAGTATTTAGTGAATACTTTTTAGTGACAGTAAACCAACATTTGCCAGAATTGGCAAATTTCCTAATGAAGCTGGTTGTAATCCCCAGCGAAACGTCGTACTCAAATTGAAAATGTTGTGGGTTTACTCTACAACACACCCGTGTGCTCAAGTAGCCACTAACTGGCACGTTTTGTTTACGTGACAACCCTAACTAATTGGCTGTGTAGGGTGGTAGTGGGTTCTTGACACATTTATATTTATGCGATCTAACCCAAAAAGCCTTTATTACGAATACTTTAGATGTCTTACTTTGGAAGAGCGCTCATTCCGTTGTTTGGCTCCCAAGTTGTGCAATGACCTCACAAATGACATCGGAGAAGCTGGTAGTTTTTTCACATTTAAAAGGCTGCTGAAGACCCATCTCCTTGGTCTAATATAATTCTGTGGGGTGATCTGGTCTGACAACTTGACATTAGTCATTGATGGTAATTTTGTGCATTGAACTCGGTTCATACTCCAGGTTTGCTGGTTTCTAGTCTCAAACTATAAACTAAACTATTCTTTATTTTACGAGGTAAGGAAGGCCCACCAAGCTATATAGCTCTTTGTAAGAAGCGACCTGGCCACAAATGATAATTCTATGAAGTGGCTTATCATGTGGAAATATATAGCAGCCAAATACTCTAAACTCATGTTTCTAAATGAGGGAAAAACTGGAAGACCCGGAGAAATATCCACACAACCACAGGGAGAATATGCAAACTCCAAATACACAGGTGTCCGGGTCTGGATCGAAACCACAACATCATGTATACCAGGCAATGTAGTTAACATCTCGCCACCGTTTTTGTGGGCTCGTGGTCTGGGCTTATTGGGTTGCTAATTCAAGTTTGTGCTTCCGTAGTCCAGGTTATGGGTTCATAGTCCGAATATTAGGATTCTTAGTCCGGTATCTGCATGTATAGTGTCCATGGTGCAGTGTGCTGGTCGACATCTCATTCAAGTGGAGTGTACTATGAACACCATCAAATAAGGAAGATGTTGTGGTTTTTAATCAGACCAAATATGTATTTTATAATCTATTTTATATATATCTTTGAACTTCGCATTATTTTTTATTATTTTGTGTATCTAAAATTTGTATTATGTAATGTTAAGTTTACATGTAAGTGCTGTAACAATTCTATTGTGAAGGGCGCTATATTAAATCAAATTTGGTTGATTGATCCTAAACTCTTTGTGCCTTACAAAAACACATGAAAATAGTGTACTTTATGACAGAAAGCTCTAGTCATCAATATACATCCACTTGAAAGACAATAGATTTGTAAAATGGCTTGGGTTCTATAAGAAATGTTTAATATATCACGTGATGAACCAATATCTCCCTGAATTTCACCGAGTGAAATAACTCTAAACTGCACCGGATTGCTTGGATTCAAATAGACCCAGATTGTGTACCTGTGCCGAGTACCAATTTTCCAGACTCTTTCCCAATTTAAGGATTGTTGAAAATGAGAGTTGGGTGTCTTTGTACACCCATGCTGGTACTCGCTATTGAAACAAGTCAGTTTTTAATGCAACAGTTTGAGATATGCAGTGAAACACATCTGACACTTACAAACTCATGTTGCAATGGATTGTGGATAAAGATAAAGCCCAGCCATGCGTGACCATTAAGGGCCTGATTTAAGGCCATTTATTTGTTAAACTCATTTAAATGCGAAATTATAATCATAATGGTTGAAATTACGATCAATAATTAAACAAATACATTATGTACACATTTTTTATTATTTCGACATTATGTAAATGTGTCAATACGGCAAATGTTGCATTAGGCTACTGGACCAATATCTTTGAGAACGTTTTCCAGCCCTGAGTTCACCGGGAGTAAAATTCCTGAGCTGGAACGACATGCGCAGCACAGGGAACTATTTCTGTGAAATACATTGTGCTCGAGGCTTGCTCAGATTTAAGAGCTGTGCTGCCGGACGGCAAACATGGCCCGAGATGTCCACGTGCATTCGTCGCTCAGCAGATGGGAGCCAGTCCCGGGGCAGGATTTCCATTGAGACATTGTCCCGACTTGAGAAAGGTCTCGGTCTGTACGCGCGTTGTGTGTGTCTAATATTGTAGAGTAATTTCGCAAACTGTTATCCTATTCATCAGCATGGAATATATGTCCATATATATATGCACACAGTATACACGTATGTATCATGCATATATGCACACTACATAAGTAGCAGTACATAGAAATATGCATAAATACATAAAACATGGAAAGTTTAACGCATATTTCTTGCAACAAACGGTTCGCCAGACACCCCGATAACCCTGTCTACAAAGTTCCAATGAACTCAAAGAGAGAAATGTATTTAGGGACCTGCCGCCCACCCTGTACGTTGTACAAAATTTTAACTCCTAGCGTGCGAGTGACTACTGGCATCTGCAAGCACACATGCACACAACGGGTTCCTCATTCCTTGGAACCTGGCCACAATAGCAGGAAGCCTCGAGCCAATGCGGCAGAGTTGGGGCCAGATGCTTGAGCGGAATTTGCCCTGCGAGGCAAAAAGATATTGCTCGCTCTGCGCCCTGTTGCTGTGGAAGGGTGTGCCTCTCAGTGTGAAATGATTCCTCAATCAAAATGGAATCCTACACTCACATTACAAGCATAACATTTCACGTGTAAGAACTATTTATGATATAAATCGTGTATGCCTTGAAGGTAATGGAATGAACACGACAGAACAAGATAACAACCAAATTAAGCAGAAAAGGCATTCCTGAAAAGAATTGTGATCCAAAATTGTGATATTTAAATGAATCACGTCGTGAAGAGGGGTAGGTGAAGCATGCTTCATGGACAATTCCACATCTCCCTGGACAGGCCCAGCCACTGCGTAGCCCTCGGACTGAACCATTTATCAAAGCCGAGCTGCTGGAATGGGTTCTACAATTGGCAGAATATGTTTAGATGATTATTTGGGAATGTAATAACTCATTTCCACAAAAAACAGCTGACATACTGATGACCTTATGGAATTCCCTAATGTGTTAAATGTTCCCCAAAATATATGTATACAGTTCTGTAATTTGGCATGGAAAAGCTTTAAAATGCCAAAGCTTTGAAGATGGAAAAGTGTGAGTTACATCACCAGGCAAGGCCATTATCTGTGGGGCAGTTTTCTTTGACAATGAAGTGCTGCGAGGTAAGTTTGTTTGGCCAATGTATTTACTTTTTGCTGGGGATATGCATTTTTGATAAACAGGGGTTCCAAATATGGAACAATTCTCAGTTCTTTAACCAATGCCACACGCACATTCATTAAAAAAAAAAGACAAAACAAACCACTAATAGCAGATTGAAGTCAGTGTTTTGTCGCCAGGGAGTAGATTTTTAAGTTAAAACATTGAAACAGAATAACTAATAGACGTAATAAATATTAACTTAAAAAAATTATTCCATCATTCTTGATAGAAGTGATATCCTAAAGCACGTTTCATGCCCGTGCGCTTGGCTTTTCCGATCGGACTTGCGATCGAGAGATTATCATCTCATCACGTGAGCGTTTACTTTCCACATGGTGGATTATTTAAATAATAATCGCCGGTATTAATTAACAATGTGTGGCAACTACAAGTGTCCACCTCCTGCAAATATTGAAAGTCTCATGCATCTATCAATGACATAAATCCATTATAAGGCAAACTTCACTGAATTTCAGGAATCTTTTTACGAGGGACCCTGCTTGGGAAGGATGGTCAATATGTATGAGTTAACTTTTCAGACTGGCAAATACCAATACACAGATAAACCCCATGTATTCAATGGCATGACACTTCAAAGTCGTATAGGCCAGCAGCCCACCTGATGTGCCTTCACCTAGTGACTACCGCTGTCCGCATGTTGGTTGGTTCCAGAGCACGCTGAAGTTTTCCTGATCCACCGACCCCAAATGTAAAGAGTTTGCCATGATACCTGTCAATAACATTAGCTCAGTGGTCCTGGTGAACAACAATATATTTTACACTAATGCAGTTCTAGAAAGTGATGATCTGCTGCAGGGAGCAGGTCATTGTGTTCGCCAACCACAACCATTTGCTTCCTGAAGTTGTAATATCGTAGCTTTAAAAAAATATTTACAAATCTTCAAAGATTACACTTTTTAGGAAAGAAGATAACAACATTATACCCAAAACTGGAAGGCATTAGCTTGGTGGCGCAAGGAATAAGATTTATAGGATTTAAATAAAGAGTGCTGATGGTTGTACAATCACAAACTGTGCAAAATGCTTTTGAACAAACTTATTATTACTAAATGACACAATTTTTGGTGGACTCGCAGTAAAACACGACACGAATCTCACAGCGCAGTGGGAGTGGCAGAAGCAGCCGGTGCAAAAGAGTCTGGCAACGGCAAGGCCTGCGAGGTCTGCAAAGCCGGCACATACGGAGCGGCACCGAGCTCACCGTCCGTAACCTCTATGCCGCCCACTCGTGCGACTTGCCAAGGCAGGCTCTCGCGCACAGCGCGGGCCTGCTGCTCGCGCAGACGCACACTCTCCTCCAGTCGCTTGTGAGCGATGAGCAGCGCCGGCTTGAGGCGCGTCAGGTAACAGTAGTCGCTCATCTCCCGGTCGTCCAAGCGGCTTGCCAGCACGGCCGCCATGGAGCATTCTCGCCGCTTGAGCGCTTGCTGCAGATCCCGAGCGTCCTCGCGCTTCACGCGCAGATCTTGTGCTTTGATCTCCAGCGACCGCTGCTCAGTGTAGATGAAGGATCACGTGAAACAAGACGGTTACAAGACGAGGCCCAACATTTAACAAACAAATGTCAAGGATCACTTGATTTTCATATGTACAGCACCAAAATACCAGTGCTACTTTTAAATCAATCTACCAATGAAAACTTGAGCTGCACCTCAATTAATGTGGTGCAAAACAAGCATTGAGGGAGGCTCGCCACAATTTTCAAAAAAGGAAACAGATATAAGATGTAACGTCCTGGGCATTGTCCCTTACTCATGAATAAAGATGCCAGGAGAGAGATGGGAGATAAATAAGAGACAGATCACTCTTGCCTCTATTTATGTGCTATAAAGAAGGGCCATTACTCAAAAAGTAGATTATTTTATTCTTTCCTTTTCAAGCCACACGGTGTTATTGACGAATGTGTTGAGCTCTTTGTTGTCTGTGCACCACTGCCAGCACAGTGTCACCATATCATTAGGTCATACAACAGCTACACGCTCTCATGCAATAACAGGCATGCCCATCAAGCGCATATACGATAATTTGTTTTTAAATACTTCACAGCCAGACAATCTCCGATTGATAAAAGTGCAGCACATGTCCAAAGCCATGAGTATCATTCAAACATGACTTGCGAAGACTGAAATACACATCTCCAAACACCTAAAGGGTAATATTGCCTCGGTATTGCCTCCATGTTTTGGAGTGCGTAAGGCACTTACAAGCCCGTTAAATATTGCTACGTAAAACAAAGCAATTACAACAGTGTTGAACGCATTTCACTTCTGCCGCGTTGTAACAGTCAACACACAATCTCGACGCTGCCTGTTCGATCTTACGGCAAGGTGTTTGAAAGAATGATGCACATTTCTTCAATCCCCCCCCACTGCATCTGTCCACCCAGAAGCATAAACGGGTTCAACCAGAGTCAGTCGCCAGGTCACGTGTGGTGTGGTCAAGTGTGGATAATCCCACTCTATCAAAGACATCTGGCCAGTGTGAAAGAGTAGGCCAAAATACCCTCTAGAGGGACTCCTTCTTCCAGTGGTGGCGCGAACCAATAATTACGGAGCTGCGCCTTCAGCTCTTACCGCAAAGCGATGGCGACCAACCGTGGCACATATCGTGATATGTTTCCTACTCACCCTGCACTCAGGGTTCCCGTCAGACCCGAGTTCCTCCAGGGCGCTCTGGGTGCGCGCAAGTCTCCCGCATATGGACAGCAGCAGGGACACCAGCGTGTCCATGTCAGACATGAGCTGGGTGAACTTGTCCACTTCGCTCGGCCGGCAGCGCTGCTGGACGGCCGCCTCGACGGCACGGGTGAGGGAGCGTGCGCTGCCCACTCGCTCTGCCAGCTGCGCCCGCTCGATTTTCAGGCGCTCGAGCTGCCGCTCCACACAGCGCAGCAGCTCCTCCTGTAGCCACACACACACACGCACACACACACACGCACACACACACACGCACGCACACACACGCACACACGCACACACACGCACACACGCACACGCACGCACACACGCACACGCACGCACACACACGCACACACACGCACGCACGGGAGATTGCTGTCACTTCACAAGATGTTGGAGGGCACATACAGGTGCTTAATTTCATCTGGAACAGTCCCGAGCAGTCCAATGCAGAAATTATTTTGGCACACTCCATCCATCTTGCCTTATTTTTTTTAAAATGTATGCAGTATCATATGATTATAGTAATATAGGCTACAGTAATATGTTATTAATACAGATAGGCATACCCTGTGCTCCTGTGGTAGTGCCTTTTGCCGATAACCATTACTTCAAGTCAGCCTAGCAGCATGATCGAAAATATCGCGTGAGAAATTAAGCCCGAGGCATATCGACGTATTGTGCCGGCATGGTGTCACGGGAGGTAAAATGGACTTGCAATCCAGAGATTGCCGCTTTGATCTATCGGCATGGCATTTGAAACGATGGGCAAGTTTCTTAACTCACCCTGCGTCTGTTCACCCAACAGTTAGTCGATTGGCAGGTTGCACGTCGTGGGGTAAAGTGTGGCTACTCACACCTGTTCCAAGACAGCCTCGCTAACATGGAAGGGTCGGCCAAAATAACCTCGACAGATGCGTTCCGGTAATCCCTCGAGAGGAGGCCTTTTCAGCAGTGGCGTGAGCGAGAAATTGCAGGGCTGCACCTGTATGTTAACCTTGTACACCCAAACATGGGCATGTAAAGGGCGTGCTGCTGCAGACTAACCATACCATTCTTATTGGGGAGAAGGGCCACGGCATTTCAGCCCATGACCAAATCACACGGAATGCGCCCGATCCCATCAGACCTCAGAAGCAAAGTGGGATTGAGCCTGGAAAATGCTCGTGTGGGTGACCACCATACATTAAACTGGTGCGGTAGGCAATGTGGACAGTAGAGGGCAGTGCAGAAGAAATCATGTCAAATAACCCAACTGCCTGCATGGCGTAGCGTTTTAGGAAAGATAATTAAATAATGCCAATTATTTACCGACTTCAGCCCCGCTGAGTCTGAAAATTCTGTTGAACTAAAAACTAAAACATTTTTATTTCACCAGGTAAGGCCCACTGAGCTATACAGCTACTTTTCAAAAGCTACCTGGCCACAAATGCTAGCTCAACGAAGTGGCTTATCATGTGGAAATGTATAGCAGTCCCCAAATCATCTTAAGTGTTGTCACTTTATTACCCAGGGCTCACGAGGCACCTTCATTGTGACACACTCGACCGTCATGTCGTGTTTAAGGACCCAATCATCATGGAAAACATGTACATAATATTATAGATAAAAGGGAAATTTGTTCGAAATGTTAAGCATACTTCCCAACATGCAACAAACTTCAAATTAGGCATGTGGTTAGCTTCCAGACTGTACACAATGCAAAAAGTATAAAAATTTATTTTTGTATTTTGGGGGGGGGGCGCAATATTGCATATATTTTGTACGGCAAGTGAGCGGTGACGTCACATCTGTGATGTCACCCGCATGCGGCAGCGTCACGCAGTGTGCCTGCTGACATCACGCATCCCACCCTCCGCGTAGGCCGTGTATTAATCCAAGACAAGAATCCAAGTCTCGGGCGAAGCTGGGTAGTAAAGCTAGTATATAATTGACAGGGTGTTTCAAAACACAACTGACGTGCTTGCGTTTGGAGATGGAATTCCTTTCCAGCTCAGACCCCGCCTGCTTTCCCTTCGCCACATAAATAACCTCTTGTTGTAACAGCTATCTCGCTGGTTCAGCAGTTCCACTGCTGGATTCTTTTTTACGCCTGAGGACGTCCGCTTGTGTTGCGATCGAAACGTCGTGATTTTTTTTTCTACCTACGTGACTATACCGAAAGAACCAAAGAGTAATTATGTAATAGATCAGTAATCAGCCACTTAGTATGTGACTCACCTGTAAGGAATTGCAATGTGTGTTGTGTATTACTGAATAATACGCTTCCAGGCTGCGCTGAGTCTATAGCTATCACAGCGATTAAAATTATTTGAATTATTAATTTGAATTGATTCTCTAACTAGTCTTGGCCAGTAATAATTAGTTCTGCATAACACTTCAACGTTATCAAAATCAATGGAATGTCCTTGTTGGCAAGCATGCTCTGCCACTGCTGACAGCTGTGTTTAGGATAATTTAATGTTCCTTTGGTGTTCTTTTAGTCTTACGTCCCATCTGTCCATTATAACGAAACGTCGTACTCAAATTGTAAATGTTATGGATTCACTCTTCAACACACCGGTGGGCTAATGTAGTGAAATATGTATTTTGTCAACGTGACACATTTTTTACTAATTGGCCATGTTGGGTGGTGGAGGGTTGCGACACATTTATAAATAACGCGATCTAACCCAAAAACCTTCATTATGAATAATACTGGTCGCGAAAGTCTACGTGTTAAACTGAATTTTCCTCATATGCTTTACGTATTCATATTCGCAGAATTAATATTCATGCCATTCTATAGGAACTTATCCCGGTGAACATTAAAAGTTTAATGGAGTCAGAAAGAATGCTTTGCAATGTGGCGCAACCTTCATGTTGGTGATGTCCACGTCTGCTGCCTGGCTGGGAGGGGGGTTGTCATTGTCCCCAGCGCTGTTTTGGGGGCCCTCCTTGCAACACGTCTGCTCTGCAGGGACAGCTTTTGGCGTGGAGGTGTCGCAGGGCTGTGGAGATGCGCTGGACGCTCTGCTCGGGCTTGCACGATCGTACACCAGTCTGCTGGGAGACGAAATGCTCAGTGCCCTCCACAGGTTGCAGCAGAAACTAAGAGATGGAGACCACACGTTGTGAAACCCGTGTGCAATGCCGCTCCCTCCGCCTATCCCTCACTCTGATTTGTTGCAATCGCACACGCAGCGCAGACATCCAAATCCCCACGTATACTCCTCCTGAGAGAATGCCACTAGGCGTGCGAGGTGAACGTCTAACCACACGTTACTCGGATAGCTCCCATTGGCACGGTGTGCTGTACTCATGTGACACCCGCCAATCGGTCGCCACGAAACGACGCTGCGGCGGCACACCTGGAACTCGTTTGTGATGTTGCCCCGTGTGTTTACAGGGAAGGGAGTTACAATGAAAAGTCTCAGGACAACGACATCTCAAGCTGCGAGTCCTATACTCCCCGGTGTACACCCAGACCACGTAACACAGGAGGAGAGGCACCACCACGGCAGTGTCGCTTCGTCTCCTCTGCAGAGATGCGTGGGACGGATAATGCGCTCGGGAGCCTGCCAGGCCAGAGCAAGGCTCCCCAAGTACAGGGAGAATATCGGCCATTCTCATCGAGGCCAATGCTATGGTGAGGCCCTTTGCTCTACAATGTCATGGGAGTGGAGGCTTCAATGCCACTCCTACTCTCTCACAGAGATACGATATAGAGGACAGACACCTGTAATCAGCTGATAGTGGTAAAATCTTTTTTTTTTATCTAAACTTTTAATTATCCTCTTCGTGCAAATAGCTGTCTTGCCTTCTCTCATCATGTATATATTACACATTATATCGCACTTTTTGTTGCTGGTCTGCTTGGCATCTTGGGTTTTTAAGGCCTGTTCTCAGTAACCCCAATCCAATCTAACAATAGGTCTGTGTGGTGACCAATGACAAGTATTATAGCAAGAATCTCCGATAAGCATGGTTGGCTACGAACAGTGCGAAAGAAGTTCTACATATATACAAATAATCACCTCACTGAGCCTCAAGACTTGCAAAAAGAAATTTGATTCATAAATGAGAAGTACGTTTCACTTTCGGAACAGTAGTGCAGTGGTTTGCACACTGCGCAATGAAACCTAGCTAAATCAGTAGCGAGTTTTATCCAAACCGGTCCTCCCTCACCACCATCTCCAACACATACTGATCAACGTGGTGAAGTATGATCAAACAAATCCCATGACTGGCACGTCATGGGGAGCCCTTTGTTCAGCAGGGATTTGAGAGCGGTGCTCAAAAGGGATGAAATTAATCTTGTTTTCCTGTGTGAGTGCAACGTGAACGAGTGCTACACGTGTCTGAAGTGAGCAGTGCGCTTGATGGCGGTCCTACGTTTGTGGGGGGGGGCGGTGATTGTCCTCCTCCTCCCACTCCTCCTCCTCCTCCAGTGCTTCCTCCATCTCTGGGAAGAACTCCTCCATCATGTGTGCAGCAGCGTGTGCCTGGTGCTCGGGCAGCAGGAGGTCGGGAAATCCAACCCCTGGCTCAACTTCGGCCATGGCTTTCATGACAGCCACCAGCAGCTCCCTGGCAAGTCGCTCATCCACATCCGGCACCGGCCTAGGTCTCCTCTTCCTGGGCCGCTGTTGTGGATGTCCGGCGATCGGAGTGAGCAGGGCAGGCTGACCACGTTCTCCTGCAACAAAGCGGTAAAAGAGATCTGATTAGGAAAGGCGGATATCACCCCATGGCAATGGTAACAAATGGCATCTATAAAATCGTGTTTTTAGAGAAAGGGATTGTTATAGGATGGGTTCTGAGTTAAAAACCCATGGAATAACATTCGGAATGAATGGGCCCATTGGTGACCTGTGACTTTCCGATTACGAGCCCTATACTCTTATCAGAATCTTTATTTACACTGGACGAATCGGATGGGCTATGAAGCTCTTTTTTATAGACGTCTAGTAGGGGTAGATCAAAAAGTTAGAAAAACAAACAATATAAAAACTGATATGAGTTCAAAGTATAGTCTGTTCTGCTATAACGCTGCGTGTTTTTATTACGCGAATTGGATATAATGCGATTAATGTATTAGGGAACAGATTTTTTATAACGCGGATGTGAATTGGACATAACACCATTGAGTGGACAGAATTACGTCGCGCGAATAGGCATAAGCGGATGTATGGCTGCGTAGCATCGCACAAGGCGCGATGCTCGTGAATGCTTCTAGATGCTACCCACGCTTCTTTGTTCAGCCTGCATATGCATCTCACATGTTATCGCAGACTGTGCTTTACCAAATATACTGTGTAAGACACTGTAATTATAAAAGAACACGTACAAATCAACAATAATATAACAAATTATCAAGATAAATGTTAGTCATGTTGGTGTTTTCGAAAACTTACTACCCGTCACTGTTACATTACAATTGAATCAAAGGGTATTATAACGCCATTTTTCGATAACGCTCTGTTCTTCAGGAATGCAACGACCGCGTTATTGGAGAAGAAACTGTACGAAAGGTAAGAAAGTCATGAAAACAAATAAAGTGTATAAGTACAAGAGAATAGGTTTCCCCTTTTTTCTGGCAACAAAACCAGAGGACGCCAAAAAGTATTTTGGCGTCTTCTGGTCTAACACCGTTTGAGACACCTTCTCACCAAGCTGCTTGGCGATGGTCTTGTAGCCCATTCCAGCCTTGTGTAGGTCTACAATCTTGTCCCTGACATCCTTGGAGAGCTCTTTGGTCTTGGCCATGGTGGAGAGTTTGGAATCTGATTGATTGATTGATTCCTTCTGTGAACAGGTGTCTTTTATACAGGTAACAAGCTGAGATTAGGATCACTCCCTTTAAGAGTGTGCTCCTAATCTCAGCTCGTTACCTGTATAAAATACACCTGGGAGCCAGAAATCTTTCTGATTGAGAGGGGGTCAAATTCTTATTTCCCTCATTAAAATGCAAATCAATCTATAACATTTTTGACATGCGTTTTTCTGGATTTTTTTGTTGTTATTCTGTCTCTTACTGTTCAAATAAACCTACCATTAAAATTATAGACTGATAATTTTTTTGTCAGTGGGCAAACGTACAAAATCAGCAGGGGATCAAATACTTTTTTCCCTCACTGTATGTCAGTGATAGGGGTTCTTAATGATTTCAATATGATTTAGTAGAATTAAAGTGCCTGGTTTTAACGCCTGTGTAGTGACATCGGGGATGTCACTGTATGGTGCCGGCCCGAGAGGGCCGTGGCGGGCAATGGCCCTACATCGCGGATAGCACCGGGTGGGTTGCTGTGTGAGGCCGGCTCTAGCACAGCACGGCGTGCGATGCACCGTCATCGCGTACACCCCGTAGGTGGGTGTAGTTAGTACCAGCCCTAGCGGGGCTTGGTGAGCGCTGGGATAGCGCGGGCACCACGCATAGCATGTAGTGCGGGCTCCCACCAGGGGGAGCGGGAGAGTGTCGGCCCAGGGGCAGGGTTGCCCCGGGCCATGGCACTCTGGTTGACCCCGTAGACACGTGATCTGGAGTGTCCACAGAGAAGGCCCCAGGTGGGGGGGCTAGGGGGTGATCACGTGTCCGGTGGAAAGCTCTCGAGAGGGATCGAGAGGGAGCTAGAACGCTTGAGAAGGCGGGCTGGGCCAAGGGCGGAGCGGCCCCGACCAGGGGGGATATAAGGTGGGTCCCTGGGAGGAACAGGGGTTCTTTGTTCTACAAGCTGGAAGCTCCACGTCTACAAGCTGGAAGCTCTACGAGGCATCAACACGTGGTCGGGGACCCGAGTGAGGGTCTGACCCTTCGTCGCTGTAACTCCTACGGATAGAGTAGTTAGCTGGGTGGTCACCACCCTAGGCTGTATCTGGTGAAGGGGCAGTTACCCCTTTGTGTTAACGGGTTGATGTTACAATAAAAGTGTTGCCTCTAAAGAACAACGTCTGCGACTCAGTTGGACTCACTACACCTGTGCCGAGGGCTGAACCCCTTGTGCACAGAGAGATGCACCTCCCCGAGCGCCAACGAGCCACACTCTGCCCTTGTGCTCAATCACTTCCCAGCTGGGCCACATTGCGTAGGACGAGCGAGTGGTGCGCACGCCGTCTTTGCATAGACTGAAATGACAGAGCGAATCTCGTGCGGTTTTCGCGGCGGCCTGAGCTGCCTCATTCAGATGAACAACGTTTCAATTGTCTTTATTACAAAAGCAAATTACACCCCATCCAGTTCAACTGACAAACACATCTGGATTTGATCTCATTCTGCATGAATGCAAAGGTTAGCAAAATACAAACACCTATGACAAATCAATATAAATATTGGATATGGAACCCAGAAGGTCGCAATTCCTCCTCTGATGGTTTATTCCTCCGAGCCGCTCCTTTGAGCTTCTCCTGTGATTCGGTGACATGGAGAAAGAACCCAGCATTGCTGTAGCGGCATTGTCATATACGTCACCCATCACTTCGGCACCAACAAATGCCTAAGCTCTATGGCACTATATAGGGATATTTGGCCAACACAGTTAATGATTCAAATTTCTTGGATTATTCCTCTGACATCCTGGATCTTGTCCTGATGATGTTTGGTACAGTGCCACGAAACGCTGTATATCTACTTTTTGTTTTTTCTGTAAAGTCACGTAGGTAAAAAACAAAATAAATTAAAATAAAAAAATGAAAACAACTAAATTAAATCACTTCATTTTTTCATTTTCATTTATTTAGTTTTTACCTATGTGACTTTACCGAAAAAACCAAAAAGTATGGATCCTTGCAGTCACGAAAACTTCAAATTTAGAAGCTGTATACCTAATTGATACATTAATTCGTGAAAATTGTTCTTCAACATACTGGTGCGAGCTGAACACTACAGGACAATACATGTATTTGGCTGTGTCAGGTTGTGGAGGGTACTTAATGACATACATTTGGTCAGATCACTATGTGGCCTCAACCAAAAAAAAGTATGAATCAATTCAATGAGTGTTTATACGATGTGGTAGGAAACCGAAAAAAAATCCGAAGAAAACCCACACGCCATCGGACAGAGAACGGGGAGAACATAAACACGCACCTGGCACCGCGTCGTGCGTGGCCTCGGGGACGTGTTGACAGACGGCTGACTCCCCCTGCTTGGTTGCCCCTTGCGGCTCCTTCATGGGGGTCCTAGTGCGGACAGCGGAGTCGCCGACCCCCACTTCCACAGCTCCCTCACTGGGGGGCACGGAGGAGGCAGGGTGACTGGGCGCAGGGGAGCAGACGCCAGTTTGGGACCGGCCAGTTTGCTCCCCAAAGGAAGAGGCGTTCTCCCTGAAAGACAAAGTACATTGAACCGCACGTGAATGCTTTTGCTAAGGCGACCCTTGGTTTCAGAATTACATGTTCAAACATCGTGCATGTGTACGCATATTAATGTACAGCTCGTTTGTCAATCCACTGCTGGATGAGGGCCTCTGTACACCATGCGGGCTGTGAGGGTTAGCTGACCCTACTTCACCGCAGGGTGGTGAAGGAGCTTTGGCTGCACTGCTCTCCACTGCACAATGGTTACTACACCCATCCAAGCGCTATTCAGGCCTAAACTTGCTTAGCTTCCAAGTCTCAAAGAACCAGGCACGTTCCAAGAACTTTGGTCACAGGCCAAAAACAATGAAGTGAACAGAAATCAAATTTAAATCGTCAAAATGTGGAAATTTACATAACTCTGTAAAATGTGCATCGGCCTTCCTTGAATAAAAAAAGTGACTTCCACATATGAAGAGGCAGTCAGTGCTCCTGTCATGTTTACAGCCCTAAGCGAGTAGTATAATTCCTCATTACTATGGCAGGGGACGAGTCTATCCATAACACAACCATTTTGACTTCCCTACAAAGTTGTACTAATTTTATCGACCCTGGAGGGATGATGGGCCGAGTCAACCCCAAACTAGAAATTAAATTCGTAAGCTTCTGACTGCAAGCCGCTCACTCAACCACTGAGCCACCAGGCCAGAGGAGGTGTTGAATGAGGTCTGCTCATTAACAGCCATCCTCATCATTTTACTTAAAAATTGTGCTTTTTACACCGATTCTCAAAGGAATTAACAGATTCATTAATGAAATATGCACGATTACAAACTATAATTTCATACCAGTTTTTAATTAACGACATCTATAAGCGACACTGGTGAACCAATCCACACAACCAATGGTCAGAACTGCTGCCAAAACCGCTGCCCAAGCCTCCGGGTGTGACAGCTCTGGGCTCCACCGGGGACATTCCAGTTAGAAACTGAGGACCATTAGACATCGCGTAAGCATTCATCACCTCATGCAGTCCAGCGATTATCCATGCAGCGCAAAAACATGAGCTTAGTAATACTGCATATAACACAACTACTGCCTACATAGCAATATGAATAAGATTGTAAATGTTAGCCTCGCTCGTACATCTGAATAACAACTCTGCTGATATAGGTCTTGGTGCACTCTGCATGTTGTCTTCCTGTAACCCACACAGCCACAACAATAGTGCACGAGTGAGAAAATTACCCTGGAATCGTTTTCTCAGCAGTGGAGTATCTGTGGCTTAAGTTATCTTATGGTAAATGATGCAGCTGAAAACGATGAAGGCACTCGTGTGGCATATGGGCAGTGTTGTGGACAATGCAGCACTCACAGAGATATGTGCAGAGAACCGGGAAGCTGTGGTACGGGTGGGGGGAATGCCCTCCCCACATCCATGAAAACATCATCGTCACCGTCCTCATTCTGGGAAGATGGTGTAAATGGAGAGTCTGGATTTTGAGATAACAAGATGCGAGTCTGAGAACTCCCCCCAGACGATGAGGAAGCGCTCGTGTTTTGAGACTTTAAGATCTCCGATTGCACTTGACCATGTTTAACTGCTGGCCTCCAGCCCAGGCTTTCTGGATGAGGGAGTGGAGGCCGAGGTGGAGGTGAAGGGTTCATCAGCTCTGCCTCCTCCATGAGGCTGTCCATAGGACCTGCAGCTACTGCCGATTCCGTCGGTTCTAAATCTTTAGCATCTGGACGAGCAATGTGCCCCTCTGATCTTGCGTGGCTTTTATGGCCTTCGTGTTCCACCAGCAAAACCTTGGCTTCATTTTCGAAATCCCCACGGCTCGTTTCGTCTTCAAATGCTGATAGTGACCTCGCTGGGCTCTTCTGTCCGAGGGGGGCAGCTTCTGCAACAGCAGTCGGTAAGTGATCCTGCTGAGTCTTGATTCTTGCCCTCTCTTTCGCTCTAGAAAGGACCTGGCTTGCTACTGAATTCCCGCCATCATTCCACAATGAATTACAGCTCTCCGAGCCTATGGAAGTCATGTCTGGAAATGTCCTCTCATCTCCGTGATGTTCCGGCAGCTGCTTGGACCATCGCGGGTTGTGGACACCGAAGGATCGAGCATGATCCCCGACACCTCTCGGTTGTGAGCTCCATTCGCCCTTTTCAGTGCTGCTGCTGGTGCCGCTTTGCCTGGTCCCCGAAGGCACTGGATACATTCCGAATTCCTTTTCTCTGCGTTATGTGAGAGGATGAGATGTTTGGCAGAAACAGGTGAATAAGACAGCATCGAAACACCCGAAAATATAACACGTGCAAGACACGTTAAACCAAAAAGTTTTCGTGTAAGTTTAAATCGTGTGTAGGTATGTTGAACTTCTTTCGCACCGTACATAGCCAACCGTGCTAATCAGAGGTGCAGGGGAAGGACAACAAAAACACGTCCACAGTGAATTACAATTTGAGGATGTATGAGTGTCCTGTGCTTTACATTTTAAGGTCAATTATGAAAATGATTTAATTATTTATCATCCAATGTCAATTTACATTGGTGCAGTGACAAAACTAGCCTAAGCCACCAGTGATCCAAGGGAAAAGTTGCTCTGTGAGAGTCGAGATTATGTGCCCAGCACAATCATCATCTGGCTCCGGTTCACCAACTGTGCTATGTGGATCGGCATTCCTTCACTGCAGTCGAAATTACAGCCACTGACGGACATTCCGACAGAGGCACAGAACATTGGGAGTGAGGTCGCTCCACGATCCCAGAGGAAGACAAATGTGTGTCGATGGTCATGCACACAGAGCCAGTGCTGTTTGGGGGTCCTCACTGCAACTCGTTCTACACAGGCACATTAACATGCCACACTGCCTTGATATGGCTCTTGCACATTACGGATTTTCATCGCAGATAAGAAAACAAAGGTAGTGGTGGTGGTCACTCTATGAATTAACCACTTAGTGCAGGGGAGAGGGACACTGCGCATTGGGGTCTAGAGATCCCCTCGCCAGGCTGCACCAATATATAAAAATAAATTACTGCAACGACAACACCACCGGACCACCAGTTGTGCGAGCGATGTATCAATTAAGGACATTTTTGTGGAAGTGCAGTTTCCCTCTTGCTTGAATATAAAAAAGAGGCACCACTGATGATCTACTCCGCGTCTCTACATGAGAGAGATGAGGCCAATGTTCTTCAAACTCCGAACTACGTGTTTAACATACAACGTCAAACAAGTGTGTGGCAGTACAGACATCATCAGAACACCCGAGCGAGCATGAGAAACTCATAACACAGCAAGAAACTTCACTGTAGCCGTCATGGGGCGGTGACGTGGCCCAGCGTGCACAGCTTGCTGTAGAGGTTGGCGGTACGAGCCAAGCGGCCGCCCTCGTTAGTATTACGGGTGGATTAACAAATCAATCCCACGGACCGTATGCTTCACAGTGGACGTTTTAGATATTCCCAAATAACTTAAGCCACACAGCAACAACGCCCCCTACTGCCAGTCTAATTGCCCACTAGTTGGCCGGTGCTGTGTTTACCTCACGCCAAACAGGGGACAGCTGCTACTGGGGGGTCTCATTGGCTATACTGCTGCAGGGCGGTCGAGAAGTCATGCATGGGAGGCGCGGTGTTAGAAAGAACCGATGATGATCATATATCACATGCCATCGTGAAACTGAAGTCCAAGAGTCATTTATCAAAAAAGGGATTCCTTGAGGTTACCTAGCTGGGATGGGCCCATGTTGCGTTTCATGCCCTCGGGAGGCCGGCACGAGCATGCAGCTAAATTTGGTGACACCAAGTTCCCCATCCGTCGGCTCCTGCATGACAGACCCAGCATGAGACAAGAGCAGAAAAAATACATGGCAGGGGCACTCGGCACAACACGGGTCTCAGCACAGAGCACGCGATTTTTTGCATCACACACAGCACAAAGCGTTCAACGCGCAGCACAACAGCACACGGCCAGAAACACGCATTGGCACGTCGAAAGGTTACACATATGAAATGTCTGCGTGGGCACGTGCGCAGTTGTGCGTAGTAGAGACACAGCCAAGCTAAAGACCACCGCAAGGCCTGTTCCCTAGCAAAACATTCCTAGTGGCATTCCCTGCGCCTGCCGCTTGCACCTGCGCACACTTACTGCCGCTTGATGCAGGCCGGCGAGTGCTACAAGCAAGCGCTGCAGCTGTGCTATTGACTGGCTCGCCTGCTGAAGCCACTTGTGGACATTTGTTTTCCTCCAGCGTATATGTGTGCATTTTCTTTAATTCACACTTGGTACTCAAATTAGTACCTGGTGAGGTGAGTAAACATCGCCACTCGGGAGATAAAGGCGGCCAGGCCTGGTGCTGGCAACCCACCGCCTTATGTGCCGTGCCAGCCTTCATAGGTGCTCACTAACAGCACTTGCCCCAAAAATCTGATGAGGCTATACGGGGGATATTTGTCTTTGTGTGTATGTCTGTGTGCGAGTGCCTGCATCCCTGTGTTTGGTATATGTTTGTGTCTCATGTAATTTAGAGAAGTGCCCTTATTATTAACGGGATAATGTTTACATATTTTGTAAAATAAATGTACTCATTCTGCAATTCACCGACACATGCCTTTTCACCACTGACATAATAATTTCAACTTATAATGCACGGCCGCACAGTAG
The DNA here is from genome assembly GCF_965212315.1 of Lampetra planeri. Taxonomy (NCBI): domain Eukaryota; kingdom Metazoa; phylum Chordata; class Hyperoartia; order Petromyzontiformes; family Petromyzontidae; genus Lampetra; species Lampetra planeri. The sequence goes on from NC_136110.1 coordinate 14,209,206, forward strand.
AGAGAGGAGACGGCAGTCGTAAGCCAGGGTAGGGATCCTCCTCGACGGCCACAGGAAGGGCAGTTTCATAAGATTTGTGCGATCCAACAACCCTCGCTGCCTCCACAGGGCGGGAATACAGGCAACGTTGCACCACTATTGCCTGGCTAAAGTTGCCGAAATGCAAAAACCTCCTCATGATTTGGATTCTTTTCAGGGTTTTATATTTGTAAGCAGTTCATGAGCATAAAGGTAGAGGAGAATGTTAAAATTCTAATGAAGGGAAATTGCAAAAAAAAGAATTGTGATATTAAAATGAATTTCAACAAAAAATATCGGTCAATGAAAACACCAAACTAAAACTACAAGACAGCACCCAGACTTGCAGCAGCAGCCGCAACCACCCTTGAGTCAGAGTTTAAAGCCGAGTGTGCAACTTTTCTCAAACTATATGCATGTCTAGAATACCTGAATGGCACCACAAGTTTTATGGCTACAAATAAACTTGATAGCAATTGTGCACCTTCAAATGAAATGAAAATGCACACTAAATTTAGTTAAAATGTTTATAACCGTTCAATAATGGGTCAATGAGACTTGCATTATGCCTAATAAAGTGCTTCTAATGTTTGCACAACGTTAGGTGGGGGGGGGCAAGAGTCTGCGTGGGAGGCCACCAGTGTGGGCACTGGAAACAGAGCGGTGGCCCCGCGGAGCTCCTTATACTCGCTGGGGGGCGACGCGTCCACCCACACGAACGTCCACCCGGACGAGCGTCCACCCACACGAATATCCACCCAGACGAGCGTCCACCCACACGAATGTCCACCCCGACGTGCATCCGGCGATTACATCAGCCTCTTAGGAGCAGTGAGGCGGTGGTTTGAGTCCATTCGCCACTTGAGCAAAGGGAATCGTATCAAATGTCCCTTCACTTCATTTGGGCAAACCCAACAGAGTTTGTTTCAATACTGAGACAGGATAAGTGTAGACCATTCTCGGCCTGGCAAGAGGGAGCACTGGACGGTGCTGGGAAAGAGAAGCCAAATGCAGTCATAGCAGTTCTGTGCCCTGGGGCCACAACTTACAGCACTCTTTCTATCTCACAACATCAGTCACCTAGTGCATGTGGAAAATCAGAGACTCTCTCTCCTGTGTTGCGACTGCAGCTATGGACACCAAACCGTTGGGCATAAAACTGAACACTCCCCTAAATATGACATTTGGCTGAGGGAGTAGGCGAGTTGAAATGACTAAATCACTTCCAAGTGCATCTCAAATAGTTGTTCTTCATGGACCAAGTGAAATAAGATTCCTCACAGCAGCACAATTGCGGTAAAATGTAAAGCATGCGATCGCAAGTGTACACATAATGTGTCGCTGCGATTGCTGTGGCCTCATCAAGCGGTCAGTGCAAGTCAAAAGTTCGCAAGTGGCGCTGTCACTGCATGACAACAGCTGGGGGGCTCTCCAATGGGGGGCTCTCGAAGGCCCCCCCCCCCCACTTGAGGGCCCTCAAGAGACATTCCCATCTCTGTGAAGCCACCTGCCATGAAGTGCGTCTCGATGATTCTAAAGAGCCGATTGCTGCAATTGCGCCGGAGTCAGCAGTGGCATGAGAGACTCTTTCAAGTGAGCCGCAGCTGTCCCACACACTGCGTGGAATCCCAGTCATGCCGCAGGCCATCGCGGTAGCTTGCAATGAGCAAAGAAAATAAAACTGCGTAGAAAAAAAAACACGCAGGTACTGTCTCACCATCCTGTCCCTGTTAATCTTTTCCCAAATGTCAAATTCATGCTGGAATGCAGCCTACCACATGGTTGACCCCGAAAACAAAACCAGTGGTGAACTCGAGCCTTGCTTGCGCTTCCCCAACTCACCAGATGCATGATGCGGTCGGATGGCGAGGACCGGGAGCGGACGTGCACGGGGTGGCTGGGTCGTTCCAGCAGATCTTCTGCCGAGGGAAACTTGTCAGCCTTCCTGTTGGAGTTGGACGCGGTCATCAATTCCCCACGAGGACGAGGATGATGAGCTTTATGCTGATAGAAATAAAGTGAATCGGAGAAGCGTGATGGTTTGCTGGAGAGATTCTGCACTCCATCTTCCCTGCTATTGAGCTCCCTCAGGGCAGAGTGGTTCAAGTTCATTTCAGACATTGACATTTGCTGTGCAGTGGGTCTGTACAAGGGGCTGGGAGTGGAGTCACTTCCACTGTGGCTGCCCGACTCCAGATTGTTCGATGAATTCCTGTATTCATACGAGTTTGGCTGGTGCGTTAAGAATCTGCGAGTAGTTTCGCAAGGCGGTGCACTGAGAGGGTGAGCCTCCTTGGTAGTGGGCTTCCTCCCCGTCTTCCTCTCCATGAAGGCGGCCAGGGCGTTGTGCTGCTGTTCGCGGAGTGGCGGCCGGGAGAGCGCTGGTCTGTGTTGAAGTGCGCTGCTGCCTCCCCCGTGCTCGTGCTCCGGCCTCTTCCTGTGATCCACGCAGCTACTCCACTCATTGTCGGGATCCGTGCACGGTGCATCGATTCTGCGTACGGGTGCCAGGGCGAGTCGGGCAATCTCGTGCAGCTTCTCAGGCTCAGAGTATGAGCGTTTCTTCATCTCTGCACTCAGCTGCTTCTGGGCGTACGGATGGAACGCACGTGCACTTGTCTCCATGTCCAGTGTTTGTGGTGGCGCTGGCTTCTCCAGGCTCATTTGCTGAACCGGATGCTCCATCTTTTTGGGTTTTGGATGCGGAGTTTGTCCTGAGCTTGGAACGTGATTCCATCTAGTGGTCTTATTACAACCAGAAAAATTTGAAAGAAGCGGAGCCTGCACAGGTTTAAAGTTAAGGTCTTTGCGACTAAATGAGGTTGCTGATAATACCTTGGACTGTGCTGCCTTAATGCTCTGACTGTAAGAGCTCGTGAATGCCTCATCGCTGGCGGAAGGAATATTATTGTCTTCCCTATTGCCTTCTTTATCAATCAGCTCCACACTTCTGCTTCGGACTCCAGACAGATTCGCCTTTTGTGCCATCTCCATCGCAGCACCACCAGCCACGGCACCATGAGAATTCCTGGAATGCATATGCAGCGGTGATGGATATTTAATCGGCGATGCAAGATTATAAATAACTGCATCACTGACAGATGCGTTGCTGTAGCCCTTCGATAACAAGTGCAACATCGGGGTTTTTTCAGCACTGATGACATCTTCAGAAGAAAATGACCTCTGATTGAAAGAACCGGAACTACCAGAAAACGAGTCATCGTGCTCTTTCCAGCTTGCGTGCGCCTGCCTGTGGCCAGTTTCCAGATCTCTGCTGCTCACAGAGCTGTTGAGCTCCGAGCTGCTCTTGCTCCTGGTCCTGTCGACAGTCTTGTGCCGGGGGTGTGGGGCAGCAGCAGAGTGCGGAGTGGACGGCTCCACCGAGCGCCGACAGTAGCTGCCATCTTCTTGGCCCCTGAGCCTGTAGGCCCGGAACTGCTGCTCTGCGGGAGTGGCACATGGCCAGGCGTCTCCCGCTAGGTCCGTACGGGCCCTGCCAGCCAGCTTGCCAGGCTCGGGCACCTGCTGTGCCGTCATGCAGAAAAACCTCTCCGAATGCGCAGAGCCGAAAGCGGACTCCGCACAATCTGACCGATAGTTCACATCATTTACACTCGTCTCACTGGCCTCTCTAGTGTGCATCGAGTTCTCATAATGGAAAGGAGAGTCTGGTCCCCAATTTTCAGCGCGTCGGAGCTGTACAAAATCATTAGGTCCAATTCTGCTCATATCATTGGGTGAATGAACCCGAACGATGTTGTAAACATTGGCTGTTAGTCCAAGCGTTCCGGCCACGTCGCCGCTTCCCAGTAAACTATCAGCCGGCAGTGGCGCTGCGTTGTTGCTGTGTGATGACTTGTAGTTGCCGTTATGATCTTCTTGATGCAAAAAAGCGGCCGAAACCCCACCACTTACGATGCCTTCATTTCCAACGCACGTCCCCCCATGTCCAGCCTGTTGCCTGTTTTCCTTGTAAACGCCATTCTGTGAAACTTGTATCGCATTGTCCTCCGGTGCACACATATCCACGCGCGGAGTGTGGAACGTTTTTCTGGAGGGTCTGGCCGGTACCGCAGGCTTCGGTTTGCCGCTTCCCAGTCGGTGATCCGCTGCGTGCGCCATCACCTTCTGCTGCGCATGTGCGGCCTTACTGTCCGTGCGCTGCACATATCGGCTCTCCGTGTCCGGCTCCCCGCCGTGGGTACCGACGGGACTCACGTCCACGTCAGCGAACAACGGCCTGTTGGGCTGCACGGGCCCTGAAACGACGCGGTGGATCTGGTGCGACCACACAGCTAGCGTGGCCGGCTGTGCCGTGCCGCACAGTGGGGAGCCCCGGTCCAGGTGCCGCTTCAACCTGAGGCTGTCCCTTCGTGCCGGTGGCACCGGGGGCGACGACGCGGCCGCCTTCTGCCACCTGTTCGCTGCGGAGTGGCTCGCGAGGTCCGAGGTGGCGCTCACGCGTCGCAGGGTCCGCTCGCGGGCCGCCAGCTCGCCCGTGGGCGGCCCCTCCGGCTGGCGGGTGCAGTCCTCCCACGTGGGCGAGGACTGCGAAGGGCCCAGGAGATTTTCCGCAGATGAAAAGTGGCGGCATCCCGCGACGGGACGTAGGCCGCCGGCACAGCCCCGGCACACCCGCAAGGCCGCCGGAAGTTTGTCGGCCCCGGCGTCCGCCCCCGGCTGCGGCGTGGAGAGGGAGCTGTAGGCCGAGTCGGTGCGGCTGCGGGGCGTCCACCGCGCGGGGGACGCAACGATTTGGTCGATGCTGCCCGTGGAATGCGCGAGCGGCAAGCGCTGGGCCAGGCCCTGGGGAGAGCCACCTTCGTTGCGCCAGCGCGAAGGGCTCCCTCTGTGGTTCGGTCCCTCGTACTGCTGGGTACTGGCCTCGCTGGAACACGACTCACTGCAGGGTGAGAGACAACAGATCAATTACGACCACAAACATTACTCATTATAAGCACCTCATTATTACCTCCAGTGGGTTAACCTATGATAAATGTATTACCACTGGGCTTATGACTGTTAACCGCTATATCACTGTCAAATCAAGTAATGTCATAAGTTAGTGTGGCACGGAAGGAATATAAGCATTGCCACAGTGGTATTAGGTTTTCCTAAAGTCAATGCAAATATTTTATATTTCACTCTCTTATTTATAAAATCTAAAGATAGCACCACTGTCTGATAAATTTAATAAAACGCGAGTTGAATTTACTTATAGATGTTCTTATAAATAGAACAAAGAATCTCATTTGTCCATAATTTGCTAAATTATTAAACTGGCTGCGAGATAAGACCTGTTTCAAGGTATTGCCTCGAAGTTTCAGGGTAAATTTTCCAGGTTTCCCAGAAGACTACTGGCGAGCACAAAACATTTACTGAAATTGTGCAAAAGTGTTTGCCAAGTTTACAGTTTTCAATATGGATGCTAAAATTGCAAAAACCTAAATATTAAGGGACATTTGTCAATGGTTATTTTTTCTTACAGAACCACGCACAGAAAACACGCATGGGCGGCCTACATAGGTCTCGTCATGCCTACGAGGGCAGCGTGGGCCGTGAGCCAGCCGACGGCGCTCTAAATATGACCTGGCTTCTCATATCGAGGTGAGCGCACGGTTTCTCAAATCTCCCACTGCGTCTGCCATCACTCTCGCATCTTCCCACAGGCTTCCCAACCCATTCCCAACATTCCCCCATTATCATCCCTTAGTTTACTCTAAGTTACTCCATGTTAGTTCACTCCGTGTTACTCCGTGCTGGTTCGGCTGTGGTGAATCCCTTCACTTAGAATTTTGGTCAGAGAGCAAGAGTGCATTTACGATTACCCGAACAAGCGGGTTTTGGTTTATGCTTGCAATGGTCTCAAATTTTGTCTGATGCAGAATCACATTTAATGTATAGAAAAGCTCCAAAGCGACCAGCTGAATTCACGAGACTCATTAATTAGTGAACATCATAAATTAGTGAATAGGGGTATTTCGTTGCACATGTCACCCTACGCTGAGTTTTCCCATTGTCCACAGGTGCTTGCCAGGCTGTGGCTGCTGGAGCTCAGCGTTGATGACTTTACAAAATGGCACGTGGCGGAGATGTGGCGGAGATGTCTCCACAGAGGTCGCGCGCCCTCATGCACTCTCTCTCTTGTCTACCATGGGCAACTGCCATTTCCATGGCAACTACCATTGAAACCATAATTGGAATGTAGAAAAAGCTGTGTTTTGCTTAGATATCAACAAACAGATGCTGCTTAATTAAATATTAATGGATTACTTACACTTAATATCGTCCATTGACATATTACCAGAGGTGGGACAAAGTCATTGTTATGCAAGTCCAAGTCGAGTCGCAAGTCATCAAATTCATGACTCGAGTCTGACTCGAGTCCAAGTCACATGACTCGAGTCCACATCTCATAGGTGGGACAAAGTCATTGTTATGCAAGTCCAAGTCGAGTCGCAAGTCATCAAATTCATGACTCGAGTCTGACTCGAGTCCAAGTCACATGACTCGAGTCCACACCTCTGCATATTACCCAAAAACCCGCAAACCACCATGCATTTCTGCTGTGTTCAATGTGAGTTGTGGTCCCACACTGTTCACGTACGTCTTGCCTTTTACTTTAAGCCACCCAGTTGCATCTGTTTAATAGTACACATGTTGTTGATGAGAATGAAGTTGAAACCACTTCAAGGTGTGCCTGTTTTAAAAACTGTGACTAGGAAACATTGGTCCAGAAAACCTGTTCATTGAGGGGCTTGACAAAGTTTCATCCCGCTCAAGAAACAGTCCTAAAATCTGTATTCTTTGGGTTTTTCGGTAAAGTCACGTATATAGGTTCAAAGAAAATAACAAAAAACAACAAACAAACACAAAACCTATCAACGTGACTTTACCAAAAGACCCAAAGAATATGAATTCCTGCAGTCACGAAAGCTTTAAGTCAAGATTTAGTCCTAAAATCGTTTATAATTCATCTGTTTGCAATCTGCCAAAGCAGTTCCCAGTGCATGTTGAATGCCTACTAATTGAATGCTGTGTAAACTGTGGAGCAAAATATTGCAAATTAAATCACCTTTGATCAATGTTCTTTTTGGATTTTTATCAAATTTAGCAGACATTCCAAATACAAAAGAGGCTCCTACACTTCGATCCCTGCTTCAACAACATGGGGGCACAATCCAGGATCACATGCACCGTCTTTCACCAATGCCATCACGTGTATACCGGGGCCACTCTGGGGACATCACACTGCCCCACACGGTTAGAGCCACTGCTGGTACCACGAGGGACCATCCCAGGTTCGTAGGGACTATCCCAGTCAAAGGGATGTGCCTCTTGGAATGTGCGGCAGCACGCAAGGGGGACACTCTGGCCGAGAGCGGCACCTAGGGAGCAAAACTAAAAAAAAAATATTCTACCAGGTAAGGCCGACTGAGCTATGTAGCTCTTTATTAGATGCCATCTGGCCACAAATGATAGCTCAACAAAGTGGATTATCACGTGAAATGTATAGCAGCCAAATACTCTAAACACATGTTTCTAAATGTGGAGGGAAAAACCAGAGGACGTGGAGAAAAAGCCACGCGACCACGGAGAGAACATGCAAACTCCAAATATACAGGCGCCAGTGTCGGGATCAAACTCATGGCCTCCTGCATACCAGGCGAGGGAGTAAACATCTTGCCACTGCACGACCCTGGGACTGGAGAAAAACTGTGTGTGCAGAGGGTTGACCTGTGTGGTCTGTTCCTCAGGTTGGGCCTTGCTCTCAATCGACCAACTTCAATCCGCTGATGGCAAGCAATTTATATTTCCAGAGAAATTACATTTCTCTCTCCCTCTCGGTGTCTCATGTCTATGGGAGTGAGAGTGCCGGCTTGCCTGGAGTAGGAGTTGGAGTGCTGGTGGACGCGCAGAAGCCGAGACGTGGGGTGGCTGCTGCCTGCTTGCTCCGGCCATGGCCGGCCCACGTGCCACGAAACCGGTGTCGCCTCTGACTCGGCCCTCCTGTCAATAAACACGACGACGCTCCTTTCATTACCGGCCTGTTCTTCAAGGATCAAACCTCGCATCGTACAGCCACTTCTGATGCTGGAGCGACGTAGGCCGAGTGAAACATTCACACCCTGTGCATTGTCTTTGAATACTGCAGATCCATCGTAGAAAATGTTATATTCTATAGTTGTTTGAGTGTCTGGCTCAATTCTCACAATCTAACCACTGTCATACAAACCATTACGATTAAATACAAAATCAAGTTAGGTACATTTTTCGGAAAGAAATTATATTTATTGTTATAAGAAAAATCATATTTCTGTTGTCAGCACAGATCACAGCTGTAAATCATATGCACCAATTCATGTTACAACTCTATTTGGGTGCGACTGCACGTGTGTCACAGTAGAATAACGATGAAAATTTATTTTTTAATAAAGGCTGCAGAAACCTCAAACAAATAGGCCCATTCTAGAGTTTTCGTGACTGCAAGGATCCATACTCTTTGGTTCTTTCGGTAAAGTCATGTAGGAGAAAATAAAATAAAAATCACGATGTTTCGAGCGCAACACAAGCGTCTGTCATCAGGTGGGAACAACCACAGCGACAAAACAATCGCTGAAGTATGCCCAGTTTTACAGTCGGTCTTGCGCTCTTAAATAAGAGGCATTCAAACTTGGGCCGAATTTGTGCTCTGTAGAGCAGCTGTTACAATTGTCACAGGCTTCGGCACAGAAACTAAAACCAAGCTTCAAAACGGAGAATGCTTCTCCATTAAAGACGCCTCATGAACATGGGACAAAATAACATTTCTTCTCATTCAACGACAATCCCCTCTCAATAAGCTGTCAATAATAATCAGAAGCCATCGCTTGGACAGTCCGAGAGCAAATGTTGAAATCATCTTCTTCCTCACACTTGTCCGATATTGTTAACACGTGATTTGTGCAATAAGTTTTACATTCAAGCGGTTTCAGCTGACAAAAGAATACATTTTCCAAAAAAATAAAGGCGTGAAGATAAACGGTGAGAATGTTTACCATCTCAGATGCGCCTATAACATGGTCATTATAACAACAGGAAATTAACAAATGAAATGATTTCATAACAAGGCAAGACAAAGGTGATGTACAAGTTACGCTAATCAAAGAGAATCATTATTGGAGGGACTCGACTGGACAGCACAGCAGACGATGTGAACTTTGGACAGCTGTTGAAGGTGAATCGCAATCAAAATGATCAAATAAAGAGGCAAACGAGAGCAAGATGAAGGTGCTTTTGGAAAGAAAGAATTCGAGCATGAAACGTAAAGCAGCAATTGGGCGTCCAATAATTTTTGTAATCCAGGTCTCCATTGATAGAGAGAATTAGAGTCTCTGCAGGTTCTCGTACCTAATCATAAATTAAGCACTTTGACTACAGAAATGTACGTGATTATTATACTGTGAGGAAAGGATATCAGCATCACCCATGCACATCTAAAATGTCGGCTCTGTGATGAATTTACACTGGTCACGGCACGAGCTAATTTCTAAATCATTCTACAAGATTGTCCATAAGGGGCTGTCCATAAATGACGTCACGCGATTTTGGACGATTTTTTACCCCCCACCATCGTCACACGGCGTCACAAAAAGTCAGACCCCCCCTCACATGACGACACAAAGCTCTGCCCCCCCCCCCCCCCCAAAAAAATAAAAAAAATGCTTCAAATCGCTTTAAACTATTGTCATTGTAGTGCGTATTTAATGTGGCGCTGCACTCTGATGTTGTAGGAGAAAACATTAAAAAGTATATTTAATTAAGTAGAACGTGTTGTCTATATTTATTTAAAGTTGCGCATTTTGATGTGACGCCACATTTCTTAGACCCCCCTCTCGTCACACATCGTCACAAATGTCTGACCCCCCCCCCTCCTAGGTGCGTGACGTCATTTATGGATGGCCCCTAGAGGGTTTTTTTTGGGCAAGATCGCGTAAAGATATAAATGTGTCGTTAAAACCCGCCACCACCCGACACAGCCAACTAGTAAGGGTTGTCACGTAAACAGAACGTGACAATTTGTCACTAGTACAGCACTAGTGTATAGTAGTGTAATAGTGTAGTGTATAGTGTAGTGTGTAGTAGTGTAGTATAGAGTGTAGTGTATAGTAGTGTATTGTCGTGTCGTGTATAGTGTAGTATATAGTGTAGTGTATAGTTATATAGTATAGTGTAGTGTATAGTAGTGTAGTATACTAGTACAGCACGCCGGTGTGTTGGAGAGCCAAGCCACAACATTTACAATCTGAGTACGACGTTTCGCCAGTAATTACAACTTGCTTCATCAGGCGACAGCCAGATTTATGGGGAAGTCTGTTTCGTTCCTTATATCGAGGCGTAGATGTGGTGGCCACGCTTCTGCGCTCTTGCACAAAGTGGGGGGGGGGGATTACTGAGGCAACGTACATGATGCATGTGCAATATGCGAGCCCTTTGATCTTATCCTTCCTGTCTATTGTGTTAAAATAGCCATACCAACGGTAATCCCTATTAAAGCATGCTGCCCTTTATAGGAATGCATTTAAATAATGTGTTATTTGATGGTTCGCTTCCACGTAACACTAAGGCCATCTATCCCAAAATAAAAACCTCTATGGATGATATTGGTCGCGAAAGCCCGTGTTAAACTGACTCTACAACATTGGCCAAAACAATTACCACGCAACATGTCTTACAGATACAGCAGCAACTCCTCTCCGTAGAGATGCCGTTACGTTATGTAAAGAAAATCGCTGAAGGGAAACTACCGAAACAATACCGCGCAAACGAGACGCAGAGATCAGTGACGCCGCGCCTCGTGAATATTGTAGCCACGCCAGGAGCCGACACCACCACTCACTGCTGCTGCTGCAGGTGAAGGCCATGCGAGCCGATACCCGCATGGTCGTTCAAGTGTGCACGTCCCGATATCCCGGGGGCTTGTCGATAAAGCAACACAGCCTCAACTTGGTTACACGCGGGGAGTTTATTCGTGATAAAGATGTACTTTCTTTCATGGGCGGAACCTGCTAATTTATTACCTGCACTCTCCATATGGATTGTAATTTAACCTGTTATTATACATCGCAGGGAGCTGTCATTGTAGGCAGGTGGCTGAGGCAGCAGGGCAGGCGAAACAGGGCAGCCGCCTCCTTGAAGGGCGACGTTGAATCATGTTCATGCCCAGAGGCCGTGACACACGTGGGAAATCTGAGGCAATCATCGGCTGCAATTGTCACCGACAACTTTGGGAACTTGCAATGGCAATGGCACAGTGATGGATCTGCGGTTAGCCAATTAAAATAGGTCGTTGAAAAGTGAATGTCTAATGACCAATGATGGGTCCGCAGAGCACATGACCCAAAACAGTCACGTGATCTGTAATAGGATTGGAAAAGCACTCAGCCTTTGGCTATTATGCTAAAAATGAAGTCACCATCAAAATCAAACAAGCAAATGTGACTGTCAGGCAGTCGCACGGAGATAGACAACGGCCTACTGGTTTTGCTCTGATATAGGACAGTGTGGACGTGGGGACTCCACATGTGTTCCTAGAGGCAGACTTTGCAGCAGTGAGCATTGGTGACTGCTATAATCACGTGCTGAACTAAGTTTTCACACAAAATCAAGGTTTAAATTAAAATTAAGTTCTGCACATTACAAAATGTTATGTACAGGATAATGACATAACTTTTAAATATTAACCCCCTTTGTCAACCCACTGCTGGATGAAAGGTTGTTTGACCATACTTCACCACGCAGCCACATCAGGTAGGGTAAAGCGGAGAGGGGGCCCAGCCTCTGATGTTTGCAGAGGCTGGGAATCAAAGTCAAGTCTCCAGGTCCATAGCACAGTTCGCTCACCATTGCACCCCTGTGAACTACCTTGCCAAGTATACAGGAGGCTGTGGGTTCGATTCCAACCATGACACCTGTATATTTGGAGCTTGCTTGTTCTCCCCGTGGTCACGTAGATTTTAGGTTTTTCCCTCCACACTTAGAAACATGCGTTGGAGAGTATTTGTCTGCTCTACATTTCCACATAAGCCACTTTGTTGAGCTATCATTGATGGCCAGTGGCTTCTGAAAAAGAGCTGCTTCGCTAAGTGGGCCTTACCTGGTATAATAATAAAAATTAAATAGTTTTTTTAATAGAATAGGAGACAATGGCACCATAAGCCAGGCAATGTATAAAATGGTGAAAGTTTAGAAGGGCAAGAGCATTGAGTCGGAACCACAGTAATACGCTAAAATATAATTTGATAAGTGGTATATATCGCGAGCTTAGGCAACACACGTAGCTGCGAGAGAAGTAATGCACAGATCGCCAGGTATTCCACCGCCACTGTTTGACTACTGCCACTGGGACTGTGAACTCGTGCAGGGGTCAGAGCCTGTGAAGGGCGCTCGTGCCCTCGTCGGTGCTGGCATGCATACCTGGTGCGGTGTTGCTGCAGACATCGAATCAAACTGTGCGCGACTGTTTGCTTTTCAACAGACAGGCAGGAGAAACAACGCGAACGTACACACCCTCATGCATGGCGACCACCTAATCACAATGGTCAACACTGCTCAAGTCTCTCACGGCTTCCTGTTCAAGATGTTCTTTTAAGCATCCAGAACGGAAAAGTCCAACAGCGGACCTACAGTATTGTACATCCGCTGTACTGCTGCTCGCATCACACTGATGCACAAATCCCTTCACTGCCCCCATCATTCAACAACTCTCACACTGTCCAAACCTACTGCAGGCATAACCAAATACCAAATAGCAAGCGAATGATTAATAACACCACAAGAACCCTTCAATCCAATGCAGCAAATGAAGGCAGTTCTTGTAATAATAAGGCAAGTTATACAGAACATCCCAGGGCTGAATCTCATTGGAACACGGTCGACTTTTCATGGCTTTTAGGTTGCACAAGGGAAACCATGGACATCACTTACCTTTGGCACAACCTTGTAAAATATTTGACCTGGAAAGTCCCTTGAGATGGGAGATCTCGTTTGCAAGGGTGGTAAGATCAGTGGGTCACGTTTGAGACAAGACGTGATATTGAATCCTTTCCTCTTCAACACGTTCAAGAGTGAACACCCCACACCGCTTAGACAAATCTGGAGATAATGCGATTACATCTCGATGAAGAGCGCATCACAACAATCCTATCGATGCCCCCACACCTCATCGTCGCTTCTGACTGCTTGATTCTCACGCTGGTCCCAAGTTGACACCCAACCTCCAAGTTCTGCGCTTCGGATCTCCACCATCTGGCTTGAGGCTTTCCCTTGGTCACCGACCTGTGGGTGCCACTCCGCACCTCCAATAAGCGCGGTTGGCTACGTACAGTGTAAAATAAATGTAACATACATACAATCAAGTGCCCATCTCTATATCCTGCCCTCCTCCATGCTGCACACGCATCCCACCCATCACAGCCTCCACTTGCATTATCAGTGCTTTCTTTTCATGTTCCATTCCAGACTTCCAAACGGCTTACCGCATCCTGCCATGAAATACCGAGTATCCTTATTATTTGGTTCTTTCGGTTAAGTCACGTCTAAAGATAAAATAATAAATTAAATTAAATAATAAAATACGACGTTTCGATTGCAACACAAGCAATCATCATCAGGTATAATGAAATAGCGACATATTATACCTGATGATGATTGCTTGTGTTGAAATCGAAACGTCGTATTCTATTATTTAATTTAATTTATTATTTTATCTTTAGACGTGACTTAACCGAAAGAACCAAATAATAATTCCTGCAGTCACGAAAGTTCTAAAATTAAGATTGAACCGAGTATCCTGTACTTGCAGCATGTGTACTAAAATAAGCTCTTTTGAAAAAACATCTCATCCGAGACATTGTAGACCACAGCTCCAGGTCTTCCCGGTAGGATGCGCACAGACACATGCGCGCATGACGTGAACCGTGCGATCACAATGGAAAGCGCAGATAAAACTTCCGGTCTACAGTGTCTTGACAATTTGCAAGGTAATGATCTGTAATGACATACATTTTCTCAAAAACGATTTGCAACGTCATTCAAATTGAAAGTAATTAAAATGTGAAGAGATCTATGAAGCTCAGGGGACAGAAAATGTCCCCACCGGTGGTTATTTTCTCATGCAATTACGCTCACGGACATTGAACAGCAATTAGTTTCCATGGGCAAGATAGCTGGCAAGCTCACAGGCATCTTGTTTACAACGTTGGCATGTGTTAATCTGATCCAACATCTGTTTTTTGGGCTAGGCCACGTAGATCTATGCCAAATTTCTTGTCATTCACCCTCCACCACACGAAAATATGGTCACGTTTTCACAGATACTATTTATACGTTCTACATTCTAATGCTTTTATCAAATTCTGACCAATAAAGCTCCTCCTGCTCCTCACCGTTGGCCTGAGACTTTTCATAACTCAATTCAACATCAACGCACAATAACGTTTCACTCAAAACTGACACAAGCCAGGCGGTGGGAGCTATGCACGTGGCCTGTGAACCAGCTCTGTGAGGGAAGCAGCGAGGCTTGGTAGCTTGCGCACAAATTGCAAAACGTCGCGAGACTTCTTTCCCCTGGGCATCGAGGTGCAATACCCTGGCTCGCCAACAGAATGCAGTACAACAAAGTGTGTACTGATATCAGCCGTCCCCTTGTGTAAAGGACACAGTGTATGTCACATGCGTGGGTTTCCTACGGGTGCTCCAATTTCCTCCCACGTAATAAACACTCACTAAGTGGCGGAAAACATCGTAATACAGAGAGAACGAACTGCACAGTAATTGATAGCGCTGGCTCACTGCCTGGCAGCCTTCCAGCTTGTCTGTGGTTCCTCAGTGATTGTGATATGCAATTCGCATTAACCGTATATAAAATAAAGAATTAATTTGAGTATTTTACAGGCACACAAATCCGGTTCAACGCTGTGGGGCGCTGTGGGATGCGGTGTGCGGTGACATCACCGTCGAACACAAGCAATTGGCCACGCGCCAGCCAGGAATCCAGGAGGCAAAACATGTTTCTTATATAGTATGATGAGTATGGTTACACTTGGTTACCCAGGAAAGCCTCACCGAGTCGCATTAACCTTTTCCAGGAGAGTCCTGTCAAGTTATCACAGGAGGAAATAATTATTCCGATGCAGAATCCGAATTAAGTAATTTGCAGATATTTTTTTATTCAGCAAATTTGGACCCTGACGTCGGCACACAATGACCTACTCTTTCGAATGACACCACGGGATCTTTGAAGTCCACTCTGAGGCATACAGCGCATAGTAAAATCCGATTCCAGATTAATACAAATATTAATTAAACAAAATTCCAGAGTCGGCCATGCGCACGAAGGCTCTGTTAATGAGTCAACATGAGCAGCTGTCGTCCTTTGCCGGCGCCTTCTGCACAATTGTTGGGGCTACCCTGAGCGTAGCCAACGGGTTCACGTTTTGTGGAGCTACACAAAGGTGGTGCTTTATTTTGTTCAAATGTTAAATTGATATTGGTAACAAATGCACGCACCTGTTGAATTTCACCAGCCAGACGGACCTGTTCAATCGCCGAATGAAAAGCGATGTGAAACCCGAGCACCGATGTTTGTCCTTTCGCACCGAGCGTTTTGTTCACCCAAGAAAGGACCAAAACAAAAGAAACCTCATCACGTTATAACGTTCGCCACCCATCACTAAAATAGCTCCAGCGCAGCTAAACACGACGCGTTATCATCCAATTTTTTTCATTTTGGACCGAGGAACCAGACGCTGCCAATGCTCGTGAGACGAATCTCCTCTCAGGGGCCACACACGCATCTCCTGCCCAGCACCACGTGGACGTGCATGGCCATACTGCTCAGACTCTCCGGTTTCAACGTGGTTTTCTGCAACACATACACACGCACGGGTGTGTGCATGCAAGTGCATGCGTACACCCGCCAGCCTACCCAGGGTATGAAACCACAACAGCAAGGGTGTGCTATGATCTCTTGTAAATGAACCTCAATTACTCCATGTGTACGAGAAGTACACCTAGCCTGGCACAGGAACCCGGCTGATCTCAAAACCGCTTCAAGGCAAAGGGCAGTGGTCCTAAGCATGTTTGTACATGCGCGTCCGTTCTGTCCTGTCCGTGCGTCACTCGAGAAACGCCGGTTCTCGCTGCTATGCAAACACACACAAAACACCACAAACTGTATAAGTCCCCACTCTTTTCCTTCTGCATTATGCAAGTTTCATCAAATTTCCGTGGATAAAGTGCGCAGGTGACAGCTCAAGGAGCGACTGCCCCCTGCTCCTCGTTGTATAATTTAAAGCTGTGGCGTTGGATTACTCTGCCGATGGTGATGGGGCAGGATCTCGTGTGTCAGGTCCTGACGGA
This sequence comes from Lampetra planeri, assembly GCF_965212315.1. Taxonomy (NCBI): domain Eukaryota; kingdom Metazoa; phylum Chordata; class Hyperoartia; order Petromyzontiformes; family Petromyzontidae; genus Lampetra; species Lampetra planeri. The sequence continues at coordinate 14,225,625 of NC_136110.1, forward strand.
CATGAGGAACCCGAGAGCCAGGCAGGGCGCAGGGATGTGGCTCACGGGAGGTGGCTGCTGTGCTCTGGGACACGCGGGCAGTGGCATTGTTGAACACAGAGACCCAGCGAGTGCCCTGTTGGGGGTTTTAGGAGCAGCACTTTCCACCCTTGATGTACTGTGCTCAGCTGTACTGGGCACCAGAGGCCAGGCAGCACGAGTGCCTATTAGGGGATGTGCTCATGGGGCAAGTCCTGTGGCTGATTTGGGCGACATCTGGTAAACAGCTCAAGATTCGTCGCCATTCACACCCCTTTCCGAAGACGGCTTCCATCCCATCGACCCCAATCCCATACGCAGACCCACCCTACACCGCGTCGCCAGCATTGCCTCGGGCCCATCCTGTCTCCACGAAGTTTCCTGGCTCTAAGCAAACACAAACGAGCCAACTCTGAGCCTCCCTCACTCGAGAGGAGACGTAAGGTGAATGGTCACATTTGCCCACAAATGTGAAAGTTTGAGCGAAACGTCGTATTGTTGATTCCAGTCCTAATCAACCAGTGAAGAACTTTATTGGTCAGAATGTGCTCAAGACATTGGCACATGCAAATAATAGACAATATTGTCAAGGGAATGGAAAGTTGATGTCAAGAATTTGGGCAGAAGCTACCATCTAACAAACCTAATAACAACATATGGATCAGACGTTAAAGATCTCACGGCTGTTTCTTTTCATCATCAGGCTCAGCGCACTGCTGACAAAGCACAAATCGATCGCTTTACATCATACACAGTGCCACAGCCTGATAACAAGCGTGGCTTCTCCTCTCCATCAACACATTGTATACATTACTGAGAGATGCCGTAGTGTACCGTTTTGTCATTCACAATTCGTAAACGGGGCCTGGACTATATGCAGCCCAGCGGCACGATCTTGCTAAATATTTAATTGCAAAATACATTGCTGGCAGCGCTACGTGAACTTTGCGGCTTTGCCAGTAACAAGACATGATGTGTCCAACTGAACAAGCTTAAGCGTATCAATGTGTGTTTATACCAGTTTATCATTTTACATAAACTAGCACTACCCACGCATTTGCGTGGGTTCCACGACCTGGGAGGAGGGTGGGTGGTCGGGAGGGCGGCGTGACTGTCGGCACACGCGAACACGTGACAACGCTGTGGGACGCGGTGAAGTCACCGCCATGCATTTGCCCGCCCATGCGTCAGCCAGCAAACCTTTTTTTTTATATTATAGTGTACGACGAGCTTCTTTGCCCGTCCTAGGACGAAAGCTGTAATATTTACGAAAAAAATTGAACAGAGTATAATTGTATCTTGTGTAAATTTAATGGAAGTGAATCTTGCACAAAAGTATGCCATCACACACTTCACATTATTTCACTGTAGCACTGTATTGATGGCAGTGATTCTTGCACAAAACAAAGTGATAAAACACCTCACTTCATATCACTGTATCACTGTATATAACTGACCTTCAATTTGCTCAAATCCACTGCTTTGATACTTTATTCTCTTCTGCTTTCGGTAGCTGGGGTTGAAATAAATTGGAAATCGATACAATATCTGGAAAATCACCGAGAAATGTCTATTTTACCATAACGTAGAAGCATAACTTAGACTTCCATTTTGTCTCAAGTGCTGAAGAAATAAAGACACCAAATCCACTTTGTTGCTGCGTAGAATTATTTATTCTATTCACTTTCATTAAAGAAGCGTCTAACTTAAAGCGAATTTGCGAAAAAAAACATTTCCGCTCGACCTTCTGCGTGAGTGTAAAAATCCACCCGCTCATGAATATTAATGACGGGGGGGGAGGGGAAGTGCGGCATGTGGAGTGACGTCACGCACGGGACACAGACATTCTCGGCTCATTATAGTCGTGATGTGCAGTCATGAGAGTGAGAATCCTCTTGCACCCCCCTTCCTATTTTCCACGCCCACAAATCCATCTTCAGAAAATCGCGTTATCTGCTGTGTAATTCCTATTATCCACAGATAACTGAAGTGGTGGCACATGCTTCCTATCATCCACTCTTATCTACGGATCATGGGGAGTGGTCTCCTGGCAGCATAAATTAACTCATCCTATTAACTCCAGCTGCAGATAAGAGCAGCGAGCTGCGAGTGGTGGCAATGTCATCAGATTATCTGCTTCATCGGTGAACAGCTGGAGTAATTTTCCGATATCAGGAGTCATTTCGATGTATAAGCACAGATAATAATATCCACCAATCGCATCCACACATCACCACAGTTAAGAGGGATCCATCTCCCTCCACTATACGTTGGGGAAAACAACATCTACATGCAGAATTATGCATCGCGTCCATCTCTCCTCCAAGAAACACCTATCTGAGAAAGGACGCAACTCCTGCTCGATTAACCCAACAATTTCGATTTAAAGCTTTCGTGACTGCAGGGATTCATCTTCTTGGTTCTTTCGGTAAAGTCACGTAGAAGGGAAATAATAAAATAATAAAAATAAAACATAATAAAATTATTCTCACGACGTTTTCCAACAATGAAGACCGTCACCGCCGAATTCGTCTTTATCTGTGGCACCAAGCGAATGTCGGGCCCGAGGTGAGACACGCCGCTCGAAGGCTGGCGCGTTAGAGCAAGGACCTTGGTGGGGACCGTGGTGGGGACGATGGGTCCCACCGCGGTGTCAAGGGCTCCCCACGACCACCGACAGAGGCGGTGATGCGGCTCAGCGGTAGCGCATTTCGCCGCTTGTTGGAAAAGTTCGAAAGTAATGGCCACCCTGATTAATACTGCTGAGTGTATGAACCATAACAATACTAAGTGCCGTCTGCTTCACAATGTTAAAGATCCCGTGACGTCATTCGCAAGAGGAGGCCAATTTTTGTGCAGGCGTTATGGTCCTGGTTTGCAAAAAAAAAATGTTATCCGCAAATTACTCAATCGGAAGTTACAATCATCGCCTCCAACTGAGAATACGTAGCAAGACCCTCCTGAAAAAGAGTCATGAGGCTCAGTGAAGCTTTCCTGGGTAAACAAGCAGAGTACTCACAACACTCACACTGAGCTCACTTTTTGAGGCCCTCAGCATCACCCCCCTCTCTGCCAAAGCCTCTCGCCTGCAAGGGGCAGTGTTTACAGTCATCGCACTGTGCACAAACACCCATGGGTCACGTGATGTCACCGCTGCGACGACGTTGCGTGGGGTCAACCTCGCCGGCCCTCCACCCCCGGTCCCCCCACCCCAATTCCCCCCACCTCGTTCCCCCCACCACTGGTCCCACCACCCCAGTCACCCCCACCCGGGTTCCCCACTCCCTGATCTCCCCGATGATGACGCTACAGCGATGTGATCCCTTTCGAGAAGGCTTCCACGCCAAATAACCGAGGCAATTGTCACCATGTAAAGCTCACTTTGTGTTCGATATTCTTTGTGTATAATGCTTGTTAAAAACACCGCCACTATATATCACTCACTCTTCTACCATCAGCTGCAACAAACCGCCAGGGCCTGTGCAGTAGCCCCGGCCTCCTCGCCCATGCACCACACCGGGCATTCCTTGGAAGTCTGCGGTCGGGCACCACTCCCTAACGAGGGCAAAATTTTACTTGTACAAAACAACGAATGGGCGCAAGCTAAGAGACGGGGCAGTTTGCCGTCACGCTCCCTTGAGCGCCGTGCACATCTCACCTGATGCCCCAGCGGCTCTCCTCATGCCAGCCCCGTGCGGGTGACATAGCCAGGGATGGGAATTCCACGTTTCCGTGGAGGTGGCAAGCTTACCCATTGGATCATGGCCGTTGAATTTTCACAAATGAATATTTTTTGTTGACCTAAAATAATAATTGATGGCTCTGATAGATTGCGCATTCTGCTCAGTCTCCTCTTCCACCCCCATATTTCCCTGCCATCTGTGCTGTCGACTCCCAGCCCCTGATCAAGTCAAAGCTGAAAACAATGTTTCCTCTACCTGTCACAGACCGTCTCTCTCTATAACACAAACATGCCCACTTGGTCAGTACAACATCTTGACATGTGGTCGCGTTAAGACTCCGCTATATAAATCCACATTATAAATTTGTTATCCCATGTGGGTAGGTAATGCACGAGTTAATTTACCTGTCTGTGTGTCAGTGAGTCCATGCACCCGCACATATATTTAGTACAATGTACATGGTTTTCAGGTGTATTTATGTTGAACTTCTTTCGCACCGTACATTCCCAACCATGCTAATCAGAGGTTCGGGGAAATCGGAGGTGCACATCATTAAAGCAGCGTGTACCTCTACATCCGTACAGCGTGTGGCATGGGGCTCATGAGCGTCTCGCGGTGGCGACTCGGTGCGTGGCACCCAGCACCAGCCAGCTGTGTAGGGGCAGGTGTATGCAAGGCAGTGTTTCCTGCTGTGGTTAAACACCGGTAATGAGGGCGCCGACTCCCAGGCTGCTGGGGACACATCTACACGAAGCGTGGCAAGAGCCGCGAATCGCATTATCCCGACCAGGCCGCATCGAGGGCAGCCGAGTCGGCACGATATCTCCTGAATTATTTTAAATTTCAATATTTACCGCTGTAATCATCACTACGTTTGTCAAGGTGCTCCCCCATACACGCGAGCACGCAGCTGCCCTGGTGGCGATTACGGCCTGAAAAGGGAAGCTCACAGCTCTGAATACACCGCCACATTCCTCTAGCAGGGCCCAGGCAGGACAGCTGCTGGAGACGTCCCGCAGAGTGCTGCGACGAAGCGCCGACAAGTCAACACCACAACTGGGATTTTAACTGTCAACTTTCGCACTGCAAGCCGGCGATCTAGCCGCAGCGCCAACAGCCAGACGAGTACAAAACTAAGCAAGGTTGTGCACCGCAGTGTAGCTGGCTGTGACGTTACAGCAGCTGCTTGTGCAGACTACAGAGCTCATGGACGAAGGCAGTTTTCACCTCCTGTTCTCTACTAATATTGTGCTCATCAGCAAATCGGGGCAAGTCAAGTTTTCCACAATATTTCAGAGAACACAGCAAATGCTCACAGGCACAGACAAGCAGATAGCAAGGCGTGTGGTGTACTCTGACCTGTGATTGTCCACGTGTGGATGCGTCCAGTGCAACATACAAGCGCCTGATCCACGACGCAGCATTTCGTGCCCATTGTAAAAACACTGCAATTTCTCTTGAGCCAAGAACAAGCCCAACGATGATTTTAACCCTAACCTGACTTGACTCAAGTAATTACTCAGAACCAAATAAGTTGCAAGCAACCTGTGAACTAACTTCTCTGTGCAAGGCACATGCTTTGAGTGTGCGTGGACCTTCATACACGGGTGGGTACCCCAACACTACCTCCACTGTTGGATGAAGGCCTCCCCTTGCCACGCCAGTCATTGGGGTTTTGGCCATGCTTCACCACGCTGGTCAGTGCAAACTGGTCTAGTTCAGACATAAATTGCCCAATCATTCCAGCTAATATTATCTGTGGCATAAATCAAACTCGGGTCACCAGGATCATCACCACTGCACCACCACTCTCTTTATATTGTGATTTTAATGCTCGTTTATCCAGGAAAGCCTCACCGAGTCACGAGACTATTTATAGTTATCCAATTATAAATATGCCACAAAATATGAAGAAATTATTGAGAGAACAACATTTTAACTTCCCACCGTGTCACATCAATCTCAATTCACTGTTAAATCCCTTAACACTCGTGGAACACTTTGCCCTGACAAGGAGCCATTGCCCTCTCAATATTTACTCACCTATTGAGAACTACGAGGGCCATTAGAAACCCGTGGGGTGCCTAGAAATGAACCGTGTGGTATGATTGTGGAAAATCACGAAGGGGGTGAAAGACAAAAACTCCCTTCGTACCCTCAGTACAGAGGACAAACGCCATGGCATCGTGGAGACAGAGCACTGGAGTGAGTGATGGCAATGGCATGGGGAGGCCTTCACCCAGCAGTGATTAGACGTAGCTCACGATGATGATGATGATGACAGACAATTTATGACGATGAGGAATTATTTTTGATAGAGCCGCCTTTCTTTACACTGGGGCGTCTCCGAGCGCTTTATGTGCGTTAAGCGACTTACATCGCAACTCAAATCCCTGTGGGCACAAGGTGGCTCAGTATCAAACTTGTAATTTGGCATTAGTCTGCCAGTAGGAGGCGATGATTGCTATATGTAATCCCAATTGAGTAATTTGTGGCAATGCATACGAATTTGGCAACGCGCAGGCAGCACGAGGCTACACCACACACCCTGTAGTATGCAGCACACAGGGATGAGGGGCGCATGGCCCAATTCACGGGGAACCTCATGACAGTGACATGCAGGGCGAGAGCTTGGGGCAGGCAGCTGCCCATGTGGGGGACAATGTGAGCACTCGTGTGCACCCAATATCACCACCACAATTAAAAAAACGTCTCAATTCAGTCGTATCGACGCGTATAGTGATCGATAAGTAGGAAGCGGAGCAGCAGTGAGGTTTGGTGAGGTGAGGAGGCAGGAGAAGAGAGCGAGGTCCAACAGGTGCGACACGCAGCCAGGGGACTATGGGCGTGACGACCAACAAGAAGATTACTGTCGGGTCAGAGATTATGTAAATAATTATATATTATGCAAATAATTATATATTATGCACCGTCAGGATGGATTGTGGGTAATGAAATACTACAAAGAAGAAAAGTTGATACGATTCATCATCATATTCATCAATGCTCTGCTGGATGAATGCCTCCCCAAGCTATTGCCAACCCTCACAGTCCTGCGATGTCTCAATCCACCTCATGCCTACACGAAATGAATGCTGTGCATTTGATGAATGGAAACGTCTGGAATTCTAACAATTACTCTAATTACTTTCGAAAACTGAAGCAAAAACTCCACTGTGAAAAAAATCGACAATTTTAATAAAACGCTGTGACGAACTATAACTTTAACACCTTTTTGTTGCTGGCCGCTTGACGTTGTGGGCCTTTGGACCTGTACTTGGCAGCTGCGTTAAAAAAAGAAAGTCAGATGGACAGACGGCGATTGCGCAACAGCTGCTGGCGTGGAATAACGATGACAGATTATGAAGACGATAATGACGGATGATGAAAATGTATTGTGATAATGGTTGATGATGTAGGAGGATAATGACATTTTAAGACAGTAAATGATATCACAATAATGTTGTTTGATAATTAATGCGACGTTGATGACGATGATGATAACGTCCTCTCGCCAGTTGCCACCAATGTTGCTGATTCTATACCATTCAGGGCACCAAGCATCACAATTGTTGATCGCGCCCGCCTGCTTGGGTGTATGTGGCTTTCCCGCGCCTCTGTGCAAAAACTGCATGCGTTCAGTTTTCTCAAACGTCTGATTATCACGGTTAGCTACGTACGGCGCGAAAGAAGTTCAACATACGTACGTTATAAATTCTATTGCTTCTTGAGATACAAATTGCATGAATGATGCTTACACAATTACCAGGCAACCACACAACGTATCTGCAGCAGAGCCGTCTGTGGATACCACGAACAGACAGCAGAGTGACCTTTGTTATCTGTGTGGTTTTTATCAAGCTCAAGAGCAGCTGTGTAATAAACACATCTATTGTTCCGACTGTGATTATCGCATAAGCCAATACGTGTTTACTATGGACGTGTCAATCGACAACCTGGACAGTCACGAATAAAAAAAGGTTCCCCGTATTCATTCATTTGGTTAATTGCCACAGAATCCGCCCACTCTTTATATGAGAAGTTCCCCCTGTTGATGAACTCGCATCCGCTACATCCTGTACTCAAGCTGCGCCGAACGGACCAAACGTGTTCAGCGAACTGATGAAATCAAGGGACGAGCGTACGGCGCTCAGTGCTTTCTCATGGTGAGAAGCAAAGTGCCAACGTGCCTAAAGAGGAGAGCTTTCAATCGAACGCACAAAATGAAAATGCACACAAAGAAAACACGGAGAGATGCAACAAGGAATTACAATGAGATAAGAAACACCTGGATCGGAGACCATCTCCAAATTATAAACGTCCTATTGACTGTTAAGAATGGTAAGTGGCATTTGGCAGGACATCTCTTAAAGGGTTGCTGTCCAATGGATGAGACTGGTGATGGAATGGCAGCCAAAATAGGGAACCCCACCAGAGGGGAACCAGCAGGGAGATGGAGCGATACGAGGTCATGGGCAGGAGCGAGCGTGGATTTGCAAGACTGAGGGATGGCGATATCATGGGAATGCTTTCGTCCAGCAGTGGACTGGTCATGGCTATTGATACGAAGCAGGTATTAGGAGAACTGGATATCAATATTTTTCCAGATTTCCAGTAATTTGAAGGCACTGCTTGTAAAAGTAATTTTCATATCGTAGTTTCATCGCCATATCTGAGCTGTTACGTCCCTCAGTCGACACACCATGTGGGCTTCCTGCTATAAGGTGGCGATAGAGAGATGAGAGTGATCTGTACTCTCTAGAGGTACACCCACCTCCAGCTTACGTGTGTACGACTGTATGTGGATATGACACACTCCGGGGGCGGGAGAGGTGAGAGTAAACAAAACACATCACTGCATGCTGTGTACACAGTACAGTGGTCACATGCTGGCCGGTATTGTCACGTGCTGTACACACACACGCGACCACTCTCTGCCTCACCTCTCCCCTGTAGGGGGGGGGGGGGGTTAGAGAGACATGAAAGCAATGGAAAAAGTAATTGCAATTTTACAAAATTCGCGAAACAAAATCGCCCACCACAAACAATGGGCCGCGCAGGTAAAGAGAGAGACCACAAGATCATGGGCGGACACTATCAACTGCACAATTTATTTTTTACCAGTAAAGGCACACTTGGCTATAAAGCGCTTGGTCACAAATGATAGTTCGACGGTGGCTTGCAATGTGGAAATGTCAGGCAGTCAAACACTGTAGATGCTTGCTGATTCCATATGTGGAGGGGAAAACTGGAGAAAATCCACGCGACCACGGGGAGAACATACAAACTCGAAATATACAAGCATCAGGGTCGGGATCGAATACACGCCCCCATCTATACCAGACGAGGCAGTCAACATCTCTCAACTGTGGTGCCAGTGACACACTTCAGGCGAGGGCCACGCTGCGGATGACGGCCGAACTGCTGGTCAGGGCCACACTGGGCATGGGGCCACTCTGCAGGCACCTTGGGAAGAACAGGAACTGAAATTAACCAGGATAGGTGCTCAGACATCCACTGTCGAAGGCCATGTGTGTCTTCTCCACGTGCTATTTAATCAGTGGATGCAGCCAGCCAGACAGATTGTGCTGTTCATTGTCCAGCTACAGTTTGCTTGTTAGTGTAGAGGTGTAATTGTGTATGGGAGCGGATGGTAAACAAACACAAGGGGCGTGGTTAGGGCCGTACACATAGGAGGTGGCCACACCGACGTCCGCACCTGCATCCCCCACGGGCCCCTCCCGGGGGGCCGCGGACTATAAGAGGGGGTGAGCCGGAGGGCTCGAGGTCGAGGTATCAGCTTTAACCAGCGAAGACGGAAGACCAGCTAGAATAGGCCCCGGAGCTCCCCTGGCTCGCTGTCCTTATCAGGGCCGACCAGGGCAAGCCGGTGGCGTGGCCCCGAGAGCCCAGACTGACGAGCAGGTCTGGGAACTCAGGAGGTCGGATCCCAGCTTGACCAGGGCTGGGACAGGTAGCCTCCCCTAGCTCCCTAGTGGAGGACTTGGGCTTAGGTTAGCGGGGCTTAGATGTTGTGTCTCCCTGTTAGCCGAGTAAGGGGACGTTACCCCTTAGGTCCTGTGTATACTCGCTAACTGTATACAAGTTGTGTTAATAAATAAGTGTGCCTCCGATCCCGTCGTCAAGCCTCCTGAGTAATTACTACATCTGGTGTCAGAAGTAAAACGTCCAAAGATGGACACACGAGGGACGACACGTACCAGGGAGTCGGAGAGGGAGGACACCGCGGCCGAATCACCACCAGAGATGGCCGAGGTCGGATCGGAGCAGCCGGGGCCGAGTACACCCGCGCCGCTACGACAGGAGGGGGGGGATGCGTCGGCCGAGGGACTTCGGCTGGCTCACTCCCGCCTGGCGGAGCTGCTCTACGCCGCGGCCGCCGTGTTGGAGGAGATAACGCGGCTGGGAGCTGGAGGGGCTGCGCGGGAAGACGGCAGCAGCCGACGCACGCCGGCATTTCCCGCCACCCCGACGCGGCTCGCGGTTAAATTTCCCGCCATCACTACAGTGCGAGCAGAGGGCGGGGCCGGCCTGCGTCAGGTGACTGCTGAGGGCCAAGCACGAGCCGTGACATCATCAACGCCGGCCAGCGCGTCAACAACGGAGCGACCGGCGATGCCATGCTCACAGCCCGCCCACACTGTAACGTCGGCTGGGAACGAGGGAGCGAGATCCGCAGCCACGGACGTCGCCTTACAACAGCGACTGCCGCCTCTCAAGGAGTTCGTGGGAGCGGATGGAGATTGGGGCGGCTTCAAAAGGCGGTTCATCGCTCATCAAGAGATGGCGAACTGGACGGACGCCGAGGCACTATGCGCGCTGCCGGCGATGCTGGACGACGACGCCCTGGCTACCCTCACCTCGGCGCCTAAGGAAAAGCGCGCCACGCTGCACCTGGCGCTGCAGCTGCTGTCAGCCGTCTATGGGCCGCCTTCGGACTGCAGGCAGCTGTTCCACGATCGGCATCGGGGCGCCAACGAATCGCCCCTGGCCTTCCGAACGGCTCTCCTGGCCCTGGCAAAGGCAGCTTTCCCGCGGATGGACGAGGAGGGAGTGGACGCCATGGTGGCTGAAAAGCTGCTGCTACTCGCCGATGAGCTGGACATCGCCGTCTTGGCTCAAGACGACGGAGAGATGTCGTCCCTGCTGGTCGCGCGCCACATCCACGGGGGCTTGCGGTCCCTGCGTCGCAAGGCTGCCAAGGGGGTGGCCGGCCATGCCATGGCGGCCACCGCCCTCCCATCAGAGGAGGTCTGCGGGGTGGAGCGGCGGGGGGAATGGAGATCGGCGGCACCGCAGGCTCGGAATGGACCGAGCCGCCAGGAGCAGCCCAGGCCATCTGGGGCGCTCACACGCTGCTACAACTGTGGCCTGCAAGGCCACGTTGCGTCAGGATGCCGGGCTCCCCGTCAGCGCGGAGCGACACCTCGTCAGGACGCCACGCCGTCTCCACCCAAGCTCCAGCAGAGAAATACGGCGAGTCGTGGCACCTCACACGTTTGGCCCATGCACACATCCGACACACACTCACGCGCTCAACTGAACAGGGTTCGAAAATCGCCGCCCATCGCACGCGATTGTTCTGAAATGCGGCGAGCGCTCCAACCGGGTCAGTGGTCGGAGCTCGCCCATCGTGTCGTTGCTGCGTCGGCGGGATCATCGGTTGTGGTCGGTCATATTGATGGGGTAGAGGTGCGGATTTTAATTGACACAGGGGCATCGGCGACCATTATATCTGATTTGATTTATAACATCCTTCCCGTTCAAAGTCGTCCCTTGCTCCCTGTTGACGTGCCATGCTATGCTGCTAACGGGGGCTCGCTGGGCATTATTGGGCAAATCCGCGCCAAAATTTGCATTGGAGACATTAAATTATCCGGGCCTGTTTTGGTTTCCTCCTCACTCGCGGTTCCGTGCCTGTTGGGGACGGATTTCTTGGCCAAAATGCCCATCCGTATCTTGATTGACCAGGGGTGCATCGAGCTCCCATCGGGCCGACGTGTTACATTTTTGTCTTCCCCCACCACGGAGCGTCGGGCGTTTGCCACCGTGCAGGCGCTCGTGACAAAAACTGTGCGCGTACCCCCGGGGGCTCAGATGCTCGTCCCTCTTAGGTTGCGTCGGCCGTTTGCTGAAGGGGTTGCGGATCGGGGGGTCTTGTTGGGACCATCTCGAGCCGGGGTCAATGGACCCGATTTGCTAGCGGCTCAGACCATGGTGAAAGGGGATGGGGACCCCTTCATTGCAGTCCTTAATGTAGGATCGCGAACGGCCGTGGTTCCTCAAGGGACCGTGCTTGCACACGCAACGCCGGCGCCCTATGAGGAACCACTCGTGGGTCAGGTAACCACCGATCCTCCGTCGCGACCGCATTCGGACTGTGATGACGGATGGCTGGATGCACTTTGCGCGGGATCTGTGGATCTGTCCGACACGCAGCGTGCGCAGCTGCGAGTTCTCCTGAAAGAATTTGCCGACGTTTTGAGTAAACACAAATTTGATATTGGTTGTACTAAATTGCTGCGACACCATATTGACACGGGTGACAGCGCGCCAATCCGCCAAAATCCCTTTCGGCTCAGTCCCACCGAAAAGGATCATGTCAAATCGGCTGTTGATGACATGCTAGCCGCCGATATCATTTCCCCTTCCAACAGCCCGTGGGGCGCACCGATCGTTTTGGTGAAAAAACACGACGGCTCACTGCGGTTTTGTGTCGACTTTCGGCGATTGAACAAAATTTCTGTGGCTGATGCGTACCCGCTTCCTCGAATGGATGAGTCGCTCGATGCCTTGGCGGGGGCGCGATTCTTTTCCACCCTCGATTTACTATCTGGATTCTGGCAGCTTCCTCTGGATGACGAATCAAAACCTAAAACTGCTTTTCAGACACCGCAAGGTCTCTTCCAATTTAACCGCTTGCCGATGGGCTTACATTCTGCGCCGGCAACTTTTCAGCGGTTAATGGAACTGGTCTTGGCAGGCTTGCAATGGGATTCGTGTTTAATTTACTTGGACGATGTCATCGTCTTTAGCAAATCCTTCGAGGAACACCTCCAGAGGCTGCGTGCTGTTTTTCTCAAAATGCGGGCTGCCAATTTAAAATTTAAACCGCAGAAGTGCCATTTGCTCCGCGAATCGGTGCGGTATTTGGGTCACATTGTTGGGCGCTCGGGGATATCCACTGATCCCGCCAAAACGGAATGCGTCAGCTCCTGGCCGACTCCCACCTCGGTGGGAGAGGTCAGGAGTTTCATTGGGTTCGCGTCGTACTATCGACGGTTTGTGGCTGACTTCGCTACGATCGCGAAACCATTGCATGCCTTGACGTCCAAAGGAGTCAGGTTTCATTGGGGGCTGGAGGAGGAGGCTGCTTTTCACGCCCTCCGGAATGCCCTGGTGGGGGCTCCGCCGTTGAATTACCCCGACTTCTCACAACCCTTCTTGCTCGATACAGATGCAAGTAACACGGGCATCGGGGGCGTGCTGTCCCAACTCATTAGGGGCGTAGAGCATGTGGTGGCTTACGGTAGTCGGGTACTGTCTCCAGCGGAACAACGGTACTGCGTTACCCGTTGGGAATTATTGGCAATTGTTTATTTCATTCAGCAGTACCGCCCATATCTGTACGGTCGGCGTTTCACCGTCCGTACAGATCATGCGGCCCTACAGTACGCTCTGCGGGTTCAACAACCATCGGGCCAGTTGTCTCGATGGTTGGAGATTCTCCAGGACTACGACTTTGTCACCACATATCGTAAGGGCGTCCGCCACACGAACGCTGACGCCCTGTCACGGTTGCCACCCACTTCGGAGTGCGCTTGCCTCCTGGGTTCAGGGCGTTGTAGGCCCCCGAACATCACCACCGATTCGGTCCTCGTGGCCGCCGCCGATGCGCCTTCGGCTTCGGGTCCTATCGAGCAAGAAGGGAGGGATTCGTTGCTGGGGTTGTTGGTCGCGGAATGGGGACGCCTCCAAATGGAGGACACCTCCCTCCTCGCTCTGCGCCGTCGCGCAGGGGGGGTTGGGCAGGGGGTGGCGAACATTGACTCGTGGGGGTTGTTCCAGGGTCTTTTAATGCACTGGGACGGAAAAACCCGCCGCCAGCAGCTCGTGGTGCCTGCAGCATTGAGGGGTAAGGTGGTATGGGCTGTTCATGAGCGGCTTCTGCACTTGGGGGTTCACAAGACCTTTGCCACGCTCCAGCTCGATTTCTTCTGGCCGGGCATGGCAAAGGACGTGGGGGATCTCCTGGGGTCGTGCACGCAATGCGCGCAGCGAAAGCCACCAGCTAGGGGGTCCAACCCTCCGCTGCAGTCCATAAAGGTTTCCCGGGTTAACGAGCTCGTTGCGCTAGACATACTCGGGCCATTTCCCGCTACACCCAGGGGGAATAGGTATTTATTGACAGGGGTCGAATACTTCACGAGATGGCCTATGGCCTGGCCCCTGGCCAACCAGTCGGCAGCAGCCATCGCGGAGGCCTTTGTCCAGGGCTATGTCCTCGACAAAGGTGCTCCGGAACGGCTGCTTACTGACCAGGGTAAGAATTTTTCGGGAAAACTCCTCCGCGAGGTGTGCGACCTCTTGGGTACGGAGAAAATTCGGACCTCCCCGTATCACCCTCAAACTGACGGGATGGTGGAATGGCTGCATCGGACCATCACGTCTATGCTGTCCCAACAGGTGTCCGAATCCCAGACAGATTGGGACCTTCGCATAGCCGGTGTGTTGCAGGCCTACAGGATGGCTCCCCATGCGGCCACCGGATTTTCCCCTTTCTTTTTAATGTATGGCCGCGAGGCTAACCCCCCTGTGACGACCCAGCTGAAGCTCTCGGCGCCTCAGGCGAAGTCTACCTTGTCCGAACACGTTAAATTTAACATCAGCAAATTGTCTGAGGCGCGGGAAGCGGCCGTGCAAAATTCTGAACTCCGCCAGAAGGCGAACGAGAGGCTTCGGCTGGGGCGGGTACATGTGTTCAAATGGAAACCAGGGGACAGGGCATGGTTGCACTGTCCCCAGGTGCCACTGGCAACCTCGTCAAAGTTGGTACGGCCGTGGCGGGGGCCAGTGGAGGTCGTACAGGTCTTACGGCCGCAATGTGTTCGCGTCAAATGGGGGAGGCGTCGGTGGTACGTGCACCCCTCAAGGTTGAAACCGTTCATTGCGCCGGCCCGTGGTTCACACACACACACGCATGGCCAAACGTGTCAGGGGTCCGCCGACTCCCCAACGTCGCTGCTCTCGCCTGACATGACATCAACTGTTCCATCTCCAGGTGCAACAGGAGTGACGGGTCCACGCCCGCCAACCCCTCCCGGAGGGGTCGGGGGTCACTCGGCAGCGACGCCAGACTCTCTTGCACTCGGACCGTCACCAACCACCACTGAGCGTGCCGGGTCGAGCCCTTGTGACGGGCCCGCCGCGAGAACGCGCGCCAAAACGCGCAGACTATTGTGAGGTCGGCCGTTGGGGGGCCCTTGCGGACAGTGGGGGAGGGGCATCCGGAGCGCGTGTATATATGTTGGGTTTGCGGAATGGGGTATTTATTCGGGAGGGTGCGCCGGGTTATTTTTTTCTCTTTCTTCTTCTACCTGTTTCCTGTTGTTGTTGTTGTTATGACTGTTATTGTTCTTGTTAAATTTACGCGAGGCACACACGGTTTTGGGGAGGCATGCACCTTTATTCTGATTTTGTTGCAGCCGGGGACGGCTGCGAGCTGTACAGGGGGGGGTGATGTAGAGGTGTAATTGTGTATGGGAGCGGATGGTAAACAAACACAAGGGGCGTGGTTAGGGCCGTACACATAGGAGGTGGCCACACCGACGTCCGCACCTGCATCCCCCACGGGCCCCTCCCGGGGGGGCCGCGGACTATAAGAGGGGGTGAGCCGGAGGGCTCGAGGTCGAGGTATCAGCTTTAACCAGCGAAGACGGAAGACCAGCTAGAATAGGCCCCGGAGCTCCCCTGGCTCGCTGTCCTTATCAGGGCCGACCAGGGCAAGCCGGTGGCGTGGCCCCGAGAGCCCAGATTGACGAGCAGGTCTGGGAACTCAGGAGGTCGGATCCCAGCTTGACCAGGGCTGGGACAGGTAGCCTCCCCTAGCTCCCTAGTGGAGGACTTGGGCTTAGGTTAGCGGGGCTTAGATGTTGTGTCTCCCTGTTAGCCGAGTAAGGGGACGTTACCCCTTAGGTCCTGTGTATACTCGCTAACTGTATACAAGTTGTGTTAATAAATAAGTGTGCCTCCGATCCCGTCGTCAAGCCTCCTGAGTAATTACTACATTAGCATCCGCTGGAAAAACAGGTCGAAGACCACCAGCTTAGACAGTCAAGTTAATCCACGCCTCGTTCAGGCAAACCGTACACAACAGGTCACGAGGTCAGGAACTGCCGTTTAACAGCACACAAACACTGGTCACCCTCACAACACACACACACTGGTCACCCTCACACATACACTGGTCACCCTCACAGTACACACACACACACTGGTCACCCTCACAACACACACACACTGGTCACCCTCACACATATACTGGTCACCCTCACAGTACACACACACGCACTGGTCACCCTCACAGCACACACTGGTCACCCTCACACACACACACACACTGGTCACCCTCACACACACACACACACACTGGTCACCCTCACACACACACACACACACTAGTCACCCTCACACACAAACACTGGTCACCCTCACACTCACACTGGTCACCCTCACACATACACTGGTCACCCTCACACATACACGCACACTTGTCACCCTCACAGCACACACACACACACTGGTCACCCTCACACACACACACTGGTCACCATCACAGTACACACACACTCCTCACACTCACAGCACACACACACACACTGGTCACCCTCACACACACACACACTGGTCACCCTCACAGTACACAAACACTGGTCACCCTCACACTCACACACACTGGTCACCCTCACACTCACACACACTGGTCACCCTCACACTCACACACACTGGTCACCCTCACACTCACACACACTGGTCACCCTCACACACACTGGTCACCCTCACACTCACACACACACTGGTCACCCTAACACACACACACACTGGTCATCCTCACACACTCACACAAACACTGGTCACCCTCACAGACACTGGTCACCCTCACAGTACACACACACACTGGTCACCCTCACACTCACACACACTGGTCACCCTCACACTCACACACGCTGGTCACCCTCACACTCACACACACTGGTCACCCTCACACTCACACACTGGTCACCCTCACAGCACACGCTGGTAACCCTCACAGTACACACACACACTGGTCACCCTCACACACACACACACTGGTCACCCTCACAGTACACACACACTGATCACCCTCACACACACACTGGTCACCCTCACACATACACTGGTCACCCTCACACACACACACACTGGTCACCCTCATAGTACACACACACACACACTGGTCACCCTCACAGCACACACACACTGGTCACCCTCTCACACACACACACACACTGGTCACCCTCTCACTCACACACACTGGTCACCCTCTCACTCACACACACTGGTCACCCTCACACTCACACACACTGGTCACCCTCACACTCACACACACTGGTCACCCTCACACTCACACACACTGGTCACCCTCACGCACTCACACACACACTGGTCACCCTCACACATACACTGGTCACCCTCACAGTACACACACACACTGGTCACCATCACAGCACACACACACACACTGGTCACCCTCACAGCACACACACACGCACTGGTCACCCTCTCACACACACACTGGTCACCCTCACACACACACACACACACACTGGTCACCCTCACACACACACACACACTGGTCACCCTCACACACACACACACACACTGGTCACCCTCACACACACACACTGGTCACCCTCACAGCACACACACACACACTGGTCACCCTCACAGCACACACACTGGTCACCCTCACACACACACACTGGTCACCCTCACAGTACACACACACTCCTCACACTCACAGCACACACACACACACTGGTCACCCTCACACACACACACACACTGGTCACCCTCACAGTACACAAACACTGGTCACCCTCACACTCACACACACTGGTCACCCTCACACTCACACACACTGGTCACCCTCACACTCACACACACTGGTCACCCTCACACACACTGGTCACCCTCACACTCACACACTGGTCACCCTCACACATACACTGGTCACCCTCACACACACACTGGTCACCCTAACACACACACACACACTGGTCATCCTCACACACTCACACAAACACTGGTCACCCTCACAGACACTGGTCACCCTCACAGTACACACACACACTGGTCACCCTCACACTCACACACACTGGTCACCCTCACACTCACACACACTGGTCACCCTCACACTCACACACACTGGTCACCCTCACACTCACACACACTGGTCACCCTCACACTCACACACACTGGTCACCCTCACACACACTGGTCACCCTCACACTCACACACACACTGGTCACCCTCACACACACTGGTCACCCTCACAGTACACACACACACTGGTCACCCTCACACTCACACACACTGGTCACCCTCACACTCACACACACTGGTCACCCTCACACTCACACACACACACTGGTCACCCTCACACTCACACACTGGTTACCCTCACAGCACACGCTGGTCACCCTCACAGTACACACACACACTGGTCACCCTCACACTCACAGTACACACACACTGGTCACCCTCACACACACACACACTGGTCACCCTCACAGTACACACACACTGATCACCCTCACACACACACTGGTCACCCTCACACATACACTGGTCACCCTCACACACACACCCTGGTCACCCTCACAGTACACACACACACTGGTCACCCTCACAGCACACACACACACACACTGGTCACCCTCTCACACACACACACACACTGGTCACCCTCTCACTCACACACACTGGTCACCCTCACACTCACACACACTGGTCACCCTCACACTCACACACACTGGTCACCCTCACACTCACACACACTGGTCACCCTCACAGTACACACACACACTGGTCACCCTCACACTCACACACACTGGTCACCCTCACAGTACACACACACTGGTCACCCTCACAGTACACACACACGGGTCACCCTCACACTCACACACACACACACGTCACCCTCACACTCACACACACTGGTCACCCTCACACTCACACACACTGGTCACCCTCATAGTACACACACACACTGGTCACCCTCACACTCACACACACTGGTCACCCTCACACTCACACACACTGGTCACCCTCACACACACACACACACACACTGGTCACCCTCACACACACACACACACACTGGTCACCCTCACACACACACACTGGTCACCCTCACAGCACACACACACACACTGGTCACCCTCACAGCACACACACTGGTCACCCTCACACACACACACTGGTCACCCTCACAGCACACACACACTCCTCACACTCACAGCACACACACACACACTGGTCACCCTCACACACACACACTGGTCACCCTCACAGTACACAAACACTGGTCACCCTCACACTCACACACACTGGTCACCCTTACAGTACACAAACACTGGTCACCCTCACACTCACACACACTGGTCACCCTCACACTCACACACACTGGTCACCCTCACACTCACACACACTGGTCACCCTCACACACACTGGTCACCCTCACACTCACACACTGGTCACCCTCACACATACACTGGTCACCCTCACACACACACTGGTCACCCTAACACACACACACACACTGGTCATCCTCACACACTCACACAAACACTGGTCACCCTCACAGACACTGGTCACCCTCACAGTACACACACACACTGGTCACCCTCACACTCACACACACTGGTCACCCTCACACTCACACACACTGGTCACCCTCACACTCACACACACTGGTCACCCTCACACTCACACACACTGGTCACCCTCACACTCACACACACTGGTCACCCTCACACACACTGGTCACCCTCACACTCACACACACACTGGTCACCCTCACACACACTGGTCACCCTCACAGTACACACACACACTGGTCACCCTCACACTCACACACACTGGTCACCCTCACACTCACACACACTGGTCACCCTCACACTCACACACACACACTGGTCACCCTCACACTCACACACTGGTTACCCTCACAGCACACGCTGGTCACCCTCACAGTACACACACACACTGGTCACCCTCACACTCACAGTACACACACACTGGTCACCCTCACACACACACACACACTGGTCACCCTCACAGTACACACACACTGATCACCCTCACACACACACTGGTCACCCTCACACATACACTGGTCACCCTCACACACACACACACTGGTCACCCTCACAGTACACACACACACTGGTCACCCTCACAGCACACACACACACACACTGGTCACCCTCTCACACACACACACACACTGGTCACCCTCTCACTCACACACACTGGTCACCCTCACACTCACACACACTGGTCACCCTCACACTCACACACACTGGTCACCCTCACAGTACACACACACACTGGTCACCCTCACACTCACACACACTGGTCACCCTCACAGTACACACACACGGGTCACCCTCACACTCACACACACACACGTCACCCTCACACTCACACACACTGGTCACCCTCAAACTCACACACACTGGTCACCCTCACACACACACACTGGTCACCCTCACAGTACACACACACTCCTCACACTCACAGCACACACACACACACTGGTCACCCTCACACACACACACACTGGTCACCCTCACAGTACACAAACACTGGTCACCCTCACACTCACACACACTGGTCACCCTCACACTCACACACACTGGTCACCCTCACACTCACACACACTGGTCACCCTCACACACACTGGTCACCCTCACACTCACACACTGGTCACCCTCACACATACACTGGTCACCCTCACACACACACTGGTCACCCTAACACACACACACACACACACTGGTCATCCTCACACACTCACACAAACACTGGTCACCCTCACAGACACTGGTCACCCTCACAGTACACACACACACTGGTCACCCTCACACTCACACACACTGGTCACCCTCACACTCACACACACTGGTCACCCTCACACTCACACACACTGGTCACCCTCACACTCACACACACTGGTCACCCTCACACTCACACACACTGGTCACCCTCACACACACTGGTCACCCTCACACTCACACACACACTGGTCACCCTCACACACACTGGTCACCCTCACAGTACACACACACACTGGTCACCCTCACACTCACACACACTGGTCACCCTCACACTCACACACACTGGTCACCCTCACACTCACACACACACACTGGTCACCCTCACACTCACACACTGGTTACCCTCACAGCACACGCTGGTCACCCTCACAGTACACACACACTGGTCACCCTCACACTCACAGTACACACACACTGGTCACCCTCACACACACACACACTGGTCACCCTCACAGTACACACACACTGATCACCCTCACACACACACTGGTCACCCTCACACATACACTGGTCACCCTCACACACACACACTGGTCACCCTCACAGTACACACACACACTGGTCACCCTCACAGCACACACACACACACACACTGGTCACCCTCTCACACACACACACACACTGGTCACCCTCTCACTCACACACACTGGTCACCCTCACACTCACACACACTGGTCACCCTCACACTCACACACACTGGTCACCCTCACACTCACACACACTGGTCACCCTCACAGTACACACACACACTGGTCACCCTCACACTCACACACACTGGTCACCCTCACAGTACACACACACTGGTCACCCTCACAGTACACACACACGGGTCACCCTCACACTCACACACACACACACGTCACCCTCACACTCACACACACTGGTCACCCTCACACTCACACACACTGGTCACCCTCATAGTACACACACACACACTGGTCACCCTCACACTCACACACACTGGTCACCCTCACACTCACACACACTGGTCACCCTCACACACACACACACACTGGTCACCCTCACACACACACACACACACTGGTCACCCTCACACACACACACTGGTCACCCTCACAGCACACACACACACACTGGTCACCCTCACAGCACACACACTGGTCACCCTCACACACACACACTGGTCACCCTCACAGTACACACACACTCCTCACACTCACAGCACACACACACACACTGGTCACCCTCACACACACACACACACTGGTCACCCTCACAGTACACAAACACTGGTCACCCTCACACTCACACACACTGGTCACCCTCACACTCACACACACTGGTCACCCTCACACTCACACACACTGGTCACCCTCACACACACTGGTCACCCTCACACTCACACACTGGTCACCCTCACACATACACTGGTCACCCTCACACACACACTGGTCACCCTAACACACACACACACACTGGTCATCCTCACACACTCACACAAACACTGGTCACCCTCACAGACACTGGTCACCCTCACAGTACACACACACACTGGTCACCCTCACACTCACACACACTGGTCACCCTCACACTCACACACACTGGTCACCCTCACACTCACACACACTGGTCACCCTCACACTCACACACACTGGTCACCCTCACACACACTGGTCACCCTCACACTCACACACACACTGGTCACCCTCACACACACTGGTCACCCTCACAGTACACACACACACTGGTCACCCTCACACTCACACACACTGGTCACCCTCACACTCACACACACTGGTCACCCTCACACTCACACACACACACTGGTCACCCTCACACTCACACACTGGTTACCCTCACAGCACACGCTGGTCACCCTCACAGTACACACACACACTGGTCACCCTCACACTCACAGTACACACACACTGGTCACCCTCACACACACACACACACTGGTCACCCTCACAGTACACACACACTGATCACCCTCACACACACACTGGTCACCCTCACACATACACTGGTCACCCTCACACACACACACACTGGTCACCCTCACAGTACACACACACACTGGTCACCCTCACAGCACACACACACACACACTGGTCACCCTCTCACACACACACACACACTGGTCACCCTCTCACTCACACACACTGGTCACCCTCACACTCACACACACTGGTCACCCTCACACTCACACACACTGGTCACCCTCACACTCACACACACTGGTCACCCTCACAGTACACACACACTGGTCACCCTCACACTCACACACACTGGTCACCCTCACAGTACACACACACGGGTCACCCTCACACTCACACACACACACACGTCACCCTCACACTCACACACACTGGTCACCCTCACACTCACACACACTGGTCACCCTCACAGTACACACACACGGGTCACCCTCACACTCACACACACACACACGTCACCCTCACACTCACACACTGGTCACCCTCACAGCACACGCTGGTCACCCTCACAGTACACACACACACTGGTCACCCTCACACTCACAGTACACACACACTGGTCACCCTCACACACACACTGGTCACCCTCACACACACACTGGTCACCCTCACACCCACTGGTCACCCTCACACTCACAGTACACACACACTGGTCACCCTCACACACACACTGGTCACCCTCACACACACACTGGTCACCCTCACACTCACAGTACACACACACTGGTCACCCTCACAGCACACGCTGTGCTGCCAAGGGCAACGTTCCGATAAATTTAACAACAAACTAAGGTGTGCAACATTGCATGAACAAATTATCTGCCTTGCCCAGGCCACCTATTCATGAGAACTGAAGGTGGCCACTTGTCATTTCAGGCAGTATTGTGAAGGGGTTTCTCGACAGCATAGAGCTGTTTACAGCACTAAGCAGCGTTCTTCTTCATTACTAGAAGCAGAGTAAATTGTGCAGCTCCGTGTCACGTACAGTATGTTATTAACTTTACTCAACACACTGCGCTTTGAAGTGTGTGGGGGGGCCAGTGTTCAGAACACTATGGCGGATTATAAACTTCCAGCGTCACCTCAAGACGCTGGGACTCGGCACATGCTGGGCCCCGAGTTAAGCAACTGGACGCCGGGTGGATCTTTGCATTCAAACGCGAGATGTGCAATGTACCGAGGATGGGTTATGGTCATTACTGCGCTTGTTTTGCCAGGAAAGCCTCACCGAGTCTCATGACAATCTTTCAAGAGGTTCCTGACAAGTTTTCGCAGTTGGGGGGTGATGGTTGGTACGTCGATTCCGATGGAGTGATTTCAAATTTGTACCGTGTCTCTGGCAGTCTTAGGAATTACTTCACATGATCGTTAACTAACATACACTGTGAAGCAGACGGCACTTATTCTTTGGTTAATTCACCCGAAGTATTCATGAGGGCGGCCGATGGATGCAAACTGCGAACCCCTGCAACAATCGATGATTACACTACCGCCGAGCGACGCCACCAACGTAAGTTTGAGTAACTTGCACGAGAGGCAGTGGACTTTAAATCCACCTTCATGACCCCTGCAGTGTTGCTCCTTTACTTGGTCACTTGTCCTTATTCACGGCAAGTGGCCGCTTTCGAAATGTTGTGTCTCTCATAAGTCACGAGGATCCCGAGTTGAGATCCATCGCATTTAAAGGTCCACACACTGGGAGCCATACCGCAGGGTACACACAGTGTATGTGACAGCCATATGGGCTGGATGCACACCACCATCTCGTCATCCTTATCAGGCAACACAACCAGACAAACAAATCCACCATAAACAACTTCCCCTCATGTAAACGCTGGCAGAGATCAACGTAGACACCCACCCATAATCCCACGAAGGGGCCCTGTAATCTGCAGTATGAAGTCATTGGCAGAGGAGGGCCATACGGGGCCACGGGGCCCTGCCCGCTCGGCTCCCTGAAAACCAAAGGGCGCTTGCTTCGTGCATCGAGCAGGCCAAGGCACCAACCACTGTTACCCGTTGAGTGCTGCTCCACTGCTCAAGCAAATGTGCAAATACATTCAGCTGCAGCGCCTTAAAAGTAAGAAAAACTCCATTCTCAAAGTGATTATTTACCAGGGAGAGCACCCATGTCAGACAGGTCAAGACGTGGAACATTTACAGCGGAGAGTTTTGCACAAAATCCACATTAAAACCCCCAGCCACACCGGACACAGAGGGACTCCTTAGACCCCTGAATGTCTGCAACGTGGAAATTCTGTCAGTAAGCGCAGTGTTGAACCGGTTCACAGTGTTTTCTGTCACGGGCCCTTCCTGTCATCTATCACGGCAACAGGTCACCTGAGGGATTCGAGGACGGCATGGTGTTAACACACCAAGCTGCTCCTATGCATAACACGAGGAGGAACTAAACGAGGTGGCCCCCACGTGCAGTCACCTGATCTCACCTGAAGCAGTGCTTTATGAAGAGGGCACGAGAACATTACTGCTCAAGTGTATTGTCCCAGCGCTGCAGGTCAGGGTAAATCATTGAGCCATCAGCAGTGCGAGTGACAACACAAAACTTTTCAGAGGGCGTCAAGTGCAAGTTTAGAACATTTAAATGTTGAGCTCACTCAGTTGGGCTGGTCATTTTCCACCTTTGGCAAGTTTTCACCATTGTTATTTAAACTTCACTGATTTTAGATGGGTTTTTTTTTAAATGTACATTTAGTTTTAGTTACAATTATGTTTTTACAGAAGTTGGAGATAAGTGGAATTTTTGGCAGGTTGATATATACCAGTTTAAAACATCATTCGACTGCCTTTGCTCAGTTTTAATGTATCGTTGGTGTTACTTGCTTCAAGATAATATGCGCCCCTTGTGAGTGGACTATCTTTGTTTGCTTTTCGTGTGTATGTCCAGACTCGGATTGAAACGTGCTGGCTTGTTGATGCATTCTTGCCTTCCCAAACTCGTGTTTAGTTTAGAGTTTAGAAGGTTATAGATCATCATTATATATTATTATGGTTTATGTATCCTCTTTTACCTTTCTGAGAGTTTTTATTATTATTTATGTTATGTTTTACACTTTAACAGCATCCCTAAATGAGGATTACGACTGCAGCAGAAGAGAAGCAAGGTGTGCGTCACCACGGGTAGACGTTGTAAATCATACCACGACATCAGCCACAATCAAAATAAGAACGCTGACATGAGTTGAGTACTAAGTTCATTCTGTTATCAGCATTGGGAGTTGCAAAAAGTATTTTTTGGCAAAATGAGCCAATACAAAATTTTGTACGTGAGGTCATATATATTTGCATGGGCCACAGGCCCACATGCCATGTCACTGTGGATGTGATAATTAACTGACTATACTGCACGAGTCTTTTTGTTTGCAATTTTTATGTTACCAGGTAAGGCTCACTGAGCTATGTAGCTCTTTTTCAGAAGCGACCTGGCCACAATTGATAGCTCAATTAAGTGGCTTATCATGTGGAAATTTATAGCAGCCAAACACTCGAAACACATGTTTCTAAATGTGGAGGGAAAAACCAGAGGACCCAGAGAAAAATCCACGAGATCAGAGGGAGAACATGCAAACTCCAAATATACAACAGGCGTCAGGGTCAGGATCGAACTCACGACCTCCTATATACCAGGTAGTTAACATCTCGCAGTACAATTTCACGATGGAACGATGGCAATCAAGATTCAAACGGAGGTGTACATACACACATTTGTGCATATAATCTCACTTTAGTAGTAATGGATTATCGGGTTAAGAATGGATCTATGATGCGGGTGAGGAATTGCACAGGAACTGGCTGGCTCAAGTGTCCTCTCTGACAGCCAACGCTGGCATATTATACCTCCACACAAAGATAAAGATCCCCTCCTATAGCCTTAACAGACTGTTGGGGCAAGTACTGTTTGCGAGCACTTATGAAGGCCGGCATGGCACACGAGGGGGTAGGTGGCCAGCACCACGCGATGTTTACATACCGAACCAGATCCTCATTGGAGGTTGAGTTGACCTAAGGGAGGCCCAGAACCAGTTCAGAAAATCGTCACTGGTGTTGGCTGGGAGCAGGAATGAAAATCGGGTCTCCAGATTCGTAGTGTAGTAAGCTAACCACTCCACCACTACTCCCCACCTCCACACAGCACGCAAAGTTCATGTTCTTTGGGGGTGTCGTTTCACATCTATTAAATCCGTTTACGCTAATGATTAGAACATTTTTCCAGGAATTGTCGTTTTTATTATTTATCACTCGGTATCGAGTACAGTATTGCATGTATTGGTAAAAAAAACACCAGAGAAAGGTTAACCTAATTTCTCTCCAATTATGACACTCAATGAAAGTTCCCCACACCTGCACCTAAAGAATCTGCAGGTTACGGGAAGGCAATTTGGGGGTTTGCCAGATGCTCCATGGTTACACTGAGGTGCATTTTCATGGACATTTCAGGGCCATAGGATGTTTATCGTACAATCATTGAAACCACGACTGGCAAAGCAAAGATTGCATTCTTACAGATTCTGCCATTTCCCTTTGTTTGCCAAGGCTCGTCTCAGAGAACTCCAGAATTTGTCCACAGCCTGGATATCATTGGCGGTGCACAGTGCTCATGTCCACCAGGGAATCCCGGTGCTTCTGGGAAAGGGCCAAGAGAGGAGCCCCCTGTGCGTTTATCAGCACGGTCCTGATCAGCGGTCAAGTGCCCATTGCACTGGGCTACATGAAGAACACGTTGACAGGTCGTGTCTGAACATCTAGAATATTCAATACCACTGATTAAATATGTTCATTTGTAGGCGCAATGTGCATTCAGTCACAGCGTCACAGAGCCACTGATGATTGCCTGGATAAAATTTAAAGTCTTGCGGTGACCAACAACTCCCTCAGCCATTCTCACTGCGTGCCCCGGGGTGTATAAGAGACCCACACCGAAATGCACCTGGGAGTGCGGTTGCCGCCACCTGTCCGGGTATGACCTGGGCAGTGTGGGAATTGCCATCTGTGTTTGGGTGGTGGCACAAATGTATTTGTATCGTGATTGGTACTACCCTGTATCTGAGAACGAGCACCTAACCCACACGAACTGGCATCAGTGTAGACAATACATTTTTAATTAACATCGACATATGCCAAGACGGGCATGGGTCAAAGAAAATGTAAGTTCCTAACAAGCCACATGGCACGCATTACTTCTGATGAAGGGGTTCTTAGGACAAGTGAGTTGGGTGAAGTAATGGGCAACCTCTGACAATCCCTGGACAAATCCTTTGTAAGAGGTTGCTATTCCTACAAAAATATCTCACCTCACTCACATTTTGGCGAGTTGGCCAGTCAATTATGGTTTGCTGACGTGGTAACCCCTAAGGGAGTGCGACGATGGCAGGAGACAGACACGGCTACCTGCAGCACCAGCCACACTGTACCCTCCGCAGCTTCCTGCCGAGCCTCCGGAGCCAAAATTAGCAAAGTAATCGCCTTACAAAGGCTGCTGCTGCGGTGACAGCGAACAGCAGCGCAGGCAGGAGCCCCACTCTCGTTGCCATCCAGCGTCTCTGCCACCCACGTTCACTGTCCCCCACCGTTTCAACAACGTGCGGCTTGTCCCATGGAGGGAAGTTATTGCACTTGCACACCGCAGCGCACACATGTGTTGGTTACACTGAATTACAACTGGCAGCATGCAGGACAATGTATAATACGCACTGCAAATACTTCAACTCTAAATTATCTATATAACACCCAATTAAATTACCATACTCTTTGGTTCTTCGGTAAAGTCACGTAGGTAGAAAAATAAAATAAATAAATATTATATCACGACGTTTCGATCGCAAACAAATGGTCGTCGTCAGGCGGAAAAAATAATCCAGCAGTGGAACTGCTGAACCAGGATGGACACTCAATTACCGTACAACTAGTTCTTTGTAAGGTCCTTTTGAATTTTTTTTTTATCCATGAGATATTTTATTGCAAGATCTGTTACTGGTGATGGTGATGACAGGGAGAAAGAAGGTGCTGAGAGTCACGGTGGGTGAGGTTGGGGTATGTAGAACTTCTTTCGCACCGTACGTAGCCAACGGCGCTAACACTGGTCTACAATTTTTTAAACGTCAGTTGCTTCAGAGATGAAATGTGCTGTTTATTATGGATTTTAACGTGCTGAATTCAAATATGACAATTAAAACAAATGATTGGCTACTGTTCCCAAGATATTTAAGTTTTTACATTTTACGTCTATGTATATTGTGTAGAAAGTAGAGTTTTACTCCTAAATTGGAAACCTAGATCTTTTCATGTGTTTATGGAAGTGCGGGGGAAGGACAGCAAACGAAGACAAAAAGCAGTTCTAAAGAAATAGTTGCGGGTAAATGGAGTCACGTAGGGCGAGGTTGTATGAATGTTGCACTTCTTTCGCACCGTACATAACCAACCGTACGAATCAGAGGTTGGCATGACATGGGCGCTTGAGTGAAGGAGGAGTGATGGTCAGTGAGGTCGGGGTGCTGCTGTGCAGCAGGTGCACGCTGCATGCAGTCCACGAGTAACGGGCAGTGTCGTGGAGACTCCTGCAAAGCTGAACGCTTGTTATGAACACGATGGTGGAGGCCTGCGACAGTGACCAGTGGAGACTGCACAGGTCGCCTGTGCCATGTGAGACTGCATAAAACATTGGACAACCTCCAGCCATTCACGGCCACTGGCACGCAAGAGTGTGCAGGAATATTCAACACCGCTTCCTGACAGAGCCACGGGATGAAAACTCAATTGTCTTTTGACATACTCTTAGTTCTTTCGGTAAAGTCACGTAGGTAAAAAATGAAATTAAAATTAATAAAAATAAAATAAAAAATAAAAATCACGACGTTTCGGAGGCAACACAAGTCTCCGTCATCAGGTGGGACCGTCACAGCCAGATATCTTTTGACAGTTTACACGATGCGTCATTGGACACAATGTCAGACCCAAAACCTTATCTGGAGCGCTAGAGATAGGCAATGTCCAGTCCTATGAGCCACACTTGCTCTATCTCTACTATCGCCCTAATCAACATTTACACACATGTTCACTTTGTGAGTCTACAGGGGAGTTGTGAAACGTGGTCAGCAGGGCAGACTTTGGCCCCCAAGTGCCGGAGGTGATTGCTGATCCTTTGTTCAGTCATCCCTCCTCTCTCTGCACGAATGACAGATGCAATGTACTCAAGAGCTTCTAACAAGGTTGTTATGATATAAACTAAGCAATGTGTAATGGCAGAAATATCAAACGTCGGTGTGGTGATAACCACATGTACAGGGAAAAAACGCTTATTTACAGACGCACTGGAACGAGGTGAACGTGCTTCATCATCTTCCTCCTCCCTCTTAGAGCAGGGGTTGGCAACCTGCAGCTCCAGAGCCGCATGCGGCTGCTCTTCAGGGACTCCTTCGTGACGTCATTCACATGCATTTCGGCTCTTGAAATAATGAGGGGTTTTTTTTTCCGAATTCGAAAAAAAGGCTCTTCTTGTTATTTTGGTTGCCGACCCCTGTCCTAGAGGCATCGCCTTCCTTAACACTCGCCACTTCGTTGCCATTAATGCCAGCTGTTAATTAAGTGCAGGACAAAGCACCATATTCACGTCCTGACAAAACGGATGAAACGCATCACCTTGGCAATTTGCCCCATTGTTAGTAATGGAGACATCGGCACGGTTTTGCCAAAAACTGCATGAAAAGGAACGCTGACCAACAAGCGAAGTGAATCCAAATGGGAGAAGCTGCCTTGTTTCGGCCTGATTGAACGAAGTGTCGTTCACTCCGTAAAGGTCGTTGATTCAAATCCAATTGCAGACATTGCCGAAGCTTCCCGTGCGCCATCAACGTCTGCGCCATTGACTGCGACAACCCAGAGGCCGTGGCGGCGAGGCCACGGCCGTACCCCCGGGCACAGCGCTCGCCAGGCCCACTTACTGACCAATAGAAGTGGCAGCAGTGCACCGGGGCCTGAGCAACAGGTGCAACACACAGGCTTTCGCGACCAATATTATTCAAAGTAAAAATGTTGGGTTAGATTGCGTAAATGTGTCAGAAACCTACCGCCACCCGACACAGCCAATTAGTAAGGTTTGTCACGTGAACAAAACGTGCCAATTAGTTGCTACTTTCAGCACACCGGTGGATTGGAGAGCAACCCCACATTACAATTTGAGTACAACACTTCGCAGGCGATTACAAGCAGCAGCATCAGGTTATTACCTGATTGTAAATCTAGTGGGTTTGCTCTCCAACACACCGGTGTGCTGAAGTAGTAACTGGCACGTTTTGATCAAGTGACAAACCTTACTAATTGGTTGTGTCGGGTGGCGGTAGGTTTATGACACATTAACATTTACGCAATCTAACCCAAAATCCACATGCAATCATAATAGGGATTGGACAAAGATGGCACGATTATGTCCAAACATCTCTATCTGAAGTCTGCATCATCAACATCATCAGCTCTTGCTGCTGGTCCATGAAAATAATAATGCAGTTACAGCGGAGAACAAACACCGCCCTGCTTTACCACATAGCAGTGGTCTGGGTACGATGCGTGGTGTGTCGCACGCGAGACACGCAATGTGCGCCGCGCCCCACACGCCTTGTCGTTGACGCGCTCTCCTCTGCACATGCACATGTGCTGCAAACCGCTACACACACATGTTAGAGACAGAGATATAGAGACAAAGTTCCCCCGTGTAGCCTTTAACAGACTGTTGGGCCAAGTGCTGTTAGCGAGCACCTATGAAGGCCGGTACGGTACACGAGGGGTGGGTGGCCAGGACCACGCCCAGCCGCCTTTGTCTCCCCTGTGCTGATGTGTACACACCTCATTTCATGGCTGAGTCGACCTAGGGGGAGGCCCAAAACCGGTTAAAATAGACACCAGTTATTGGACGTGAGTGGAAATTTAACTCGGGTCACTCAGTTTATAGCGCGGTGCACTAGCAACTACACCACAGCTCCCCACTAGAGATACAGCATACAAACCCATACACACGTGCACACAACAATACACACAGCGGTCGCGATGGAAATGTAGAGCTGCTGCTGTGACGTGTATTCGTCCAGCAGCAGCCCGTGCTCACTGCCGCTTTCCCTCTGTGGAAATATCGCAGGGCAGGAACAGGAACCGCTCTGCAAAGTGCCGGTATAATACACGTTGGTGCTCTGAGAAGTGCCGACATGACGTACTGCCGACATGACGTACTGCCGTATATCGGCACATGACCACCACCGTGCATAACCCACCTGTATGCACGCGCACGCCATGCAAGGGTGCGGCAAACATCTACAAAAACACAGCAAATTTCACTGGTGGGATTGAAGCTTGTGCGTTGCTGGCAGTGTGGTGCGTGCTGGCAGTGTGACACGTGCGACGCAAGGGCAATATCTTGGCACGAGCAGCGACGGGCATGGTATTCGCATGCCCGTCTTGGTCATTACACACATGCGCTGGGAAACGCGCGAGACCCCAGTTGTAAGGGAGAGTTTCTTATCCCTGCGAGTGGGCAGTAGCGGTGTGCAACTTGACAAGCCGGAGAGAGGGGAGGCGCCATTGGGTGGCGTGCTGGCTACACCGTCCCATTGTGCACAACGTTGCGGATGAGTCGCAAGGCCAACGAGACAGTGAGCGACAAGGTCAGGCTGCCTTGTCTAGTTCAGCAGTTGCCGTGGTGACAGAGCATATTCTGTAACAACTAATAGCTAATAAAGTAGTACCTAGGCTACCATAACCATAGCACGCATGCAGATCATAAATTCACCCTTCCGCAGGTCGAGTGCACATCTGCAACTCCTCCGTACACTTCTCCAATAACCACTGTGCGTGCATCGTTTGGATACCGTCAGAGTGTAGTCTCAACGTACCGTACCATAGTATTAAAATAATGTACAATTTTGTCTCAACAAATATTATGTTATTAATTTGTTCTTGATGTAACCCAGGTTGCCGTTGCAAAACAGGTGATGCAGTCTTGTGTATATTAACGGGTTTCTCTCGTCTGCGGGTTTAATAAACGTTCTCTGAGTGCCGCGTCGCCACACTCTTTGAAATTGCCGACATTAATATCCAATATCAATCATGATTCCAATCCCCATCATTGGCAACACAGATTCACAAATTGTAAGTGGATAATAATTTAAAGCTTTCTGTTGGCAGTAACCAGGTGATAAGACTCATGCCAACAAATTCCAGACCTCAGCGTGCCCATCAACCTGCAACACAGCATCTGACCTCATTGCACGACTTATTACTAGTCTTGCGCTTGTTCACCCAGGAAAGCCTCACTGAGTGTCAAGTCTTTTTTTCAGGAGGATCCTGCCAAGTTTTCTCCGTAGAGGGTGATGTTGCTGCTGTGCGTGATCCCAATTGAGTGATTTGCAGGTACAGTACATGTTTTTTTACTCAATAACATTCCTAGCGTTCCTCAGATGTAGAGGATGCCGCGGTGCCATGGATCTCGGGGAAGGAAGCAGCATGGTCACGTGAACGTTCTCGCATGAGACAAGCGACCGTATCCAGGGAGGCAGGATTGTGTTATTTTATCTGAATTGTTCCAACTACGCGCTGTATCAAAGACTACCTTGCAAAGCAAATACGGCAGAGCACCCTTACCGGGTGCTCACCCAATCTTAAACACACAGAGAGATTAATTCAAGCACTGTATAACCAACGTGCATACATCTGCGACTTATGGGCATACTGCAGTAGTGGACTTCCTCCAGAGTGGAAAGAAAATAATAAATACATGGACCCCCTGTGTGAGATTACAACATCGCATATCAATGGCCACTGATAACACTGCATTTCTTTTGAGTTGCGTGCCTTTATTGACAGGCACAGAGTTCACGAGCACGACCATTCGGCCTTGTGCTGCCTGCCCAGCAGAGCTCCCACGCTGCTCACCCACCAAGAGGCACACATCTTGCCTGGCACGCTCACCCACTAAAAGACACTCACCTTGCCTGGCACCCTCACCCACCAAGAGACACTCACCCTGCCTGGCATGCTCAAAAACAATAACCGCCATTAACCAGTGACATTACCATGGCGCTTGGGCCATGCTAGGTGAACTTTGAGGCCATGTGAAGTGCCGAAGGCCCACTGGCAGGAGGTCACGGAACAGACCCAATTGCCATGGGTTGACTGACTGAGATGACTGGAAGGTGCACCAACGGTGCTCCCCACTGTGCTAACTCTCTGCATTTTAGCCACCCGGCACTCCACTCACTGTTGTGAGCGTCACTCCTCTGCCGTCCATTGTTGGAAGGGCGACTGCCTCCAATTCCCCAGCAGTGTCCTTCACGAACCTCCTCCACAGAGGCCGAAATTACACTGCTGGTACCAGTCATCGGCAAGTCCAATCAACTCCACATCCTTCTGTTTCACATCAGTCCCTCTTTTCTTGAGCCCGTGTCGCGCTCGTTCAGCCACAAAACAGAAGCTGCTTGGGCAAGCGGTGGCTGGCCATGCAGGCTACATGACCCGGCCAACACAGCCTTGCTTGCCAAAGTAGTGTAAATCGGAGACATCTTTTCAACTGATGAGAATAGGTTTTCCCCTTTTTACTGGCAACAGGTGTTAAGATATTAGAACACCAAACTGAAACCTTTTACAAGGAATCATATCTTAACACCTGTTTGTTGCCATAAAAAAGGGGAAAACCTATTCTCATATTTTGGTACTGGCAAAGGAGGTCCCATGATGGATATCTTCTCAACCGTTACAGAAAAAAATCACGATGACCAAGATGCACTGCGAGAAAGTAGAATGAACGACGGATGGGACTAGTGATGGAATGGCAGCTAATGGAGAGAAAACGCTGGAGGGAGTGAACGAGCGATACGGGGAGTGATGAGATCAGCTCATGTGCAGGAGGGAGATGGATCTCGACTGCGAGGGGCGCCAATCGCGTGGAGGCGTTCAGACAGCAGTGGACAAACGATGACCGATGATGATGATGTTGAAGCAACTAATCATTTTTACAGGCTTAACTCAAATGTAAGAGAAAGTCAAATGTGTCTTGATTTTTTGATCAAATCAAGTGTTGCACCATGCATAAAACTTGACACCAAACAAAGTGTTTGCGAAGATGGCAAAAGGGATGAAGTAATGTCACTGCTTACAATTCCATATATGGTGGCAGTGCAATCGGCTCAAAGGTGGATGAGGCCATAAAACCTCTAAAATCGTCCTTGGTACAAAGTGCAAGTGGAATGTTGCACGAGTAACAGCCCCAGATGCGGCAGGGCTTAAGGGTCCTAGTTTCTCCCACCACCAGTTTCCTCTTTTTCCAGAGAGAGGCTCTTCCAGCTGCTCCACAGGGATCTTCCCCACATGGAACAATCTTGAGACCCACTGCCCCCCCCCCCTCCTGCGCTTATGCGAGGTGGGAATTCCCCACCAGGGGTCGACTACGCCCAGTCAACAGCCACGCCGTGCGTGAGAGCAGGTGCACTGAATATTGTGAAATTCTATTTTTAAAGACACCCACTGATAACAGCATTATACGGTCACTTGTGAGTGCTCGCAAGTGCAAATATTGCAGTTTCCTGATTCCCAGGGCTTGTGCCGTTAGTCCGTGTAGAGGACTCCTCCACATGGTTTATGTCACTTGAAATGTTATCGATTCAATTAATCAATTACATTTCCCTATCATGTGCACAATTTTAGTTTCTGACCTTAGCTTTCCTCTTGAACCCACGCGTCGTTTAATTCAACTCTATTGGATGTCTGGAGCCAGCGGTGTAATGTCTACCCTCCCATGGCACAAATCGTGACAGTACCTGCACGGGATGACCACTGTAAACTTCCCGCAATGCGATTGGCTCACTTTATTGGCCCACGAGGAGTGACGGGCTAAATCAAGCTGAATTTGAATGCATTCTGATTGAGAGTTGAGGCCCCAACCCACAGATGTGACACGAGACAACACCAAATATGCAGGAGTTACCTTCCCTTACCTAAATTCTGAGCTAGAACCCATCTGATAATGATGTCATTACTGCGCCGATATGCTCTTTCCCGCTTTACGGAGAAATCTGCCTCAAACCTGGCTCTGAATACGTCTCTTTTCATTCACCTCAGTGCTGATTTCCCTGCTTCCTGTCCCAGTCGCAGACTGGACAAAAACACTTTAAAGGGAGCAGTCCAATACTCAGGCACCCAAGGGGAGCTGGGTGATATCCGGCGGCACGGCTCCATCAGGCACTGAGCCCTCTCGCCAGCGTAGAGAATTCGCTGGAGCGTTCACATCCAGACTCACACAAGGGGCCGGTGAGGAAGACGTTCTGGGGGATATAAGACTCTGCTTATCTCTAGCACCTTATACCCACGTTGGCTTGCTCTTCACAAGCGGCCCCAAGCCACCAACGCCAATGCAGCACCACCATCACCGCCACCGCTAGAAATCCGTGCAGATGCGTGAATGCCCGTGTGACACAAACAGTCACGGCGTTATCCACAGCAGGCACTCACCCCGCATGCACACCACGTACTCACACAACACTCACGCCACACTCACCCCGCATGCACACCACACTCACACCGCACTCGCCACGTACTCACACCACACTCACACCACGTACTCACACCACACTCACACCACACTCACGCCACGTACTCACACCACACAAAATACAAGGATCCCCCGTATAGCCTTAATATAATCTTGAGGCAAGTGCTGTTTACGAGCACCTATTTATAGGATAGAAACACAGATCACACACATACCAATATGCGTGCACACTCACTATTCATACAAACTCACACCACACATACCATATCGAAACTACACACACCACACCACAACCATACAGAGACAACGAACGCATCATTAACACCACTCATCCTCACCGTAAATCACACCACACACTCACCATACACCATGAACACCACTCATCCTCACCGTAAATCACACCACACACTCACCATACACCATGAACAACACTCATCCTGACCGTAAATAACACCACGCACACCATACTTAACACCCCTCACACTCGCCACACATCTACAACCTCGCACACCCCCACACACCAAAAAGACAAAGTTATCCCCTTTAACCTGAACAGACCTCGATGAAGCCCGGCACGGTACACGAGGGGGTGGGTGGCCACGCCAATAGTGATGTTTACAGAGCACACCAGGTACTCCTTTGAGGCTGAGTCTATCTCGAGGAGGCCCAGGACCGGTTCAGATAATCGTCACCGGTGTTGGCCGTGAGCGGGAATCGAACTCAGGTGGACGGGTTCGTAGCGCAACGCGCTAACCACTACACTACCGCTTCACACACCACTCCCATTCATACACCCCACACACTCACACACCACTCCCATCATACACACACTCACCCCACACACTCACACACCACTCCCATCATACACACACTCACCTTACATCACTCACACACCACTCCCATCATACACACACTCACCCCACACACTCACACATCACTCCCATCATACACACACTCACCTTACATCACTCACCCCACACACTCACACACCACTCCCATCATACACACACTCACCTTACATCACTCACCCCACACACACACTCACACACCACTCCCATCATACACACACTCACCCCACATCACTCACCCCACACACTCACACACCACTCCCATCATACACACACTCACCTTACATCACTCACCCCACACACTCATACACCACTCCCATCATACACACACTCACCTTACATCACTCACCCCACACACTCACACACCACTCCCAATCACACACCCCACACACTCACCACACATTCACCACACACTCCCAACACATTCATCACACACTCACCACACACTCACCACACATTCACCACACACTCCCAACACATTCACCACACACTCACCACACATTCACCACACACTCACCACACATTCACCACACACTCCCACACACACACCACACACTCACCACACACACCACACACCACCATACACACTCACCACACACCACACACACTCACCACTCACCACAACGCACACCACACACTCACCACACTCACCACACACCACCACACACCACACACTCACCTCACACCACACACTCACCACACACCACCCCACAAACTCTCACCGCATGCCGTAGTCTCACCATGGCGCACTCGCAATAACATTCGGAGACAGTGGGAGACGACGTGAGACGAAGTTGCGAGAGACGAGGAGAGAGAGGAGGACGAGGGTGGTGGTGATGGTGGTGGGGGGAGTTGCGCGTCTCTTCCCACCTGTGGCTGCTGCTGCTGCCGCTGGCGGTGGCTGAGGCCGCGTCCATGGCCCCGCCTCGCTCGGCGGAGTCGGCGGCTGAAGGAGCCCGGAGCCGGCAGCGGGGAGCGCGGGGAGGCGACTGCCGTGGATGTTAAACCGAGAATGTGAGAAGCAGGAGGAGGGGAGGAGGAGCAGGAGGAGGGGAGGAGGAGAGGAGGAGG
Organism: Lampetra planeri; assembly: GCF_965212315.1. Taxonomy (NCBI): domain Eukaryota; kingdom Metazoa; phylum Chordata; class Hyperoartia; order Petromyzontiformes; family Petromyzontidae; genus Lampetra; species Lampetra planeri. The sequence goes on from NC_136110.1 coordinate 14,263,911, forward strand.
GGAGGAGGAGAGGAGGAGGAGGGGCCCTCGATGTGAGGAGGAGACTGCGCTGGAGGAGGAGGAGCGTTGGGATGAGAGGCGCCCTGACAACCTGGCGACAGACCCGCAGGAGGAGCGCGGCATGGGGAGAGGAGCGAGCGGGACGGGAGGACGAGCAGAGCGGGGGGGGGGGGGCCAGGAGGGGGAGGGGGCCAGGGGGGGGAGGGGGCCAGGGGGGGGAAAGGGGGCCAGGGGGGGGGAGGGGGCCAGGGGGGGGGGGAGGGGGCCATGGGGGGGGGAGGGGGACAGGGGGGGGGAGGGGGCCAGGAGGGGGCCAGGGGGGGGAGGGGGCCAGGGGGGGGGGAGGGGGACAGGGGGGGGGAGGGGGCCGGGGGGGGGGGGAGGAGGCCAGGGGGGGGGGGAGGGGGCCGGGGGGGGAGGGGGCCAGGGGGGGGGCCGGGGGGGGAGGGGGCCAGGGGGGGGGGCCGGGGGGGGAGGGGGCCAGGGGGGGGGGGCCGGGGGGGGAGGGGGTCAGGGGGGGGGCAGAGGGGGGGGCAGCGAGCTCCTCTTAGCTGCAGTCAAGGGGGGGGGGGGGGTCACACGCGAGAAGCTGTTGTAATCACTGCCAGCACGCACTCCCAGCCGCCTTTGTCTCCCTGCCCCAGGGGCCGACCTCTCGTCACGCCGCTAGACGGGACCGCCCTCCCGAACCCAGCAGGGGGAGCGAGTGGCCGGCCGGGAGAGCGGCCTCCCTCCACCCTCACCGCGCGTCCGAGCAGCGACCGACGGTACTCAGGTGAAGAAGGGCACCCCGCGGCGTCCATGTGTCGGGGCAGGCAGCCAGGCAGGGGTTGTCGTGGCCGCCAAGTTCTGGGTTCCAGATGTTTGGGACGCGGCCTCTCACATCAGGAGAGGGGGGCGGCGTCCCCATCGCCACCTTCCAACAGTCGGCACGCACCACGTAACATCACATCTCTACGGTGGGAGTGAAGGGACATTGCGGTGTCATTACAATAATCCGTGCCCACTTGTGGATTGTGTTTGGCAGACGCTGCTGAGCTGGCTGCGTGGGTGGTGAGGGGAGCCTGCAGGCCGGGCCCCTTACGGCCCAGAGCGTGGTGACGGCGGCCACCGCGCTCATTCTGCCTTCATCCGTCTTCATCCTTGACCCCGACGCAATTCCCGATCCCATCCCTCCTGGGGTCGCGCTGCAGTGACCATCAGAGCGGACCCACGCGGACGTCCACAATCAACGCCTCATTCGAGACCCAAAAATCCCACCTCCAGGCCTTGACATTCCTCAATGACATTGAAACAGCCATCAACCGCATCATATCATCAACAAGCCAATGCGTACTTGTTCATAGATGCGATTTTGGCCATGTAACCCCAACTATGGCCCATATTGAAAATCACTGTGGTCTGCGCTTAGATGAACAGCAAAACTACACGAACTCTCTAACCCTGAGGCCCTCTCGTACCTGGCAGACATCGACATTGGCATGCAGCTCTTTAACACATTGCTGCTGCCATAGGCGAGAAGAGGAATCGCATCTCTCCACTCCAGTGGCGTGCGGTGAGGTCAATGGCTGGGGAGGCACTGGCTCGTGTCAGAGCCAGATTCACACACTGAGGGGGCGTGGTTTCACTGAGGGGGCGTGGCCTCAATGAGGTCGGCGTGTTAGACACGTCCCCCTCAGTGAGGCAGATGTGATAGCTGCCTCCCCTGGTGCTTTTTCATTGCAGTTTCATGACGAGACCAGCGAGCCTCAATATCTTTATACACATACGTGAAATAAGTTACCTGGAGTATGGAAGGCGAGGACATTAAATGAAGGGGTCTACAAACATTACATTGGTGACATACTGAGATAGTAGCAGGCACGCGCTTATTGCCCGCGCTCCATCCAGTTACTGAGGGGTTGCGCAATCAGAGGGGAGGCTGAGCTCGTCGCTGCCTCACCTCTCGTCTCTTCCTGTATTTGCAGCGGAGCTCCGCAAATTTATCGATTTTTACCATAAAAATTATTGGAATCGTACAGAAATGACATTTATAATACAGATCAGTGGAAACATCTTAATATTTATTTTATTAGATTTTTTTTTTTACTTTTCGTAACAGATGTTTTCATTGGAGTATGACAGGTGAGGCTCTGCCTCCCCTGCCTCCCCTGACCGCACGTCCCTGCTCCACTCCTGCCTCGATCCTCCGTTCCCGCCTCGCACATCAAAGGTCCCACCGCTCTCCCCATCCTTTCCACAACTCACCCAACCCCAACACTCAGCTCCTATCCGACCCCACTGGATTAGTCAATCACTTCCTCCCTCACACCCTCCTTACTTATTACCCTGCTGCACTCACTTCCCCAACATCTTCCCTCATCCCCATAGTTTTCTCGAGCCCATCAGCCCCACTCGCTCCGCATATCGACGCTCCACATGCCCCGTCTCCAGTCGCCACTCCGCCTTCATCAAAGCTTCCCCACACACCTCCAGCACCTCGACTCATCACGCAGGAGGATATTCGACTGCTGTGCCCAACCTCCTCCACTCAGTGCTGGAACAGCAGCAGCACGTCATCATTTAGCCTCTCAAACACATGGAAGGATGCAGCAGAAGCCATTCTGGACACGTTGTTACGACTTATCGATCAATAATAATAATACTACGATCCACCTGGCATACATTCCTCTGGGGCTTTCTCAAAATGCTAGAAAAGGAATTCACAAATATCCAAGAAAATAATGAAACATTAAAACTAAGAATTATTGTGTGGATCTTATACACGACCATGACATGCTATGAAGTGGTAACTTATCTTTAGCATTGGCGTTGATTTATACAGCGAGTCCTCGTTTAGCCCAGTAGGTTCGTTCCTGAAAAGTGCCGCGATAAGCGAAAACAATTTCCCCGTAGAGGGGCCGTCCATAAATTACGTCACGCACCTAGGGGGGGGGGGGGGGGTCAGACATTTGTGACGAGGGGGGGGGGGTTGAGAAATGTGACGTCACATCAAATGCGCAACTTTAAATAAATATAGACAACATGTTCTAATTAATTAAATTGACTTTTTAATAAAAGTTTCTCCTACAACATCAGAGTGCAGCGCCATATTAAATACGCACTACAATGACAATAGTTTAAAGCTATTTGAAGGCAGAGCTTTGTGACGTCATATTTGAGGGGGGGTCCGACTTTTTGTGACGCCGTGTGACGAGGGGGGGGGGCAAAAATCGTCCAAAATCGCGTGACGTCATTTATGGACGGCCCCGCAGGTAATGTGACGAATGGAAGAATCGCGTTATAGCGAAAACGCGTGTGGACACCAAGCGTTAAGTGAGGATTATCGTATTCTATATATAAAAAAAAAATCAAACATCTGCAATGTTACATTTATTCAATTGCTGGCAAGAAGAGTGATGCAGTTCCCACATTGTTCGGTAAAAAATATTAGTTTAGCTATTCTTTCTACGAACACAAAAATGTATCCGTTTTTGGAAATATATATTTGGCAATGCATTTAGAATGTATATTTAATGTATAGATTGTGTTTGCTTCTTTGAGAAAAAAAGTTCAGAGCCCTCCCGAGGGGCGACCACCCCAGGCCCCGCGCTTTGGGGGGGGTCCCCGCGATTCAACGTCACGGTGCCAGATGGAACACTTCTGGTTGAGTTTGAAGGCGCCGAGGGAGGGGCCCACCAGGGTGTGTAGTTTGCCCCGGGCCCCGCACCCCCAATCATGGACGGCCCTGGAGAAGTTGAATGGGTTAATATTTATGGTGTCTTCAAAAGACAGGTGGTCTAAAGCTAATCATCACCTTAAGGTGCCTTTTGAATAAAGTCCAAATACAAATACAGTGCCGTACTTTTAAACCGTAATAACCTCATTCTATTGTATTCGGTGCACGTTGGACGAGTCGCAGCAGCGGTGTGTGCTTTGGGAGCTGGTGTCTGGAGTGGCGGTGAAGGAGCCTTTGCTGCGGCAGGCGGACACCTGTCCGCGGCTACGAACGGAGTTTGTATCCAACAAAGCCGAGAGAAGAATCTCTGCTGCTTCAGTAGCGAGCGCATTCACCGCAGTTTGAAAAACTCGCGTGCCAACGCGCGCGCACATCGCCACCGTATTTCTCAAGTCAACGTGACGGGAGGTGGGAGCGCTTTGTTTTAAAAGGTCTCCGTCTCCGCATGGGCCGCGGCTGTAAGCAAAGTGGAATGCGGCGCATGTCTCGAAGCCGTGCGCGTTTCGCCGCCCAGCACTACTGAACTAAACGGTAGTGTTTGCACAGCACACACTCTGGTGCGCGCAAGGGCCATCAGTCACAGAGGGCCACGTTTGGATGGCACTTACAACTGCGTGCCACGCATGTTGTGGCCACTCCTTTCCATTGGCATGTACGTAAAGATTTTCATTTCAAGGGCTGCTACGACTGTCGAGGCAGGTCTAATTTTAAGCAGGCGGCACGAATGTGATTCTGCAGTCGGCTGCGTGGTGGAACGCACTGCCCATAAAACCAGCATGGTGTTAGTAGTCCACTGCGATCAGGCCTCTTTTAAGGGATGCAGCTGTCTCCCCTTTTCCTCCTTGTCTGACACAGCCTGCCTGGCCGAGCCTTTACTCACACACACATCACCTTCCACAAGACCCTCTACTTCCTAGCACCCTCACTGCCACCTCGGCTTGGTACGTGTGGTGGTTATTGCCCGACTAACCCCGGTATAAAGTTACCTCCACGGAAAATGAATCAAGGCAACTTCTTCCCTTCCATCTGAATATTTTCAGAGATGCGTTGAAGACGTATTGCTAAATGCTTTCAAGTAAAAATAACCTTGACGCTGTATTCCAGTTCGCACACGCCATCAACGCATGATGTAGCTTATTGGGATATTAACGTGCTAAAATTACCTTTTTATTGTTTCAAATGTCTCCTTATGCATCTTGTGTTAAGTCCAATATCTTATTGCAGTGCAGAATAACTTTGATCAATATTTCCTTTCATTGTCAGACAATTGCACTGTCAGGTTGCACGGAAATCATGTTCTAAGGCTCAGCCCTAGAGCTCCGGATAAAGTTGTGCCCTGCATTTACCTATTTTCAATGGTATTGAGTTCACAACCCATTAGACATACTTGTCTGCCAACACATACATGGAACTTCAGTCACGCTTTTGTATATACGCGATACATTGTGGATACACGGCTTAAAGAATGCATAAAAGCAAAGTGACAGCTCATACGAATTGATATATCACAGGCACTGTGCATTGAAGCCAGCTTCCCTCATTTTAATTCAGGTAACCCCAGGTTACCTTCCCTCCACTTTCATCCTATTGGTCCCTTTGCCTGCTGCTGGCCACTGCACCGCCCCACACCATCCCATCCCATGTCATGGGCAACGAAAGAAAATTGAAAGCAAATTTTTTGATATTTCCACAATGGGATGATGGTATGAAATTTACGGGATAAATATTACACATCCATATGTACATGCAGGATATGTCTGCACATGTCAATTATACAAACCTCGAAAATACCATTACAAAGGGAATACGTTTAAACTTGAAAATATACGGCCACCAATTAATCAAATCAGTTTTGGCCACCAATTAATTTGACCATAAACGAGTATGCCAAACAAGACGTTGTTGATGGTGGAGTCATCATGGTTATCAGCCATGCGTTATCCACTGCTGGATGAATGCCTCAAGTCATTGTCATATCTCACGGTCTTATTTATCTCCTGCACAACACAAGGCCGATTTAATGGCTCCAATGTCCACTGATTAAGCAACTTCTTAGAGACATTGGAATGTTGCTTTTATCAAGTCCAACGGTTCAAAGCACCCCAACCTGCTCTGGTCTGTCACTGTTTTCATTGGCTGCCCTATGTACACGTACTCCAACGTGTATTGGTTACTCTCCCTGACAGATATCTTAATTTATTGGTCCATTTTTGCACATGACATGAATCCAGCCCCACTTTACATGTTTATAATTATCATATTATTGCAGTGAGAGACTAAAACACGCGCGCGCGCGGTCGGAAGGCGTGGTGGAGTAGATAAAAGACATTCCAGGTTTGTTTGGATTATTTTTAGAAGAGCTTTGCCGACTAGGATGGCCAGGCAGAAAGTTTGTTGGAAGAGAAGACCAGTTTAACTGACAGGTTTCATTATCAGACCACCGAGGGTCCGAATTTTGATGGATTATTGATGAGAACTATTCTGTCCTTGGCCCTATAGCCTAAGTGTCTTCACTGTTGACACGAAACTTGAATTGTCTATGGTCAAGGTATTAATTAAAATATGACCACCACATTTTACATATGGTAACATTACCACGTTTTTGTTCAGTCAGCATTATTTCTAACTTGCTGGATGTAACTTGTCTAGATGTAATTGCTTTGTAATAAAAAAATGTACAATCTTTTTTTGCCTCTTTATTTAAAAATGTGCAGGAATTTTTTGGCCGAGGCTGATTAAAGCAAAAAATACTTTCTACAGCTTTCAAATGTAAGTTCACGATTTTCAATGAGGTGTTCTTGTTTTTGATTTTACAGCCAAAAGGAATTATCCAGAAACTGTTTAAACGTTTTGTTCTTAAAACATTAAGTATAACAAAAAAAAATCCCTAAATGAGAACATTTCATCCCGAATCACATTTACAAAATAAATCGGTGTCAAACGTGCAGCTGAAAACGCCTTTGCCAACAATGCAAATCACGTCGAGTTTATTTAGAACAGCACATCATCACATCATCACAGCAACAACAGCTTTGAGTACAGTTACGTTCGGCAGGAACACTTAAACGTCGCTTTATAAAGTGTTCAGCGTGTCCATACAGTATTGTACTCTAATCCAGGAGGAACAGCTGATCCACCTCGAGGTCGGCTGCTGCCAGTCGTTCACCTGTGTGTGCACATCGGTGGTCTGCATCGCGTATCTGCAGGTGCACACGTCACGGCAGCAAATAACACAGCGGCTGCTCCCGCAGACAGCTGCTGTTGGCAAGAGGCCGCTACATGAAGTCCGATAATAATTTGGTAGTCCACATATTTAACGTTCCGCATCACGTGAAATGGAAAAACATTTTAACCACAAAAAAAACATCGTTAAACCGATTTGAAAAGTGATCATAACGTTAACTTTATTTGCATTGTTACGTAATGTGTACCAATTGAATGTTGCCACCTCAAATACTACCAATGTCCGCTCTGAACCTGGACGACACAGGCATGCGAGTCTGATCATCAAGAGGTTGGCTGGTGCCATCACCTGTGTCTTGGGGCTGGATTACACGGTCCACACAGCTTACCGCTCTAGACCAGATCTGTTCAGAGCGTGCTCATGTCAATGCAAGCCAAGCTTTGCACAAATGAATGTGTGCATTCGGAATTTTAAGAAGGAATGCTTTTGTCTCATTTTCTTAAGATAATGATAACATCGGTAAATACATCCCATGCTGTGGAGTCACGTGTTTGCACCGGACGATCCGACACGTATCCTAGTACAGCAGAGCTCCTCTCGCACATCATCCTCGCGTCGCGCCTCGCGATGTCACCCCGCGCCCAGGGCAGCGTGGCCCACAGACCCACGAGCAGCTCAAGGGGTCCCCCACTCCTTTTGGTGGTATCAGCTGGAGGACAGGGACCGAGCGACACGCTTTGGTGTGCGCTGCCCCTCAGCTGGGGTTTTACTCCCTGCCGATGGAACCTTTAAACACGTGTCGGCTGTGTTCCCATTTCATAGTGGGGCCAAACGTGTGACACAAAACAGAATGGACTCGATGCAATCGGTGATAACTGCTCATGTTTCAGGCTTAATCCAAAAATGATTCTGCATTGCGCACCTAAACGCTACCATCAGTCCTCTCCAATAGGTCTGTCCACAGCCACATTCCAGGGCCATTTTGGCCAAAGCAATGTGTACATCAATTATATTGTACCTTGTGTTTGTATCAAATACATCGTCACATAAAATCATTTTAGGGTGTCGGTGTGTTAGATTTAAAGGTTTTTCAACCCTTATCCGTGCATCTGCATTTCCCCATATCTCCATTGCAAATTATAGCCTCAATGTTTCATATGGTTTTTAATAAAGAGCACTCTCAAGAAAGTGTCTGCTAACGGTCCACTCGTTACAGTCCGTTGTTCCTTTGCAACTCTTCGTGCCACAAGCCCCACGGAATGGATTCGTGAAAGGCGCTCCGACGCTGCGCCTCTGGTGCAGTGTTGCGTGCCGCACGCTGGCGCCATGGGGCCCCCCGCACGCCGTCTTATCGAAGAGTCCTGCGCTTGCTGCGTTGGGCCCCGCGAATGCGGTCTCTATCCTTCCCAAGCGCGCCCCCCCCCCCCCCCCCCCACCTGCGGTCGGCACCCCGGGGGGCCCCCGGAGTCGGCAAGCCCTACGCTTCTACCATGCACGACGAGCCCAACGTCCCCGGCACATGCGGCGCCGCTTTGTCGGGCTCGAGGCCGCTCGTCTTGTTGGAGTCCGGTGTCTCCGCCTCCCGAGACGGCGCGAGCTGGGCCAGGATCTCGACGCCGGCGGGGCCGCCACGTGCCGCGTACTCGGCGGCCGCGCTGCCCAGGCCCAGCGAGCGCAGGTAGCGGCCATACTCCGCGCACACCGACTCCGTCAGGGGCCGTGCAGCGAGGCGCGCGCACACACGCGGGTCAGGAAAAACACCACGGGCTGGCAAGAGGCAACTCACAGCCACCCTCCCGAGCCATAACCATCGTGTTAATAAATGCTCATTCATGGACTTGGCCAAACATCCCAATATAATGCTACAGCTGTGGTAATTGTTGGCGCTGCTTCAGCCCACTTTCCCATGCCCCGGAATCTTATAAAACTGTGCAGAGTGCTTTAAACACGTGTATCTATGTATCATAAATGCCCACTGCTACCGAGACATCACCTCACAGCCATCAACTCAGCCGTGGCCGAACCTACCGCTCCTGGCACAGCCGGCATAAAAACACCATGGCCATAGACTCTGCAGGAGGTATAGGGCAAATGCTGTTACACTCATGCCTCGAGCAGAAGAACCTTGGTGACAGCAAAGTGCAAGTACACACTGCTTGTTTGTGCTCCGCTGTGTGTGGGATTGTACAATTACACGCTCATGTAAGTGCATGTGTGTGTGCGTATGTCGTGTTGGCAATTCATCCTTCACCTCAGTTTAGCCCCCTGTTAGGCAAGTATGTGCTGTTTGTGTCGTGCAATGCCATAGAGGGAGAGGTTGTTTTTAGCCAGTTGGCCTGAAAGGTCCGACCAACGCAGTAAAATCATGATGGATAATGGAGGCGGCTCTGGCCTCCTGGTTCTCTCGCGCAGGAATAATGGCAGGGGACGTGACCTTTGCACGTAAAAATGCTTTTAACGACAATGCCTAAAAGTCAGCCATGAAATAACAGTACCAACTACTCCATCTTGTAGCCAAACTCTAATTTATAGAAACCCTGAGGTGGAGCTGCTCACAGGAAACTCATCAGGTAATTAATTAAATACGAGACCCATTCAAATTCCTTGCAGAGGCAACTGCCCAACCCACATATCCATGGGAAAGGCTTTACAAGAGGTTCCACTCTGAGAGGGGATGGTGCAGATTGCAGCAACTAAAAGGGTGTCGCCTCTACGTGCGAGGAAAGGTTGTGGAGATAATTTGTAAATACTGCTACGTGGGCAACCTAGGGCAGCAAAGTGGGCAGCCGCTACAGCTGAAAGGAATTCCAAAGGGAAGTCCTAAACTTAAAAAAAAACTAAAACTTTTTTTATTTTTACCAGGTAAGGCCCACTGAGCTAAATATCTCTTTTTCAGATGCGACCTGCCCATGAATGATAGCTCAACGAAGCGGTTTATCATGTGGAAACTTATACCAGCCAAATACTCTAAACGCATGTTTTGAAATGTGGAGGAAAAAAACGGAGGACCTGGAGAAAAATCCACGCTACCACAGGGAAAACATGCAAACTCCAAATATACAGGCATCAGGGTTGTGATCGAACCCACGACCTGCTGTATACAAGGCGAGGGAGATCACAGATCATCCCACGACACCAATAATCCAGGCTTTCAGTCTTCTGTGCTTGTGAATGCCCACTTCTAATACGGACCTTCAGGACCCTCTACCATGGAAGCAAACCAGAGTCAAAGCCGGCTATTGGACATGTTTTGATCGTCTACAGGGCCATTCCGTAGGAATCTCCATCTGCTCTCTGTTCACAGGAAAGCCTGTAAATGTAAACATTTGCCTGCAGACATAGTTCATTGAACCACATCACGCATTAACATAGGACCATATCCATAGTATTAAATCAACTCCACCTGTCCTCTCCAGCACGTTTAAGACTATCTAAACCTCCCTAGGGGCCAGTTGGTTAAAACATCAAGATCTTCCTTTCTTCTCAGTGAAATGAAACACCCCATTATTATTCCTATTTAATCTTGCTATTTAACCACACATTTAGCAATGACCCGGTGAATGTGGTCCATTCCGAGGTGAGGTTTCTGAATTTGTTCTGTCCAGGAAATCGTGCTTTTGCATTTTTATGACGAGAAAAACCCCTTTCCTGCATCCGCATGCAGCACCATGGCATCCTCCGCTGAGTCCCTTCTCCTCGAGTGACACTGAGTCGACTGCTCCTAGCTCAGGCCTCTGGCTGCAAAAATCTCTGTTCTCTTTGAACGGATCTGGAAGTTGAATTAGTCACCTGTGAAACACTGTGCGGTGGAAGCTGTCACTTCAAAGCGTTGGGTCCGTTCAGCGACAATAATGCCAAGAAGGCGAAACATGGGACCCCCTTGCAAGTTCGCCTACGCTGGCTTTGAACTCTCGTGTTGACTTCTCTACTACGCTCGTCATCGCTTTGTCTGGGCTTGCCCGCGTGATGAGCTCACAGGTATTTTGCTATATCCGTGGGCTGCTTACGCGAGCAAGCTCAGAAATGTTGTTACATCTCCTCAGCCAGTGGAGAAGCACCGTGTGGTATTTGCGGTGTGAACACCACACCCAGTGGCTGTACGCAGCCTTGCTGCTGTCTGCTGTGAGCGAGACCGTGCTACGCAAGTTCAATGGAGGCAACAACAGCGATTCATTCAGCCTCAGCTGAAGCCGTCGCATGGCTCTGAAATACAAACAGAGATTCTTAAGATGCCATTCACTATGCCAGCGATTCCCAACAGATGTGGACCATCATGCAGCACAAATTATTGTACTTTGTGAAAAGATCTGAACCAGTTCCATGGACCACTTCCCACAGAATTGTGGCCCACCAGCAGCCCGCGGCCTACGAGTTGAGAACTGCACTGTGTCACATGCAAGAAGACGTGTCGAGACCGGACCAGTGTGCGGATGATGACAGTGGATGAGCGACGTTCGGATCGACCAACAGTGTCGGACGTGCCGACACGTTTCTGCTTTACTCACTAGCGTGAGTGTGCATGCGTCTGTGCCTGCGCGTCCACGGCCAAGAGCTGGTGTGCATACCGTGCGTGCATATGCTTGTGGATGTGTGTGTACTTACAGGGTGTGTGTATTCAGTGCCCAGGGGGAGTTGGACTACCTTTTGAGCAGGTAAATACAAATTACAATGGATTTGTCAATCAAGTAAACCAGCAGAGTGACGGGGACTCAATTAGACCTCGTGGCATCACAGCAAAACACGTAGTGCCTTGCAGGCCAAGGGAAGCACAAACACAAACCCACACGGAGCAGCAGCAGAAGCAGCAGCTGACCTAATGACGAAATAGCCGTTCACCTTCAAAGCTTAAATTTTCCCATTTCACAATTGTCAGCAGCAAAACGCCAAGCAAATAGCTGAACCATTCTTGTGGATATTCAATATGGCGTTTCTGCTCACTGAGTGTCACATTTGTGTCCCTTTGTGTTTTTAACATAACAGTCTTCCATACACAACACAACACCTCCCAAACGACAGGCAATGGCACACCTTAGCAAGCGGGAACCCTTAAGAAAAAATAGCACAATCTCGAGCCAAATAGAAAGCGTGCGTCTGTAAAACAATGCAAGAGGCAGTGCAGGCTACTTGAGCACGTGCGAGGGTGAGTCCAGCGTGTGGCACAGTGCTGATCTGAGATGCTGGCCCAGACGGCCTGGCACGTTGACAGGTTCACTCTCTCCATTTCATCCTCCTATCATTCTACACTGACGGATGTAAACGCTCGGCATGCAAATGTTTTAGATCCGAACAGAGGACTGCCTCTGTGGAGAGCGGTGGCATAGCAGTTAGCGCACTGCACTACAAACCCGGCAACCCGAGTTTGATTTCCCCTCACAGCCAACAACAGCGACAATTATCTGAACCGGTCCTGGGCTTCCCCTTAGGTCAACTCAGACTCAAAATAAGTACCTGGTACGGTGGGAAAACATCACCATTAGGGAGACAGAGGCAGCTGGGCGTGGTGCTGGTCACCCCCCACCTCGTGTCCAATGCCAGCTTGTACAGGTGCTCTCTAAAAGCACTTGCCTCAACAGTCTGTTCAGGCAATACGGGGGAGATTTTTGCATTTGCCCCTATAAAACTGCTTTACGCACGTCCCACCGACCCCTCGTTTAGTTTGGCTCTTGGTGCAGTCACGCAGTCATGCACCGTGCAGCCCGTCCTCAACCACAACTGCGACCACAACCACGGCCGTGACCCCAGCTCTTGCCAGGACGCGCCAATTTCTAACGAGATGTGTACGATAACAGGGCGCTGTGGCAGAGCAGGAGTGGCGTAAATGCACGTGGCCCTCATCACCACTCTCAGGTGCAAGGGAGGAATTACCCCTCAACCTTTTATACGCCACGTGCTGTTTAGGCGGTGCTGTTTCCTCTATTTACCATGTGGATCAACAATCCTCTCAACGCGATTAAGCTTCCAGCGGCCACATTTCCCCATTGGATGACCACATCAGCGCCATTAGAGGCTGAAGTCCAGCCATTGGATGGTTACCTCTTCCACACGAGGAAGAAAATTGTCCGGAAAGTATCAGATCGTGTTATTTTGGATCATCTGGATGTCAATCTCTTCCAACGGGGGATAATATCTTGAAGCTCTGGTCCATCACACACAACCAAGTCTCTGCTCCTCCTAGGTTCAATAATTTTATAGGATGTATGTTCTTCTTTCACACCGTATATGGCCAACCGCACTAATCAGGTGCCGGGTGTGATGCTAATCGAATGTGATGCGTGATTCAAAGTGGGATACGTCAATCACAAGCATCTCACAGGTTCAATATAGTAACAAAATGGAAGTCTTCTTCATCAAACACAACTGTCATGAAGTTGTGGAGGATGGTGTGGATGGTGTGGATGTGATGAGGCCACAATTAATCATCAGATGTGCTCCTGCTGCCAATCATCGTGAGCTGCGTCTGTGTTTCTCTCACATTTATATTAAATTCCATTTTGTTCCTCAAAATTGTAACATTTTAATAAATCAGCCCATGGGTCATGAGGGCACTGCAACGTCACCGATTCTGTTCTAGCACTGCATAACTGTTCATTTACAGATTCTAGTTAGTATTGGAGTGCATCACACTCCGTGAATTTTCCTTTTGAGTGAAACCTCACAATCAACCACATGCACCATCTGGGGTAGCGAGATGTTAACTACCGTGGGGTTGATCCCAACCCTGACAAATGCTGCATATTTGGAGTTTGCGTGTGTCTCTCCGGGTCCTCCGGTTTTCCCTCCACATTGAGAACCATGAGTTTAGAATATTTGTCTCCCATAGATTTCCACATGAAAAGCCACTTCCGTTGAGCTCTAATTTGTGGCCAGATCGCTTCTGCAAAAGAGCTATATAGCTCAGTGGGCCTGACCTGGCAAAGTAAAAATTGGATAGAGTTTAATAGTTGATATCCATCAGTCCTGACTGACCCCAATCCACAGCCACTGAGCAACAGCTTCCATTCCCTCAGTGCCCGGCGCCGGCTCAGCTGGAGAAGGATATGAGTGGCATCGGTTGGGTCCGCGAGCACCCCGGCCTGCACGCACGCCTCCAGGAAGAGCGCCGCCCGGTCGAAGTAGCGCATGCTGCGACCGAGAGAGCGGGGACAGAGGCATGGTGGGGGGCACACGCATGAGATATGTTGCTATGCATGCCTGTGTGTGTGTGTGCGTGCGTGTATATGTGTGTGTTGGTATGTTATGATCAGGAAGAGTGGCGGGTAGACATTATTTCCCAAGCGAACTCAAGCAAACTGCTGAAGGAGGGTTCCATTTTTGTGTGAAGCCTGCCCTAAATTACATTATAATAACAGTCTGGACCACTGGATGGGTTTCCGCAGGATTGAAAGGATGCCCTGTAACAACTACAGGAGCAGCTCCTTACTCAGTGTGCCGAGAAAGGTCCTGGCAGGGATTAGTCAACATCGACTTGCCAGGCATGCTGAGGAGAGGCTTGCAGAGCCCCAATGTGGTTTCAGGCCAGGGCGTCCTGCAAAGATGCCATATTTTCTGTCCGTTTGCTGCAGCAGAGGTGAAGGGAATTCCAACAGGACCTACATCTCTGGTTTATCGACCTGGACAAGGACCATGATACCATGAATAGGCCTGGGCTCTGAGTCCCTGACTCTCTGCTCACAATCATTAATGACGTTCACGATGGTGGGCAGGCCCAGATAAAGCTACGTGGCCAAGAGTCAAAGCCATTCCCTGTTCACCTTGGGGTACAACAGGGATGTCCGCTGGCTCCCACATTATTTAACATCTTTATTGACCACGTAGTTCGTGAAGCCTTCCATGGCTGTACCGAAGGAGTCTCCATCTGGTACAGATACAATGTGAGGCTGATCGATGCCTGGGTGTGGTTGAGGGATAGATCCCTATTGGTCAACCATGTTACATATGCTGATGATCTGGAGATTGCTGCTCACTCAGAGGAGGAGTTGAAGGCGCTGCTGCTAGACACGGAGCATGCCACTAAGAGGTGGGGCCTTACCATCAGCCCCATCAAAACTAAGCACCTGCCTGGATATGTTGTGCCATCACAACACTCCACCCCTCAACTCCCCATTTGTGATGGGGCAGTTGTGGAGAAAGTGGGAGAGCTTTACATACCTGGGTAGTGTGCTTATGACCAGCTCCGGTTTGACAGTAGAGGTGTCACTCCAAATCAGTTGAGTGGCATTATCTTTTATCGTCTGCATAATGCTGCGTGAAAGCTGCCTCCACACGAAGCTTCGGGTCTTCTCGGTCATGGTCATATACTTGCAAAACGTGGACCCCTCTAATGGGACATCTTCGCCGGTTAAAAACATGGCCTGCCTACGATCCATCCAGGGTTTAACCAGGTAGGATTGTGTGGGAAGCTCACAAATCCTTGAAACATCTAGATAACGTCCCATCGGTGAGCTTCTCCGGCAGGCAAAACTGCGTTGGCTAGGTCATGTGGCCCGCATGTCCAGCCACCGCATCCCGAAACTGCTTTTGTTCGGCCAAATAGAGGGGGCTAAATGGGCACGGCACAGGCAAGAGAGGAGATGGAGTGATGTGGTACAGTATGTGGAGCTGAGTGGATGACTGGTACCAGAAGTGTCAAGATCGGCCTCTGTGGAGGAGGCTCATGAAGGATGCTACTGGGCAGTTGGAAGCAGTTGCCCTCCAGCAACAATGGAGGGCAGAGAAGTGATGCTCACAACAACGAGTGGAGTGCCAGGCGGCTAAAACACAGAAAGTTGGCACAGTAGGGGGCACAGGTGGCGCATTGGCCAATCATCTCAGTTAGTCAACCCATGGCACCTGGCACAAGCGCCGTGGTGATGTTACCGCCACTTAATGGCAAATGGCGGTTGTTGTTGTGTATAGGTAGTCCCCGACTTACGATATTTCGATCTTACGATGGCGATAGCGATAGCGATTTGACAAAATTGTGAAATATTTTACATTTCGCAGGTAAACGCAGCAGCGTACGAGGTACGATACTGTACGTTGGGACGCTGCCGGGATGTACGCATCTCCCGCCTTGTGTGATGCCTCACTCTCACCAGCGGTCGACGGAGTTAAGTTGTCACGGTGTTAGCGCGTGTATTTTTTTCTGTGTTTTTTTGTGTTTCAAAGCCCAATTTTAGTGAAAAAAGCATGTATTGTAATTAATAAATACATACAGTATTTAGTTTATACAGTACGGTACTGTAAATTGCTCCGTTTTGCTAAATTATCACCATTCTATAAGACTCCTGGGTAGGCGAGGCCATTTTCGACTTACGATATTTTCGACTTACGATGGGATCGTCGTAACGCATCTCCATCGTAAGTCGGGGACTACCTGTACTTGGTGCTCGCACCTGTGCAGCATGTCCAGCACGCGCTGGAAGCAGCCAAGCGACAGCAGCACGAGGATCGCGCGTGACTTCTGGTTGACGTGCGGAGAGCAGAGGTGATCGGCCCAGCGCTTCAGCACCTCCCCACACTCCTCCTGGCCCAGTCGCACCTGCACTCACAAAGGTAAAGATCCCCCGTATAGCCTTAACTGTTTGGACAAGTGTTGTTAGCGAGCACCTATGAAGGCCGACACGGCACACAAGAGGGTGGGTGGCCAGCACCACACCTTTGTCTCCCTAGTGCCGATTTTTAGACACCGCACAAGGTACTAATTTTAGGTTGAGTCGACCTAGGGGAGGCCTAGGACCGTGAGCACAGTGCGTTAACCACTACACTAGCACTCCCCACCTGCACGCACGCACACACGCAAGTGTTCAGTACACACACAGTAACGCATAAATTCACATGCACGCATATGCATGCATTCATGCATTCATGAGCACACAAACATACCCGCATTCAACAGCGTATGGGCACTCACTGACCCACGCACATGCACACATTCTCTAACACATACACGTGCAAACGTTCACAAGCACACAACGAAATGGGTATACACACGTGTTCGCGAGCATGTACGCGCGCGCGCACAGCTTCACAAGTACACAATCATCTTCATGCACGCGCACACACATGTAATGTATTTTGTAGATGCATGCTTGTTTTGTCCACGTGAGCCCAGAAGCACTCGTGTGAGTGAGTATGCACAAGTGCAGCAAATGAGGTGGACTAGTGGAGCGTGGCGGATGGCACGTGGCAGGTGGCACGTGGCACGTGGAGTGTGGTGGGTGGAACATGGTGGGCACCTTTGCGAGCCAGGCCGCTTGGTTCCACTGGCCGTACGTCTGCAGGTATCGGCACGCGTCGGCCGCCTTGTCAATGAGACACAGCAGCTGCACACCTTCTGCACATACACGTACGCACAGCGGCAACAGGCCGTGATACCACCAGTTGCAAGAGACACCACCGGTCCCAAGAGACGCTCTTTGTCGTGCGAGCATGCGCAGTACATGCGGTACCCGAAAGCTTGCCACTGGCGATCATGTTGGTGGCGACGAGCTTGATGGTGCTCTGCGCAGCTCCGCAGGCGGGCAGCGTGCTCACGAGGCAGGCCTTGAGCGAGTCGCTGTGGTAGGCCGCGTTCTCCGCACTCGTCTCCAGCAGCAGCTGCACCGCGCGCTCCGTCTGACGCGTGCACAGACACACATGCACTCTCACGTACACGCACACGCGTGCTCGTACACACCTGCACATCCCCATGTGCAGTTGCATCACATAGCAAAGAGAGGGAACAGCCGGTAGAGGGTGCCGCTTGAGAGGAGTGGTTCTCAACTCCAGTCCTTTCTCTTTATGGATATGCAAATTTGGCCACCACACAACGCACGCACCCGACGGTTGGTAATCACGCAAACTTGTTCCGTGGTGGGTTACAAGGACTCAAGGTGAGGAAAGATGCACAGAGGGTTGGCGATGCGATCGAGCGCGACGGATGGCAACGCGCATCGTAACGTGGTGGGCGCAGGCGTGCGGGCGCACCTGTCCCAGCAGCAGCAGTTTGTCGGCACACTTGTTAGTGTGCGCGTACGTCGCGCGCTTGGCTTCCTGCAAGCCGACCCTCTCCAGCTGCCACCTCTAAACCGCAAACACACACGCACGCACACACGCAGACTTGCCGTAACCGTAACTCACGCCAGGAATCAGGCGGTCACCATGCATGGGCACGCGTCGGGGCGGAGAGACGCGCGGCGCCATGCGGCCTCCTCTGCGGGCACCTGGAAGTAGGCATTGTCGCAGAGCAGATCGTAGCAGACGTCGAGGCCGTCGCCGCTGGGCCCCGCCAGCCCCACCGTGCGCTTGTGGTGCTGCAGGTAGAACCCGGCCACCGTCCAGAAGTGCAGCTCCGACTCGTCCCCAAACAGACTGGCGGCAGACACACAGATCCCCCCCGCCATAGAGCATAAACACGGATGGGTAGGCACTTATAGCAAGCGACACATATACACGAGTGCCACCGATCGCGTGCGTTTTATATGTATGTATGTTGAACTTCTTTTGCACTGTACACAGCCAACCGCGCTAATAGCAGTTGCGGGGGAAGGACAAGAGCGAACCACATGTGGGCCTCCCCGAGGTTGAATCTGCCGAAAATGAGTACCAGGTGTGGTATATGAGCATAAGAAAAGCAGTCAAAGTGGTCAGGGAAAGCCTGTTGGTGGCCACATCACCTCCTCGTATGCCATCCCACCCTTATTAGGTGCTCACCAACAGCACTTACCTTAGCAGTGTGGGGCTAAACGTAATCGCTCAATCGTTTGTGTCCCTAATCCCCGTTGTGTAGACACACAATTAATAAGCCTGCCATGGGACGCTTTGCACAGCTGCACCAAAAATATGTTGCAAACAGACAACGGCCAAATTCACATCTCGAGGCACTGCCCTTTGTGTCAGTGTCTATGCAGTCGCACGCCCACTCACCGGGCCGTCAGGAGACACCTCTGCAGGAGGGAGAAGTTGGGGTTCAGCAGCAGACTCTTGTAATCGCTGTGGACGCAGGGAGACACATGCAGCAAAAGCGCGACGTGATGACTGTAAAATAACAAGTGCAGATCCGTCGCCCGTCCTCCCTCGACACGATCCACTCATGCCCCACGCTAACCCATCTGGCCCCAACATTACCACAGCATCTGTGAGACACTGCGCAACGTGCGCGACACGGGCGACACTGTATGACGTGCGCGACACTGCGCGACACGACGCTACACTGCGCTACACTGCGCTACACTGCGCGACGTGCATGACACCGCGCGACGCTGCACGACATGCGCTACACTGTGCGATGTGCGCGACACACGCGACACGGCACGACTTGCAAAACCTCGGCTTCACCAGTAGCCATGCCAGTGAAGAGCCGAGACGATTCGTCACCACCCCCCTTCACATAGCAAGATAACTGTAGCCCACACACAGACACACGATATGAAACTATAACGCAATGATACATTGGTTTAATACGGGAGAGGCAAAACTCTAATTCATCTCTAGACGCTGGAGGTATTATAGGGAGTGCGTGGGGCTGTTGTGAGTGTAAATCACAAATGTCAGATACATTGTGCCTTTTAATGAGTTGTTTTTTATAAATTATCGCGTTCAATTATAGTCATGAACAACTCGGGATGAACAACACTCAGACGGTACAAACTTATACTGGTAGAAACGAAGTGGACCAGACCACCAATAGATTAATGTGTCCGTCCGTCCGTCCGTCCGTGTATCAACATCGCCCCCTACTGCAAACACTTGGCATGACCCTGTCCGACAAGATGGCCGCCCGCTCCGTGTATCAACATCGCCCCCTACTGCAAACACTTGGCATGACCCTGTCCGACAAGATGGCCGCCCGCTCCCCCTGCGATCTGTGAATTAAACAAGATGGCCGTCGCTTCCGGCGCCTCACGGCGAAACTTTAAACTTCGCTTCAAATTTACTTTACTGAAACGCAGCACGTTTTTTTTAACACAGAGACAAGATACATTTATTAACACAGAGACGAGATACATTTAATCGCCTTATTTGTGCACGAAAAGCACGGCGCGAGGCCTAGTGCAGCAGGCTTCACGAGGCCTAGTGCGGCAGGCTTATTAACACAGAGATGAAACGCAGCACGTTTATTTAAAAAAAAAATTACTTTACTGAAACGCAGCACGTTTTTTTAACACAGAGACAAGAAACATTTATTAACACAGAGACGAGATACATTTAATCGCCTTATTTGTGCACGAAAAGCACGGCGCGAGGCCTAGTGCGGCAGGCTTCGCGAGGCCTAGTGCGGCAGGCTTATTAACACAGAGACGAGATACATTTAATCGCCTTATTTGTGCACGAAAAGCGCCGCTTCGCGAGGCCTAGTGCAGAGGCTTCGCGAGGCCTAGTGCAGAAGGCTTCGCTTAGTCTACTGCAGAGAAGGCTTCGCGAGGCCTAGTGCGGTAGGCTTCGCGAGGCCTAGTGCGGCAGGCTTCGCGAGGCCTAGTGCGGGAGGCTTATTAACAGAGACGAGATACATTTAATCGCCTTATTTGTGCACGAAAAGCGCGGCTTCGAGAGGCCTACTGCAGAGGCTTCGCGAGGCCTAGTGCAGAAGGCTTCGCGAGGCCTAGTGCAGTAGGCTTCGCGAGGCCTAGTGCGGCAGGCTTCGCGAGGCCTCGTGCGGGAGGCTTATTAACACAAGAGACGAGATACATTTAATCGTCTTATTTGTGCACGATAATTTTTTCTTTAACTCCTCTATACCCGGTCGATATCCCTGTACCGGTACTAAGTATTATTCCTACCAGCCCACCCCGCAGGGTCCTGTTAATATTAGCACCTCCGATTAGCACGGTTGGCTACGTATGGCTGCTGTAGATCAGAATCATTCTAGACCAATTCGGTCTGGAGAAGATTTTGGTTTTAAGCTGAGGTTTAGGTTCAATTTAGGTTAGGTTTGAGCGAAACAGGTTTGATGTTGAGATAAGAATAATGGGAAGTCAAGAGAATACTGATGAAGAATACATAATCATACTTATTCTGTAATTCAATAGATCTTGGCCTTGAGGTTTCATGGTCTTGAAGACTGTTTTCCTAACCACATTCACTTCCGATAATTCACTGTATATGTCATTTGACAGGATATATCAAAACCCGTCACCTGACGCATTTGCCCAGTCGTGTTACCTTCGGCAGCATATTACTCAAGTAAATACCACGTTTCACCCTAGGACTGGAAACACGACTCATGTAACTCTATAGCCCGGGTTCATGCATTTGGAAGTACACTCGGCACTAATAATATCAGCTGAGTAATTTCACACCTCGAACTTTACACCATGAGCCAGGCGGTTGTGGCTATCCAAGTGGTCTGTAATCCAACACTGTGGAGGCGAGGGTTGGTGGATTGCACAAATGTTGTGAACTTCCTTCCCATGGAATCAAGGTGACATACCCTGGCTCGTCAGGAGAAGGCAGTACACCGAGTGGACTCATCGGCATCTGTTTCCATCAGTATGGAGTGTTGCCCCCGCGCGCACGTGGGTTTTATCCGGGCGCTCCAATTTCCCCCCACTTGATTAAACACAAGTCATTAATTACTTGAAAACATCTTAAAATAAAAACCCAATGCAAGACCCTCTAAAACAAGCGTTGGATGACGCAATATGGTTCTCCTAGATAAATAAGGAAATAATTAGAATTATTATGACAGCAAAGTTAATTACCTCTGAACTTGAGCAATTGACTGATGAGTAACCAGTAAGAAAAACCAACGAGATTCATGACACTGTAGTTACTTGGAAATAGCTTCCCAATGACTTGTCTGTTGGCTCTTCCATCCAAGATGCCTCTATGGTTGTGCCTCATTGACCTCAAGCCACAAGGCAAAACCTAGTAGTACCAGATCAAAAGCAGTATCCTGACCGTGCTCCACTCACACCGCAAACACCACTCGCTCAGACAAACTCCTCCGCTCTCTCCGCAGTGCGCTCACAACGCTGCACTGATTGCTGCTTTAACTCATCCACAGCGCAGCAGCAGTAGCAACTGCGCCGTGCGACCAGGAGCCTAGCAGCCGTCCTGCTGCACAGGGCCCGGTCGCTCACGCACGCCCTGCGCGGCACTCACTTGGACAAAGCGTCCAGCTGCTCCTGCAAGAGGCGCTTCACGTCCACATGCTCCTGGTAGTCTCTGCACACGGGCACAGACACCATGCTGCTCAGCTAACATGTCTATAACACTAAATGGGGTAAGTTTTGCCTGTGCGTATGTGTACGTGGGTATGCATAGGGAGGAGCGGTAGTGTACACTGCACTACGAACCCAGTAACCCGAGTGCCATTCATGCTCACAGCCAACACCAGTGTCAATCATCTGAACCGTTCCTGGGCCTCCCCTAGAGTCGACTCAGCCTCAAATAAGTACCGGTGTGGTGAGTAAACATAGTCAAGGGGGAGACAAAGGCGGCTGGGCGTGGTGCTGGCCACCCACACTCTCGTGTACTGTGCCAGCCTTCATAGGTGTTCAATAAGAGCAATTTCCCAAAAAAGTCTGATAAGGCTCTAAAGGGATCTTTGTCTTTGTGGATGCGTGTGTGTGTGTGCAGGTGTCCGTGCAAGAATGTGTGGTGTGAGCTGGGACAGACATGTCGTCGATCTGCAGCGTGTGCCGGCAGTCCCACGGCTGGTGCAGCAGGATGGCCTTCAGCGCCAGGCCGGCGCGCGGGGGCAGCAGATACGGGCACCACAGCGCATCTGGAGACACGTCACTACCGCTCAAGTCAAACAGACATTCCGCTGCTATAACAACGCTTGCGACATCCTTCATGTCCGCGTTGCCCTGCTTACAATGGGTTGCAACGAAGAAACATAACCATGTGTTTGGGTGTGGCACGTGCTCGCCACTTCATTAAAAAATTACCGAGCATTTCCTCTTCATGCACAAGCAACATCGCTGTGATTGGCTGGAGTGAGGTCACATGGGGTTAGTGGCAGTCAAGGGCAGTGTCTTCGCAATGAGTTGAAGGTCGCCGGTGTGTGTGGGGTGTGGGTAGGTATATAAAGACAATTTTTGTCTCAATCTTGATTTGAAGCTTTCATGACTGCAGGAATCCATACTCTTTGGTTCTTTCGGTAAAGTCACGTAGGTATAAAATAAAATATATCACGACGTTTCTGGCGCAACACAAGTGTCCGTCATCAGGGCGCTGGTGTTGCACCCGAAACGTCGTGATTTATTTTATTTTTTACCTACGTGACTTTACCGAAAGAACCCAAGAGTATAGTTTTTGTCTCCTTGACTAAGATAAAATTTATACTTAGATATTTTACATGAAATTATTATTATTTTGCAATGCCTCAATTTTAGTGTTTGTGTAAATAGCAGCGCCTCTCCACTTTGTATCTGGGTTGTGGGGGCTTGTTGAGCCGGCTCCCTAGGCAAGGGTGGGCGCTGACAGTAACAAGGCCTCGCACCCAGCCTCTGCACCCTAAAAGAGGTGAGAAAGATATGTTGTGATTGGATAAAATTATAGTAATTGTCAGCCTTTTGTCAAACTCCTGCTGAATGCCAGTCTCCCAACACTCTGTCAGTCAAGGGGTTGTTTAACTAGATTTCGCCACGCTGGGGACAGCGGTTGGGGGAAAGTGGAGGGTCCAGGATTGGTCAGTACTTGTCACCGATGTTAAAATGGCTTCATAATATTAAATTGTTCATCAAGCCACAAGCAAAAAGCTTAACCGCATAACTTGGGCTATTCGGCAGTATGTGGAGGTCAAAACAAAATTAGTGCGGCTAATATTTACCATGCATCTTAAACTTGAATTGCCACGATGTGTGACAGTGTATGGACTTTTGCCATAAGTACATTTTAATGATCCGTCTCCTCAAATCGGAAGAGGTATCCCCATTAAAACAGCCAGAGAGCTGTGGATCTCTTATTCAGACCCATGAGGATCTCAAGTGGGATACTTGACATTGAACCACGTGAGGTTTGAACACAGTATGGGAGGTGATCTGGTTTGTCCTTGGGCACGAATCAAGGGCCGAATATCAAGGGAGCCCTTTTTTAACATTGGGAGCTGAATCAGCAGACGACACTGAACGCTTGGCTAGATAGGAAAAGAAACATAATTTTTAAGACAAGCGTGTGCACGGGGTACATGAGGACACACTACAAAGGGTTACATACGAGATGCTTTTGGAACATCTGTAAATTTAAAGGTATAGTCGGTGAAGAGAAAGGTGGGCCTGTCCTCATTCCTTCACCACAGACACACCACCCAGGGGCAGTCCTGATTCGCTCTGTCTGGGTTCAAGTGAAGCCACTGTGGCCTGTAATTGTGCCCTCAAGGTGCCCTGTTAAAGCCCTCGTGTATTCATGCAATCATTGGAAAGGGCTCGCCACCAGAATGCTGCTTTTCAGGAGAGATAGGATTTCACATATTTCAACATCAAGGCATGAATTGTTGTCTTCCTATGTTGTAGTCATGTGTTGTTCCCTCACTCAATTGGCGATTGAGTGACTCATGTCAACTATAATGATTTTCGAGAAGGGTTAGAAGTGAACTTCAGTGCAAATAGAGTCGGGCCTGTGCTTATAACTGGACAACATCTAATCTAAACGTTCTCATTAGAGACTCTTAACGTAATAAAAACGATTACAAAAATGTCCAGGATAAAGGCCTCTCCCACGCTGGTCAGTGGGAGGACGGAGGTTGATAAAGATTTTAGTTTTTGAACTTGTGAGAGTTTGTATCTGGATATTTTGAAGGGCGCAGAATCCAAACAGATAACCGAGACATCCCCCTGTTCCCTCTCCTCCTCCCACCCCGACTCCCGGGTACCAGTGAGCTCCTGCTCCTCCATGCGGAATGCGGAGCCCCGGAGCGCCGTGTCGCTGACGCGCACGCAGCCGTCCTCGCACGCGAGCACCGCCTTGTCCGAGGTGCACCAGTCCACGTCGAGCACGCGCCACGCCACGCTGCGCCCACTGCGCAGGCTGCTCACCATCTTCACCTGGACCATCACATGCACAGAGTAAGCACACGCTCACGCAGTGAACACACTCACACAGTGAGCACACACACATTGCCAACACACACAGTGAATGCACACACATAGTAAACACACGCGCACACACAGTGAGCTATGACCACCTTTCTCCTTACCACGCTGTGGAGCTTAATTCGCACCGTGATGGCCACTGGCCAATGGGGCGGTAAGGCAGCAGCTCCTTACCATTACCAGCCAAAGATCAGTAATATATATTTATTGCCCTTGTTTACTCATAGAAAGCCTCAACAAGTCTCAAGACCCTCTTTCAGAAGGGGCCTGCCAAATGTTCGCAGTCGGGGGCGTTGTTGCTGCTGCGTGTGATCCCATTTTTGGCCAACGCCAGTCACAGTGTACGATGTTGTTTAGCTATCGGAGAAAACCAGAGTAAACGGAAAGCAAAGATACTCCACGCAGAAAGGTGCCCGAGTCGGGAATTGAACCCAGGGCCCTCTTGCTGTGAGGCGCAAGCGTTTGCAAGGAGAGGTCTCGGTGGGAAATTGTCCCAGACACACGAGGGAGCATTTTAGAAACACGCTTTGAGATTATCTAGATTATTTTGCGGCTATAAATTTCTACATGATATGCCACTTTATTGAGCGATCATTTGTGACCAATAAGTTAAAACCTCAGTGGGCTTTACCTGGTAGGATAGGGATGGTTTAGTTTTATTTGTGTGTGTTTGGGTGATTTGTTTGTCTTTCCAGTACTTCTATAGGGTTTTTGTACTGTTTGTTGCTGTAACGTTCTGACCCCCCACCCACTACTGGATATCTGTGAAAATGAGCTTCACAGCTCATTGGATTCCTCCAGTATAAATACATATTCTGACTCTGAGCTGGTTCTTGCTCCGGGCTCTCTGACCTGGTGCCGTGCTCGCGCGACTTGCGGGACCGAGCACGCTGGAGGTGCGGGGAGAGGTGCGGGGGGAGGTGCGGGGGGAGGTGCGGGGGGCAGCCCCTACCTCCTTGGTGTCCCAGATCTCGATGCCGTCATTGTACAGAACGAGGAGGCGCGAGTTCCCCTTCCCGGGAGCGAAGCGCAACCTCCGCACCCAGCCTCGGTGAGTGGGGATTCCCCTGGGAGACCACAGACACAAAGATCCCCCGCGTAGCCTTTGAAATACTGCTTGGGAAAGTGCCGTTAGCGAGCACCGATGAACGCCGGCACTATGCAGGAGGTGATGGGTTTACACGCACCACACTAGGTACGCATTTTAAGGCCGAGTCAACCTATAACAGGCTCAGGACCAGTTCAGATATTTGTCACCCGATGTTGACTGAAAATCGGAATGGAACCTGGGTCGCTAGGTTCGTAGCTCAATGGGCTCACCACTAAACTATTGCTCTCCATATTTACAAAGACACACACACATAGACACAGACACACACACAGGAGAGTTCACGACACATATTCGGTCTGACCATTACATGACCTAACCCAAAACTCCATTATGAATCACGACATTGGCTACGAAATCACAGAGGAGGGCAACACCTCCAACCTGCCTGGAGTCTCGCACAAAGCCAGCACAGTGGCAGTGGGGGGAAGAGTAGGGGGAGAGTAGGGAGGAAAAGCGGGGGGGAGAATGGAGGGGAAAGTGGGGGGGGGGCGGGGTAGAGCGGGGGAGAGCAGAAGGGGAGAGTAAGAGGGGAGAGTAGGAGGGGAGAGTAGGGGTAGGCATAAGTGGCCACTACTGGTCGCACCACTCACCTGGACAGCTTCGCCTTCAGGTCCCAGAAGTTGAGGTTTCCATCCGAGTCGCCGAGCACCAGAACATCTCCCTTCCAGGCAATGCTGCTGATGCTGCCCATGCTGGCCTGGGTTGCAGTGCAAGGAATCAGGGACAGGGAATGATGAAGGGTAGAGGCCAAGGTCAGGGTCATTGGTACAGCCAGTGGTTTTGTGAAGGTGAAACGTGTGACAGTGAGATGACTGGATGAGTTTTCCCGTGGTGCTATGCGAGTGTGATACTGTGAGAGTAACACTGTATATGTGTTAGGCATGATCCTGTGAGTGGCACTGCGTATGTCACTGTGTGTCACCGTGTCTATTTCACTACGAACCCGGCAACCTGAGTTCTATTCCCACTGTGTGGGTGAGTGTCACGGTGAGTGTCACTGTGTGTGCCCTCACATCGGGGGGGATGCGTGCCCCCTCCTTGACGCTCGTGCCCTCCA
The DNA here is from genome assembly GCF_965212315.1 of Lampetra planeri. NCBI lineage: Eukaryota > Metazoa > Chordata > Hyperoartia > Petromyzontiformes > Petromyzontidae > Lampetra > Lampetra planeri. Next base: position 14,290,980 of record NC_136110.1, read on the forward strand.
CGGTGAAGTGGTAGATGACTCCGTTGGAGTCGGTGAACACAAAGTGTTCACGCGCGCACACAGTCGCGCCCTGTTCCGCCTTGCTCTCCGCGTCCTGCAGCAGACTACCCACACCATGAATACACACAACCCACATCACGACTACACACCCACTGCACACACTACTACCCCCACCCACACCACGACTACACACGCCACTACTGAACACCACCCACCCCTCTGCTGCACCCATACAACGATCCATGGCCAACCGCGGGGGTTACCTTTCTGAAAACCGCCATGGTTGGCAAAACCGCCGTGGTTGGCAATACTCAGGCCACATGGGGAATTGGGGGTTAGGGCAACCGCGGCCGTGGTCACACTCGTCAAAGCCTCAGTTGCCTTCACTAAACACAACTAAAATACACAATCACGTAATAAAAACAATAAATGATCAAATAACACGATTAAAAACAATACATTTATGTTATTTACTTTTAATATTGAGGGTTGACGTCCATGGTGATGACGATGACATTGATGAGGATGAGTTAATGGGGGCAGTGGTTGTTAGAAGGAAGAGGAGGGGCTTGTCCCACCCTCTACCTCCACCTGGTGGTGGGAAGAGAGCGGTGGTGGGAGCTGGGGGATGAGACGATGCACGGGGGGGGAGCTGGGGGATGAGACGATGCACGGGGGGGGGGAGCTGGGGGATGAGACGATGCACGGGGGGGGGGAGCTGGGGGATGAGACGATGCACGGGGGGGGGGGGAAGCTGGGGTATGAGACGATGCACGGGGGGGGGGGGAGCTGGGGGATGAGACGATGCACGGGGGGGGGGGGGAGCTGGGGGATGAGACGATGCACGGGGGGGGGGGGGAAGCTGGGGTATGAGACGATGCACGGGGGGGGGGGAGCTGGGGGATGAGACGATGCACGGGGGGGGGGGAGCTGGGGGATGAGACGATGCACGGGGGGGGGGGGAGCTGGGGTATGAGACGATGCACGGGGGGAGGGAGCTGGGGAATGAGACGATGCACGGGATTTGGAATAACAAGTGACGGTCGCTGTGCTAAACCGCGGATACACAAAACTCCACACCTCGATCAACAAATTGGTATAGCGAAGGAAAACCATTGATACATAAATACCACGAATGTAAAAAACGCGGTTGGTGAGGGATTACTGTACACAACACACACCACGACCTACACCCCACCCACCCCAATACAATACAACTATCATTCATAATAATCACAGCATCCATAGCTCAACCACACCAATAGCATCGACCACATGTATGTGAGCGAGTGTATTGTTCTGGGTGTAGTGGTGTTGTGGTTGTGGGTATAGTGGTTGCCATGTATGCATGTTTGTGATTGCTGTACTGTGTATGGTTGTGGTGGTTGCTACAGTGTGTGGTTATAGTGTGTATGGTCATGATAGTGGTTGCTGTCGTGTATGATTGTGGTTGTAGCGTGTATGGTTGTGGCCATGGTTGTTGCTGTAGTGTGTGGCTGGAGCATTTACGGTTGTGGTGGTGGCTGTAGTCTGTGGTTGGAGCGTGTACGGTTGTGGTGATTGCTACAGTGTGTGGTTGTGGTTGGAGCGTGTACGGTTGTGGTGGTGGCGATTGCTCACCTGATGAGCGAGGGTTGCAGGGAGCCGGTCTCCCCATCGGTCACGCTCGTTTGCCGCGCCATCGCCTCCCGCGCCGCCAGTTGCTTCTTGCGCAGGGTGCGCAGGTTGTGAGAGGGGGACCACTCCTGTGGGGGGCGGCACGGGCGGGGAGCGCAACCTGGAGTGGGTGACGAAACCACGCGAAGCCTGCGTACAACCATCACCTCCCCACCGTGACTTTGCGATGTCTGCGGAAGGTTTTTCCACCAAATAGGGGCGGCTTTAGTCCAGCACGCCTGAGCATGGGACACATCTTCATTGATGTCACCGTCGCTACGATGGAAGGCCCATTACCCTTACAGAGTATGTGCGTGCGTGCAAGAGTGGCCCTGCTCACCAGGGCCGTGACGGCCGGGAAGGTCTTGGGCATCTCGCGCAGCAGGGCGCCCGTGCGCACGTCCCACAGCTCGACGGGCTTGTCGCGGAACGCCACAATCAGATACTGCCTACGGCACCACACACAGCCGCGAGCAGCCACACACAGCCGCACACAGCCGTGTCATGGCTCCACGTCAAGCGCTGACGATAGGGACGCTTCCAGCATTATCGGAAAGTCAAATGCTCGAGAGTGTAGGTGAACGATAGATGAACTTAAATTAACCCAGTAGTTTCTAAATCTAAGACTCGCTGGCCCAAGCGTGCCATGTGACAATATCCCCCGTGTAAGAGCCCCATAGGAGGACAGAGGAAACCACCGGAGACTCCAAAATGCGTTAGAGTATTTAGAATCAACAGGCGTTCAGAGTATTTGGCTGCTAAAAGTTTCCACATGATAAGCCACTTCGTTCAGCTATCATCTGTGGCCAAGTCGCTTCTGAAAAAGAAGGATGTAACTCAGTGGGTCTTACCTGATAAAATAAAAAATAGTTTAGTTTTAGTTTAAACAGCATTGTCTGGAGCAGAGCTCTCGTCACGTGATATGAAAGCACGAGCGGACGCGTTCATCGGCCTGTGCCGGGTGTGGGAGGCAGCGGTGGTGCTGGGACTCACTTGAGGTGTGAGATCTTGATCATGTCGATTGGAGGCTCATCGTTCCCCCTCTCGCCTCGGAATGGCGTGCTCCGCCCTGCCCACCGCCACCACGCAGCAGCAGCATCACACAGCGGGCGCGAGCTGGCACCGACAGTCCTCAACTCGCCGGCATCATCACGCCGTCAGTGCACTTGAACGCAAGCCCCAATTAACCACATCACCCCTCTTCTCTGGCGCGTACTGCGTCCGATTAGCCTCCGCTATTTGGCCTGCTTCATCACATGATGGCTTAGCGTTGGGGATGCGTGACCAAGCATCCTCACCTGCCAAAGCATTTCACCTGCCAGAGCAGCTCACACAATCCTATACGGGTAAACCCAGCACGGACCATATAAAAGTCAGCCTGGATTGTTTCCAGCGGGTGTAGGTGTAACTGGAATGGAATTCCATAATTTTGTAAGCACTTTTGTCAGAATGACAGATCAGGCAACCTAATACAGTGTTATGCAGCTAGTGAAATGTTGACTCTGCTAATCTGATTTGGCCACCAAACCAGAGCTGGCGATGAGAACTCCACAGGTGCAGGAACTCTTCTACCGTCGGATTGCATAAAGTCGTGGATGGCACAAAATACCCAGGCACGTGTTCCGTTTTAATGGGGGTAATGGTAAAGACCCCATCTCTTTGTGGCAAGCTTCAGGATCAATGACATGATCTCTGATGTCTTCTCAGAATGGAGAGCAATCACCCAGCCACTGACAAGGTAAATGACATTCATAGCGTGATTGTACCATATAGGGAGCCATGCCTTTATCACATTATGACATTAAGCAACCTCTCACTATACCTGTATGGAACAAAACAACCACCAATACAGCCATGAAGGCAGAGTACGTAGTTAAACTAATTTGCAAAATCTATAGGAGCAGCAGCAAACACCGCTGCTGCTCCTATTGGCGTGACACCCTGACCCCTGGGCCTGCCAAACCTCTCAGCGTCCCTCATGTTTGTGAGCAAGGGCTCTGTAAACCTGACGACCAAAAATAAAGATTCAGAGCCCCTGAAACTTCTTGGCTTTGAAGGACTTGGCTAGATCAATGTGAGATAGATAGAGATGGGCCGGTCCTGTGATCTTCTGCTAAGATTTTCCGGATCCACATGGCCTCAAAGTGTACCTTGCCCGGCATGTATGCATGTGCGTATCAGTGTGTTGCTTAATGTGTTGCAATCGTGTCGATGCAAGTACCTATGTGTGCATGTGTGTTTGTGTGTACCTGTAGACATGTCCACCAGTTGAAGTTCATTGCGAACCAAGCCCATGTTATTAGGGGTGGAGCTGGCGTGGGACAGGAATGATGTCAGGCTCACCCACTCAATACCCCTGCGCACACAGAGGCACACAGAGGCAATCACAGGCACAGCCACACACACAGAGGCAATCACAGGCACAGCCACACACACAGAGGCACACACAGGCACAAACACACAAAGGCAAAAAAGACAAAGATCCCCCATATAGCCTTAACAGACTGTTGGGTCAAGTGCTGTTAGCCAGCACCTATGAAGGTCAGCACAGCACACGAGGGGGTGGGTGACCAACACCACGCACAGCTGCCTTTGTCTCCCCAGTGGCGATGTTTACACATCGCAACAGGTACTAATTTGAGGCTGTACAAAGACATACAAGCACACATACACACAATACATGAGTGCTGGCTTCTGTGCTTGGTGTTCTGCATCTGCCGAGTGTGCTGGACAATGTACGTGTTTTTGTTGTTACAGTTTACTCTGTGTGTGGGCTTACTTTGTGCTGCAGGTTCTGCTAACTGTGTGTTGAGTACATACCGAGTTTAATTTTGATTGGCCTATGTGTGTGCTTCGTATGTTGAGTGCTTGGTGTTGTGTGTGCCATGTGATGCTGTGTGTTGTGTAGGTACAGTGGACACTGTGTTTTGACTGTGCTGATGGTGTGTGGTGTGTTATGAATATACGGAGAACAATGTGTGTTGGGTGTGACTGTGTTTTGGGAGCGGTGGCGTAGCCTTAAGTGCAATACGAACTCGGCGACCCAAGTTCATTCCCGCCCATGGCCAATGTCAGTCATGGGGGTTTGCCTAGGTCAACTCGGCCTCAAACTAGTACTGCGTGTGGCGTGTAAACATCACCATTGGGGAGACGTGAGTGGACAAAAGTGACGACAGTCACACCACCTTCACTTGTGTTGCTCCAGCCTTAATAGGTGCTCCCTAACAGCACTTGCCCCAACATTCTGAGTCATTATCTTGTCGTGACTCCCCGTGTGACGCACAGCGTGACACCACGTGTAACTCCGTGTGTTAGTCCGTGTGTTAGTCCGCGTGTCAGTCCGCGTGTTAGTCCGCGTGCTCACGTACCGGACCTCACAGGTGTGCACACTGAACTCCTTGTAGAGCAGCCCGCTGGTGAGATGGTAAACCAGCACCGAGCCGCTACTCGTGCCTACAGCACACAGCCACCACAACACCTCACCACAGCCCACATCCACCACAACACCACCACCACAGCCCACATCCACCACAACACCACCATCACAGCACACATCCACCACAACACCACCACCACAGCACACATCCACCACAACACCACCACTACAGCACACATCCACCACAAAACCACCACCACAGCACACATCCACCACAACACCACCACCACAGCACACATCCACCACAACACCACCACCACAGCACACATCCACCACAACACCACCACCACAGCACACATCCACCACAACACCACCACCACAGCACACATCCACCACAACACCACCACTACAGCGCATAGCCGCCACCACCACTACAGCACACAAGACACCACACCACCACTACTACTACAACACACAACATACTACAGCATTCACCATGGGGTGAGGGCGACACCAGCATGGCATCTGTGCCAGGCTCAGTGTATGCTGGTCATGTAGAATAGTTGGGCCCACAGGAAGCAGGTCAGTGGACCAACTCAGGTGCTGTGGGTTTGTGGACATCAGCGGCCAATGATCGCATCAGCTCAGCCCCCCACTGCCTCACATTTAAGCAGCTGATTTGCTCAAACATAACTTTTGAGTTCATGATACTTAAACTACAGCACTAAAGATACTCATTTGTAGCCTGCCGGCTTTCTGGTAATGAATCATACACTGGAAAACATGTCGTGACGGGAGCTGGTTCCTCATTTCAACAGGTTGAGGGGGTGACCTGTCTGGACTCAAGCATAGCCTCCACCACCTTTGGTGAAGGTAAGGGGTTAAGGATGACAGTAAAGTTCCCGTGTGCGAATGGGTGGGGTGCAGTGGTGGAATGGTAAGTGCACTGCGCTTTGAACCCGGCCAACATCGGTGACAAATATCCGGACCGGTCCTGGTCCTCAGTTGTGAATGAGTATCTTGTGCGCTGTGTAAAGATCAGCACTGGGGAAACAAAGGAGGCCGGGTGTGGTGCTGGCCACCCACCCCCTTGTGTGCTGTGCCAGCCTTCATAGGTGCTCGCTAACAACACTTGCCCAAAACAGTCTGTTAAAGGCTACACGGATAATCTTTGTCTTTGGGTGGTGTGCATGTGTGCGCGCACACACACGCGCACACACACACACGCGCGCACACACACACACACACAACAACAACAACCGCCATTCGCCACTAAGTGGCGGTGACGTCACCACGACGCTTGTGCCAGGCCATGTGCACCTTGAGGCCACGTGAAGTGTCGAACGCCCGCGGGCAGGAGGTCACGGGGCAGACCCAGGTGCCACGGGTCGACTGACCGAGATGACCGAGATGACTGGCTGATGCACCACCTGTGCCCCCTACTGTACCAACTTGCTGTGCTTTAGCCACCCGGCGCTCCGCTCGTTGTTGTGAGCATCGCTCCTCCGCCCTCCGTTGTTGTTGGAGGGCGACTGCCTCCAACTGCCCAGTAGCGTCCTTCACGAGCCTCCTCCACAGAGGTCGATCTTGACACCGCTGGTACCAGTCATCGGCAAGTCCACTCAGCTCCACGTCCTCCTGTACCACATCACTTCATCTCTTCTCTAGCCCGTGCCGCGCCCGTTTAGCCCCCTCGATCCGGCCGAACAAAAGCTGTTTAGGTATGCGGTGGCTGGGCATGCGGGCTACATGACCCAGCCAACGCAGCCTTGCCTGCCGGAGGAGCTCACTGATGGGACTTTGCCCAGATCTTTCGAGGACTTGTGAGCTCCTCACACAATCCAGCCTGGTTAAACCCAGGATGGATCGTAGGCAGGCCAGCCTAAATGTTTCCAACCGGCGAAGATGCTCCACTAGGGGGGTCCACGTTTCGCAAGCGTAGAGAAGGGAGGGAATGACCGTTGCCGAGAAGACCTGAAGCTTCGTGCGGAGCGACAGACCAGGTAGCTTCCACACAGCGTTACGCAACCGATGAAAAGATATTGCCGCTCGACTGATTCGGAGTGAGACCTCTGCTGATAAACTGGAGCCAGTGATAAGCACACTGCCCAGGTATGGGAAACTCTCCACTCTCTCCACAACTGCCCCATCACCAATTGGGAGTTGTGGGGGTGGAGTGTCCGATGGTACAAAATACCCAGGCAGGTGCTTAGTTTTGGTGGGGCTGATGGTAAGGCCCCACCTCTTAGTGGCACGCTCCAGTCTCAGCAGCAGCGTCTCCAACTCCTCTTCTGAATGAGCAGCACACACACACACGCACACACACACACACCACACACACACGCACACACACATGTCCGTGTGTGCACCATACCGACGGCCAGCAGGGGCTGGTACTGCTCCAGGTTCTTGGTGGTGAGTGGGGGGCACATGCGCAGCACAAACGGCGGGGGCGGCAGGCCGGAGAGCAGCCCCGTGAGCAGGAAGCGCAGGGAAACTTCCTGCTGCGGACCCGGCGGCCTTGCGGAGTGCTCGTCCGCAAACACCAGGCACTGGCCTGCAGCAGCGGCACATGAAGCCGCAGCGTGGCAGCCTCACACACGGCGCTTGGCAACACGAGACGGTTGACTAAACTACAAACTTTTTTTTTTTAACCAGGTAAGGCCCACTGAGCTGTAGAGCATTTTTTTTCACAAGTGTCCCTGCTATCACAAACAATAGCTCAAAGAAGTGGCTTGTCATGTGGTAATTTATAGCAGCTAAATACTCGAAACGCTGTTTCTCAATGTGGAGGGGAAAAGAGAGGAACTGGAGAAAAATCCACGAGACCACGGGGAGAGAGACACGCAAACTCCAAATATAAAGGCGTCAGGGTCGGGATCGAACCCACACCCTCCTGTGTACCAGGCGAGGTGGTTAACGTCTCGCCACAGTGGAGAGATATTAACTCTCGCAGACAGGATCGACATATCGGGTTGAACTAAGAGCACCTCACGGTGCTAACATTAACATCATTATACTTTCAACTTGTCAAAGGGCTTCGCTCACTTGCGGAGAGAGAGAGAGAGATCGATTCAGAGGCGCGAGGAACCAGACAAGCAGGAGGGCAGCCGTGTGGTAAGCTGCAGCCCTCTATTTATTGATGTGTTATCGGCCAATCAATGAGTGTGTACATGTGGGAGGAAACCGGAGTGCCTGGAGACACCTCACACATAGTGAGGGAAGAAACGCTCCATCACCAAGATGTGTGCGGTCCACAAATCCTCACTGCCTCCGCAGTGCCGGATTACAGGCCACGTGCGTCACCGTCGCCTGGCTTTCAAGCCTTCATTTTCGCAAGTTGCATTTTAGAGGGCAAAGTGTGGAGGATTCTCCAGCTTACAACAAGTTCAACATTTCACAAGAACCGCGTGTAGACACCAAGCGCGGAAGCTGTGGTCCTCCAGCAAGGAGGCTGCACAGCAGCAGCTCACCGGCTCGCACTGCGCGTGTCTCCTTGCATTGTAGAGAACGCTACGCCACGCGGACGGCACTCCACGTGGAGGCAGCTGACAATGCGAAATGTTACGAGCACCATGATTGCAAAAAAGCTACAGGCAAGAGGCGAATGGGGTTTGTGCTGTGTGCTATGCCACTGAGTGCTGCTGCTGTGTGCACCGCTGTGTGCTATGCTGCTGTGTGCTGCTGTACCAAAGGCGCTGTCGAGGGAAAGGTCCGGCAGCGTGGGGGTGCGTGGCCCAGCAAGTGCCCCGCAGAAGGAGAGCGGAGACAGCAGCTGAGAGGAGCCACCCTGAGCACAGCTGCACCAGCACACACAAAGACAAAGATCCCCCGTGTAGCCTTAGCTCACCGTTAGGGCAAGTGCTGTTAGCGAGCACCTATGAAGGCCGGCACGGCACATGAGGGGGTGGGTGGCCAACACCACGCCTGGCCGCCTTTGTCTCCCTCGTGGTGATGTTTACACACCGCACCAGGTACTCATTTGAGGCCGAGTCGATCTAGGGGAGGCCCAGAACCGGTTCAGATAACCGTCACTGGTCATGGCTGTAAGCTGGAATCGAACTTGGATTACTGTGTGAGTAGCGCAGTGCGCTAAACGATACACCAACACACCAACACGAGCATAGATACACGAGCACAGAGGTACACTAACACAAGGATCAGTACAAATCTAGATTAATAGATAAGTACAGAAATAGCTAACCCCGCACTCAGCTACCCCAGAATGAGGTAAACTTGCGGAGCTACTCCTGCGTTAAGTGTCTCGATGTCCTGGCCACCCCACAGCATGCACAGCCTCAGCATGTCAGGCTACAAGAAACGACCACAGCTCCCAGGTCTATTGTTCAGAACAGAGGCTTACGGGACGCTCGATGAGAGGGTAATGTTACTGAGCAAACCAGGTTCAATCTGACAAACTTGAATTCGCAAAGCTGTATAGGTCCTTCTGTTCGAACAACTGAAAACAATAAAAATGTGTCAACTGGATGACTTTATTGCCTATTTGAACTTTGAGAGAGGGGATCCCCCGACTCCCACGTACACCCTTGCCCCCACATACCATCACCCAGCGCACCCTCGCCCCCACGCACCATCACCCAGCGTGCCCTCGCTCCCATGTACCATCACCCAGCGTACCCTCGCTCCCACGTACCATCACCCAGCGTACCCTTGCCCCCACATACCATCACCCAGCGCACCCTTGCCCCCACGTACCATCACCCAGCGCACCCTTGCCCCCACGCACCATCACCCAGCGTACCCTCGCCCCCACGCACCATCACCCAGCGCACCCTTGCCCCCACGCACCATCACCCAGCGTACCCTCGCCACCACGCACCATCACCCAGCGTACCCTCGCCCCCACGTACCCGCGTGTGGCGTGCAGCTCCCACACGAGCAGGCGTCCGTCGCTCACCAGCATGGCCGCCGCATTCTCCCCCACGGGGCAGCAGCCCAGCGCCATGGGGCGCACCGTCTTGGTGACGCGCACCGAGTCCGACTGACAGCGCAGCTCGTACACCACGTCCGCAGACACACAGTCCACCTCTATGCACACAGCAATGCAAAACACATAGTGACGAAACACACACAGTGACACAACACACACACACAGTGATACAACGCACACAGTGACAATGCACAGCGACGCAACACACACACACACAGCGACGCGCACAGTACACCACACACCCACACAGTGACGCACACACACACAGCGATGCAACACACACACACACAGTACACCACATACACAGCGACACACACACAGTACACCATACACACAGCGACACACACACAGTACACCATACACACACAGAGACGCAGCACACACAGCAATACAACACACAGTGACGCACACACAAACACAATGACACAATACACACAGTGACACAATACACACAGTGACACAATACACACAGTGACACAATACACATAGGGACGCACGCACAGTGACGCAACACACACAGCGACGCAACACACAAAGACAAAGATCCCCAGGAAAGCCTTAACAGACTGTTGGGACAAGTGCTGTTAGCGAGCACCTATGAAGGCCAGCACAGCACACGAGGGGGTGGGTGGCCAGCACCACGCCCGGCCGTCTTTGTCTCCCCAGTGGCGATATTTACACACCTCACCAGGTACTCATTTGAGGCTGAGTCGACCTAGGGGAGGCCCATGACCGGTTCAGATAATTGCCACCGGTGTTTGCCATGAGCGGGAATTTAACTCGGGTCGCCGGGTTTGTAGTGCAGCGCGCTAACCGCTACACCACCGCTCCCCACATGCAACACACACACAGTGACACAACACACACTCACACATAGTGATGCAACACACACTCACACAGCAACACAACACCCACACACAGAAACAGAACATACACACACAGCGACACAATACACACACAGCGACACAATAATACACACACACTGTGACATCAATACAGTGACACCAACACACACACATCCAAACACACACACCAACATGGTGCCACTAGCAAATCTCACATCCCCACTAGCCAATCTCACTCACTGCCCATGTCCCAGCTGCTATCACACTGCACTGCAACGCGATACTGCAATGGGTGGCAGGGTGGTGGCGCAGTGGAAACACCTGCACATCACAGCAAGGGTTCTGGATCTCTATACCAGGTGCCTTCTGTGTGGAGTTTGTACGTTCTCCCGCTGTTGTTCTGCATGGAATTCCTCCGGCTTCTCTGGTTATCCTATCATAGCCAAAGAAAACTTCAGTGTAACTCGTATCGGCTAAACACCCAAATGCTGAAAAAATAGCTGCACATTACTCAACGTGGATCACACCGAGTCGCGACATCGCCCCCTACTCTGAAAATTGTGGCAGGATCCTCCTGAACAACAGTCTTGAAACTCGGCGAGGCTTTCCTGGGTGAACAAGCGCAACAACAACGACGACGACGACGATTGAAATATCAAAACGGCGCGATTTAGGAGATGAATGGAAACCCGACTGGTGATCCCGACGAACCACCAGCATAAGAGTATAGAGGCGGGAAATAAACACGCAGCCTCGGTGTGCCGCCACTCCGCGCGCGACCCGTGCCCTCATGCGTGTGGCTCACGCTGGGAGAGAGCGCGAGCGCGGGGTTTTGGATGCGGCGGCAGAGACGCACCGGCCTCATCGGCGGGGGCCGGCACGGGCACGCTGGGGCGGTTGGGGCGCCGCACCCGCAGGGTGGCGCAGCCGTTCTCGTGCAGACAGAAGAGGGCATCGCGCTGGCGGCACGGGATTACCTGCACCGCGCGCACCGCAGGGGGCATGGGTAACATGCGACACCACCAACACCGCCAACACTGCCAACCGGGATGCCGTGGCGGCTACGCTGCATCCTTTTTTTATTTTACCAGATAAGGTCCACTGAGCTGTACAGCTCTTTTTCACAAGCGACCTGGCCACGAATTATCGCTCAACAAAGTGCCTTATCGTGTCAACATTTATTGCAGCCAAATACTCAAAACGCATGTTTCTGAATGTGGAGGGAAATACCGGAGGACCTGGAGAAAAATCCACATGACCACAGGGAGAACACGCAAACTCTGAATATACAGCAGGCATCATCAGGGTCGTGATCAAACCCATGGTATCATCCTAATATCTACAAAAGTGGTTGTCATCATATTCTGTACAAGTTACCACGTGGTTCCCCTTTCCTGTATATTGCATAAGAGATGAAAAGGTGGAAGTGAAGCAGTGTGGCGTCTTGCAGTGGCCCAGCACAATACCAGAAACCTTTCAGCTATGGGGGCAGCAGCAGTGGACTATACTTGGCAACTTCGTAATGTACATCTCTAGATCATCCATATATTCACCCAACACGAACATCTATCCTACTTCATCCATTATCATCATCCATAGCATCAAAATTCATCAACCTCCTTCTTGATCTATCACCTTCATCTAATTTCATCATCATCATTCACCGCTGTCATGAATCATCAGTCGTCATCCACCCCAGCGCTGCACTCCACGGTCGGCGCTCACGGTGCTCCCCACCACAGGGTGACAGCCGCTCCCTCGCGCTCGCTCTTACAACCGCACTAGACCCGCCAGCGACCGGCATCGGCGGCGGTCGGACGACCACCGCTACCGTCAATATCACCGCCAGCGGTGGGCGAGGTCAACGAGGTCAACGAGGTCAATGAGGTCAACGAGGTCAACGACAAACGGCGGCAGTGGCCCCCACGCGCGAGACAGCACCTGCAGGAAGGGCACGCCGCTGCGCTCGATGGCGACGATGCCAACTGTCTGGCTGATCTCCAGGTCGAGGATGACGATCTCGCGTGGGTACAGCAGCAGCATGTGGGAGCGGTGGGCGGGCAGGTACGACATCTGGATGCACTCTGTGAGCAGCACCCCCTCCACACTGCAAAGACAAAGATCCCCCAAATAGCCTGATCAGACAGTTGGGGCAAGTGCTGTTAGCCCGTACCTATAAAGCCGGCGCGGCACACGAGGGAGGTGGGTGGCCGGCACCACGCCCGGCCGCCTTTTTCTCCCTGGTGGCGATGTTTACACACCGTACCAGGTACTCATTTGAGGGTGAGTGAACCTAGGGGAGGCCCAGTTCAGATAATCGTCACTGGTGTTGGCCGTGAGCAGCATTTGAACCCGGGTCACCCGGGTTCATAGCGCAGCATAGCGCTAACCGCTACACTACCGCTCCACACTGCACACACATATGGGGCACGTCCACACTATAACGACCATCATTCCCCGCGGAGTAGTGGTGATGTCACCATGATGCACTTTTGAGTACAAGTGAAGAGTGGAAGGCTTGCGCACTTAACGTCCGTGCAGCTTCTATACAGCTGTGTTCACTTTCTCACACCGCCCGATGTTCAGATCTCTGGCACTGGTCTTCATCTTCGGTGCGTCTGCATTTCTCTTTCTGCTCCACTAATATCACTTGCCGTGTTTGAAAAATGCATATATGTAATCAGTTCCCTCTTTTAATCGATTTTCCTTTTTAATTCCACATTTCTTGATGTTCATCAAATACACTGCTAACACAGGATCGGCTATGGCCCTAGGTGGATACTTGTATATGACACAAGTCGTAGGGAGTGCAGAAGCAAAGCTGAATACCTAAAAGGCCCAGGTGTGTAATTATTGACTTCAGAGGAGGCCAGATGACTCGGGAGGTAGCAGCGCTGAAGCTGGCTTCGCTAAGATCCTGGGTTAAAATAGAAGCTGCTGCCTGTGATTGAACCAGATTCTGAAGCTTGGCGAGTTGGTATTCTCAGAAATATGGCCAACTTCCAGCTGTGATGGAGCAGAACTCTCACGCACTCGGTCGTGTCGCCATCAACCAGGAGGGGTAGTCCCATGATGAGGTTGGGAAGTGAGCCACCTTGTGGGTGCACATTGGTGACATCACACCACCTAAGGCCAAGACTGGAGGAGATTTTCAAATTTCGAGCAACTGCCTGATAATGCTGGTTATGACTATCAGCAAAACGTTAGACTACCCGGTTGTTAAATGTTGTGTGTGGATCGCTCTCCAACAACCACATCGGTGGTGCTGCCGAAGCAGTAATGAGTTGGGACGTTTGATGACGTCACAACTTTATTAACTGGCTGTGACGGGTGTAGGAGGGTTTACGGAAAGCATTTCACTTGCGCGATCGGACCCAAAAATCTATTACGAATAACAACATTGTTTGCGAAAGTACTCGCGTGTTAAATTCACACAGGAGAGGTTTGAGTCTAGGTTCATTCACGATAGGAATGAAGAATAATTTTTTTTATATTATGATTGAAACTAAAAAATAATTACCAGGTAAGGCCCACTGATTGAAAAAACTCTTTTTCAAAAGTGACCTGGCCACAAACGAAGTGGCTTATCACGTCAAAATGTATTACAGCCAAATACTCTGAATGCATGTTTCTGAATGTGGAGGGGAAAACCGGAGGACTCAGAGAAAAATACACATGACACGGGCAGAGAGAACATGCAAACTCCAAATATACAGGCGTCAGGGTCGGGATCGAACCCACGACCTCCTGTATATTAGGGGCTGCTCACACCTCGGCTTCTCGTCAGTGATCAGCGTCTTGACACGGTTGAGCGCTCGCCGGGCGCCCGTGGGAGCGCGCCCCGCTGCCGCGGCGGCACCGGCGGGGCTTGAGCTGGGGCTGGAGATGTAAACCTTCCTGCCTGCGCTCGGGGGCGGCCTCGATGGGGAGAAGTCGTGCACGAACACCATGCCCTCGCTCGTCAGCACTGCACACACACAGTGCCCTCGCTCGTCAGCACCGCACATACACACACCGTGCTCTCGCTCGTCAAAGACAAAGATCCCCCGTATAGCCTGTAACACTGTTGTTAGTGAGCACATATGAAGGCCGGCACAGCAAACGAGAGGGTGGGTAGCCATAACCACGCCCGGCCACCTTTGTCTCCCTAGTGGCAATGTTTACACAAAACACCAGATACTCATTTGAGGCTGAGTCGACCTAGTGAAGGCCCAGAACCGGTTCAGATAATCGTCACTGGTGTTGGCCGTGAGCGAGAATCGAACCCGGGTCGCCAGCTTCGTAGCGCAGCGCGTTGTTACACTACCGCTCATCAACACAACACACACACACCGTGCCCTCGCTCGTGAACATTGCACACACACACACACCGTGCCCTCGCTCGTCAAAACTGCAAACACACACACAGCTGCCAAGAGAATGTATCAGTTTCTGAGAGTCAGTTTTGGAAAGAATGGGTGAGTTCATGATAGTGGGTGGGTTTTTGAGAGTGGAGGTGAATTTCTGAGTGTGTGAAAGTTTCTGAGAGCTTGGTGAGTTTCTGAGAGGGTGAGCTACTGATAAAGTGGGTATCTGAGAACGGGAATGCATGTGGGAGCAGCAGGTGGCACGGACGGGCGAGGCTGGAGGGATCAAAGGGGTCGCAGGAGAAGGAGATGATGTTCTCCGCATAGCTCTTCTTCCACAGCTTGGTGCCCGTGTCTGCGTTCCACAGCACCAGCAAGTTCGGGGGATGCACGGCGAGAAGCAGGTCCAGGCTGGCGTCCTGGCTCCACAGCCACTGCATGTCTGTAGGGAGGGCCCCGCAGCACCGCCACCCGACCATGTGAGAGTCACAAACGACAAGGCGATTCCTGTTCGGCCTTGCAGGCCGTACAGCGACAGTTCTCCGCCCACGGTCCGTGGACCACTGGCCGTGAGAAGTTTTCTACGAAACTGCACTTTCATGTTTTTCACAAAACGACGGGAATTATGTTATCGGTGCATGGTGGAGGTCATCGAATATTTTTTCAAAGTTGACAGAAGGTCTGCGGGTACAGCAGGAATGTTGGGAACCACTGCTCCAAAGGAAAATGTTGTTTGGTGAGCATCTTTTAAAAGATGGGCAGCCCAGCGGTATAGCCGGAACAATGCCCAGTCACCATTATCTTCCCAAAGACAGCGTTCGCACGCCACACTAGTTACTAATTTCTTTAGAAGTAATTTTTGTGTTTAGTTTGTTGTCCTTCCCCCGCACCTCTGATTAGCATGGATGGCGACGAACAGTGCGAAAGAAGTTCAACATACACGCAAACTCATTTAATGCCGTGTCAACCAAGTCATGCTCGGGATAGGTTCAGATACCACAGATGTTGTGCATGGTCAGGAATGGAATCCATGGTGGTCAATGAATCAACACCACATCACTCCCTACAAGACGCAAGCGCGTGTGTGTAGTGCAGAGCGGTGGAGAGGTAAGCTTGTGTTTTGTGCACAGTGCAATTCCAGCAACTCAGATTTGACTGGAAGCAGTGGCAGGTGGCATCTAATGTCAAACGATGTCCGCGTTGGTTTAGCCTTGGCCTACCCAGCCTAAACCGAGGACTTGGTGTGGCATTAGCACGCAAGCATAGGAACAGCAGAGCCGGCCAGGTGTGGTGTGCACCACATCGTTCTCATGTTCGCCTCACCATTCTTTACAGGTGCTTGCTCACAGCACTTTCCCCTGAGTTCACAAAGGTAAATAGAAGATCTCTCCGTGTGCGCGTGCGTGCGTGCCTGTATGTGTGGCAGTGCAGATATTAGCCCACTGCGCTACGAACCCAGTGACCCGAGTTTGATTCTCGCTCACGGTCAAAACCAGTGACGATTATTTAAACTGGTCCCGGGCCTCTCCTAGTACTTGGTGCTTTCATAAGTGCTCGCGAACAGCACTTGCCCCAACAGTCTATTCAAGGATATATGGGAGATATCTGTCTGCCTATGCATACCCTGCACAGGCTTCGTGTACTCCTGGATCTCGCAGCGCGCTCCGCCCGCGGCCACGTCCCACACCACGATTTTGCCGCTCGCGTCCCCCGAGGCCAAGCGGGCGGAGTAGGGGGCGCACGCATCGTGGTGGTAGTTCTCCCGAGCCCATTTCACCTGCAGCGGGCACAGCGCCAGCCACTCACAGCGCCACACGTACACAGCGACCCATGTACACTGCACTACACGTTCGCAGTGCCACATGTACACTGCTCTACGCGTACGCAGCGCCACACGTACACAGTGTCACACGTACACAGTGCCACACACACAGCACCCGCCACACGTACACAATGTCACACGTACACAGTGCACACACACACACAGCACCCGCCACGCATCCACAGTGCCATCCACGGACAGCACCACTCGGGGCGATGGGGGCAGGCTGTGGGTTCGGATTGGGGCTGGGTTTGTTTCTGCGAGTGTGAGCTTCGTGGTAGGGAGTTACCTTGACGACAGTTGCCTTGTGTTTGTCCAGGGCCTGGATTGTCTGGGCCGTGCGAGGATCCACCACCATGACCAGCGAATGGCATCCGTATGCCAGCAAGCCCTGCCATCCCCTACACAAGCCAACGAGCACCACTCAGGTCACGCTCCACTGGGGCCGGAATCTGCGTCCGCTCCAGCGAGTGGCCGCACATCAGGAACTCACAGGGGGAAAGATCAACACACACAAACTCATCTCGATCCTGTACAACCTACGGATGGACTGCTTCAAGTGTGCCCGGCGTGAGCACTACCGTTATTATCGCTAAATACTTCCGAGAACAAATGCATATTGAATGCATTTAATTCTATTCATTGTTGATTTATTGTTGTTTATTGTGTAACTCTTGTCTACATTTTGTCCCTGCATTAGCCTACTCCGCTTGCTCACCTCCTGGCCTTTTCCTGACCAGGTGCCCTCGTCTCCCTCTCGGGGCCTTGCCGATACTACACACTGGGGCCCTGCCACGACACAGTGAAGCAGTGAAGGGCCTGGTCACCACAGCACTGCTGCTTTAGGGACCGTTTGGTTGGTGTAGTGATTTAGTTGGTGGGCTATGGATGGTGGTGCTTGTCAGTTGAATGGGGTGTCGAGATGGTGTCAGTGCGTGCTGGTGGTTGCATGCATTTTAGTTGGTGTTGGTAGTTGAGTTTGATGTGGTTGGTGGTGGTTGGTTGAGTGGGGTGTTGAGATAATGGCAGTGCGTAGTGGTGGTAAGTGTTGGAATGGTTGACCCGATCTGGCCGTCGTTTGTCCCCCGAGGTGGCCGTCTGTTGCCCTCCTGTGCATGCGCGGGTTGCTGTGTGTCCCTGCGTCAGTCGTGCCCCTCTGCTATTGATCCTTGATGTCTCTTCTCTTTTTCTTCCCCACTGACTTTTCCCAATTGTGGCCCTGATGTGTTGTTGTGGATTTCCTGTGTATATGTAATTCGCTTTGAGATGCCGTGGCATTAAAGCGATCAATTCATGGAAATCCCTATCCTATCCTCATGAGCGCCTCCACCGCCATCATCAACATCACTCAAATTAACACGAACATCAACACTGTCATTACTGTCATTATTGTCATGTTATTCCATTGCTAACCAGTTTGTCCTATCACTGGACTCAGTGAAGGCAGCCAGGATTTCTCCACATTTCGCCGATGGCCACTGGAGGTGTCTTAAGTGGCCAACACTGAGCATGACTTGCCCGGGCTGCAGTGGCAGATGGTGACGTGTGTCGCACCGCAGGGCAGAGGAAAGAGCCCCCCCCGACTCCTTGGCCATTCATGAGACATTTGCATCAACGTGGAGCTCCGTCTGCGTGCTTACTCTTGCCTCCGCGCTCCCACGTGTCCATGGGGTATTAATAATCACCCCAACTCCCAACGGAGACCCTCACCTCACCCGTGGTGTGCACTCTTCGACACGAGCTTGACACTTTATGACTCAGATGTCTTTCAGTAGTGTGCTCGTGACGTCACTGTTCTAGACCGGCTATAATTATTTCTTAATAATGAAGCTTTAAACTCTTGCTGGTCAGCCCGGGCAGCAGCTGAGATGTGTTTATGATTGCACCACCTTGTAATATGATGGGGAGCTGCTTGCTTTATCTCCCCCAACCCCCTCCACCTCCTCTCATCCTTACCCCCACTCCACGTGCCCTCCCCCGCCCCCCTTCATACTGAATGTAAAATATATAATAGGTGACGTTTCGGGCAATGAAACCTCTTCATAGTGTAACCGGGTCAATTAGGTTAATGAAAGCACTATTGACGAACATGTGTTTGTATTATTTGAGATTGTGCAACAACCGCCATTCTCCAGGAAGTGGCGGTGACGTCTCCACAGTGGTTGTGCCAGGCCACGTGAAGTGTCGAAGGCTAGCTGGCAGGTCATGCGACAGACCCATTTTTACACGGGTCGACTGACTGAGATGACTGGCAGATGCACCACCTGTGCCCCCGACTGTGCCAACTTGCCGCACGGCCCTCCGCTCGTTGTTGTGAGCGTCGCTCCTCTGCCCTCCGTTGCAGTTGGAGGGCGACTGCCTCCAACTTCCCAGTAGCGTCCTTCACGAGCCTCCTCCAGAGGCTGATCTTGACACCGCCGGTAGCAGTCATTGGCAAGGCCACTCAGCTCCACATCAGCCCATTTCTTTTCTAGCCCGTGCGTGCCCGTTGAGCTCCCTCTATCCGATGCAGCCTTAACTAAAAGAATATCTCATTGGTGGGACTGTGTCCAGATCTTCCAATCCAGCCTGGTTAAACCCTGGGTGGAGCGTAGGCAGACATGCCTGAATGTTTCTAACTGGCGCAGATGTTGGCTTACAGGGGTCCACGTTTTGCAAGCATAGAAAAGGGGAGAGCATAACTGAGGATAAGAAGAACCGAAGCTTCGTGTGGAGCGACAGACCAGGTAGCGTCCACACAGCAGCGTTCGTTACATAGCCGAAGAAAAGATGCCGTCAGACTGATTGGGAGTGGGACCTCTGCTGTCAAACTGGAGCTTGTGCAAAGACAAAGATCCCCCGCTATGATTTTGAGGCACGTGCTGTTGCGAGCACCTGTGAAGATGGGTACGGCACACGAGGGGGGGGGGGTGGCCAACACCACGCCCGGTCGCCTTTGTCTCCCCCAGTGATGATGTGTACACACCGCACCAGCTACTCATTTGAGGCTCAGTCGACCTAGGAGCTTGTGCACCACGACCCCACGCAGTGTCACCAAACTCGTTCGATATCGTTCGACGTGTCACCGCGTGGCACAAACGATTGTAACGTCGCCAAGGCGGCGTGACGTCACGAGTTAAAGCGAAAAAGAAGCGACGACGTCGACGGCGCCGCTCAGGAGAACGAAGGCCGCCCGCCTCGCCACGCTCACCCACTCACTCGCTCGCTCACCCGCTCACTCACTCGCTCACTCGCTCACCCACTCACTCGCTCGCCCGCTCGCCCGCTCACCCACTCACTCACTCACTCGCTCACTCACCCGCTCACTCGCTCACCCACTCACTCGCTCGCCCGCTCGCCCGCTCACCCACTCACTCACTCACTCGCCCGCTCACCCACTCACTCACTCACCCACACACTCACCCGCTCGCTCGCCCGCTCGCTCACCCGCTCACTCACTCACCCACTCGCCCACTCACTCACTTACCAGTCCGCGGCGAGGCGGTTGTTGGCGTGCAGCGCCCCGGGCAGCGAGCGCGCGGGCAGCTTGATGTTCACGGTGACGGGCAGCATCTCTCCCCGCTCCTCCTGCTGCTGCTGCTCCTCCTGCTGCTGCTCAGCGACGGTGGCCGCGCTCCGCTGCTGCTCCTCGGTGTGTCCGCGCTCCGCTTCCTGCCCGCGCTATCGCGCGATGACGTCATCGCCGCCTCCCCGCCCGAACCGACGACAGCGCAAGTGTGACGTCATCTACGCGTGACGTAATCGCCGACGCGTGATGCCACCAACCCGGGGCCCAGCGCACGGAAGTCTCCGCTCCCGCCATCTTGTTAAGTTCAGCGGCGCTCAGCTTCGCCCGCTCGCGGTAGTCGCCGACGAGGCTGTTCCCGTCCGTGCACGTCTCAAGTCGCGGCATTCACCGCACGAATGGGACCCCCTGAAGGCCACCGAAGGTTCCTCAAACAAAAACACGGCAGAGGGAAAGCAAACTTCGGAGTCTCGAGCACTGATGGACGTGTCGACGTACAGAGGGTTAGTTCCGTGAGGTGCCTTGTTGTTGTTCTGAACGGCTTCGG
This sequence comes from Lampetra planeri, assembly GCF_965212315.1. Classification (NCBI taxonomy): domain Eukaryota; kingdom Metazoa; phylum Chordata; class Hyperoartia; order Petromyzontiformes; family Petromyzontidae; genus Lampetra; species Lampetra planeri. The sequence goes on from NC_136110.1 coordinate 14,312,028, forward strand.
TGGCAATGTTCGTCCTTTGTTAATGGTCGGCGTTTGTTTTAAATTCCAATGGTTATTCAATGTTCAGGAGCAGCACCGATATCCCGCTCGTCCCGCGTTAAACTTCCATGCTCATGCTCCCGGCGCGACTTGCACCCGCGTCTACTCGGTCGTGTCTATTGAGCTTCATGCCCGTCGCCAGCTTATTGTAATCGACCTGTACAAGTGCGTCTTTACGACGGTGTTTGAAAGCTTATTTCATAAATCACGAGGGGCTAGCTTATTAGGGCTGCGTCCCGGATGATCCAGAGCGCACGGCTGTTGACTTAACAGGAAAGCCTCGGCGGGTCTCTCCATGGGTTCCCCGAGAGGGTCTCTACTACATTAAACATTTGGCGAAGACCAATGACTGGTTGTTGTTTATGGGAGAACAAGGGAGGAAACACGCAGACCCAGGTGCTTCGTGCTGAGGCACGAATCCCTGTGGCCACCCTCAGGGTCCCCCCCCCCACCCGCGTGTTCATTGCCAAGGGGCTCCACTCCATCCCTCAATCCACGGCGCTCACAACGCATTTCAGCCCCAAGTCGCAACTTAATAACTGGAGACTCAAGTTTGCTGGCACCTGAACCTGCTGCATGCCCCAAACATGTAATTACGTAGATCTGATGTGGAGTCGCAGCATCCTAAACATTTACATGAAGTGCTCCATCCATCACGCAACTATGACCCATGGCAAAACCGAACTGTCATCAATTTGATAACAAATGCGTTGCCTTCATGTGGGAATGATGTCGGAATCTGATCATTCATGGAAAACACAAATACTCTTCGCTTTACAGCCTTCTCTAAACACTTGGTAACCAGTGGAGACACCTTTGAAAATGTTAAACTAGCCATGGGGATACATTTAGACTTAACTTTCGTGACTGCAGGAATTCATATTCGTTGGTTTCGGTAGACACGTAGATGGGTTCAAAGAAAACAAAAAACTACGTTTCAATCGCAACACAAGCGGTCGACCGCTTGTGTTGCGATCGAAACGTCGTGGTTTTTTGAATTCACTTTATTATTTTTCTATCTACATGACTTTACCGAAAGAACCAAAGAATAAAGCCATGGGGATACCCAAAGAATTGTTCCCACACTTAAATGTACAATGGCAGGTGCTTAAATGCGACATGGCTGCCGACCAAAACCTCAATGTTATCGCGGCAATTTCATTTTGCAATATTGCCACAATTCATGTTTCCATGCAGCAGCTTTGAATTTACATCAGAAGACAAGTCTGCAGCTCTTCTCATGTGGAACGATGCCACCATATATTTGTTTAAAATCGTAAGGCATCAAACGAAAACCTGCAACATGTTTTACTTACATAGCACCGACACTGGGTAAATAGAAGCATCTTTACTCACTCACTAAAACACCCTCATCAGTTTGTTTTTTATAATTGACTTGAATTGCGAGGCATGCGTGCACCCCATTATGCAGGGGCGAGCAGCAGTGTGCAGGCTCTGCGTTCTGGAGGTGCCAAAGTGTAAGCAGCGATACGATCCGGTGGGCAGACAGCCTGGTGAATTCCAGCTCATGGTCCCAGTACATGTCAGGGTGACATGTCCTGCTGACTTGACATCCGTTTACCTAATTTTAAAAGCCCTACATTAGTTATTGTGATCACCACACATCCAGCGAGACGCCTCTCTCATTTTGTAATTTAATATCGCAAGAAACCAAACTGTGCTGCCGGCATCTGGACACATCACAGACACCAAACAGCACCATCATGCACAGCAGAGCAAGCCTGGTACAGCTCACGTCGTGTCGAGAGGTGCCCGGGCACAGTCGTTACTCAAAACCATACATGTCACCGCATCTTAATATCTGTCTCTTCGCATTATACTGAAAAACCAAATTGTATAATACATCATAATACACCTTTAATAAGCTACATAAAACAAAATTATACTGTTGTCTGTGCAAACATCATTATAAGCTGATGTCACAGAACTTGCACTGGATTAGCCTCTATAGTGATGGAATTCAGCCTCCCATCAGCTGCTCCCTCAACGCACGCACAGGGCGCTGGAGGGGAACGCACCATGGTGTGCAGGCCACCCTCCACCCTCACATAAAACCCACAATGGTGGTGGAGCAGCAGCTGCAGTGCCCTTACACGCTGTGGTGGCAGCCTCGTGGTTAAAAGTTGCAACGCAAGATATGAAATTCAAATTAACGTTAGAAAGGTTCATGCAACCATTATGCACTCCTAAAATCTATTAACAAAAAAAATGAAGGTGCCCGTATGGGGTTTATAAATAACGACCCAAGGGGGGTGCTATACCCATACGAGGTAATGTGGTTAAGCTGAAGTGACGAACAGTTGGTGGAATTTAAAAAACAATTGAATACTGAATATTATTCTATTCCAGTGGGGCTCTTCACTCCCAGCTCAGCATATCTGATGCAGCGTGTGGTGCAGCTAGTGGGCAGTGCCGTCAAGTCATACGCTCAGCTGTGCCCACTCCTGTGCAGAGCCGAGGGCAGAACCACAATCCCCTCCCTCGAGGTCTTGCAAGCCTTGCTCCGGCTCTCCACTTGGCCCATTGTAAGGGGCTCCCATCTGGGTATGCACATTCCATTCTTCTGCTGTGAACCATATTACTCACTGAAATAATCAGTTGGCAGCACAACTTGCTTATACTGCAATCCAGTATTGGTAGGAACATCTGCCTCTCACGAGAGCCTGTCCGCCCCTCCAGCGCAGTGAGTGCTTCACAACTGGAGCAACCACAGTCGCGGCATAACGGCTCTCAGAAATCGGACAGGAGGCACAATGAACCTGCCTCGACTGGACCCTACAGAAATAGGGTTTCTTCCCAGAGTTCAGCTCAAGGTGAGCGTTTGTCTGGCGAGGGTCCACAGGTACTCATGCGTCACCGCAGCTGCAATTCCATCGCGCTGGGAGAGGGAATGCACCCAGGATAACTGATGTGACCCGCAGCTGTCTTTCCCACTTATGCACGGTGCTGAAAACCCGAGAACATGAAACAACGCAGTTTTACAGGAGCTCATCACTAACACTGATTGATGTGTCTGGAACGCTTTGAGGGATAGGAACTCAACGGCTGCCATTCTTGATTCGCCAAAAAACGCTGCCATGCCACCATCGCAGGGTACGCGCACCCCAGGCACCCACGGAGAAAGCAGCAGCAGTGTTTGAAGGGAAACAGGCAAGCGTCGGGAGTGAGAATGTACGTGAATACACGCCTGGCTGCTCTACACACGAACCACCCGTCCCCACAAAGCTGACAAAGAGTTTCTGCACGGTCGACTCCGGACAGGAAGCCCGGCCGTCCGGCTCTCCACACTCACCAGCTCAGGCAGTCTGTGCATGAGAGCCTGAGTGACATCAACAAAGTGCTTCACGTTGCACTCTGGAAGCGCTTTTAGTAAATGCGAAGTGGCTGGATCGAGAGGGAGTCGCAGGCCTGCTGTAGGAATAAGGCTCCGGAGAGCCAGGCTCCGTCGCACCTCGAAGAGACATCCGAGGTCATTTCTGTCTCGAGCAGCGACACGCGACGCAGGCGTCCCTCCATGTGCCGCGCCTTGGGAAAAATCATCACTCGCAGGACACTCGCCAAACCCGCAACGATGGCGCCAAAACAATACAAGTGCCAGCCACTAGAAGTGGTTAAAGAGGTCCAACACCAGGACGTGAAGTTGGTTACAATGCAAAATGACACCGGCTGGGTTCCAACACCATTTCCTCAATTTCTTTACGGTTGTAATCATCCCCCTCGCCCATTTTTGTGTATTATCTTTACATGTAATACACATCTCTCACTGGCCCACACACAGCCACGAGCTCACAGCACACTCAACACCTTGCAGCTACAGCAACTTATGCTTAACTATAAAACACACTAGACCTCCATCGGAAGGCGTAAATATATATGTACGTTATAGACAGTACTTTTTTATCGGCTACGTAAGTAATGGGGTGTGGTATATACAGCAGCATTGGGTTCACTTTGGTGAGGTCTTGGCGTGAACGTCTCGGATTAAGAGCTGCCCCTCATCGGTCCCGATCACCTGTTCGGGGATCCTGGAGCCAGGGTGGTCTCCGGGCCGGGTGCTCGGCGAAGGGAAGCCTGGGCGACCAGGGCACGCGAGCACAGGTCCCAACGTCAATACTCATCACCGCGCGAGTCCAAAACACAACCTGACGCTGGCAATCCCCGACGCCCACACGCAGCAGGTCCCTTCCGCACGCCCAGCACATCCCCCCCGACGCCCGTTCGGAACGAAGCGCGCACAGCGTGGACCCCACGAGCGTCCAGCGGCGACGTCGGCTGCCAAAGAGGCGTCCATAAGCCAGAATCCGTGAGCTCGCATGCACCTGCCCCTCCTGTTCAGGTAAGATGCACGCGGAGAGCTAGCGGTAATATGGCAGCGAGCTGGTGTGCGGCGCGTTGTGCTGGATGAGGCTGCTGAGGTGGGAGAAGCCGATGCCCGCGTACACCTCGCCCACCTGCTTGTCCACATGCTTGCGCTTGTGCTTCGAGAGATGGCCCGACTGCGTGAATCCGCGGCCGCACACGTCGCACTTGAAGGGCTTTTCGCCCGTGTGCGTGCGGCGGTGGCGCGCCAGGTTGTAGGAGTGCGCGAACGTCTTGCCGCACTCCTCGCAGCCGTACGGCTTCTCGCCTGTGTGCGTTCTCTGGTGGATCAGCAGGTGCGACTTGTGTGCGAAGCCCTGGCCGCACTCCTGGCACTGCACAGGCCGGTACGGCTTCACCGAGGCCCCGGCCGCCGCCGCGCGCACCGACGCCAACAGGTGGGCGCTGCCGCCCCCGCCGGGCGACGTGCCAAACTCCTTGTCGCAAGAGGATTGCGCGCCGGCCTGCGCACCGCCGGGCTGCCCGTACACGCCCCCCGACTCCACTCCGCCCTCCGCGGCTCCGTGGCCCTCACGTTTCTCCAGGTGCCGGTTCTCCGAGAAATGCGGCGCCACCCCCGGGGTCTCCGCCGAGAAGTGGTTCCCGTCCAGTGGAAGGGAATCGCGCCCAGACTCCTCCGTGCGAGCACCTACACACACACGATGGTGGTGGGGGGATACATACACGTGTATAAATGTATAACGCGGAACATTCACACGCAGGAATAAACGTGTACAATACGTGAAAATCCCTCTGTAAATCTGCTGAAAGAAGTAGTCCTCTCTACATCGTATTGGCCAAGAGACACATGGTAGCAGTAAACATTGACGACTGAACTGTACTGATACCAGTGTACAGCCGTGTCTGTTTCACTGCTGTCTGTTGAAATGGCCACCTTTTCTCAACTCTTTGAGTTGGTGGTCTCAATGAAGAAATGGCCATGCATTCAGTTCTTTGAGCTGGTGGTTCGAATATGGCTGAGGGCTTTTGTACATGCAATGCTGCACACCTTTGTGCGTTGTTAATTCTATAAACGTTTGTTTACCCAGGAAAGACTCACTGAGTCCCACAGTCTCTTTTTCTCAGGAGAGTCCCTGCCAAGACAGTCATTTTGCAGGTTAGGATGCTTGTTCAAAACCAGTTACGATGTTTTTTAGCTATGGGAGGAAACTAGAGAACCTGGCACCAGTGCAGCACAGAGAAAGAGCTTACCAACTCCGCACAGAAAGGTGCCCGAGTTAGGAACCGAGGTCCTTCTTATTGTGAGGTGCAAGTGTTAGCACTGCACCATCCTGCCACCCTTTGTTTCCAGCCTGCAATAATATTTATGTTGCCATAGGTGTTCTCGTCATATACAGATGTACAAATTACAGGCAGTCTACTTGTAAAATATGAGGTCACAGGGCACATCACTGCCTACACACATCGCTACGGTCTCCAATTTGTTTGCTCCTTGTGTGAGCGAGATGCTCCACATGGACGCTCATATGGTAGAGCTGTACTGGATATTGCACGGGCACCGTGACGTGAGAAGCCAGCATTGTGTGAGTTGCTGGTGCTGTGCGAGATGTTACTTTGAGACGCTGGTGCTGTGTGGGCGAACGGTGTTGACGCTGTGCTCCCTGGCGCCGCGTTACCCGTGTCCGCGTGCTGATGCCGCTGACAGGGGCTGCTCTCTCCAGCGGGGCCGTCGGCCGAGGCTGCGGCAAGTGCGTTGGCATAGAGCGCGGGGTCGAGCGAGCAGAATCGCTGCGCCGACTGAAAGAGCTCCTGGCTGAGGCTGTTTAACACCACCACGATGGTCTCCAGGAGCGAGCGACTCGTGCCCTCGGCGCCGGCGTCGCCGCCCTTGGGGCGCTTGATGGAGACGCCCTCGATGACGCGGCGAAGCACGGCGTAGAACGCAAACGGGAGGCGCGCCTTGGCCACGGCGAACAGCTCAATGCGCACGTGGGGGTGCTCGGCGCAAGCCAGTAGCGTGTTGTAGTCGCTGATACCCAGCTCTTTGCTCATGGCGCGCGCAATTTTGGCGCTCATGCCGTGAGCCGTGAGCCAAGCGCCAAAGTTCATGCGCGGGTCAATCGCCGATGCCGACGCCATCGTAACAACGCTGCCTCCTCGCTCAATCTGCAGTATGGAGAGAGGGGGGGGGCATCGGTGAGAACAGCATAACAGAATCGCACCAACGCCACAGGCATGGGGCACAGTGCTGCTGAGCCACGCAGCACTGTCGATACCAACCACACTCGCTCGGCTAAGTGAAATAATGCTTATTACTGATCACAGCAAATTCCACAAGGCAGTGCTGCCATTTTTAGAAGGCAAAATCAATGTGCACAAGCCTCTTGCTAACACACTCCATTTTTTTTCCACAAAACCTGTCACAATGGGTGGCCCATTTGTAAGGCATACAGTAGGTGATAGGATTTGTTTTACTCTACTTTTGCTCATACTACCTCCAGCCTCTTTTTTATGCTCTGGTTCACTTTGGCCCGAACTTTACTGAATAGTTGGTTTGGTTAATGCAGAAAAATGTGATACGGTGCATCAATCACATTAAAACATGTACAGGAACGAGTACGTTTGTTTAAATAAACACTTATGTAGCCGTCTACACTATGGGAACCTCATTTGCCAGTAAAAATATGATAATTGGTTCTTTACCCTTCTATCTGGCAACAGATAGAAGGGTAAAGAACCAATTAACTTATGTAGCCGCCTGGGCTTGTGCTCCAACGCGCACGGCACAAAGCCTCTGGTGGCTCCTGAATGGCACCGAGCAGACACGAGCCTCGTCCGTGCCCAGGTCCCTGTATGCAAACTCCCAATGCAGGGATTCTCCCATCCACTGCAGGCAGCATCGCCTCGACAACACAACCAGCGCAACCCCAGCCGCTGTTCCAACTTCACTGGACTGATGCGGAACAGTGCCAAACTACGTTTTGAAAACTCATGTCAGCACATTTTGCAAACCAAAATCTATACTACAAATGAAAAATTAGCCCATGTTAATTTTAAAAATAGCTATGCCTACTCCATATAAACTTGCCATGAATATCTGTCAAACAATGGCCAACGTTAGGACGGGATGAAGAATAAATGCTGAAAAAAAATGAATTGGTGTTTAAAAAACTTAAGAATATGGTGTTTATTTTACTGAATAACATAATTCAATTCAAGTGTAAACTCCCCTAGTCCCAGGCAGTGTTTAGGAGCCACATTGCGTTGACTCTCTGGGCAGGGTGGAAATGTCCCTCGTTCCACGCCGCCACAGACAATTGTACACTTACAGCGATCCGCTCATCTCAGTTCAGGTTCTCCGCGTGCGCGATCAGCCCCACCCTGCGACTAGGAAACCTCCGTTGTCAGCATGTCTGAAATAAAGGTGCTAAAGTTTGGACTGCCTTGCCCCTGACTCTCCTGCGTACAGTGTGCGATGCCAGTATCAAGGTTTAGGACATTTCTGACAATGCCACCTACGCACGGGTAGACCGCTGGACGACTCCACAGCTCCACTCATCACTCCACCAAAGCAACAATCACACATCAACACAAAACTCAGAAAGCACCACTCACCAGCACAACACTTTCCGACATCCCAATGCAGGACCTTCCTAAAACGCCCTGGGATTCAGTAAAAAGTATTATTACTTCACACTCAAACCTGCCAGCAATCACATATGGCAACACTCCGCAGATTTATGCTGATCGCGGCAAATACCGGGTAGACTTAGCGATAAGCCACCGAGAGCAGCACCTCCCCCTGTACTGAGTGCAGCCACAGCCGCCCTGGTGGCACAGTGACCTGAGGTGGGATGGTTGTGCCACCGTGAAGGCCAAGAGGAGTTCGCGTCCAGCTCAAGTTCCTATAAGACAGGTCGGAAGACCACAGCGGAACCTCCAGACACCATCCACCATCAGCTGCTAAAGAGCCACTTACTGCCACACCACCCAAACAAGCCACATGACTCAAGCCCAACTCCCCCATGACACTAAAACGAATCCCCATCACTCAAACCAAACCTATTACTACACCAGCTATGCACAAACTAATGCAGACACTTCACATTCCCACGCCATCATACCTGCCAACATTACAGACTAATGCTCAGAAACCCTGACGCCAAAGTATGTTAAACATGTATAAAGACTCACAACACACCGGAGAGAATATTGGATATGGGTGCGTTCCGTCAGTGGGGTGGGGGGGGGGGAATTAGCACGGGCAGCAGCATCACGAGAAGTGGTGTGAATGTACCGGGTGGTGGTAGCGAAGTGGTGGTTGTAGTGGTGGGGGGTGTATGTGGCGAGGTGGTTGTAGCCGGGTGGTGGTCGTGCGGTAGCGGTCGCGGGGTATTTGGATTGGGACTGTGAAAGCGGGCTGGTTGTAGCGGTGGTGTGGATGTCGCGGGGTTGGTGGCAGTGGGGTGTCTGTCGCGATGTGCTCACAGCGGGATGATTGCCGTCGCGTGGTGTAGCAGTCGTCGGCTGCGAGTGGAGGAGGCGGCGTTAAGGCGTTGGGGTGGCCGGCCCGGAGCTGCGAGTGGGGCTGGCGCCGCGTCGGGTCGCCGCGCAATGGCGCCTCTGCTGGAGACAAAGACCCGGGGCCCTGCGGCCTGCGGCGGCAACTGCAAGGCGCGTCCAGAGCCCGCGCGGTGCTCGAGGCGCGCGGCGCGGCGCGACGCGAGTAGCGGAGGGGCGACGCGGTGCGGGGAGACGTCGCGAGGAGGAGGAGGCGGCGGGGGACGGGGACGGGGCGAGCGACGGGAGACGGAGCGCGGAACGAGACGGGAGCGACCGCGTCCGGGTTAGCGTGACGTCACCACGCGGCTTCCGGGTCGCGCGAGAGCCCCGCGGATGATGTCACGGCGCAACATCCGGGTTACTTGTGACGGCAACAGGGTCCCTGTTGTCGCTGACGTCACTTGCCTGCTATGTAAATGACGTCATGTCATTAGGAGACAGGCACAATGAAAATTAGGTTATTTAATTTTCGTTGTGCCTGTCTCCTAATTTTCAGGCTTGCGCTCCCGTGCCGCGTTGTCAGTTTACTTACAATAGGGTACGTTGGCGTGCAGTCTTTGATATGCTTGATTCTCTCCGCCCTCTCCCTCTCCCCGTCCCCACCCCCCCCCTCTCTATATTTAAGGGACCGTCACAGAAACGACCCCTCTCTTTGTGCCGATGTGTGTCCTCTCTCTGTGTGCCGTTGTGATGTCTGTCTGCTTGTATGTCTGTCTATAGTTTACTAGTTAGATTTTTGTTGCTCACACTTAAAATTCTAACTTAGCAAATTTTGAAACACGTAATCAACCAGGCTATGCGTTAATTGTGTGTTAACCGACTCTCTGTGTTGTATTACATCACATTTCGATATTTTACTAGGTTATTTAATTTTCGTGTGCCTGCCTCCTAATTTTCAGGCTTGCGTGCCCGTGCTGCGTTGTCAGCTTGCTCCTCTCTCTGTGTGCCGTTGTGATGTCTGTCTGCTTGTATGTCTGTCTATAGTTTTTTCTAGTTAGATTTTTGTTGCTATTTCTTTTATGCCTGATGATGATTGCTTGTGTTGCAATCGAAACGTCGTAATATGTTATTTTATTTTAATTTATTATTTTATTTTTAGACGTGACTTAACCGAAAAGAACCAAAGAATAATTCCTGCAGTCACGAAAGCTCCTAAATTAAGATTAAATCTTCTTGGTTCTTTCGGTAAAGTCACGTAGAAGGGAAGTAATAAAATAATAAAAAGAAAACATAATAAAATAATTCTCACGTTTCGGCTACAACGCAAGCAGCCGTCTTCACCTTGTAGCCGAAACGTCGTGAGAATTATTTTATTATGTTTTATTTTTATTATTTTATTACTTCCCTTCTACGTGACTTTACCGAAAGAACCAAGAAGATGAATCCCTGCAGTCAGGAAAGCTTTAAATTCAAAAATAAAACTAAAAGCTATTTTATTTTACCAGGACGAGACCCACTGAACTATATATGTGTATACGACACGTAAAGAAATCTTTAAAAAGTGCAATCAAATGTATTTATGTTCTGAGATGCATATAAACTAAACTATTTTTTATTTTACCAGGTGAGGCAAACTGTTTGTATGGCATTCCTCGACTTACAAACACAATTGATTCGTAGGTCGGAACAAAAATGTATGTCATGCCGCCGCCACGAAGCCGTTCAGCAGGCGCCCCACCTACGACCTCGCCACCACCAAGCGACGGAGCCGACCCCGCGTCCCCCTCACCTCACATGAACACACCCGCACGCATCCCCCCCCCCCCCCATAGAGCTGGAAGGGAAGGTCACCTGATCGACCGGTTTTTATCCGAGAAACCCTTATCGGGATTAACTCTCACGGTTTCCGGCGATCAGGGAATTGGATGACCTCCCCCGTGCTACGTGGCACCGCGGCGCTGCGACCGGCCTTAATATGGTGTGGTCGCGGCGTGGGGCATTCGGCCACCGCGATTGAGGCGCATTTCCCCCCACACACGCAAGTATCGACGGGGCAGGCAGAGGGAATAAGCATTGTGATGGAGGAGCATCATTAGAAAACACGCAGCGCATCTGAACTGCAATAATAGCGAAGGCGCACGGTGCGTGAGAAAGGGATTGAGTGGAATTTGCGCCGTGCAGGTCGCTCATTGATTAGCGGAACAAAGGCACCGCGGAGCCGCCTGGCCCGGGCGAGGGGGGCGCGTGCCATTGTTTGGAGTTTACGCCGCGCGGACAGAGGATTAATTAGCATAGCGAAGGCGCACGGTGCGTGGGAAGGGGGTAGGGGCCCGAGTCCGGGAATCAGGATAAATGGGGAGCGCAAAGGGGAAATCGCTCTCTTACTCCAGCGCCAGGCGACCAGACGCAGCTCCAGCCAGCGACCCGGACGTCCGTGCGACGCACCGAGGTACGCTGTTAGCACAAGGATCAGCGGACCGCCGTGGACACTTAACAGTGAGTAAGAAGGTGAATTAGAATCATAGCAGATACATCGGGAATAGGTATAGAGGTATCAGCGTAGGCCAGCCTCGTCGACTCACTGATTTAACACCAGTCCCAGGTAGCAGACAATAAATCATTAATAACTGATCGTGGCCTCGTGTGATCTCGTGTTATAAGTGTGAACGCGTGTGGTACTGTGTATGCGTAAGCTCGCGGCGTGCGTAATCGGCGTACACCAGGTGCGCGATCATAACGTGAGCGGCCAGCGGGCGGCGAGCGCGGCGCAAGAGTGGGTATCGCGTGTGGAGCTGTATGTGTGTGCGCGCGCACGTTCACGATGTGTATAATACAGGTGCGCGATCCTAACGTGAGTGGTCAGGGTTGAGTGAGTGCCGCGCAGAGCTGTGTGTGGGTGTGCGCGTACGTAATTAACCATGCCTACTACGCGGACCCGCGGGGGAGGGGAATCCTCGAGCGACGGCTCTCACCCCATGGGTGAAGAACCCAGCAGCGGTTCGCCTAGCAGCGAGGGGGCGAGTAATGAGGTTAACCCGGCCGTTAGGGGTACCGAGGGAGGGATCTCGGGGGCCAGCGACCCTCACATGTACTTATTTAAATGCTCATAGATCAGTGATATGAACTGTTACGGTTCAACAAAAAAGGGAACATTGATAAACTCATGAATAAGAAGAAATATTGGACGTGAGCATTTATAACTGTAAACTCAGGAGTTGTATAGTAAATAAAATATTAAATAAAGTAACAATAGAAAAACATTTTCACTGACCTTCAGCCCTGAATCCCCTGATGCTGGCTTGCTTGTCGGAAGGGTCGCAATGAGTCACAACAACAATCGCCATTCACCACGGAGTGGCGGTGACGTCACCACGACGCTTGTGCCAGGCCAAGTGCACCTTGAGGCCACGTGAAGTGTCGAACGCCCGCTGGCAGGTCAAGGGGCAGACCCAGCAGGTGCCACAGGTCGACTGACCGAGATGACCGAGATGAGTGGCAGATGCACCACCTGTGCCCCCTACTGTGCCAACTTGCTGTGCTTTAGCCACCCGGCGCTCCGCTCGTTGTTGTGAGCGTCGCTCCTCCGCCCTCCGTTGTTGTTGGAGGGCGACTGCCTCCAACTGCCCAGTAGCCTCATGGTGCACCTAGCCTAGCACTGCCCAGCAGTAGCGTCCTTCACGAGCCTCCTCTACAGAGTCCGATCTTGACACCGCTGGACAGACCAGGTAGCGCTGGCGAGATGTTATCTCTCTCGCCTGGTATGCAGGAGGTTGTGGATTCTATCCCGACCCCTGTATATTTGGAGTTTGCATGTTCTCACCGTGGTCGCGTGGGTTTTTCTACGGGTCCTCTGGTTTTTCCCTCCACATTTAGAAACATGCGTTTAGAATATTTGGCTGCTATAGATTTTCACACGATAAGCCACTCCTGCATGTCAGACGAAAGTTAGCCCCTCGTCACCGTTGCGCCTCCACGTGTGAGGCCGTGAGCGGTTGCGACCCAACATCAACTTGGGGACGGAGTTCTCTCACAAGTACTGGAGTCGTTTCCCATTCCGGATTTTGTAATTGGGGGGGGGGGGGGATGAAAAAAAGCACAGCAAACTATTAAGAGGCGACGTGCGGAGGGATTTATTATTTAATTTGCACCAAAACTTAAGCCAAGCCCGTAAATTCCCCACATTTCATCTTTCCCAATTATTGACGTGGTATTCTCCAGAGATTGTTATGAACAGATGCAGCACAGTTAAGTGTTTTGTTCCAAATGTCTCGGACTAAACGGAAATTAGTCTCTCACTAAAGTTCTATTTTCTTTCGAAAGGCAGCGGACGTTTGCCTCGGCTTACAGGGGCATCCTTGCGGGTTAGAGGCAATGAATTGAAATTAGCCAAATAAAAAAATTATGCATTTCTATAAGGAAACCAGAACTTATTTGAAATTAAGGGCCTGGTTTGTGTTGGTGCAAACAGTTCCCATACCTCTCATTGACAGGTGTTGTTATTTTATCATTAAAAAAATCATCAGGAAATGATCTTTCGCCAACAGATTAATACGTCTAAGGTGACTTGTTTTATATTTGAATTTAGTGTACCGTCTCCATGCCAACTCGACTCATCGGATGACAGCGATGCACGAGAACAAGAAGAATAACAAGGACACGTGTATACAACTTAATATCACAACGTACAGGATATTAAAACACAGAGTACAATGTTTTATTTGTCACTCTCAGTGTGGTCAGACTTCTCACAACGGGGGGCTAATGCAGGCTGAGCTAAACTGGGAACAAATGGCTGTAAACAAATGAACATTAACATTTGCAGCAAAGCCAGCGGACGGCACGGTGTACAGCAAGCATTCACCCCTGCTTGTTGCAGACCCATGTAACGCTAAACAGGTGCTCTCACAATTCTCAAAATAAAGCAGAGATCTGGTAAACATTGATTCTTGATAAAGGTCGGTCACACGCAAACACTAAAGCACACGGCACCTATTCAAGCATGCATACAATTCACTGCTCATGAAGCATTGCGGCACAGTCATTCCAACACGTTTTTATCTGCAATGTAATTTTTTTCTTTTAACATTTTTTTTTCAAACGGTACTACATCTCTCCTGTCACTACATGCAACAAGACTGGGATCTCCGAAACGGTACTGAGACTACAGTAGGTAGGTGGTAATGTGGCTTGGGTTGCTGCAGCTGACAGGACACCGTGCCCCGAGCCCTGGCAGACGGACGCTGCTGGAACAGCCACATGCTGCCACCACGTGGGTTAATGCTGTGGGGTTTTAACTGCAATCGCTGCAAAGCCGCCCCGCTAGGCATGAAGCAAAGCCCACCTGCCGTACTTCAAACACAATACTCAGAGGCTCAAGTATTTCCACTAATAACTACACTAAATGGATAAATTACACATACAGGATCACTACAGTATATGAAATGTTCACTAGTGACTAAAATACACAGCTTTGTCTTAATAAACACCAAAACGCACCCCCCCCCTCTCCCAGATCTAGAGAAATTCCCATATTCTACAAGAAGTGGCCCAAGGAACAACACAATCTAAATACATTGAATGGGATTGTGTAGTTGTATTAATAGGCGCTACGGACGTAGACGATGAGCACTGAGGTAGGATATGGGAAAGGCCCCATCGCGATCTGGGAGGGCTGAATACAATTACCATCATTCAAGCTAACGCCAGCTAGGAGGGCTCCATCATCCCAACAGGATACCTGAAGCTGCGTAAGTGAGAAGGCCTTGCGCCCATTCATGTCTGGCGGATCCGTATTGTCTCGCGCTTTTCGTGAAAACGTCCATCCGCGCCATCATCACTCGCCGAGCCTCGTGGAATATGGCACGCCGACGAGTCCGACGCAGTCACAGCTTGTCAAGTAACGAGCAATCGGAGACACTGCAGCAAGACGCAGTGCTGTTTTTTCAGATACTGGTACAAGCCGCGCCCACAGACCTCGAGATACAGTGAAACACAGGAGCACCGCTTCCCATGGTTCCTTTAATCCAGTAGTTGTGCGTTGACAAGAGGTCGTTGACGGGAAAGTTGTATGATTTCAAGGGGCTGCTGCCTCTTGTTGCTGCGGCACGTCGGGCCGTCAAGGCCCCCACAGCGACTGCGTCTTCATGTTGACGTCGGACAGGCAGACGTCCTGGTCGCTCAATATCTCGCTCATGCTGAAGTCCGAGAGGCACACGGGCTCCTGGGCCGCCAGGTCCCTGAGCCCCACGTCCTGCAGACAGCCGTGCGGGCCCGGCCCGGGTAGCTCCCCCATCGAGAAGTCGGGCAAGCAGCGGCGACCCATCATGGCCGCCGGGAAGAAGCCTCCGTCGGGCCCCAACAGGTCGCTCATGTCGACGCGTTCGGTGCGCGCGATTCCCGCGCTCGTGACGCACACGCGCTCCACGCTGGCAATCTCGCCCAGACCGGCGCCGCCCACCGCGCCCGGCACGCGCACGCGCTCGACTCCCGTCACCTCCCCCACACGCACGCGCTCGACTGCCGTCACCTCCCCTGCCTCCCCCACGCACACGCGCTCGATGCTGGCGATCTCGCTCAGCCCGTCTGCCAGGCAGAGCTCTGTACCGCCCCCGCGGCGCGTGGTGTGCAGCAGATCGGGGTAGAACGGCCCGCGGCGCGCGCTCACGATCTGCTGCAGGTGGTGGTTGTGGTGCTGCTCCAGTGTGAGAGGCTCCGGCAGGCACGCGCCCTCCTCCTCCTCTTCCTCCACGCCGCTGCCGCAGAGGTCCTGCGCCGTGCAGCCTGCACGCTTGGCGCTCGTGATCTCCACAATGCGCATGCCCGTGAGGGAGAGCGGGCCCCCACGTGACAGGCAGCCCCGGCCCTCCCCCAGCATCGCGTCCCGCAGGCAGTCCGCTCGTGCCCCCACGTCGCCCATGTCCGACAGGCACTCCGCTTCCTCGTCCGCCGCCGCCATGTCCTGCAGACACACGTCGCTCGAGATGTCCATGTCGGAGAAGCCCGCGGGAATGGAGACGTCCGGAAAGCCCAGGTAGGGCTGTGCCTCCTCAACAGGGGAGGGTCGTTTGGCCGCACGTGCCGCCCTCATCTCGCCCTTGCCCCGTACCGCCTTAGCCCCGGGAGGAAGGCGAGAGCCCGGGGGGTATTGCTTCTGGCCGACGCAATCTTTTTCCGCTGCCGTCGTGGTCTCGGTCGAGACGGAGTTCCGGTGGCGCCGTTTCTCCGGCGTGGCGCTGGGTGGCTCCTCCGGTGGAGGAGCGGCGGGGGCCGCCGTGACCTTGTCGTGTTCGTGCTCGGCAAAGCAGCGGTGTTGTCCGTCAGAGCTGGGCCTCAGGGCCCCCAAACTATGCTGCTTGCAGAATGAACTGGGGCAGATCTGGCAGAACGCCACCGCCGTCTTCTCACACACATCGCACACGTGCCACGGGCACTCCCACTTGCCTGTACACAGACATATACACACACAGCACAAACATACACGGAGCATGCAGACCCACAGAGTTCAAACACACAAGGCACACACAAACAGTAATTCGCTTAGGGTTCATGGACTCCTTGTCTGAAAGTCTTAGTTTGGAATCAGTCCATTTCGGTGTCTGATTTGCAGACATGCAGGATTAGCACTTCCTTCCAAAATTGTAGCGATGATCCTTACTGTCCTAAATTTTTTTATCAGACTTGGAACTTAACAGAGACACTTCGCCTCCAAGACTGGTGGATCTTGTGGCTCGAAGACAAGTTTAATCTTTCTTAGTGTAACATGTTCATGTTGCTCAAACATGCATGGTGTGATACTCATCTCCACGTTACAGCCCTCAGCGATTGTTGACAATTCCCCATTCTTATGGCTAGGACAAGTCTATTCAAAGATTAACCACTGCTGACTTTGCACAAGGTAGTACTACTAATTTTATCGACCCTGGAGTGATGAGGGATGAATCGATCCTCGCCCGGGATTTAAACTTGTCAGTCGTGCTGAACGTAATGCCCGCAAGTGCAGTGGACGTGCAGTTGGCGCTGGATGACGCCACCTGCTGACGGCGAGGGAGGTCATGCGAGTATTTAGAACCCAGCCAGCACTGGTCAAAGGCCCCTAGGTTGATTGACGTTAATATGATTTCACTTTCTTGGTGGCAAAACACAAACAGCCCGAGACACTGAATTCGCACAAATGGCATGCAGTAATTCTGAGTAGTGTGGAACGGTCTGCAAAGCATTAGTGGAGAGCTCCTGCCTATAAAATATCACAAAACCCAGCAGCGATCGTTTAGAGATCACACACTGGTTGATGACACTCAAAACCGATGCTCACTGAAACAAATTCTGTGAAAAAAACATTGGCACACAAGGCCAACAGGCTGATGGACCTGAATGATTTATTTTATTCTTGGGAGGATGAAGCAGACTCTCGTTTGGCTGGATTGTTTACTGCTGCACTACCACCACTACCACCAGGAAGGTACACCGCGAGACCGCCAAGTGGGAATGTGGCGTCTCCTTCACCCGAGCGCCGGCATCGGGTGGCGTGCGGCAGTGGCAGCATCCTGGGGGCCCACTTACCCTCGGGCAGCGTGCCGAGGTTGAGGCACGCCAGGTGGAAGGTTTTGGTGCAGTTGCGGTGGTCGCACATGACGAGCTCGCCTCCGTCCTTGCAGCGGAAGCATTCGCTGTCATGCACCTTGTCCGCTCTCACTTTGCGCTTGCGATACTTTCGCTTGGGCTTCTTGTCCACAACCGCCGACTGTGCCCGCACACGAACACACACTGTCGCGCTCGTGCACAGACGCCGGTGTGTGTGCACATGTCACTCGGAGCAGACGTCCGTCGCCCCCAGACCACGAGGCAAAAGCGCGACCCCCAGGCGAGACCGGCGCGCTGCGCACAGCGCCGCCATTACCTTGGGCCGCACGCCCAGGAAGCCGCTGCAGTTGGGGGCGCCGCACATGCACACAGTCTTCTCGTTGCCCAGGCAGTCCAGGTTGTAGTTGAACGTCAGCTCCGTGCCTGTACGTGCCCGCCAGTAGGGTTTATCATTGCATTAACGGCGCAGCCTTTGCGCACAACACAACTCCAAAATCCACACTCACATGGGACGCAAGGTACGACAAACGAAGCAATGTGGAGGCAAGACGACAAGACTCATACTGGGTTACAGAGGGCTGCTCGTGCTATAAC
Organism: Lampetra planeri; assembly: GCF_965212315.1. Lineage (NCBI taxonomy): Eukaryota > Metazoa > Chordata > Hyperoartia > Petromyzontiformes > Petromyzontidae > Lampetra > Lampetra planeri. The sequence continues at coordinate 14,330,085 of NC_136110.1, forward strand.
TACACAAAGTTTCAATATCGTATTCGAATTGTAAATTACATGGGTGATCATAAACGTTCCCTTGCCTCAGTAATTTACTCCAGACTGAGACGCTCACAAGTGCAGCACACACCGCACACTCGCCGTGTAAATTATCAAGGCTATAAAGGTGATGAGGACCCTGGATGGGGGCTGTATATACATGCTCCCACACGTGTTCTTGTGTGTGCGAGTGTATGCAGAAGTGAGAAACAGTGATGTAGTGGTTAGCTCACGGTGCTACGAACCTAGATACAATTCCCGGACACAGCTAACGTCTGTGGCAATTGATATCTGGTTGACTCAGCCTTAAATGAGTATTTGGTGCTGTGTGTAAACATCGCCACTGTGTAGACAAAGGCAGTCGGGCATGGTGTTGGCCATCCAACCCCTGGTGTGCCGTGCCAGCCTTCAAAAGGTCCTTGCTAACAACACTTGCCCCAACAGTCTGTTAAGTCTATACGGGGGCTCTTTGTCACCCAATATGCATATGAAAAGTGAAGTTTCAGTTTTCTGGTATCACAATTTGTTACTTTAGGTTTAAAAGTCACCGGATGAGCATGTCATTATACTCTCTTCAGGGTTACATGCCAATCAGGATCCCCTCTTCTTCTCTGCATCTACGGTTATACTATGACGAGACACAGCAAATGTAATTCATTTTTCAACTCTGTTGACCAACCAGTAAATATTTAGGAATTATCTTTAAACTCAGTGACTTCGGTTTAACAGCAAACAAATAAAACCAAAAGGCTTGACCTTGAAAATAACAAACTTGAATATTGAGTGGTACCCTCGTGAGCATGCAGGGGCCTTACCGCATGGGATATCACTGACAGCGAAGAGCCCCACGCGGGTATCCCCATTCACTGTCCACTTCTGCGTCTCGCAGTTGGGCTGGCAGCTGTGGTTCATGAAGCGGGAGAAGTTCCCCTTGGGCCCCGCGTCGATGATTCGGTCCTGAGCTCATGGCGCAATCCGGGAGCAGCAGCGGCAGCAGCGGCAACATCACCACCCACACGCCCAGCGCTCAGTGAGCAAACTGATTCAAATGTGCCCAGCACCTAGCACTCACTCATTTAGCCAGGCAATCGGATACTTGTTACAAATCTAGTGTAAAGTCAAACGCATTTGATAAAAAAAAAAGTATTTGATTAAAAAAATCAAAACATGTTAACATCCTAATGTAAAAATTTCAGTTTATATTTCATTAATAGGTGTTGCTATTGAAATTAGACTAAGTTTTGGCTGGATCTTAAATCGGGCCAAACAGGCCGGTTACTGATAATTGACCGATGGCCACCCAAAACCCCAGACACCAAGGGATGCCCAGCGGCTCCCTCCTCGTGAGTTCGTGGCACCATACCGGTACTACGGTGCCAGAAGACCCACACATGGCTCTGCACTCATCGACTGCTCCTACTTGACATCCGCAGCCTCATGACGCACATTTACTTTTGATGCACAAACTAATTGTGCATTCACGCACGTGGCCTGCGAGCATGGGGGCAGCTGCTCGCCGCTCACCTTGTCAATGGTGAGCATGTAGAAGTTGGTGAGGTGGTGTTCGTGCGCATGCTTGATGCGAGCGCGGCACTCCTCCTCGTCAATCAGCTCCCCCACGTACTCGTTCACAAACTCCCCCTGCCGTCGGCATCACGCAGAGCACAGCAGGGGCACGCTGGTTAGCCGGAGCCATGCCACATCAATACGGCTGCACTCACCTCCTCACGACCCCGCCCACCTCGCTCACAATCCTGTCCACCTCCTCCTCGTGACCTCCATCATTACCTTACTCACCTACCTCCTCGCAGCTACACACACTTCCTCACTCACGGACACGCTCATTTCATCCTGCGCTTCCTCACCCACGGCCACGTGAACTTCTCATTGACACCCATCCTTCCCCCTCTGCGATCTCTGCCCAGCCCCCATGCTCACATGCACGCCGCGTGGCTCCACATGCCTTTTTGATGTTGGCCTTGGCTCGCAGGCCCCAGCCCTTATTTTCGCTGCGGAAGATCTCGGCGTCGGGGTAGATGCGCTTGTTGAAGCACTGGTTGTGGCAGCGGTGGCCCGCGGGGCACACCGTCGGGTGGCACTCGTACAGAAGCATGCGGTTGAGGCACTCCGAGTCGAGGCCGCAGGGTGACTCGTCCGCGGGCTTGCAGTTGCAGCGCGGGATCTCGGACAGGTCGGCTGTATAGATCTGGACGCGACCTACCGGTTTGTTCACCTGTGGCACACGCAGCAGCACACGCTAGCATACATGGGGTACACGCTCCCTACACACGCGCACATCACGCTCGTATACGCAATTTGCTCGGGTGTATTTGTGTGGTAGGGTGTGTGCATGTGCGGTACATGTTGTTTGCGGTGTGTATATGGGCGAGTGTAGGGTACGGTGTGTATATGCGTGTGTAGGGTGTGGTGCACGAGTGGTGTTCGTGGGGTAGTATGTGTGTAGGGTGCGGTGTGTGGCATCTGCGCACCTTAACATGCTTGTAGGGTGGAGGCTTGCGCTGGCTGCGCTCATTCTCCTGTGCCTCCTTCTGCGCCTTCACCATCTTCAAGTCCTGGAAGCGGCTGGCTGCCTCCTGAAGGGCTGCACACCACGGCATCACCAACATCACCATCGCCACCACCAAACCACAACACACCAACATCAGCACCAGACAACATCGTCACAATATAACACTACACGAGATCACATGACCTATTATCATACCATCACCGCTCCACACTGCTGCCATAAGGGCACAGCAATGGGATCATCAAAGCAGCCATATAAATCCTGCAGTTGCTGCCAAGTCAATCCCCAACTCCAAGTTCTGCTCCGAGTCTCCAGCTGTCTGGCTTTCGGGCCACCCAATTGGTCACCGACCTCTGGGTGCCATGCCAATGGCCATCCCTGTATCCCACCCTCCTCCACGCTGCACTCGTGCTCAACCCATCACGACCGCCTCTTCCCGCTCACATATTTGCTCTCCTGCGACATTATATATCAAACCTCTAAGTTACTTATTCTTGGTTGAAGCCCCAAGGCATCTTAGATCACGCTACCGTGGGCACCACGGTAGATGTTAACTACCTTGCCTGGTATACAGGAGGTTGTGGGTTCGATCCCGACCTTGACGCCTGTGTATTTGGAGTTTGCATGCTCTCTCTGTGGTCAAGTAGATTTTTCTCCAGGTCCTCCAGTTTTTCCTTCCACATTTATAAATCAACATGCGTTTAGAGAATTTGGCTGTCATAAATTTCCCCATGATAAGCCACTTCGTTGACGTATCATTTGAGGCCAGGTCACTTCTGAAAAAGAGCTGCATTGCTCGGTGGGCCTTGCCTAGTAAAATCAAAAGTTAGTTAAATATTCAACTGCATTAATAGGCCAAAAGCTTATATTCTAGTCCGTGTCATGGTATTGTAGAGCCAGACTTACCAAAAAGACGGCTACGTGTCAGAGACGGCAAACATCCTTACTCCACCTCCGTGAAAGAAATACGCAGAGGCACTCCCAGGGAGCCAAAGCACACAAGCAATGACCTGATCTTCCCAGCGCAGGCACTCGGCCCTCACAGGCACCCGTGTCAGGCGAGCTTGGGCCTAGGGTGGCCCACACCGAGCTAGGAAAGTGGTGCCCAAGAACAGCAGCAGAGCCCAACCCGTCCCACAGATCACATCTCCACGAACCCTGCTTGAAGATTCGGTTGATGCCCTTGGTCCTGTTGGCCGTGCTGCCCTTGTCTCCCTCCAGGTAGGGGAAAACGCGTGCCTGGTACGTCCAGAAGAAGTCATGCGAGCCGAAGAAGCGCACGGGGAACTCGCCCAGGGAGTGCCGCAGGGTCAGAATGTTGGTGGGCAGAGAGCGCGGGTTGCACACCTCCGCTGGCCACCACCTGCATTACACAGTGGCATTGATCCTTTCTTAGTTTGGCACAAGACCGCCACCACCGGCAAGGTGCGATTGGCATTACGCGCCCGGCACGACGCAACCGGCGCAGCGCGGCGCAGCGCGACGCAGCACGGCATAATAATCATAACACACAATAAGCATAACACACAATACACATAACACACAATAAGCAATGCACAAAAGCCTCAAGAGCACAACGAGCACAGCACCTGAAGAGATATGCAATTATATGTGGTGTAAGGTAATGTATATTATAGCACACAACAACACGGCTTATAGCACACTTACTGGCCTCTATGGTAGAGTTTATAAACAACATAATTGGGACGAGAGTAGAATCTAAAATCTGAATAATCGAAGCCTCTGTCCCTGGCAACCTCAAAAATGCCTCTCACAATCGGCGACTAAGAAAGAGCACGAGCCGGCCATCCCCTCCCACAGTCCGCATGCCGAGGGCAGCGAGGCCACGCACAGAGCCAGGGCACCACAGGGCACACGCATGCACTCGTAAAGCAGTTTAAAGGATCTTGACATTGCTTCACAGCATATTCTTGAGCCTCATTCTCATGTTGTGGTTGTACATGTGGAGACAGGAAAGTGACACAGGAATGTGACCACAACCACACATCACTTTTTAGCCCTCGTGTGAGCAGGCCTGGTGTCTCTCTTCCAGCTAACAACACCATTCTCATCTCCAATTTACATAAACCTCCACAATACCACACACACACACACCTCTTCACATGTCACAAAAAGTCCCCTGAATACATCCACAAAAACAAAAATTATTTAAAACTATAAACTTATTTTACCGGATAAAGCCCACTGAGCTATATAGCTCTATTTCAGAAGCAACCTTGCCACAAATGATAGCTCAACAAAGTGGCTTATAATGTGGACATTTATAGCAGCTAAATACTCTACACGCATGTTTCTAAATTATGGAGGAAAAAAACAGCGTTCCGGGTGAAAAATCCACGTGACCACGGGGAAAACACACAAATTCCAAATAGACAGGTGTCGGAATTGAACCCGTGACCTCCTGTATACCAGGCGAGGTCGTTAACATCTCGCCACCAGAGACCCTCACGCTGAACACGTGGCACTAAACCACACATCTCATCACACGCTCACAGACCTGTAGCTGCCCACTTTGACCCAGACGACATCGCGGTAGTGAGGCCGTCGCCCGGCCTTGCAGTCGTTGCAGTACCAGCTGCCCTCCGGCATGTCCATGCAGAGGCACTCGGGGTGGAAGGCGGCAGGACACGCCTCACAGCACAGCAGCTTCCCTCCTGCGGCAGCGCACGGGAGCATCAGACACGGTACATCCTATGCACCCGGCCTCATCACCAACAATCACTCCCAGGGTTCGTGCTGACACTACCTTCTCAATCAAGGCCTGTCAAACCTTTATCAGAACCTCCGTTTACAGCAGCTAAAACACATACTCTTTGGTTATTTTGGTAAAGTCAGGTAGGTGAAATATTTTTTTTAAATCACAACGTTTCGATTGCAACACAAGCAATCATCATCATGTGTGACAACCACAGCAGGAATTTTTTTACTGAAGTGGGAGAGATACCGGAGTTAAGGAGTTTATAGAAGTCAGAGAGGGCATCTCTCCCACTCAGTAAAAATGTTCTTGCTGTGGTTGTCACACCTGATGATGATTGCTTGTGTTGCAATCGAAACGTCGTGATTACATTTTTATTTTTTTATTTTTTCAAGTACGTGACTTTACCGAAAGAACCAGAGTATGGATCCTTGCAGTCACGAAAACTTCAAATGTAGAATAAAACACATACGTTGAGCATTTTCATCAATAAACATCAGTTTCATTGTTCATTTTAAAAGTGGAACTTGCACGTGTCATTTTCTAATCTCGTTCTGTCTCACACCATGCATCAAAATGGGCCCACACGATCATACAAAATAGATTCCTCCATTTAATTTTGAAATATGACGAGTAAATCAAGAATCCACTCCCGCGGCATTCAATTGCCCATCACTCCCTGGCTACATGTGTAAATCGGCCGCAAGACAACGTGTTGACTGCCCACTGTTACCGTGCTTCCAAGACAGTTTTTTTATTATTTGAAAAGCATCATTATGCCAAGTTATTTGGAAAATATACAGGAAGGCTAAAAATGTACATGTCCTTATTATTACTTAAGTTCAGAAGTACCCCAGCGAGCTGTTTTCCACATTTAGCCTGCCCGATGCCGGATAAACAATACAATAATTCGGCAGCGCCTCCTGCGCCGACTGAAGCCCACGACGTGCACTGTGCATCACGTCACGTCATGGCGAGTGGCTTCCCGCGGGGTTATCTCGCTCGACCGCCCCGTCTCTCGCTTCATCTCCTCTCTTTTAGTCTCATTCACTCTGGTTTTGTCCTCCTTGCGTTATTTTCCTCCGTTTGTGTGTCCTTTGTTCTGCTGCTCGGAGGGCATCGACTCTCAATAGTGAGGCAGTGCGGCAAACATGGCGTTTACAGCAGTAATTTTTTTTTGTATTATACACGTATTTAATAGTCTTTGGGAAAATGTTATTGTATCATATTCTCGTTGCATTTGCAGCCAGCCAGACTTTTTGGCGAGCCGGAGCGGGGTTCACTTCTAATAGTGCCGCTGCCGGGGTTTTGCTGTGAATGCATAAATTAATTAGCTTGCAGTGATTTAATCCAAAAGCAAACGTAAAGATAAACAATTCCGTATTAGGAAACGGGGAGTGATTCTGATTATATGAATGCACTCGACTTGAATAAGCCTCGTAATTTCTCCTCGTTCTTTTTGGAAATTCAGTGTTTAAAATTAGAAAAATAAATCCAACTTTAATTAAATCGCAGAGTTTTATAATAACAATTAGGGATGCTACCCTGCCATTGACAGAAAAGCAAACACTCTGGCTCCAAGATGAGTTGCCCAGACTGAATCTGGCTGGGTGGCGCAGCAGCTAGAGGACTTGACAAGCTGCACAAGGAAGTCAAGTCCGCTCATCGCTCTCGGGTCCCTCAGATATATAAGTACCAATTTTTGAGAAGACATCAGTGCTCAATGAATGGAATAATCTCCAACAGGGATGTGGAGTTGCCATCTCTGACTCCAGGGTGGTAATGATTAAGATTGCCTATCCATAGGACCCTTTATGCTCATATCAAGTTGATGAAAATAGTCGGCTTTACCCTTCCCGGTAAGAATAAAAGGTGTTAAGATGTCTAAACGCCAAATAGACACCCATCACAAGGCAACAAAAGTCTGCATTACCACACATGCTAGTGGTAAAATATGCAAACAAACATGCTTTGATAATTATATGTAATGTCTTTAGAAATCGATTGGCCTACACCAGACAGCCTCCCTTGTGGCCTTGTCTCACCAGTGTCAGACCAAAGAATGCCGAAAGGAGAACAGCATCTTCATGATCATCGTCTCATTGCCCGTTTGACGAGCAACAGGACACTTTGACATTGAGCAGACTACAAAACCGCCAAGTTCCCCACCTCTTGAGCAGACGAAGCACCAGCTAACGTTAACATGCGAGTGGTGGTTGCAGCCCTTCTGGGCCGCAAAGTGTTTTGGGCACACGATGCTGTTGGAGGCCAGGATGGTGCTGCCTGCTGCGATGCAGTTGTCCCCAGTGTGGTACGCTACGGGGCACCGTACGCAGCGCATGAGGCGGCCACCTGCGCAAGGAGCATAAGCAACACGCACACGCGCACAAACATTCGTTGCAGGTTACACACACACGTGTGTATGTTTAACTTCTTTCGCATCGTATATAGCCAACCGTGTTAATCGGAGGTGTGGGGTAAGACAACAAACTAAACACAAATCTGTTCTAAAGAAATTAGTTTTAAATCTATATAATTTAAAAGTGCATCACTTCAGTGGCTTCCAAATATCGGAAGAACATTCCAGAAGGCCGTAGAAGTGCATCTGAAAGCGCGCAATGTACACACACACGTTCACAACACATTGTCGTTGCAGTATTGGGCCTACGTTTGAGAAAGAGTATTATAAAATGGTTTTGACTCTTGGGAACCATGAATAAGAATGCACAACTGGATGTAAGTTTGCAACGTGGTTTAAATTTTACATCTGTTGTGATGGACATGTTTATGCTATACCATAGCATGCGGTGTGTAATGGTGTGGTGTGTGTGTGTACAATGTGTATGTGCATTGTGTGATGGTATGGTGTGAGGGGGCAGTGTGTGGGTGTGTGAGATGGGATGGTGTTTGCATATGTGCTGGTATTGCGTAGAGAGCGGCTAGCACATTGCGCTACGACACCGGTGATCTGAGTACATTTTCTAATCACGGCCAAAATCCGTGACAAATATTTGACCTGGTCCTGGGCCTCGTCTAGGTTGAATAACCCTTAAATTATTAGTACCTGGTTCCGTATGAACATCAGCACTGGAAACACAAAGGCGGACAGGCGTGGTGCTGGCCACCCACTACCTCTTGTGCCATTCAGATCTTTATTAAGTGCTCACTAACAGCTCTTGCCCCAGCAGCATGTTAAGGCTGCACAGGGGACCCGTGTCTTTGTTTAGTGAGCGATGGCGCAGTGTGGGAAGGCGCGCACCCCTGAATGCGCGCGGGTTGTCGGGCTGTGAAATGTGACAGGCCAGGCACACGTGCAGCGAGCAGCGGAAGCCCTTGCCCTCCAGCACAGTCCCGCTCAGGCGCCGCACGCACTCCACGTGGTAGAACTTCCCGCAGAGCGGCGCGAGGCAGCGCTTCAAGTCGGCGCCCGGCTCCTTGCAGTCGAAGCACGTGTGCACACCTGCACCGCCGCCGTGCAACATGCGCAGGGCACGCCGCTCACCGATACCGCCCGACTCCAATACATTGCGAGCACAGGAACACATTGTGTAAAAAAAAAAGTGTATTTGTAACTTAAATTCTCCAAAATGATGCCGAATTATTATTTTGTGCTTTACATTCATTATATAGTTTTGTGTCCATCTAGGACATATCTAGCATTGGTTTAAGCAAGCCTGGCTCTGCTGATGAGACACCATGTCGAAAGCACCCAGAATCTGGTTGTGTTATACCAACGCTGCTGCAAACATGCACTCCCAAAAGGCTACGTGGTTGATGGGATGTGTGAAAATACTTAAGATTGTTTTTGTTGAGAGGCAAATATAAAAAGGAGGTATGGCTTTTTGTGCGAGCACAAGTCTATACATAATGTTTAAAAACATGCAGTATAGAAAAAAATAAGAAATCCATTTCAGTTCAAAGCCGACGAATGTCATCACCACTGTGGTATGTTGCAGCATACGTGCATCCCGGTGAAAATTTGAAGACCAATCACCTGCGGAGGATCGAGTCCCAAAAATCAAGGTGAGCCACGAGCTTTACCTCCCAAACTTGCCCTACGTGTATCCATGCGTGACATCAGTAACACAGAAGTCAATATTTGGCTACGAGCAGCTGCTCTATGGGATGAATGTCAGTGCTGGGACACAAGATTCAGCGGAACAGGATAGAATTTAACGTGCAAACGAGCACACCGAAGAAGTGGACAAACAAACAAGAGACTACAGAAGAGGTCGAACTGCCGGTACATAGGGGAGATGAGCAAGGCAGCAGACGAGTTCTTATAAGGAAATGCTGGAGGAGCAACATGAGGGAACAGAGGCTGTGCGGGAGAGAGAGCAGTGGCCGCGGGACTGGAGGACGGCAACCCCCACAACCAGAGTAGAGAGCATGGCAGCTTTATTTACAGGGACCAGTTTAGGGATCATTTCAGGTATGGTGGTTACCATAACCGCGGTAGCGAGATGCTAACTACCTCGCCTGGTATACAGGAGGTCGTGAGTTCGATCCCAACTCTGATGCATGGATATATGGAGTTTGCGTGTTCGCCCCGTGGCCGCATAGATTTTCTCCGGGTCCTCCGGTTTTTCCTTCCACATTTAGAAACATGCGTGTGGAGTATTTGGCTGCTGCGAAACATTTCCACATGACAAGCCACTTCTCGTTGGGCTATCTTTGTGGCCAGGTCACTTCTCAAAGAGTTACATAGTTCAGCGGGCCTTACCTGGTAAAATAGAAATAATTAATAGTTTTTAGTTTATAACCGGTCCCTCGATAAAGTATAATCAGAAACATAAGTCTAAAGCAGGGAGAGGTAACTCATGGAGAAGAGCTAGGAGTGATGGCCACAGGGAAGAGAAGGCCTCACCTGACTTGCATTCGCTGCACATGAACTTGCCGGAGGGCATTGTGTCAAGTTCCATGCAGGATAGGTGGAAGGCACTGCAGCATTGGCCCTCGCAGAGTATCAGCTCCCCCGTCTTCTCACAGATCTGGAGACACGATGACATGAGAGAACATTTGCAGCAGCAGAGGGGAATTCTGAACGACGCACGGTGGATATGCCGCTGGTACAGATACAGAATACTGTGATATATTTGGAGACAAATGATGGCACGGTGGGTTAGTGCACCTTGCTACGAGCCTGTATGATTCCCATCCATGTCTAGAGTGATATCTGAACTGGTACTTCACCAACCCTCAATGACGAGGGGGGGGGGGGGGTAAAGTATGGTTAAGAGACCCACACGACTGACAGTGTGGGAATTCTTCATCCACCAGTGAACTGACAAGGTTCTGCATTTAAAATATATACCAATTATTGTGCCCTCCCCTCCCCAAAATACAAAAGTCTATTTTTATACTTTTTGCATTGTGTACAGTCTGGAAGCTGCCCACAAACCACATTTCAAGTTTGTTGCATGTTGGGAAGTATGCTCAACATTTCGAACAGACACACATATTTACAAATTTCCCTTTTATATATATACCCAATGGTGCCATGTAGATGCTAAAAAGTGATGGGCCAAACACAGATCCCTGCAGAACACCACAGAGAACCGGTCTAATTGGTGACTTGCAGCCATCCTTCGTGACAAAGTACCTACGTTTCTTTAAGTAAGAGTGGAACCAGAACAAAGCTATGGCAGAGATCCCCATTGAAACTTCCAGTCACTCAAGGAGAACCCTGTGATCAATGCAGTCAAATGCCTAGCTTAGATCTAGCAGAATGAGGAGACTGAAAAAGCCTTTTCATGCTAACAAAAGATTATCATTGATCTCCCTTACCTGAGCAGTCTCGGTGCTATGCTCTGAACCCCGATTGAAAGCGGTCAATTAGATCATTTGAAGCCAGGTCCTGATGTAAACGAATGACCACAGCTCGTTCCAGAAATTCAGACAAATACGAAAGGTTAGATAGAGTGAAACATTTTTGGTAGCTCAGGATCAAGACCCAGCTCTTTTTAAAGTGAGGCGACTGCAGCCATCTTAAAAATTTCAGGAACTGTGCCGGTTTTGAGCGACCAGTCTTCTGACCGAGGGTGAATGGCCTCAGTATAACTGAATGGTACCGTAACAGCCCCGGACATCTAAGTCATGAGAAATGTAACCTCTAGAGCATTGGTTCCCAATCCGTGCTCCGCAAGGAAATGGGAAGTGGCCATGGAACCATTGGAGATACAACCATTTAGAATTGTTAACTTTATCAAATATTATTGGATCACAGTGGTCCACTAAAAATGACGAAGGTTGCTAGTGACAGTCCGCGGTTCAGATACGTTGGGAACCACTGCTGTGGGGAAGTCACACAAATATAAAATATCACCAGTAAGTGGCCCAATAGCAGCCTCCATCACAGATCAAGCACTACCTGTATAACCCGCCGTGATGATGCAGGCAGCCCAGACATCCACTAAATACTGAGAGACCCACCCTACCCAAGCACTGAGAGCATCATGCTGAAGTCCGAGCCCCCTGTCACTTGGCTCCTGACCCGGCCGGCTCACCTGGCACACGCTCTCCTTCTTGGTGGAGCCCCCGGCCCCGCGCTCAGAGCGCTTGTGAGAAGACACCGTGGCCAGGGACAGATCGGCGCTCTCCTCGTCCTCCGCAGGTCCCTCCACCTGGCCCTCCTCTGACACCTGACCAACCACGACCATTGTAGTTAAACACTCACACGTGTACGTACCCACCTGTGTGCATGTGTGCGAGTGTGGGTATGTGTGTCCACGAGCGTTAGTGTAGTATTTACTGCACTTCGCTAGGGACCCAGTGACCAAAATTTAATTTCCACTTATGGCCAACATCAGTGACAACTATCTGAACTGGTCCTGCGTGAGCTTGTGTACGTATGTACATGTGGGCGTGTGTACCTGTATGAGTTTGCGTGTTTAAGAACGTGCGTGAGTTTGGTTGTGCGTGCGAGAGTCCAATTTAGGTGTTCCGAGCGACACACACACACACGTTTCTGTGTGCTCTAAACTTCACCTCTGACTCCTGAGCAGAGCCAGTATCACCAGACGCCGCCTTCTCTTTCAGCGGCACAGGGCATGATGAGGCCTCGGGCGCCGACGCGCGGTTACGTTTCTTCAGAGGCTTGCACGCATCAGCCAGCTGGCTCACCTCTGAGGGGACACAGAGGGTCCAAGCATCAACACAGCACACATGGAGACACAAACTCAACACTGCACACACATACACAAGACACAAGCACATGTGGTTCCCTTGAGAGAGCTCAGTGACTCACAACACAACGAAAAGGACAAGTACACAAAGCACGTGACACTGCACATTACACACTGCATACATTATACACAGCAACGCGTGCAACATTCTAGAGGGTTATCACAAGAGGAGAGTCTGCATTTCAATGGACGTTGGGTCGAGGAGGGCAGTGCGACGGGATAGCATGGCGCACGAGTGTGGAGCAGCTCTCCAGCAGATCGAGCCTTGTGGCCTCAGCCTGGCCGGCAGAACCGGCTAGGCCCTGCTCCCAGCGCCAAATTCAGCAATGACAAAATAACTTCACCCCACTCTGCCGGGGGACGTACGTATGCATGTTGAATTTCTTTCACACCATACATAGCCAACCACGCTAATCGGGACATGGGGCCATATTGTTGCATGAAGCTTTGTGATTTCATGTTTTGGTCTCCAATGCCAATCTTGGATCAGGCAATGACAATGCACTGAACTGTCCCGAAGAATGGAAGAGCGCCATGTGCTGCCTGTGTACGAGGCGGCAGTTGGGGATCATCCCATGGGCTGGATTCTGCTGTGATCCCAGTGGAATTACAAACCTGCTTCTCAATTCCAGAAGAAAGTTTCGGGTGAAAACAGTGAGAAAACCCAAGCACAAAGGAGGCTCACATGGACATGTGGAAAACAGATGGTTCAGAAGAGTGAAAATAAATGGCCAATGCCCTTCTTCACTGCAGAGTGCCAGATGTAATATTTAGCCTTGTGAGATAGAGGGATATTGTCCAGCATGAAAGGGGGGGGGGGGGTTATTGGCAGGCTACAGATGAGAACACATCCCACCTTTATTGCGTAGTATCAAAGTTCAGCCGTGAATTTGGATCAGAGTGGGCGAGCGGCACAGTGGTTCACTGGGCAGCCAGGCAAGCTGGGTGGGTGGTGTTAGCTGGGCTAAGGGGCCAGGTGCGGCTGGCTGGCTGGCTGGCTAGGGGGTTGGTGGGGTGAGGTTTGTCGTGCTGGCCGCTCCTCCCCGTGCTGTAGTCACCTGAGGGCCCGGTTGGCGGTGCCGGCGTGGAGTAGCTCTCGGGGGACGTGATGTCTTCCGTGCCGGCCGACCTGTTCTTGTCAATGTGTGATGAGGGGTGGTACACGTCCTGACACGCACACATACAGCAACAGTCGCTCGTGTGCATTTAAAGCTCATTTTGCTTCACATTAGACATGTACTCTTCTATTGAAATGCAGAGAAAAGTTGCAGAGTACTATAATAATGATGAATTATCATTGCTATATTAAAATGCACAGTGCGTTGTTACTAGTGGAAATGAACACAAGTCACTTAAAATGTCACTGCAATAACTGTAATGTTGTGCAATCTTTACAAATTGTCATGAATGTTGCACAATTTCATTAATTCAAATTACTGCAGTTGTGCAATTATTTGATGTAAATTAAGATGCGGAGATCCGTCACCATCATCAGCCATGATTCATCGGTTCCGCAGCATGGATGGATGTATGTACACTAAAACTTCGCCCATTGTGGATTTGACCATTTGCACCAAATTTATTGAGGTACAGTTCGCGGATCGCGCCCTTGTGGCTCGACAATTTGCGGTTAATGGCGAGATTCCCGCATGCATCGTAAATGAGTACTGCACTCTACCCAAACTACTCGCGATGATGCTGCCACGGAAGAATACACAGGCCATCACCATCATCATCATTCATAGTAAGTAAAAGTATTTTTAGTTTGTTCTTTTTCAAACTGCATATTTACTGCACTGTCATTAACCTTGCCTTCATTTTCAAGTTTACTTTCACATGTAGTGTGAGTATTTGTTTTTTTATTCTATACATTTACTGTACAAGTTATAATTAACACTATAGGAAATATTAATAATATTTTACATTAAATATACTTCCTGTTTCAGGTTTGGGTATATGTAAGGGAACATAAAACAAAAGGAGAGGATGTTATATTACGAACCGTGAACCAAACCCGATGTTTTCCACGTGATTGAGTTTGTGGATCTGCTGATTGCGGCTATTTTTAAGAACATAACCCCAGCAACAATCAAGCTTTTGGTGTCTTCATTATAACAAAAAACCTGCGCACAGGGGAGTTATATCATTATTTTTGAACCCTGAAAATGTGTTTGGCTGTGTGATGTGGTGGAGGGTTTTTAACGGCTCATATTTGGTCAGATCAAAATTCAACTGCCAACGATAAACAGGCAGTAAAGCGGTATAGAGCTGCCGACGGTTGCGGATGTTTCCATGAGGCTGGTGTCAGCGTGTGGTCACGGGAAACAGCAGCACAGGGTGGCACCACGGCCAGCCAATGGGTTTCTCGGCACGAGTTTAATCAGCCGACTCCACTGCACCTTGAGGTCCTTCTTAGACTTCTTCCTGGGAGACTCCTCAGCAAAATCTCCAGTCGACTCAAGTAACTTCTTGGTGGGTCGCCTTTGACGCTTCGCACTGTCGCCCGAGTCTGTGGCACAAGGTAAATGTTCTAAACGAGCCCTGCGGGAAATTGCTAAGGTTGTCAATGCAAACATTCTCCAATGGGTGGCGACACCGACGGTCAAAAAGACACGGACACAAAGGTTCCTTTTGTAAGGGGTATTAGGAAGGGGTAGACCTGCACTGGGATCATGTGGCACTGCAAGGGATGCCCTCAATACATGGGGCACAACTCAATTCAACCTCATGTAATTTGCTAAGAAAAGCACAGAGATGAATTAACAGTTTTACAAGGGAAACCTGGAAAGCACATGGATTACAGATGCTCACCTGTAAAGCGGCATTTTGAAAAAAGAGCTAGTGGAACACAGATCACCATCGGACCTTTCAACCCACTGGGCTGAAAATCTGGCCACGAGGTGCATGGTGGCCTTTGACACGTGACCTGCCATCGGTGATCACGAGAGCGTCATCCCTCATTTTGGTGCATTTCCTATTGGTACTCCCACTCTATTACAAGTGCTAAATAAACATTACAAGGGAACTCACCAAACAATCCAGTGCAAGACCCTCATTACAAAGAGTATTCTGATGCAATGGAACATTGGGCATAAATTACGATCTTTAAATGTCTTTATTTACACAGGGGCACCTCTCATCATTTAATCGCAGGTAAGGTTTAAACTCGGGATTGAAACTGGTCAACAAAGCCTCCATCACAGCGGGGAGGTCATCGTAGAGATGAGCACGCCAGCTGCAGAACGCAAGCCGTCAAGCCCAAGCCATGGAGCCGCCGCTCGGCATTCGAGACGCCAATTCCAATGCTCCCAGCGACATGAACCCCAGGATCCCACAAATCACTGGAGGTAAAGGATTTCAGCTTCTGGTTAAATCAGCCATCAATGAGAGGAAATTAAGTCTGTCATCAAGGTAGGACCTGCTGTGCATTGGTTCTGGGAGTGAAATGAAGCTGCTCTCTCACTTCCAACTGCATCGGGGCATTGCGAGTAGCACTGGACACAAAGGCCCCCTGCTGTTCTGCTGTTGGGGCTGGATGGGGCATGAGTGGAGGGGGGGTACCTTCGTCCCCAATGGTGGTGGGCTTTGTGGGCGGCCGGTAGCGGTACTTCTGGCGCTCGCTCAGCGTGTCCCACTGCGCACGCAGGATCAGCTCCACTTCCTCTTCACTCGCGTCCGCGTGGTCGCGCATAATCTACGCCCACGGCACGCACGACAGAGTGACCATCGCTGTGTCTACACCGTCGTTAATGCTGCCACACAAAATTAACACAACTGATAGGGCATTTAGTTATCGCGTCTCCACCATCCTTTGACAAGCTGCACGCTCGCACTTGTGTGCGGTGTTACACAAATCATGTAAGATTCATGTCCGAGAGGAAATGAAAGATGATCACAGTTGGTGGATTTTACTTCTGTTCGTAGTTCCTCAGCACAGCTGAAATAATCTCTCCAGACCACCTTGCCGCTGTCACCAGTGATACCTCAATGCCTTCTCTTCCTGAGAAAGTAACTGGTCATGCATGTAACTGGTTTCGCGCAAACCATTTTGGACCCACGTGCTTAACTTTCAACAATCAAACTTCAACCCCAATGTTTGGAAAGCCAAACGGAGTTCACAAGTCACACACATACACCTTACGCAAAAGATCCTTCTTCGATCTTCTCTAATGATTATGGGCCAATAATCCTAAACCGCATCCACCGCACAAACCAGGGCAAATGCGGTTACTTGATGCACAAATAGAAAGTTAAAACCTCTCCTGTGTACAACTGTAGCCACCGAAAACAGACCATGGAACACATAAGGACTCAATGCCCAGCTCACAAATATCAAGGGGGCATCAAAGTAACACTCTGCAATTCCTTCCACAATTATCTGTCTCAATCACCTTAATGGAAAATATGTTGTTGCTCAACTTTATTAGCCATATGAAGGAGAAGACTGGTCATGCTGGGATATCCACTTAAACATTTGTGCATCTGAAGCTCAAGCATTCACACACAAATTAGAATAAAATTAGAAATTATCAATGTCGCAGTGGAATACTGCTCTTAAGTCTAAGTGGAAAATTAACTCTGAAATACAAAACAAAAGCAGCATCATCATCCATCAGTGATTTCATTCAACTTAACCTGGCAATGATATCTCAATTGCTTTGTAATCGTATAAAAATGCGGGGAATGGGGCGCATTGCCTCTGTCAAAAGCAGATGGGCCACACCAGAGTTTAAAGAAGAATGTTTAAGTTTCTCCTTAAACAGAATCTGTGGTGCAGAGCCAGCGTTCTCAGCCAAACAAGAATCTGAGTGGCACAGGTCTGCCTCCTACCTCATCCCATTGCCATACAACTGACCAATAACACTGACCACGTCTCATTTACGATTATGACCCATATTAGTTTTCAAATACCATAATTGATACAATTCTGAATATGATTAAATAGAGAAAGTTAGGACAACACAAACACATTGTGCCTATAAAAAGCAGTCTTTTTAGAGTAAGTAGCACCTGCACTGATGATCTTAATGAGTTACAACGTAGTCCCCTGCACACACGTAGCCTCTGCTCTGTGGAGAAGATGACACGGAAATGTTCATGTCTCCAGCAACAGAAGTGCCCTCGGGATCACGTGACCTTTGCTCGATGCTCCCTTATTGAATAACAGCTGAAATCAAGGAAACTTATTTCGTTGTGAGAAAAAAACATTGAGGAAAAAGAAAAAAAGAGAAAAGCAATCAACCTACACAATGTAATATCCACACCAGTCAGGTTATAGAAAAGAGACAGCCAAGCAAATATATAATGTGTTTTTGGCACACCAAGATTGCTCAGTTTGTTTTTATACAGGACCCCACTTTCCACAATGCGTGATAATATGCAAGTCAACACGTTGTTGATATGCAGAAAATGTGCACATTAAACAATTCCTTACAAAGCCTTCACGTCCGCTTCGTGGTAAGAAAATACATGGCATTGCCAACATTTAATGAGGTCCTACAATGGGAATTAATCAAGGAGTGCGGGCATGGTGAAGCGACCTACAGCTGTCCACACTTCCCGTGTGAAAAGCCCTGACCATGGAAGACAAGGCTCACCATGTGACACAGTACACCAACCCCCGTGATCCTGCGACCCCCGTGACCTGTGCCTTGCCCGATTCAAGCGCCGGGTGCGGTTCCGTCTGTGCTCTCACCTGTGGTCGGTGCTTCTGGCAGAAGTAGTTGTAGCGCGCCAGGGCCATCTCACTCCGCTTGCTGCCCTGGGGGGGAGGGTTGCTTTTCTTCTTCTTGCTCACGGCCGGGTCAGGGGCAGGAGCAGCTGATGAAGCCTCCCCCGTGACCACGCACGCAGCGGAGGCTCCGGTGGCGTCCATGCGTGCGGCTGCCTGCGCCCCATCTCCCTGCTTGGAGCCCTCAGGATGTGCAGCCACCCGCCCTGCGCTCGTCTTTCTGTCCCTCTTGCGAAGCGCCCTTTTGGGCACAGAAGCGCCAGCAGCGCTCTTAACCGAAGCGGGGGCTCTCACGCGCCTCTGTCTCTTCTTGCCGTTACTCATGGCTGCTCCGCCGGCTGCGCTCGACACAATGCCCTCAGTGGCAGCTTCTGTACCTGTACAGCCAGAGCTTACAGGGGCACTACTGGTACCGGGCTGCTTACAGGAACTACCCGCAGCCGACTGACGATTTCTAGATGTCGAGGTGCTTTTGCTGGCCGTCCCTGCAGAAGGACGTGACCTTTGGCGACCAGTAGTCGGCTGTACAACCAACTGCTTGCTGCCTTGGGCTATGATGGTGTCCACAGCAGCAGGTGGCGGCACTTTGGCTGCATCTATTTGGAGCTGTTGCTGCTGCTGACGGAGAGAGGCAGTGGGGCGTGAGGCATCACTGGCTCCCTGGCGCTTCCTGATGCGGGGTCGCGATGCTCCTCCACGTTTGCTCCCTGACTCCGAGTGGTTGTTGGCGGTGTTCGGGAAAAGCTGCTGACTGTTGACCAGCTGCTGAATGTTGGAGATGGACGAGGGGAACATGTGGCTGCTGAAGAAGTTTGGTAACGTTGGTCCAGTGCCGGACCCGGGCGAGTCGCTTGAGCGCGGCGACTGCCGGCCATTTCTCTCTGCTGCGTGGCCACTCTGCCCTCCCTTTTGCTCGGTATTTGCGCGTGCCTGGAGGTCCGGCTTGCCGCAGTTGGCGGGCGGAGCTGGGCTGCTAGTGGGCGCAGTGGCACGTGGGGAGCCCGAGGCCCCGGCACCATCACACGTTGGGCGGCTGTAGGCATCGTGCCGCTCATCGCATGACAGTGGTTGGGCCTTCGCCACCTCCGCCATCCCCTCCTCCCACTGCGCACGCACCTTGGCCGAGAAGTGCTTCGAGAGCTGCGGAGAGGCAAGGGAGCATCACGTGGGGCTTGGCAGTCATGAATAGCACCAGCGGGGCATACGTTAAAGTGGCATCTGTTATGACTGCATCACGTTTGCACATAGACACATGGCTCAGGACCCCCAACAAACACCACAATCAAAGTAAGTGCATTCCTTGCACGTCAATCTGACCATCGGCATGCAATACTGGTAAAAATCAGTATTGGTCACGTAATATTACCTTGGCCATTAATATACTCACTATGGTGTTCTGTGCAATGTTTGTATGATTAGCTACTTTCGTTGAGCTACCATTTGTGGCCAGGTCGCTTCTGAAAAAGAAACTACTAGCTCAGTGGACTTTACCTGGTAAGATAAAACAATTGCTTAGTTTGATTTGTATATATAAAGTTTTTGTTCTACCTTCTCTATATTTTGCACTCCTTTTGTTTTTGTATTGTCTGTTGTTGCAACGTTCTGATCTGCCCCTACTGGACATCTGTGAAAAAGACGTTTATAGGCCATCGTATTCCGCCAGTATACATATCCTGATTCTTGATTCTGTATCTGCTCTTGGTGGTCATCCTAGACCAGGGGTCGGCAACCAAAATAACAAGAAGAGCCATTTCTTTCCAATTCGGTACAAAATTCAGTATTTCACGAGCCGCAATGCATCTGAGTACATACTGTACATACGTACATATCGTCAAGAAGCAGCCCGTAAAGAGCCGCATGCGGCTCCGGAGCCGTAGGTTGCCGACCCCTGTCCTAGACAGTATGCAAATAAAAGACCTGTGCTGGGCATGATGGCACACACCAGAAACCCAACACTGGAGGCAAGCTGGTGAATACCATAGAGAATGTCATGAAAGACTTTTGAGTGTTATCGCCTTTTTGTGTTGGTTTTCACTGCGTTTCCTCCGAGATAAATTATTCCATTAAAATACACAAAAAAGCATAAATTTGCATTGATTTTATCATGTGTGCAGGTGCTAGGTGGATTGTTTGAACCATGAGAGATGGCACAGGCTTAGGAAGACCTTTGTCCAACAGCGAATGAATCACGGCTGTAAACGATTAATAACATACCCTTCCGCGCCTCACAATGCGATGACCTGAAATGGCGCATGACGTGTCATGAGATGTCATGCATAATGACATCTAGGCATGTGACATCATCACCGTGGCCGAAAAGGCTTACATATATTTAATCGGCTAGTTTTTGGCATCCCTTTCATTACGATGGCATGCTATCGGGTAAATTGCTTATAGCAAGACAACTCTACACTAATATTTAATTTATATTTTATCATCTGTACAAGAGTTATTGTGACCCCTCACTCCAGGTCTGAGCTTATGCATCAATGCTGTTGACCTTTGCTGAAAAGTGTAAAAATTATATTTAATGTTACTCATTTTACTATGCTTGATATTAGAATGCTAACCCGTACATACTCACATATTAATGGCAGTTATGGATTTAGTTTGTTTAGTTTATCAACATCCTTAATAATGAAGACTAAACAGACAAAAACAAGGAAATGTAGCTTAAATCATATTCAAAACAGCCATGACTGCAATGTTTTCAAAGTCTGCAAATATTACCTTCAGGTTCAGTTAATCTACTCTTATGCTAAGTATTTTCCAGCAATTCCATCTCATAGACGTGTTTTATAACCTGCTATGGAATTGGCATTAGGCCAAACCGTTAGACATCTACGTTTGGATGTCGTGTGTGCATGCCCACACAATGTTATGACTGCATTAGGTTTGCACACACATGCCAGATAGAGTTGTAGCTTATATTGCTTTGTACATGTGCAGCCCTTGGGCTCTCCGTGCAGGAATGCAGGTAACAACGCCCACCCGTGCAGACCTAATAACCACATCCGTAAATAAATGATCATAAGTAGTTATTGGAGAACACCGCCACCTCAGAACTTACAGAATAACTTACAACCAAGACAACATTACACTTCACATTCATCACAACTGCACACACACCTGCAACTCACCTCTCCCACTAATTGTGTTAACCCATCCCTGTTAACACAATTACTGCCAATTCAGGATTATAATATTGAATGCGAAAACCTGTGTCAAGGTAACAATTACTGCTGTATTAGCAAACTCTGATTATCAATTTTCTCCAGGAAAGTAAATAAATATTTCCTCTAAATCAGGGCTGTTCAAACTCTTCCAACCAGAGACCCCTTTAATGTGACCGAAACATTTGCAACCTAAAATATAAAATACAATTTGGGGTTTCTGGACCCTCTAAATGCACCCGCATTTAAAGAGTCCCGAGTCCATCTCATTACAATTGGACCCCTGAGGATGGTGACCCACATCTTGAGAAATGCTGCACAACACGAGGCCAGTTAGAAAAAATGAACCATGATATTGTCTCTTCTCAACACCATCCTGGCATATTTCTCACTTCTCCCACCAATCACGATGCAAGCAGTGCTGTCGAGCATTAGTAGTTGTGTATGTAGGTAGAACTTCTTTCACACCACGCGTAGTCAACCGTGCCAATCGGAGGTGCAGGGAAGAACAACAAATTTAAACACTAAACAAATGAGTTTTCAATCTAATTTGTGGGTGGCACCCACCACCACTTTGGGGATTGTGGGAAGAACACCAGGCCCCTTTGCGGTGCTCACCTTGGGGCCACTTGCTTCATTGACAGCAGAGCCGCCCCACGGAGCGTCACCCTGCAGCTGCTCGAACTGGTGTTGCCCCTCAAACGGCACGGTGCTCTTGTCGGCCACCCAGGTGCGCTGCACCACACCGCCGCCCAGCAGCACGATGTGGTAGTGGCGCACCGTCGATTTGGCGTATTCTGCAGCAACAGGACGCACCGAGGACAGATGGGCAAGGAGCACCTCCGTGGCGCCCTCCGAGTGGCTCCTATCATCACGAGCAGAGGCTCCCCCCTACTTCTGTGGCTTCCTTCCAACTCTGAAGATCACACCGAGTTTGGTTGCACAGTTCGAGGGCGACACATGCCACAGCCGCAATGACACTTGCAGAGACGCACACAGCCAACGCAGCTCCACTGCAGGCTTGATCAAGTTCTTCATGCGTAAGACAAGACCCCTTTTTGAGGTATAGCAGAGATAAAATAAAATCTCCAATTAATTTATTGTGGTTTAATAATAATTTTATTCTCAAATAATAAGTTGCTATCTTGATTTGAAGCTTTCGTGACTGCAGGAATCCATACTCTTTGGTTCTTTCGGTAAAGTCACGTAGGTATAACACCATGCTTTCCCACCTGATGACGGACGCTTGTGTTGCGCCCGAAACGTCGTTATCTATTTTATTTTATACCTATGTGACTTTACCGAAAGAACCAAAGAGTATAATCAGTTGCTGTTTGTGGTGTTGTTTTTACTATTTTTTTTAGTTGACATCTTTTGTCTTTGCAAACATTTTCAGGCCGTATTTTTACTTCCCTTCTTGTGCTCACCCAGGACTCTCTTGAAAGTATCTCAATGTCTCAGATCACAGGGTTGTATTTTGAAATTACATGGTAGATATTCGGAGTAACATAAAAAAACACAAGCAAACTTAGGTTCCATGCAGCAAGAGGGAAAAGGTCCATAAAGCCATCTAAAGCGCAGAATGACAGGCCACAACAAACATCTCCATCTGCTCACTTTCATTTTTCGATTTAAAGCTTTCGTGACTGCAGGGATTCATCTTCCTGGTTTTTTTCGGTAAAGTCACGTAGAAGGGAAGTAATAAAATAATAAAAATAAAACATAATAAAATGAAACAATTCTCACGACGTTTCGGCCACAACGCAAGCAGCCGTCCTCAGGTGAAGAATGAGACAATCCAAGCTAGGAGCTTACATATAAGCTGGGTTGGGGGTGGGAGAAGAGCGCCTTAACAAAAAGAATGTGCATATCAAGAGGAATTTAGCATATACATGGGAAATGCGCAGGGGGCGGGGGGGCTTCAAAGTCATACCATGCCCACGCACTATGCAGGATCAAGAGCACCAAGGGGGGGTGCAGGGATTAGCATTAACAAAGGAAAGGAATGCCAATGATATGTAGCTGCAGTTACTAAACACCGTAGAAAACTAAAAAAAAATCCGTGATCTGGTACCGTCTGTAAAAGATGTGGTTCCAGACATACAGCACCCTGGTGTCTACAAACTAAGTTGCCTCTGTGGTAGCAGTTACATTGGACAAACCAAACGACATGTCTCGGACCGCATCCGTGAACATAAAGCTGACCTGAAACACGGTAGGACAAACACCTCAGCCGTGGCAGATCACTGTTACAACTCAGTGGGCTCACATGACATTGACTTCTCCAAGACAGAGGTTCTCTGCAAGCCACCTGGCTATCATGAGAGATTCGTTCATGAGGCGATCCACATATACAAACACAGAGACAATTTTAATCGAGAAGATGGATTCTGGCTTAGCAATCATTGGAAGGACGTAATAAACCATTTTGATACACATTAGGGTAGGTAGAATAATACATAGTGTTATGTTGAAATGTGGTTTATTGCAATACAGTATATAATTTAATGTTGGGTTTATCTATGGCAGTATATAGTACGGTATATGATCGGTTGATGTAAGAGAATAAAGTTTAGATGGAAGCATATTATATAACTTTTACGACGTAGAATTGTAATGTATTACTTGCTGTTAGTAACTCAGCTTATTGTAGAGTATAGTAAGTATACTGATGGTGCTATGCAGTTTATATTTTAGTTTTTTGTATGTAGTTTATACTTTAGTTTTCTACGGTGTTGTTTAGTAACTGCAGCTACATATCATTGGCATTCCTTTCCTTTGTTAATGCTAATCCCTGCACCCCCCCTTGGTGCTCTTGATCCTGCATAGTGCGTGGGCATGGTATGACTTTGAAGCCCCCCCGCCCCCTGCGCATTTCCCATGTATATGCTAAATTCCTCTTGATATGCACATTCTTTTTGTTAAGGCGCTCTTCTCCCACCCCCAACCCAGCTTATATGTAAGCTCCTAGCTTGGATTGTCTCATTCTTCACCTGAGGACGGCTGCTTGCGTTGTGGCCGAAACGTCGTGAGAATTGTTTCATTTTATTATGTTTTATTTTTATTATTTTATTACTTCCCTTCTACGTGACTTTACCGAAAAAACCAGGAAGATGCTCACTTTCATGCACACACACTCACTCCCAGCACAACGCGACTCGACTCATTACATTTCGCTCTGCTGAACAAAATAGTTCCGGCGATTCTGTTTGCAAGTGCGAGTTCACTTTTTAAGTCGATGTAAAAAATATATTATGGAAGCTGGTTCGTGAGGATGTTCGTAAGTCAGGTGTTGTATGTCGAGGACTGCCTGTACACAGTTCACCACCAAACACAGCCACCACATCTCTGTAGTGGTGTCGGTTCTCACCTAGTTACTCACCGATGCACTCTAGTCACTCTCTGACCAGCAGTCCATCACCTCCTTATCACTCTCATACTGCTACTGCTGCAATGGTTACGGTTCCTGAGAACTTCCTCCATACGTTGAAGACTTGGTCGACAAAACTGACTTTTGTCGAATCCATACAGAGTTCAACAGCCACACTGCAGGTCACCTTACTTCTATTTCTGCTTATTCACTCGCACTGCTTGACTTTTAAAATTCCGTCCCAGTTTTTTTCCCCCAAGCTCTTGTAACAACCTTGCTCAATCAAAAAAACACGTTGCACTCCTATGACAACTTCAATAGTGATCGTTGTTGGTGGCAATTTGACATTTTGAACCTTTGGGCCTAGGCTCAGCAATTGTGTAAAATAAAATACTCATGTACTGAGGTTCACATAGACTGAGGCAAGGCCTCAGGCGAGTAGCCATAGGCATGCCCCGAGAGCCACGGCCGGGCTGAGCTGCAGAGTACACTGCAGGGGGAGAGAGATAGGGGTACCTTTCACGCGAGTGTGGCTGCCGACGTTTGGGTCAGAGGTCACCACACAGGGCCACCAGGGGTGACCCGCCACCTTGCTCCACACGAGATCCCCTGGAATGTGGCGCATGGGGGCCCGGCACTGTTTGCCACGGCCTACCACACCCTGCACACAGCAGCACAGGCAGTCACAGACACACGCTCCAATCATCCATCAGTAGTATAGAGCACTGTACAAGCAAAGGGAAGACTCTCACAACACAATGAACATTAAACGGCATTCAATATATACTGAAACTCTACTTCAGGATACATTTAACCCAGCAGTGTCTGTTTAAATGTCACATCGTGCATTTTGCCCTTTCTCAGAATACGTGGTTAACCAGTGGCATGATTTAGAGAGGTTGCACACTCCTGCAGGATGCACAGTTTGCATTGTTTAAAGAAATGCTCATTGATCCAGATGACCACCATTTGGATTCAATTAATGTATTCACATTAGTGATGAAGCAATGTGTGTTA
Source organism: Lampetra planeri (assembly GCF_965212315.1). Classification (NCBI taxonomy): domain Eukaryota; kingdom Metazoa; phylum Chordata; class Hyperoartia; order Petromyzontiformes; family Petromyzontidae; genus Lampetra; species Lampetra planeri. Next base: position 14,355,827 of record NC_136110.1, read on the forward strand.
TTTATGTTTTAATTACCCTCAGTTCACCAGAGCAGCACAATTTCAGCATTTCACAAGTTCATTTCCCAGTCTCCTCTGAGAACACAGCTGCTACATGACTCTGCAAGTCGATGGGCAAGAGAATGGGAGACATCTTGGCAGAGTAAAGCCTTCACCCAAGCATGCGCACTGTGGGTGGAGTAAGGATTAGCGATGCTGTAACGCCCACTAGAGGTTGCAGAACAACAGAAGCCTGACAAACGGCACGCTGTGCAGGCATACAAGTCTACACCCTTACAAAAGCGCAGACTCATTGGGGTTCAAATGGCTTACTCACAGCACTGTTAATCAAGCAAGAAACGCATGTATAATCAACTTGGGTGGCAAACTACACACCTTTGGGCAAATGACTGGGAAGTTTGGAATAGAACGTGGCATTACAGGCAATCATGAGGAGGTTGCAATGGGTGGGACAGTGGGACACGTGTACAGGATGGAAAAGTGCAGGTTACAGAGACCGGCAGTTGAATTTAACCCAGGCGTTAGTGACCAAAGCCCAAGGACAGTCACAATGAGACTTTAAGAGCAGACATTGAGGGTCGGGTCTCAACTGTGCAACTGCTATGAATCTAGCAGAGTTGACAGCAAAGGCAAGAGCCGTCACATCCTAAACTTGAATTGATATTTGTAATCAATGTTAATTGTAAATTACTTCTATTAACATTTAATTTAATTATTTTACAGCCGAGACAATTACTTGGGTTACTTGCGAACGCAAAACACGGAAAGAAATCTGGAATGCGGCTCCGCGACCTGCACGATTACATCTTCATGACGGCATGAAGCACGCGCTATATCGCGACACAAAACAATGTCCTGCAGGGGCCACCACATCGCAATAGCCACGATTAAATTATCAGACTCTGCAGGAATGGCTCACATGGATTTTTAGAGGGTGGCATGAGGTACATGCTCATACAAATTACATTACGCGTTCGCTTCTGGTCTTTTATAGGCGGTGACACACCACGCACGCCTCGCATAACACGTGCGGTGCTGCACACACCAGGGGATGTGGCTGTCCTCTGCTGCTGGGGATCGTGAAGCACAGGAACCGTTTATCATTTGCCTTATTTTCACATTTTCCTGGGCGAGTTAAGGTGACCTAACCAAGATTTTAGACTCGCGTAAAAGCAGTTTTTTTCACAGACAGTGATGGCAACTGCATTGGTCCCATCAATTACCAAAGCATAAATCCCCCATGAGACCAGTTGCACTGCCAGAAGAGGCCACAAAAATAGAGACGTCTCTACTGGAAGAGGTAGCATAGTCACATGGTTACCCAGATGCCTCATTTAATGAATAACCAAGGTGAAACATAACCACATCTGTCACGGCGCAGTCGGGGAAGGGGACTCCAACATCCAGACTGGCAGCACATGGGGCTCATGGGGGATGCAAGGAGTGAACAGGCGAGAAGGACAGGAGGGGGGGCCCAGTAGGGAGAGGAGATGGGGCAAGGGAGAGAGCACAAACAGGAGATCAGGGTGAACAATTGGTCAACCCAGAACCCATACAGGTCAAGGTCTGTGACCTCCACACAGGTGCGTAGCAGTCAGGGGACAAGGGATTCTGTAACCCAGTCGAAGCCCTGGGAGGAGTGCAACAGCAGCATGCAGGCCTGCAACAGAGTGAGGCTTCGGACAGCGGGCATGCAGCATGCGCCCTTGACACTCACGTTGGAGGTGCAAGCATCACGGCAACACCATTGACTCGCTACAGGTAAACGTCACGTACATGTATTCATGTATTGGTTCAAAATCATGAGGGTGGCGGTGGCGCTGGGCAACACATAAAGCATCCCACAAGATTTAAGACGACCAATCCTGTGAGCCTTGTCACCAAGTTTGCAAAGTGGTGCAGCAGAAAGGAGAACATTGAAACTAGATTCCACAGGTCCATGAGGGTCGTGCAGTAAGATGGCCAGAACACAGTGCGATATAGACAAGCTTTCAAGAGACTGAGTTACTCATCCAAGGACCTCCAGAAGTATGAGGCTAAGGGTGCCATGGAAGATGTTAAGCGTTGGCTGGATGTAGGATATGGATAGAAATGTATAACAGAACCAACAGACAAAGCCACAAGGGTATCAAATTAGGCTTGCTTAGTTGACTGGATGGGTGCATTAATAGCCCAGTCAAGGGAGTGCATCTCCTCAATTTTCGACATGGTTCGTAATATTTTAAATGCACACAATGCAGTCATTTAGGGCACTTCCAGTGAGGTATGGCAACCCTGCTACTCGGTGTATTTTGATTTCTAAACCTGTAGAGCTCAGTCATTGCCATCTCTCCAGGTGACAATGGGAGGAACTTCATGTCCTGTAATTTTCTTTTTCGTATTTTCTGCCAAGTAGATATTTTAGCGGAAAATGGTTAATGTCCAGACCAATAGCACTTCAGTCAATCTTAATTATATACTTGGGCTGAGCACTTTAAACATTATTATACAGTGCCAAATAGCAGTTACATTTCCACACAGATACCCAACTACAAATAGCGCTACGCTTTTAAATCATTACAGAAGGCTGATAAGAAACACTCAGCGGTGTCAGTGAAAGGTTGAATGTATCTCTCATGGGAAGAGATCAACCTTGGTGGAGACAACATTAAAGGTGTCCTGTTTATGCTGCCCCGAGCAACGGCAAGGATAATGAAAGTTGTCCTGACAAAGCCAGCATGCACGAGATGAGAAACGCACTGTAACTATTGGACTCTTCGGGGTCAGCAACAAAGCCTGAGGCTCACAGAGTCATGCTCAAGTCCCTAATTGGCGCACACTTAAATCACAACTGCAAGGCGCAGCGCTGCACACAGGGTACCGGAAGAAGCCTGGAGTTGAGCAGCGCACGCGTGCAGGCGGGGCTTCCACGGACACAGCACCGCCCCCCAACGCTGCCAACAGTGCAGCTGCTGCTTATGCCCTCGGCCCACTCTATCCCAGAGCACTAATCCCCATATCCATCACGGCGCACACACAGCACTGTGCCGAGTGGGCCCAGGCCAGAGGAAGACTCATATAGTTGAATTGGCCACAACAGCATCACCAGCCTCGTGCACGCACGGGGGAGGCCCGAGAGCCATAGAGCCACACACGCAGCCTGCTTTAAGACAAACATGGTCCCGGCAGGCGACAGCGAGCACGGCGGGTGCGGTGTCCTCGCCTCGTGAGACGCGTTCCCTGTCCGTGCGGTGGTACTCATCACGTGGGCACAGCACCCTCACCAGCCACACAGCAACCATTGCACTCAAACCTGACCGGCTCGCGCTCTCACAGACCAGGACTACACACACCAACGGTGAAGGATAAACAAAACGTTAAATGGGTGTCTGGAAGAATTGCCGTTATCGTTTGGGTATGAGGTATGGCAAGTGTGAGGATGCAGTCGACTAGATTGAGCGGTAGGAAGATGGTTGATCAGCTCCAACCCCTAATCGTCTGCCCCTCACCCCATTGCCTCGCGCCCCCTTTTTAATGTTTGCTTGCTACACTGTACACTTCTGATGTCAGTGCCACCCACCTCCACGTGTACCCTTGTGCCCTGAAGCAGACAACACTGGAGTTTTCAAACAAAAGTTAAACTGCTCCATTTGCACATTGATTTATTTATTTCAGAATTTAGGAAGTAAATGTTTGTCCTGGTCTAGAGTGCATATGTGAATAAAACAGAATGTCGTTTTTGTCACATGTTATGGTACACCTGCTCAAAGTAAACAGCGCTTCATCAACTTAAACTCCAGATGTTAACCCAGTAATTCGGGCTCCACAGCTGCTGTTCGCTGTGCTCACCTTGCGCTTGGGCCCGGGACGTGCTCTGGACCTGGGCCGCAGCGAGGACTCTGGCTGGGGCGAGGACTCGACCTGCAAAGAGGGCCCAGGAGTGGTTGAGGGCCCGGACTGCAACGTAGGAGGCGAATGCAGCGAAGACGCAGGCTCAGGCGAGGGTTCCGATTGGATCCCCGGTTCAGACTGCAGTGAGGCTCCGGGATGATTCGAGGTGTCAGAATTAATCACGGGCATGGGTTGAAGCGTAGAAACGCACTGTCTTGTGGGTCCAGAATGGAGTGAGGGCACAAGATGGGATGTGGGAACGGCTCGTAACGAAGACCCGGATTGGATCGTGGGCTCAGGCTGATGCGAGGGCCCGGTGTGGAGAGAGGGCCCTGGGTGGTGAATGGACCCTGCGTGGTGGACAGGCCCTGCGTGGTGGACAGGCCCCGGGTGGAGCGTAGGCTCGGGATGGCCAATGCGAGGGAGTGGGAGCATGGATTCGGTTTGGAAGAAGGGCATCGGTGGAGATGTGGAAGCAGACTGGAGTGAAGGCCCGGGCGGAAGTGTGGATCCAGCCTGGAGCGTGAACAAGGACTGGAGTGAGGATCTGGGTTGACTGAAGGGTGCATGCTGGAAGAAGGGCGTGTGGTGGAGTGAGGGGCCGGGTTGGAGTAAGTGTCCAGGCTGGCCGTGGGGCGTGGGCTGGACCAGGCCTCTGTGCTGGAGTGGATTCCCAGATTGGCCCGAGGGCCCATGCCTCGGCTCGACCGCCCACGGGTCGAGGCTAAAGAGGCCACACCGCGCCGCGTCGGGCTCCGCGGAGCCGCAGTGGCCCCACACGCGCTCCGCCAGGCTGGTGAGGGCGGCGGACGCGCGGCCCTCGGGGCCCAGGGACCCCGGCGCCGCGAAGGCGCGAGGGGGTTCACGGGGCTCGTGGCGCTCGGCCACGCGGGCAAGGAGGCTGCGCTCGGCCGGCTCGGACGCAGTCTCCTCTGCCCGATGCAGGAGGCTGAGCTCCCGCAGGGCGCGTTGCGCCTGACGCGGATCCAGCTCGGGCAGCAGATCTCCCGCCGCGTCCTCCTCCTCGTCCCCCTCGGCCCCCTGCTGCCCCGCGTTGCACAGCGCCGCTTCAAACTGCGCTTTGCCGTTCAGGTAGGTCTTGGTGATGCGGAGGCGGATCTCAGGGGACGTGGACTTCTGGGGCACGGGCGGGCAGGCTTCGCCATCCTCCTCCTCCTCCCGCACATCCCCATCCTCCGCGTGCTGCTGCCGATGCTGCTGTAGCTCCCGCGCCTCGTCCAGGCCGGTGCAGAATCCGGGCGGGAGGAACGCCGAGTCGTGAGCGGGGCCCGCGTAGTCGCTGTGCCCGTTCCTGGGCGCGGGGCCCCCCCAGCCCTGGTCCCCCCCGCAGAGCGCAGGAGCCGCGGGGAGCAGGGAGCGAACGAGCAGCGGCGGCAGCGCGCGGTTCAGCGAGGAGCCCTCCATGCAGTGGCGGCGGCCTCCGGCTCCTGCTGCTGCTGCTCGGCGCTCACATCTGTGGGGCCGACACGAGGAGGGGGGAGAGACGGCGAAGGGAGACGCGGGGTGAGACGCGGGCCCGCGCAGCCTTTGTTCGTCACTGGCGGCGCGGAGCACAATGGCCGGGCCCCGGGCTCGGGGTTGAAGCCGCGCGGGGCAAGGGCGGCCATCGCCTCACTCACCCTCACGACTGCCACTCACCACCACCACCACCACGACAGTCACCGCTCACCGCCCTCACTCACCATCACCGCTCACCATTGTCACTCAACGGTAGCGCCGTCAAACACCACCACCCCAGCACTCACCATCACCCAGCGGGGCCGGGACCCACTTGGGGTGGGGGGGCACAGCCCCGCTCCTCACACTCATTAAGTCCCCCCGCCCCTCAACTCCGCCCCCATCTAGCCCCGCCCCCATCTAGCCCCGCCCCGAAGAAAGCCCCGCCCCCTCCCCCAGAGGCGCCTCGCAACATGGCGGCGGGGGCTGGGGACGAGGGGCGGGGCCGAGGGGCGGGGCTCTCGCTCCCCGCTCCCACTAACGGACGCGGGGCCCCTCCCCTCGCCACCATCGCTGCAATGTGCAGTGAGGCGCGGTACCGAGCATAGAGGGACGCGGGAGTGCTGCTGATGCCGCTGATGGCGCCGCTGCTGCCGCCAGCTCCTTCGGCCGCTGCCGCCACCGCCGCTCGCCTCGGAGCGAGGAGGAGGAGGCGCGGGAGCGCGGCCCAGGCTCCCCCGCGCGGCGTGCCCCGCCCCGCCCCCTCGCCGTGACGTCACGCCTGCCCTCCTCACCGCTCGCGAGCGCCACGCCGCTCGCTCGCGTCCCGGGGCGGCCCGGGACCCCGCGCAGGGGGTGCGGGGACGGAGGGGGTCAGGGTCGGGGTCGCGGGAGGTCGCGGCCACGGACCCGAGATCTGCGTTTCCCGCGCTCCCAGCGAAGCTCCTCCCGATCGCTCGGTCAGAGGTCAGAGGTCGGGGGCTGCGGGGAACTCGCGGCCAATGGGAGAGAGCCCGCAAAAGCGCGGGACCAGGGGAATCGATTACCGCGCTTCTCTGGAGGAATCGCGCGCGAGAATCGATCAACTGACCATTCAGACTGCATGCGAAGTTTTGTGCACTTCGCTGTGAGAGGTGGTGCACAAGCAGATATTACAAAGGACGTGTTCCTCAAGAGCACCCGCCACAACATGTACACCGTCGGCGACGTGAGCACTGTCACCTTTTCCACTGAAGACATTTCTCAGCCTTGCTCAATCAAAACTGCATGACCGTGAAGCCACGACTCAAACAAACTCACCACGTGCCTGGGGGTGAGCCGTGGCCTCAACAGAAAGGGGAGGGGCCTCAACAGAAAGGGGAGGGGCCTACAGAAGGGGAGGGGCTGAAAGGGAAAGGCGCAGAGTCGAAAGGGGACAGGGCCCCAATCAGGATGGGTTGGGCCCCAGAACGCAGTTTGCCTTTAATGTGGATAAAGGCAAACTAGGATTGTATTCAAGTTCAACACAATGCCACTAGATATCGGGACAAATCAATTTCTGCCAACCCGAACATATGCCAATTCCCAGGAGGCATAGCCCTAGACCAGCCCGTCATCATAGCTTACATGCAAACGTTTTACATTCTATGCACATGTTCTTCCGTAAGTTTAGACAAAGCGAGAAAACCCACAAATGAGACGAGAAAAAATACTATTATTCATAAGAAATGAATCTAATCGCTGGGGATGGTTCATTGAGCTGAGGTTGGCTTGCAAGTTCCCGAGCAACATTCAAATAAACATGACTTAATTCTAGACTTGTCCAATTAAACGTGGGAATTGCAACCGTGGTCAACTGAGCAACACTGGAAGCAAAGCTGCTGCATTGCTGGGCTATTCAAGGAGCTTTCAAATGCATTCTTGTTGCTTGTGACACACGTACCCTGATTAGGTGGATGAGGTCACTTGTCATGGCAAGGGTAAATTCAAGAAGCCTGAAATTGTAAACGAATAACAGCTCTCCGTTTAATAACAACACTGTGATACTAAAGTAAAGATAAGTAACGCACATCGCCTTTAAATGTCACAATTTAATTTATGTCAGTTGGTGAGGGGTTTAACGAAATACATTTGCACAGATCATTACGGGACCTCACCCAAAAGTCTACTGTGAATTATATTGGCTGCGGAAACATTACGTGTTAACTCATCTTGGTTGTTTTCCATCTGAATGATATTCTTGAAATGTCTCGGTAATTTTTTCCCCAAAGGCCCAGAGCAGGCACCCAGCCTCGTCGTTCTTGTACAGACACGCGCCATGATCAGGTTCAATATCTCAGCTCCATGCAACTGTGTTGCAAAACAGAAGCAACACAAACTAGATTCGAAGCTTTCGTGACTGCAGGAATTACTCTTTGGTTCTTTCGGTAAAGTCACGTAGAAATAAATTAAATAATAGAATACGACGTTTAAATTGCAACACAAGCAACCATCATCAGGTACAAATGAATGAGAAAACAAACATAGTAAACTTGGGAATATAATGCAATACAACACAGAGCATCGGCCAACAAAACAGTCAACACCCCACCTGGTTGATTATAGCAACACACTATGAGACCTCCTTTACCAGTGGCAAAATATAGTAATAGGTTTTTACCCTTTCAACTGGTACAAAAACTGACACCTTTATACAAGGCATCATGTTTTCAATAACCACAACACAAGCAGTCAAAATGCAAACAAAAAGAAACAACTCTGATGATGATAATGATATGCACTGTCCTTAAAGTTGATTGGTCCACACCCGAGACAGCTTTTCTTAGAGCCTAGTCTCCATTGGTGTTGGACCAGATGACGCCAAAAGGCGTACTTCAAGGACAGTGCATATCATTATCATCATCAGAGTTTATTTTTGTTTGTATTTTGACTGCTTGTGTTGTGGTTATTGCAAACATGATGCCTTGTATAAAGGTGTCAGTTTTTGTACCAGTTGAAAGGGTAAAATCTATTACTATATAGCAACACAGTTCCTTGTGTTTAACAGAATTTGAAGACTGCAACAATTGAGAGTTGTAAATACCTATCATTAAATCTAGAAACAGTTTTATGAAAAAAGTAAAAGTGCGTATTGATATTGTTGTAAACTGACCCAAACACATCATCCAAGAGATGTGCCCCACTTAGCGAAGACACCAGCACATTTCAATCAAAAACTGGTCAAAAAGAATAAACCACCAATACATACGCCCAGGGTCTCAACATATTTGTTGGTCCTGATCATCATAACTATCGTGTATATAGGGTTTTGTGTGGATTTCATCTTTCATAAGCTGTTATATTGAGTCTTGTGAACATATCACATTGTCGTCACACATGAATAAAGCTCAGAATTGAGTAGACGCACAGTCGACTTGGGGACCCCTGATGGTGCACAATTCTCAACATGTGAACACCCTTGGATGGATGAGAAACACCAAAACTAGCAGTACTTCGTTCACACACCCACCACTTGGCCCACAAACAATTAAACCACAACTGGAAAAAAACGAGGCTTCATTTGCGGGAGATGGGGTTTGGTTGTGGAAGAGATTGCGCTGGTGCTGGGCGTGAGCAGTGGGCACCACTTCCTAAAATACTCGGCAGTGTTCCCAATGCCGCAGCCACACGCATTGAGGAACACGCGGACAGGAGAGATTCAGCCCCGACTTGTTGCGCTGTAAATCCCTACGTGGGGGCAGGTCTCGCCGTGTCATATCGCGCAACTCATAATTGATTAACACTTTGCAGGATGTCAACAGTGGGCAGTCTAAAGAGAGACTCTCCTGCCATAGTAACGTGGATTGAACCCCTTGATCAGGGCTGCCAACATGGATATGCTCTGCCGAGTGCTCATTTAAGCAGAGAGCGACCATGGAAGCATTGCAGATGCCTGTTGTTGGCCAAGGAACGCTCGCAGCGTCTCGCACTTCCACAGCATCTCCCATTGTTCCACAGCGTCTCCCATTGTTCCACTGCATCTCCCATTATTCCACAGCGTATCCCATTGTCCCACAACATCTCCCATTGTTCCACTGCATCTCCCATTGTTCCACAGCATCTCCCATTGTCCCACAGCATCTCCCACTGTCCCACATCATCTCCCATTGTCCCACAATATCTCCCATTGTTAGACTGCATCTCCCATTGTTCCACTGCATCTCCCATTGTTCCACAGCATCTCCCGTTGTTCCACAGCATCTCCCACTGTCCCACTGCATCTCCCATTGTTCCACTGCATCTCCCATTGTTCCACTGCATCTCCCATTGTTCGCACTGTCCTGGCCTGTACACACTGCGTGTTGTTCGGCAGGACTGTGTTTTGAGCCACACGGACATGATGGCGAACAGCACAACCGCGAAAACCTCCACAGTAGCCATGAATGCAAACCTTGTTAACAACTGGCAGTCATCACCATACGCGTCGTCATACTTTCTCGCATGCCCCTTTTAACAAAGCACCACCGGCTTGTTGTGCATGTTCACCTCTTCTTACCGCAGTGCAGATCTGCACTGCAGGTGCTCACGGACGGGCACAGTGCAATGGGTGCGACAGGGGAAGAAGAAGAAGGGGTGGTGGTGATGGTGGTGGTGATGAGAATTCGCCATGTCCCTTCGCGTTCTGCCTCTCCTGAAGCAGCTCTGCTGACTCCAACATCTCTCTGGCCATGCACAAAGACTAAGATCCGCTGCAGGGACAAGTGCTATTAGCGAGCACCTCTTAAGGGCGGCATATCACACGAGGCGGTGGGTGGTCGTACCACGCCCGGCCGCCTTTGTCTCCCCGGTGGTGTTGTTTACACATCGCACGAGGTAATCATTTGGGGCTCAGTTGCCCGAACGGAGGCACGGGACGCGATTCAGATTTTCATCACTGCTGTTGGCCGTGAGCGGGAATCGAACTGATACACACGAATACACTGACACATACACACTAACACATACACACTAACCTACACTGACACACACACTAACACATACACACTAATACATACACACTAACTCACACTAACATATACACACTAATACATACACACTAACTCACACTGACACACACACTGACACACGCACTAACACACTGACAAAGATCCCCCGTGTAGCCTTAACAGACTGTAGGGGCAAGTGCTGTTAGCGAGGACCTATGAAGGCCGGAACACTGACATACACACTAACGCACACTAACACACTGACACACACATTAACACACTGACTAACACACACACTGACACACACACTAACACACTGACACACACACTGACACACACACACTGACACACACACACTGACACACATTGACACACACGCGGCAACACAGAGAGGGCTCCCTCCATTTGCTGCTGCGACTGTCCGTGTTGGGCTGTTTGCGAGCTCGTCTAAGGCAGAATCGGCACACGAAGGAGGTTCTGAGGCCAACACAATCTTGTGGCCGCCTTTGTCTCCCCAGGGCCGAATCTTTTACACACCGTCGCGGGTACGCGTTTGAGGCCGAGTGGACCTAGTGGAGTCCCAGGCCAGGTTCAGACTCCATTTGCCAAACGGGGCTGCAGCTGCACGGTGGCCAATGGACGGCGGCGACCCTGGCGCAGAGCGAAGCCCCCAACACCAGCGCACACTCACACACAGACACACACTGTGACACTCACTGTGACACACACACCGTGACACTCACAGTGTGTGACACTCTCACACTGTGACACACACACCGTGACACACTGTGACACTGGCGCAGAGCGAACCCCCCAACACCAACACCAGCGCACACTCACACACACACAGACACACACTGTGATACTCACACACACACACTGTGACACACAGACACACTCACACACCGTGACACTCACAGCGTGTGACACTCTCACACTGTGACACTGGCGCAGAGCGAACCCCCCAACACCAACACCAGCGCACACTCACACAGACACAAACACACACTGTGACACGCTCACATAGACACTCACACACACCGTGACACTCACACAGACACACACTGTGACACACACACACTGTGACACTCACAGTGACACTGTGATACTCACTGTGACACACAGACACACTGTGACACTCACTGACACTCACACACCGTGACACTCACAGCGTGTGACACTCTCACACTGTGACACTGGCGCAGAGCGAACCCCCCAACACCAACACCAGCGCACACTCACACAGACACAAACACACAATGTGACACGCTCACATAGACACTCACACACACCGTGACACTCACACAGACACACTGTGACACAGACACACACTGTGACACTCACTGACACTCACACACCGTGACACTCACAGCGTGTGACACTCTCACACTGTGACACTGGCGCAGAGCGACCCCCCCCCCCCAACACCAGCGCGCACTGACACAGACACACTGTGACACTCACTCACACACAGACACACTGTGACACTCACACACAGACACACTGTGACACTCACACAGACACACTGACACAGACACTGTGACACTCACTCACACACAGACACACTGTGACACTCACACACAGACACACTGTGACACTCACACAGACACACTGACACATACACACTGTGACACTCACTCACACACAGACACACTGTGACACTCACACACAGACACACTGTGACACTCACACAGACACACTGTGACACTGACACAGACACACTGTGACACTGACACAGACACACTATGACACTCACTCACACACAGACACACTGTGACACTCACACAGACACACTGTGACACTGACACACACTGTGACACTCACTCAGACACACCGTGAGACTGGCACACTGTGACACTCACACAGACACACTGTGACACTGACACAGACACACTGTGAAACTCACTCACAGACACACTGTGACACTCACACAGACACACTGTGACACTCACTCACACACAGACACACTGTGACACTCACTCACACACAGACACACTGTGACACACAGACACACTGTGACACTCACACACAGACACACTGTGACACTGACACAGACACACTGTGACACTCACTCACAGACACACTGTGACACTCACACAGACACACTGTGACACTCACTCACACACAGACACACTGTGACACTCACTCACACACAGACACTCTGTGACACACAGACACACTGTGACACTCACACACAGACACACTGTGACACTCACACAGACACACTGTAACACTGACACAGGCACACTGTGACACTCACTCACACACATACACACTGTGACACTCACACAGACACACTGACACAGACACACTGTGACACTCACACACAGACACACTGTGACACTCACACACAGACACACTGTGACACTCACACAGACACACTGACACAGACACACTGTGACACTCACTCACACACAGACACACTGTGACACTCACTCACACACAGACACACTGTGACACACAGACACACTGTGACACTCACTCACACACAGACACACTGTGACACTCACACAGACACACTGTAACACTGACACAGACACACTGTGACACTCACACACACAGACACACTGTGACACTCACACAGACACACTGACACAGACACACTGTGACACTCACTCACACACAGACACACTGTGACACTCACACAGACACACTGTGACACTCACACAGACACACTGACACAGACACACTGTGACACTCACTCACACACAGACACACTGTGACACTCACACACAGACACACTGTGACACTGACACAGACACACTGTGACACTGACACAGACACATTATGACACTCACTCACACACAGACACACTGTGACACTCACACAGACACACTGTGACACTGACACACTGTGACACTCACTCACACAGACACACCGTGAGACTGGCACACTGTGACACTCACACAGACACACACAGACACACTGTGACACTGACACAGACACACTGTGACACTCACTCACTCACAGACACACTGTGACACTCACACAGACACACTGTGACACTCACTCACACACAGACACACTGTGACACTCACTCACACACAGACACACTGTGACACACAGACACACTGTGACACTCACTCACACACAGACACACTGTGACACTCACACAGACACACTGTGACACTCACTCACACACAGACACACTGTGACACTCACTCACACACAGACACACTGTGACACACAAACACACTGTGACACTCACTCACACACAGACACACTGTGACACTCACACAGAAACACTTTAACACTGACACAGACACACTGTGACACTCACTCACACACAGACACACTGTGACACTCACACAGACACACTGTAACACTGCCACACACACTGTGACACTCAGACACACAGACACACCGTGAAACTGACACATACACTGTGATACTCACTCACACAGACACACCGTGAGACTGGCACACTGTGACACTCACACAGACACACTCACACAGACACACTGTGACACACTGACACACTGTGACACTCAGTGACACAGACACAGATTCGATGTAAAGCCATCGCAGACTTTTCGGGCAAGTGCCGTGGGAGACGAGCACCAGGCCAGTCCGCCTTTGTTAATATTGGTGATGTTTACACTCTCACACTGACACACTCGCATTGACACACACACAGTGACACACTCACACTGACACACACACAGTGACATACTCACACTGACACACTCTCATTGACAAAAAAGACAAATATCCCCCGTATAGCCTTAACAGACTGTAGGGGCAAGTGCTGTTAGCGAGCACCTATGAAGGCCGGAACGGTACACGAGGGGGTGGGTGGCCAGCACCACGCCCGACCGCCTTTGTCTCCCCAGTGGCGATGTTTACACACCGCACCAGGTACTCATTTAAGGCTGAGTCGACCTAGGGGAGGCCCAGGACCGGTTCAGATAATCGTCACTGGTATTTTGCCGTGAGCGGGAATCGAAGCCGGGTCGCCGGGTTCATAGTGCAGCGTGCTAACCGCTACACTACCGCTCCCCACACTCGCATTGACACACACAGTGACACACTCACACTGACACACTCACATTGACACACACAGTGACACACTCACACTGACACACTCACATTGACACACACAGTGACACACTCACACTGACACACTGACACACACACTGACACACTCGCATTGACACGCTCACACTGACACACACAGTGACACTTTAACACTGATACACTCACATTGACACACACAGTGACACACTCACACTGACACACTCATACACTCACATTGACACTCACACTGACACAACAACAACCGCCATTCGCCACTAAGTGGCGGTGACGTCACCACGACGCTTGTGCCAGGCCATGTGCACCTTGAGGCCACGTGAAGTGTCGACACTGACACACTCACATTGACACTCACACTGACACACTCGCACTGACACACACAGTGACACACTCACTCACATTGAGACACACACTGACACACGAATACGCACAACTCAATACACGAACACGACAGCCCCACTACAATCATACACATACTGCACACTCCAACACACTTGCACGGACTAAACACACAAACAATAAAACAACTCGTACTCTACAAAACGGCCGTCATTCGCCACTAGATGGCGATCACGTCACCACGGCGCTTGTGCCAGGCTGGGTGCACTTCGAGGTCAAGTAAAATGTGTAAGGCTCGCTCCTGGCACGGGGTCACGGGACAGACCCTGGTGCAATGGATTGACTCAGATGACCTGCAGATGCACCACCTGTGCTCACTACTGACACCTCGCTCCGTTTTATCCGCCAGGCGTTCCGCTCGTTGTTGTGAGCGTCGCTCCTCTGCCCTCCGTTATGATTGGAGGGCGACTGCCTCCAACTGACCAGAAGCGTCCTTCACGAGCCTCTTCCACAGAGGCCAATCTTGACAATGCTGGTACCAGTCATCAGCAAGTCTAATCAGCTCGACATCCTCACGCACCCACGTCAGCCCTTTTCTTCTCGAGCCCGTGCCACGTCTGTGTAGCCCCCTCGATCCGGCCAAACAGAAGCTGCTCGGCATGCAGTGGCTGGGCATGCGGGCTACATGACCCAGCCAACGCAGCCTCGGCTGCCAGAGGAACTGTGTCCAGATCTCTCAAGGTTCTGTGAGCTGCACTAGCTGCACAAGGGTAAAAACCTACTACTATATTCTGTGAGCTGCTCACATAATTCAGTCTGGTTAAGCCAAACCTGAATGTTTCGATTCGGCGCAAATGTGCATGCAAAGGGGCCATGTTTCAAGAGCATACACAGAGAGCATAACTTTGGCGGCGAAGACCCGGTGCTTCGTATGGATAGGGATGATAGCTTCCATAGAGTGTAACGCAGCCGATGGAAATATATCACTCGTCCGATTCGAAATGATACTTCTGCTGCCAAGATAGAACTCGCCATGAGTACACTGCCAAAGTTTGAGATCTCCTCCACTCAACAACTGCCTTATGCTCATGAAAAGTTGAGGTCGACCGTTCTCTGACACAAACTTCCCAGGATGTTTTGTTTTGGTGGGGCTGATGGTATACTGTTATGTATCAGCCTAAATTAACATGGTTGATCAGCAAGGAGTCATCTCTTAATTGCATCAATGAACATCCGATTGTATGTGTACCAGATGCAAATTCATCTGGTACAGCCATGGAAAGTCTCTCTAACTACATGAAAAATGAGAATGCCCAAAGATAAACAGCAAATCGTTGTGACTGTTGGCCATGCAGCTTTACACAAGCATCCCATCATCATGGTCATTAATGATTACGAACCAAGGTTCGGGGAGATGCCGAAGGCATACATTTCAAACCAAAGCCACACCCTCTTGATAGTGTCATATAGGCATTCACTAGGTCAGTAAAGCAGAGATCTAGGTCCTTTTGAAATTCCCTACACCTCTACTTTAGCAGACCGACAGAGATTACAGTGTATGCAGAGGACTGCCCTGACCTAAAACCACACTGGGGCTCAGACTTCTCAGCATGCCAAGACTGCAATGTTGAGTAATCCTTATAGAATCTTTCTCAGAAACTGAGGATGATCTGGTAGTTGTTCTCATCTATGTAGCCCCCTCTCTTCAAAAGGGGGACCCATCAGAGCATCCTTCCAATCATGTGGAACCCCTCGTGTGGAACAGACAGTTTAAATGATGGCTCAATCACCACATTTTCTCAGCAGTTTGCTTAGGTCATCTCTGCCCGCCACTTTACCTGGTCTTAGGATCTTGATCGCACCTCTTCAGCAAATGGCACATCAGCTAGCCACTCACAGGGGTTGGCTACATCCTCCAATATTCGAGACTGCAGCCCAAGCAATATCAGCACCACTTTCTTCATGATGTATCTGGGTGGAGATGTTTCCACATCCCCACAGCCACACAAAAATGCTCAATAAATCTGCAAACCTGTTCCTGGGGGTCAGAGATAAGATAACTGCTAATTCCATTCGGGATGGTAATAGGCCCTCTGAACTTTCGAGCAAATGCATGCTGCTTTTCTGATGTGGGATAGTTTTATTTAAGCAGAACACCTCCATCAGCTAAGGTTTCTGGGGAGATATGCATTTGATACCAAATGCAGTTATATCAGCTGCTTGGGCCACTATCCTAAATTCACCCATTTCCCTTTGGATCAAAATGATGTGGGGGGGCGATGGCAATATTTATAAAATAATTAATTATATTACCAAATTCTCACCAGAAACGTTCAATAGCTAACCGTGACCAGGCTATTGGAACCGAGGTGTACGTCCACCACCACCATGGAAAAACGGCAGGCACATCTTACAGGTGATAACCCCATGGTCAGTGGCAGATCAGCTCCGCGGTACGTCATGGTGTCAAGGACATGGGGCCTGAACTTCTGTTTTACTCTTGCACACCTGAGCACCCACAAATACCCTCTGAAACATAACTACACGCGCACACCATATCACAAAGCACACACACACATATCCACTTACATGAGCACACCCTCTTCCACACACGAGCACACAGACTTACCATCTTACAGACACATATCACAGACACATAGCAAAACGCCGTTCGATATCAAGTAGCTGAGACGTTTCCACGGCGCTTCTGCCAGAATCGGTGCACCTTGAGCCCACTTCAAATGTCAAAGGTCCACTGGCAGGAGGTCACGCGACAGACCCAGATGTTATAGGTTAACTGAAGTGACGAACAGACGCACCACCTGTGCCCCCGACTGTGCCACTTGCTGTGTTCACCACTGTGGCAACTCTCTGCCCTCCACTGTTGTTGCTGGATGGCGACTGCCCCCAAATGCCCAGCAGCAGCGTCCTTCACGAGCCTCGTCCACAGAGGCCGATCTTGACACCGCTGGTACTCAGCTCTTACAAACGAAACTTCTCACACGCAAACCCTCTTATAGACACAAGCACGAACGTACATCCTCTTACGCAAGCAAATACAAACACTGAAACACATTCAAGCCCTCGTACAAAGACACACTCACATACAACCACCCAGCCCCTCATATCCCGGCACGGGATATGAGGGGCTGGGTGGCCTGCACCACCCCCGAGCGCCTTTGTCTCCCTAATAGCGATGATTACACATAATACCATGTACACATTTAAGGCTGCGTGGACCTAAGAGAGGACCATTACCGGTTAAAATGTTCCCCACTGTTTATGGTCGTGAGCGGGAATTGAATTCGGGTGGCCCAGTTCGTAGCGCAGAGCGTGAACCACGACGCCACCGCTCCCCACATGCAAACCCTGTCACACACACTGTGACATATACCCAGACACGTACACACTCTGACACACGTGCACACCCTGACACACACACCCTGACACACGTACACACCTTGACACACAAACACACCCTGACACATGTACACACACTGACACACAAACACACCCTGTCACACATACTCTGACATATACCCAGTCACACGTACACACTCTAACACACGTACACACCCTGACACACACACTCTAACACACACACTCTGTCACACACTCTGTCATATACCCAGACACACGTACACACTCTGACACACAAACACACCCTGACACACACTCTGTCACACACCCTGACACCCGTACACCCCCTGTTACACACACACTGTCTGCATCACACACTCACACCCCCCCTGTCACAAACACTCACACACAACCTGTCACACACACTCACACGCACCCTGTCACACAAACTCACACCCCGTCTGCACCACACACTCACACACACCCTATCACACTCACACACACCCTGTCACACACACTCACACCACGTCTCCATCATACACACTCACACCCCGTCTGCACCACACACTCACACACACCCTGTCACACACACTCACACACACCGTCTGCACCACAGGCGCCACGCGCTGCTGGTACGCACGGGAAGGGCGATGTGAGAGGGAGCAGCCTCACAGACCACGGCCATCTTTCTGTCCCGCACTCGATGCAATTCAATGCACCAGCCACTCGTTTGGCTGAGTCTACCTAGACGAGGAGTAAACACGGGACATTCTCGTTACAACTACTGTGGATCGTTATGGAGAACTGATCCCAGTTCACGCGGACTGCAGGCAGAGCGTGAGGCTCTCCGACATTGCCACACGTGGGCCTGCCGTGCGGGGGGAGTGTGATGGTGGTGTGGGGGAAGTGTGATGGTGGTGTGGGGGGAGTGTGATGGTGTGGGGGGAGTGTGATGGTGGTGTGGGGGGAGTGTGATGGTGGTGTGGGGGGAGTGTGATGGTGGTGTGGGGGGAGTGTGATGGTGTGGGGGGAGTGTGATGGTGTGGGGGGAGTGTGATGGTGGGGTGGGGGAGTGTGATGGTGGTGTGGGGGGAGTGTGATTGTGGTGTGGGCGGAGTGTGATGGTGGTGTGGGGGGAGTGTGATGGTGTGGGGGGAGTGTGATGGTGGGGTGGGGGGAGTGTGATGGTGGTGTGGGGGGAGTGTGATGGTGGTGTGGGCGGAGTGTGATGGTGGTGTGGGGGAAGTGTGATGGTGGTGTGCGGGGAGTGTGATGGTGGTGTGGGGGGAGTGTGATGGTGGTGTGGGGGGAGTGTGATGGTGGTGTGGGCGGAGTGTGATGGTGGTGTGGGGGAAGTGTGATGGTGGTGTGGGGGGAGTGTGATGGTGTGGGGGGAGTGTGATGGTGGTGTGGGGGGAGTGTGATGGTGGTGTGGGGGAAGTGTGATGGTGGTGTGGGGGGAGTGTGATGGTGTGGGGGGAGTGTGATGGTGGTGTGGGGGGAGTGTGATGGTGGTGTGGGGGGAGTGTGATGGTGGTGTGGGGGGAGTGTGATGGTGGTGTGGGGGGAGTGTGATGGTGTGGGGGGAGTGTGATGGTGGTGTGGAGGAGTGTGATGGTGGTGTGGGGGAGTGTGATGGTGTGTGGGGGAGTGTGATGGTGGTGTGGGGGGAGTGTGATGGTGGTGTGGGGGGAGTGTGATGGTGGTGTGGGAGAGTTTGATGGTGGTGTGGGGGGAGTGTGATGGTGGTGTGGGGGGGGGAGTGTGATGGTGGTGTGGGGGGAGTGTGATGGTGTGGGGGGGGAGTGTGATGGTGGTGTGGGGGGAGTGTGATGGTGTGGGGGGGGGAGTGTGATGGTGTGGGGGAGTGTGGTGGTGTGGGGGGAGTGTGGTGGTGTGGGGGGGAGTGTGATGGTGTGGGGGGAGTGTGGTGGTGTGGGGGGAATGTGATGGTGTGGGGGGAGTGTGATGGTGGTGTGGGGGGAGTGTGGTGGTGTGGGGGGAGTGTGATGGTGGTGTGGGGGGAGTGTGATGGTGTGGGGGGAGTGTGATGGTGTGGGGGGGAGTGATGGGGTGTGGGGGAGAGTGTGATGGTGTGTGGGGGGGAGTGTGGTGGTGTGGGGGCGAGTGTGATGGTGGTGTGGGGGGAGTGTGGTGGTGTGGGGGGGAGTGTGATGGTAGTGTGGGGGGAGTGTGATGGTGGTGTGGGGGGGAGTGTGATGGTGTGGGGGGAGTGTGATGGTGTGGGGGGAGTGTGATGGTGGTGTGGGGGGAGTGTGATGGTGTGTGGGGGAGTGTGATGGTGGTGTGGGGGGAGTGTGATGGTGTGGGGGGAGTGTGATGGTGTGGGGGGGAGTGATGGTGTGTGGGGGGAGTGTGATGGTGTGTGGGGGGAGTGTGATGGTGGTGTGGGGGGGAGTGTGGTGGTGTGGGGGGAGTGTGATGGTGTGGGGGGAGTGTGATGGTGTGGGGGGAGTGTGATGATGTGGGGGGGGAGTGTGATGGTGTGGGGGGGAGTGTGATGGTGTGGGGGGAGTGTGGTGTGTGGGGGGGAGTGTGATGGTGTGGGGGGGAGTGTGATGGTGTGGGGGGGAATGTGATGGTGTGGGGGGGAGTGTGATGGTGTGGGGGGAGTGTTATGGTGGGGGGGGAGTGTGATGGTGTGGGGGAGTGTGATGGTGTGGGGGGGAGTGTGATGGTGGTGTGGGGGGAGTGTGATGGTGGGGGGGGGGAGTGTGATGGGTGTGGGGGGGAGTGTGATGGTGTGAGGGGGGAGTCTGATGGTGTGGGGGGGGGGGAGTGTGATGGTGTGGGGGGGAGTGTAATGGTGTGGGGGGGGAGTGTGATGGTGGTGTGGAGAGTGTGGTGCTGTGGGGGGGAGTATGATGGTTGTGTGGAGGGAGTATGATGGTGGTGTGGGGGAGTGTGATGGTGTGGGGGGAATGTGATGGGGAGGGGGGGTGGGAGTGTGATGGTGTGGGGGGGAGTGTGATGGTGTGGGGGGAGTGTGATGGTGTGGAGGGGGAGTGTGATGGTGTGGGGGGGAGTGTGATGGGGAGGGGGGGGGGTGATGGTGTGGGGGGGAGTGTGATGGTGTGGGGGGGAATGTGATGTGTGGGGGGAGTGTGATGGTGGGGGGAGTGTTATGGTGGGGGGGGGAGTGTGATGGTGTGGGGGAGTGTGATGGTGTGGGGGGGAGTGTGATGGTGGTGTGGGGGGAGTGTGATGGTGGGGGGGGGGGAGTGTGATGGTGTGGGGGGGGGAGTGTGATGGTGTGAGGGGAGTCTGATGGTGTGGGGGGGGGAGTGTGATGGTGTGGGGGGAGTGTAATGGTGTGGGGGGGAGTGTGATGGTGGTGTGGAGGAGTGTGGTGCTGTGGGGGGGAGTATGATGGTTGTGTGGAGGGAGTATGATGGTGGGTGTGGGGGAGTGTGATGGTGTGGGGGGAATGTGATGGGGAGGGGGGTGGGAGTGTGATGGTGTGGGGGGGAGTGTGATGGTGTGGGGGGAGTGTGATGGTGTGGAGGGAGTGTGATGGTGTGGGGGGGGAGTGTGATGGGGAGGGGGGGGGGTGATGGTGTGGGGGGGGGAGTGTGATGGTGTGGGGGGGGAGTGTGATGGTGTGGGGGGGGAGTGTGATGGTGTGGGGGGGAGTGTGATGGTGGTGTGGGGGAGTGTGATGGTGTGGGGAGGGAGTGTGATGGTGTGGGGGAGTGTGGTGGTGTGGGGGGAGTGGTGGTGTGGGGGAGTGTGATGTTGTGGGGGAGTGTGGTGGTGTGGGGGGAGTGTGATGGTGTGGAGAGAGTGTGATGGTGGTGTGGGGGGGAGTGTGGTGGTGTGGGGGGAGTGTGATGGTGGTGTGGGGGGAGTGTGATGGTGTGGGGGGAGTGTGATGGTGTGGGGGGAGTGATGGTGTGTGGGGGAGTGTGATGGGTGTGGGAGGGGAGTGTGGTGTGTGGGGGGGAGTGTGGATGGTGGTGGGGGGGAGTGTGGTTGGTGTGGGGGGAGGTGATGGTGGTGTGGGGGGAGTGTGGGTGGTGTGGGGGGGGAGTGTGTTGGTGTGGGGGGGGAGTGTGATGGGTGTGGGGGAGTGTGGTGGTGTGGGGGGAGTGTGTGGGGGTGTGGGGGTGGTGTGTGTGTGGGGGAGTTGGTGGTGTGGGGGGAGTTGGTGGTGTGGGGGGGGAGTGATTGTGGTGTGGGGGAGTGTGATGGTGGTGTGGGGGTGAGGTGGTGGGGGTGGTGGTGTGGGGGGGAGTGTGATGGTGGTGTGGTGGTGTGGGGGGGAGTGTGATGGTGGTGTGGGGGGGGAGTGTGATGGTGTGAGGGGAGTGTGATGGTGGTGTGGGGGGGAGGTGTGGAGTGGTGTGGGGGGAGTGTGATGGTGGTGTGGGGGGGAGTGTGATGGTGGTGTGGGGGGAGTGTGATGGTGTGTGGGGGAGTGTGAGGGTGGTGTGGGGGGAGTGTGATGGTGGTGTGGGGGGGTGTGGGATGGTGTGGGGGAGTGTTGATGGTGTGGAGGGAGTGATGGTGTGTGGGGGGAGTGTGATGGTGTGTGGGGGGAGTGTGATGGTGGTGTGGGGGGAGTGTGGTCGTGTGGGGGGAGTGTGATGGTGTGGGGAGGAGTGTGATGGTGAGGGGGAGAGTGATGGTGTGTGGGGGGAGTGTGATGGTGGTGTGGGGGGGAGTGTGATGGTTGTGTGGGGCGAGTGTGATGGTGGTGTGGGGGAGTGTGATGGTGTGGGGGGATTGTGATGGTGGTGTGGGGGGAGGGTGATGTGTGTGGGGGGAGTGTGATGGTGGTGTGGGGGGAGTGTGATGGTGTGGGGGGGGAGTGTGATGGTGGTGTAGGGGGGAGTGTGATGGTGTGGGGGGAGTGTGATGGTGTGGGGGGAGTGTGATGGTGGTGTGGGGGGAGTGTGATGGTGTGTGGGGGAGTGTGATGGTGGTGTGGGGGGAGTGTGATGCTGTGGGGGGAGTGTTGATGGTGTGGGAGGAGTTATGGTGTGTGGGGGGAGTGTGATGGTGTGTGGGGGGAGTGTGATGGTGGTGTGGGGGGGAGTGTGGTGGTGTGGGGGGGAGTGTGATGGTGTGGGGGGAGTGTGATGGTGTGGGGGGGAGTGTGGGTGTGTGGGGGGGAGTGTGATGGTGTGGGGGGGAGTGTGATGGTGTGGGGGGAGTGTGGTGGTGTGGGGGGGAGTGTGATGGTGTGGGGGGGAGTGTGATGGCGTGGGGGGGAATGTGATGGTGTGGGGGGGAGTGTGATGGTGTGGGTGTGGGGGAGTGTGATGGTGGGCGGGGAGTGTGATGGTGTGGGGGGAGTGTGATGGTGTGGGGGGGGAGTGTGATGGTGGTGTGGGGGGAAGTGTGATGGTGTGGGGGGGAGTGTGATGGTGGTGTGTGGGGGAGTGTGATGGTGGGGGGGGGGAGTGTGATGGTGTGGGGGGAAGTGTGATGGTGTGAGGGGGGAGTCTGATGGTGTGGGGGGGGGGAGTGTGATGGTGTGGGGGGAGTGAAATGGTGTGGGGGGGAGTGTGATGGTGGATGTTGGGGGAGTGTGATGGGTGTGGGGGGGAGTGTGATGGTGGTGTGGGGGGGAGTATGATGGTTGTGTGGGGGAGTATGATGGTGGTGTGGGGAGTATGATGGGGTGGGGGGAGTGTGATGGTGAGGGGGGGAGTGTGGTGGTGTGGGGGGAGTGTGATGGTGGGAGTGTGATGGCGTGGGGGGGAATGTGATGGTGGTGTGGGGGGGAGTGTGATGGTGTGGGTGTGGGGGAGTGTGATGGTGGGCGGGGAGTGTGATGGTGTGGGGGGAGTGTGATGGTGTGGGGGGGGAGTGGATGGTGGTGTGGGGGGGAGTGTGATGGTGTGGGGGGGGAGTGTGATGGTGGTGTGGGGGGAGTGTGATGGTGGGGGGGGAGTGTGATGGTGTGGGGGGAGTGTGATGGTGTGAGGGGGAGTCTGATGGTGTGGGGGGGGGAGTGTGATGGTGTGGGGGGAGTGAAATGGTGTGGGGGGGGAGTGTGATGGTGGTGTGGGTGAGTGTGATGGTGTGGGGGGGAGTGTGATGGTGGTGTGGGGGGGGAGTATGATGGTTGTGTGGGGGGGAGTATGATGGTGGTGTGGGGGAGTATGATGGTGTGGGGGGAGTGTGATGGGGAGGGGGGGTGGGAGTGTGATGGTGGTGGGGGGGAGTGTGATGGTGTGGGGGGGGAGTGTGATGGTGGGGAAGGGGAGTGTGGTGGTGGGGGGGAGTGTGATGGTGTGGAGGGAAGTGTGATGGTGTGGGGGGGGAGTGTGGGTGGTGTGGGGGGGGGAGTGTGATGGTGGCGGGGGGGGAAGTGTGATGGTGTGGGGGGGGAGTGTGATGGTGTGGGGGGGGAGTGTGATGGTGGGGGGGGGGAGTGTGATGGTGTGGGGGGGGAGTGTGATGGTGGTGTGGGGGGAAGTGTGATGGTGTGGGGGTGGAGTGTGATGGTGTGGGGGAGTGTGGTGGTTGTGGGGGGAGTGTGGTGGTGTGGGGGAAAGTGTGATGGTGTGTGTGTGGTGTGGGGGGAGTGTGATGGTGTGGGGCGAGTGTGATGGTGGTGTGGGGGGAGTGTGGTGGTGTGGGGGGAGTGTGATGGTGGTGTGGGGGGGAGTGTGATGGTGTGGGAGGAGTGTGATGGTGTGGGGGAGTGTGATGGTGTGGGGGGGAGTGATGGTGTGTGGGGGGGAGTGTGATGGTGTGTGGGGGGAGTGTGGTGGTGTGGGGGGAGTGTGATGGGTGGTGTGGGGGGAGTGTGGTGGTGTGGGGGGGAGTGTGATGTTGGTGTGGGGGGAGTGTGGTGGTGTGGGAGGGAGTGTGATGGTGTGTGGGGGGGGAGTGGTGATGGTGTGGGGGGGAGTGTGATGGTTTGGGGGGAGTGTCATGGTGGTGTGGGGGGAGTGTGATGGTGTGTGGGGGAGTGTGATGGTGTGGGGGAGTGTGATGGTGGTATGGGGGGGGAGTGTGATGGTGTGGGGGGGGAGTGTGATGGTGGTGTGGGGGGAGTGTGATGGTGGGGGGGGGAGTGTGATGGTGTGGGGGGGAGTGTGCTGGTGTGAGGGGGAGTCTGATGGTGTGGGGGGGGGGGAGTGTGATGGTGTGGGGGGGGAGTGTAATGGTGTGGGGGGAGTGTGATGGTGGTGGTGGGGGAGTGTGATGGTGTGGGGGGGAGTGTGATGGTGGTGTGGGGGGGAGTATGATGGTTGTGTGGGGGGAGTATGATGGTGATGTGGGGGAGTGTGATGGTGTGGGGGGAGTGTGATGGGGAGGGGGGTGGGAGTGTGATGGTGTGGGGGGGGTGTGATGGTGTGGGGGGGAGTGTGATGGTGTGGAGGGGAGTGTGATGGTGTGGGGGGGAGTGTGATGGGGAGGGGGGGGGGGGGTGATGTGTGGGGGGGGGGAGTGTGATGGTGTGGGGGGGAGTGTGATGGTGTGGGGGGGGTGAGTGTGATGGTGGGGGGGGGAGTGTGATGGTGTGGGGGGGAAGTGTGATGGTGTGGGGGGGGAGTGTGATGGTGTGGGGGGGAGTGTGATGGTGTGGGGGGAAGTGTGATCGTGTGGGGGGGGGAGTGTGGTGGTGTGGGGGAGAGTGTGATGGGGGAGGGGGGGAGTGTGATGGTGTGGGGGGGGGGGGGTGAGTGTGATGGTGGGGGGGGGAGTGTGATGGTGTGGGGGGAAGTGGTGATGGGTGTGGGGGGGGAGTGTGATGGTGTGGGGGGAGTGTGATTGGTGTGGGGGGATGTGTGATCGTGTGGGGGGGGGGGAGTGTGATGGTGGTGTGGGGGGGAGTGTGATGGTGTGGGGGGAGTGTGATGGTGTGGGGGGAGTGTGATGGTGGTGTGGGGGAGTGTGATGGTGTGTGGGGGAGTGTGATGGTGTGGGGGGAATGTGATGGTGGTATGGGGGGGATTGTGATGGTGTGGGGGGGAGTGTGATGGTGGTGTGGGGGAGTGTGATGGTGGGGGGGAGTGTGATGGTGTGGGGGGGAGTGTGCTGGTGTGAGGGGGAGTCCTGATGGTGTGGGGGGGGGGGGAGTGTGATGGTGTGGGGGGGAGTGTAATGGTGTGGGGGGGAGTGTGATGGTGGTGTGGGGGAGTGTGATGGTGTGGGGGGGGGAGTGTGATGGTGGTGTGGGGGGGAGTATGATGGGTTGTGTGGGGGGAGTATGATGGTGGTGTGGGGGAGTGTGATGGGAGGGGGGTGGGAGTGTGATGGTGTGGGGGGGAGTGTGATGGTGTGGGGGGGAGTGTGATGGTGTGGAGGGGAGTGTGATGGTGTGGGGGGGAGTGTGATGGGGAGGGGGGGGGTGATGTGTGGGGGGGGGAGTGTGATGGTGTGGGGGGGAGTGTGATGGTGTGGGGGGGGGTGAGTGTGATGGTGGGGGGAGTGTGATGGTGTGGGGGGAAGTGTGATGGTGTGGGGGGGGGAGTGTGATGGTGTGAGGGGGAGTGTGATGGTGTGGGGGGAAGTGTGATCGTGGTGGGGGGGGGGGAGTGTGGTGGTGTGGGGGAGAGTGTGATGGGGAGGGGGGGAGTGTGATTGTGTGGGGGGGGGGTGAGTGTGATGGTGGGGGGGGGAGTGTGATGGTGGCGGGGGGGGAATTATGATGGTGTGGGGGGGGAGTGTGATGGTGTGGGGGGGAAGTGTGTAAGGATGGGGGGCGGGAGTGTATGGTGTGGGGGGGAGTGTGATGGTGGTGTGGGGGAAGTGTGATGGTGTGGGGGTGGAGTGTGATGGTGTGGGGGAGTGTGGTGGTGTGGGGGGAGTGTGGTGGTGTGGGGGAAAGTGTGATGGTGTGGGGGGAGTGGTGGGTGTGGGGGGAGTGTGATGGTGTGTGGGGGGAGTGTGATGGTGGTGTGGGGGGGAG